>NC_140592.1:653953875-656353875 GCF_964204655.1 Triturus cristatus | reverse complement strand
TAATGATTTGATGCCAAATTTTCGCTTATCTGTGTGTGGACTACGGATTTTTGAGGGGACTCCAATCTCCATAGTGCATGGAAAAGCTGGCTTCTGGCACTGAAGCATTTTCTCATTTTGGAACTGAAAGGGGGCCTCCATCAGCTGAACGCCTAAACATTTTGAAGAATGGGGTCCTTACGATCTGAGGCTAGGCCTTTGCAGAGTTCAAAGAGTGCATTAGGTCATGCCACTCACACTAATTTTTGGCGCTGGGTTTTTGTACCTCGCTGGAAAATTAGCTTAAACGGCACCATGCACAGCACAAGAGGGTGCTCCTTCTTTCTTCTGCTTGAGTAGATTTTCTACTTAAGCGGCAGCTTCCTCATCTTGACCCATCCGGCTGTTGTTGTGACACGTATGGTTTCTCAACACAAGCGGTCATGACCCTCCTTGACCACTCGGATTGAGAGATCTCACTGGGACGTGGTCTAGTGTAGTATTTTCCTTGCTCACCAACTTATTGTTGGTGAGCGCAAACATGAAAAAACTCAACTCTGCCCTGTGGAGCGGAGTTTTTTTAGAACTCCATGTGCTCCACGAGTGCAGAAAACACCACAAACGGAGTGGAATTGACCTCCCCAGGCCTATCTGGGGTGCACCCTAGTGACTAGGGTGAAGTGACCTGGGTGCCTGTTTTTCATGCGCTGGTCTCTTAGCCACCCTGCCCCCTTGTCAGACTGCCCTCCCCCTGAATGTGGTCAGCCAACCCCTCCCTGGCAGACTAGGAGCAAAGTGGGGCCTAGGCCCCTGCAGGCACCCAAGGTGGCAGACTTTAGTGTGGATTCCCAATCAACCGAACATACAGAAGCCCTGAGTTTTTCCTGAACGCAAGTAAAGGCTTGAGTTTTCTCTTAATGCTGTGTCACTAGTCTTTATTGTTGTGGTGAGCTATCTGATGTGGGTATGAAGTGTATGTGTCATATTTGTGATTTTAAGCTTGCTGTGTATTTGGATCAGGTGATTGTGTAAAGTTATTACCTCCCCAGACAGTTAGCCCTCCCTGCCATGGCTGTGCCCCCGGTGCTTGCTGGACTTAGTTTCCTGGCTGCTGAGGTTTCCATGTGTTTTGGCCAATTACCTGGTCCTTTTTTTACGGCAGTGTGTTTGCTGGCTGATTTCCTTGTGGCTGAATGTGCTCTGCACTCTCTGAGGTCAGGCTGCTGCCAGCCTCCTTGACCTCTGCCGTTAGACTGGGTGGAAACCCTCTGGGGTTCGGCGACGGTGCTCCCATCAAGACTGGTGTCTCTTTGGGCTTGCTCCTGTTTTTTCCTTGTCCTTTTTCTTCCTGTAGTAATGTAATATGTGGCCCTGTAACTCCTGCTAAGGTTTGGTGTCTAATCCTACTACATTTTCTAGACCACTCTGTTTTTGGTCTTGCAGTCCCTTCTTGAGGATGTTGTAGAAGAATTCAACTTGGGGGCTCGTGTCGGTCCATGTCTGTCCTTTCTCTTGACCCCACAAGTCTCTTATTCTGTCCAGAATGTCGTTCACAGCTTCCCCAGGTTTTATGCTCTCTGCCATCAATCTTCCTATGTCTTGGTGGATAGGGAATATTTCCCTAAGGGCCATCCATATCTGCTGTCTGAATGAATTAAGTGTGGCTCACCATGCTCAGTGTTGGTCAGTATGACGGTTGAGATTCTGGCTCGGGAAAACAGCATATTGGTCCGCTCTCTGATGGGTCTGCTGGACAGACTCTTGATATCGCCTATTGCTAGATTTATCCCGCTGTGTTTTTCTCAAAACATGAGTTCCATTTTCCTGCCCCATCCATCAATGGAGGCAGTTTTTCCTGAGTCCTTCCTTGTCCATCTGGGCCCATTGCATGTAGATAGTCACTGCCGTGCCTTTCTGTAACAACTGACATATTTTGGCTTAGAGCTGCTGTTCTCCAATGTAGCGTTACCATTGTTGCAAGCATTCCTGCATGTAGGGGAGGTTCCCACAGAATCTCCCCCTGCATGCCAGATGCAGTCTTCCACAATGACCATGTCCTCTGGTTCGAAGAATCCCTCCTCTGGTCAGGGTGTAGTATACTGGTCCTCCTTTCGGTCCAGCGGGCTAGCAGGTGGCAGAATGGTTGCACAAAGATCTTGCCATCTTCTCTTGCTGCTATCTCTCTTGAGGTCAATTTGTTTGGCAGGCGCATTCGGGGGGGGGGCAGAAGAACTCCTCATTGCTGCTCTCCTCATTCATGTGTAGAGGCACCATTCTGCTTCTTCTCTATCTTAATTGGGTTTGTGCTAGGCTACCCTGATCTCTTATTTCTTGGTCAGCCTCCCCTACGCTGATGATCTGGTGGTGTTCATGTTCCCGATAGAGGCATCTCCTTTAGTTCTATTTTAAATTCCTCTTCATGTGGGAACCCCAGGCTTAGCTCAGCTCTCCTCCAGTGGAGGATTAGTGTCTCTCTCTTTCTCTGTGCTTCCCAGACGAGAACTTTTTCTCTTTCCATTGTCAACCCGTACTTCTCCTCTAATTCCCACCTAGGCTGCCTCCTTTGCTCAGTGCTGTGTGCGGTTCTTCTTGGTAGGAACTTGTCCTCCAGGTCACTGTCTGTCGTTTCCTCCACTGCCTGGGCATACCTTAGGGGAATGTACTCTGCGGCACCCCCTCAATGTCAGACCCCAGAGGGCTGGGACCCCTTTCCACACCCCCAATGATGGTATCACTATCCAGTAAGGCTATGAACCTTGCAGTTAACTGAGAGCGCTCTGCTGGATGGGTTTAAGTGCTGACTCCCTGCGACCCTGGGTCTGGTGGGCTGCATGCAATGGATGTGGGGTCGAACTTCAGGGAATTTTGGGACTGAACTGAGATGAGGCAGGGATTGTCTGGGTATGCCAATCTGGCAATCTGCCCATCTGGCAACCTCCCTTCCCTGGATCTTGTGGTTTGCTGCCGGGTGGGGGGCAATTTGGCCACCTTGCCAGGCGGATTAGTGTATCCCGGTGCAGGAATGACAGGGATTGCAGGCTTTAGAGTAGGCACCTCGGAGACTGTGTATGGTGGGGGAGGTAAAGACACCTTGCTTGTGGGCTCTGGGGCAGAATTGCAGGTTGGGTCACCCCGAAGATGGCCCAAAGTTCTAACAGTGCCTTTCTTTTAGCCTGCTTCTGCCCTACATACCTGATCCGGATATGTGTCCTATTATGTTGGTGTCAAAGGTTCCCCCCTCTGACCAGGGGAGCGCATGCATCTTAGTGTGGGCATACCATTCACAACAAAACGTATCTAACTTTTTAGCCTGTGTGGGGCACCTATTTTGCATATGAACTAAAGGTGACTCCATGGTGGGTTATTGATTTTTTAAGGACTAGTCGACTTTTATCATAACTAGTCTTTTAAAACAAACTTAAATACTACTCTGATCATGAGGAAAATATATAGAAGAGATTATACCTGCAATACCTACTTTTACTATGAGCTTACCTTAGGACAACAATACATCAAACAAACTTAGTACATAAAGGGTGATTAGCAACCTGTAAGAAAGTGCAATGGGTAAATTTAAAAAACTGTGCATTTTAACAGTGGAATAGCAGATATGGAACACCAGTTTAGGGAATGGTAACTTCTTCATATGTCCTTTAGGTCATTAACAAGACACAGCATTCAACATAAAACACAGTTGCAATAATTTACTAACACTACAACATCAAGAATATCCAAAACATTGTGAATGTAATATTGGAACACTGCAGTGTTGAGAGAGAGCGAGAGAGCGAGAGAGCGAGAGAGCGAGAGAGAGAGAGCGAGAGAGCGAGAGAGAGAGAGAGAGAGAGAGAGACAGAGAGTAAAAACTGACAGAAAAAATTGTGACTTTGAAAAAAAAACCTTAGCCTGCTCCTTGCCCATGCCGCCTGATGATGAAGAAAGGCTCTATACAGTATACTGAACAAAGTGAGCCCGATAGTCTGTCAACATAGGCTTGGGGACAAAGACACCAACATTTTACACGAAGAAGCAGGAGCAACTCGACAACTGCAGGCCCTCTTTGGCCAAGCAGAAGCTACACCTCACTCTCCAAAATGACACATTTGTTCCCTAATTACCAAATGACACCCTATATTACACCCAGAAATCATGGACACCAGCTGTGTCACGCCCAGTGGTTCAAGCAAAATAGCACCTCTCACTTCTTACAGATACTACCAGTGTTAAGAAACCAATAGCACTAAGAAAACTCCTTTAGACTAACCAATAAGATCAAGATGCTGGCCATATATCACACCCAGAGCCTATGCATAACTTTTGAGACTCGCCCAGCAGCCCAAGCGGGCCCCTGTATCATACCCATAGAAAAGAGTAACCTTTGTGTCATGACCAGTGGTCCAAGCGACAAATGATCCTCGCCTTTCTCAGTTTGCCATGCACCAAATGCTGGGACTAAGGATCAGATTCAGTCTCTTACTGTAGGAGAGTAGGATCTGCTTCACATGGGTACCCCCACTTTTTGCTGGTGTTTAACAGTTTTTCGACCTTAGTCTGGCTGTGGCCCTGCTAATCAGAACCCCAGCCTAGCTGCTTCCTCTCTAAAATGGTTTCCATGTACATTAGGTACATATCTAATTGGATTCTGGAGTGCCTTATAAGCCCCTAGTGTATGGTGGATGTACCTAGGGCATAGGTTCCTCAGAGGCCTATCAGGGGCTGAAGCATGTATTATGCCACTGCTGGGAAGCACTCCAAAATGACACCACAGGTCTGCTACTGCAGCCTTGGTAAGGTGGTGCTTGCACCCCTTACTGTGGTATAGGCTACCTATATCACTACCATTGCACACACATATAAAACCTATAAGTCACTCCTAAGGCAGGCCTTAACAATCCTGAAGCCAGAGTGCTTGGTTTTTATGTGAGAGGGTGCCCCTGCATGAGCAGAGCCCCTCTACAGCGTTCAGAGTACCTCCTCTGATGCTGTTTGTGGTGTAGCCTGACCATATACTCTTAAGTGTATTATAACTTCGCTGTAAATGCTAACTTTGGGATGGCTGCACGGAAACATGTTGTGTTTGGTGTCAAACGCTTTGGAATACTACCCAACTGCCAGTGCTGGTGGCGGGGGTAGCATTCCACTCTTCTAGAGGGAGAGACATGTTCACACTGGTCTAACCCGGTAAAGACTTTCTACAGCCCTGGCATAACAAAATGGATGCCACTGCCACAGACACAGGTCTGGCCTCCTGCTGCTGACCTAAACTCCGGCAGGGGAGGACTGCACAATAGGTTTCTTGTCCCAGGGAGGTGTAACCACCTCCCCAGACAGGCAGATGTGTATTGGGGCTGGGCGGGAGCCCTCTCTGGTGCTTTGAAGTCCTGCACTGGGGGCACACTTGGTGTCCCTGTGCATAGTCCAGTTCAAACCGGTTGCAGGGGCTACCTGCCCCTGCTCTGGCACAAAACTGGACAAAGGAAATGGGTGTAACCACCCCTCTTTCCAAACCCTCCCATAGGTGGGTCCCTAGAGTATGTCCAATCCCCAAACTTTGTATAAGTATGGGAACCCAGTCCTTGCGACTTTAGATTACCCTGGACGAAACTCTGCAACATAAATCCTGGACCTTCAACATTCTACTTTGCTTACAAGACTGAAGAAATCTCCCTTGGGATCAAGGAGTGACTCCCCCACTTGGCAGGCACCAAAGAAGCAACTGACCGGTCTACATCACTGAAGCTCCCACCAGATGCCGAAGTCCTTGCATCACCAGAGTTAGATTTCCAGACTTCCTCGAGGCTACCATGAGTCCACAGCAAAGCTGAGGCCCGTGGCTATCGAGGGTGATGTGGAACTGTGACCCCTGGACACCATGATCTTTTGCTGATCCATCATCTTCCTGGTTGTCCTCGAAGTTGTGCTTTGGACTCCGAGTAGCCCCAACCTTGAGCATCTCCTGCACCGAAGATTTCTAGCCTCCACTCCATGAGTGATCCGTGGGCCTGTTTCCAGTGCGACCGCTCAAGGCTCCTTCGCGATCGCTAGCCCATTGGCTAGTGGGTCCCCAAAAAGGCAACTCCTCTTCTGGTTGGACTTTCCTGGTTGCTCCAGAAGTGCCCCGACTTACCCTTGCTGGGTGAGTCCCTCAGACCTTGCTGGTCTGCACCGACGTCCTTTCTCTGATTCCAAGTGACTTGCCGTTGCCAAGGTTTGTTGGGTCCAATCTGGTCGCCGACACTGCAGCACTCGACAAACTTTGTGGGACAGCTCGAATCCAGCTCCTGGTTGTCATCGGTGCCTCCTGAACCTCGTGGCTGAAGAGTCAAGACACCCGTCAACTCACCTGAAGCACCCGACATCTGTGGGCATTGGTCTATCGTGCCCTTGGTCACTGGTAAGTGACCCAGACTCTGTCCCCTCTGCTTTCAGGTTCCTTCCATCCTAGATCCAGGCTTGGATCTCTCCGGACACTTCTCCTCTTCACGGCAGCAGCACTTCCTGAGCAGCTTCCATTGAAAACAGCGACGCGACCCGACACCATTTGACACCTATGCACCTGGATTCCCTGGGTGAGGCAATTCGAGTACTCCAGTGCTCCCATGGGTGTTGGCCCTAGACACCTCTAAGTCCAAAAGGGTTCGCTCGTAGATATCTTCTAAGTGTCCTTAAACTCTAAATTTCCAACCGAGACATTCCCCATAGAAGTAAACGGCGATTCGCAGCTGTGTTCTCACACTGCACCCGTCCCCCATGGTGCCCCTGTGTCACTACCTTGGGTAGTTCCTTGTGGTCCAAGCACTTCTACAGGCTCTAGGCCTTGTGTCTAGCTCAGTCGAGGTTCTTATTCCACTTTATTGGTATATGGTTTGGTACGCCCCTAGGGCCCAAACGTGTATTTGTGCTATTACTGTTGTTTGCTAACTTGTAACTAAAGTACTTCAAACTCCAGTCTCATAAAGAGACTAGAGGGGTGTGTTTGATCTTAAATACATATATTTTAAATATATGCCTGGTGTGGTTGTCCTTTCATTTGCTCATTCAAGAGATTATAGATTGGTAAAACAAGCAGCTTTACATTCCTTCGAGACTTAGCCTGAAGGCTGCTCTCCATAGCTACCACTAGGATAGCTTTCAATAAAGGTTGTCTTTAACCTATTCACCATAAGGGGTTGTTTGGACTGATACAGGGTGCCCACTAGAACTAGTGGACAGCATATATCAGGCCAACTTCTCACACTTACCCACTGACTTCAGGAAGGATCTCTGCCGCACGGATTCAGCAGAATTTTCAATCAATTACGGCATCTGCTCACTGATCTTGTTGCACGGATGTGAATCTGTACGAGCTGGGTCCTTTTTCTTCATCTGCAGTCTGGCTCGAAGAACCAATCTCTAGTGGCTGGCTCACCAAAACATTGCTTGAATATGAATTAACCTTTAAAGAAATGAAAGACAAGAGGCGTTTGTCAAAACAGGAACAGTTGTTTAATTAAAAGCAGCGGCCGGGAGATCAGTCAACAGAGACAGGGTCTAAAGACTGTCTCAAAGCACCTTGGTTTCAGCCATAATTTTTATACTTTACATAAAGCTTCAGAAAACGATTTATGCCTTCCTTTGGTGACAGCAGTTTGAGCCTAGTCATGGGGCCATAAATCGGGGGTTTGATGAGAAGCAGAGGTGGGCCTTGCCCTTGTGTAATCATACTGAAGGGTCAGTAGGTACATGTGCAGAGGTCCGGCATGAAGAGCGCGTAATCACTGCGTGTAATGTGCAAACTGTGTTCTGATTGGCCGTGTGTTCCTAGCTTAGTGTGGCATCCGACTTTATGGTGTTTTTGAGAATGTGTGCCCCACCGAGCAAGGCCAATCTCCTGAGACATTTGTGGTGTTGCTGCCTATCTATGGGTTCTATCTGGATTTTCCTGTTCACACATTCTCCGTAAGGGGCTGTGTTTCCCCCTGAATATAGCACCTTACATCGCATGCATTTACAATGCATGCAATTACAACGTGGTCTTTACAACGACCAAGTTTTTACATCGCAGTACATTACAATGCAAGTCGTTACATCGACTTGCTGTAGGGGACGCGTTGGACTTAGGAATAGTATACTTTGCTATTCCAACTCCAGTGTACGCAACAGTAGGGAAGGTGTTGGAATAGTGAATTATACTATTCCTTAGGTTAGTGTGCCCCCTACAGCAAGTCGATGTAATGACTTGCGTTGTAATGTACTGCGATGTAAGAACGCGGTCGTTGTAATGGTCACGTTGTAATCGCATGTATTGTAACGCATGCGATGTAACAGCTGTTTCCTGTTTCCCCCATCGATCAGTTGCTTCAGGCCTAGGTTGCATTGTCTGCCCAACCATACATTGTTGACTCAGGGTTGAGTGGGAGGTCATATTGGGTAAATTCAACAATGGAGATGCAAGTTTGTTTTTAGACATACAAATATTATGGTGTACATCGACATAGTATTGTTCAACATTTACACACGCAAAGTCATCCAAAGGGGCAGGCGGGATGGGGCTCAGTAACCAAATGGTCTGCTGCAAACACTATTCAAAATAAATCCAATGTACTGGGCAGCTACTTTAACAACAGTATTTAACAGTGTCCTACAACAATTAACCATTCCAGATTCTTGGAAGGGCTCCATAAAAATCTAATTTTCATGACTGGGGACCAATACCAACCACGACTTATCGCTTGATAACGATTTTAGATACAGAGGCAAAACACTTTGGAAGCCTGCTACTCATAGATCTGATGCAGTGGGTCCGATGACAACAACGTTGTCCCCCCAAATCAAACTGGATTTCTAAATGGACCAGCATGTCATCTAATTTTCTGGCACTATCCTCAATAATGGACAAGCTCAAGCACACAAAGTAAACCCTTTACTTCTGCTATGTAGATTATAAGCATGCATTTGACTGTGTGACCGCAGCCTCTTTGGCTAAAGTTATCATCAATGGGCATCTAGGCCCACCTTTTAAAAGCTATACAGCTTCTATACACGGACACTTGGGCAAGGGAGAGAGTTAGCGATGGTTCAATATTTTCCAGGAAAATACACAATTCTAAGGCCCTGAAACAAGGTTGTGTTTTAGTGCCATATCTGTTTAATCTTTTTTATCAGACCTATCTCCCGACCTAGATACTGCAGACTCTCATGCCTCAAGCTAGGACCTATGCATATCTCAAACTTGCTATATTCGGATGACATGATCCTACTTCGCCAGATAAAAATTTGGCTACAACGATTAATTGACAAACTGTCCTTATATTCTTCAATCAATGGTATGGCAATACATTTGAAGAAAACTAAGTTCATGGAAGTCAGCAGCAGGATCAAGAATAGCCACAAATTGTTCCTATATGGTGAACAACTGGAGCTGGCAAGAACCTATAAATATCTATGGGTACTCCTTGATGAAAGAAGCTTCTTCCAGCACAGTAAAAAGATCTGCTCAGGAAAGGATTACCTTGATTCTTACCTTCCGCACCCTACAAAGAGCTCTGGAGTGCCCATGCATTTTGCCCATGTTAAAAATTATAGCTGAAAAATGTATCCCCGTGCATCTCTTATGGAAGTGAAGCTCTTCGTTGCAGAGATGGAGCAGTTTCAAATTTAATTTTAGCCAAAACCTTTAGATCGCTCATCTATCTCTCTCAAATGCCTCGAGTGCCCAGATAAGGCTGGAGTTCGGCTCCACAAACCAATCAATTGCAAGGAAGGGGGCCTAAATAAAAACTTGGAAGAGAATCAGGAGTGCTACGTAAAGCCAACTGCGCCAAGCCCTTTGGCAGGAAATGCAAACGAATGAAACTGCACCACCTTGCCTTTACCTCAACTTGGCTATAAATGATTTAGGCATCCCTGCTACTTGGGAAAATCTACTTCGCAATTGCATTAAAAAAACTGATTAACAGCATAATGAAAAAAAACTTCCTTGTTAACGGACAATGGAGTCCTATCTTCGAGATCACATGCATGGCTGATTCTATATGGCTATGAGATTCTCAAGTGCCAATCCTATTTAGAGACTGGGTGGTCAAGTTTCCTAAAAATTGACCTCATGAGCTATCGTTTTCGCCTTCTCCCCAGGGAAATTCATGGAATGTCAAGGAAAGGGCTCTTGTAGACTGTGTACTTGGGGAGAAGAAGCATCATACACATTACATGTCTTTGCCTAGGCATACTCTCAGAAAGGAGACTATCGCTGAAAACCCTTTTTAATCCATGCGGTATCTGGACATACAGAACAGCAGTAATTGCATGTCTGAACTCTACGGACCCTATGTTGAACTGTCGTTACGCGAAATTCATAAAGCTTCCCTGTAAAATGCTGACCGTCACTAACGCCTTGCAGTATTAAAACACACGCTTCTTACCTTTCTCCACTACTATTGCATGTTTTTGTAAACTGCACTTCGCACTTTACTATAATATGCACCTTGCCTTCGTGTGTGTTAGGTAGACCAATCTGTAGATGGCACTTAAGACGACAATACAGTTCTCAGAATAAGTTGTCCATAAGTTAGTTTATTGTACTATTACAAAATTTAATTTTAACCTACACCGGATGGTCTTAAAATGAACAGTATCAATGCTTTTTTTAATTAACTTTTATTGGTATGGTTTTAATCAACTGTGCAATAAAAGATTTACCTAAAAAAAACAAGAGAATTCAGCTCTTGAGAAGAAAAAAGAGGAAGTGGAGAAGCTGCCACACATGTAGGCAGTGCTTGCATTGCAAGGCACTTGAGGCTACTCAGAAAGGAAATAAGCATTGGCAAAGACTTTGATCTTTCTGCAGGGTCATCCCCAAACTTTTTGCCTTCAATCCTCCTGTTTTTCTGACTTTGTCCTTTCTGGCTTTTCGACTCTGCGCACTTTGCTACTGCTAACCAGTGCAAAAGTACTTGTGCTCTGCCCTTAAAATATGGTAGAATTGGCTTATATCCAATTGGGATATTTAATTCTCTTGTAAGTCCCTAGTGCAGTGACAGTACTTGTGTCTAGGGCCTGTAAATTAAATACTACTAGTGGCTTGCAACACTGATTGTGCCACCCACATAAGTTGCTCTTTAAACATGTTTCAGGTCTGTCATTGCAACCTGTTTGTGCAGTTTTTAAACCACTATGTTGACCTGGCAAAATAAGCTTTTTGCCATGCCTAAACCTTCCTTTTTAATACATGAAAGTGACCCCAAGGGTAGGCCCTGGACAATTTTGAAAATGACACTTTTAGAAATTTGTCATTTTCCTGCCTTAGCCATATAGTGCCTGCAGTCTGTCACATGACTGGATGTAGCTGACAGTTGCTTTTTGTGTATTCCTCCTAGACATCTACACTCAATAGAGAGCTTAGGTGTGCCAGGATGGGCCATCACTGGCTGGATAGGAGATTGAAGCTGGGCATAGTTTTACTTACACTTGAATAGTCCATGTTCTGCCTTCACACAAAGGGCTGCATACCCCTTTAAGTTTTTATGGAGCCAGAACAGGGAAGGTAGGGCGCTTCAAAGGCATGCCTCTAGAAGCTTCTCCCCCACTTCAAAGGCACAACTGGTTATACATACTGGATCTCAGACAATAACACTTCATTACCCTTCTGGACATGTGGATACTGTGCCAGGAAAAAGGACTGCTTAGCTTCTGAAAGGACTGGCACTCTGCTGGACAGTTGCACTGAAGGACTGATGCCCTGCTCTGCTGACCTGCTGCCTGGAGCCCTCTAGCGTAAGTGAGAAGTACTGGACTTATATCTGTTGAACTCAGGATTGGAGAATGACTCAGAAGGCTAGTTGACTGGCCTCCTGATCTGAAGCCTCATGGGCACATCAGGCTTCCAGCAACCCTGCACCTGAAACTGGACTGTGCAATCTGTTAGTTGATTTACTTTTTGTCACCCCGGTCCTGGACCATTGGAAGGGGTCTTAAGGTGCTCTGTCAGCATGAGAAAGAAACAAACAAGTAAAGAAGGCAGGCATGAAAGAAAGAAAGAAAGAAAGATATGAGGCAAGAAAGAAAGAAGTCAAGAAAAAGAAAAGAAAGTAAGAAGGAAAGAAAGAAAGAAAGAAAGAAAGAAGAGAAGGAATTAAAAAGAAGGAAAGACAGAAGAAATCAGATGAAAGAAAGACGAAAATCAAAGGAAAGAAAGAATGACAAAAGAAAAGTGAATGAAAGAAGGAATGAAAGAAGGTAAAGAAGCAAAAAAGAGAGAAGGGTTGGGAAAGAAACAAAGAGAAAAGGAGAGAGAAGGAAAAAAAAACTTAAAAGAAGGAGAGAAGTAAAGAAGGGAAAAAAGAAGGAAAGATGGAAAAAAGAAAGAAGGAAGAAAAGAGAAGAAAAAAGTGTAAATGGAGGCAAGTATGAAAGAAGGCAAGAGAAAGAGAAATTGAGAGAAAGAAAGAAAGAAAGAAAGAAAGGGAGCAAATGAGATGAAAGAAGGAAAGAAAGAAAGAAAGAAAGAAAGAAAGAAAGAAAGAAAGAAAGAAAGAAAGAAAGAGAGCAAATGAGAAGAAAGAAAGAAAGAAAGAAAGAAAGAAAGAAAGAAAGAAAGAAAGAAAGAAGGAAAACTGAAAAACTAAAGCAATAACGTACGAATAAAAGAATACAACAAAGTAAAAGAGAAAAAGGAAAGGGAAATAAAAAAGAATGAAAAAAGGCAAGAGTGAAAGGAAAAGAAAGACAAAGAAAGACAAGCATTGGCATAGCCAATAGGTCTCGCCTCTGGGACCTTATAAGTGTTTAGCCATGCAACAGTTGCATAACTAAATACTTATAAGGTCCCAAAAGCAAGACCTATTGGCTATGCAAAGAGGCCGTGTGGCCGCGAAAGTAAAAGTGATCGCGATCAGGATCAAACATCAAAGCGGCCGTGCGGCTGCTAAAGTGAAATTGATTGCGGCAAAGCGCGGCAAAGCGCGCCCGCGCACAAGCACTGTAGCTCCAGGCTGGCCTGGTAGCACTTTTTGGAGCCCTCTCAATAAGTCTCGCCAGACCAGCGTATGCGCTGGGTCAGGCGAGACCTAAAACAAGGAAGGGAAGAAATTTTGGAAGAAAGAAGTAAAGAAAGACAGGAGGAGGAAAAGCGAAAACATAAAATGGGGATATCTCACTACAAAACAATAGACATAAACTGTTATCCTGTGAAATAGCAGCAATCAGAAAGATAAAACACTCCAAAAGGAATTTACAACAGCATTGGCCGGAGATAGGATCTGATAGTGTTGGAATGCGCACCAGAAGCCTCCTGCTATCGTACCACTTTCTAAACACAAAGGTAACACTAAAGTAATTATAAAGTAAAAACCGAAGCACTGGGGAACTAGCTTGTATGCAGATGTGCTCCTTGTGAAAGTGCAAAAAGTAGTCATTCAAAGTGAAGTTAACCAGTGGCTTAAGTAGGCTGACCTACTGACCCATTGCCCCATGTTACATGCTGTAGTGGGTGGAAGCAAAAGTTGAATGAAACAACAGACCAATGGATGAAGAGAGGTGGCTGAAAGACGCTATATGTAAGTATATTTCAGTAAATTCAAAAGGTCTTGGCAAACACAAGACTAAAAAAACGGTGACTATGCATATAAAGTAGTGGCGTAGCTGGGGGGGGGGGGTTCACCCCGGGCGGGTTAAGTTTTTGGGGTGGCGGCCTCCCCCGCAATCACTTGCCATCTCAGAGCACCAATAGCAAGACCTTCCCTGATGCAAAATGCTCCTCTTCACTGCGGCCTTCGTGGGGCAGCAAACGCTTAGACCATCACGGGCGCCCATGGGGCTAGCTATGCCACTGATATATAGGCATTTCCAAACTGCTGCACAGAGAAACAAGCTTCAGGATGGCTCAAAGGTCAAGGAAGGGAGCTGGTCAAGTGTCCTTTGGTGCTAACCAATATACATATATAGATAGCAGAGTTCATGACCAGCATCCTCTGTGAAAAAAACAGTGAAATACTCAAGGCTAGTGGACCATTTATGTACATGGATGTGGTGCAAACTGCCAGTATCAGCTTCGGCGGATACAACTGACTACTCTATGATGACGAACTTAGTTTGCATAAGAGTGTGAACCCAGAAAAGCTATGGGGGGACAAGTTAATGAACTGTGGCTACAGGTCATGTCACTGACAGGACTGTTGCCTTCGTTGCACATGGCGAGCGAGCTAACAGGCCAGTCGTTTCTAGTATGCCCCACCCCTGGGGATGTGGGGTTACTGGGAGACTTCTCTCTATTGGAGCCTTTCTGAAATGCAACCAGTGGTGTATGCTATTGCCCCCCCCTTCCTGCGAGCTTAGATACAACTGCTTGGACTTCAGGGAGAAGCGCCCTGTATTGCACTTCTACGGTGGCCAGAGGACAATAGAGGAGGCAGTCCAGAGGAGATGGCAAAGGGAAAGTACAGGTACACCAATTAGAGTAGACAGAATGGAGAAATGGCTGTGGATGTACCCCGACAGGGTGCGCAATGTGCTTGCGAACAGGCCTTATGAAAACCCCACGGGTCCACGAGCTCGGGGGCCCACCTGGGCTGTGGCTCGGCGCTCCTGCCTTGTGTAGTTATGCACCAATAGTAACTCCAAATGTGCCTCTGTATGTAATGTTTATGCAAATGCCAATAAAAAAAGAATAAAAAAAAAAAAAAAAGAACAGGCCTTATGAAAGGGTTCAGGACTCCAAATGTTGTCCCGGGAATGAAGAGATAGCATGAGAACTTGTCATCACGCAAAGGAAAGAAACAGCGAGTAAGAGGCAAAATAATTAAAGAGGTGAGTGGTGGGAGAATAATTATATTGAAAATAGGAATTGTGCTGAATAAAACAGATTGCAAACTCCAGCTTATTCGTCCCCTATAGTGGTTGGGGGGGGGGCAGTTTCAATGATGGGATAGAGCAGGACAAGTGCTCGGTGTCATATGCCAGCACTGACAAGGCAATTGAGATGGTGTGGAAGTGCCGAAAAGGAGAGAGCGAAAAAGCAGACATATAATCAGCCTTCTGATTGCCACGAGTACACCCACGAGTTGTCCAGTACACTCAGCAGCTGATTCGTTCAGAATGTTTGTAGGATGGATGATGAAGCCGGTCGTGACACCTGAGCTAGCGCTGCAGCACCTCAATGATTACCCGCTGGTGGGCAGGGCAGGAGTGTAAGAAGAGTGTTCAAGACTCATCATGGCTTTTACAGAAGTAACAAAGGGGCATATTGCTGAGCGCACTTAGCGCCAGGATAATTATCGCCGGCTAGCGCCGATTTTTATCGCTGAGATAGCGTGCTATTAGAAACGCTTATCTCCTCAGCGATAAAAATCATGGCGCTAACTGGCTAACGTGAGATTATCGCTGGAAACCCAGCGATAATCTCACGTTAGCTTGTTGATAGGGACTCACAAACTTGGCCATGATATCCTTCTTCCATAGGATATCATGGCTAAGTCAGTCCTGAAGCAGGTGTTAGGAAAGTAGCGATAACAGGTGTTATCGCTACTTTTCCTGATGCTATGCTTCATAGCGTTGAGCTTGCTGATAGGAGAAATGTCGCTTAGCGACATTTCTCCTGTCATGCCAGGTCAGGAACGCCCACTTTGCATCTCATTAGAGATGCAAAGCTGAGTGTGAGGAATTCCTACGCTAAAGCAAGGTTTCACGCAAACGGCCGCAAAAGCGGCGATAATTTTTTAGCGCCTGGGTGTTGATATGCCCCAAAGTGCTTTAGGGAGGAGAAAATGTGACTTGAGGTTCGTGCAGCAGGTGGTGCACCATCTCAAGTTTGCTGAGAAAGATGCTCTGCAGTTGGCTTTTGCGATTAGACAGGCCCCACAAACCCATCAAAGGTTTAGGCTAGTGGTTAAAGAAGTATTAAATGACATGGAAGTGAACATTTTTGCATCAATATAATGCAGTGGCTTTATGGCTGCAGGAGAATCCTGTGTCCTGGACAGTACAATGTGTTTCTGATGCCTTGGGCCCAGTTGCATTTGAGCTCTATTAGAAAGAATACTGGTGTCCAGAGCAATGGTTAGAGGAATAAAATAGAAGGTAGCACATTACTGCCTTCCTGGATGAGGATATGGTTTAGGGGCGAGCAAGGGCTGTTTTTCAAAGAAGAAATGTCAGAGACCTTCTATGCAAAGAGGTTGGGCCAAAAATTGACCAGACTACAGTGAAGGATGAGTGTGGTTGGAAACAGGCTCTCGGATTCAGCACATATCAATAAAAGTCCCTCTGCTGTTCTGCTGGCTCCAGTCCTGACGCTGAACATATTCCTGTTCCCAGGTTTTACTCCCTTACTGCTCCCACCATCTTCATCACTAAGACCAGTGTAGCAGCAAGATGAGAGGGACTGATGCTGAGCGCCACTGATCCTCTGATGCAACTCAGATCTTAACTCTGCATCCATGCCAAGGTAATTTGTTCCAGAAAACAGCATTCAGAGTATGATGAACATGACAATATTAATATGGAGGCTGGTAGGGCAATACGTCCCAATGCCACCACAATCTCCTTTTCGTCTTCGTTTAACCCTGTCAGGGTAGCCCTGAATGAACTGAAGGTGGGGCTC
Organism: Triturus cristatus; assembly: GCF_964204655.1. Classification (NCBI taxonomy): domain Eukaryota; kingdom Metazoa; phylum Chordata; class Amphibia; order Caudata; family Salamandridae; genus Triturus; species Triturus cristatus. Next base: position 656,337,323 of record NC_140592.1, on the reverse strand, counting down.
GAGCCCTAGGCAGACATATATGTCTCAATCTTTTCTAGTCCCTACTTATAACACCACATAATGTTAATACAGCCTTCGCCCAGCAATTGCAGAATGCACGTTTTGACACTGCTGTTCAGACATTTAATTTGCAGCAATATGCATGGAGCTTAGAAGTACTTTGTTTGCTTTCCTCACACAGCTTCCAGTTCATAAAGCATTTTGTTTCTGAAATCTCGGGCCCTTTCCTGACTCTATTAAACTCTTCTTTATCAATGGGAAGTATCCCAAATTCCTTTGAGAAAGCAATTGTTATTCCGCTGCAGACAAAGCGAGGGGAAGATTTCTTCTTTTAAAAAATGATCGCCCCATTCCCCCACTGCCTTTTTTTTTAGCTAAGCTATGAAAGCCCATGTGGCACAAACTCTGGGGCATATCAACAAGGTCTTTATCTCTGCTTTTTTAGCTTTAAAAGCCAAAAAAGCAGAGATAAAAATAGCACCCTATCAACAACAGGGTGCTAACATGCAAATTCGCATGTTAGCACCCTTTTACTCTACGCTTCCCCTTGCATCTCTAATGAGATGCAAAGGGGGCGTTCCAGAGTAAATTAATAGGAGAAATGTCGCTTAGCGACATTTCTCCTATTATCAAGAATGTCGCTAACCCTGTTAGAGACAAACAAAGCAGCGCTAACCGCGGTTAACGCTGCTTTTTTACGTCTGGTATTTTTCTGACTTAGCCATGATATCCTATGGAAGGAGGATATCATGGCTAAGTTTGTCTGTCCCTATCAACAAGCTAACGTGAGATTATCGCTGGGTTTCCAGCGATAATCTCACGTTAGCCACTTAGCGCCAGGATTTTTATCGCTATTGAGATAAGCGTTGCTAATAACACGCTATCTCAGCGATAAAAATCGGCGCTAGCCGGCGATAATTTTCCGAGCGCTAAGTGCGCTCAGCGATAATTATCGCCGGTTGTTGTTGATATGCCCCCAAGTGCGCCCATCTTGAAAACTCAAAATGTTTAAATATGCGTCAAGCTGGGTTTTGCCCTGAGCACTGTACTGAGTCTGTCACGTAGGCAGTTGTGGCCGATAAGCCTATGGAGCACAATGAAGGCCTAACCCTCGCCTTGGTGTTGTTAGATCTGTCAGCATCCTTCGATATGGTTAACCACGAATTGTCGATGGACCGGATGGAAGATGCTCCCCTCCCGGTCTCTGCCTTTTACTGTATTACTTTTTTTCCTGAGGGTCCATAAGCAATTGGTTCACCTGGGTCCTTTGAAGGTCCTGGCATGCCCGCTAGAGCGTGGCGTCACTCAGGGTTCCTCTCTTTCCCTCCACCTGTTCAATATTTATATCAGCCCTCTCATTCAGGCCCTGGAGTGTTTGAGCTGCAAAATGTACAATTATGCTAACGACTCCCAGCTTCGTATCAGACCTAATGGCTCTCTGGCCTCCCCGAAGAATGTTCAATTCACAATACGCCTTTTCAGGTTATTTTTCTGGGCAGCAACTTTTTAAAACTTACTGCTGAAAAGACAGAAATTTTAATTTTAAATAACAAAGCGGAATGATGTACTCCTTCTTTTTGGCCGCTAGAAATGGGCATGCCTCCACCCCAAAAACGTTTGCAAACAGTTTGGGAGTAGTGATAGACAAGGAGTTGCCCTTAAAAACCCAGAAAACGTCAGTGATTTCTAACTGAGTCTTTATGCTCTGGAAAATTGAGAAGATAGCGAGGTTCCTGACTAAAGATGTGCTAATCATGGCGGTGAAGGCATTAATCTCGTCCTGACTGGTTTATGCCAATTCCCTTAATGTGGGTATCCCAAAAAACCAAGTGAGTGAATTACAGAATATTCAGAAACAGGCAGCTAGACTTATTAATAATCAACCCAGGAATAGTCACATCCCTCCATTTTTTTATTGGACCTTCATCAGCTCCCGGTGGAACAGGGGATTCCATTTAAAATCTGCTCCATTACTTTTATGGCCATTCGTGGTTTAGGCCCTCAATTGTTCCGAACCAGAATCAAGAGTTATACTCCTGACCGGCTGCTATGCTCCTCCTCATCCAATATGTTGACTATTCCGACTTTCAAAAAGAAAATGATAGATGGCATTAGGTTTTCAGTGCAGGTTCCTACTCCTTGGAACTCTCATGATCCTGCTCTTCGTCTGATCTATAATTTTATGAGGTTTAAGACTTAAAAACTTGCACCCTTATGCATCAACCCAAAATCCAGTCGGTAAAATACCGATTCGGTAATAGCTCCCGGTATTAAGGAAAAAATACCCAATCCCAATGCATCAACCCAAAAGCAGAAATCGCTATTTAAGGAATCCTTAAATACCGATTCTTTAAATAGGGATTCCTTAAATACCGATTCCTTAAATAGCGATTGCATTTAAGGAATCCCAAAGTGAGATTCCTTAAATGCAATGCATCAAAGTTAAAAAATTAGCGATTTCGCTAATAGGGGGAGCAAATTACCATGAAGATGAACTGCATGGTAATTTGCAAAAACTTTGAAAAATGCACTTTTGTGCATTTTTCAAAGTTTCATGTTGCGCACACACATGCCCTTAGAGCATGTGTGTGTGCAACATATGTGCACATATCATTTTCAGGGGTGCAACAGGGTGTCCTTTTGACACCCTGGCACCCTTGAAAGTGCTCCCGCTATTAGCGATTCGGTAATACCGAATCGCTAATACAGACTGGCTTTACATTCATTCCTATGGGCCTCCAAGCCCATAGGAATGAATGGGTAGGTATTCCTTATTACCGATTCGGTATTACCGATTCGGTAATAAGGAATATTAAGGAATCGCTATTTGAATAGCGATTCCTACATGCATAGCCTTTTGCTATTCCTTATTAGCGATTCCTTATTTTTCGCTAATAAGGAATCGCAAATGGCATTGTTGATGCATAGGCCCCTTGGTTATTTAAACAAGATTTTCATCTATGGTAATCCAGAAAAGTAGTGCTCAGCCTGTCTCTAACTACTGTTACCTTACTAACGCCCAGAAACCTTAGGGTGAATGAATGCTGTATAACCGTTATTAACATAGCATAACACAACGAACCAGTGCAGCAGGGAAGAGCTGGTATCTCATGACAGTTTTCTTTTCTAAACACTAGTACAAAATGATAAACATGCAATAAACTATTGGCTGATCCCAATACGATAGCAATTTCAATCCAGGATAGCTGAAGAGGGCTGGCCAAAATCCAATTATATGCACAGGCACTGGAAAAAAGGGTGTAGGATCTGCACTTATGTTGCCCTCACTTTTTTTCTGATGTATACACTTGTTTCTGGCTATCGTCTGGCTGGGACCCTGCTAATCAGGGCCCCACCCTCTCTGTTCTCTCTAAACAACTTGGAGTGCATATTAGATGCACTAGTGATTGGATACTGTGGTACCTTATGAGCCCCTAGTATATGGTACCTTAGGTACCAAGGGCATAGGTACTTCACAGGCCTACCAGGGGCTGAAACATGCATTATGCCACCTCTGGGAAGCAGACTAAATCTGACACCACAGGCCTGCTACTGCAGCCTGGGTGAGGTAGTGTTAGCACTCCTCACTGAGGTATAGGTTCCCTATGTCTCACCTTACACACACATATAAACCAGTCACCCCTAAAACAGGCCCTATCAAACCTGGGGGCAGGGTGCTTGGTTTACATGTGAGGGGGTGCCTCTGCCTGAGCAGGGCCCCTCTGCAGCCCTCAGAGTCTATTCTCTGTGGCTGCTTGTTGATGCGGTTAAACCATATACTCTTAAGTGCATTATAACCTAGCAGTAAATGCTAACTTTGGGATGGCTGCATCAAAACATGTCGTGTTTGGTGTCAAACACCTTGGAATCATACCCCCACACCAGTAACTGGTGTGGGAGTATGATCCCACCCTTCTAGAGGGATAGACATGTACCTACTGTGGAAATACGGTAGAATCCTGAAAGAGCCCTGGCATCACAAAATGGATGCCACCAGCACAGACACTGGGCTGCCCTCCTTCTGCTGACTGAAACTCGCAGTGGAGGAGGCCCAACATTAGGCATCCTGTTACAGGGAGTGTAACCAACTTCCAGACTGGATTTAGTGTATTGGGGCTGGGTGGGTGCACGTCTAGAGTGCTTTGAAGTCCTGCACTTGGGGAGCAGTAGGCTCCTCTGTGCATATGCCAGCTCAAACCGGTTCAGGGGCTACCAGCCCCCGCTCTTGTGTGAAACTGGACAATGGGAAGTGGGTGTAGCCACCCACTCCCCTGACCCTCCCATAGGAGTGGTCATAGAGCTAGTCCCTCCCTTTCCTTTAGTATAAGATAGGGAACCCTTGCCATTGCAAACTAGATATCCCTGGACGACGCTCTACAAGAAGAATCCTGGACCTTCGATGTTCCACTACCTTTGGAAGACTGAGGAATCTCCCTTGGAGTCAAGGAGTGACTTCCCTGCTTGGCAGGCACCAAAACTTTGAATCAACAGTCGCAAACTTTCCCGCTCCCGCCGGAGTCCGAAATCCCTGCAGCCCCAGAGGTAGATTTCCTGACTTCTCGACGGCTATTGTGAGTCCCCAGCAAACCTGAGGCGAGTGGACCCCACGAGTGACGAGGAACAGCAATACCTGGGTACTGTGCACTATTGTCAAGTGCAACCCCTTCCCGACATTCTATGAACTTGTGCATTAGACTACGTATGGTCCAAGCCTCCAGCAGGATTTCCACCAAAAATCAGTGGCCTACCTCATCGCGGGTGACCGTGGGCTCCTGTGAAGTGAATCCTCCCGAGGCGTCTTCACGATCCCTTTCCGGTTGGCTTGTGGGTCCCCTGAAGACTTTTTCATTAAATCAAAGGGCTCCCCTGGTTGCTCCAGGCCTGCTCTGACTTACCCTTGCTGGGTGAGTCCCTCAGACCTTGCTGATCTGCACCGTTGACTTTCTTAACTTTCCATGAGACTTGCTGTTGCCAAGGATTGTTGACTCCAATCTGGATGCCGACACCTCAGTAAGCTGCAGACTTTATGGGATACTCCAAATCCAGCTCCTGGTCATCATCGACACCTCCTGGACCTCGTGGCTGAAGAGTCAAAACACCTGTGATCACCTGAAATCACCCGACGACTGTGGGCATCCATCTTCCTGGGCCCGGGTCACTGGCAAGTGACTTTGAACACTGTCTCCTCTGCTTCAGAATCCAGCCTTGGATTCCACCGGACACTTCTCCTGTCTTCACAAGCAGCAAGTCTTCTTTGGCTCCCATTGAAAACGACGCCGCAACCCGACACCAAAAGACACCTATGCACCCGGCTTCCCTGGGTGAGGTAACTCGTGCAGTCCAGTGCTCCTGTGTGTGTTGGTCCTCGAACTACTTACCCTGTAAGTGACTTGCTTGTAGACTCTCCCGAAGTAAGATTTATGCATATGTTCCTGACGTCTAATCTCATAAAGAGATTAGTAGAGTGTGTCTAGAAATAAATACATATATATTTTATATATATACCTGTGTGGTGTCCTTTCATTTGGTAATTCAAGAGATTATAAGGTAAAACAAGCTGCTTTACATTCCTCTGAGACTTAGCCTGAAGGCTGCTCTCCACAGCTACCACTAGGATAGCTTTCTTTAAAAGGTTGTCTTAAACCTATCTACCATAAGAGTCGAATTGGACTGGTGCACGGTGGCCACTTTAACTAGTGACTAGCATATGACAGGCCAACTTCTCACAGGGGTGCTGAAGCACTCCCAGAAATACCATGCTGGTGAATGGGCATAAATACCCCTTTACATTTTGCCTTTATCTTGTCACGCTTGAATGTATGACGTTACAACGCATACATTTACAACGCATTCCTTTACAACGCAGTTTTACATCGCAACATCCTTTACAATGCACACATTTACATTGCATGCCACTACAATGAATTTTTTAAAACTACACTTACAACACATTCCATTACATCGCATCATACCTTTACAACACATACCATTACAACACATACCATTACATCGCATTTAAGGCAAGTGTTGGATAGTGTAGGGGTAAAAAATACTATTCTAACTCCAGAGGGTGCACCAGTAAGGTAAGTGTTGGATAGTGTAGGGGTAAACAGTACTATTCTAACTCCAGAGGGTGCAACAGTAGGGTAAGTGTTGGATAGTGTAGGGGTAAAAATTACTATTAATACTCCAGGGGGTGCAACAGTAGGGTAAGTGTTGGATAGTGTAAGGGTACTATGCGTTGTAATGGTATGCGTTGTAATGACATGCAATGTAATGCCTGCATTGTAGTGTCTTGCGTTGTAGTGACTTGCAATGTAATGGCTGCGTTGTAGTGACATGTGTTGTAAAGGATGTTGTGATGTAATGACTGCGTTGTAAATGTAGTGCGATGTAATGACTGCGTTGTAAAGGTTGTTTCCCGTCACGCTTCTGTGCTTTAAAAGACACTGGCCAAATGTCAGGCTATATCTAATGACAAATTGCTGCTTATTCGTTTAAGATGAAGATTGGTGTTTATTCTCATTCTCTGACTACAAATTGAGAGGAATTGGTAAACTGGGCTATGTGACAATCTTGCTGTAAATCAGCGAGTGTGAGAGGATAGGCAGTAGGATGATATGTGCAAGTGATAATTATTCTCTGAAACCTGATTTACACACTATTGTTTTGTCAGTAAAACTGTGCAAATTTAGTATCCATTTCAATGAAAGTGTGCTTTTTTTAAATAGCAGTGCACTACCGCACCCTGCTTCAGTAACATATTTGTGACAGAGTGCTCAAAAATGCACTACCGGCTACATACTACACTCTTACCCCTCTCTTGTGGAATGGGTGTGGCTCTTTAGCTACACTTGTTCTTCCTGTGATGCTTGGATTTCATGACATGACCGGAGGCTAGCATTATGCATCAGCTTTCATTGCCAGCTCCTTGCACTTCAAAGAATGACATCACTTAACATTACAAAATTCCAGAACCTTAGAATGTCTGAAACCAATATAAACTCAGCCCCAGCAGCCATCTTCCTCTTTTATATTCTGCGCCTTGTCAGATAAGTATCACTCATCTTTTAGTAAATATTTAAGTAAAAATGTTTAGATTATGATAGTTTAACTTGGTTGATAAGATGTTTATATATAATATTTTTTACTAAATAGGCAACGTAGCACACCACAAAGTCACAACAATATCACAACTTTTCCACTTGGTTGGATCATATCCATGAATTATGTTTCCAATTTCAAACAGCAGCCATAGGCTGCTGTTTGAAATTGGAAACATAGTTGGAAATAAACACCAAATACAACATTCCAATGAAGATCGGACAATGATTTACAGTCTCATGTGAACTATACAATTCATGGATATGATCCAACCAAGTGGAAAAGTTGTGATATTATTGTGACTTTGTGGTGTGCTACGTTGCCTATTTAGTGGATTCAAATCTTTGGACTATTTTAGTCGCAAAGAAATGTTTAATACTTCAAGTGGATGAGTTTTCGGCTTCGTTTTTAGCACCCAATATTATTGTTTGAATATATACTGTTGGAAACATTATAAGGATGTACAAATAATGATGTGCAGATCATTTCAGCATATCCACTAATTTTCTATTGTGTATATATAATATTTTTTATGGTGCTGTGTTTGTTTGATTGGTTTTGGCTATTTATTTCTTAATGGGAAATCGGGTTGGCGTTTTTAAAGTATAATTTATACCCAATTTATGGGTTAAATTGAGGTAAGTAGGTGTTCGAGGTTGGCATTATGTGGAAAAGAAGTTTAATTTAAGAGTTAACAGATTTTTTGCAAAGTTACCGTTACGTCGCGAGCGATCCTCTGGTTTTAGCTCGCGGTGAGGGCGGATTATTCAGTGTTCGCGAGACAAAGAGATTTTGTAGCACGGGCAGCAGACATTAGTTTTGATCTCTGTGAGTGCCCGTTGCTGGTTGACGTCATCATGCTGCGTGTGTGAGGATGTCGGGGGCCATTTTAGATGAGTATGATATTGCACACTTGATGGTCTGAAGTATTTCAGCCATCATTTAAGAGGCGCGTGAGTGCGGAGTTTTTCGTGATATAAGCTACTTCAGTTTAAGGTGAAATTGTTTTTTTGGACTGAAGAATTTAAAGGATTTGAAAAAATAATAAGTAGAGTTTGTAGGAGTTTTAGAATTAAGATTTTAGATAAATAATTAATATTGAGTGTAGAGAGTTTTAGGTTGATAAGGAAGTGTGAAGAAAAAAAAAAGGGCTTTTTTTAGTCTTCAGGCAGTTCATTATGGATGTAAATGAAGGTGCCCAGTCAACAGGTTCTGATGATTCTAATTTAAGGAAAATTGTTCAAGAAGAGATGAAAATCTCAATGAAAGAAGTATTACAAAGTGTATTAAAGAAAAGGAGAAGGGCAGTAGAATGCTCTGAGGATGAATATTGGTCTATGGAGGATGAGGAGAGTGGTGAAGTTAAAGGTTATGGAGAGAGAGCAAAAAAGACTAAGAATATTGAGATTGGGGTCAGGTTTCTGACACAAAATAAAGGTGAGCCTTGTGCCAAAAATGAAGATGGTGTCTGTTGCGGTTTTAATAGGCTTTCTGTTTAAATTGGGGCGTGACCCAATGAAAGGATTGGAGAGGGCTCTTAAGCAGTGCCAGGATCGCTTATAGGACGTGTTGGGTACTTTGGTGCGCATTATGGACATGGCTGCAGAGGCAAAAATGAAAGGTGTCCAGGTTGATAATGAGCTCTTGAGGGGTTGGTTGCAAAGGGCGGTATGTGTTTTTGGGGAATGCTAATGCAGCAATATCAGCTGAAACACACAAGGCAATTATTTTGAGTATAAGTCCTAAATTAGGGGACTTTGCAAAAAAAGAACCCATGTTTCCACTTTCACCAGTTTGGACAAGGCCCAATCTTCGTTAAAGAGGGTCTTTGGAAGAAGTGATTTTGACAGGGCTGGGGCAAGGGCCCGTTTCGCAGGCCGGTCTTTCGGAAGGGCTCAATACCAGTCACAGGGACATGCTGTGTTCAGGGGTTTCCAGTCAGCGACTGGATTTTATCCTCAAAGAGAAAGATCAGGAAGGATGAGCAAGAGGTCGTGGGCAGTTCTCTCAGGGAGGACAAGGTGAGTACGAGGATCAATTCTGGTTCTATCCCTTACGAAGTAGGGGGAAGATTGAAATGTTTTTTGGTAAATTGGGAGAGAATAACCAAAGACAAATGGGTTTTACAAACTATAAAAGGATATGTTATCGAGTTTGAGGAGATGCCGATTCAGTTGAAGGAACCAAATCAATTGGTTTTTCAGAAGGATTTGGTAGAGGTAATAGGAGTAGGGGTGTTGGAAATGCTGCGAAGGGGAGCAAATCAGAAATTATCAGAGGAAAATCAAGGTTTTGTAAGTACTATTTTTTGGAGAAAAAAAAAGGAAACAGGTTGGAGACACATAATAAGCTTGAGAGGGTTAAATCAGTTTGTTGTGTACAGACATTTCAAGATGGAGGGCATCCATCTGTTGAGGGAAATTCTTCAGGAGAAAGATTGGTTGGTGAAATTAGACCTGAAGAATGCGTATTTCACAATCCCAATTGTGGAGGAGAGCTGCAGTTTTCTTCAATTCAGATGGTTGGCAGAGCTTTACCAGTTTACTTCCCAACCATTTGGTTTGGCTTCGGCTCCATGGTATTTTACCAAGGTTTTGAGACCTGTGGCAAAATTTCTCTTGGAGAGAGGTGTGCATATGATAATGTATTTAGACGACTTTTTAATAATGTCACAAAGTCAAGAGGAGTTGGAGAAACAGTTACTTCTAACTTTGGGATCTTTTGGAGGGATTATGTTTCTTGATCAAAAAGGAGAAGTCGGTTTTGAAGCCAAGTCAATGTTTGGAGTTTTTAGGTTTCATGGTAGACACAGTGGGGAAGAATTTAAGTTTACCAGAGAAAAAAATGGTAAAGATAAAGTCAGAAGTGAAAGGAATGTTGAGGAAGGAGAGAGTTATTCTGAGGAGCTTGGCATTGGTGATTGGTTTGTTTACATCCTCCAGTCAGGCGTTTTTTCCTGGGCCGCTTCATTACAGGGCTTTTCAGAGATTGAGGGCAAAAGCATTGCAGAAAGGACTGTGGTATGGAGATCAGGTGATTCTTTTGGTAGAGGCTCGAGAAGAGTTAATCTGGTGGTTGGAAAATCTGGAAGCATGGAATGGAAGAGCAATTTCTGGCATTTGTCCAGATTTTGTTTTGGAGACAGACGAGAATCTTTTTGGATGGGGAGCTTGTTTGGAGAGTCAGGAGACAGGTGGAAGATGGTCTTGGGAGGAGAGATCGGAGCATATCAATGGTTTGGAGATGAGAGCAGGCCTTCACGCTTTACGGAGTTTTGGAAAGAAGTTAAAGAATTTCAATGCTTTATTAAAGATGGACAATGTTTCAGCAGTCCATTATATGAACAAATTGGGTGGAACCAGATCAAGGAATCTGACATTGTTGGCAAAAAAGATTTGGAGTTTTTGTTTGGAACAGAAAATTGGTCTGAGGGCAGAGTAATTCCTGGGTCAGGACAATGTGGTGTCAGACTGGAATTCGACATTTCTCAGGGATTTCAGCGATTGGAAGCAGAATGTCCTTTATTTTCAGAGGATTTTCAATGTTTGGAGGCCTCTGGAAGTGGATCTGTTTGCGTCACGATTGACAAACCAGTTAGTACGTTATTACAGCTGGAGACCGGATCCGTTGGCAGAGGAGGTGGATGCATTTCAGCAGGATTGGAGGAAGGTTCTGGGTTATGCCTTCCCTCCTTTTGCTGTGATTCAGAGGGTGTTATTGATGGTGAGAAAGCTGAGCTGTCAGTTGGTCATTGTGATGCCTTTTTGGGCGAGTCAGGCGTGGTTTCCAGGATTGTTGGAAATGGCAGTATAGGAGCCGTTTTTGATTCTGGAATGAGAGGACGTGCTTCTAGGGGAAGAAGGTGTTTTCATCCTCTGGTTTTGGAAGGGGCATTGATCCTTCTTGTTTGGAAGATTTCAGGAGAGGTGTGCAATTCAGAGGCCTTTTGGAACAGGCTCAAGAATTACTCTGAGAGTCTTGGGCTCCAGGAACCAGAAAGAGATATATTGCAGCATGGAAGAAATGGGTTTGTTGGTGTGTGGAATAGGATTTTGATCCCGTGGAGGCATCTGCCATAGAGTTGACACATTTTTTATCAACTTTGTTTCAGAAGGGATTGAGTTATACAACTATTAATTGTTACAGGTCTGCCCACTCACGAAGGGAATTGTTCAAAGCATTTGACTAGGACCCTCCATAGCTGGAAACAGGTTGACGGTAACAAGCTGAGTGGCCAACTATCCAAAAATCAGATTGAGTTCTCAGAAGATGTGGAAGTTGCTTCTTTGCAATTCAATAATTGGCTCTCACAAGCGGCCGACAAGTTAGCCCCTTTTAAAAAAGCCACAGATAAAAGAAAATCACCTACTACCCCATGGTTTTCGGAAACTCTCAGGGCGAAAAAACAAGAATGTAGGCGACAGGAAAGGCGCTGGAGAAAGGACTACAATGCCCGAGAATTCTCCACCTACAAAACCCTATTGACCAAATATAAAAACCTAATTTACTCAGATAAATGCTCCTATTTCACCAAACAAATCGAATTGGCAAAGAACTCCACCAGAGAACTTTTTCAAGTGGTTTAAAAACTATCAGATCCCCTAGAAACAAATTCCATTGAGCCATCACACACAAAAATTTTGTGACTCTCTAGCACAACACTTTTTAACGGAAGTGAAGGAAATCTATGACATATTCGACACCAACACTCGTCCAGACAATCACACCTACACCAGCGTTGGCTCTTCCGATGCCTTGAGCTTCTCTAAATTTGAACCAGTCACAAATTAGAAGATCACCACTCTTATTCAACAGGCTAAATCAGGTTCCCCCCATGACCCTCTTCCCCCTAACGTCTTCAAACAAGTTCTCAAGTTGCTGGCTCCCTGCCTTACCGACATTTAATGCTATGTTCTTGCATGGTGTTTTCCCCACTATATGGAAAAAAGCATCCATATCACCACTATTGAAAAAACCCAACTTTGACCTTACACATCTCCATAATTATAGACCAATTTCTTGTCTTCCTCTACCTGCCAAACTAGCGGAGAAAGTCATGAATGAACAGCTGACAGACTATTTACAAAAACACAACTATCTAGAGGAAATCTGTTTTAATCAAAGCCACAGACGAAATCAGAGCAATTCTGGACTCGATGGGGAGCTGCCACTCTGATTTTGCTCGATATACCGGCAGCGTTTGACATTGTCAACCATGATCTTCTTTTAAATCGTCTAAATTCCATCGGCGTTTTCGACAAAACACTTACACTGTTACAATACAATCAGTAGCCCTGGGAAGCTATGAGTCTCCGCCTTTTGTCCTCCCGTGTGGAATTCCTCTGGGCTTATCCTTGAGTCCCACACTTTTTAACATTTATGTATCAGAATTGTCTAAACTTATAAGATCTTTCAGATTGGTGCTGACATCCTATGCAGATGATACACAAATCTTATTGTCTGTATCAAAAAACTCAGCACCACCAATGCAAAACTTCAAGGATTGCATGCTGGTGGTCAGCTCCTGAATGAACTCTCATTGTCTGAGATTAAACTCAGACAAATCAGAAGTAATCACTTTTGGCAACTTTTTGCATAACTGGTCAATGAACTGGTGGCTGGACAAATTGGGATCGGCACCTATTCCAGCTACAAAGGCAAAGAACCTTGGTGTGATCATCAATGAGAAATTGAATTTTAAACCACAGGTAAATGCCGTCTTCTCATCAAGCTTTTTCTTGTTAAAAACATTTAAAAAATACTACCTTTTATCCCCACGGACAGCAGAAAAACAGTGATTTCCTCTATAATTCTGGCAAAGCTTGACTATTGTAATGGTCACTATATTGGCTTGCCTGAAAAACAACTCAATAATTTGCAAATGATCCAAAATGCGGCTGCGAGGATCCTGTTAGGTATCCCTAGGCACTCATCAGTCCGAAATCATCTGCATAAGCTGCACTGGGTCCCAGTTAAGAACCACATCATCTTTAAAGCCCTTTGTATCACCTATAGAACACTTCAGGATACTGGCCCCATGTTTCTGAGATACCTACTCTACTGGTGTGTTCCAAAAAGGCATTTGCGCTCCGAAGGAGCTTAACTGCTAGCAATTCAATTCAATTAAATTTCAACTTTATTCGATCATTCTTAGGCATGATCATAAAAGTACAGAAACAACAATAAATGTAAAAGGTAAAAAAACTCCATAGATAAAATATGGTAACCATTTCATCTGGATTCTTATAGGAAGAAGTTGAAAATCTTACAAATATTCAGTTTATTACTAATATCTGCCATACCAAATATAAGTTAAAATGCGGAATATAAATAGTTAAATAAATTTACCTAAAAAGTTTTATAATCCCAAGATCTTCCCCCTTTTTCTACAACCCCATAGAAACGGGGCTAGGGAGAAGCACACTAGATGGTCTGGTAATAATTTAAAAAGAATAGTGCAACCCTACATTGGACAAAATTATGGCTCTTTAAAATTGGTACAATGTACTTTTTCCTTTCTTTAAGGTAGTGAACACAAAAAAACAGTATATGAAGAGCTGTTTGGGCAGAGGACTTGTCACAAGGACAGTTGAGCAGGTCTGAATGGTTATACGTTTTTGATGGGAACCCTGTCATTAGTGGGATCAAATTTAAGCGGAATCGGAGTAATATAAATTTGTGGTGTGGTATTGTAACCTCCTCTAGGTAGGAGGATCCACCTTCCCAAGTAGATAAATAAGGTTGATAAACCAGAATAGACTGCTTCCTGTTGTTGTTCTCCCTATGAATGTACTGGGCTTTCTGCATAAAAGTGTCGACCAGTCTTTGCTTGGACATTAACCTGCAAGAAAGCAGGTCTGTAAAAAATACTTTCATCCCCAACTCCGTCAATTCTCGCTCGACATAGTTAATCCATTTTATTCTCTTATAATTGTCGAGGCTCAGGCAATCTTTTATTATACTCTGGGTTAAAGGGAGAGTTTTCCTTCGCCAAATTGAAAACCACAGAAGCAAAGGAGCCAATCTAATTGAATCCCTAATAAGGGGTAGGCTTAACTCAGTGTGGAGTGTAAAATTAGAAGTTGATTGGGGAAGGGAGACCAAGGATTAAAAAAACTTATCTTCAATGATTTGGAGTTGTTTGTGGTGTGCCAGACCCCAGACTCCCTCTCCATATGTGGCCGCTGATTTTGTTTTAGCTTGATATATCTGCTTAACAGTGGCCAGAGGTTTCCTGCCCATCCTGGAGGTAAATGCTTTTAATGTCATGGCCCTTGCATCAATTAGTCTAGACCACGTTTGATTCTTATCAAAAAGCACCCCAAGATAGGGAAACGACTCCACCACCTCATTTTTTCCCTGATTCTGTGTGGAGGTGTGATAGTTTTCCTCGAACACCACCCCCCAGCAATAATTACAAATGATTTTGACTGGTTAACCTTCATGTCAAGAGAATCCATGAAGGCGGCATAAGTGGTGATTAGGCGACGCAGCCCAATCTCTGTTCCAAAAGTCTTCAAGGCCAGATGGGGTGGTAGTAGCTTCAGGACAGCTGCCCCAAAACTCTGGAATGCACTCCCTCCCTCCATCAGAACACTTCCAACTTTATTTGCCTTTAGGAAGGACTTGAAGACCTGGCTATTTGAGAAATTGTGACACATCAGATTGCAGCAGGTACATTATGGCGGTTTTAGTGCATGCTACCATCCTAATTTCACAGACAAATACAGCTCTGAAGTTGCAGTACCAGCATCCCTTCCTCACAATTGCTGCAGTGCAAGGTTTCATTCCTCGCAATACAGGCACAGAAGGGCTTCCTCAAAACAATTTTTCACAGAAGGTAGCCACAGTCCAATGTTTTCCTCCCAGAAGAACAGATTCAGCACTTCTTCAGTTTTGCAAGCTTCCATCATTCACAGAAAGTGTACTGCTCGGGAATCAGTAGCATGTAGGTTATACAAAGACAGGCCACTGTGATGAATTTGTGGGTGAATGAAAGAGGGAATGTGTAAATGCTGCTGAGCTTTAAGGTGCTATTTCCGGTGAGCACACGTGCTGTCACTTTCTTTCACTCCCCCTTTTGCTTGTTTTGTTAGAGATGCTTCTATTATAACCTGAAAATCCTGTTGTAGCCACTGCTGCAAATTCTAATGTTATATTATGCATGCTTGCTATTGTCAATGAGTCCTGCTATTAATGCCTGCTCGGCCAAAATCACCCACATTCACATAACCAACAGATTTCACTGACTCTCCCATCCCAATAACTCCACATTAATACAGACTGTTAGATTTGGCCCTTTTCGCAGGGTCATTCCTGAACTTTTTGCCTTCCTCCTGGTATTTTTTCCGACCTGGTGTTGGTGGTGTTAGGACTCTGGGTACTTTATCACTGCTGTCCAGTGTAAAGTGCATGTACTATCTATGGTAAACGTGGTAAGATTTGTCTACACCTGTTTGGCGTATATAATTTACCTATCAGTCCCTTGTAAAGTGGTATCTCATATACCCAGTTCCAGTAAATTAAATGCTACTGGTGGGCTTGCAGCACTGCTTGCGCCACCCACCAAAGTAGCCTTTCGAACCTGTCTCAGGCCTCTGCCATTGCAGGGCCTGCACACACACTTTACTGCCGCTGTGACGTGGCACATAAAGTGGGTGCCACATCGGTGACTCCCTTTTTACTACATATCAGTCACCCCTAAGGTAGGCACTAGCTAACCCTATAGGCAGAGTGCAATGTAGGTAAAAGATAGGACATGTGCCTTAACTGTGTGGCATGTCCTGGTAGTAACAAACTACTGTGAGGCTGCCCTCTCATAGAAATGCATTGATCATTCCCTGATATGTGCTTCAGTGGTAATTCCTGATATGAGAGGAGTAGCCTGATCAAGTTTGGTATGTTTGGAATAGTGGCGATAAATGCTGCGTAACAGTGTTCGCAGATTTATTATCAGTATTTTAGAAATGCCACTTTTAGAAGTGGGCATTTCTGTGTGCTATGTGTCTTTGTGCCTGCCTGTTGTGTATTGCATGTCTGGCTCTGGAGTGACAGAGACTGGGGAGGTGCAGTGGCTCCAGAGAGGCTGGGTGAGTCAGTGCTAGGCTGAATAGGCCAATCTGCATTTGGAGTGTTGGGAGGAGTAGCACTTCGGCCTGAAAGGACTGCGCCTGCCTTCCACAATGCTGGCTCCGCCACCACCCTGTGGTGTGTCTGGGGCCAGAGCCTACACTAACAATGAGGATGGTAGTGCACCTGAAAATATGTATGGAAGGACTCCCCAGAACTGCCTTGGACCGAGCACTGAGCCCTCTGCCAGGGGAAGAACAAATACTAGCTGTGGTATAAGTATAGCGGCTGTGACCCCATGAAAATGGCTTTTTGTGCTTACTTGGTTGTTGAAGGACTGCTGGGCGCCAGGAGGAGCCGCCACAAATGACCACCCCTCTGCTGGAGGGCCCTGTGAGCTGGCATGCCTGGGCCCAGCTCTACCCGATGTGCTGCTCCTGTCTGGAGCACAGGAGGGACTGGACTGTCATCCTTCCTGCTATTTTAGAGGAAAGTGTCTGGAGTGCTCAAGGATGCTCCCTCGCCAGTTCTGTCACCTATGGGTGAATCGCTTTCATTTTCATAGGCCTGCGGCCCTTGCCGGTGGCTGACGGGAACGAGAGAAGGGAGTTGAGCCGGGAAAGGTTCCCCCTCTCCCTAAAGGCCTGTCACCGTCTTCCTGTGGTGCACAGCCGGGGCTCTGCTGAGTGGCCCAGGCTGTAGATGATTGCGACGCAACACAGTTGATTATCCCGGGCAGGAGTTCCCTGGCGTTGCAGGGCAATGTTGAGACTGGAGGAAGCAGGCGGAAGTCAGGCAGAGCCTGACTGAGGGTGGGCCAGCTGGAGGAAACACTGCCGGAGTGGAAGTCAGGCAACCCTGTGCCTGGTTTAAGGCAGGGCTCCTGTAATTCTGAGGAGAGCCCCATGTGCAGCCAAGAGCGAGACGGAGCCTCATAGGCTCTCCGGCCACCGAGGGAGGCCCGGAGCCTCACGGACTCCCTGCTGATGCTTCCGTCCTGTGTCCCGATTCTACCTGAGAGAAGAGGTCAACATTGGGAGCCACTGGGAGCTCCAGAATCCGGCCCAGTTGTCCCTGAGAAGGAGAGAAGCCCCGATGAGTGGGACTTGCTAGGCACACTGTTGGTGCCGGCTTGTTCATATTTCCCTTCAAAGAGAAGCCCTGGTGAGTGGGGCTTACAAGGCACACTGTAGGTGCCTGCTTAGTCACACATCTGCGCGCCAGATTGCGGCAACTGCAATGTTGGGGGCATTGGTGGTCTAGGAAGAGACACGGGTGAGTTGCACCCTCACCCCCATTTTAGCCCAGGCCTGTTGGGGCCAGTACTCTGCTGCGTTGGCAGCCCGGTGGCCAGTTTGAAGGCCTCAGGATAGTACAGCCCTGACTTTGCAGGACAGAGGGCATTGTGGGGAAGCCCAAGACGGGCCCCTGAGGTTAAGACCAGTAGGCCTGATGGCCGCCCCCTATGTTTAGGTGGGGCCTGAGGTGATATGGTGTTAGGATCACCTATGGTGCAGTGTATGCCTATGAGGCGCATAGGGGGTTATGAAATGATACATTACTGATGGTCTTTCCTGCCTAATGTGGTTATGCTAAGTGCTTCTTGCCAGTAGTTACTGGTCATTTTTATTTCACTACTAATGAGTTCTAATGGTGACGACAGTGGCCAGATTGGCCCTGTAGTGTATATAATCCCCTGTAAAGTCATACCAAGTGCCTGGTAGCACAGTGTATATATGTGATCATGTTCTAATGTGTTCTATGAGTAATACAAAGGTCTTCTTTTATATAACCTTGTGTGGAGTTTCTTTTATGGTGTGCCTAGTGTGTCGATGCTGTGTGAGTGTGTTGCGCAAACGCTTTACACATTGCCTCTGGGAACAATCAGGGGCTTATAAAGTGCACTACTCACCCCCGAGGGTCTCAAGGTGCTAGCGGGGCGGGTGCAGCTCCGGATCAGTCGAAGAGCCAGGTCTTGAGGTCCTTCCTAAACATGTGAAGGGTTGGGGAGCGTCTGATGTTCACAGGTAGCTCTTTCCAGGTCCTGCCTGCGATGTGGGAGAAGGATTTCCTGCCTGTTCTGTTTCTGTGGATGCGGGGCACCTCTGCCAGGGCAAGGTTGGCGGAGCGGAGGTTCCTTTTGGGTACGTGGAAGGATACTCTTTCGTTGAGGTATTTGGGTCCGATGATGAGGGATTTGTAGGCATGGGTGAGGAGTTTGAAGGTGACCCTGTTCTTTATGGGAACCAGTGGAGGTCTCGTAGGTGTTTGGTCATGTGTTTGTGATGAGGCGTTCCGAGGACGAGTCTGACTGCGGTGTTCTGGATGGTCTGGAGTTTGTGTATTTGGGCTCTGTTGATTCCGGCGTATAGGGCATTGTGGTAGTCAAGTCTGCTGGTAATGAGTGTGTGGGTGACTGTCTTTCTGCAGTGGGGGGATCCATTTGAAGTTTTTGCGGAGGATGCACATGCAGTTGAAGCTGGTGAAGGTGACGGCGTTGATCTGGCGGTTCATGGAGAGGGAGGAGTCGAGGATGATGCAGAGGTTTCGAGCGTGGTCTGTAGGAGTGGGTGGATTACTGTGGGGGGGCACCAGGTGTTGCCCCAAGCGCAGGTGCAGGGTCCGAGGTTGAGGACCTCGGTCTTCTCTGAGTTGAGCTTCAAGCAGCTGTCTTTCATCCACACTGCCACGTTCTTCATTCCTTCCTGGAAGCTGAGTCTGGTGTCTTCTGCGTTCTTCATGAGTGAGAGGTTGAGCTGGGTGTCGTCGGCGTAGGATACAATGATGAGCCCATGCTGTCTCACGATGGTGGCGAGGGGAGCCATGTAGATGTTGAAGAGCGTGGGGCTGAGCGATGATCCTTGTGGCACTCCGCAGTTGATGTTGGTGGGTTTGGGGAGAAAGGGAGGGAGTCTGATCCTCTGGGTTCTCCCGAGCGTGGCTCCTTGTATCCCTGCATTCTGAAGTCTGGCTGCGAGAGTGCGATGAGTGACGGTGTCGAAGGCTGCTGAGAGGTCTAGAAGGATGAGGGCCACGGTGCCTCCCTGGTAGAGTAGCACGCGGATGTTGTCAGTGGCGGCGAGGAGGGCGGTCTCGGTGCTGTGGTTGCTGCAGAATCCGGACTGGGAGGCGTCTAGGATGGAGTTCTCTTTGATGAAGGTGGTCAGCTGGGTGTTCAGGAGTCTCTCGGTGACATTTGCAGCGAAAGGAAGAAGAGAGATGGGCCGGTAGTACTTATGGTCAGTAGGGTCGACCGTGGGTTTCTTGAGGAGGGGTATAACCTCCGCCCGCTTCCAGTTGTCTGGGAAGATGCCGGACATGAAGGAGGCGTTGATGGTCAGTCCGAGTTCGGGTGCGATGGTGGCGGTGGCCCTGTGGAATATGTGCGGTGGGCAGGGGTCTGTTGGGGTTCGTTAGTGGGTTTTCTTCTTGGTGGCAGTGATGTGTTCGACGGTGGCGGGGTTCCAAGTCGTGATGGTTGGTTTAGTGGCGGCATGGGGGGGGGGGCTGGTGTCCGGCATCAGTTTGCTGAAATTGTCATAGAGGGTCTTGATCTTCAGATGGAAGTATGAGCTGAGCTTGTCACAGAGTTCCTGGGAGGGTGTGACGTCCGTGGCTTCGCTGGGGGGTTTTGTGAACTGCTGTATGACGTTGAACAGTTCCTTGTCGTTGGTTGAGTTGGTCTGGATTTTGTCTAGTATGAAGGTCCATTTGGTGTATCTTATGCGCTGGTGGTATTTCTTTAGGGCGTTCCTGTGGTTGTTCCGTGCTTCTGTGGTTTTCTGGTTTTGCCAGGTTTTCTCTAGGCGACTGCAAGAGCGCCTGGCTTCATGTAGTTCTGTGGTGAGCCAGGCAGCCTTCAGAGGGCATTGGTTGGCGGGGTGGCGGAGGGGTGCAAGCTTGTCCGGAGAGCCATCGGTGAAGTTCTGTGGCTGTGGAGGTGGTGTCAGCTGTGGCGCTGGGGGGGTCTTGGAAGAGGGTAGTGATGAGTTCCTCTGTGACCTTGCGCCAGCTCATTTATGGTGGTCTTCGGGGTGGGCTTGGGTGCAGTGGTGTTGTTGAATGTGAAGTGGACTCAGTGGTGGTCCGTCCAGAGGGGCTGGGTGGTGTGGCAGAAACAAATATTTGTTCCTCCCGCGAAGATTGGGTTGAGGGAGTGTCCAGCTCTGTGTGTGGGCGTGTTGACCAGCTGCTTCAGTCTGAGGTTGGGGAGGTTGTCAAGGAGCGTGATGGAGTTGGGGTCATTGTGGTTGTCGAGGCGGAAGTTCAGGTCCCCGAGTAGAATGTAGTCCGTGGAGGTGATTGCGTGTGGTGCAACGAGCTCGGCGATGGTGGTTGCGGACTGGGTGCAAGGTCCCGGCGGTCTGGAGATGAGGGTGCAGTGTAGCGTGGTCCTGGGGCTGGATCTGGAAATTGAGGTGTTCTGTGCTGCAGTGGGGTCACTCCTGCTGGAAGTGGAGAGTTAGAGGGGGGTTTTGTGGGTGATATCGAGTTCTCCACCTGGGCGGTGGGGGCGGTCCTTTCTCTGGATCTTGTAGCCATCAGAGATGGCAGTGGCGATGTTGGGGCCAGGTGGCGTTGGTCCATGTTTCCGTGAAGAATGCGATATCGGGCAAGAAGGTGTCGATCAGGTCCCAGATCTCTATGGCGTGTGGGTGCAGGGAGCGCACGTTGAGGATGATGCATGCCGGGGTGTTGGTGGTGCAAGCGTCAGGCGGGCCTTTGGCGGTACTGGAGGTGTTGTCGATGGTGAAGGAGCTGCGGCAGGGTCTGCACGAGAACTGTCCATTGGCGGTGTTCGGCGAGGATCTTACGCAGTCAGCGCGTCTTCTGGTGTTGAGTGCAAGGAGGGTGGTAGAGTCGTAGCAGTGTGGCCTGGGAGAGCCAGGGTTCCTGGCGCTGGTCGCTGTCAGGTCACAGACGGGCACAGACAGGCTTGCCTTAGGCATGCCTTTGGCGCGCCAGCGGCGCACCCACTGAGCGTGACCGCAGCAATTGCCATTAAGTAGGGAGGGGGGCGGGACCAGCGGTAGGGAGACGGGAGCAGGGACTGTGTCGGGCTGGGTGGGGCCACAGGGGCAGCAGTGGCAGTCAAAACGGGCTCATCAAAATGCAGAGATAAAGGATATAAGACTCAGAGAGTCATGCACAAAGTGGAGCTAAAATATAGCTCCTGTAAATGCGGAGGTGAAATACAGTCACAGTGAGGTTAATCACAAATGCTAGAATCACCCGGAGACTGGGCGGGCTGATCTGCGGGAGGCTCGAGGCTGCGGTGGTGAGGCAGAGCTGCTGGGGAGAGTGCTGGCCTGAACAGAAGGTCTAGGCTTCACACGCGCTCCCAGCAGCGGTCGTCATTAAGTAGGGGAGGGGGGTGGGACCAGCAGTAGGGAGGCGGGAGCGGGGACTGTGTCGGGGTGGGAGGGGCTGCAGGGCAGCAGCGGTGGTCAAAACGGGCTCAATAAAATGCAGAGATAAAGGAAATAAGACTCAGAGGGGGATATTCTCAAGAACGTTTGATAACTACCACAAAAGTAGCTTAATGCAACTCCCCACATCACAGTCCATCGCGGGAAAATAACAAATTGACAACGCGGCATTCCCAAACCAGCGGCACCATGCGATAGGCTCACGATAACTTGTCAAATGTCCGCGATGAAGTCAACGCGATGCCGCAAAAATGTGAAACACGAATGCAGATAAAGCTGCGATGAGGCCAAGCGCCATACAAAAATCTGCGAAAACCAGCCACAGGCCTGCAAATCCCACGCGTCATGCAGGAAAAAGCACAATAAAAGGAAAAAAACCACTCACACCAACACCCAATCAAACTGCGTAGCACCATGGGTGCACACGGACCGAGTGCAGAGGACAACCCAAACCTCACAAGCCCCACGGAGGATTAGCCAGGAACCCCCTGCTCGGGGAAGTGCAAGGAGAAGAGGAAGAGGAAGACGGGGTTCAGTCCGCAGGAAGACCGGATCATCGTCATGGAGGTGACAGAACACTACCCACAACTGTTCGTCACCTCGACTACGTCATTAGCAACACAAACGGATATATGGCAGTCCATCGTCAACAACGTGAATGCAGTTGGCGTGTCGAGGAGGTCAATGGAGGAGGTCAAGAGGCACTGGCATGAAGTGCACAGCCTAACCAAGGAGAAACTTGCTGCCAACAGGAAGGCAGCAAAGGCGACTGGAGGTGGGACCCCTGCTCCACGAGCTGGATGAGCTTGAGCAAATGGTGGCCACAGTCATCAGTGTGGAGACGGTGCAAGGTGTTGGGGGTCTGAACACAGCTCAATATGACCTGACCCAACAGCAACAGGGTGAGTAACAACCAGGGCCTGGGTGGACGGAGGGAGATGGTCACAATGGCACACATGCACAATCATGCGCAGAACATTGCACACCCACAATGAGTGTGTAACATGTCCCTGAAACCCTTGGCACACTGCAACACACATAGAAACACCAAATAGGCCCACGTCCACAATGTGCACAAATGGGCCCCCTCCATATCACCAATGCCACAACCTACCAATGCACATGTGCTAAATCCAGAAATGCAGCGGCTCACTGAGCCACACGTACTATGCAAGTGACACTGCATGACAGACTGCATGGCTGCAGTCACAATACATGACATGGTGCATGAGACGACTTTGAGGTGGCTGAGTGTGGACAACATCCGTAAAGGAGCATGTAACACTCTGACACATCCATGTGCACCTACAACCCATGACGTCAATAACACATCTGCAGACAAACAATGCACAAGAGTACAAAATATGTACAAGAGTACAAAGGACCCAAGTCACAAACATCACAGCACTTGCAAAGCACACAAGTAAAAGGCACATCGACTCAAAGGGATGAGGGGCCGCCAAATCAGAGCTACAGGGTTGATGCGCCAGCAACGCAGCACACACACATAGCAATCACAGTACATCAACATTGACGACAATGTGGTTCAAAGTGCAACCCTTACACCACAGGACAGAGCACGCAACTGGTGCCGCTTGTGTGATTTTAGATAAATAATTAATATTGAGTGTAGAGAGTTTTAGGTTGATAAGGAAGTGTGAAGAAAAAAAAAAGGGCAGTTCATTATGGATGTAAATGAAGGTGCCCAGTCATCAGGTTCTGATGATTCTAATTTAAGGAAAATTGTTCAAGAAGAGATGAAAATCTCAATGAAAGAAGTATCACAAAGTGTATTAAAGAAAAGGAGAAGGGCAGTAGAATGCTCTGAGGATGAATATTGGTCTATGGAGGATGAGGAGAGTTGTGAAGTTAAAAGTTATGGAGAGAGAGCAAAAAAGACTAAGAATATTGAGATTGGGGTCAGGTTTCTGACACAAAATAAAGGTGAGCCTTGTGCCAAAAATGAAGATGGTGTCTGTTCCGGTTTTAATAGGCTTTCCGTTTAAATTGGGGTGTGACCCAATGAAAGGATTGGAGAGGGCTCTTAAGCAGTGCCAGGATCGCTTATAGGACGTGTTGGGTACTTTGGTGCGCATTATGGACATGGCTGCAGAGGCAAAAATGAAAGGTGTCCAGGTTGATAATGAGCTCTTGAGGGGTTGGTCGCAAAGGGCGGTATGTGTTTTTGGGGAATGCTAATGCAGCAATATCAGCTGAAACACACAAGGCAATTCTTTTGAGTATAAGTCCTAAATTAGGGGACTTTGCAAAAAAAGAACCCATGTTTCCACATTCACCAGATTGGACAAGGCCCAATCTTCGTTAAGGAGGGTCTTTGGAAGAAGTGATTTTGACAGGGCTGGGGCAAGGGCCCGTTTCGCAGGCCGGTCTTTCGGAAGGGCTCAATACCAGTCACAGGGACATGCTGTGTTCAGGGGTTTCCAGTCAGCGACTGGATTTTATCCTCAAAGAGAAAGATCAGGAAGGATGAGCAAGAGGTCGTGGGCAGTTCTCTCAGGGAGGATAAGGTGAGTACGTGGATCAATTCTGGTTCTATCCCTTACGAAGTAGGGGGAAGATTGAAATAGTTTTTGGTAAATTGGGAGAGAATAACCAAAGACAAATGGGTTTTACAAACTATAAAAGGATATGTTATCGAGTTTGAGGAGATGCCGATTCAGTTGAAGGAACCAAATCAATTGGTTTTTCAGAAGGATTTGTTAGAGGTAATAGGAGTAGGGGTGTTGGAAATGCTGCGAAGGGGAGCAAATCAGAAATTATCAGAGGAAAATCAAGGTTTTGTAAGTACTATTTTTTGGAGAAAAAAAAAGGAAACAGGTTGGAGACACATAATAAGCTTGAGAGGGTTAAATCAGTTTGTTGTGTACAGACATTTCAAGATGGAGGGCATCCATCTGTTGAGGGATATTCTTCAGGAGAAAGATTGGTTGGTGAAATTAGACCTGAAGAATGCGTATTTCACAATCCCAATTGTGGAGGAGAGCTGCAGTTTTCTTCAATTCAGATGGTTGGCAGAGCTTTACCAGTTTACTTCCCAACCATTTGGTTTGGCTTCGGCTCCATGGTGTTTTACCAAGGTTTTGAGACCTGTGGCAAAATTTCTCTTAGAGAGAGGTGTGCATATGATAATGTATTTAGACGACTTTTTAATAATGTCACAAAGTCAAGAGGAGTTGGAGAAACAGTTACTTCTAACTTTGGGATCTTTTGGAGGGATTATGTTTCTTGATCAAAAAGGAGAAGTCGGTTTTGAAGCCAAGTCAATGTTTGGAGTTTTTAGGTTTCATGGTAGACACAGTGGGGAAGAATTTAAGTTTACCAGAGAAAAAAATGGTAAAGATAAAGTCAGAAGTGAAAGGAATGTTGAGGAAGGAGAGAGTTATTCTGAGGAGCTTGGCATTGGTGATTGGTTTGTTTACATCCTCCAGCCAGGCGTTTTTTCCTGGGCCGCTTCATTACAGGGCTTTTCAGAGATTGAGGGCAAAAGCATTGCAGAAAGGACTGTGGTATGGAGATCAGGTGATTCTTTTGGTAGAGGCTCGAGAAGAGTTAATCTGGTGGTTGGAAAATCTGGAAGCATGGAATGGAAGAGCAATTTCTGGCATTTGTCCAGATTTTGTTTTGGAGACCGACGAGATTCTTTTTGGATGGGGAGCTTGTTTGGAGAGTCAGGAGACAGGTGGAAGATGGTCTTGGGAGGAGAGATCGGAGCATATCAATGGTTTGGAGATGAGAGCAGGCCTTCACGCTTTACGGAGTTTTGGAAAGAAGTTAAAGAATTTCAATGCTTTATTAAAGATGGACAATGTTTCAGCTGTTCATTATATGAACAAATTGGGTGGAACCAGATCAAGGAATCTGACATTGTTGGCAAAAAAGATTTGGAGTCAGGACAATGTGGTGTCAGACTGGAATTCGACATTTCTCAGGGATTTCAGCGATTGGAAGCAGAATGTCCTTTATTTTCAGAGGATTTTCAATGTTTGGAGGCCTCTGGAAGTGGATCTGTTTGCTTCATGATTGACAAACCAGTTAGTACGTTATTACAGCTGGAGACCGGATCCGTTGGCAGAGGAGGTGGATGCATTTCAGCAGGATTGGAGGAAGGTTCTGGGTTATGCCTTCCCTCCTTTTGCTGTGATTCAGAGGGTGTTATTGATGGTGAGAAAGCTGAGCTGTCAGTTGGTCATTGTGATGCCTTTTTGGGCGAGTCAGGTGTGGTTTCCAGGATTGTTGGAAATGGCAGTATAGGAGCCGTTTTTGATTCTGGAATGAAAGGACGTGCTTCTAGGGGAAGAAGGTGTTTTCATCCTCTGGTTTTGGAAGGGGCATTGATCCTTCTTGTTTGGAAGATTTCAGGAGAGGTGTGCAATTCAGAGGCCTTTTGGAACAGGCTCAAGAATTACTCTGAGAGTCTTGGGCTCCAGGAACAAGAAAGAGATATATTGCAGCATGGAAGAAATGGGTTTGTTGGCGTGTGGAATAGGATTTTGATCCCGTGGAGGCATCTGCAATAGAGTTGACACATTTTTTATCAACTTTATTTCAGAAGGGATTGAGTTATACAACTATTAATTGTTACAGGTCTGCCCACTCACGAAGGGAATTGTTCAAAACATTTGACTAGGACCCTCCATAGCTGGAAACAGGTTGACGGTAACAAGCTGAGTGGCCAACTATCCAAAAATCAGATTGAGTTCTCAGAAGATGTGGAAGTTGCTTCTTTGCAATTCAATAATTGGCTCTCACAAGCGGCCGACAAGTTAGCCCCTTTTAAAAAAGCCACAGATAAAAGAAAATCACCTACTACCCCATGGTTTTCGGAAACTCTCAGGGCGAAAAAACAAGAATGTAGGCGACAGGAAAGGCGCTGGAGAAAGGACTACAATGCCCGAGAATTCTCCACCTACAAAACCCTATTGACCAAATATAAAAACCTAATTTACTCAGTTAAATGCTCCTATTTCACCAAACAAATCGAATTGGCAAAGAACTCCACCAGAGAACTTTTTCAAGTGGTTTAAAAACTATCAGATCCCCTAGAAACAAATTCCATTGAGCCATCACACACAAAAACTTTGTGACTCTCTAGCACAACACTTTTTAACGGAAGTGAAGGAAATCTATGACATATTCGACACCAACACTCGTCCAGACAATCACACCTACACCAGTGTTGGCTCTTCCGATGCCTTGAGCTTCTCTAAATTTCAACCAGTCACAAATTAGAAGATCACCACTCTTATTCAACAGGCTAAATCAGGTTCCCCCCATGACCCTCTTCCCCCTAACGTCTTCAAACAAGCTCTCAAGTTGCTGGCTCCCTGCCTTACCGACATTTAATGCTATGTTCTTGCATGGTGTTTTCCCCACTATATGGAAAAAAGCATCCATATCGCCACTATTGAAAAAAACCAACTTTTGACCTTACACATCACAATAATTATAGACCAATTTCTTGTCTTCCTCTACCTGCCAAACTAGCGGAGAAAGTCATGAATGAACAGCTGACGGACTATTTACTAAAACACAACTATCTAGAGGAAATCTGTTTTAATCAAAGCCACAGACGAAATCAGAGCAATTCTGGACTCGATGGGGAGCTGCCACTCTGATTTTGCTCGATCTATCGGCAGCGTTTGACATTGTCAACCATGATCTTCTTTTAAATCGTCTAAATTCCATCGGCGTTTTCGACAAAACACTTACACTGTTACAATACAATCAGTAGCCCTGGGAAGCTATGAGTCTCCGCCTTTTGTCCTCCCGTGTGGAATTCCTCTGGGCTTATCCTTGAGTCCCACACTTTTTAACATTCATGTATCAGAATTGTCTAAACTTATAAGATCTTTCAGATTGGCGCTGACATCCTATGCAGATGATACACAAATCTTATTGTCTGTATCAAAAAACTCAGCACCACCAATGCAAAACTTCAAGGATTGCATGCTGGTGGTCAGTTCCTGAATGAACTCTCATTGTCTGAGATTAAACTCAGACAAATCAGAAGTAATCACTTTTGGCAACTTTTTGCCTAACTGGTCAATGAACTGGTGGCCGGACAAATTGGGATCGGCACCTATTCCAGCTACCAAGGCAAAGAACCTTGGTGTGATCATCAATGAGAAATTGAATTTTAAACCACAGGTAAATGCCGTCTTCTCATCAAGCTTTTTCTTGTTAAAAACATTTAAAAAATACTACCTTTTATCCCCACGGACAGCAGAAAAACAGTGATTTCCTCTCTAATTCTGGCAAAGCTTGACTATTGTAATGGTCACTGTATTGGCTTGCCTGAAAAACAACTCAATAATTTGCAAATGATCCAAAATGCGGCTGCGAGGATCCTGTTAGGTATCCCTAGGCACTCATCAGTCCGAAATCATCTGCATAAGCTGCACTGGGTCCCAGTTAAGAACCACATCATCTTTAAAGCCCTTTGCATCACCTATAGAGCACTTCAGGATACTGGCCCCATGTTTCTGAGACACCTACTCTACTGGTGTGTTCCAAAAAGGCATTTGCGCTCCGAAGGAGCTAAACTGCTAGCAATTCAATTCAATTAAATTTCAACTTTATTCGATCATTCTTAGGCATGATCATAGTACAGAAACAACAATAAATGTAAAAGGTAAAAAAACTCTCATAGATAAAATATGGTAACCATTTCATCTGGATTCTTATAGGAAGAAGTTGAAAATCTTACAAATATTCAGTTTATAAGTACTAAGATCTGCCATACCAAATATAAGTTAAAATGCGGAATATAAATAGTTAAATAAATTTACCTAAAAAGTTTTATAATCCCAAGATCTTCCCCCTTTTTCTACAAGCCCATAGAAACGAGGCTAGGGAGAAGCACACTAGATGGTCTGGTAATAATTTTAAAAAGAATAGTGCAACCCTACATTGGACAAAATTATGGCTCTTTAAAATTGGTACAATGTACTTTTTCCTTTCTTTAAAGTAGTGAACACAAAAAAACAGTATATGAAGAGCTGTTTGGGCAGAGGACTTGTCACAAGGACAGTTGAGCAGGTCTGAATGGTTATACGTTTTTGATGGGAACCCTGTCATTAGTGGGATCAAATTTAAGCGGAATCGGAGTAATATAAATTTGTGGTGTGGTATTGTAACCTCCTCTAGGTAGGAGGATCCACCTGCCCAAGTAGATAAATAAGGTTGATAAACCAGAATAGACTGCTTCCTGTTGTTGTTCTCCCTATGAATGTACTGGGCTTTCTGCATTAAAAGTGTCGACCAGTCTTGGCTTGGACATTAACCTGCAAGAAAGCAGGTCTGTAAAAAATACTTTCATCTCCAACTCCGTCAATTCTCGCTCGACATAGTTAATCCATTTTATTCTCTTATAATTGTCGAGGCTCAGGCAATCTTTTATTATACTCTGGGTTAAAGGGAGAGTTTTCCTTCGCCAAATTGAAAACCACAGAAGCAAAGGAGCCAATCTAATTGAATCCCTAATAAGGGGTAGGCTTAACTCAGTGTGGAGTGTAAAATTAGAAGTTGATTGGGGAAGGGAGACCAAGGATTAAAAAAACTTATCTTCAATGATTTGGAGTTGTTTGTGGTGTGCCAGACCCCAGACTCCCTCTCCATATGTGGCCGCTGATTTTGTCTTAGCTTGATATATCTGCTTAACAGTGGCCAGAGGTTTCCTGCCCATCCTGGAGGTAAATGCTTTTAATGTCATGGCCCTTGCATCAATTAGTCTAGACCACGTTTGATTCTTATCAAAAAGCACCCCAAGATAGGGAAACGACTCCACCACCTCATTTTTTCCCTGATTCTGTGTGGAGGTGTTATAGTTTTCCTCGAACACCACCCCCCAGCAATAATTACAAATGATTTTGACTGGTTAACCTTCATGTCAAGAGAATCCATGAAGGCGGCATAAGTGGTGATTAGGCGACGCAGCCCAATCTCTGTTCCAAAAGTCTTCAAGGCCAGATGGGGTGGTAGTAGCTTCAGGACAGCTGCCCCAAAACTCTGGAATGCACTCCCTCTCTCCATCAGAACACTTCCAACTTTATTTTCCTTTAGGAAGGACTTGAAGACCTGGCTATTTGAGAAATAGTGACACATCAGATAGCAGCAGGTACATTATGGCAGTTTTAGTGCATGCTACCATCCTAATTTCACAGACAAATACAGCTCTGAAGTTGCAGTACCAGCATCCCTTCCTCACAATTGCTGCAGTGCAAGGTTTCATTCCTCGCAATACAGGCACAGAAGGGCTTCCTCAAAACAATTTTTCACAGAAGGTAGCCACAGTCCAATGTTTTCCTCCCAGAAGAACAGATTCAGCACTTCTTCAGTTTTGCAAGCTTCCATCATTCACAGAAAGTGTACTGCTCGGGAATCAGTAGCATGTAGGTTATACAAGGACAGGCCACTGTGATGAATTTGTGGGTGAATGAAAGAGGGAATGTGTAAATGCTGCTGAGCTTTAAGGTGCTATTTCCGGTGGGCACACGTGCTGTCACTTTCTTTCACTCCCCCTTTTGCTTGTTTTGTTAGAGATGCTTCTATTATAACCTGAAAATCCTGTTGTAGCCACTGCTGCAAATTCTAATGTTATATTATGCATGCTTGCTATTGTCAATGAGTCCTGCTATTAATGCCTGCTCGGCCAAAATCACCCACATTCACATAACCAACAGATTTCACTGACTCTCCCATCCCAATAACTCCACATTAATACAGACTGTTAGATTTGGCCCTTTTCGCAGGGTCATTCCTGAACTTTTTGCCTTCCTCCTGGTATTTTTTCCGACCTGGTGTTGGTGGTGTTAGGACTCTGGGTACTTTATCACTGCTGTCCAGTGTAAAGTGCATGTACTATCTATGGTAAACGTGGTAAGATTTGTCTACACCTGTTTGGCGTATATAATTTACCTATCAGTCCCTTGTAAAGTGGTATCTCATATACCCAGTGCCAGTAAATTAAATGCTACTGGTGGGCTTGCAGCACTGCTTGCGCCACCCACCACAGTAACCTTTTGAACCTGTCTCAGGCCTCTGCCATTGCAGGGCCTGCACACACACTTTACTGCCGCTGTGACGTGGCACATAAAGTGGGTGCCACATCGGTGACTCCCTTTTTACAACAAATCAGTCACCCCTAAGGTAGGCACTAGCTAACCCTATAGGCAGAGTGCAATGTAGGTAAAAGATAGGACATGTGCCTTAACTGTGTGGCATGTCCTGGTAGTAACAAACTACTGTGAGGCTGCCCTCTCATAGAAATGCATTGATCATTCCCTGATATGTGCTTCAGTGGTAATTCCTGATATGAGAGGAGTAGCCTGATCAAGTTTGGTATGTTTGGAATAGTGGCGATAAATGCTGCGTAACGGTGTTCGCAGATTTATTATCAGTATTTTAGAAATGCCACTTTTACAAGTGGGCATTTCTGTGTGCTATGTGTCTTTGTGCCTGCCTGTTGTGTATTGCATGTCTGGCTCTGGAGTGACAGAGACTGGGGAGGTGCAGTGGCTCCAGAGAGGCTGGGTGAGTCAGTGCTATGCTGAATAGGCCAATCTGCATTTGGAGTGTTGGGAGGAGTAGCACTTGGGCCTGAAAGGACTGCGCCTGCCTTCCACAATGCTGGCTCCGCCACCCTGTGGTGTGTCTGGGGCCAGAGCCTACACTAACAATGAGGATGGTACTGCACCTGAAAATATGTATGGAAGGACTCCCCAGAACTGCTTTGGACCGAGCACTGAGCCCTGTGCCAGGGGGAGAACAAATACTAGCTGTGGTATAAGTATAGCGGCTGTGACCCCATGAAAATGGCTTTTTGTGCTTACTTGGTTGTTGAAGGACTGCTGGGCGCCCGGAGGAGCCGCCACAAATGACCGCCCCTCTGCTGGAGGGCCCTGTGAGCTGGCATGCCTGGGCCCAGCTCTACCCGATGTGCTGCTCCTGTCTGGAGCACAGGAGGGACTGGACTGTCATCCTTCCTGCTATTTTAGAGGAAAGTGTCTGGCGTGCTCAAGGATGCTCCCTCGCCAGTTCTGTCACCTATGGGTGAATCGCTTTCATTTTCATAGGCCTGGCTGACGGGAACGAGAGAAGGGAGTTGAGCCGGGAAAGGTTCCCCCTCTCCCTAAAGGCCTGTCACCGTCTTCCTGTGGTGCACAGCCGGGGCTCTGCTGAGTGGCCCAGGCTGTAGATGATTGCGACGCAACACAGTTGATTATCCCGGGCAGGAGTTCCCTGGCGTTGCAGGGCAATGTTGAGACTGGAGGAAGCAGGCGGAAGTCAGGCGGAGCCTGACCGAGGGCGGGCCAGCTGGAGGAAACACTGCCGGAGTGGAAGTCAGGCAACCCTGTGCCTGGTTTAA
This sequence comes from Triturus cristatus, assembly GCF_964204655.1. NCBI lineage: Eukaryota > Metazoa > Chordata > Amphibia > Caudata > Salamandridae > Triturus > Triturus cristatus. The sequence continues at coordinate 656,305,334 of NC_140592.1, read as the reverse complement.
GGCAGGGCTCCTGTAATTCTGAGGAGAGCCCCATGTGCAGCCAAGAGCGAGACGGAGCCTCATAGGCTCTCCGGCCACCGAGGGAGGCCCGGAGCCTCACGGACTTCCTGCTGATGCTTCCGTCCTGTGTCCCGATTCTACCTGAGAGAAGAGGTCAGCATTGGAAGCCACTGGGAGCTCCAGAATCCGGCCCAGTTGTCCCTGAGAAGGAGAGAAGCCCTCCTGTTCATATTTCCCTTCAAAGAGAAGCCCTGGTGAGTGGGGCTTACAAGGCACACTGTAGGTGCCTGCTTAGTCACACATCTGCGCGCCAGATTGCGGCAGCTGCAATGTTGGGGGCATTGGTGGTCTAGGAAGAGACACGGGTGAGTTGCACCCTCACCCCCATTTTACCCCAGGCCTGTTGGGGCCAGTACTCTGCTGCGTTGGCAGCCCGGTGGCCAGTTTGAAGGCCTCAGGATAGTACAGCCCTGACTGTGCAGGACAGAGGGCATTGTGGGGAAGCCCAAGACGGGCCCCTGAGGTTAAGACCAGTAGGCCTGATGGCCGCCCCCTATGTTTAGGTGGGGCCTGAGGTGATATGGTGTTAGGATCACCTATGGTGCAGTGTATGCCTATGAGGCGCATAAGGGGTTATGAAATGATACATTACTGATGGTCTTTCCTGCCTAATGTGGTTATGCTAAGTGCTTCTTGCCAGTAGTTACTGGTCATTTTTATTTCACTACTAATGATGACGACAGTGGCCAGATTGGCCCTGCAGTGTATATAATCCCCTGTAAAGTCATACCAAGTGCCTGGTAGCACAGTGTATATATGTGATCATGTTCTAATGTGTTCTATGAGTAATACAAAGGTTTTTTTTTATATAACCTTGTGTGGAGTTTCTTTTATGGTGTGCCTAGTGTGTCGATGCTGTGTGAGTGTATTGCGCAAACGCTTTACACATTGCCTCTGGGATCAATCAGGGGCTTATAAAGTGCACTACTCACCCCCGAGGGTCTCAAGGTGCTAGCGGGGCGGGTGCAGCTCCGGATCAGTCGAAGAGCCAGGTCTTGAGGTCCTTCCTAAACATGTGAAGGGTTGGGGAGCGTCTGATGTTCACGGGTAGCTCTTTCCAGGTCCTGGCTGCGATGTGGGAGAAGGCTTTCCTGCCTGTTCTGTTTCTGTGGATGCGGGGCACCTCTGCCAGGGCAAGGTTGGCGGAGCGGAGGTTCCTTTTGGGTACGTGGAAGGATACTCTTTCGTTGAGGTATTTGGGTCCGATGATGAGGGATTTGTAGGCATGGGTGAGGAGTTTGAAGGTGACCCTGTTCTTTATGGGAACCAGTGGAGGTCTCGTAGGTGTTTGGTCATGTGTTTGTGATGAGGCGTTCCGAGGACGAGTCTGACTGCGGTGTTCTGGATGGTCTGGAGTTTGTGTATTTGGGCTCTGTTGATTCCGGCGTATAGGGCATTGCGGTAGTCAAGTCTGCTGGTAATGAGTGCGTGGGTGACTGTCTTTCTGCAGTGGGGGGATCCATTTGAAGGTTTTGCGGAGGATGCACATGCAGTTGAAGCTGGTGAAGGTGACGGCGTTGATCTGGCGGTTCATGGAGAGGGAGGAGTCGAGGATGATGCAGAGGTTTCGTGCGTGGTCTGTAGGAGTGGGTGGATTACTGTGGGGGGGCACCAGGTGTTGCCCCAAGCGCAGGTGCAGGGTCCGAGGTTGAGGACCTCGGTCTTCTCTGAGTTGAGCTTCAAGCAGCTGTCTTTCATCCACACTGCCACGTTCTTCATTCCTTCCTGGAAGCTGAGTCTGGTGTCTTCTGGGTTCTTCGTGAGTGAGAGGTTGAGCTGGGTGTCGTCGGCGTAGGATACAATGATGAGCCCATGCTGTCTCACGATGGTGGCGAGGGGAGCCATGTAGATGTTGAAGAGCGTGGGGCTGAGCGATGATCCTTGTGGCACTCCGCAGTTGATGTTGGTGGGTTTGGAGAGAAAGGGAGGGAGTCTGATCCTCTGGGTTCTGCCGGAGAGAAAGGAACGGATCCAGTCAAGCGTGGCTCCTTGTATCCCTGCATCCTGAAGTCTGGCTGCGAGAGTGCGATGAGTGACAGTGTCGAAGGCTGCTGAGAGGTCTAGAAGGATGAGGGCCACGGTGCCTCCCTGGTAGAGTAGCACACGGATGTCGTCAGTGGCGGCAAGGAGGGTGGTCTCGGTGCTGTGGTTGCTGCAGAATCCGGACTGGGAGGCGTCTAGGATGGAGTTCTCTTTGATGAAGGTGGTCAGCTGGGTGTTCAGGAGTCTCTCTGTGACATTTGCAGCGAAAGGAAGAAGAGAGATGGGACCGTAGTACTTATGGTCAGTAGGGTCGACCGTGGGTTTCTTGAGGAGGGGTTTATCCTCCGCCCGCTTCCAGTTGTCTGGGAAGATGCCGGACATGAAGGAGGCGTTGATGGTCAGTCCGAGTTCGGGTGCGATGGTGGCGGTGGCCCTGTGGAATATGTGCGGTGGGCAGGGGTCTGTTGGGGTTCGTGAGTGGGTTTTCTTCATGGTGGCAGTGATGTGTTCGACGGTGGCGGGGTTCCAAGTCATGATGGTTGGTTTAGTGGCGGCATGGGGGGGCTGGTGTCCGGCATCAGTTTGCTGAAATTGTCATAGAGGGTCTTGATCTTCAGATGGAAGTATGAGCTGAGCTTGTCACAGAGTTCCTGGGAGGGTGTGACGTCCGTGGCTTCGCTGGGGGGTTTTGTGAACTGCTGTATGACGTTGAACAGTTCCTTGTCGTTGGTTGAGTTGGTCTGGATTTTGTCTCCTATGAAGGTCCGTTTGGTGTCTCTTATGCGGTGGTGGTATTCCTTTAGGGCGTTCCTGTGGTTGTTCCGTGCTTCTGTGGTTTTCTGGTTTTGCCAGGTTTTCTCTAGGCGACTGCAAGAGCGCCTGGCTTCATGTAGTTCTGTGGTGAGCCAGGCAGCCTTCAGAGGGCATTGGTTGGCGGGGTGGCGGAGGGGTGCATGCTTGTCCGGAGAGCCATCGGTGAAGTTCTGTGGCTGTGGAGGTGGTGTCAGCTGTGGCGCTGGGGGGGTCTTGGAAGAGGGTAGTGATGAGTTCCTCTGTGACCTTGCGCCAGCTCATTTATGGTGGTCTTCGGGGTGGGCTTGGGTGCAGTGGTGTTGTTGAATGTGAAGTGGACGCAGTGGTGGTCCGTCCAGAGGGGCTGGGTGGTGTGGCAGAAACAAATATTTGTTCCTCTCGCGAAGATTGGGTCGAGGGAGTGTCCAGCTCTGTGTGTGGGCGTGTTGACCAGCTGCTTCAGTCTGAGGTTGGGGAGGTTGTCAAGGAGCGTGATGGAGTTGGGGTCGTTGTGGTTGTCGAGGCGGAAGTTCAGGTCCCCGAGTAGAATGTAGTCCGTGGAGGTGATTGCGTGTGGTGCAACGAGCTCGGCGATGGTGGTTGCGGACTGGGTGCGAGGTCCTGGCGGTCTGGAGATGAGGGTGCAGCGTAGCGTGGTCCTGGGGCTGGTCTGGATCTGGAAATTGAGGTGTTCTGTGCTGCAGTGGGGTCACTCCTGCTGGAAGTGGAGAGTTGGAGGGGGGTATTGTGGGTGATGTCGAGTTCTCCACCTGGGCGGTGGGGGCGGTCCTTTCTCTGGATCTTGTAGCCATCAGAGATGGCAGTGGCGATGTCGGGGCCAGAGGTGAAGTTGGTCCATGTTTCCGTGAAGAATGCGATATCGGGCAAGAAGGTGTTGATCAGGTCCCAGATCTCTACGCCGTGTGGGTGCAGGGAGCGCACGTTGAGGATGATGCATGCCGGGGTGTTGGTGGTGCAAGCGTCAGGCGGGCCTTTGGCGGTACTGGAGGTGTTGTCGATGGTGAAGGAGCTGCGGCAGGGTCTGCACGAGAACTGTCCATTGGAGGTGTTCGGCGAGGATCTTACACAGTCAGCGCGTCTTCTGGTGTTGAGTGCATGGAGGGTGGTAGAGTCGTAGCAGTGTGGCCTGGGAGAGCCAGGGTTCTTGGCGCTGGTCGCTGTCAGGTCACGGACGGGCACAGACAGGCTTGCCTTAGGCATGCCTTTGGCGCGCCAGCGGCGCACCCACTGAGCGTGACCGCAGCAATCGCCATTAAGTAGGGAGGGGGGCGGGACCAGCGGTAGGGAGACGGGAGCAGGGACTGTGTCGGGCTGGGTGGGGCCACAGGGGCAGCAGTGGCAGTCAAAACGGGCTCATCAAAATGCAGAGATAAAGGATATAAGACTCAGAGAGTCATGCACAAAGTGAAGCTAAAATATAGTTCCTGTAAATGCGGAGGTGAAATACAGTCACAGTAAGGTTAATCACAAATGCTAGAATCACCCGGAGACTGGGCGGGCTGATCTGCGGGAGACTCGAGGCTGCGGTGGTGAGGCAGAGCTGCTGGGGAGAGTGCTGGCCTGGACAGAAGGTCTAGGCTTCACACGCGCTCCCAGCAGCGGTCGTCATTAAGTAGGGGAGGGGGGTGGGACCAGCAGTAGGGAGGCGGGAGCGGGGACTGTGTCGGGGTGGGAGGGGCTGCAGGGGCAGCAGCGGTGGTCAAAACGGGCTCAATAAAATGCAGAGATAAAGGAAATAAGACTCAGAGGGGGATATTCTCAAGAACGTGTGATAACTACCACAAAAGTAGCTAAATGCAACTCCCCACATCACAGTCCATCGCGGGAAAATAACAAATTGACAACGCGGCATTCCCAAACCAGCGGCACCATGCAATAGGCTCACGATAACTTGTCAAATGTCCGCGATGAAGTCAACGCGATGCCGCAAAAATGTGAAACACGAACGCAGATAAAGCTGCGATGAGGCCAAGCGCCATACAAAAATCTGCGAAAACCAGCCACAGGCATGCAAATCCCACGCGTCATGCAGGAAAAAGCACAATAAAAGGAAAAAAAACACTCACACCAACACCCAATCAAACTGCGTAGCACCATGGGTGCACACGGACCGAGTGCAGAGGACAACCCAAACCTCACAAGCCCCACGGAGGATTAGCCAGGAACCCCCTGCGCGGGGAAGTGCAAGGAGAAGAGGAAGAGGAAGACGGGGTTAAGTCCGCAGGAAGACCGGATCATCGTCATGGAGGTGACAGAACACTACCCACAACTGTTCGTCACCTCGACTACGTCATTAGCAACACAAACGGATATATGGCAGTCCATCGTCAACAACGTGAATGCAGTTGGAGTGTCAAGGAGGTCAATGGAGGAGGTCAAGAGGCACTGGCATGAAGTGCACAGCCTAACCAAGGAGAAACTTGCTGCCAACAGGAAGGCAGCAAAGGCGACTGGAGGTGGGACCCCTGCTCCACGTGCTGGATGAGCTTGAGCAAATGGTGGCCACAGTCATCAGTGTGGAGACGGTGCAAGGAGTTGGGGGTCTGAACACAGCTCAATATGACCTGACCCAACAGCAACAGGGTGAGTAACAACCAGGGCCTGGGGGGACGGAGGGAGATGGTCGCAATGGCACACATGCACAATCATGCGCAGAACATTGCACACCCACAATGAGTGTGTAACATGTCCCTGAAACCCTTGGCACACTGCAACACACATAGAAACACCAAGTAGGCCCACGTCCACAATGTGCACAAATGGGCCCCCTCCATATCACCTATGCCACAACCTACCAATGCACATGTGCTGAATCCATAAATGCAGCGGCTCACTGAGCCACACGTACTATGCAAGTCACACTGTATGACAGACTGCATGGCTGCAGTCACAATACATGACATGGTGCACAAGACGACTTTGAGGTGGCTGAGTGTGGACAACATCCGTAAAGGAGCATGTAACACTCTGACACATCCATGTGCACCTACAACCCATGACGTCAATAACACATCTGCAGACAAACAATGCACAAGAGTACAAAATATGTACAAGAGTACAAAGGACCCAAGTCACAAACATCACAGCACTTGCAAAGCACACAAGTAAAAGGCACATCGACTCAAAGGGATGAGGGGCCGCCAAATCAGAGCTACAGGGTTGATGCGCCAGCAACGCAGCACACACACATAGCAATCACAGTACATCAACATTGACGACAATGTGGTTCAAAGTGCAACCCTTACACCACAGGACAGAGCACGCAACTGGTGCCACTTGTGTGTAGAAACTGGCTAATCACATCTGGCATTGCATGACACTGTGAGATGTACGAGTACAACCTCACAACCGTCATGTAGTCCAAATGTACACTGTTTCCCAGCAAGTAGCAAGCTCCTCCAAAACAGTCACAATATACATTGTCATGCAGTCTGTATGTAAACATATACAATGCGTGAACATACATGGAACACACTGTTAAGTTGCATCTACCCTTCACATGGCAGAGGGACATTCAACACCTCCGGAAGAGCAGACCACACATCTCTACAGTGATGATGAAGAGGACACCCTGTACATCTGCCCAGACACCCCCCAACAGCTCATGGACAGCCTCCGCACACCATCCCCAGTAGCAGGGCAGCCCAGCAGCATCTCTGTGAGCCGACACTCAGCACAGACCACACAGCAGGAAGCACACACCACCATGTCTTGCCCACAGGAGCCCCACGACCAACACTATGAATTCCAACTCTGTGTGTTAGCGTGCCAGGAGGAGTTGGCAGATCAGCTGTGGGTGGGTTTCGACCTCATGACAGCCAAACACGATGCCATACGTGGGTGTCTGAGTCCCATCAGGGAACACATACAGTCCCTAATGGGCACCTCCTGTCCACACCATGCTCACTGACAAGTCTTGGCTGACCTGCTGGGGCCATTACTCGGATACAAGAACTGTCTAGTCAGACAGGCTCCAGCGACGACAGCACAGAGTTGGCACAGATGCGGAGGACAATGGAACCCATGGAGCGGATGCAGGCTGGAAGCAGGGCTGCCACAGCTGAACACCAGCGACATGTAGCTGGGATCTTCCAGGCCTTGCAGATCCTCATCTTGCCATTGCTGCCACAGAGCCTGTACCAGATGACTGCTGCAGGAACCTCAACACACACAACTCCGCCCCCTGATGTGTCATTGGCACACAGTGATGCAGCCATTACACCTCCACACCCTGATGTGTCAGTGGCCCACAGTGATGCAGCCGTAGCACCACCACACACCGGACACACCAGACACAGAAGACATCTCAGAGGAGTAAGATGTGGTGTGCAATAACTGTGTGAGGAAGGAGGCAGTAGCATCCATACCCGCCACATGGCCAGTCCCTGCATGGTTCAGCCATATGCATCATGCCCTAGAACAACACCTTCCACTGTACCCTGGAACACTCTGCGATATTCACCAGGACCCAAACATGGACTGCCATATCTGCTCTTGTACCAATGACACAGCAATCCGGCTGAGGACTGTACTCTTCCTCTTCAGATTAACTTTGCATTCCCCCAAGGACTCTGGTTGGCCCACCACTGGGCAACCACATAATGTGGACTTGAGCTGGCCATGTACCCCTCCATCTCCAAGACTCCGCAGAATGTGAATAAAACATTCCAAATCGCACAGCTGTGTCATGTCTATGTTCACCCATGTGTACAAGTATGGATGAATGTAGGGACGTTGATTGCACATAAAGGTACACCCTTGTAAATGTCATCAATGTGCATGTGGGAGCCTGACCCACATGGCCAATTAGATGACTGTCAAGGTGTGAACTAGCTGTGGCCTCATTGCACATGCACAGCAATCTCGCATCACCCAACGTAGCCCCCGTCCATGTATTATATAGGGCCGTGTGTGTCAATGTCAGAATCGGTAGCCTGCTTGAAGTAGTTTCCCCCATCGATTGTGGCTATGGAACTTCTGTTTGCATGACGTACTCACACACATCAGTGTGTACACAGTCTGTTTCAATGGATCATATCGATCCACATGGAAAGAAGTTGCACACCATACTCACATTGCAGAAGACACGTAAGTGCACAGGTCTACCAGCAACTATCCCAAACACAATATGTGGTTCACAGAGGTGGAGCTGCCAATGGGGATTCGCCACCTATGTACCAGAGGCAGTGTGTCCCTTCCTGTGTAAGGACAATGTTCATTGAGGTACACGATTGGTCATACTAATCACCACTCATCACAGTTGTACACTGGTAAAGTTGCGTAGGCTTTATTAGCATGTGCGTGTCAGTACGGGCAGGTGATGGGCCACAACAGGCATACAAATGCTTAAGACACTACTGGCGGAATTGGAACGTGTCGAGATTCAAGGAATGGGGTGCCAAAAATGTACACATATCCTTATGTTTGGCAACGGTCTCAGTACACCTTGCCTTGCTGGTCGAGTCATGTGAAGTTTGGCGTCTGGTCATTGCCCCGTGTCAGGGGACACGACTCACAGCCCATGGGATCTGCATGGAGCTGTACCACCGGACTACGCAGACTGTGTGCTCTGCTGACAGTGGGTGAAAGGGACCAACAAGGTCACATGTCGTGCTACATTGCCATGTGTGCAGTCTCCCTCCGTCAGTATGTCAGATTTAGGAACTTTGCCAAGTGATGCTGTGCAGCTCTGCCCATGGGGCTGCAGCACCTTGCACAGGTGTGTGGCAACACGCGTAGGTGCACGCACATGCATTCTGAGTCCGAGCGAATGCTGACATGTCCACTGTTGTATTGGCTGATGGAACCAATCCTCCAGGATGCAACACGGTGTTGGGACCTGTGCTCTGGGTGTCAATCAGTTGTGGCTGCAGGAAGGTAGTTACTCGTCCATGAATGCGAGCACTGCTTCATAGGCGATAAGTTCCAAAAGTACTTTGTTCTCGAATTCAAGGAACACGAGGGAGAGCCAATCCATTGACTGGTCTGGACAGTTGTGCTCCGACCACGCAGTTCCACCAATCCGCAACACAGCCCAATAGGGGAGTGCCTCGATGTATTCACTGCACACAATCACTTGTGCAATCTCCCATCCACTGCTGCCTGCACAGACGCTACATATCAAGGCATCCCATGCCCGGTTATCCCGGTTGCACTCCTGTTCATGGACCAACAGAGGGCGCACACACAAGTCGTAATCCAGTTCAGCTACCGTTGTGTTGGATAGGCAGATGTCCATGGGCCACACAAATGTGCATGATTGACAGTGGAACCGTGGCTGGACGCATGTGACGTACGTCAGCTGGAAACTCAGACGGTAACTGTTTCGCAAAACTGCCATTGGCAGAGCTCCCAACAGATGCAGCATTCGGGCACGGTACAGTTCCATGTGACTGGGGTTGTGCATGTGCCCCGGTGTGCCTGCCATTGCGTTTGTTGGTCTCGTACCACCAGCCCTCCTCAGACCGGCGGCAGTTCTGTGGATGGCATGTCACGACTCGGAGTAATGAGTTGTATGTGTGTTCAACGTTTGAACGTATGGGTTGTCTTTTTTGCCGATGTGTTGGGGGCATACCATGCAGGTGTGTCTCGAGCAGGGACGAGTGTGTGTGGGGTGTGGACAAGTCGCTCTTTCATTAGCGCAGTTCATGGTGTGGGAGTCCGCAGAGTCTGGTATGGTATCCCACTCAGGGGGTGCCGGGCACATTGGAGGCCAAGGTCGGAGGTTCGGATGTCCTTCCGCCTTGTGTATTGAGACAAAGGAGCTTTCATGCCTAATTTTGGTCTGGCTACTGCTTGCATTTCTGAATTGTAATGTGGCCTTTGCGCTGAAATTATTGCCAGGCCTATAGATTTTGGGTGCACCAATTGCGAGACACACGCAACAGTTGGCATGTATGTGCCAAGGGCACAATTGTCCTTGTGCTCCTTGTTCAGTCTCTCTCTCTCTGTGCTTTGATGGGTGCCTGACACACCTTCTTATCTGGGATATTGTCTTACTGGCTGTCACTTGCAGATTGTCCAGGGATGACCCACCATGACTCTAGGAAATAGTTGTTTGGTGTGGAAATTGATTGTGATGTTTTGTTTGGACTATCAATGGTGGATGTTTGATTCTGCTTTTTCTGTAGTCACATGGCTGTTAGTTGTTGTGATTCTGCGGCATTGGGCGAATGGTTTTGGGCATGTTTTGTGACGTTGATGTGCATTCTCTTGGTCCGGGGGAGGTGGGGGGTGTCCGGGTTGTGGCCCGCGGGGGTGCGGGGGTGGGTGGCGGTGGGTGTTATTGCCCTCTCGGGGGTCCGGGATGCATGGTGTAGGCTCCATGGCATCTGTTCTTCTTCATGTGTGGCTGTGGTCTGGGCTCCCTTTTCTGGTGCAGGTTGTAGTCCGACTTTGCAGCAGGTCAGAGCAGGTGTTAATTTCCTGCTGCTAACGCGCCTTATTGCATGTTTTGTGTTCTCATTGCCAATATGGCTGGTCATTGGGAATGTTGGGGTGAGGTATTGTTGCTGGTTTTTGCACGGTAACGCCTACTCTGCATCTCATTAGCGATAGTTGCCGGGGTCACCCGTGGCGATGTATTTTGCGACTGCTATCGCAGGTAAACTGGCGATGTCAGCTGTTAGCACCAGCTTGTGAATGGCACAATAAATTTATTGCGACTTTAGGTGTGATAAAGTGCTGATAACTCGGGGATAGTTCCTTGAGAATATGCCCCAGATAGTCCTGCGCAAATGGAGATAAAATACAGTTCCTGTAAATGCGGAGGTAAAATACAGTCACAGTGAGGTTAAACACAAATGCTAGAATCACCAGGAGGCTGGGCGGGCTGCTGGCCCGAACCCTGACCTGCGGGGGACTCGAGGCTGCGGCGATGAGGCGGATCTGCTGGGGAGAGTGCTGGCCTGGACCGAAGGCTTCACACGCGCTCCCCGCAGCGGTCGCCATGAAGTAGTGGAGGGGGGCGGGACCAGCGGTAGGGAGGCGGGAGCGAGAACACGTGTCGGGGTGGGATGGGCTGCAGGGGCAGCAGCGGCGGTCAAAATGCAGAGATAAAGGAAATAAGACTCAGAGAGACCTGCGCAAAGTGGAGATAAAATACAGTTCCTGTAAATGCAGAGGTAAAATACAGTCACAGTGAGGTTAAACACAAACGCTAGAATCACCAGGAGGCTGGGCGGGCTGCTGGTGCAAACCCTGACCTGCGGAGGACTCGAGGCTGCGGCAGTGAGGCGGAGCTGCTGGGGAGAGTGTTGGCCTTAGCTCTGCTAAGCTACCAAGGGGGTGAGCAGGGGTTATTGTTGGTGTGTAACTGTCTTGCCCTGATTAGAGTGGTGGTTTCTGCCTGGTATTGGCACATGCCCTAGCCAACCAGAAATCCAATTTCTAACACAGACACAAACTTGATCATTAATTACCAAGCACATAAAGTCGTAATATTTCAGAACCTATTGACTTTCCAGTGCTGCTTTGTAAAGTCACTTACATAAACACAAAGATACTATTTAAACTAAGGCTAAAACATTTTTAATAAAGAGGAATCATGACTAGTCCATATGTCCCCCCTATAGTCTTCTTCAATGGTTTCCTCATCAGGTGCATTAAATAATAACAATATACGGGAATGGGGTCTCCAAGGGACCCCTTCCACATTGTGAAATGTTCACCAAACACCTTTCTTAAGAGTCAGATTTAAGTATTGAGGACAATTGACCAAAGGCAGCGTTGCCCATTCGAACAGCATTTTGTTGCTGATTATAATTTATGTGAGAACATCCTTAGTCTGGCTCAATGTAAATTTCATGCAGAACTAGTAAACGGTATAAAGCACAGATTGCCAGAAATATATGGAAAATTCAGGGCCATTATTTCTGAAATTCAGAACTAAAACACCATATCAATGAAGTACATGTCCCTGCAAGAATGTGCTTCTCTGTCCCCTCATATGCATTGCTGAAACATCATGTTTTAAAGCAGTGCTCTTCTCTTTAAGCCTGCTCACTGAAGAAGAAAGACAGAATGAGGATGTTGCCTCTAGGGCTCTGTGCTGCCTGTTCTGAGTTTGGTTATGTCCGAGTCAAAGGTACGGGAACATATTTTAGAGCTGTCTTGCAGCATAATCAACTCACTAAAGACATAGGGTCTTATTTATGAAGCCCTGCGTCACATTTACACTTTTTGTGACGATGCGGCGGTGTAAATAATGTGCCATGTTGTGCCTTATTAACGAAGTGATACATCTAGGCAGATGCCTCACTTCGTTTAGCCCTGTGCTACATTATAGCTGCGTCAGGTATAATATATGCAGTGTGGTCGTTCCCCCACATCAAAGCCTTGTAGAAGTGGGGCAATGAAATTGATAAGATTTCAGTGTGCCACTTCTAGGATGCCATTGCTTCAAAGCCTTACTCCTGCCTCATGTCAGGCTTAAGGGGGACGCAGGCCCTTTCACACGGGGCTTGCCCCATGTGAAAGGATACATTGCAGGAGTTGCGTCTGTTTTCAGACACACCCCAGCAATGCGCTACTTTTGCACATAGAGATAACTCCTTGCGACATGATGCGCCGTACTGTAAATATGGCGCATCAATGGTGTCGCAAGGAGAGTCCACTGAGAAGTGTCATATCAATGCTTTGTCGCAGCAATGCAACACTTCTCATAAATAAGGCCCATAAGGTCGTAAAAAAATGAATGCTACATAAATAGCAGGTGAACTTAAAGAAGGATTCCAGTTTAGTGTTGGAGGAAGCAGTGTGAGATCCCATCGAGCAATTTGGAGCCTATGTTGACAAATATATGGCTAAAGTGTAGGTTCTTGTACTGAAATTTGTTCTTGGATCTAGATTCCAACTTCTGTGAAATACCACACATTTTCCCAGCACAAAGATGGTCAAATCGAACCTGGCAGAATTTGTATGTGAAAATGCCATAGTATATTTGAGTTCTGCAGCGCATAACAAGGGAATATATGTTATTACCATGTTATCCCTCGTTGTGAGGTGTAGAACTCAGAAATGGCAGGTAATACGAGACCTAGCAAATACAAAAACCATAGCTGTATTTGCTTGGTGCAATATTACCCTCACCGTATTGTAGTGTCATATTGATTCCCACAGTGTTTCAATGTTGCTTTCATTATTTAAAAAAAGCATTATAAAGGTTAGTTTATAAAGCAAGCAGATGTTTCTATTTACTTGTGTTATAAAACCTTGCTAAATTTGTAAAACAAAAGTGCTGCAGACCAAAGTATTGGTCAGAAGCCTGCGGCTGGTGCTACAAATATCACTGCTTCCGAAAACCAATGATCTCTACTCTTGATTACACCTCATGCCTCTTTCATCCACCACCAGACACATCCTGTCTCCTGCCCTCACTTTTTCAGTTTGTTTTGAATCCCTGCTTTCTTACTTTGTCACTGTATTTCCTTTTTTTGCTTACTCTTTCTTTTCCCTTTTTGTGTTTTTCTCTCTCTTGCTCTGGGTGAATGTCTGATGAGGTAAAGTAAGTGCCAGTTACCAAAAATGAGTGCCGGTGGGTCCCACCTGTAACTACCAGCTCAAATTAAGCACAGCCTGTACCACATCAAGAGCTTCACTAGGGCGAAGTTGCAAAATGGTTTACATTTTGAGACAGCAAAAGAAAAAGTAAACTCTGTGGTAAAAGAATTATCAGTAGTTGGTCAGGAGAATATAAATGATATTTGAATAACTATCTTTGAAAATGACTCTTTATTGTTAATATTCAAACTGAACTTTTTCAAGGTAATTTGTGGTTGTGAAAGAACCTCCTACACCCATAGTTGCAGCGCCATTGGTCTGAGGCCTGATGTCTGCTGAACCCGCTTCACCTCACTGATTTCCATAATAGAAGGTATGCCATGGTTAACAGCACATGGGGCTCTGGGAGGTTAGAGGTAAGTGGGTCAGAAGATGATCATGAGTTCCAGGAGAGCAGATATAGCAGTTCTGACAGGTGCAAATATGATGCCACCACATATTCCTCTGTAGGAGAATCTCATAGGTGGCGGAAAAGATGTAACAGTTCCTTTGGTCTCTCAACTGTTGTCTATGGAGGCAACTTTCCATTATGCTTCCCCCTGGGAACATTGTCTGCCTTCTGCTTTCAGAGGCGTAATAAAGGTATCTCATGGGGTGCAGAGGGGCACCCTCCCTTCAGTGGTCCATGCAGCCTAGGCCACGTGGGTTTGAGGGGTACCTCATTTCCTGTTGAGCCACTGGCTGCATCCGATGAGTGCCAACGTGCACAGTTGCATACTAATTGTAAGGCTCGCCAGTGTCCCACTATTTGTCTAACAAAGGGGAAGGACACATTTCATAATCCACCCTCACAAGTATGCTGTTATCACAACAATATCTGGAAACTTCATAAGTGCATGCTGGACTTTGCATTATGTAGAGCATCTTGGGCTTGGCAGGCAGTGTGAGTATGAGAGGCTATGTTCCCCCTTACGTTACAAGTGCCAGTGTGGAAGAGTGGTCGACAATAAACTGCATTGAGGGGGCTGTGTGCTGGTCTGGAGGCTACCTTGATGTTTCCTCCTTCCCAACCTTACTCTGCACTGCAACAGGCTTGCAGATTGTAAGTTAGTCTGTTTTGATCCTACCCTCACCTCATATGACAGTCCTGACATGCATATATCAATCTCTGGCATTGTGGGAAGAAGGAAACAAGTCATACACCCGAGGATGGCCAGAATAAAGTTTGCAAATCTCCCTGAAAGTGACATTTACAGCCCCTACAGGCCCTGATTTAAAGGCAGAATTTCTTGGATAGATTTCCAGTGGCCAGAATCGCCATTACCAAACAGTCACAGTTAATTCTGTATCACTCTTCTGACCAGGGATGACTGCACTATGTGCCAGTGAAAAAAGTTTTCTAATTTAGTACTTCGACCACTGGGCTGTATGCCCAAATATATAAGATAATGAGCAGTGTTGTGTAGTTCCTATAAATCTCTATAGGATCTGTGCATTTAGACAACCTAAACTATGGGATTGGTACCAGACTGGTTCCAGATACCCCCACAGGATAGGTTAGTCTGTAGTTCTGCTAGATCACAGTACCCCTAGGCAAAACACTCTTACCATGGAGTGAATAGTTTCTGGCAACTATCGAACATGACAACCCTGATCCCTCAGCATTGTGGAAACAGTACAGAACTTTTCGCTCAGTCACACGTGCTCACTTTTGTTGAGAGAAATACACAGAATAGAGGTGGGGACGTTTTGCAATAAGTATTTATTGAACCAGTGTGATTATAATGTAAAATAGGTGTGCTGAGACAACCATAAGACAGAAGCAGATATAAATGATTGTATGCACTAATAGAGTAAAAGGATAGTAGATTCCTACTATTGTGCTAGAACAATGAATACATGCATGTATATAAAATACATGATAGTAATAAATGGGTACTCCTATGATGGAACCCTATCTAGATGTACCCACGTGTAACTAACATGTATGTAGGCGTAGAGCCAAGAATTCCCCTTGGATAAAGCCAGCCCCATTACCTGAATTGAGAGACAGTGGGACCCAGTCTTGGTCTTGAGATGGACACCCCGCGACGGATATCAGACCACTGTGAGCTGGAGTGTCTGCGTGCAGGAACCTCAGCGTCTTGCGTCAGTGTGTCAGCATGGAAGTCCTTTTTCCTCTCTTTGCCTCAGCAAAGATATGGTGTTTATATCCCCAAAGTGGTACGCTCAGGGGATCTAACTTGCTGTGTCATGTTGGACTACGATGACGGAAGGAATGACCCTTGAACATAGTTATTATGCAGGAGATGGTAGTCCTGCTCAGAGTCTAAGAATCCTCATGCATTATGAACAAGGCTAGTCTTCTGAGAAAACCCCACGTCCTTTAAGCAGTACTGTAACTAGGTAAAAGGTCAGTACCAAGAACTGTTATGTAGTGTAATGGCAGGGGAAGTTTAGGTGAAAGGTTTGGTTACTACCTGAGCCTATAAAGGGGTACCTGTATGAAACATAACAGCAGTATTGCTGTGAACAGGGTTGCATGGCCTATAGCGCAATCAGACATTGCCCGATGGGCTGGTCTGACAGGTCAGTGTGTAGGATAGTTTTGGGCTGTTTGTGGACCTTCTTTTATGGTCTGCTGGACAGTTTTTACTGTTGATATCCCTTATAGTAAAATAAATATTGAGTGCAGAAAGCTGAAATCCATGTAGTATCCCATAACTGGCAAAACACTTATGCAGTGTGTCTTTACAAGAACAAAACTGGTCCTGAAGTTTGGGCTTCTTGCGACTGACAACTGGCACGTTTATGCCAAGATTCTGCTTCCCGCGATGACTGCCAATGCGAAGTTCTGGTGAGACCTGCTCTTCGTACCAACGTGCAACCCACACTTCGGGCTTCAGCAACAGCCCGCGACGACTGCCAATGTGAAGCTACAGCAACAATCATCTGTGATGCTTGACCGGATCCTTGCACTACAGCAATAACTGTCCTCATGCCCGGTCTTGCTGTTCATGCTACAGCAGCGACTGTCCGCGATGCTCCACCTCCTCCTCGCAGACTCCTCCACCACGGATGATACTCTGCATGCCAGACTGTGAAGGTAACTTTTCAGTGGGACTAAAATGGCCCTGTATCTGACCCACACTCTTTTACAGTCAACCTCAACATGTGACTTCCCCCTGTTGAGCACGACCGGATGACTGAGAGTAGTGCTTTGTGACACTATTTTTGATAAAAACATTAAAATTGAATATTTGTGGTTCTACTGATTGGATCTTTGACGTTATGATATCATTTTATTTATTAAAATATACTCTATTTTCCTAAATTGTTTTTTTCATGTTTTTTTTCACTTAATTACACTTTACACACTGCTCTAAGTTAAGAAGGATTTCGTTTGTGCCAAGCTACCAGAGGGTTAAGCACAGGTTAATTTAGCGACTTTTTTAGTTCACCCAGGAAATAACTGTGATTGTTGACTAAGTGGGGCTTCACGCCACTCAACCAATAACCCAATTTCTTACACAAATCTTTTTTAGTAGTGGATGACTTAATGAAATATGTGAAATGCTTTAAGACTTAATACACATCTGACTGTATAGATTTAATGTATGATTCCTTCGATAATTTTCCAGATGATGTTTTCTTTCATACGTATTTTTATTATTGCAAGCCTTTGGAATTTTAGCAAAATCTAAAGTACTCATTTAGTACTAATTATTTCAAATAAATGAACAGGTTTCATGCTGTGATATTGTAAGGCACTGTTTTTTTCTTTTGTAATACACTTTGATTTTGTAGTGCTTTTTTAACGATCCTTATAACGTTTTAAAATTCAAAGGCTTTCGTGAATATTTGAGGGAGTAAAAAATACCACTTTCTTGCTTAGCAACACAGACTCTGCACTCTTTCACATAATGTTTGCATTTTTTCTGAACTCTGTGCTCTCTATTGATAAAAAAAAGTTTTCACTCTGTTACCTCCTTCCTACTCTGTGCCCTCCTGTGCTGTCTGTGTATGTTCTTGTATTGAATTATTTATGTAGCTCTGACTGCTGTATGGGAGGCACTGAAGCACTTGCTTACATGGACAGCATGCTACGCCATTAATGGTGTGTGGTTCGAAGTGTTTTTTTTTATGTTGATCGTATGTGAAAAGTGGTTCCATGTCATGTATGATGGCCATCAAGGTGCGGTTTTCGTATTATGGGATGCAGCACTTAGCAGTGTGGCGAATAACAAGACAAACACAGTTCATTATTTTCAGTAAGCTTTAAGCAGCTCTGCTTAAAGCTTGTTTATGGCATTTCTTCTGCTCACATATCACATCGCTGGTTACTGTTCTGATTTATCCATTGTGAGACAATTTCTTCAAACTTTAGGGCCATGAGCAGGCAAAGGGTGGATGTAGACATGGTAGAGAGATCTTCTGGAATGGACTATATTTCTATCAATCCATGTCTGAGTGTCATTTTGTGTCTTAGTCTGTCCTTTCTATTACTTTGTAATCACTTCTAGAATATATGCTCTATTTCTCCTCTCCCATTACTATTTGCTCACTTACTCAGCCTTCCCTCCCAGAATGCCACCTTTTTCTGAATCTGGGATCTATTTCCAATTAATATTAACCTAACTATGCTGCCAACTGTGTAAAGATTTCTCACGGGATCCATTGGAAAAACAAGTGCAGTCCAGGATGTATTTTTATACGACAAAAATGAGGCATAGAATGAGCTACGAGGCTTGACTCTGTGCTACATGAAGACATGCTTTTTCAATAATATCTCCACATCCTGGAAGGATTTCTAAGTCTTCCTGTGCTTGTGTGAGCTTTTCATTTCCCACCTATTTAAAAAGCCATGTAGTCAAAGTGTCTCAGCGACTGCTTTTATGTCCTCAACTTGTTGTCAGGGGTTTGTTTTATGCTCATTTCAATCTTGTACAGGCTGTGGAGGCCATGTGGTCATTGCAAACGTGTACATACTTACATCCTGAGTAAAATTCTTTAATACTCAACAACAAATTCCATGAGCATGCGCATTAAAAGTGGGGGTGAGTGACGAATTCCGTGTGGAGGAGATTTTTCATGAGCGTGGCTTGCCTAGTGTATGTTTGGAGCGTGAGCGCAATTTGGCATCCCCTGGTGGGATTTTTCGTTCGCTAGGTGGGTACCCAGCAAAATTTCCCAAACACGGGCGGGTGTGCCCAATCATGGTCAGAATGCTGCCACTCGAGTAGAAAATCTACTCGAGCGTCAGCAAAATCGACTTAAGAAGCAGTGCTCACTACTTTCTTCTGCAGCTCCTTTGTTAGACGCTTAGGTCCTTTTTCTCCTGCTATCTTTCTGAAATCTGCCATCTGCATATCTCACTCCTCAACTTTTTAGTCTTCAGCACATACTTTTCACTCTCTCCTGTTCCTGCTCCCTTCTATCTTCTCTTCACCACTACACAGACAACGCACCCACTCACTTGAATCCTTGTATTTTCTCTAAATTTTGCCCTGTCAATATCTTGAAAGCTATGTGCCTCCTTCACACTTTAGCATAGAATCACAAGTACAATTGGCACACCTAACCATTTCTCTATACACCCTGCAGAGGACCAGGGTTGGATGAGAAAGCATCCGGAACCTTTTTTGATCCACTGTTGGGCACCTTGAGAACTTTGTACTGCCTTGGGCCAAGCCCCACAGCTCTCAATCATGTCTCATTATAAACACTCACCCACCACCTGTACTCACACAGATAGATAGAAGTAAGTGACTCTCCAAGTATGCACAATGCATGAGTAATAGGTTGCGTGAAAAGATATAGAAACACAACATCCTCAAAAAAGCAACTACTCTTAGGGAATGCAAGATTCAGTAAAACATAACATGTAAAAAAAGACATCACTGTTCCCAAGCTAAGAGATTAATGTCTCTTTGTTTCTGGCCGGTGGGGCAAGGGGAGGGAGATCAGGACAGTTGTAGATGGGGCACCACAGTACCACTTGGTGCCTCCACCTGCCCCCACCAGAAACGCAACTAGAGAAAGATATGAGGATAGCCCACAAAAGTAGATGCCTCAAGAAACCAAGACGGGCTACTTTCTGGAAATGAGAAAGCCAGCTATTTAGCAGCATTATTCACAGAAATGGCAAATAAATAAGTTCTGGATAGAAGACTAGGGACTACTTTCACAAATTGAGTAAAATTAGCACTGAAATGTATTTATGGTAGATGTTTTTGTGAAGTAAACATTTGAATGTGTCTTAGTACTTGTGACAGCCATGGCTCATCCATAGGGTCTGAGGGGCAACGCCCCTCACCTTTTGCCGCTCAAAAAGAGTGTCTGTCAATCTGAGCAAAGGTCAGCCTGACAGAAACTCTTCATTTTCATGTCAGACAGTCAGGAGCTAGGCATGCGCTAAATGCACAGGCTCCTGTCTGCCTGAGCTGAACCTTGCTGGGCCGAGGGTGACACACCTCCTGTGCACATGGCCTCCTCAGCTAAGCAAAGGTCCTTGGGGCCCTCCCTCTCATGATGAGGGGAGTGTCACTCATTGCCTCAGACCTGGGTGCTTCAGTTTAAAGCCCTGAAGTGCCCAGGGACGAGTGTCAATCAGTGACACCTCATCACAGAGTGCGGTGGGGCCTGCAGTCTCACTGCCCCCATCCCACTCTGTGATGAGGTTGGGACTGTTGCCTTCCCCCATTAGTTGACCTAAGGTCAGCCAATGAGGTAAAGCAGCAGTTCCAACCCTCCTAGGGCCCGAGGCATAGCTGCAGGTAAGTGTGATTTTTTTAAAATGAATGTGTAGTGCCTGTGTGTATGTTTGCATATTTGGTAATGAGTGTTGTGAATGAATGTGTGTGCATGCATGGGTGTGAGTGAGTGTGTATGTGTGCATTTGTGTCCCTTCTGCCCCCTCCATCCTATAATTACCGGCCGCCACTGATTTGTGATATCTATGGAAAACTTATTTTGGTACTTTATGAGATCAGTTGGACCCTTTGAAGCCCTCATTGCCTCTCCTTCATCTTCCAGAACTTCTCAAACTTTCTACAGTCTTGAAGACACCAATCAAATGCTCCTGTTAGTTCCCTGGGCTGCTAAGTGAGTTAATGTGCCCGGTGGTCTGATTATGTTGAAAGATGAGACATGTACACATTGCATGCCATATATGATGCAAAGGCTCTATAAATTATAGGATGTTTAACTAAATTGAGCGCTAGAAAGAAAAATAATGATAGATCATTTTAAAGTAAAACGCAATAAACACTGAAACAATCACTGTGTATTCTAGAGAAATGGGACTATCATGGATCCAATCAACTTTAACACTTTGGATGATTTGATTCTGATCATCAATTTGCTCTCTGGCAGATTTGTTTTCAATATCACAGATAGTTTTCTGTCTCAAGTGTAGTTTTTCATATGTCTCTGTCTTTAAAAAGGATATCTTACCTACCTGACAGGCAGAATTAGACATCATTATATCCAGGCCTGGGAGGAAATCACAGAGTTTCACGCCGAAACTTTCTGCCAAATTCCGCTGGGTTCTGAGAGTGGGCAGAGTATTGCTCAGCTACCCTTATTCATAAATAACGAGGGTCTCTCCTCTCCTTAATCACGGCTGTAAACGCTGCCTTGCACTCGCCTTCCACCTCCGCGGAAAGGAAAACGTTAGCAGCCCATAATCCTTTCCCTAAAGTGGCTGCTACCTTGGCGTGCCTGGCTCGCCTACCCATGAGAGTATTACTGAAACATGTTTGCAACCAACATATGTAGTTCTATTGCTGGGGGCGCAGTCACTGCATCAACGCCATTACGTCTCAGCATGCTGCACAGTGTGCATAGGAGAGGTGCAACAATTGAAAAGTCTCCCTCACTTAACTCAGCTGCACGTGCTCACTGCTCAGTAACGTTACTGTTGTCACCAACCCCTCTCCCCAGATTCTTAATCACTCTGCCTCAATCGAGCAGTTTCACCTTTCGCAGCAGACCATCTCCCAGTGTGTTGGCCCCTGGCTAACTTCACCCTTTCCAGTATCCAGCCCTCTCCCTTCTCAGCCTCACTTTCTCCAGAAGCCTATCCCCACTCAAGAGTGCATCAGACCTACTCCAGTCTCAGCCAGTGTAATGGTCCGTGGGGACTCTGTATCCTACTGGGATCACCGGATAACCCTAGGACATGCGGTCGGGGCTTCAACCGACTTAGTAGGGAAGGGTGGGGCAGGGTAGGCCTAACTACTAACGGCGGAGCCGCAATAAGGGACGTCTACTCCGATGCTCTGTTCGTGCCGTCAGCCACGTGCGCTGATGTCACCCTTTTTTATATACTCCCTGGTCCGCACCCGGCCCAGGGAGTTGACTGCGCTACAAAATATTACAGTGGCCGGGTGGCTCACTACAAGCAGGAGGTAACCCTTTCTTCAAACTGTTGATCAGATTTCTGCAGCCTCACTTCTCTGGCAGCCACCCCTCCTCAGCAGAGCCTCAGCCCTTACTCAGCCTCACCTTCCGCAGCAGCACCCCTCATAGCCGCACCTCCTCCTCACCTTTCTCAGCATCCTCCCCTTGCAGTAACTCCTGCCCCACTGGGCTCGTAGAGAATCCTACGGGCCTCGAGCTGCCTGTGTTGAGGGGACGCCCGTGGCTCTGGCGCAGGCAGAGGCAACAGTTGGTACAGCACTAGGTGGGGCAACAGGTAGCACGCAGACTCCATGGTGATGCGTTGGTTTTAAAAGACGGGTCACCATGATGGACGCACGGCAGAGATAGGAGCAGCTAGTCATCCCATGTAACACAAAGTTACTACCACTCCTGATGCCAAAAATCTACACAGGATTTTAAAAGTAATTGAACACCAGAGGGTCTATGTTTGGGCAGTCCCTGGACACAACAGAAAGTAAAATTGAAACTGCCACTGCTCCGGCCAAACTTGTGCTGGCCAATGAGAGCAGAGCATTAGATGCGGTCATGTGAGGATATTTCTAATCACGTGAGGAGAAAGTTGGCAGCACTGAGGGGAGCAGTGTTGAGAAGACTGTTCCTTTTCTTTGAGTTTATGTTTCGTTGCTCGTAGGTTTGAGTGGGCACGCCACACCTGGTAATCCACTCCACCGGTCGTAGTTGGTGTATTTGCCAAACTCCATTATCCAAACGGTGCGTCGGAGTGGCAAAACTTCTCATACTCCGCCGGCGTAGCAGATAATACAGCCAACGCCTAACCATAGAAACTCAATCAGAATTATTCTAAGTCCCAATGATCATCAACAATCATAAGAGGAACAGGCAGCATTCCTAAAGGAAAATCAAAAATCTCTCCCAGAAATAAACTGGACTGAATTTCTGGTAGAAAAGGAAAGTCATCTGGCTCACCCCAAAACCAAGGGGTTATTATAAACATTTTTATGAATAGGTAAGAAGTATAGATTGAAAAAGCATCATGGCATGACTAGTGAGAACACATACTAGACAATCACAAGTAAAAGTGTCACAATACTGCACACAACACTAAACAGCTTTTAAGAAAAGCTCCAATGGCTTCTGCACTGTTGCTGTACAGAAATGTACAACATATTATGAAACATTTCCCAAACAATAACCCATAAACTAATGTATTCTGCCAGGCTCATGTTGCGGTAATGCTCTTGGGGTTACAACATTTAATATACAAAGCAAGTTTAATTCACAAATCATACACTTGAAGGAAAATAACTAGTTACGTCCCAGTGTCTTGTGCCCTGCGAAGACGGTGGGGCGAGAAGGCACTCTGGGGATATTGACTCGGCGGGGGAATGAGCAGGAGTAAGATGAATAGAAGATCAAAGCAGCATCCATATTAATAAAAATGTCTTTGTAAAAAATTTGCCACAATAAAATCACAATAATATACACACTTTTAAATAAATATCAAATTGGTTTTAAATGCAATATGAATAATTAATTGGTCATGTCTAAAATTCATCATGACATTGATTAATGTTTAAAGTTAATTTGCATTCAAAATTGTGCAGTATGAAAAACTTCCACAGGTACCTTGCATGATCGAACAATAGGTCTTTCCTTTGTAGTAAAATCTGCACAACAAATTTCATACCCACTCCTGGTGCCTCTTTGAATATGAACCTTGTTCCAAGTAACTCCAAGTATACTTAAATTAGACATGTGGAATTCTAGAGTCCAAGACTCCTAGGCAGGCTAAACAGCTTGCACCTAGAAAACCCCAGGCAGCCCAGTATCACAATAATCTCTCAGGTGAAATTTCTCCAATGGCAGGACATTAACATATTAAACGTGTTTCCCCCTACCTGACAGCTCCCTTGTCCAGCATAAGGTCCAAAGAGAACAGGAAGAGAACTGGATGCTCCATGGATAGCTTTATAAGAAATGGGTGCCTTGCCTGGGTAGGTCAATGTGAGATAGCCTCTACAGATGCATAAAGAATTTCCTCATTTGAATTAGTAGTTTGTACGACAGAACCACAAGTGCATAAACCATGCTTGCCTCTACCATGCAACCTAAACAACAAATGCATCTTAACCACGCATTCCTTTACCATGCATGCCCTTAGCACCATGTGACCCACCCCCAGCCCACAAAACAACCCCGACCCACCCCTCAACCCACAAACCCACCCCCTAGCTCCCAAAAAAGCCTGACCCACCCCAGCCCAGAAAAATATCCCCGACCCACCCACCACCCACAAAACTACCCCAACCCACTAACCAGCCTACAAAACTACCCCAACCCACCCTCAGCCCACAAAACAACCACGCCCCACCCCAGCCTACAAAACAACCCCGACTCACCCACAGCCAACAAAACAAACCCCAAGCCCATAAAACTTCCCAGACTCCCCCAGCCTACTGAACTACAACAAAACAACCCTCAACCCACCCCCAGCCCAGAACTACACCCAGCCCACTTACCTTACCGCTTTCTGCGAGGTCTTCCTGCCTCCATCCGCAGCAGCTAGCAGCTAGACCGCGCATTACCTTAACCACCCATATGCGTGGTTAGGGCATATGCGTGGTTACAATGCGTGAATACAATTTCAATTTTCCCAGCATTTATTTAAATGCTCCAACCACTGCAGTGGCACTGTAAAGCATGTCTCCAGGACCACCAGTAACCTTGCTGTGCAGGTTTTAACTGGAAATTGGACCTGTCAAAATAACCCCTTTTTGACAGGCCTAAACCTTCCTTTTAAATATTTTTAAATACAGAGACCTTATTGTCCACAGGGTAGAGAGCATGACATTTATAAGTAGGGCATATAAGCGTTAAATGTTAAACATATCCTTACAGAGACGCGCGAGCGCGCGATCCAAGATGGCCGCCGCGTAAGAGTCTACGCGCGTTTTCGGCCCGTTTTTGACATTTTAAACGACGATTCCTGTCAGAAAAATGTCCTGGAGGAGGTCACTGTCATTATAAAGCTCTCACCTGCACTGTGGAGCAATTTCAAGCATCTCTGCACGGCGGAAGTGCGTTTTTTCGCTGCCTGGTTCCTGCTCCCTGCTCAGCATTCAGGTACAGCCAGACTTTCAGTCAAGGGGGCGGAGCAAGCTTGTAGGAAAGGGCCTGGCTTGGGCCTAACCACTCCCCCAGCCCATTTTAGCTGCTGCACCAGTCATTCCTTGGTGTTTTACACAGCTTTCATTTCCTCCTTCATTATTTTGTGTCTGCAATTATATTTTTGACTCTTTTTACTTCAAAATGGAAAATAAGAGTTCTGTTAATAAAAGGAAGCAGAAAGTTTCTCCTCCTCCTGGTAAATCAAAAGTAGTGGAGTCTTCTGAACCTTCACTGTCTTTAATATTGGAGGAAATTCAGGCTCTTCGAGTCAATACAGATACCATTGCCTCTGAAGTAAAAAATGTGCGTAAAGATATGGCCAGCCTTTCAATGAAAATATCAGATAATTCCATCAAAATAAACGATAATAAGGTTAAACTTGACTCATTTACTCCACTGGTGGCAAAAATTTCTCCTATGTGCTCAGCATTATTGGATTTGGAGAATCGTAACAGACAATATAATTTACGCATATTTAATCTTCCTGAAAATGTTGAGGGGGATAACTGCAGATTATATTTGGAGAATTTATTACCTGGTCTTCTACAAATTAAATTCTCAGAAAGGTTTGAAATTGATAAAGCCCACAGGACTCCCTCACACAGAAACCCTCAACACACAAAACCGCGACAAATGATTTTTAAAGTTCTTCGACACCACCATTTGGTTCTAATCAGAAAAGCAGCTAGAGAAATCCCTTCTTTGATGGTCAATGGGAATAAAATATTTATTCATCAAGACTATGCCAAAGAAACTGTTTCAATTCGCAAAGAATTCTCTGCTCTTCGCCCGAAACTTCGCAGTTTAGGCTATAAATATGGTCTTTTTGATCCATCGACGATGCGCATTTGGAAGGATAATTTTTCGAAATCTTTTCAACGTCCAGAAGATTTGAAGCATTTTTTGGATCAACAGTCTCTGCACTCTATGGATACCAATGACTCTGCTACTTGATTTTTGCCGGTTGTGTTTTTCTTTCTGACACTGTTATGAAATTTCTCTTTATTGGGCTCCAGCGGTTTCGGTCATGCTTGTACAGCGTGTGTGCGTTTCACATTTCACATTTATGTCTCCTGTTTGTCTTTTTTCCATGTTTTTTTATTTTCTCCTTTCCTTCTTCTTTTTATGAAGCTACCTGTTTCTCATTTTCTTGATCCTCTTTTATCTTTCATTTCTTATACTCTTTTTTCCTTTCTTCTGTTATGGCTAATATCCATGATATTAAAGTAATTTCATTAAATGTTAAAGGTTTGTGCCATCCAGTTAAACGTACAAAAATTTTAGATTACCTTGGTAGTTGCAAAGCTGATGTTTGTTTTATACAAGAGACTCATATAGATGATAACATTTTAGATTATATGCAGAAGAAATGGGTAGATACTATTGTCTCTTCTCAGGCCAATGGTAAAAAAAATGGTGTAGCTATTCTCTTTGCAAAAAAGCTTCACTGTCAAATTTTGAGTAAATCTTCTGATAAGGATGGTAGATATATACTGGTTAAAATTAAAGTTCATGACTCAGTTCTATTTTTATTAAATGTTTATGGTCCTACCGCAGATGATCATATTTTTTGGTCTAATCTTACAACAGAGGTTCTAAAGATTGGTAATGTTCCTTTAACTGTCGGAGGTGATTTTAATGTCATTTTTGACCCCTTATTAGATAGATCATCTCTTACCAAGTTTTGCCCTTCTAAGGTATATTTTGCTTTCAAATCATTTATTCAAACTACTAAATTAGTTGACATTTGGAGGTTACACTTTCCTACAGAAAAATGTTACACATTTTTTTCTAACCCTCATAATTCCCATTCTAGAATTGATTGCTTATTGATTTCCAGGCACCTAATTGGTTCAATAACTGCTCCTAATATTGGTAACATTGATATCTCAGACCATGCGATGATTTCTTTGGTTTTGAACTTGGAGTCAACTTATACTAAACAATCTAGATGGCGAATGAACACTGGTATAATTCTGAATGAGTATAACAAGCCCAAACTTTTAACTGCTATTCAAGAATATTTCATACTTAATCCAGAAGGGTCTACTTCTATGATAAATAGATGGGATGCTTTCAAAGCTTATATTAGGGGCGTAACAATATCTATTATGGCTCATGAAAATAAAACCTTTCATGCTACTGTGAAAAACTTACAAAAGCAAATTGCGAAATTTGAACGACTTTTTATTACTTCCAACAATCCTCAATATAAATTTAAACTACAAAAATTACGTTATGAATTTAATTCAATCCTTAGCAAAAGGGCAGGTATTCAAATTTCTAATGCTAAAGCTAGATTTAGTTTTAATGCCAATAGATCCGGTAAACTATTAGCTAATTATTTGCGCATAAAAAAAGATAAAACTCAAATCAACTCAATTCTTGGTCCTCATGGTAATATTGCTCTCTCTCACAATGAAATTGTTAAAGAATTTATGAATTTCTACTCGGCATTATATAATAAACCAGATTTTCTGGAAGTTTCCTTATTGGACTCCTTTTTAAAATCATGTAAATTACCCAAGATTTCACAATCTAATCAAATTAGACTTGATGCTCCTATTACCAAAGATGAAATCCTATCAGCTATAAAATCTCTTAAAAAGAACAAATCTCCGGGTCCTGATGGGATCCCTGCGGAATTCTACAAAGAATTTCAGTCACATCTTTTACCATTTTTGCACCAACTTTTTACGTTTTTTGGATCCACTGGAACTACTTCTGGTTCTTTTACAGAAGCTTTAATTATTGTACTCCCAAAACCAGATAAAGATCCCACCAGAGTGTCTAATTACCGTCCCATATCTTTAATTAACCAAGACTGTAAATTATATGCTAAAATACTTGCTACTAGATTGGGCCCCATATTAGATTCTATTATACACCCTGACCAATCTGGTTTTATGAAGAATAGATACTCTGCTAATAATACGAGAACTTTGCTACACATTATTGAACAAAGTCCCACTTTATCAATGCCATCTGGAATTTTAGCCTTAGATGCTGAAAAAGCATTTGATAAACTCCATTGGCAATTTTTATTCCATACGTTGTCCTCATTTAATTTTGGAGATTCCTTTATTCGTATGATTTCAGCTTTATATTTTGCCCCTACTGCTCGTCTATTTATTAATGGCCAAATTTCAACTCAATTTTCGCTTTTTAGAGGTACAAGACAAGGCTGTCCTCTTTCTCCGCTCTTATTTTTAATTGGCATTGAACCTTTACTTAACCTAATCAGAAATTGTGACCATATTAAAGGAATCACTATTAAGGATGTTACTGTTAAGACCCTTGCCTATGCGGATGATGTGCTTTTATTTGTTAGTGATCCTATATCTTCTTTTCCCTCATTAATGGATATTATAACAAAGTATTCTGCAGTTTCTGGATACACTTTAAATACTAACAAAACTGAATTCTTTCCCTTAAATGTTTATTGCACTCCTGATATGCTTCCCATGCAGGAAATTATTTGGCAAAAGAATAAGTTAAAATATCTTGGAATTTTATTTTCCTCTTCCATCAAATCGACAATTAATTTAAATTGTGATTTTATCCTAAACTATATTAAGGACAAAACATCTAAATGGTCTGCATTACATCTTTCATGGTGGGGTAGGATGGATTCTCTTAAAATGACTATAGCTCCTAAAATATTCTATACCCTTGCCATGGTTCCTACTCAATTTCCATTAAAGTTTTATAAAGATGTTGATAAACTTTTGTCAACAAACCTCCTCGTATTTCTTATAAAAAATTAAAAGTTCCTAAACGTAATGCTGGATTTGGTATCCCAGACTTTTTTCTTTATCATAAAGCTTTTATTTTAAAACAAAGTTCATTATGGTTTAATTGCTCCTTTTTGAATAATTCTCCTGAGTGATGTAATATGTGACGTCATCAGCAGTGCATTGCGGGCGCGCGAGTTATAGTTAGCTGAACTAACTATAACGGGGGAATTTCTATGGTTTTGTACGAGTGAAAAGTCCAGCTAACTATAACGCACCTGAAACCTATGGTTTTTTCAGTGAATTTCTAAGGTTTTTTAAATGCTAATTTCTAGCTATGCCTACAGAGATAGGACATGTGAAGAAAGAAGGAAAAACGCACAGAAAGAAAAAAAAGAAATGCCGAAAGAAGCAACAGAAGTCCTCAAAGACGAAGAAAAGTGCAGAAGAGCAGAAACAAGCCTTGTTGCAAAATCATCCTGTACCCTCAACTTTTTCAGACGGATACTGGTGGTAACTGAGTCTGACTAACCAGTCCTAGTGCCAGTGCTCTGTTAAAAGACACTCAGAATACAGAGAAAACACCTACATACACTAGAGCACACTATGTGTTGGGGTCCCCCTGTGATTAGCATGACCTCCTCTGTAATCCCCTAGTATATAATAGGGCAGGGGATTAAAACTACCTCTTAAAACGCACCACAGGGCGTGTTTGAACACGTCACCTCATGCCCCGTCCCCTCCTTTCCCCACTGTGTAAACACACCCTGTAGCCGTTTAAAGTTGGGAGATTAAGTCCCCTTGAATCCTGAGGGTCCCTAGGGTCCAACTAGACCACTAGGTACCTCCAGTAAGCGCCACAGAGCTGCGTTGCAGAGAGGTGTAAAAAGAGGCACGGCCTGCACCACCTCTCTGCAATGCAGAGCAGTGGTGCTTACTGGAAGCACCTGGTGGGCTAGTTGGACCCCAGGGTCCCTCAGGATTGAAAGGGAATTATTTCCCCAATTACAAACACGCCACAGGGCCTGTGGGCGTTCTGAGTTGAGAGATTAAGTCCCCTTGAATCCTAAGGGTCCCTAGGGTCAAACTAGCCCACTAGGTACCTCCAGTAAGCGCCACAGAGCTGCGTTGCATGGAGGTGTAAAAAGGGGCGTGGCCTCAGAACACCTGTCTGCAACGCAGCTCCCTGGCGCATACTGGAGATACCTGTTGGGCTAGTTGGCCCTCAGGGACCCTCAGTATTGAAGGGGAATTAGTTCCTCAACTTACAACTGGCCAGGGGGCGCGTTTGCAGAGTGCTGCAAGGAGGGGGCGTGGCCTCCGGCGCGATGCCGATCTCTTATTTATTTATTTTTAAGAAGGAGGGCTGCGTGGCCCCCTTTCTTTTTCTAAATTATTAGCCCTGGGGACCCCATCCCCCAGGGCCTGCACCCTAATTTTTTTTGTTGAAAAAAATTAATTTGGCCCTCCCAAGGCCTTAATCGGCCCCGGGGACCCCAACCCCCAGGTCATGGCCTTTTTAAAAAAAAATTATTCTTTAGGAGGGGGGCTGTGTTGCCCCCCTCCTCAGGCCACTTATGGCCCCAGGGACCCCATCCCCCGGGGCCGGCCTTTGATTTTTATTTTTATTTTTTAAAATATATTTATAGAAACACCTAGGACATGCTGGACAAACCGTATGTACCTATCACCATGACGATTTGCGTGATATTCATTAAAAGGCGACTATGCATACAATGAATCCACGTAGAATGTATTCACACCGCTAGTGAAGCTCTGACATGTCTGACACCCTACCGTGCCTAATCCCGGCACCCCAGCTGGTGGGTACTCTCCAAGTAGACACCCTTGTTGTTTATTTATACAAACATGGGTAGCTATTGATGGGCACATTTAATACACATGCACACCAAGCCATTCAAAGGGGATTCGACAAAAAATCGACCAAACTATGCAAGAAACCCCCTCACGGTTAATAAAACACACATCCACCGCCGGATGTGTAATACTTTTTATTTTACTCTCTGGAAAGGAGACAAACCTCACTTGAGAGTCACAGCGTGCTCCTGGCTGAGCCCAATGCTGTGTTACACCCACCAGTTCCCGCCGAGTGCCACACACCTCTGTGTTGTATTCCATCAGCTAGTGCGTATGCTATGACACTCTCTAGCCCATGTGCACTGTAACACCACCCCGTGAATATGTCATGCCACACTTGCCTTCGCACGGGTTATATTGCCCCATCTAACATGCCTTCCTCGATGCCTATGTTATAAAGCACAGCGCTATGCCATACATATTACAATCTGGGATCCATATCTTTGTCACAGTGCATATGCAATGTTACACTACCCAGCACATATTTTATATTAGGACTTTAGAGACTACTTAGGTTACACAACACTGCCCTGTGCATATTACACTCCAATGCGCATATCACATAGCAAGCACTAGTGCCTGTGCTATCTTGCGCTCTCCAATGAATCTGTCATTGCGCACAATGTATTGCATATTATATTTCACGCCCCAGTTCATCTTATATCACACTTTTTGGTGCATAGTTTATACCATATACTATATCTAGTTTTCATTTTCAATCGTGCTCTCAGGACTATGTTCTATATACCACTGTGTCCACCTACCCTTTTCACGGGCATTACATTTTGCGATGGGGGGTGGAGGGTCAGGGGATGTTTCTGCCAAGTGAGCCCGGAGTCACAGTCCCAAACGTCCTCTTCTTCCTGAATAAAAGTGAGATTATGCTGCATACTTGTTCATATTTTAAGTAGTTCGCACAGACACACATTTTAAAAACAATAAAGTTCCTAATACCCACCTTCTATGAACAGTAAGTTTGCTGCCCCATCCACCTCCTCCCTATCCTCTGTTGTCTGAATCCATGGACTAGCCTCCTCCCTCCTGCCATGCATGGTCTGATGTGCTGCCACTGCCCTGCATTTAGCATGATGTACCAGTCCACTCATCCTGCCCTCCATTGCCCAATTCTATGGCCCATCATTGACCTCCTGCTTAGCCTCTGTGCTTTGCTTGCTGCCCCTATTCTCCTTCCCCCTGCCCTCCGATGTCTCTGTGCATGCCCCTGCTCCATCCTTTTTGACCACCATGTTCCATGGACCTGCCACTCCTATCTACTCTGAGTGTTCTGTTGAGCTGCCACTCCCCTACACCTGCCTAGAATTGTCAGATGACTGTAACCTGTCCCTGCCACCTCCACCCTGCCTGTCCACATGCCATGTCCCTATCCCTTTCCTTCTGTCCTCCATGGTCCATTTTACTGCCATACCCTTCTGCCCTCCCTGGTCTGTTGTGCTGCAACTGCTCCTCCTGCCTGCCCCACGCGGTCTGTTGTGAGGCCCCTTCCCCTGAACTCTCTTGTCTGTGCCCAGGTCCTGACCCTCCCTTCTATCCTCCATGGTCCTTTGTGCATGCCCCTGCACCCTCCTTCTTGCCCATCATAGCCATTGTGCTGCCACTAACCCTCCTGCTTGCCATGCATGGTCTTCTGTGCTGCCATGGCCCCTCCCACCTTCCCTGTGTGGTCAGCTAGCTGCTCCTGACCCCCTCCCACCTTCCCTCCATGGTCTGTGTTTATGCCATCATAGTCTCACTGTTGCTCTCCATGGTGTGTCTTGTTTCTAGTGCCCATCCTGCCTGACCTCCATGGTCATCTTGCTGCTCCTGCCCTGCCCCCTTGCCGCCAGCCCTCTGTTTCCATGTGCAGACCTCTATTCCCTCCCTCCTGGCTTGTCGGTTCCATTGTAATGCCCCTGATCCGTCCCTCCTGCCCTTTATGGTCTGTTATGCTGCAGCTTTCTCTCCTGTCTGTCCATTATGGTCAGCTAGCTACCATTGCCTCTTTCCCCTCTGTTGTCTGTTGTCCATGTGCATGGTCCTGTCCCCTCCCTATTGCTTTCTATGGATTGTTGTGCTGCACTCCCGTCCCGCATGCCCTGTGTGGTGTATTGTGCTGCTGCAAACCCTGATGCCTGCCCTGTAGGGTCAGTTTGGTGCACCTCTCAATGTCCCTCCTGTCCTCTGTTATCCGAGTCCATGTCCCTACCCTAATTCCTCCTGCCTACCATGATCCAATGTACCATACTTGCGAACATTTTGAACTTGCTAAGAGGGAGATTTTGAAATAAAACTGGGGTATTGATTTTCCCCTTTGAGTTACATTGAAAAAGAGAAGATTGTAGACAGGAAACAGATCAATAAGGCCCATTTGAGCTTAAAAACATTGGACGTTTCCTGGCTGAAACGGGTCTGTTGTAGGCCTGGGCGTAAATTTCGTTCCGTTCGCGGAAATTGCGATAATTTGAAATTTTCGCGTTCCGCGGAGAGCGTGAAAATGTCAAAAATTCCGGTTTCCGCAGCTTGGCGATAATTTGTTTCTTGCTCGCGCTGTAAAATAATACATTCTCGCGCGCGCGCGATCGCCTTACCTGAATCCCTGCGTTCGCCGACAAGTTTTCTTGATCCGGTCGTGTTCTCCATGAGATGTTGTATTGTTTTTAGCCATTTGCGCTGTCTCGCAACAGTTCGCGCCTGCAGTGACGTCATGCGTCGCGCGGTCACGTCTATCTTCTCGCGATCATGCACCGCGAGACAACTCAAAACAAGATGGCCGCACCCGCAAGCAACCACATGGGTAAGTTGGCGACCCGCAACCATGCAGAAAATCTCGCGAACATGCCGGAAAAAAACTTCCGCATCTTCGCGATATTTCCACTTGTTTGCGATAATTTTAAACATTTTCACGATAATTTGCGAAAGTTAATTTCGCAAATTCCGCCCACCCCTAGTCTGTTGGCATGTATGGTTGTATGACCACTGCCTCTTCCTTCTGCCCACAATGGTCTATTATATTGCCACAGCCTCTCTTGCCAGTCCTGTATTGTTGGTTTGTTGCCACCGCCCCCCTTTCCACTGCCCTCCATAGTCTTTTGTGCTGCCACTGCCCTTCCTGCCTGCCTAGTGTGGTCAAATTGTTGCCTCTGCACTCTCCTACCTGCCTTCAATTTTCAGAGTCCGTGCCCCTGGCCTCTGCCTCTCAACAGTATCCCAATGAACAACTAGATTGCTAACATTCTATATTTATTACAAAAGTGTGGAATGCCTGACGTCATCTTGATGTAATCAAAACTGTAATGCCTAGAGCATTTCCTTTAGAAATTACATATATGAGAGGGTCTTATTTGCATCAAAATTATGGTTAGTGCTCTAAAAAACTAAAATGAGGACATATTTTCTGAGTTTTCAAATAGCGACAAAGAACTTTTGAATTATTTGTAATCTTAGTTTTTTTATCCAGTTGACCACTTGATTAAATGTTGCATCCAAGGGGAGAGGGTGTGGTGTTACTTCCAGAGCTGCAGACTTTGCAACTGGGGAACCAGGTTGGAGTTTCTGCTTCAGCTCAACATTCTGTGATTCTGGTCAAATCACTTAATCTCCCCATGTCTACATCCAAAATGAATTTGATCTTGTGTGATGTAACCAATGTTCATGTAAAGCACTCCAATACCTGACAAGTCTGCACTCTATAAAACTGCAAATACACAAAAAATAAGTGTTTTGCACACTTCTGTCATTGGGCTACATTTGGGCTACATCTGGATGATATTTGGGCTACATTTGGACTCTTTTGTCTCTGGTGGCCATTTTAGGAGATTTATTTGTTATGAAGTTTCCTAATTTCCTCATTTACTGCAGTCTCCTCAGTAGGAAATGCTTTCAGTTTTTTACTTTGATTCCATGAAGAAGGTATTCAGATATGTCACACATTTGCCATAAATTCTGAATATTAGCACTCTAGTTGCTCATTAGATCACTGTAGTAAAGCTACTGCTCACCACGGAAGTCTGCTGCTAGTATTAGAAGTGCATGTTTCAGTCTGCATATCAGAATTTTTTAATGAAATAGAAGAGGATTTGAGAAGTCACTCAAAATGTGCCCTAATTTTTCTTTCTTCAGCACTAATCATAATTTCTATGGCAAAATGAACCCCCTCATTGTGTTCCTTTTTAAATTAAATGTTTTAAGTGTTACCAGTTTATTCCAATCAAGATGGCTTCAGGTGTGCCATACTTTTGTCATAAGTAAGACAGTAAGCGCTCTAGTTGTTCTTAAGAACACTCTGGGACATTCTGTCATTGGGCTATTCTTGGGCTACATCTGGGTGATATTTGGGCTACATTTGGGCTCTTTTGTCTCTGGTGGCCATCTTGGGAGATTTATTTGATTTAATTTTAAATTTCTTTATTGCCAACATGAAAGAGAAAAAAAAAATTAGTACAGTTAAATAGATTGTAAGCAAATAAATACAAACATTGGAACAGGTAAGTATATCAGTTCTATAAATATCTTGTTCTTCATATCTACAAATATGTCTGTTAGCCCTCATTGCAGAGAAAAAAAAAACAAAAAAAAAAAAAACTATTTGTTTACATATTATGCTTTGAGCATTTCAGAATAGTACGCCCCATATCTTATTTAATTTGCAGAGTGCCTTCGTCCCTCTCGTTTTTGCCAATGCTAATTCCATGTCGTATGTTTCTTTAACTAATCCCCACCATTCTATAACCGATGGAGGTGTAGGTAAGATCCATGCACGAGCGATTGTTAACCTTGCGCTAACCAATAGTATTGAGATTAGATCCGCATAGCTGCTTGTGATACTCTGGGCTCCAACTAATACCTCTATTACTGAGACTGTCACTACACTCCCTAATTTTTGAGAGATCAGATCAGTTATCGTTGACCAGAAATTCTCTAATAAAGGACATAAGAAAAACATATGTTTTAAATCAGCAGCCTGTAGATTACATTTTGGGCATTTTGTGCGCTCACTAGAATAACCATTAGAAGACCACTTTGATATCCTTTCTGGAGTGTAATATAATTGACAAATTATTCTGAATTGTTGTATCCTAAGGTTAGAGGAATATACGGAATTATTAAGCCTAGAGAGAGCACGTGATATGGTGTTAGCTGTCACTAATGCTCCTGCGCTATGTCCCAAGCGCTCAGCTAATCTGTGACAGTCATCTAGTTTAAATGTGCATAAGATTTTATAGCCAGTGCTAATTATTGATTTTAAGTTGTCTTTATGCATATAATCCCATATAAGCGAGCCTGAGATATTCGTCAGTTGCATGCTGTGGATAAATAATCTCGAATTTGGAAATATTTAAATTGCATGCCTGACGTTATCTTATATATAGTCTGTATTTTCTCAAAGGTCATAAACCCATTTTGATCATATATATCACCCAAGTATTTTATACCAAAGCTAGCCCACCGTTTACCCTCCATATCCTGAAAAATTTCTGGCAAACCTGGGTTGCCCCATATGGGTAATCTATCGTGGTAAAATGATGTATTGCAATTAGAGATAATTGCAAGCCATATATTAGCAACATCTCGTGCAACCTTGAATCTAACCCGTTTGAAATAGTTTGGGTCGTTGATTCTAAATAGAAACATTTCATATTCCTTACCAAGCATGAGCTTAAAGAAAAAAGGTGCATTACATCCTGCGGGGTGTATTAAACTTCTTAGCCGCTTAAAAAAAGCTACTATAATTTAAAATCCGGGAAATCTAGACCCCCTTGATTATATGGTAGTTTAAGTAGTCGAATAGCTGTGCGAGCCTTTTTATAGCCCCATATGAAACTGCTACAAATACCATCTAATCGTTTGAAAAAGGACATATTTAATCTTAGCGGGATAGAACAAAATAAATAAATAACCTTAGGCAGTATTTTCATTTTAATTATGTTTATACGGCCCCCAATACCTATAGGAACCTTATGCCATTTTTTGAGCAATATTGCAGTCTCCTCAAAAAGAGTCTCATAGTTTATTTCTATTATTTTATCTATTCTAGTAGTTAGCTTAACCCCTAGATAAGTAGCCGTATCACATATCCCTGTTGTTATTCCAGCGTCTTTATAATTCATTAATATTTGAGTTTTGTTGATGTTAAGTCTATAGCCAGATACCAGGCCATATCTATCTGCTTCCTTGACCACCTCATATAATGCGGTTTTAATATCCGTTGAGAATAACGCAATGTCATCAGCATAAGCCGTAATTGTTAATTCATTTAAGCTGTGTACAAAAGGTATAATCAGAGGTTGCGTTTGTAGTGCTAATATAAATGGCTCTATTGATAGTGCAAATAAGAGAGGTGAAAGAGGGCACCCCTGACGGGTACCCCGTGATATTGGAAACACATCAGATTGTAAACCTGCATAAGCTAGTTTAGCTGTGGGAAGGTGGTATAAAGATTTAATCATGTGTAAAAATTTGCCCTTGATGCCAAATGCAGATAATGCTACCCAAAGAAAATCCCACCCCACTTGGTCAAATGCTTTCTCTGCATCTAGTAATATCATACCGAGTGGGGTGGTTTTTGCTCTGGCAACATCAAACGCTGCTATAGCGGTGTTCACATGGGATGTAGTATCCCGTCCTAAAATAAACCCATGTTGTTGAGGTGAAACAAGTTTCGGCATTATTGGTGCTAGGCGGGTTGCTAAGATTTTAGCGTAGATGTTCGCATCCGTATTTATAAGTGATATCGGTCTATAAGACCCGGATTCCTCTGGAGGCTTATTCTTTTTTAAAAAAAAAATTATCCGAGTCATATTCCAAGAGTCTGGAGCGTTCCCCCCTACCTCGATATATTTAATGAGTTGGGAAAAAGTTGGCAGTAGCTCATCTAAGCATATTTTATATAATTCTAGGGGGATTGAATCATCTCCAGATGCTTTTCCTGATGGCAGAGAAAAGATGGCTGCTCTAATCTCGTCATACTCAATATCATCTGACAATATTTCTGATATTTCATTAGC
Organism: Triturus cristatus; assembly: GCF_964204655.1. NCBI lineage: Eukaryota > Metazoa > Chordata > Amphibia > Caudata > Salamandridae > Triturus > Triturus cristatus. The sequence continues at coordinate 656,267,791 of NC_140592.1, read as the reverse complement.
TACCGATGTTTTTTTAATATGCATCTGAACATATTTTATAATATCAAGCATTTGTGGCTGAGCCTCTGGTGTATATAGGTTTTGATAATATGTGGCAAACTGCGCTAATATCTGGCTTGGTTGTTAATGTATCTCGCTATTTAGGCCTTTCATTTTCTTTATTTGTGTCTTAGCTTGTTCGTCGGCTACTTTGAAGGCTAGAAATTTCCCGATTTTTTCCCCACTTTCATATTGAGTTAATTTATATTTATTAATTTTAACCGCTATTTTCTCCCTGAATGTTTGTTTTAATGTTGATTTTAAGTTTATTAGTTCCTATCCTATAGTTTCTAAATTTGGAGAACCGTTTAATAATGCTTCTGCATGTTGGTTCTCTATAATCTTGATATCTTTAATGATCTCAGCTGTCTCTATCTTACGCTGTCTATTCTGTCTCCAAATATATTGTTGTGTGAATCCTCTAATGCTGGCCTTACATGAATCCCAGACTGTTGTTGGTATTGCAGAGCCATTATTGATTTCTAGATATTCCCTCAAGTGTTGCTAAATTTTAGCTAAATAAGTTTCATCTGTTAAGAGATATCTAGGGAATGAAAAACCCCTAATCTGTTTCCTTGCTGATGGTGTCTTGAAACTCAGAAGAATGGGGTTATGGTCTGAAGTGACCCTGGGGCATATCTCCATAGTGCACAGTTCTATAATCTCTTCTGGTGCCCAGGCCATATCTATACGAGAACAAAGTTTATGCGCAGCAGAGTAATAGGTATAGCCTGGTATATTGGGGTATACTGTCCGCCAAACATCTCTAAGAGCGTGTATTCGTCCTAGCTCATTGATTGCTGTACGTGTCTTTTTCATCCTCTGAAATGCATGATGTCTTGTAGTATCTATCTCGTAGTTCATCACACAATTAAAATCCCCCATCACTACCTTATCACCTTCCCAGCTCAACAATTCAATATTCAATCTATCTATTATTTGATAATTATCGCTGTTTGAGCCATATACTACGCACAAAACATATTTCATACCTTCAATCTGTGCTTGCACAATAGCCCACCTACCACTTCTATCCGTTAGTGATTTATCAATTCTACATTTTAGATGTCTGTGCCTAAAAATAGCTACACCTCTAGTTGAGGTATCTTGGTCCGCAGCTATAACAGTTTCATATCCCAGTTGTTTAAGGAGCCCTTTATCTTTGTATGCAATATGAGTTTCTGATAATAAGACTAAATGCGGATTATACATCAGAAGTTCCTCTGCCACCAAGCGTCTTTTATTCCTACCGTTAAGGCCTGCAACATTCCAGGCTAAAATCTTTATTTCAGCCATGAAAAAAAAAGGAAAACCCGTCCTTGTTTGTATTATATCAATAGCGCACAATATATTGCCAAAAGTATCTGAAATCATTTTCATGTTGTTTTTTTTATCCTTTACAACAGCAATCATTTTGTACATCATAAAAAGCCACCCCAAACCCCTAACACCTTTATCACCCTTCGCATTCTTCCCTCCCTTCCCACCCACCCTGTTCCTTGGAGGAGGAGTCGTCCTCTTATAGTAACTGCCGCTGGTATGGCAGTCAACTAGGACTCAACCGCCCCCCAGCCCCCAGTCTAGAAGCCCCCCCAGCCATTTTGGAAGAGGAGATAAGTAGTAAATAGAAAATAGAGAGACCAAACAAGTCTATATGCTATGTGTATATATTAGGACACATTAGAACACATTAAGGGTTATTTTCCGAAGTCCTAGTTCAATCTATTTTAGCCAGAGCCTTCCCCTTTCCATTTCTGTAATACCTCCTCTGCCTCCGATCGAGAGAAAAAGAAATAGCTTTGCCCATTCTTAATAACTTTGAGCCGGGCAGGCTCCTGCAAATAAGCTTGAACACCAAGTGCTCTTAGAGGGTCGATCAGCTGTTTTAGCTGCCATCTTCTGTCCATCGTAAATTTACAAAAATCTGATCGAAAGACCAGAGAAAGGGAATCCACTACCACGGGCGACCTAGGGCCGGCTTTTAAAGAGATAGCTTGGCGCAATAGATAATTGCCAAAATAAATTAGAAATGGTCTAGAATATCGAGGATTCTTTTGACGTTGTATTATTGGTAGTCTGTGCGCTCGTTGTATCTGGCAATCCCAGTCCCAATCCCCAAGCTCAGGGAAAGCCTTCTGCATAATCTGAACAATATACGCTCTAGAATCCGCCCCCTCCAAACCTTCGGGAATACCAAATAGTTTAAGGTTCTGTCGTCTCTGTCTATTTTCCAAGTCCTCCAGTTTAGTCTGTACTTCCCTTAACGGTACTTCTTGTCTCTCCGCTGAGCAATCCCTTTTAGATGATGCTTCTTCTATATTGACAACTCTTTGTTGAAGCTCAGCCATTTCTTCCGTCACACATCACACCTTCTCCATTACCTCTTTCATAGTCTGCTGGATTTTTCCATTGTCAGCTCGAACTTGTGAGAAGAATGCCCTTGTTTCTTCCCTCTGTTCAGTTAAAGCTTGTAATATTTTAGCAAGCATGGTTGTTTCCTGGCCCTGATCCTGAGCGTTATGATAGCCATATCTGGCAGAAGTTTGATCTTCTAGAGAAGGGGAGCCAGAAGCCAGAGATGGCTCTTGATGTAGTTGTATAGATGGGGTTGGTGGGGTTGAAGAGAGAGAGAGTGTAGTTTCATCGTTGCCAGGATTAGGAAGCTGCTTAGCAACAGGATCCTGAGTTTTTGTTTTTTTCACAGAATCTTGTGCCAAACCAGAGTATAGATAAACCTCCTTATCAATCGGCGATATGTCTGTTGCCGGTATAGAGGCGTCTAAAATACTCCCATCCATTAGCCCCGCTCCTGATAGCCTAGCGATGGTTTTCTTGATCCCGCCTTTGGACTGAACCTATTTCCTCATTGGGCTATTCTTCAAATCTTCTTTTGTGTACTTTTCTGATGTTATTCCTATATTGAGTGGGCCTTGCATCATTTTGAGCTCTTTAGTATGTTTTTTTTTTTTTAAAAGATCCATCTTAGTTGCTGCTTTCTTCTTAGACTCTCTTGGCAGGCGCTGCTCTCTTGAAGATGTAGATACTTGATACATATGCCCGTTGTTTAATACTGCATTGTCCGCTATTATTATGGAGCCATCCAAACCCTTTAGATTCTGTGGGTGTACCTCTAGAATATTAATATCTTGCCCATCTGGAAGAATGGGAAGCTGTTGAATATTACTGCCACTATCATCGCTGTTGTGCCTTAGTGCGCTGGGGCAGTCATTGTTTGAATTTGCCTTTACTTCTTTAATAACCAGACCAAGTGAAGGCTTAGGATCAGTTTCAGGCTGTGATTTAATATTGTTGGCTCTCATATTAAGACCGCTAGGGTCAGATTGATGCTGGATATCTTGAATACATGGAATATCAAGGCTAGCATTCTTTTGTAGCTTTAAATCAGCGCTGCTTTGTTTAGAATTGTTAACTATAGCATTAATTATTGTCTCCGCCAAATCACTATCTCCATAGAGTGGCACATTCTCTGTAATTTCGGAAATATTTCCAGATTTTAAGTACTGGATCACCTGTCGACCAAGCTTTGGGGGGACAGTATCCGCAGGAAACTCCATTTTCTCCTGTGGTCTCACAGCTGACCCCCCTTCCACTAGAGCTCTGTCATCCCCGAAGCCCATGTTAGTGCCACTGCTATCGCTCCCACTCACCGCGAACGATGGATTTGTTGCCGCAGGTGTCTCCACAGGTTGGCGGGTCGCACCTCGACCGCTTCTTGTAGGTGCCATTCGGGAGTCAGACAGTTTATTATAGCCTTTGAGAGCGTTGCTAGAAGAGCGAGATGTCAGTCGCCAAGCCGAGCGCCAAACCGGCACTCACTCGAGGTATTGAGTTAATAACAGGCAGCTGTGTCGGGCCGTAGGAGGAGTTGCATCCGGTCGGTGTTGCAGCAGAGTATTTGCATGAAGATTTTTTTTTTTTTTGAGAGCGTCGTTCACATTTCTCTGAAATCATCCACCTTCGGGGTTTCTCGATATAAGTAAATGTCTTATCCTCGTATCCTCATTCCATCGTATCGTAGTTTTTTTTTTTAGGGTGGGTCAGATTACCGGGAGCCGTAGCAGTCCACTCCTAGAGGCGACTTCAGCCCGCCATCTTGCTTTCCCCTCCTAGGTCTGCACTATATAAAACTGCAAATACACAAAAAATAAGTGTTTTGCACACTTCTGTCATTGGGCTACATTTGGGCTACATCTGGGTGATATTTGGGCTACATTTGGGCTCTTTTGTCTCTGGTGGCCATTTTAGGAGATTTATTTGTTATGAAGTTTCCTAATTTGCTCATTTACTGCAGTCTCCTCAGTAGGAAATACTTTCAGTTTTTTTACTTTGATTCCATCAAGAAGGCATTCAGATGTGTCACACATTTTCCATAAATTCTGAATGTTAGCACTCTAGTTGCTCATTAGATCACTGTAGTAAAGCAACTGCTCACCAGGCAAGTCTGCTGCTGGTATTCAAAGTGCATGTTTCAGTCTGCATGTCAGAATGTTTTTATGAAATAAAAGAGGATTTCAGAAGTCAAAATGTGCCCTAGTTTTTCTTTCTGCAGCACTAATCATAATTTATATGGCAAAATGAACCCCCTCATTTTGTTCCTTTGTAAATTAAATGTTTTAAGTGTTACCACTTTATTCCAATCAAGATGGCTTCAGGTGTGCCATACTTTTGTCATAAGTAAGACTGTTAGCGCTCTAGTTGTTCTTTAGAGCACTCTGGAAAGCTGCAGTAGAACACAAAGGAATCAACTGACAGTCTCTGCCCTAGTTGGATGTACATGTTTTACTGAGAATGTCAGACTTCATTCTTACATGACTGAGAAAGATAATGTGAATTTACAGAAAATATGCTCACAGTTTAGCTTATAGATCACCTTCCAAACCTCTGTGGGAAAAGTATGAGAAAATAGTTTTCTCTCAAACATGGTTCGTGATATCACAGCAGAAGGCTTTTTCACATGGTAAAATCACCTTAGAACACACCAGAATTCCTAAAATGAGTATGGTACCATCAACAAATGATTTATAATGTAACTAAAGTCTTAAAACCTTCTATTAACTGCAATGCTTTTTAATGAAGTGCTATCATGTATATTGGTCCCAAGATGGCTACCAACACTTCTTGGATGAAGTACTGACAGCCAATCAGATCTCACGATGAGATGTGTGGCTAGGCTCCGCCCAGATATGTATGTGATTTTACTTTTGATTTTCTCAGGAACTACTGAACAGATTGACACCATATATGCAAAAGGCACATGCCTGACCTGCGGACTACCTCTTTGCCAAATTCCAAGTAATTCTGTTCAGCCATTCAGGCTGTACCTTGGACTAAAGGTCCCTATGGAAAACTGCATGGGGAAAACGCGTTTTGGCACCCCCCTTTTTTCTCAGCCCCCGCTTGACGAATCCCCCCGAGACTTTCAGGGTAGGAGCGGAGCGGAGCGCCCCACCTATTTTGAAAATTTCGCGAGGATTCGTCATCCGGCGCCAAAGTTATTCCAAATAGAATGTTGCGGATTTCCTATGGAAACACGGTCCTAACTATAACTATCTACTGGCGACCGCCAGCAGATAAATGACTTATCTGCATATTCTAAAACCATACCCCATTCTGTTCTCACATAAACCTTTCTTATGGGTTGTCGAATTTCAGCATAAATAATTATTCTCCAAGGTTTTATTTCTGTGTAACATCACCACCACAGGGTGCAATTATAATTATTTCCAAAATAAACCAACAAATATCCCTCTCCATGTGAATATTTCTCATAAAGTGAAAGACTAGAGTGTCCTTTTCTTTTTTAATGCGTATTACCAAGCAATGTTTCTCAAGTCATACTTGTATTTTGCATCCTGTTTCTCCCACACACCCTTCCTAAAGGGACACATTATCAGATACATTATATTTTAGTGTGGCAGTTTGCCATGTCAGGGACCTTTGGTGTTTGTCCTGGTAGCAAAGAACTCTTAAATTAATCTTTCACCTCTGTGAGACCTACCTGTCCCATAAGACAACATTCGGTTGCCTCATTACAATTAATAAGTGCTAAGATTTGATTGGGGCCACGTATCCAGTTCATGTTTGGTACCTATAAAATTGTGATGAAAAATCTTTTTAATGGTAAATTCTGATTTTTTATTTGCAATTGTGAAAATACTACTTAAAGAAACTTGGCATTTCCTGCCCCTAGCCCTCAGTGCCTGCAGCCTGTCTTGAGTCACATGACTGGGTGTAACTGACAGCTAGACTTTGGGAATTCTTCCTAGGCAGTCACACAATTGAGGGATTAGGTATGCCTTAATGGGCCATCTGCTGGCAGAATGGGGGGGCGGAGCTAAGACCAGTTCCATTTGCAACTGAATAGTGTATGCTCTGCCTCCACACAAAGGACCCGTCACCTCCACAATGTCACTGCAGTCAGCTTAGAGCCAAGGCAGGGTAGCCAAGAAATTCCATGCACTTTAATGAACCTTTCTAGAAGCCTCTCCCACTTTCCAGATGAAAGACATCAGGGTATGGAAATAGGACCTTCAGACCCACTCTTCAGTTTACTCCTGGACCTGCGGAAGGACTCTGAGGGTACTGCCTGCTGCTGTGACCTGCTGTGCACTCTACCTGACTGCTTTACTGTACTTGAAATGACTGCTTGGATGCCTGGAGCCTGAATTGGACCTTCAGAGGCCAGTCCTGCTGTTGAGCCTTGCATCTTCACCTAAACCCAGGACTACCAGAGTGACTTTAAAGGCTAGTTTACTGGTCTCCTGTTCTGAATGCGTCCTTAACCCCAAAGTGGTGCCCACCTCTCATGGACCCTTGGTTGTGGTGCTAAAAGTGCCTAGATGGCCAAATCCCAAAACTGAAGACTTAAAAACATTTTGAGCAAAAACTGCTATGAGTACCGGGAGGAGACAAGGACCAACTTGCTAGCCTATGCACCCGAGGTGCATCTCTAGTCTGATTGATTTTGCGGCTTTTCCGGCTACGTTCTTTTCTGCAGCAGCAAACCCTATTTAATGGTCCTCTCCAAAAGGGGTATCCGGCCTCGTGGAAATGTCTTCGGCTACAGCCCTCTGCCTTGACCCACTGGAGGTTTTGAATTTCCAAAAAAAGAGGCTAAGTGCCTGAATAAGATCTTGGCAGATGGGATACTCTGGCACAAACAAGATGGATATCCCATCCACCGTATTACAAGTTCCATCGAATATAATGGAATTTTGGATTGGCGGACAGGATGTCAGTTTGTGATGGAGTAAACCTGTCCGCCACAAGCGTAATCATCCCTAAGTCCAAACTTAGAAATCTTCACTGCGGCTTTGACCCACGATTATCAGAAAATGACGCTCTTTCCTTGAACACCTTCAGCCTTGCCCTGCCTAAATTTACCTTCTCAGGACATTTTTCTCAGAATTTCTTTTAAGTCCAAACATAAGCTCCGACCGGGCCCATTCCACTTCTTGTACCTGGACCACACTTAATTGTGGTCAGCCATATTTTTCAACTTTGACCTGGTCTCATGTGGCTGGATGTCCACGGTTGGCGCTTTGATCTTTAAAGCTCCAATTTTCAATCAAATGTTTAAAATTCATAACTCCAGTACAACTGATTGAATTTTTGTTCTTTTTGTGTGAAATAATTTATTATAATGTATTCTATTTTTCTAAATTGCTGTGGGCATTTTCCTGTGTTGTGTGTTCACTTTATTGCAGTTTTTGTGCTGCATAAACACTTTACACATTGCCTTTAAGTTAAACCTGACTCCCTTTTGTGCCAAGCTACCAAGGCTTAAGCACAGGTTAATTTCGTGACTTTTGGTGGTTCACCCTGGAAAGGATTGTGGCTGTTGCTTGACCAGGGCTCACACCCCAGTCAACCAACAACTCAATTTCTCATGCATAGATTGCAGACATTTTTAGCTTTTCTACGCATTGTTTAGAATTTTACACTTTTTATGAAAGAAATAGGAAAATCTGACCAGGGCAGAGAATAGAACTAGTGGAGTCTGAATGGACAAAATAATAGAAACAGAAGAGTCCGATAGGAACTGTCACAGTGTTCAAGTCACTGTTGCTCATATTTTTCTCACATTTCTCTGTTGTCCCTGTTGGCTTTGTATAAAAGATAGTTCTCATTACTTACTGATTCTAATCTTCATTGCATACTTTACATTAGTCTTGAAAGGTCTTCTGGTCCTCTGCCTACTCCCAAGCCAACTTTTTTCATGATACCCATAGGGAATAGGTCACAAGGGCACCCCTTTCCTTTTGCCAATGCATTACCACCCCACCTCAGGAGTGTGTAATTTTTAGATGTTTTGTTACCAGATTATGGTCTCAATATACTGATAAATCACAAACCAACTTGCAATTTGGAAGAGATGTCTAAAACACGTCCATTCCAAATTTGTAGTTTGGTATCCATTTCCAAGCCCAGTTTGCCCTTATGTGTGCCTTTACCAAATGGCAAAAAGGGTTTGTGACCACAAAATGGCATAATAAATCTGGTCCAAGTTTATTTATTTATTTATTTTATAATCTTTTGTTAAATACTTCATAATGCATGGGTATCCTTAGAGCACTCAAGAAATGGATACAGTGTGGAGGATGGAAGAGTACGACTCAAGGTGAACATAGCCTTAGGATGTCCAGAAACCACGACAGTCTTAAGGAATCTGACAGGTTGTGCCTAATCTCATCTGAGGAATTTTTCCTCTGTGAGTAATTAAGCGTATGTGGAGCAGGACTTTTCTTCTGATTTAACTGTTCCTCTCTTGGGCCCAGGTGAGGCAGAGTTACGATCAATGTAGTTGAGAGTCTGGACTTTGGGGGGCTCGAGGCCTCTGCCTGCCTCACTGCTTGTGCACATTTTGTGCCAGTCGTCTGTATGTTGGTTTGTGCCCTTCTATTTTTATTATTGTGCTGGTAATTTGCCTTTTATTTTTGTTATTGTGCCTCTCCCCAAACTTGCTATTTTTGCTCTTTTTTCCCGTTGTGTCCCTGTGCCTGGTTTTCCAACCTGCCGCTGCTGCCCACGTGGCCCCTCCCCCTGCCGGTTTTCCCACTCCCACCTCCCAGCTGCCCTTCCTGCCTTCCCCCTCCCCTATTTAATGGGGGCCGTGCCACTGGCACGCTCAGGCAAGCTTATCTGTGCCCATACACGACCCGACCGCTACCAGCCCCAGGGACCCTGGATCTCCGACCACCCACTGCTATGACCCAGCTGCCGTCCTCGCACTCAACCCCAGAAGGAACAACAACTGCCAGCTGTCCACACTGAACACCACCCATGGCCAGTTCTCCTGCCGTCACTGCCGCCAGACCTTCACCACCCTCCGCTGCCCCACAGTCACCACCCACAAGTCGGACTTCAACATCACCGAAGCCCTAAAGTGCATCCTCCTCAATGTGCGCCCCCTGCACAGATACACCGTAGAGATCTGGGACCTCCTCAACACCCACTCTCCAGACGTAGCCTTCTTCATAGAAACCTGGACCAATACCCCCTCCACACCCGACATTGCCACCACCATTGCTGACGGTTACAAGATCCAGAGGGCAGACTGCCCCAACCGCCCAGGAGGAAGACTTGCCACACCACACAAGAGCTCCTTCTGACTTTCCACCACCACCACGAGCGACTCCTTCTCCACCACCGAACACCTTCACTTCCAGATCCATACCAGCCCTAGAATGAAACTTCATGGCACCCTCGCCTACAGGATCCCCCGGACCTTGTGCCCCAATTGCCTTGCCACTGCCATCACTGACCTCATCGCACCCCACACCATTGCCTCCCTGGACTACATACTCATCTGAGACCTGAACTTCCACCTTGACAACCCCTGCGACCCCAACTCCACCACCCTCCTGGACAACCTCGCCAACATCGGATTGAAAAAGCTCTTCACCACCCCTACCCATAAGGCAGGACACACCTTCGACCATATCCTCACAAGTGGGAACAGCATCAGCTTCAGTCACACCATGCAACCCCCATGGACAGACCACAACTGCATACATTTCCTCGTCAACAAACCCACGCCCGCCAAACCTGCACCCCGCCCTCCATGAAGAAGCTGGAAGAAAGTCACAGAGGAGCAGCTCAACTGTAGCCTCAACCGTGACGTCCCCACCACCTTGACCGATGCCAACCTCACAGCCAAAGAACTCCACAGATGGATCACCAACTGCGCAGACGAGCTTGCACCCCTATGCAACCCCGCCAGACAGCTACTCAGGAAGGCTGCCTGGTTGACCGCCAACCTTCAAGAATCCAGATGCACCTGCTGATGACTCAAGAAGAACTGGAGAAACAGAAAAACCCCAGAAACCACACCACATACAAGAACGCGATGACGGAATACCACCAACGCATCAGATCCACCAAAAGGACCTTCATCCTGAAAAAGATCCTCGCCAACTCCAGCAACTCCAAGGAACTATTCAGCGTCATCCAGGAATTCACCAAACCCCCCAGCGAAACCACAGACATCACCCCCTCCCAGGACCTCTGCAACAAGCTCGAGTCCTACTTCCATCTGAAAATCAAGGGCCTCTAGGACAACTTCAACGACCAGACAACTGACACCAAAACCACTCCCTCCTCCAGCAATGCCAGCCAGCCCACCATCTCCTCCTGGACCCCAGTCACCACGAAGACACTGCATCAACCATGAAAGTCATTCACTCAGGAGCCCCCATGGACCCCTGCCCTCTGCACATCTTCCATCTGCCATTGCTCAGGAACTACAACCCACCATCAACGCCACCTTCGAAACGGGCATCTTTCCCGATGACTTAAAATACGCAGAAGTCAGACCCCTATTCAAGAAGCCCTCAGTAGATCCCATGGACCATCGAGAACTACCAACCCATCTCCCTCCTCCACTTCATGGCCAAAGTCAACGTCCAACTACATTCATCAAAGAAAACTGCATCCTCGACCCCTCCCAATCTGGATTCCCCAGCAACCACAGCACTGAGACCACTCTACTCACCGCCACATACGACATCCGCACCCTCCTCAACCAAGGACATACCACAGCCCTGATTCTACTTGACCTCTCTGCAGCGTTCGACACTGTCTCCCATCGCACACTCACCGCCAGACTCCATGACGCTGGCATACAGGGAACCGCCCTCCACTGGCTCCGCTCCTTCCTCGTCGGCAGAACCCTAAGAATCAGGCTGCTACCCTTCCTCTCCGAACCCACAGAAATCAACTGCGGAGTGCCCCAAGGATCGTCGCTCAGCCCATGCTATTCAACATCTACATGGCCCCCCTCGCTGCCATCGTCAGACAGCACGGGCTCAGCATAGTATCCTATGCCAATGACACCAAGCTCATCCTCTACCTCACAAAGGACCCCATCACCACCAGACTCAACTTCCAAGAGTGAATGAAGGACCTCACATCCTGGATGAACAGCTGCTGCCGGAAGCTCAACTCGGAGAAGACAGAGGTCCTCATCTTCGGCCCCTCCCCCTCTGTGTGGGACAACACCTGGTGGCCCACTGCCCTTGGCAGCCCCTCCACCCCCAAGGACCACGCCCAAAACCTCAGCATAGTACTCGACTCCTCTCTCTCCATGACCCAACAGGTCAAAGCCGTCGCCTCCACCTGCTTCAACACCCTTCGCATCCTCTGAAAGACCTTCAAATGGATCCCCCTCGGTTCAAAAAATACCGTCACCCATGCACTCACAACCAGTTGACTGGACTACAGAAACACCCTCTATGCCAGGATCAACAAGTCTCTGCTCCGTAAGCTCCAGACCATACAGAAATACAGAACACCGCAGCCACACTTATCCTCGGCATCCCTTGAAACGAACACATCACCCAGTACCTGCGTAACCCCCACTGGCTCCCCGTTGACAAGAGAGTACATCCTCAAAGCAAGAACAGGTGAGAGAACCTTCTCCTACATCACAGCCAAGAACTGGAATGAACTCCCTATCGACATCAGACGTGCCCCCCACCCTGCACATCTTCAGGAAGACCCTCAAGACCCGGCTCTTCAACTAACCAGAGCTGCTTACCCCCCCCCCCCCCCCCACCCCCAGCGCCTTGAGACCCTCACAGGAGAGTATCGAGCCCCAAATTCCCTGATTGATTGATTTGGTCCTTATTTGACTTTTTCAGACAACCTGGAAATTAGTCTCATTTGACTGACTATTAGCAAATGTTTTGAGCTCACAACATGGAGGACTCACACTGCTCCATTAAAAGCTGTCAAAGAAACAGTGACCAATGTCAACCTCACAAACATTTACCCATCACACTTCACCACACACTTCAAGTCAGTGTGCATTAGAGACACCTTGTTAAGGGATGTATTGTTGGTGTTCTACTATCTATTCTGTTGCCTATTATTTATTCTATTATGGGCTCTATTACTGTTGTTGGTCACAATCTTTAGTTTCGTCATTAATGAGCCACATTGCCCTACTCCAGGACACTGTTATCCATAACTCATTGAAGCTGCCAGACAAGTAACATTTTCCCAGAATGGCAATGTGATGAAAAGAAAAATGTTCGATTAGTCAAATTCTGTAAGAAAACAAACGAAATGATGAATTCTTCCATCGTGGATCAAGAGAAAAAAGGCCCAACAAATATTTTTTTCTTGCACTTCATACAAAATATGAATTGTGTACATAATTACATGAAAAAATGAAGGAAAACTATTTTAGTGCACTTAAAAAAATTGAAATAAAATTACACGGTAGACAGCATTCTGTGTCTACATCGAACCAGAAAGGAGGAACAGGGAAGGAGGAGGAGCAGGACAGAGATGAGAGATAGAAAATCAAAAGAAGAAAATAATAGTAAAGCAAACATGAAAATTTGAACAAGGAAGGGAAAAAGCAAAATGGAAGATGATGGGGCAAAAGCAGGAGTGGTTAAAAATGAATTATGATGTTGAAAAAAGAAGGAGAAGAAGTTGGGAATAATAGAGCAGGGGACAGGAATATAAACAACATAGTGGTATGAGGGAAGTTCCAAATAAAGGAAAAGGGTAAAGCCATAGAGATAATGGGTGGTATGGGTTAGAGGACCCTCCCCATGAAGTAAACAAAGAATGTACCCATGGTACCAGCCATTTATTTTCAATAAGAAATACATTTTGGAAGTGCAAATAAATTAATGGTTGGGGATAAAAAATGGAGCTCAAAATCAGAAGGCTGGTATGAACCAGTTGTTGCAAACAATGAGCACGTATTCATAAACTATGTGCAGGGAAAATAGGATAACTTCCTTGGGGGGAAGGGGGCAGCACGTACCACAGTGACTCATTTTGATGTGGAAATGGCTGCTTTATTGAAAACAGGTTCACATTACAAGATAAACCCTAGACCTCTGCTTTTACAAAACTAAACCTCACAATGCACAATATTCCTACCATCACTCAAACCCCCACCCCTAAAGTACCCTCCCCCAACTTTAACCTCTTTATCAAATTCAAATTCAAATTCAAAGCAAGCTTTATTCGGTGCAGAAAGTATCACCATAAAAGCATTTTTTTTTTTAAAAAGAACCATCACAGTTAAAAGAGGGAAGGATAATGTGCAAACAGTTATAAAGCAGCAAAAGATCATAGTCAATGTATTAATCAAGTACAGCACAAATTAACATGATATATAGTGCAAGTAAGCAGAGTGGCATACAACTATTACATGCAAAAAGTGCTAATGCATAGCCCATATCGGGTACAGTACCAGATGATCAAAGATGCCCTATAGCATATAGATGAAAAAAGTGCATTGTGCTATTATATATACCTGTAATTAATGCATAGCATAACTAGTAAACTGTAACAAGTAAATATAAACAGTACGAGATGTTATTGGATACCCCGATAAAAGACACGGGAAATAATGCACAACAAAGCTTGCTTCATACAATAGCATAAAATAGATTAAACATTCATTGGTCCTAATGAGCAATGCATAGGATGGCTGCATATGCTCATCTAGCTAATGATATGGCAGTCCTTTTGGTTGTAAATAAATCAGTCTTCCTCCTGTTGCCATTAGGATAAAATTACCAAGTTAAAAAAAAATTGATTTGGTCATTGTATAAAGTTCCAGAGAAAATCATTGGGGATCTTTGAACACAGGACACAACAAATATATCATAGTTAAAATTAAGTAAGAATTAAAGAAAGTAAATAAAATTATTCCAACTAAAAACATTGTTTCACAAAGTAATAGGGCAGTGCATTCTGGTAAATCCTGTTTAACAGTGAGAGGCTTTATATAGCTATGTTTTTTAGCAATTAGGTGCGCTTGTTCCATGCACAGCCTAAGAACTTGGCCACCCCACAAACCAATGATGGGGTGCCATCTGTTTTTAAAATTCGGAGGGCGACTAAATGCTTTGTTATCCCAAGGTTTCTGCAAACTGGTTTCAGCCATCTTGCCCTTGCCCATTTGTACGCCGGGCAAGCAAAGAGAAAGTGGGCAATGCTTTCCTCCGGGGCGGGGCAGCATGGGCATGATTGTGAGGAGGATTTTGATGAATTCCATTTGGCTGTGAACGAATTTAAAGGTAAAGAACCTATTCTAAATTGGATATATAAGGTTCTGTCTCTTGGCACTTGAATAAAGTCCATATATGGTTCGTAGCAGCTATATTGTTTGTGGGAAAGGTACTCCTCAGTCAATTTTCCCAAATGGAGAGTTCTCAGATCCCGTTCTGCTACCCAATTCCAATAAAGTAGTTTAAGATCCTCTTTAGAGGGAGGGATCTGGCTTGCCCATGCCCCGGACAGCCCTAAGTTTCTTGAGATTAGAGAGCCATTTGACTTTGTTGCCCGTATCCAATGTCAATACCTCTGAAAGTGCGGCTGCATACCCAGAGAGCTCCTGTGTCCGCCGGAGGCGTGCCCAAAAAAACAGGGGACGAGACCTGGCAATATCTCTAAAGGAACGTCTACCCATGTTGAGTAAAATTGGTCTAAGGGGAGTGCTAATAGGAAGTGAGACTAGCTCTCTGTAAAATTTGTGTTCAGACTTTGAGATGTCATCAGTATTGTCAAAGCCCCAGAGCTCCGCACCATATAAAGCCGAGCTCACTGCTTTACTCTCATAAACTGCCAAGGCAGGGGCAACCGGTTTACTTACTGATAAGCTTTGCGCCTTCCTGATAGCTCCTGCCACACGCTTGTGGTTTAGCAGCATTTTATCTAGGTGGTGTCTCCAGTTCATCTTATCAGAAAGACAAACCCCCAGATAGTCAAAAGTGTTGACTCTCTCTAACTGGATTCCATCTAAAGTGAGGCTAGATCTAAAGTGTTTGCAAGAATTAAAAGCCATAAACTTCGTTTTGGAGGTGTTTATCTTGAGGCCTCGGATGGTACAAAAAAGGTGGAATCGATCTAATAACTTCTGGAGACCAGCTGGAGTTTTAGAAATAAGCAATGTATCATCGGCAAATAGGAGGGTTGCGATTTTATCTCCAGCCAAAGTGGGTGCGTCTGCGGGGTCTTTCGTCCAAAAATCAACCACCCCATTCACATACAATTAGAATAGGGTGGGAGCCAAGACGCACCCTTGGCGGACCCCCCTACTGACGATGATTCTATCAGTAACTTGGCCCTGGGCGCCCCATCTTACACAGGCGTAGTTATCCCTATGCAAGGAAATTAATAGATTCAAGACTGGTGGCGGGGTGCCAATTACTGCCAAAACTGACCACAAAGACCCCCTAGGTACCAAATCGAACGCGGTCTTGAGATCGATAAAGGCAAGATATAAACTGCCCCTACCGATCACTACCACTTTCCAGTAAAGGAGGAGCAGCCGAAACACCTGGTCAATAGTCCCGGTGTTCCTTCTGAACCCCGCTTGATATTGGGAAATAATGTTACCATCATCTATCCAGTCCTGGATCCTGTGTAGGAGAACCCTGCCAACCACCTTTTGAATGACATCTATCAAACTGATTGGCCTGTAATTGGCAGGGTCCTCCCTATCCCCTTTTTTATATATAGGAACAACTTCGGCTCCTTTCTAGGAGTCTGGAACTGGTGCGCCCTTGGCAATTGAATTAAGCAGGAGTGAAATATATTTGGCCCATCTAGCTGGATCCAGTCGAAGTAAGTCCCCCGGAATTCCGTCCGGACCAACAGCTTTGGCAGGAACGATGCAATAAATTGCATCTACAATTTCTGTGGTATTAAAAGGTGTCATGTCATCAACAGAATGTGAATGGAAAACGTGCTCTGGGGGCTGCTGGTTAACCAAGGGGTCCTGGAATGAGTATAATCTAGAGAAGTGAGCATGCCATTCTAAGCTGGTAATGTGATTGGGTATTGGGGCAGTGCCTTTGAGGTCGGCAGCTTTAATCAAGTTCCAAAATTTTGTGGAATCCCTTGGGTTGCAAGCATCTTTTAATGCCTGCCAATGTGATTCCTCCCAGTCGCGTTTTGCTTTATTAATAGTGGCATTATATTCTTTCCTTGCTTCTATAATTTCTGGAAGAATTTTCAATTTTAAGGCAAGAGATAAGGCTTCCCTCTTTGATCGACAGTCCTTGGTGAAGCAGGGGTTTTGAGCCCCTTTTTGTTGTTAGATTTGCTATTGGATGATTGCCCAGACTGGAAATGCAAACTCATCTGGCTGATAGTAGCATCGTAAATAATGGTTGCTTTAGATGTTGCTAATGGGTCTTTTACAACTACCTCGAGATCCTTAGTTCTGGCCATCAAAATTTCAAAAATAGAATGAATTTTGAAGTCTTGTCCAACAACCTTCGCCCACTTCAAAAATCTACCAGAATTTGAGGGGACAACATCCTTGGTAATTAGAATTGGATCGATAATTGGGGCTTGCTCGGAGCATAACCATGAATTCTGCAAACAGCAGGACAAAAAATTATGGTCACTGTCCACTGTAGCGCCAACTATCATATCAATGGAAACAGTCCAGAGGCGAATGTCCACTAAGATGTAATCAATACGAGAAGTGGATCCCACTCTGTTAAAAGTGTGGGCTCCCAAAAGGTCAGATGGAACTCTGCCATTCAATGCCCTCAAGCCAAAGTCAAGAGCAATTGCATTAATTTGGATAGCCGCCTGGGACCACTTCTTAATGGGAGCTAGGTCTAAGGAAGATATTCCCCATTGAAGATCTTCATCTAATATCCCCAAGAAGTCATCCGAGCCTAAGGGTTCGAAGGTGCAATTGAAATCTCCTGCCACCATAATTTTCGCAAGTACATGGCAGTTGCTTAGTAGAGAGGGTAGGTGAAACTTTAGCCACAGGCATCCCTCTTACATAGATATTGAAGAGTTCGAGGGTTTCCCCTCCCTTTGGCCCTTTTATAGTGAGCCACAAGATATCTTGGGATGAGACTATGTTTTGTTTTACTGTCCATCCCAAATCAATACTGACCCACACAATCAGCCCACCCGATGGACGCCCCTTACCAACATGAACCGCTGGGGTAAAGAAAGTGGTATAACCTGATTTGTGGAGTGGAGTCAAACACCAAGTTTCCTGAAAGATACAAAGATGGTGGTCATCAGCTAAGCTGTTCAGATAGGGCAATACAAATTTATTCTTGAGCCCTGCAACATTCCAAGACAGTATCTTAAGGGAGGTGCTACGTTTCTCAGACTCCATGATCACCGGATCAATGGCTGAATCCATTGTAAATGTCATTGGATTACTTTTTGGTTGGGCGTGACCTAAAGTTGTCTGACCTACCTGATCTAAATTTGAGGCAGCTGGGGGAATAACAAACGCACAAGGTCCCCCTAAAGATGTAGAATCCAAAGAAAAGTTATTAAAGAGATGGAAATTAGAAATAGGTCCTGCACATGCCCTACTTACAGAATCAGGAATTGGTACAATGCCATGATTTCGAGATCTAGCCATGTATGGTGTCTGGTACAAAAGGGGAAAATCGGCGTTAGCGAAAAGGACTTTGCCCTGGTGTAAATATGTATTCTGCCTTGTAGACTGAACAGAGGTATTAGGTAGTCAATCATTTTGGTTCAGTGGTGAGGGGGTCACACACTGGGAGTTCTTGATGAAAACCAACTCTTTTCTCAGCTAAAGGTGGAGAGCGCCTAATCTGTATTGAAGACGACTCTGGAGAGGATGTGCGATACTCTAACGCGATCAACTTATCCGCCAGATCTGCATTTGACAATGTTAATTCGATATTGTCGAAAACCCTATTTGCGGATGGACACCTGCTTGCTCTTAAGATGTCCTCTCGTATGATGGAACGACAGCCTCTAACATGTCTTAGCCAGTGAATGGACTTGTTGACTAACGAGTCTTTACTCTCGACCCTATGGGTGGCATCGAGTTTAGGGACATTAACCATAAAAACAGTGTGCATTGCTTTCAAATGATCCCTATGATTGGGGGAGGTAAGAGGTTTGTTGGAGCCCGTGTTTTTGGATAAAATTGAGAATCAGGCAATAGTACTCCTGGGCATAAGATGTTTGTTGGTTCGAGAATGGATCTTTGGGGGGAAAGTTAGTGCGGGAAACTTGGGGGGTCTCACAGATGTTAGATTTACTTTTGTGTGCATGGTAGGGCGCTTTATCCTGAGCCATTCCCAGCCCCTCACATTGTTTGTTAATGTTTGGTGATGTGCAAAGAGGGCGCTGTAAGATGGTAGAATACTGCTTTGGATGACAAGCTAATGGTAAAGACCTGACAAAGGAATTGAGTCCTGTAATCATGCTTTTTAAAGATTCGACTTCAGCTTTGAGGGACTGAATGATTTTAAGCAAGTTGGTATCAGGACATTTACAGGGGCAATTCCCATTAGAGTGGATTTGTGGAAACAGGATTTTAGCTGTAGTTTCAACCGGGGTAATAGTGGGAGAATCTGCTAGAACTTCAAACCTGTTTGTGCAGGGTATTTGAAAGCCTGTATGGCTCGTGGGTGGACTTAAGGGTTCAGCCTGTAGATCTAAAGCGGTAACTGCAAGATGTTTATGGCCCAAAGATTTAACTAATTGATCATCAGAATTACAAGAGGATTTCTTGAACATTGCAGGTATAATAGTTGGCGGAGCAGTTTTTATGTTGGCTACTATTGAAAGAGGAACGGAGGGTTTGTCAATCAAGAGGTCCTCACATTCCCTAACTAGAGTATCCATCCGAGCCATGTCACCAGCATTTTTAAGAGTCTTTCTAGCCTTTTTCGTCGGTCCCACAGAAATATTAGAGCCATTACCACCCCCAACCCCGGCACCCTCCATAATTTTCCGCTTCCCCATTGTAACAAAAAAGAAGAGAAAATGCGATTAGCCAAGAGTACAAAATCAGGGGCAAATTGACAATATGATTTGATTGATGTACCTTGAGTCCCTTGAAAATTCGAAGGAGCTTTCAATTGTCTCTCAGTGATGTTGGCAAGACGGGCTCATAAACGCAATGCCACTAGCATATTCACAATCTTGCTGCCACTCCGGGCACAAAATAAGAGAGGGGGCCCAGTCCAGCCACCTCCAGGCAGTGACGGGCAAGGACGGGCCCGCCCTTGGCCCGGGCACTGCCCGCGCGCGTCCCGCGCCGTGTTAATGTTATGCGCTTTTAAGTGCGATGGCGGGATTGACACCTCCCTCCTGGGAGCGTGACAGGCTGGGATATGGACTCCCAAAAAGTGCTGCAGGCGGTAACAAGCGCGTCCCGCGCCGCGTTGATGTTATGCGCTTTTAAGCGCGATGGCGGGATTGACACCTCCCTCCTGGGAGCGTGACAGGCTGGGATATGGAGTCCCAAAAAGTGCTGGTGCTGCAGGCGGTAACAAGCACGTCCCACGCCGCGTTAATGTAATGCGCTTTTAAGCGCGATGGCGAGATTGACACCTCCCTCCTGGGAGCGTGACAGGCTGGGATATGGAGTCCCAAAAAGTGCTGGTGCTGCAGGCGGTAACAAGCGCGTCCCCTCTCTATCCTATGACTTCCTAAATCCGACTCTGCTATTGATTTCTTGGCCCTCATTTCACATACCACTTAACCTAACCTCTAACAAAATCTAACAGTCTATATCATACAACATAACATTTCTTTTCTTATTTTATCCATATTTAACTTTTTGGTTCATGACACCCCCCCAAGTGTCCTACTCACCTATGGGAACAACAATAAACATACTGTATAATCAAATCAACTTGATGGCCCACTGCCACTCAGAAAAGCCCTCAGGATTTTCTGAACCTCCCCCCTCCCCGCAGGCAGGGAACCTCCTGATTTGTGCGTGTGCAGAATCTCATCTTAGGCTTCCTGAAGCTGCATAAGAAGCTTCACTAGGTACTGTTTCATCCCGAAGCAAGATAAATGCACCCCATCATCACCTCAAAAAATCTCAGAATGCACCACCCTGCCGAAACTTTCCTCCCTAAAAAAGTAGTACATCTCTTTGCTCAACTTTCTCTGGCCTTGTCAATTGCTAAGGGCCACCTAGCACCCCTCCATTCCCTCCGTGGGACAAACTCTGTCCAGATCCCATGGCAACCTACCCACAATTGCTTTACCTCTTTCAAATCCTTCTACATGTCCTTAAGCAATGCTAAACCCTTACACACCAAAGCCAAAGTCTGGCATCCGTTGCCAGAGTAAAACTGGCAAGGATGGGAGGAAGGGCCTTTGGCACGGCGGCAGCATGCCTTTGGAATAAGATTCCTCAAGATTTGAGACAGGCCGAATCTCTGTTGGGCTTTAGAAGATACCGTAAGACCTGGCTATTTGCCAGGAATAGGTAGCAACACCTCTGACTAGTGGCCACTCGTTCTACATGCTTCATGTCATCACGGTCTCTAAGCGCCAGGATACCCGTGGGGTGATAGCTGCGCTATACAAAAACTTCAATACAATACAATCATTTCCCCCTAGTCAAAGCAGCACAACATTTAGGCACCTGTTCCTTCTCACCAAGCTGTTTTAACATTTTAACAAGTCTTTTCATCGCAATACCCCCACCATGCCAGGGTACTGAATAAAGTCCCTTGTCACAACCCAAATTTGTTCCATGACCTCTCTGAATCTCCCACTGGATTCCACATGTGGGCCTACCGCCTACCAACTCTGACACCTGGAAAGCCCCAAAAAACCTTCACAACATTAACGTGGAGAACAAGGTAGTCACCTCCGGCCAGCTGCAAATGACTGGCAGGGATTCTTAAAGTTTCTCAAACAAACCTATTGCCATAGGCCTCCTCTTCCTGTCTTTACTGCCCCATTTCCTATCACAGACCTCCAAGATCCTCTGTCCCAATTCCCCCTGCGGATGGTGTATAGGCCCAGTACAATTTTCCCAAGAACATGAGCCCTGCCAGTCTCACGGCGATCCTAACCCTAGATAAACCCTTCAAACTCATAATCAGGATGAAGTCTACCACGTCTTCCTCTCTGCTCCAGCCTACACCGGACTCCATTGTGTATAAACTCCTCCCATGCCTGTGCATAAGTACACCTGGTAGACCGTGCCAAAAACCCTACCACCAATTGGAGCATCCTTTTCCTCATATCTTTCACAACTCTGCCGACGTGGGTGTCCTGAAGCTGTCTGCATCCATTGCCAGCCCAAAAAATCTCTGCCACTGTGAATGAGAAAAAGTGTCCGCAATGTCATTGTTCACTCCTGGAATGTGCCTTGCTTTGAACACTATCTCATGCTTCAGACAGCTCACAACGAAAACCCACAGCAATTTGAGAACCTGTGTATCTCTTGTGGACTGTCTGCTGACCATCAAAACCACAGCCATGTTATCAACCCAAAACCTGACGTTGCGGTGTGCCAGCTCACATCCCCACAGCGTATTTGCTACCACCAAGGGGAAGCAATGCTCCACCCCCTGTGTTTCCAATCAGCTAACCATTTCTCTGTGCACCACCGTCCCTGCCAGTCCAACCCAAACCTTGTGCTGCATCAGAATAAATCTGCTTGTCCTACTCCCATGCTTTTGGGACCCCTAAGGGAATACCATTGAAGACCTCTATAAACCTGTGCCACATTCACAAATCTTTTTTTGCACCCACTGAGAGGCACACATGGTGATGGGGTTGAGACAGAACCGCTAAGAATAGGCTAAGGCGTCTGCAAAAGGTTATGCCCACCCTGACTAATATGCAAGCAAAGTTCAGGTGTCCAAGCCAGGAATGAGCAGAGCTCATGGAGTTTCACTCTGGAATTCCACGGAGTTAACTATAAACTCTGCGCGATTCCTGTGAGTTCTGTGAGTGGGCGGAGTAGGTTCGGAAGTACATCACCACCTTGTGAGTATCTCAGAAATAGACACCAATCACGATAATGCCATCACTTAACACCTTTATGTTCTTCATATGCAGTTAAGCGATGCACCAAGCCCCCAACTTCGGCAAAAGTCACTGTAGAGCCACGGTGGCTAGGCCTTCTTTGAGCAGATAATAAACACACTCAATTCAGCTTTGTTACAGTGACAAGGTAAATAATAACACGGTATGAAGAAGATATAAGGTTTGTGGTGTGGTGTACATATTTTTACAAGCACTGCTATGGCAAACTAACTAACTGACCTGGTGGTGAGGTGACCAACCGACCATCACAACTGGTAAGGCAGCAGGAATGCTCTGGGGCGCACCATTCCATCTGCATCTCGGCTGCTGCTCTGTCTCAGCGTTACCCTCAGCCTGAGCTCCCGGGGCCAGCTCGAACTCCTGCACCGTGCTGTCCCGTGACTGTCAATATGTGCAGCGCCTATGCCTGTCATGAGCTCCGTCGAGGGTGGGACATTGGCTAAGAATGTGAGAAAGTAAATTAGAAGAAGAGCAGCCATCACCATCAACACACTCCGCCACCTTCTCTGACAGTGGCCGCCTTCTCCTCCTCCTACTCACTGTCTGAGATGAATATCACTTACCTGGTCCATTGCACTGGAGTACACATGGCTAAGCTGGGCAGCCCAGCCTTTACTGTGGAACTAGCAGTACTTCTGGGAGTGTCAGAAGCCAGGCTGAAGCAATCTATCCCAGAGAGAGGATAGCCAATCCATAGTATTCAGCCCCCGTAACAAGATGATTCTGCCAACTTTGACTAAATCAGGAAAAGTCAGCTAGGAAAGCTGAATGTAAAGTATCTTTTTGACAAATAGTCAAGAACCCAAAAAAGCTTTTTGCATTGTTCCTCTGAATGACTTTTCACCTCTTTTGCAAAAGGCAGTTGTAGAGAATGGAGTAAGTTCTCTCTGAGGTGTAAATCACTCTTTGGAAAGGACTGGGGTATTATATAAGCCTGGCAGAGTTCACGGTGTTCCCACGAAGTACAAACAAAACTCCTCCGCACTACGTGGAGCTCCGCAAGTGGCAGAGTGCGATGATTTTCAGTGCCAGATGCTTGTCGGCACTGTGCAATCATTGTGAACGGCACCGTGCACAGCGCAAGCAGGCGCTGCTTCCTTTCTGCCGCTCAAGGAGATTTTTACTCGAGCGGAAGATTTCTCAACGCGAGCAGACAGTTTCTCAACGCCAGTGGTCGCGAGCCTACGCGACCACATGCAATGAGAAATTTGACTGCCCTCGCTGAGAAATCTCGCCGGGAGGCGGATTTTCCTCGCTCGCGCTTGCCAATTTGACGTTGACAAGTTTTTTGGAACTCCACGAGCCCCGAGTAACGCAGAGTGTGGAAAACTTTGCAAACTCCGCAAGCGGAGTGGAGTTCACCACCCAGACTTGGTATTATACTGGCTCAGGCGAGCTCTGCGCAGAGGACCTGAATCTAATTAGGCTAAGTGATAACATCAGTGACGATTGGTTTATCACATGTGCTCTTCAGATGCAAGGATGAATCTCTTGCGGCGCTGCACCTGGCAACCTCTATTTTTACACAAAGTGTACTAGCAAGGCTACTCTTATGTTAAGCATCCATAAAATTCAAAAGAGATGATGTAGCAAATGTGTGGCTTGTCACAGAGAGCCCAGCTGGCAGGCTAGGGTGCCGGTAAACTCTGGCACATGGCGGTATGCGGAGTTATTGCAAACTACGTGCTCCAAGTGGAGCACAGAGTGGCAAAAACTCTGTGCACTCCACTGGCGGAGCAGAGTTGAGCACCCAGCCCTAGTCCAAGTAAGACTTGCACCTCTCTGACTGAAACCTGTTCCTCAGCCAGCATTAGGTTCAGCAACAGCATCTTATGTACCTTTATGTCCATGGGTAACCATGGTTCCATCACTGTGGAGTCCAATTCAATCCCCAGAAGCGAATGGGCCGTGCTGTCGCAACCGTCTTCTCTAATGTGAGAGGAACACCTAGGTCACAATTGAGCTCCTGGAACTGTACCAACTGGCGGGGGCAATCCGTTGTACCGGTTGATTCGCAAAGAAGAAATCATCCAGGCAATGCGTCACCATGCACGGAATTGTGTGCCATATGAAAACCCATTGGCAGAAGGAGCTGAAAGGCTCAAAATGGGCTCAAGAAAAGGAGCACCTCATGGGCAGTGCCTTGTCCATGAACCACTATCCCTCAAACTGGATCCCCATTCATTCGAAGTCAGCTGGGTGTGTAGGCAGTAGCCAAAAAGCCAAGTTAATGTTACATTTTGCCATGCGTTCCCCTTGTCCCTCCTGGTCTACTATCACCATGGCTATGTCCACCAAGGAGTATGACAAAGAGGCCAATGTTTCCACTATGAAATCATTTACAGAATGACCCTCTGGCCAGGAAAGATACTGGATGAGTCGAAACTGTCCATTCTCTTTCTTAGGGACCACACCAATGGGTGGCACAATCAAGTTATTCAGTGGTCAGTTATCAAAAGATCCTGCAATCCTCCCTTCCTATTTCTGTTTTTGCAATTTTTTAGCCACCACCTGTCTGTGGGTCTTAGCAGATTTAAAATGTTCCACCCACCTGGGTGTCTTTTGTCCTTCATAACCCAACCCGAATGCCCATTGAAATCCCTCACGCAACAAATTTGCGACTGCCTGGTCAGGGTATTTTGCCAACCAAGAATCCAGATGGCCCAAATCAATTGGCGTATGAGCCCTTTCCCATCGTCCCCTGCGATCCCCTACCCCCCGAAACCTCCTTGTGGCTTGTGGCATAATTACCTTGCTGGGAGTTCCACGGGCCCCCTTGGCTGCTAGCCCTTGCACACTTTGAGCACTCAGGTTGGAACTTGCAATATTCCTGTATGTGGAGTCCCTTACTAAAGTCACAGTATGTACCTAACACACCCCCCTGATTCTTATTTGCTGGACCCACTTCTCCTCCAGTGGGACGGCCTTGAATTGGTCGACATACTATAGGAAGCCTGCTGGCCATAAAGATGTTTTTTGCAAACTTGGCTGACCCCATGGTCTGCTGCCAAATTACATTGTCACTCGTGCCCCACTTAGCTTTGGCATCCCAAGCAAAACAGGCGAGGAACTCATCATCATACTGTGCCCAAGCATACCCCCATATGTGATTTGCACTCTCTGGGTTACATCCATGTATCTGAAAAAGGCTACTGCCCTTCTGGGCCACTTTTAGCAATGTGGCCCTCCAGTTTTCACTGGTCATTGGCGCCCTGGGATGTTTTGCCTGTTCATATTCCTCTTCGTTAGACCCTTCCTTGGCCCTAGGCTCCCTATGCATAAGCTTAGACATTTCTACTTATTTCCCCTTCCAACATTTTTATTTTTTGTGGACAACAGCAGAGATCTGCCTAAGAACTTAGTCACTCCCATATATTGCAGCTTTTTAATAGGCCTGGGTGTGAGATTCTGCTCCACTCGCAGAGTTTGCAGTTTTTCCCACTCCATGCTCCACATAGCACAGAGAGCTATGAAAAACTCCTTGCTCCCTCTTGCCAATGTTAAGTTGGCGCACGCGAGTGAGAAAAATCTTACTCCAGACACCCTCCCGGCGATATTTCTCAATGTAGGCGGTCGCGGATGTCCGCTACTGCCCGCGTTGAGAAACCTTCCATTCACATTGAAGAAGCTCCCGCTTGAGAAGAACATCTCCTCAAGCAGCAGAAAGAAGCAGTGCCCTCTTGCACTGTGCATGGTGCTGTTCGGGCTGATTTTCTACCGTAGAACAAACAGTTGGTGCTAAAATTTTGCGCAAACTGCATTAACTAATGTGCTCCACTGCTTGAGAAACTCTGCATAGCGCGGCTGAGTTTTTCAATCACTTCACAAAGTTCAGAGTAGCAGAACTCTGTGAACTCCACTCAGGCTTACTTTTTAATCCTTTGTTCCTTACTTTCTCGTGCACCACCTTCCTGCTCCTTATCCTCCCCCGACCTGTCTCAGTATTGCCTGTCAGGGCACAATCAGATTGGCCCCCTGGCTTGTTGTGCCTGGTGTGCTTCCCCAACCATCTCTGTGTTGACCTGTCCAGTCTGTGCCTACTGCCGTGTCCTTGACACACCACCCCTCATTTAAGAATAGCCCTCCACTCAAAGCACCATCTGCCTTTGCCTATAGGGAACTGCTTTGCTTTGCTCATTAGGCGGGGTTTTTTCCATGCTGTGCCATGGTGCCTCATCCCTACCCCAGCATTATTATCAGGGCCTTGTTCCACATGCCTGTCCAAAATTGCTCTTATAGCCTGCGTACCCCGTTGCGTGACCGCCATGGGAGGAGGGAGGTGTGGCCAGCATTTGCTTAACACTGCCCTCCCCCTTCAAGAAAACCAGGGTGCGCTGCTGTGCCGCACTACACATGCACTGTGAGCTGTGCCCTACCCTGGGGGCCACTCTAAGAACACAGGAGCTGCCCTGTACACCTAACATATCAGAATTGTCTGCATGGTTGCTGCTGTGGCAAGCAGGCTAGTACCGCCGCAGGAACCCCATCTGTAGCCTGTCGAGCTGGGCATATGCTACTGAGGACACCCAGGGCAACCAAGCTAAGCCTACCTATCTCCTCCAACAGACGCATGGCGATATGCACATGGTCGTCCTCCATGTCGGGGAAGGAAACCAACTGCATGTGCGTGTTCGTGGGGGCAAATAAATGAGTCACTACACCAGTAATAATAGTTGCGGAAAGATTTTCACTAAACTGTACAGCCACCGAAGAAACTCACCGAAATGAAGTGGATGATGGACTAAAAATGGCCAAATATATGTGGGGCATGAAAAGCCCTACTGGAGCCCAATGAAAACAGAATGGACTGAACCATTCCCCCAAAATACCAATGGAGCGACCTCCTTCCCGTCGGCTGCTCCCCAAAACCCATGGTGAAATCTAAAATGCGGCCCTAAAGTATACCATGTATGTAGAAACATACACGTTATACTTAACGACAGGACAGCTTTCAAGCCCTCCCTCAACCTCTACCACCGCCTGCTGAGGGCAACAAAGAAGAAAGCTGTTACACCAAAGAACTTTTAAACATTTTTAAGGAATTCTCCAACCCAGTTGCCAGCGGAAACAACATCACACCCTCACAGGAGCTGTGCAACAACCTCGTACACTACTTCCATGACAAGATCGCAACCATATACAGAAACTTCAAACCCCAGCTCACACCTTCAGACTTCCTTTACCGATACACCACACACTGAACACCTGGAATATCCTCTCCACCCAGGATACCACCTCCACCATGAAATCCATCCACTCAGGAGCTCCCAAATAGCCATGCCTGTACCACATGTTCGATCTCAGAAACCAAAGGATCGGCCAGGAGCTCACCACCCTACTCAAAACATCTATCACCACCGCAACATTTCCTGATGCCCGGAAATTCGTCAAAGTCTGACCACTACTCAAAAAAAACATTTGCCGATCCCAGCAAACTAAAAAACTACCGACCAATCTCCCTGCTCTTATTCAGAGTTAAGGTACTGGAAAAGATCATCAACAATCCACGCAGGACACACCTGGAGCAGAGCCAGCTACTCAATGCCTTCCAATCCTGCTTCCTCAGCAATCACAGCACTGAAGCTGCTATGATCAAAGCTATCAACGACATACAAACCCTCCTCGACAGAGGAGAAACAGCAGCTCTGACCCTCCTCAACCTCTCGGCAGCCTTCGACACCGTATCCCACCACACACTGATCAAAAGACTCCACCACATCGACATCCAAGGGGACGCACGCAGATGGATCACCTTCTTCCTCACTCGAAGAACCCAGAGGATCCACCTCCCACCTTTCACCTATGAACTTAAGGAGATCACCTGTGGTGTCCCCCAGGGCTCATATCTCAGCCCCACGCTCTTCAGCACATATATGATACTGTGCTGGAGCAGGGTTTTCTATTTAAACTCAAACTTCAGTTTATATTTCTATATATCATAATTAAAATTACTAATGAATAATTATTAGATATTAATTTTATCGAGTGTTCTGACTAATCAACTTTACTAATGAAAGAATTACACGTGGGATTGCAATTGCATGGCTTAAATTAATATGTGAACTAAGTTGGTGAGCAAATTAATTAAATATGTGTGACCTAAGTGCTATTTGTTATGTGTTTGCGCTTTGAAATAATATGCCTTAATGCTTCTTTTTGTCGCAAATGGCTAGATAATTACATACACATAAGGGTATTAGTGGGAATTAACACTGTTTAATCAATACGATGTAGTAACGTTGTTTTGTGTTTCTTTTAATTAAGATTGTCCATTTTGGCCTATTGAAAGATGGCCGACATTTACAGCCCGCATTTGAGTAGATGAAATACGAAGAGAGGCCTCGCTGAATATGGTTGAAAACATGACCTCGGCCTCTGTCTGAGCTAAAAGTTACGAAAGGACAGCAGCTCTGGGCTCATCGCCAGACATCCTTGGAAGAGAACAATTGTCACAATGAACATTTTGATAAACTTGCAGTGGCTTCACTATAATTCCGGAGAAGAGCATCCATGAATGTTGCGGATTTAGTTTGTGCTTCCTTTTTCCGTGTTTTTATTTTTGAGATATTCGAGAGCGGAGGTTTTTTCTAAATGTTGCGAGCCAACATCCTTTCCTGCTCGCTCTGCTCAACGGTCGTTTAGAGCTTGTTTGTAACTTTTAATGTGTAAGTTTTAGTATAAATATTGTCAGACTAGAGAGGGTCTAAGGCCACTTCTTCCCGAACTTATGGTCGAGAGGATCGATGCTGATTGAGAGGACGGCGACTCGGGAGACTTTACTGAGAGACCTGTCCTGATCTAATTACGACATTTAGCTAGAATAGGTAACTATGAGAATAATGATTTTGCTATTGAATGACTTTTAATTTGAACTAATTTAGATAAAGTAATTTCTTGTTTGAATTTCGGTGTCGGGTGGTTATTTCTTTGTCATTTATTGATATCTCAAATGTGTTCTTATTGTTTAAATCATGATTCGAGACAAATCAATTAGGTTGCATTGACCTCACTTTAGATGCAGATTGATTTAGGAGTTCTCTCATATATTCATTGTGGATAGAGTAATAGAATGATTGTTAGTGTGATGGGCCCTAGCGTATGATGAGTGTATGTGCGTGTGACTGTGGAAATACTCTATCCGTGGAAGTAGGGAGAATTTATAAGCTCTGATCTGCAGCAGTTTCCTGGTAGCAGTATGATGGTTTTGATTATTGTCTTGATCTGATAGATTGCTTGTACATAGGCTTTTGGGTTAATTGATTTATTGATTGATGTTGATATATGTACTAATATTATATGTTGAAGTCGTCGTATTGAGTTATATGTAGTGTGTACGGCTTCTGGAACGTAGGGAGCTGGTGACGGTTCCGTAGTAGGGCAGAGGGAAGTGAGTGCTGCTCTCGGGAAAGACGGGATTGTTGGCCCTGTACGTATGCAGGGAAAAGCGTGTGACAATTGAAGTTGCGCGTCGCATTGTCTGGGTTCGATTCAGTGACATCGTCGTGTGTTACTACTAGAGATATATTTTCTGTATAAAAGGAGTGCGTATGGTAGCGAAGGTTATCTGTGAAACTCTGGTCTTAAGTCCCAGGGATCCGTAAGGTTCGCCGTTAAAGCTTATCGCGGGAGAAGTAATAGGTATTCTCTGAGCTTGTTTGAAGGACTGGGCAGAGGTAAACGCTGCTTGGTTAACGTGTGTTATAATTCTGTAGCAGGACAGATTGTTCGCTGTTCTCGGGAAAGGCAGGATTCTGTGTAGATGTGCTACATTTTCTGGTATGAAAGTGCGTGAATGTATGAGCATTTTAGTTGATTGTGAAACTCTTTGGAGCATTCTGGAAGGAAACAGTTAATGGATGCATGTTAGAAGGGCAGAGTAGAGGGATGTGCTACTGTGTCAACGAGAGTAATAATTCCGTAGTGGAGCAGAGGTAAGCGCTGTTCTAGAGAAAAGCGGGATTCTTGTGAGAAAGATCTTTACTATTCTGTGGTTAGCGAAGCAGACAATGGAGATGTTTATATGTTGTAACTAATAGATTTGTGGAATTTGAAACAAAACAGAGTCTACTGAGAAGGCTTTGTAAAGGAGGGGTAGACGAGTGACAGGAGACAGGAGTAGAAGAGACTGCAGCGACTACTGACGTCAGAAAGGACCGTGCTGTGATTGGACAGTGGGTTAGAACAGCGAAAGTGCTGTGATTGGTGCGTTGGTGTGAGCCGCGCAGGGATTGGAAGGAGTACATGGTGACGTAGACGCTCCGGGATTGGTGCGTTGGTGTGAGTCGCGCTGTTATTGGACAAAAGATCGTACAGTTGCGGAAAGGACTAGAGGGTTGTGGTAAACGCGAAAATGTATTACCAAACGGAGGAAAAGAAGAAGAAATCCTTGTTCGGTAAAATTAAGAAGTGGTTCGACAAGGATAAAGATATAATAACTAGAGAGGGTGAATTACTACCTCCAACAAGAACCCCTGAATCCTTCATGGTTGCGAAATATGGGTATCATACCTGTATCTGGTTAGACAATTGGGCTAAGTACACTAAAGAAGATGGTGTTTTAGCGTTCCCAGAACATGGTTCATTTAATCTGGCGTGTTGAGAAATTTACAGGAAAAAAAGATGTGTCTAGAGCCTAGACCAAGGCCGACACAGTTTGAGGCATTGGTAGAATGGGAAGATGAGGTGCATGAGCGAGAAAAGCAGAGGAGTGGAGGTAATTATAGGTACATTTTTGGGAGGAAATATGACGTTACAACGCATGCTATTACAACGCATACCTTTACAACGCATTTTTTACACCGCAAGTACTACTACAACGCATTACTTTACAACGAATACTCTTACAACACAAAACCTATTAAAATACTGAAAAGTGCTGTTACAACGAAATCTATTACAACGCATACCATTACAACGCGATTTTTTTTTTTAATTAAATTAAAAGTACAATAAAATCTGGCACGGGATGCAGGGAAATTAGGGGTTTTAGGGTGGGGAAGTGTATTAAAATGTGGAGAACAACTGAGCGTAAATCTACTGAAATGCTTAACCAAATTAGTACTCGAGTATTAAAATTAATACTCGAGTATTAAAATTAATACTCATAATCCCCAAATAAATTCCGTTTTCACACATTTCAAAGATTAACAAAAAGAACGATAGTTAAAACAACAATACTAACACAATTTTTATCATGAATAAATCGGAAAGTAAGTAAACAGAGTAAAACACACATACACATAGGCGCCATTTTAACCATCTCACTTGTAAAACTTGTCCTACCACAGTTTCTATGTAAACAATACCAAAAGACATGTTCCAAAATGGATGCCAAAACGGAGCAAATTAATGAAAACAATATTTTTTAAAAAGCATTTTTAAATTATCATTTTCCACAGTAAAACAAAGCATTTAAAAAAACACAACGAACGCAGTTTTTAAAAAAATTAATAGAGACACAGAGTAAAACTTATAAATACAAGGAAGACACCATTTTGCACTCAGTTGATTATCAACTAGCAGAGAGACCAGACGTGAATAGCTGACCCTCTGTCACCTCCACTGCGACCTCCTCAGAGAGAGCACGGATTTCATACGTAAAAGCATTACAATAGAGCAACTACTAGTAAGTCATTCTAATAATTTTAAACGTTGGTTTTGAGGAAAATATATTTTCTTAACCCGAAAAAAAATTTAAATTAAATTCTTAATAATAACTTTTAAAATGTACTGTTTCTAATTTATTATCACTAAAAATACACACCAACTTAAAACAAGTATTTTATTTTCCAAAAACAGAAACTCGGAATATATTGAGATTCAACAACAGGTGTACCTAATTGAGCATCACCACCACGTAAACGACTGACATACAAAATTGTGTAAATGTAATTTATTTGTAATGGTTTTAATTGTAAAACATATTTTTAAAAATTACCTAAAGTGATGTATGGCAATGGTGTTTTGTTTTTAAACCTCAATCTCACTACATCATAAACGAAAAAATAGCATGATGCAGGAGTAACAATTACTAATAAGACTTCAGTTGGGTACTACATCTGAAAAAGCGATTCATATTACTAGGGCAACTATTTCTATTCAAAGTCCTCGAATATTCTGCATTATAGTAATTTAGTGATAGTATCGGATTAACCTTTTTTTTTCCCGAAAAATGCATTAAATGTGTAATATGTTTTCTTTCACCAATTGTTACTCATACTCCTTTGTCATATATCAAATTGTTGTTAAAATTTATTTTTTTAACAACCAACGTTGGCTAAGGAACATTAATTTATTCAAGTTTTTTTTTCCACAGAGTACATCTGTACCAAAAAAAAAGTTTATCCTGCTGCAAGCATTAGCTTAAAGGCACGAAAACAAGCAATAACAGAAAAAGGTATGTTACCTTTTGAGTATTATTTTTACTATACATTTTTAAACCTTCTTTTTGCAATTATTACTCCTCTAACGTACCAAATTAGTAAAATAATGGATAGTTTAGAGTAACAATATACTATTTCTTCTCCAGGATGTTGCAACATTAGGGAGATTTTTTTATAGTGTAGGGGTACATATCTCTATTTCAACTACAGGAAGGTGCATTGGTTAGTACAGTGTCATGTAGTATTAGTTATATTGTATGTCATTATTAATTTAAATATACTCAGATTTTAAATTTCAAACCAACGTTAATTTTTTTTTATCCTCTTTTTTTTCAAAAGACAGCAATTTGATTCTTTACAGAAAGATTCTTTCCACCACACACGTTAAATCTAGAACCAACAGACCAAATCATCCTCCGAAGCCTCATCCAGAAAAGCAAGTTCTACAAAACAAGGTATTGATTTTCATGATGGTTTCTTAACCTTCAATATATTAGACTAGCTATCTCATTGCTAATGTTGAAAAAAACCCAATTTAATTATGGTTACATTTGCAGAATTCAGAATTTTATTTCATGACTAAAGGATGGTGTAGCATTAGGGAAAGTGTTCTCTACTGCATCTTATAACAAATATACAAGTTTTCAAAAATTATTGTAAAATCGCATTTCTCAACATCGTTCAGTTTTCTCATTCTTTTCTTTTTTCACTTTTTCAGACATTTATTTTTCCATTCCAAATCCAATCACCTCATAAGTGTCTACTGCTGCCTACACGCCATTCCCAATTTAGAAAAGTCAGCAAGAAAAGCAAATTCGAATTAAAAAGGTAATTTTATCCAACATTCTAAGGTGCACCAGTTCTAAATATGTACCATGCTGTAGGGGTAACAATTACTATTCCAACTCCAGGAAGGTGCATCAGTAGGGAAAGTGTTGGATGGTGTAGGGGTAACAATTTAGTATTCTAACTCCAGGAAGGTGCATCAGTAGGGAATGTGTTGGATGGTGTTGGGGTGCAATTTACTATTCTAACTCCAAGAAGGTGCAGCAGTAGGGAAAGTGTTGGATGGTGTAGGGGTGCAATTTACTATTCTAACTCCAGGAAGGTGCATCAGTAGGGAAAGTGTTGGATGATGTAGGGGTGCAATTTACTATTCTAACTCCAGGAAGGTGCAGCAGTAGGGAAAGTGTTGGATGGTGTAGGGGTGCAATTTACTATTCTAACTCCAGGAAGGTGCATCAGTAGGGAAAGTGTTGGATGGTGTAGGGGTGCAATTTACTATTCTAACTCCAGGAAGGTGCAGCAGTAGGGAAAGTGTTGGATGGTGTTGGGGTGCAATTTACTATTCTAACTCCAGGAAGGTGCAGCAGTAGGGAAAGTGTTGGATGGTGTAGGGGTGCAATTTACTATTCTAACTCCAGGAAGGTGCATCAGTAGGGAAAGTGTTGGATGGTGTTGGGGTGCAATTTACTATTCTAACTCCAGGAAGGTGCAGCAGTAGGGAAAGTGTTGGATGGTGTAGGGGTGCAATTTAGTATTCTAACTCCAGGAAGGTGCAGCAGTAGGGAAAGTGTTGGATGGTGTTGGGGTGCAATTTACTATTCTAACTCCAGGAAGGTGCAGCAGTAGGGAAAGTGTTGGATGATGTAGGGGTGCAATTTAGTATTCTAACTCCAGGAAGGTGCATCAGTAGGGAAAGTGTTGGATGATGTAGGGGTGCAATTTACTATTCTAACTCCAGGAAGGTGCATCAGTAGAGAAAGTGTTGGATGGTGTTGGGGTGCAATTTACTATTCTAACTCCAGGAAGGTGCAGCAGTAGGGAAAGTGTTGGATGGTGTAGGGGTGCAATTTACTATTCTAACTCCAGGAAGGTGCATCAGTAGGGAAAGTGTTGGAGGGTGTAGGGGTGCAATTTACTATTCTAACTCCAGGAAGGTGCAGCAGTAGGGAATGTTTAGGATGGTGTAAATGTTATGTTTTAGGTAAATCATAAATTTATTCAGGCTAATTTTTGTGTCTTTTCTCCTCTTTTCAGATAATGTCTAGCCTGGGAGCTGCCAACTTTATTAAATCCAGGAAGGGCAAAAATTTGTTAAACCATGGTGGATACATATATAGTAAGGAAAGAATAAGTTTAACTAGAAATCATTGGAGGTGTGTGCAATACTACACTACCCATTGCAGTGGCAGAGCGGTTACTGTTGATAATTTGGTTGTGAAAACCACAGAACATAACCACTCTGCCTCTGCAATGGATGTAGAAATTAGAGAAACAATAAACGAGATGAAAGCTATTGCAAGCACCTCCAATGATTCCACAGGATCAATTTTAAGAGAGGTTGCACAGCATGTCCCCAGTCATGTTGCTAGTAACATGCCTATAATACCTAATTTGAGAAGAATTATTCAGAGACAAAAGCAGGCAAGTAACATTCAATTATCTACACCACATACTTTCTCTGACATTAGAATTCCTCATGATCTTTCTATTTCTTTTTCTGATGAACCTTTCCTTCTGCATGACAACGAAAACCCTCAGAAACGTATTTTAATTTTTAGTACCCCACGTAACCTTGCTAAGTTAGAAACTAGTGAAATTTGGATGATGGATGGGACGTTTAAAAGTACACCCCACCCTTTCACTCAAATTTACACTATACATGCTAAAATTAACAATAGTGTAATTCCCTTAGTTTATAGTTTGCTACCTGATAAGACTTCTGCAACATACACTGAACTTTTATCAGTGATTAAAAGTAAAACATCTTCAAGTCCTCGAAAAATAATTATTGATTTTGAATTGAGTATGATCAATGTGATCACTAAAACGTGCACGGATACCCAAATTCAGGGATGTTTTTTCCATTTTTCGCAGGCATTTTGGCGTAAATTACAGAAAACATCCCTAGTTGCAGAATATTCTCGGGATAGCAAACTACAATTTGAACTAAAAAAATTAACTGCACTTTGCTTTGTTCCTCCCGATAGTGTGGACGAGTACTACACTGCAATTATAGAATCTGTTTATTATACGAGTAACGAAGAAAAATTGGCACCCATTCTAAATTATTTTGAGGACACATGGATTGGACACCTAAGCAGATCGGGTCGCAGGAGGAAGCCACGATTCCATGTGGAGTGGTGGAACTGCTACACGAGTTGTTTAGAGGGAGAAGCAAAAACAAACAATGCCATTGAGGGATGGCATAACTCCTTCAACCATACAATTGGTAAACCACATCCTAACTTCTACTCATTTTTGGAAACTTTGAAGAAGGAGCAAAGTTTCCAAGAAATGAGAATAGCCCAAACACTCGCAGGTAGTCTAAACCCACGAGTAACAGTCAAAACAAGGGAAATGTCTGAGAGACTATTGGCAATTCTACAACAATTTTCGTTGTGTGTGGCTATAGACTACCTGGAGATCTTTCTAACATTCTTTCTTTTTAAAATAATGTAATTACTTACTTTCCTGCTTTGTTTTAAATTTTACTAATTTTCAAATTACAATTGGCATACCAAGGTATTTTCTAAAAAATTTTTCAAACAAACAAGTCGGGT
The DNA here is from genome assembly GCF_964204655.1 of Triturus cristatus. NCBI lineage: Eukaryota > Metazoa > Chordata > Amphibia > Caudata > Salamandridae > Triturus > Triturus cristatus. Next base: position 656,231,478 of record NC_140592.1, on the reverse strand, counting down.
TATTTTTTTTTTAAACAAATCTTCATTTCAAGCAAAAACTACCAATGTCTACAAATTTACTGTCCCATAGTATTTGAACTATTGTTCGACATCGGAACTCCATTAATTAAATTACCGAAAAAATCCAATCTAATTACCTTCAAAAGTAATCTCCAAAAATGAAACATATGTAAAATCTACAATTCAAACCATATTCCGAAATGCACTTTTCAGCTTAATCATCATTTTTATAACAATCGTTTTTTTTCAAAATTTGAAAGTACGCAACTTTTTTGCAGTTCGAAATGAAGATCGACATTACTTTTGTTACTTCCTAAATAAACAAATCAACTTTCTGAACAGTAACTTTTATTTTTTTAACAGTTACATACTTTTTTAAACAAAATAAATAAATTTTAGCGACCCGACATAGGCATACATTAATGACATTAATGTGGACATGTTTAAAAACAATAAAGTAATCAATTAGTTTTCCCGCAACCTCCCCTTATTCTTTCCTCACTATATATGTATCCCTTTTAAAGGTTTATTCTACAATTACAAATGAAAATATTTCCTACCTGGCCGCAGATCAGCTTCCTGCTGCTTCCTCCTCCGATGCTCTGCAAAATGGCGTATTACGTCGACGCTCACGTCATTACGTCATCGCGTGCATCTAAATTTAAAGCGGACTACTTTATTTAACTAACCTGTAAATAAATGTTTATAAATGTTAATAAAATATTTATATTTTGTTTCAAAAATGTTACTTACATTGCAAAATTCATTAAAAATATGGTTTATTTTTTCATGATTTTTCAATTAATAAAAAATGTGAAAACAAAAATTGTTTCCTGTCATTATTTTTTAAATAGTTATTTAACTTTCAAATTTATAACTAATTAAATGTAAATTCACTAAATATGTTCCTTACCTCGACTCTATTGTCTTTTCCTTTCAAAACTTTCTCTTTCTTCACTTTCTGATCCTTCTTTTCTTGTTCCGCGGGTTGTATATTCTGATGCTGCCAAAATAAATAAAGGACAAAGACACTCATAGACTTCAATGGAAAAGCGTGGGAATTATTTTAAAAAAGTAAGTAATTTTTTGTTTTTTTTTGTTTTAAACTATTACTATTTTTAAAATGCATTTTTTATTACTCTTTTAATATTTCAAAAATTATTATATTTTTAATTATTTTTAATAAATTTATCTAATTTTTATAATAAATAATCCAAAAGTACTCTTCCTTTTTTTAAAAACAATGTTCTCTATTTTTTGTACTTATAAATACTTTAGTATTTACATATCTTATTTCTTAAATTTTAGATAGATACTGTAGTATTTATATTTTTAAAAAGTACTTACAAACTTTAAATAAATTAAATTTAAAATATGCTGTTTCTTATTTTTAAAAAACCAATGAACTAAATTAATTTAAGAAATGCACTTTAATATTTAAAAAATACTCAACTATTAAAATGTATTTACTCACTCTTATTTTTTCGAAAAAATATATTAAATACTCTTTCAATTTAGAATAATTCTCAATTATTTATTTATCTTTAAAAATACTCACTATTCACTGTAATATGTATCAAATTAAATATAAAAACAATCATTCCATTTTCAGAAATACTCAAGTATTAATTTAACTATCCAACAAAACATTCCTAGTAAAGAAAATACTCAAGTATTAAATATCAAGAATTAATATTTAAATACTCAAGTATTAATTTAACTATCCAACAAAACATTTCTACTAGACAAAATACTAAAGTATTAATATTTTGATAAACAACTCACTTTATTTCAAATACAATTTTTTTTATTACAAATAATTATACGATATAAATTTATTTTAATTAAAATACCAATATTAAAAAATGCGTTGTAATAGTATATGCGTTGTAAAAGTACTTACCATATAACATCTTGCGTTGTAAATGCATGCGTTGTAAATGCATGCGTTGTAATGGCATTTTCAAATAATGCGTTGTAAAGGTATATGCGTTGTAAAAGTACTTACCATATAATAGCATGCGTTGTAAAAGCATGCGTTGTAAAAGTTTTTGCGTTGTAAAAAATGCGTTGTAATAGCATAGCGTTGTAAAAGTTGCGTTGTAAAGGTGGTTCCCCAGGAAATATGATCGTGAAACTCATCATGATCGAATGAGGAGATGGCGAGATGCTAGTATGTCAGAGGGATTGTATCCTATGAGAACTGTTGAGGAAGCGGAAGGGAGAAACGGTACGGAAAAGGTACCTGATGCAGAATTGAGAAGGTATGGGGCTAATGATTATGAGGATGAAGTCTTGGATGACATGATTTACAAGAGACCACCTCCTTATAGACCAGAACCAGAAGTGAGAACACCAGTTGCTACTCCAATAAGAGATACTTTGAAAATCATTAAGACAGAAGTCGCGACACCTGATCTGAAAAGTGGTAGCTCTTTCGTGGAAAGGGAAAGAGAGAGAGAGCGAGAGAGAGAGAATGCAATTGGGGATGAGAAAACAAGAGAATTAGCAAGAACCACATCTGAGTTAACAGAGAAAATTAGAGAATTAACCAAGAATCTAGAAGCTGTTACAGTGCCTGTAACCATAGGTCCGGTTATGCCTATTTTTGATAAGCAAAGAATGGGTGAAAATGGTTTGACAGTTCCATATGTAGGAAATGGTTTGGTTGGTTCGTCGGAAGAGTCAGGAATGAGGACGGGGGAAAATCATTTGAGATAGTTGAGACATGACACATGTAGTGGAGAGTCAGATGTACAGCCTAATTCAGGATTGAATACAGGTTGTGTAGGAGGATCAATATTGGAACCACAGAGGATGGCAGAAAAAGTGAGTGCGGTGAAAAGGTCTACAGAAATAACGGCTGAGGATTTGAATGATTGGTTGAAAGTTCTCCAAAAGAAGGATAAAGATTCTCAGGCAATTGATGTAGCCAGGTTGCGCATAGAATTGGAGGAGCTTATAGCAGGAACAATTCCTACAGAAATGTTGAAAAATCATCATGATGGAGAGTTGTTATTCATGTGCAAGAGTATAACCTGGAGGGCTAAGAGTACACATGACAGGTTAAAAGGAATAGCGAGTGAAATGGGAGTTGACATGGATAAGGTAAAAGCCTTGCAGAAGCCTTACAGGGTGGATTTTTCTGATAAAGATATCGAGAATCTAAATGATGTTGGCAGAACAGGGCAGATTAAGGAAATGATTTCCTTATTGCGAAAATGGGGTGATGTGGAAAAGTGGAAGGATAGATGGTACAAGAAAAGAGAAGATTCAGTGGACAGGACTTACTCAGCATTTCCCATGAGAGAAAAGGAAAAAACAGTGGATGCTTATCCTATGAGAGAGATTCCTGGAGGAGGATATGTACATGTCCCATGGACTAGACAGGATATTTTGTCATTAACGAATGATTTCCCTCGACTGAGAGAAAAGCCCGTCGAGTGGTATAGGCAGGTAGACAGGTTTGTGAAATTGTCAAAAGTGCTGTGGATTGATCTGAATAGTCTGTTTGATATAATTGTTCCAGCAGACTTGTGGGCAGAGTGTAAAATAGTTGTAGATTGGCCTGCTAAGGAATACCCAAGAGTTCAGAAAACAGGAGCTCCAGACCCGGAGGTTATGAAAAAATACGAGCAGGTTATTGTGTTCCTGAAGAATAAGGTACCCCCTAAAGAGACAGATCGGGTTAAGATAGATCGAACACATCAGGAAGCAAAAGAATCAGTTCATGCTTTCTATGAAAGGTTGATACTGGCTTTTAAACAGTTCAGTGGAGATGAACATCTGGGTGATAAGGATTTGAGTCATTTTGTATACAGATTTGTATATGGCTTGAGACCCGAAATCAGTGAAATGATTCGAGAGCATACAGTTGATTGGCAGAGTAAGAAGATTGATGAGATCTTGAGACATGCGAAATACTTCAGTGATGAAATTGAGGCGAAACAGAGAAAGCTGAAGGAGAAAGCAATGTGGGCACAGGTGAAGGTTGCAGAAAGACAAGAAGCACAGCTGGTTGAACAAGCAAATAATCTAGGAAATAGGCCTAGATATGGTGCAGGAAAAGGAAAGAGGAACTTAGAAGAGGCCAAGAAGAAATTCCCATGTCACAACTGTGGACAATTGGGGCCTTGGAGGTCCGAGTGTACGAATCCACCATTAGTGAGTAATGAGAATAAATAATTGAATCAACAGGTGCAGAACGAAGGGTGTAATCATCAGCAGCAACAGCAGAAGGTTGTCAAGCAGCAGAATCAAGAGCCAAAACCACCCTTGCCACAGAATAGAGGGTCTCAGAAATATAACCAGGACTCAGGATTCTACAATGATGAGCAGGTAAACAAACCGAGACGTACTAATCCAGTACAACAGTACTGGTTAAAGAATGAGGGGAGTGATTCTGAAGGGGACTTCTGACGGTGCTGAAGAGAGGAGGAAGTGTGCATACTTGGAGCAACTCTAGAAATAGACCAGGCAGGACCATTTGTAGATGGGAAAATAAATGGGGAAAGTGTTACTTTTTTAGTAGACACAGGAGCGACGAGATCAACTGTCAGGGCAGCAGATATAAGAAATCTTCCTCTCTCGGACGAAGCGATCCAAGTGGTTGGTGTAGCTAATACACAGATTAAGACTCGTCTTACTGAACCAGTAAGGGTAAGAATAGGGAATTTTTCAGATATGCACAGGTTTGTGGTCTGTGACACTAGTCCAGTGAACTTGTTAGGTAGGGACTTATTGTGTAAAATGAATTGCACAATTTTCTGTACTCCGGATGGAATAGCCTTTGAGACACCAGATGAGGATGTTTTGTACAGGATGACTCTAGATAATAGAGAAAGTGAGATTGTTGGAACATATGCTGTATTTAATCCGGATGACCTGCCTCAAGAGTTGAGAAACACAGTAAAAGCAGTAGTTTGGGATTTTACTGGAGAGGATGTGGGATTGATGAATAATGTAGATCCAGTAAAGATTACAGTGAAAGAGGGAATCACTTACCCTAATATCCCACAGTACAGATTGACACCAGAGATAATTGAAGGGATAACACCTATAATTGATAAGATGATTCAGCAGGGTGTTTTGAGAGAGTTATTGAGCAGCCCATGTAATTCACCGATAATGGGGCTGAAGAAACCTAATGGAAAGTTCAGGATTGTGCAAGATTTGAGAAAAGTTAACAAAATTGTGGTATCATGCTGTCCCATTGTGCCAAATCCATCAGTGATTTTGTATCAGATTCCTCATGATGCTGAATGGTACACAGTAATTGATTTGTGTCATGCTTTCTTTTCAATTCCATTGCATCATGATAGCCAGCCGATTTTTGCATTTCGGTTTGGTCAGCGTATTTTGGCATGGTGCCGTATCCCACAGGGGTATACAGAGAGTCCTTCGATATTCAATCAATTGCTGAAAAAGTCATTGGAGAGTCTGACAATGCCTGAAAGCTCAGTACTAGTACAGTATATCGATGACCTACTTGTGGCATCGAAGACACGTGAAGCTTGTGAAGTAGATACCATAGCTTTACTGAATCATCTGGCAGATGGAGGGTTAAAGGTATCTCCAGCCAAATTGCAGTTTTGCAAGAAAGAAGTACATTATCTTGGACATAATATTAAAAAAGGTCTGAGAAAAGTTACCAATGACAGGATCAAAATTATCAGAGGAATGAGAGCCCCAATGACCCAGAGAGAAGTGAGGATGTTTTTGGGAATGGTGGGGTATTGTCGTCAGTGGATAAGTAATTTCTCCCTGATAGCAAAGCCACTGATGAAATTGACCAAAAGTGAAGTAAGAGACCCATTGGAACTGAATGCAGAACAAATGGCAGCATTCGAAGAATTAAAGAGCAGATTATGTGAAGCTCCTGCTCTAGGGATGCTAGACTATGAGAAGGAGTTTGAACTGTACTGTAGCGAGAGAAATGGATGTGCACTTTCAGTGTTAATCCAGAAACATGGACGTCTGAGAAGGCCAATTGCGTACTTCTCATCCACACTTGACCCAGTAGCTGTGGGTTTGCCAGGTTGTCTGAAAGCAGTAGCTACTACATGCAGGAGCTTGGAACAGAGTGAGGGTATAATAATGGGATATCCTGTACGGGTATTCGTACCTCATGATGTGGCAATTCTTTTGACAAGAAGCAGAACTCAATATATGTCACATAGTCGGCTGACTAAATATGAGAAAATCATTCTAGGAGCATCAAATGTGACTCTGGAGAGATGTGTGAATGTGAATCCAGCGACACTTTTGCCAGATGCTGAAAATGTGAGTGTGAGAGATGATGTTGATCATGATTGCTTGGATGTGCTTGATTACTGTACAAAACCGAGACCAGACATAAGAGATCTGCCACTACCTGAGAGTGATCATGTGCTGTTTGTGGACGGATCATGTCTGAGAACAGAAGAAGGTGTGCTGAGTGCAGCATATGCGGTGCGTAAAGTCTCAGAAGTTATGGAAGCTTCATCTTTGAAAGGAGTTAAATCTGCTCAAGTGGCTGAATTGGTGGCATTGACAAAAGCTTGCAAGATTGGGAAGAATATGAGGGTGACTGTAATGACTGATAGTCAGTACGGATTTGGAGTGGTTCATGACTTTGGCCAGCTTTGGCTACAGAGAGGTTTCTTGACTTCGAGTGGGACTCCTATAAAGAATGCTGAAGTGATTGGGAAATTGCTTGAGGCGATACAGCTGCCTAAAGAACTAGCAGTTGTAAAATGTGCTGCTCATGGACAGGGAGATGATTTTGTTACTCTTGGTAATCGGTTCGCAAATGACATAGCACAGTATTGTGCAAAGAACAATCAGTCGATTAACAAGGGAAGAGAGAAGCAAATGTCTTTTTGTTCTGTGATGTTTACTAATGTCCTGGAAACATGGGATGAGGTGAAGCAGTTGCAGGATGAAGCAGGAGATGAGGAAATGAGGGATTGGATCAAAGCAGGGTGTGCACCAAGAGAAAAGGATCATGTTTGGATCTATTGGGATGGAAGACCAGTCATGCCAAATTCCATGTTGTCAACAATGGCAAGAATGTATCATGGCCAGGGACACCTGGGGAGGGATGCTATGATCAGGTCCTTTAAACAAACCTGGTACAATGCAAAGTTCAGGCTGATTGCAGAGAGCATCTGTCAAAGATGTTTGATTTGTCAGCAATTCAATACTGGAAAGAAAACAGTAGTGAGCCTAGGAACAATAGGCAGAGAAGGAGGTCCTTTTACTAGAATGCAGATTGATTTCATTGAAATGCCCCAAGTCAATAGATTGAGGTATGTTCTAGTGGTAGTCTTTTTGTTCTCAAGGTGGGTGGAAGCATATCCAACTAGGAGAAATGATGGAATAACAGTGGCAAAGTTGCTGTTAAGAGAGTTGATTCCTAGGTACGGGTTTCCAGTGACAATTGAGTCAGATAGAGGATGACATTTCTACAATGAGCTCATGGGTTTAATTTGTGAAGCATTGAGTATACAGCAGAAGCTACATTGTGCATACAGGCCAGAGGCTTCTGGCGTTGTTGAACAGATGAATGGCACAATTAAAAACAGAATTGGCAAGATGTGCTTAGCCACTGGAATGAAATGGCCTGATGTCTTACCTCTAGTGCTAATGACTATTAGATCTACTCCAGATAGAACTACAGGGTTGAGTCATCATGAAATATTGATGGGACGTGCTATGAGACATGCATTCGTGCCTGTCAACAAGTTGATGACAATAACTGATGACATGATTTTGGATTACTGTAAAGGCCTGGCTGACACATTTCATTCTGTGTTTCACCAGGTTGGAGAAGACGCCACTACACTTGAAAAGAAGCATGCCCATGATCTGAGTCCAGGGGACTGGGTGAGAATAAAAGTGCACAGAAGGAGAAATTGCTTGGTTCCAAGGTGGGGAAGGCCAAGACAAGTCATTCTGACTACGACGACTGCTGTGAAGTGTGCTGGAGTGAAGAACTGGGTTCATGCAAGTCATACTCTGAGAGTTCCAAATCCAAAGGATGGGACTGGGAAAGAGTACTTTGAAGAGTCAGATTCCAGTGATGATGCAGACACTGAAACAGTGAGAAGAAAAAAGAATCCTGAAAGGGGGGAAAGAGAGTCAGAAAGAGAGTCAGGTGATTCTTTTTTCTTACCAAGAGAGGCTTCAAGAGAAACTTTGAGAACCTCAGAAGAGAGTTCAGATTCTGGAAGAGTGCCTGAAGTTCCACCGAGCAGTGAAAAAGAAAAAGAGAAAGAAAGAAGAGAAAAGAGCAATTCCACAGAGACTACACCTGAGTCAGATGAAGAGATTGAGGATCCACCTGAGATTACTTCTGAAGAAGTAGGGTCAGAAGAAGATAGAGAGGGACAGATTGCAGAAGACCCCCGAGGAGGTGTAGGGAACATTCCTGATAAACTAGGTGAAGGGACAAGTAGTTAGCAAGAAGATTGCGTGTCGCAGACCCGAGGTGGGACAGTAGTAGGGAAATCTCAATCGGTGGAAAAGAAGTCTGTGGAAAAAGAGAAAATCATTGATGAACCAGAGGCAAATGAGACAGAATCAGATGAGAGTGAGAATGAGAAACCAGAGGGTCGAGTCCTGAGAAAGAGAACTTGGATTGGAGAAAGAAACAACAGAGAAGTGAAACAAAAGAGAAGTGTGAAAGGAGATCTTTGGCCTAACAAGATAAAGAGGCTGAGATATCGACTGACACGAGTGAATTCATCGAAAGCTGAACAGGTGAACGAGGTGTCAAGTCAAAATCAAGCAAAAGAGGAGGAACAAAAGAAATCAAAAGAACCAGAGGAGATCAAGAGAATCAGAAAGCCCAATCAGAAGTATAGGTCACCGGAATGGATGTATGTGGCACTGTCTGAAGAAGAAGAAGAGGCAGAAAGTCAAGGAAATCCAGAGGGGGCCTTACGGAGAGTGGTTGAGGAGGAGAAAACTGTTGGAATCCTGAAAGTTATCTTGACTGACATTGGAGAAGAGTCAGATGCTCAGGATATTGAAGATCTGATACAATTTGATGTTGCTGAAGAAGAAGTGAAAAGTGATGAAAATCCAAACTGAGTGAACTAAAGGAGTCACTTAGAAAAGAGTGAAGAAGAAGAAATCTAGAAATTAGTAGATTAAAAACGATCTAGTGTTCTGAAGATTCAGTAGTGGAGTAGTAGAGGCTAAGTCAAAAGACACAGTCAAAGTAGTAAAATGGCTAACACAGTGAATAATCAAAGTAGATGTACCTTCTTGAAAAGATGGTGTAGAATGTGCTGCTGCTGTACAGGACTATTAATGCTATTATGGAGTGTACTTGCTTTATTAGTTACTTTTAGAGTTACAATAGACACTCTTGGAATACATACTGAGAATGAGACTAACATAGGGAAAAGTTCACAGAAAGTAGTACCAACTAGAATTAGTAACCTATACATACATAAGGATAGGTCAATTAATGATTTTTCTAGCAATGTTTTTTCGAAATTGTTGTATGAATACGTAAAGACAATGGAGGTAAGGGATTGTTACGTCTGTATGCAATTGCCTGCATCCGTTTCAGAGGGAGTTACTTATCATCATCTTCCAGCTACGTATGGGATTTCATGTAGTGTGTTAAGTAGTGTTTTCTATTTGTTAGGGAAAATAGATTATGAGATGTCTAATAAGGGTAACATTTTTGGGCAATTGCCTATGAATAAAAACCTGAATCCTGCTAAAGAAGCTAACATTTTAGGTGAGATTTTTATTGAAACAGAAGAATTAACATTAGATTACATTTTTAGAAACAATTTAACTTGTAGTTTGAAGGAGGAAGAAAAGGCTTTCCTAGACATGGTAAAGAAAAGGAGAGTGAGCATGCATGAAAAGGCAGGAGGATATAAAATGAGTGAGACAGTGTGGGACATTGAGATGGGAAAGGAGTTGAAGAATGGGGCCAGTCCAACTTTGGCTTTAGATGCACCACAGAAGGGTAAACTATGCATTACCAGAAGGAAATCCCAGTATGATAATTATTTCATTGGGACTAGTGAGTGCCATGATACATACTTTATTGCAACGGGATGGGAATTTAAAGGAGGAGAAGATCCAGTTTTCCCGGGAGTGTATTATATTTGTGGGAACAAGGCTTATTACAGGTTGCCTGACCATTGGTATGGCACATGTTATGTTGGCCTGGTCTTTCCAAAGATTTTTCATATGGATAGAATAGAAGATGCGGAACAAATTAATTTACTAACACGCTTTAAGAGAGAAACTTGGTCAGAAATTGTAGGAGATATTTTTGGAGCTTTAATTCCAGCAGTGGGAATTTCATTAAATGCATATGGAATTCGGAAGCTGTCAACAGTGGTGGATCGCTTATCGACAAGTACCGCTGGAGGGTTTCTGTTGGCAAATACAGAGATGGTTGCCTTACGCGCCATGTCTATGCAAAATCAACTTGATATTTTATTGGCGAAGGAGGGTGGAGTCTGTGGAATGCTGAAGGTTCAACATTGTTGCACTTACATTCCTGATGAAAGCAAAGATCTGAAGGTCTATATCAAAAATATTACTGATTTGCATGAAGAATTAGTACCACTGGAAGCTGAAAGTATCTGGACTAAAATGGCTAATAAGATGATTGCTGTTAAGAATTTTATTGCTAAGATAGGTAGTACCATTTTTGGTAAAATATTATTTCCATTGACATGTGTGATTGTTGCTTTATTGATTCTTAGATTAGGGTGTTTATGTTGTAGAAATAGGAGGAGTAAAAAGAAGATAGTAAAAGAAAATACTGAAAAGAAACAAAAGAGGTCAAAAAGAGACCCACAAGAAATAGAATTAGAAGAATTTAGAGAGAGCGTGTATTTAGAAACGAGAAGGGATGATGAAAGAGAAACTGGTGTGTAGCATGAATGCAAAAAGACATTTGAATTTCTCCTAAGAAATGGGAACTACATTTTTTGGGTTGGATTTTTGTGGTGATGATATATCACCAAAGGGGGGATTGCTGGAGCAGGGTTTTCTATTTAAACTCAAACTTCAGTTTATATTTCTATATGTCATAATTAAAATTACTAATGAATAATTATTAGATATTAATTTTATCGAGTGTTCTGACTAATCAACTTTACTAATGAAAGAATTACACGTGGGATTGCAATTGCATGGCTTAAATTAATATGTGAACTAAGTTGGTGAGCAAATTAATTAAATATGTGTGACCTAAGTGCTATTTGTTATGTGTTTGCGCTTTGAAATAATATGCCTTAATGCTTCTTTTTGTCGCAAATGTCTAGATAATTACATACACATAAGGGTATTAGTGGGAATTAACACTGTTTAATCAATACGATGTAGTAACGTTGTTTTGTGTTTCTTTTAATTAAGATTGTCCATTTTGGCCTATTGAAAGATGGCCGACATTTACAGCCTGCATTTGAGTCGATGAAATACGAATAGAGGCCTCGCTGAATATGGTTGAAAACATGACCTCGGCCTCTGTCTGAGCTAAAAGTTACGAAAGGACAGCAGCTCTGGGCTCATCGCCAGACATCCTTGGAAGAGAACAATTGTCACAATGAACATTTTGATAAACTTGCAGTGGCTTCACTATAATTCCGGAGAAGAGCATCCATGAATGTTGCGGATTTAGTTTGTGCTTCCTTTTTCCGTGTTTTTATTTTTGAGATATTCGAGAGCGGAGGGTTGCGAGCCAACATCCTTTCCTGCTCGGTCTGCTCAACGGTCGTTTAGAGCTTGTTTGTAACTTTTAATGTGTAAGTTTTAGTATAAATATTGTCAGACTAGAGAGGGTCTAAGGCCACTTCTTCCCGAACTTATGCTCGAGAGGATCGATGCTGATTGAGAGGACGGCGACTCGGGAGACTTTACTGAGAGACCTGTCCTGATCTAATTACGACATTTAGCTAGAATAGGTAACTATGAGAATAATGATTTTGCTATTGAATGACTTTTCATTTGAACTTATTTAGATAAAGTAATTTCTTGTTTGAATTTCGGTGTTGGGTGGTTATTTCTTTGTCATTTATTGAGATCTCAAATGTGTTCTAATTGTTTAAATCATGACTCGAGACAAATCAATTAGGTTGCATTGACCTCACTTTAGATGCAGATTGATTTAGGAGTTCTCTCATATATTCAGTGTGGATAGAGTAATAGGATGATTGTTAGTGTGATGGGCCCTAGCGTGATGAATGTATGTGCGTGTGACTGTGGAAATACTTTATCCGTGGAAGTAGGGAGAATTTATAAGCTCTGATCTGATCTGCAAGTCAACATCATCAGATCCCATGGTCTCAACATAAATTCCTATGCAGACTACACCCAACTCCTCCTCGCACTCACCAACGACCCCACCACCACCAGAACTAACTGCCACAGATGCATGACAAACGTCACCGACTGATGAAGAACAACTGCCTTCAGCTGAACACAGACAAGGCTGAAGTACTGATATTTGGCAACAGCAGAAACACATTGAATGACTCCTGGTGACCATTAGACCTCGGACCCACACCCATTCCAGTCATGCCAGAAACCTCAGAATCATCATTGACAACAAGCTCACCATGAAATCACAGATCAAGGCCGTATCCCCCGCCTGCTTCCTCACTCTGTGCATGTTACATAAGATCTTCAAGTGGCTACCCCTACATACAAGACACACTCTGACACAAGCCCTCATCACCAGCGGACTGGACTACGACAATGCCCTCTATGTAGTAATCACCACACACTTTCCACAGAGACTTCAGACCATACAGAATGCCGCAGCCTCGGCCTTCCCTGACAAACCCACATCACACCCCTCCTCAGGAATCTCCACTGGCTCCCCGTACAGAAGTGATAATATTTCAAGCTGCTGACCCACGCACACAAGGCTCTACACAATGAAGGGCCTGCCTACATTAACCACCGCCTGAGCTTCCAACAACCGTTGAGAAGCAAATGCTCCACCTCCCTCTCACTTGCCCATACTCCCTGCATCTACCTAAGCTGAAGTGGAGGACGCTCCTTCTCCCACATCCCAGCAAAGACCTGGATCAACCTCCCCACACACCTCTTGACCATGATCTCACTTTCGTAATTCCGAATGGCCCTCAAAACCTGCCTGTTTGAATAAGCCTCCCGGAGCTGGATACCCATTTGGTTAATTAGCCACGCTTTATAAATCCTGATTGATTGATTGAAACAACTTGAAATCATACGTTATGTAGGCAATAAGGAAGAGAACAGACACGTTAGTATACTTCAACATGGTTCATGTATATATGTTATTGCTTGTACCATTATGGTGTAACATATTTCAGGGTAAATGTCTGAGAGACTGACATTAGTCACAGTAACATAGAACCCTTATTCCCATTTAGTTGTTTTCTAAATGTAGTTTATTTTTTGTTCCTTAAAGCAAAAAATGGTTCTCTGCATTTTTGCCTATCAAATAGGTGCCAGAAAACAGAGAAGAAATTAGTGTCAGACTAAAAGTTGCTACTTTGGAAATTAAGTGAAGAAATTAGTACTATGTGAGTAATCTGCTTCTAACATTGCATCTGTTTGTTAACCAAAGTTTACAAGCCTGTGTCTTAAAAGGCCTATCTTCAAATTGTTTTGATCTTCATGGATGGCAGCAGACACAGAGATGGGTTACTTAGAAACCTCCGCCTGACCTTAAGATGTCTGTGGCTATCTTGCAACACACCCCATCTGCCTCTCTACTAGTGTCCTTTTAATTTGTGCACACACCGTAGGTGAAACAGGCATCATATGTGGAGTGGGATGTCAGGGCTGCTTATAGGCAACAGACATTCACAAGATCCTGGATCAGGCTGCACACAAGTAGGTACCAGGAGCACAAAGGCATTAGGAGACGCAACCTATCTCAGTCATAAGCATATTGCATGATGATATCCTCTAGAGCATACCCTAACAAATTCAGTCCAGGATCATCCCAAGAGTGTATTTATTAATTTAAAAGTATGTTAAAAAAGAAACAATGACTAAGCCTCAGGGCAATCCTCAAGGGGGTGGCACGAGAATCAGAATACACAGAGGCAGGCTTTGGAGTGTGGCTATGTTTTATTCAGAAACTGTTCTGATTTTGAATACGTGAGGTGCAAGGTAAATGCTATTGTTGGAGCACTAAATGAATATTTATGCTTATTCTTGAGTCTAAAAAATGAAATAACAGCCACCCAGAAGCCCTCCAAGGCTTATTCTTTAAACAAAAAGTTAAGGTGTTTAAGAATGGTTGTTTGTCAAAAGAAGATTTGACTAAAGATTTCATCACCCACGCATACCAACATCCAAAACACCAGAATACACTCTCTGGAGTCAAAAGACATTAATATTATATTGGCATGCAGACTTTGCCAAGTGATTAATTTATTCTGTACATTGTGCCACATGGGCTGCTGTTTTCTTCATTTACAGAAATGGTTAGATCAATGGAAATGAGTAGTCGCATAGCCCTCCCGCTCCCTATAGAAATTAGTAGTCGCACAGCTCTCTCGCTCTCTATGGAAATGATTGAGCCGCATACTTATCCCGCTCTCAATGAAAACGACTAGAGGTACAGCTATGGGGCTCTCTAACTACCTCTTCAGCTTGGGCTTTGGCATCTATTAGGGAGGTGCTGCACGAATGTCTGACTGATAACCTTGTGGAGAGGGGAGGAGGCAAGCTCCTTTCTCTCAGTGGCCTCCTGCGGCCTGCTTCATTATCTCTAGGACACTGACCTTGTTCCTCTCCTGGCCACACCCCACCACCATTATTTCTAGTTTCTTAAGTCTCCCGGCCCAGGCTGCAACCTTCTGCTCTCTACTACATGTAGGCCTAATTATAACTTATGTTCACAATTTAAGAAAACCCACACACTCACAAGACGTATTTTATCTGGTGAATGTTGGACTTGGCTCTTGCTGAAGGGTCATCCCCAAACTTTTTGCCTTTACCCTCCTGTTTTCAGAACATGTTTTTGTTGGCTTTTAGGACTCTGCAAACGTTACCACTGCTAACCACTAGCAAAGAACTTGTGTCCTCTCATTTAAAGATAATAGAAATTGGCTAACACCCAATTGGCACATTTAATTTACTTTTAAGTCTCTAGTAAAGTGGTACCACATGTAAGCAGGGCCAATAAAGTGAATGCTACTAGTGGGCCTGCAGCACTCATTGTGCCACCCACTTACGTATCCTTCTATCAATGCCTGAGGTCTGCCATTGCAACCTATGTGTGCATTCTTAAACTGCCATTTCAACATGGGAAAATAAAATAAACCTTTTGTCAAGCCCCAATCCTTCTTTTTAATTAGTATATCAGCCCTTGGGTAGGTCCTGAACAGACCAGAGTGTAAGATGCAGTGTGTTTAAAACGTAGGACAAGTACTTTTTATTTTTACATGTCCTGGTGGTGAAAAATCCCCTACATTCGTTTTTCACTACTGAAAGGCCTGCCTCTCCCATAGGATAACATTGGAATTACCTTATTATATTTAAAAAGCTGTAACTTGCAATTGGGATCCGGTAATGGGTCCAGATTGGTGTCTAAAAATTATTAAAAGCCCTCTTCCAGAGTAATCCCAATTCTGAAAAAGCCACTTTTAGGAAGTTTGCATTTTCTTTCCCTCATCATTTGGTTCCTGCAGCCTAATCCTTGGCCACATGACTATGTTTAGCTGGTAGTTGGTCTTTCTGCATTCTTCCAAGACAGTGAGACAAAGTGAAGATAGGCGTTAACAGAATAGGCCACTCTGAGATAACGAGGGGGAGGAGCTGTCACCTATCACACTTGCACATCACAAAAGCTCTGCCTGAGCTCTTTCACAAAGGGTTTGATATTGGTTTATTGTGACCCCCAGACAATCTGGGTTTAGGCTAGGGAGGAGGTGATGCCTGACACCTCAGGAGTGTGGAACCCTCTAGAAGCTTCCTCCACTTCAAAGTGGACACCAGATATTAATGTTGGCCCTCAGACTCCACCTCTTCAGAACCTATGTACTCTGCTGGTAAGAAGAAGGACTGCTGTCCTCCTGAAAGGAATGCCACTCTGCTGGACTGCTACTCTGAAGGACTTCTGCCCTGCTGTGCAGACCTGCTGCCTGCTGCGCTCTTGTCTGGATGAGAAGGACTGGACCTGCATCTGTTCAACCCAGGACCACAGAGTGACTCCAAGGATTAGTTTGCTGGTTTCCTGACTACAACCTCAGGGACAGAAGGCTCTAACAACATTCCACCCAGCACCTGGACTCTGCCATCTGTGAGACCTTACCTGCCACATGGTGCCACCCCAGTCCTGGACCCTTGGAAGTGGGCCTGAAGGCGCTCTACCAGCCCATCTGTAGATCCAGCAGAGCCTACGCATCTCCTCTGCTGGTGCCACCCCCAGCAGAACCAACGCATCGCCTTTGCTGCATGGTCTTTCCTGATACAAGGACTTCGCATCTCAGATCTCAGCCCCATTGGAAATCCCTCTTCGTGATGCATCCCTTATGCAGGTCCTCGCATCCCAAGCCTCTTGTCGATGGCAGCCTCAATGACAAAACAGGACTGCAGCTTCTTCAAAAGCAGCTTGTTCGGCCTTTAGACCCATGGCACCCATTGCAACATCAACAGTGATAAGTATTTGCACAAAGTTGGTGCTCCCATCTAGCCCATTGCAAAGTCCTATTGGGAGAACAGTGAGAACTGCCTTACAACATTGTCCGTAAACCAACCACCCATAATGGCAGAAACCAACCACCCATAATGACCGGAACCACTGAAGAAACAGTATCCAGGAATAAATATAATGGGATGCAGGTGCTGATGCATCCATGTGGTCACGACAGAATACACAAAGAACATAGCTTGCGAAGTCTCACACAACTTGCAGTGGAAACGCTCGGGCGAGGATGCTAATTAAAGCGACACCCGGTCTCGAAGCACCGCTTGCTGTTTGGACTCTCTAACTGAGCACAGTACGTCTCTAACCCGGCTCCTCAGTGGTATCTTGATCCCGGGTCTTAGAGTCTTCTAACTTTCATGACCCGGCTCGCGCAGCACCTGGACATAAGACAAAGAAAGGCAGAACTGCAGAATCACATCCAAGAACAATGTTATTGCTACTTGTACTTACCTGTTGTTATTGCAAGCTTGCTTCTTGTACTTACCTGATGTTTAGTGCAAGCTTGCTACTACACTATATGACCATAAATAGGAATGGTGGACTTAGTAACCTCAGGGTGCAGCCATGAACACAAACCTGTTTTGGAACTGTTTACATTACTCATTGTTCTTATTCTCATTGCAAATTGAGTGTTATACATATAATTATTGATACTACAGTGTATAGTGATGTACTAATCTGTGAACATTCTATTATGTGTGATATGATATGCTGTATAACTAACCCAAAGCTCATCTTGCGATTTGTTTTAACACTATGATGTTCATATAGTTTGTGTTACGTGATACATTGTATAAATAATCAAAACACTTTGGACCTTATTACGATGTTTGGCGGACTTGCAGTCGCCTGACACAGTATTAGTATGGTAACTACCCAACCATTGGTCGGCGGTTCTGCATACCATATTGCAATGTGACCACACTTGCTGGGGTTGTAAACTCTAATGTCCCTATGGGAGCTTGTGCTGCAGCCATAAACTGGCCGTAGCACAAGGTCCCATAGAGAAATGGGAGTTTGAGTGCGGTGCAGGGATTCACAGTGCTCCTCGGCCCCTAACCGGAGACGCATGGTGAAGGGGGCCCTGCTAGGGAAACTGACATCGCCATTGCGTTGATGTGCTGGTCTCCAACTGGCTGACGTGCTCCTTGAGCCTGTCGGAATTAAGCCAGAATGACTGGCTGGTTTCAGTTTCGAATGTCTGCATCATAATGCGGCGGTTGAAACTGAAACCGTGATGAAGCTTGGAAAGCCTCAAACAGACGTTAGGAGGTTTTCCGAGCCACATCATAATCGAGCCCTTATTGTGTGATTTGTTTAACAGTAGGTATGATGCATGAGTCCTATCCTTACGAAGTAACAGAACTGGAATGACAATTGAAAACAAAGCATGAGAACAATCTAACGAGATATAAATTGTGACAACATCTGTAGGAGTAATTAGCAGGGGGAGTAGGTGAACACTTCTATTGGAAGACTCCTAATACCCCTTTGTTTCAGTTAACACCCAGGGATTCCTAGGATCCACTCGATAAGTTAGCGAGGTCAAGAAAAACAGGACATGGGATCATTAAAGGTATGTTAGGTTGAATGCTGCATTTATAGAGAAGGAGTAGATAACGCTCACACCACTTTCATTGATAATAGGTAATCCCAGATATTTCTCATTGCAGAGTATCCAGACCATTGATCTCACCGAACATCACACGATGAGACCATTACAGAGGTTTTTTTTGCAGAGTTTTATATAGTGTGAACTTGACCCGAATCCAATCAGGTATCAGAGCGTTTTACATAGCACCAGTTACGTTACATGAGGACACACATTCATTTTTTTTGTTTTTTTGTTAGGCATGGGGAGATTAAGTGATTTGCCCAGAATCACAGGATATTTTAGCATTGTTACCGAGACTAGAACCCAATTCCCTCAGGTCCGAGGTCGAGCGCCCTAACCGTTAGGCCACCTTCTCTACCCTCTCTTCCTCCCATTATTACATAACAAGGGGACACAATGTAATGACCGCTCATGATTTGGCCCTCTGTGTTGAACTCTGTAGAGAGATGAACATGCATTCTACTGAAATAATTTGTAACTTTTACATACGGAAAATAATTCAGAGAGAAAATGTGACTTAACCCCTTCGCCGCGGCGCAAATTCCGCCGCGGCGCTGGGGGGGTGCGGGGTGAGCGCGGCGCCGACATGCTCGTGACGGAACCACGCCATCATGAGTCACGGGCGAGCTGTGCTCATGATGGCGTGGTTCCGTCACGACTCCGCCCACTCTTTATTTCGCCCGTACAGGCGGGGAATCAGCGACGCGTGGGCGGAGCAGCTGCAGCATGACGGAACCACGCCGTCATGAGCACACGCCGCCCGTAGCTCATGACGGCGTGATTCCGTCATGCGCACGCAAGGGGTTAAATATGCAACCTTGATTTTGAGAAATTTTGGGTTTACTCCAAGTGGTACATCTAATTCGTTTTCAGAACCAGGGTTTTTTTTTGAACGATTGTTTGCATTTTTTAATTTAAAATATTCAGAAAGTGCAGACTGCAAAACAGAAAACAGTGATGCCATACTGCAAATGACTACCACAAACCAATAATTTTAAAAATCGTTTTTCTTGGTATGATCAGGGGTGACCTCGGAAGTGAATAGAAATAATTATATGGCAGTGCAGTTCAGTGTAGATTTTGACATTTGAATTCTCTTTCTTTAAGCACAACCACGTGTGTTTTCAAATTAAATTGAGGAAAGGGCAAAATAGACATTAGAATGCTTGGAGGCAACATTAGGCCAGAGACGTAATTATCTGCCATAATCGCATGAAAGCCCGTACTTCTCAATCCGACTGACATACTTGCCAACATTGTGCACTCAGGCCAGGCTTGCAATATCCTGGTACACTTAGAGTCGCATCCCGACTCTGCAGTTAAGTAAACCAAACCTTCAAAAGTTTTCCCAAAGAAAATCATTCATATTCAGAAGTAAAGTGCAGTCACAAGAGTGGATAAGCACCCTTTTTTGGTCTTGCTGAGTCAGCGCGCATGCGCTGCTTGGAGGGACTTTAGTAAGGGCTTTAAAAAATGCTACCGCCGACTACAGCTTGCAGTGCATGTGCGCGGGTGCGCGCTTCAGCAGAGGCGCCATATGGCGTGATTACTGCTGCGCGCGCACCACTCACGCACATGCACTGCAAGCTGTGGCCGGCTGTAGCATTTTGTTTTAGCTTGCTAATCGCGGCACCCGTGCTTTACTTTTAACGTTAAAAGTAAAGCGCTGGTGCTGCGATTATAGCAAAAGTAAAGAAATAGAAACAAACATCTATTTCTTTACTTTTGCTATAATCGCGTCTCCCGTGCTTTACTTTTACGTTAAAAGTAAACCGCCGGTGCCACGATTAACCATTCCTTCTATTCATGCACACTACACGGTGCACCCAGTTCCATGCCACTCAAGTTCTCTTACATTTAGACTTACTATCAAAAGTTAAAGTGCTGTGGAACAAAGGCGCGTTATATGCAAATATGTTGATGCTAGGCTTACAAAGATTAACTTGCAGTTCCTTCAAGAAAAATAACTTGCTGCTGCTCAAAGTCTTCTCCTCGTATATCTCTAAACACTTGTATCTGTTTAGTGGTGCAGAATGTTATACAAATATTCTACGAACAAAATTAATTTATAAATTTAAGTTTTTATGGAAAAACTAGACCCAGCATCTACCATGAAGCTGTTACAAGCACAGGAACATTGGAATTATTTAATATCGCAATGATAACAGGCCTAAGTTATCTCCTTCATGCCTGCCAAATTTTGAAAGTATTTTAGGAGATAAATATTGAGTGTAAATGTGGACAGTTCACCCAGTCAGCGATATTGTTGCGGCGCGGTTGTCTAGAGATCGAAGCCACTTTACTACAGCCCATCACAGGTTACTAATACATGCACTACACGTCGTTTATGGAGAGACGTTTCCTACACTCAAAGTTCCGTTTGGGACATTTCACAGATTTTTTTTCTTTTTGAACACTTGCTTCCGTTTTCACTGATGCAAGGTTTTTGTCGGGTTCCTTTCTATTGATTATGCACAAAAAGAATCGAAGCCCCAGCGTCACTGCTAGTGTCGGCCAGCTTTAGTATCAAAGTGAAAGTCAACATGTATTGAAAGGCCACACCCACTCCAGAAGAATTCTAGTTAAACAAGCATCCATAGACTTCCTCCGATTAATTGTATCCACTTTTCCTTTAAACCCCATCCTTAATCCCCCTGGCGGCATTTCGTTACTTGTGTCTAAAGGCGGTTTCCCTTTAAATACCCAGAGCTTCATTTCCTTTTGAAAGCGGCATGCTTTATAATTGAGAAATGTCAGCTTTATTAAGAACTCTTGCTTGCAACTGAAACCGTCCACACTGTGCGATTTCTCAGGACACCAAACCACAAAAAATAAACAGGATAAACACCTTGGCAGCCATGTTCGAGCCACCCGCTGCTCGCCACTCACAATATAAACAATCTAATTTCTTTCGAGTACGTTTGGGAAAGAAGTCGCTGTTTCAAGCACCCCCGTGTTGAACTTTGGCCAGATAACTCAAGTGACATTTCGTAGTGGCTTGTGCGGGGTGCCTGCGAGCAGCTAAGCCCCCGTTTAGCCTCTTTGATTGTCTCGCTTCTATTAAACGTCGAGTATTCGATTTAAAACTGTTTAAAATGCAACCCGGGCCCCTCCCCTGTCCCTGCGGAGTGTAAACAAACGGGGAGAAAGAAGCACAAAGTACTACCCTTTCAGTTTCGTGTTGTGTCAGCACAGAGCTATACTAACCTTCGGCAGGCTCTGTGCAGCCCTGGGCTCTCTGCCAGCCCCTGCATCTGAGAACTGCACAGGAAACTTGCGCAGAGCGCTCTGCACTGCACACAAGCCCGAAGGCTCGGCTTCGAAGTGGTGTGTTTTTTTAACTTCCATTCAATGAAGCGCGATGGTGCCTCGCTGCACACTTGCAACTAAAAGCTTGCATCATCGTTCTGTCCTGCACGGGGACCCGTGCCTCGCTTATATAACATTCGCTACTACTGTAAAGTGCACTCGAGTCACAAAGGTCCTGGCAGATACATAGCCAGCAAGGAGGTGGAGCCATGGCAGCACTCGCTGGCTTGTTGGAAAAGAAGCCCTCAGTTTTTCGGTGGCAGGCTGCCAACGTTTTCAAATGCTCAACTTCAACAATTCACGGTGTCGATGTATTAATCAGCCAGTGACCCACTTTTGGCAGTTTTGTGCAGCACACACACAGCGCACAACAACGACCCGGCTCCCATGCCCATTTAAAAGGAAAATGTGTGAATATATAGGATGTTCGAGCTATTCTTTCGGTGTCTTTGGTCGTTTAGAGGTGTGGATGCTGCGTGACCAGGGCGCCCATTTTCCCTCTAGTCAGAGCTGGGTGTGTGATGCAAGGTAAGAATGTCAGCCAAGAGAAGGCCTCGCCTCTTTCTGCCACCTTTTTCAAGCACGAGGACCGAGATATGACCAGCACACAAGTGGCAGCAGGGGAGCGACCACGCAAAGGGCCACCCAAGATGCACAGCTCTCCCTCAGGGGCCCAGGGACCAGGGATATGCCTTGGCGAGCCTCCCCTTCCCTCACGATAGAGGGCTCTGTGCCTTCCCACCAACAAAGGCGGGAATGCTGTTAAGGTCCCTGTCTGTTACATAGTGTAAGATCGTGACACATGCTGGGTACTAGGACCAGCCCACGAGTGGGGAGGGAAACCAGGATTGAGGAGGAGGAGGAGCAAAGGCGGGGAAAGTTAGATAGAGTATGGATGCGGTACAGTAAAGAAGTGGAATAAAGAGTGTTCCATAAGATTCCCGTGTCGGTGTCGTGCTTACTGTCCTACGACACTACAACTGGTGACGAGGAGTGGTCATGGACCCTGCCTCCCTTACCATGCATTCTGGCGTGCTTCGCTGAATTGAAGCGGTGCTGTTTCGCGGACCGGGAGCCCACCCCGGCCGCATGCGTGCTGTCAGCCAGTGCATCTGCTAGTCACGACCCGGGAGCTCACCCCGGTCGCGTGGTCTGGGCCCTGCGCGCTCGTGTTGCTGCTGCCGTCGTGGGAGGAGTGCTGAGTCATGTGAGGTGCCCAGTGACCGAATCCAGGTGCACTAAGGTACCGGTGCCTGTATATTTCCAAGCTGCTGCCCTTGTGTGTGTGTGGCTTGCAAATCTCGCGAGGAGCGAGATCTCACGGCGGCCATCTTTGAGTCAGGCACCTCCACCAATCCCCTTACAAGGAGTGCCCAGCAGCCATTTTGGAATCAGGCAAATAGCTGAAAATAGCAACAAGCCATGGCAAATGTTCCTCTGACAGACTAATATATGCTGTAAATGACATTACAAGGCCACATTAGAATTATCCGTGGACTGCTGGTGTGTCTACAGAATATACAAGTGCAGATAACTGCTTTAAACTGAGTGACAAGCGCTGCGAGGGCTCTGGTGCGAGACTGGTCACTACCAAGGGGTTGATCAACTGTCTTCTACACAGTTGCATATAATGTCTGGATCACCCACATCAAGGCAGGTTCATGCCTCTGCGAGTACCAGTGCCGGAGCGGTGTCATCCACGTCCCCCGCACACATGGGTGGCCTTTTTATAGCCGCCAGAACCCCTGGTCCTTATATCGGGGGGCAACGTAATAAATAATGCTCCCTCAAGACCTGTATTCTAATTTCTTATATTTCATCAAAAAATTGATAGAAGATCTAAGTCAAACATGGGCTAACCAACAAATAACACCAATTCGCCACTTCAATTTATTTCTTTTTCTCTTGTTTATTATATTTTTATCTTATCCTTTTTTTAAATATAATATAATTTTTTTCACAAATAAATCAATCTATGACATCATCATTATATTTTACACATTATTTATGTCAATTCCCTAATACACAATTTATTTTTCCAAAACAAAACCCAGGAAGAGAACACTGAAAATTCATACTATTCAATCATACATCCACATACCATACACATCCTGTAGATAAATCTCAATAGTTGTCCCAATTAGCGCATTTTAGTTGTAAAACAGTCTTTATAACCCACAAAAAGGGAGCTACTACAATAATTGTAGGATTTCCAGAAAGACTTGGTCAACGCATTTCGGTGGCATAAGAAAACGTAGAGACCACCTTCATCAGGACCCACTACTTCTCATATCGCAGGTTCTCAAAACCTGGGATTTCCTAGAAAGATATATATATAAAAATGTATCACTAGCCACAAAAAAATATATAGGAATAAAGTTAAAAAGACACCGATTGGACCAAATAATACATATATCAAATGGTATAAAAGGAAGTAGAATTAAACCAAAAAGACCCCAGCATACATAGTGATACACTAAGTGTTGCTATACCTAACAGAAAAGGATTTATTTGAGAAGAAATAATTTGCTCAATGTGGAGGAGGAGTTTGTCCATGTGGTACTCTACTGTGACAACAAAGATGTATACCCAATATGTAAATTAGGTATTGTAGTCTAATCCTACCATACATTTAAAGGAAAGTACTTACTATATGAGGGAATAATATTGACCTACAATAATTGCTGTTATTGTTACAGGGAGTAATCACAGTTTCTTCTTATGTGACGATACCCTGGCAAAATCAGAGCAAGAAAACAAACATCAGGATAATTGCATTTATATATATCAATTCCATTATCCTTTTTTAATCTTTCTAAGTCTTTCCTGTAGTTCGACACAGTATTTACATACCCGTAGAAAGCACTTCAAAGTCCTTCTAGATGTAAGACAGAACCACGATACATCTAGTATTTATTCAGAGGTATTCCATATATCTGTGTAAAAGAGTTGTTATATTCTGCATTATCACCTATCTTCCACTATACGGGGCTTCCTTACTATGCTCTATCTCCAAAATAAACTAATCTTAGATACCTTTGAGTAGTGTATCTCATAAAGGTCACAAAGGCATTCCTATTTCATCCGTATCCAAGTCTGGAAAGGACCCCGAATCGGGTACACGATTTTAAAATTCTTCGTGGTGTCCCTATAGCAATAAAGATACAAGAGAATAGCTATATATTTTGCCATTGGAGGAAAAGGATGAAAAAGAGAAAAGGGAAAAGAAATATAGAAAAAAATGGAATTGCAAAAATGTAAGTCACATATTCTAAATTACCACAATCTAATATCTGATTTCCATAAAGGAAAAACGCAAGGGAATCCTAGGGAGCAGACAAGAGCAATTATACGGTGCTTAACAGAGATTTCTTCCCACAATCCTAACCAGGGAGAGTAAGAGAAAAAAAGCACAGAAATCCTATGATGCAGGCACCACGATTTATACACTGCTCAGCACAGATTTCTGCCAAATTCATTGCCGAAAGGGTTCCAAAACCCATTCTCGTAGTGACACGAAGTACCAACCCCGATATCTAACAAAAAAATATATCGGGGGTGGCATGGGTCTTCGCTGGCAAAAAAGGCTAGAGGACTTCGAAGACTTCATGAAAGGGTCATATGTGACTGAGGAAGAGCAGCAACTGATTGCACTACGCAATTTAATTGGGAAAGACGTTGGTCAGATCATAAAAGAACTTCCGGCCGACGCTGCTTTGTCATACGTCAATGTGCGTGACGCTCTGAACAGGAAATTTCTTCACAACCGAAACATTGATTATGAAAGGTACACATTTAACCTGGCATCTCAAGAAAAAGATGAGCCCATGAGTACTTTCATTACGTGACTGCGACGTTTGGCTCGTTACTGTGAATTTGACTCCTTCAAGACGGAAGATGCCCTTCGCCTGCGAATCATAGAAGATGCCAGTCTGAGTCGTTACGGAGACGCCTATTAAAGAAAAGCTACTCTCTGGATGAAATCGAAGAAATGACGCGAGTACACGATCAGGCAGAAGAACATGCCAAGAAAATGGAAGCTGGAAGAGGCGAAAAACGTGAACAGGCATTTAGGCTCCAATCTAGCAACAATAAAAGGTACTGTCTCACTATACAAATCGCCGTTGTCGCAGTACCAGTCGTACTGAAAAAAGACAGGAGCACCAGCTTAAATGTTATCGTTGTGGATATGACTTCCTTCACACGGAGACCTGCCCTGCGTTAGGCCAAAAATGCAGGAAGTGTGGCCGGGACAACCACTTTGAGAATGTGTGCGGAGCACCACGCAAAGACAATCACGGAGACAATTACAGACAGTCCAGACAGTACAACACTCGTCATCATGCCAAAGCGGTGTGGGACCGCAGAGATTCGTCCACTGGTTCTTCACAGTCCAGCCGTCATTCTCATGGGACATGCCAATCCCGTCAATCGCAATCACGCGACTCAAGGTCGCTGTCACCAATATCGCAAGACAGTGATGAGTATGTCTGCATGGTTGTGGATCCGGACCAATTGAAGAAGTACCCGCGATTACACCTTAAAATGGACACTCACTTGGCCAAGTTTGTTCTGGACAGTGGAGCATCTCTCAACTATATCTCAGTTGCAGAATACAAGAAAATGAATCCGCCACCGCATTTGCATAAAGCTGCCGTCCGGGTGTACACCTGGATGTCAAAGGAACCTCTCCCATGTTTGGGACAATTCCCGACTAACCTCACATACAAAGACAGGACTATTGCAGCCCACATCCATGTCATTGGTGGTCCTGAAGCAGATTGTCTTCTCAGCCTGCCAACGGCGGAATGACTTCGCTTAGTTGAATTTTTTTACAAAGTTGATGATGAACCTGACATAGTTCATAAGTTTCCTAAGCTATTCACCGGCCTTGGAAAGATGGCGCACTGTCAGGTTTGACTGCACATAAATGAACGTGTGACTCCCATAGCACAACATCACAGAAAAATCCTGTTTCATCTTCAACAGTCTGTAGAGGAGGAATTGCAGGACCTTCTCCAGGCTGACATCATCGAGATGACATCAGGACCCACTCCCTGGGTTTCTCCAGTGGTTGTAGTGCCCAAAAAAGGCTCACCTGGCAAAGTGCGTCTCTGTGTAGATATGAGAGCACCCAACACCGCCATAGAAAGAGAACGACACCCAGGGCCTCACATCAGTGACATGATTGCGTCCCTCAATGGTGCACAGATATTCTCTAAACTAGACCTTAACAAGGGTTATCATCAGCTGGAGCTTCACGAAAAATCGAGATATATAACCACATTCTCGACTCATCAAGGCCTGTTCAGATACAAAAGACTCAGTTTTGGAGTTTCATCTGCCGCTGAGATTTGTCAGGAGGCTATCAGGAAGGTAATTCATCACATTCCCAACACGCTGAACTACATTGATGACATCCTTGTCTATGGCGCGACACTGCAAGAACATGACACGGCACAAGACCGAGTCTGTTATGCTCTGTTGGATGCCAATCTCACGTAAAACAAAGACAAATGTGAATTTCACAAATCCACCCTAAAATTCTTCGGACACATCTTCTCCGGCGCAGGAATGAAACCCGATCAAGAAAAGATTGCTGCTTTGAATGAGACCCCCAGGCCGCAAGATGCAGGAGATGTGTGTTCATTTTTTGGCATGGCAAGCTACTGTGCACGATACATCCATGCCACCATCAGTTACCCTCTGAGAAAGTTGACCAAACAAGGACACCCGTTTCAATGGACCACGAGATGTGATCAAGCATTTCATGCAATCAAAGCTGCGGTTGAATCTGCCAATACCCTTGCATATTTCATTCCTAGAAGGAAAACTGAAATCACCGTAGATGCAAGTCCTGTAGGACTTGGAGCTATATTAGCTCAATATGACAGAGAGAATGATCAGCGATATATTGTAGCATATGCCAGCAGGAGTCTCACGAACACAGAGAGAGCATACTCTCAGCCGGAAAAAGAAAGCTTGGCGGTGGTCTGGGCCTGCGAACACTTTCACATCTTTATCTACGGAAAGTATTTCACACTTATCACAGACCACCAGGCCCTGGTAACCATCTTTGGAAATCCTTGAGCCAAGATGCCGCCCAGAATAGAGCGCTGGGGTATCCGCCTTCAAGAGTATACCTACACCATCATCCACAAACCTGGAAAAGCTGCAAATCCAGCTGACTATATGTCCAGACATCCCAAGGCACTGTCCACATCCAATCCCTCAGTAGCTGAAGAATATATCCATTTTGTGGTGGCTCAAGCAAGACCACCCGCTGTCACTTTGGAGGACATCCTTGATGCTACCAATGAAGATGCCACACTCCGAAATATAAAACATCGCATTCAGATGAATAGCTGGAGACATCTGGAGGAATCCGGACAGAGTGAACACATTGACGGTCCTGAGCTGTCCTCTTTCAGACATGTGAAAGATGAACTATCCATCACCTCTGATGGTCTTATACTAAGGGACAAACGAATCATCATTCCGAAACAGCTGCACCAAGGAGTCATCAACTTAGCACATGAAGGGCACAGAGGTATTGTTGCCACGAAGAGGGTGCTGCGGGAGCGAGTCTGGTTCCCGACACTTGATCGGATGGTAGAACTTACCCTGAAGGACTGCCCACAGTGTCAGTTGGTGAGTCGAGAGGAGCCACCTGCGCCTCTCCAAATGTCTGAACTGCCGGATGGTGTGTGGCATCATGTCGCAGTAGACTTCTTTGGCCCGTTACAATCTGACAAGTACATCCTGGTCTAATGGATGAATACTCACATTTGCGCATCTCACAGCGTCAACTAAAGCCGCTTCCACCATACCTGTACTGGATGAAGCTTTCGCAGCATGGGGCATACCGAAGGTAGTCAAAACAGATAATGGCCCACCCTTCAATGGGCAAGAATTTGCTGCCTTTGCCAATCACCTAAACTTCAGACACAGGAAAATTACTCCATTGTGGCCACAGGCCAATGGAATGGTGGAAAGATTTATGGCCACTCTAAAGAAGACCATTCAACAAGCAGAACTGTCCAAACGTGACGTGCAAGTGGCATTAAATGAGGTATTACGAGCATATCGAACCACACCGCATCCCACCACAGGCAGGTGTCCAGCAACACTAATGCTGGGTCGCACCGTGCGCACAAGAATACCGGTCTGGGAAGATGCAGCCAGTAGCATGTCTCAAGACTCTGACCACGAAGAAGTATTAGCAAGAGACAGATTAAAAAAGGAGAAGATGAAGGAATATGCAGACAGACAAAGAAAAGCTGCACAGCCATCTATACAGGAAGAAGACTGGGTATTGCTGCGACAAGAACAACAGAGAAAAGCAGACTGTCGATATCATACCTGTCCTCTAGTGGTGACGAAACAAAAAGGGACTATGATCACAGCTGAATCAGAGGACAAGAAAATCACGAGGAATGTGACGCATTTTCAGAAGTGCATGTCTCATGTCAGAGACATGCTAACTGCACCCCGCAGTGTGGTCCAAGGAGATGCACCTGAGGTAGCAAGCGATCATCGACCTGCCATGTCTCCGGTCGAAGGGGAACGGGGGGCTCAAGAAGTACCCCTCTGGCCTCAGAGAACTCATCGAAGACCCGTTCGCCTGATCGAAGAACTGTAACTATGGTGTTTTCTATTATTGTATACTCCAACATGCATGGACACACTGGAAGTATTTCAAATTGTTAAGAAGGGGGAAGATGTAGGATCGTGACACATGCTGGGCGCTAAAACCAGCCCACGAGTGGGGAGGGAAACCAGGATTGAGGAGGAGGAGCGAAGGCGGGGAAAGTTAGATAGAGTAGGGACGCGGCACAGTAAAGGAGTGGAATAAAGAGAGTTCCATAAGATTCCCGTGTCGGTGTTGTGCTTACTGCCCTACGACACTACACATAGTACAGCAGCCACTCCATCAATCACCTCTGGGCCATTTTAGTTTCGAGTGACACTTACCAAGCGTGCCCCACGCAGATGCAGAGATCAGTGACCGGAAACTTGGATTGACGAGGAGAACGTGAGAACGTGAGCCGGGAGTCGGAGGACGCTCGACGGACAAGGTACTCACACCGAGGTAGGAACTACAGCAACAGTTTTATACAGGAGCCGGGGAGTAGTGGTTACAGCCTATTGATATAATTTGCAAGGACTGAGAGTTTTAGCGCTGTTCAAGAGCGGTGTAAAAAGATTCCTGAAGGGTTAAAATACTCACGCGGATCTGGCTGCTGAGCTCGGACTCTGAAGGTAACTTTGACACACCTGAGGCAGAAACTCCAGTTTCATCTCCAGTGCGCGAGCCCTACGACCCGCCCCCAAGGGCCGCAGGAGCCCCAGGCTCAAGCTCACGGCATAACTCTCCTCCGAGTTCCACGTACGGCTGGTGTCAATCCACTTGGGCAATAGTGCTGAAGGATTTTGTGCCTACCTAGGGGTGCCGCTCGTAGGCGCAGGACTTTCTACCTCACTCTTGGAAGGGCTCAAACAGTACTCCACAACGGATCCTGGTGAGAACTACAAGCTCTAATTTTAAACGGCACGGGGCTTTTACATGAACTTTCATTTTTTTACCTAATGGGACTGCGAGGACCAAGGGGCCTTTCTTATTGCTGATCTCCCGCACCTGGCCCTCTTCCCGACTCCTCCCCCGGCCAGTACTTCACGCCTCGCGGCCCCCGCTTCGCGGGAGCCGCTCGTAGGCGCAGGACTTTCTACCTCGCTCTTGGAAGGGCTCAAACAGTACTCCACAACGGATCCTGGTGAGAACTACAAGCTTTAATTTTAAACGGCACGGGGCTTTTACATGAACTTTCATTTTTTTACCTAACGGGACTGCGAGGACCAGGGTGCCTTTCTTATTGCTGATCTCCCGCACCTGGCCCTCTTCCCGACTCCTCCCCCTGCCTATTTAACCATCACTTGTTCTCGCGCCAGCGGGACGCGTGCAGGGCGTAGTCCGGGGCGAAGCCCGGGCCAAGGGCGGGCCCGTTTAAGCCTGTTCAAGACCGGACCGGGCCATCCCTCTAACACTTCTTAATT
The DNA here is from genome assembly GCF_964204655.1 of Triturus cristatus. NCBI lineage: Eukaryota > Metazoa > Chordata > Amphibia > Caudata > Salamandridae > Triturus > Triturus cristatus. The sequence continues at coordinate 656,200,825 of NC_140592.1, read as the reverse complement.
ATACACCGTGGTGAGGATTGGGGAGGATTGTAAGTACTGTTATTGTTCTAGACTGTCCTCTGTATCATGGCTGCCTCACAAACTAGAAGCAGGACCGCACCGAAATCCGCTGGTCTAACAGGAACCCTTGACAATTTTATTACAAGAGCAAATTCCGTAATTGACCAGGGGATAATATTAATGGAGTGAAGAGTTTCAAAAGATCTAGCTCTTGCTAAAAGATCCTCTATGGGCCACATCGCCAACGCACTCACTCCGGACCCTAGTAGGAGTGAATCCCTAGTTAATGCACTTCCAAATTGTGATAATGTGTATTGTAGAATAGATACAGCTCAGGCCCTACCATTCGAACAAGCTCTAGACTCCACTATAGCATCAACAATGCCTAGTTCACCCGAGAGATTAAGTCTCCCCCAGCTGCGAGGAAAACGTGAAGGGGCCATGCCAAAAAGAAAGAGAAATATGGCTCCTAGGGATGGGGGTAAAAAAGCGAAATTTGCTAAAGGTAACACTAGCAGTGAGATGATAACCAATCCATTAGTAACAGCCCCACCTATTGTTGCTCCAGTCCATGTCCCACCAGCACCCATTGAAATCCAGACAGGAACATCTAGCAGCAGTGATACTTTAGCGGAGACACATGCTACTATAAGTGCTCTATTGAGTGCTATTATCATGCCACTGGAAATGAGATTGTCTCGCATTGAGCAAAAGCTTTTGCGGATGGAACATGTAGCGTTGGATATACAGAGTAATCTAAAGCCAGACACCTTAAATCCATGTCCTGTTCCATCTGAAACTAGACATCCCCAGCCTGTTACAGCCATATCTAACAACACCACGGCTGCCCCACTAACAGTACTAAATACAAGCCATCTTTTAAGCGGAGCGTCAACTACTTCACTGCCGAGGGGGGATGCCAATCCAGATGTCAGAAAGGGGGGCCAAACGGAGACCAAGGAACATACTATAGACCTGCCACCCGAATGTAGCCCTTATGTGGCAATTTTGGTTGGAGTTCCTGAGCTCCCAAGCACAACTATAGAATCATTCCCATCTCTTAAAAATAAAGTCACAGATTGGCTTAATAAAAATCGGCCACTTCCCCCCCACATCACTAGTGAAATCTTGATGGCACGTAGAGTATCGTGGGTGGGCCATAGCCCCAAAACTATTAGGGGTGACTGCATTCTAGTTAATTTCAAAGATCCCAGAACTGTTGAACATATTTGCAATTGGAGGCACTCTAACTAGGGAGCGATGATTCAAACACACTCACTGTCTTATTTTTACCCCCGACTCCCTGGAATAGTTTGGAGAATGGGTGGTTACTGGTACAACACAGACGAGGAGATAGGACTGCAAGGGCTCCATATGATCAGCAGTTAGCAGCTGCCAAAATTTCAATTCAAAATAGATTTAGTTGTTTGGACCAAGTGGATTGACTTGGCCAGGTAATGGATGACACTCAAATGCATATTAACACTAGGGGCAAGGCTATTGGTGAGGCCGAGTGTATGCCGAGCATGGACGGCATAACTAATACTGTTTTAGAGCACTGTATCCCCACAGTTGAACCCCCTTCTGAATTCCGGGAGACTATATCTGATGGCATTGCTTCTGAAGCTACAGCGGCTACAGAGCAGCAACTGTGTGAAACTAGCACCATAATTGGGAATGACTGCAACTATCGTGTAGTGACTGGGGCACTTTTATCAACGGAATGGACATATGTCTATTCCAAGAGACGTGGGCCAGGGAAGAGGAAAGGAGAGTGGGATTTGCGGGCTTCCATATACCTGCACGATGGGGGGGGAAGGGACGACCGTCCGGGGACCTTACCACATGGGTAGCAACTCACTTGGGTTGCACTGTTGAGTCTCTTTGCACCCACTCGGATGATATACAGTGTGTGATCATGAAATGGCCTAACAGCCTCAAGCTTACTGCTGTGAATGTTTATTCGAGACCTGTTGGTATAGCTGGCGAGTCCGCTACGGTGGATGAGCTATCACATTTTTTATATTCTATTCCAACGGACACGTTTTTATTAGTAGCAGGAGATTTGAACTGCCACTTTGAACCTCTTCCGGGAATGGACTATGGTGCACTTGCATCTGAGGATGATTATTGGTCTATTCCGCCAACCCAATCCCCACACTCCAGGTCATGGTCTCCTTTAGCGATCCAAATCACGGCCCTTACATTAACCCATTCAATTAGGGCCTGTAATGGACGTACCCGCTCGGATATACCTTCTAGGTGTACATTTAATAAAAAGGGCCATGAATCACGTTTAGATTATATTATGGTGGGGACAAAGCTGTGGTCGAAGGTCATCGACCTTGAGGTTATAGCAAGGGATGACAGCGATCACAATCTTTTAAGGCTGGAGTTGGTCTTTCCGGACCCACAGGTGAAGGGACCAGGATACCGGGATAATCTAACAGATAGGGTAGTCCTAACAAATGACCGGCGCAGGGTTAAATGGGACAAGGTGGCGGCATCTTGCGAGGACCTGGCAAGACTGTATAATTCAATGTTGCCTTGGTTCATTGAAGTAGATGCCCTAACCTCCCAACAACCTCCTCCTGATTTTAATATTAAATTGCAGGCTCTACACATGGGTCTAGTTGGTACCCTATTTACTGTGCTCAATCCATTGGCAACCAAGAGAAAGAAAAGGATTCCTCTCTCCTCTTGGTTTAACAATGCATGTCGCTTGGCCAAAAAAGAGTTGATTCGGGCACTAAAACTTTGCAATGATAAGACCCTTATCTCTGCCAAGAGAACACACTATAAAGCTATGTTGAAACAGGCCAAACAGGATTGGGACTATGCAAAATGGACCGATCTATCCTGTGCCCTAGAACAGAATGATGCCCGCAAATTTTGGGCTATAATTAATACAGGAAGCGGTGATCCTAAACCCGCAACCGAACCCAACTTAGAGGCAAATGTCTGGGAAGAACACTTTAAAGCTTTATATGCTGCTGAAGCTAATACGGACACACATCCGGTTCTAGTATCATTGAATGATTCTCATGATACCATAGAGTTTACGGTGGAGGAAGTTATTAATGCCATCTCCAAAATTGCATCCAGAAAGGCTCCGGGGCTAGATAAATTGCCGGGTGATCTCTTTAAACATCAAACGGGGATCTGGGGACCTTATCTATGTATTTTATTCAACGCAATTTTGAGAGGAATGAACGTGCCCTCCACTTGGTTGGGTGCAGAAATTGTTCCCATCTTCAAGAAGGGTTCCCCTTTGCTACCGGCAAATTATAGGCCCATCAGCCTTATAGATGTCCCGCAAAAAATCTTTGCGCGGCTCATCCTTGATCGACTGCAGGACTGGATGGAGGAGAACGATATACTGAGTCAATACCAAGCGGGGTTTAGGAGGAACACTTCTACCATGGACCAAATCTTTCGCCTGCTATTACTATTCTGGAAAACGGCAAAGATTGAGGGTGGCAGCCTCTACATGGTATTTGTGGACCTCCGCTCCGCTTTTGATTTAGTGCCCCGGGGAAAACTATGGACTGTGTTGCTCAGTTTGGGTGTGCCACTTCCAATCCTGGCAATATTGATGAAGCTGCACGAGGGGAACTTTGCACGGGTCCGATATGGGAAAAATGGGGCTCTGACATCCAAGTTCCCCATTGACAGAGGGGTTAGGCAGGGGTGCGTTTTAGCGCCTACCCTGTTCTGCCTATATGTCAATGGCGTGATTTCCCATCTCAATAGTGCCCCTAACAATGATGCCCCAATTCTGGCAGGTAGCAGGGTGCCAGCGATTATGTTTGCGGATGACACCCTGCTACTTTCTAAGTCACCAATGGGAATTCAGCGTGTGCTCGATAGCTTCGAGGACTTCTGTAGAGGTCGTGGCCTGGAAATTAATGTTAACAAAACAAAGTACATGGTTTTTAATCCCTCGCATTCCACACGGCCGAGACCAAAATTAGATTCATCCAATCTGGAAAGGGTAAAAACCTTCGAGTACCTGGGAGTAACTCTCAGTGAAAGTCTCTCATGGGCCCCACAATTAGCGAAAGCGCAGCTGAAATTAACCCAGTATGCAGGGGGTATCCTCAGGCTCTCAAATACGTCTACCTATAAACCCATTAAACCTCCGCTTGAGATCTACAAGAGCCAGGCCAGAGCTGCAATTTTATACGGAGCGGAGCTTTGGGGGTATCTAACAGGGTCTGAACTTCTTAAAATAGAAAATAAGTTTATTAGACAGTTACTGTCACTCCCACAAAGCACCCCGTTGCAACCTTTAAGGATGGATTTGGGCCTGTGGTCCATCGACGATGAACTAGCCCTGAGACCCCTCAGATACTGGCATAGGCTGTGGACTACGCCGGAACTATTGCACTACAGAGCAGAGCTGAAGGAAATCTTGGCTAGTAATGGTTCACAAAAAATCCCTTGGCTTATGTTCCTAAAATCCCAGTTTATTAAACTTGGTTTACACAATATGTGGTATGATCCTGAAAAAAGCTGTAAGGCGATCTCACGGAAGCTACTTACCAAGATTTATGTGGCTGAACAACTTACTAGAGCACAGTCTGCTCCTAAGATTGGAGCTTTAACTAAATTATTTGTAAGTGCTAAGGACTTTTATCAATTTGAGAACTTTTTGGATATTATTTACCCTATTGCATCTAGAAAATTATACCTTCAATGGAGATATGGCACTTTACCCTTGAGAGCTTTCACTGGCAATTGGGCACACAACTCTACAGAGGCTTGGCCTGGTTGCAGTTGTGACAAAGAGGATGAGCTCCATGTATTGTTTTTTTGCCCTGTATACATCAAAGCAAGGAAATATTGGATAGTGCCTATCTGCAAAAATATGGGTTTTCGGCACTGTAGCCATGCTTTTAGAATTCTCAAGACAGACACCTCTGAATGTATAGTTTTTGCAGTCTCCCAATTCTTACTAGCAATGTGGACCAAGAGAAGGGGTCTGATTACCATTTAATGAAATGTTATGATATATTTACATGTTGTGTATGCTCTGTCTTTGTACATATTTATTTTTGTACTTTTTAACCCCTTCCATGCGGGGCTGATTCCCCCGCGGTGCTGACTGCTGCTTGCGCGGGCGTGGTCATGACGGAACGGTTCCGTCATGAGCACAGCTCAACCGACGCTCATGACGGAACCGTTCCGTCATGAGCGTCGAAGGGGTTAAGGCAAATTGCCGAAATAAAGATAATTTTGATGATGATGATTTGTTTTGCTTCGTATTCTCCATGCACATTTACTCAAAATTCTCGTGTGTGAATGAGTACATCCAATATAGGTAATTATATGAATACCTATTACTTACTACCTACGACATGCAACATGGGGACCAAGCAGACCTCCAAATGAGAAAAGCATGGTGGAGAGCTACCCATCACTCAGCCAACACACAAAACAACAATATACAAAACACGAAAGCAATAATTAGAAACAGAACACTAGTGTTACACTGAAAGTATAAGGCCAAAAAATAGCCCTACCATTTTGCATGAAATCTCGGTAGCCTGTTGACTGTTCTAAGCACATTGACGTTGGTGTTTGGGCAAGCTACTCACTAAATGGAGAGCACAAATTTCCATTCTCCTGCCAACCAGTCTGAACAGGCGGTATTCTGTTGGTACAGGCTCAAGGTACCAGCACGATCTGAGGGAGAACTGCAATGACACAACTACTGCAAATCATTAATTAATGGAACCTGGACCGGCTTTAGACCTGGCACTGCAGTCAAACTATATGAAAGAACTGCTCGGCTGAACCATCTTGTTCAGGGTTTGCAGGGCCGAGATGCACAGGTTACAGTAGCGCAGCCATGATGAGACTATCTTTTTGCACCATGTAGATCTGCAATCAAAATGGACACCGCATTTTCACATACCATAACTTCCACAAAAGATGGAAAGAAATTTCTTCGAATTGGCTTAAGATTCTGGAAAGACCTGAGGTTCGATGTTTCCAAAGGTTACTATCTCACTACCAGTGAAGCAGATATCACATCGGCCTGTTCCAAGTTTTGAGTTGGCAGCGGAATGCATAATTTGTGACCACATGAGCGTGAAGATGAACACATCAGTGCTCAGCAGCTAGCTAATTTCCCCTCAATAAAGCTTCACCCCCCCTTATGCTAGAAAGTTGAAGATCAGAACAAACTATTCTGCTTTTGCAGGCCACAGATTTTAGGTCTTTAAAATACATAATTCTGGTTCATCTCATCAATACTTGGACAAATCAGAAAAGGTTCATCAGAGGAGAAAAACTCCTTATCCAGCATCAATCTGCGTTATGGAAATGCACAATCACATTGTCTCTGTCACTACAGGCGCAATAACCCACCTGGCAACAAGCCAAGAGATATTAATACTTTTATCTACTCGATCAACAGGAGGCTCGCCATACAATCACAAGCCTTCAATGGAGAGCAGGAGATGGGTCCATATTTGGAGTTCTTAAAAACGTACACTGTTTTTAGAGAGCAATTTTAAATGTTGCCATTTTAACCATGATTGAGTGATTCTAAAACTTTTTTTCCTTCAATAATAAACATTTCGAATGAAATTATCAAATTTAACATCCAGCATAATGTGAGATCCGTCTGCGAGGAGAAAGCTTCTGGTGCCCTCAACAGCTACACTTGAAATTTAAAATTCTTTAGAGTGGAAGGTATAATTCAGAACCAAGCCTAATGAATGGACACGCCCTGCATCTGACAGCCTTTCTGATAATTTAAATAAATGCAAACAAAATTAAGTTTATGTAGTACTGACGTCCCATAAAAAGTTTATATTTTTGGAATACTACAGCAGCTGTTTGAAAAAAAGACAACATTATTTAGATACAACCGTTTCCCTCAGGTGGTCTGCACCCTACAGAAAATACATGGGAAGGGATCAAGTGCTGTCAGCATCTAAGATGCTCATAAGTGAATGTAGATAGTATATTAAATCCTTCTATATTGACAAATGTAATTCATTATCTTTTTGCACCATCTGTTCTGAGTGACAATATTTGGGAAATGTTGCACCATACAAGTATTGGTGAACTCTAAAAGGTGCCCCTAGTCATGTCTAAACTCTGCTGATTCAGTGCAATGTAAAATATACAGGTTCTGTTTAACACATTAAGCAAGCACACTCAAACCTATTAATACATTTCAACCTTACAACGAGTTTAAAACTATTTTATATTTATCATAATGTGATCCCGAGTAAGGGCCCTTTGGATCTGCAAGATCTTTTTCTTAGTATTAGGAGTCCAAAATAAACAGTTGGAGAACGAATCAATTTTGCTGTAAAATAACACCTGATTAGACACATAATAATTTACTTTCCGCACTGTTCTACCACACTGCAGAATTGGAGGTAGAATGAGAGATGAGAATGTACCTCTCCGTGTATCCTCCCAGAACATATTAGTTGAAAGCATAGGCATTTCTCAGGAGGCTGCTGCCTTTTACTCATCCAGGTACGGGAAGGGTCTTTGAGCATGCACTTTAACCACGTGTTGCAGTGGATCCATGCTGCAGCCGACTGGGGAGCAAGGGAGGATTACAAGAGTGGGAGCCATGCAGAACACCATGAGGCCTTTTTATCTCCCTTCGGTTGTTATACAGACCATCGCCACATGATGTTTCAAATCCCCTAGAGTCAAAGGAAATTAGTCTGGTAAGGAGTATGATGAGTGGGAAACAAACCTGACTAGGCCTGGTCTACTTGTCAGGTCTCGCCTGACCCAGCGCTTGCGCTGGTCTGGTGAGACTTAAAGTAAGGGCTTCAAAAAATGCTACCGCCGGCCACTGCTTGCAGTGCATGTGCGCAGGCTTTGGCTTGAGCAGAGGCGCCATATTGGCGTGATTAGTGCTGAGCGCGCACCACTCGCGCACATGCACTGCAAGCTGTGGCCGGCGGTAGCATTTTAATTTCCTTGTTGTATGGGTTAGTAGCTGCCAATATTGGTCAAAATCGCATTGCACTTCATTGGAGGTTGGTAATCCGGCTCAATTGATCTAGGTGCAAACTTCTGCCTTTCTAATGGTTCTTGCTCACTCTCTCTTGGCCTTCATCCTGGTCCACTTTTAATGTTTAAATGAAGCATGTTTTTTTAAAACTAATATGATCGATTTTTGAGAAATAAAAAGGTTGTAACTTATATACAGAATGTAGTACCTTATTTGGGATTTCACAGACGGAGTACAACGTCACACAGGATTACCATCACATCTAATACGGCGGACGGCTTATCAGTCACGCTTTGACGTAATATCCTATGTGCCAAATCTAAACCGCACCTTAAATATTTAATCTGATGATAATTTGGTTTCAAAAACACCGTTTCCCGTGATGCACAAGACTAGCACACTGAAGGGTGTGTGTGTGTGTTGGGGGGGGGGGGGGGGGGTCTCATTGGAAATCCCACAGCCTTGGTCTGTTACGCTTTGACTTAAGGTATACAGCAGATGCGTGATGACAGTTCTGGAAGAGAGTTTCTGTGGCACACAATCCAAAGTGACGCACGTCTGAATGTGTGTGAAAGTCGAATGAGTGAGATACGTTTCAGTGCAGTGCCTGCAAACATGCATCAGAACCTGCCCAATATCCCAAAGAAACCCGGCTTCATACCGATTCGTTAATTGGCCTTTCGGCTGTCACAGTCAGCAATGTTGTAAACTTTTGACATAGGGCCTGAATGTTTTGTTTGCAGTTTGCACATGCCCACTGGCAACTAGAATGAGGCCAACAACTCGTTTTAATTAGAAGGTAGAACTAAAAATAAAAACAAGCACTGGCAAATACAATAGGTCTGGCCTTCTCAGTGTGAAATTATATTTATTTTTGGCAAGCACATGCAAAAACAATTTAAAACAAGCATTGGCAAAGCCAATAGGTTTCGCTTTTGGGACCTTATAAGTATTTAGTTATGCAGCACAATATCCTTGGTGCAACAACATCAACTGTTGCATGGCTAAACACTTATAAGGTCCCAAAGGCGAGACCTATTGGCTATGCCAATGCTTGTTTGCAAAACCCACCAAGAACACTGCATCTATGCTGCTTTCTTGCAATGGCAACGCTCACATACTCTGGCTGCGGCGGACATGTTGCACATTGCTTTACTTTTGCTATCAGATGTAAGGGGCACCTTCACCTCCGGGGGAGGCACATAGAACAATAATGCTGGCCATTGTGCAACAGTGAAATTAAGTGTTACTACATTAGTACCGTCTATCTAGGGCATCTTAAAGTAACTTTATAGAGGAAACCAATAACCCTGCACTCTTCCTACTCCCAACTTTCCATCCATGGTTTCCTTGTCATGAATAAGCCAGCGTACACTTCCTTCTGTGATGGACCTTGTTGGCCGCAGTTTTATTAGGAATACATGCATATACATATTGCCTATTTGGTGTGTCTCCTATCATAAATTATTACTGGTGAGCTGTCATCTTTGTGTCATCACATTATACATTGCGTTTGCGTAAATCATATATACATTGCACAATAGCAGATTAGACTGACAGTTCTTTGTACAGGTCACTTGTAGGCTTACATTGTCTCCTGGCCCTACTGGGTTGTTGCTTAGTTCAGTTGGATTTGCCCTCGCAGGGGGTGTAGCTTTCGTCCCCGGAGTTAGGCCACAACTCGCTACCATGCCGATTGTTGTTGTGCCCTGCCATCCGGCAGGGGCTGGGCAGCGAGCGACGTCTCCGTTAGCTACCCCTTTTTTGTGGTAGGCCAACTCACCCAGCTGTAAGGCATCCCAGAGAGAGTGGTCCTACACACCACCCTTAGGCCAACTCACCCAGCCGTAACACATTCCAAGGTCCGATTCTGGCGCACCGCACTCCGGTGTGCCTCGGTACCCACCATTATCCCTGTAGTTTCTCGCCACGCCGCCAGGGAGGCTCTCGTCTTCCTGTGGCTCCCCATCCTCCTTCTGCTGGTTTTCTTATCTGCAGCCTGCTAACGCAATTGCGCCCCAGAGGTTCCTCCAGAAGACAACCATGCCTTCGTCAGACAAGTGCACCCCGTCTGGCGCATAGAATTCAGGGTGACCAGTGTGGATGAGCCCGTGCCTAACTAATTCAAACCCATTGATCCTGCAGAGCTTGCTCATGGTAAGGTTGAGTTTTTTCATTGAGTTCTCAACTGCGCTCTGCGAGTGGGCCCCTCGCTATTCGCTCCTGCTAATAATTTCTGACCAAATGATGGTGCTGTCACCAAACGCCTTGCCTGCCTCCATCAAATCCTTCTGTATATCTTGAAGCAGATTGCGCCTCCCTCGCTTCGCCAAGTCGTTCCCCCCTAAATGTATGACCACGATAGCCGGTTGCCAGACCGTCTCAGCTTTTAGTTCCGCAAACTTCGCCGGCAGCTGCTCCCATTTCATTCCCTGCTGACCACACCACCTTATGCAGGTGTCCGCTGGCCGACCGTCTTGCTTGTACCCCTTTTTGTGCCACCAGGATTGCATCCGGGTTATGAAGGAGTGGCCCACTACCCACACCAAACGCGGTCTTCATCCTGCCGGGGGAATGAAAATATGTAATTTAATTGTTTGGCCGGGCCGGCGCCGGGTTCAGCTTCTGTCTATACCAGGTGGGGCCTCACGTACGTTCGGTATGCTTTTGACCAGCATCTCCCCATGGCCTGTATCCCAGCTTCTGATATCCCGTGCTGTGCGGCTGTCGTGGCGGCCCCAATCCTGAAGGAATGGGACCTGAAAACTGACTGAGGCAGCCATGCTTTGCTGAGTGTGAGGCGCATGATAGAGGTGAATTGGAATCGGCTAAGGTGTGAACCGTCAATGTGATTGAATAGAGGGCCCTCGCCTGGACGTAGTGTCATAAAGGCGAGCAAACATCACATCGCACAGCAGCTCTTTTCCTTAATGCACCGCAACCTTACCACCGCCCCTTTACCAGTTTGATCAGGCTTGGAACGCCTTAGTAGGAGCTCTATTTCCCCAGCTCCTGGTGTGACGTTGGCCATCTGTAAGCAACGGTCCGCTGGGCCTATCCTTGCGGTCGCTACTAATTCGCTAATGTGGAATGCCCCAAAGAAAGCGGTAGCAAAAGCTGCCCCGAGTAGGAGATGCTCGAACTCGTCATTGGTTGTGACCCTAAGTTCCCCCAACAGGACCCCCAGCTTTGTGTAGTCTATCGGGCGACTGGTGTCTCATCTTGTGCCCTCAGTTCGCCTCCACCCCTTCTTTGCTGCCTTGCTGTAGAGCGTGGTCACGGGGTCTAGCCCGGTCTCTAGTTTGGTGTAATATGCTACGGCGGACAAGGGGGCTTGTGTCCATGACGTGGATTTCTGGGCGTCAAATGCCCACTGTATGAACTGCTCAGCTGCCCTGCAAGTGGCCTTCATGTTGTCCAGTGACTGGATCTCTCCCACCCGCATTACAGTCTTGATACATGTTTGGTAGCTCCTGGCAGGGTTCGGGGTAAGGGCTTGATTGATCAGCTCTGACAGATCTATCCCGCCAGGTCCCACAGTTGGCCCGGGAAAGGGGTTGTTTCCTGCTCTGCGCTGGGAGCCAACTCCCTGAACTTCTCCATCCGTGCTCGGGACAGGGCGTCTGCCACTTCGTTGTCCACTCCTGGTACGTGGCGCGCCCGCAGGTCTATGTTGCCTTCCAGCTGTAAATTAACCAATCTGCGTATTAGACGAAGTGTGTCTGGGCATCTGGCTTTCCCCTTATTGATTGCTTGCACTACCCCCTTATTGTCTGACCATAGTGTCAGATTCATGTTTAGCAACTCGCGCCTCCAGACTGTGAGTGCCACTATGATGGGGAAGAGCTCCAGAAAGGTGATGTTATTGGTCTTGCCCATGTTGCACCAGGAGCCCGGCCACTTCCCTGCGCACCACTTCTTGCCCAGGATTGCCCCAAAGCCTGTGCTACCTGAAGCGTCATTGTAAAGAGCGATTTGTTTGCTAGTCATACAGCCTCCCCTCCAGATTAGTACACCATTAAAATCTGCCAGGAATGTGCCCCACATTGCTAGGTCTTTCTTGACTTCTGCTCCTATCCTGACATGTTGGTGTCTATGGATGAGCCCACATGTCAACTGGGTTAACCTTTTGGCGAATGCCCTGCCAGCTAGGATTGCCCGAGCTGCGAAGTTCAGTTTTCCTATGAGCCTTTGGAGGTCCCTCTGCGTTGCTTTCTCCCACCCCTGGAGGCACCTGATTTCCCCCCTGAAATCCTCCACTTTTTCTGGGGCGAGCCTGGATGTCCTGGCGACGGAGTCCAGCTCTATTCCTAGGAATGTGATCCGTGTAGCTGGGCCTACCGTCTTCTCAGCTGAGAGCGGGACTCCTAGTTCCCCAGCCAGTTTCACAAATGCTGCTAGGGTGTCGCTCCATTCGCCGGACCACGAGGGGCCCGTGAATAGGCAATCATCCAAGTAGTGGAGTTTTCTGCCTGACGGGTGTTTTGCGTGCTGCGCCTAGTCCATAAAGGTGCTGAATAGTTCAAAATGGGCACATGACACAGAGCACCCCATGGGCATAGCTTTGTCAAAGTATAATCTGCCCTCCCATTGGAAACCTAGTATATGAAAACTGGAGGGGTGGACTGGGAGTAAGCGGAAGGCGGACTCTATGTCCGCTTTTGCCATGAGTGTTCCTGGGCCTGTCGCCCTAACCAGGTCAACGGCATCATCTATCGTAGAGTAGATCACTGAACAAACCTCTGTGTTAATCCCGTCATTGACAGAAGCGCCCTCGGGGAATGAAAGGTGATGAACTAATTGGTATTGCCCCAGCTCCTTCTTGGGGACTACCCCTAGAGGAGAGATCACCAGTTCTCTGATCATGTGATTGGGCAGCGGGCCCTCTACCCTTCCCAGGACCCTCTCTTTCTCTATTTTTTGTGCTTCCACCCCCGGGTGTTGTAATGCCAATTTCAAGTTCCTGGCACGGCCGGGTGAGAGGGGGCCTGTAAACGGGATGGGAAAACCTTCCTCAAAGCCGTGTACTAGGGTGTCAGCGTCAGTCTTGTTACGGTAGCTGTTGGCTAGCTTGCGCAACAAGTGTGCGTTAATGGGGGACCGTGCTAGCCTGTAAGATTGTAAACTCGATGTTCCCCCCATGCCCCCTGCGCCCAGCGTGCTACTTCTTCTTCTCTTTCCTGTCTCCCTTGTGGTATATCTTGTGCTTGCACCCAGCTGAGGGGTGACCACTCCGCACGAGGAGCAAGTGTGCTGGAACTTGTACGCTGCACCGTAGGTGCATTAGTTTGTTTCGAACTTCCAACAGATAGATGGTGTTTCGGTGCTGTGAAGTGTTTTCCATGAGCTAAATTGCTTGGGCTTATGAAATGGCCTCCCCTTCCTCTTGTGGGCGGGCCCTCGAAAGGACTGCTTGGGTCTACCCCCCCCATGCCTTGGCCTCCCTTGCCACCATCATTTTGTGAATGAACCCTGATACGTCCTCCATTCCATTTCTGGGTGTGTCTGCATCTTTAGTCTAAAGAAACCCCTTATCATATTCCAGCCATGCCTCGCCTGGTAACTGTCTTTGAGCATTATGGATGTTGGACTCGTACAACCATAGGTCAGCTGCGCAGCGTGGGAATTTTTCTACTATAATGCAGGCCATTATACGGAACCCATCCAACCAATTATCAAAATTCCTCTCCTTGCGCTCTTTTCCCTTTTGTACTCGTCCTTCTTATTACAGGTGGTCAAGTCAAGCCCCTATAACTGTATCTCAAGCACTGAAAATATGTCAATGAATTCTTTCCTCCAATTTCTTTCCTTGACCGCCAGTGGTATTAGGCTAGCTAGCCCTGTGGCCCTTAAGGACGCGGGCCCGGTGAGGGGCGTGAATATGCGTCTGCCACTGTTGTGGGGGGCTGGATGGGTGCCGGGGGCGTGCATCCCCAGGCCATTGTGGGTGATCCTGCTTCGTCCCTGCCCCCCAGGGTGATCTGATGCCCTAAGCGCTGTCGACACACGTGGCCAGGGTCTATCAGTTGCCATGGTAACCCCGAGACTTCCTCCTCTGCTTGGGCATCTACCTCCCCCGGTCCTCCCGTGTCCCCTCACCCCTCCCCTGCCGGCGCACCTGGTGCTCCAGCCTGCCTGCCTAACCCTTGCATAATGAGTGGTGCCATAGTCTTAAAGCATTCCTGCACAATTGCCCTGATATGCTCACTGCTTGTCCTGATGTCCGTCGTCCCCCTGTTTGGTCCTGCCGCCTCCGTGCTGGCTACAGGTGGCTGGGCCTTCCTCTGGGGTGCCTTTTTGGGAGCTGCCAAGTCTGCCAGCTTGGCCGGAGCCCTCCTCTGCCACTTGGCTGCCGGTGCGCTGAGTGCGCTCCGCTGCTGGTGACTTGGCCCTTCCTCTGGATCCTCCTGCAGGTGGGGCTGTAGCCAGTCGGTCCCATGGACTTCTGATGCCGCCCGGATCCGGCGCAGCAGGTCGTTGAGATCATCCTGTTGCCTCTTGTTCCCCTTCTTTGCCATCTGTTCCTAGCAGCAGTTGTCCTTCCTTGAGTACCCTAATTTAAAATATGGCTGTGGCCCAAGTAGTTTGTTGCTGCTCAGTGTCATCCATGCTTGGTTACTACGGGCAAAGGCAGCTTTGTCTTCAATGAGCGAGAGCTTCTTGATGAACTTGTGTACTACGTGCTTAAAGTGCGAGTGGGTAGTTTGAGTTTTCCATAGGTCGGCTAATATGGTGATGGCCAGTGATTCCTCCAAGTATTTTTGGGACAGCGAGGTGGATGTGTTGCACAGTTATTGCCAGAGCTGATGGTTCAATGTATTCCTGGGGGAGTTCTTAATTTTGTGCCAACACTTGATGTAAGAACCTCGCCTTGCAAGAAGTTGTTTGGTTAGGCAAAACTCAAGTCGAATCTGTTCAGGCAAAGTGTAAAACGGGAGGTTTAGCATAACTCTAAATGCTTTTGCCAAGGTGGTACCCAGCAGTTTTGCGTTCCTGCCACTCAGGGCTTCGCTGCCGTAAGTGATCGACTGTAGAATTTCTGCTTGCGCTACCCGAAGCAAGGTGGAAAATATAGGTCCAGTAAGTTGCCTTAGTGTTGTCGCTCTTGCCATCCCTTTCCTCATTGGCTGGCAAATTGACCACCTTTATCAATGATTACCCCTAGATATTTGTACTCGGAGGTGTTCGCAATTGTTTTTTTTTCCAAAACCCAGGAATGAGACCGTTGTTTGCCTATTAACTGTCAGGGTTTTTGTTTTATTAATATTTACTTCTAGGTGGGATTCAACTGCGTGTTCATGCATCTTATTGAGTAACGGTTGTAGAGAAACTTGAGTATGACTTGCCAGGACAACATCGCCCATGTATGACATACTGGAGATGGCTTTGCCACCTAGTCGAGGGGCGTGCGCGTTGCAGGCACTAAGGGCTGATGTCATGTCTGCTGTATAAAGGTTAAAATAGAGTTGATGCGAGCACACATCCCTGTTTGAGGCCTTTGATTGTAGGTTATTGCATCGAAAGACGGGAGCCATTGCCTAGTTTGACCTGTAACCATGTATTGGAGTTTAAATGTATCATGAGGTTAGAAGAGATGGAGGAATCCCCCAGAGTGCCAATTTACTCCACAGTATTGCTCGGTCGACATTGTCAACTGTGGCCTTAAAGTCCACAAAGCAAAAATGAAGAATTTGTTTAGATAGTTTTACCTTGTCTATGAGTAGTGACATAGTTAGTATGTTAGTTGTTGTGCCGGTATCTTTGCAAAACCCTGTTTGATAATGGGGGATTATTTCTTTCTCTTTTGCCCAATCCTTTAGCTGTACGAGTAGGTTACCTGCAAAATATTTTGCCTCTACATCTAACAGAGTAATCGGGTGATAGATTTTTGGTAAGGTTTTGTTGCCGGCCTTATAAATCGGTGAAATAATGGAGCCGTTCCATGATGCGGGTAGGAGCCCGGACTGCCTGACAGAACAGAAGAGGGGGGCTAGCGTTTCTGACCAGTATTGTTTGAAAAGGGCTGGTGGAATCCCGTTTGGCCCTGGTGCTCCTTCTTTCCTCCCTTTTGAAATTTGTTTCCTAATCATGACAGCATCGATTCCATTTGCCTCTTCCTCTATATTCATCACGGTTTGAGTGGGAGGAGTTAATTGATTATCCGGAGGCACTTGTGATTCAGGTGTCTGTTGATTGAAATGAGATTCTAAAAAGGATGTCCATGCATGTTCTGTAATGTGCGATGTTAAGCCACCATGTGCCAGTTGTAGAATTTTGTTCGTGGTTGACCAGAAACGTGCACTATTGATTCCTTTGGAGTCATGGTACAATATTGCCCAGAATTCGTTTTCGTTGGACCTGTTGATATCCCACTTGATTTTTTATAAGTTTGGCCTTTCTATTCCGAAGTTGATGGTTTAGGTTCTCATCCCCAGGCCTCAATGATCTTAAAAGTTTGTTTACAGATTTCCTGAGTAGTTTCAAGTCAGTCCTCTGTGCACGGGTGACCCTCCCTGCAGCCGTTGGATCATTAGGGGGGTGAGTATCTGACTACGGTTGAATAGGAGTTTGCAAACAGAGCCATGAAACTTTCCCATATACTAGTGGGGTTTTTGGTGGGATAATTAAGCTAATTTAACTGTGATGTTGCTGCCTGGAGCACCTTGTCGTACTTTAATATTCGGGACCGCGTAGGGGACAGGGTCCTACCCCCGTCTATCTTGGTATCAGCAAACCGCAAATGGTTAATGCGGCGTGTACGAGTGCTTTATATATCGTTCTAGCTATGAATGCACTGTGTACACGTTGTTTCACGTTACTACGCGGGTTCCATTTTGGAAGCGGTGGCCATCTTGTCATTGCCCTCACATAGGCTATAATGGAGCAAATACGGGCCTCACAGTACATGTGCTTTCCTTTGACTTCTCTGTGACCTGGGCAGCTGGCTCTGCTGCCCCAGGTCAAACTGGTCTCACGAGCTCCCCTTCCTCCGTCCACCTGTGATTAGCATCAGGGCTTGACCCATCATAAAACCCTTTCATTCTACACGAGCCTCCGGCTAATCTCTTTCACACCTGACTGTTCCTGCTTTATGACTTGTTTCTATCAACAGGAGCTGCCCGTGTTTTATTGGGGCCTATTGATATCAAATGTGGGATCTGAACCTTACTGTGTAAATCATTGTGGGCTGGCCGAACTGGAATGTGGGATGGTCATCATGACTCTGCTTTTCTTTGTAATGTACACTTGTTTATTACCGTATCATAAAACCTAGGAATGTATGCTTGAGGCAGGGAAAAGCGTATTTAAGATGAAGTCCGTTTCTATGATTTTCAGCAGTCTCCTGAGAACATACACACTGTTGTACTTCTAGGGTACCTGTAATTGGTCTGCAGCCAATAAACGATCTTTGACTTCACCCAGAAGACTCTGTGTTTCTGTAGGTCTGGAACAGGGTGAACCCAGAAGTCATAGGGTGTGTGCCCCTGCACCGCTGGGACTAAAATACCCAGTACTTCAGTTTGGCGCCCAACTCCGGACGATTTCAGCGGTACCAGTCCAAGCCAGAGGTTCGTGAGGAGCTTCGTGTGGAAATTCCGGAGGAAGGCCGCCACTTCATCGACCCCTGCATGTCGACGTGGTCCGAAAGTCTTTTCTGCGAGGTTCTCCGCGTCCCGACGGCTACGAAGGACTGCTGCCCTGATTAATCGACCTGTTTTGGACCCTTGACGAGTTTGAGAGAGCGAAACAATCGAGAGAGTCTTCTGGTGACGCCATCGATCAGCAACATTCAGTTAAGTATAAGTGGAGCGTCTCCTATTTGTTTTGGTATCCCTCTGGATCGTTTTGATTTGGGAATTTGGAGTTTGCAAACGTCAAAGCCAGAGGACTCGTGTATTCACGAGACTATCGTAATCGATAATCCTTTGAGGTTTGGATCTAGACTAGTGAGCGAAGATGCCTGGTTCTAGAATATTTGGTAGATTGTTTTGTTTGGGTTGTGGAAAAGATTTCCAGCTAGAGGAATCATGTCCGGTTCCTCCGGTTGGAACTCCAACTTATGAGCTCTATGTAAAACATGGCGTAGGCCCCATTGCATATAATGAAGTATGGATCCACTACACCAGAAAAGACGGTGTTTTAAAATGGCCCCAAAATGGTAGTTTCGATACCGATATTTTAGATAATTTGGAGATTAAATTGTTTAAAAAGAAAGCCCGGCCGGCGATGTTTGATTCTTTCCGCTTATGGCGAAAGGAAGCCAAACAGAAGGAAATTAAGCTAGCGAAAAAGAATAAAAGAGAGAGAGGTATGACAGTAATGCAAGCAGCTGTACAATTCAAAGACAATGAGGAGGAGCAGATGAATGAGCAATTGCACAGGCAGCGTAAGTTAGGGATCGACAAATGTTACCCAGCTTTACCACACGCTTGTGGAAATATGGATTTTTCTGGTCGGTTATGTCCCCTATCTTGGACCCCAACGGTTCTATGTGCATGTTACAAGTACATGTATGTTCCCTCCAGTTCCAGTTATGAAGACGCAAATACATGTGCGTCCACCGTTAACATGTCCTCTGTCAGATCCGCCATGAATAGGCCGGATATTCCATTCCTAAGTACGAAAGGCCACCGGCTTTATATGGTTCACTTATGCCATTTTACAGTCCAGGCAAGTAGGCCCTGATTCTGTCATCAAACTCTTCTTGCCTTCTGCCTCTGAAAGCTCCAGTCTGAGCCTGCAACTGTGACCATGAACTTTGTCTCGTTCTCTGCGCGGCTCACAAAGCCTGACATCAGCCTATTCTCTGCCAAGAACTGTATTTCACCTTCGAGTTATCTGCTTCCCCCTCAGCCAATGCATTCCTGCCTAGTAGTTTAAGTAAACATTCTTCCAGCTACCGAGCAAAGGGCCCGGCTTCTCTGTCTTTATACAAGTAATTCATAGCCCTGTTACTATGGAAGATTCCTGCCCTAGCATCTAGTGTAGACACTTAGACGCTTGTACACGCACGCACAGTCAGTATAGAATAGATTCTGTCCGAGAGTCCTTCTTTTGTGGATAACATAGTTCTTTAAACATAGGATGTTAGATATGATTTGGGATTAGGTTGACTTGACCCCCCAGACTTTTCGTCTCCACATGTAGAGCTAAACGTCAAGTCCCCTTCATTCCCTAGTTGCACGTCAATCACACGTCATGCTGCTGCGCGCGCATCTATGCCAAGTATTATCTTATAGATCCACCTATATATGACATCATAACCAATTATGTTTCTTTTTACTCCTTGTTACACCCATTTTCGGTTACGCATATGAATCGTCATTTTCCTTATCAATTGTTACGCCTACCGTATTCGCTTCATTGTAATGTATGTTCTATAAAAGTCATTTCCTGTCAATAAAGTATGTACTTCACTTCCTGAACCTCCGTGGTGATGGAACTTGGAGCAACCGATTATAATCGATCATTGGAATAAAGCCCATTCCGAACCTCTAATACCACGGATTCTGCCTCTTATTTTACTGAGCTATTTTATTATGTTTCTGTATCAAATTAAGTCCCGGTAAAGGAAATTATTTACCACATGAATGGCGCCCGAATAGGGACACTTTCTCATCTCACGCGCCGGCGGTGAGTTGCAGGCCCGGTCTCCTGCCACAGCTGGACGGACAATAACGCGTACCAGCAGGATTTCCTGTATCTCCCTCCGGTCAAGCGGGGGCGACTGAGGCTGCGATCAACACCCAGACGAGGCGGTGAGAAGTGCGAAGTATCCCGACCAGAGCCTAGCTGAGAGAGCAAGATCCGAGGTATACAGAGGCCCACCAGTTCGAAGTCGAGTCCAGTTTCCGACGAGTCGAGTCGAGTCCAGTCCGGTCCAAGTCCGGTTTCCGAGGCCTTCCGTTTCCGAAGCTACCCGGTGAGTACCATTACTGGGGAGGCATTTCTGACGTGCACATAGGTTGTGCCGGTCAAGACGGGTTTGGGTACACAAATCCGGTCTGCACTGTTTTAGCAGTGTATCTGTACTGTTTAGCAGTATATCAAGTATTCCGAAGTATCTAGTTATTGTCAAAGAATTATGCTTGGTGATTAGTTATGCAGACGATCATCATTGTTGGTTATTTTAAAGGTTAAAAAAATGTTTAATGTTTAATGTTTAATGTGTTAAACGTCCTGCATATTGTGGTATGAATGGTTGTTCATTATTGTGCTTTTGTACTAAGTGTGTTCAAGATTAAGTATCAGATCAGTTCTCAACATGCCGCTCTTTTCGAAACTAAGACAGATGGCTACAAGAAAAGGGGTACTCGAAGAAGCCGTTCCCATTCCTCCTAGGGACACTCCAGGGTACTTCATGTATCATAAACATGGCTTAGACGCTATATTATTTCTTGATTTATGGGTAGACTACACCAAGGAATTACCAGAAAGTCAGAGGTGGCCCACAGCGGGAACCTGGGATGCAGAGTGCATCATGAAAGTCGAGGAAGAGTTATGGAAAAGGAAAGTCAGACAGTCACAGAAAGATGCCGTTGAGTTATGGCGTAAAGAATCTCATAGACGTACAGAAAAAGCACGTAGACAGGAAGAGAAGAGTAAAGAGAATTCCAATAAAAGTTCGAGAAAATCTATTAATTGAGGAAGGGATCCGAGTGAAATCAGAACAAGTAGACAGACAAAGAAATGCCCTTATGAATGGTATGTATCCCCTTCTGGCCGAAGGATTACCTAAAGCTACTCCAGAAATACCGAAAGACTTGCCGCCCCCATTATTCCCAATAAAGGTACATCCTAAGGGGCATCCTAGAACCGCAGAAGATGTCTTTCTCTCCTCATATTTAGACGACGCAGCTCCCGAGTATGCTAATTCCGCCCCACATAGACCGCATACCAGGGAGGTTCAACGCCAAGACCCAGTACCAGTATCCCTACAGCAACAGATCGTGTCACAAGTTCCGGCAAGCACATCTGTTTCTACATCTGTTCCCACAGCTGCTTCTATAGCTGTGTCCACACCTATAGTTGCTGTGTCACGTTCAACGAATCCTTTCACACCCGACACCCCAGATGGGGCTGCGGGAGGTGCTAGCAACATTTTTTCTACGCCACCCAGGATAAATAAACTTACCTTTCAAGAGTCAGCACATTCACGTACACCCAAACTCATAAATTCCCGTACACTTAAGGAACTTCTTGTAGATTGTAGATATGATCCTGTGCCCGGCAAAGAGGACGAAATGACCCTGGCATCATTACGTATTAGACGAGCCGCAGTGTATTTAGGGAAGTTACCAGGAATGACTGCTCATCTAGATAAAATATATCATTTTGTCCAAACAGGGCAAGATTCAGAATGTATTAATAGAGCTATGGAATACCAGAAAGTGGAGATACAGGGGGAACTGTTACGTTTCCTCATAAATTGTGTGATCAGAAATGAAGACCGACCGGGGGTAGACCCGGAAGCAATGCAAATTCTTACTAGATGGAGCCAGAATATATCAGAAGGTAGACATGATAAACAAAATTGTATAATAGCCATGGGCCGAAAGATCCGTAAAGAAATCGAACGCCTACACGAAGAAAGATTAGCGGTAGACGAGTTCGAACAAAACGAGGAGGAAGGGTCTGGACTGCCCGCAGGACAGTCAGACACCATAGCCTATGTAGGTAGAGGAAGATCTTGTAATAGTAATAAATGTCCTATTAACCCCATACGTCCGATATGTCCAGATAATAATAGGAATTTCCAAATACCTATAATTAACATCAGGTCTAACGAGCATTCGTTCCAAGCCGCCGACAAACTACTCCGGGAACGAAGGGGTTATCATTTCCTCGATTCTATGGATGAACAAGATTTAGCTAGGGCAGCTGTCCATTGGGTGGACAGTCCCGGAAAATATAGTGATGATACAGTAGCACGCACATTTTTGAATCTCACCCCAGATGAACAGCGGTTAGCTGGGATTTATATGATTCAACAACTCCTCATACTATATCAGAGTCAGCATTCGGACCCTGGTCCCTTGCCTGACATATTGACTGAATTGCTCATGAATAGATGGAGAGGTTCAGGTACTAAATTAATTAAAGAAATTCTAGAATCAAGAAAGCAGTACATTCTTTTTGTATGTTCAGAACATGTTTCATTACCCATTAAGGAAAGAACCACGTATTACATGGATAGACAGAATCCTTTACGAGAAGTACACCCAATAAAAGGCGAGGACAATGAGTTTAAACGCGTATTTGTATATACGCCCATATCGAAAATAGAATTGTTAGAAATGAAGAAAGTGGTACCCAGTCATGACAAAGATCCAGCGGGTTTTCACCGAGAAATTAAAGACATGTTACTCATGGGAGAGTATACCTATCCCGACATTATGACAATATTAAAGGTATTGATGCCTGCTGGCATTTATGAGAAACTCAGGGAAAAAGAGTGGGAGGTAGGAGACCAAAAGATAGAATGGTCAGTACTAGAAGCGGAAGAAAAGGCCCGAACTGCAGGAGCAGGACTTGGGGATAAAACTAAAGCACTACCAGGTTTATTAGTACAGGTACTGCCACGTTTACTAACTACGAAAAAGGAAGATTGGGGTACAATTTCAGCCTGTAAGCAGAAGCAAGATGAAGACACTAGTGATTACTATGCCCGATTTGAAAAATGTTTTGGTATAAATAGTGGCATAAAAGCAAGTAGCGAATCATACCCGCATCTGTTTGTGACAAAATTAGTAGAAAATGCCCTACCCCAAGTAAAGAATAGAGTATTAAAATTCGAGAGTACCTGGCAAGGTAACACTCCATCACAAATGTTACAAATGTTACAATACCATCACAATAGAATTAGAGAGGAACAAGAACATGAACACAGACGCATGAAAGACACGAAAATGAAAATGCTAGTTTCTCAGACAGTTCCAGCTGAAGGACATAAGAAGGGTATGACACATTCCGGTGATTCAGCAGGACCTGTAAAAGGGACATGCAATTATTGTAAAAAGCCAGGTCATTACGTACACGATTGTCCAGTTTTGAAACATAATATCAGCATAGGTAAAACACAAGAAAGACCACGGCCACCTAGACAGGACCAGAATGAACAAGGAGCTCCGCAGCATGCACAGGCCATGCCAGCTCCACCACAGTCTATACAGTTTGTGCCAGCTGCACCAGCGCTGCCTGTGGCTGCCACACAAACCACGACACGACAACTGTACCAGACCGCACAGTACGACTACCCTGATTACCAACGATACGCATGAACCAGCCTAGAGAGGGAAGTTGACTTACCACTTATCGAGATTCCTGTAGATCAAGAAGGACCTTATGTACATAGTGAATTATTAGGCCAAGATAGAAAATTTTTACTCGATACAGGGGCAAGTCGAACAACAATAAAACGTAGTGAAGTTCCAGGGGCACCCCTCTCAGGCTCACAGAATATTTCCCTTGGTTTTTCAGAAAAACCTATTGTTAATGACGTATCACAGCCTCTTCCACTTACGATAGGACCTCTGACCCGAACTACAGATTTATTGCTTACTAAATCATGTCCAGAAAATCTGTTAGGAATAAAAACACTGAAAGCTCTAGGAGCTATAATATGTTGTTCTCCGGAAGGAGTAAGATTGTTTTTACGTGATTTTAAAGGTCATTATGTGTCTAGAGACATGGATCCCCGACTACAGACTTTACCAACACATCTATGGGCACAAGGCCCTACTGATGTCGGTTGCATGAATATTACACCATATCGAGTTACACTAAAGGCAGGAGTGGTACTACCACGAATGCGACAATACAAGTTACCACCAGATGCTGTAGTGGCTTTACTGCAAATCATTGACGAGCTCATTGCCCAAGGAGTAGTTGTAGAAACCGACTCCAACATATGTAATTCACCGATAATTCCGATTCTTAAACGAACAGATCCAAAGGCCCCGCCAGTATATCGATTGGTTATTGATCTGCGCGAATTAAACAAATGCATTGTGCCACAATTTCCTGTGGTCCCAGATATCTCGTCATTACTGACAGCTATTGATTCCGAAGCAACATTCTTTACTGTAATCGATCTCAAGAATGCCTTTTTCAGCGTCCCAATAGATCCGGAAAGCCAATATTTGTTTGGATTTAGTTTAAATGGACGTAGCTTTAAATTCTCACGCGCACCTCAAGGATTTACAGAAAGTCCCAGCATCTATAGTCAAGCACTGAAACGAGAACTCGACAGTATCCACATGCCAGTTAACACTGCTCTGCTTCAATACGTCGATGATCTGCTGATCACCGCGAGAAGCGAACCGGAATGTGAAAAAGCATCACTGACAGTTTTACAATTTCTAGCCGAAAAGGGGCACAAGGTGTCCCCTTCTAAGCTGCAATTCTGTGTCCAGCGAGTTGTTTATCTTGGACACTCGCTGTCCAAGGAGGGAAGACAGCTTACATCCGACCGCATTCAGTTAATAGCCAGCATGCCAATACCCAAGACACAAAAGGAGGTGCGGGCTTTCATAGGCCTCACGTCATATTGCAGGCAGTGGATCCCTCAGTATGCATTTCTAGCAAAACCACTCATTCAGTTGACAACACAGGAGGCAGCCACATCGACTGTTCTCCCTTGGACTCAGGAACATACACAAGCTTTTGAAAGCCTAAAGAAAGCTTTATGTCAAGCACCTGTTTTAGCAACGCCATGTTACAGAAAACAGTTTACACTTTTTGTTACAGAACGCGAAGGTACTGCCTTGTCAGTACTCACACAAGAACAAGCAGGAGCACACAAACCATGTGCTTATTTTTCTAGTACATTAGATCCCGTAGCTCAGGCTTTGCCTGCATGCCTAAAATCAGTGGCAGCGACAGCTTTAGCAATCAGACAAAGCGATGCCATAGTGTTAGGACACCCACTGACAGTTCAAGTACCACACGCAGTAGAGGTTCTCGTAAATAGAACGCAAACACAACACTTGACTATAGCGCGACTTACAGGATACGAGCTTACATTGTTTCAGCCACATATAGAAATCAGACGCTGTAACACATTGAATCCTGCCACACTTTTGCCAGTAACCGGAACAGACCCACTATCCCATGACTGTATTGAAGTTATTACTATAACGACGAAACCCAGACAAGACTTAACCGATGTCCCATTGTCCGATCCAGACCTGACATTGTATGTAGATGGTTCATGTATGAGAACAAATACAGGAAAGTTAGTGGCTGCTTACGCAGTCACAACAGATACTGAAGTCATTGAAACAAATCGTATAAATACTTTGTCAGCTCAAGCCGCAGAGCTCATCGCTCTAACACAAGCCTGTATTCAAGCCACAAATAAAAAAGTCAACATATACACTGATTCACGTTATGCATTCGGAGTTGTACATGACTTCGGCGTGCTATGGCGAGAGAGAGGTTATTTAACTTCCCACGGTGCCCACATTCAGCACGGACCCCTCATTCATGCCTTATTAGATGCAATACATCTACCCACTGCAATATCAATTATGAAATGTAAGGCTCATACGAAGATTACTGATATCATTTCTCAAGGCAATGACCTAGCCGATAGAACAGCTAAACAGACTGCTCAAACTCAAACCTCCGACATGACAAAGACAATAGTCCCGATGCCGACACATTGTATGACAGTTAAAGATCCTACTCTTGACGTAATTGACATCCAGACACATGCTACACCAGACGAAATAAAGAAATGGACTGAATTAGGAGGGATCCAAACGGACCAAGGATGGATGATGAAGGAAAAGTCTGTGTGGTTCCTTCCTGATTCAATGGTCCAAGTTATAATTAACACTATACATAGTCCAGCGTATCTAGGAGAAAAAGCTATGCTAGATAGCATTCAACACATTTGGTTTAATAAACATTTACGAGCAGCAGCCAAACAAAAGGTCCGTACCTGTATGATCTGTTGCCAGTTCAACCCAGGAAAAAGCGTTCCCGTAGAACAGGGTGGATTTCATCCTCCTAATCACCCTTTTGAAGTACTCCAGATGGATTATATCCAGATGGAACGATGTCGAGGATTCAAATATGTTCTCGTAGTTGTCTGCGCTCTGTCCCGTTGGACGGAGGCATACCCGGTTTCAGATTACACTGCCCCGACTACTGCCAAACAGTTAGTTCGAGAATTCTTCCCACGATACGGTTTACCACGTGTTGTTCATTCAGATAACGGCCAGCCGTTCTCATCCGAATTAATGAAACATGTTTCACTTCTGTTAGGATATCAGTGGAAATTCCACTGTGTCCGACACCCCGAGGCAGCAGGTCTCGTAGAGAGACATAATCAGACCCTGAAAATTAGATTGTCCAAAATATGCAGAGAGAAAGGTGTCGACTGGGTAGTAGCACTACCAGTTGCACTCTTTTACACAAGAATGGTAGCACACTCTCGAACAGGGCTATCCCCGTATGAAGTGATCTTCGGCAGACCACCAAATATGTGGGGGACGCCTATGCCACGCAAAATAACTGATATTGACTGTAATATGCTGACAGATTACTTGGCTTCCTTGATGTCTGCACTACAATCTTGTCGTTCACAGGTAGCTGCAGCCTTTCCCGACAACACTGAGGTGAAACCCCTTGACGTAATTCCGGGGGACCTCGTCCTTGTGAGGAATTTCGACCGAAAGACTCAGCTGGAGCCCAGGTGGAAGACACCCAAGTTGGTCTTGCTGACCACAAGGACAGCCGTGAAGATCGAGGGCAAGAAAGGATGGGTGCATTCAAGTCATATCAAGAAATTTCATGGACTTCCTTCAGATGTAAACAGCCCACCTCGTGTGTCCTCACCCATTGACTCAAAACTACCTTTGGCTGAAGCCACCAGTAAGGAACTTTATAAGCTGAAACTTAGACCCAAACCGTCGGACGATTTGATTGTTTAAGTCCTCTCCTAGGTGAAGCGGTTGAATCTGTCTCCGACATGTATCCCCTAGACCTGAATCATGGACAGTCGCGAAAAATGATGAAACGACAGGCGTATTGTAAATCACTGCGTAGCCATTGCATAGTGACATTATTAATCTTGTTTTTCTTAAGTCTTTTTATAATTACTGCAAGTATATTGTTGCACATATATTACCCTATTGCCAGAAATGTTTACAATGTTACTGCCGAACATTCTTTTAGTGACTTACCGCCGCATGAATTGTCTTATAGACTTGCGCTGCGCAATAACACTTTCATTAGTATGTTACATCATTCCCACCAGACTAGTAATGCTACTAATTGTTGGGTGTGTGGCCGGCTCCCTCCCTATCAGAATTATGAAGGAGTCCTGCCTTTCTTTCCACATCCGTTTACACATAATGGCTCCTGTGGAGCATGGTTTAGTTTAATCAATTCCATAGACTCAGACACAGCAGTTTACCAAGACCATTGGGTATGGGGAAATCTGAACCTAGTTTTATTCAAAGTCTGTTACCCTGACAAGGAGGGTCGCCCCAAAAGAACAGGAACTGATCTAGAAAATGAAGTATATGGATTAGGTAACTTTACACCTAATCTCATGATTCTAAATGTTGAATCCGAAGTTGAACTAGTTTTACCAACCATGTCAGTATTCCCAGCGAAGGGTGAATTGTGTTTAAGAAAGGTTGGTTCCATACATATGGGCCATAGTAAATGCACTACTATAGTAGAATTCAGTGATCAAGGCAAGTCTTCATTTAGAGCTTATCGCCACTCCTACTTTATATGTGGTCAGACTGCATATATGCGTCTACCTCTAGATTGGGATGGTACCTGCTACATTGCATTTCTTTTGCCACCTGTTTTCCTAGCTCCTCCTGATTATTATAGAAATATTCATTTAGTACACAACAGAAAGCGGAGAGATCTCCCAATTGTCGATTATACTGAGACGGCATGGGACAAGTACGTAGATTTTAATAAAGGCATCTTTCCCTATATAGGTACTGTTACCAATAGTAAGCTGATACGTAGATTGACTAGAACCCTTGAAGCAGTAGTGAACGAAACTATTTCCGCCTTAGGCAATTTAACAGAAGAGCAGTCTGCTATGCGGATTGTTGTGCTTCAAAATCGTCTCGTCCTTGACGTCATCCTGGCTGATAGGGGCGGAGCTTGTAGGGTCATCGGATCAAGCTGCTGCGTATTCATACCAGAAAATTCGCCATCTGTATATAAAGCTATAACTCGCCTTCATAAGATTGTAAGCCAGATACACCAGAATCCAGGCACCTGGACTTGGTCCGGTTGGTTTTGGAGCGTGATATCAGCCTGGGGATGGAGAGTTCTATCCTTCCTAGGTATTGGCCTTCTCATACTATTCAGTTGCTGTCTATGCCTACAATGTGGACCAGCGATTTGTGGTCTGTGTGCCACATCGTGCATTCCACATCAAGATTTTCATTCAAGATTCCGGAAGAAGAAAGAAGAACAAATGATGCTATATGAACAGATCAATGGATTAATGAAAATTGATATCTCTTGACGGGCAAGTAGGGGACAAGGAGGGAATGTGGAAATATGGATTTTTCTGGTCGGTTATGTCCCCTATCTTGGACCCCAACGGTTCTATGTGCATGTTACAAGTACATGTATGTTCCCTCCAGTTCCAGTTATGAAGACGCAAATACATGTGCGTCCACCGTTAACATGTCCTCTGTCAGATCCGCCATGAATAGGCCGGATATTCCATTCCTAAGTACGAAAGGCCACCGGCTTTATATGGTTCACTTATGCCATTTTACAGTCCAGGCAAGTAGGCCCTGATTCTGTCATCAAACTCTTCTTGCCTTCTGCCTCTGAAAGCTCCAGTCTGAGCCTGCAACTGTGACCATGAACTTTGTCTCGTTCTCTGCGCGGCTCACAAAGCCTGACATCAGCCTATTCTCTGCCAAGAACTGTATTTCACCTTCGAGTTATCTGCTTCCCCCTCAGCCAATGCATTCCTGCCTAGTAGTTTAAGTAAACATTCTTCCAGCTACCGAGCAAAGGGCCCGGCTTCTCTGTCTTTATACAAGTAATTCATAGCCCTGTTACTATGGAAGATTCCTGCCCTCGCATCTAGTGTAGACACTTAGACGCTTGTACACGCACGCACAGTCAGTATAGAATAGATTCTGTCCGAGAGTCCTTCTTTTGTGGATAACATAGTTCTTTAAACATAGGATGTTAGATATGATTTGGGATTAGGTTGACTTGACCCCCCAGACTTTTCGTCTCCACATGTAGAGCTAAACGTCAAGTCCCCTTCATTCCCTAGTTGCACGTCAATCACACGTCATGCTGCTGCGCGCGCATCTATGCCAAGTATTATCTTATAGATCCACCTATATATGACATCATAACCAATTATGTTTCTTTTTACTCCTTGTTACACCCATTTTCGGTTACGCATATGAATCGTCATTTTCCTTATCAATTGTTACGCCTACCGTATTCGCTTCATTGTAATGTATGTTCTATAAAAGTCATTTCCTGTCAATAAAGTATGTACTTCACTTCCTGAACCTCCGTGGTGATGGAACTTGGAGCAACCGATTATAATCGATCATTGGAATAAAGCCCATTCCGAACCTCTAATACCACGGATTCTGCCTCTTATTTTACTGAGCTATTTTATTATGTTTCTGTATCAAATTAAGTCCCGGTAAAGGAAATTATTTACCACACGCTAAGCAGAATGAGTCCAAAGAAAAGGAGAAAGATCCCCTGATGTCGCATTTGTTGAGTTTGCCACCCCCGTATGCTCAAAATGCCACGGCACCTCCCCAGCTTGTGAATATGCCACCTCCAGTTAATGTACTGCAAGCCTTGCCGCTACCGCCTGCTGCTGCACAGCCGGCTCTTATCCAACTAGCGCAACCCTCTCAAGGGCCGCCGGCCGTGTTTCCAACTGCCCCCACACTTCCTACGACTTTGTCTAGTTCAGTAGCTGCCTCCCCTGATACCGTTCCTTGTACCACTCCAGTACCTGTTTCTGCATCCTCTTTTCTCCCCTCTGTTTTTCCCCCTGTTTTCGCCTCAGCTTCTCCTTCGGCGCGACAGCGCTTAGCTAATGTGGTTACTACGTTAATGTCGCCTCTCTTTGAGTCATCCAGTGCGACTCCTGGTTTACAGCGTAAGCAATTGCGTAGTCAGTTGCCTAACCCCGATGAGAAAAAGGTAATAGATCGCATGGCGCGTAGGTGGATTGTTTTCCCTTCACTGTATGATGTGGAATCAGTTGTCAACGTTTTCCATCAGTGGGATGCCCCAAAACAGAGATATGTCTTTGAGAAAATGTGCGAAATTCTCTGTGAAGAATTGGAAGATAGTGGTAAAGACCCAAGCCCGCAGGAGTTGTGTAGAGTGAGGTTTGATTTTGGAACTGGTATAATTGTGGATCGTGAGGTGGATAAAGCAGTTGCGGTTGTATTGTCCTTCAGGAATGATGATTGTCAACAGTCATTGTTTGAACCTGATGTCTCTGTGGGAAAGAGGGTAAAAGCACGCCAATATCCGATGCGTGAGGTTCCCCCAGTTTGGAGACCCGCTGATGCAAATGCCGTTCCACCTGTCGTAGCACATTTTCTGCGTATTTGGGTACATGTTCCATGGAAAAGATCTGAGGTGTTAGCACTCAAGCAGTCATTGCCTGATCCCCGTAAAAACCCTACTGGTTATTATAAGGAGTTGTCACAAACTGCAGAATCTTGTGTAATGAATCTGGCTGATGTAGATATGTTGTTTGGGAATGTGGTTCCACAGCCTTTGTGGGGATCCATACGTAATACGGATCATGCTGCAGAACTAGGAGACACATGGGCTAACATCATCGCTGCTGATGCTAGACAAACTGGTGGTGCGAAACCTGAGCCTTTAGTAGCAGAACTGCCTGGTAGAATCATCACGTATATGAAGACAATAATGCCCGCGATGCGCGTAAATTGGGACAAGCTATCTGCATGCAAGCAGAAGAAAGATGAGACAGTGTCAGACTTCTTTACCAGGTTTGAAGAAACGTTTGTTGACCACAGTGGGCAAGATATGAGTACTGAGGGTGGCCAACGGTTATTTGTGGATAAGTTTGTGCAGAATTTACTTCCTGACCTGTGTAAAAAGTTAAAAGATTCAGAGAGTTCTTGGGCTGTTTCTTCTTCAGCGCAAATACTGGCTACTGCACAGTATTATGAAAACAGAGATAAAGACGAGAAAGATAGAACAGAAAAGAAAACGAAGGAATTAAAGACAAAGGTCCTTTTACAGCAGGCCTATCCGCCACGTGGAGGTCAGAATAATTATAGGCAACCCCAAGGTGTCTATCATCAACCCCAACAATTTCAGAACAATCAGCAAATGAATGGGTATTATCAACCACGTGTCCCTGTAGGTCCCAACCAATGTTCATACTGCAAAGAGGAAGGTCATTTTAAATATAGTTGCCCTAAATTAATGCAGTGGAATGGTAATGCGTATGGCGCAAGAGGTAGGGGTGGTCAGCAAGCTCCTAGAGGCAGAGGGTGTGGAAATGCTCCCCAGAACGCGCGTCCTCTGCCGCCTCAAAATACCATCAATAGTTTTGACCAGCAAGCTAACACAACTAGTAATACAGCTCAGTACTACACTAATGATTATTATACAGAGGACGGCGATGCAGGAAATAATGGTTACTAGGACAGCCGTAGACAGAGAGAGGGAGTTATTTCAGTGCCAGTGGATCAGAGTGGACCGTATGTTAAGGTGACTACAGCAAATGTAACGGAGCCCTTTCTGCTAGACACTGGTGCTGCAAAGAGTTCAATCATGCATTCAAAACTCCCTGGCGCACCTTTGTCTGGCGATGTAAATGTTTCAGTAGGTTTTTCTGGCGCCCCAGTTAGGAACCCGATTTCTAGTCCCATGTCACTTTCTATTGGGCCTTGCGAGCTGAAAGCACCCCTGATCCTGACAACAGGTTGTGGTGAGAATTTGCTAGGATTGGATTTGTTGAAAAGGTTGCATGCTACACTGTATTGTTCACCGTCAGGAGTACAACTTACACTAGGCAGGAAAGTGATTTCCCCGATGTACTTGTCTAAAAATGCGATGCCGCCGGAACTGTCATCCCTTCCGGATGCCCTTTGGGCTACTGGTCCCAATGATGTGGGCCTCTTGGAGATACCGCCATACGTGGTAACTTTAAAGGCTAATGTCAGACTGCCACGTATTCCCCAGTATAAGATCTCTAATGAAGGCCAGAAGGCACTATTAGACATTGTCAGCGACTTGATTAATAAGGGTGCAATTGAAGAGACAAGAGGCAACGTTTGCAATAGTCCGATTTTACCTGTCTTAAAACGAATGGACCCTTCACAGCCACCTGTTTACAGATTTGTGATTGATCTCAGAGAGGTTAATAAGATTGTTGTGCCACAGTTTCCAGTTGTCCCTGATATAACTGCCTTGTTAACGATGATTCCAGCCTCTGCTGCATGGTTTTCAGTGATCGATTTAAAGAATGCCTTCTTTAGCATCCCAATTGCAGAAGAGAGCAGAGACATTTTTGGCTTTAGTCTGGGAGGCCGAAGCTTCCGCTTCAAACGCGCTCCCCAGGGCTACTGTGAGAGTCCATCCATATACAGTCAAGCTTTGAAAGCGCAGCTTGATGCACTTGTTTTACCTAGTGGCGCTATTCTGATTCAATACGTGGACGATTTACTAATCGCCGCGGATACTGAAAAGATCTGCAAAGAAGCCACATTGTCATTGTTGCGCCATTTATCTGCTTTCCATCATAAAGTGTCTCTCTCAAAGCTGCAATATTGTCGACAAGAAGTGACCTACTTAGGTCATCTCTTATCGAAGGAGGGAAGGAAACTGACCCCAGAAAGAATTCAAGCCATTGCGCAGTTGAGTGTGCCAAGAACACAGAGAGAAGTGCGTGCTTTCTTGGGCATCACTTCATACTGTAGGCACTGGATCCCTAATTTTTCCTTGTTGGCAAAACCTTTGTTAGCCTTAACATGCAAAGACACACCGAATCCTATCCCATGGTCTGAAGAGTGCCAGAAAGGTTTTGTAGAATTACGTAATGCATTATGTTCAGCGCCTGTGTTGGGTACCCCTAACTACAGTAAGCCTTTTACATTGTATGTTCACGAGAAAGATGGATGTGCGTTGTCAGTGTTAACACAGCCTTTTGGTGACAGACCGAGCCCGTGCGCATATTTTTCATCAACCTTAGACCCTGTAGCGAGGGCATTGCCAAGCTGTCTGAGAGCGACAGCTGCTGCAGCTATGTCTATCCGACAATCTGCTGGTTTGGTAATGGACAACACATTGATCGTTATGGTTCCACATGCTGTAGACACATTATTAAACAGAACCAAGACACAACACTTGACTAGTGCGCGATTATCAGGCTATGAGCTCACACTGTTAGCAAATCACATACACATAAAGAGATGCAATACGCTGAATCCAGCTACGTTATTGCCAGTTCCAGCAGACCTAGATGAGAGTGAGCAACATGACTGTCTGTTCAGAACGGAAGAAGAGACGAAAGGGAGAGTGGATCTAAAAGATACTCCCCTGACTGAGTGTGATGGTACTCTATGGGTGGATGGTTCGTGTTTCAAGCTCCCTAATGGTGACACGACTGCTGCATATGCTATCACGACTTTGCACACAGTTGTGGAAACTGCACGAGTGCCACATAATTCGGCCCAAGCAGCGGAATTAATCGCCCTCACGAGAGCATGCGTGTTGTCTGAAGGAATGAGAGTGAATATTTACACAGATAGCCAGTACGCCTTTGGCGTGGCTCATAATTTCTGGCGTTTGTGGAAAGAGCGTGGGTTCCTGACGTCACATGGAGCTAAAATTCAAAATGGCAAGTTGGTGAATGATCTCCTTGAGTCACTGACCCTACCGTTGCAAGTTGCGATCATGAAATGCAGTGTGCACAGGAAAATCACAGATGATGTTGGACGTGGGAATGCGTTTGCTGATGAGACCGCAAAGGAAACAGCACAGAATGTAAAGACTAGAATGTATGTTGCAGGCCCCGCAAGATGGGTTGACGATGTTGGGATGTGTGAAAACACAATAGAGAGTGTGAAGTCGCTTCAAGCTGAAGCTACAGAGAAAGAATTAAGCAAGTGGAGAGAAAGTATGGGTAAGTTGGATGAGAATGGTTGTTGGATTGATCTGACAGAACATAGGCGATGGTTGTTACCTGACGCATATGTACTCCCAGTGGTTACAATGGCACATGGAATGGCAAACATCAGTACGAAAGGAATTTGTAAGTTGTTGGCTCCAGTATGGCAGAATGCTGGAATTCCCAAGTGTGCAGAGAATGTGGTCAAGAATTGCATGGTATGCTTGAAGTAGAACCCTGGTAGGGGAACCCCAACTCCAGCTGGTCACTTTGCACCCCCATCATGTCCATTCGAAGTTTTGCAGCTGGACTTTATTCACATGGAAAGATGCAACAACCTGAAATATGTACTGGTGGTTTTTTGTGCTTTCTCGAAATGGATAGAGGCTTATCCTCTGAAAGATAACACTGCCTTGTCCACAGCCAAAGCCCTCGTGAAAGAGTTCTTCCCTAGGTTTGGAATGCCAAGAATGGTGTGGTGTGATAATGGAAGTGAGTTTGTGGGTAAAGTGATGAAGAATGTATGTGAAGGTTTAGGCATCCAGCAAAAGTTCCCCGCTGCAAATCACCCCCAATCAGCTGGATTAGTAGAACGCTACAATGGAGCCTTAAAGCTCAAGCTGGCCAAAATCCAGGCGAGCACCGGTCTTAAATGGCCTGACGCTCTGCCTTTAGCACTCCTGTCCACCAGAATGACCGTACACTCACGAGTGGGACTTAGTCCTTACGAGGTCGTTTTTGGCCGCCCGGCCAATGTATGGGGTGTACCGAGGCCTACGAAATTTAGTGAGATTGAGCATCCAGTACTACTCGATTACCTGTATGATTTGACTGTTAAACTGCGTGTTTTGCACCAACAGGTACATGATACTCTTCCTCAAGCTTCTGAAACTCCTGGACACCCTATCAACCCTGGTACGTGGGTGCTAGTCCGAAACTTCCAGCGCAAGAGCAACGACGAGCCTCGCTGGATCGGCCCTCACCTTGTGCTTCTATCAACCAGATCAGCGGTGCGAGTAAAGGGGAAGAAACACTGGATCCATGGCACCCACTGCAAAGTAGTCCCCTTGCCTCTGCCATACGACCAGTGGGTCCAGGAGGGTATCGCCGACTCTGAGACAGACACTGTACCTCGTTTTGTACCATTCAGTGACGCACGCATAAGAGACACAGCTTCAGACCAAGAGAGTGACAATATTCTGCAAGAAGCTGTGCCATTGTCAAATCGACTGGACACCACAGAGCCTGAACTTTTGTTCCAAGACCAAACAGCACCTGGTCGTCTCCGCTATAATTTGAGACCAAGGCCCATGGACAAATAAAGATTTCCTTACTATTTCCCCTTGTGACATTTTAGCTCTCCCATCTGAAGGACTTTCTTGATTTTTGTTTTTCGAACCACCATCCGGGTTCAGCTGCAGGGTCGCGGTGCCAAGACTTTGGGGTACAGGCCGAAGACGTTAGGTCAACGGTTCTGGTTGGTCTAGGGCGTTTCTCTGGACTGACAGGCGTACCCCTTAGCAGAAGAATCTCATCCGCCGCGAGCAGCCCGTTTAGAGGATGGAGTTTTTTAAGATGGAGAGACCGGTTGAGGAAATGAACTCTAAAGCAAGGATGTGTAGAATTGTAAAAAGTAAATGTTTTGTATTTTTGTGCCTTTTTACACTGTGTAGTACAATAATGTTCATCGTAGGATTTGTGTTTTTCTCCTCCCAAAAGACCATTGCTCCCACTATACAGCCTATACCTCTTTCTACTGCCTCCTCTCACTCTTTTCACCCTTTGCCTGAGCACGAACAGACCAGACGATCCGAGTTCGTAAATAACTCGTTTATCCAGCTTTTGCACCAGCACCAACTAGTAATGAATACGACCAATTGCTGGGTGTGTGGGTTAATGCCACATACCATTAACAAGGGTATTCCCTATTTGGTGCTGCCATTTAGTTACAATGGATCGTCATGGGCATTCCAGACCATGTTTCTCTATGCTCTAGATACGTGCCCCCCTCGACAACCGCGTTCCATCAGACCTATTACCAATAATAAGGCTTTGATGAAAGGAGTTGCCGATATGAGCAGAGATATCGATGCATACTCATCCATACCCAAGGAAGAATTGAGACCTTCTGTAGGATAGAACGCGACGGGTTATAGTATTAGTCTGGGTGAAAGACAACGAAAAATCTCATCCCCAATCTGGGTCGTACCCCACATGGGTCGGTTCTGCTTACAGGGTAATGGTCAGAATCCTAGAGCTCAACTGGGAAGAAGTGACTGTACTGAAACGTACACTTTCCCGTCACAGTTTTCCCCTGCGTTTTTGGCTGCCAAGGGTACATATTTCATCTGCAATGACCGAGCATATACATGGTTGCCCCCTGACTTCTCGGGCACATGTTATATTGCGAACTTGCTACCGCCAACATTTACTGCCGCCTCTGATTTTCACAAGACTAGAGTTGTGAGAGGCGTGATTAGTAAGGAGGATACTGCCGGTCAGGAAGCGGGAGACTTCTTCTTGGGTTTCCTGCCGTTTTGGGGACCTATGGTGAATAGTAGGAACCTGAGACAACTGACACGTGTGGTTGAATCCACTGTTAACGTAACGGCTGGTGCCCTTGGTAATCTGACAGCTGAGCTCCAAGCGGATCGCCTTATGACTTTGCAGAACCGCATGGTTCTAGACGTGATTCTTGCAGACCGTGGTGGGGTATGTAAGGTTATCCAATCCAGTTGTTGCATTTTCATACCAGATAACGCTCCAACAGTCTATCAAGCCATCTCCAAACTCCATAAAATATCTGAATCCATACACGTGGATAAGGGAGACTGGTCACTGGTGGGGTGGTTCTGGGAACTGATATCTGCCTGGGGTTGGAAAGTTCTGATGGTCATTGGAATGATCTTAGCCATTCTTTTCCTGTTCTGTCTGTGCATACAGTGTGCTCCTGCGATATGTGGCCTCTGTGCTACCTTATGTGTAAGGAAACCTGTATCGAGGGACGAGCTAAGTAATAGGATTATGCTACAGCAACATCTCCATGACTTCGTGAACATTGACCTAGACTCGGATTAAGATGAGTATAGTGATTGCCTATGTAAGGGCAAAAGGAGGGTCTGTCGTACTTTAATATTCGGGACCGCGTAGGGGACAGGGTCCTACCCCCGTCTATCTTGGTATCAGCAAACCGCAAATGGTTAATGCGGCATGTACGAGTGCTTTATATATCGTTCTAGCTATGAATGCACTGTGTACATGTTGTTTCACGTTACTACGCGGGTTCCATTTTGGAAGCGGTGGCCATCTTGTCATTGCCCTCACATAGGCTATAATGGAGCAAATACGGGCCTCACAGTACATGTGCTTTCCTTTGACTTCTCTGTGACCTGGGCAGCTGGCTCTGCTGCCCCAGGTCAAACTGGTCTCACGAGCTCCCCTTCCTCCGTCCACCTGTGATTAGCATCAGAGCTTGACCCATCATAAAACCCTTTCATTCTACACGAGCCTCCGGCTAATCTCTTTCACACCTGACTGTTCCTGCTTTATGACTTGTTTCTATCAACAGGAGCTGCCCGTGTTTTATTGGGGCCTATTGATATCAAATGTGGGATCTGAACCTTACTGTGTAAATCATTGTGGGCTGGCCGAACTGGAATGTGGGATGGTCATCATGACTCTGCCTTTTTCTTTGTAATGTACACTTGTTTATTACCGTATCATAAAACCTAGGAATGTATGCTTGAGGCAGGGAAAAGCGTATTTAAGATGAAGTCCGTTTCTATGATTTTCAGCAGTCTCCTGAGAACATACACGCTGTTGTACTTCTAGGATACCTGTAATTGGTCTGCAGCCAATAAACGATCTTTGACTTCACCCAGAAGACTCTGTGTTTCTGTAGGTCTGGAACAGGGTGAACCCAGAAGTCATAGGGTGTGTGCCCCTGCACCGCTGGGTCTAAAATACCCAGTACTTCAACCTCCCTGGTGTTTTCTATGGATGACTTGATTCTTTTTAAGTTTCTGGTGTGGCATGTGTGTCTACCAACTGGATTTAGTGTCGGTTTATGTGGGAGACCTTAAATTAGAACTTCCTGGTGCCAATAGTCACTGTCCCCTTTTTCACCTAGGCAGAAGCCTGTAACGTGGTAAAAAAAAGAAAGAGACTAGAGTGTAGTCTATGGTAGAATTTGCGAATTCCGTGTGAAATGAGGCGGCCGGGGGAGAGTCGTTGGTAAATCTTCTGTTTAATGCCCTTAGGCCGATATGCTCCAGGTATTCTAGCAGCTCTAAACCGCTCTTAGATGGTCTTCAGTGGCTGCTTTTGGTTTGAGCTGGTATGTTCCAATAGAAGGACAGAACCTGTATATCTTCATTTGATGATGTGCCTAGGATTTGTTGATTTAGATCGCCAGACAGGATAAGGTTAGGTGTGTTGTGCAAACTCATTAATTGAAGTAAGTGTTCGATTAGAATTTTTGACTCTTGTTTTTTCGTTTCGGGTTTAGGTATGTGTTGGTCAGTAGCACCTCCTCCTTTTTGCCGCTAAGGTTTAGATGAATCTTAACAGTGTTTACAGATGATAGAGAGGAAGGAGATTCCTGCGTGCTGTTGACTTTTGTTATGTTGATATAGGTGGCTAAGCCGCCTGATAGGTGGCCATATTTAGATTTCCTTAATGCTGGGGTGTGGAAGCGAATATACTCCTTTAGTTGCAAAGGGTCCACTAACCATGTTTCCTGCAAGAGGACAATGTCAAAGGTTTTTAGGTAAACTAGAAATTCGACATCTGCTACCTTTTAGTTTAATCCATTAATATGCCATTAGCATAGCCTCAAGGTTGTTTTGTCATAGTTTCTCCGGTTATTATGTGTGTTAGTTTTTCCTTGTGACGATCTGGCTATGTTGGTGGTTCTAATAATATGGGTATGTTCAGAAATGATGAGATGATGGTAGTCGGTGCCTGTTTGTGTATTCAGCACCTGCTCCCTGAGGGGTGACCATCCTCGAGCTCCCCTTAGCACGAGGATATTTTTTCTCTGTTGCTGGTCGTTCCTTCTCGTATTCTGGTGAGTAGTGGGAACGGGTATCCTATTTTGTAATACGCGGAGGTTCGTTTACCCCATGCTTTAAAGGTTCCCCATTCTTCCAAGACTTTGTTTGCAATTTATAGGGAGCCCCAGGTGGCCTAGGTGAATTCCCTGCCTAGAGCTTTGTCTGACTTTATGAATTCTATTGATAGAAGATTGGTTGTATTAACGCCTTTTAATGTTGGTATTGCTCCTAATAGTTGGAGAATGTTCCCTCTGTTCAGGGTGTCACAAAGCCCTTTCGAGTCATACTCTGGAGTGAAAAGTGTAATGGTAGAGTTTACTGTTTGCTTGACAGGGGGTACTCTAAGTGAGTTTTCTCTCGGGTGATTTTCTCCAAAGGTACCAATGGGCTGCTTGGTTAACCTGCTGGAGTTGTCGGGTTTTGGGATTTCTCGACACCTGGGGCCTGGAAAGACTTCTGTGCAACGATTTATATATATATTTTTATATTGCAATAAAGGAAGGCCAGGGTGCCCAGTTGTTGTTAATGTTGACCTTTGCAGTGTTCCCTGCACCTCCATATGGGCTTTGCCATTGTTGGCGTTGTCTCGTTTCACTGCTCATGACACTGGAGTTGGAACATGGGTAATTCTGTGGGCTGAGGGCTCATTTGGGGTGGTAGGTGTATTATGATGGTGGCTCTGTAGTTGTGACGGCGGTGAGTTTGAGATTACCTTGTCCCCTAAGTTGGCCCTCAATGAACTCCGTGTTTCTGTTGGTGGCTGCGCCTGATTTGGTCCATGCGTGTGGGGGGTCCCCCTTTCTTCTGTTGATAATAAGAATTGGTTATTATTCCTGTCTTCCTGATTCTGTCCGACTTGGATTTTTCTGATACCTGGAGTGGCAGTTTGGCAGCTTAGTAATGCCGAATCTGCCCAGAGTGAAACAGTTGTCACTTGCACCACATTCTTGTCTTCCGTAGGAAAATTTTCCTTTGGCTTACTTGTTCTTCCATGAACTATTGGATCTTGTGCTGTAGTATCATGTATGGACATCTTCCGCTGTTGTCTTTTTGTGACAAAGAGGGGATATACTTTTGTTTGACTCTGGAATGCCATTTTGTTGCGACCTTTTCTCCTAAGTTGATGACGTTGCATGGCATTTTGAGCTGTAATTCGTTCCTTTTGTGACTGTTGTGTCCCAGAGGCCGTGCTGCCCCCTGGGCAGCTCAATTGGTTTGGAGCAGCAGTTTTTTTGACTGCAGGATTCTTTTTAAATGGTCTCTTGGGCACTGCTTTGTCTTGATTCGCTGTAGCTTTTTCTTGAGTTGGGCCCTTTGGCAAACCCTCTATGAGTGTGGATACAATTGAGGGAAGCAACGCCAGTTTGTCAATGATGGGACCGCAGCTGCAGTTCAGTTTGGCCTCCTGCCGGGCTCTACTGATTAGTAGGTTTCATTTCCCCAGTTTTTCATCAATCCCCCCTACAAAGAGAGCTAGGGTGTCGAGTAATGTCAATTGCAAGTCCATTTTGTCAGACTGATAGTGTAGCACATCAACAGTTTGTTGCATAGTGTTTGTAGGATGTCCCATGTGTTCTGTGCTTGCCTTTTGGCTTGGTTTGTTGAGTCCAAAGCGAGATTTAAGGGTCTATGGCTTAACATCGATGTGTTTTTTTCTGCTTTATGATCCCTGCCTTGTTTGATGCCAATATTGGCCATGAACGATGGTGGTTTTTCAGCCCACTCTTGCGATCCTAGATAGGAAAGGGCATTCTGCCCGCCTACCCTGGATTCCGGGGACACTTCGGAGGTCACTTTTGGAATCTCTGTCGTGCCCCCCATTGGGACTTCCGGGGGCGGTAGGGCCTTCGCAACCTTGATGGCTTTTGACTGTAAGGGCAGATCTTGAGAAGGTTTTTGGAGATGTTTTTGGAGTTGTCGTGCAGGAGATTGATTCA
This sequence comes from Triturus cristatus, assembly GCF_964204655.1. Classification (NCBI taxonomy): domain Eukaryota; kingdom Metazoa; phylum Chordata; class Amphibia; order Caudata; family Salamandridae; genus Triturus; species Triturus cristatus. The sequence goes on along the minus strand of NC_140592.1, from coordinate 656,159,692 downwards.
GTTGGAGTTCGATTATGGCATCATGCGCTGGACTTATCCCCTTGATGTCAGTTCCCGCTGTCACTTGAACTAGTTGAGCTTCATTGTACTTGTTTAAATCACTTCCTATGGTTTCCAACTGCCTCGAAGGCAGGGGAGGGGGAAACGCGAACGGCCAGGGTTGGAGTTTTGACAACCTCCTCCACTTTCATTAACGCTTCCTCCACTCTTATTTGCAAGTCAGTGTGGCTACATTTGTTACGTTCATACGTTTTTTTCTGTGTTTGTGGGGAGACCACTGATTGGTCCGCAGGAGTTTCTGCACTGATGTGTACCGTAGCAAGTACATAAGTTGATTGTAGAGGAAGAAATGAATCTTGTAGGTCTTGGATTTTGCCGCTAGAAGAGAATATAGATGATGTTGCATCTTTTAGGAAGAGGAATTTTGAATAGATTTTTGGTTGGGAGAGGTGTGATGGAGGCCCCCCGGGGTAATCTCCCGTCTATAAGCAGTCCGGGTGGCTGTTGTGTACTGGGCCAGAGGGACCCACTGCGTCCTCGGACGGTGCTGACAGGTCTATATTGCTTGGCCTTGTGTTTGTGTTCCCATTGCGTTTGGTTTTGCGCGTTGGTTCCAAGGGCTGGCCCCTTTTCCTTCCAGACCTCATGGTGGGTACGTTCCAAGTCCTCCCTCTATCTTCACCTGAGGCCGGTGCAGGTACTGATGAACTAGTATGAACTGGTGGCCCCCACTCCAGACATTTCTTCCCAATTACTTTCACCTATTTCTGCCCGCTTTAACCCTCGTTAGCCTTCAGTTGAAATTGATAGGAGATAGGGATTTGGGAAGAAAGCTAATGGAGACCTAGAACAATCGCACCTCCATATGCTTCTTTTCTTTTGTACGCTCTTCCAAATCTCACAAGACCTGAAGGCTTGGGGCTTAGGCTTAGGCTTGGAGGAGTGATGCCAGAACTTCAAAATGGATCTCTTTGATGGTGAACAGCCTACCCACAGCTCAACATTCATTCTTGAAAACTGAGTAGGGCTGAGTAGGACTGGTGGAATAGAGAGGAAGAGCAATGGGCAAGGGGCAATGGGCACTGGGCAGAGAGCAGGGTGCTCTGGTGAGCCGCAAACTGCACCCAACTAAGTTGGGCCGCCTCTGCAGGCTCACCGGGCTCGCACTCTGTGTCCGCTACTAATGGTGGCCGCGCTCTCTGCGCACACACTCGCACTTGCCCTCACTTTCCCCCGCAACTGCTTTCAGGTGCTTTCGGGTAATCCTGGTGCTCCTGGCATTGTCCCCGCTGGTGCTGCCTCCCGCTGTTGACCTTCAGGGAGGCACTCTGCCGCTAGTTTTGCTGGTCCTTGCTGGTCATTACTGGACACATGATTATGGGCTTCTGCTGCACTCACCCTTACACTGGGGATCGCAGCCACTCACAGCCCCCGGTGCCTTTGAAGCTGCCGATTCCAATGCCTGTGGCCACCCACGGGGCCCAGAGTCGAAGATCAGCTGTGGGTGAGCTGAAGGGAGGCAGCGACTTGCCAATGCCTGCGAAAGTGCGGCACCCACGGGAGCCAGAGTTGGAGGTCAGCCGTAAGTGAGTTGAAGGGGGCAGCGGCTTGTCTCGTCTCATAGAGGTGAGGTGAGACGTAGAGGTGAGACGGGGAAAGACGGGAAGAGAAGAATGAATCCAGCTGAACCGGCTGAATCGGTGTTCCGCTCACACTGCTCACACTTTACAGGCTGTCGGCTGTAAAGTTGCGGTCCAGGTGGAACAGGACTTTGTAAACATAATAAGGAATCAGTTTCCTAAACGATGGCCCATTGTTCTGATCAGTGGAGCAACTAGTAAACAGAGATGGGACATAGGGATCTACACACACTTCCATCCATGCTGGGGAGTATGGGATTTCCAGGCAGTTATTGCCTGCAAGTCATCAAGTACTCCTTGCCAGTATTGTGTCAGTTTGTGACAATGCCTGAGAAAATGGATGAGCATGTCTGCATTTCCACACTTTCTCCAGCAAGGATCCGGTCTTCTGTGGGACTATTCATGCATTTTATTTGGGATGTAATACTCCCAAGCATGCAGTATACTGGGCCTCCCTAATAAATTGACCTACCATCTTCATATACTGAAAGACAGGCAGTCCAGACTAGCACCATGCACTGCTCTCAAATGATCTTATCACAATGGGGAATGAACAAAATGTCAGCGCATAGGCAGTGATTACATCGCCTATGGGATCTAATGGATATAGAAAAGTTAACTATGACACTGACTCACACAGACAAGGAATATTCAAAAGGGGGGGCCTCCTTTTCTTATATTTCTCTCTACTGAATTTAGAGTGCTCACTTGCCCTAGGTATCTAAGGGTACTACATATCAAACAACCCCCATCTGGGAAGCAGCTCAGGTGGGAATCAACCACTGACGGTGTGACTGTCTAAACACAGCAATTAGTTAGAAGATAAGAAGGCTCCAGAGGACCAATGGCTGACATTTGACTTAAAGTGGTTAACCAATATGCGTTTTATTGCATTTATTAGCATATGATTTGGAGAGCGAGAGTGGGTGGGGAGTTGGTTAACATTTATTGCTTCGAGCCGGACTCTGGGTTGTAGGCTATATTGCTTTACAAGTGCTTTGCTTTTGTCTTCATAATTACTAATAAAGAAAATTGATACATAAAGCAGAGTCTATTTTGAGGGTGCCTGCGGAATTTAGCTTGCAGGTACATCTGAAGATTCCCTCAGATGGCTCCATTGGTTATGCACAGCGCCTTAAAATCATGGCATGAACCTAAAGAGTAGTGAATGTAGTACATAACGCACTGGAGTCATTTGTCTCTTCAAAAGAGGATATTATCAGTGTTACTATAATGTAATGGATCCTTTACAGTCTATGTATTAAGAAGCAGGGAGCTCTTACGTGCAGGTTCTGTGGGTATCCGAAATGAGGGAGAATGCGCTACAGTGTCAGATTAGTATATAATACACTTGTTCTGACTTCAGTCACATGTGGGTTCAAGAATAGGTTGAAGCACATGCTCAGTCCAAGGTTTCTTAACTACATTGATGTCACTGGTGAGGCCTCTCATTCAGATTGTTGTAGCCTGATAGTTACTCCATTATCCATATCTCATGGTCTCAGTTTTGGAAGAACTGAGCTGATTGTGGTTGACTAGCTTCCGCACGTCCATGGCACGAAACCACCCATCAATGTTGTATGTTTCTTTATCATTAGGGTTTTCTAGTTTTAAGCTAATTTGTGTGTCAGGATGTTACTTTTTTCTTGAGATGACATAACTGCGTTCAGAAAGAAAGAGGTCACTATGCACCATGGTATGATGAGTGGGACTAATAAATGGTAATCATAATTAGGGCTCCCTGTTTTATGATAATTATTTGTTTGACATTTCTGTCTGTATTTATCCATAATATTTAGTTTTTTGTGAAAAAAATTTAACTGACACTAGTATATTTACATATTTATTTAACCGATAAATAAGCACTCATGCTTGAATGCCTGCTAGGTTTCAGAGATACGATCACCCGCAGAAGATAAATCAATGCACTCATATGAGAACATGCTAATTTAATTATCAACCTTGTGCATATCTACTGCTGTTTAAGCCTCTTTACTAAATTAATTTCTTTTTATGCCCCCTTACCTATCAATCCATACACTATTGGCCTGGCAGTCATGGTATAGAGTATTTAGAATCACTCAAAAAGCAACTTAATTTCTGCTTTTATCCACATTTAAAAATAAATACAGACAATACAAAAATGGTTTTCTGTCTGTATTTATTTGTAAAAATCAGTAAAAACGGAAAACATGGAGCCTTAATCATAATGAGCTGGATTATTTGTGGGGACCAAGCCAAAACATAGCTTGAGAGAATCTTTGTTATAATGACTGGGTGCAGAAGGCATTTGCAAAGTTAGAGCACAAAAGACAGGTAAAGCATATGAGCATGTTATTAAACACAAATGGAGCAGTTTAATTTTGATTTCATCCTAAAATACTGTAGGAGTGTGTCAAAATACATCGGTAGTCAGCCCCGAAAATATTTTGTGTGATTAACCTAACTAACAGAAGATGGAGTACCTTATGTTTTAAGGGCTCCAAGTGTAACAGAAAGTATATTATGAATTGTGTGTTTAAGAAAAGTGACCAATAGAGGAGTTCGAAGTAACTATTCATTAATACTATAAAGGAAAATCTAAGTTCCTGATGTGATTTATTATGAGGCTAATGAGACAAAATGTATGTTAACTAATGTTTAGCGGTTCATGTGTAACATGACATTATATTCACTTGAGTGTATTTTAATTAATATTTCTTACTATCTTTTTACATTACTCATGTGTTAAGAAAATGCATTTGTTATACATTTACAATTGTACAGGTATTTTGTAACACAGTACACTGTTAATTTGACTTCATTTTAAGGCCTGTGTATAATTTCAGTGCAAGTTTACGTTGGAGTTAACATTTGATTTGTGTTTAATAACCTTCAAAATGGAATGTTTTCATTCGCATTTTGTTTCCAAAGCCTCATTAGTTAGTATAGATGGGTTTTGTTTTCATTAGATAGCAAAGTATGAGAAGACGAAGTTTGGCAAGGAGAAACGTGGTAACGAGTAAGGAGGCGAGTTCTCATGAGGAAGAGAAGAATGACCAAGGATGAATGAACTTGTAACTTATCGATGTGGAAAAGGTGGTGCAAGTATCCAATGTGTGCCGGAATCATAGAAAAGTACTGGAGAAAGTCATGTGGGATTGTCTACCTTGAAGGCAACTAATATCTTATGCTATAAATCAATGAGGGTCAGAGAAACTTCTTAGAACTTCACAGGGAGCAAACCTATGCTTCTGCTTTGTGTTGCTTTATGCTACATGACCCGTGGTTGGCGTGCCATCTATTGAAGTCTCTGACAGATGACACCTTTGTATTATATTTCCAAATCTCTCATGCTTTTAGCAAAGGAGGTCCAGTTAAAGTAGCATAGGGAAAGAAAGAGCTAACTAATGCTCATTTTTTAAAATCAACTGATGCCATTTAATTCTCAGTTATTTTTCCTCATTGCTTATATAATTATATTTGAACTAGTCATTTTGGAGATATGGACACATTTGAATTGTTTTGTATTTCTATACCATTATTCTAAGAATGGTTATGTAATCCTATTTTTGAACTTACAATTAAACCTTACTAATCTTATATTCAGTAGTGGACTGGAATAAAGAGTAAAAAATGTGTTAATCCATATTGAAAATATAAATTGTGATTGAGTTTTCCCCCTTACCTCACTTACAACAACAAAGACCATCTGGTTGAGGATAAATATTTAAGTGGGCGCACACTTTTTCACAAGCAATATGCACAAGGCAAAATGCTTGTACTTCTGATTAGAATAGGTGGGTCTTAAGTCTCAATCTCAATTGCAAGAGTAATTAGAAGTGATGGATTTTTCTGGTTACTTTGGTGTGGAGGTGGGATGTTGTCACTGAAAAACGTCTGTCATCTCCGTCTTTACATCTGGCTGAGGAGGTGACTAGTAGTTAATTTCAATGTCAGAAAACTTGAATGATGAATAGCTTTGGTACTGATGGCCACATTGCTTTTTGTAATCCAGCCATCCCCTTGAAAGCAGGGAGGATGAAGGCTGGTTTGGCAGTTTTTGTATCTTTGGAGCAGTCAAGGTGAAATATGGATTTTAGGCATTCACCATAGGTGGTAACCTCAAATAGGTTACTTTTCAAATATAACCTAGTGATTGCTAGTGACAAGGGTTTCGCTGCCGAGTCCCAAGTAGCATCTTGGAGTGGTAGTTCATTGTAGCACAATAGATTTTGTTGTCTTCTCGACTGATCTTCTCCCCTAGTTTATACATTTTACAGTTAATATCAACTGTGTGGGTGACCACACTCCCTTTTTATTAACCTTGAACTTAAAGGTAAGTGGCGAAATGGAAATTAATGAGTTGGGCTCCCTTGAACTTTCTCCTAATAAGGGTTTGAGAATGAAATAGGAGAGGGTGGATTACGAGAGAGTTGATTATTCACAATGGCGAGGCTGTGATGGCTTGCTTGTTTGTGAATATTGCCCCTTGTATAATCATAAATGGTTTTGCTTCTCTTTGCAGCAATAATTTTAACAGGCTGTGCACAAACTAAAATCTGAATAAAGCACAGCTGGGTAGAAGAAGGTTTATTTCATCTTGTACTGCTGCCCGCAAGCAACTCATTTTTCGAAAAATAGTTTTTATTGCCATTTTTCTGCCGCTAATGCAGCAATCATTTTAACGCCCTATTACCAAGCTGTCGCTAACAGCCGTTAGCGACAGTTTTTAGGCGAAAACGTCCATTGTAAAGATCGCTACTTCTGTTAGCGATAATTATATGCAGGAGAGGCGTTCCTGTGCAAACACCAGTACTCCATATTCACAAGGGGATCCTTGAACTTCTGAAGACCAAACAAACTGTCTCTAACTGCAGTTAGAGCCAGTTACTTAAGACCAGAAAATAGCTGGTCTTAAAAATGGGGATAACACTTGGGTCCACATCTCAACAGGTTTTGGTGCTGGACAGCGCTGCAAGCAATGTTGCAGCGCTGCCCTGCAACAAAACTACAGTGCAGGAATGCGCATAATCAATAAGATAGTGCTTATTCCTGGGCCCCAGTCATGAAAATTGTTGCAGCAGTGCGACAAGACAGCGTTGCAACACTACTCACTATGCCCTTCTTGCGACAGCATGGATGCGCTGTATTCACTGGACAGCGCTCCATGACACAAGTAATGACAGATACGTCAGGAATCCTGACGTATCTGTCTGCGCTAAAGTCACGCATTGCTGCAGTCGTGTCACAACCATGACGCAACTCCAGCAATGCATGGGGCCAGACTGTCCCTGTGGCAGTGCGTCACTCTCCAGCCTGCCATCTGGCAGGTGGAAGGTACTGATGCAGTGCCGTTCATGAGGGGTGCCTGAATGTCGGCGCTGTTGGAGATCCATCGGTGGTGGTTGCGTGCTGTGGTGTCATAGTTTGGAAGCACTGGTGGAGTGTTGGCGTGGAGGGAGTTGATGAGATGTTCTTCGGGTGGCCTTGATCCAGCTGCGGGGGGTGTGATGATGGCGGTGGCATCTCGTGGGCAAGCTGAAGACGTGATGTTACCAATGATGGTTGGTCCAGGAGAGTCCGGTGTTGGGGTTGTAGTTGAAGTGCCTGCTGGCAGAGGTGACTTGCCCCACCATGTGTCCTGCTAAATGGCTTGTTGAGGCGACTTGCTGCTTGCATCTGATGGAGGGGACCTTCCCCAGGACGGGGTGGTGTCATAGTCACTGGGGTTGTCCAGGTGGAACTTGAGAACACCAAGTAGGATGTCATCTGTGGATAGGAGACCATGGGGTGCAATGAGGTCTACAATGGTATTGGAGAATGGGGGGCCATGGCCCGGTGGGCCTGCACATGAGGGTGCCGAAGAGGATGTGCTTGGGCTTGGTCCTGATCTGGGAGTTGAGGTGGTCCATGGTCACACTTGGGTCATTAGAGTGTGCGGTCAGTCGGAGTGTGCTTCTGTAGGTGATAGCAATGCCTGCTCCTTGATGGTCGGGGTGCTCCTTGCGAGTGATACAGCAGCCATCAGTGATGGCTATGTCCGGGCCGGAGCAGAGGTTGGTCCTGGCAGACGAGGTGGCATCCAGGGTTGATGACGAGGAGGGTGCTGGCATCATAGCGGTAAAGTGTCCAAGAGAAAGGCTCCTTGGTGCTGAGCGCGGTCCAGGGGCAGACGGACGCAAATGGCGTAGCCCATGGGTTGGCTTTTGCCCAGGAGATGACCATTACAAAGCAGGCAGTACATCGTTAACAAAGCAACTCCGACAACGCAGATGCCTTTACATCACATTTCTTTACATCGCATTGTGAGGTCAGTAATGGGGTAATTTAAAGTTTTTTGGGTGGGTATGGGTTTCGGATGTAAAATATGAAAATTGGGGTGTGTTTTGGGGTAAAATATGGAAATTGGGATGTGCATTTGGGTCAAATCAGATTTTTGGCTGCGTTATGGGGGCTCAAAAAGGAATTTCAGGAATCACGGTTGGGTTTGGGGTGCAAAGGTTAGTTTTGGGTTGCACTCACTGAAGTGGGAATAGTGATATTAATGTCTCCGCTATGTAACACCTACTCTACTGTTGCAATGTGCCTAGTATTAGTATGCATTGGAATGGAATGCGATGTTATGGCATGCGTCTCAACCATGAATGTGCCTTTGGCACACGAGTGGTACGCCTGCTGTGCATGGGCGCATATCTGCCACCATTGAGAAGTGCTGGGGGGGCTGGACAGCTGTGAGGTGGTAAACTTTGAAAAGAACACTGGATGGGCCGTGGACGTGGGGATGTGTGTGTGAGAGGTGTTGTAAATATTTTAATAAGGGAAGTCTTGTCTCGAAGCCTGGTCCTGTGTCTTTGTTGCTCCTGCTCTTCTGCATCTGCTTCCAGGAACAGGAAGTAGGCAGCTAGGCTCCCTCCCCTGAGCCAATCACAATGCTGCAATGCGGTGGTGGGATTGGTAATTGGCAATTGGACAAGGCATGCAGTCAGGGGTGGGTATGTTCTCTATGCAGGCTGTAATGTAGCCTGCATTATGAACAGGAAAGTGCACGTGACTGCTTTGGGTGGCCTGACTGGGCCGACCAAACACTCATTGCGCACTTGAGTGGGCATGCCAATCTGCCCATGCCTTGCCCGTGCTTGGAGCAGTCCTACCCCCCCTTCCACCCGCAAAGGAAACCTAGCACGGTTACATCAGTAAGTTATCATCATGTGATGATTGTTCCTCTTCTGCACTGCTTGAAAGCAGTGGGGCGACGCTCTTCTGCCAAAGTGGATGAGCCGCCACTGGGGGTGTGTCATCTACATGGGCTAGGCCTGGTCCACTCAGCCCCCTAGCATCCTGCGCTACGCGTCCCACCATCTCCTTATCTGGACATTGACACTGTGACGCAATCCGCTGCACTTTCTCCAAATCTGTGACTCAGCCAGCAGGAGCCAGGTGGGATTTCACATGCCTGGGTACAGCAGTCTCCGCCAAGTCCGCTGGTGAACTTCTCGATGCAGTTGATGCAGCAGGGCCCCCTTAGGTGTAAAGTTGCAGCGCTCCCACCACACAAGTTAGGCGCAGCTCAGGGGCCTCACCCTCCACAGCGTCTGGCCAGACCAACATCATCTGGCCTGTGATGCAGAGAGGCGGTAATCCTCTCCGTGCACCCCAGTTTAGTGGTGGATCATAGTATGCACTGTAGACCTCCCTATGTTGGGACGCAGGAGCGCCTCTACTATTAACAGCTCCAAGGTGCGCAAGGCAGTCTTCTCATACAGGTCAGCAACGTGTCTCCATGCGACCTGCCAGATCTCACCACCAGGTACGGGTGATCGTCGTGTCTCAATTTCTACCGCCATGGCTCATCGACTCCACAGCTCCTCTGCATCCCACTCCAGGCTCCAGACACAGGTAAAGCGAGGCATCCAGGCTCTATACGCAGGTCCAGCAAGGCATCCAAGCTCCGGACGCAGGTCCAGCGAGGCATCCTGGTCATGCTGGATGTTGAGTGTCTTGCAGGGGTTGTTGATGTGTGCTGCACTTGGCCCAGACGTGGGACCCGTGCTCACTACGCCACTGGAGTCAAGCTATCCTGGCTGATGACGGCTGATAGCCAGAAACCGGTCTTAGGATGCTTGATTCCGGTCCAGGGAAGACATGGCTTGGCAGTTCGGGCTGGACTGTTCCCATGAGGCACAGGGTCAAGACTGATTTGCATATGGCCATGTCTAAACTGGGGTGGTGTAGTGGGCAAAAGAACGATGGATTTAACCCAGATCTCTTGACTGGGGAAGAATGTCTGCATTGTCAGCATTCCGTCCATCAATTGTTTGTTGTAACGCTTTTCGCCCTAAATGGGATGGGTATTCCCAGACGTGGGACCCGTGCTCACTACGCCACTGGAGTCAAGCTATCCTGGCTGATGACGGCTGATAGCCAGAAACCGGTCCTAGGATGCTTGATTCCGGTCCAGGGAAGACATGGCTTGGCAGTTCGGGCTGGACTGTTCCCATGAGGCACAGGGTCAAGACTGATTTGCATATGGCCATGTCTAAACTGGGGTGGTGTAGTGGGCAAAAGAACGATGGATTTAACCCAGATCTCTTGACTGGGGGAGAATGTCTGCATTGTCAGCATTCCGTCCATCAATTGTTTGTTGTAACGCTTTTCGCCCTAAATGGGATGGGTATTCCCGGACGTGGGACCCGTGCTCACTACGCCACTGGAGTCAAGCTATCCTGGCTGATGACGGCTGATAGCCAGAAACCGGCCCTAGGATGCTTGATTCCGGTCCAGGGAAGACATGGCTTGGCAGTTCGGGCTGGACTGTTCCCATGAGGCACAGGGTCAAGACTGATTTGCATATGGCCATGTCTAAACTGGGGTGGTGTAGTGGGCAAAAGAACGATGGATTTAACCCAGATCTCTTGACTGGGGGAGAATGTCTGCATTGTCAGCATTCCGTCCATCAATTGTTTGTTGTAGCACTTGGCCTAGGCTGCTCCATTCAGCATTTCTTTGGTTTTTATGCCTATTTTCTATTGGAAATTGACTGAAAGGCTATTTTTTGCATTAGAGGCAAAAAAAAACTCACGCTGGGCTGACTAACGTGAGTTTTTTTGCCGCTACTGGGCTTACCGGTAGTTTTCACCTGCTAACGCCAGAGTTCCTATTGCTTTCGCGCTGATGTTAGCAGCAGTTTTCACATCCGTTCCCTGATACTATCGCCACGTAGTGATGGCTTGTTAATAAGCCGCTAACATGGCGATAGGTTCCAGGGTTAGGCGGCAATAAAAAAACTGCCGCTAACTGGAGTTTGAGATAGGTTTCGCCGGTCCTTGAGAATATCCCCCTTAGCATGGACTTCAAGCAAGCATCAGTGCAAGTTTTATAACCAGGGCATCGTTATTTGTCACAATTAAGGGTGGGCGGAATTTGCGTAGTCGCGCTACACAAATTATCACGAAAATGTTCGAAATCTCCGGGAGCATGCTAAGATTTCGCGAAGACGCGGAATTGCTTGCCCCGCCCGTTTGCGATGTGTTTTTGCATGCTCACGGGGAAATATATTGCTAACTTGCCCATGCGGTCGCTAATGGGCGCAGCCATCTTGTTTTTCACTCGTCCCACCCGCTCGCGATGCTTATTTTCTGTTCTGGGTCGCGTATTGCGTGCTCCCACCCATTCGCGATGAGTATTTCCTGTTCGGGAACGCGTATTACGTGTTCGCGATGCTTTGTGCATACTCGGGGAAAATATCGCGCGAACTTGCGCACGCAGTCGCAATGGGCGCGGCCATCTTGTTTTTAAGTCTATTGCTATGGTTCTGGGCCTGCTTTTCTATCCTCCCTCTATCTGTGCAATCCTTTGTTTCTGTACACTTTTTTCCAATCTTTTTTATTTATTATCTATCTTTCTATTTTCCTGAATCTATATTTTGAGTTTTTTTTACTTTGTTGTGACTTTTTCTACTACTTTTTCACTCTTTTTCTATAACTTGCTTTTTTCATTTCTTTTACTTACTTTTCTAATTCCTCCCTTTTTTTCCAACCCCTGAGTCCCAGAACCATGCCCAAGGGAGAGAGCAGGCGCGACAACAAGGGAAAAGGCAAGGCTGCCCGTAGCCGCTGACACAACCGCCTTCCCTGCGGAAGGTGGTGCCCATGAGGGCTGCAGGAACGGGCCATATTTGGTGAGGCGGAGGTGGCCGCACTTGTTTTTTTTTGTGCAGCGCCACCTCCCCTTAACCCTAGCAGTAGGCGGCAGGCCTGGGTCTGGGTACGGGCTCCAGGAGCGTCGCCAGCCATGGGGAAAGGTACGCCGGGCAGTGTTTCGCTGCTCTAGTGTCCGGCGCACCCATAGCCAGCTGACGCACTGGTGGTCCGATATCCTAAATCGGGAGCAGAACCTGCTGGACCTGCTAGGAGTGGAGGTCCCGGGGCTTGGTGAGTAGCTATTTAATATTACTACTTTGTGTTCTACTGCTCTGTGTTATATATATTGCAAATATATTTTTTCCAAACAGCAAGAATGCTGCTGCTTACATTGCGGTAAATTACGATTAAAAATCTTTTGTGATTATTATGACACAGGTGCTCAGTGCTACTAATCTTACTTGTTTGCAACTTTGTGCTCGCTTGGCCCAACAATTATGTAAGAGTTTACTAGAGAACTTATGTTAGGTAATGCTATAGAGACTCTAGTCCTTCCTTTGTCCTCCTGCCACTAAGAAGAGATAGTAGTGGATTGATAGGTTTAGTTACTTATTAGTATTAGTTGGTAATTTTTTAGTGGTCTGCATGACGCATCCTCTCCTCTGTCACGTCACATGCTGCTGAGTGCTACTTACCCCAGTCCTTAGTAGAATATTTTGTAGTTTGTTTAGTGAGTGGTAATAGGCTTATCACTAGCAGAACATCAGCAGCAACCAACCAACAATTTGGTGTATGCAAAAATGTATGCATGTGTCCTCCAGCTATGCATTTTTGAGGGCTAAAATAAATGGAAATGCAGACTTAGTGAACAATTGGCTTGTCTGGAATAGGTGGGCTAGGTCAGGTGGTACTTAGGCTTACTAGATGGTCCGTGAATCTCGAATTACTACTAGTCAATCAGATTAGAGAGGTCAATTTTATTGCAATTGTTTTCCCCAAAAATGTCGGTGGGACAACAACATGCCTTCCAGGGACAGTCACAGGACCACTCCTCTACCGAGGGCCCTGCTGCTGGCCCCAGTAAGTCCTCCAGTGGTTAATATTAATAATTATATTTCCCTAACTTTTACTACACCTTATTGTTTCCGAACTATTATTTTAGTTTCCTAATTCTATTTTTTACAAATTCTTCTTCGATCTATACTGTTTCTAAATTCTTGTTATCCCTGCCTCTAACTGCCTCAGCTATGACTACTACTATTAGTCTGTCGGTAGCTAAGCTTGCTCAGTTGGCCACTCTTTATTTAAAAGGTTTTAAATAAAACTCAGATTCACCAATAGCTCTAGCCATTGAGTCCAGACCTTTGGGTTGTCCTCTTCTACTACTTCTAGTCTTCTTAATCTTGAGGCTTTTCAACAAATCCCACCAACAAAATGCCCAACCACGTTTTACTATTTTTGATAGGATGGGACATACTACTACTGTTGTAGGGAATCTACACATACAGAACCAACCACAATCCCCTGACCGACTAGTTATAGTGTCCCATTAACTCTCCAATCCCCCCCAAGATACCCAATGAGTAGACAACCCAGAAAATAACACTCCCAACCTCTCAGTCGCGGAAGCAATGCACACCCTTTCGCTAACTCACTCGTATAAGTCCACACCAAATACCACAGAGTCTATGTAAGTTTAAAAGGTTTATTTTCAACTGACAAGCTCTGTACGTTGTTCTATAATGCAGTATACAAGCCAGCACCAACAGCAAAATGCATAAGATTAAAACAATAAAGATTGTTACACTTAGTTACACGTACAACTACAAGTCCATAGAAGACAAAAGGTGAAATCATGTTAACTGAACAGTGTAGGTATATAGTTTATATAAAATTAGAAATGAAAATCTCTGAGCGAATTCTGGGGACCCCTCACCTAAGAAGAACCTAGTACTGGTTACATCATAAGCTCTGCAAAGCTCTGGTTTGTAGAAGAGAATCTTCCGTCTGTTATCAGAAAAATGGATCGCGTTAGTATTAGTATTGCAAGCATTTCTCAGTCGTGCCAAAAAGTGTAGCATTTTTATGGATAAGAAATATGGACTAACCCCAGAACTCCATAACAAAGTGGCTTGTTTTTTGACCTTGTATGCACCGCTCAGACAGTAGCAGTATGAGCTCATGTGGGCTCAAAGGCGTCTTACACAAAGAGCTGCGAGGTAACGTGGCAAAAATGAAAAACACAAAGCTAAAATGGTTGCATGGCTCAGGCTAACTTAGCAAAGACTAGAATGACCCTAGGGACCATATAACACTACTAGTGTCTACTCTACTACTTGATTTGTACTAGTGATGTATGTTGTATATGTATTTATTAATTTTTTTTTTATCTTGCTAGTGAAAAAGAATAAATAGGGGGAGGTGTATATGGCAGCTATAAAATGTGTAATGTTTTTTCTAGGTTTACTACCGACCACCAGTGCCGGGGCCAGCGGCAAAGGCGACACGGCTGCTGAGGGTGCAGGAGGAGATGCGGCAGTTGCAGGAGGAGCTGCAGGGGGTGAGCCAGCAGCAGTGGCGGGCGGTGGTAAGTTATATTCCTAATCCTTACTTATTGACATTACACTCGCTGCAAGGGTGTACTGTATACTGTACTGTTGAGACTTATTAAGTAAGAAGTTGTTTTGAAGGGTTGAAGAAGACACCCTTTACTTAGCATTAGCAATAGCATTAGCGGCGGGAGTGTTGAGTAACCAATGGCCTCTTATATCTGACTTCAACTCAGCTGTGAAAGTTTTATGGAGAAGACTAAAAGTCACATCAGATGACCTTGATGGATGGGCTGAACAAAAAGGGAAAGAAGGGGGGAAGGAGGAAGGGCGGACAAGATTTAATATTTATGACTGGCAGAGAAGGATATGTGGGATGCATGCATAGGTGGCTGATAGGAATCAGATGCATGGGTGGTTGAATGCCTGAAACTCCCACAAATGTTAGAGGCCGAGGAAGTGGGAGGATAGATACATACCACAAATGTTACGTACTGTGCTTGCTAGTGCTACTGTGCCACTATGTGTAGAATTATTTTTTCTTACTGCTTTGCTATGAGTATATTTTACAATAGTCTTGTTTTTTCTTCTTGATATAGCTACTCCTTCTAAAGGGAAACCACACAGGAAGGAGTTGGCAGCCATGGCCCGGCGCCAGAAGCTGGAGGCCATACAAACTGAATACCGGCGGCTGGTGGCTCTAGCGGAGGAGGAGGAGGAGGCGGCAGCAGCTGCAGTGTCCTCCAATGCCCCGGGCCCCAGCCACCCCCCTCCAGTGTTACTGCACCGCCGTCTGGCCGCCACCCGCCGCCACACTTCATTTAGTAGCACTGCTGCCTCCCCCTGTGGATGCAATTGCCGTGCATTGAAGCACCGCCTGGCCCGCCTAGAGGAGCGTTTTTGTGTCCTGGAGAGGCGAGACCGCCGATGAACAGACCCTGTTGATTGCCCCTTTTTTATTGCTTCTTTTGGAGGGTGGGAATCAGGCGTTGGGGTTTTCACTTTATTTATGGGCATGGACAATTGGACGTTTAATTTGTTTGACTTTTTCGTTTCGGATATTGGTTGGGGCTAGGGAGAGGGGTGGGTCAGGTGTTGTTGTGTTTTTTTTTACATAGTTTATTTTTGTTTACATAGTTTATTTTTGTTAGTAGATTAAATTATATATTTATACTTTACATACAATGTTCTTAATGTTTTGTGGGTGGGGTTACTGTTTTACGTCACACTGTTTCCTTGCTGCTGCAAGGCCACAGCCAGTGTTTGATTTAAAAAACTTGGCTGACTTTGGAAGACACAAACAGATAGATGCGGTACCCCTCACTGAGTGACTTGTCCTACTAGTGCTGTCAGTCTCTCCTCCTAGTCCATTATTGTACCTCCCCCAAACATCTTTTCTTACCTGTGATTGATGTTTAAGTTAGGCACAGCGATGGCTGCATGCCGATGAAGGTTGTGTTTCCGAAGAGAATGGAGATGCCATGGTTGTGGTGGTAGTAGTAGACACTGGCAGTAGCATTTACAAAAAAATAAAATGAGACAGTCAGTCGCCTGAGAGAGACTCTGGGAGGAGTAGTAGAGCGAAGTAAATAAAACATAATGGTGGCGGGGATAGCCTAGTACAACAAGTTACAAACTGTTGTTGTGTCGAGTCACTCAACTAGGCCTACACTCGACACAAGCGTAACCTTTAGTGCTGTGTGTAATAGGATGACAAATCCAATCGATGCCGGAAATTAATGATGATGTATTAGGTTCCTTTGGTAAAAAAGTTACCTCGCAAATATACCCATAATATACTGATCATGGGTGGGCAAGCAGAAGAAGATCCTTGCCCTGCCTTGAAATTGAATTAGTGTTGATTTCGCCACATCCTCCTCAGCAAGTGTGTGATCAATTATTGATGTACATTTAATTTTGTCACACCTCAATAAATCAAACAGCCCGGGGGAAGAGGGTTAGGGTTTGATGAATGGTTGGGAAGGGAGGTTTGGGGAAAGGTTTGACAAAGAAAAACAGTACGCATGGACAAACAATAAAACACAATCTTTGTAGACTACCATATCCATACATCTGTTAAGGGAGAAAAGGGAAATGCAAGCATGATGATGATAACTTGATGGTTAATGATAAGTAGTACTTACTAACTACTACTAGACAATTAGACAGTACAGGGCAGCAGTATATTAATATTATGCAATTTGCCTTGCCTGTCTGCCCTCAGAGAGACCCGGATTACATACAGTTTGTGTTCTGTTGTACAGGGCTTACTTTTAAAAAGAGCAAAGAAAATGTTAAAATAGCTGTAGGGATGAATTATAAGCAGAGAGCAAACATAATAATAACAACAACACACAGTAGTAATAATTGAAGACAAAAAAAGAATCAAATTATTTAAAAGATGATGAAAGTTGATACTGTTACTGTGTTATCCTGGTCAAAATGGAGAGTTGCATCTCGGCATTCCTCTTGGTCCTCCCTTCCATGGATGCTCCGTCCATCAATCTTGGGCGACACCACTGCCTGCCTGGCAGATGTAGATTCATTGGTAAGGTAAGTGTGCGTTGTTTTTCCAAGTATAGCATTGGGTAAGGGCTGGCCTATAATTGTAGATGAAAAAACAAAAGGGATATTGAAAAACCAAGTAGAAAAAAAAATGCATAAAGTACAGTGGAGTGCAACAAGAACACTTTCAGAGGCAACATGGATACATCATGTCTACTCTAGTCTGTTTCTAGTGACTGCACCCTTGACAAATCCTCCATTTAGCATACATTTTTTGACAGAGTCTGACAAAGCACATATCCAGCAACATAGCATTTTACAAATTAAGTGACTAAATCAATGCACAGCTGTCAGTCATACCACTACACTCTACTCCACCACTACACAGACATGAAGGTCTGCTGTGGTTGTTGTTGACTCGTTTACCTTTTATGCCACTCATGAAATGCCCTGACTTATTCCAGCAATCATCTCCGATCCTACTGAGTGACTGCGAAGATATTATATCACTGTGGTCATCATCATCGTGGTGTTGTCCAACTCAATGTGCAGTGTACAGATTGAATCCCCTTTCCATATTTAAAATGCAATGGATCAGCCTGCAGTAGAAGTACAAATTTGTTATTAAAATACAAGAAGGGAAAAATTGCCTTGAGTTACTTTTAGTGTGTAGATTAGATAATAGTACACAATGAATTAACTTCATGCACAACAAACAACAACAACACAAATCACTCAGTCAGCGTCCAATGCATGGCATCATTCATTACCTGTTCCTTCTCATCTTCAGCTAATGAGCAGTCTCTCTCGGCTCTGAAAGGAGGATAGCTATAGTAGTCATCATCATGCTCCACTTCTTTTGGAGGGACTCAATGAGGCAAGATTTTCTTGTTTCTTCTATTATGCTTCATCCAATCATCATCTGGCTTGAGGGCAATGGATTTAGGGCGATTCAGGAGGATGGAGTAGCAGGACTCGGAGGAGTGGACTGTCTGAAATGCAGACAGCTGAAATTCATATGGCAATAAAAAGACTAGAAGATGGTGGTGATGGATTTGTTGTGATTCGAAGTTTCAAACCAGAAAGACAGACACACAAATAAAAGTAAATAAGGGAGGAAGACAGTAAGAAGTGCAAGCCTAATTGTCATGGAAGTATAGCTCGTCCTCAAACTCTGGGGGTTCAACCAGAAGTAGGTAAATCATCATCTAACATACAACTTCCGTCACCTGAGCCACTGTCCTCATCTTCCTGCGTTGATTCATGTATTGTGTAATTCGGTGGAATAAAGTGCTGATTCATTTTGATCATGGTTAACCTCTCTACATTTTTGGGCAAGAGACTGGTCCTTCTCATTGTTACAATGGAACCAGCAGCACTGAAAACACGTTCAGAAGAGACACTTGCGACAGGGCAAGCCAGATAGTTTATCGCCAGCCTGCTGAGCAGTGGCCATTGGCCCCTTTTTCCATACCAATACCGCAATTGGTTTTGATCAATGTACACCTCTGTTGGGTCATCCAGATAGGCCTGGACCATCCACTTAATGTTCAGGGGTGCTACACTTTGTTTGGCATTTTTTCACTTTGCATCAGCACTGGACCTAGCAAATCCTTGCTGTAAATACTAATCCTTTAACGATTTTACTGGGGCTGATGATCCGGTTCTTGCTGTTGTCGATAGTGTTGGTGAGTGTTCTGAGCCAAACGTACTGCCCTCAGGCTCCGAAGTTGAACTTGACGCCGGATGCCCTGTTGCAGTACTTGTTGTGTTTTTATGCAGCGGGCCTTTAATTACCAGCCGTTCATTTTTCTAAATTACTGGCTGCCTCAGCTATCCAAGTTTTGTACCGGGCAACATCCACTTCTGAAAAAGGGATTAATGTCTTACTGTTCAGTGCCGATTTGGACCGTGGATCCAGAATTGTGTCACACATGTAATGTTCTTGTGACAAAATCTTAGTTTGCACCCTTGTATTGTCAGCTAAGCGACGGGATAAGCTCTCCACCAACTCATATGCTTCTTTTTTTTCCTCTACACCTTTGTACGCTTCAGACACCTCCTTCAGCTGTTGCTCTAGCATCTGCAACAATGGGATAGCTTGGCCCATAGCACAGTCCTCCTTGCTGACTTCACATGTGAAGACCTCAAAAGGAAGAAGCATCTCTGTCAGGCATTTAACTAGGCACCATTGGTCCATCTGAAGGGTCATGCCTTTCACAGTAGCATCCCCTCTTCGCATGACATATTCATTGATTGGTCTGTACTGCTCAAAAAGACGGTCAAGCATGTAATATGTTGAGTTCCAACGTGTTGCCACCTCCTGGATGAGTGCTTTGACTGGCATTCTATACACACGTTGAATGATCATCAGCTGCTTCCGAGCTTTAAAAGAATGGCTGAAATGAGTGCATATTCTTCGGCAGGTGGTCAGTAAGTTGCTGACTATGGCATCTTTTCTCATAAAGTCTTGAACTATAATGTTAATGCAGTGCACCAAACACGGGACCCTGAAATATCAACCAAGCTCCATGGCCTTAAGTATATTACTGCCATTACCTGTGGCAACAAAACCAATCTTAAGCTCTCTTGGGTGCAGCCATTCAAAGACTTTGCTGTGAAACTCTTCCAAAATGTATGAGATTTCTCCATGGCGAACATGGCTACAGTTGCATGTTTCCGAGTAGCATTAAAAATCTCAGCTGTGCCAACAGCACCTACTTCAGATAGCTTATCTCTAACCCTCACAAAAGAGACCCAGTGTGCAGTGATGCACATGTAATCAGTGGCTTGGCAACTGGTCCACATGTCTGTTGTCAGGTGGCTATTGTGAACAGCACTCTGCTGCAAAGCTTGTCCAACCAATTCCAGCACATCGTGATGTAGTGCTGGAACAGCAACTCTGGCAAAATAGGACCAGCTGGGAACCTTCCATTTAGGGCAGTTGGCTGACACAAATTCAAGGAAACCCACCCCTTCTGCAGATGAAAAAGGGAGAAGGTCCAGAGCTGTACCACCGTGCCGTTGGGTGGCTGCATTGGTACTGCCCCTCCGACCTAAGCATGCTCTCAATGGTAGGCTGGATTATTTTCCTTTGTGGTGCAACTATTTTCTTGAACCCAGTTAGGCTCAATCAACAAACTTTCTTTCATTGCAGTACTCGGTTGCCTTGGTGTCTCAGACTCAGTCTGACTTTGGGTATGACTCTTACTGCCGTGCCACTGAGATGTTGCTGAGGATGTGGGCGGTATCACTACACTGCTGGGGACAGGGCTAGAAATGTCTCCCTCTTGTTCACCTTCCACTGCGAACATATCTTCCCCTAATTCTTCATCCCCAACAACGGGTTCAGTTTTACTTTTTTCTAAGCGAAGTAGGTGAGCCTCCCACTGGATACTGTGGTGTATTTTGAGATGAGTTGTTTGGCCTCCGGTACCAAAGTTTGTACCAACCTTACCCCGCCTAACAGCCTGTCGACAAATTGAGCATATAGGAATGTTCTCCTCCTTACTGCTAACCGAAAAGAAGTCCCAAACTGGGGAGGAGAACTTTCTGGCGCTGCTGGATGTGATACTTTCAATACCAGATGAACTGGAGGGTGTGCCTGGAATTTGACTCTGTGCAGTTACACTACCTCTACCTACTAAGGTGGTGTTCGAGCTGGATGTAGGTCCCTGCCGGGCGTTTGCAAATGCAAATATGGAAGCTGGAGGTTGTGTTGGTGTTACCTGTGTTAGTGGTATCCATGCTACATCCCTTCGCAGCAATTTTGGATAGGGTAATAATGTTGGTCTCGAACTCCTTTGGGCCGGGAGTGATGTTCGTGATGAGTGGCTCGTCATCATCATCATCCCCCTCTTGTACATCTACCTCCATAACTCTAAGGCTTTCTGGAACCTTCCCTTTCACTAGCCTTGTCTTGTGGCGTGCATCACTCTCAGACTGAGCTGGTGGCTTCTAAGTGGCATCTTGATCATCAGAAGCGGGGCTTGAAGAAGAAGATGATGGACTAACCCTCCTTTTCCTTGCGGGGGGTCTGGAAGACAATGGATCTTCTGAAACAGTGGCTTGCTCCTCTTTCTCTGCAGGAAGCTCGATTTCCTGAAATGCCCCTACTTCAGGAGGAACAACTACTATTGTGGGCTGTTGTTGTGGCTGTCCTAGCTGCTGTTCTTGCGGCTGCGGCTGTTCTTGCAGCTGCTGCTGTACTCGTGGCTGCTGCTGTTCTTGCGGCTGCTGCTATTCTTGTGGCTGCTGCTGTTCTTGGGGCTGCTGCTGCACCTGCTGCTGCGACACTTATCTGCTGAGTTTCCGCCTGCGTTGATTGTGTACTACTTTGCGATAATGACATTTCAGCATCACTGCTCGTTAGTAGACTGGCTACCTCTGCGACACTCATGGGCTTGGGCCTAGGTTGGTGGGGCTGGCCCACCGATACGGAGGTGCTGCTCCCAGCTTGGTCCCCGGACAACGCTGCTGCAGGCGTAATCTTTTGTTTCCCAAAAAACATCTGGGGCGGCACACCAGTCTTGGTAAGTGCCAATTCCTTTTTCTGTTCCTTCTTCTCACTTACACTTTTCTTGGTACTGGAGGACCTGTTACCTTTCTTTGGGTCCATCTTCTTCAGATATCAGCAGGACGCAGGTGTACAAGTTGCAGACATGTCTGTGGTCACACGTGGACGTGACGTGGTGCGCAGCAGGACTTCTGTCTGGCAGTACAACGGGTGATGAAGACACCTCCTCCTCTGTCTTTTTGTGCACCTAAAAGCAAAGAAGCCAGGAGAAGAACATCAGTGAAATGTTGCATTTGTTGTTGTGGTTCAATTACTACTAGTACAAACAAACAAATAAAAGATATAACTTAGTGTAGCCATTTGTACGACTTTGTCAATAAGGGCTTTCATGGTATACAGTGTACACTCTCAGGAAGGATGGGAAAGAAGAACAGCAAAAATGCAAATGTACTGGAAGTGGACCCTGTTTTGGATTAAATTATTTGCTCATCACATCATTCAGGGAGCTGCTGCTGGCAAAGGGGATGGATGGAAGCAGTAAGCCAAGAGGAAAACCATGCAGGCCTTTATGGCAAAAGCAACACACTTATATAACTCCTAACAGAAATGGCCACCAGCCACATGGACACTCACAAACAACAAGCAGGAGGCCAAAAATACACATTTTGCAATTCAATCCAATGCCATCCATGCCCTAAAATATGTTTAAATTCAACAGAACACACAGAAACAGTTGTTTCATGCTCCCGTGACTACCTCTGAGCCTACTGGATGAAAGGCCTGTGGGCAGACTAGGCCACAAGCTTGGAGGCCTATGGCAAAAGCACACTACCGGGCTTCAAAATGGCCATCAGCCACATGGCCAGGCCCACACAACTGCAAGAAACTGAAGACAGACAATCCAGGCATATTGCAAAAAGCACACGGCCTGACTTCAAAATGGCCGCCAGCCTCATGGCCAGGCCCACAACAACAAGAAGCCTAGGCCACAAAGGAAACACATGCAGGCCTATATGGCCAAAGCAGCACACTTATAACTCGCACCAGAAATGGCCAGCAGCCACATGGACACTCACAAATCACAAGCAACAAGCAGGAGCCCTGGAAAACAATGTACTGACAAAAGGCCTATAATAGCCAGGCAAAGGATGCGTGCTAAACCACACTGCTTTGCCTTCAATGCAATAAAATGCAAAAACGAAAATCCACAGGGCTAAACAAGGTCTGCATGGTACACAACAACACACCACACATAACAAAGGCATTTATTTAACACACACCCAAAAAAAACAGAAATACCCCCAAAAATACACTTTTGCAATTCAATCCAATGCCATCCATGCCCTAAATGATGTTAAATTCAACAGAACACACAGTAACAGTTGTTTCATGCACCCGTGACTACCTCCGAGCCTACTGGATGAAAGGCCTGTTGGCAGACTAGGCCACAAGCTTGCAGGCCTAAGGCAAAAGCACACTACTGGGCTACATAATGGCCACCAGACAAATGGCCAGGCCCACACAACTACAAAAATCTGAAGACAGACAATGCAGGCCAATTGCAAAAATCACACTGCCTGGCTTCAAAATGGCCACCAGCCTCATGGCCAGGCCCACAACATCAAGAAGCCTAGGCCACAAAGAAAACACATGCAGGCCTATATGGCCAAAGAAGCACACTTATAACTCGCACCAGGAATGGCCAGCAGCCACATGGACACTCACAAATCACAAGCAACAAGCAGAAGGCCTGGAAAACAATGTACTGACAAAAGGCCTATAATAGCCAGGCAAAGGGCGCATCTCAAACCACACTGCTTTGCTTTTAATGCAATAAAATACAAACACGAAAATCCACAGGGCTAAACAAGGTCTGCAAGGTATACAACAACACACCACACACCACAGACCACGTTACCCTTCACCTCTGACAAAGCCATCTATGAGGCGTAGTCTAGATCCAGAAAACACTCCAGTATATTCAGTGTTACAAAATGCCAGAGGAAAAGTGGTTGACACTGAAAGAATCAAGAACAGGCAAACACAGGAACAGGACCCAAACCAATGGAAATGGATAGCTTCAATTCTTAATGCCCCGAAAAGGGAGTGCCTTACAGCACAAAGAAAAATAATCCATAATGGCTCCCTAAAGCTTCGCTCTTGGAACATTGCAGGGGCAAAAAGAGAAATACCGGACAATGTCCCCCCAACAAATTGACACAACTATGAGATCATTGCGCCAAAAGAGGTGGCCAATTATACACTCCATTATGTTTATGCCATAAGAACACATCGGTACGGGTGAGCAAAAGGCAGCCTAACAGTATATGTATCTACAGCATTGACTATGAGATCAGAACAGCTTGGCAGTACAACATCAGACCTACAAGTAATTAAAATGGACCAAGGGTCCAACTATGTGTCAACAAAAATAATATTAATAAATGTCTATTTGCACCCGAATTTAAGGAAAAAACAATCACAATATGATAAACTACTTTCAATAATAACAGATATTAGATTTGAGAATCCAGACGGGGAAATAATTATAACAGGTTATTTTAACTCAAACCTAATTTATACCCCGGAGGAAGACTAGCAAATAGCAGCACAAAATATGTTCTGGTCTGTGCTTACACAATGTCCTCACCAGTAAGACGACAGGATTTGAATGGGCAAAAAATAGTTCTGGCCTTGGAACATCTAGGCCTGAGAGTACTAAACGGTGGGACCAAAGACAACACCCCCCTAAATGGACTTATCAAGGTACAAATGCACATTCGATAATCGACTATACAATTTTAACTCTACCATTACTGAATCAAGTCGGGAAATATACTATTAAATACACAACCCAAAGTAATCACATATACCAGCATTTGGAAATAAGAATAAACCCCAAAACATCAGCTGTCCCCGAAAGAGGTGGGCCAGCTGACAAAAACTAATTTATAGCGCATACGATGGTCAGCAGACAGGCTACCAGAACTAACAATGCTAGCAAAAGACATACTAGAAACTAACGTAAGTTTAGAAAGTAGTCGAGTAGCGAATTGGACAACCTTTACTATGAATTTGATAATGAGGCACCCAAAAATGACTATGCACGGAAAACAACAAATACGCATACCTCAAGCCTCTCAAAAAGAGCTTTCACAGTAAGAAAAGCAATAAGAAAGGTGATCAGAAATATTATAACCATAAATGCTGCAAAAAGCACCTGGGATAATGTAAAAAGTATTAGGAAGGTATACAAAAGGCAAATCTGGGAGGATCAACAAACGAAACAGGAAATGTTCTGGACAAAGCTGCTCTTTTGTGCCATACAAACCAACAACAGAGCCTTTTAGGAAATAATAAACGGGACAACTAGGTCACCTTAAATCATAAATAATGCATCTGTGACTGAGTAGGTTTGGGCAGTCCACCTAAGAGGAACATTTAAAGGAGCTCCATTGTATGTTAATAAAGAGATAAAGAGTAAGACAACAGCCATACCAACTCAGATCAGAAGTTATCAGGAACTATCAGACAACTGAGTATAATCCTAGCCTCCCCAATAGTTCTGGATAGTCAATGCTATGTAGTAGGAAAAAAGATATAGATCCGGATGAAAATAATAAAATCAAGATGAAGGGATTGGGCCCCTGGGCCAAATGGTATCCCCCAGGCCATCTTCAGGAGTGATCCAGGCTATTGGGCGATGCTGCTGTCGAGGCTATATAACGAGGTAGGAACAACGAATACTCTGCCTATGAGTTAGAAAGGCTCAATATTTAAGGGGGGGGGGGCGACAGGTCGGATCCGACAAACTAAGGGCATATAGCACTTATGGATGTTGAAGCCATATACTATGTATCACTAATCTTGGACGATCTGATGGAATGGTCTAACAGCAACAAGTTGATCCCTTTCAACCAAACAGAGTTCCGTAAAGGATTTGGTACAATAACAAACATTCTAGCCCTTGCCCTAATAGCGAGAGGTACAAGCGTCTGCAGAGAAAGTTACAAGTTTGTTTTACTGATTTTAAAGCAGCGTTTGACAGTGTAGACCGAGGGTTGTTGTGGAGCAAACTAAAGAATTGGGGCCTTCCAGAAAGAATACTACACGCCATAATACAATTGTACATGTATAAAAATAGCAAATGACACAATACTGTCTAGGGAAATACAGACAGAGATAGGCCTAAAGCAAGGCTGTGTACTAGCACCTCGTTTATTTAATCTTTTTTTGGTGGACATCTCCAAGATTAAATCAGGTGAATTCCCTTCCACCACGTCTGGGCCCATTATCTATAACACATCTTTCTTATGCTGATGACATTGTCTTGCTCAGCCTAACAAGAGATGGCTTACAAAGATCATTAAATGAATTATCAACATTCGCCAAGGACAATGCCTTTGAAATCAACATCAAAACCATGGCTATTGGGAACCAGCGCGGCCCTCAACACACAATTAAGCTGGGAGAAACAGATTTAAGGATAGTTAACACTTACAAATATCTGGGGCGGTACATAGATGATCGACTGAACTTCCAATTTCATAAAAAATATATTGATAAAAAATAAAATGGCCTAATGTACGCATTCAGTGCCCTTGCAAAAAAATTAAGGGGCCCATCTTTAAAGCCAATGCTTGCAGTTATGGGCGCTAAATTACTACCGACCTTGGCTTCCGCAAGCATTGCTTTAAATGGTAAAGATGCAAAACCTTTAGATAACTTAGAAACAAAAACGTACAAAAATCTTTTAGTTTACCTCAGAATGAATCCCCGGTACAGGTGCGATTGGAATTTGGTCTTACACAACAAGTGATTGAGAGAAGATATGCTGCTATTAAAATCTGGTATCAAATTTGGTTAAACTGAGCCACTGTCTTACACAATGCCTTGTGGCGGGCACGGGAAGAAGAAAACAACAGAACTCTGGGCGCAGAATTCCTCCTTTCCTCTTTTTCTTAGGGTGATTAACTAAACATCCAAAGTCCATTCACTACTAGAAGACAAACGTAAATTAACCAAGTGGTCTCATGCCTGGATGGTCCTGCAGTCCTACATAACAGCTCGTCGGCAGAATATTTACACACAATGTATGCATTCCATAGGAAACTTAAGCTCCTAGCCACCAGGTTTGGGGCATTACCCAATTGAGGGGCATATTATCAAGCACGGCGTTAACATTATCGCCGCTTTAGCGCCGATAATGGGCTTGATAATATGCCGCAAAGAATTCCCATAGAAGCCCATGTTGACACCAGAACATGGGCTTCTAACATTAACATTATCGCCGCTTTAGCGCCGTTTCTTGATAATATGCCCCCAAGATTGTAAATGAAAGCCATGCAGTAGACTATTTTCAAGATATCGTAATGTGCTTCGTCTTGGTGGTTTTAAAAGATACAAAATTCAATTTTAACAATTTAATTGTCTTGAAATTAATTGTCCTTTTTTATTAGGTTTTTATTATTTCAAACAATTAAGTTTTGTACTTTTGTACTTTGTACTACTTGATGTCCTTCTGCTGAGTGTAAGCTGTGAGTTGGCGATTGTGGAATAATAATGTTTTACAGTTATTATTCTGTGCATTTTAATGAAAGGCAGAACATCTTGAATGTGTTTTTGTCTTTGAGAGCCAGTGAAGCCCTTTGATTTTGGCAGTAGAGGCTTCCAAAAATCGCGCTTTCAGCTATGTTTTTGACCTTCTGCAGTCTTTTTCGTTAGAGGGCTAGGAGCCAATGGTACAAAACATTTCCGTGCTCTAATTTTAAGTTGGATACCATCTGTTTTTTGGGATAGGGTGGTGAATGGGAGCAGTGGCATAACGCAAAGTGATGCCCCCCTGTAAAGTATGAGGAGAGTTCCCTGAGTTTACCACATCTCATTGGACTTGGCTGAATTGGGGCCCACTCACGGGTTGGGCCCCCTTGAATGGTTATGACCCCCTGCATCGCAGGAGCTGCAGGGGCCTGTGTTATGCCCCTGAATGGTAGAAGTTTTCTGTCATATAGTCCTAAACTCTACATTAAAGTCTTATGCAAACTGTCCTAATTATTTGCACCTAGATTAAATAAATGAAACCACAGTCTACATATTAATCAGCCACTTGACATCCTTATGCAAATAGGCGCTTATTAATGAGAGACTTGCGCCGCCGGAGCATCAATTTTTTTACACTCCTGCGGCTCAAGCCTCTCAATCATATCTATGAGGGGACGCAAAGCCCCTCTGCATAACTTTGCATGGCCTCATAGATATGGAGTAAGACAAAGCAGCGCGAGTCACTACCTTGCGTTATTCTGTGTCAAGGAGGCATTCCAGGGGCATTGAGGTGGGGTTTTCCACGCAGCACTCATGCATTTTGACACTGCCCCGGATTTACTTAATCACGTAAACCTGGGGCAGCGCCAAAACCTCCCAGAGGAGGCGTAATAAGGAGAAATATTTTTATTTTTCCTCGTTTTTTCCTCTTTCCCTGTGTTCTGCATCCTGCATCACACATAAAAAGAGGAAAACGTCTCTCTGGATTGTTTTTGTGCAGGATGGTACCCCTTCCTGCACAAAACCAATCCTGCCTGCAAAGGAGGCACCCTTGCACCATGGCGCAAGCGTGCCTATGTTGGTGCTCGGCAGCAAATTGTGTTCCAGCGCAGGAGAAAAGGACAGGAATGCACCGCATTTCAAAAATACGGTGCATTCCTGCCCCTTACCATTAACATAGGGCAGCGCAGCAAGAAGACTTGCAATGCTGCCCTATGCCAATTCCTCATAAATGAAGTCCTTAATCTCTTAAGGTTTTAGATACCAGGACAGGTTGAAGGCAGGAGCGCCTACTTGTACTTCTGATAACAGCTTCTATGATGGACGGTTGGATTTCATGTACAAAATACAGCGTACAAGTCATGACTGCATTGTTGGGACTGATCTTCACTGCTGTGCCCCCAGCTACAACAGTGGCAGGGTTTCTGTACCAGGGATGTGAGGCTCCAATTTTAGTTTTGCTGTCAGCTCACAGTTTTGGTTGGATGAATCGATGGTTTGAGCTTCCCCAACCTTATCCCACATGAACCAGCACTGAACCAGAAGATGCCACTCAGGAGAATACTCGATGCAGACTGGTATGGATAGTGGTCAAAGATGTTGATGGCTAGAGAATGCAGGGCTATGGGCTGGAAAGGTTTTTATCACTAATTGGAAGATGAACAAAATAATGTTGTATTGCATAGAAAGTGCCGGTATGGCCACTACTCCGTCTTTCCTTTGTCTAATAGAAGCATAGGGGGGCATATTATCAAGAAACAGCATTAAAATTATCGGTGCTTTAGCAGCAGAAAACTGCCGCTAAAGTGGCGATAATGGGCTTGATAATATGCCGTACAGAATTCCCATAGAAGCCCATGTTCTGGTGTCAACATGGGCTTCTATGGGAATTCTCTATGGCATGTTATCAAGCCCATTATTGCCGCTTTAGCAGCAGTTTTCTGCAGCTAAAGTGGGGATAATTTTAACGCCATGCTTGACAATATGCCCCTTGGGTAGTAAAACATCATGTTTTTCTTGCACTGCAATTCAGTGTTTTGTATTCTAAACACAATGGGCTTATTTATGAGAGCCCTGTGTCACATTTGCACCAGGTAAAGTGGTACATGCTTGATGCAGGGCTCTCATAAAGATTTATGAAGCCATGCAAAGCCACCCTGCATGGGTTTGAGTGGTCTCATAAATAATGAGTAAGGCGACGTATCGCAAATTTCTGCATCACCTTACTCCGCACCCAGGAGGCATTCCATTCACTTTGCTGTGGGTTTTCCCACGCAGCATCCATGGAATTTGACGCTGCCCCAGATTTACAGAGTGATGTAATCCTGGGGATGCGTCAAATCCGTACGCCTCCCGAGGTTAGGCGAAATGAGAAGAACATTTACATATAATGAATTTTCATGGTTATCATTTGAATGTTTGTTGGTCGTTCTGAACACCAAATTGGATTTTTATTTTGAATTCAGCAATAAGTAAAGAAAAAGATACACACATTTAGATGGTAAATAGTCAAGAATATTCATAAGTCAACAGAGGGGTGATTTCGCCAGCTTGAATATATGTAAATCAATCAGTAGTGCAAAAGAAGAAACCTAAAAAAAACTTTGAAATAAAGATCAAAGCAATTAACATAGCATGAAAAAAAGCAAACAGTATGTTGGGTGAGTGGAATGTTGCAAAAGGGCCTCTTGGTCACATTCTAGTGCAATGATCTTTGCCCATTATGCCACAATTGACAGCGACTAACCTTAAGAAAATCCTATGTTACTGTTCACTAATAAGAAGAGTTAGGCTAAAATTCTCAGGCCAGGCTCCTTTAAACAGAACACAAGTAACGTTTCCAAGGTAGCCAGCCCATACACCGTGACTCCACTAAATTAATGGCTGAATTAATAAAATGAACTTCTTCAGGGCTGTAAGTTATATACACGTGCACATGTCTATTGGTGCACATTCTCATGTGTTTTCGTTATAACTTACAACCCTGAAGAAGTTCATTTTATGAACGAAACGCGTTGGCTGGAACCTCTTTTTTGAAAATAAAGAATTACTCAAGACTTTTAACATCACAAGACTCATTGACTAATTGACTACCAG
The DNA here is from genome assembly GCF_964204655.1 of Triturus cristatus. NCBI lineage: Eukaryota > Metazoa > Chordata > Amphibia > Caudata > Salamandridae > Triturus > Triturus cristatus. Next base: position 656,129,724 of record NC_140592.1, on the reverse strand, counting down.
TTGTCGCAATAACGAGCAGTGCACCACTCCACAAGCCTTATTTCCTCTTTCATTAGGAAAGATATAGTGAAAATGTTGAAATTTCCAAACATCAAGCAAGTGTTTGACAATTAAGGCAGTAGACTTCGGCAGTATGAAGGATTTCCACTTGTTACCAAAGTAAGTACCAAATAGTAGATTAAGGCAGGCAGTAACCACCTTCTCATTCACATGCATCCATACAGATATAGAAATCTCATTACCACTAGTGGCGGCTGGCAGGAAACGGGAGTGGTGGCTCATCTGCTAAGGTGGAGAAGCATCGGCCCACTGCTTTCAGCAGTGCAAAAAAGGAAAAATAAAATGTTAACAACAAGCTGTTGTTATCATTTTAGTTTTCCCTGCTGAGGCCGATTTGCATGGCAGGTGGGGCTAGGCTGCTCATTGAGCAGGGGGAGTAGTCTTGAGCACTTAAGTGCGCATGACTGATGCCCGGCTGCCTTATGCCGGCCAAACAGTCATGCACACTTTGCATGATGCCCACCAGGCTGTAATACACAGTCTGGTAAGGAACATGCTCAGGCTCCCTGTCCCCATGTGAGTGCTGAACCATGGTGCTCAGCTGTTTATTACAGCCTGGTGGGGAATATGTAAAGTGCGCATGACTGTTTAACCGGGCCAAGAAGGCCGGCCAAACAATCATGCGCACTTAGAGTTTGCCACCACTCTTCTGCCTGAGACACCAGTACCAAACCACTCTAACCCAGCCCGTAGCGAAAAATAAAATGATAATAACGAGGTTATTATCATTTTATTTTTCCTGCTCTGAGAGCAGTGGGCGACACTTCTCCGCCTCAGTTGAGGAGCCGCCCCTGATTGTCACTTATCCATCAGGTCAAATAGCGATGTCTTAAGACCTTCAGGTAAATAGAGAGGTATGGAAAGACCACTCATCCCCTGGACTATCTAGACTTTGAACGAGATATGAGGACTTGAACTTTTTTCAGATACCTTATGAAGAATGACAGAATATTTAACAGGTCCTCAGATTTTTTTTTTAAACGCAAAGGCTAGCTTGAAAGAAATATACAACTGTCTACATGACGCACTTCTTTCAACACTTCTTACATTAGCCCATAAATTAGAAGTTACCAGTGACCATCTGTTTCTTAGCCAAAGTTTCTTTACAGTTAAGTTAAGACAACCTGAAGGTCTCTTGTGACTTTATGAACCAAGTCAAGATATGGTTTGAAGACCCCATAAGCAGCCGCAGCCCATGCATGTAAGAGCGTTTGGGCCAGGTGGGGGGGAATTTCGATGGACGATGACGAGGGAAAATTAAATAAATAATTAATTTCCCTCATCGTCATTTGTCGAAATCCCTCCCACCCAGCCCCACCGCTCTTACCTGCACGGGCCCACGGCTGTCCATGAGGTATGCTTCAAGTAGAGACTCTTCTGCATTCTGGTTGTAACAAGATAGTTTCCTATAAGTAACTGGAATTTTCTGTTCAGTAGCTTAAAGGGCCGAGCTCTACACATGATAAAATACTTAGAAATGAATCAACTTAAGTGGCAATTTCTGTCTCTGTGTGACAGAGGGTTTCACAATATGTACCTCCTAGGCTCATCCCACCATAGTGCATGTACAGCCCGGCGTTCCCTTGGCAACGAGAGAATCTGACCATTAATTGAAATAAATGGCATTATTAGCTTTGTCCACTCTGCATTTCAACTTGTTCTTTTCCACACTGACGAATGATTATCGTTGGGAACCGTTTAAATCCCTTTTTGTATCAAATAGCTGAAGGCCTGCTTCTGTGTTTCTTGAAAGCCTGAATTCTACAGCTCTGTCAGCCAAGCCTACCAAGCTCTCAAATTCACCTGACGAGCCCATTTTCATCTAGTTTTCAGGTTTCATTCAAGTTTTATTTCACATGAAACAATCGGTAATCTAAATAGGATAGTACCCCTGCTACACCCTGCAAATCGCAGGCACCAATCCCAGTGACGCGGTTCCTATTCTGTCATCCTTCAGAGGCTTGTATGGTCGCCGCTGATGAGAGAGAAACGTTGTGAGAAGGCCCAAGGGCTGAGGATCACCTTTGTTGCAAATCCTCTTCAAGCCAAGGCCTGTCAATGCCTCCAACCAATGAAGAATAATAACAAAGAAGACAGTTTTTTGCCCTGCACCAGGACCAACCAATGCAGTAAGCAGGTGCTGACCTTGTCTATGTCATGAGCACTGCATGACTGCCACTTGCTACCCCTATTGTCCCCAGCCCTGCTCTTGAGCTGCCTGGCCAACTTAACAGCCACTGGTGGAGAACAGTAGCCATAGGGATAGGGAGCTTGGGCTGTCCCAACAGCTGCAGCGCCTCCCCAGTTCCTTCAGCGGGCCATGCTTGCAGCCATGAACATCTTATGGATTTTGAGAGCCCTGGGCCAAACATATTTTGGGGGCCCCTTTTTGGCTTTGAATTTATGAACCAATTTCAGCTCTTTCACGCCCTTTTTGACTAGGTCCCTGACAGTGCACATGCGCACTCGTCCAAATTCTAAATGTGTTTACATGTTATTTTGTGTGTTTTCAATATTGTAACACATCAACAGCTCACCAATATTACTACACATACTCTCTATGATCCCCTTCCATCTCTCATATGTGTGGGCCCTAGATTGATCTAAAAGAAACTATTTATGGATGTTGCCTGAAACATAAACACAACATTTTTCTGCAAAATGTCTGTACTGGTCTCTCACACATCACCCACATTAAAGGTAAATTAAAGGAAACAAGTATTTAAAACAATCTGTTTAAGAAATATTCAAGGTCATTAGGGAAAGACTCTGCAGAACAGAGCTGGCTTTATCAGGGGGTCTCCTGAAAGGCGTGGGCCCTGGGCTAGAGCCCACTTTGTCCATGCATTAAAACGTCTCTGATTGGAGACTCATCCTGCAAGTGGAGGGTGACTGACCCTTATCCTGGGGGCCCATGACCTGGCCAACTGTAGCGAGACACCCGGCATGAGCAGCATGCAGCAGCGCAGCCGAGCTGCCACTTCCTCTGCTAGCAGTGCGGGCAGGGATGACAAGGGCTCTTTGCGCCTGCTCCCAGGTGAGTGGGTCTTTTTGTTGCCTGCCTGCCATGGTCCTCCTGCCTAGGGAACGCTGGCAATCCATGAGCAACTGCACTGATTTTTAATTTGTCCTTCTTAGTTCAGATGTGTGAGGAAAGCCAGTCAAGTCTGTGGACCCTTTTTAATGTCTCTATAGAGGAAGCCTCACAGTTATGGAAAATTTGCAAAATAGCTATCTGATCAAAGCTACTAGCTATTTGATCAATATACTCTGTTTATTTCCTCTGAGGCCAATTTAAAAAAGAGCTGAATTGGGAGAGAGAGAAAGAGAACTTCTCCTCATGCCTATCTAATCATGGGTAAAACAAACAAATAAAAACAGGACTTGATGCTGGAAACAACTCTTGTCGAAAGTAAAGCTGCTCAGAAGATGGAAATATAAGTAGGGTGAGGGTGAAGCTGCCACTTTTCCAAGAGTACAATACCGGCTGGGCTGGGCCTGCCACAATCCCAGAGTAAAATACTGGCCATCGGTTCACATTTTAACATACTGGACATTATTCTTAAGTAGACTTTTATGTGCAATCATGTGTATTAATGTTTAACATTGTCTTTCTTTGTTTGTTTACTTTATATATCAGTTAGGGGCCAATAGGGCAGCTGTGAGAATACGGAGCATTTTCTGGAACAGTTGCTCATAACTTTGCTGGGCCATGACTTCTTCTCGTCTGTATTTATAATTGAACTTGCATATCATTCGCTGCCCCCCACCCTATAGCAAAACACACAAGATGATGGACGGAATTTTGCACAATGGCAAAACATTCACCCCAGTCACAGATCTGGGTTTAATCCATCGTTATTTTGCTCACCACGCCAGTTCAGACATTGCCATATGCAAATCAGTCTTGACCCTGTGCCTCATGGGAACAGTCCAGCCCGAACTGCCAAGCCATGTCTTCCCTGGACCGGAATCAAGCATCCTAGGACCACTTTCGGGGTTTCACCCCTCTTCAGCCAGGATAGCTTGACTTCAGTGGCGTAGTGAGCTCGGGACCCACGTCTGGGCATACCCTTCCCACATAGGGTGAACAGCAAAACACACAAGATGATGGACGGAATGTTGCACAATGGCAAAACATTCACCACCAGTCACCGATCTGGGTTTAATCCATCGTTATTTTGCTCGCCTAATAGCCTGACTCATGAATTGCAGAGAAAGAGATGCAGCTCTGCAATGAGCCTGGGAACTTTGATCCCTTCGATACCGGGGCTCCGAGATTTTCCTCTACCCTGATTTTACATTACAGGTACAAGAGGCATGGAAGCAATTTGCACCATTAAAGAGGAAGCTGAGGGATTCATCATAGACTATGCCATGCTTTATCCAGCGTGACTCAGAGTGACAATGGAGGGGAAAACAAAAATCGGCATGGATCCAAATAGCGTGCACCAGATGCTTAAGAAACACTCTAACTCTAAACCTCATAAACGAGGGCGGGACCCTAATCCAGAGGACAATGCCCCTACCAGTGACTTAGACCAACAGGACTAAAGTGTTGTATACTGCTCAGAACTCAGTATCAGAATTGCGCACTATTGTCATATTGTCACTGTCAGTGTTATTATGGTAATTACTAAGAAGTAACGTTGGCTCGGAGGGGCAGAGTGACCCACCACATCATGTATTTTTACAGCTTGTCATGGGAGAGCAATGTAAAGGGAGGGGGAAGGGAAGGTAAATTGACAATGGGTAACTGACATAGGGCCCTCACATGATGCAAAAGTAAGAAGAACTCTTACCATGGCTGATGGAAGTCAGGGCCAGCACCTATAATTTAGTATGCATAGTATTGGTTAAATAAGTTGTATGAACTACTTATAATAGCAGACGGTCACATAGGCACAAGATCTGAAGTACAGCCCCTGGGTATTCACCCCCCTGCTTGTATCACACCCAGTTCTTGGTTTATAGGGGGGAGAATTTAAGGGGAGGGAGGTGAAATGTGACAGGTTGGGGGACAAGGTGAGGGGGTTCCAGGGAGAACTATGCATAAGCAATCAATTGCCTTAAGTAGCCAAATTGAGGTATAAGGGATGAACATGGGTCTTACAGTAGACTCTACAACCCAAGAGACGTATAATAAGCGTAAACAGTGACCAAATGGCACCACAATATTCAAGCAGCGCCTTGTTAAGTTTTCTGACCTGGAATGACAGGGGGTTAAACGACCAGAGGAAAATTAGCAAAATTGTTTTTTATTTGCAGAGACATAATGTAGATGTTGCTATATTACAAGAGGCACATATAGCACCTCACTCAGGGCTGCTGTCACAGAGAAAAATGAAGGGCACGTGCGTTGCTGCAGGATTTACATCACATGCACAAGGGGTCCTGATGTACATCAACCACTTTTGTCCATTATGAGTTAGTTTTCAAATATATTAAGGACCGCATTGGTCTTGCCCCCATGTTCTTATAGCCAAAGATTTGGCTTTCAGCTAAGCTAGACTTCACAAGATCTGTTATTAGAGATTGTCTTACTATGGTTAATGCTGAAAAGAATCATTGGCTTAGGTACCTGAAACGCGTGTTCCATGAAGTTGGCTTAACTAATTTCTTTGATAACCCTAATAGAATACCCCCTCAAGCAAAGCTCAATATTAGATCGGCTTACCTTGCACGGGCAAGATCTCAAAGCGAGCAGGTGCTGAGTCAACAGAGAGTGATGCAAAAGTTTTTTCCTTGACCAATCAGCAGCAATTTTATTTAGCTTTTACTCTGAATCCGCAATATAGATTTTACCTTATCGTTTGGGCACAGTGCACTTTTTGGTAGCCTTCCCACATCAATGCAGCTGGTCTGATAATCCTATGCCATGACATTGTAATAATATGGCTAAAAAAGCTGCTTCACACCTTATTCTGTTTTGTGCTCTTTATAAAATAGAGAGAACAAAATTTGTGCTGCCATTGTTGAGGGCACACCACCCTTATTCTTTTAGAGAAAGTTTTAGCTATCTGTATCCATTGGATTCTATGAATATCTGTTCTGCTATCTTGAATTATATAAGAGTGGCACTGGTTATTAGAAAGTGGTATGGATAAAATAGTTTTTAGGAAATATAGTCCATGTATCTAGTATTTGCCTTCCTAAAAAATTAATTATTGATTGTATTCTATTTATATGTCTGAGTCTATTGATGTAATATTAGCTTAATGATGTACATATTTTTTTTTTCACTTTGTGCTTTTATGATTTGGTTGGTAATTTGAATAAAGCTTATTTGATGATGACTGGGGTCCTTTATCATCAGTATGTGAATGACATCTACCTCTACCGAAAGGTCTCATCAACAAATGACATCTCCCATTTTACCAACACTTTAAACTCTGTTCAGGACTGGATGACCTCTCACAACCTAAAACTGAACCCCTTCAAAATCGAATTCCTCCTTATTTTCTCTTCAAATTCACCACCGCCTGTACAATCCCAGGTGGATACACTCAGCATCCTCTAAAGCAAACCCTTCATCATTAACAGTGCCAAATCTCTGGGACCTACTCTGGACAACAGGCTCATCCTTCAAACCCAAATCAGCACCAGGGCTAGGAATGTGCAATATCAACTACACCCTCTTTGAAGATTCAGTCTCTCCATTCCGCAGGCAGACCTGAACTCTCTTTTGGTCAATCATTGGTTTTCTCTAGAATTGTCTATTGCATTTCTACTCTGTCAGAGATACCAAGGCACACCTTACCCCCCTCTGAAACCAATTTTACATTCAGTGGCACGTTTCGTCTATGGGGCGAAAAAAACAACCATATTTCACCAATAGTTGTCAAACTTCACTATCTCCCTATAGAAGCCACAGTGATATATAAGACCTCCTACATCACCCTCAAGGCCTTACACACAGCCACTACTTGCTCCTGAGCAAATAATCCAAATCTATCAGGAGGCACCAAACCATCATTGAATACAGAGCCTTTGCTGGACCGGAATCAAGCATCCTAGGACCGGTTTCGGGGTTTCACCCCTCTTCAGCCAGGATAGCTTGACTCCAGTGGCGTAGTGAGCACAGGAGCCACGTCTGGGCATACCCTTCCCACATAGGGTGAACAGCAAAACACACAAGATGATGGACAGAATGTTGCACAATGGCAAAACCTTCACCACCAGTCACAGATCTGGGTTTAATCCATCGTTATTTTGCTCACCACGCCACCCCAGTTCAGACATGGCCATATGCAAATCAGTCTTGACCCTGTGCCTCATGGGAACAGTCCAGCCCAAACTGCCAAGCCATGTCTTCCCTGGACCGGAATCAAGCATCCTAGGACCGGTTTCGGGGTTTCACCCCTCTTCAGCCAGGATAGCTTGACTCCAGTGGCGTAGTGAGCACGGGACCCACGTCTGGGCATGCCCTTCCCACATAGGGTGAACAGCAAAACACACAAGATGATGGACGGAATGTTGCACAATGGCAAAACATTCACCCCCAGTCACCGATCTGGGTTTAATCCATCGTTATTTTGCTCGCCTAATAGCCTGACTCATGAATTGCAGAGAAAGAGATGCAGCTCTGCAATGAGCCTGGGAACTTTGATCCCTTCGATACCGGGGCGCTGAGATTTTCCTCTACCCTGATTTTACACTACAGGGACAAGAGGCATGGAAGCAATTTGCACCATTAAAGAGGAAGCTGAGGGATTCATCATAGACTATGCCATGCTTTATCCAGCTTGACTCAGAGAGACAATGGAGGGGAAAACAAAAATCGGCATGGATCCAAATAGCGTGCACCAGATGCTTAAGAAACACTCTAACTCTAAACCTCATAAACCAGGGCGGGACCCTAATCCAGAGGACAATGCCCCTACCAGTGACTTAGACCAACAGGACTAAAGTGTTGTATACTGCTCAGAACTCGGTATCAGAATTGCGCACTATCGTCATATTGTCACTGTCAGTGTTATTATGGTAATTACTAAGAAGTAACGTTGGCTCGGAGGGGCAGAGTGACCCACCACATCATGTATTTTTACAGCTTGTCATGGGAGAGCAATGTAAAGGGAGGGGGAAGGGAAGGTAAATTGACAATGGGTAACTGACATAGGGCCCTCACATGATGCAAAAGTAAGAAGAACTCTTACCCTGGCTGATGGAAGTCAGGGCCAGCACCTATAATTTAGTATGCATAGTATTGGTTAAATAAGTTGGATGAACTACTTACGGTAGCAGACGGTCACATAGGCACAAGAGCTGAAGTGCAGCCCCTGGGTATTCACCCCCCTGAGTGTATCACACCCAGTTCTTGGTATATAGGGGGGAGAATTTAAGGGGAGGGAATAAGGTGCAATGTGACAGGTTGGGGGACAAGGTGAGGGAGTTCCAGGGAGAACTATGCATAAGCAATCAATTGCCTTAAGTAGCCAAATGGAGGTATAACACGGGTCTTACAGTAGACTCTACAACCCAGGAGACATATAATAAGCGTAAAAAGTGACCAAATTGCACCACAATATTCAAGCAGCGCCTCGTTAAGTTTTCTGACCTGAAATGCCAGGGGGTTAAACGACCAGAGGAAAATTAGCAAAATTGTTTTTGATTTGCAGAGACATAATGTAGATGTTGCTATATTACAAGAGGCACACCTAGCACCTCACTCAGGGCTGCTGTCACAGAGAAAAATGAAGGGCACGTGTGTTGCTGCAGGATTTACATCACATGCACGAGGGGTCCTGATGTGGTCACGTCATGAAGCAGGTATACAAATCCAGGAGGTAAGCGTTGATCCTGGAGGAAGATATGTGGTAGCGCGTTGTCATATCGATAACTTGGATGTGCTACTAGTAGGCATTTATGGTCCCAACTATGACGACCACCAATTCTATCATTCCCTACAAAGCAAACTTGAGACGTATGTGAATATACCAAAGCTTTTGGGTGGAGACTTTAATTGTGCCCTATCCCCAGACCTAGACAGATCCAGGCGTCCCTCCAGAAGGCCATCAGCTGCATCAAAAGCAATAGCCGCGATAGCAGAAGCAGATGGGTTGGTAGATGTCTGGCACTATCAATCACTGCAGGGCAGGGAATACACCCATTATTCATAAGTACACGAAATACACACCCATATAGACTACTGGTTTGCTTCAAGGAGCCTATTTCCCTTTATATTTTACTACATACACTTGCCGTTAACATACTTGGATCATTCACCAATTCAACTCACATTGGCTCCTGGAGTCATGCAACCCAGGGTCCTCACCTGGCAGTTCCTGCAATATTCCCTATTAGAAACAGTGTTTCATGAGGAACTAGCACAAGAGATAGATGAATATTTCCATACAAATCTTGGGAGCGTGGCCACTATTTGGGAGGCATTCAAGGCCTATATTTGCGGTGTGACAATCTCGAAACATCCTGAGGTGCTACGGTTCGTGAGGGATCAAATGTTAAATTTGGAAAAATAATTAACCATACTGGAGCATGCCACACAGAGAGTGACAGAACCTGAGAAGTTAGCACAAACTAGATGCAAGATAGATGAATATAATGAGCTGGCACAATCCGACATAACACATACAAAACTCTTTGCTAAAATCTTGGAGAACAGGTTGGCCCCTCTGCTCTCTGCATTGTTGGGCCTGGAGCAGTCTGGATTCGTTCCTGGTCATTCTCTCATGAGCAATTTGCATAACCTGTTTTGCACAATTGCCCTAATAGACCATAACGTCCATGTGGAGGCTGGTTTTCTAGATGCTGAAAAAGCATTTGACTCAGTCGAGTGGACTTTTCTATTGGTAGTGTTGAGACGTGTGGGAGTTGGAGAGGTGTTTTTTTGCAGAATCAGCGGTGCATGTACGCGTGAATGGCTTACTATCCACCCCAAACGCGATCACAAGAGGTACAACATGGGGATGTCTGCTCGCCCCATTAATATATGCATTGGTGGCGGAGCCCTTGGACTCTGCAATGTGGGAATACTGTACACACCATGGCATAAGATTTGCACACTATAATTTAATAATATTCGCAGATGTAGACTACACATTATTGTATATCATAAACCCAGAACATAACTTAACACCAATGCTGTAGGAGGTTGAGAGATTTGGCAGCCACTCCGGGCTATACATAAACTGGAATAAATCTCTTACATCACTGCCTCCCCCACTCCCATTCAGATGAGATGGTCAGTACCTGAGAAAAGATGCAAACACATGCACCCGAGACATTGCTACTTACTAAATACCATTATTTTCAAGTAAGACAGTCGCTGCAGGCTCAGCTGTGCGAAGAAATGTCAGAGCCACGAGAGTTTGCTTCATTGACATATTTATTACAGACCCAGTCCCTGCAGTGCAGCATCTTAATATTATATACACCCGCAAGAACTGAGCGTAACCCCACTCTGACAAAATCATTTAAGGAGTGGCAGGCAGAACTAGGTATCGATATATCAGAGGAATAGTGATTATACTGCTGCTCGGTCGCAAAGACTATCTCACAAAATGGCCGACATTGCTTAATACATTTCAAATATCTTCACAGAGTGTATCACACCCACGCTCGGATTTATAAATATGGGTTGCGGGAAGACGATAGGTTGGGGTGGGGTGGATAATTTCACGCATCTGGACTGGGGCTGTCCTGGTGTCCGTGCATTCTGGGCTGCAGTGGCCACAAGACATATCAGAGACACCTTTGTCTGTCACACCATTAGTTGCCCTTTTAGGATATGACAAAGATGTGCCTAGGGCAACCCGAAGATTAGTAGCACTTGGCATATTACTTGCAAAAAGAAGAATCGCCATGCAATGGATAAAAAGTCCCACTACCCACAATAACAGAGTTGTTCACAGACCTATCCTACTGCAGTACACTGTGATATATTTACAACACCCATAGGCCGATATGCGCATGGATACATCCACCCGCAAACACTGTAGGGACAGCAGGGGTGCTCAGGTGTGTAGCGCTGAAAAGTGTTACGTAAATGCTATGTGATCATTGTTAGCTATCCTGATTTTAAAATGTATGTACTATCGTATCTGCAATGTGTACCCAAATGACACATAACTTTACTACTCGCTCAATGACTCTGGGAATGTTTTTCCTCAATTTAAGAAGTTTCCTCCTGTTAATGTAAGGCATGATGTTACAGACATGGCTACTGTAATGTTTAAATGAGCATAAATGGGATTTTTTTTTTTTTTAAAGTACACACACAGCACTCTGAAAGAATTTCCACACACCCTGTTTGCTGATCAGTACCACAGCACTGACATGGAAAGCTCAAAACGGTCTTCATCTTCTTCTCCCACACATTTCATCTTGCAGCTCAGCAATGAAACATAAGCTTGAAATTTCTGACACCATTACATGCTTTATGGGCCGACGTGTGCAACACAAAGGACCTTTCTGACTTAATGTCATCTACCATGCACCAGCTGAAAAATCAGCCTTTATAGAGGAATAAATTGATCTTGCAAGTGATCAATTCGGCACAAATCGACAGTGATCTTTCTAGGTGAATTTATTCTTCACTGCGGCAACACAGAAGACACTGAATTCAACCAGCTTGCCACTTTTCTCTCTGCAAATGATCTGATACAAGACAAACTTAAACTAACACACAACAAAAGCTCCATACTTGATCTACTAATTTTCAAACACGACCTGCTCTCAGTTGATGAGCCTATTCTGGTAAACTGGTCCGAGTACTTTCTTATTCCTTTCTCATCGCAATTCTCTCATGTCATGACCAGAGGCCAACAAAAAAGAGTGACCTCCTGGTTTTGGGGCATCAAGAACATAACATCAGCACCGTCAGCAAATCTGCAATGAAGGTACATCCTCACATTAATCCTGACACCAATGCCAAAGTCTCCTCTAACTCCTGCTTCAACAGTCTCACTGTTTTTCTCCTTGGAAAACCCCCATTTCAAAGCAAAAAGAAAAGACTGAGGCCATCTGCTCCTTGGTTCATTGAGGCTTTATTTTAGGTAAGAAAAACCTTGAGATCTCCATATAAGAAATGAAAACAAACTTCTTCCACCACTAATGAAGCATGCATCCACAATGCAAGATAATTTTACAAAAAGCACATATTTCATGAGGAAGCAAACCACTTCAGATACCTTCTAGACTCAGTCAATAATCAACCGAAACAACTCTTTGATTTGATCAATACATTCATTGGCCCTCCCCCCTTGCACTCTTCTTTCAAACTCAATGGCCCCTTAAGAAAGCAGAAAAGGTTGTACAATTTTGTGATTCCAAAGTGAAATTGCCCCATGCCAAGATGAACAATCTATCCTCACCATGGTTTACAAACCCAAGAACAGCCAAGAACTTTGAGCACCCTATTCCGAGTGACATTTCCAAAGACAGTCATATACATGTGCTCACTTACTGGGCAAAACTAGTAAATCTCTCTCTTTGAGCCAAGGACCTTTTCCTGATTCCCTCAAAACTGATCATGTCACCCCACTTCTCAGAAAATCCTCAGCTGATGTGAATGATCAAAATAACATTTGCTGTCTCACCAACCTACCTTTCCTTGCAAAAATCATTGAAAGATGTGTGGAGGAATAACACTCCAAACACATCAAAGCCAATAAGGTTCTGGAAAAATTCCAATCCAGCTTCTATTAAGAATGAAGCACTGAAACAGGTTGTCGAGGATGCTCTTCAAGTCATTGACTCAGACAGTTCCCTATTCTCCTCAACCTGTCACATCTTTTGAAAAAGTAAATCTCCATAGGCTTCTGAACAAGAAAACATTGAATGGGCATTGATAAAAATTGTCATGGCTAATTGCTATTTTTTTTTAAATGATTATGAATATGTTGAATGTGGTGCATATTTGGTTGTGACGGCTTTTCATGGGCAGATCACAGAGGATCGAAATTGATGACTGTCTTTCTTTATGAAAGGCCAGGGCTTTAAGTGGGGGGGGGTCTGTGGGGATCTGAGTACCCCCAGTTTTCTGGGGGGGCCTCGAAAGGGGTCTCTAAGGGGCTCTATTTTCGGGCCTCAAAGGTCAAAGGTAGTGTGACCAGACGTGCCGCTTTTTGTTGGTGTTTCAGGTGAGCATGCGCGCACTGCTTAAGGCATGACGTCATTGTAGCAGAAAGGAAATTCCTTTGAAGAGAGACACTTTCTCTCGGGATTTCCTTTCTCTTTGAACATGCAGCGCCACCTACGTTATCGTGCCAGCCATCGGCACAACAACAGCTGGTTGTAACAGGCACAACCCTGCTTTTACAGCCTGCAGCAAGATTTCTCCAGCAACCAGTTTGACCCTGCTCTGCCCTAAATCAAGCGATGGACGAGGGTCTACAACAAAATCCAACAGCAATGAAAAGGAAACTTACCTTCGTGACGCCTCCCCAGCCCTACCAGCACCGTTGGGACCCTGCCTGCGCATCAGAGCTGCCTCAGTCAGGATCCTTCTAAAGCCACACAAGACTTGCCCTGCAAGCCAGCAACGTGAGTATTTTAATGGCCTTTTTTTTAATCCCCTTCCCCGCAGCTTTCTCATTCTGCCGCAAAGCACCATTCATCTTTTTCAAAACACACTCACTGCTAATGCTGACTTGTTCTGTTTATTGATTTATATATACGGTGGTAAAGCACCCTCATAGAAAGCGCTGCTTATGCGTAGAAAAGATTGAACAGCCCTCCAAAGTAAAATCAAGGCAAATATTGAGCGGCACTGGTTTCCCAGAATTCGAAAATATTGTTGCAATTGAGAATTTTAGTTTTGCTTGTGGCTGCATTGAAAATGTTCAGGCACAATTCAGAAGTAAGAAGATATTTCAAGTCAATAGTAAAGCCGACCCAGACTGACCCCTCTGAGTTTAATTTTCATCTACTTTCACATTGCTCTGCTCTTCCTATGTTTACTAACACTGATGTAATTAAGTCCTGTGTGACACTCTACACAGATGGGGAATATACAATCACACTGACTGGTACCAGGTATAAGGCTGATGTGCAACTTCGCTACGACTGGTGATTTGACAAATCCTTTACACTTGGATTTTTCAGTGAGGGAAAAGTGATGGGTGGAATGCTTGAATTATACCATATTTTATGTTTTTAAAAAATGACATCAAACATCTTAAAGGAAACCATTAGTCAGCATCAAGTGCCTTTGTTAACTATGCAGTCTCAGCGAAATTGCTTAGTTACTACTGGAATGCCAAATAACACTTGCTTGAAATTAGACAGTTTCCCTTAAGTGTGTAATAAGAGAATAATTAAAGAAAAATGGGAAGGAATGGACCGCAAGTGCTCACTTAAAGCCAGCTCAACAAACTTTGGGCAAATTTGCACCGATTACTGTGGAATTTCTCTCTGGTGATGGTTAAGTTTGCTCCAGTCTTGAATTGGCATTTTCTCCAAACAACTGTTGGGAAATATCCTCTTCTAAGTACACTGTTAGTTTTTTTTTTTAACGGAGTTTTATATAGCGCGAACTTGACCCGAATCGGGTATCAGAGCGTTTTACATAATAGCACCAGTTGCGTTACATGAGGATACAATCATTTTTTTGTAGTTGGTACTTAATAAATATACCTTTTTGCCTATTTTATTATCCTTTGCTGGATGCGACTTCATGATTTTCTTACGCACACAATGCTAGTTACCTTGATTTAGACCACGCCCCTACTCGGATAGGCCACAACCCTTTACGAAATTTGCCACTCCCCTTTTAGAGCACCCCTAGTTTTTTTCCCCTTAAAGCCCTGTGAAAGGCTATTGATCAAGGAGTACCATAGGGTTCTATCCTTGTCTCTATGCTGTTCATCCTCTATAACAAATCTATGCGAGTCATACTAAGAAAGACTGGGGTTAGGATATGCTAGGACAATCGATTTTATGTTAATAACTAGAAGTTTTAGTAGCCTTGTGCAGGATTTTAAAATTTTACCAAATTGCGCTAATGATAATAACCCGTTAATAGCGTATTTTAATTGAATTTCCCATTTGGTAGAACACAAACATAGGGCTCAGGATGAAATGGGAATGGGTAAATCACCAGGATTTTGAGCTAAAAATCATACGTAAGAATTCCAGTCTCATAAATAGTTGCTTGAATCAGAACGCTACCCCTGTTTTTGTAAAAAGAAGAATTGATGGACAGAATGCAGAACAATGTCATACATTCACCCCAGTACAGAGGTCTGGTCCTAAAGCCAGCATTTTTTTGCTCACCATGACATTCCAGTTTGGACCCAGCCATATGCAAATCAGTCTTCACCCTGCACCCAATAGTAACAGTCCAGCCAAAACTGCCAGGCCAGGACCTCCCTGGACTGGAAACAATTATCCTAGGACCGGTTTCAGGCTTTCAGCCATCATCAGCCAGGATAGCTTGACTACAGTGGCATGGAGAGCACAGGACCCACGTCTGGGTATACCTGTCCCACTCGGGGTGACAATGCAAAAATAACAATTGATGGACAGAATGGTAAACACCCAAAATATCGATTCCAAAATATCTACTGCCCAGAATATCGAAGTTAAAATATAGAGTGGACAGAATATCGACTCTACAAAATATAGATAGGTCAGAATATCGAAATTGGGGTACAAAATATCGATTACCAAAATATAGACCTTAAAAATATAGATTACCAAAATATAGACCTTAAAAATATCGAATACCATAATATCGAATTTTAAAATATAGATTACCATAATATCGATTTTTTTTGTGTGTTATGTATGGTAATATATGTGTTAAAATTATGTATTATTGTTGTAATGTATGTTTAATTTATTTAAACAAATGAATGTTATGTAATTTAATTATTGCGTAATTTAATTCCGTAGCGGGTTGTGGGTTTATAGGGGAATAGGGTGGGAAGTAATTTAATTATGGTTAATTAAATGTTAATTATATTTATATGTTTTGATAATTCATTAATTGATAATTAATTATTAATTGGTAATTTATTTTTATTAATTGGTAATTAATGTATATTAATTGATTAATTGATAATTATGTTAATTGTATTTGTTATTAATAGGAGCGGGTTTGTAGGGGAATTGGGTGGGAAGTAAATTAATTGTAATAAAGTAAATAATTAATTTTTTATTTATGTGTATTGATAATTCATTGATAATTAATTAATAATTGGTAATAAATTTGTATTAAAGGGTAAATAATTTGTATGAATTGCTAAATAATTTTTATTATTAGCAAAAATATTTTTATTAATTGATTAATTGATAATAATGTGAATTGTATTTTTTAATATTGGGAGTGGGTTGTGGGTTTGTAGGGGAATTGGGTGGGAAGTAAATTAATTGTAATAAAGTAAATATTATTTTTTTTATTTATGTGTATTGATAATTGATAATGAATTTGTAATTGGTAATTAATTATTATTAATTGGTATTACATTTTTATCAATTGATAATAAATATTTTTAAATGGTAATTAATTGTTAATAATTGGTAATTATTTTTAAGTAACTTTTTATCAGTATTGATAATTAATGTCATCTTATATTTAATTAAAATCATTACTTTCCCTACTATTGCACTCTCTGGAGTTGGAATAGTAATTTTTACCCCTACGCTATCCAACGTTTTCCCTACTGTTGCACTCACTGGAGTGGGAATAGTAATTTTTACCTCTACGCTATCCAACGCTTTCCCTACTGTTGCACTCTCTGGAGTGGGAATAGTAATTTTTACCCCTACGCTATCCAACGTTTTCCCTACTGTTGCACTCACTGGAGTGGGAATAGTAATTTTTACCCCTACGCTATCCAACGCTTTCCCTACTGTTGCACTCTCTGGAGTGCGAATAGTAATTTTTACCCTTACGCTATCCAACGTTTTCCCACTGTTGCACTCACTGGAGTGGGAATAGTAATTTTTACCCCTACGCTACCCAACGCTTTCCCTACTGTTGCACTCTCTGGAGTGGGAATAGTAATTTTTACCCCTACGCTATCCAACATTTTCCCTACTGTTGCACTCACTGGAGTGGGAATAGTAATTTTTACCTCTACGCTATCCAACGCTTTCCCTACTATTGCACTCTATGGAGTGGGAATAGTAATTTTTACCCCTACGCTGTCCAACGTTTTCCCTACTGTTGCACTCACTGGAGTGGGAATAGTAATTTTTACCCCTACGCTATCCAACGCTTTCCCTACAGTTGCACTCACTGGAGTGGGAATAGTAATTTTTACGCTCTCAGTATCCAACAAAATCTCAACTTTTTAAAATGACTTATTATGTTTACATTTTAAGCTATTTTATATTATATTATGTATGTTTTATTTAATTGTTTTTAATATTTAATTAATTTTATATTATTTTTAATACATTTAAAAAAATCGATATTTTGGCTAACTATATTTTGACAGTCTATATTTTGGAATCGATATTTTAGTCCTTACCTGTTTGTAGATAGGGAGTCGATATTCTGTCCCTCGATATTTTAGTGTCGATTTTTTGTATAGTCGATATTTTGTCCCTCGATATTTAGTCACTGAACCGGACAGAATGCAGAACAATGTCATACATTCACTCCAGTAGAGAGATCTGGGCCTAAATCCATCATTTTTTGGCTCACCATGCCATTCCAGTTTGGACCCAGTCATATGCAAATCAATCTTGACCCTGCGCCCAATGGGAACAGTCCAGCTCAAACTGCCAGGCCAGGTCCTCCCTGGACTGGAAACACGCATCCTAGTTTTTGTAGCACATAATTTTGAAGCACTTTGTATTGCCATCTCATGGGCCTTGTCAGTAAAAGTCCTTCTAACAAACAACCATTAGTGTGATGGTTCAATAGCACATGTACTAAAGATCACAAAGAGCTTAAAGGAGCCCTATATGCAACCCCAATGAGAAAGAGCAGGTCAAGTCCTTGAGGAAGAATTATAAAGCTGTAATTGAGCAGAGGAAAATGGAGCTGAAGAGAGAGGCCTGGCTGGACTTAGTGGCAGTGGAGGCCTTTAAAATATGTGGAAATTTTGGGATGTTATTAACCATCATATGTTGTTGGAAGCCCCCCTCAAAAAATGGATTAGCTGATTTTAGGAGATGCATGGGCCGCACATTTACACATATCTTTAATCCCCTAACTGAGAGTTAGATATTGAGGGTCAGGAAGTGGAGCTGATCTATGATATGGACCAAACTATTCAGCTGAGTGTGTCCATTTCAGTAAAAGAAGTCGAGGTAACCATAATGCAGGATATTCGCCTAAAGGATCCTGGC
Organism: Triturus cristatus; assembly: GCF_964204655.1. NCBI lineage: Eukaryota > Metazoa > Chordata > Amphibia > Caudata > Salamandridae > Triturus > Triturus cristatus. Next base: position 656,111,400 of record NC_140592.1, on the reverse strand, counting down.
CGGGTTGAGGTTCCCCTTGACTCAGTAAGTCAGTCATTCTTTATTCGATTATTAAAAAACATCATAAAAAGCACATATATACAAACAGTTAAAAATACAATTAAATCATTACCAGAATCCTGACTGTTACTACATATATGGTAAAAGGAAGACTAGGTGAAACATTTAATTTGAGATAATGACGATCAGACCATCTCTCTAGTTACCCTTAATCGCACTGCGCCTCTAATAAAATTCATAATCCAAAGCTCAATATTCGATCAGCTTACCTTGCACAGGCAAGTTCTCAACATCAGCAGTTGCTGAGTCAGCAGAGAGTGATGCAAAAGTTGTTTCCTTGACCAATCAGCAGCAATTTTATTTAACTTTTACTCTGAATCCGCAATATAGATTTTACCTTACTAGGTTTCGTTTGGGTACAGTGCACTTTTTGATAGCATTCACGGATCAATGCGGCTGGTCTGATAATCCTATGCCATGACCTTGTAATAATATGGCTAAACAATCTGCTTCACACTTTATTCTGTTTTGTGCTCTTTATAAAATCCAATGAACAAAATTTGTGCTGCCATTGTTGAGGGCACATCACCCTTGTTCTTATAGAGAAAGTTTTAGCTATCTGTATTCATTGGATTCTATTAATATCTGTTCTGCTGTCTTGAATTATATATGAGTGGCACTGGGAATTAGAAAGTGGTATGGATAAAATAGTTTTTAGGAAGCATAGTCCAGGTATCTAGTATTTGCCTTCCTAAATAATTAATTATTGATTTTATTCTATTTATGTCTGAGTCTATTGATGTAATATTAGCTGAATAATGTACTTTTTTTTCACTTTGTGCTTTTATGATTTGGTTGTTTTAATTTGAATAAAGCTTATTTGATGATGACTGGGGTCGTTTATCGTCAGTATGTGAATGACATTCACCTCTACCGAAAGGTCTCATCAACAAATGACAGCTCTCATTTTGCCAACACCTTATACTCTATTCAGGACTGGATGACCTCTCACAACCTAAAACTGAACCCCTCCAAAATCAAATTCCTCCTTATTTTCTCTTCGAATTCACCACCGCCTGTACAATCCTGGGTGGATACTCTCAGCATCCTCTACAGCAAACCCATCATCATTGACAGTGCCAAATCTCTGGGAGTTACTCTGGACAAAAGGCTCATCCTTCAACCTCTTATGAGTACCAGGGCTAGGAATGTGCAATATCAACTACACTCTCTTTGGAGATTCAGTCTCTACATTCCGCAGCCAGACCTGAACTCTCTTTTGCTCAATCACTGGTTTCCTCCAGAATTGTCTATTGCATTTCTCCTCTGTCAGAGATACCAAGGCGCACCTCACCCCCCTCTGAAACCAATTTTACATTCAGTTGCACGTTTCGTCTATGGGGCGAAAAAACCAACCATATTTCACCAATAGTTGTCACTCTTCACTGTCTCCCTATAGAAGCCATGGCGATATATAAGCCCTCCTGCATCAATCACAAGGCCTTACATAAAGCCACTCCTCGCTACTAAGCAAATAAACCGAAGCTATCAGGAGGCACCAAACCATAATTGAATACAGAAGCATTGATGTTGAAGCCTCCGCCCTTCACAAAGGAAAGATTCATGGCACGATATTTCTCGGGTAGTGCGACTAGAATATGAAACTCACTACCCACGAAATGACATACCACCACTTCATTGAAAATCTTTAAAACTGAGCTGAAATCCCTTCTCCGACATAAACACTTTGGCTAGCTGTTCCCTTAGACAACCTCAGGATAATGAGCCTGGGAGTAAATGGGGTGAATTATATGGTGTGGTTGTGAGACTTGACTGTGTAATACACTTACCAACCCCTTTAGGACCCTTGGGATTTGTTTATCAAACAATCAGCTCGACCCTGGGTAGCTGTGACTTTGAGCATCAAGGCTTACACAAAGAAACAAGTGTAAATCACTTAAACAGCACCAAGACAATTGAAGAAGAAATTGACAGGACACCAAAGAAATCCATCACCAATCTATATAAATAGACTGAATTTTTATACATTTCTAGATACCACAACAAAAGATTCACCAGAGAGTTCTGTAGATATTGAATTTACAAATTGTAATAAATCAAAGCATGACATATTCACCAAATTTGACAATTAGAATATTTTCCACTAAAAACATTGAGCTAAATGTAATGCGGTCACTTGGAGTCACTATAGGTGACCAACTCCAGTAGGGAGCCAAGCAGAGGAACCAGCAAGGTCCTCAACAGGAGTAGTCTTCAGGCATGTCCAGGCCCTTTCATCCTATGCATGGTTTTCCTATAGAAGTGGTCCTGACGCAAGGGATTAAGGATGCTGAAGAGAAAATGCTCCAGGATGGCTGAGGTCGATGGGGGTTTTGATTCAAATACTACTCAGTTAATGAAGGGGGTGAGGTGGTCTAGAAGTCCTCTTGGTGTTGACAGAAGCCCAGTCGTCACTGGACTACCAGGTCACCAGTATTGTCGTCACAGTCAAATCCTTCCTGGGTCGATACCTCATTCTCTGGACGTCCAAGCTGCACTACGGCAACCCTTCCAGGCTCAGTGAACTTGGGTGCAACTTTGTGCATCAGGTCCTGGTCCCTGGCTCTGCACAGCAGCAGTTGGCAGTGGGTTAAAGAATTTGGGCTAGAAACTTGACCCAGCAGTCTTTCTCAGCTGTTGTATCCCTATGCTGCGAACAGGAGGACAGTCAGCTGGCCCTTGGAGTCTCTAGGCTTTGGCTGGACTCAGGAGATGACTTCTCCTTGATCAGGACATGACAAACACAGCCCCCTTCTTTGCTGGTTCCACGGTGCAGCAGGGTATCTTTTTTTTGGTCCAGTTCTCCTTCTTCTAGTCCAGTCGAGATTAGAGTTTGGGGCTCCAGGGGTGCCCTACTTATGCTAAAAAAAAGGCCATCAGGGCAGGATGCAGTTGATAGCCAATGGGCTACCAGGTTCCCTCTCACCTGATGATGACTTCCTGAATCTCACGATGATCCATTCTGCCCACTACCAATATGGCAGGACCCTTCTCCTGGTGTGGGGAGCTCCCTAGCCTAACCCAGTGGTGTGTCTACGAAGGGGGCTACATGCATTATCTATGCACTCTATAAATCACCTGTATACTATGCATGCAGTCCTGCAATCATCCAGGCATTAGAGTTGCACTCATTTAATCATCCAACCACCATTATCTATGCATGTATTGAATTATTGAGGCATTAGTCATGCTCTTATCTAATCATTCAGGTACTACGCATGCACTCATCCAAACACCTAGATAGTAGTGATATACTCATGCAAACATTTAGGCAGTAACTATGCATACATGGAACACCATACTAAGAGAATCATCCAAGGACTACCTGCATCCTCAGGGAATTTCCTAGGCACTACCTATGCGCTCATTCCATCATCTAAGGAGTATTGATGTGCTCCACCACAAACACATGTTTAATGAGGAATATGTAGTCTTTTAAACCATCTGATTAATTATATATGCAAGCTGTCACACAATCTTGGTATGTACTCAGAAGAATTCATGAGCTATATGCTCTGATAGAGGATAGAGATTAATGGACAGATGTTTATATGCACCATTTCCCCAAAAATAAATCTGATGCATATAAGTACAAAAGTACTGAGATACTAAATCTACTGTAACACAGTGGCAGAGAGGCACACACATGGCTCTTATGTTGTGTTTTCAGATTTACAGTACTGAAAAAAAGTTGAGAAGTAATGAGATATTAAATCTACCAGTGACACAATGGTAGAGAGGCACACAAATAGCTCTTATGTTGTGTTTTCAGATTTACAGCACTGAAACACTGTATGCACTTCCACACTTTGGTTGATGTTCATTTTTAAATTTACTACAGAAGGGATAAACTGGTCTTTTACCATGTACAAGTGAGATCTGAGATATGGTGCAGCTGTGTTGTAGGAGAGGGTGCTATAATGTTAACATATAACTAATAAATAAAGATCTGTGTTTTGCTTTGGGTTTGGTATATTGAAGTAAGTGCATGTACTAATATAGCTAGGTTAATCTGTAGATTTAGAATTGCAACATAACATAAAAACTGTTTTTGTATTAGGTGTAAGGCAGTAGTAAAGTAGTTGGAACGAGGCTAGAGTAAAAAATAAAATATACTTTCTTTTTACAGAACAATATCTACATAATTAAATACAGACAGTGAGAATGCCTACAAAAGCTCAGAGGAATAAGGAACAGAAGCAAGTACAATATCTATGCCGAACTGGGACCCAAAAGAGGTAAAATGCAGAAAAAGTGGTGAAAGAAAAAAGAGCTACTGGTAAGAGGACAAGGTCATTTCTTAGAAATATATGTGGACACCTGCAAAGATGACAAAATAATGAAAATAGAAAGCAAACTATTACAAAGAATGAGTGGGCAAATCTATACTACAAGAACAGTTAAGAATGTGACAAAGATAGAGAAGAAACAGTCAGAACACCGTGGTCTGAACCACGTGTGTTCCAACCACCCAAGCTCTACCTTGATTCCCTTAACCACGCATATGCCGTAACCACGCATATCGGTGGTTAAGGCAGTGCACGGTCTCGCTGCTGGAGGACGGAAGCAGAAAGACGCCACGGTGAGGTAAGTGGGGCTGGTTATTTTTTATGGTTGGTAGGGGTTTGGGTAGGTTTTAGGGCAGTGGAAGGGGTTGAGGTAGTTTTGAGGGACCATACAGGGGGCGTGGGGGGTCAGGGTAGTGTAAGTTAGGGTGAAAGGTTTTATGCCTTAGGGCAGTCGGAGGGGGATGGTTAGTTGGGTTTGTTTTTAGGGCTGCGGGTTTGGGTAGGTTCTAGGGCATTGGAAGGGGTTGGGTACTTTAAAGGACAGTGTGGGAGTAGGGTAGTGTAGGGTTTAGGCCTTAGAGCAGTGAGAGGGGAATGGGTAGTTGGGGTAGGTTTTAGGGCTGGGGGTTGGGGTAGGTTTTAGGGCAGTGGAAGGGGTTGGGGTAGTTAAAGGGACAGCACAGGGGGGTGGGGGAGACAGGGTAGTGTAAGTTAAGGTACAGGGTTTTCGGCCTTAGGGCAGTGGGAGGGGGATGGGTAGGTGGGTTATTTATTTATTTATTTATTTATTTGTGAGTTTGTATAGCGCTAGAATCAACTCCAACAGGAGTATCTCTGCGCTTTTGGGCCAGTTGGTCCTTCCCTCCAGCAGAACGAGAGAGAGCTGAACTAAATCTTATTCTTAAACAGCAGAGTTTTGAGTTGTTTCCTAAATGTCAGATGTTCAGAGCATAGTCAAAGAGTCAAAGGGAGACTATTCCACAATGTAGGTCCCACCACAGATAGAGCTTTGCTCCCGTGCCTCGCTTTCTTGGCACGTGGTACTACCAGCAGATGTCCACTGCTGGATCTGAGCAATCTGGAAGGAGTGTAGGGAATACACTTGTCCATTTATGCTCTTCTGAATCAGACAGCATATTTTGAATTTTATCCTTTGACGGATTGGAAGCCAATGTAGTTTATCCAGTAGAGGCATAGATGCTGTTCTAGGAGGGGCATTAAGGACCAGGCGAGCTGCCGCATTCTGTATAACCTGGAGTCTAGTCAACACTCCCTCATTGGCAGAGAGCAGCAGGCCATTACAATAGTCGATCCGACTCAGAATAAGGGCTTGCACTAACATTTTTCTAAAATGGTCCGGCAGCAAGGGGAAGACTTTGCGTAATAGGCTGATGGTGTGGAAGCATATGCCTGCAACGTTGTTGGTATGTTGTTTTAGTGACAGATCCTGATCAAGGCGAATCCCCAGGTTTTTAACGACCTGTTTGGGCTCTGGTACTATGCCAAGATCAGGTGGCCACCAATCAGGAGTCCACAGTATATTAGCTTCTCCGAACAGCATAACTTCAGTTTTACTGACGTTACACTGTAGGTAGTTGGTGGACATCCATTGTGCTACAGCCTTCATGCCTGCAGAGAAGGAACTCCTTAATTCCGTGGTAAGGGTTTTAAATGGGAAGAGGAGCTGCGTGTCATCAGCATATGACACGGGGATGAAACCAAATTTGCGCATCACTCTTGCCAGGGGTGCCACGTAGATGTTAAAGAGTGTTGGGCTCAAACAGGAGCCTTGTGGCACCCCTTTCGTGATTTCTACCTCCGTAGAACGGTATGTACCCATGGTGACAGTCTGTGTACGATCGGAAAGGAAGCTCCTCAGCCAGGCAAGGGCTTTATCCTTAATTCCTACGTTCAACAACCGGTTAATAAGGATGTTATGTGACATGGTGTCGAACGCTGCCGACAGATCTAACAACACTAGGATCACAGAGTGGCCTTTATCCTGAAACATATGCAAACCATCCATAACAGACAGAAGGGTGGTGTGTTTTGGCCTGAACCCAGATTGAGAGTAATCCAGGCCACCAGCAGTTTCGATAAAGCTGGATAGAAGTCTGTTAACATATTTTTCCGTCAACTTTCCCAGGAAAGGTAGCAGTGAGATGGGCCTAAGGTTCGCCAGTTCAGTCCATGGGGTGGCAGTGTTTTTCCTAATAGGCCTTACTAATGCACGCTTCCATTCTCTGGGGACGGAGCCCGTATTAAGAGATAGATTGACAAGTTGTTCAATCATAGGGCCTAATGTTTCTAATAAAATAAGCATTAATCTGGCTGGAATGTTATCGTCCGGGCTGCCACTCTTAATCTGCGTAGTCAGTGCTAATAAATCCTTGGGGGTAATGTGAGGAAAAATGCCTAAAATATGTGTATTATGATTATGTTCCAAATCTTTAAAAATAAGAGCTGTGTCAGTAGTCAAGGCATTATTTGTGGCAACTATTTTCTCGTAGATAGTATCTATTTTCTTAGAAAAAAACGAAGATATGCTATCACAGAGCTGTTGAGACACCAGCTCAGAGCTTTCACAGGCTACCGGTTTAACGAATGATTGGAGTACCTGATACAAAACCCTGGGAGAATTCCCTGCAGCAGTCATCTGGGATGCAATGTAAGTTTTTCTCGCATTACGAATGGCTTTATGATAAGTAGATAATGCTTCCCAGTAGTGATTCCTGTCCTTCACTAAGTGGGAGGTTCTCCATTTTTTCTCCAGCTTCCTTGCTGCTTGTTTTAAAACTCTGAGGTCATCAGAGAACCAAATATCTTGTTTATTTGCGGGACGGGGTTTAAATGTTTTTAAAGGGGCTATGTTATCTATAGCCAACCCAGTTGCTTTTTCAAACTTCCTTAGAGCACTTTCGATGTTTTCCGATATGGTAATAGAGGGCTCTATGAAGTTCTCTTTAAAGACTTCTTGATTGACTTTGTGCCATTGGCGTCGTTTACTAGAAAGGGAAGTCTGTCTGTAAGGAGTATGCTTGGAGTGAGAGGTATAAAATTCAATAATGAAATGGTCAGTCCAGCTGACTTGGGTGGGGGGTAAGCAAGTAACTGTGGGAAAGTTGGCTAATATCAGATCTAAGGTGTGTCCTGCGTTATGCGTTGGCCCTGAATTTAGCTGTGTTAGCCCAAGTAAAGATAGGTCGTTTAATATAGACTGTGCCTCCTTACAGTCTTTTCTGTGCACTATGTATATTAAAATCTCCAACCAATAGGAAGTGTCTATCATTGCTGATATATGGAGCAAGGATCTCAAGTAGCGTATTAGAAAAATTCATACACGGGCCTGGAGGGCGATAAACCAAGGCACCCATCTGTATATTTTTGGGGGAAGAAAAGGATTTGAAAATCACAAATTCAATATCCGGAGTACTTAGTTCAGTTAGAACCAGACAATTGATTTCTTGCTTATGAATAATAGCAATCCCGCCTCCTGTTTTCGTGGGGCGGTCCAGCCTGATTATTTTATAGCCCGTAGGAATTGCTAAAGCAATGGCCGGGGTTGAGTGGGGTTTAAGCCAAGTTTCCGTGAGGAAACATAAATCTGGTTCATTAGAGGAGATTAGGTCCCATACCTCTGAGGTATGCTTGGGTAGCGACCTAATATTGCAGAGTAAATTCTTCCTTCCCGTAGGTATTTTGGTTATGTTCTTATTGACATTGACAGAGGGAATATAAGTAATATTACCCTCTTTAATGCACGCTTCATGACTCTGTGTAGTAAACTCAGTTCGACAATAGCGGCAAGAAAATGGGCCTTCCACTATGAGACTCCCTCCCGTTACACAATCTTGCATTAGTTCCCCACATAGTTTGCGTAGTACCTGGGCTGAATAGGTTCTTCTTGTAGATAGGAAAGATCGTGAGTCGATGATGTTTGGTCCTATTGCCCCTTGCCCCGTCCTGTCGCGGACGGGCGCAGACGGGCTGGTCTTAGGCTAGTCTTTGGCGCTGTCAAGGCCGACGACTGGCTAAATAGTCCTTCCCAAATTAGTGCTAGAGCGCTAACCGCTCGACTGCCTCGAGATCACTGGGCGTGTCTGGCCTCACCTGCCCCACCCTCCGCTCAACGGTATTGGATACCGAGTCGGACCGGGGCGGGCAGGCTTGGACACTAAGCACAGACCGGGAATCAGCCCTGGTACCCCTTACAAGTCTAAGGAGAGTCGATCAAAGCGAATATTTAAGGTAGTTTACAATTGAATACAATGTGCAAAATAACATTTGTTTAAAATCTTGTCATGTAGTGCAAATGGTTTTTAAAAGGTCGCAGTCACTAAAATAAAATACAACAACTCTCTGCAAAATTCTGCTCTGAAGTAATACCTGGCACCAAGCGGGGTAGGGAGACACTGCCACTGACTAGTGTTTAGTGCAGGAGGTCGGGTAGGTTTTAGGGCAGTGAAAGGGTCAAGGGTAGTTTAAGGGACGGCTGGGGCAGGGGGTCATTGTAGTGTAGGGTTTTAGGTCTTAGGGCAGTGGGAGGGTATGGGTAGTTAAGGTTGTTTATAGTGTTGGGGGGCCAGGGTAGGTTTTAGGGCAGTGGAAGGGATTGTGGTAATTTAGCGTGCAGCACAGGGGCAGGGGTCGGGGAGTAGTTGGGAGGAGGTGGGGTAGTGGCAACCTTAGCCACACAAACTCCTTTACCATTCATGCCTTTACCACAAAATTTCATGGTAAAGTCATGCGTAGTATAGGAATGCGTAGTTAAGACGCATTCGTGGTTGGGCTGCGTGGTACAGGTATGTGTGGTAAAACCATTTGTGCTTCCATCATACAAGCAAGATGGACACACCTTAACCAGGAGAGAGAAGCAGTTTAAGGTAATCACAGTCAGGATGTGTCGTAGAAGAGTGGTTGTAAATCTACTGAGAAATATGAAGAAGTATAAACGAAGGAGACAGACACTGAAACAGAACGAACAATTGGAGGGAGTAGTTGATAAGGCCTTTGCTTTGAAGAATAAGCTTTTCATCTTGATTGTAAATAGAATGAAGACTCTTGACAAAACTGTGCTGTACATGAGGAGACAAAGCCAAAGGAAAAGATTAGTGAATAGAAGTAACTTTTGTACAGTTTTTAGTGGAGAATGGACACATACGTCGACTATAGAGCCTTTCTTTAATGAAGAAAGTTATCTCCAGGATAACACATTAGTTCATGCTATTGATGAAAGAGGACAATGTTATAAAATGAAGAATGGCACTCCCATAGCGAAAAAAGTGATGGTATCTAAAAATGTAGAACAAGTTACTGCAGAAGAGGTACAGGGAAGGTGTAGTCTGGCCCAAATGGAACTGTAGTGGTGTTTGTAGTATTCAACAGCAAACAATTGATATACTAAGAACATTTCTACATCTCTTTCCAAGGCGAAGTTTAGAACACAAAATAAGTACTTTACAAGGATTGGATCCTTGCAAGGTTAGAAAGCATAGAAATTTGGAGGGACACTCATTAGCTTGTTTATCGAAAAAAGTGTGACAAAGCACCTTCCATCATTTTGGGATGTAAGCGGTACACCTCTCAGCAATGCAAACTTTACTTAAGAAGCTGTACTGTGTGAAAGCTCCTGCTTTATTTTTTGGAGAAATGAATAGATCACTTTTGCATAGTACTGTGGCAAAGGTAAAAAAGGTCTGTGATGAAGTTCAGTTTCATTTCTTTTGTCCAGAACAGGGCTCTACGGAAAATGAAGAGTTGATAACAGGAGGAGTTGCAGAACAAGACACAGGTATTGTATACGATAGCTTTGAAGAAGTGAATACACAATTTAACACAGTATGCTCTGAAAAACAGATTATTTTTGTATATATTGTCCACACACTCACTACAAGATTCAAACACAGACTGTTGACTTGTATTTAAAAAGTGAAAAAGAAAATAATGATAACTGCAAAGGTTTGCTGTGAACTTATTTGTAGAGGAACGCTTTGACTTGTCTACACAGCAAGTTATATGTAAGCACTGTTGCAATAAATTAGAGAATAATAAAATGCCTGCTAGAGATGTGCATAAAAAGTTAGTACTAGTTACTATTTCAGAACCACTTTGTGGAGAAGTGTGGCTCAATGATTAGAGCGGCAGACCCTGATGCAGAGGTCTAGCCCAGGACCAGGGTTCAATTCCCCGCCTCGGTGGGTCTTGGGCTCAAGAAATTCCACGGACCTGATCATTCTCGCCTCGGTGCCTATTCCAATCATGGAGTCCCTCTCTGCAACTCTGGGCAATAGCTTGCTTAATCTCCACAACAGCCTCCACAATGCTAAGGATGCTTGGCCTCCACCTTGGGGGTGCCCAGGAGTGGACGCCTCACAGGGAAAGCCAGGATGGGTTCCACAGCGGTATTCGTACAAGTGCCTTGAGACCCTTGCAGGTGAGTAGTGTGCTATACAAGTATCAATTTACATTTACAATTTAACCACTTCAAGGTTTAAATGTTTATGAGTTAATTCTTATCCAAAGTATACATCCATTTCAGGCTATAGTCCGTATAGAGACAAAGACAGGCAAGTCACCACCAACAAAGCTGCTGCAACGTCTAAAAAGTAGAGTAGTGTACTGCATTAGTAGTGTTTTCTCAAAATGTTCAGCAGGATGCTCAATACTTTTTAATGGTAATGCTCGAACTATGAGAGGCAGAGGATGTTCATTTCAGTAAAATGTTTGGTTGAACTTATAAATGAAACTATAACAGTGAACATTGTAAATTCACCTCTAGAACTGAAATCAATTTGAAAAGATTCCTCTACTTGACCTTACCAGATTAAAACGCTGTGGCCTTTGAAAACGTAACCAAAAAAGCCCCTTAAGATGTGACCCGTCCAAACTGCAGATTAGAACTTAGGTCTACATTGTTACTACAAAGGTATGGAAGATATGTCATAGTCATGCTACAACGATGCAGAGCGGATGGTACAAAATTAGAAACTGAGGGGCATATTCTCAAGGATCTATCGCTGAGTTATCGGCACTTTAGCGCTGCCAAATTCGCGATAAATGTATTGCCCCAGTCACAAGCTGGTGTTAACAGCCGATATCACCAGTTTACCTGCGATAGCATCCTCTAAAAACATCGCCACGGATGACCCTGGCAACTATCGCTAATGAGATGCAGAGTAGGCGTCCCGAGCAAAAAGCCGTGACAACACCACTCCACAACATTCTCAACGACCAGCCAGATCAGCGATAAGATCACAAAACAGGCGATAAGGCGCGTTACCAGCAGGAAACTAACACCTGCTCTGACCTGGTGTAAAGTCGGACGACAACCGGCAGCAGCCAAGGGAGCACAGCCCATAGCCAAACATGAAGAACAACAGATGCCCCCGAGCAACTGAACATGCAGCCCGGAGCCCCAATAGGGCAACAACACCCACCGCCACCCTCCCGGACCCCACCACCCACCCCCACCCCCTCCCTTTGGATAAAGAGAATGCACATCAACTCCACGAAACCATGAACCAAATAAATCGCCTGAAGTCGCACAATCACAACACCCAACATACAGGTGTGGCCAGAAAAATGGAGATCATACATACATACATATCATATAATCCAAATCAAAAGTTTATTACAGATTAATCAAAAAACAACAATCTTGAAGAGGCATGGCTGGTCTTCTCTTGGCATTCTGTAAATCACAGCCGGAAAGACAGAAATACAGATAAGATGGTGTGTCATGCGCCCATCAAAGTACAGAGAGAGCGAAAGAGAGAGAGAGAGAGGGATAGAGAAAGAGAGGGAGAGAGGGAGGGAGGGAGAGAGAAAGAGAGGGAGAGAGGGAAAGAAAGAGAGAGGGAGAGAGAAAGAGAGAGCGAGGGAGAGAGAAAGAGAGGGAGAGAGGGAGAGAATGAGAGAGGGAGAGAGAAAGAGAGCGAAAGAGAGAGAAAGAGAGGGAGAGAAAGAGAGAGGGAGAGAGAGGGAGAAAGAAAGTGAGGGAGAGAGGGAGAGAAAGAGAGAGGGAGGGAGAAAGAGAGAGAGAGAAAGAGAGGGAGAGAGAGTGCCGACAATGCAGACCCAGGCATCACTGCTCACCTGCAGCCACTGGTGTGTCTCCAACCATGTGCTAGTACACACTGCAGTCCCCTAGGTTCCTCATCTGAAGCAGTTGCCAGAGACATGAATGGCAGAGTCCATACAGTAGCACACTCCATCATTGCTTACCCGCCCCTGCACACACAGGCAGCTGCACCCCAGCCCTTCCTGCCGCCCAGCGGAGATTGCCCGCCCCTGCGCGACCAGGCCTCACTGTTCACCTTCCGCCACTGGTGTGCCTCACTGTTCACCTCCCACCACTGGTGTGTCTCCAAGCCCGGGGCCTGCGACCATGGCACCCTCCACATCATGCAGCCCCGCACCGCGGGCCACCAGTTCACACACTTGATTCTGGGTCTTGATTTCGCTATGGCAGAGAACATATCAGTGCACTCGGCCTCATCGCAGGCTGCCCACCCGCTCAGCCCTAGAGGTGCCACTAACTCTGTGAACCACGAGGCTACGCCACATGTCAGTAGGCCCGCACTGCCCGCTGGCTCAGGCCTACACTGCGGTCCAGCAGGGCTCACACTAATGCCACCATTCTGGACCGCCTGGACAGCGCATCATCACAGGCTGCACACCCAGTCAGCACTTTAGGTGCCCCTACCTCAGTGCACCGAAAGACACCGTCCCATGGCAGTGTGCCTGTGCCTGTCAAGTGTATCCAATGCCACCAAGTCTGTGCACCGCAAGCAATGGACCCTTTATGATTGAGTCCCGTGGTGCGGACGCCATCATGTCACCCCCGGCACCAGGTATGTGCTGTCCACATGGAGACACCCAGTTGGAGAGTGGAAATGGCGTCCAGCACGTGCGCCAGGCCCTTTTTTATTGGCAGGGTCACATGTCCTGTGACACCGGTGCTGAATGGGTGTATGAGGGAGTGGTTGTGGCATGCTGACAACTAGACCTGTGAGCAGCAGATCCCTACAGGAATGACCTGGGACATGTAGCGTTATCATCCCCCCCTGTGAGCGTAAGTGGAGTGGGCTGGCCTGGTGTATGCCAGTCCACCGTAAGGGTGTGAACAATGACCCCGGGGCTCTGGGTGTGCTTCTGTTCTGGGCTGGACAAGGAAGTGACTAATAGACCTGGGCGGTAAATTCCGTTCCCCTCGCGGAAATTGCGGAATTTGGGTAATTTCGCGTTCTGCGGAGAACACGGAATTGCCAAAAATTCTGTGATTCGCGGCTTCGCGGAATTTTTTGCTTGTTCACGCTTTCAAAATGTGTGTTTGTGAGATATTTCTCCCCGAGCACACAAACAGCTTTCGCAAACAAGAAAAAAGCACCGCGAACGGGTGGAACAAGCAATTCCGCATGTTCACGGAGATTTTGTACCGTTTCGCGGAGCTTTGCTTAGCGCGACTACGCAAATTCCGCCCACCACTAGTGACTAATGTGTGTGTCTCCATTCTTGTGTCGGTGCCACCCGGAACGCATTCGGAAACGTGCCACCCTGTAACCCAAGTCCCGCAACATGGACGTAAGGGGGAATCATTGACCCTACATTCATCCATACCTCCACACTTGCAAGATCATAGACATGACACATCGGTGTGAAAATGAATATTTAATGCACATTCAATGGAGTGTCATAGCTGGCGCAGTACAGGGCCATGCAAACCCCACTTTACATTGTTAGCCCTTGGAGGGCCAGCCAGAGTCCTTCAGGGAATAATAAGTACATCAGAAGAGGAGGAGTTCAGTCAGCAGTCTGATAGCTGTGTCATTGGTGACCAAACAGAATATGGCAGTCCATGTCGAGGTCCAAGGTGAGTGTCGCAGAGTGCATCGGGGGACAGTGGAAGGTGATGATGCAGAGGGCAGAACCAAGCAGAAACAGGCCATATGGCGGAGATGAATGCTATCACTTCCTTCTGACCACGAGGGCAGATTCAGCCGCATCTTAGTCCTCTGCTGTTTCATGTGCCTCACATGTGGGTGGTGGTGTTCTGTCCCCAGCACTGTGTGACAGTGACACCTCAGGGGCCAGAGATGGAATGTGTGCCGCACTGTGTGACACAGACACATCAGGGGCCGGAGATGTGGAGTGGTAGCAGCAGCATGCATCAACGCCAGGCCTTGTGGCAGCAATGCCATGAGGATGGTCTTTATGGCATTGAGGGACCCAGCTACCTCTCACTCGTGTGCAGCCGTGGCAGCCGCTCTTTCCGCCTGCGTCTGCTCCATGTTCTCCATGAGCCTCCGCATGAGTCCCAACTCCCGGACAAGCTCGATGTCAGCCATGTTTCGTTGGAGAGCATGGAGCGGACTGTTGGTGTCCGTTAAGGACTGTGAGTGGTCCCTGATGGGACTTAGACACCCACGTATGGCATCTAGTTTAGCTGCCATGCCGTCAAACCCCACCTCCACCTGTTCAGCCAGCTTCTCCAGGCACCCCAACACACGGAGTTGGAAGGCCATGTGTTCGTTGTGGGGATCCTGGGAGGCAGCCGTGGTGGTGGGTGCCGCCTGCTGTGTGTACTGTGCAGGGGGTGGGTTCTCCTTATAGCAGCTAGGCTGCCCTGCTCCTGGAAGTGGGCTGCAGAGGCTCTCCATGAGCTGTTGGAGGGCGTTGGAGTCGGAGGTGTGGTGTTCCTCTTTGTCATCAGAGAAGAGCGGTTGGGACTGCTCTCCAGGAGGTGTTGATTCTCCCTCTGCAATGTAAAGGGAGATGCAGTTTAACATTGTGTTCACATGTATGTTGACGCATTGTACATGTTTACATTCAGACTGCATGACATTGTGCATTGTGACTGTTTGTGGGGAGCTACCTATTTGATGCGGGACAGTGGACATTTCGACAACATCACGGATGTGTGTTTGCACTTGTTCATTGTCAACTCACATTTCCCTGCGATGCCATATGTGATTGGCCAGTTTCTGCCCACAAGCGGCACCAGTTGTGTCCTCTGTTCTGTTGTGGACGTGTTGTGGATTGTGCCACATCGTTGTCAATGTTGATGTGCTCTGCATGTGATGTGTGTGTGTCGCATTTTGGGAGAATCACCCCTGCAGCTCTGATTTGGCTTCCCCTTATCCCTTACATGTGGTGTGCCTCTGACTTCTGTGCTTATACAGTGCTGTGATGTTGCATACTTGGGTGCATTGGTCTCTTGGTCGGAGTTGGGGTCTGGGGCATGGTTTGTCCGCAGATGTTCCATGCTTACTTGTGCTTGTGTGCCATTTTGCCCATCTCGCCCCATCCCCCAGTCCCTGTTCGGCACTCACCCTGTAGCTGTTGTGTCCGGTCATGTTGAGCAGTGTCCAGTCCCCCAACTCCTGGCACCGTCTCCCCACTGATGACTGTGGACACCATTTCCTCCATCCCCTCCAGCTCCTCCTGTGGTGCTGGGCTCCCACCTCCAGTCTGCATTGCTGCCTTCCGGTTGTTTGCGAGTTTCTGCTTGGTTTTGCGCTTGACATCATTCCAGCGCCTCTTGACCTCTTCCATTGTCCGCTTCAGCACTCCAACTGCATTCACCTTGTCCACGATGGTCTGCCATATTCCATTTTTAGTTGCCAGTGACACAGTGGAGGTGACGAACAGTAGTTGATGGTGTTCCATCACCTCCGTTATCAGGATCCTGTTTTCCTGTGGACTGCACCTTTTCTTCTTACTCTTCTTCTCCTTGCCCTTCCCTGACCCTGAGGTCCCAGGCTGGTCCTCCGGGGAGCCTGTGGGGTTCTGGTTGTCCTCTGCACTTTCTCCAGCTGACTTCATTGTGCTTCGCTGTTGCTTGGTTTTTGTATGTGTTTTTTTTTTCCAACTTTTATAGCGCATTTTCCCACATGTCGCGCGGGGATTGCATGCCTGTGGCTGGTTTTTGCTTATTTTTGTATCACGATTTGCGTAATCACCGCTTTTTTCACATTGGTGTTTCGCATTTTTGCGGCGTTGCGTTGATTTTAACACGTTTACTTGACGCATTGTGGCGGGTCTATCGCATGGTGCCGCAGTGTTGTGAATACCACATTAACACGGTGTTATTTTCCCATGATAGAATGCGATGTAATGAGTTGCGTTAAGCTACTTTTGCGGTAGCTATCACACGTTCTTGAGAATATCCCCCTGAAATTACAAACTTTGCAGCTGGACAAATTTCCATTTCAAAAAGAAGTTTCAGAAGTATAGCATTCCTTTTTCATGAAGTAGCTAATATAACCTTTGCACACTACACAATGTATTTAAGATGATAAAAAGGATGGACAGAGGGCAATGACATAAAAATGATATTCAAATCAAGACTACCTAAAAAGTTATTACACTCATGTCTGCTATTTCTAGAACAGAATTTCTAAGGACAATTTAGGATAACAAAATGTGGCATTGTGTTGATATATATTATATATATCAAATCAAATTTAAAAAATCGTTATTTTTTTAGTTAGTTAAAACCATAACAACTTATTAGCATGTTGATATATTACAATGAAATTGAGTCAGGACCGGAAGATGACAATAGTAAAACATGTGGACTCTAAAATGCTATTTTGTAACTCCCCTCAGACAGGACTTTATGAATTTTTCATACAGAGTTAAAAATTTCCCGAGATTACAATTGAGCTGTGGATCATTTGGATCAAGACATTTTAATATTGCTGCTCTACAGGTGGGAATACCTCTTATATTAAAATGTTTTTTCAATACCAGAAGACAATATGCTTTTAAGGTAGGACGGACGCAAATTAGATGAATTAGGTCCTGCTTCAGTGTTCCGCAAAGGCTGCATGATTTTATATTACCAGCTTGGTTGGTCAGCATTTGATGGAATTGAGCCAAGGCGTAGTGCTAAAAACTTTTTTTTTTTAAATAAGGAGCGTACGTCTGACCTATATACATTGTCGATTGCAGTTTGGTATACAATTGCAAGACCATCCCTTCATGGGCTCGCTTACTTAAAGTTGTTTTGCCCTCCATTAGCGAGTGCTTTATGGCCACTTTCTTTAGCGTTAGCTGAAAGGAAGAAAATGGTAGATACAATTGCCAAAGACCTGTAGTATTGGTGAGTTTTAAGGATGATCATAGGTACGTAGTGTAGGCAGACTGGAGATCATCATCTAGGGCCCTCCACAGCGCATTATTGATTGAATTTTTCAGATTGGACCAAATTTTATACCATATTTTTATTGTTGTGTATCTTCTTTGCACGTGTTGTTGCTGAGACCCAAATTCCAACCTCACCTGGGCCGGTAAGGATTTGCGGGGTAGAGAGAATACTATCTTGTAAGCTTTTGTTTGTAAGGCATCCAGGGTTGCTGCATCTTTCCCATACTGGTTTTCTATTGTGTATGCCAATGTGGGCAAGAGTTTAGCTTTAATAACTGCTAACAGCGGGGTGAACGATGGACCTTTCAGCTATCTTGCCATTGAGCAGAAGGCGAATATTAGCCCGTTTCCTTTTTTTGTTTGTTTTTGAAGTATTGATTTCAATCAGGTTTCCTTGGCAAATTGCACAAGTTAATTGATCGCCCTTTGGAGGCCTGTTCATGTGTGGCTTAGTAGACACTATATCATCTGCATAAGATAGATGGATGAGGGGCAGAATGCCTAGGCGTGGTGGATGTGAATTCACCTCATCTACCTTTGGGGAGAGATGGGCCACTAAACGATTGTAGTAATCAAAAATAGTTGTATGTGTCTGGTTAGGAAAACCCATTAGTTTTTAAGAAAGCCCTCACCCACCAACCTAGTTGGTGGCATGCTTCATCATCGGGCCACACCCGAGGCACCGAATGTGCCTCAGGTGTGCTACGACGCCTGATTACAGCGGAGCAGGATGTGTTAGGTGAGTGTGCAGTGAAGGTGTTTAGAGTGGGGTTAAAATGCTGTCCTAGAGGTCCCAAATGGTTGATTTATTGGTGGGCCCCAGGCACAGTTAAAAACAAGGCTTTTGGACGTGGTAGGAGAGACTTATGGTCTCCCACGTCCAGTGTGGTCAACTAGTTTCAGCCAGGCCTTTGGTTAAAGCTGGCTTTTGTCAGGACCTATGTGTGAGGGGGTGAAACAAGGGACTAACGTGTTGTAAGCACCCTATGTGAAGCACTCGCTAAGGTGCTGTAATTGTAAAAGGAGGTTTTCTTCTCAGTTTGTACCTGTGGAAGAAAAGGACGGGACAAAACACATAGACACATAATATGTAAAACACTCTGGTTTAGGCACCTAACTGGTGGTAGCGATACCTGGTGCCTAAGTGGTGATCGAGTCAACCGACAGTGATAAGCGGTAGTGTCGGCTGGTGTAATATATGCCGAATAGTAATACTATGCGGTAGAGGTGCTAGTACCTAAGGGCGGAATGGCAAAATGCTATGGTGACCAAGGCAAAATGGTATTTAAGAGTAAAAAGTGAGAGCTTGCTTCCTAACTTCGGGGGACAAACTTCATGAGTCTCTGGCGGGGATCCGAGACTCTAATGCACTCTGAGGGGGTATAGAGAAAGAAAGAAAAAGTTCAAAAGGAGCAGGTGTGGAGAAGAGAGCTCACTGCCAGTGGTAAAAATGCGCACTCAGGAGCAGCGAATGGCTATATCCCAGTGGCGGCACCGCGAGCGAACTCTCACTATCCCACTTACTTGGCGTTGTCTCCGGATCCGCTGCTACACCTGGTGTGCAGCTCCGATGGTGCGGGATCCGGAAGCCGGCGTGGTTTAAGTAGTGTGTTTATGCCGCAGCTGAGGCTCGTTGATGCAGGGCGTGTCTCATGGGTGAGTAGCGTCTGTCAAGACAAGAGAGAAAGTACAGACACAGAAGACATACTATACTCCCTGTGATGTTTGCCGGAGGTAAACTTAAAACGGCACAGCAAATGGATACAAGTGTGTGGCATTGTGGGGGGGGGCGCCACTTGGGAATTAGAAAAAAAATGAATTAAGTTGCTGTCAACGTATGTATTCCAACCCAGTAGTTGATAACTAATGCGGTGGCTCAGTAGAGTGTATGCGGAGCTATTATGCTCGCTACGTGACAGTTATCTAGTGCGTGTTGGCACCCTTCACATGACACAGAGCATAGTGCCACAAATAGGGTGGGTGCCTTATCGGGGCCAGCGGGGGTCAGCCCTGATGGGATAGTCCCATATAAGCCGCGCTCCTGCTTAATCGGACGCGCTGCCAATCATGTTTGTAGTGCATATGTCAGGTCGATAGGGTATCTTGCGAGTGCTCACATTAAATGAGACGCGGTGGACACATCGCAAAAGTATCAGGCGTGCGTGGGGACTGGCTAGGACATGCCGGTAGGCTGGGGCCTAGTGTCCACTCACCTCGGTGGAGGTTTGGCTCTGAAGTGGGAGGTCCAGTAGATGAAGGAGGGTCATTATTATCGCCCAAGGTGGCCATGGCCAGTCCATTTTAATCAGGGGGTACAGTTCCGTTCATGAGGAGATGGGCTAATGCAGTCGGGCCCAGGAGGAGGTGTCAACCGGGCAGAGTAAGGTCGCTGGATCTGGGGTAGAGTATGCAGATTCTGTGGGGGATCAGCGGTTGAGGCTGTTCCACGGTATGTGGTCGTTTAGCCCATGAATGTGGGTTGAAAGACGGTAAATCCAACGTTGCTCCTTTGTGAGGAGTGTTCTTTCGTTGTTATTTGGATGGGGTGGTATTTGTTCGATGACCGTCCACCGCATATCATTGGGCGTGTGTCCTTCTTCCAGGTAGTGGTCCATGATTTTGCTGTTGGTCTTTTTGCAGTGGATCGTGCTCCTATGTTCCACAATTCTGGTCCGCACTTTCCTGGTGGTCATACCAACGTATCTGAGTTTGCAAGGGCATTCTATAATGTATTTCAAATTTGTAGAGTTGCAGTTGGTGTGTTTCAGTTGCTGCCATGCCTTGCCGGGTTCAAAGTTAAGGGTCTTGCTGTGCTGTGTAAGGTGGCAAATACTGCAGTCACCACAGGGGTAGTGGCCGACCACATTAGGTAGACCCTACGCCGTGTGCAGTGTGTTCTTTTGAGGAAATATGAATTTTTATGGTCAATTGTGTCCCCTATCTTAGACCCCAACGGCTCCATGTACATGCTACAAGTACATGTATGTTCCCTCCAGTCC
Source organism: Triturus cristatus (assembly GCF_964204655.1). Taxonomy (NCBI): domain Eukaryota; kingdom Metazoa; phylum Chordata; class Amphibia; order Caudata; family Salamandridae; genus Triturus; species Triturus cristatus. The sequence continues at coordinate 656,090,903 of NC_140592.1, read as the reverse complement.
CAGCTATGAAGACGCAAATACATGTGCGTCCAACGTTAACATGTCCTCTTTCATATCTGCCATGAATGGGCCGGATATTCCTTTCCTAAGTATGATTGGCCACCGACTTTATATGGTACACTTTTCACGTTTTACAGTTCAGGCGAGTAGGCCCTGAATTCTGCCATCAAGCCTTTTTCTGCTTCTGCCTCTGAATGCTCCAGCCTGGACCTGCACCTGTATCCATGAACTTTGTCTTGCTTCCTGCGCGGCTAACGGTGCCTAGCCCGGCCTGTTGCCTGTCAAAATTGTATTCAGCCTTCAAGTTATCTGTTCCGTTCCTCAAGAAATACATTCCTGTCCAAGTAGCTTAGGTAAACATCCCTCTAGCTGCAGAGCAAAGGGCCCGGCCTTACTGTCTCCGTGCAAGTAATTCATGACTCTCGTTACCATGGTAGGCCCATGCCCCCTCGCATCTCATGTAGACACTTAGACGCTTGTACACGCACTAGCAGTCAGTATAGAATAGGATCTGTCCGAGAAGACCTTTCCTTCTAGATAATATAGTTCCTTAAACACAAGATATTAGATATGATTTAGGACTAGGTTGTCCTGACACCCCAGACTTCTGTCTCCACATGTAGGGCTAAATGTCAAGTTCCCTTCACCCCCTAGTTACACGTCAATCACACGTCATGCGGCTGCGCGCGCATCTCTGCCATGTATTTTCTGCTGACTTTGCAGGATTCTCTTATGGATCCACCCATTTGTGTCACCATCATAATGACGTTTCTAGTATACGCCTCTATGCACGCCTATTATTACGCCTTTTTATTACGTATGTGTATTCTTATCTGTATTATCAAGCTGTTACGCCTCCTGCATCTGTCTTAATGTAATGCATTTCTTATATATACTATTACTTGTCAATAATCTATTGCTGATCCCTTCCTGAACCTTCGTGGTGACGGAACTCGATTGCCTGGTTCGAACCATCATTCCTTTGTAAAGGAATAAATACCCTATTATACCCTCGAATACCACGGATTCTGCCTCTTATTTTTACTGAGTTATTCATATTGTATTTTACCGCATAAAAATAGTACAGGTAAATTAAATATTTACCACATAAATTGGCGCCCGAACAGGGACACCTCTCACACCCCACGCGCCGGAGGTGCGTTGCAGACCCGGTCTCCTGCCACAGCCGGACGGACAATTACGCGTACCCGCAGGATTTCCTGTATCTCCCTCAGGCCAACGGGGGCGACTGAGGCTGCGATCAACACCCAGACGAGGCGGTGAGGAGTGCGGAGAATCCCGACCAGAGCCTAGCTGAGAGAGCAAGATCCGAGGTATACAGAGGCCCACCAGATTCCGAAGTTCCGAAGTATCTAAGTCACAAGTCGAGTCCAGTCCAGTTTGGTCTAGTCCAGTCCAGACTTCCGAGGCCTTCCGTTCCGTGCTTCCCGGTGAGTACCGTTGCTGAGGACGCATCTAGACGTGCACATTAGCTTGTGCCGGTCAAGACGGGTCTGGGTACACAGACCTGTTCTGCACTGTTTTAGCAGTGTATCTGTACTGTTTAGCAGTACATACAGTATATTTAGTATTATGCAATTAACTAGTTTTATTCTAATTATTATTGTTCGTTCTAAAATGTTTTAATATGTTTTAAATGTCGTGGTATGAGTGATTGTTCGATCTTCATTATTGTGTTTATTGTAATTACTGTGTTCAAAAACCAAGTAAGAATTAAGTAACAAGGTTCAAGATGCCGTTATTTTCGAAATTAAGACAGATAAAAACTAGAAAAGGGATACTCGAGGAAGCTGTTCCTATCCCACCTAGGGACACTCCGGGGTACTTTATGTACCATAAACATGGCCTAGATGCCGTATTATATCTTGATCTATGGGTGGACTACACCAAGGATTTAGCAGAGAGTCAGAGATGGCCTGCTGCCGGAACATGGGATGCAGATTGCATCATGAGAATAGAAGAAGCGTTATGGAAAAAGAAAGCCAGACAGTCACAGAAAGATGCCATTGAACTATGGCGTAAAGAATCGCATAGGCGCACAGAAAAAGCGCTCAGAAAGGAAGAGAAAAGTAGGGAAGATTCAGAAAAGGCCCGAGAAAACATATTAATTGACGAAGGTACCCGAGTAAAATCAGAACAAGTAGACAGACAACGAAACACTCTTATGAATGGTATGTATCCTCTTCTGGCCGAAGGTTTACCTAAGGCCACTCCGGAAATACCGAAAGATCTGCCACCTCCATTACTCCCGATTAAAGTACATCCCAAGACCGCAAAAGACATTTTCCTTTCTTCCTATTTAGACGATGTAGCTCCCGAATATGTTAATGTTCCACCACACACACCACCTGTCGATGGTGCTCAACCCCAAGATCATCCGCCCTCAACTCCGCAACAACAAACTCCTCCTCACATTCCAACAGTTTCATCTGTTTCTGCCACTCTTCCTACATCTACCGTCTCTACCTTACATTCAACGAATCCTTTCGCGCCTAGCACCTCAGAAGGTGCAACAGGAGGTGCGACAGCGATTTTTTCCACGCCACCGCAAGGAAATAAATTGTCCTTTAGAGATTTGGCATACCAACATACACCTCAAACAGCAAGATCCGATAGGTTTAAGGAACATCTTGTGGATTGTAGATATGATCCAGTGCCCGGTAAAAATGACAGAATGCTGCTGTCATCACTACGTATACGACGAGCGTCCACATATTTAATGACACTACCAGGAATGGTTGCTCATCTGGACAATATATATCACTTTGTCCAATCAGGGCAAGGCCCTGAAAGTATTGACAAGGCCATGGAATACCAGAAAGTAGATATACAGAAACTACTGTTAAGCTTCCTCATAAACTGCTTGATCAGAAACAGAGATAGGCCTGAGGTAGATCAGGATGAAATGCAAGTGCTTACCAGATGGGGTCAGAATATATCAGAAGGGAAACATGATAAACAGAAGTGTATAGTAGCTATGTGCCGAAAGATCAGAAAAGAAATAGAACGAATACATGAAAACAGATTAGAGGCAGACAAAACTGAATCAGAGGGAGAGGAGGAGGAAGAATCAGAAATGCCCACGGGACAATTAGAAACGATAGCTTATGTAGGTAGGGGAAGATCTTGTAACAATACCAGACACTTCAATGATCCAATGCGTCCGATACGTCCAGAATGTAGCAGACATCTTCAAGCCCCTATGTTAAATACGAGGTCCCCTGAACACCTATTCCAGGCTGCTGATAAATTACTCCGAGACCGAAGGGGGTATCATATGCTCGATTCTATGGATGAACAAGAATTGGCCAGGTCAGCAGTACAATGGGCTGACAGTTCTGAAAAATATAGTGATGATGCGCTAGCACACACGTTTCTGAATCTTACCCCAGACGAACAGCGTTTAGCTGGTATATACATGATACAACACCTCCTTATATTGTATAGAAGCCAACACTCCGATCCTGGTCCCCTACCTGATATACTGATAGAATTACTCACGAATGAATGGAGAGGTTCAGGTACTGATTTAATTAAAGAAATTCTAGAATATCGACATCAGTACATTGTCTTCGTATGCCCAGAACATGTTTCAGTTCCCACCGTGGAAAGAAAAACGTATCACATAGACAGACAGAACCCCTTACGCGAAGTACACCCAGTCAGAAATGATGACAATACGTTTAGACGCGTGTTTGTGTACACGCCCATAACCAAAATAGAACTATTGGAAATGAAAAAATTTGTGCCCAGCCATGACAAAGATCCAGCAGGTTTTCACCGTGAACTAAAGGACATGTTACTCATGGGTGATTATACCTATCCTGACATTATGAAAATATTGAAAGTATTGCTGCCTGCCGGTATTTATGAGAAACTCAAGGAAAAAGAATGGGAGGTGGGAGACCAAAAGATTGACTGGACCGCATTGGAAACTGAAGAAAATAGCAGAACTGCAGGCGTAGGGCTTGGGGCCAAAACAAAAGCATTGCCTGGGCTATTGGTACAATTATTGCCACGTTTATTAACTACGAAAAAGGAAGATTGGGGAGCAATCTCAGCTTGTAAACAGAAACCCGATGAAGACACTAGTGATTTTTATTCCCGATTTGAAAAAGCATCACTGACGGTTTTACATTTCTTAGCCGACAAGGGGCACAAGGTGTCCCCTTCAAAGCTGCAATTTTGTGCCCAGCAAGTTGTGTACCTAGGGCACTTGCTGTCCAAATGGGGGAGACAGCTCACACCTGATCGTATCCAGTTAATTGTAAACATGCCACCACCCAAGACACAAAAGGAGGTACGGGCCTTCATAGGCCTCACTTCGTACTGCAGGCAGTGGATCCCCCAATATGCATTTTTAGCTAAACCACTCATCCAGTTGACAACCCAGGAGGCAGCAACACCAACTGTCCTCCCTTGGACTCCAGAACATACACAAGCTTTTGAAGACTTAAAGAAAGCTTTATGCCAAGCACCTGTTTTAGCGACACCATGTTACAATAAGCCTTTTACACTCTTTGTTACAGAACGTGAAGGTACTGCTTTGTCAGTACTCACGCAGGAACAAGCAGGATCACACAAGCCATGCGCTTACTTTTCTAGCACATTAGATCCCGTAGCTCAGGCTCTTCCTGCGTGTCTGAAATCAGTTGCAGCGACAGCTCTAGCCATTAGACAAAGTGATGCCATAGTATTAGGACATCAATTGACAGTACAAGTACCACACGCAGTAGAGGTTCTCTTGAACCGGACACAGACACAACATTTGACTATAGCACGACTGACCGGTTACGAATTGACATTGTTTCAGCCACACATAGAAATCAAACGTTGTAGTACATTAAATCCTGCCACACTTTTGCCATTAAATGGAACAGACCCACTGGCACATGATTGTATTGAAGTCATTACTATTACGACGAAACCCAGACAAGACTTGACAGATGTCCCATTACCAGATCCAGACCTGACACTTTATGTAGATGGTTCATGCATGAGAACAAGTACAGGAAAGTTAGTGGCCGCCTATGCAGTCACGACAGACACCGAAGTCATTGAAACAAATTGTATCGACACATTATCAGCTCAAGCAGCAGAGCTTATCGCTCTGACACAAGCCTGTATTCAAGCCAAAAATAAGAAAGTCAACATATACACAGATTCACGTTATGCATTCGGAGTCGTCCACGACTTCGGAGTCCTTTGGCGAGAGAGAGGTTATTTGACTTCTCACGGTGCCAACATTCAACATGGTCCCCTCATTCAAGCTCTATTAGATGCAATACATCTACCTACTTCAATATCTATCATGAAGTGCAAAGCCCATACAAAAATCACCGATATTATTTCCCAGGGTAACGACCTAGCTGACAGAACAGCTAAGCAAACAGCACAGAATCAGACTCATATAACTGACACGACAAAGACAATAGTTCCGACGCCGACACACTGCATGACAGTTAAGGATCCCGCTCTTGATGTAATTGACATACAGACACATGCTACACCAGAGGAAATAAAGAAATGGACTGAATTAGGAGGGATCCAGACAGATCAGGGATGGATGACGAAGGGAAAATCTATATGGTTTCTCCCCGACTCAATGGTTCAAGTTATCATTAACACAATACATAGTCCAGCACATCTAGGAGAAAAAGCCATGTTAGACAGTATTCAACACATTTGGTTCAACAAACACTTACGAGCTGCAGCCAAACAGAAAGTCCGAACTTGTATGATTTGTTGTCAGTTCAATCCAGGTAAAGGCGTACCTGTAGAACAGGGTGGATTCCAACCTCCCGATCACCCTTTTGAAGTCCTCCAGATGGATTATATCCAGATGGAACGATGTCGAGGATTCAAATATGTCCTCGTAGTTGTATGCGCTCTTTCCCGTTGGACAGAGGCGTATCCCGTCTCAGATTACACTGCCCCGACTACTGCCAAACAATTAGTTCGTGAATTCTTCCCACGGTATGGTTTGCCCCGTATCGTGTACTCAGATAACGGCCAGCCGTTCTCATCCGAGCTAATGAAACACGTTTCACTTCTGTTAGGCTATCAATGGAAATTCCACTGTGTCCGACATCCCGAGGCAGCAGGTCTCGTGGAACGCCATAATCAAACTCTGAAAATTAGACTGTCCAAAATCTGTAGAGAAAAAGGTGTCGACTGGATAGTAGCCTTACCAGTTGCTCTCTTTTACATGAGAATGGTAGCACACTCTCGAACAGGGCTATCCCCGTATGAGGTGATCTTCGGTAGACCACCAAATATGTGGGGGACGCCTATACCTCGTAAAATCACTGATGTTGATTGTAATATGCTGACAGATTACCTGGCTTCCTTGATGTCTGCACTACAATCTTGTCGTTCACAGGTAGCTGCAGCTTTTCCCGATAACACTGAGGTGAAGCCCCATGACGTGGTTCCGGGGGACCTTGTGCTTGTAAGGAACTTCGACAGAAGGAACCCGCTGGAGCTGTTGTAAATTAAAGCAGAATGTGATTAAGCATTTACTGAAAACATTAATGCTTCCCTTTTATCGTGTTTTCCTCATTATGTTGACCGAAGTCTGGACTCCATTTTGTATTGACATGCTGCCACGTGTTCACCACGAGGAGAGTCCGACCTCTGTGTTAGTTGCTCTTGTAATCTGCCTAGTAACAGTTATAAATAGCTTTCTTGTCTATCTGGCGCATGCCCAGACTTGACCACATCTGTTATAATTAGCTTTGCTTGACCATGTGTTTTCGCGGGCTCAAAGAGTGTGTTAGCTCCGCCCATGTATTGATTCAGTATCGAGAATGACCCTAAATGGTAGTGTTCTTCAACCTCATGTGGTATCCACCCACTTATGAGCCCCTCTGTTGTGTATAAAAGGGGACTGTGTACGAATGTTCTGTGTGCTACTCCTTGCAATACTGAAGAGTGTTGTGTGGATTGTAGGACCACCCTTAAGGGTTAATAAACGTTGTTTTTGTACTTTGCAGTTTCCGTGCCAACTTCCTTATAGATTTCGTTACAGAAGAGCGAACCCTTGTCTCTTGCGGGCCTAGCTGGGGCTTGTATTCATCAATTGGCGCCCGTCACGTGGGGCTCATCGGCGACTCGGATGCTCGAAGGACTGGTCGCGACGAAGGTGAGGAGTTTGGCCGGGGACGTGATCACTGCCAGCGGCGTCTTAGCCCTGGCATCCCGAGGTTTTTCTTCCTTCCCTTCCGAGCTGACCGTCTGGGTGGCGCCGGTCATCGACTGAGACCTCTTCTGTCGGTCCTGCCGTGAGAGCCGTTTGGGCGATTGTGGAGCTTGGCAGTTGGAACCTGGACTCTTGATTGGTAAGAACCGTTGTACGGTACTTGCTCCGAGTTTTGAAGCCTGGTCTGGCTATTTGAGTTTGATTGATGGTGACTAGTCATATTTTGAATTTGTCTTTGTGAAAATATATGCGTTGCAACACATATAGGCAGGTAATGTGGAGAAATTTCTCCGGAGCTGTGTAAACTTTGAACGGCGCAACGATTAAGTGCCATTTTTCTTGATAATACTGCATATTTTGCATTATTCCTAGCATGCCTGCTTTTAGCGCACTTCGTAAGTGGTGCTGCTGTTTTGGGAACCGGTTGAACCTCGAGGAATCTGCTCCAGCTCCCCCAGAGGGGACTCCTAATAGGGATATGTACGTGAAGCATGGTCTTTCTTCCATAATGTACAGCACGTTATGGAGGAAATATACGAGGAAGGATCCTGAGTTGCGATGGCCTTTGTATGGATCGTTTGATATACGTAAGATTGAGTATGTGGAACAGTGTATGTGTAAGCGACGTGCTCGTCAGGATATGTTTGAGTGTGTGCGATTATGGGTGAAGGAAGTGCGTGAGCGAGAGAAACGTGAGAAAGCGCTGTTTGATAAGGAGCAGCGAAAGAATGATCATGTGCGAGCTCAGGAAGCGAAGCATCGGGAGGACAAAGAGCAAACGGACAGACAAGAGAAAGAGCGTAGGCTACAAGTTTCGGGTCAATATGTTGTCCGTCAGCCACTTTATCCTGTCCTTAATAATCCTGATGACGATTTTCATTTACTAGATCGCTCTCCGCCCCCTTATGTTGGCGCATCTGCTCCGCGGCCGCAAGATTCTGGCCCGGCTCCGGGTAAGGTCGACACACGGTCCATGTTATCGACCGAGCATATGGCTGATCTTCGGAAACTTTCCCTCCGTGCACTTAAGGGCAAGATGTCTAAGGATGAGTTGTTCCATACTTGGGGGTCGTGGCAAGATAGAGAGAGGGTGTATTTTCTGTCTCATTTTTCAGAAGAAGTAATTGCTGCTTTCCGAAAATATTCTAGTATCCTTGAGCCTGACGAAGTGTCTTCGGATGCCGGAGCATTACGTAATGGTGTTTTTTCTCCCCCTAAGGCTTCTGAGGCGGCTCGGCGGCTGTTCGCTTTGCGGGACGAGGTGCTGGCCCTTAGAGAGAAAGCACGTCAACAAACGGAGGAGGAGAAGCAGTCGGATTCGTCTGCAGCAGGGGGCCACCCATCCGCCTCCCAGTCAGATAAGGATGACATAGTGCATGTTAAACCAATGCGAGAGGCGGCGCCTTTGTATGTTCCTCCCAAGGGAGCAGGGACTAGCTCGGATATTAATTCTGTCGATGCTAGGGGATATTTTGTGTATAATTGGGTTTATACTCCATGGCATAGGGCCGATGTTATGGCATTAAAGAATGCGCTGCCTGACCCCCGCAAGAATCCAGCGGCCTTCTATGAAGAAGTCGAGGGGGCCTTGAATTCTTGCATTATGACCTTAGCGGATATAGACCTGTTCTTTGGCCTTATCCTACCGCCGGATACGTGGCGCTCTGTCCGAAAGGTAGATGATGCGGTTGCCTTCAAGGCCCGGTGGTCTGACCTTGAGGATGAGGATAGGGAACGGAAGCCCGCACAGAAACCACCCCAGAATATTTTAGATCTCCCTGCGGCTATTGTGGCTAAGTTGAAGACGATTATCCCCCCTAAAAAGATTGACTGGAATATGTTAGCTGCATGTAAACAGAAAGTTGACGAGTCAGTCGCGGACTTCTTTACGCGCTTTGAGGAGACGTTTCATGATTTTAGTGGCCAGTCGCTTACTGACGACACGGGCCGCCACCTTTTCGCGGACAAATATGTGGCTAACCTGCTGCCGGCAGTTGCGGCCCGGTTAAAAGCGAGTGAGAGTTCTTGGTCCTCCGCGACACCGACGGCCCTTCTGACCATCGCCCAGTATTATGAGCGTCAGGAGCACGAGGCGAAGGGCCAGGAGGAGAAGAAATCGAAAGATCTCAAAACTAAAGTGATGTTAGCACAAGTATATGGCCCGCCCCGCCGGGGTAATAATAATAGGGGAAGGGGCGGATCTTATGGTCCCCCTTCGGGCCGATCTGATTTGAATAGGAACCAGTGTGCGTATTGCAAGCAGTTGGGCCATTGGGCCAGGGATTGCCCAGCGTTGCGTGCTTCGCGTCAGGGGCACACTCCGGGTGGCCCGAGAGGTAGAGGGGGCTTCTCGAACTTTAGAGGGAATTCCAACGATAATGCCCGTTTCGATACTGCCGGACAGCACCGAGAAAGCTCAAATGTTTTCGATCGCCAGCACCAGTATCATGTATCGGACATCGATCGGTCGGGATATCATGATTCTCAGCATGCATAGGAATGCGTAGGATGGGGGTCCGAATCAGTTGAGGTGCCGGTCGATCAGACGGGCCTTATGTATCGGCTGAGGTTTTAGGTTCTACTGATCAGTTCCTAGTGGATACAGGAGCGACACGTAGTGCATTGTCTAGGTACTTGGTTCCGGGGGCTCCCCCATCCGGCTCAATAGTTACATCGGTAGGGTTTGACGGTACACTCTCCCGAAGCCCTCTTTCACAGCCCCTTGCATTTAAAGTTGATTGTTTTTCTGCGCCCTGTCCGTTTCTGCTTGCTCCGTACACACCGGATAACATTATGGGCCTTGATATGTTAAAGTACTTTAGGGCTACAATCCGCTGTTCCCCTGAGGGTGTGAGGGTGATTTTAAATGACAACTACCCCCGGTCTGGGCGGATGTGTACGATATCAGAGGATGCGTTGTTGGCTACCCTCCCCCGAGCTTTATGGGCGACTTCGGACACAGATGTCGGACAAATGGTGATTCCTCCGGTCCACATTAGTGTCCAGGAGGGGGCGGTACTACCGCGCCTCCCACAGTATCGTATTTCCCAGGAGGGCGAGGAAGCTCTCATACAGATTGTGCAAGATTTGATCGCAGTAGGAGTAGTGGAAGAAGTTCCCTATAATATCTGTAACAGTCCGATTCTCCCTATTCTGAAAAAGGACACGGATGCAAAGGTCTATCGGTTCATAATTGATTTGAGGGAGGTAAACAAGATCGTGATACCTCAGTACCCGGTGGTTTCCGATATCACGACGTTGCTTACCTTGGTCCCGCCTACGGCGACCATGTTCTCAGTGATTGATTTGAAAAATGCCTTCTTTTCTATTCCCATTCACCCTGATAGCCGATTTCTTTTTGGGTTCACATTAAACAATAGATCTTATCGTTTTTGTAGAATTCCCCAAGGCTATACAGAAAGCCCTAGTATTTATAGTCAGGCCTTGAAGCGACAGTTGGATTCCTTTGTTTTACTCGAGGGGGTCGCCCTCATTCAATATGTCGATGACATCCTGTTGGCGGCTGACACCCTGGAGTTGTGCGAGAAAAGCACGATAGCCTTACTTTCCTTTTTAGCATCCCACAATCACAAGGTCTCTAGGAAGAAATTGCAATTCTGTAGACCAAAGGTGACTTATTTGGGTCACCTTTTGTCTAAGGAGGGGCGTGCACTCACACCAGATCGTATCCAAGTAATTTTGGACACACCAAGGCCATCCACGCAGAAGGATGTGCGTGCATTTTTGGGTCTTGTTTCTTTTTGTAGACAGTGGATATTGGGGTTTTCACACATAGCTAAGCCATTACTAGCTCTCTTGACAAAAGACACGCCCACCCCGATCCCCTGGTCAGATGAGTGTGACGCTGCTTTTCAGCAATTGAGACAGGCCCTTTGTTCAGCACCAGTGTTAGGGACCCCTGATTATGCAAAACCCTTTTCGTTGTATGTGCATGAGAAAGATGGATGTGCATTATCAGTCTTAGTGCAGATGCACGGCGATAAGCAGCGCCCTTGTGCATACTTTTCGGCTGTACTTGATCCTGTCGCCCGAGCATTGCCAGGGTGTTTTCGCTCGGTTGCGGCGACAGCTGTGTCAATACGGCAGAGTGAAGGAATTGTGTTATCCCATAAACTGTTGGTGTTAGTTCCCCATGCTGTTGATGCCCTGCTTAATCAAACAAAGACGCAGCATTTGACCAGTGCCCGTTTAACGGGATATGAGTTGACGCTTTTGGCTCCTCATATTACGTTAAAAAGGTGCGTGACATTAAACCCGGCCACATTGTTGCCATACCCCGAGACCCAGCCTGAGGCGCAGAAAGCGCATGATTGTATTCTTGTGACTGAGGAACAAACGAAGGGTCGTATTGATCTCCAGGATACGCCCTTTTCAGATGTAGATGGAGAGTTGTGGGTAGACGGGTCATGCCTGAAGCTACCAGATGGTACGACTTCAGCAGCGTATGCAATTACCACATTACACACGATAGTGGAGACAGCACGCATACCACAGAAATCAGCTCAAGCAGCGGAACTGATAGCGTTAACACGAGCGTGTGAGCTCAGTACAGGATTGTGTGTGAATGTTTACACAGACAGCCGCTATGCCTTCGGAGTAGCGCACGATTTCGGCCTACTCTGGAAGGAGAGAGGGTTTCTAACGTCACATGGGGTACAGATAATGCATGGGGAGTTAGTCCACAATCTTTTAACTGCATTGACATACCCAAAGAAAATCGCCATTGTTAAGTGTAGCGCCCATAGGAAAGTGGTTGATAAGGTTGGAGAAGGGAATGCATTAGCGGATCGAGTGGCACGGGAGACTGCGATGCAGCCCGGTACTACTGCCATGTATGTAGTGAAGTCACAGGTGGAGAGATGGCATGATGCGAAGGAGGAAGTGCGAGAAATACAAAAGACCGCTTCTGACAAAGAGCGGGAACAATGGGCTAGCGAAGGAGAACTGGATGACGAGGGTTGCTGGAGAAATAAGCAGATGGATAGATGGAAATTACCCACGGCCTTTGTACAACCTATGGTTCAGATGGCACATGGGCTAGCACATGTTGGAGCTTCCGCAATTGTGAAATTGCTTACCCAAGTCTGGGAGCATCCAGAGATTGCTAGCACGGCAAAGAGGGTGGTGCAGACCTGTATGATCTGTCTGAAGTATAACCCAGGGAAAGGCACGCGAACTCCAGCAGGAGGATTTGCGACGCCCACTGCACCCTTTGAGGTTCTGCAGATGGATTACATCCAGCTTGAGCGCTGTAACAACTTGAAGTATGTTCTAGTAGTGGTTTGCGCCTTCAGTAAATGGGTTGAGGCGTACCCTGCGAAAGACAATACTGCAATGACTACAGCGAAGCTATTGCTGAAAGAGTTTTTCCCCCGATACGGCGTCTGTAGACTTCTGTGGAGTGATAATGGCCCTCACTTTGTAGCGGATGTTATAAAGTATGTCTTGAAGGGCCTAGGCATCACCCAGAAGTTCCACGCCGTGTTCCACCCTCAGTCTGCAGGACTAGTCGAGAAATATAATGGTACACTGAAGCTTAAGATCGCCAAAATCCAAGCTTCAACATCTTTGACTTGGCCAGACGCCCTGCCACTGGCGTTATTGTCAATTAGGTCGGTGCCACACTCTCGAACCGGCCTTACACCCTATGAGATTGTATTTGGACGCCCAATGAATATTTGGGGTCCACCAAGGCCTAAGGCTGTGTATGATGTACCTTGTGTGATGATGAGTGATTATCTGGCACAGTTAACGGATAACTTGGTTTCTATTCATCAACAGGTCCGAGAGGCGCTCCCTGATCGGTCTACTGGCGAAGGACATGGTCTCCGGCCTGGAGATCATGTAATGATAAAGGTTTTCGACAGATCGAACAGTTTGGAGCCGAGATGGGTCGGACCTGAGCAAGTCCTTCTTGCAACGAGGACGGCAGTGCGAGTCTCGAACAGGAAGAATTGGATCCATTCCCTGCACTGTCGAAAGGTACCGCCTGGATTGGTGGAGTCTGCCGTGCTGACCGATCAACGAGACATCCTAGCAGCAGAGACAGGCCGTGCTGCAGAGCCAAACGACACTGAGGAGCTCTTTCCGGACCACACGACTTCTGGAGGAAGGCGATATCATCTGCGACCAAGGAAGTGAGATTTCCAGTACCGGGACATACTGTCAGAACGGCCCTTGGGTTAGTGAAACGGAGAGCTGATGAGGCAAGGGGGGGGGATCAGCCCTGCATTAGTGTAGTGACACCCGTCTTGGCCCGCTGGTGAAGAAATCAACCGCTGCCCAAGGGGAAGAGTTCTGACAGACTTTTTAGTTTCAGGAAGATATCAGGGTATTGTTTCCTTTGACATGGAGAAGAAGAAAATTCTTTGTGCGTTGGGGTTCATGCTAACAGTAGCTATCGTTGGTATAACCACATGGTTTGTGGAGGAGGCAACTCCTGCTCGAAAGACGCTTGTGTTGACGACTCCAGTGCCTGAGGAGCACTACTTTTATACGTTGCCATATCAAGAGTTGAAGCATCGACAATCCTATTTGAATAACACTTTCATTCAGATGCTGCATCACACCCACGTTGCTACAAATGCTACGAACTGTTGGATATGTGGGATGATGCCAGCCCATCAGAAGAAAGGAGGTACGCCATTCATACCACTTCCTTTCTCTCACAATGGCTCTTGTAGAGCATGGTACACTTTGTTGTTTGCCACTCGGAAACCGACAGTGGGACGATTGCTTTTTAGACTTAATAAAGAATGCCATCAGGACAAGAATGGATATCCACAAGCGAATGGGACAATTTGGGAATGGGAAGAGTACCGACCGGACAATGAATCCATCCCCTATATCTTCACGAACACCAGAGACACTGTGGGGAAGGACAAATTCGTAATCCAAGTAGCACAAGCCCAAGCGGACCTGTGTGTCCAGAGTGTGGGTTTTATCCCTGTTGGTGTCAGTGATTGCATAACCGTGTTAAACATCGATGGGTTGAATAACAGTACCTTCCTAGCATCCCATAATACCTACTTTGTATGTGGAAATAAAGGTTATTACCGTTTGCCGGCTGGGTGGTCTGGGGTATGCTATGTATCATTCCTATTACCTCCTGTATTTTTAGCACCCGCATCATATCATAAGGATTTAAAATTGTTGAATAATGTGACTGTAAATAGATATAAACGTACTCTATCAATTGATGAGGTGGATCAAACAGATACCAGCTTGCAACAGTATATTGATTTTAACTTAGGACTGTTTTTTTTTGTTGGAGCCGCTTTGAATAGTAGAAAGATCCGAAGATTAACGAGAGTGGTAGAAGCTGTGACTAATCAAACTGCTGCTGCTCTTGGGAATCTTACGGAAGAATTGCAAATTACTAGGATTGTTGCATTGCAGAATCGTATGGTATTAGATGTAATGCTAGCTGATCGAGGTGGAGCCTGTAAAATTATTGGAAGTAGCTGCTGTGTGTTCATCCCTGATCATACGCCATCCGTTTATAATGCCATTAACAAACTGCACAAAATAGCAGCTGAAATCCACACAGAAAACGGCACTTGGTCCTTTTCTGGATGGTTTTGGGCGTTGGTTACTGCCTGGGGTTGGAAGGTTCTAACTGGTCTCTGTATTATTATAGCAATTCTGTTCCTTTTCTGTATGTGTATTCAATGTGGACCATTGTGCTGTTCCGTATGCATTTCACTCTGCATTCCAGATAAGAAAACTATTGCCGATGTTGCCCGCCAGAAGGGTCTAGCTAAAGAGGTTAAAGGAATGATGATAATTGACATATATGATGATTATTCTTGGAAGCCGGATGTCTTCAGTAAATGCTGAAAGGGTCGTCTGTTGTAAATTAAAGCAGAATGTGATTAAGCATTTACTGAAAACATTAATGCTTCCCTTTTATCGTGTTTTCCTCATTATGTTGACCGAAGTCTGGACTCCATTTTGTATTGACATGCTGCCACGTGTTCACCACGAGGAGAGTCCGACCTCTGTGTTAGTTGCTCTTGTAATCTGCCTAGTAACAGTTATAAATAGCTTTCTTGTCTATCTGGCGCATGCCCAGACTTGACCACATCTGTTATAATTAGCTTTGCTTGACCATGTGTTTTCGCGGGCTCAAAGAGTGTGTTAGCTCCGCCCATGTATTGATTCAGTATCGAGAATGACCCTAAATGGTAGTGTTCTTCAACCTCATGTGGTATCCACCCACTTATGAGCCCCTCTGTTGTGTATAAAAGGGGACTGTGTACGAATGTTCTGTGTGCTACTCCTTGCAATACTGAAGAGTGTTGTGTGGATTGTAGGACCACCCTTAAGGGTTAATAAACGTTGTTTTTGTACTTTGCAGTTTCCGTGCCAACTTCCTTATAGATTTCGTTACAGAAGAGCGAACCCTTGTCTCTTGCGGGCCTAGCTGGGGCTTGTATTCATCAGAGCCTCGCTGGCAGTCGCCCAAGCTCGTCTTTTTGACCACAAGGACAGCTGTGAAGATTGAGGGACGCAAAGGGTGGTTGCACTCGAGCCATATCAAAAAATTTCATGGACTACCATCTGACTTGAACTTTCAGCCCTGCATTCCCTCACAGACTGACTCAAAACTCCCCCTGGTTGAAAAGACTGAGCGTGAGAATTATAAATTGAAACTAAGGTCTAGCAAGTCAGACAATTTGATTGTTTAAGTCCTCTTCAAGGTGAATCGGTTGAATTTGTCTCTGACATATATCCTCTAGACCAAAATAGAGAGAGAAATAGACAGAAACAGCTCAAGAAACATGCGTACTGTAAATCACTTCGTAGTCACTGCATAGTGACATTATTAATTATGTTTTCTCTAAGTCTTCTGATTATTATTGCCAGTATATTATTACACATGTATTACCCTATTTTCAAGCGTGCTTACAATGTTACTGCCGAACATTCTTTTAGTGAACTACCTCCACATGAGTTGTCCTATAGATTTGCGCTGCGCAACAACACATTCATTAGTATGTTACATCATTCCCATCAGACCAGCAACGCTACAAATTGTTGGAAATGTGGCCGACTCCCTCCCTATCAGAAATACAAGGGAGTTCTGCCTCTCTTTCCATATCCGTTCACACACAATGGTTCCTGTGGAGCATGGTTTAGTTTGATTAACTCTTTAGATTCAAACACTGTAGTATACCAGAGCAACTGGGTATGGGGAAACCTAAACTTAGTTTTGCTTAAAGCCTGTTATCCTAACAAGGAGGGATTTCCCAAAAGAACAGGAACTGACCTAGAAAATGAAGTATATGGATTAGGTAATTTTACACTTAACCTCATGATTCTAAATGTTGAATCTGAAGCTACACTAGTCTTACCTGCTATGTCCGTATTACCAGTCAAAGGTGAATTATGTGTAAGAAAGAATGGTTCAGTACACCTGGGTCATAGTAAATGTACTACTGTGATCGAATTCAGTGATAAAGGCAAGTCTACATTTAGAGCTTCCCGTCACTCCTACTTCATCTGTGGCCACACCGCATATATACGCCTACCCCTAGATTGGGATGGTACCTGTTACATTGCATTCCTTCTGCCACCTGTTTTCCTAGCCCCTCCTGATTATCATAGAAATACCAATCTAGTACACCATAGACCCCAGAGAGATATCCCGATTGTTGACTACACCGAAACAGCATGGGAACAATATACAGACTTCAATAAAGGTCTCTTTCCTTACATAGGTGTTGTCTCAAACAGTAAACTGATACGTAGATTAACCAGAACCCTTGAAGCAGTAGTGAATGAAACTACCTCTGCCCTAGGCAACTTAACAGAGGAGCAGTCTGCGATGCGGATTGTTGTTCTTCAAAATCGTCTTGTCCTTGACGTCATCCTAGCAGATAGGGGCGGAGCTTGTAGGGTCATCGGATCAAGTTGCTGTGTTTTCATCCCAGAAAACGCACCATCTGTATATAAAGCCATAACTCGTCTTCACAAGATTGCAAACCAGATACATCAGAATGCAGGCACCTGGACATGGTCCGGTTGGTTCTGGAGCGTGTTGTCAGCCTGGGGATGGAAAATCCTATCCTTCCTAGGTATTGGCCTTCTCATAGTATTCAGTTGCTGCCTATGTCTACAATGTGGACCAGCGATTTGCGGCTTGTGTGCCACATCGTGTATTCCACATTCAAGTTTTCATTCAAGATCCCGGAAGAAGAAAGAAGAACAAATGATGTTACATGAACAGATTGATGGATTCCTGAAGATCGATATTTCATGAGGGTCCGTAGGGGACAAGGAGGGAATGAGGAAATATGAATTTTTATGGTCAATTGTGTCCCCTATCTTAGACCCCAACGGCTCCATGTACATGCTACAAGTACATGTATGTTCCCTCCAGTCCCAGCTATGAAGACGCAAATACATGTGCGTCCAACGTTAACATGTCCTCTTTCATATCTGCCATGAATGGGCCGGATATTCCTTTCCTAAGTATGATTGGCCACCGACTTTATATGGTACACTTTTCACGTTTTACAGTTCAGGCGAGTAGGCCCTGAATTCTGCCATCAAGCCTTTTTCTGCTTCTGCCTCTGAATGCTCCAGCCTGGACCTGCACCTGTATCCATGAACTTTGTCTTGCTTCCTGCGCGGCTAACGGTGCCTAGCCCGGCCTGTTGCCTGCCAAAATTGTATTCAGCCTTCAAGTTATCTGTTCCGTTCCTCAAGAAATACATTCCTGTCCAAGTAGCTTAGGTAAACATCCCTCTAGCTGCAGAGCAAAGGGCCCGGCCTTACTGTCTCCGTGCAAGTAATTCATGACTCTCGTTACCATGGTAGGCCCATGCCCCCTCGCATCTCATGTAGACACTTAGACGCTTGTACACGCACTAGCAGTCAGTATAGAATAGGATCTGTCCGAGAAGACCTTTCCTTCTAGATAATATAGTTCCTTAAACACAAGATATTAGATATGATTTAGGACTAGGTTGTCCTGACACCCCAGACTTCTGTCTCCACATGTAGGGCTAAATGTCAAGTTCCCTTCACCCCCTAGTTACACGTCAATCACACGTCATGCGGCTGCGCGCGCATCTCTGCCATGTATTTTCTGCTGACTTTGCAGGATTCTCTTATGGATCCACCCATTTGTGTCACCATCATAATGACGTTTCTAGTATACGCCTCTATGCACGCCTATTATTACGCCTTTTTATTACGTATGTGTATTCTTATCTGTATTATCAAGCTGTTACGCCTCCTGCATCTGTCTTAATGTAATGCATTTCTTATATATACTATTACTTGTCAATAATCTATTGCTGATCCCTTCCTGAACCTTCGTGGTGACGGAACTCGATTGCCTGGTTCGAACCATCATTCCTTTGTAAAGGAATAAATACCCTATTATACCCTCGAATACCACGGATTCTGCCTCTTATTTTTACTGAGTTATTCATATTGTATTTTACCGCATAAAAATAGTACAGGTAAATTAAATATTTACCACACTTTGGTGGTGGTGTTGGGGCTCTGGGGCGGGTTGACACCAGTTGGTCTTTTAGGCTACTCGTTTTTTTGTAGGCGAATAGAGGTTGTGTCCAGTTTCTGTTGCCAGTGTTAAGGATCCTCCAATGTTTGCGTATTATTTTGGCTACATGATTGGGTATGCCATTGTAGGTAGTGACACAAGTCAGTGGTGTTGGTGTCTCTGGTCGTGTAGTCTCCTCCAGGAGTGCATCTCGGTTCTGGTTCCTGGCGCGCTTCCTGGTGTTTTGAATTATTTTCTCAGGGTATCCTCGTTCTTGTAGTTTTAGTGCCAAATTCGGCAGATTGTTTGTGATAAAACTGATCATCTGTGGTGGAGCTACACTTGCGTCTAATGTGCAAGAACTGTCCGTATGGGAGATTCTCCCTGAGGGGTCGCTGTTGGAAGCTTTCAAATTGGAGCAAAGAGTTCCTAGCCATAGGTTTGTGGTACGTAGAGGTTTTGAGTGTGCCTTCCTTTGCTTCGATCATCAAGTCTAGGAATGGAAGGTTCTCCTTGCTTGCCGAGCTGGTGAACTGTAAGAACGGGTCACGCTCATTGAGCAAATTGAGGAAGAGGTTTAGGGAATCTTGCGTGCCTGTCCATATCATCAAGATGTCATCGATGTATCGGCACCAGAAGACTATTTTGTCTTTGTAAGGGTTGGTTGGTGAGAGGATGTATGCTAGTTTGAAATGATATACATAAAGGCCAGCCACGCTTGGGGCAAAAACACTGCCCATTGAGGTACCATTCGTTTGTAGGTAGAAGGTGCCCTCAAACTCAAAGTAGTGTTCCTTAAGGGCCAGTGTGGCACACTCTAGGATGAATTCTCTATGGGCGGAGTTTCCCCAGGAGGCCCTGTTGAGCATTTCGTCGAGCACTCTGGATGCCACCCTGACGGGCCCACCAATAAATTAACCGTTTGGGACCTCTAGGACAGCATTTTAACCCCACTCTAAACACGTTCACTGCACACTCACCTAACACATCCTGCTCCGCTGTAATCAGGCGTCGTAGCACACCTGAGGCACATTCGGTGCCTCGAGTGGGGCCCTATGATGAAGCATGCCACCAACTAGGTTGGTGGGTGAGGGCTTTCTTAAAAACTAATAGGTTTTCCCAACCAGACACATACATCACGTACATTATAGAAGTAGCTAGCTCTTGTTGATTACTACATATTCCTTGGGGAAGTGAACTAGCCACTCTAGTTCCTCACTCTCTATTGTGATTATAACCACTAAAAGATTGAGCAGGTGTGGGGCCAAGGCACACCCTTGTTTTAATCCGGCATTTGTATAGATCTTCCTACTGAGTCTCTTGCTGTCTGCGATTTTGACTTGGATCCAAGTATTTGTGTATAGTAGCTGTATGGCTCTTAGAGTTGTTTCCGGGAGCCCCCACGGCCTTAGTTTATGCCCCATTAGGCTTCTGTTTACTAGCTCAAATGCCGCTTTGAAGTCTATGAAGTATAGGTATAAGCTCTTTTTTGCCATAGACTCCTGTCTGCCATTATGCCTAGGGCAAGAAGATTGGTAGTGGTGCCAACGCCTTTGCGGAATCCAGACCTGTTGAGAGGGATTTTGTTGTTGGTCTCTGACCAGTCTAGCAGATCCGATAGAATCAAAGATGAGCAGTATTTTGCTTCTTTGGCAAGTAAGGCCATCTTTCGGTAGCTGGCTGGATCAGCGGTAGGCTATTTGTATTACCCACCTCGGGTAATAGACGGGACAGCGGGATGGCCCAAAAGGTAGGGTCCTGTTTATAGATTGCTTGTGGAATCCCATTCGGGCCTGGTGTCCCGTCTCTTCTGCGCGCTTAAATAACCTTAGCTGTTTATCAATGAGTTACAGGCTTTAGCGAAGGAGTGGTTGGATTTTTCCACAGCTTCAATCCTTTTGTCGGGTGCAAGGAAAAAGGTTGAGGTTATGTACGTTATCCAGGCTGGCTCAGTTACACAGGTGTTGTTTATTGCCTTTGTTGGTCTCATGAGACCGTTAACTAATACCCAGAAAGCTCCTGTGTTTGATCTTTTAGCATTAAATAAGATCTTTGACCATAAGTTGTCTTTTTTTATTTTTTTGTCTTCCCAGGTTCGTTTTTTATTTTGACTCTTCAACTTTTTTATTTGATTCCATGTGGCTTTAGGCACGGTAGTACCCCTAGTTGGTTTGATTGTTCTTCTTAGTTCTGTTCTTAGGTTTATTGCTAGTTTACTCAGATGCTTGTCCTGGTTGCATCCACTGGGACTAGGATGGTTAGAGACATTATTCGGCCTATTAGGGGTATTGCCTACAGCAATTTGTTAGAAATGAAAGACTCTTTTTAACTGCAGGAAAGAAATGTATAAAACATTACAGGACTGAATTCTGTTACTACTGATAAAAATAAAATGCAGGTACTATAATACCAGCAAGCCTTAAGTTGCATCTAGGAAGTCTCTTCACCGCTTCAACTTTGTATCTTGTTTTGGTTGCCTAATGTTTAAAATGACATCCTAATACATTTTTCTTCTTTTATTATGTTTTTCACAGTGGTTAAACAGCTGCAATAAAAAAAGGGGACAAATACCAAGTATGATTTTTCACATTCTGCAAAATCATATCCACAGACTGTTCCCCAGCTGTTACAAAGGCATTACAGTCCATGCAGAAGGTAGCAAAATGCTTAAGTTCTGGTGACATTTCACTACATCTTCTCTCCACTTCAGCCGGAACTTTGTTAGCAGGGGCTGGACGTCTAAAATCTGATGACCCCTCTCCTTTTTTCTCTGTGCAATTTTAAGCTGCTTTTTTAGGTCGAGCCTATATCAGCAGCGTGCATGCGATGCTCACTCTGCAAGGCATCCAGTATTGGAGTATGGATAGGAAGCTCCACCCATGTTTTTAATTGGCTCCTGTCATTGTCTTTCGTAAATGCTGCCTTCTGATTGATTATGAGGATTGTTAGTCCCTCCTTATTGTGGCCATGTTGTCATTTGTACCCTCCAATGGCTACTGGCCCCTTTACTTCGAGTGTTACACGGTATGGTACGTGTTATTTGGACTGTGAGCACTACTTTGTCCATGCCTTCTCATCCCCTTCTGCCCCCTCCCCCACCTGCACTCCCATTGTCTGTGCTTCCCCCATCCCGTTGTCCCTGATGCAATGCCATAGGTCTCGTGTAAATGCGAGTCCCATTGCATTGCAAATGCGTGTTTCTTCTTGCGTTTAATGAATACTTTGCAGACACAGGCCTGGATTTCCAATTAAGCCTTGTTCACCCTGATGTCGGAGTGTTGTAACTCCAGAAATGGCCTGCTCCGCGCCCAGAGCCCAATCGCGAGCTTCCATTTGAAAGCGTCTGGAGGGCAGACAACGTGTCCCTGGGGGTGGCTGGAGGAGTTTGTGTTTGCATCTGTAAAAGTGGGGCAAACAACTCTATCACAGTATGCTGGGATGCCCATATGCGCCAGAAGGTATGGAACTGCAATGGCTACTAGAATAGGCTACTTAGGGCAGGCAGCAAGAGGTGACTGGTTTAAAGTCGATTTGAGATAGCAGGTAGGTCACGATCAGTCAGTCAGTGCGCATTCATGGCCTGTCCTCACTCACTGGAGTTGAGGCTTTGTAATAAATTGGATTTCTGTGTTCCTTCCTCCCGGCGTTGTCTCCATTCATGAAGAACAGATGGGATGTGATGCTTCGGAGTGGGGCGAGAGCTATCTGTGTAGGAGCCCCGGCTTCTCTGCATCATCCCCATCTCACAGACACCCCCTCTCTCCGAGGCTGTTCCTTTCCTCGTGCACGCAGTGCCTGATGGCGCCTGCCATTGATTGGCTGCCCCGCGCTCTCCACTACATGGGACTGCGCGAGGACTCCTGTCTGCCCACCCATCTGACATCTGGAGGGCCAGGCGAGCTGCAGTGCAGGGTAGCAGATGCTTCAACTTCACCTTCGCAGCCAGTGCGCTGCCTGCTCCTACTGCCTACCCTGCCAACTCAGCCTGCTGCTTCTGCCTGCTGACTCTGCTGCCTGTGCCTTCTCAGTGCCTGCTCACTCCACCACCAGTGCCTGCTCTCAGTACTGCCTGTCGGCCGTGCTAACTGTGCCCTGCCTGTATCTTCTAACCGTACTGCCTGTGTGAGCTGCCTCTGTCCTGCCTGTGCCTGCTGATTGTGGCTTCTGACCCTGTCACTTCTGCCCTGCCCTTGCCTGCAAAACGTGCTGCCTGGTGCACCTTGCCTGCTTACACTGCTGTCTGTCCTCTCTGCCTGTGACAGTTCATCATACTGCCGCTGCCTGTGACAGCTGAACTAGGGACTCTCCCTGTGCAACCAGTGACTGTTACCCAAGTGGCTTTTAAGAGCCCTCCTGTCCCTTCTGCCTGCTTATCTCGCTGCCTGGAACTCTTCGCCGGACAATCTGACCAGAAATGGCAGTGAGTTGGATTTTGCTACAGACGTGCCTCTGCCTGAGCATGACTTCATGCCTCTGTTTCATGCCTCTGTTTCTCTGTGTACTACAAAGAGCCTGGAAGCAGCCACTGGAGAGGTAAGGAGCTATGTGTGGCAGGGAGGAGCTGTGTCCGGATCACAGGCTCACGTGGAGTCTGCACAACTTCCATGTGTGTTTAGCTGAAGAGAGCAGGCAGCGTTAGTGGTAGAGCCTGCTTCTAGAGTCCTAAAAATAACCAATAAACACAAGTATCTGAATCGCAGATTGCAGCTAACCTCCAAAATCTACATTTTGCCTATTAGACAGCTGTTATTCCTGTTTAGTGGTTGATGCCATTATTAATGACTTTAGTGATTTTACTTGTGCTTCTGTGGCAAAAAAATATATATATAAAATAATCGCCGGAAGTCGTTGGGTCTTCCCTGTGATGTGGTGATTACCATCTTCTGGGAAAGTCATTGTGCTAAAAATACTTGTGAGTGAAGCTATATTGCAGTAATGTGCGGTAATGTGCTGCATCGCTAAATACTTAAAAGGCCCGAAAGGCGAGACTGATTGCATTGCAAATGCTTGTTAGATATGTTTTCAAGTAGAACAACATGCTTATTGTACCTCATGAATATTTTTTTATGCGCTCTCAGATTATGTCTTCTCGCATATGCTGCACCTTACTAATTTAGTTGTGGTCTTCGATTCACCAGATGGAATAGTTAAAAAATCCCAAGCTTTGCTTTGTTTCTTGATGGATGGTTCTTCATCAGAAGACTGTTCATGTGCAGCTGAGTCCTCCTGGTCTTCAACAACTTCAACCAATTGAAGGTCTTGTTCTGGTTCTTCAGATGCCATTTTATTTTTGTAGAAATAGCCCAAAAAATTTCAAACTAGCACAATTTTCAAAATCAGTTTGGGACAGCTCCTTTAACAAACTAATCAGTACCTGGAAAGTTCAAGAAGGGAGAAATGAGTGTGTACTTCTTTTCATAAAGGAAACTGTGTAAACCAATTACATTTCTTTATTTGGTATTCATGTGCTATTCTCGAGTACCAATGCGAAAAGTTATTTTTTTAAAATGTTTTTTTCACAAATGCACTGTGAAAATAAAATCAAACCAATATGTTACTAAACAGCTACACTCAAACTTCACTGAAGAAAACAAATGTTATAAAAATGCCATAGTAAGGAAATAGAATTTAAAAAACCTTACAAATTCAGTAAAAAAATGACAAATTACAGGGACGTTATAGTTATGAAATAGAATAAAAAGAACCTTATGAAGTCCCTGAAAAAAGCAAAGGTCACAGGAATGTTATAGTTAGGAAATAGAATTAGAAAAACCTAAGAAATTAAATGAAAAAAACAAAGGTTACACAGACGTTACAGTTAGGCTGACATTTCACTCATACAAAAGCAGAGAAATTCAGCATTCAAAGTTACCTCAGATAACTATGACTCACACCCTCGCAATGCACTGCTTATGACCTCACATATTACATCACTCACGACATCACTGATGACACCTCAAATGACATCACTGAAGATATCACTCATGACATCTCAAATGACATCACTGATGACATCATGCAGTGATTGTGAGTGTTTTCTAAAAGTTATTGATATATACTAAGGTAACTCACTGTGGAATATGAGTAAGTGGGTAGGTGTGTAAGTGGTGTATAGAAGAGTGACTGGGTACATAAGAGACTGTATACATGAGATAGTGGGTGTGTGAGTTTTTGTATGGGTGGGTAAGTGGGTGTGTCAGTCTGTGTATGAGTAAGTGAGTGTCTGTGTGAGTATCTGTATAGTTGATTGAGTTGTTGTATCAGTGGTTGTGAATGGTGAATCAGATGGTGCATGAGTGGCTGAATGAGAGTTTGAGCAGATACATAGTTGTCTCTACGGGCAAGACACAGGGTACATGAGTGATTGTCTCGGCGCATCAATGTGCTTGTAAGTTGGTGTATGGGTGAGTAAGTAGGTGTATGAGTGGCCATATGTGTGTGCAAATGGGTGTTTGAGTGGTTCTATGTGTGAGTAAGTGACTGTAAGAGAGGTTGTATGGGAGAGTATATGTTTCTCTCGGTCACTGTATGCTGAGTGAGTATATGTATTAGTATTTGTATCTGAGTAACTGAGTGGCTGTGTGAGTATTGTATGGGTGAGTGAGTAGTTGTGTGAGAAGGTGCATGGTTAACTCATTCACTGTGTTGGTAGCTGTATGGGTGTATGAGTGGGTATGTAAGTGTGTCTATGACTGGCTGTATTGGAAAGTGAGTAGGTGCATTAGTAGCTGCATATGTGAGTTTGTGGTTCTGTTACTTGCTCTATGGGTGAGTTGATGTATTACTGGTTGTGACAAGATGTGTGTGTTCGTATGGGTTCTGTGAATGAGTTTGTTAGTGATTGTGTCGTAGTGGGTGTATGACATGTTTTAAGGTATAATTGGGTGTGTCAGTGTTTCTCTGGATGATGTCACCAGTGATGTCATTCCAGATGTCATCAGTGATGTTATCAGACATGTCACTGACCATGTCATAAATGATGTTTTATATGGGGTTGTTGGACTTGGCTCTTTTGGCCGGTTCACCCCTAAACTTTTTGCCTGTCTCCTAGCCTTTTCCCAGTGTAGTGTTGGTGGTTTTAGGCCTCCAGGCACTTTAGCACTGCTGTCCAGTGTAAAGTGCGTGCGCTCTCTGTGTTACATTTGTAAGGTTGGCCTGCCCTCCCATTGGCCTGCATTGGGGATACCCTGATCAGTGTGTGTCAGTGGTAATTCCTGTTATGAGAGGAACAGGGTGGTCAAGTCTGGTATGTATGAAATTGTGTGAATAAATGCTGCGCAATGGTGTGCGCAGATTTATGGTGGTTATTTTAGAAATGCCACTTTTAGAAGTTGGCATTTCTGTGTGCTATGTGTCTGCCTGCCTGATGTGAATTGCATGTCCGGCTTGTAAGTGAGAGGAACTGAGGGATGTGGGTGACTCCAGGAGGGGCAGGGGGAGTCAGTGCTAGGCTAAATAGGGACATCTGCATTCTGAGTAGTGGGAGGGGAAGTCCCTGGTCCCTGAATGCTGGCTCCGCCCCCCTGTGGTGTGTCTGATGTCAAAGTGCTCCAAATCCCCCTAAACCAGTTGCATCTGGTTTCCCCCCAGCCCTGCATTACAGACAAAGGAAAATGTCCTATAAATAAAGGGGCTGTGACCCCATGAGGTTGTTCAGTTGTGCTTGTACTGGCGCTGTGGGGAACCTCTGCCAGGAGGAACCGCCGCGGGACCCAGCTGCTATTTCATGAGGGTCCCTGCGTGCAGGCCTGCCTGGCTGCGCTTTGCTGGGGTTCCCCAGCATCACAGACTCTTGAATTCAGCCTTTTCTCCTTTGGACTTCACTTCTAGCACCTTGGGAGCACTTTGCTTTTATTCAAAAGAGCGCTGGTGGTCTGCAGTGCGAAGCTGCAACGTGTGGGGTTCCCCCACACTGCCCTTTATTTTGCGGGAGCCCACACCGTGTTTCGGCAGCCTTTGGTGCTCATATTTAACAAGCGGGTGCCCACTCCGCAGTTGTGCCCTTTAGCGGGAGCACACCCCGCGTTCTTGGCGCATTTGAATTTAATTTGCGGGTGCCCACCCTGCGGATTAATACTTTTTAAAACCTGAGCAGGAGCACACCCCGCTGGTCTGTGCCCCTGCGTAAGGCTGCCACCACCAAGAGCACTGAGGGCCGCAGTACTGCCTGCGGTGACCCGGAAGACAACAGAGTCTGCCTGACTGAAGGCGGAGCCAGCCGCTTATAGCCAGGAAGCAGGGAGAGGAAGTTGACGGACACCAAAAGAAGAAGCCGGTAAGTCTGCACGGGGCTCTTGTGAGCTGAGAGAGCCCCGCCCGCTGCTCAGGAGGAGTCCCGCGTGTGCAGCCCCAGCCTGGAGACCGGACGAGCCAGCTCCAGTTCGCCCTAAAGACGGAGCTGCCAAATCTAAACCGGTGAGTGGGGGGTCACTGGGGAAGTTGACCAAGGAAGGCCTTCCTCCATTCGAGGTGCATTGGTGGCACCTACTTCCAGAGCGCGGCCAGCTCCAACGTTGCGGCACATTTTGTTTTCAGGGTACCAGTGTGGGACTCCAGGGAGGCATTTGTGGTCGAAGTCCCAGTGGGGCTTCAGGAGCATTGTTGGTGCCCTCCAAGGCACGATGGGCGCCCAGGAGATCTTTTTGCCCTCGTTGTGGTGCCGGATAATGGCACCAGACGAGCCCCAGTACAGCGGGCTCCCCAGGGCACAGAGGTCCCAGTGCCATCCACAGCTGCCCCGTTTAGCAGTGGGCAGCTGCAACATTGGCGCAATTGGTTGTGAGGAGTCCCAGTGGGGGACTCAGGACACAGTAGTGCCAGCCCCATTCTTTTCCTTGGGGGCATTTAATTTAGAGGCCCAGAGGGGAGCTCAGGAGGCACTCTGGTGCCCGGGCTCATTTTCACAGCTGCCCAGCAAGTAGTAGGCAGCTGCCACGTTTAGGCCAACATTCCTTTGGGGGCATTGCTGAAGGAAGTAAGAGTGAGAGACACTCCTCTGCCCCAGCGGAATTGTGCATATTTGGTCACTACTGCATTGGCACCCCTCATATGCTGGACATTGGGCATTTGAGCCCCTGTGAGAGGCCAGTTGGCCTGGAGCCAGTTCCAGTGTGTTGTGCCCCCGATTGGAGCACACTGCGTTTATGCTGATTATTGCCTATGGTGTTTATGCTTGCGAGGCCTATTACCTCATGTGATTATTGCATAATGTGGTTGTGTGCTAATTATGCCTAACCTAAGGTGGTTTATGCTAATGAGATTCATGCCTGATATGATTTAGGTGTGCCATGTTTTATGGTACAGGATCTAGTTCTCAGTACGGTATTGTACCAGTAGTTACTGGTTGTGCATCATGTATAATTAACTTGTGCACTTCTGAAGGTTTTGACCATGGCCCGATTGGCCCGGCCAGGTGTAACTAATCCCCTGTAAATACTGCCTGGTGCCAGTTGGCACAGTGGAAATGTGTGATTACGTTTCTAATGTGTTTATAATAATACAAAGGCTATTTGTATATAACCTTGTGTGGAGTTCCTTGTGTTGTGTACCTAGTGTGTTGCTGCTGTGTGTGTGTGTTGCGCAAACGCTTTACACATTGCGCAAGAACTGTGATACTCATTGTAGGTCTTGCCAGACTTGCCAGACAAGTGGCAAGAGTGAGAGGAAGGATAAGGCTCCTCTCCAACCTTTCCCTGTAGTCAGCACCCCCTTTGAGAGGGTGGGTAGTGACTTACTTTGTGGGGCCTTTGGATCCCAAGACAGCCATGGGCAACAGGTTTATCCTGGTCTTGGTGGACCATGCCACCCGGTACCCGGAAGCCATCCCTCTCCAGACTGTGATGGCCTCTGTGGTGGGTCCAGCAGTAATGGGGATTTTCTCCCGTGTGGGGTTCCCCAGAGAGGTGGTGTCCAACCGGGTTACCAACTTCATATCTAAGTAAATGAAGTCCCTGTGGAAGGAGTGCTGTGTAACCTATAAGATCACCACTCCTTATCACCCCCCAAGGTAATGGGCTGGTTGAGAGATTCAACCGGACCCTAAAGGGCTTGATTATGGATCTTGGTGAACCCATGATGCATAAGTGGGACGTCGTCTTACCATGCCTGCTGTCTGCTTACTGAGAGGTTACCCAGGCGTCCTTAGGTTTCAATCCCTTTGAGCTCCTGTATGGGTATCCTGTAAGAGGACCTCTAAGTCTGGCGAAAGAAGGCTGGGAGATAGTTCCCAGGAAACCGTCCCAGGGTGTATATATATATGCTGGTCTTCAGAAACCAGACTAACGCTTCACGCAACTCGCTCAGGCAAACCTGGAAGCACACCAGGAGTGAATGAAATGCTGGTACGATCAGTGTTGTGTCCAAAATATTCCAAGGGCCACACTTACCATTGGCCCGCAATGTTAGGTAAGAAGGAGCAGTTGGCAACGTGGAAGGTTCAAACGTTTATTAGCCATCACAGAACTCTATATAGAGGAGCCTCGTCGATCCTCACCCATCAGGTGCGCCGAGGAAGACTGCTGGCTCCTTGGCAGTAACACACTTTTATACATTATCAGTACAGCATACAAAACCATATATGTGGAAAAGTACCAGTTAGTCCTGGCGCCCCTAATGAGCTCATGCCCATTTCTAGTTTCAGTTGCACACACAAAGGGTTACTATCTTTACAGAGAAGGTCGAGAGGGTAACTCCCTTTTCGTCCCAGGCCTAGAGGAATTTGCCTGATACTCCCTTTTAGCAGATGTGACCTTGCTTCTCAGCAACTCAGCCTGTCTCCTAATTAAATGCAAGGAAAGGGGAAAGCAGAGGGTGTGCGGAAAGACCACGTGACTCCCAAGTGAGAGAGAGAGCCGTAATCCAAGATGGAGGCGGTTCGGTTTCTCGGCCCTTTTTGTCGTACTAAACATAATCGGGGATCTCGAGCCGTTTAATTCACCATAACGAGGTAAACTATCATTAGATATACTGCGCTAATCATATCGTAATATCTTGAATACCTCAGAACGGCCCTTTTAGCGCAGCATAGCTAATAACGGGGTTAGTCTTCGAAAATACCCTCATCAATCTGCATTAAGTCGTGCGTCTCCTTCTGAGCCCGCTGGGTATCTATTCTAGTTTGGACGGGCTCGGGCCTAGGGATGGATCGGCGAACCTGAGCGGCACAGTATGCACAGCAAGCAGACCCGCACTGTAGACAAAGACAGCAGGTGAAAATGAACCCCACTATTCCTAAAAGAATCATAAATAACTTCCATCCCCATGTTGTCACCAAATCCCCAAACCACCCAGACAAGGACCAAGTACCAGTCTCGGTGTGAATTTCTGAAGCTAGCCGATGTAGTTTCTGAATGGCTAAATGGACAGAAGGGGCGGAGTCAGGTATATATACACAACAGGAGCTGCCGATGAATCTACAAGCTCCTCCGCGATCAGCTAGGATAACATCTAAAACAAGACGATTTTGGAGGGTCACAAGCCGGGTCGCCTGGAGCTCCACTGTAATATTAGTTAATATTCCTGCAGTAGTATTGACCACCCCTTCCACTACTCTAGATAGCCTCCTAACTTCTTTACTGTTGAGGATGGGTCCCCATATGGGCAACGCCCCTTTTATGATATCAACGAAGTGTTGGGCTGGAGTGTCAGTCTGGTCAGTGGCATCATTACTGGCGGCTTCAGCTTTTAGGCTCCGCCGATTTAAGGAATGAGATTTGTGATAATCGGAAGGAGCTATGTAGACCGGTGGGTAAAGAAAAGATAAGTAACATCGGCCCGCCCATCCCCTGGGTAGCCAAGTGTATGCATTTTCACCGCACACGAAATAAACATTGGGAGGGGTGAGTGTTGGGGGACTACTGAAAGTCTGTAGTTTATAAGTGTAATTACATCTACTATAACCTACGGATAGATGTCCGGTACCCTGCACACAGAAGGAGGAGGACGTATTCAATACCGGGACCGGAATTATTTTCTCATCTGAGACATTTCGCTCCTGGAAATACTTAAAATACTCAGTAAAATTAAAAGTCATGAAATCCAACACTTCATCCCTCAACCAGGTATTATTCTCATGATCAGTGTATACGTAGGATCAAGGGTACCATCCGTCCCCTCAGCATTAGGAGTAAAACCTTGGTGTGTCTCTATATAGGCTAAGATCAAGGCGTAATCCTTCTCTGAGAATCGACGTTCATCTATAGCGTAGTGTTCATATAGCATGGATAACATTTTGAACCAGGCTTCGCAACTACCTAAATAAGACAAGGGCATTGATATGAACAAATCTTGCTTATGCATCACTGACGGGAGAAGACCACAGACCCAACAATCAGTAACATTTGTGGAACTATGAGTCTGGTGTAGCATCTCAATGAAAGCATTATGTACATATGTCTGTCGGTGTCTCTCCTTATGGGGGGCAAAAGTCTGGAAATGATGTTCCTTAGGAGCAGGGGTAGACACTATCAAGGTGTGCACAGGATGGCGAAACTCTAGATATATAAACAGACCTAAGCATAGTACAAATGATACAATCAATATAGAAATGAAAACAATTTTAACACGCAAGCTCCATGAGGAGAACATTGGCAAATGCGGGGGAATGGTACGAGGTACTATGGGCCGCCCTTCTTCAGGGACAAAACGAGCAAAAGGGTACATTTTCTCACTAAAAGTCCAATATAATCTCGGGAAAAGGGCTACGAGCAGTCCGACCTGCCGGAGGGTGCTTCTTTCCTGTGTACGTATAGAGCCTCACAGGCAGACTCCTATTGTTCAGAAAAAGAAAAAAACAGAAAAAACTTCTCGCGTTGGGGTCGCGCTTGACGCAACCCTTGTTGAAAGGAAACTCCACCTGGGCCCCCACCAGTCCAATCAATGTCTCTACCTTCGTTCTGAACAGAGCTTTACTGAAAGTTTCATGCTCTCAACGAGTTCAGTCCAGTGTTTTACCAATCCTCAGGTCTTTGCCGAGGCTCCCAACTTTACTGGCCAAGGCTAGACCTAGGATTCCCTATTTCCGGGGCCGCAGATGATATCGATCCCGACCAGGGGTGTCAGGATTCACAAACAAAGCAGGCACAATGGGATCAGACGGGGAGCTGGGCTCTTGACCAGGCGCCTCACTCGGAGCAATTGAGTGGTCGCAAAAAGGGTCTTGCCGGCTCACAGCACTCTCCCCTCGCCCGTCAACTTCTCTGCGGGTGTCCAGGGAAAGTCGTTTCCTAGTGCTGGGCTCGCCCTGGTTTGGCAGGCCTTCCTCCTGGTCAAGCTGCTCCCTTGGCAATGGGAGAGGAACTCGCTTAAGATGGGAGATATGGATCCAGCGCTGCTTACCCTCAACTTTCACCGCCATTCGCGTTGCCAGGAGCACCTGGTACGGTCGGGACCAGCGCGGATCCAAGCTCGATTTTCGTTGATAGTTCCGAACCAAGACCCACTGTCCAGGTTCCACGCTGTGTCCGGGTCCCTCCGGCAGGGGCTGCAGTACAGCAGATATCTGTTGATGAATGGAATGGAGATCTTTAGTCAAAGCATACAAATAATCAGTCAGCATAGGATGGTCTATGTCCCTGAAGGATTTGGGCCGAGGTACTCCCCACACGTTGGCAGGTCTGCCAAAGATTACCTCATAAGGGGAGATACCGCTCCGGGAATGGGGAGTAGTTCGTACGGACAACAGGGCCAGGGGCAGGAGATCAGGCCATTTTAATCCTGTCGTGTCCGGAAGTTTAGCCAGTTTCAATTTCAGAATCCCATTATATTTCTCAACTAGGCCCGCTGATTGAGGTTGTCGGGCTGCGTGGAACTTCTGCTGAATGGACAGACCCTTGCATACATGCCTAACTAAGTCAGCATTAAAATGTGTCCCGTTGTCACTCCAAATCACCCGTGGCAACCCATATCGAGGGAAAAACTCCTTTACCAGAGCTTTCGCGGTTGCCAGGGCAGTATTTTCCTTTGTGGGATACGCCTCCACCCATTTACTAAAAGTACAGATCACCACCAGCACGTATTTCAAATTGTTAACTCGTTCTAGCTGTATGTAATCCATTTGGAGTACTTCAAAAGGCAGGGTGGGCGGCGCAAAACTACACGCCAAGACGGGAATGCTAACCCCAGGATTATGCTGGAGACAGATCATGCAATGCTGAACCAGGTTCCTAGCTGTCTTATGAATATTAACATTGTACCAGTGTTCTGCTTGGGTTTTCGGATCAGATAGAACCCGCTCATCAGAGCCTCACTAACCCAGCCAGAACGTTACCCCCTCCCTAGAACCTATTTACAATAGTGCAACCACATATATCTATCACCTAAGGACAGGGAATTCCTACTATACATACCAAGACCTCTTATAATCGGCGGCCTCGCGATCCCATACGGATCCAGACCTCTCTACCCAGACGGCAGTCTCAGCACAATCGGCGGCCTCGCGATCCCATACGAATCCAGACCTCTCTGCCCATACGACAGTATCACAAGTGGCGGCCTCGCGATCCCATACGAATCCAGACCTCTCTACCCAGACGGCAGTCTCAGCACAATCGGCGGCCTCGCGATCCCATACGAATCCAGACCTCTCTGCCCATACGACAGTATCACAAGTGGCGGCCTCGCGATCCCATACGAATCCAGACCTCTCTACCCAGACGGCAGTCTCAGCACAATCGGCGGCCTCGCGATCCCATACGAATCCAGACCTCTCTGCCCATACGACAGTATCACAAGTGGCGGCCTCGCGATCCCATACGAATCCAGACCTCTCTGCCCATACGACAGTATCACAAGTGGCGGCCTCGCGATCCCATACGAATCCAGACCTCTCTACCCAGACGGTAGTCTCAGCACAATCGGCGGCCTCGCGATCCCATACGAATCCAGACCTCTCTGCCCATACGACAGTATCACAAGTGGCGGCCTCGCGATCCCATACGAATCCAGACCTCTCTACCCAGACGGCAGTCTCAGCACAATCGGTGGCCTCGCGATCCCATACGAATCCAGACCTCTCTGCCCATACGACAGTATCACAAGTGGCGGCCTCGCGATCCCATACGAATCCAGACCTCTCTACCCAGATGGCAGTCTCATACAACAGTTCATCCTATGATCACCATAACATACAAAAAGGGAATCAGTCTCACTATTCATCCGATCACACAAGGACTGCCAGTTCGAGCATAGCCTGTTCTCTGGTTCGAGGGGCTCCTCTTTCCCTTATTCAGTTACCACTTACCTGATCAGGGTTAACATCTGTTCATGTAGCCGCAGCTGACTAGAAGAATAGGCTACCCTCTCATACAAGAACACGCAGCACATGTTGGTTCACTACAAACTGGGTACTTTATTACTCATTACATACGCAATCACATAACATTACAATATAACACATAACCTGCAAAGAAAAGTGAAAGATTAAGTTGTACACTCTAATAAGAAAGGGTCGACATCACCTTAGTAGTGTGTAGCCTGCACTCAGTGGTCATCTAGGTTCCCTTCTCGTCTGTGCCTCGGCTCGCCTGGAAGTCACACCTCCGCAGTCACGGATACATGTCTGCACCACTATGCGCTGTTCTCTTCACCCTTCTCCGAGTCACTGGGACCTCTTCCTTATCGGCTGCTCTCTCCTCTCTGGCTATTCTGCTAGGAGAGTATCTGTCTCTCGGTTCTTCTCCGCCTTCAAGATGGCGTCTGTCTTCCCTGGAATAAGTAATAGCTTTACTGCTAACGGCTAGATGCCGCCTACGGACTGAACATGTAACTGCCTCAGACTTTCACTAATATAGAGGTGCGTTTCCTCATGGAAAATTCCGGCCTGTAACCTGCCGCCCACCAAATTCTTGTACCTCCCCGTACCAAGGACACGTTCCCAGCCGGCCGGCCTGATGTAGTGTCTTCGGCATGAAGAAAAATACAATCCTTCCATAAGGGCCGGCCTGAACCGGTTCTCTCCAAGTGAATAACACCTCATAACTAAAACATTACATTTGACCTAGAAGCATCCCAAGCTGCCGGAGCAGAAAGAAAGATGGAGTCTCTCCCGTTTGAGGCCTACCAAGCCTGAATTCAGCACGGCTCCATGAAATACCCTCACTACAGGACAGGTTATCCCTAATACTAACGAATCTATCCCCTAGGCTATGTGTGCAAGCCCTGATCTATGGGGAAGAGCACAGAATCATGTCGAAGTGCCTAGTAAATAGGCTCCATTCACTACTCTAACCCTTAGACTTGAATGATAAGAGACTGAAGTCACATTCCATCATTGTTCCTCACAAGAAGGCCGGGAAAATCGAGCAGAACAACCAGACAGGATCCAATGTGGCACAGATGCCCTGGACCCCTACATGTGAAGGTCCGTGTGCCATAGCTACTACTGCATTTACAAATGCGTTTGGCAGTAACCATCTACACCTCTCCGACAAATCAGTCCAACATCCATTCTCATCAAGCCTCCCCACCTGTTCTTGCCAGTATGTCAGTTCTTCCGGGGTCACCTCCGTTTGTAGCTCTTTCACACTGTCTATGGTGTTGTTAAAAACCCCTGCCTCTATCATTTTTGTCACTACAAACATGGAAGTGGTGTCAGACTGGGCTGTTTCCTTGGCGATCCTATCCGCAAAGGAATTTCCCCTCCCCACATCATCCACTACAACCTTGTGTGCGCTACATTTCATTATGGCCAGGGTTTTAGGCAACGTTAATGCAGCCAGCAATCGGTCAACTAATGGCCCATTCTTTATCTTTTCGCCATGAGATGTCAAGAATCCTCTTTCCGCCCATAACCTCCCGAAGCTATGTGATACACCGAACGCATATTGGCTATCGGTGTAGACATTTAGCTTCAAGCCTTTCCCCAACTCGCAGGCCCTGAATAATGCAACCAATTCGGCCGCCTGGGCCGACCGGTATGGTATCTTGGCTGCCTCGACTACCGTTTGCAGGGTAGTGATCGCATAAGCCGCAGCTGTCGTACCATCCGGTAGTCTAAAGCAGGACCCATCAACATACAATTCTTCTTGGGCATCAGAAAGTGGGGTGTCAGTTAGATCTATCCGGCCCTTTGTTTCTTCTTCAGTTCGAAAAATACAATCATGTATGTCTTGTCCACCATCCCCTGAAGGGAGGGGCAACAGTGTGGCAGGGTTCAAGTTAACACATCGTTTGATCGTTATATGAGGTGCAAACAGGGTCAATTCGTACCCTGTAAGACGCGCACTAGTTAAGTGCTGCGTCTGTGTCCTGTTTAATAATACGTCCACAGCATGAGGCACCATCACTGTCAGATCCGTATTCAGGACTAGCCCTTCCGATTGTCTGATTGCTATGGCCACTGCCGCTGCAGCCCTCAGACAACTGGGAAGTGCTCTGGCGACATTATCCAAAACCGCCGAGAAATATGCACAAGGCCTTTGCTTACCACCAAAGTCCTGTGTCAATACTGAAAGAGAGCAACCGTCCACCTCATGCACATAGAGCACAAAAGGCTTCCGGTAGTCAGGGGTGCCAAGCACAGGAGCCGAGCAAAGAGCAGTTTTCAGAGCAGAAAAAGCAGTCTGGAATTCATCAGTCCAAGGTAAGGGTTCATGCACATCCTTCGTAGTTAGATACAAGAAAGGTTTAGTCAAGAGAGAATAGTTAGCAATCCATTGGCGACAGTAGGAGGTTATACCAAGCAAAGCGCGGACATCACGTTGCGTGCGAGGAACAGGCATGTTAGTTATGGTTGCGATGCGCTCAGAAGTCAACCGTCTTCCCTCCTTCGACAGGAGATGACCAAGATAGGTCACCTCCGGTCGACAATATTGAAATTTAGAGAGCGACACCTTGTTACCATGAATGGCCAAGTGCCGTAGCAGGGTAACCGTAGCATCGCGGCAACCCTGGAGGTCGTCAACATACTGCAATAGGACATTACCTGGCGGCAATTGTAAGGAATCCAATACTCTTTTTAGGGCTTGGCTGTAGATACTAGGGCTTTCGGTATACACCTGGGGGGGCGCGACAGAATCTAAAGCTGCGGCCCCCCAATGAGAAACCGAACAAATGTCTGCTATCCGGATGTATGGGAATGCTAAAGAAGGCATTCTTCAAATCAATCACCGAGAAAAATGTGGCAGTGGGAGGAATCATGGTCAAAATGGAATTAATGTCTGGTACCACCGGATATTGGGGTACCACAATCTTGTTAATTTCTCGTAAATCAATCACAAATCGGTAGGTATCAGCGTAATCAGGAGATTGAGGTACGGGGGCTCGTTTAAGCATCGGAAGAATGGGACTGTTACAAACATTAGAGGCCGTTTCCTCCACCACCCCTGTTCTAATCAAGTCAGAAATAATGGCCAGTAAAGCGCGTTCCCCTGCGGGGGCTATTTTATACTGTGGGATCCTCGGCAATTTGGCATTCTGTTTCAGGGTGATGGACACCGGGGGAATTTGTAGGAATCCTACGTCAGTGTCCCCCAGGGCCCAAAGATCCTTCGGGAGTTGTGCAAGCTCAGGAGGTAGTGAGTCCGTTTTCGAAAAACATTGAACGGAGGGGATAGAGGTATTCCGAATGGTCAGATAAACTCCATCGGGGGAGCAATAGATGTGGGCATGCAATCTTTTCAATATATCCATACCCAGGAGATTTTCCCCACACTGGGAGGTGAGGAGGAAAGGCGATTCTATCGTAACCGGTCCCAGAGTAAGGGAAAGTGGTTTAGAAATGGGGCTCACCACCGGAGTTCCAGAGAACCCCACGGACACATTAGTCTGGCCAGACAGAGCGGCCCCCGGGACCAGGGCACGTGAAACAGAACTGTTCATAGCCCCTGTGTCAACCAAAAACTTACCTGATGCATCCAACAATCGTGCATGGACATAAGGTCCAGCTTGATCTATCGGGATTGACACATGCCCCTTGCTCTGCCCTTGGCTGTCCTATGCTGGAGTATACCCGGCGTCTTCATCCGTTACACGTCCATTATTGTAGTACTGTTTACCCTGGTTTTGGTCGAAATAATTCTGACTGTTTTCACCTCGGGCTGTTCGACTCCCGGTATCCACCTCGATGCCCACTCATCCTTCCCCGTCCGCGACCCCTTGAAGCCGTATTCTGTTCATATAGTAACGGACACTGCGCTCTCCAATGCCCCTCCTCTTTACAGAAAGCACATTGATTTATGCCCAAATCTGTTCGCCCAGCTGTTTGCGTCGGTCCCGCCCCTCTTGGAGCGAAATTCTGCAACCCTCGTCCTCTTCCTCTACCTCTCTCCACTTGCTGTAGTAACACTCGCGTTTTCAATTCTTTCGACTTTCTTTCTGTCTTATCCTTGCTCTCATTTTCCCGATGCTCATAATACTGAGCCATGCTCAGTATCGTGGAGGGCGTGGTGGTCGTCCAGGTACTCTCGGCTGCCTGTAACCGAGCCGATACCTCGGGTAGCAAATTTGTCACAAATCTATTAACAAATAAACGTACACCCCCTTCCGTTGCCAAGTCCTGTCCGCTGAAGTCAATGAACACTCCCTCAAACCTCGTGAAAAAATCAGAGACACTCTCGTCCTTCTTTTGCTTACAGGCCGTCAGCTTGTCCCAATCTACTTTCCTGGGTGGGATCAGCGAATGCATATAAGTTATTATTCTCTCAGGCAAGGCCAGTATCTCAGGTCGGGGCTTGTTCCCTGGTTTACGATCTCTATCCCAGTTTCTCAGTTGATCCCATGTCCCACCAAATTCCGTAACATGGTCCTGGTCATGTACCTGGCGCCAAATGTCCACCGGTACTAATAAAGCAAAGAATAATTCAATATCTGCCAACGTCATTACCGCTGACGAGGCGGCCTCGGTCAGTTCCTTGTAATATGCGGTGGGGTTCTTTCTAGGATCTGGCAACTGGCTTTTTAGGGATAGTACCTCACTCCGCTTCCAGGGGGTATAGACCCATTGTTCCTGGAACCGGGCGTCTACCCCGGGACGGGTAACGACGCCGTGGGCATCTACTACTGCGGCAACTTCTGGATGAAAGATAGGGTGCACTTCCCGCATAGGGAACTGGGAGAATCCGGCGGGAGTGGTAGACTGCAAACGAGCTCTATAAGAGACCAAAGTCTGTACTTTCCCATACACCTCTTCCGGTGTCGACTGAGATTTATGGACCTGATCAAGAATATCATATAGTATAGCCGGAGCCTTCCCTTCCTGATGTACCTGTTCCCACACAGAAATAAGACGGTTGGCCATATGCTCCAGAGCATTCTGTTGCATTACCGGTTCATAGTCTCTCATAGTACTCCAAATATCAGCAAGCGTATAAATGGGATGTCGCATCCACTGGGATGCTTGTGTAGCTATAGTTTCCCTTTCTTCCGTTCCCAAGGCCGAACGAGTGAACAACTTCCTACCCTCAGTGAGACTGGCCGGACGTAGCGGAGTAGTTGCAGCTGTTACCGGTGTGGTACTGGCAGAGGAGGAGGGCAGAACAGAAGGGGAAGGCATTGACCCCAGCGACAGCTGAGGGGTCCCGGCTGCAGCTGCCGGCAATAAATTAGGCAGTATGGCCATAACTTCAGACACAGATGTCGGTAACCGGGAGAGGTTCGGCAGGGAGGGAGGGGTAGTGGTGGCTGGGGGAGCCGAAGCCGAGGCCCCCTGGGACATATCTGGAGCCGGGGCCGAGGCCCCTGATACCTCCGGATATATCCTCTGTGGCACATTAGGGGGTGGTGGTCTGGTGTCCAGTAAATCCTCTATCTCATCTTCTGCATTCGGGCGGGTCACATAGCTCTTATCCACCTTCAGTCGAAATTCACGATTCATGCAATCCAATCCCTTTTCTACTCTGTCTCGGTCATAGGCCATAGCTTTCTGAGTAACATTCTGTCCTGCCTTGGCTCTGGCTACTTTCTCTTCCCTTATTCGCCGTTGTTTGGCCTCCTTCTGCCATGCAATGAGGGCGTCAAACATGGCCTGCCTACTTCGCCTAGAAAACAGCTGTTCCTGTAGGAACGCAATTTTCTTTTCATCAAATGAGCCTGTTTTGGGCCAGCGTAACTCCTCATTGCCCTTGGTATACTTATGCCACAGAGTGCAAAACAACAACGGAGAGATCCCATGTTTGACGTACATAAAATGGCTAGGACTGTCCTCCGGCGGGGCGGGTTGGCTCTCCGCTAGTCTAGAGTCACTTGTTCGACAGCAGCAGCCAAAACAATTCAATTTACTAAAACAGGACATTTTGGTTAGTTTTCAGACATGTATACACGAACAACAATCAACACGAATCATACACAACGTACAATCAGTATCAGAGAACCAAGCCCGTCGACTCTGGTTCACAGTTCAAACACCAAACTACACGCGGGATTCCGGCCACCCTCCTGGCTCACCACTAAGACCAGCCCCCAACGAGGACTTGCCCCGTCAGGAGTATGCCTTGTGGCTACCCAGTCTAGGTCGCGGGTCCTTCCACGTGCAATCCGTTTGTAATCCTTCGGCGCGCCGTTTTTACTCAAATCAAATGCAACCTGTACGTACTTCGAGTCAAACCACGGTAATGCTAACCTCGATCAAGCAAGACACCACCCTCCGGTGCGTGTCCTCAAATCAATGCACCGCTGTCCAGCGCGAGCTTCAAACAAATGCAATCCGTGTTCAAAATCAAAAACGCATCGTTCTCAACGAATGCTCTCAAATCAATCAAATAGCACACAGTCTTCAACACGTGCCTTGACCAATAATGCACCGTTTACAACGCGTGCGTCAAAAATCAAATCAATACTCACCGGGTGCACCCAGATACGAATGTTCGTTCTCCGCTGCCAACTCCTCCCGACCAAATCGATCCAGTTTCCGGGTTAAGCCCGTAGGACCCCGGTGAAGGGTAACTAGCAGCAGGGGACGTACCGAAAAGTCGTGCAGGGTGGGAGAAATCCTCAGGCTCCTCTCCCGTCAACCGGTCAGGACGCCCCCATCCCCACCACCCGACTACGGGGGGGGAAGACCCTTTCACGGGGTCCCTTCGTGGTCGCCAACTGTTGTGTCCAAAATAATTATTCCAAGGGCCACACTTACCATTGGCCCGCAATGTTAGGTAAGAAGGAGCAGTTGGCAACGTGGAAGGTTCAAACGTTTATTAGCCATCACAGAACTCTATATAGAGGAGCCTCGTCGATCCTCACCCATCAGGTGCGCCGAGGAAGACTGCTGGCTCCTTGGCAGTAACACACTTTTATACATTATCAGTACAGCATACAAAACCATATATGTGGAAAAGTACCAGTTAGTCCTGGCGCCCCTAATGAGCTCATGCCCATTTCTAGTTTCAGTTGCACACACAAAGGGTTACTATCTTTACAGAGAAGGTCGAGAGGGTAACTCCCTTTTCGTCCCAGGCCTAGAGGAATTTGCCTGATACTCCCTTTTAGCAGATGTGACCTTGCTTCTCAGCAACTCAGCCTGTCTCCTAATTAAATGCAAGGAAAGGGGAAAGCAGAGGGTGTGCGGAAAGACCACGTAACTCCCAAGTGAGAGAGAGAGCCGTAATCCAAGATGGAGGCGGTTCGGTTTCTCGGCCCTTTTTGTCGTACTAAACATAATCGGTGATCTCGAGCCGTTTAATTCACCATAACGAGGTAAACTATCATTAGATATACTG
Organism: Triturus cristatus; assembly: GCF_964204655.1. Classification (NCBI taxonomy): domain Eukaryota; kingdom Metazoa; phylum Chordata; class Amphibia; order Caudata; family Salamandridae; genus Triturus; species Triturus cristatus. Next base: position 656,049,499 of record NC_140592.1, on the reverse strand, counting down.
CGCTAATCATATCGTAATATCTTGAATACCTCAATCAGAATGCCACTCTGATCGAGTTTCAGCCTGGAAAAATGATTTAGGTCATGGCTCCAGTGGAGCCTTGTGCGCTCCAGGATAAGTGGGCCGGACCATTTGAGGTGGTGGAGCGCAAGAGTGACGTCACCTACTTGGTGAACTTGCAGTCTCCCAGGAATCCATTGTGGGTCCTGCATGTGAACTGCCTGAAGCCCCCCTTGGAGAGGTCCGAAGTGGGCATGCTCCTAGCAACAGATAGACTGAGCCTCTTCCTGATCTCCTGTCTGCAAAGGAGCAAGATAGGTCAGGGGATGGTGTGAACCTCTTTTCCACCCTGACCCCTGAACAGCAGAGTGACTGCTGTCAACTGTTAGGACAGTTTTCTGATCTGTTCTCCCTGACCCACGGTGTCACTCAATGGTGCATCCATGATGTGGACACTGGGGACAGTCCTCCAGTAAAACATAAGATTTACAGAGTGACTGACAGGATCAGAGCTTGCATCAAGGAGGAGGTCTCGAAGATGTTGGCACTAGGGGTGATTGAGCCCTCAAACAGCCCTTGGGCCAGTCCAGTGGTCTTGGTCCTGAAGGCTGTTGCACCCGGTGCCACGCCATAACTCTGGTTCTGTGTGGTCTACTGAGGGCTCAATTCAGTCACCAGGACTGACGCACACCCCATCCCCAGAGGTGATGAGCTCATCGATCGGTTGGGGGCTGCCCGGTACCTCAGTACGTTCGACTTAACGTCTGGGTACTGCCAGTTCACCTTAACAGATGGGGCAAGAGAGAGGTCAGCATTCTCCACAGCAAATAGGCACTATCAATTCCAGGTGATGCCCTTTGGAATGAAGAATGCCCCTGCCACCTTTCAGAGGTTGGTCAACCAGGTGTTGGTTGAGCTGGAGGATTTCAGTGCCCGCCTACCTGTACGACATTGCAGTGTTCAGTTCCACTCGGGAAGAATTTCTGCACCACCTCTGGGGAGTGTTGAAGGTGCTGCAGAGGGCAGGCCTCACAATCAAGGCAAGCAAGTGCCAGATCGGGCAGGGTTCAGTGGTGTACTTGGGGCACCAGGTGGGGAGCGGCCAGGTGGCGCTCCTACAGCCCAAGATTGATACCATTCTGTCTTGGCAACCTCCCAAGACCCAGACAGAGGTGAGAGGTTTTTTAGGACTCACAGGGTATTACAGGAGATTTGTCAAGGGGTGTGGCACCATTGCTGCCCCCTTGACAGAGCTGACTTCCAGGAAGCAGCACCAAGAAAGTAAACTGGACTGACACCTGCCAGAAAGCTTTTGATTGTTTGATAGGAAACAAGGGAACCCCAATATACGAACCTGGGGTGGTACAATGTGAAGAGAGACACAATGGTTCTAAATGGCCTAAAAGGTCCAGGATAGGAAAACCTTTAAAAGGTAAACGTTTAAATAAAGGATTTTTAAATAAATTTTGAAAAGAGAGAGTGATAGTTAATATAGAACAGGGACAAGAAGGTCAAGGTATAACAGATATTTATTATACAATGAAATAAATTCAGATGCTCACATATTCAGTGACAGTAAGCGTGACAAAAAAAGTGAAAGTGAACTTTAAAAGAAAACATCGCATTGACAACAGGAATTGAACCACTTTCTTTTAGACTTAATATGAGGGGTTCATGTTGTGAGCGGTCGACGACATTTTGAACTCAGTTAGTTGAGTTCATCTTCAGGACAAAAATGAGCATCTATAATTGTCAGTGTAGATTTAACGTAGAATTTTAGATATTTACTGATCACGAGAGAATCAAGTGCAAGTTACTGCTTCAAAGTAGGGCCCTTTGTCATGGCAGGAGGCTTGGGAAACGTTCTTAAATCATTTAACCGGGACCTCAGGGATTCAGGTGCCGGGCGGATTTGGTAATTTGTCCGATCAGATTGCAATGAATGCGAGCCTCCCGGTAAACAAGTCCTGTTCAAGTGCTGCAGCACTTGAACAGGACTTGTTTACCGGGAGGCTCGCATTCATTGCAATCTGATCGGACAAATTACCAAATCCGCCCGGCACCTGAATCCCTGAGGTCCCGGTTAAATGATTTAAGAACGTTTCCCAAGCCTCCTGCCATGACAAAGGGCCCTACTTTGAAGCAGTAACTTGCACTTGATTCTCTCGTGATCAGTAAATATCTAAAATTCTACGTTAAATCTACACTGACAATTATAGATGCTCATTTTTGTCCTGAAGATGAACTCAACTAACTGAGTTCGAAATGTCGTCGACCGCTCACAACATGAACCCCTCATATTAAGTCTAAAAGAAAGTGGTTCAATTCCTGTTGTCAATGCGATGTTTTCTTTTAAAGTTCACTTTCACCTTTTTTGTCACGCTTACTGTCACTGAATATGTGAGCATCTGAATTTATTTCATTGTATAATAAATATCTGTTATACCTTGACCTTCTTGTCCCTGTTCTATATTAACTATCACTCTCTCTTTTCAAAATTTATTTAAAAAACCTTTATTTAAACGTTTACCTTTTAAAGGTTTTCCTATCCTGGACCTTTTAGGCCATTTAGAACCATTGTGTCTCTCTTCACAGAAAGCTTTTGATGTCCTAAAATCTGCCATGTGCACAGCGTCCGTACTTCAGGTGCCCAACTTCTCAAGGGAATTCATTGTGCAGAGAGATGCTTCAGAGCATGGTGTGGGGGCTGTGTTCTCACAGCTGAACGAAGAGGGCCTAGACCAACCTGTAGCCTTCATTTGTAGCAGGTTACTTCCACGGGAACAGAGGTGGAGTGCGATTGAGCATGAGGCATTTGCTGTGGTCTGGGCGCTGAAGAAACTGAGGCCATACTTATTTGGGACTCACTTCTGGGTTCAGACAGACCCCAGGCCCCTCAGATGGTTGATGCAAGTGAGGGGTATAAACATAACTGGCCCTAGAAACAAGGTAGACAAATAAAGTTTAGTATGCCTGAACTCAGAATGTTAAAATGCATCTTTTAGTGAGGGTGATTTTTACATTCTGTGGTTGAAAATACCACTTTTACAAGTCTGGCTTTTGGATGAAAGGGGCTGGAGAGAAGCAGTGGCTCCAGGAATCTGATGAGTCAGGGCTGGGCTGAATAGACCTGGGATACATTTAGAGTAGGGGGAGGAGATTTCCTTTCACCTGAATGGGCCTGGTCTGCCTTCAACAATGCTGTCTCACCCTCCTGCCAGGAAGCTGTATTACTGAGGACAGAACTGGTTTTAACTGGATACAGACACTCTTTGCCTTCAGAGAACAAAGGGCTTTTGTGTATAAAAAGAGGGGCCCAGACCCCAGACTTTTAGATCACTTCTTGGAAATCAAGAGGAACCTTTGCCAAGGAGAGGAGCTGGAGAAGCAGAGGAGGAATACTGCCCCTGTGCTGTTTGCTGTCTGGGGTTGTCCTGCAGTGGCTACCTGCTGCCAAGGAAAGGAGAAAAGGACTTTGCTGCTTGCTTTGTCCCCTGCTTGAAGAAAAGGTCTCTAAGGGCTTGAAACTGAGCTTGCCCCCTGTTCTAGAGGTCTCAGAAACAGCAAATACCTCACCGTGTCTGTAGGCAGCGTCTGTGATTGTCTCCGCAGAAGAAAAGGGAAATCAACTCTGTCATCGAGTCTGTTGCAGGATTACGTGTCCTGAAAGCACCGCCGAGAGCAACGCCTCGCTTCTCAAAGCATCCCTGATCTCACCGACACCCCAATGAGCCACTGCTTGCACTGTGGGCTTCGCACTCCACAACGCTTCGCTACACGCTGCAAGGATGCCCGACCCGAACATTGCCCAACTCCGTCACTGCACCGTGACTTGCCAGCACCGCAGCGAGCACCATCTCACCCTTCAACGTAAGCCCTGGTCTCAACGACTCCATCAACGAGCTGTGGCCTGCCCACATCATGAGGAAACCACTTGCTGCAACGCTCTGCCTCACAACGTAACCGCAATATTTGCCCTGACTGACTCGCACCAACGTGTTGGTCGCAACATAAAAGGTACTTTTTTATGGAACTCCCTACCTCCAGACATCAGATGGTTACCCAACCATGCAAGATTCAAGAAACAAACCAAGGTCTTCCTAATGATCAAATTCCAACAGTAAACATTACAGCGCATCCACTCATGACTCGCCCAAATACTCTCGCTTAAAGGCACAAGTGCATTTTGTCAAGAACTAATGTCATTTGTTCATTACAGGTTCTTGCTTCCCATGATGGCATGGTTCCTCTAGTCTTACATTCTGCGAATGTGCTAAAGTAGTTATCAAAAGAAGTAGCTGTGACAACTTTGAACTGAACTTTAATATATTAAATGCTATACAGAACTTTGTACTGTAAAAGTTATCATGTCCTGTACTGTGAAGCGCTCTGTTACCCTACGGGGTCAAGTTCATGCTAGACAAAACACTGAATAAATAAATAAAATAAATACTGTGTCCGAGTCTGTCGATGCTTTAGCTGGCCCGTATCGACGTGGTCGGCTGGAATGGTTAGACTCTGTCGTATTCAGTATCGCAGTAGCCCCAGGAGGAGCTACCGAGTCGGAAGAACTGTGTGTTTTGGATTTTCCTGCAATTTAAAGGTTATTTTGCACAAGTACTATTTCTCAAGAGTACTGTATGTATGATTTTTATCGTATTTGGTCTTGTTGGTTTAGATAAAGATTTACTATTTTTCTAAACTGGTGTGGTGTCCATTTGTAGTGTTTTCACTGTATTACTGTATGTGTTCACAAATGCTTAACACACTGCCTCTGAGATAAGCCTGTCTGCTCGTGCCAAGCTACCAAGGGAGTGAGCAGGGGTGATTTTAGGAGTGTATCCCCCTTACCCTGACTAGAAGTAAGGGTTCTTGTTTGGACAAAGGTACCTACCTCTGCCAACTAGAGACCCCCATTTCTAACACATCCTGACCTTCAGACCTTCCTATGTGACTCTATGTAATGGTAGTTCGTTTTCCCACATTCGTTTGCTGACAGATCACACATCTATAACACAACGTCTCTGCCATCATTCAAAACCTTGTATTGAACCAAGTCTGTTGAAATGATCGCACCATCGCATCCCTTCCTACATCCATCGGCCCATGGTAAAACCTGGTCATCAGGGGCACCAAACTATTAGGCACACTGGCCTTCTGTCTTCTGATACCCAAATATCATCCTCACATTGCACACATCCTGCCCTAATCCAGCCTTGCTGTTCCTCTTCAGAAGCCTCTTCTTGAAACCTCTTAACCACTCCCCAAGTATCAGCAATTGTCATCAAAAGGTTGAAATCTGCTTTATCATATTTCTCATTTACATATTCACCATTGAAAGTGCAAACATTCAGTGCACAATGACATGCAACTTAATCCGCATATCTGTTACTCGTGGTCACAAAATCATTTGCTTTACAATGGGCAGACCATTTCACCACCGCAACCTGTGATGTAATTTGTAGTGCTTCTAACAGTTTTCTTGCATGTTCTCCATTACGGATGGGGGACCCTGATGAGGTCATGTATCCTCTCTGGAACCATAACAATCTAAAGTCATGAACAACACCAAAGCCAAATTTGCTATATGTGAATATCATCAACATCAACTGGTCTGAAACACAGCAGGCTCTGGTAGGAGCTATCAGTTCTGCCACCTGCGCGGAGTATACTCCTTAAAGCCAGACAGCTTCCACCTCTCCTGTAACAGTACAAACAGCATAGGCAGCCCTTAAATTTCCTTTATCCTCTCTAAGACAAGAGCCATCTACAAATAGGGTTTAATCAGATTCAGGTAAGGGTTCGTCCATAATATCAGGACTTAGCTTGGTCGACAGTTCTGTGACATCAAGACAGTGGTGTTGCACTTCAGTTTCATCCATATCACAATCAAGCAAAGGTAACAGCGATGAAGGTTCAAAAAGGAACATCTTTTGAGACTCACATTCTCTGCAGCCAAAATAATATGCTCATACTTGCTGAGCCGACTAATAATTTGGTGCTGAGTATGAGTTCTTGTAAACAGTATTTCCACTGAATGAAGAATGTACACAGTTAGTGGGTGACCCATTACAATACTTTCACATCTCTCTATGTTGACACCTGTTGCAGCAATGGATTTGAGATACCCAGGCAATGCTGGGGCCACTAGATCTAAAGTAACTGAGAAGTATGCAACTGGTCTATGGGCAGTTTCATGATTTTGAGTCAATACTGAGAGCGCACAACCTTCTTTATCACTGCAAAAGAGTGAAAACACTTTGTTGTAATCAGGAATTCCTAAGGCAGGAGAGCGACAAAGGCTTTCTCTCAGCTCCAGGAAGGCATTCAAGCAATCATTGTCCCAGGGCATCGGATCAGACACATTCTTGTGTGTCAGCCTTTCTGAAGACTTCGCCAATAAGGAAAAGCTGGGACTCCACTGGCAACAGTAGCCCACCATTATAAAAAAACATTTTTACTTTCTTCTGGGTATGTGGCGGATTAATAACATGATCGCTGAGATTCTTTCTTGAGACACCTTTCTTCCACCTTTCAATATGTGATGCCCCAGGTAAAGAACTTCAGTCATACAGAACTGTTTTTGCTTGGGGAGACCTTATGCGTTACATTAAACAAATGATGGATGGAATGCTGACAATGCAGACATTCTCCCCCAGTCAAGAGATCTGGGTTAAATCCATCGTTCTTTTGCCCACTACGCCACCCCAGTTTAGACATGGCCATATGCAAATCAGTCTTGACCCTGTGCCTCATGGGAACAGTCCAGCCCGAACTGCCAAGCCATGTCTTCCCTGGACGGAATCAAGCATCCTAGGACCGGTTTCTGGCTATCAGCCGTCATCAGCCAGGATAGCTTGACTCCAGTGGCGTAGTGAGCACGGGTCCCACGTCTGGGAATACCCATCCCACTTAGGGCGAAAAGCGTTACATTAAACAAATGATGGACGGAATGCTGACAATGCAGACATTCTCCCCCAGTCAAGAGATCTGGGTTAAATCCATCGTTCTTTTGCCCACTACGCCACCCCAGTTTAGACATGGCCATATGCAAATCAGTCTTGACCCTGTGCCTCATGGGAACAGTCCAGCCCGAACTGCCAAGCCATGTCTTCCCTGGACGGAATCAAGCATCCTAGGACCGGTTTCTGGCTATCAGCCGTCATCAGCCAGGATAGCTTGACTCCAGTGGCGTAGTGAGCACGGGTCCCACGTCTGGGAATACCCATCCCACTTAGGGCGAAAAGCGTTACATTAAACAAATGATGGACGGAATGCTGACAATGCAGACATTCTCCCCCAGTCAAGAGATCTGGGTTAAATCCATCGTTCTTTTGCCCACTACGCCACCCCAGTTTAGACATGGCCATATGCAAATCAGTCTTGACCCTGTGCCTCATGGGAACAGTCCAGCCCGAACTGCCAAGCCATGTCTTCCCTGGACGGAATCAAGCATCCTAGGACCGGTTTCTGGCTATCAGCCGTCATCAGCCAGGATAGCTTGACTCCAGTGGCGTGGTGAGCACGGGTCCCACGTCTGGGAATACCCATCCCACTTAGGGCGAAAAGCGTTACATTAAACAAATGATGGACGGAATGCTGACAATGCAGACATTCTCCCCCAGTCAAGAGATCTGGGTTAAATCCATCGTTCTTTTGCCCACTACGCCACCCCAGTTTAGACATGGCCATATGCAAATCAGTCTTGACCCTGTGCCTCATGGGAACAGTCCAGCCCGAACTGCCAAGCCATGTCTTCCCTGGACGGAATCAAGCATCCTAGGACCGGTTTCTGGCTATCAGCCGTCATCAGCCAGGATAGCTTGACTCCAGTGGCGTAGTGAGCACGGGTCCCACGTCTGGGAATACCCATCCCACTTAGGGCGAAAAGCGTTACATTAAACAAATGATGGACGGAATGCTGACAATGCAGACATTCTCCCCCAGTCAAGAGATCTGGGTTAAATCCATCGTTCTTTTGCCCACTACGCCACCCCAGTTTAGACATGGCCATATGCAAATCAGTCTTGACCCTGTGCCTCATGGGAACAGTCCAGCCCGAACTGCCAAGCCATGTCTTCCCTGGACGGAATCAAGCATCCTAGGACTGGTTTCTGGCTATCAGCCGTCATCAGCCAGGATAGCTTGACTCCAGTGGCGTAGTGAGCACAGGTCCCACGTCTGGGAATACCCATCCCACTTAGGGCGAAAAGCGTTACATTAAACAAATGATGGACGGAATGCTGACAATGCAGACATTCTCCCCCATGCCACTGGAATCAAGCTATCCTGGCTGACGAGGGCTGAAAGCCCGAAACCGGTCCTAGGATGCTTGTTTCCAGTCCAGGGAGGACCTGGCTTGGCAGTTCGGGCTGGACTGTTCCCATGGGGCACAGGGTCAAGACTGATTTGCATATGGCTGGGTTCAGACTGGAATGGCATGGTGAGCAAAAAAACGATGGATTTAGGCCCAGATCTCTGTACTGGGGTGAATGTATGACATTGTTCTGCATTCTGTCCATCAATTGTTGTTTTTGCATTGGGGAGACCTTATGTCCATTCTCAGCCAAATAGTTCAACAGGGCAATGGTATCTGTTTTACATACTTCTAGAGCATTCAACACCACTAAAACGTCATCAATATACTGTACCAGGACAGAATTACAGAGCATGGTCAAGGGCTCCAAGTTCTTTGTGAAAATCTGATTGAATATTGAGGGGATCTCCGTATACCCTTGTGGGACACGGAACCACATTAAGACATGATTCCCCTGCCTGAAAGTAAATAAAAACTGTCTTTCTTCATGGAGGGGTATGGAGAAAAATGCCTGACAGAGGTCAATAACCATTCAGCCTCACATGGAATCTGAAACAATATCATAGATTGATTCAGTACCCCGGGCCAACAAGGAACCCCTATATTGTTTATTTTCCTGAGATCGTGTACAATACGGCACTTACCGCTCTGCTTCTGTAAGCTCTCAATGGGAGAATTACATAGACTCCCCAGGATCTCTTTCAAAATGCCTTGCTCAATCATCATCTCGATCTCAGGAGTGGTTCCCGCCACAGTTTCTGGTGCCAAGTTGAATTGTGGAGTTCTTGGATATTCAACATTTGGCTTTACTTGAATGTGGACAGGCTCAACTCCTTTAATGATTCCAATGTACTTTCCAGAAAAGTCCCATACTATTCCCTTAACCGTGTCTCTAAGATCCAATGGTAAATCTTCCACACTTAAAAGAACAAACAGTGAAAAGTTTAAGTTCTGATTTGCTCATTTAAACGCAATGTCTTCATCATTTGTCTGAAGTTCAATCCCTTTTGGCGTGCAATATATAGTGCAATTGAATTTGCACTGCATGTCACATATTAAGAGACACACAGGACTAGAGTCACACATAACGAATTGATGATAATCTTCGAATGTCCTTATCCTTACAGGCACTTCATCAGTTAAAGGGTTTGACAATATCTTATATGCAACTACTTAAACTTGGATTGGTTTTCCAGAGAGAGGTAGGTTTGGGACCTCTGCTGTTCTCACAGCAGAGCGGGTAGCACCAGTATCAATCAACAAAATGACATTGTGACCATCTACATGGGCTTCGACATATGGTCCGCTCTGGTCTGCGCCACGTGTACAGACTTTCTCTTCCCTCGGGCACCTTCACAACGATGGGTCTGAGCTGTAGTCATTGTGAGACATAAACATCAGAAGATTCTGGAACACTTTCTGGTTTGCACCCATGTCCATATTCTGATGGAATCTTTGATTACCCCAAGCATGTTGTTGCATTGGGGGTTGCAGTGCCTGTATTACTGGACCATGTGAAATTCTGACATCTGGGTCTGGGCACATTTTGAGTCTGCATGACATTTCCCTGAGACTGAACCATATCCCCATTCTGTTCCTGATTAGCAGGATTTAAACAGCATGCCAATGCCCCATCCTATTGCAATAATGGCATGGATTATTCTTTTTCAAAGTGGAAATATCAATTCCAGTCTTTGGATCTATAGGAACACCTCTGCCCCTTCCTTGTCCCTGAAAACCTCAATTTTTCTGCATTGGAGTCCCAAACTGCTGAACTCCTTGCATCGAGTGAATATTATTTACAGGAGGCTGTCCCTGACTCATTTGAGCTGCTTTCATATGTGCTACCATTAGCTTATCTTTTGGCTTCTTGTGTTTCATCTCACTTTCTTCATAGCAGTATTTGGCATAACGCAGAATTTTGTCAACAGACTTGTTCTGCCAAACAGATCAGATAATGCTGTATCATCATACTAATTTCATGTCTCAATCCAGTCACAAATCGAGACACAAATGGTATCATGTCTTTTGGCTCTAGAGTATCCATCCCACTGTACTGCTTAAAAGCCTGCAACAATCTTTCATAATACGCATGAATTGTTTCTTTATGTTCCTGAGCCATCCTGTCAATTTTGACCCAATCAATATCTTGTGGAGGCACTTTAAACTTCAGCCACGTAATCACCTCATCATATTTGTTCATCACTATGGGTGAAGGACCATGAGTTACTGGGTCTCTTTCAGGCTCACCCTCTGGCCAATCCACAGCAACTTTACAAGCAGGCCATAAATCCCTAGGGACCACAATCTCAAACAATGTGTTCAAATCGATCCAAAATACCTTTGAGATTTTCACTAATTGATCAACCTGTTTGTACCAACTCCACAGGTTTTTCTCTCAGCCTCAGGAAACCATTAGTACATGCCACAAGATCATCTCTATTTCAAGGTACATGGACATAACCTTCACTTGACACCTCCTGTATAGTAAAAGCTTTGACACCTGTTCTCCCTGATCTGGGATGAGCTTCTCCCGCTATTCTTTTGGAAGCTTTTCTTTTAACCAATCTCTCTTCCCATCTATCTAATGTACTCCAATCCCAAATGCTTTTATGAGTTCTTGAATTTGTGTTTTTAGCCCTGTTATCCTCAGAGTCTCAATATCCTGATCACTAAATGCAAGTCTGGGATTTTCCTGCTATGCTTTTGTTCATTCCATGTCAACATTGTACCTTTTAGACAGTTCAGATTCTTTCTTGTGTGACTGTCTTGCTCTCCTAGTAACATCTTTACTCATGAAGAGTAATTCAGCAGGTTGGTAAGAGTCTATCGGATAGAGTTTGAAGCTTCCATTTATCATTGCATCCAATTTAGTTTTCAATTTGAGCACATCAAGTAAGTCTACTATTACTGCTGATTTGATGAATCCCTGATTTGTTCCAGTACTCTGGCTCCCTGCAGATTTCTCATTATGCTTGTTCAACCGCTTCTCTAAATTTTGGACATCAAATAAATGTTAACTCACAGATTTTCCCTTCTCTGGAGTATCTTTCTCTCAGGCGTGCTATTCCACACATTTGGGAGTGTTTCCCATGCAGGAGAGTCAAGACCTGCTAATCCCAGAAAAGACCTCAAGGGTCCATACCATATCCAGTCTGCAACGCAGAAGGGTCTGCACTTCCTGCATAAGGCATGCTCACATTTACTTGGTCAACTGAGCAAATTTCAAATTCTAATTAACCACTTCCTTTTCCACTGTCCTCATTTCCGTAGGAGCTGACACTGCCTGATTCCTACTCCCAATCAGGCTGTGATAATACCAAGGCACTATAGGACCGATAGTAACCAGCACTTTAGAAGCATATGGAACCTACAAAGCCAAATTAGTGTTCCCATTTCCTGGGGTTAAAGTTTGTGCTCCCCCAGTTGATATGACCCCTACAACCCTACCACTAGGAGCAACTTATGACGAAGCACTGTCAGATAAATCCGTAATGTTCACATTTCCCCCACTTTCCATTAGCATCTTGTTATATGGAGGTAGACGTTCAGCCAACAACCCATCCAGAAGTGTATCAAGTGCATCACGGTCGATGCCTGCATCTTCCTCCTTACTCTGTTCTCTTCTCCTTTTCCCATCCTCATTTCCATTACTCGTTATGGTGGGGTACAATCTTGCTCCTTCAATCATGTCTAATCTCCATCTTTTCTGTTGATAATCACCCCTCACACCTCTGCATATGCACTCATCGCTTTTGTAATCATCTCTTGATGTTTATCTCATTGTTTTGCATGTGCCCCACATTCGAATGCATTAAGCTCTTCAAATTGTGTGGGTCTAGGTAATGGTTTAATTACAAATAATATTACTCTCAAATGGTTAAATATTCTCAAATTTAACGTACCATAGCAGGGAAACATCAATGTACCTTCTTTTCTGTGATCTTGTGAAATTTTTTAAGCCAAAAAATAGTATGTAGCCCTACTTGTGTCACCCTTGAATGTGCTGGTGTATCCTCTGGTGGTACTTCCTCGCCAACTATAATAAGCACCCCTACATCTCCTCATATCATATCTCTTATTGCCTTAAAACATCATTTTTTTAATCTCTTATTTCAACAATTTCAACTCAAATCAAATTCAGAAACATTTGTAAGTTCCGAAACAAAACGATCCCCAATAGCAGTCCAACATCCAAGAAACACTTTCGACCAATTTCAGCTGGGCCTTACACCAACCGGCCAATAGCAGTGTGGCACTCTATGGCATCACTCTCACTCCTCGCAGCAGTTCACCCTCCTTCACAATTTCTCCACACTCTTTCTTTCACTAAATTTCTTATACAAAACAACAGTTGTCTGCTCCACTAAAATATCAATAGAATTCAATCACCCAAGAACACATACATTCACAAATGAAACGTCGACCAGCGGGGATTTACTTGCAGATTGTGGCCACCCATGAAACAGCCCTGGTTCCTACGTGCTCCTGACCTTGGCAGCAGAGTGGGGAGGGATCGTCACGCCCCTGGACCCCTGGGGCGGAACGTGTTGAGCCAAGAGCGCGCTGTGCTACCAACTCCACTTGAGCTGGGGTGAGGCGGGTGTGCCTTTCCTGGCTGCGTCCTTCCAGGAGCACATAAGCTTCCCGTATAGGATTACAGACCTGCAAAGGCACTAGCAATCAACAGTGTGTCGAATGCACAGACTCTCCAGCACCTGTGGTGCAAATTAATGGCTGCAACTACTGCTGCAACTATTGCTGGTTAAACAACGGTCCTGAAGGAGGTGAGTCTCATAGACTATGCAATATTAACTCCTGCAGGACCAAGAGAGATATTAAGCACTACTGTACCCAGAACTAACAGCACCTGCACTGCTGTCACCTAGCGGCCGCTGGACCCATTCTCACAGGCACTCTCGTGCACATCGGGGGCCAGTGACTGCCTTTCCAAAGCCTCACCTGTCCGCTCTGGACAGTCGGCCAACCAAAGAGGCTGAGAACTCTTCGTTTCAGGAAGTACTTACTGTGTGCATCATCATAGAGGTCAAAAGTGGCAAGAAAGAGCAGCAGGTAGACAGAGCGTCTCTGACAGTAAAAATATGTATGACACCTTACGTAGAGGCCTCATGAAAGAAATATGTAACGCTTATTGGGGGCCTCACCTGTTGGACTCCAACCCTGGCGGGACTTCCTGTGCCTTCGTGCTATTGGGCATGCGCGTTGATGGTGTGGGGCAGGCATGGGGATCTCGCATAAAATGCAGCCTCTCCCCTGTGGCATGGGGCGCTTTGCGGCTCATTGGGGGGGCCTTACCTGCTGGACTCCATCCAACCCTGGTGGGATTTCCTGTCCCTGGGTGCTGTTAGGCATGCACACTGACGGCGATGGGGAGGCATGGTGATCGTGTAAAAAGCGCTGCCTCTCCCGTGTGGCACAGGACGCTTTGCCGTTCATCAGGAGCTTCACCGGCTGAATTCCATCCAACCCTGGTGGTACTCTCTGTCCAAGGGTGCTGTTGGGCATGCGTGCTGATGGCGAGGGGGAGGTGTAGTGATCGCGCATAAAGCGCTGCCTCTCCCCCCATTGTGCAGGGCTGGGTGAGCCTGTCCATGCACGTCATAGCCCAGAAGAGACTGGGCTGGGCCACCCTCTTGAAGTTTTGTCACAGAGAATTGACGCTTTTACAATCAGAAAAAGTACAGTGAGCTAGCGTAAAGCACCCCTAAAGCAACATCGAGAGTCGCATTTCCCCTCTGGGTTGGAGGGCCTCCCCTCACCCTTTTCCAGATATTGGGGTGGTATAGGGAAGAGGAAAGTAATCGAGGGTGGTTTGGGAGGGGCCTGCAAGAAGAAAAACAAAAACAAATTCTCAGTACAAGTCCGGCGGCAGGGGTGGGTGTGCTGGATAGAATCGCTAACTTATTACTCAAATGTGAGGGTCTTCTAGATCCTATTGTCACTGATAGTGAAGAAAGACCAAACCCGTTTACACACATGCTAGCCCAGTAAAAACTGGGTGTATTCTGAGTATTTTTAAGGGAGTAACAAGTAAGAAAACGATTTTGGAAGCTATAATGTGCATCGCATGAACCTGCCTAGCACTGATTGCGCTTCTACATGTAGGAATAGATTCTTACCCCTTCTAGAACCATCAGAATCCTTGGGCACCATAACTATCTCAGGTGTGCAGGCAGCAAGGGACGACATAGAGCCCGATGGACATAATTCAATACCTAGCCACCAAATAGCATGCACATAATTGGAAACAGGCCTTTTGGGGATCGAGAACATTGTAAATCATTTGCTCCACACAGATTCTCCATCTTTGTTGACTTGTGATCAATTTAATTGCCCAAGCCCTCTCCATTAAGAGAAGCCCTACATATTGACATAGACAAGACACTGCGAAAATTGATGCAAAAATAGAGGATCCACCCATTAAGAAATTTAAACCACAGATTATGGCCATTGCACAGGAAATTGGTACACTCAAAACAATGGTTAGTAGTCTCTCTCATGCATTAAATAAAGTACTCTCTGATGTACACCACATTAAATTCCAGTTTAGGGGTCTCAAACCTAGTGACCGAAGGGAGATTCACTCTGAAAGACAGACTTGCAGGGTGACTACGGGCTCCCTCGTGCAAACCCCGAATTTGGTATGCAGGGACCGCCCGACAGAGCGAAGTGCATCAGATCGTCTACAATCCACTAACTCTAACTCTTGCTGGGTAGACCAATAGCACGTAGGTCATCGTTAATCAGCAAATCAGATTGCGGCCAGGGGGCTCTTAGCCAGATCGATTCCCATAAGGCAAACTTGAAGCAAGTTCAACATGAAATAGCGAGGGTACCAGACACAAGATGCAAGGTACAGCTAATCAATATACCTAAACGTCCACCTTGGTTGACCTATAAAGATGAGGGCTCCTTAATAAACAAATGCACTCAATGGATACAACATGTGGGGGCTGTCGCTCGATAATAAGAGATGATGTCATAGGGGCAAAGCAATGCTTCCTCCAGGGGACCCTCTTGGATTATATTGCACTAACTCTCTCACACCGAGATCTAGTTGATAATTTAGTTGCTTTTGATGCTCATACTCTCCACTCAGTTAAAACCAGCATTCGATTTAAGTATACATTGCCTGAAACTACCCTATAGACCAGCAAACCTCACCTATCATCTCTTCCCATAGTGACAACACCAACAAGGGAGTTAGATTGATGTTTAGAGATATCCTCCCTAGTGCATAGTCAGGTCGCACCACCTGCATGTACCGTTAGAGTTAACAAGCTACAAGTACCAGTATAATCACCCCTGGACACCATCAACATAATTACAACTATGAGTCAACAGAACTTAAATTCTAAGGTAAAACACATTTGAGCTGTACCCTGTCTCATATCAATTATCATTAATGTCTTGGAATATTGCAAGGTTAAAATCTAAGGGGGTTTACCTAATTGGAATAGCTTTGTGGACCTGCATAACATCTGCATATTCCAGTAAACCTGATCTGTTGACCCACTATTTCACCCTAGGTACCTGAACTATTACATTCCTGCGATCCGGGGTAGTAAGGGTAAACCATCGGGGGTTTAACAATCTGGGTTAGACAAGACACAGTCTTTACAATACACGTACTCCCATCACAGTGCCAGATATTCTTACCATTCGTCTGTTGAATACTTAATACGGCAATATTGACACCTACAATGTCTATGCGAGAGGATTCAGAGGTGGGCAAAGGCCTGATACCGTTATGGCCCTAGATGAGCTGCTAGATGAACAATCAGGCACAGCCTCAATAATAGTAGCCGGGGATTTCAACGAAACGTTTGAGCTACTTGATAGTGATGATAACAATCTAGCAGGGGACGAAGACGCACAATGGGGCATACCTGGTCTTGAACCGACACCAATCAAAAGATGGACAGAGGCAGCTATCCAACTCAAAGCTATCTGTCTGGGAAGAGGTGTAAGGGCAGCCAGTTGTAGAACTAAATCTGATAGACAAGGGGCCACTATACATAGCAAGGGGCATCACTCAAGTCTCATTGACTATCTCCTAATTGATCTAAAACTATGGCCAATATTTAATTATATGTTCATTTCAGAAGAAACATGGGTATGCTAAATGACCTGCACATCCATTTGAGTTGTTGGTTCCTGACTTGTATAATAAAGAACATGTATTCCGGATGGTCGTATGATGTTAATATACCTAACCACTAAGGTACAAAAATACTTAGATTAAAAAAATCTATAGCACAATAGAATTCTAAACACATCTGGGCACGCCAATTCACTATATCTATCATCCAAAAAGCAACCGTCACAGCGTGAGAATAAAGATTGATAATACTCAAGAGAAGTAGTAGTACAATAAATCACGTATCATACTGTCCTTTCAGTTTGGAAAAAATATGAAAAGATATCTTGAATCAGGTTCTTCTTTTGAATTTATTTTTCAATTCACAATGGAATGAAAGGCAACGGCAGCCGACATTCAAAATTAAGGTGAGGTTGGTCTGTTTCAAGGCGAACCATGTCACAATTTAGGGCGAACCGGCACTGAATGGTTTCTTCCCTCTTTTCTTGAAGATTGACACACACGGGTGTCTAACAGGTTCATACTAATAAAAAAAAAATTGATACGTGATTTATTGGACTACTACTTCTCTTGAGTATCATCAATCTTTATTCTCACCCTGTGATGGTTGCTTTTTGGATGATAGATATAGTGAATTGGTGTGCCCAGATGTGTTTGTAATTTAATTATATGGCTGTAATAGAGAGAGATGAGATGAATCATAACCCATTGAGTTCAATCTTTGAATTTGAGAAACCAAAAGAGTTGATAAATCTCCCTGCTTTAGCATCCACTAGAAATCTGCTAATCTCCAATGATATGCATCAAGTCAAATGGTCAAAGTGAATGGAAAAACCCGACATATTGTCTAATATTATAAGGGATGTTGAGCATGCGCCTGCAGAAATTGAGGCGCTCCTGCCCTCTTCAAAGTCGCATGATGCTATTACAATCGCTCATAATGATTTCTCTGATAAAATATGATCCTACTTCATTAGACCTTACAGCGTTAAAGCTAATTCGATCAAGGCACAGCACCATTGGGTCAACAAAGAATGCAAACAATCACACAGGCAGGCGCGCAACACCCATTGGACTCAAAGGGCTTCAGCCCCCCCCCCCGTCGTGTGTGGCAGCCCGGGATGAGACAGCTTCTCGGGCACACGCACAGCCGCACCCGAGTACTTCACAGGTCTTTTAAAGACCATTTGCATGTTAATGAGGCCTCGGTGTTGTTTCACCCCTTCTAAGAGCCCCTGCAGCTCCACTCTGCCTATTGCTTAAAGATTCAGCCCCCCCCCCCCGAAATTTTTTCTCACCCCACCCGAAATTTGGCTCTAGTTGCACCTCTGCACACAGGCTTCCAGTGGAGGCCGTCAGATCGAAAAAATCTAGCAACATTAAAAAGGTGAGGAAACATTATAAGATAACGCAGGCCAGCACTAAAAAGAAGTGGGATGAAAATAGATTACTAGGCTTTAAATTGGCGTGCGCAATTACTAGGCTTTAAATTGGCGTGCGCAACTAATACTCTCCAACAATTTTGGAAACTAGTGAAATGGGGCAGGGGTGGCCATTTCCAACCTCCACAAAACCATGTACCTCCTGATGCTGGCGTCAAATATTTTGCAAAACCATATGCCAAAAAAGATGAGGATGAATGTGAGTTGCCAGATATTCCTAAACATTCATCAGAATTGGTCTTTGATCCAGTCAAAGTCAGAGCTGCCTTTAGTGTAATTACGGGGGGGGGGGGGGCAGATATGGATTGTATCCTGGCTGATGTTTCTCTACATGACAAGATGAAGTGGGCCAGGTATATTATGTTGTTAGCAAATGCCATAGCCCATGGAGCTCCCATCCCAGAATCCTGGAGGGGTGCGGAGATCATACCCATATACAAAAAAGGGGATAGGTCAATGCCAGGAAACTATAGGCCCATAAGCCTCATAGACTCTATACAAAAGTTGGTGGCTCGCCTAGTCCTGGCGAAGGTTCAGAATTGGATAGACGCCAATAATATCTTAACCCCTTTTCAGACAGGCTTTCGAGCACATGTCAGTACAATTAACCAAGTTTTCTGCTTTTTGTTAATCTCCTGGCAGACTGTTGTGATGGGTAAGGGCAGCATTTATGCTGCTTTTCTAGATCAAAAATCAGCCTTCGACTTAGTCTAACTCAAAAAGCTATGGATCTGCAATCTCTTATTGTTCGACTACACGAGAACACTCTCGCACACATTTTGTAGGGGGCCTATAGGGTAACATAACTGATCCCTTCCCGGTAGATAAGGGAGTGTGCCAAGGGCGCGAAATGGCCCCCAAATTATTTTCCTTATTTATAAACAGAGTCACTCAATTTTTATCTGAATTGCCTACAGATGCACCGGTACTAGCAGGTTCCAAGACTCTGATCCTCATGTTTGCTGATGAAACGCTCATTATTTCAAAAACTCCCAGCAGGCTGCAGCGCACGTTAGCCAGATTTGAGGATTTCAGCAGCATCCATGGGCTAGAAATGAATACAACCAAAAACAAA
Source organism: Triturus cristatus (assembly GCF_964204655.1). Taxonomy (NCBI): domain Eukaryota; kingdom Metazoa; phylum Chordata; class Amphibia; order Caudata; family Salamandridae; genus Triturus; species Triturus cristatus. The sequence continues at coordinate 656,030,543 of NC_140592.1, read as the reverse complement.
TTTATGTTTTTTAATCAGCATAGATCATTCAGGGGCAAAATTGATTTAGAATGGAAGCCAATCGAACAGGTAGACTCATTTACATACTTAGAAATCATATTGTATAAAAGAATGAGTTGGAGGCCACACATCGAAGCTATGCCATTGAAACACTGACAGTTAGGAGGTGTACTAAACAATGAATGTAAAACTTCTCTGACGAAACCTGTTAGTCCAGTATTGCAGATCTATAATGCCAAAGTGGTGAGCTTAGTCTTATATGGTTGAGAACTATGGGGGTTCTAGAAAATGACATAGCTTACCCCAGCAGAGAATAGGTTTCTCTGAATGATAACCAACCTACCGCAAAGCACTCCTATGACAGCCCTGCTTAACGATCTGGAAAATAATTTGTTAGCAGATATTGCTAGCCTATGCCCTATTTTATATTGGCGCAGAATAGGGTCCACCCCGAGCTGTCTACTTATGCCTAACGCACTCAAGGATGTCATCGAGGCTGATCAGACTACATTGAAACCTATTCTTATGTGTTGTTTGTTTGTCCAGCCTATAAAGCCCCAAGTAAGAGGAGGAAACTGACCTTTGCCCTGGGAATAACGTATCGAGGACTGCGAGGTCCAGCAGCCCTACACCTCCTGCTGCTGCTGCCTGCCTCTTCCTCAGGACCCGCCCCTGGACACCGGTCAAAGGCTCGCGGCCCCCGCTACGCGGGAGCCGCTCATGGAGGAAACTGACCTTTGCCCTGAGAATAACGTATCGAGGACTGCGAGGTCCAGCAGCCCTACACTTCCTGCTGCTGCTGCCTGCCTCTTCCTCAGGACCCGCCTCTCGACGTCACTACAATATTCCGCGCACACTTTTCCGCAGCGCGGATCACAGCGCGGGCAAAGCCCGGGACAAGGGCGGGCCCGTCTGAGCCCGTCAGAGACCGACTGAGGCCGGGACGGGGCACCCCTCTTGGTCTTGCTGTTGAACAGGTGAGCCGTACGCCAGTGAGTGTCCAAAACTTCATTGTATAGTTGATCGAGATTAAAACCTCCAACCTCGGGTGCTATCAGAACACTTTTCTGTGGTGTTCTGATTTGCTGCTATTTTCTTACGTTACCAATTGATTATGGCCACTGCCGGCGTCAAAATGGGCCGGAAGTCTGTGATTGGGACCGGAGTAGTTGGAACTCTGGATAGTTTTATAACCAGAGCTGCCTCAGTTTTGCAGAGGGAAATCGAACTGACAGAGAAAAGACTGTCTCTCGACTTAGTCCTTGACAAGCGCTCCTCACTGGGCAATATTGCCTCTGCCAAATCACCGGCAGCAACTAATCATTTACCTGCATTAGTTCACCATACAAATGCCTCACCCTTGAGTGGGAACGAAAATGTGGATGTTGCAGTAAATAACAGCGTCTGTATTGTGACTGACCCCGGCGACTCTTCTTGCCCCGTCTCTTCCATTGCTAAGATATTTGAAGGCACTACCAGATCTGGCCAACCCATCCACCCCGATGCCATTTCTACCAAGTTGCCGGAGAAGGCGGCGAAACGCAAAAGGGGTGGCCCACCAGCGCCGACCAACAAAAGACCTAAAGTACAAAAACGGACTAATGAGGGGGCATCTGAACCTGTGCCTACCATAGACTTGATGGCTGAACGCCTCGAGGCACCATCGGGCCCCGTATGGAACAATGATTTTTGGCAAAAGATGGAACAGCTTTTTACTGCGATTTGCCGCCCTATCTGCAACAGACTTGATTCCTTAGAAAATAGTCTTACTAATTTGGAATCTATGATTGTTTCATCTACCAGGTCTAAGGGCACAGGGGGCAGAGGGAGAAACACAGGAAGCTCTGTTGAGACTGGTGCCTCTGTCCCAACTCTATCAACTGCTCTGACAACTATTGCAGATCAACTTACTGTACAGGGCCAGAGCCAGGGATTGCCTATTGTCCCCCAAGTAGCTGCCCACGTCCCAGCCAGTATAGGGAGTCCTAGAAATAGAGCGAGCCCTGTAACTTCTAACATATTTGTGGCAAGCAGCCACAGCCCTCCCTCGACCTGAAATTACCCTGTTTGGATCTTCCTCCTGAATCTGCACCATATGTGGTGATCCTTGCTGGTGTTCCCATCCTGAATCAAGGATCAAGGGAGTCATTTCTTGATTTAAAAAACAAATGCATGCACTGGTTAAACTGTAATAAACCCCTTCCGAAACCGTGCTCAAGTGAGATCTTATTCGCCAGGAGAATTAACTGGGTTGGACATAGAGCCAAAGATGTTCAAGGAGATTGTGTAGTTATCAACTTTAGGAACACAAACACGGTCAGGTATATTTGCACATTCCAGCCAGGCCCTAATTCCAGCACCCATTCAGTAATTAGAGCTCTCCCCCTTACCTATTTTTACCCAGGACTGCATCACCTTAGTACTAATAATTTAAATAGGGGAAGGGCGGACATTGTGCGAACTGATAGGGTTGGATTACTCCCTCTTGATCTCAACACAATCCAAGGCCAAGACCGACCCTGTCCGCCCACGCTTGAAGCTTTCTACCACTCCAATAGATACAGCACCCTTGAGCAAGTGGATTGACGTTTGAACTCTAGTATTTCGAAACTGGCCCTAACCCCAGGGAATAAGTCAGAAATGGAAGGGTTGGCAAATAGGCCCATGCGGGAAAGTACAGAAAGGGCTCTGAGTTCATCATCCGCCATTAACCCTGTTGCTGACCAGATCCCACTTCTTAGTAAATCAAAGCCGAGTCCTTGTTTTCTATCTTGGAACGTGGCAGGTCTCAAGAGCAAACTGGACTGCGAGGACTGGGGTGCCTTCATAGGCGATTTTGATATCTGTCTGATGCAAGAGACATGGGAACTGGAAAATCTGCACAGGGTAGGTTTTGCATCTTTTAACATATTGGCTGTAACAAGTGGTAGGGGTAGACCCTCAGGGGGTCTTACCACCTGGGTGGCACTCCATCTGGGTGCCTCGGCAAGGCAGATCCATACCAACTCGGAAGATATTCAATGTACCTTACTAGTGCTGCCAAATAATATCTATTTGCCTCTCCTGAATGTCTATTCAAGACCTTCCCAGGGCGGTCGGGAATCTGAGGTCATGGAATTGCTTAATAAATTTATCCTGACCCTGGACCCAGAATATTTCGTGGTCGTAGGTGGCGACTTCAATTGCCAATACGAACCACTCTGTGTGTCGGTCTTAGACGATCCAAACACAGAGAACGAATACCGAAATATCCCCGATCCTATGATTCCAAAGGTCAAAGCATGGACCCCTCTGGCCCTTCAAATCTCCGCTCTCACCCTTTCCTTGTCATTGAGGGCTTGCAATGGGAGATTCGATTCTGACAGACCAGGACGAGCTACCTTCAATAGGGTAGGTCATACCTCCATCCTTGACTATATCCTTATTGAAACTAGATCTTGGGACAAGGTGCTTGATTTTAGGGTGCTAGATCGAAATGATAGCGATCATAATGCTTTGGCTGTAACCTTTAAACCAGGCTGTTGGGGTATGAGCACCTATGACGTACCATTATCCACCACTGCACAACTCCCCATATTACACAACAACAAACGAAGGGTGAGATGGCCGCGCATTGCCGTAAGTCCAAATAAAATTTCAGAAATTTACAGCCTTGCCCTACCTCACCTTGTTGAAATGTCTGAGGTGGATTTATCTCGATCTCCACTAGTACATGCAACTGGACCAACAGGCATTCACCTACAGTTAGTAGATAAACTCTCGAAGGTGTTTTGTCTGACAGGGTCCGCGAGGCCCCATTTGCCCAAAAGGCAACCGTGGTACTCTGCCGAGTGCAGGAAATCGAAGAGTGAGCTACTTATCGCCACCAAAACCCTCGATAGAGACAGGATCAAAGTAGCAAGGGCCAAATACAAACAAACCTTAGAAAGGGCAAAAAAACATTGGGAGTTCGACATCTGGGAAGAATTAAGATTTACTTTAGTAGCGAAGGACTTTAGGGGCTTCTGGACAACCGTTAGTAAAGGCAGGAAAGAAGCAGGAATGACCCCATTCCCAAATACAGCCCCAGCTGTATGGGAAGCTCATTATGGAGGTCTTTACTCAAGCCCAAACATTAACGCTCCTCCTTCGCCTATTTTTCCTCCCAGACCCACCATTCAAACAGAGGCTATGACTTTTTTTTAAATTTTTTTTTTATTGAATTTCTTGTGTCAGAGTTACAATTTGACAATAACATAAGTTGGCGAACAGAGAATAAAGATATAAATGGCATGAAGAAAATAATTTGCATAAATTGGCAAGCAGAAAATAAAAATACAGAGTAACATGGAGAAAATAATTTACGAAATACAGAGGCTATGACGATGATAACCATAAAGGAGGTGGAAATGGCTATCCATCTATTAATACCCAAAAAAGTGCCGGGATTGGACAAAATCCCTGGCGACCTCTACCGCTCTGAACCAATGATCTGAGTGCCATACCTTTGTATCCTATTTAATTCCATTCTGTCGGGTGGTGATCTACCAGAGTCTTGGCTAGGCGCGGAGATCGTGCCTATATTTAAGAAAGGCTGTCCTTTAAAACCATCAAATTATAGGCCCATCAGCTTAATTGACATTACTCAGAAGCTGTTTGGGCGTATAATATTGGACAGACTCCAGGCCTGGGAGACTGAAAATAACATCTTAAGTATACTGCAAGCAGGATTCAGAAAGGGCACCTCCACCGTGGACCAGATCTTCCGACTCCAGGTCATACATTGGAAGACCGTGAGCTTAGAGGGTGGCAGCCTCTATCTCATTTTTGTTGACCTGAGGTCGGCATTCGACCTGGTCCCGCGAGAAAAACTGTGGAAGGTGCTTCTGGCTCTTAATGTCCCCTTGTATCTTTTGGACACTGTCAGCAGACTTCACACACAAAATTTTGCCCAGGTTAGATGCGGCAAATATGGCAAGCTTTCTTCCCGTTTTCCCGTAAATCGTGGAGTCCGACAGGGATGCGTGTTGGCACCCACATTATTCTGTCTATATATCAATGGGCTCATTAAGCATCTGGAAGGTATTAGGGATATAGATGCGCCCAGACTTGCCACGGGTTTGGTGCCAGCGTTGATGTTCGCTGACGACACTCTTTTGTTATCGCGAACATCAACTGGCATCCAACGTATTCTGGATGGCTTTGTGGATTTCTGCGCAGAAAGAGGCTTAGAGATCAATTTGGCTTAAACCAAATACGTGATCCTAAATCCCCCCAAACATACACGGCCAAACCCAGTCCTGAATGGTGTTTACCTTGAGCGGGTAACTACATTCAGTTATCTGGGGATTTTATTACAAGAAAACTTTGGCTGGGGTGGTCAAATTGCCAATTCTGTGCTAAAACTTGCCCAAACCACCGGGGGAATATCCCAAGTATTCAGGGGTTCGGTCTCCAAACCAGTGTCCCCAGCACTAGAAATATATAGGACACAAGTAAGAGCAGCCTCCATATATGGAGCAGAACTGTGGGGCCATTCCAGGATACACAGCCTGAAAACTTATTCGTGAGGAGTCTGTTGGGCCTTCCCTCCAGCTCCCCGTTGACCCCTATCAGGTTGGACTGTGGGTTATTACCCATGGAACAAGTGGTAATGTTGCGCCCATTGATATATTGGAAGAGACTATGGTCTAATGATGAGTTGGGATTCTATTGTGAGGAATTCAAGGGAGTCTGGTCCCAACTAAAGAGCAAGAATATCCCCTGGCTGAGATTCGTCAGGGATACTTGCACCAAGATTGGCCTTCCTGAATTATGGACCACTCCGGAGGTCTCATGCCTGGTCCTACCCAAAGCAAAATTGGTTGAACAGTTTAAAAATTACCATCTTGCGCGTTTGTAGGAATGCCCCAAGATCGGCAGGCTGACGGCTGCGTTCCTCCAAATTAAAGATAATTACAGGAAAGAGGAGTTTTTAGATTTGGTCAGTCCGCCGGCCGCGAGGAAGCTTTATTGCCAACTGAGAATGGGTTGTCTCCCGCTCGGGTCATTTACATCTGGCTGGGATGCCAACAAAATCACCGCCTGCCCGGCCTGTAGCTATATATTGGAGGATGAAAAACATGTTTTCTTTTTCTGCCCAATATATCTACCCCAAAGGAAACGCTGGATTAAGCCCCTATGTAACAATCTTGGTTTTAGAGAATGCGAAAAAGCAATGAGAGTCTTAAAGTATAACACTAAACCCCCGATAGTTTTTGCAGTCTCCCGGTTCCTTAACTCTGTTTGGTTATCACGTAGGAAATTTTTATAATCAACCATCCTGTCAAAAACTTTTCTGTTTTACTTGAATGTACTGCAATATCTTTGATAAATGAATGGATTGGTTGTGTTTTTTTTATGTTTTCTTTTATTGTATTATCTATTGTGAAATTTCTTGTTGCTTTTATGGTCATTGAACCGAAATAAAGTTTAATGAAGAAGAAATGGCTCTTGCAGACTAGCAAGAACTTAGGAACCAAATGTTGCCCTGCAAATTTTATGTACAAACCCCTACGATATGCAATTCTTGTTGCTAAGTTTTTAAATTGGAGGTGGATCATAAGGTAAAAATTGTTGCCCCCCACAGCGCAATAGTAAGGGTTTTATTCTTTGCATTTAAATATCAATCATTGTGCTTGATTATGCGTTAATGAGGATTTTTTGCACTGCCCATGATGTGAAATCAGTACTCTATCTATATGTAAATTCTAGTGATTGTAATGTTAAATCCCCCATATTTTTATGCATTTACATATCATGTTGTTTTTATGAAACACACTATGCTTACTTGTACTGTGATGAGGCAACATCCCACTTCCACTTGTACAAGTACAAAGTATATTTTATTCTTTTATCATAATATTTATTTCTTTTAAATTATAATGGTGCTTTTATGACATGTATTGTGGAAATAAAGCTGATTGATGATGACTTATCAGTATAGTTTTCCCTTCTGTGCAAAAAGGACCACCACATAAACTTCAACTGTCATTTGCACATGACGTTCCCTGACTCAATTTGGGCCATCGACAACATCTCACGACAAACCTTACAAGACTTAGCAGACAAATATAGTATGAAGAAAGAAAATAAAGAAAGTTGTCAGCAGTGAAGCCTTCAGTAGAAGTTCTCCAAGCATGGGTCAAGTAGCATGAAGCCACACAAGCATAGCTCTGTACCCTACGAAATCTCAAAAGGTGTGCATCCCACTAAGTAACAATAGGCAATATTAACTGCATTTGAAAGGAGCATGTCCCATGTGACCTTGCCTCGAGTACTTTTCCATTGGCCAGGCTTGATTCTTCTTACACAGATGAGTGATCCTCTTCGTCCTTAGCCATTCTTCTCCTCCATGGGAACTCATCTCAATGCTGGTTACCACATTTCTCTCATGCTACTTTGTCCTTTCACGTCTCACTATCAAACAAAATAATAACTCTTCTATGTTAACTAACAAGGATTTATCCACACCTGCATTGGAGACAAAATACACCAAAAACACTCCGCATTGAAGGTAAAGGACAAATCATATGTTAACTGCATCGTATATTTGCACTGAAATACAGGGTTAGGCTAAAATAAATAACACATGAAGTTAAATGAACACACATTAGGCCTGAATAATAGGGGCCAAAATTCCGTTCGCAGAAATTGCGATATTTTGGCATTTTTGCGTTCCGAAAATGTCAAAATTTCCGCATTCCGCAGCTTAGCGATAATTTGTTTCTTGCTCGCGCTGTAAAATAATACATTCTCGCGTGCGCGCGATCGCCTTACCTGAATCCCCGCGTTCGCCGACAAGTTTTCCCGACCCGGTCGTGTTCTCCACGAGATGTTGGATTGTTGGTAGCCATTTTGCGCTGTCTCGCGACAGTTCGCAGCCGCATTAACGTAATTTGTCGCGCGATCACGTCATTTGTCGCGCGATCACGTCTTTCTTCTCGCGATCATGCACCGCGCGAGTATGAGAAGATTGAGATCTCGAACACGTCATTCTACATCGTGAGCGAGAGGGTGAGGATGCGGGCATGTCTAATTGAACGCGAACAGGAGAAAGAGACTCCGAACACGTCATATCCAATGCGACAGGGACAAAGAGAACGCGATCATGTCATTTTCGACAAGCCGGCGGAAGTAATGTGAAGCTCGAGAACTCGAATATGTAAAATTTTCAATTTGGAGAGGAATATCAGCTCTAGCAGCATGAAACCTTCTGCAAATGCTGATTTTGGATGAAAACAACTCCTTACATTGACATTTGGCTGTCCTTTTTTGTGCAAGGAGTCCTTTTTTTAAAAGGTGGAGAGAGGGAGGAAGTGACACAGAATCTCCAACTTCCTGTTCCTGTCCAGCAGGCTCCTCCCAGTGCTTTGTCCATCTCCTGCTCTTTCTGCCTTTGGATTTGGAGCTGGAAAGATCACTCTTTTTGTCTGCTGCATCATTGCAATTGGATTTGAGGATTTTTGGAATAGGATATTTTACAAGTAAGTGGTTGTTGTGTCTGTTTGATTGTGGGCATTGCAGTTGTTGTAACTACAATTTATTTTTGATAATTAATTATCATCATTCCTTTTTTTATTTTTTATTTTGTGGGTAGTAGTAGTAGGCCCGAGCTAGCCATGGGCATGTCCTCATGGGTGTGTGCATGATGAAGCAACTGTTCCTTTTGTTGTTTTTTGAATGTATTTCATTTTCAAGCACATTTAGGGCATGGATGGCATTGGATTGAGTTGGGGAAGTGTGTTTTTTGGGGGTGGCCTTTGTGATGTTGTTGGGCCTGGCCATGTGGCTGGTGGCCATTTTGAAGCCTAGGCCTGCAAGCTTGCCTGGCCTTGTCTGCCAACAGGCCTGCTTTTTCATCCACTAGGATCAGAGCAGGTAGCCACAGCTTTATTAATCTTGTGTTTTCTGTGTGGTCTGCTAAATTTAGACATCATTTAGGGCATGGATGGCATTGGATTGAGTTGGGGAAGTGTGTTTTTTGGGGGTGGCCTTTGTGATGTTGTTGGGCCTGGCCATGTGGCTGGTGGCCATTTTGAAGCCTAGGCCTGCAAGCTTGCCTGGCCTTGTCTGCCAACAGGCCTGCTTTTTCATCCACTAGGATCAGAGCAGGTAGCCACAGCTTTATTAATCAAGTGTTTTCTGTGTGATCAGTGATCCTCTTCGTCCTTAGCCATTCTTCTCCTCCATGGGAACTCATCTCAATGCTGGTTACCACATTTCTCTCATGCTACTTTGTCCTTTCACGTCTCACTATCAAACAAAATAATAACTCTTCTATGTTAACTAACAAGGATTTAACCACACCTGCATTGGAGACAAAATACACCAAAAACACTCCGCATTGAAGGTCAAGGGCAAATCATATGTTAACTGCATCGTATATTTGCACTGAAATACAGGGTTAGGCTAAAATAAATAACACATGAAGTTAAATGAACACACATTAGGCCTGAATAATAGGGGCCAAAATTCCGTTCGCAGAAATTGCGATATTTTGGCATTTTTGCGTTCCGAAAATGTCAAAATTTCCGCATTCCGCAGCTTAGCGATAATTTGTTTCTTGCTCGCGCTGTAAAATAATACATTCTCGCGTGCGCGCGATCGCCTTACCTTAATCCCCGCGTTCGCCGACAAGTTTTCCCGACCCGGTCGCGTTCTCCACGAGATGTTGGATTGTTGGTAGCCATTTTGCGCTGTCTCGCGACAGTTCGCAGCCGCATTAACGTAATTTGTCGCGCGATCACGTCATTTGTCGCGCGATCACGTCTTTGTTCTCGCGATCATGCACCGCGCGAGTATGAGAAGATTGAGATCTCGAACACGTCATTCTACATCGTGAGCGAGAGGGTGAGGATGCGGGCATGTCTAATTGAACGCGAACAGGAGAAAGAGACTCCGAACACGTCATATCCAATGCGACAGGGACAAAGAGAACGCGATCATGTCATTTTCGACAAGCCGGCGGAAGTAATATGAAGCTCGAGAACTCGAATATGTAAAATTTTCAATTTGGAGAGGAATATCAGCTCTAGCAGCATGAAACCTTCTGCAAATGCTGATTTTGGATGAAAACAACTCCTTACATTGACATTTGGCTGTCCTTTTTTGTGCAAGGAGTCCTTTTTTTAAAAGGTGGAGAGAGGGAGGAAGTGACACAGAATCTCCAACTTCCTGTTCCTGTCCAGCAGGCTCCTCCCAGTGCTTTGTCCATCTCCTGCTCTTTCTGCCTTTGGATTTGGAGCTGGAAAGATCACTCTTTTTGTCTGCTGCATCATTGCAATTGGATTTGAGGATTTTTGGAATAGGATATTTTACAAGTAAGTGGTTGTTGTGTCTGTTTGATTGTGGGCATTGCAGTTGTTGTAACTACAATTTATTTTTGATAATTAATTATCATCATTCCTTTTTTTATTTTTTATTTTGTGGGTAGTAGTAGTAGGCCCGAGCTGGCCATGGGCATGTCCTCATGGGTGTGTGCATGATGAAGCAACTGTTCCTTTTGTTGTTTTTTGAATGTATTTCATTTTCAAGCACATTTATGGCATGGATGGCATTGGATTGAGTTGGGGAAGTGTGTTTTTTGGGGGTGGCCTTTGTGATGTTGTTGGGCCTGGCCATGTGGCTGGTGGCCATTTTGAAGCCTAGGCCTGCAAGCTTGCCTGGCCTTGTCTGCTAACAGGCCTGCTTTTTCATCCACTAGGATCAGAGCAGGTAGCCACAGCTTTATTAATCTTGTGTTTTCTGTGTGGTCTGCTGAATTTAGACATCATTTAGGGCATGGATGGCATTGGATTGAGTTGGGGAAGTGTGTTTTTTGGGGGTGGCCTTTGTGATGTTGTTGGGCCTGGCCATGTGGCTGGTGGCCATTTTGAAGCCTAGGCCTGCAAGCTTGCCTGGCCTTGTCTGCCAACAGGCCTGCTTTTTCATCCACTAGGATCAGAGCAGGTAGCCACAGCTTTATTAATCAAGTGTTTTCTGTGTGATCTGTTGAATTTAGACATCATTTAGGGCATGGATGGCATTGGATTGAGTTGGGGAAGTGTGTTTTTTGGGGGTGGCCTTTGTGATGTTGTTGGGCCTGGCCATGTGGCTGGTGGCCATTTTGAAGCCTAGGCCTGCACGCTTGCCTGGCCTTGTCTGCCAACAGGCCTGCTTTTTCATCCACTAGGATCAGAGCAGGTAGCCACAGCTTTATTAATCAAGTGTTTTCTGTGTGGTCTGTTGAATTTAGACATCATTTAGGGCATGGATGGCATTTGATTGAGTTGGGGAAGTGTGTATTTTGGGGGTGGCCTTTGTGATGTTGTTGGGCCTGGCCATGTGGCTGGTGGCCATTTTGAAGCCTAGGCCTGCAAGCTTGCCTGGCCTTGTCTGCCAACAGGCCTGCTTTTTCATCCACTAGGATCAGAGCAGGTAGCCACAGCTTTATTAATCTTGTGTTTTCTGTGTGGTCTGCTGAATGTAGACATCATTTAGGGCATGGATGGCATTGGATTGAGTTGGGGAAGTGTGTTTTTTGGGGGTGGCCTTTGTGATGTTGTTGGGCCTGGCCATGTGGCTGGTGGCCATGTTGAAGCCTAGGCCTGCAAGCTTGCCTGGCCTTGTCTGCCAACAGGCCTGCTTTTTCATCCACTAGGATCAGAGCAGGTAGCCACAGCTTTATTAATCAAGTGTTTTCTGTGTGATCTGTTGAATTTAGACATCATTTAGGGCATGGATGGCATTGGATTGAGTTGGGGAAGTGTGTTTTTTGGGGGTGGCCTTGGTGATGTTGTTGGGCCTGGCCATGTGACTGGTGGCCATTTTGAAGCCTAGGCCTGCACGCTTGCCTGGCCTTGTCTGCCAACAGGCCTGCTTTTTCATCCACTAGGATCAAAGCAGGTAGCCACAGCTTTATTAATCAAGTGTTTTCTGTGTGGTCTGTTGAATTTAGACATCATTTAGGGCATGGATGGCATTTGATTGAGTTGGGGAAGTGTGTATTTTGGGGGTGGCCTTTGTGATGTTGTTGGGCCTGGCCATGTGGCTGGTGGCCATTTTGAAGTCTAGGCCTGCAAGCTTGCCAGGCCTTGTCTGCCAACAGGCCTGCTTTTTCATCCACTAGGATCAGAGCAGGTAGCCACAGCTTTATTAATCTTGTGATTTCTGTGTGGTCTATTGAATTTAGACATCATTTAGGGCATGGATGGCATTGGATTGAGTTGGGGAAGTGTGTTTTTTGGGGGTGGCCTTTGTGATGTTGTTGGGCCTGGCCATGTGGCTGGTGGTCATTTTGAAGCCTAGGCCTGCAAGCTTGCCTGGCCTTGTCTGCCAACAGGCCTGCTTTTTCATCCACTAGGATCAGAGCAGGTAGCCACAGCTTTATTAATCAAGTGTTTTCTGTGTGATCTGTTGAATTTAGACATCATTTAGGGCATGGATGGCATTGGATTGAGTTGGGGAAGTTTGTTTTTTGGGGGTGGCCTTTGTGATGTTGTTGGGCCTGGCCATGTGGCTGGTGGTCATTTTGAAGCCTAGGCCTGCAAGCTTGCCTGGCCTTGTCTGCCAACAGGCCTGCTTTTTCATCCACTAGGATCAGAGCAGGTAGCCACAGCTTTATTAATCAAGTGTTTTCTGTGTGATCTGTTGAATTTAGACATCATTTAGGGCATGGATGGCATTGGATTGAGTTGGGGAAGTGTGTTTTTTGGGGGTGGCCTTTGTGATGCTGTTGGGCCTGGCCATGTGGCTGGTGGCCATTTTGAAGCCTAGGCCTGCAAGCTTGCCTGGCCTTGTCTGCCAACAGGCCTGCTTTTTCATCCACTAGGATCAGAGCAGGTAGCCACAGCTTTATTAATCAAGTGTTTTCTGTGTGATCAGTGATCCTCTTCGTCCTTAGCCATTCTTCTCCTCCATGGGAACTCATCTCAATGCTGGTTACCACATTTCTCTCATGCTACTTTGTCCTTTCACGTCTCACTATCAAACAAAATAATAACTCTTCTATGTTAACTAACAAGGATTTAACCACACCTGCATTGGAGACAAAATACACCAAAAACACTCCGCATTGAAGGTCAAGGACAAATCATATGTTAACTGCATCGTATATTTGCACTGAAATACAGGGTTAGGCTAAAATAAATAACACATGAAGTTAAATGAACACACATTAGGCCTGAATAATAGGGGCCAAAATTCCATTCGCAGAAATTGCGATATTTTGGCATTTTTGCGTTCCGAAAATGTCAAAATTTCCGCATTCCGCAGCTTAGCGATAATTTGTTTCTTGCTCGCGCTGTAAAATAATACATTCTCGCGTGCGCGCGATCGCCTTACCTTAATCCCCGCGTTCGCCGACAAGTTTTCCTGACCCGGTCGCGTTCTCCACGAGATGTTGGATTGTTGGTAGCCATTTTGCGCTGTCTCACGACAGTTCGCAGCCGCATTAACGTAATTTGTCGCGCGATCACGTCATTTGTCGCGCGATCACGTCTTTCTTCTCGCGATCATGCACCGCGCGAGTATGAGAAGATTGAGATCTCGAACACGTCATTCTACATCGTGAGCGAGAGGGTGAGGATGCGGGCATGTCTAATTGAACGCGAACAGGAGAAAGAGACTCCGAACACGTCATATCCAATGCGACAGGGACAAAGAGAACGCGATCATGTCATTTTCGACAAGCCGGCGGAAGTAATATGAAGCTCGAGAACTCGAATATGTAAAATTTTCAATTTGGAGAGGAATATCAGCTCTAGCAGCATGAAACCTTCTGCAAATGCTGATTTTGGATGAAAACAACTCCTTACATTGACATTTGGCTGTCCTTTTTTGTGCAAGGAGTCCTTTTTTTAAAAGGTGGAGAGAGGGAGGAAGTGACACAGAATCTCCAACTTCCTGTTCCTGTCCAGCAGGCTCCTCCCAGTGCTTTGTCCATCTCCTGCTCTTTCTGCCTTTGGATTTGGAGCTGGAAAGATCACTCTTTTTGTCTGCTGCATCATTGCAATTGGATTTGAGGATTTTTGGAATAGGATATTTTACAAGTAAGTGGTTGTTGTGTCTGTTTGATTGTGGGCATTGCAGTTGTTGTAACTACAATTTATTTTTGATAATTAATTATCATCATTCCTTTTTTTATTTTTTATTTTGTGGGTAGTAGTAGTAGGCCCGAGCTGGCCATGGGCATGTCCTCATGGGTGTGTGCATGATGAAGCAACTGTTCCTTTTGTTGTTTTTTGAATGTATTTCATTTTCAAGCACATTTAGGGCATGGATGGCATTGGATTGAGTTGGGGAAGTGTGTTTTTTGGGGGTGGCCTTTGTGATGTTGTTGGGCCTGGCCATGTGGCTGGTGGCCATTTTGAAGCCTAGGCCTGCAAGCTTGCCTGGCCTTGTCTGCCAACAGGCCTGCTTTTTCATCCACTAGGATCAGAGCAGGTAGCCACAGCTTTATTAATCTTGTGTTTTCTGTGTGGTCTGCTGAATTTAGACATCATTTAGGGCATGGATGGCATTGGATTGAGTTGGGGAAGTGTGTTTTTTGGGGGTGGCCTTTGTGATGTTGTTGGGCCTGGCCATGTGGCTGGTGGCCATTTTGAAGCCTAGGCCTGCAAGCTTGCCTGGCCTTGTCTGCCAACAGGCCTGCTTTTTCATCCACTAGGATCAGAGCAGGTAGCCACAGCTTTATTAATCAAGTGTTTTCTGTGTGATCTGTTGAATTTAGACATCATTTAGGGCATGGATGGCATTGGATTGAGTTGGGGAAGTGTGTTTTTTGGGGGTGGCCTTTGTGATGTTGTTGGGCCTGGCCATGTGGCTGGTGGCCATTTTGAAGCCTAGGCCTGCACGCTTGCCTGGCCTTGTCTGCCAACAGGCCTGCTTTTTCATCCACTAGGATCAGAGCAGGTAGCCACAGCTTTATTAATCAAGTGTTTTCTGTGTGGTCTGTTGAATTTAGACATCATTTAGGGCATGGATGGCATTTGATTGAGTTGGGGAAGTGTGTATTTTGGGGGTGGCCTTTGTGATGTTGTTGGGCCTGGCCATGTGGCTGGTGGCCATTTTGAAGTCTAGGCCTGCAAGCTTGCCAGGCCTTGTCTGCCAACAGGCCTGCTTTTTCATCCACTAGGATCAGAGCAGGTAGCCACAGCTTTATTAATCTTGTGATTTCTGTGTGGTCTATTGAATTTAGACATCATTTAGGGCATGGATGGCATTGGATTGAGTTGGGGAAGTGTGTTTTTTGGGGGTGGCCTTTGTGATGTTGTTGGGCCTGGCCATGTGGCTGATGGTCATTTTGAAGCCTAGGCCTGCAAGCTTGCCTGGCCTTGTCTGCCAACAGGCCTGCTTTTTCATCCACTAGGATCAGAGCAGGTAGCCACAGCTTTATTAATCAAGTGTTTTCTGTGTGATCTGTTGAATTTAGACATCATTTAGGGCATGGATGGCATTGGATTGAGTTGGGGAAGTTTGTTTTTTGGGGGTGGCCTTTGTGATGTTGTTGGGCCTGGCCATGTGGCTGGTGGTCATTTTGAAGCCTAGGCCTGCAAGCTTGCCTGGCCTTGTCTGCCAACAGGCCTGCTTTTTCATCCACTAGGATCAGAGCAGGTAGCCACAGCTTTATTAATCAAGTGTTTTCTGTGTGATCTGTTGAATTTAGACATCATTTAGGGCATGGATGGCATTGGATTGAGTTGGGGAAGTGTGTTTTTTGGGGGTGGCCTTTGTGATGTTGTTGGGCCTGGCCATGTGGCTGGTGGCCATTTTGAAGCCTAGGCCTGCAAGCTTGCCTGGCCTTGTCTGCCAACAGGCCTGCTTTTTCATCCACTAAGATCAGAGCAGGTAGCCACAGCTTTATTAATCAAGTGTTTTCTGTGTGATCTGTTGAATTTAGACATCATTTAGGGCATGGATGGCATTGGATTGAGTTGGGGAAGTGTGTTTTTTGGGGGTGGCCTTTGTGATGTTGTTGGGCCTGGCCATGTGGCTGGTGGCCATTTTGAAGCCTAGGCCTGCAAGCCTGCCTGGCCTTGTCTGCCAACAGGCCTGCTTTTTTATCCACTACGATCAGAGCAGGTAGCCACAGCTTTATTAATCTAGTGTTTTCTGCGTGGTCTGTTGAATTTAGACATCATTTAGGGCATGGATGGCATTGAATTGAGTTGGGGAAGTGTGTTTTTTGGGGTGGCCTTTCTGATGTTGGTTGTCTTAAAGACATGCTTTTGTTGTATGTGTCTGGTGTGTTGGTGTGCAATGCATGCACCCTGCAGACCTTTTTGGGGCCTGTGAATGTTCGTATTTTCATTTTGTTGCATTAAAAAGGCAGAGCAGTGTGCTTTAGCATGCATCCTTTACCTGGCTTTTATAGGCCTTTTGTCAGCTCCTGGTGTTTCCCAGGCCCCCGGCTTGTTTGTGATTTGTGAGTGTCCATGTGGGTGGTGGCCTTTTTTGGTGTTTGGACTGTGAGTTATTAGTTTCCTGCTTTTGCCATAGGCCTGCATGGTTTTCCTATTGGCTATTTGGCTTACTGCTTCCATCCATCCACCCCCTTTGCCAGCAGCAGCTCCATGGATGCTGAGATGCTCAAATAATTTAATGGTCCACCCCACTTTCATCACATTTTTATTTTGGTGGTTATTATTAACGTTCCTATCCTTCCTGAGAGTGTAGTGTGTGGCTGTACACAGTAATATAACATAGCTCTAGGTTAAAAAAAAAGTCATAAATGGCTAGACTATCTTTTGTTTGCACTAGTACAGTACTAAGTAACTGAACCACAACAACAAATGCAACATTTCACTGATGTTCGTCTCCTGTCTTATTTGCTTTTAGGTTCACAAAAGACAGAGTAGGAGGTGTCATCAGCATCACCCGGCTACCCGTTGTACTGCCAGCCAGACAGAAGTCCTGCTGCGCATCACGTCCACATGTGACCAGAACTTGTTGTGCATCTGCATCCTGCCTGACACCTGAAGAAGATGGCCCCAAAGAAAGGTACCAGGTCCAGTACCAAGAAAGTTGCCGGTGAGAAGAAGGAACAGAAAAAGGAAGTGCCATTAACCACAACTGGTGGTGTGCCGGCCAATGTTTTTTTTGGCACCAAAGCGTTGTCCGGGAACCAAGCTGGGAGCAGCACAGTGGTCCAACCCCACCAACCTAGGCCCAAGGGCATTAGTGTCGCAGAGGTAGCCAGTCTACTAACGAGCAGCGATGTTGAAGAAATGTCATTACCGCAAAGTAGTACACAATCAAGTTCAACGCAGGCGCAAACTCAGCAGATCAGTGTCAAGCCGCCGCAACAAGAACAGCAGCAGCCGCCGCAACAAGAACAGCAGCAGCCGCCGCAACAAGAACAGCAGCAGCCGCCGCAACAAGAACAGCACCAGCCGCCGCAACAAGAACAGCAGCAGCCGCCGCAACAAGAACAGCAGCAGCCGCCGCAACAAGAACAGCAGCAGCCGCCGCAACAGCCCACCATAGTAGTTGTTGCTCCTGACGTAGGGGCATTTCAGGAAATCGAGCTTCCTGCAGACAAAGTGGAGCAAAGTCAAACCACTGTTTCAGAAGATCTATTGTCTTCCAGACCACCAGCAAGGAAAAGGAGGCTTAGTCCATCATCTTCTTCTTCAAGCCCCGCTTCTGATGATCGTGATGACACTTGGGTCCCACCAGCTCGGTCTGAGAGTGATATACGCCACAAGACAATGCTTCTGAAAAGGAAGGTCCCAGAAAAACTTAGAGTTATGGAGGTAGATGTAGAAGAGGGGGGTGATGATGTTGATGAAGACGAGCCAGTCATCACGCACATTACTCCCGCCCCAAAGGGATTGGAGACCGACATTCTCACCCTATCCAGAAAGGCTGCTACTGAGCGGGATGTAGCATGGATCTCACCAACACAGGTTACACCACCACTACCTCCAGCTGCCATATTTTCCAAGGCCCGGCAGGGACCTACATCCAGCTCAACCATCTCAGTAGGAAGTGGTAGTAAAAGTCACAGTGTAGGTGGACAGGGTCACATATTTTCAAGCACCCCCTCAAGTTCACCTGGTGTTGAAAGTGGTACATCCAGCAGTGCCAGAAAGTTCTCCTCCCCAGTTTGGGACTTCTTTTCTGTTAGCGCCAAGGAGGAGAACGTTGCTATATGCTCAATTTGTCGGCAAGGTGTTCGGCGTGGTAAGCTTGCTACAAACTATGGTACCGGAGGACAAGCAAGTCATCTAAAAATACACCACACTATTGTGTGGGAGGATCACCTACTTAAGTTAAAAGAAAGTAGAAAAACTAAACCCATTGAAGTTAGTCAGGAATCAGGGAGCGATATTATTGTGGTGGAAGGTGAAGAACAGGGAGGCATTTCTAGCCCTGTCTCCAGTAGTGCAGTCACTGCAGTGGTAACGCCCACATCCTCCTCAGTAACATCAGAGTGGCACCGCAGTAAGAGCCATACTCAGAGTGTGGGTGAGAAACCAAGGCGACCGGCGAGTACCTCAATGAGACAATCTGTGTCGTTGAGCCTTAGTGGGTTAATGAAAACAGCACCACTAAGGAAAGTAAGCCAGCCTACCATTGAGAGCATGTTTAGGTTGGAGGGGGAGTTCCAACGCAACCACCCAACGGCACGATTGTACAATGCGAAGCTGGCTAAAATGTTAGCGCTGGACCTTCTTCCTTTTTCATTTGTGGAAGGGGTGGGTTTCCTTGAATTTGTGTCTGCCATCTGCCCGAAAGGGAAAGTTCCCAGCCGGTCCTATTTCGCAAGAATTGCTGTTACGGCACTACATCATGATGTGCTGGAATTGGTTGGTCAAGGTTTGCAGCAGAGTGCTGTGCACAATATCCACCTGACAACAGACATGTGGAGCAGTTGCCAAGCCACAGATTACATGTGCATCACTGCACACTGGATCTCTTTTGTGGGGGTTAGAGATAAACTATCTGCACGAGGTGTTGTTGACACAGCTGCGATTTTTGAAGGTACTCGGAAACATGCAACTGTAGCCATGTTCACCATGGAGAAATCTCATACGGCTGAAAACATTTTAGAAGAGTTTCGCACCAAGGTTGTGGAATTGCTGCGGCCCAGAGGGCTTGGTATTGGTTTTGTTGCCACAGACAATGGCAGTAATGTACTTAAGGCCATGGAACTTGGTTCCTATTTCAGGGTTCCTTGTTTGGCACAATGCATAAACATTATAGTGCAAGACTTTCTGAAAAAAGAACCCATAGTCAGCAATTTACTGGCCATCTGCCGAAGAATATGCACTCATTTCAGCCATTCTTTTAAAGCTCGGAAGCAGCTGAGGATCATCCAACGTGAATTTAGGATGCCAGTCAAGGCACTCATCCAGGAGGTGGCAACACGTTGGAACTCAACGTATTACATGCTTGATCGTCTGTACGAACAGCACAGGTCACTCCATGAATATGTCTGGTACAGAAGCAGGGATGCTAGTGTTAAAGGCATGACACTTCAGAGGGAGCAATGGACCCTAATTAAATGCCTGACTGAGATGCTGTCTCCTTTTGAGGTTTTCACACGTGAAGTCAGCAAGGAGGACTGTACAACGGGCCAAGCTATCCCATTGTTGCAAATGCTAGAGCATGAGCTGAATAATGTGTCTGAATCCTACAAAGGTGTAGAGGACAGAAGGCAAGCCCATGACTTGGTGGAGAGCTTATCCAGGCGCTTAACTGAAAATGTAAGGATACAAAATAAAATGTTGTTACAAGAACATTACATTTGTGCCACAATTCTGGATCCACGTGCAAAATTAGGACTAGTGAAGACATCCCTTGCTTTCTGACAATGATGTTGCCCGCTACAAAAGTTGTATAGCTGAAGCAGCCATTAAGTTTGAAAACGAAGGGCTGCTAATTAAAAGTCCGCCACATCAACCCACAACAAGTACTGATACTGAAGCAGGCCATGCAGAATCAAGTGCAACTTCGTCGGCTGAGGGCAGTGCGGTTGGCTCAGAGTCACAATCACAACACTCACCATCACTATCGACTACAGAAACAATAACTGGATCATTAGGCCGAGTACAATCATTACAGGATTGGTATGTAAAGATGGGCCTTTGTAAGCACAGTGCTGATGCACAGCAAAAACAGCACAAAAGCTTACCAGCAGCAACCCTGAACATTGAGCGGATGGTCCAGGCCTATCTGGACGACCCAACAGAGGTGTACGTTGATCAAAATCCATTGCAGTATTGGTATAGGAAAAGGTCTGAATGGCTACAGCTCAGCAGGCTGGCGATAAGCTATCTTGCTTGCCCTGTCGCAAGTGTCTCTTCCGAACGTGTTTTCAGTGCTGCTGGTTCCATTGTAACATTGAGAAGGACCAGTCTATCTCCAAAAAACGTGGAGAGGTTTACAATGATCAAAATGAATCAGCACTTCATACCACTGAATTACACAATACATGAATCAACAGAGGAAGATGAGGACAGCGGCTCAGGTGACGGAAGTATTGTGTCAGATGATTACCTACTACTGGAAGAACCCCCAGAGTTTGAGGACGAGCTATACTTCCCTGACAATTAGGCTCGCACTTACTGTCTTCCTCCCTTTTTTCCCCCTTTGTTTATGTGTCTGTCGTTCCGGTTATAAATTTGTGAATCGCAACAAATCCATTATCACCGTCTTCTACTCTTCTAATTTAATATACAAGTTTCAGGTGTCTGCCATTTGACAGTACAGTCCTCCGAATCCAGCTCCTCCGCTCGATCATACTGAATCTCCTGCTCAATTCCATTTCCCTCATGAATGATGATTGATGATGGTAACAACAAATTCAAACTTTCCTCGTCCTTCCAAAACAAGTGGACCATGAATCAGATGACTACTATAGCTATCCTCCTTTCAGAGCCGAGAGAGACTGGCCATTAACTGAAAATAAGATGGAACAGGTAATGATTGATGCCATGCATTGGACGCAGAGTCGCAGACTGAATGATTTAGATTTTGTTGTGTTTGTTGTGCATGAATTTATGTAATTGTGCACTGCCACTAATCAACTTCCTACAGAACACACTATTTTTCCCCTTCTTGCAAATAAGAAATTTGTACTTCTCCTGCAGCTTGGTGATACATTGCTTTTAATTCAATACAGGAAGGGGACTCACTCAATCTGCGCAATGCGTATGACTGTGACACAACAGCACCGTCCATGATGATGAATGATGGCGAAATAGACGGCCCGTTAACAAGATGAGATGGAACAGGTAATGATTGATGCCAGGAACTGGCCGCAGAGTCGCAGACTGAATGATGTAGATTTTGTTGTGTTTGTTGCGCATGAATTTATGTAATTGTGCACTGCCACTAATCAACTTTACAGAACACACTAAACTTAACTCAAGGTGTATTCAATTTTCCCCTTCTTGCAAATAAGAAATGTGTACTTCTCCTGCATCTTGGTGATACATTGCTTTTAATTCAATACAGGAAGGGGACTCACTCAATCTGCGCAATGCAAATGACTGTGACACAACAGCACCGTCCATCATGATGATGGATAAAGAGATGGCCCGTTAACTTAAGATGAGAAGGAACAGGTAATGAATGATGACAATTAATGGCATGCATTGGACACCTGACTCTGAGCTATTGGTCTTTGTGTTTGCGTTGTTTGTTTGTTGTGTGCACGAAGTGATGTCAAAGTGTACTAGTAGTAATCTATCTTTCTGTACACAATAAAGAATGACTCAAGTCAGTAATATTTATATTTCTACTCTTGTTGTGTCATAAAAATTTTACTTATACTGCAGGCCGATCTTCACAGTCAGTCAGTAAAAGTATCAGAGATGATGATGAAGTCAGGAGGATGTTTCAGGAGTGGCATAAAACGGAAAAGCCTAAAGGTAAACACGTCAACAACAACCACAGCAGACCCAAATGTCTGTGTAGAAGTTGAATAGAGTGTAGCGGTGGGATGACTGCAGTGCATTGATTTTACTAACTTAAACTGTAAAATGCTATGTTTGGAATGGATAATGTGCTTTGCGTTTGTCCAACTCTTTGAGAGAAAAAAAAGGACTGTAAAGTGTTAACGTAGGATGTGCTAATGCTAAGCACTGTGGGCCTCCTCTCTCCTGTTACTGTTGAAGGTCAATGCTGGAAACAGACTAGAGTAGAGATGATGCATACATGCCACCTCGGAAAGTGTTCTTGTTGCACTACACCATCACTTGTGCATTTGTTTTAACTTTCTTTCTCAATATCCCCTTTGGTTTTCCATCTACAATTACAGGCCGAGCCTTGCCCTAAACTTTGTAAAACATTACAATGCATATTAGTTACCTTACCAATCCATCACCTTTTTTTTTCCAGCCGGGCAGTGGCGAGGCGACACACCCAAGATTGATGGACGAGAGGAGCAAGAGGAATGCCGAGATGCAAATCCAGTCCACATTTTTGACCGGAATAAGACAGTAACAGTATCCACTTTCATCTTCTTTTAAATAATTTGATTAATATCTTGTATACAATCTTTACAACAGTGTGTTTTTGGAGTTGTTATCATCATTAGGTTTGCTCTGTGTTTACGTTTCTTCCCTACCAATATTTAAAATTTCTATTTGCTATGTGTTAAAGTATTAAGGCCGGAACAACAGAACAAGAACTAGAAGTGTAGGTAATCCGGGTCTCTCATCATCATGCATGCATTGCCTTTTTCTCCCTTATCATATGGATATGGTAGTCTTCAATGATTGTCGTTTGTTTGTCTATGTATGCATACTGTTTTTTTATGTCAAACCTTTCCCAAAAACTCCCTTCCCATCCATTCAACAAACCCTAACCCTCTTCACCCAGGCTGTGTGACTTATTGTCGAGGTGTAACTAAATTGAATGTACACCAATACTTAATCACACACTTGCTGGGGCGGATGTGGTGAAAGCAACACTACTTCAATTTCAAGGCAGAGCGATGATCTTCTTCTGCTTGGCCACCCATGAGTAGGATATTTCAGAGGTTATTTTATTTAACAAAGGAACATATGCCTCAGCATGAATTGCCGGCATTGATTGGATTTGTTTGTTGTCATTCCTCATATACAGCACTAACTGTTAGACTGTAGGCATAGTCAAGTGACTCGACACAACTATAGTTTGTAACTCTGTCTAGTAGGCTATCCTCCTAACCACCATTTAGTTTTTTTGTCAAATATTTTATCATATTATTGTTGCTCGGTAAGTTCTGAACTGTACTTCATTCAACTACTCCTCTAACAGTCTCTCAAAGGCGATTGACTGTCTCCTTTTCTTTTTTTGGAAATGCTGCCGCCCTGCCAGTGTCTACTACTACTACTATACTACCACCACCACCACCACCACCCCAATCATGGCATGTATGAAAAAGGAAACCAACTTCACCATCCAGCCAGTGCTGTGACACAGTTGGACATAAACATCAAGCACCGGTAAGAGACAAGTTTGGGGGAGGCAGAATTAATAATGGACATGTCAATGATTTCGTTTTCACACACCAGTACAAAGAATGCATAGACTAGAGGACAGACTGAAAGTACTAGAAGGACCAGTCAATGAGTGAGGTGTGTCTCTCATCTATCTGTTTGTGTCTTATACAGTCAGCCAATTATTGAAATCAAACACAGGCTATGGGCGGCCATGCACCAGCAAGGAAACAGTTTGATGTTAAACAGTTACCCCACCTACAAAACATTAACAACATTGCATGTAACATAGAAAAATATATTTAATTTACCCTAACAAAAATAAACTAAACCCACAAAAGCTGACCCACCCCCCTCCCTAACCCCAACCACTGTCCATAGTAGAAAAAGTCTGTAACGCCCAAACGAGTTAAGAACAAGAATTAAAAAAGGGGCAGAACAGGATGACAGGAACTAACTGGTGGGGCGGGACTCGAGGAGGACACGCATCTGGCGCATCTCGCCCTCTAAACGGGCGACGCGGCGTCTAAGGGTGCGGCAGTTGCAGCCACAGTGGGGGGGGCACCGGAGATGGCACGGTGGCGGCGGGCAGCCGCCAGACGGTGGCGCCGTACCGCAGGAGGGTGGTAGCTGGGGCCCGGGCCACGGGAGGAGGCTTCCCCAATTGCAGCCGCAGTCTCCTCCTCCTCCTCGGCTAAGACCACCAGCCGCCGGTATTCTCGCTGGATTGCCTCCAGCTTCCGGCGCCGTGCCTTGGCGGCCAACTCCCTTCGATTTAGTTTAGGAGTAGCTGTGTATCAAAAAGAAAAAAACAAGACAATTGTAAAATATACTCTTAGAAAAACAGTAAGACAAGTTAATTATTTATACACATAGTGGCATGGTAGAGTAGCACTATAAAGCACAGTAGTACACAACATTTTAAATCGCGCCCGTCCTTCTTCCTTCCACCCGTCTTTCACTTTTTAGTTGAACAGTGCACCAGGTGCTCTTCTCCATAAATTTTTCAAAGCGGTGTTGAAATTAGATAGATGAGGCCATTGGTTACTCAATACTCCCGCTCCTATGCCAATTAAAGGGATTCTAGTCTTATAGTTCACACTTCAAACGTTCACAACAACTCATACTTACTACTTACGACATCGTATGGCGGGCGGACTTTGTCCGCCCGCCATCCTCACGCTAAAAAGGGTGGGGGTCCCGTGGGGACAATTTTTTAGGATGATGCGCCCGGCACAGTGGCTGGCGCATCCTGTTTTTTTTACATTCTGGTTGGCGGTGCCGAAAGCAATGCTAAAAATACATGTTGTGCTGCTTTTCCAAGCACAACATGATGGGCCCCGCACGGAGCCTGTCACGTTTTGCTTGGAAAGGCGGAGGGGTACCATAGCATAGGTAGGTACCCTCCATGGGGGCACCCAAGCATACTCTGCAATGTCTGCATGCCTTTCCGTGGCGGACGGCAATGCCGCCACGCAAAGGCATCCCAAAACGCAGATTATATGGCTGGCGGTGTGTTCAGAGAGACACCACCGGCATATTGAACCCTTTTCCGCCTGGTCGACATGTAGGGGGTCTGAATAATTTCTACAGGGATGGCGGAGGTTTGCCCCTGTGGTGTCGGCAGTGAATTCCAGCTGGCCCGGCGGGGGCAATACGCCCACCATCCTAATGGGGCCCTAAGTCACAACTGTACAGTATACATATACATACAGTACACCCTTGCAGTGAGTGTGCTGTCAAGTTCAACAATAGTTAAGGATTATGAATCTAACTTACCACCGCCTGCCACTGGTACTGCCACTCCCCCTACCGCTCCATCATCGGTGTCGGCAGCAACTGCCGCATCCTCGCCCTCCGCGTTGCCTTGTTCGCT
The DNA here is from genome assembly GCF_964204655.1 of Triturus cristatus. NCBI lineage: Eukaryota > Metazoa > Chordata > Amphibia > Caudata > Salamandridae > Triturus > Triturus cristatus. The sequence continues at coordinate 656,005,235 of NC_140592.1, read as the reverse complement.
GGCCCCGGCACTGGTGGTCAGTAGTGCGCCTAGAAAACATTACACATTTATTAGGCGTCATATACACCTCTCCCCTATTGATCAATTGCAAGGTTGAAAAATGAGTTAATACTAACATACATCACTAGTACAAATCAGGTAGTAGTAAAGTAGACACTAATAGTTATATATGATCATTGTAGCCTTTGCTTAATTAGCCCTAGCCATGCTACCATTTTACCTTTGTGGCTTATATTTTTGCACATGTGACGTTACCTTTACCTTGCAGCTTCTTAAGACACCTTTGAGCCCACATGACCTGCCTCACACTGCTACTGTCTAGTCTACGCGCTGCGTACAAGCGGTCCACAAACATTAACAAGCCACTTTTTTAGGAAGTACTGGTGTACTACTGTTACTGTTAGTCCATATTGCTTATCCATAGATGCTACACTTTTTGGCACGGCTGAGAAATGCTTGCAAGGTGCAATATACTAACACACACCATTTCTTTTTTCGCATTACAGAAGCAAGATTCCCTTCTACAAACCAGAGCTTCTGAATGATGCAACAACTACCAGTACTAGGTTCTTCTAAGGTGAGGGGTCCCTTCACTCACATCTTCTTTTATAAATTTATATAAACTAAATTGCTATGGGATGGTGATGCTGCCTTCCACCACTGTTCAGTTATCATGATTTAATTCCCAACTGTATAAGTGTAACAATGTATATTGTTTTAATGTTATTGATTTTCCGGTTGGTGCTGCTAAGAAAACAGTGTACAGACCTTCTCAAATTGAAATAAACATTTTGAACTTACATAGACTTGGTGGTATTTGGTGTGGACTAACTTACACGAGTGAGCAAATTAAAGTAAGGGTGTGCATGTGAATTGCTTCCACGACTGAGAGGTTGGGTGTGTTATGTTCTGGGTTGTCTACTTTTTGGGTATCTTGGGGGGAGGGTTCCGAGACCTAATAGTTATGACAAGACAGTACTATAGTCAAGCAGTGGAATTGTGGTGGGTGCGGAATTTCTGATTGAGGTGTGCAAGGAAGGTCCAACCTACCATCACCAACATCCTATTTTCTGGTGCAAATGTATGTGCAAGATCCCTACAACAGTAGTATGTCCTATAGGGTATCATATCAAAATAGTAATAAATCTGGTAGGGCTGTTGTTGCCGTGAATTTTCAAAGCCTCAAGATCAATAAGAGTAAAAGTAGTACAAGACGACGACCCAACGGATTGGACTCAATGGCTCGAGCTACTGGTGAATATGAGTTTTATATTACAACCTTTCACAAAGAGTGGCACTGGCCAACTGAGCAAGACTAGCTACTACAGTACAGACAGACTGATAGTGTGTAGTAGTAGTAGTACTCAGAGTCATCATAGCGGAGGCAGGGATAAGATTTTTGAAACCGTACAGATCGAAGGATAATTGGTGGTAAAAAAATAGCATTTGGAAACAAACAATAGTTCAGGAAAAATATGGGGCAGTAAAAGTTATGGAATAAGAAATATTATTAAAAACAAGAAGACTTACTGGGGCCAGCAGAGGAGCCCTCAGCGGTGTCCTCCTGGTGGTGTTGTTCCTGTCCCGCCGACTGCCCAGTCCCTGTCGGTCTGCCCCTGGGTGCTGATGAACAGAAAAGATATAAGAAAGAGACAAACATTGATGGATGGTGTCAAACAAATACAATATTTTTCAACAACGGTCAAAAAACACTTATGTAAACAACAATTGCAATAACTACATTGACCGATCTCATCTGGTCAACATGTAATATCGGGGGATTCGCAGTTCGACTACTTAAGTTACTATTTATCAACAGTAATCCAGTCTTCCATTCTGATTCCAGAAAACTAAGTTACAACTAAGCCTAAGTACAACGTACCACCCAACCTAGCCCACCTATTCCAGGCATGCCAATTGTACATTAAGTATGCATTTCCACTGTATTCCTCAACAATGCGTATGGTCAAATCATGGAGGACACATGAACATGACTACATTTTTTGTATACACCAAATTTTGGTTTGATTGATGCTGATCTGCTACTGCTAAGTAACTGCTAAGCCTACCACCACTTATTGAACAAACTAGAAAAGGTTCTAAAGACTACCGTACTAGCAGCACGTCACGTAACTGAGTGAGGGGGCATCACGCATACCACTAACAAATTAGAAGCTCATACAAAGTAGTGTACCTAAACATCAATCCACCCCTTTCTATTAGTGACGGGAAAAAGTAAGGAGTGGACTAGAGTCACTGTAGCATTACGTAACTTAATTTCTCTAAAATAAACTCGTAAAGAATCACGCTAAGCAAGTGCAAACGCAAAGCTGCAAACAAGTAAGATTAGTAGTAGCGCAGAAGAGCACCATAATCACAGAAGACTTTTAAACGTTATTAACCTGGAATGTATTGTAAGCAGCAACATTCTAGCTGATTGGAAGGAAAAAATATATTTGCAATATATAACACAGAGCAGAAGAACAGACACAAAGTTGTAGTAATTAAATATGTACTCACCAAGCCCCGGGACCTCCACTCCTAGCAGGTCCAGCAGGTCCTGCTCACGGTCCAGGATGTCGGACCACCGGTGCGTCAGCTGTGCCTGGGTGCGCCGGACACCAGAGATGCGCGACACTGCCCGGCACACCTTCCCCCACCGCTGCTGACGCTCCCGGAGGCCGTACCTGGACCCAGGTCTGCCACCTGCTGCCAGGGTTGAGGGGAGGTGGCGCTGCACAAAGAAAATTAGTGCCGCCAACTCCTCCTCCCCAAATAAGGCCCGTGCCTGCACCCCTTGTGGGCGCCGCCTTCCGCAAGGAAGGCGGTCGCGGCTATGGCTGCGCCGGCGAACAGCCCTACCCTTGGACATGGTTCTGGGGACGGGGCGGGAAAGAAAAGGTAAAATAAATAAAGGAGTAAAGGAAATAAATAGCAGGCAATAGAAAGAGAAAAAGTAGCTAAAAAACAAAAAAAAAGTAGACAAAAACCAAAAATATAGAAGCAGGAAAATAGTTAGAGAAATAATAAGTAATAAAGATCCAAAAAAAGTGGCTATAAACAAAGGATTGAAAAGATTTTGGGAGGATTGAAAATCAGGCCCCAGAACCATGCAATAGAGTGAAAAACAAGATGGCCGCGCCCATTGTGACCACGTGCGCAAGTTCGCGCGATATTTTCTCCCCGAGCAAGCAAAAAGCTACGCAATCAAGTAAAAGCGGTCGCGAACAGGAAATATCGACCGCGAACGGGCGCCAACATGCATTGCGTGACCCGGAACAGGAAGTAAGCATCGCGAGAGGGCAGGACAAGTGAAAACAAGATGGCCGCGCCCTTGAGCAACCGCATGGGTAAGTTGGTGACCCGCAATCATGCAAAAAAAAACGCGAACAGGCGGGAAAAAAACTTCTGCGTCTTCGCGATATTTCCGGCGTGTTTGCTGAGATTTTTAGCATTTTCGCGATAATTTGCGAAAGTTAATTTTGCAAATTACGCCCACCCCTACTTAACACATGCACTTGGTTACATAAACCTGCACATTTTTTCTGCAGTTAATAAATGTAGATTATTCACCAATATCTCATTTCCACTAAGTTATTAATAATAATTTCTAACTTCAAATTGAATTGATTTGACTTAAACCTACAACATACCTTAATTACTAACATCACAATATGAGCTATTAGCCCTTTATTTTCTCATAAACACTAACATGCCCTTGTAATACTTTCCATTAGCCACATTTTAGGCATAGTGTTATTCACGTCTACATCAACATGGAATATTCTAAATAAACGATACCCCTTCTTTCGCAAAGTTAGTCTCATATAATATTTGAGTGAAAACTATAGGTTAGTATGAGACACTCCTAAGTTATCTCACATTCAAATCAAACTCACGCTTACCCAGTATTGAGAAGGTATGTGGTTCTTTTGCACGTAAACCCAGACAGAATATAATTGAAAAGGGAAGTAAGGAAGAGGAGTTTTGTGTGTTTTGTCCTGTTCATAGTGCCATCAGCTGTTACCACTTCACACAGGCAGACATCAGCAGAGTCCTTGTGCCAAGAGACTCAAAGGAGAGAAAAGAGCAGCAAATAATTAAGTGATCTTGAGTCTCCTGTAAAAAGAGTATGCAGGCGTGAGATATGAGTGTTTTACAATGGAAGACAATGCCTTAGAAATGACATTTTTATTCCCAGGTGTTCAACTCTAATTAATGAGGTCACTAAAGTTACTGAGGATGGTAAATTTGCGCTGAAAGCCGAACACAGATCTGGACACTCATCCGCCAGATTTTAGGTGTCCTGTGTTTCCGCCCCCTTTTTCAGAGGGTCCAGTTTTAACGGGTGTGGGTTCATACCGAATAAACACCAATGACCTCCAGGTAGGGGATAGGGGCAGGAGCTGACGCCGGTTCCCATTGACTCCCATTATCCTCCATTACTACATGGAAAACATGTAGTGCTCACCTGGCACATGTAGACATGCCGAGCCCCCAGACAACTTCCTCCACCATCCCCCCATTTCCTGGTCCTCCATTCTCCGTGGGCTCCACTGAGATTTACCGCTTGCTGTATGGAATTGCTACGCAAATAGATTTGGTTCCCAAAACGAGGTGCGGTATGCACGCACCAAAGAAAACTCAACACAGACTCTCCCCGGCAAAACACTGCAGCTTGCATGATGTCAGGTTTGCAAGTCAAGGTTCAAAGGGGCATATTCTCAATGAGCTAGCGCCGAGTTATCGGCACTTTATCGCAGCCAAACTCGCAATGAAATTACCGCCCTATTCACAAGCCGGTGCAAACTGCGGATACCACCAGTTTTCCTGCAATAGCATCCTCAAAAAACATCGCCACAAAAGACCCCCGCAACTATTGCTAATGAGATGCAGAGTAGGCGTTCTCGTGCCAAAAGCCGTGACAACACCACTCCACAAAATTCACAACGACCAGCCAGAACTGCGATAAGAACACAAAACAGGCGATAAGGCGTGTTAGCAGCAGGAAAATAACACCTGCTCTGACCTTGTGCAAAGCCGGGCCACAGCCTGCACCACAAAAGGGAGCACAGCCCAGAGCCATACATGAAGAACAACAGATGCCATGGAGCCACTGGTCACGCGGCCCGGACACCCAAGTGGGCCACAACACCCACTGCCACCACCACAGGACCCCAACTCCCACCCGGAACACCCCCCCCACCACCACAGAGGCAGCGCAGACAAAGACAGCGGACTCCCAGGAAACGCACCAGCCACACAGATTCAACACCTGACAATGTCATTGCCCACTACAGACTCAAAGAGACAACCAACATACACATCCTGACCAACAACGCCCAACAGGCCGACGGCACTAACACAGCGGACAACCAACATCCCACCCCACACAAAACTGCTGGCTGTGCTGCACCTGTTGGCCCCTGGTACCCCCCAACCAACACCCGCCAGAGTCAGAGGAGTCACACAGCCAGCCAGATCCAAGTCCCTCACACCCCATCAGCCTGGTACCCCAGTCCTTATTCGTCCAACACAATGCGCAGAATTGGACACCAAGCAAGGACTATACGCCATAGCTGGATGCACGCACGTGTTGGGGGCAATCCACAGCACACATGTCATACCTGTGCCCCCTGCCGACACAGCACACAATCACTGGAACAGAAAGCACACGTCTCACATCAATCTGCAGGCAACAACTGAACACTGTGGAACCACCACCAGTTTCGCCTCCAAATACACAGCCAGTTTGCATGATTCCTCCATCCTCTGACAGTTCATCATCAACCTGGACTCCCAGGATGGCACCAAGGGAAATGCACAGCCCCATGGCAAGTTCCAAATGAACACCCCACTCACCTGAACTCCACAACCATGCAGCTCACAACTCTGGCAATGCGCACGTCACAAAATCAAAACCAACATGCAAAACAACATGCCCACCCACCAGACACGACAGAACAACTCACAATGGTAACCTGGGCAAGCCGTGAACATGAGCCATCAACGGCATGGCACGTCAGCCACACACTAGCCGAATGTGGGCAGAGGTGGCAACCAGGCATGTGTGAAGGAGGCATGAGAACCATGATTGGGAAAGTACACAAAGCCAAGAGAGGCAGAGATGTGCTGGACAGATTGCAGTATGCAGAACACACCCATATCCATGGCGACATACACCTCTGGTGTATGGAGTGTAGTAGACAGTGGACGCAAACTTGTCAACCCAGCCAGTGGGGGAGTGCACGGAAATGTTGCCTGTTACGTCCCCCCGTAAGCGTGAGCGGTGTGGGATGGCCCACGTACACCAGGCCAGCGTAGGGGTGTGAATAAAAAGCACATAGTTCTGGGCGTGATCCCCTTCCGGAAAGCCCAACGTCTCTGCCAGAGCGGTGCCTCTCACCATGCCATAAGGCTGACGCTGTCCTCATGAGCGGAGTTGCCTGTGATCCTGTGCACCAGCAGTACCCTGGCCCACGTGAACCTGTCAGGCCCGCCCCTGAACAGCCAGGCCACACTGATCACCTGCCAACACCAGCATGTGTCAAGGAGGGCCCACCACGTGGCGGCGCAAGCTCCAAGCACGAGTCCTGTTACCTCTGCAGCCTCCGCAGACCATCGCTGGCCCCCCTATGCTGGCACACATTACTCCTTCCTCATTCACATACTACACCGGCATCCACTTCGGCCCAGTAGGTCTCATATGTGAAACTGTGTCCTGAGTCCTGAATGGCAGTGACCCCAAAGCCGGGGCAGCGGCCACAGCACCAGACTCCCTTCGATCAGTGAGGCATAGTTCCATATGGGCATCTTGCGACACGTGGTGGCACTAACCCTGTTCAATGCCAGCCAGCAACATGTGGTGCCACTAACCCTGTTCAACGCCGGGGCGTGGCTTGGCTGCCGAGCGGAATGGCTGCCTGAAACCGCAGCTCCGCCGATCGAGCACAGAAATCCTTCAATTATTTGCTGAACTGGGGTGCGAGCTCGGACCTCCCCGCCCGAGACGGTAGTCCAGGGTGTCCGCCCTGTGCTCTGGCTGTTCTGACCCCGTCGGAGACGCGTGGGCGGAGAGCGGCCCGCGGGAAGCACGGAGACGCGGCGGCCTACAACAATCGCGAGAGCCGGGGCCTTGCGTGTGGAGGGCCCGAAACCTGTTCGAGGGGTGAGGCAGGGGCTGTTCGATCGCCCCAGGAGACGCGCGCCCCGCCGGATGTTCACCCCCTACGGCTGATACAGTGAAGCTGAGACAGCGGCGGCTGGTGTGGAGGGACACCGAACGTGGACTGGAGGTGCGTCTAGGGGAGAGGCCCGAACGCTCTGCGGCGCTCTGGGAGCTAGCTGGCTACCGGGGACGGCGCGAAAGGTCTTGATGCTTGCGATCGGCAGGCGCTGCTGGGCCCTGCTCTGGGAGCACGTGTTGCCGAACCTCATGGTCTGAGACTCTGATCTGTTCCTTTCTCTCGCCTGCCCCTGGATTGCATGCCGGTGAACAGTGGCAGGCCTGATCGGATAATTGCAGTGGCGGCCATCTTCCCTGAAGCCGTAGTTCTATGGTCGAAGGTTCCAGGGCGACGATTGGAGAGTCGTGGTCGGCTGCCGTACATGCCCCGACCATACTGCAGTGATGTTGGGGCGTTGACCTGGGATGCGGACAGTGAACGGCTGTACTAGTGTTGGCCTGCTCCGACGGCCTGCGCTGTGACTCTCCCCGCTTGGTCCGTTTCTCTGTGCCCGGTGCGTGCCCCGCCACTGGGGACCCAGCCCTCTTACCTACCAACGAGGCCTAACCGCCCTGCTGCCCTCGACGAGACGCTGGTGGTTGGCGACTGGCGGCGACTGGTGCAGTGTGAGGAGTTCGCGGCTCGGCCGCCCACACATACTACCGGCGCCGGGTGGCCTCCGGTGAGCGGCCATAGGCAAACCGGACACGCGGCAGCCGAAAATCACCTTCGACAAGTCCAAGCAGAAGCCGCCGAACCCAGACCCAGACCTCCGTGAGGCTGAGACTTCTCGAGCAGACCGGAGTGGTGCTCAGGATGTGGACATTAAAGCCATGTTTCAGGAACTGAAAACAAGTTTACATGGCATTGATGGCAAAATGGATGCGCTGGCGGCCCGCATGGACGGTATCACGTCTCGCATGGACAAACAAGAGGGGAGAGTGGAATCGCTCGAAACACGTGTGGCCGACACGGAGGAAAATCAGACCGGCCTTGCCAGCCAACTGCGGGGCATGGATAAGATCCTGACACTCATACAACAGAAAAATGAGGATTTGGAAGCGCGCTCGAGGCGCAACAACGTCCGCATCACGGGTGTGGCAGAAACGACGGACATAACCAACATGGAGCTCTTTGTTGAACAAATGTGTAAGGATCTGTTTGGGTCGGGTTTGTCTTCGATGTTCCTGGTCGAGAGGGCTCACAGATCATTGGGGCCCAGGCCTAAACCAGGTGCACCGCCCCGGCCTATTATTGCACGAATCTTAAATTATAGGGACCGGGACGTGATCTGACGAATGGCAAGAGACATGTCAGACGTGCAATACAAGGGCAACCACATTGCACTATATCCGGACTATACGATGCAGGTTCAGGCCGCTCGAAGGGAATTTTTGCCGGCGAAGAAACTTTTTCAACAGGCGGGCACCAAATACTCCCTCATATACCCTGCTAAACTCCGGGTCCAAGGTCCCGGTAAACCGTCCTTCTTTGTTGACGCGAAGGCGGCTCTGAAATATGCCAAACAACTGTTAAAGGACCAAAAGTCTCAGGCACCTGCAGATGACCCGGACCAGCGGGACAGGCTAAGTGATGTTGAATGACTGCTCCTGTATGCTTCTTGTTAAGTCGCTGGGTATTGCCTGTCCGCGCTGTGCTGGGCCATAGAGAATGTTTAATTCCCTGGAGTACCAATTTCAGATGCTGGAAGGGAGCTGAGCAGGACTGCGGGATTGGGGGGGAGGGTCCTTGAGCTGGTACACTAGGCCCGCGCTCGATCGCCCTGTCATGAGTACAGGGCTTGTGGGTGGCCAACCTGCGTACCTCAAGGGATGATTCCCATTCATTGTTCACATCTAGGGACTGTAGTTACAGTTGTCGTAGTTGGGAGGGGGACCTGGGAGGTCATTGCACAACCTGATTGGGGGGTTGGAGCGGGTGGGGTAGGGGTTTGGTCGTGGTTGGGGGTTTTTGTTGAGTTCTATTTAAGTTTCAGAGCTGGGTCGGAGGAGGCGAAAACTGCTATTGAATCGCACATTGTGCACTGCACGCTGCCATGTCGACAGTCACCTAGCAGGAGGTGCTCTGCCATTTGCCGGGCAGGCTGCCCAGATGGCCGGGTGGGATGTGTGCTGTCTGTCAGAGAAGGGTTGCAGGAAGTGACGCAACGAGGAACAGGTCCGTGGCCTGATCGAGTTTTATTCCAATGCTTGTTGCCGTGTGGAGGTTCCCTACCTTGTCGGCGGGCTTACAGATTGGTGAGGCATGGCCGCCCCCATATGTTGAGACCCGCTGGGTTGGAAATGCTTGCTTCGAGATTTGGCAGGTATTGGCCGGGTGACTGGGGGGTTGGTGTATGTCTGATGCTTGCCCGAACTTTGTTAACACGCCTGGTGCTGTGAATAGCATAAAGTGTATTACCTGGAATGTACGGGGCATGAATGATAGACGGAAAGTGAGACTGATACAGGCCTTCCTAATTAGAAAAGGTGCGGACATTTGCCTTCTGCAAGAGACGCACCTGACGACCAATGCTGCGCAGCTGCTCAGGCACAATCGATGGGGTGAGGTAGTCCACGCTCACTATTCTAACTACTCTAGAGGGGTGGCGATACTTATCAGAAAGGGGCTTCACTGGAGGACGCATGAGGAAATCAGGGACGCAGGGGGCAGGTATGTTCTGTTGGTCGGTTCGCTGTGCGGCGCGAGAGTGATTCTGGTGAATGTGTATGGCCCGAATGACGATAATCCAGAGTTCTACGAGGAATTGTGGCATAGGGTGCGGACCTGTGGACCTGCGGCGATATTGTGGGGAGGTGACTATAATGTGGTACTGTCAGATACTAAAGATAGGCAGGGCACAACTCGGGAACATCACCCCAGGGCGTCGGAGGCGCTTGGCCATATTATGCAAGAGGCAGGGCTGGTGGACTCCTGGAGGACACTGCACCCTGAGGCCCGCGCCGGTACGTGTATCACAGCTCATCGTGCAGCCTGGTCCAGATTGGACTTCTGGCTGCTGTCCAGAGATTTGCACTCATCGGTGTTAGAGGTGACTCACTTGCCGCGGTCTCTTTCTGATCATGCCCTGGTTTGCTTGACGCTATCCACGCCGCCGCAGTACATTCAGCCGTTTAGTTGGAGGTTCCCCTCCCGTGCACTGCGCGACCTGGTCTTCCAGCATTCTTTGCGGGAAAGATTGGAGGAATACTTCGCACTCAACCAGGGCTCAGTAGATTCACCTGGCGTGCTCTGGGAGGCCTGTAAGGCAGTAACCAGGGGTCATTGCATGGCGCTAAAAACTGGGGTTCTGCGCTCCATTAGAGATACCCTGAGCAAGTTGGAATCTGAACTAGCCCAGCTTGAAGCTGCGATGATGGCGGCCCCTTCTGGTGGTGCGAGTGCAGCCTTCAGGACGAAACTGACCAAGTATCAAGAGGAGGCGGAGAGGGAGGTCGCGTTCTTGTCCAAAGATTCTCAGGCCAGACGTTACGGAGAGGGTGATCGAGCTGGACGAACACTAGCAAACATGCTGCGCCCGCCACGTGGGTCGGAGCATATTCTTGAGCTACAAGGGTCAGGGGGTGAAGTGATTCGAGATCCTCCGGCTATACTGACAGTGATGACAGATTACTATAAGGTCTTGTATACCTCTAAGGTGACACCTGATGACACTATTATTAGTGACTACCTGGACACCATAGCACTTGCGTGGTTCAGTAATAATGCCCGACAATATATGGACCTACCCTTCACGCAGGAGGACATTCGAGCGGCGATAGCCGCTATGCCACTCAGCAAGGCACCAGGCCCCGACGGGCTGACGGCGGCCTTCTACAAGGAATATGCAGACCTACTGGTCCCCCGATTGCACAGTGTTTTTGAGGAAGCGATGGAGTTGGGCATCCTCCCTACCTCGATGCGAGAGGCCCTTATCATTACGCTGCTTAAACCTGGCAAAAATCCTGTTACCCCGGACTCATATCGCCCACTCTTGCTAATTAATCTTGACGCCAAAATTTACGCGAAATTACTCGCTGACCGTCTGAAATTTATGCTGCCACAGATAGCGTTGTCCGATCAGTCGGCTTTGTAATGGGGAGGTCCACTTCCCACAATCTAAGAGTGCTGTTTGGGCTCCTGCATTATTTGGATCCCAAGGTACAAGCCGCGGCCGCATTGCTTGACACCACTAAGGCGTTCGACTCATTAGAGTGGAAATTCCTACGGGCGTTATTCACTCGCATGGGTTTCAGCCCCTCCTTTGCCAGGCGTATTGGAATACTCTATAATCACCCGACGGCTAGGGTGCGGGTTAATGGTCAGACGTCTGCCCCGATCCCCATAACCAGAGGGACTCGGCAGGGCTGCCCCTTGTCGCCATTGCTGTTCACCATTGCGACGGAGCCGCTGGCGGCTCGTTTGCGCCAACATCACACTCATCGCAGTATCGGCTTCACATCGCGTGGCCTGTTGGTGTCTATGTACGCCGACGACATAACCATATATATGATGAATCCATCGGACAACTTTGACCCACTGATGCGCGAGGTGACAAGATACAGTGGCCTCACAGGTATCGATATCAACTGGTTGAAGTCGGCGATGTTCCCGCTGACGGACGGTACGAGTCAATGCCATACGGAATTCCCGATTGACTGGGTCACTGATGAGATTAAATACCTGGGCGTACGCTTTAGCCGATCGGTGCAGGACATATGGCTGGCCAATTTTGGTGTGGCCGTGGAGTGGCTGGAGTGTAAGGTGAGGCGCTGGAAGGCGCTGCCGCTATCACTGATGGGCCACATAGCAATTGCTAAAATGGTGGTCGTTCCTAAGTTTCTTTACTTATTCGTTAACATCCCCCTGCCACTCACTAAGTCGTTCTTCCGTCGGCTTCGCTCCGCCTTGCTTGAACTGGTCTGGGCGGGCAAGCAGCCCAGAGTGGCCTGGAACCTCCTCACACTTCCCTTCCGTCAGGGAGGCCTCGCGGCCCCGGACATGGAGCTATATGCGTACAGTGCTCAGGCCCAATACCTGCACTTCTGGCAGCACCCGATCCCTTACCAGCCGCATGTGGCTATCGAGATGGACGTTGCGGCCCCCTGCCCCCTTCGTGCAGCAGTGTATCAGAGATACAGACGCTCCCGGGATGACATTGATACTGTTGAAATGGTCCGCTGGGCCTGGTCAAGCATTGCCAAACGTGCGGGCGTTGATGATTTATATGCGCCGAGCATGCCCCTTGCGGATAATCCACTATTGGGGCCATTGACGGATGCGGCGGTGGTGCGGCGGGCGCAGGCCTGCGGCCTGAAGGTGGCGGGAGACTTGTACCCGGACGATACCTTCCTTGCATTGCGGGATATGGCGGCAGCGCCGGAACCGACGGCCTCGGAGCTTCTTCTCTACTATCAACTGCGGTCTGCATGCAAGGGCAGGTACCCTATGTTTCCAGATGCTCCGCCGACACTTGCGGCCCTGGAGGACGTACTCTCGAATTCCTCCGCGCGCAAACTGATCACACATATTTATAGAGCTACTCAAAACACAGCTCCGGTTGTGCACACTGACTCTAGATCCTCGTGGGAACATGAAGCGGGTATATCTATTACCGAGAAACAGTGGGAGTACTGTTGCTCCCAACTTGAAAACCTATCCCCTAATTATAGGCTGCGGTTGGTACACTTCAACTATCTGCACCGGACTTACCGTACGCCCATGCAACTGTGTAGGATGGGACTGCGGTCTGATGCGAACTGTTGGAGATGCGGTGAGAAGGAGGCCGCGTTCTATCACCTTGTATGGGTGTGTGGTCCCATACGCGACTTCTGGATTGCAGTCTTCAATACCGTGGGGCAGATTGTGGGGGTGGAACTGGAGCCGGACCCACTTGTGGCCCTTTTGGGATTCGTTAGAAATGTGCCTAAGGCCTCACGTAGGCTTGTGGCCCTTTTACTATTACTTGCTAAGCGTCAAGTAGCGCTACACTGGAAGAAGGCGATGCCGCCGAAAGTGGCGGCCTGGATAAGATCGGCGGTGTACTGTAGGGAGCAGCTGACCTCATACTGGGACCAGCTGCCACAGCGCTCGCGGCCTGTAGATATATGGCAGCCACTGGTGGATTGGTTGGCTAGAACGACAGCGTTGGAAGATGACTAGGCGGTCTGATTGTGGCTTTGGTGACATGGCGAGGTTGGAGTTTGACTGTGGTGCGCTGTACGTGGTGATCCGCCTGACATAAGTGATCTGGGGTTTGGGGCTCGCTTTCTGTGGGGGGTTGTCAGTCGATTGCGTTGTCTGGGTGGGCTGTGGGCGCAGCGTGAAGGTGATTATGACATTTCGATTATTCATTGTTTGCTTCCTTTCGACTCGGGCTCTCTGTTAGTTTTGTTTTGTTTGGTCCATTGCAAAATGTTGTATTGCTGTTCGAATGTACGACCTCAAAGGCTTGGGCGGAGCTCCGCCTCGCAAACTAGCTGCCTGCCTCCGGGTTGTTGGCTGAATAGCAGTGTACTCTTCGATGGAACAATAAAGGTTTTGGAAAACAAAAAAGAAAAACAAAAATAAAACAAAAAACAAAAAAACCCATTTACTGATGCCATAAGCATTCCTGCTCCCCCCTCCGACTTTGCTGAACACATGGTTATTCATTTGCCCTTGTTTGCTGATAGCTATTCCTAAAACTTGTTCTTCCTATTTCTGTTCACATGCTTACATTACAGAAAACCTGTATAAAAGACCTGTGTTCTGTGACTTTAGTGTACTACCTCATGCAGCACTTGAGAGTGCTGTCAATGTGGTCCCGCTCATGAGTGATTAATAAACGTGTTATTTATTCCCAAAAAAAAAAAAAAACCCTGTTCAATGCCAGCCGGCAACAAGTGGATCAGGACTACCCTGCAGACCAGTAGTTCCCACATCCAACACCTAGGCGCGAATCACGAATAGCAGAGTCCACACCAGTGGTCGCACAGAGAGGAGTAACAGGAAGATGCGGCTCAGTCCGGGACGAAAGCCGGGTACAGTCACGGAGGTGACCGAACACTATCAACAACTGACCTGGTACCATCAACCCTGTTCATCGCGGGTCCGCGTCCCGTGGTGCCACTGAACCTGAACTACGCAGGCCAGTGGGGCCATCCAACCTATGCCAGCGACACTCGGTGAATGGCCTGTGCTGACTGCTGCTTCAGGCCTACTCTGCGGTCCAGTAGGTCACACATGTGGAACTGTGTCTTGGGTAAGATGTGGAGGAATCCACACCATTGGACACGCCTCATCGCAGGCGGCATCCCCTAACAGCACTGGTGCCACTAACTCTGTGCGCAATGAGTCATGGGCACCATCTGGTTGGACCTTGGTGGCGTCAGAGCCCATGGCTTGGTGGTTTTCTGCATCTTCTTCTGGCTGGACCGGACTTGGTGTCCGACATGTGTCTGTTCCATTCATCTCCACCATAGTGACTGTATCAGCTTGGTACTGCCCTCTGCATCCTGCCCTGGGGGTACACCTTCCACTGTCCATCGAGACACTCTACAACAAGGCCCCTTGTCATCCCGTGAAAATGCACTGCACCCGTACCCCTTCCCCAGTGCCCCGCAAGTCAGCGGCCCATGGTGGCAGGCCAGTGCAGGTCGCTGTGCAGCACAAATCAAGGGCCTTTATGGTTGAATGGTTGTGTCCTTTACGATGTACACTGTGGTCAATTTCTGACTGCACCAGGCAGCCCTTGCCGGCTGGTGTGCACCCACCCCACACACATCTAACACAGTAAGTGTGTCTGCTAATAAATGTGGCTGTGCGCACGTGCCCATAGCCATTCACACCATCTGAGCAAGTGTGTCCGTGTGTTCATTGTGTCAGCATGATGGGCAGGGGTCCTGCAACATCACAGTGTGCTGTCTTCTGCATACGTTGCCATGTCACCTCAGCGTTGGCAGTAACCCTGGACATGTAGACCTGCACCTACCCCTTTGCATGCACAGGCTGCGTGTGCTGGTTTGGCAGGGGGGCAGGCCGTGGTCCAGACCTGGCCCGGTGCAGGAAGTGCAGTAAGTGTGTCTCTGTTTTGGGGTGTTGTCGCCACCAGGGCCACAGTACATGATGTTGCAATGTGGTATGTACCAGGAGGGCGGGCCCGCAGGTATGGGGACATATAGGAGCGCAAGAACACTCTGGGTCTTGGCACATGCATGCCAGGTGTTATGTGTATCAAACAGTCTTGCGGATGCATGAGTCTGTTGCCTGGCCTCATTCGCAGCGCAATCCCAGCCAGCCATAGGCTGAACACCTGTGTCCACCCTGTCCGGATCATTGTCCTACACCCAAGTTGGCGCACACCTTCAGAAGGCCAGCGTTGCGGTGTTGTTGGCATGGGCCGGACATGTGAGGACAGGCTTTAGAATGGTGTCCCGTACCAGTGCACGTGATGCAACCGTGCAGCACACACAAGTGTGGGTGCCCGTGGCAGGGAGGAGCAGCTGTGTGGCATGTGTGACACACAGCGAATCCGCTCATGTGCATCATGCTGGGCATATCATCCATGATTCCCAGGGTCGCAGACGTCCCACTACACCCACGACCAGCCTCTGTACGTGTCCTGTGTGCATGCAGCTGGTGAAGTTACTGTAGGGATGAAAGATCCTTTGTCTGTACTATCAGGCGGCAGCACATCTGCAGCTCCGAGCAGGAACTTGCATGTGTCCAGCATCCCCTGACAGATATGATAGCATTTGCTTGCGACTCCCACACTACACACTGCCCGACGTGGGACCAACGTGTACACATCCTACACGCAGTAGTCCTTGGTCGTAGTTGGCATGCGTGAAATGGCCTTCACACGCACTCCACCCCAGCCAAGGTCTGCACCCGTTGCGCACAGACACTGCTCATTGCACCGAGCTGTGCCATTACATCCACAGAACTGTCTCAGGGCAAGCCAGTGCCGCTTCAAGCAGAGCCACTGACGCAATGGCAGACCATGCCGGACACATGTTCGACTCCAGTCATGTGGAGCTGTACTGTGCATGTCTGCTGCATGTACTGGGGGCACTGCAGTTGACAGTGCTGTGGATCAGTTACCGGCTGCGCTTCTGCCTTGCGCACGTCACCTGCGTGCAGCCTGTGTTGCATTGTCGCTCTTGCATATTCGAGTGGTCCATGGATGTCTGCCTCTCCAACGTAACGGTAGCTGACCTGGATTACGGTGTATGTGTGCACCCCCTGTTGGCCCACGACCAGGAGTGTCACCAGGATGACCGCTTAGGGCATGCATGGATGCTTAGCATGCAGGCTGGAGACTGGACCTGGGAGATTGCACGAGTCGTCGTGTGCCGTGAGCACATTGCCCGATTGGGCTTTGGTGCACATTGGGTCCAGTGGTGGGAGTCAGCGCATGTCTCCGGGTCAGCTGATGGATTACGTCGATGACATGTCAGATGTGGTGGACGACGATCGCTCATTGGAGATGTTGGTCTCCGCAGCTGCACTCACGCTCATGGACGAGTGACAGGGTGCCTGCAGCCACAGCTGGATGTGAGCCATTGCACGTGTCACGACTCATGGTTGCATGTTCTGGATATGGTCACATGTCTCAAGATGACAGTGGACATGGCTGCATTGTCCAGGACTCATGTTCCAGGCGCGGACAACCAACGCGGGTCGGCACTGACTTGTGTTGATGAGGGACTCCCCCGAGGTGGACATGGGCGCTTTCCTAATTTCCTCATTCAGACATGCTGCTACATTTGCTGCATATCGTGGCTCTTTTCTTGGCCGTACTGACTCGCACTTGTTGATAAAGTTTCCGCACTTTCACTTTTCTCCAACTGTGGTGTGTCTTGATTTGCATGCCAATGTGTGTGTCACGGACTCTCTGGCTCCCTGCCATATGTGCATTGCTTCCCCATCAGGACTGTGTGTTTGTACTTGTGCATTATTATGTCTCTGTTTCGTGATTTGCCAGATGCATATGGCCGTTTACCGGCCACAGGCGGGTGCACTTGTGTCCTGTGTTTGGTTGTGCACAATTTGGTGTTTGTACCACATTGTGTTCGATGTTGGGGTGCTCTGATTCCTATGTGTGTGTGCTGCATTGTGTGTGAGATGTCCCTTCAGCTCTGATTTGGCAAACCCTTCTCCCTTTCACGCGGTGTTGTCTTCACTTCTGTGCTTGGTCAGTGGTGTGACATTGCCAGGTTGTGTGACTTGTGCACCTGGTTAGTGTTGTTACTCTTGGGCATGGTTTATCTGCCGTTGTGTTGTGCTTAGTTGTGCATATGTGCCATTGTACTCATCTCCCCCATCCCCCAGTCCCTGCTGGTTCCTCTCCCTGTTGCTGTTGTGTCTGTTGTTTGGTGCAGTTTCCGGTCCCTGAGTTCTGCCACCATCTCCAGACTAATGTGGTGGACACCAATTCCTCCATGTCATCCAGCTCCTGGTGTGGCGCTGGACTCCCACCTCCGGTATGCATTGCTGCCTTCTTGTTGTTGGCATGTTTCTGCTTGTTTGTGCCTTTCGCATCATTGCTGGAGTTCTGGTTTTCTGCCATTGCCCTCCTTCGCTCTCAGGCTGCCTTCATCTTGTCCAAGATGGCCTGCCATGTATAATGTTTTGTTGCCAATGGGTTTGGTGGGGCTGTCTGCTGGCTCGGGTTGCCTCCATTGTCTTACTCTTTCAGGCTTTTGTTGTGCTTTTTCCCGCCTGAATTGAATTTGAATTTGAATTTGAATTTGAATTTAAAATTTCTTATAAAGCGCACGTATACCTGCGGTTTCTTGGCGCTGTTACTAACCGGATCCTAAATTAAAAAGCTGGGGGGACAGGAAAGTTATTATTCGAAATATTTTGTAAACAGGTAGGTTTTAAGTTGGTTACGGAATTGTGGGTAGAGAGAAATGGTACGGAGTTCAAGGGGAAGGGAGTTCCAGAGGGTAGGGGCGAGAGTAGCAAATTTGGAGCCTCCCCACTTCTTTCTCCGGAAGCGTGGGATGGTGAGGAGGGACTGGGAGGATGAACGAAGTTCCCTGGTGGGAACATAGGAAACAATCTCGGAGGAGATGAACGCAGGTGCGAGTCCGTGTCGGGCCCGGAAAGTGATGGAAGCAAGCTTGAATTGAATTCTGGCTCGCACAGGGAGCCAGTGAAGTGATTTTAGGAGCGGGGTAGAGTGGTGAAATTTGGGGAGTTTGAAAACCAGGCGGGCCGCCTGGTTTTGGATCTGTTGTAGGCAACGCAAACTGTAGGCGGGGATGCCGGCATACAGGGCGTTGCCATAATCCAGGCGGGATACCACCATGGCCAAGATGATGAGCTTTAGAGCAGAGAAAGTGAAGAAACGGGACACCCTGCGTATAGTGCGCAGTGAAAGAAAAGAAGAAGACACCACAGAGCTAACCTGGGAGTGAAGAGTGAGTTGAGAATTAAGTTTTATACCAAGTGTTTTGACTGAGGAAGCGGGGGTAGGAGGGGGGCCAAGAGAAGGGGGCCAGAAAAGAGGGGACCAGGGGCTGGATGAACCACCCGTCAACACCAACTCGGTTTTGTCGGGGTTGAGTTTAAGGTGATTGTGGTTCATCCAGTCCCTGATGTGAAGCATAACAGATTGAAAGTTTAGAACAGAGGAAGGAGAAGATAGATTGAAGACAAGCTGGAGGTCGTCCGCATAATTAAATACGCCGACCTCCATCTGTTGAAGCGAGAAGATTAGGGGAGCAATATACAGATTAAACAAGAGGGGAGAAAGAGAGGAACCCTGGGGAACCCCGCACTGAACTTTCCGGACGTCCGCCGTGAAGTCACCCAGGCGAACAGCCTGGGTGCGGTCACTCAGGAAGGAGGACAACCAGACCAGGGCAGTCCCCCCGATCCCCGCCGCTCCGATACGGGAGAGGAGGATGGTGCGATCCACCGTATCGAAGGCGGCTGAGAGATCGAGGAGTACAAGGGCCTGGTGCTGGTTAGTGTCCATGCCCTCCCTGAGGGTGTCCAGGACCGACAGGACAACGGACTCCGTAGAGTGTGCAGGGCGGAAACCGGCTTGACGGGGGGCAAGAGCACCATGATTCTCCACAAAAGAGCTCAGAGCACAGGTGACGTGGCGCTCGAGCACCTTGGCTAGGAATGGTAGGAGGGAAATAGGACGGAAATTGGCGGGGACAGAAGGGTCTGCCCCGGGTTTTTTTAGGATGGGCACAATTACCGCCGATTTCAAGGGTTTAGGAACGATGCCTTGGGCAAGAGAGCTATTAAGAAGGTGAAGGGGAGGGTCAGGGCAGGAAACAAAGATATGGCGGAGAATGTGAGCGGGACAGGGGTCTAGAGGAGAGCCGGATTTGACCAGGGGAACCAAGGTGATCAGGCTCTCCCGAGTGATAGGGGGAAGTGAGGTAAGCACGCCCTTGGGGGGGGGACATTGTGGGTCGACAAAAGAGGGGGAGGGTGGCGGGATATTAGCCTTGATGGTGATGATTTTGTGAATGAAATAGTTGTTGAGAGAAGAACAGAGTTCTTCGGACGGGGCTGGCTTAAGAGTAGTTCTGTCCGAGAACGCTAGGTTGTGGATGATGGTGAATATCTCCTTGGACTGGTTTTCCGCGGCTAAAATTTTGGAGGAGAAGTAAGATGTTTTTGCCTCCAAGATGTCTTTTTTATACTGGCTTAGGATGTTAGTATAATCCAGTTTTAGAGTGGGGCAGTAATTTCTTCTCCATGCCCGCTCCGCGGGGCGTACTGTTAATTTGGTGGTCTTAAGCTCTTCGGTGAACCACCGATTAGCGTCCTTGTCGCGTTTGGAGGTAATGCGCTTGAGCGGGGCAAAAGCGTCGCGTCCGTGGGAGAGCCACTGATCTATGGCATCGACCTGGGAAAGTGTGGGAAGACCCTGAAGGGGGGGGAGGGATGAGGTAAGAAGGGAAGAGAGATTCTCCAGGTTGACACGACCCCATGATCGGACCCAGGTGTTTTTAGGCCGGGGGGGCTTGGCTGGAGGGAGGATGGGAAGAAGGAAAGAGATCAAGTGGTGATCAGACCAGGAGCAAGGGGTAATAGAGAGTGAATCCACAGGGCAGTTCAGGGACCAGATCTGATCGAGTATATGACCTTTGATGTGGGTGGGGGAATGGACATGGGAAATGAAGTTGAGGGAGTGAAGGGTTTCGGAGAATTCCTTGGAGGATGGGCACTCAGCGGAGTCGGAGGGCCAGAAATTAAAATCGCCAAGGAGCAGAATGGAGGAGTTGTTGACTGTGATGGTGGCCAAGACCTCCAAAAAGTCGGGGAGAAACTGTGAGGGGGACTGAGGGGGACGGTAGGTAAGGAAGCAGGTCAGGGGGGGGGAGGTGGAGACTGTGCGGATCACCAGAAATTCAGTGGTCGTAATGTCCGGTAAAGATAAAATTTGGAAGGGGAGATTGGTGCGTGCGATGACCGCCACGCCACCCCCGGCCCTGCCAGAAGGGCGGTCCGCCCTGAGGGCATAGTAGGTGGCCGGTAGGGTGGATAGTAGGGCAGGGAGGGAGTCATCGCAGAACCATGTCTCGGTTAAAAAAAGAAGGTCGGGAGCATGGAGATCCAATAAGACTGAAAGTTCATGTGCATGGGCAACAGCAGACCGGGTGTTGAGATAATAGGCTGTGAAGGCTTTGGGGGTTGATGAGGGAGCGGTGCTACAAGACACGGGAGGGGTGTCAACTGTGGGGAAAGAACAGAGGAAGGGAGTAGCAGGAGAGAGACCAAGGGAGGAGATGCGAGAGCAGATAGAGGCCGGGATAGGCCAGGGGCCCTGGCAGCAGCGAAGTTGGTCCGGGGTATAGGTGATAGGCGGAGCAGAGTGACGAGCCCCTAGTCCCGGCCAGTCGCGGACGGGCGCAGACGGGCTTGCCTTAGGCGCGCCTTCGGCGCGCAATCGTCGCGCCCGCTGCGCTCGTCCGCTGCGCTTCCTGCCAAGGCACATGATTTATGGTGAAAGAACAGGAAATTGGAGGGGGTGTGGCCAACCGAGGGGGCGTGTCTCGAGGCGCGCCTCGCCCTCGTGAATGGCGGCCAGAAGGAGGGGGTCGTTGCAGCGTGGAGCGCTGTTTCGAGGATGTCAACAGGAGATAGGTAGGTGAGCAAGAAGTAAAAACACAATATCACCGCAAGTTTTTAAAATAACGCAGAATCTATCTCCCGGCTTTTCGCCTCAGGAGTCCATTGTTAGTGCAGCGCCCAGCTTTTGGCGCGCGCTATTTATATGCGTGGTGAGGGGGCGTGGCCAACCGAGGGGGCGTGTCTCGAGGCGCGCCTCGCCCTCGTGAATGGCGGCCAGAAGGAGGGGGTCGTTGCAGCGTGGAGCACTGTTTCGAGGATGTCAACAGGAGATAGGTAGGTGAGCAAAGAAGTAAAAACACAATATCACCGCAAGTTTTTAAAATAACGCAGAATCTATCTCCCGGCTTTTCGCCTCAGGAGTCCATTGCCTGCAGTGTGTTTCGCGGTCCTGGCGGTGCTTATCCCTGCTTTCCTCATCGCGAATGGGCTCATCGCACCTTTTCTGGTGTTGTGGTTTGTGTTTTTATCTCCGTCAGGGTGGTTGTATCGCGGACATTGGCCGCGTTTTCGGCGGACTATCGCATGCTACCGCCATGTTGTGAATTCCACGTTGACACTGGGTTATTTTCCCGCGATGGGCTGCGATGTTGAAAGTTGCGTTAAGCTACTCTTGCGGTAGTTATCACACGTTCTTGTGAATATCCCCAAAAGTGTACTCCATTGTGGTCATTTATGTCATCCCTTCCTAAGCAAGGATGTGCAGTAGTGTTTTCAGTTCCTTATTTATGTTCTGCCATGTCCTTTCAAAGACAAACGTGAATATTTCCATACCCGAAGTAGGCGTGTAGTACTACACTGGCTGCCTATTAAACAAAGGGTAGGCTTCAAGGGTTTGTGTATTGCACACAAATCCCTGTTTGGTGAGGCTCCCAAATATATTAAAGGCCGTTTGAAGCCCTATGCACCGGGCCGCCATCTCCGTTCATCACAGGCCAGTCTCCTCACTTGCCCTCGTTTCAGCATGGCGACTTTTGGAGGCCGGGCCTTTGTACTCCAGATGTGGAATAGGCTTCCAGATGATATGCGTAAGGAAGTTAAACCGCTCCCATTTCGGAGGAGGCTCAAGACGATGCTATTTTTGGAGGCATTTGATCTGGGCTCTCAGGATTAAGGTCAAGATTCAGTGATGTTACTAAAGTCGGTCTGTCGTCTATGATGCAACGCTTAGAGACCTTTGGTGATTAGCGCAAAATAAATGCAAACAAACATATTGTATCTGCATCTAGTAGTGCTGACCACTGTTGGGGCACTGGATGTGGGTTTATTTGCAATGCCACAGTGCTTATTTATGAGAGGCTTGTACGCCGGAGCATCACTTTATTTGATACTCCGGTGGCAAAAGCCTCTCAATCATATCTATGAGGCCACGAAAGCCACTTTGTCTGGCTTTGCATGGCTTTCCAGATATGGAGTAAGACAATGCAGGAAAAGTCACTGCATTGCCTTACTCTGCACCAGGGAGGCCTTCCATTTGCGTTACGGTGGGTGTTCCCATGTAACATCTATGAATTTTGATGCTGCCCCCGATTTACTTAATCACATAGACCTGGGGCAGCACCAAAACATTATGCCTCCTTAGAGCAGGCGTAACAAGGAGAAATATTTGTATTTCTCCTGGTTTTTTGCTCTTTCCATGTGTACTACATTCTGCAGCACACATAGAAAGAGGAAAACTCCTTTCTGGATTGTTTTTGTGCAGGAAGGTGCACCTTCCTCCAGAAAACAATCCTGCTTGCAATCCAGGGGGTGTCTGTGTTTGCTCTAGGCAGCAAATTGTTCAACAGTGCATGGGGGAAGGACTGGATCGCACCAAAATTCATAAATGCGGTGCATTCCTGTCCTTTCACATTGGTGTAGGGCAGTGCAGCCCTACGTCAATTCCCCTTAGATGAGGCCCCATGTTTCATAGATGATGCTAATTTGTCATCCACTGACCACGACTGCGGTGCAGGAATGATTTACAGCATTTGGATCTCCATCTGAGCCACAACAGGCCTTTTGGAAATGACTTTAATTCACAACTCTTTTTTTGTTCTGTGTTCTTATAACATTTGTTTTTATTTGGTTGTTAAACAGTTCTCATCCAGAGGTTTTGGTTTCTCCTCTCCCTGACTTCTTAGTAGAATTTCTTTAATTCTGGTGCACACTAGGTCTGGGGGAGCGGTGGAAAAAGGTTTTGCCTATGCCTGTGCACCTGGCAGTACTCAGGAAACTTCAGTTAGCTTCAGCAAACCAAACTTTCCTGCTTGAACCGGATGCTCCTGAGATTGAATGAAAACTCAACCAGTAGCGGTGAGTTTCATATGAAATGTTAAGAAAATACTGTGTAATTACGCAAAAGGAAAATATGTCATTTAATGCTCCATTTTAGCTTGAAATGCATCCTTGTGTCAGTTTTTGATGTGAGGACGCATTTCATGCTAAAAATGAAGCTCGAAAAACACCAGTTCCGCAAACAACAGTCACTTTCTGGTCGTTTGTGTTACCACCCTACTGCACTATAATCAATCTGCGAATGGTAGAGTAATATTAAGATGCATGACTAATATTGTTACAAAAGTATGGTTCGACACATATGTCATGTAAAAAATATTGGCATTTCAAGAATACCATGATAGATTATCTCAGGAAACTATATTGTTTTTTTAAGTGCTCAGTAATTTTTTTAATGAAGTTTATATACTAACCTTTTCAATTATTTTTTTGTAGTGTTTTATTACTTTTTGTTTTATAATTTATTATTATTTTAATATTATTTGCATGTAAATATTTTTTAGTATTCAATTCAATTAATCTTTATTCGGTTCACACAAGGTGTATCATAAAAGAATACATGAACAATAAAAATCATACAACTGGAACAAACAATTAGAATACAGTAAAACCGAAAAAGAAAATATACAAATCACATTTTAACAAACAATTCACCTATTAGTATTCCGCAGGTAAAGATTTTTTTCTTACTTGAGTTCACCTAAGAAACCTTGCAAGTTTCACACACGTGTAAAGATTTGGAAGATATTGAAAATATAAAAATGCTGGTCTACATTGTTTAAAATTTTGTGATTTCACTGTGCATGTGCATATTTGATTGATTAGACACATTATCACAAGGATGAAGCTGTAAATCATTAGACCCGTTGTTGAGAGTTGGGAAACTTATCAGGCGGTGGAATATTTTAGCCGAAAGCGTGTTAAAACAAATCTATGTTGAGCGTTAAGAACAGTAAAAAAGTATGGTTGCATTTAAAAGGTGGTCAAGACCATTTGGTTCTATTGCACAGTTGGTTTGACCAGTTACACACATAATCTAGAGTCCTCCAGATGGTTTAGGCACTCTGTTTTAAGTGCTTTCCTTGAAATGTTTGACAGAGATTCAGGTCAATCATAAAATTCCAGACAACCTATATCTAACATAAAATTCTTTATAAACTTTAACAAAGGAATCTTTAAGGTCAGTTCTGAATCAAAACAGTCCTTAACTATGACATGATTCAAACAGGAAGGGGTGGGAGCACACTGCTGACCTCCTAGCACAGTTTGCCCCTTAGCATTATGGTAAATTCAGTTTGTAGTGCACGCTTACTTGGTATTGTGCTGGAGTGTTCCACCAAAGTTGGTGCAGATTAGTGCTGTCATCTCTAGACACATGTGTTTCTAGATTTGATCCGTCATCAGTAGAGATCAAAAAACGATTTTTATCTGGGGTTGCTGAGCAGGCTGCCACAATTCTTACAGGTCTCAGTACCTCTCACAGGCGCACAGGTGCATCTCCACTAGCTCGTCAGCTCAATGGCTCAAGGGAGCCTTTTTAAACAGAAAGGGGTGGGAGCACACTGCTGACCTCCCAGCACAGTTCGCCCCTTAGCATTATGGTAAATGCAGTTTGTAGTGCACGCTTACTTGGTATTGTGCTAGAGTGTTCCACCAAAGTTGGTGCAGATTAGTGCTGTCATTTCTATACACATGTGTTTCTGGATTTTATCCATCATCAGATGAGATCAAAAAACGATTTCCATCTGGGGTTGCTGAGCAGGCTGCCACAATTCTTACAGGTCTCAGTACCTCCCACAGGCGCACAGGTGCATCTCCACTAGCTCATCAGCTCAATGGCTCAAGGGAGTCTTTTTAAACATGAAGTGGTGGGAGCACACTGCTGAACTCCCAGCACAGTTCGCCCCTTAGCATTATGGTAAATGCAGTTTGTAGTGCACGCTTACTTGGTATTGTCCTGGAGTGTTCCACCAAAATTGGTGCAGATGAGTGCTGTCATCTCTAGACACGTGTTTCTGGATTTTATCCGTCATCAGTAGAGATCAAAAAACGATTTTCCTCTGGGGTTGCTGAGCAGGCTGCCACAATTCTTACAGGTCTCAGTACCTCTCACAGGCGCACAGGTGCATCACCACTAGCACGTCAGCTCAATGGCTCAAGGGAGTCTTTTTAAACAGGAAGGGGTGGGAGCACACTGCTGACCTCCCAGCACAGTTCGCCCCTTTGCATTATGGTAAATGCAGGTTGTAGTGGAAGAAACACCCGCACGCCAGTGAGAGGTACCTGGCCAGATGTGATGTTTGGGAGCCTACTCAGCAAACCCCAAATTTGAAGCCTGTAATCTCTACTGATGACAGTTAAAGAACCAGAAACACTTGTCTAGCAATCAGCACCATCTGCGCCAACTCTGGTGAAACACTCGTAAATATTTTAGCAAAGCAAGCAATATGGGACTGCATTTACCATAATGCGGGGGCGAACCTTGCTGGGAGGTGAAGCGGTGTGCTCCCACCCCTGTTACTGTTTAAAAGCACTCCTGTGAGTCATTGAGCTGACGAGCTCATGGAAGAAGCAACCGCACGCCAGTGATATGTACCTGACCTGATGTGATGTTTGGCAGCCTACTCAGAAAACCCCAAATTTGAAGCCTGTAATCTCTACTGATGACGGTTAAAAAAACAGAAACACGTGTCTAGAGATCAGCACCATCTGCGCCAACTCTGATGAAACACTCGTAAATATTTTAGCAAAGCAAGCAACATGAGACTGCATTTACCATAATGCCAGGGGCGAAACTTGCTGGGAGGTGAAGCGGTGTGCTCCCACCCCTGTTCCTATGACAAGATTCAAGTCCATGTATTCCGAGGTCCATATTTTGTGCCAGAGCAGGGCTGGTTGAATCCTAACCAGGTCTCTTAGATAGTTAGCTCCCAATTCAGCGTGACATACATGATTTGAACAACTGGAAGGAAGTGCTAAAAGATTTTAAAATAAGGTATTTTCCACCGCCTGTAAAGATTCAACATTCGCGTGTACCCATACCGTATATTGCAATAGTTCTGCATTTTGCATAATATATGGTTAGCATTTCTTTTAGTTGGATATTCCCCAATTTCCTCGCAAATTTGCGAAGGGCTGTGATAGATCTTATGAACTGCAATCTTCTGGAGTTAATAGCACTTTTCCAGGTCCCTTCACAATCAAATAAAATACCCAAATAAGAAAAAGTCGGGGTTTGAGGTAAAATCTCTTTTCCTATGTAAATGTTACAACACTTAGCTACACTGCGGCCCACTTTCATGATAAATGTCTTGCTTATGTTAATACATAGTCCCAGATTATCCATAAATAGGGCAAAACTATCAAGGAGGTGCTGCAAGGCCAACGGAGTGCGCACCAGAAGAACTGTGTCGTCCACGTAAAGCAAAACGGGTATTGGCCGGTGCTTTGCTTGTGGCAGATCCATGCACGAACTAGCCAGTGTGTTACCCAGGTTGTTAATATATAAATTAAATAAAAAAGGGGCAAGTACGCACCCCTGGCGAACCCCTTTTTCTATTCTGAAGGGGCAAGTGCACTCCTTTTATACCAAACCGTACACTTGAATAGCTATTTGAATACAGGTGTCTTAAAAAATTAATAATAGTACTGTCAATACCCATTGAACTAATTTCTGACCACAGTTTATCATGGATTACACAAACGAAAGCTTACGATAAGTAAAAAAGTACCGTACATAGGTTACCGTGATTATTAGGTGCATATTTGCCCAGTAGCAGATTCAAATGAATAGCTTGCTCCGCCGTGTCAATTCCCTGACGGAATCCATATTGTACGTCAGAGATCTTGTTACAGCTGTCTGCCCAACTTTGTAATCTTGCTACAAGTATACGTCCTACCACCTTGACCAATGAATCTAGTAGAGAGATTAGTCTGTAATGCGACGGACAGTTTTGATCACCTTTTTTAAATATAGGTACAATCTGAGACTCTGCCCAAGTCAATGGGAACCCTGTGCTCCTAAAAACGTGGGCGAGGAGAGGACCCCAAAGGTCGATGTTAGCTTTAAATAAATCAATTGGATTCCCGTCTGGCCCAGGTGCTTTGTTTCCCCTACTTGAACTGATAGCAAGGAAGACCTCTTCCAGAGTAAAATTTAGGGCAGACCAGTCAGGCGTGGGAGTAAGCACCTGGGGAGCTACCACAGGAATAGCACAGTCTGCAGTAGACGAATATAAGGTGGAAAAATGTATTACCCAATCCTCTTTAGTCACCGCAGCCTCTGCCTTTGGTTTGTAAGCTTCACTAAGGAAAGGGGAGTTGACCACGCGCCAAAATGCAGTGATGTCATTACTTCTGCTAGCCTCATACAGTTTCTACCAAGTCTCCTCTTTTAATGTTTTTTACGATTTTTTTAAATAAGCCTAAATTCCCGCCTCCAGGATTGAACCTCCTCAATTTTCCTGGGGTTATTTTTCAGAGCTCCTATAAATTTTTAAGTGTCTCACTGCATGCATGGTCAAACCAACCCTTCCTCTTTGCCATTCCTGCCTTCTGCCTGGATAAAAGCCCCACTTTAATAGCACTAGTTATTTGTCCAAAATATTACACAATAGCAGAGGCCTCCTCTGAAGTAGCCAAGCAAACATTGAAGGTGATCTTTTGTGCTGGATTATTTTCTCTAGAAAGTCAGTCGGGTCGACCATGGACTAGCGTAGGGTGTACCAATTAGTTCGAGGGAGCTCTAAATTCTCAATGGCTAAGGTGTGACGATGGTCCCTCTGATCTTTTACTGACCCAGAATCTAACACTAAGCTCTGGGGGTAGTGGTCACTCAGTGCACAATCATGTAATGTAAAGTTGGTAATAAAAGTTGAGTAACAATTCGGAAAGAGTAGAAAATCTATAACAATTTTCCTCATGATGCCGTCAAAGGTACAGCTACATCAATTGGGCTGTTTCCAAACTCAAAATAAAAATGCCATAATCTGAATGTAAAAATTGGTGGAGTCCTCATTTGTTGGTGAAATCATACCACAGATACTTTTTGAGGGCAGTTTACATAGTTGAATGTTAAAATCCCCTCCAGACTATAATTTTGTCCCCAGTCCCCTTCAAAAGAATGGTATCCAGATCTTTGTCGAGAAAGGTCAATATGGCCAGTATATCTGAACCGCAAGCATTATTATAAAAATTGACTAAAATCAGTTTGAGTGATACAGGAAGGTCAATACTGACAATTTGATAGTAAATACTAGGATTCTTAAGATTTACAAAAGAGAAGGGTTGTTTATTTGATACATAGGTGCAAAGACCACCCTTGTTTCTACCATGGCTGGATGGAATAGCCGGCAAATTATAAGTTTTAAAGCCATTAAGATGACAAGGTTCAACCACCCAAGTTTCTTGTAAACAAACAATGGTAAAATTGGCTGAAAACTTTAGTCACTCTGAAGAGTTAAGCTTACTACGCAGCCCTGCTACATTTCAGGATATGACTGTGATCTTGTTAGAGTCTAGGGGCATAGAGTCCACACTTAACTCTTTGTCTGGCAAGGGTGGTGCCGGGATCATTAGATCTTCAAAACTCATATATGGCTGCATTATATTAACAGGGATCCGAGTAGCAAGACTAAAATTTTGCGTTGCGTTGGCCTCCAATGGTTTATCCTTTAGTCAATTTACCCCAACAAGATTAGAGAGAGTGTCAAATCTATTAGAGGTTGCAATGGAGTATAAAGGGGTATTTGCATAGTTTGCAATTAAGGGTGATTGTTGAAATATACCTTGTATTGGGGGACAGAGGTGTGTCAATGCATTTGTCTGACTAAAAAGTTGCCTAGAAGGCTTATAAAAGAAACCAAGCGGGAGACCCATAATTTGGTTTTTAGTTTGAGCACATTGACTTGGCCCAACCCAGTATATCATTAACCAGCCCTAGTGATTTGAAGGAGATGACCACACAGTCACTCTGAAACACTTTAGTATTCCTACCGACCCACCCAACCTGTCTGGCCATCTTAAAATCAGCAAAGAGTGTTCCCCCAACCCCACTTTAGAATTTAACCAATTTAGAGATTTGTTTCTCAATGAGTCCCATGTTTTATGATGCGGAAACTCAGTGGGTGGAACATTTGCCAAGATGACCACATAAGGTGTAACATCAGGCAGTATGTCTAGTCGATCCCTGGCATACGGAGGATATTTAAGGGTTGCGCACCCCACATAAGTGTTGGCATTGGGGATTGGTGGTATCGCCTTATTTTGAACCCTTGTCACGTCCATAACCAGGACGGCTTGTGTCTGGGTCATTGTTGTTGACACTCCGTAATGGGGTTGAGGTAATTGCTGGGCTGCCCACAAGACCCTTCGCAAGTTGCTGTACTGGGAGCATACAATGTGCACCAGCAGTATTGTCATAATCAGTTGGCTCTTCCCTCCCTATCCCAGTGTACATATTCACAGAACCCAATCAGTCGGCACATGATAATACGGCGCATTCAACAGCTTTCAGGCGGTCAGTAGAGCTATATACAGAAGTTTTAATAAGGTCTATCAGTACTTGCACACATGCCAATAATGAGGAACACACTAGGCCTGGGCAAAATTTTCGTTCCGTTCGCGGAATTTGCGATAATTTGGCATTTCCGCATTCCGCGGAGAGCGCGGAAATGTCAAAATTTCCGCATTCCGCAGCTTTGCGATAATTTGGTTCTTGCTCGCGCTGTAAAATAATACATACTCGCGCGCGCGCGCGATCGCCTTACCTGAATCCCCGCGTTCGCTGACAAGTTTTCCCGATCCGGTCGCGTTCTCCATGAGATGTTGTATTGTTTTAGCCATTTGCGCTGTCTCGCGACAGTTCGCGTCCGCAGTGACGTCATGCGTCGCGCGATCACGTCTTTTTTCTCGCGATCATGCACCGCGAGACAACTGAAAACAAGATGGCCGCGCCCGCAAGCAACCACATGGGTAAGTTGGCGACCCGCAACCATGCAGAAAATCTCACGAACATGCCGGAAAAAAACTTCCGCATCTTCGCGATATTTCCGCTTGTTTGCGGAGATTTTTAACATTTTCGCGATAATTTTCGGAAGTCGCTTCCGCAAATTCCGCCCACCCCTAGAACACACCAAAGAGTCAGATGATGTAGAGGGCAATCCCTTACTCAAGTCTCTCTGAATTTTGAGCCTGGGTCCGATTTTAAGGCAGATGCCTTCTTTGTTGCCTTCATTTTCACGTCACACAAAGTTATATTGGTCTTAGCAGAGATAGGTTTAGTGGTTTTAGGGCGTTTAGATTGAGGAGTGGAACTTGAAGTGCCCAGTGAAGCAGGGATAAAGGTTTGGACCACCTCATTCTTTTTCACAGCATCTTGGCCAATGGGCTGCATTTCAGGCTTTAGGAACAAATCTGAGGAAGAAATACATTTGTTTAAAATTTCAGTCCCACTCTCAGTGCAGGTAGTTAGTGTTTCCTCCACACTTAGAATTTGTTTCTCGATGGCTCCAATTGCCCCAGTTATACAATTCATAATAGATTGCCGTGATTTAGGAGGTGATTTCGCTAAAGTAGAACTCAGTTGTTTCCTTTTCCCCATGTCCAATAATAGAAATACACTGCTATACAAAACCCAAACTAAGCACTAAATGATGAAACATCAGCAAAACAAGGGGACATTCACAATTTACAGTACCTGTGCAGAAGAGGTCCTCGCAAGCACAGAGGGCAGAGGGATGAAGGACACTACCAGATCACACAGCAAAAAGAAGGGGCCCAGCCCTGCCTCCTCCTGTCGCTGACGGGCGCAGACGAGCCCGCCCTTGGCCTGGGTTTTGCCTGGGCACTTCCCACGCTGTGGGAGCCCCTGACAGTTTTTGATGGGCCTCCTGGCGCTGTGGCATGCGTCGGCGGCAGCAGGCTGACCGCAAGTGATGCTGGGGAGTGTGGTCCTGGCTCCCAGTATCCTGGCGCCCAGCGAGGGACAGAACAGCAAATCAAACGGGCGTTTAGTATAGTTCTTTTGTTTGGTAATACATTTAAACATATTTTCTGATTTGATTTGTATTTATTTATTTACTGGTTGGTTGTCTTTGTATCGAACCAAGGGTGCACATTTTTTAAATATGTATTTGTAATTTATTATAAATTGTTTATTTATTGTATACAATGTAATTAATTATGTAAAATATTTTATATATAAATGCTTTAATAGATAATTTTATATTAGCAAATAATTGTTACATTAATTAATTGTTAACTTTTAATTGGCTAGTTACATTAATGATTATGTAAATTAATTATTTGTTTTACATTCTTTTATTCATATTAAATGTATTTTGTTTTGATATTTGTTATAATAAATAATGTTATAGTATTATCATTTCATTAACTATTGTGCACTATTATTTATTTTCTAGTATTACCTTTATTTATTTCTGTGGGTGTTGGGTTTTTAGGGTAGTTGGGTAGGAAGTGCTTTTAAGACATATATATTTAATCTTTTAAATTGGTAAATCATTTTTTTAAATAATATTCTATTTTGATTTAGCATACTTCTTGAAATTCTTTTTGTTGAATTTTAGTTTTTCATTATTTTTGAGTAGGAATAACAAATCTGATCTTACCAAAGTCCACCATTTTCACCACTATTGCTTACATTGCAGTGAGAATAGTTAAGTTGTGTTAAGTCATATGTGTTTGTATAGTGCACAACTCACCTGCGCCCTGAAGCAGGAATGATATGAGCCAAGCCAGGGTTGGGTGGGAATAAATGAAGAGTCAGGTTTTCAGTTTCTTGCGGAATTTGAGGACTGACGAGGAGGCTCTGTTGTGTAGGGACAGGTCGTTCCAGGCTATAGGAGAAAGGTAAGAGAAGCCTTGACCGCTGGATCTGGCTCTACGTATGCAAGGAGTGAGTGCGAGTAGTAGCCCAACTGAGTGGAGGTGTCTGGTAGGTTTGTGGAAGTTTATGTGATTGTAGAGATACGTGGCAATGCTTTGTACATATGCGTGAGGAGTTTGAAGTGTGTTGGTATGTAGATTGGGAGCCAGTGGAGTTCTGTGAGATAAGGGGAATGTGAGTGAGGAGTAGAAGGTTCAGGGGGAGCCTGGCCACAGAGGCTTTGATGACATTTCTGCTAGTGCTGGAGGGCAGCCATTTTAATTTCTTCTTTAGAATCTTAAGTGTGTGGAAGCAGGAGGCAGGGACTGCATTCACTTGTCTAATCATGGTAAGCTGCTTGTCAGTCATTATCCTGAGGTTCTTTGTGTGGGTTCTTCAGAGTGAAGTGGGTTTGGGTTTGACAGATCACCAGGTGGAGTCCTAAAGGGAGGTGCCTTTGACTTTGCCGAAGATCACTACTTCCATCTTGGCTGAGTTGAACTTGAGGCATTTTGTTTCCTCAATCAGGCGACTTTGTTCCTAAAGGTGGAGAAACAGGTCATAATGTTTGCTGCATTGTTAGACAGGGAACATGTGAGCTGGGTGTCTTCCTCATAGAATATGATGTTGACTCAGTGGGCACAAATAATGCTGTTGAGTGTAGTTATGCAGGCATTCAACAGAGTTGGTCTGAGTGAGAATCCTTGCGGAACTCTGCAGATGTGGATGCCAATGTACAGGTTGAAAGGAGCCAGGCTGACTGACTATGTGCCGCCTGTCAGGAAGGTATGGGTCCTTGGATGCCAGCTATGTGCAGTCATTGAATAAGGATGGGAAGGGAGACTGTGTCAAAGGCTGCAAAAGGATCCACTAGGATGCGGGCCGCAGTGTCACTCCTGTCCATGATCATCTGGATGCTGTCCATGGCCATGATGAGGGTGATCTCTGTATTGTGGTTGGTCCCTAATCTAGATTGAGATGTGTTGATGAGGTGGTTGTCATGAGGTGGGTGGCTAAGCATTTTTTAATCATCTTTTCCATTTTGCTAAGTAAGTTAGCGGGGACAAAGGCCTATAGTTGGCTTTCATCTTCTAGTCTGCTGAGGGTTTCTAGAGGCGTGGGGTTACTGTGGAAAGTTTCCAGGAGTATGGGTAGGTGGTTATGATGATTAAGTTAGTCAGGATCAGGGTGAGGTGCAGTCCTTTGATGAAGGTGAGGACCGAAATACGAGGGTGCTCCGGAGAGCACAAACTTCATGGTTGTTGCTGTTTTTTGGGTGCTGATAATGGTTCCTGTGGTCGGAGTGGTCATCTGAGTATTGGTATAGATGGGCAAGAAGGCTGCAGGGGTAGAAGGGTCCTGTTGGGACTTGAGGTTTTTGCAGAAGCTGTTGATCTTGTTGCTTAAGAATAGGAACAGCTGCATGCAGATGTCCTGAGAGGGGGTTAAACTGGTGGAGTTTGCTGCAGGAGAGATTAAATCTTTCACTATGGCAAATATTTCCTTAGTACCGTTGGCACTGCTTTTTATGTGGTTCTTGAGCACAGAATGTTTGGTGACTCTGATTTGCTGATGGCAGCATCTGGGGGTACATTTGTAGGTGCTCTGATTGATGTCTTTTGCACTGTCTCCATCTGTATTCAAGTTGCTTGCAGTGCCGTTTTATGAGCCTAAGCTCTTCCATGTACCAGTTTGCTTAAAGTCTAGTTCTCATGGCCTTTAGCAGAGCCAGGTTATCTGCTTAGCTGGTGATCCAGGTATTAAAGTTGGCGACGAATTTAGAGATGTAGTTGTTCTATAGAGGCCGGTGGTGTAGGTCTTAGGAAGAATAGATTACTTCTGAGATCTTGTTCCAGTTCTGTCATAAAGATTTGATGATGGTTGTAGGAGAGTAGGATCTGCACTTATGTTGCCTCCACTTTTTTTCGGATGTTTACACTGGCTTCTGGCTATAGTCTGGCTGGGTCCCTGCTAATCAGGGCCCCAGCCTTTCTGTTCTCTGTAAACAACTTGCAGTGCATATTAGATGCACTAGTGATTGGATACTGTGGTATCTTATGAGCCCCTAGTATATGGTACCTTAGGTACCAAGGGCTTAGGTGGAAATATGGATTTTTCTGGTCAGTTATGTCCCCTATCTTGGACCCCAACGGTTCCATGTGCATGTCACAAGTACATGTATGTTCCCTCCAGTTCCAGTTATGAAGACGCAAATACATGTGCGTCCACCGTCAACATGTCCTTTGACAGATCCGCCATGTATAGGCCGGATATCCCATTCCTAAATATGAAAGGCCATCGGCTTTATATGGTTCACTTATGCCACTTTTCAGTCCAGGCAAGTAGGCCCTGATTCTGTCATCAAAAACTCCTCTTGCCTTCTGCCTCTGAAAGCTCCAGCCCGAGCCTGCATCTGTGACCATGAACTTTGTCTCATTCTCTGCGCGGCTCACGAAGCCTGACATCAGCTTACTCTCTGCCAAGAACTGTATTTCACCTTCGAATTATCTGCCTCCCCCTCAGCCGATGCATTCCTGCCTAGTAGTTTAAGTAAACATTCTTCCAGTTACCAAGCAAAAAGGCCCATCTTCTCTGTCCTCATGCAAGTAATTCATAGCCCTGTTACCATGGAATATTCCTACCCCCTCGCATTCAGTGCAGACACTTAGACGCTTGTACACGCACGCACAGTCAGTATAGAATAGATTCTGTCCGAGAGCCTCTCTTTTATGGATAACATAGTTCTTTAAACATAGGATGTTAGATATGATTTGGGATTAGGTTGACTTGACCCCCCAGACTTCTCGTCTCCACATATAGAGCTAAATGTCAAGTCCCCGTCACCCCCTAGTTACACGTCAATTACACGTCATACTGCTGCGCGCGCATCAATGCCAAGTATTATCTTATAGATCCACCTATGTATTACATCATAACCAATCATGTTCCTTTTACTCATTATTACACCCATTTTCGGTTACGCAGACCAAACGTCAATGTCCTTATCAATTGTTACGCCTACTGTATTCACTTCATTATAATGTATGTACTATAAAAGTTACTTCTTGTCAATAAAGTATGTACTTCACTTCCTGAACCCCCGTGGTGATGGAACTTGAAGCATCCGATTATAATCGATTATTGGAATAAAGCCCATTCCGAAACTCTAATACCACGGATTCTGCCTCTCATTTTACTGAGCTATTTTATAATGTTTCTGTATCAAATTCAGTCCCGGTAAAGGAATTTTTATTTACCACATGATGGCGCCCGAACAGGGACACTTTCTCATCTCACGCGCCGGCGGTGCGTTGCAGGCCCGGTCTCCTGCCACAGCTGGACGGACAATAACGCGTACCAGCAGGATTTCCTGTATCTCCCTCCGGTCAAGCGGGGGCGACTGAGACTGCGATCAACACCCAGACGAGGCGGTGAGAAGTGCGAAGTATCCCGACCAGAGCCTAGCTGAGAGAGCAAGATCCGAGGTATACAGAGACCCACCAGTCCGAAGTCAAGCCCAGTGTCCGACGAGTCGAGTCGAGTCGAGTCCAGTCCGGTTCAAGTTCAAGTTACTGAGGCCTTCCGTTTCCGAAGCTACCCGGTGAGTACCATTGCTGGGGAGGCATTTCTGACGTGCACATAGGTTGTGCCGGTCAAGACGGGTTTGGGTGCACAAATCCGGTCTGCACTGTTTTAGCAGTGTATCTGTACTGTTTAGCAGTATATCAAGTATTCCGAAGTATTCCGAAGTATCTAGTTATTGTCTAGTTATTGTCGAGAATTAAGCTTGGTGATTAGTTATGCAGACGATCATCATTGTTGTTTCAGTTAAAGGTTTAATGTTAAATGTTTAAAGTGTTTAAGTATGTTCTGTATATCGTGGTATGAATGACTGTTCATTATCGTGTTTATTGTATTAAGTCTGTTCAAATTCAAGTATCAGGTCAAAATCAAGTATAAGGTCAGTTCTCAATATGCCGCTCTTTTCAAAATTAAGACAGATCACTACCAGAAAAGGGGTTCTCGAAGAAGCCGTCCCTATTCCTCCTAGGGACACTCCAGGGCACTTTATGTATCACAAACATGGCTTAGACGCTATATTATTTCTTGATTTATGGGTAGACTATACCAAGGGATTACCAGAAAGTCAGAGGTGGCCCACAGCGGGGACCTGGGATGCAGAGTGCATCATGAAAGTCGAGGAAGAGTTATGGAAAAGAAAAGTCAGACAGTCACAGAAAGACGCCGTTGAATTATGGCGTAAAGAATCACATAGACGAACAGAAAAAGCACGTAGACAGGAAGAGAAGAGTAAAGAGAATTCCAATAAAGTTCGAGAGAATCTATTAATTGAGGAAGGTATCCGAGTGAAATCAGAACAAGTAGACAGACAAAGAAATGCCCTTATGAATGGTATGTATCCCCTTCTGGCCGAAGGATTACCTAAGGCTACTCCAGAGATACCGAAAGACTTGCCACCCCCATTATTCCCAATCAAGGTACATCCTAAGGGGCATCCTAGAACCGCAGAAGATGTTTTTCTTTCCTCATATTTAGATGACGCAGCTCCCGAGTATGCTAATTCCGCCCCACGTAGACCGCATACCAGGGAGGTCCAACGCCAAGATCCAGCACCCGTATCCCTGCAGCAACAAATCGAGTCACAAGTTCCGGCAAGCACATCTGTTTCTGCATCTGTTCCTACAAGTACTTCTATAGCTGAGTCCACACCTATAGTTGCTGTGTCACGTTCGACGAATCCTTTCACACCCGACGCCCCAGACGGGGCCATGGGAGGTGCTACCAATATTTTTTCTACGCCACCTAGAATAAATAAACTTATTTTCCAAGAGTCAGCGCATTCACGTACACCCAAATTCGTAAGTGATCGTACGCATAAGGAACTTCTTATAGATTGTAGATATGACCCGGTGCTCGGTAAAGAGGACGAAATGATCCTGGCATCATTACGTATCAGACGAGCCGCAGGGTATTTAGCGAAGCTACCAGGAATGACTGCGCATCTAGATAAAATATATCATTTTGTTCAAACAGGGCGAGATCCAGAATGTATTAACAGAGCTATGGAATACCAGAAAGTAGAGATACAGGGGGAACTGTTGCGTTTCCTCATAAACTGTGTGATCAGAAATCAAGACCGACCGGGGGTAGATCCGGAAGCAATGAAAATTCTTACCAAATGGAGCCAGAATATATCAGAAGGGAGACACGATAAAATTGTATAATAGCCATGTGCCGAAAGATCCGTAAAGAAATAGAACGCCTACACGAAGAGAGATTAGAGACAGACGAGTTCGAGCAAAGCGAGGAAGAAGGGTCAGGACTGCCCGCCGGACAGTCAGACACCATAGCCTATGTAGGTAGAGGAAGATCTTGTAATAGGAATCAGACTAGATGTCATACTGACCCAATACGTCCAATATGTCCAGATAATGACAGGAATTTCCAAATACCTATAATTAACATAAGGTCTAACGAGCATTCGTTCCAAACCGCCGACAAACTACTCCGAGAACGAAGGGGTTATCATTTTCTCGATTCTATGGATGAACAAGATTTAGCGAGGGCAGCTGTTCATTGGGTGGACAGTCCCGGAAAATATAGTGATGAGACAGTAGTACGTACATTTTTGAATCTCACCCCAGATGAGCAGAGGTTAGCTGGGATTTATATGATTCAACAACTCATTATACTATATCAGAGTCAGCATTCGGACCCTGGTCCCTTACCTGACATATTGACTGAATTGCTTATGAATAAATGGAGAGGTCCAGGTACCAAATTAATTAAAGAAATTCTAGTATCTAGAAAGCAGTATATTCTTTTTGTATGCTCAGAGCATGTCTCATTGCCTGTCAAGGAAAGAACGACGTATCACCTGGATAGACAGAATCCCTTACGAGAGGTACACCCAATAAAAGGCGAGGACAATCAGTTTAAACGTGTATTTGTATATACGCCTATATCGAAAATAGAATTGTTAGAAATGAAGAAAGTAGTACCCAGTCATGACAAGGACCCAGCGGGTTTTCACCGAGAAATTAAAGACATGTTACTCATGGGAGAGTATACCTACCCCGACATTATGACAATATTAAAGGTGTTGATGCCTGCTGGCATTTATGAGAAACTCAAGGAAAAAGAGTGGGAGGTAGGTGATCAAAAGATAGAATGGTCAGCATTAGAAGCAGAAGAAAGGGCCCGAGGTCCAGGTTCGGGGCTTGGGGACAAAACTAAAGCACTACCAGGTCTACTAGTACAGGTACTGCCACGTTTATTAACTACGAAAAAGGAAGATTGGGGTACAATTTCAGCCTGCAAACAGAAGCAAGATGAAGACACTAGCGATTACTATGCCCGATTCGAGAAATGTTTTGGTATAAATAGTGGCATAAAAGCAAGTAGCGAATCATACCCGCATCTGTTTGTAACAAAATTAGTGGAAAATGCCCTGCCCCCAGTAAAGAATAGAGTATTAAAATTCGAAAGTACCTGGCAAGGTAACACTCCAACACAAATGTTACAAATGTTACAGTACCACCACAATAGAATTAAAGAGGAACAGGAACATGAACACAGACGCATGAAAGACACGAAAATGAAAATGCTAGTTTCCCAGACAGTTCCAGCTGAAGGACATAAAAAGGGTATGACACATTCCGATTCAGCAGGACCTGTAAA
This sequence comes from Triturus cristatus, assembly GCF_964204655.1. Taxonomy (NCBI): domain Eukaryota; kingdom Metazoa; phylum Chordata; class Amphibia; order Caudata; family Salamandridae; genus Triturus; species Triturus cristatus. The sequence goes on along the minus strand of NC_140592.1, from coordinate 655,966,058 downwards.
AGGGACATGCAATTATTGTAAAAAGCCAGGTCATTACGTACACGATTGTCCAGTGCTAAAACATAATATCGCCATAGGTAAAACACAAGAAAGATCACGGCCACTAAGACAAGATCAGAATGAACAAGGAGCTACGCAGCATGCCCAGGCCATGCCAGCCGCACAACAGCCAATACAGTTTGTGCCAGCTGCACCACCGTTGCCTGTTGCTGCCACACAGACAACAACACGACAAATGTATCAGACTGCACAGTATGAATATCCAGAGTATCAACGTTACGCATGAACTAGCCTAGAGAGGGAAGTTGACTTACCCCTTATCGAGATTCCTGTAGATCAAGAAGGACCTTATGTACATAGTGAATTATTAGGTCAAGATAGAAAATTTTTACTCGATACAGGGGCAAGTCGAACAACTATAAAACGAAGTGAAGTCCCAGGGGCACCCCTCTCAGGCTCACAGAATATTTCCCTTGGTTTTTCAGGAAAACCTATTGTTAATGAAGTGTCACAGCCTCTTCCACTTACGATAGGACCTCTGACCCGAACTACAGATTTATTGCTTACTAAATCATGTCCAGAAAACTTGTTAGGAATAAAAACGTTGAAAGCCCTAGGAGCCATAATATGTTGTTCTCCGGAAGGAGTAAGGTTGTTTTTACGTGATTTTAAAGGTCACTATGTATCTAGAGACATGGATCCCCGACTGCAGACTTTACCTACACATCTATGGGCACAAGGCCCTACTGATGTTGGTTGCATGAATATTACACCATATCGAGTCACACTAAAGGCAGGAGTGGTGCTACCACGAATGCGACAATACAAGTTACCACCAGATGCTGTAACGGCTTTACTACAAATCATTGACGAGCTTATTGCCCAAGGAGTAGTTGTAGAAACAGACTCCAATGTATGTAATTCACCGATAATTCCGATTCTTAAACGAACAGATCCTACAGCTCCGCCAGTATATCGATTGGTTATTGATCTGCGCGAGTTAAACAAATGTATTGTGCCACAATTTCCTGTGGTCCCAGATATCTCGTCATTATTGACAGCTATTGATTCCGAAGCAACATTCTTTACTGTAATTGATCTCAAAAATGCCTTTTTCAGCGTCCCAATAGATCCGGAAAGCCAATATTTGTTCGGATTTAGTTTAAATGGACGTAGCTTTAAATTCTCACGCGCACCTCAAGGATTCACAGAAAGCCCCAGCATCTATAGCCAAGCACTGAAACGAGAACTTGACAGTATCCACATGCCGGTTAACACTGCCCTGCTTCAATATGTCGATGATCTGCTGATCACCGCTAGAAGCGAACCCGAATGTGAGAAAGCATCACTGACAGTTTTACAATTTCTAGCCGAAAAGGGGCACAAGGTGTCCCCTTCTAAGCTGCAATTCTGTGTCCAGCGAGTTATTTATCTTGGTCACTCGCTGTCCAAGGAGGGAAGGCAGCTTACACCCGACCGCATTCAGTTAATTGCTAACATGTCAATACCCAAGACACAGAAGGAGGTGCGGGCTTTCATAGGCCTCACTTCATATTGTAGACAGTGGATCCCTCAGTATGCATTTCTAGCAAAACCACTCATTCAATTGACAACACAGGAGGCAGCCACACCGACTGTTCTCCCTTGGACTCAGGAACACACACAAGCTTTTGAAAGCTTAAAGAAAGCTTTATGTCAAGCACCCGTTTTAGCAACGCCATGTTACAGAAAACAGTTTACACTCTTTGTTACAGAACGCGAAGGTACGGCCTTGTCAGTACTCACACAGGAACAAGCAGGAGCACACAAACCATGTGCTTATTTTTCTAGTACATTAGATCCCGTAGCTCAGGCTTTGCCTGCATGCCTAAAATCAGTAGCAGCAACAGCTTTAGCAATCAGACAAAGCGATGCCATAGTGTTAGGACATCCATTGACAGTTCAAGTACCACATGCAGTAGAGGTTCTTGTAAATAGAACGCAAACACAACACTTGACTGTAGCGCGACTTACAGGATACGAGCTTACATTGTTTCAGCCACATATAGAAATTAGACGCTGTAACACATTGAATCCTGCCACACTTTTACCAGTAGTCGGAACAGACCCACTAGCCCATGACTGTATTGAAGTTATTACAATAACAACAAAACCCAGACAAGACTTAACCGATGTCCCATTGTCAGATCCAGACCTGACCTTGTATGTAGATGGTTCATGCATAAGAACAAGTACAGGAGAGTTAGTAGCCGCCTACGCAGTCACAACAGATACTGAGGTCATTGAAACTAATCGTATAACTACTTTGTCAGCTCAAGCCGCAGAACTTATCGCTCTGACACAAGCCTGTATTCAAGCCATGAATAAAAAAGTCAACATATACACTGACTCACGTTATGCATTCGGAGTTGTACATGACTTCGGCGTGCTGTGGCGAGAGAGAGGTTATTTAACTTCCCACGGTGCCCACATTCAGCACGGACCCCTCATTCATGCATTATTAGATGCAATACATCTACCCACTGAAATATCAATTATGAAATGTAAGGCTCATACGAAGGTTACTGATATCATTTCCCAAGGCAATGATCTAGCCGACAGAACAGCTAAACTGATTGCTCAAACTCAAACCCCCGATATGACAAAGACAATAGTCCTGACACCGACACATTGTATGACAGTTAAAGATCCTACTCTTGACGTAATTGACATACAGACACATGCTACACCAGACGAAATAAAGAAATGGACTGAATTAGGAGGGATCCAAACGGACCAAGGATGGATGATGAAGGAAAGGTCTGTATGGTTCCTTCCTGATTCAATGGTCCAAGTCATAATTAACACTATACATAGTCCAGCACATTTAGGAGAAAAAGCTATGCTAGACAGCATTCAACACATTTGGTTCAATAAACATTTACGAGCAGCAGCAAAACAAAAGGTCCGTACCTGTATGATCTGTTGTCAGTTCAACCCAGGAAAAAGCGTTCCCGTAGAACAGGGTGGATTTCATACCCCTAATCATCCTTTTGAAGTACTCCAGATGGATTATATCCAGATGGAACGATGCAGAGGATTCAAATATGTTCTCGTAGTTGTCTGCGCTCTGTCCCGTTGGACGGAGGCATACCCGGTTTCAGATTACACTGCCCCGACTACTGCCAAACCGTTGGTTCGAGAATTCTTCCCACGATACGGTTTACCACGTGCTGTTTATTCAGATAACGGCCAGCCGTTCTCATCCGAATTAATGAAACACGTTTCACTTCTGTTAGGATATCAGTGGAAATTCCACTGTGTCCGACATCCCGAGGCAGCAGGTCTCGTAGAAAGACATAACCAGATACTGAAAATTAGAATGTCCAAAATATGCAGAGAGAAAGGTGTCGACTGGGTAGTAGCGTTACCAGTTGCACTCTTTTACATGAGAATGGTAGCACACTCTCGAACAGGGCTATCCCCGTATGAGGTGATCTTCGGTAGACCACCGAATATGTGGGGGACGCCTATACCACGCAAAATAACTGATATTGACTGTAATATGCTGACAGATTACTTGGCTTCCTTGATGTCTGCACTACAATCTTCTCGTTCACAGGTAGCTGCAGCCTTTCCCGACAACACTGAGGTGAAACCCCATGACGTTGTTCCGGGTAATCTTGTCTTTGTGAGGAATTTCGACCGAAAGACTCAGCTGGAGCCCAGGTGGAAAGCACCCAAGTTGGTCCTGTTGACCACAAGAACAGCCGTGAAGATCGAGGGCCGCAAGGGCTGGATTCATTCAAGCCACATCAAGAAATTTCATGGACTATCTTCGGATATAGACATTGTGCCCTGCACTCCCTCACAGACTGATACAAAACTCCCTTTTGTTGAACCTAACAAATCTGAAAATTACAAACTAAAGCTTAGGCCCAACCAGTCGAGCAATTTGATTGTTTAAGTCCTCTCCAAGGTGAAGCGGTTGAATTGTCTCTGACATGTATCCCTTGGACCTGAGTAGAGAAAATACCCGAAAAATGTTGAAACGACAGGCGTATTGTAAATCACTGCGTAGCCACTGCATAGTGACATTATTAATTTTGTTTTTATTGAGTCTTTTAATAATTATTACAAGTATGTTGTTGCACATATATTACCCTATTTCTAGACATGTTTATAATGTTGCTGCTGAACATTCTTTTAGTGACTTACCTCCGCATGAATTGTCTTATAGACTTGCGCTGCGCAATAACACTTTCATTAGTATGTTACATCATTCCCATCAGACTAGTAATGCCACCAATTGTTGGGTGTGTGGCCGACTCCCTCCCTATCAGAATTATGAAGGAGTCCTGCCTTTCTTTCCACATCCATTTACACATAATGGCTCCTGTGGAGCATGGTTTAGCTTAATTAATTCCATAGACTCAGACACAGCAGTTTACCAAGATCATTGGGTATGGGGAAATCTGAACCTAGCTTTACTCAAGGTCTGTTACCCTGACAAGGAGGGTCGCCCCAAAAGAACAGGAACTGATCTAGAAAATGAAGTATATGGATTAGGTAATTTTACACCTAATCTCATGATTCTAAATGTCGTATCTGAAATTGAACTAGTCTTACCCACCATGTCAGTATTCCCAGCGAGGGGTGAATTATGTGTAAGAAAGGTTGGTTCCATACATATGGGCCATAGTAAATGCACTACTATGGTAGAATTCAGTGATCAAGGAAAATCTTCATTTAGAGCTTCCCGCCACTCCTACTTTATATGTGGTCAGACTGCATATATGCGTCTACCTCTAGATTGGGATGGTACCTGCTACATTGCATTCCTTTTGCCACCTGTATTCCTAGCTCCTCCTGATTATTACAGAAATATTCATTTAGTACACAACAGAGAACGGAGAGATCTCCCCATTGTCGATTACACTGAGACGGCATGGGACAAGTATGTAGATTTTAATAAAGGCATCTTTCCCTATATAGGTACTGTTACTAATAGTAAGCTGATACGTAGATTAACTAGAACCCTTGAAGCAGTAGTGAATGAGACTATTTCCGCCTTAGGCAATTTAACGGAAGAGCAGTCTGCTATGCGGATTGTTGTGCTTCAAAATCGTCTTGTCCTTGACGTCATCCTGGCTGATAGGGGCGGAGCTTGTAGGGTCATCGGATCAAGCTGCTGCGTATTCATACCAGAAAATTCGCCATCTGTATATAAAGCCATCACTCGCCTTCATAAGATTGTAAGCCAGATACACCAGAACCCAGGCACTTGGACTTGGTCCCGTTGGTTTTGGAATGCGGTATCAGCCTGGGGATGGAGAGTTTTATCCTTCCTAGGTATTGGCCTTCTCATACTATTCAGTTGCTGTCTATGTCTACAATGTGGACCAGCAATTTGTGGTCTGTGTGCCACATCGTGCATTCCACATCAAGATTTTCATTCAAGATCCCGGAAGAAGAAAGAAGAACAAATGATGCTATATGAACAGATCAATGGATTGATGAAGATTGATATCTCTTGAAGGGCAAGTAGGGGACAAGGAGGGAATGTGGAAATATGGATTTTTCTGGTCAGTTATGTCCCCTATCTTGGACCCCAACGGTTCCATGTGCATGTCACAAGTACATGTATGTTCCCTCCAGTTCCAGTTATGAAGACGCAAATACATGTGCGTCCACCGTCAACATGTCCTTTGACAGATCCGCCATGTATAGGCCGGATATCCCATTCCTAAATATGAAAGGCCATCGGCTTTATATGGTTCACTTATGCCACTTTTCAGTCCAGGCAAGTAGGCCCTGATTCTGTCATCAAAAACTCCTCTTGCCTTCTGCCTCTGAAAGCTCCAGCCCGAGCCTGCATCTGTGACCATGAACTTTGTCTCATTCTCTGCGCGGCTCACGAAGCCTGACATCAGCTTACTCTCTGCCAAGAACTGTATTTCACCTTCGAATTATCTGCCTCCCCCTCAGCCGATGCATTCCTGCCTAGTAGTTTAAGTAAACATTCTTCCAGTTACCAAGCAAAAAGGCCCATCTTCTCTGTCCTCATGCAAGTAATTCATAGCCCTGTTACCATGGAATATTCCTACCCCCTCGCATTCAGTGCAGACACTTAGACGCTTGTACACGCACGCACAGTCAGTATAGAATAGATTCTGTCCGAGAGCCTCTCTTTTATGGATAACATAGTTCTTTAAACATAGGATGTTAGATATGATTTGGGATTAGGTTGACTTGACCCCCCAGACTTCTCGTCTCCACATATAGAGCTAAATGTCAAGTCCCCGTCACCCCCTAGTTACACGTCAATTACACGTCATACTGCTGCGCGCGCATCAATGCCAAGTATTATCTTATAGATCCACCTATGTATTACATCATAACCAATCATGTTCCTTTTACTCATTATTACACCCATTTTCGGTTACGCAGACCAAACGTCAATGTCCTTATCAATTGTTACGCCTACTGTATTCACGTCATTATAATGTATGTACTATAAAAGTTACTTCTTGTCAATAAAGTATGTACTTCACTTCCTGAACCCCCGTGGTGATGGAACTTGAAGCATCCGATTATAATCGATTATTGGAATAAAGCCCATTCCGAAACTCTAATACCACGGATTCTGCCTCTCATTTTACTGAGCTATTTTATAATGTTTCTGTATCAAATTCAGTCCCGGTAAAGGAATTTTTATTTACCACAACTTCATAGGCCTACCAGGGGCTGAAGCATGTATTATGCCACCCCTGGGAAGCAGACTAAATCTGACACCACAGGCCTGCTACTGCAGACTGGGTGAGGTAGTGTTAGCACTCCTCACTGAGGTATAGGTTGCCTATATCTCACCTTACACACACATATAAACCTATCAGTCACCCCTAAGGCCGGTCCTATCAATCCTGAGGGCAGGGTGCTTGGTTTCCATGTGTGCCTGAGCAGGGGCCCTCTGCAGCTGGCAGAGTCTATTCTCTGTGGCTGTTTGTGGATGCGGTTAAACCATATACTCTTAAGTGCATTATAATCTAGCGGTAAATGCTAACTTTGGGATGGCTGCATCAAAACATGTCGTGTTTGGTGTCAAACGCTTTGGAATCATACCCCCACACCAGTAACTGGTGTGGGAGTATGATCCCACCCTTCTAGAGGGATAGACATGTACCCACTGTTGAAACACAGTAGAATCCTGAAGAGCCCTGGCATCACAAAATGGATGCCACCAGCACAGACACTGGGCTGCCCTCCTGCTGCTGACCGAAACTCACAGTGGAGGAGGCTCAACAATAGGCATCCTGTCACAGGGAGGTGTCACCACCTTCCAGACAGGATTTAGTGTACTGGGGCTGGGTGAGTGCACTCCCAGAGTGCTTTGAAGTCCTGTACTGGGGGAGCTGTAGGCTCCTCTGTGCATATTCCAACTCAAACCAGTTCAGGGGCTACCAGCCCCTGCTCTGGCGCGAAACTGGACAAAGGGAAGTGGGTGTAGCCACCCACTCCCCTGACCCTCCCATAGGAGTGGTCATAGAGCTAGTCCCTCCCTTTCCTTTAGTATAAGATAGGGAACCCTTGCCATTACAAACTAGATATCCCTGGACGATGCTCTACAAGAAAGATCCTGGACCTTCGATGTTCCACTACCTTTGGAAGACTGAAGACTCTCCCTTGGAGTCAAGGAGTGACTCCTCTGTTTGGTAGGCACCAAAACTTTGCATCAACAGTCACAAACGTTCCCGCTCCCGCCGGAGTCCAAAGTCTCTGCAGCCCCAAAAGTAGATTTCCTGACTTCTCGACAGCCATTGTGAGTCCCCAGCGAAGCTGAGGTGAATGGACCCCACGAGTGATGAGGAACAGCAATACCTAGGTACCGTGCACTATTGTCGAGTGCAACCCCTCCAGCAGGAATTCCCTTGATAATCAGAGGCCTACCTCGTCCAGAGTGACCATGGGCTCCTGTGAAGCGAATCCTCACGAGGCGTCTTTGCGATCCCTTGCTGGCTGGCTTGTGGGTCCCCTGAAGACATCTTCATCAAACCAAAGGGCTCCCCTGGTTGCTCCATGCCTGCCCTGACTTATCGTTGCTGGGTGAGTCCCTCAGACCTTGCTGATCTGCACCGCCGACTTTCTTCACATTTCACAAGACTTGCTGTTGCCACGGCTTGTTGGCTCCAATCCGGTTGCCGACACCTCAGTAAACTGCAGACTTTGTGGTACACTCCGAATCCAGCTCCTGATCATTGTCAATGCCGCCTGGACCTCGTGGCTGAAGAGTCAAAACACCCTCGATCACCTGCAATCACCCGACATCTGTGGGCATCCAGCTTCCTGGCCCCGGGTCCCTGGCAAGTGACTTTGAACACTGTCTCCACTGCTTTCAGGTCTTCCTTCTTCTGAATCCAGCCTTGGATTCCACTGGACACTTCTTCAGTCGTCACAAGCAGCAAGTCTTCTTTGGCTCCCATTGAAAACGACGCCGCGACCCGACACCAAAAGACACCTATGCACCCGGCTTCCCTGGGTGAGGTAACTCCAGCACTACAGTGCTCCTGTGGGTGTTGGCTCTAGAACTACTTACCCTGTAAGTGACTTGCTTGTAGACTCTACCGAAGTACCCTAAAACTTTAAAATTCCAGCCGCGACTTGCTCCATTGAAGTCTATTGGGATCCGCGGCTGTGTTCTCACACTGCATGTGTCTCCCGTGGGTCCTTTACTTACCTGCCTTGGTTGATTAGTGAGGCCCCAGCGCTTCTGAAGACCTTAGGCCTTCTCTCCTCTCAAGTCGTTCTTCTTATACCTCTTTTTTAGTATATGGTCTGCTACGCCCCTAGGGCCCCAGCCATACAAGTGCTTAATTTGTTGTGAAACGTTGATTTGTGCATATATCCTTGACTTATAATCTTATAAAGGGATTAGTAGAGTGTGTCTAGTAATAAATACATATATATTTTTTATATACCTGTGTGGTGTCCTTTCATTTAGTGATTCAAGAGATTATAAGGTAAAACAAGCTGTTTTACATTCCTCTGAGACTTAGCCTGAAGGCTGCTCTCCACAGCTACCACTAGGATAGCTTTCTTTAAAAGGTTGTCCTAAACCTATCTACCATAAGAGTCGAATTGTACTGGTGCAAGGTGGCCACTTTAACTAGTGACCAGCATATACCAGGCCAACTTCTCAAAATGGTGTTTCTGTTATGGTGTGGGATGGGTATGCCGAAGTCTATGGGGGTGTGGTGGGACCAGGTGATTGTGAGGGCTTGTCTACAGTGATGTTGCTGAAGCTGGTGAAGCTGCAGTCTAATAGGTGTCTGAGGTCATGTGTTGGGCCTTTCAATCGCCCAGTTAGTTTGAGGTTGTGTAGACCCTTGAGGAGGTTGGTCATGTTGGGTTCAGTGAGGTCCTCCAAGTGACATTTCAGGTCGCGAAGGAGGATGAAGGCATTGGAGTCCAGGATCAGAGGGGCGATAAAGTCTTCACTGATGCTGTTAAAGATGGTGCTTGTTCTGGTAGGACAGTAGATGAGGGTGCCACCTAGGGTGTGGGGAGTGGTTGTAGGTGATGAGGCTTTTAAAGATAAAGTGTCCTATGTAGCGCAGTTGGTGCTCATGTAAAGCGCTGTTATACCTGATACCTTCGGGTCAAGTTCATGCACTATAAAACTCCAGGAAAATAAAAGTGTTCCATGTTGGTGGGGGTGCTCTCCCAGACGATGAAGCATTTGATGGTTTTCCTGAAAATCAGAGAAGTTATGCCTCCAGGTCTGTTTGTTCTGTACAGTCTTGCAATCTTATACACAGATGAGATTGACGTGGCAAAGACGGAGCACGACAAGGGAGTCAGACAGGCTTCTTCAGGAAGAAAAAGTCTGGTGAGCAGTCGCGTAGCAGATGCCAAATTTTGGTGGCATTCTTAGTGGGGGAGCAAGTGTTGAGGTTTTTACAGTACAAGAATGGGTGTGGTCTAGTGGGGTCGTTGTGTGTGGTAATGTGTGTTGAGTATGTTGGGTTTGTGAAGGGCATGGGGGAGTAAGGTAGGTGCTGAATGGTGCATGTGAAATGGGAGTTAATGCAGGTGAACACACCCTCAGTGTTGGGCAGTAAGACACAGCAGCAGTACTGGGAGATGAAATCCAGGATAAGAGCATGGAGGGTGGCAGTGGAGTAGTGATGAGGTTTGTGGGTGGAAGCAGGTTAGGGTCCTGGCACCCAGCATGGAAGTGGTATGAGTGGGCACTGAGGGGCTTGTCTTTGGAGTACTTTTGGCTCGCTGATGGTGCTGCACTGCAGCCTCTATAAAGTTAAGACAGGAAACCAGCGATGTTACTTCCAGTGCCAATAATAAATCTGATATATCCAAAGTACAAAACGAATCCCTTACAGTACAGTACAGCTTCCCCATTGTTGCTCAGGTTGGAATGGGAATAGAAAATCTGATCCCACCAACGTTCAGGACTTTCTCTACTGTTGCACAGGTTGGAGTGGGAACAGTAAATCTGACCCTTTCAATACTCAGAATTTTCCCTACTTAGTTTGGAGTGTGAGTAATGAAATTGAGCCTTCCAAAGCATAATTATTTTGATTTTTTTTAAATGTTTTATATTTATAGCATTTTTGTAATTTGATTTTAAAAGTGTGTGAAATGTTTTAGTAAGTCTTTTTTTAATAGTAATATTTTGATTGCACATATTTATCGGTCAATCACAATGTCGGTCTGGTCGGAGGCTTGCCGACCGTCATCTCCGGTTTCAATTCCAACTGCGTAATTACAATATAGGTAGTCAGAATTGAAACCGGATGGTCATTCCAGATGGCTTCCGATGAAGGAGCCCGTCGGCCAGTCAGAGACCGGCCCGTAATCCCAATGGGACGGCATGTCTGCAGTCGGGATTATGATGTTAGTTTCTGACAGCCTTTCGGTGCCGCCTTTCTGACACAGAAAGGCTGTCGGAAAGAGACTTTGAGAGGCCCTAGCAGGGCTCCCTTGCATCTGCAGCCTATTGTTGTGGGCCTGGGGGCACCTATGGTGCCACCCAGTAAATCCCTGCACCATGTGGCAGGCACCTGGAGATGCCTGCCACTTGGTGCAGGGATTTTCACAAACTCCCATTTCTCTATGGGAGCTTGTGCTACGGCCGGTTTACGGCCGTAGCACAGGCTCCCATAGAGAAATGGGATTATGCAACCGCACTGTGTGTGGTCACATCATAATCATGTGGTCGGGACTGGCAACCGGAGGTCGGTCGGTCCCGATTCCACAACAGTGTCGGTAGGAGGCAACTCCGGCCGACATCGTAATGAGGCCCTTCGTCCATTATAATATTTTTATATACATTTCAAAAAATTATGTTAGATTATTATTAGCTTTTTAAATTAAACCATTGACGTTCATTTCATGTTTTAATTATTTTCATATTACTTTTAATTTTAAAGTATATATTTGTATTTAATTTTTTTCTTTTTTTTAATTTCTTTATTACCAACATGAAAGAAAAAGAAAAATTAATACATATTATACAATTCAGTAAGTTTTAGGCAAATAAGTACAAGCATTGGAACAGGTAATTATATCATTTCTATAAATATATTATCCTTCATATCTACCTATATAACTATTAGCCCTCATTGCAGGGGAGAGAGGGAGGGGGGGGAAGGAAAGAGAAAAAGAAAAAGAAAAAAAACAAAAAAGGGGGAGAGAGAAGGGACCCCTTTTACAAACATTTTCTGAATAATACACCCCATATCTTATTTACTTTACATAATGCCTTTGTCCCTCTCGTTTTTGCCAATGCTAGTTCCATATCATATGTTTCTTTAACTAATCCCCACCATTCAATGGTCGATGGAGGTGTGGGTAAAATCCATGCACGGGCGATTGTTAACCTTGCGCTAACCAATAGTATTGAAATTAAATCTTCAAATCTGCTTGTAGTGCTCTGGGCTCCAACTAATACCTCTGTTGCTGAGATCGTCACTACACTCCCTAATTTTTGAGAAATCAGATCGGTTATCGTTGACCAAAACCTCTCTAGTGCAGAACATAAAAAAAACATTTGTTTTAGATCAGCAGACTGTAGATTGCACTTTGGACATTTTGTGCGTTCGCTTAAAGAGCCATGGGAGGACCATTTTGATATTCTTTCTGGAGTGTAATATAATTGACAGATTGTTTTGAATTGTTGTATCCTAAGGTTAGAAGAATATACAGAGTTATTAAGCCTAGAGAGAGCACGTGATATGGTGTTAGCTGTCACTGATGCCCCTGCACTGCGTCCCAAGCGCTCAGCTAATCTGTGACAGTCATCTGGCTTAAATGAGCATAAGATTTTGTAGCCAGTGCTAATTATTGATTTTGAGTTATCTTTATGCATATAATCCCATATAAGCGAACCTGAGATGTTTGTCAGTTGCGTTCTGCGGATAAGATAATCTCGGATTTGAAAATATTTAAATTGCATGCCTGACGTTATTTTATATATAGTCTGTATTTTTTCAAAAGTCATAAACCCATTTTGATCATATATATCGCCCAGGTATTTTATGCCCAGGCTAGCCCATCGTTTACCCTCCATGTCTTGAAAGATTTCTGGCAAACCTGGGTTGCCCCATATGGGCAGCTTATCGTGATAAAATGATGTGTTACAATTAGAAATAATTGCAAACCATATATTGACAACATCACGTGCCACCTTGAAACTCGCTTAAAATAGTTTGGATCATTAATTCTGAACAGAAACATTTCGTATTCCTTGCCGAGCATAAGCTTAAAGAAAAAGGGTGCTTTACATCCTACGGGGTGTATTAAACTTCTCAGTCGTTTGATAAAAGCTGCCCAAAAGTATAATTTGAAATCCGGAAAATCCAGACCTCCTTGATTATATGGGAGTTTAAGTAGTCTAATAGCCCTACGGGCTTTTTTATAACCCCATATGAAACTGCCGCAAAAGACACATTTAATCTTAGCGGGATAGACCGAAATAAATAAATAAATTTAGGTAGTATTTTCATTTTGATTATATTTATACGGCCCCCAATACCTATAGGAACCTTATGCCATTTTTTGAGCAGTGTTGCAGTCTCCTTAAGAAGAGTCTCGTAATTTATTTCTATTATTTTATCTATTCTAGTGGTTATCTTGACCCCTAGGTAGGTAGCCGTGTTGCATATCCCTGTCGTTATTCCTACGTCTTTGTAATTCATTATTATTTGAGTTTTATTGATATTAAGTCTGTAGCCAGAGACCAAACCATACCTTTCCGCTTCTTTAACCACCTCATTTAGTGCGGTTTTAACATCCGTTGAAAATACAGCTATATCATCGGCGTATGCCGTAATTTTTAGTTCATTTGAGTTATGTATAAAAGGTATGATCCGAGTTTGCGATTGTAGTGCTAATATAAATGGCTCTATTGATAAAGCAAATAAAAGAGGTGAGAGAGGGCAACCCTGACGGGTACCCCGTGAGATTGAAAACATATCAGACTGTAAACCTGCAAAAGCTAACCTAGCTGTAGGATGTTGATATAGTGATTTGATCATGTGTAGAAATTTACCCTTAATGCCAAATGTAGATAGCGTGACCCAGAGAAAATCCCATCCCACTCGGTCAAATGCTTTCTCTGCATCTAATAATATCATACCGAGTGGGGTGGTTCTAACTTTAGCAATATCAAACGCTGCTATAGACGTATTCACATGGGATGTAGTAACCCGTCCTAAAATAAACCCGTGTTGTTGAGGTGAAACAAGTTTCGGCATTATGGGTGCTAGACGAGTTGCCAGAATTTTAGCATAGATTTTCGCGTCTGTATTTATGAGTGATATCGGCCTATAAGACCCACATTCCTCTGGAGGCTTATTCTTTTTTAGAAAAAAAATTATCCGAGTCGTATTCCAAGAGTCTGGAGCGTTCCCCCCTGCTTCGATATATTTAATGAGTTGGGAGAAAGTTGGCAGTAGCTCATCTAAACATCTTTTATATAATTCTAAAGGGATTGAATCATCTCCGGATGCTTTTCCTGATGGCAGAGAAGAGATGGCGGCTCTGATCTCGTCGTGCGCGATATCATCCAGCAATGTTGCTGACACTTCGTTAGCTACCGATGTTTTTTTAATGTACCTCTGGACATATTTTATAATATCAAGCATTTGTGGCTGAGCCTCTGGCGTATATAGATTTTTATAATATGTGACAAACTGCGCTAATATCTGGCTCGGTTGTTCATATATCTCGCTGTTTAAGCCTTTAATTTTCTTTATTTGTGTCTTAGCTTGTTCGTCGGCTACTTTAAAGGCTAGAAACTTCCCAATTTTTTCCCCGCTTTCGTATTGAGTTAATTTGTATTTATTAATTTTAACCGCTATTTTCTCCCTGAAAGTTTGTTTAACTGTTGATTTTAAGTTTATTAATTCATATCCTATAGTTTCTAAATTTAAAGAGCCATTTAGTAATGCTTCTGCATATTGATCCTCCATGATCTTGACATCTTTAAGGATCCCATCTATTTCTATCTTGCGTTGCCTATTCTGTGTCCAAATATATTGCTGTGTGAACCCCCTGATGCTAGCCTTACACGAATCCCAGACTATTGTTGGTATCGCAGAACCATTATTAATTTCTAAATATTCCCTTAAGTGTTGCTTAATGCTAGATAGATAAGTTTAGTCTGTTAGGAGATATCTAGGAAATGAGAAGCCCCTAATCTGTTTCCTTGCTGTTACTATCTTAAAGTTCAAAAGGATGGGGTTATGGTTTGAAGTAACCCTGGGGCATATCTCCATAGTACATAATTTTATAATCTCTTCTGATGCCCAGGCCATATCTATACGAGAGCAGAGTTTATGTGCCGCAGAGTAATAAGTATAGCCCGGTATATTAGAATGTATTGTCCGCCAAACATCTTTAAGACCGTGCATTTGCCCTAGCTCATTGATTGCTGTGCGTGTCTTTTTTATCCTCTGAAATGCATGACGTCTTGTGGTGTCTATCTCATAATTCATTATGCAATTGAAATCCCCCATCACGACTTTATCACCTTCCCAGCTCAGCAATTCAATATTCAGTCTATCAATTATTTGATAATTGTTGTTGTTTGAGCCATATACTACGCAAAAAACATATTTAGTACCTTCAACCTGTGCCTGCACAATGGCCCACCTACCACTTTTATCCGTTAGTGATTTTTCAATTATACATTTTAGATGTCTATGTCTTAAGATAGCTACTCCTCTAGTTGAGGAATCTTGGTCTGAAGCAATAGCAATTTCATATCCCAGTTGTTTAAGGAGCCCTTTATCTTTATATGCAATATGGGTTTCTGATAATAAAACTAAGTGTGGATTATACATCAACAATTCCTCTGCCACCAAGCGTCTCTTGTTCCTCCCGTTAAGGCCTGCAACATTCCAGGCTAAAATTTTTATTTCAGCCATCAAAAAGGAAAAAAAAGAAGAGTAAAAAGAAGAGAACCTGTCCTTGCTTGTATTATATCAGTAACTGAAATCACTTTCATGTTGGTTTTTTTATCCTTTACAACAGCAATCATTTTATACATCAGAAAGAAAACCCCACCCCAAACCCCTAACGCCTTTACCACCTTTCCCTTTCTTGCCTCCCTCCCCACCCACCCTGTTCCTTGAAGGAGAGGTCGTCTTCTGGTAACTGCCGTTGGTGTGGCAGTCGACTAGGACCCAACCGCCCCCAGCCCCCGGTCTAGAAACCCCCCCAGCCGTTTCAAAAAAATAAGTAGTAAGTAGTAAATAGAGAAACTAAACAATCTATAAGCTATTTGTGTGTGTTAAGACACATTAGGACACATTAGGACACATTAAGAGTCATCTCGGGAGTCCTAGTTCAGTCTATTTTAGCCAGAGCCTTCCCCTTTCCATTTCTGCAATATCTCCTCTGCTTCCGTGCGAGAAAAGAAAAAA
The DNA here is from genome assembly GCF_964204655.1 of Triturus cristatus. Lineage (NCBI taxonomy): Eukaryota > Metazoa > Chordata > Amphibia > Caudata > Salamandridae > Triturus > Triturus cristatus. The sequence goes on along the minus strand of NC_140592.1, from coordinate 655,950,135 downwards.
TAGCTTTGCCCATTCTTGATAACTTTAAGCCGGGCAGGTTCCTGTAAGTAAGCTTGGACACCAAATGCTTTAAACGGATCGATCATTTGCTTTAGCTGCCATCTTTTATCCATCGTAAGTTTACAGAAATCCAATCGGAAGACCAGAGAAAAAGAATCCACTGCCACAGGTGACCTAGGGCTAGCTTTTAGGGAAACAGCTTGACGCAGCAGGTAGTTGCCATAATAGATTAGAAAAGGTCTAGGATACTGGGAGTTCTTTTGGCGTTATATTATTGGCAGTCTGTGTGCTCGCTGTATCTGGCAATCCCAGTCCCAGTCCCCCAGCTCAGGGAAAGCCTTCTGCATGATCTGGACGATATATGCTCTAGAATCCGCCCCCTCCAAGCCTTCGGGAATACCAAATAGTTTAAGGTTCTGTCGTCTCTGCCTGTTTTCCAAATCCTCCAGCTTGGCCTGTACCTCCCTTAGCTGTACTTCTTGTCTCTCCACAGAGCTATCCCTTTTAGATGAGGCCTCTTCTATGTTGACAACTCTTTGTTGAAGCTCGGCCATTTCTTCCGTCACCGATCCCACTTTCTCCATCACCTCTTTCATAGACTGCTGGATTTTTCCATTATCAGCTCGGACTTGTGAGAAAAGTGTCCTTGTTTCTTCCCTCTGTTCACTTAAAGCTTGCAATATCTTAGCAAGCATGATTGTCTCCTGGCCCTGATCTTGAGCATTATAATGGTCCTGTCCCACAGAAGCTTGATCCTCTAGAGGAGGGCTGCAGAAAGCCAGAGATAGTTCTTGATGTGGTGCTATAGGTGGGTTTGGTGGAGTTGCAGAGATAGAAAAAGAAATTTCGTCTTTGCCAGGAATAGAAAGCTGCTTAGTAGCAGGGTCTTGATTATTTATTTCTTTTGTAGGATCTTGTACTAAACCAGAAAATGAATAGTCCTTCTGGTCAGTTGACAATGTTTCTTTTGCTGATAAAGGACCGGCTAGCATGCTCCTGTCCGTAAGCCCTGCTCCTGATAGCCTGGCGATAGTTTTCTTGATCCCACCTTTAGACTGAACCCACTTCCTCATTGGGCTATTTTTTTTTTGAGTCTTCTTTCGTATGTTTTTCAGATAATGCTCCTACGTTGAGTGGGCTTTGTATCCTTTTAAGTTCTTTGGTATGTTTTGTCTTTTTAAGAGGATCTATCTTGATTGTAGTTTTCTTCTTAGATTCTCTTGGTAAGCGCTGCTCTCTTAAAGATGTAGGTGCTTGATACATATGCCCATTACTTAATACTGCGTTGTCTGGTGGTTTTGTAGAGCCATCCAAACCTTTTAAACCCTTTGAGCTCTTCGTCTGTGCCTCTAATACGTTGGTATCTTGTTCATCTAGGAGAGTAAGAGGCTGTCGGCTATTATTATCATCATCGCTGTTGCACCTTAGTGTGCTGGGAGCGTCCTTGTTTGATTTTGCTTTTATCTCTTTAGTAGAGAGGCTAAGTGATAGTTTGGGATCAGTTTCGGACTGTAGTTTAGTGTCGTTGGCTCTCATATTAAGATCCCTAACGTCAGATCGGTGTTGGGTGTCTTGCGTACAATGAATGCCAGTGTTAATACTTTTTTGCGGTTTTAAATCAGCATTGTTTTGCTTAGAGTTGTTCGGTGGATGGAGGAGAAGCAAGATGGCGGGCTGAAGCCGCCTCTAGGAGTGGACTGCTACGGCTCCCGGCAATCAGACCTCCTCTGCCGAAAAGAGCACTAAAATAAACTACGGCGCGACGGCAATGAAGATGTAAGGTTAAGAAATGGGATTATGCAACCGCACTGTGTGTGGTCACATCATAATCATGCGGTCGGGACTGGCAACCGGAGGTCGGTCCCGATTCCACAACAGTGTCGGTAGGAGGCAACTCCGGCCGACATCGTAATGAGGCCCTTAGTCCATTATAATATTTTTATATACATTTCTAAAAATTATGTTAGATTATTATTAGCTTTTTAAATTAAACCATTGACGTTCATTTCATGTTTTAATTATTTTCATATTACTTTTTATTTTAAAGTATATATTTGTATTTAATTTTAATTCTTTTTATAATTTAGGTATAGATTTTAGATATTGGATGTATATATTTTTTAAATGCAACATAAAACTTAAAGCTAATATATTTTTAAAGTTAAAATGATGGTAATTATTCAAAAATCTAGGAACATAAGTAGCTACTGCTAATATTTAGTCCACTATATTTTTGTGATTGATATTTGGGCGAGATTTCCAAATTATTTAAGTAGAAGGTATACATAGTCAATATTTGGGGCCTTCATACTGTTTTGGTGAAATGTATTATTTTTGTTGCCAATATTATGCAATAGAAGCCCATGCTAATGAGTAAAGCATCTCAGAGGAAGTAGAAAGGGGGCATGTGGTGGGCTGCTGCACCAGTTGCTTGAGTTCAGATGATGGGATGCATGAAGTAGGGGCAGCAATGCAAGAGGGACCTTGCAGAGATGGGGATTAATACTCTAGACACAGGTGTGGTAATGGTTGTGGGAATGGCAGGCCGGTTCAAAAGTGACAGAAAAATACCTGTTGCCCTGCTCACCCCTTTAAAGCAGCTGTAATTGGTTACTGCAACTGCTGTAAATGACTGAAGACGTAACCTTCTATCCTTTGCAACTTTTATTAAAACAATTCAAATTCCAAATTATTAGTCAGTGCACTTCACACCTTCGTTCAGCCCTAGTCTTGCTGCACAGGTTGATGGTGGTGCAGTCTTCATTTGTTTAACCTGATGCATTCTGCTCTTCTCTCATTATCCTTATTGGTGTAAGCCCCTTATGTGCACCTGGATCACTTGAACCCTATCTCAAAGTGTTTGCCATTTCCTTTGGGCTTAAGTGAATTTACAATGATAGATTCTATTTTCCAACGAGGGGGCCTACTCAAAACTTGAATTTTGCAGCACATTTAGTAGTACTAAAATAGTACCACTCACCATACTATAATGGTACAACTGACATACTATAACATGCTATTAAAAAAACACTGTGTAAAGTTCTACACCTCTGTTTCTCCTATTTTTTTCATTTTATTTTTTTTAATTTATATTTTTATTGAGAGTTCATAGGCACAAAAAAAAAAAAAAAAGACATTACAAGTCTTATCAGCCGTAAGGGTTAACATCAAAAATGCAATGGATATGGATACGTACATTATAAGGAGTTCATTATAGCATAGCAGCAATATAAATACGACATAAGCAATACATTAAACATTAGCAGCCATTTTAGTAAATAAAGTGCATAGTGAAATGAAAGAATAAGAGAAAAAAAAGGGGATTCTGCTGTGGGTTTCACCTCTTATAAAACCTTTCTGAACATATAGTATACAAAATGCCATTTTCGTAAGAGAGAGTGTCGATCCATTTAGCTATCAAAAATGCTCCAATGCTTATGGTAATTCCTAAGGGGATCCTGCTCTTAATGCATATTTTCTTTCCCTACCCTGAATCCGGAGTAGTTTAGCTTTCCATGCTTGAAAAGTTGGAGCTTTCTCTGATTTCCAAAGTTGTAGAATTAGAGATCTAGCTATTAATGATGCTATAAACAAAGCCTCATCGTATGGAGTAGGGCTCGGAGAGAAGCCTAACACTGCTATTGATACATCAATCAGGATATTGGCTTTGATCGTAGTACAGAGATAGTTTCCTATTTCTTCCCAAAGTTCCGTTATTTTTGGGCATTCCCAAATGATGTGACTCCAGGTACCCTTCTCTACGCACCGGAAGCACTTATCTTCAACCAGGGGATAGACTTTGTGGAGAAATGAGGGAGTTCTAAAATAAGCCATTTACTATAAAATTGCATACGTTGAAAGTTCGCACCGCGGACGATTTTTTTATTGAATTTGTTAATTTTATCCCATGTCGGTTTACTAATTTCAATGTCTTCCCTCTTTTTCCACCTGTCTCTGACTTTAGTAAATGCCTCGAATGGATTATCCTCTTTAAATACTTTAATCCACATACTAATTTTCTTTAATGAGGGATTGTTTAATGCGGTTGATACATCTCTTTTGTAAAATAAATTAGCTATATCGCATTGACTAAGCTCCGCATGTAGCATACAAAAAGACCATTGTAAGATTGTGCTCGAGTGATGGATTTGTCTAGAGACTTCTTCCCATGTTTTCCATCTATTTCCCACAAGAAGGTCCTCTATTATCTCGAAGCCATTCTCGCCCCAAAGTTTCGCTGTGTTAATATCCAAACAACCCCCTTCGCCAAAACTAAAATTAGTTAACACAGTTGAGCTGCTTAAGTTGAAAATACCATAAAATGTCAGGAGCTGAGTTTTAATTTTAAATAGCCATTGGAGAAACTTATAGCGGACTTTCTTTGGATATTTCGTAATTCTGACAGGGTCCGTTATTTTAGATTCCAGCAGCATCCTCTTCATAAAAAAATTATCTGCCACGTAGTCATTTAAAAAAAAAAATCTAAAACTGTGGTGTGCAAAAGTAGCAAAATAATAATCTCTAATATTTGGGAGGGACAGTCCTCCTTGCGTTGTTGGAAGAAATAAAGTGCTGAGTGCTAGTCTTTGAATTTTTTTAGTCCAAAGAAAAGAGGAAAACAATGCATCCACTTTTTTTTAAAAAAGAAACCTGAATTGGACAAGGGGCAGCGCTGAAAAGAAAATTAAAAAGGGGTAGAATTGACATACGTATTAGAGCAACCCGACCCATTATGGAAAGTGGCAACAAATTCCAACGGTCAAGGTAGGACCCAACCCTTTTTAACAGAGGTACATAATTTAATGAATATAGATCTTCCAAGTTATCCAAGATAAATATTCCCAGATATCTCTTTGGGCATAAGCTATAGTTCTGCCTAAATTCCGGCAATAAGGTGCCAACAGTGCAATTAATTAAAATAATTTCAGTCTTATTAACATTTATCTTGTACCCTCCCAATTTTTGAAAAGCAGAGAAGATTTTAAAAATGTTCACTTGACTTGCAGGCTTTGAATCTAAAAAAAGGGCAATGTCATCGGCATAAAGTTTAATATTTGTCATTCCGACTACTGGTACTGTATCGGACATTATGCCCCTAATTGCAATGGCTAGAGGTTCAATAAAAAGAGCAAATAAAATTGGCGACAGGGGACACCCTTGCCGTGTACCTCTGCTAACATGACATGTCCCGACATTGCAATTATTGATAATCATATGTGCCCTCGAGTTAATATAGAGTTGTTTTAAGAGAGAGATAAAAGCCTGCGGAAAATCGAAACTGTGCAAAATAGCAAAAAGGCAGTCCCAGGACACCAGATCGAAAGCTTTTTCAGCATCAAGGAACCAAATTTGTGCTTTCACCTTCCTCAAGTAAAATTCTTTTATTTGTATGGAGGTGCCTTCCTGTTATAAAACCACACTGGTCCGGGCCTATAAGAGGCCCTATAATTTTATTCAGCCGGTTCGTTAAAAGTTTTGTAAAAATCTTATAATCTGTATTTAAAAGACTTATGGGCCTATATGAGTTTGAATTTTCCTTGTCCTTTCCTTTTTTAAAAATACTGACCACAACCGCTAAATGAAAACTTTCTGGGTGAGACCACCCTTGTAATAAATAATTGGCCAAAAGGAGCAGTTCTTTGCGCAAAGTCCCCTCAAATTTTTTGAAAAATTCGGCGGGGAGTCCGTCATCCCCGTTTGCCTTACCATTGGGTAGGGAAGAGATTACCTCATCTAGTTCTAACCTTGTAAAGTCTTTGATCAAGAAATGTTTATCTTCGTGGGCTAATTTAGGTATTGCAAGTGACTCTAAAAACGCAGAAATAGTTTCGGGTGTAGCCAGTTCAGTTGCTTGAAACACTTCCTTATAGTGGTTTAAAAAAATCTCACCAATGGAAGCTGTGGTTTTTACCTGAACATTAGTGGCAGGGTTCATTAATCTCTCAATCCTATTGCGTACTTGATTTTCTTTAGCTTGCCAGGCTAAAAGTTTACCTGTATATTCGCTCTCCTCATATATCTTCTGGGCATGGAGATTGCTGTTAACATTACCCAGGTCATAATAATAATCTTTCATTTTATTCTTTGCCTCAAGGAGTTTTTGCCCAGAGTGTAGAGATCTTGCCCTATAATGTTCTTGAGTTGCCTGCGTCAAATTTACTTGTAGGTTTAACTTAACCTCCCTTCTTGCCTTCTGCTTTCGGATTTCTTTAGATGTAATTATTTCACGCAAGGTTGCCTTAAAGGCATCCCAGGTCGCGTTAAGTGGAGCTGTGCCTCTATTCCTTGCGAAGAACTCACAGATCTCTTCCTCAATATCTACGCACCATTGTGTATCCAATAAGTTATGCTTATTAAAATACCATCTCATAGGGGGTTTAAATTCTTGTCTTCCAACATTTAACTCCATGAGAATTGCTGCATGGTCGGAGAATGCATTTATTAAATGAGCATATTTGTGTACCTCTAACCCGTGTGATGTTAAAAAAAAGTCTAACCTGGACGCTGAATTATATTTTGCTGAGTAGCAGGAATAAACACGTCCAAGCGTATTACATGATCGCCAGTAGTCGACAACGTCAAGATCTAACTTACAACTCTGTAAGGCGATGGCCACTTGGGGTCTATTCTGGCGCCTATCTTTTTTTGAAGAATCAACTAAAGGGTTCTGTAAAAAGTTGAAATCCCCACCCCATATTATTTGCCCAGGTAGTCCTGTTAGTGCTTGCTTCAATTGTAAAATTGGAAGAGGGTCATCTATAACTGGAGCGTAAATTGTAGCTAAGATTATATTTACATGGTTACATTTACCATGTAGAAGTGCCCATCTGCCGCTAGGGTCGGAAAGTGTACCTTCCAATGTGATGCTTACATGCCTTCCTATTAGAATACAAACCCCTCTCTGCACCAGTCCAGCTACAGAGGAGATTTTATGGCCAGCCCAGCCCTTGAAAATTTTATCAAACTCAGTCTGGGTTCTGTGATGGGTTTCTTGTAAGAAAATAACATCCGGGTTCAGGCTCTTTAGCCAGCACTCAATAGCAATTTTTTTACGGGAGTTATTCAGACCATTTGCATTAAAAGAGACAAACTTCAATGTGTTACTCATCCCTCAACAATTGTGCAAATACGCGAAAAACAGTACTTCAATAATTCAATAATATTTATATAATTTAGAGGGGAAAAAAAACCATCAGTTAATCTGAGCATTTGTGCAAACATAGCAATTAAAATAAGGAGGAAAAACAGACTTCAGTGTATTACTCACCCCCCATTAGTAGTACCAATATGCAACAAAAAAAAACAGTACTTTGACAATTCAAATAGCAGCAAATAATCAGTTAATCCGAGCAATTGTGCAAACATAGCAATTAGAATAAAGAGGAATGAACACCTTATGTGCAAATACGCAATTTTCATAGTTCGTTAAACTTAGTGCTATAAAATTAAAGTGCAAATTTTACCAAAAAGAAAAAACCACCACTTAATAGACCACTACTGCTAACCATTCCTAAATACTCCAATCCATTCTGTAATGCCAATTGGTCAAACAATTCCCTAATATATGGACTCTCTTTTTCTCCCCTGCGACACCACCGTGTGCCCCCCCACACCTCCTCCCCCCCTAAAGAGGACGGTAACCTCCCTTGGCCCACTTCCGTCCCTCTTTGTGTCTTGTCCTTCTGTGTGGATGCCATCTTGTTGCATCCTTGTGTGCTTCCTGTCCCTACTAATGCCCGAAAGGAGGAGAGAAGAGAGACCAGAGAAAAAAAAAAAGAAAAAAGAAGAAAAAAAAAAATATTCTTTTCATTCTCAACACCCCCCCTCTCCTTTTTTTGTTTACCTAGAGACTATATACCGAGACCCTCAAGGAACAACTGGGCTTCTTGTAAGTCCGTAAAGATAAAGAATCTCCCCTTAGCTAACACCTTCAGTTTAGACTCTTGCACAATCATAGCCTGAGCTCCTTTGGCTTTAAAAGAATCAATCATCTTAACAAAGTCCTTGCGCCTGTGGGCAGACGCCGCTGACATATCTGAGAAAATTCAAAAATTGTTTATTCCGTCTGCGTTAAATGTCCTCTTTGCAAATGCGATATTGAGAATTTTCTCTTAAATCCTATAGTCTGAAAAGTTCAACAATATTGTGCGAGGAAATTTCAGATCCTTAGGTTTATATGCAGGGACTCTGTGTGCCCTGGTGATTGTTAAATCGCCCTGAAGATCAGGTATAGCCTTTTTTAAGAGAGACTCTGACCATTTTACCACATCTCTGTCTTCCAGGCCCACAGAAATACCTAATAAACGTAGGTTGGACCGCCTGTTAAAATTTTCCAAATCCTGCAGTTTTTCTGCCATCTGTAATTTCCCTCTATTTGCTACTTGGAGATCTTTCTTCATTGATGCCAAAGTATCCTCTAAGGTCGAAATGCGAGTCTCAGCCTCGGAAACCCTCAAGGTAAGATTCCCAAAGCACAATTTAGTGAGTCTAGTATGTAGAAGTGATACTTCTTGAGCTTGGGAGATTTTAAAATCCCTTAATTCGCGAAGTATCGTAAGGAGCATATCCTCCACAGAATTTGATTTTGGAGCATTAAGAGGCTCAGAGGGATCGGGTTCTAGAGCCTCAGGTGGACATATGCCCTGTCCCGAAGTTGCTGAACTCAGCAATAGAGGAAGTGGTGGAGATAGCAGATCAATATTTACAAGTGTCTTTCCGATCTTTCCAGGCGTGCCGAGACTATGAGGTTGAAACACAGGGCATCGAGGCGACTGCAGTGGAAGTAGCGACGGTAGCGCGGGTGATAGGAGAGCTTGGATTTTGGAGGTTTGTGGAATATTTATAGGAGGAGGGAGACTTTCATTTTTGTTGAGCGTTCCCGGGGACAGTCCTTCTGAGCCTGGGGCTAACTGTGGCCCCACCAAAGATATTTCTGGATTGGGCAATGTAAGACCTGGGGTCTCCAGGCCCTAAGGGGGTAACGTGACACGAGCGGCTGGGCACCCAAAGGCTTGTGTGTAAAGCGACCATAAAACACGCACATCCACTGAAGCAAGGAACGCACACAATAAGGGATGCCACACTGTAGAGATTTATGCAAATAACTCAAGTTTTATCCAAACAGTTCGAGATAAATGCAGTTCATAACATATATATGCACTTCATGAGATATAAAATCAGTTAAGGAGATGACAATGGCAATTCACTTATGTCAGCATTTGATCCGCCAGCACCATATTCACCAGTATGATATTCACCAGTATGATATTCACCAGTATGATATTCACCAGTACCCTGTATATCTTACTCCCCGTGTTAGGGTTTGGGGATTGTAGCGCTACTCCTGGGGGCGTGCAGGGACCCAGGGCAGACCTCGCGGGCCTACCGTTACCTTGGGACAAATCTGATGAACACCTTCAGAGCAGAGCATTAGAACATAGCGCCACTCGTAACCAGCACGCAGTGCATACTTCAGAGCAGAGCATTAGAACATAGCGCCACTCGTAACCAGGAAGCGGCTAATACTTCAGCACTGAGCATTAGAACATAACGCTACTCGTAATCAGTAAGCAGTGCATACGTCAGCCCTAAGCATGGGAACATAACGCTACTCGTAATCAGTAAGCAGTGAATACGCCAGCACTGAGCATTCGAACATAACGCTTCTCGTAACCAATAGCAATGTATACTTCAGAACGGAGCATTTAGAACTTAGCGCTTCTCGTAATCACTAGCAATGTATACTTCAGAACGGAGCATTTAGAATATAGCGCTTCTCGTAATCACTAGCAATGTATACTTCAGAACGGAGCATTTAGAATATAGCGCTTCTCGTAATCACTAGCAATGTATTCTTCAGAACGGAGCATTTAGAACAGCGCGCTACTCGTAATCAGTAGCAATGAGTACTTCAGAACGGAGCATTTAGAACATAGCGCTTCTCGTAATCACTAGCATTGTATACTTCAGAACGGAGCATTTAGAACAGCGCGCTACTCGTAATCAGTAGCAATGAGTACTTCAGAACGGAGCAGTTCACGGAGCACAACGAGCCGCGCGAAGTGAGCCTCTCGTACTCCGGTGCAGTTCGGGAGACACAAAGTTCCGGGATAGTCAGTGGGGAACAAGGGGCGAATCCCTCGGAGGGGTCTCTCTGTCGTGACCAGGGGACTCCCACGGAGAGGGAACCCGGGCTCAGGGTGCGGTGTGGCTCCCAGCCTGTAGGGGGCGCACCGGGTTCAGTCCCAAGCCTCCAGGCTTACCTTGCTCGACGTCGGGAAGGCGTCCACACCAGCTCCGAAGTCCGAAGGCGATCCTGTTGCGACGGGGGTCGGTCGCGGCCTCACGCACCTTCCCCACAGCTGCGACGCAGCGACGGGGCCCTGGGCTTCTCCTCAGGCCTCGTGACGATGAGGGGCAATCTTCCGGCCTCCGGGCCGCAGCGGTGAGCGCGCTTCAGCCTCCACGCCACAGGGGGGGCTCAAATTAAGCTGGGGGCTCCGCGCTTAACGGAGCACGCTGCCAGGGATCCCAGGCCTGGTCAGGGGGCGCAGGGGTCACAGCGCTAAGACCTGGTTGATCCTCAGCGATACCACAATCGGTTAGGTAGGTAGTTTCAAGGTTCAGTCTGGACACGCAGTCTCAGCATTCAGTTCTGGCAATCAGTTGCTCTTGAAAGTCTTGATGGCGCAGATGTATCTGGCGCCCTTAAGGGGTTCTGTTACAGGGTGGTAGGGAGTGAGTTGGCGACTAGGTCCTTCCTAGTCAGGCTGGGCAGAGGTTCCCTGGGTCCTCCTACTGCTGGGCAAGATCAGTGGGTTTCACAGGATCCCTCACTCACTTAAGAGGCAGCACCTAAATCCTGTCACTCTCAGAGGCATAAGTTCCTGGCTAGGCCCTACCACCTACACTCCTGCATGGATTCTCCAGCTCTGCTTTACCCCACTGGCCAACTGACTAGAAAAAGTTCCCCCTCTCACTTATGTATCCCTAGGTCAGGTTACCTCTAGCCAAGGCGGCAAAAGTAAAACCACACCTCCCTTCTAGAAGGTTCCAGCACATTCCAGGAGCTTCCCCATTCTACCTATGGGACAAAAAAGGCGGGCTGGTGTCGCAACATTGTTGTGGGGTTCCAGCCAGCTCCTGGCAGCTAGGGTGCTATTAGAAAAGCCACTCTGCAGTAGCAGGGGCCTGTGGCAGCCATCTTGGGAGAAATTAAAAAAACAAAAAAAATTCAGGGAAAAGGGCCAAGTCCAACACACGTCCCCCCCAGCCAAAAGCCAGGGTAGACCGATCAATGTCTTGATGGGCTTCCCTGCTTGGGGCGAGAAAAGGTGGACGCAGGCCCGCAACTGCAGGAGCACCCGCAGGTTCTCCTCCCCTCTGGAACCCGAGGGTTCCCTCTCAAACCTCCCTGGACCAATGAAGCCACCCCACTGGGGCTCCCTAGCTGGTTGTGGCCAGGACCGGCCCCTGGGCCATCCAGATGTCTCTGGCCCTTGTGGTCTCGCAGAGTGGGGGGCAGTAGCCCCAGGCCGGTAGTGCCCGTTGACCACTCCCCTCCTCCTCCTTGCAGTCCCAAACTGCCACTGGTCCTTCCACCTGGGGTCCGCACCCTCAGGCTGACCAGCCATCAGGGGCGAGGCTCTCCTCCCCCTACCTCTCCTTCTGGGGTTCCTCACCCTACTCCCATGCGAGGCACCCTCAGACCACCATTCTCTCCCCAGTCCAGGGCCTTGCCCCCTCAACTGGTTCCCCAGCCTAAGGTCTAAACCCTTAGGCTGCACCGGTGCCAGGGGCGAGTCTTCCCTCCCCCTGCACCCCCTCCCAGAGTTCCGCACCCTCCCAACAGGAGAAGTGCCCCTGGAAGACACTTCTGGGGGGACACTGCTAACAGATGCCCCACCCGCCAGGTCAGGCAACCCCTGAACCTGGCATCCCAGCCCAGGATCTAAACCCTGCGACTGGGCCGACCCCAGAACCTCAGGAGCTCTGATTACAGTCGCCTCGGGTCCTCCTGACACTAGGGGCTCTCCCTCACCGGGCGGCACATCAGGACAGCCTAGGCTCCCAACCTGGGGCTCCCTTACGGAACTCTCCAGGCCCTGAGACTGCGGTTGGGGCACCTCGGGACACCTCCCCGTCTCACTCCTTCCTACGGATAGGTCGTGAGGCCCTACAACCCTCTCTCTTCCCGGGGACCTAGCTGGGCTATTCGCCACCTCTCCCACCTCGCTGGGTTGGAAGATCCCTGCACCACCCCCTTCAGGGTCACTCCCCAATGCCTCCTCAGACACCCTGGCGATATCACCCTTGGATAAATAGAATTTTAGCTCCTGGGGATCTTTTGGTACGCTACCACCATTGTCCTTATTGGACGCCTTTAACTGGATAGTGCGCAGCTCCAACTACTTCAGCTGAAGCTCGTGCGCCATCTTCTTTTCTTCCACTGCCCATCTCTTGTTTTCTCTTTCTCTTTCTCTTTCATGTTCCAATTTCGCTAGCTCCCACTTTAATTGTCTCTCTTCCCTTCTGTCCTCGTACTCCTCTGGAGACGCGCTCCTCCTAGACCCTGTCCTACTACTGGCCCCAGAACGTCTTCCTGGGGGCACATTTTCAGACCCATCTACGTTTAGTATGTCCAGTACTTCCTGGGCGCTCTCCTCCTGAGGTGCATCTGGCGCCTCCTGTCCCTCATCCTCTCTCCCTTCTGGGTGGGCCTCTACCCATGCTCTAATGGCAGTACGGAGTTCCGGTCCTTTGGCCCTCCGCACCCCAGGCAACCCCATCCCCTGCCCGAACTCTCTCAGTTGCTTCACCGAGTACCCCTCGAGGTCAGCTAACCGGAATTCCATCTTGACAGGTGGGGACCTGGATACTAAGGAAGAAATTCCTAGGATATGGGTGACAGTTACCAGCTAACCAGGATTCTTTGACACTCTCAGCCTGGACAGTGGAATCAATAAATACAGCAATTACTAGTTGTAGAGCTTTGAAACAACAGGCGTTTAATTGTGGCGCCCTTCGCTTCACGGAAGGGTGCTGTATGGTCACAGGTCCTAATATCCCACCGCTCGCCAACAATGTAAGACCTGGGGTCTCCAGGCCCTAAGGGGGTAACGTGACACGAGCGGCTGGGCACCCAAAGGCTTGTGTGTAAAGCGACCATACAACACGCACATCCACTGAAGCAAGGAACGCACACAATAAGGGACGCCACACTGTAGAGATTTATGCAAATAACTCAAGTTTTATCCAAGCAGTTCGAGATAAATGCAGTTCATAACATATATATGCACTTCATGAATAAATTCAGTTAAGGAGATGACAATGGCAATTCACTTATGTCAGCGTTTGATCCGCCAGCACCATATTCACCAGTATGATATTCACCAGTATGATATTCACCAGTATGATATTCACCAGTACCCTGTATATCTTACTCCCCGTGTTAGGGTTTGGGGATTGTAGCGCTACTCCTGAGGGCGTGCAGGGACCCAGGGCAGACCTCGCAGACCTACCGTTACCTTGGGACAAATATGACGAACACCTTCAGAGCAGAGCATTAGAACATAGCGCCACTCGTAACCAGCACGCAGTGCATACTTCAGAGCAGAGCATTAGAACATAGCACCACTCGTAACCAGGAAGTGGCGAATACTTCAGCACTGAGCATTAGAACATAACGCTACTCGTAATCAGTAAGCAGTGCATACGTCAGCCCTAAGCATGGGAACATAACGCTACTCGTAATCAGTAAGCAGTGAATACGCCAGCACTGAGCATTCGAACATAACGCTTCTCGTAACCAATAGTAATGTATACTTCAGAACGGAGCATTTAGAACTTAGCGCTTCTCGTTATCACTAGCAATGTATACTTCAGAACGGAGCATTTAGAATATAGCGCTTCTCGTAATCACTAGCAATGTATACTTCAGAACGGAGCATTTAGAATATAGCGCTTCTCGGAATCACTAGCAATGTATACTTCAGAACGGAGCATTTAGAACAGCGCGCTACTCGTAATCAGAAGCAATGAGTACGTCAGAACAGAGCATTTAGAACATAGCGCTTCTCGTAATCACTAGCATTGTATACTTCAGAACGGAGCATTTAGAACAGTGCGCTACTCGTAATCAGTAGCAATGAGTACTTCAGAACGGAGCAGTTCACGGAGCACAACGAGCCGCGCGAAGTGAGCCTCTCGTACTCCGGTGCAGTTCGGGAGACACAAAGTTCCGGGATAGTCAGTGGGGAACAAGGGGCGAATCCCTCGGAGGGGTCTCTCTGTCGTGGTGACCAGGGGACTCCCACGGAGAGGGAACCCGGGCTCAGGGTGCGGTGTGGCTCCCAGCCTGTAGGGGGCGCACTGGGGTCAGTCCCAAGCCTCCGGACTTACCTTGCTCGACGTCGGGCAGGCGTCCACACCAGCTCCGAAGTCCGCAGGCGATCCTATTGCGACGGGGGTCGATCACGGCCTCACGCACCTTCACCACAGCTGCGACGGCAGCGACGGGGCCCCGGGCTTCTCCTCGGGCCTCGCGACGATGAGGGGCACTCTTCCGGCCTCCGGGCCGCAGTGGTGAGCGCGCTTCAGCCTCCACGCCACAGGGGGGTGCTCAAATTAAGCTGGGGGCTCCGCGCTTAACGGAGCACGCTGCCAGGGATCCCAGGCCAGGTCAGGGGGCGCAGGGGTCACAGCGCTAAGACCTGGTTGATCCTCAGCAATACCACAATCGGTTAGGTAGGTAGTTTCAAGGTTCAGTCTGGACACGCAGTCTCAGCATTCAGTTCTGGCAATCAGTTGCTCTTGAAAGTCTTGATGGCGCAGATGTATCTGGCGCCCTTAAGGGGTTCTGTTACAGGGGGGTAGGGAGTGAGTTGGCGACTAGGTCCTTCCTAGTCAGGCTGGGCAGAGGTTCCCTGGGTCCTCCTACTGCTGGGCAAGATCAGTGGGTTTCACAGGATCCCTCACTCACTTAAGAGGCAGCACCTAAATCCTGTCACTATCAGAGGCATAAGTCCCTGGCTAGGCCCTACCGCCTACACTCCTGCATGGATTCTCCAGCTCTGCTTTACCCCACTGGCCAACTGACTAGAAAAAGTTCCCTCTCTCACTTATGTATCCCTAGGTCAGGTGACCTCTAGCCAAGGCGGCAAAAGTAAAACCACACCTCCCTTCTAGAAGGTTCCAGCACATTCCAGGAGCTTCCCCATTCTACCTATGGGACAAAAAAGGCGGGCTGGTGTCGCAACATTGTTGTGGGGTTCCAGCCAGCTCCTGGCAGCTAGGGTGCTACTAGAAAGGCCACTCTGCAGTAGCAGGGGCCTGTGGCAGCCATCTTGGGAGAAATAAAAAAACGAAAAAATTCAGGGAAAAGGGCCAAGTCCAACAGGCAAATTCCCCTTTTCCCCGCCAGTGATCACCGACTCAAGAGCGCGAGTGGCGCCTATCTGTTTCTCCTATTTTTGTGTATTGATCTCTTCATCCCGACTGCGGAAATCTCCCATACCCACATGGTTTAATAGTAATGTGGGGGGAGTAGGGGGAAAATGGGGGATTCTGTGAACGAGGAAGTTTTAAAGGAATACTAAAGGAGGGAGTATTAGGGAGTGGTTTAGGAAGAGACATGAACCCACCCAAAGATAAATACTATGTCTATTCCCAAACTGCACTTCTAAAGTTGCTACAGATAAAAAGGACCCAAAGCACCGGTAAACATACTCAATCTCAAATTTGGAGTAACTTGAGCACCATACGTGGTGAACCACAGGCAACAAAACACAGTCTCATATAAAATTACCAATCCAGGGACTTAAAATAAAACCCCATAGAAAATAATCTTAAATGAAATTATTTTTTATTATTGTTAATTATTTATGAATATTTAAAGCAATTATATAAACAGAACAGAACTATTGGTATATTATAGAAATTTGAATTTTAATAATTAATTTTACCTTTAAGGGGCTCATTACAATTTCAGTCGGAGTTGCCTCCGACCAGCGCCATCTCGGTCTCGCAACCGAATGACCTCCGGTTGGTGGTTCATTACATTTATTTTAATTAAGTCTGTACACAGCTTTTAACATTTTTCACTACAGAATAAATAATTCAAATTGTTTGAACCCCTTGCATATGGCACGCAGGGTCTAGTGTGCCTAACTGTGGTTGTTGAGTCCTTTTACTCCTAATGTCCCCTTCTGCTCTTGACTCTCAGTGGTATATGTGGAAAAAGCAGTCAAAAGCTCCCTCAAGGAGGGGAAGCCTGGGGTAGTTTAGGTACAGGTAAGTGAACTTGACTTATAACTCAAAGTGCACACAGTACTGTCAATATTTTAATGTTGAGTTAGATACTCACCTTTATAATAAAAATAAGTGTTTTATTTCAAACGCTACACATGCAAAGGTATAACGACATTTGTTAGCAACATCACAATCCCACTGAGGTCATTTCTCAGGTGTTTGTCTGGCAAATCCCTGTCCTACCCTCTTCCTTGTAGTGTGGTTGGGAATATTCCCTTTTCACTGGTGGCAGCACCTGTGAATGAACACTAGTAGGCCATGCTCAAGAGTTTCCCTTTGACTCTTAGGAATTAGTCAACAGTGTCTATGGAGCCTCAACACCTTCAGCGGTGCACACCCGGGTTTGCCACAGGCCCAGTTCAAGTCTTACCTGCTCCTCCAGCATGGAAGCGTACAGTGTTGCACAAGGTGCCCTGTGTAAGGGCCTCCACAAGTTATAATCCCGCTCAGAAAATATAAGCTGCTTGCAGTACACACACAAGATCCGGGCAGGCTTAGGCTCACTCTCCTAAGCTCTCTTCAATGATCCGATCAGCTTCCAGTTTGCAAAGAGGTGATGAGTTAATTTCTTCCCCGATGGGAGTGGTTTGTTGGGGGAAATTCGATCCTTTGACTCCTGACTGGACTCAGCAAGGGAGAGACGTCCTCCACAGTGTCCTCTCCTGGTCACAGCCTCACTTCAGTCCCGGGTAACAACCCAAAATCTTTGGCAATTTAGTGCTGGTAGGTTCTCCTGGCATACAGGGTTACTGCAGTTCCTCCGGACACAACATAGACCCAGTGCACTCGCCAACACCATGGTGGCTCCTCCTAGCATATGGGGCTGCCACAAAGCATTCACAAATCCTGCATGATGGTTACACAATTGTCTCTACTGTGGCTCTGCTTGGCATACAGGGTCACAGCCACAAGGCATGGTGCTACCCGCACAGAGCTAGATGCAAGGCCTTCTCCTGGCATACGGAGGTCACCGAAAACCATCTTGCACATGGTCTCCAATGTCATTGTTGCACTGTTGAATCCTCACACCACACACAGGGAGTCCTCATGGTTGGGCTCCCCACTGGACTTCACTCCATCCAATGCTCTCCTCTTCCTTACAGGGCAAGCTGGTCTTGGCAAGCAGCCAGGCCCTGGTACTCAGGCTCCAGGGCAGGTTATGTCCCACCATTCAGCAGGGAGACTAGCAGGCCTTGACCCACAGTTCTAGTCACAGGCAGAGGTTTTGCTGAACTTTTGTTTAATTTTTTTATTATGAGTGATGTCACTGACAGATACAGCCAGTCGCCTACAACCCTGGGGCCGGCGGCATTTATATACTACGCGTACTACACCGCTCTTTTTCCCAAATCCCGGAGGCCGAGCAGCGTAGTTCTTAAGGGTTCAAAACTGTATGGGATACTAGGCGAGTCCGCCATGCTTCAGCATCTGAGATATATATTGAAAATAATATTTTTTTATTTATTTGAAATAACAACCTAACAAGGAGGTATCAGTTCAGCCAATCACCATCAGGACTCTTATTATCACTCCACTACCCAGTAATGGCATTCTGTTCTTGTCACTCTTCAAACCTGACTTCCTCCCTCTGCCCCCATGACAGCCCTCTAGTACCCACCCATTGCTCAGACCCAGTCTCTCTATTGACACTTATCGCTTTCCCTTGCTAGTGGAGATTACCTAGTCCAAAACCCAGTCCTGTCCTCTATGGAGCTGGGGTATTGAGTCCTACTTCTACTCCCGCTACCGTTGCTCCCTCTCCCTTGCCTTTCAAATATGTGATATATAGCCCCCAGAAATTCTTCGGTCTGCTCCTCGGAGGGAGCAATTCGCTAAAACTCTCAGATTGCGTGCAGCAGTAAAGGACATCGCGTGACCACTGTGTCACTGTGGGTAAAGGGCCCCTTAACCAGCACATTGCTACTCTGTGTTTTGCCATCAGCAGGCCTAAGTCCACCAGTCTAGGAGCTGCAATCGGGAGTTTTTTAGAAAAGCCCAGCAGTGCCAGCGTTGGGTCAGGGGGGAACTCCAACTCAGCTATAGCACTGATCTCACGGAATATGTTTTCCCAGAATCGGATTACACCAGGGCAGCTCCACGATACGTGCATGAAATCCGCTGACGTGGCACGGCATCTGTCGCAGGTTGCGTCCTCTCTAGGCCATACCTGTGTAATCTCTCAGGTGTGTAGTACACTCTGTTGATATATTTAAAATGTATCAGTCTGTGTTTTCCGTGCAAAGATATACGTTTCGTGTTAGTGCAACAGTAGGTCCACATGCCATCTTCAATGGCTATTTCCAAGTCACGTTGCCAGGCCAGTCTAGCCTTGGTAAACTGGTTAGCTCTCTGGGACATTGCCAATTTATAGATATTGGAGACAAGCGTGCAGGGGGGATTTAGTTTTGATGAGGTACGATAGTTTTTGTACCTCAGGAGGTTTATTTAAGTCGTCCCCCAGCTGTTGGCGGAGCGCACAGTGCACTCTGTGAAACTGAAAGCGTTGAAGTAACGTGGGTGCTTCAGCAGAGTTCGCGACTTCGTCCCAAGTTATGGGGACCCCATCTACAAACAGATCTCCCAATTTGTGAATTCCCCACGCTTTCAGCGCTCTGATGACCCCTCTGTCCCTGCAGGGAGATAGCCAGACCGCCTAGTTCACTAACATCTCCGGGAAATAAAACAGTGCCCCTGCTCTTTGTTGTAGTAAGCCATGCCAGGCATGCCGGGTCGAGTTTAATGAGTCCAAGAATCCTGTTCTGCGATCTGCCGGTTCGAATATGACGGCAGGGAGGGGGAGTGGGTCAGCGAACAACCTCTCAAGCTTGAGGTATGGGATGTTATCCACGTCATGGATCCAACTGTGTGCCTGCGTGCCCTGTGCCGCTCTGTAATACAGCTCCAGGTCAGGCGCACCCAGTCCCCCCAGGTGATATGGTAAAGTGAGTACCCACCATTGTACACCTGCTTGTTTGCCCACCCAAGCTAGCCTCACTAATTATTTGGTTAACTGGGTGAAGAAGGAGTGCGGCAGTTCTATTGGTATGTTTGTAAATAGAAAGAGGAATCTAGGGAGCACTACCATCTTCATGATAGAGACCCTGCCGATCGACGATAGCGGTAGTCCAATCCATGTTTCGACATCATCTTCTTAAGTGGCCACTGCAGTCTCATAATTCTCGCGAAATACTATGTCCGAATCAGTGTGCAATCTAATGCCAAGATACCTGACCGAGTCGTACTCCATCTCAAACTACGATGTAAGCGGAAAGGCAATGGATTTGGTCCAATTGACCTTCAACCCAGATAGTGCACCATAGTGCAACACCTCACGCAAGATCGGGGCCAGATTGTTTTCGGGATCTTTCCCATAAAGTAGGGTATCATCAGCGTACGTTGACAGCACTATTTCATAGGTAGGAAAGCTCACCCCTCTGTAACCGTGATACTCCCTAAGCGCGCATGCCAAGGGCTCTGCAACCAATGCATATAGTAACGGTGATAAAGGACAACCCTGCCGGGTACCTCTGGTGATGGGAATGGGGTCAGTGACTAAGTTCCCCAGCCTAATGCCCGCAGTGGGGCATTGTATAACACCCCTATTAGTTTAAAAATACAGGGCCGAGTCTCATTCTGGTCAGCACTTGCCACATAAAAGGCCACTCTACCGATTTGAAAGCCTTCTCCATATCTAGGAAGATCGCGATTGCCTTTGTGTCGTGTCGTACATGTTGTATTGTGCCGAAGACCATACGAAGATTGTAAGTGGGGCTTCTATCGGGCACGAATCCCGCCTACTCCGGGGCAACCAGGTCCGGAGTCAGTAGTACCAGTCGAGTCGCCAACATTTTGGCATCCACATTCAGCAAGGAAAGTGGCCTATACGATCCACATTCCTCCCGTGGTTTACCTGATTTGGGAATTGCGACTATTATAGCTTCCCTCATTGTTTGCGGCATCCGTCCCGTAACACACATCATCAAATAATTCCGAAAGGTGGGGGAGTAATAAATCTATGAATGTCTTATAAAAGTTCACTGTGAGGCCATCCGACCCTGGGGCGCTATTCACCTTCATTCCCGACAGTGCTTCCAGTATCTCGTCTTTTTCGATAGGGAGTGAAAGGAACTCTCTGCGCGAGTTAGACAGGAAGGGCAACTTGATATGTTCCAGGTAGTCTAGTATTTCCCCGTCCATGTCCGATAGGCGTGAGGCGTATAGGCCCGAGTAGTATTGTTTAAATCTATTAGCTATATCTGCTTCATCAGGGAGGAGGTCACCCTCATCCAATCTTATTGCTGTGATTAGGGTTTTATCACGTATGGCTTTCAGCAAGTTAGCCGGTACTGATCCCTGTCTAACCCTCTCTCTGTACATGCATGCTGTAGCGTATTTCCCCAGATGTTTCACTTCGCTGTCCGCTGCCTCCTGATACTCCTCCAATAGCTGCTTCATTACCTCCGCGGACTCCCCGTCTGCCCCGGACAACTGGCGGAACTCCAACTCACCCAACTGACGCTCCAAAGTCGACAGTCTCTGGCGAATGTCAAGAAGTACCCCTGAGTGTTTAGACATGGCCACCCCCCTAATATGTTTTGAAAGCCTCCCATAACGTCTGAAAACTGTTTATTGACCCAATATTGGTAGCGAAAAATGTTTCTATAGCTTCAGCTATCGTTTCTTTGAAGAGAGGGTCTAGCAATGAATAAGGGGGAAATCGCCATGTAAATGGAGGGATTGTCTTCGTGGGGGTGGACAAGATCAGGAGGAGTGGAGAGTGGTCCGATAGGGTGCGTGGTAGGACCTGACATGTATGGATTTGTGGGATAAGTGATGTCGATGCCAGCCAATAGTCTATTCAAGTGTGAAGATTATAATAGAGGCAGAGTAGTGTGTAAAACCTCCTTCTAGCTGGTGAAGTTCCCTCCATACATCAGTAAGGTCCTGACTGATCAGTACTCTTTCCATAGCTCTAACCACTGATGCCGGCCTCCTAATTGGCCTCCCTGATCTATCTAAGCTCGGGTTCCTGACAAAGTTAAAATCCCCTCCCCAGAGCATGTGTGTCACCCCACATCCGTTCACTGTGTTAGCTAATGCAGCAAAGATCTCCGGGCAGTCGTAGTTAGGGCTGTATACATTAACCAATAGAAGATCTAGTCCTCTTCCCTGACATCTGGAGATCACGAACCTCCCACCTGCGTCTGCCTTCAGCAGTCGCAGTGTGTATTCAGATCTAGGGTTCACCCATGTCATTACCCCTCTAGCGTGTGAAGTGAAACCTGCCGCGTTGATATTACCCTCAATGCCCCTGGAGCGCATCATTGAGCTTTGCAGGGAGAGATGCATCTCTTGTAACAGGGCCACATCTATCTTATATCTGTTTAGATAGTTCAGCACTTTGCGCAGTTTGCGACGGTCATTCAGACCCCTCACGATCCATGATAGCATCCTGAGGGAGTCTATTGGTCTCTGGTCAATAGTTACTCCTAACATAGCCATCCCTTCTACCGTGTTTCACAGAGCGTCCTGAAGCCTGTGACTGATATTTATACTGTACCTCTTGTAACAACATCTCTGATCTCCCCAACCTTAAAAACAAAAACAGGGTCCCGATCCTACCCTCCCCTCCCCCATCCCACAGCAGACCACCCACAACTCAGTCACGCATCATCCCTAGTAGGGACCTCCCACAACAACCCCCCTCCCTCCCCCAACTGGGTAAGCAGTAGTGGTGTTTGTCACTTGCGGGCGGAGGTCGCTCACCATGCAACTAATAAAAATGAAAACCTCTGGCGACAGCGCGTATCTGTTCCGAACCCCCCCCGCCGACAGCTAGCCATACACTCATCACTAAACCGCTAGTCATAGCTGTACTTGCCATAGTACCACTACGCATCCCACCGACTCGACTTCACCAGAAACATGCAGTGCCCAGAACATCTCTCTTGACCAATGCAGCAGCTGCCATGAGGTCTCGAGACACCTAATGCCTGTCCATATACCTAGCCGGCGCGAGCAGCATGACCACAACAGTGTACATTGTTGAGGCAATAGGTTTCTATCACAGCACAGCAATATGTTCGATCCTGTCTCTTTCCCCTTCCTCCCTCCACCCCCCCTCCCCCAGGATACTTATCAACAGATCACGATCGGTCGGGCCTCAGTCTTGCTCCTCCAGCGATCCCCCAGCCCCTTCATTCAGGAGCTGCCGCTCTGGATTCCATTGTTGTTCCTTGTTCCAGTCCTTAATCGCCTTTTGCAGCACCTTCGGATCCACAAACATGTGTGAACGCCCCTGCCTGTTCACCCGTAGCTTTGCTGGGTACAGCATTGCATAGTTCAGACCTAGTTTCCGCAACTGTTTTTTATGAGGACAAATTGTCCGTGAGCCTCTTGCACTCAAGCAGTGAAGTCCGGATACAGCGAGACGTTTGACCCTTCATAAGACAGTGTCTGTTTGTCCCTCGCTGTACGAAGGGCCGCGTCTCTGTCCCGGTAATTTAGCAACTTTGCGATGATTGGGTGGGGCGGGGCGCCTGGCGGGGGTCAGGGCCCTAAGAAGCGGTGTGCCCGTTCCACCACGAACATATTCGAAAACACCTCAGCGCCCAGAAGTTCGACCAGCAGCTTCTCCACGAAAAGCTCCATATTGCCAGTTTGTGTCGTCTCCGGCAGGCCAGTTATCTGCAGGTTACAGCGTCTCGAGCGGGCCTCCAAATCTTCTGCTTTGTCCTGCAGCACCCGCGTAATCCTCTCCAGCTGTTTGTGGTCCGCGTCCAGAGTCGTCTATGCCTCCTCGAGTTCAGTTAACCACCGTTCAGACATATCTAGCCTTTCCGCGTGCTTATCCAGCCTTTCCCCCATCCTATCCATCCGACAGGAGAGGGCGTTGAATTTCATGCCCAGGGATGTGATACCGTTTTGCAGTCCCTTTTCCATTGATAACAGCAGGCTACAGAGATCCGGCTCTTCATCCATAGGCGTTGGGAGCCGATTAGTCGCTTTTGAGGTCGAGTCCTGTGACTTAGAGCGTTTTTGTTCGAAGGTGAGCTTGGGTTGGGTCTTGTCTGTTCTACCCATTGTATTCCTTAGTTTAGAGGGGGAAGACCAAGACAGCTGCAAGTCTCCACTCTGGGAACAAGCAAGCAAAGATGAGGCCGCCAATCCCCTCCCAGGGAGCTAGTGAGTCGCCTCAGGTCAGAAACCGGCACGTGGTGACTATTAGCCGAATCTGTCAGTATGCCAGGCACCTGGGGCAATACCCGTTGCTTCCAGTGTCAATTTGTACCCAGCCGCACCTCGCTTCATCAGCCAGCAAAGCAACGCCAATCCTGAGTGCCTCCTAGTGCCGCTAGAGCTGCATCACGATTTCCCCTCCCCGGGACAGCACCATGTATAGTCCACTCCACACTGCCAGGGTTTTGTGGGGTACGCTGTACTGCTTCCTAGGTGAGCGATCTTTATATTGCCCCCTGCACAGGAGTACCATTCACCGCTTCTACTACAGCCCGGTCAGACCCGCATCTGCAGACCTCACCACAGACGGCCGGTCACACCCGGGGGCACAGCTCCCAGTAGGGCGTCTGATCAGTGATCGCTGTCAGCATCCATCCCACAGCTCTCCTTAAGGCCACTGTGTCCGTTCCCTATAGAAGCCCCTGCGATGGATGCAGCGCCTGTTGCTACTATCTGGTCATGGCACTGCACTCCCTCTTGCCTGCTGGGCTCTGCCCGTCCCACTTGAAAGTCTGCCTCCTTGGGAGAAAAACAGCCTCAGCTGTGCTATGTAGATAGTGCCGCCACTCCTCCGTTAAATGCAGCAATCCGACTGTCTTCAATTCTGCGTACCGCTGGGCAATGACCTCTATTCCACCGCCCCTCTCGCCAGCATTCACTTCGCGCAGTAGCACATACGAGGGCTCTGTCTGTGCGTATCCCTGAGGCCTAAGGAGCTTGCTTTCCCCCTAGTGGGCCGCAAAATGGCTGCGTTGCAGGGCCCTAGAGGGTTTGCCCGTGCAGTCTGGGTTGGAGTCAGGCGTGCTCTGCCCTCACAGACCTCATGTGGGTGGGCTCCTCCGTAGCTCGCTGCGGGTAGCCATCGCGGTGCAGGTCGCGGTCCGGTAGTCTCCTTCACGCCAGGGGAGAGAGGGGTATTAAGCTCCCCCGATGTTTCTCCTCCGAAGCTGCTACTCTCTCGATCTGGCCACGGAGGGAGTCTCAGTACCCCCGCTCGTCCGCAGTCCCGCCGTAGTCCCCGCTGGGGCGCTCAAAGAGCCGAGCTAATCCGGACCTCGTAGCACAGGGGATCGGCTCGTCCTCGCTGCTCACTCCCGCACACACAGTGTCACTGCTCCGCCCCGTGCCCGTTTGCTAGCCCCATAACTTCAGTCAGAGGGGTCGAGAGAGGTCAGGGTCTCGTCACTGGGATGCGGCAGTGTTCCGGTCAACGGATATCGTTCCGTGATACTTTGGAAGGTGATAGGTGATAGGTGATTGGATAATTCCAGGATTGTTGGTCGGCGTGGAGGAGCTCTAGGCTCAGGCTCAGGCAGCCATTTTCGACTCGAGCCAAGCTCCACCCCCCCAGATTTTGTTGAACTTCCCCTTCTCACAAGCCCGTCCGGCTTCTTGGCAGATTATAAAGTATGGGGTCTTAACTTCCCATTCTTATTGTCCTTTTCCGTACACCAATGGCCTGATCACGATGTCGAGTGGACATTGCAGTGGTCTCAGGACCGACCAACCCACCTCCAGTCGGTGGTCCCGACAACGCCATTACAATGCGACCGCACATGGTGCAGTTAGTTGCATACTCCCACTTCTCTATGGGAGCTTGTGCTGCCGCCATAAACCGGCTGTAGCACAAGCTCCCATTGAGAAATGGGAAATACTGGTAATCCCTGCACTGCGTGGCAGGCACCTCAAAGTGCCTGCCACATGGTGCCCGGATTAACCGGGGGTCACCATAGGTGCCCCTTCAGCACTCAAATAGGTAGGGGCCCCCAAAGTCTCTTTCTGACAGGCTTTCCATGTCAGAAAGCCCAACATGGAAAGCCTGTTGGAAACTGACATCGTAATCCGAGGGCTGAAACGGGGTTGTCAAGGATTACGTTGGGGCCTCGGACTGGCCGACGGCTTTTTGAGCTTGTCGGAATCTAGCCTGCCGGCCGGTTTCAATTCCAACTGCCTACATTTTTATTAGGTGGTCGGAATTAAAAACGGAGATTCAGATCAGAAAGCCTCCGACCTGGGGTTGGAGGCTTTCTGATCGACATATTAATTGGCCCCCAAATGTGATTTAGGGTCTGAGTCTTCGATGTTTTTATGTTGGGGGTCTGCTTCTTTTGAAGTGTATATTTTTCTTCCTCTTTTTCCCTCTTGAATTGCTGTCTGTCACAGCAGGAAAGACACTGAAGTTGACAGACCCACAACACAGTTCAAGGGAGTGACCAAATTTCACATTTAAATGTCAGCCTCAGTGATATCTGCATCAGACGTTTAATCCTGGGCTACTAGCCCTTCTCCTTTTTTATTCTCTTTCCTGCCCCATCTTCTGCCTGGAATGTGTCCAGGCCCTTCCCAGTCACCTATTGTTGAATAATAGAGCACTATTTTTAAGAGTCTCTTCCTCCCTACATACAGTGTGTGTCCCACCCAGTTCACAGAAATACAGCAATCCATAAACCTGTCTGGGGAGATTCATATGCCCCTCATGTCATCACCAGGCAATCCTGGGTAGGGGTGGGCGGAATTTGCAAAATTCTCTTTCGCAAATTATCGCGAAAATGTTAAAAATCTCCGCAAACACGCGGAAATATCGCGAAGATGCAGAAGTTTTTCGCCCGCCCGTTCGCTGTATTTTCTGCGGGATCGCGGCTCGCCAACTTACCCATGCGGTTGCTCGCGGCCATCTTGTTTTCACTTGTCTCGCGGTGCATGATCGCGAGAAGAAAGACGTGATCGCGCGACGCATGACGTTACTGCGGGCGCAAACTGTCACGAGACAGCGCAAATGGCTACCAACAATCCAACATCTCGTGGAGAACGCGACCGGATCGGGAAAACTTGTCGGCGAACGTGGGGATTCAGGTAAGGCGATCGCGCACACGCGAGAATGTATTATTTTCCAGCGCGAGCAAGAAACAAATTATCGCTAAGCTGCGGAATGCGGAAATTTTTACATTTTCGCGCTTTCCGCGGAACGCGAAAATGCCAAATTATCGCAATTTCCGCGAACGGAAGGGAATTTTGGCCCAGGCCTAATCCTGGGCTTCCCAAAATGCAATCCAGGATCCTTCATGTAAAGTAACATTTCAGGCACACTTGCGCTCAGTGTACTTTCACAGCAGACATACTCTCCAGTACTATTACCTCATGCATTGTGCAACTGCAGACACACACACATGCAGCACATACATTCAGTGAGCACAGTGTTC
Source organism: Triturus cristatus (assembly GCF_964204655.1). Taxonomy (NCBI): domain Eukaryota; kingdom Metazoa; phylum Chordata; class Amphibia; order Caudata; family Salamandridae; genus Triturus; species Triturus cristatus. The sequence continues at coordinate 655,923,388 of NC_140592.1, read as the reverse complement.
AATACTGTAGCCTTTCTGTATTGTACCAGGGTCTCCATTCGTAAAAAACACACACTGCCAGCACACAAACTCACCATGTGCATGCTGCACAACAGTTCCCAACAGTTTACCCTTCACGTATTATACTTCTTATAAGCACACATACAGCCAGCACATGCTTTCCTGGGACAACCACTGCACAGCAATACATCTGTCATCTAATGTATTCTTCCCAGGCAAACATTAACTCAGTACATGCACTAACTATACATATAATGCACAGTGCTGCTCCAACACTTACTGTACCCTCCCCAGGCACACATACATTAAGCAAAGACTAATTTCTCCTGTGCTGCACAGCAGTCTACATCTTCCTGATGTAAGCACATTGCAGCAGAACTTTAAAAAGCTGAGTGAGCCTGTAGGCCTCACTCCAGTGCCACATGGTGAATAGGACATGTTCACTCATACTGATCACTACACTGTATGCTGCCACCACCAGGCGTATGTTGCTTAATTCCTGGTGAAGGCGGCAGCCTTCCATAACAGTGAGGCGATCGCTTTGGGCGCCCCTCCCTGTCCAGTAAGATCACAATCTGTGAGACAGGCATATGTCATGGCCACATGCATGATCCTTGTTTGCCTATTACAAAAAATCAGCATTAGGGATGCAGACAACTATGCAGTTGGGCAGTGGTACACATCTTTTACCATGCAGAGGACACCTCAGTTTCAACAATAGTGTAGCTTTATATAACAAAGTTCACAAATGTTACAACATACCTAATAATGAAAGGAGTGATTGCTCTCAACTCGACCACCCATCTACAGCTGACAAACATTTCAACAAACAGAAACCAATCAAAATCAGGATGTCTACAAGGGAAATGATGATCTCACACACCAAGCCTCTTTTACTGTCTTCATTATGTTGCTGAAGGTGTTTCTGCTTAGCCCTTATCATTTTGAGGAAGAATTATTTAAGGAGGAGTGAGAGGGAGTACAGGCACATGATCAACTTCTTCATCATGAGAAGAAAAGTTCGCATTTCCAGATAACGTTTCTCACCTGATACGCCACATGGTGCACACAAGGAGCAGGAACAAGATTTACCTATAGCCCTCTCCCAGGCTACCAGTGCATATTTCAAAATACTGGCAACACTCCATTTCATGGCTACTACATCTTTCTAGAGCTTCATCTCTGACTACACTGGCATCTCACAGCAAGCAGGAGTAGGATGCTGGGTTTGTAGGGGAAGAGGGTGGGGAGTAATTTAAAATATATCTATTTAAGACAACAATTATTTGATAAAATGTTTAACTTGAAATGGATAATATTACAATTTATATAAATTTTTAGGAGTAGAAAGTCGGGTTTTTACGTTTCAATTTTAGTGATTGATTTTTGTTAAATTTTTTGAAAATTAACATTAATTCATTTTTTTTATTATTACTGATTTATTATTATTTACAAAAGTATATACATATATTTAAAAAGCAAATTGGAATTTTGTAACTAGAAAATGAAAAAATGCCTTATTTAGTTTGTTGTATTGGTGTGAGGGTTTTATGTATGGTAATCAGCCGGAATTAAAACCAATGATGTTGGTTGTAAAGCCTCTGACCTACGTTAATCGGCCCCTTAGTGGGTTTGAGTGGGAATAGCAAATTAAATAACTTTAGTGTTAGCACCTTCCTTAAGTTAAGTTAGGTTGGAGTAAGAATAGGAAATTATAAATGTTTAGTATTCTTTACCCTCCCTGATTTAGGGGCTCATTATGAAGTCAGGCGGAAAGCCTCCGTCCGACAGTCAGAATCTCCTCGACCGCGTAGGAGCAATTCCGACCAACTTGGTCAGATTACAATTCGACCAGCCAATTACGATGCTCGCAGTCAGATTGTAAACCATACGGTCATTTCGGATTAGTTCCGAGTGACTATCATGGTATTCCTGTCGGTTGGAACCGCATCGTACACCTATGGGCAGCATTTCCGCCCATGGGATTATGATGTCTATTTCCAACAGACTTTCCAAGTGGGACCTGTCTGACACGGAAAGGCTGTCGGAAAGTGACTTTTGGGGCCCCTGGTGGGGGCCCTGGCAGGGCCCCGTTGGCCCAGCGGCCTTCATTTGATGGCTGAGGGGGTACCTAAGTGACCCTCCTGTAAAACCCTGCACTGTGTGGCAGGCACCATGGGGTGCCTGCAACAGGGTGTAGGGTTTTCCGCAAATACCCCATTTCCCCATAGGATCCTGTGTCACAGCCTGTTCTCGGGGAAAACACGGGCTCCCATAGGAAACAATGAGACTCCGACCAAACAGTGTTTGGTCGCATTGTAATCCGTCGGTCACAACTTCAGACCATAAGTCAGTGTCGGACAGAGGCCTTCTGCCTGACTGGTAATGAGCATCAAAATGTAGGTTGAAGTAGGACTAGTCAATTATGTATGTTTAGTGTCTAGCATTTTCTTTGATTAATGTTAAGTTGGAGTAGGAATAGTAATTTATTTAAGTTTAGTGTGGAACAACTACTCTGACTTTAGGTAGGTAGGAGTGGGAATAGTAAATGTTATATGTTTAGGGGCCCATTGGGATGGCGGGCGGACTTTAGTCCACCCACCATCCTAGCGGTGCTGGGACAGTCCGCCATACGTGTGGCAGTCCCGCTCCGCTAATTAGGATGTGACCGCCACCCTGGCAGTCGTATTCCGCATTTCTAACATTGCGGCGGGTGTTGGTATAAGCACATCAAGGCTTTGTCAACCCAGCATCATAATATGGATGGCGGTGCCTTCCAGGCACCGTCATCATATTATGCCCCAGTTCAACGCAGCCCGCAATCGTAACGATTGCTGACCGGCGGAAAAGCGGCAGATGGACTTTCCGTCCGCCACGGTACCCCCGCCATGATAATATGGCGGAGGTAAATCATGTTGGGATGACTAGCAGATCACCACCGCCGGCCCGGCGGTATCGATCCGCCCCAGTTATAATCGCCCCTTTAGTTTCCAGTACCTTCCTTGACTTCAGTTAGGTTGGAGTGGGAATAGTGTCTAGCATCTTCCCTGGCTTTAGGTACTTGGAGTGGGAATAGTAAATTATATGAGGCCGATTGCAATGTCGGTTGTAAAGCTTTTGACCTTAGATCGGAGGCTTTATGACGGACATCGTCGGTTTCACTTCCTACTGGCTGATACACCCAGATGGAATTAAAACCAGCCGGTCGTTTAGGCTGGCTTTCGACGGGCTCAAGGAGCCCATCGGCCAGTCGGAACAGACCCGTAATCCATATGGACGGCAGTTTACGCCGTCCGGATTATGAAGCATGGATTTTAGCAGGGTTTCCATGCCAGCCTTTCCAACATGGAGACCCTGTCCAAAAGCATGCTGGGGACCCCTAGCAGGGCCCATTTCCGTTGCAGCCTCCGGTTGGGGCCAAGGGGGCACCTATGGTGTCCCCTGTTAATCCCTGCACCTTGGGGAAGGCACCGTGGGGTGCCTGCCACAGGTTGCAGGGATTAACACAATCTCGCATTTCTCTAATGGAGCTTGAGTTACAGCCGGTGTATGGCTGTAACACAAGCTCCCGTAGAGAAATGGGAGAATGCGGTTGCACCATGTGCGGTCGCTTCATAATTAGGCGGTTGGGACTGCCGACCGGAGGACGGTCTGGCCCGTTTCCTCTACGATGTTGGTCGGAGGGAACTCCGACTAACATCGTAATAGGCCCCTAAATGTTCAGTGTGCAACGTGTACTCTTACTTAATGTTGGCTGGAGTGGAACAAGTAAAATATGTGTTTTTAGTGTTTTGCACCTAAGCTGATTTAATGTAGTTTGGAGTGGTAATATAATATTATGTATGTTTAGTGTGAAGCATCTTCCCAGTTTTCAGTGAGAATGGAAGTAGCAAAATATGTATGTTTGGTTTTTAGAATATTAAATAAATGAAGGTATGTTAGGGTGGGTGTAGCAAGTTTTGTTTGTGTAGGGTTTTTTAATTATTACATTAATAAACATTAATAAACAGATCTATGATTTATGAGGACCATTGATATTTATAGTGATAAGAAGTTGAGACAGGTGTAGGTTATATATATATATAAAGTTTATTGCAATGAAAGTATAGGTTTACTAAAAAAAATAGAAACTGTATAAAAAAAAAGAAATTAATTTACATCTAACTAAATTTTAATAACAAAAACATAGGGGACAATTATGATGTTGGTGGGACCGCCACTGACATACCTCTAACTGTAGTCAGATCACTGCATTAGGAACAGGGACAGACCAACAGCTTTTCCATTGGGCTGTCTGTCGGATCACAAAATTGTACTAGAGAAATAACTTTTTTCAATACATTGTAAAACAAAGTCATACACGTTTGATAATTTTTCAAATTTTTGCAGACAGTAAATTATATTGTTGTAATAATAACAAAAAGTAAACATTTTTAATATATAGTAATAAATGTTAAGTATGTTGTTATATTAAATACTATAGGGACAATTACAATGCAGTTCAGAAAGCTCCGACCGTGAGTTGGAGCCTTCCAACTGCATCATAATATACCTGTCGGATTCCTTTCCGACCGCCTCATTTTGAGTGTGGCGGTCTGAAAGGAATCTGACTGGTCATTCTGGCTGGTTTCTGACAGGCTCAGAGAGCCTGTCCACCAGTCAGAATGTGGCAAGTAGTCTCAAAGGCGGGCCCTTCCGCCCTTGAGATTACAATGACAGTTTTCAACATGGTTTCCATTCCAGTCTGTCCGACATGGAACCATGCCGGAAAGCATCTTTTGGGCCCCCAGCAGAGCCTCTGGTTGGAGGCCAAGGGGGCACCCCTGTTGATCCATGCACCCTGGGTGCAGGGATGAACCACAACTCCCATACAGCCGGAATGCATGCCCCCATAGTAAAATATAAGAATGCGACATAACAGTGTTCGGTCGCAACCTAATGGGGCAGTCGGGGCGGCCAACCGGGTGTCGGTCAGACCCATGACCGATGCGATGTCGGGCGGAAGTGATTCAGCCCGACATCATAATGAGCACCATAATATTGTACAATGTTTTGCATATCTTTAAAAAAATGTTTATAACTTATAACAGTGCTAAACATTTTGAATTTTGTTTTATTACTGTTATTATTTTACATTGAGTTTAGAGAGGAATTGTCTTTTCTCCAATTAAGCAGCCATTTAAAAAAAAATCTATCACTGCTATTGTTTGGGCATTTTTGGAGGAAGAAGCTCGCGGTTGGAAGCTGCATTTCATCAGTTAAGATAAGTCTATTTTTACTTACTTTTTAAGGCAATTCAAGAGTAGGGGGAGGTAGTTAGATACTGGTTAGGGTTTGTGGTGTGTGTTTTTGGAAGTTGTTATGCAGTGTAGTGAGTAAGGTATATTATGTCTAGTAGCATTAATGAATTGTTTGTTTAGTGTTATGGGAGGTTTTATAATATTAGTAATAAGTAGAGCAATATGTGTTGAAGAATTGTGTTTCTGTTCATGTGTAGTGTATAGTATTTAATTGTATGTATGTGCTGGTGGGATTTGTGTTGGTTTTTTTATAGGCTGTTTTGTTGCAGACTTGGACTTTGAGGGAGGATTTGTTCTGCTTTTTTTTTTTAAAGGAAATGCGTATTACTTTCTAGTGAAGTATTTTACATTTCCTTTATTTTTCAGGTTTCCTGGAGCGTTTCTTTTTTTAAAATCTATTTTTTGTTTTTTTTATGGTTCTACACTATGGAGGATTATGTCGATGGATTTGCATTTGGACAGTTATATTTTTCCATTTTTTTGGGTGAGTTTTATTTTAAAATGGATTATGGAGTTTTACAGTGCTGTTTGGATGAAAGTCTGCAGCTATGAAACACTAAGGAAGTTTTATTTCTTTAAAATTGGTGGGAAATGTTATTTATTATTTATTGTTTTAAATTATGAATTCTATATTTTGATTTGTTTTATATCTATGTAGGTTTGTTAAAGATTTCTTTGTTAGTTTTCTATTTTTTTGAAAGACATGTATTTAGTTTTTTTTAGATTAAGAATATTTATATTATGGCAAATAATATATACTTTCTACTATATATATATTTTTGGACATATTATTAATATGTTATATATATAAAAAAATATTTAGAGTATGGTTGTTATTTTATTTTAAGTCTTTTGACTTTTTGTAGGATAAGGGATGTTTTTAGACTTTAGATTTTGCTATGGTTTCTAGGTATTTGAGTCCTTTAGAGTTTGTATACAGTCTTATTTTGAATTGTAAATGTTCATACAATGTTTTAGGGGCCCATTACGATGACGGACGGAAGGCTATCCGTGCTGGTGGCGCTGGCGGAGAACCGTCATGTTTTCCACCCCAGGTGTGGTCATTGCGACCAACAAATCACAATGGATCCACAGAGGCTATTTTCCGTCCCCCGCTGTCTGTCAGACTCCGCACGTTTTTTGCATACGCAAGGGTGGCAGACAGAGCCAACAGGGCAGGACCAGCGTGCGGAAACACGTTCCGTCCGCCAAGCAGATCACGATATTGCAGACAGCCCTTCCCGCCGCCGCGTAAAAACTAAAAACCACCACGTTGCGGATGCCGGAAATACAAATACGGAGAGGTAGAGCCTAAACAGAAGCCATCTAAACCACCGTAGCCACCATGGATCCGGCACAACAGGCCTTCCCGCTGCACCAGCTGCTCCACCTCCGGCAGGCAAGATGCCGCCGCGCCCAATAGCAGAGGTACTTACCAAACATTTCCATGCATGCAACCCCTGAACAACTACAAATCCCAGAAAGCGTGGCGGCACCACGATGTTCATGGCAACCTGCCACATGCAAAGAGTGAGGCCAACCCAATCCCCATGAGTGTCCCTAGTGCCCCCGATGGCAATTGGGCCCAATGACGAGCCTTGCAGTTGCAGAGTGAACACACCACAAAATCTAAACATGTACGCAGAAGGCACCCATTGGCTGATGGCTCATCCGCATTGTGTGTTCCACATCCTGGCAGCCTGGAAGCTGCGACCGCAACCCTGCAGCTTTCAGGTGGGGCCAATGCGTGTCATCGCTGCGAATGCCAGCTACTGCGCATGCAAACACTTACTGCATTTGCATTGGTGCCCTGACAATTACATCACACATCACAACTCATTTGCATAAAGTGACTGGTGCACCCCATGTGCAATGTTGTGGGGCACGAGGTTCCCATGCAAGTAAAGTAACCACACAGACACCGTGCATGTATAGGAGAAGCGGCCCAGGGCACGTGCGTCCTGCTCTGTTTGTTGGCAGTGTCACATGTCCAATGATGCCTGTGCTGGGTGGCTGTGGGGTGGGGGGTAAGCTAGCCCTCTGGGAGTGGCTGGTACATCAGAACAACTAGAACAGTGACCAGCTGCTCACTACACTGTGAAGGGATGAGAGAGTGTGACCCGTGAGCCAAGTCTTCACACACATGGAATGTCCAAGGAAAGGAAAGTGAAATCACATACATAGTCATGCCTCGTGGCAAAATGGACTAAAATGAGGGAAGGAGTCAAAAAGGACAAAGGTCTCCTGCTTGGTACAAATGTTGTGTAATGAAATATCCAACCTGTGAACCCCGCCTGAATATCCCTTGACATCTGACTGGCATCTCTGGGCCAGGGGTCATCTTGTGAAGGGTCAGTGACGTAGACAGACAACCAGAGGTGTCCATTGTCTGCAAATCAGATATTCATGTAATCCATAGCATGTCCAACACACATACTGGTGTGGCATGCAGTGTGCCTAGCTGCCACTGCCTGTAAATGTCCCCACACACGTTCCGAGTCAGTGCTTCTCCAGACCAAATGCCCTCAAAAATCTTGCCCACCAGTATGTATGATGTGATTACCACACCTTGCAATCCTCATAGTCTTCCGTGATATTCCCTGTAGACTGATGTACTTACATACATGCATGACTGATTGTCTCTGTACAATTTGTGTCTGATGTAAAGTACAGTCACACCCTACACCCATATCAGTAGCGACATACAACAAATGAAATGCACATGAGCGAGTGGCCATGGAAAGATGAGGTGCGCTGGACGCGGGTGGCAGAGAGGGAAGCCAAGCAGGAGGGCAGGAGTGTCACTGGCCTGATACTCCCACCTCAGAAAACCTCCTTCTCCCATCAGTAGGACCTTTTCATTAAAAAAACACTTCTTGAGAGTGACAACATCTAGAATGAGAATTTGGAAGGAAAGAATGAGTCTCCCTGGCCCTTGAAAAACTGAGGAGAGATAAAGGAGGGCCCTGAAGCCGGCCTGGCGAGAGACATAAGTGACAAATCGGGCACACAGTGGCCCACAGAATGCTTCGTTGGACCACAGATATAAAGATACCTTGAGCCGGGCCTGCCTGGGAGGCATCCCAAATGTCGATGGCAGCCATTGATGGTACACACATTGGCCTTGTACCACCAAAGGCAAGTGAACCCATCTCTAGCAAACACTACCACTCCATCAACGTTCAAGTGGTATGACAGGCGGAGCAGATCATCTCACACGTGTATGCAGAGTATCCGGGGTTGGCACATGACTGCTACATCTGGCAGACCAGCAACATCTCCCCCTACCCCAACTCACACATGTCCAGTGACGATGACAGTAGTGAGGAAGAAGGCCTTGACCAGCATCAACAGCTCATCGTCAACTATTTCAATTGAGTGTGATGCAACAATGAGCGACTATGACTGTGTCTGTGTGCCTTGCTGTTTTGCTGTTATCTCACAGACTTTGACAAATGTTCCAGAGACCTTGTACACATACTGTTCAAAGCACCAGATTAGAAAACAGATGGATTCAGGGACTGAGCACCCCGAAGCACCCCTACGCAGAGGACACCATTGCCACACTGCCTCACTTGCTCCCCTACTCACTCTGAGCCATTCAAGCCCCTGTACACAAGCAGACAAGTTGGAGACAAGAAACGTTTTCAAAAGTGAAGGTTTTACTACAGTGTCAAAGCATGCAACATACATGCCACCACAGGTTGAAAATGCAAGAGTCCCCAACCAGTAACCACAGTGACATTTCCATTTAACATGAAGCTAGATGTCGCATCAATAATCCCTCTGTAAGATGAATCACGTGCATATCCCCCCACCTCTTGTAGGAAGGAGTTGCATGGGATATCCCTGGTCCATGGCCTTTGTCAGCAGAACCCATCACTCAGCCTATACATGGTGAAATTACACCACATTGGCTGTGTGGCCCTCATCACTGGATGGATCACCCTCCAAGTGTGGGGCATCTGGCCCACAATCCCATGTCATTCAAAGGGGTCCGTGTCCTCCTGCAGCTTTGAGACTTTGTTTAGTCAGGGTGCTATAGCCTGAACTTAACTGAATGAAAAAGGACAAGGTTCTCCAACCACATACAGAATGTCCAGGACCGCGCAGAGAACAAGCTCAGCAGACACCTCTAATGTGACAGACATGTACTGAGATGCTTGCAGGGCACAAGTTCTAAGAAAAGAAGTGGGGGGACTGACCAAGTAAGACAAAATGCAAATCATCTCACAGCGTCACTACATAGTGCTATGAAAGAAGTAAAATAGTGCGACTAACATGATTTGTGCAAATACTGGGACAGACTAACCCATCTGACAGTCTAACAGTGTCCGCATTGATATACAAGGACTGAACAAAGGCAAAAGCATGCCTCACTTAAGTGCCTCTGAAGAGATGGCAAGCGGTGTGCATATGTTTCTCTCTGTGGCATCTACATCTAAATGTAAGGTCCAAGTGGAGCCCAGTCAGCATGTACAAACAAAAGGAGGCTGGATGGCCCCTTTACCTCGGCCCGGCTGGAGGTGAGAAAAGGCTCACTCGCTGCATGCACGTTGCTGCTGGGAATGGACAGCAGTGAACGTGCAGGTGCTGCGGAACGTTTCCCGATATCTCGAGAGTACACCGGGACAAGTTAAGCAAAGCCATATGGGGACCAACGTCCTGACAGGGGGGACGGCATCCACCCCGTGCAAAGAGGGGGAGTGCCGTGTACCCCCGACTCGAGCCCTGGGTACTTGCAAAAAACAACACCATGTAATCTTCGTGCACCATGGCTGCACAATGGAAGCTGGGCACATGCCAGACGACAATGTCCACGACGGTCAGATGACAGCCTCCACTTGCTCTGTTCTGTGGTACCAAGCCAAATATACCGCAGAGCACAGCACAGTCCAAGCCAATGCAGACAGAGCCAAAGTCAGAGAGCTGGTTGCCAATTCTTGTCAGGAGGTGTGAAGAAAGGGAAACGATGATTGAATTAGGTACCAACAGTTCCTGTTGCTGTGAAGAAGTTACAAATCCAAAAAGGCACAGGCAGCTTCGAAGGCAATCAATTCCAAGAGACGATCTAGTTCATCTTCAGCGAAGAGGACTGCCAGCCAATCCAGCAGTATGAAGGAACAGATGTGCTCCTCGCACCCCGAGGTTGCAAGGTGCATCCCATCACAACCTGTGAGAGATTCGATGTAGGCATTGCATGGGAGCCATTGCGCAAAGGCACAGGCGCACTTGTCAACCTGTCTGACACATTGAAAGGTATCCCATAAACGTATCTCACCAAAGCAGTCTTGCATGTGAACCAAGAGGAGTCACACACAGCTCATGTTCCAGGTCAGCAAAGGATGTGTTTGAAATGCAAACATTCATGGCCCACTCGAATAGACATCGTCTGCATGAAAAGATCGGTTGCACGCAGGTGAAATATGCATGACGGAACGTTAGCCTATAACTGATGCCCAGCACAGACAGTGGGACATATCCAAAGAGAAGCTGCATGTGGACACAGTACAGGTGCAACTGACCGGGCTCGCTCAGACAGCGCGTGAGAGCAATCTCCGAACCAGCGCTCAGCTGTACAGCCAAACGTATGATCAGAAAGTGAGTAATGCAGTGTGCTAATTGGAGGACGAACACCCAGTGGTACCCCGGAAAAGCATGGAAGGAAGGTACAAGGCCAGAGCCCACAAGTCTGATAAAAAGTGTGCAACGGCCTTCAGTATCAGATGCTATCAATATTCTGTGTCTCAGTTCACTGCAAAAATAGTGGGCAAGCCGGGTTAAGCACTGGCTGAATAGAGCGGGCCAGTCAAGACACCTGGTATCCGAAGGTCATCGGGCTGGTATGGGAGCGACTACTTGTCTACTCTAAACAGGCCCATTGTGCATGCACACTCACGGTAGCATGCATTCGCCGTGAGAATTTGAGGCCACGATTGACTATCCACCATCACTTATTGGGTAGTTAGAAGAACATTGGCACAGAAAAGACACGTTGTGCAACTGTTACCATATACGTAATGCCTGACCTGTGCACGCAGGAGAGGCAATGTAGGTCCGTCTCACCTGAACAGTCCTGGGAGTATGCATCTGAGGCTTCAGCTTCCGGGGGGGCGCTGGCTGGGCTCGTCCATGGAACGGTCATCTGCTGTTGCTATCGAGTCACCTTTTGGAGTTAGGTCACTTTTGTCAGCATGCTCTGCACACAGCACAACTTAGATGTTCATGTTTGCCACATTTTAATTGAGGTGACATGACTTTTGCCTTGGCTTTACTAGGCATTCATGTCAGTATGTCATCAGTCACACATGGTGTTGATGTACATACAGGTCTTTCAGTGCTGTGCACCGTCCCTTTTTCTGAGTGGGCCTCGGTACAGGTCTCTTTCGTGCTCTGTTTTGTGCCCTGCCACAGGCGGTCCATCCTTCCTGCTGGAATGCATAGCCAGCAGGCACATCGATGTGCGCATGGTCACACTTCTCACTGGAGAAGTAGTTACGGCATGACGTCATGCCAGGTGAGCATTGTGGGGAAGTAAAATCCTTTGTGGATTTATTTTGTCTCTGGAAATCCCTCCCTTGGAGACTCATGAGCAGCAACATCCTTGTGGGTGTCATTTGCCTCCATGCTGTTTGTGAGGGGAGACTGGGCTATGTGGGAGTTGTGGTGTTGCAGTCAGGGTTCAACATCCCCCTCCCCAGTGAGATGGCTAGCTACCTGTTGGGAGTCACAGGAGACGTGGCTCCTGGGCTCTCCATGCCACTGGAATCAAGCTATCCTGGCTGAAGAGGGGTGAAACCCTGAAACTGGTCCTAGGATGCTTGTTTCCAGTCCAGGGAGGACCTGGCTTGGCAGTTCGGGCTGGACTGTTCCCATGATCCCAGGGTCAAGACTGATATGCATATGGCTGGGTTCAAACTGGAACGGCATGGTGAGCAAAAAACGATGGATTTAGGCCCAGATCTCTGTACTGGGGTGAATGTATGACATTGTTCTGCATTCTGTCCATCAACTGTTGTTTTTGCATTTGTCACCCCGAGTGGGAAGGGTATACCCAGACGTGGGTCCCGTGCGCTCCATGCCACTGGAATCAAGCTATCCTGGCTGAAAAGGGGTGAAACCCTGAAACCGGTCCTTGGATGCTTGTTTCCAGTCCAGGGACGACCTGGCTTGGCAGTTCGGGTTGGACTGTTCCCATGAGGCCCAGGGTCAAGATTGATTTGCATATGGCTGGGTTCAAACTGGAACGGCATGGTGAGCAAAAAAACGATGGATTTAGTCCCAGATCTCTGTACTGGGGTGAATGTATGACATTGATCTGCATTCTGTCCATCAACTGTTGTTTTTGCATTTGTCACCTCGAGTGGGAAGGGCATGCCCAGACGTGGGTCCTATGCTCTCCATGCCACTGGAATCAAGCTATCCTGGCTGAAGAGGAGTGAAACCCCGAAACCGGTCCTAGGATGCTTGTTTCCAGTCCAGGGAGGACCTGGCTTGGCAGTTCGGGCTGGACTGTTCCCATGAGGCACAGGGTCAAGACTGATTTGCATATGGCTGGGTTCAAACTGTAACGGCATGGTGAGCAAAAAAACGATGGATTTAGGCCCAGATCTCTGTACTGGGGTGAATGTATGACATTGTTCTGCATTCTGTCCATCAACTGTTGTTTTTGCTAATTATGAGTTTGGCACAGTGGTACCGGCTCAATGCCAGTTCCACTGCGTAAAACCTGTGCAAGGACCAGCGACCGTATCACAAGTTGAACTTGTGTGACACAAGTTTAATTGGTGATATGGTCGGCGGTCCTTTGCCTTTCCCATGGCAGTGCTTGAAAAACAGTACCCAGCTTAGCATATTGCGTTGTGGCGCAGCTGCCCCACTCCCAGTGAATGACTGTTCCCTGGCGCAGCTGGCGGTACACAACCGAAACGACTTTGACAGTTATAATATGGCAGACGGTGAACCACCACCGCAAGTCTGGCGGTCTTGCGACCGCCAGACACATAATCAGGCCCTACGTTCTTGGTAGCTTTGATCTTTTTGGATAGATTCTAGTTATTTGTGCAGGGTAAATTAACTTATTCCCATTGTGGATTGGAAGGCATTATGGCATCCTTCCACTGCGTTGTTGGTTTTAGCTTTTTGGTCTAGGGTACTGTTGTACACATTCCACCATGGAATGTGGAATTTCAGTTGCCGTCTTTGTCCAGATCTATGTAGACTTCCTACTCAGCTATCCTCAAAATAGTCAAGTAGGGGACTTAGTTTATTTTCAGGGGGTTGGTAATAGGGGCTTTCAGTTAAATGATTGTAGTTGTTAGCAACTTCAGTTACTGAAACATGGGCTAATGCGATTTGTTTTTTAATATTAGGTTACCAGAGTGGCTGTTGCATAATCTGCACTAAGGGTAGATTTTTGAAGGTGTCTCCATATGCTTTGATTAAAATGGTAATAACACCCTTGTATGGCTGTGTGGGGGTAATTTTTTAGGATACTTTCAATCATTGATTGTTCGAAGTCAATGATAATTTTTTGGACGTAGTAGTTAGTTTCTTGTTTTATTTTTGCTACAAGGTCTACATAGGTAGCTGTTTGTTTGTTTGTTTGGTAAAAGTGCATAAATGAAAGGGATGTTGCTATTGTGGTATTGTATACAATTGTTAAAATGGTTTGGGACATATTTTAAATGTCCTATCCATCATCCATGTTTCACATCTTTGTAGTTTTGGTAGGTGTGTGGGAGTTGCAAAGATTACAATTCTTTTTTCGTGACTTGTTGTCATAAAAAAGGAATTGTTCTTCTTTGTGAGTTATGGTTAGTTCAATTGGTGTTTTAACCTCCCATTTTTAAGGGCAGGTGGGGTATCAGTTGTAGCTTTTTTAGTTCTGCTAATTGATCTTTTTGATGTTTGAATGGAGGGTAATTGGTCACTTACATGCTGTGGAACTTGGGGTAGAATATCTTTCAGGATTACTGTTGTGGGTGTCTGAAAGATAGTACTAGCTTCCTTGATAGAATCTGATATATTTAAAACTTCCATATCTGTCACGTTAGGGGGTAGGTATGCTATTTTACATATATTACAGTAGTTTCCCTTGTTGTAGCCCTCCTATAACATGCATTGTAATAGTATAAAGTGCATTTCCAATTAATATGGTTATCTGTTTGTTTCTCTTTGCTATAGACATATCCCATGTAGCACAATGAATGTTTTCCTTTCTGTGACGTTATACATTTTACACCTTCAGTCATTTTGATATTTGCACTGTAATTAAATATATATGTAGAAACTGTTAAAAATGCATTACATGCATTTTTCTATTAAAACAAATATTAATTTTTAATATACTTACCAGTTTGGGTGTGCTGGGGCCCAATTTCTTGTTTCCTATTACCTCCAAGAACCCACTCTGGTCGAGTGAACCTTTTTACTTTCCCAATAGCGTGGAGGGAGCAAACACAATTATCAGAGAATACTTTCCGCAATTAGACATAATTAAGGACTCGAAACTCAATCTCTATTGCTCTCGGGATTTTATTATCAACAAAAACATCTGCAGATAAAGGCACCTTAATACCAGGCACAACAGGTAAATAGGCACTAACACAAATGCTACTCTACGAAGAATCCGCATTCGACTAAATATAAGCAGAAGTACAAATTCTAAAAGCATGAGGTAGATAACTACCAAGCCAATGTCGATATTAGGAATCATTAATCCAAAGCATCTCTGTCCCTACTCTATACTAGATGACATCCCTACTTAGCGTTCCCTTAAGACCCAAGAAATCGTAAAAGGTGTCAGAAGTGAAACTCCCTAAGAAGTCTTCACTTAGTGAGAGTTCGATCCAAAGTGTTCCTTCTAGCTCCTCGCCCACCTCTTCTCTTTATTCTGTTCTCTCCTCTGCTCTTTCTCCTCTCTGCTGTCCACCCTCGGGGCACTGTCCCTAATATGAAAACCCCAAAACATAGAACACGCCCTCCGGCACACCTCCTCGACCAGGTCTTCTTCCAGTACTTTTCCATCCAGCGCTGTCCATCGTCCATCAGCTTGGCCTTGAGTCCCAGACATCGTCCGCGCTAGGAGTTGCGATTGGCACATTCCAAAGTACTCCCATGTCTGGCTTCCCCCATAATTCAATTCTTAGACAAAGACCTTTTCTACTAACGAATCAACCGTCCTTGCACCTGCGGTGAGATCAAGGGATGGAGAAATACTTTGCATCTTTTAACTTTGCAAGTTACTGCAGCCCAAAACCTCTACTAGAATAAATCATTGCGGCCTACCGCATTCAGCTAACATAAGAAATACCAGGCCTTTCTTCTCAACGATATATGTGCA
The DNA here is from genome assembly GCF_964204655.1 of Triturus cristatus. NCBI lineage: Eukaryota > Metazoa > Chordata > Amphibia > Caudata > Salamandridae > Triturus > Triturus cristatus. The sequence goes on along the minus strand of NC_140592.1, from coordinate 655,907,743 downwards.
TTCGGGCCTCTACTAGGTTAAACACGCTTTTAAATCACATCCTAAGCATTAGTACTTTTACTTTCACATACATGAATAAACGACCTACATGAGTACATTTTTAATCATGTCCCACGTTTAACTAATACATTGCATTGAATGAAACTAATCATCATGTAATTTACTGAATATATTCACTATAGTTTCACATCTCTAACGCTTCTATGTTACGATATAGCTGATACATTTCTTAATACATTTCACACGGCACAACTAAGAATACGTTGATTATACACGGATGCCAACTAACAGTGAATATGATGCACCCCTACAAATTTCAAACCTTTAGGCGCTACATCAGGTGCATTGATATTTTTGGGTTTTGTACAGTTTTCTTTGTTTGTAGTAGTTGGGGTTTTTCTGTCGAAGAATTTTTTTTTAATCATTTGGTTCAATAGTAATATGTATATTTTTAAGGGATTAGATAGGTAGGGGGTGTTCTTGTTTTGGAGTTTAAATTATTGGCTAACTATTTCTTAAAAGTATATTTACTTTATGTGGAGGTTTTCTTTGGCTGTTGTTTGTAGTTAGTTTGCTGTAGTTAGGAAAATCTGTGGAGGATAGATAGTGTATGAAAAGAATATGTTAGTTAATTTATTTATTTAAATTTTAATGTGATGTATTTTAATGCTTATTAAAATAAGGAAGGCATTTTACTTACTTTGTAAAGTTGGTTTTGAAGCTTTAGATATTCAAGTCTTGTGTTCTGGTAGAAATCCAGCAGACATTCAGCTTGCTCCGTTTTTGGAAGGTATAATGGTATATTATGTAGATTTTTGTTTTACTTATATAGTATTTAATTAATTGATGTTTAATTTTAATTGGTTGATAATGTTTGTAGTTATTTTTCATTGGTTTTTAAAGCGTCTGGTTTATTTGTTTTGACAGTTATTTCCTCATTGGAAAACACGAATTAATTTGAATTAATAGAAAATTTGGTTCTATACTTTTTTTAGAGTAATATGTAAGTAGTTTTTATATTAAGATAATAATGTGTTATTAGTATAAAGTATTAATTTTTATTTAGTTGCATTTTTTATTTTATATTTGGTGGTGAATGTAAGTTTAAATATTGTGTAGGGATCTTTTAATTAAATATTGATTTATATTTAGTTTATAATTTTGTGTGTGTGATTATTTTTAATTTTGTTAATATCATTAAATATGTATAGGAAGTCAATATTTTTGTAATCGATATTAGTGTGATGATAATTTTGTTGGTCGATATTACCAGTGCCGCTATTATGTCAGTGAGCCCCAATTGACTGCACTTGTGTCACACAATAGCCATCTCAGCACACAACACACCTTTTCTTAATCAGACAACCCTGACACTCCATCAATGTGCCAGCTGTCTGTGATGCCAGCGGATGCTCTGCTGATGTGTTTGCTGCCTTTCCTGGAACCACACACAACAGCTACATCTTATGACAGTCACTTATTGCATGTTGCTTGATTGTGGGCAATTTCATGGCATGTGGCTCATTGGTAAGTATAAACACCACACACTGGGGTTACATCTGCATCTGGGTGTACCATTTTTAACATACACAGTTGTCACTAAAATTCAATACATATACTTTTCCCTCCACATCCACAGCATGCTTGTAGACAAGATGTATAACATATAGTCTAGAGGTCCCTTTTCAAACTCTTCACATGTCTTTGTTGCAGGTGATGCCATGTTTGCTCTCTCTCCCCATAACCTTACTCTCTACAGATGGCCACCTAGACTACCTCAACAGAGGTACGATAAGGCATACATACATGCAGGAGCCATTATAGAATACACTTTTGGAATCCTTAAGTTGCAATTTAAATGTCTTGACTGTACAGGGTTGTTGGGGATCCTCCAACTAAGGGCCACATCACGATGTCGGTCGGAAAGCATTCCGACCGACTCCTTATCGGAATCGTTTTCGACTGACTCGGGTTCGGGTAGACCGATTGACCGATTACTATGTTTCCGAGCACCATTTGGTCGGACTGTAATTGACTTTAATAGAAGCCTGTGTTCCGACCGAAAACACAGGCTCCCATTGAAGAAATGGGTGGTTGCGAAAAACCTTGCAGCCTGTGGCGAGCACCCATATTGCCTGCCACACTGTGCATTGTTGGAAAGAAGGGTCCCATGGGTACCCCAATGGGCCCCAACCGGAGACCTCTGGGTGAAAAGAAGCCTGTTGCGGGGCCCCAAAATCAGTTTCCGACAGTTGTTCTGTGTCGTGCAAACCGATTCGGAAAGGCTCGGAGTCTCCTAATGCCGGTCAGAAAGACCGAACGGTTTCCTTCCATCGTAATTGGTCAGTCAAGAATGTTTCCGAGTTGGTCAGAAACAGGGGTTCCGATACTGGTTAGGTGAATCTGAATGCCGGTCGGAGCCCTTCCGACTGACATCGTAATTAGGCCCTATGTTGTTTGCAAGATTGTAGTAGGCTGGTGAAATTTACACAACATCACAATTCGAAAGGGCTTGCCAAGGTACCTTGACCCTTATATACATCCACATTAAAGTACCTAGATTGGGGTCAAGAAATACAGGCACAGGAGCACAGGATAGGTTGGCTAACACTTTTGCTCTAAAGCTGCTAGCTTCGTTGCCACATTTATGTGGTTCAACAGTCTCTTGCCAGTGATTAGTGACGAATGACTAACACACTGTCAATATATACCATTTATTTCACATAATGTCGTTAACTAACATAATATGCTTTAGTATAAAAGTAATTGAATATTCATTTTCCCAAACACCCTAGCAATTATTATTTACATAATCAAAAAAGCTCACATGCAGTTATGCTTCAGGGCAAACATTCTAAAACCATTAATTAGACACACAAACAATCCCTCTTATTTATTTTATTATTATATTGCTACATGAAGGGGGCTCTGTATCACATGAGTAGGGTTCCCTCCCACATTCGAAAAGTTTCCTCCTGCATGCGAAGTCTCCACCCTGCAGGATGGAAGAGACTCCACAGTTGGCTTGGTGACCTCCGCCTAGTAAATGATGTACAGGAAGAGGAAGTCAGCCATTTTGTGGTCATTCTGAGACATCCCCTCTTCACAGCAACACCATCCTACTCCACAAAAACAGGCGAGTATATACTATGCCTCAGTCAATATTTGATTTCTTTTGATCAAGAAACTGCGACGTCCCAATTCGGTGTATATTATTTTTTATTTCATAATTTTTTTTTACTTTCAATCTTCATCCTCATGTCATGGTTCTTAAATTGGCATGATTCTCCAGAGTTTTACACAGATAGTTTTTTGGTGTTGCAGCAGCCGACACATGTTTCACCCTTTAGTTTTCAGTAGGACCAGGGCTTTCTCAAGGCTTTTGATATCTTAGCAAACAGTTGTTATCATAGGTAGCTGTTTAGTCTGCATATTCACTTTGAGCGGTAATGTTTGGTATGTGTGGGATTAAAGGTGATGGGTGTATGTGTAATACCTCTCACAAAGGGACAGATTGCAGTACTTTGGCAGGATTACCATGTGAACAGCAAATACCTACTCTAATTGGATTTGCCTGATGCCAAACCTGTTGCTAAACATTTTGCTATATGATAACAACTGTCTGCTAAGATATCAAAAGCCTTGAGAAAGCCCTAGTCCTGGGGCAGTGAGGCCCCTCACCTGGCCCCACTGCCCCACCGCTTTTACCTGCAGCGGCCGCGGCTGTGCAAGGATACTGCGAGACGGGTTCAGATGGGGTTTCTGCTTGGGGCATGACTGCCCCCAGGACAGGAGATGGGCAGATAGTTTATGGTCAAGGAAAGAGCACAGGTAGGTATTTCAGGATAAGCTAAATAAGGAGGAACAGGAGGGAAGGAAGGTGGCCCCCTTTGAGGACTGGCCCATGGACGAATTGATTGTGCCGCCAATTGGTGTGGTGTAAAAAAAGAAATAGGAAAGTTTGGGTGGATTCAGCATTTGTCGTGGCCTGAAGGCGGGGTGAGTCAATGATTTTATTTCAGAAGACTTGACGTGCAGTGTCCTATTCATTGGTGGATGTGGCAATCTCACTGGTGGTCCAGACAATTCAGGGGGCACAGATGGCAAATTGTGATGTGAAGTCAGCCTTTTAGCTGTTACCAGTGCACTCAGAGGACTTTCAACTGTTGGGTATCCATTTTGAGGGTTAGTGGTATATGGACAAGTCACTTTTGATGGGCTGCTCAATATCGTGTCCGCTCTATGAGTGTCTCTATTCATTCCTCCGGTGGATTTTCACATGGCACACGGGGCATGATATGGGGACACATTACTTGGATGAATCTTCTTTGTGGGGACACCGGGTTCTGTGGTCTGCCAGCAGTTGCTAGTAAGTTTTCAAGAGCTCAGGCTAAGAGCCAGAACTGCCAAGCCAGGTCTTCCCTGGATTGGAAACAAGCATCCTGGGACTGGTTAACACCCCTCATCAGACTGGCCAGCTTGAATCCAGTGACAAAGTGAGCAAGGGACCCACCTCTGGGAATACGCTGCCAACTTTGGGTGAACAAAGCAAACACAAGGAGATGAAGGTCTTGACCTTGTTCCTCATGGGAACAGTCCAGCCTGACCTGCCAATCCAGGTCTTCCGTAGACCGGAAAAGAGCATCCTGGGACCGGTTTTTGGGGAAGACCTGGCTTGGCAGTTCGGCTTGACTGTTCCCATAAAGAACAGGGTCAAGACTGATTTGTATATGACTGGGTCTGAACTGGGCTGGTGAAGTGAGCTAAAGAATGATGATGGATTCAATCCAGATCTGTGACTGGGGGTGAGTGTCTGAAATGTTATGTAATGTATTTACCGCTGTTTTCTGTTTCGTGTTCCGTTCCTGGCCCAGCAGCAGAGGATATAGCCATTTGGGTGGTGGGCCACTCGTTTATCAAGTGGAGAGAGAGGCAAGCAGCGCAGACAGGATATGGTGCAAATTTGGGGTATGACCTTCAACTGTTTCCTGTCACCTGGCAGGGAAAAGGGGGCATGAGATATCATGAGTTTCTACTGTGTTTTAATGGCATGATATCAGGGACGAGATGACATGATGTTTTGGTTCTGCATTTGGAGGAGAAGGACCTAGTGATAGAGAAGGGAGTGGTGCTGTTGAGGGCCATGAAGAGTATTTATTGGAGATCAAAGTTCTGTTGTCCTGTTGCATGTACTCTAAGCAGAGTTTATGCCTAAGTGGATTTTGAGGGGGCTGTGAGGCAATCAGCGATCGAAAGAGCACTCAGGAAAGTAAAGAAGGAGATGTGTTGGTTCTCTAGGGACAATGGTTTCAGGTGTGTCAATCAATTGGACATTAAATATGACAACATTGAGTTTTTCAGGGGGGATGACATGCATCTTTCAAGGTTTGGCATGGAGCTGTACTTGGAGCCGAGAAAGGTGTTGGCCAGGACACTGAACATTCGTGGGTAGACAGGACTAGAATACCGGTAGAGTGAATAGGGTTGGGCGGTGCAGAAACAGTCGGCAAGTTGACCTTTTTCTGGGTGACGGTGGACTGGAACATTTGGATGAGTTTACAGAGGTTTTATTGGTGTTGCCATTGGCAGACCACCTGGAAAGAGAGGGCATGAACAACCTCTCACTTGGACTAGGCAGCAAGTTCAAGGTTAAGCATAGGAAGTTTTGCTGGGTGTGTTGTTAATACATAGGATGTAGGGACAAGATAAAGTTCCAATCTGCTGAACTGCAGTACGATAGGAAGTACCTAGTTGTGGGGTGGGGTATGTGGATGGGACGGTTGGGTGGTGGTAGGAGAATAGATAGTATAGCAAGGCTTTAGTTTTGTATGGCAGATTGCCCAGGAAAATGTTTGTGATATCCACCTGTTTCAATAATGCGGCCTTTTTCACACAACTCAACTCAACTGATCTATTTCTTTCTCTAAATTTCTCATCATAAATTATGCACGTCTTATTCTCATGACAGCAATAACAATCCTCATTTTGCAATGTGTCGGTGTGTAACTACATAGGACTTCCTCCACATTTCGTTCCATGGATCCCATAATTAAACTCATTAGGGAGTAAGAAAAGTAAGTGTGTGTTTTTTATGAAAACACTCCTCGCATCAGTAGCACTTTTTGGAGTTGCACTTATTTATTTACATATGAATATCACAAGTGTTTGCAGTGCAGGGGAGTGAGTGTTTTAAGAGTGCTTATTTTAACGCTAAACAATTGCGAAATGCAACCACAACAACTGATTGTTCTGATTTGCAACAGACGTTGATGTCTCATGTCTTCTGATATATATTCCTGCCCCTATCTCTATCCCTACTGGTTCCTATAACTGAAGACTTTGCAAAGGACATGATTATAATGTCTCTAGACATGAGTCTATGTGCATGAGTATGAATGTGAAGGGATCCTCCTCACAATTTACCATGCAATATATAAGTCTGGGTTTGGCTAAATTATAGGTAGGGATCCAGGGGGCATATGTATCAAGCACTTTTCGCAAACATTCTCCGAATCGGCCTGATTGCGAACGGGAAAAGGCCTTTTGGGATGTATCATCCCAAAAGAGCATTGCAAATTAGAGAATCGCAAATTTGCGAATCTCTATTTTGCGATTGCATTTAAGGAATTGCAAATTGCGATTCCTTAAATGCTATGTAACAAGCACCCAAGTTGTGCGATTTCTCCTTAAGAAATCGCAAATTACCACCAACTTGAAGTTGGTGGTAATTTGCGATTTCTTTGAAAGATGCACTTTTTGGCATTTTTTAAAGTGCCATGTGGCGCACATACATGCCCTTAGGGCATGTATGTGCGCCACATGTGCACACATGCTAATTTCAGGGGTGCATCAGGGTGTCTTTATGACACCCTTGCACCCTTGAAATTATTGTCAATTTGCGATTCTCTAATTGCAAATCGCTAATTGAGAATGTCTTCCCATTCATTCCTATGGGCCTCCTGGCCCATAGGAATGAATGGGTAGGTATTCCTTAATTGCGATTCGCATTTTGCTAATCGCAATTAAGGAAAGACAAGGAATCGCTAACAATTTGCGAATTTATACTTACATCTTGTTTGCGATTCCCAAATAGCGATTCTCAAAAAATCGCTATTTGAGAATCGCAAATAGAGAATTTGATACATATGCCCCCTGGTCCTGAAAAAAGCTGTGAACCTCGCATGTGGCCAGGGAAATACAGCTGAAACTTGCCGACCAAGGGAATGGTGGATCAATAGATACCCCCATATTTCCACTCATACTGTCTATAAAATTCCATAGATTTCATCTATTAAAAGTCTTTTGGGTCATATATAGGAAATGTTTATGCTCTGTTTGGATCCCAGCACTACCACTAGAACCCAATGACACCACCGCATAAGAGCTCCTAAACATCTAGGGGCTCATCTGTGTCATGTGTTTCCTGCATGGCCCATTGTAGTTTTCCCTATGTTAGCCTAATTGGGCACGCTGTAGGCCACATTTGTATTTGCGCATGTTACTATATAAAATACTTGCTTTGTGCCACAAAGGTACTTTCACCCAGAGCCTGCATATGTTTCCGCATTCTGTTCTTTTCTGGGATATAGTCTGAACACTGTAGACAAGGTCAAGCAACAATGCCCCTTGTTATTCTATCTGGTCAAACACTAGCACCTAGACAAAACACAAGAATGCAGTTGTTTATGAGCACACATGTTTGTCATAACTGAACACAAGAGTTTAAGAAAGAACTTGGAGCAAGAGTTCTCAGACAAGATCACTGTGGCAGTTGAGATTTAGAGCATCCATCTGTGTATGCTAAGGTACAGGGTGCGCCACTAATCCCAGAGATCTTTGATTTATAATCATTTTGCTTCAGTAGAAAGCGGGTGGTAGGCTATCTGTGTTGTACCAATACAGGGCTTTTTAAAGTATATGGTTCATTAGCCATGCTAACGGTCTTTTGGGACATCTATAGGAAATGTTTATGGTCTGTCTGGATCCCAGCACTACCACAAAGAGCCAATGACACTCCCACATAAGAGCTCCTAAATGTCCAGGGGCCCATCTGTTTACCAAAAATGTGGTGCAAGCCGATGATGAAACATGCCACCTAGGGTGGGGGGGTTAGCCTAAATGTTTTGAGAAACTCACACCTTCTCAGAGAATTTCAAGAAACTGTAAATGATACAGTTTGACATTCTCATGTCTGAATTGTTTGTTTTAATTTTGTTTTACTTTTACTATTTTCTTGCCTAATGCTTTTCATATATCTTCTGAAAGAATATTGTGGTCCCTGTAGCTCTATTGTGTAAAGATTAAATCCTTGAACTGCTACCAGTAAAGATCTGAAACTGAAACAAAATAATTATTTTCCATTTGTTATTTTTCAATAACTACCGCTTGATTGAGTATGCAGCTGAAATAGTATAGTGATTAAATATACCCCAGTCACATACTTACCAGCCTCCAAGAACAGATGCTTCACTTCCCCCGAGAAAGTGGAACAATGTTTCAATCAATCAATCAATCAATCAATCAATCAATCAATCAATCGTCTTGATTCGATTTTAAGAGATACAATCATACGGATAATCAGGAAAAAACAACCATAGCAGCTTGTTCAAAGGCGAGATACCACTGTTATAAATATGACATAAATATATCTGGATTAGTACAGGGAAAAAATGACATTTATGTCCCACACGCAAAAAAGCCAACCTGGCGTCCAGAACTATAAACCCCCATCAGAAACCTTGCCACATGAAAACAAATTTTAGGCATAGATGAAAGTTGCAGATATAAAAGGCTAGGTCTAACCTGATAAAAATCATTGGTTAAAAATAGAGCTTTTAAAAACTGGCGAAGAGTTTCATAATTAGGGCAAATGAGTACAATGTACAAATTATTGCATGTTGAGAGCTGGCTGCAGGGGCATAGTTGCAGCTCTGAATGTTTGAACCATGACCTCTCAGGATAAAGCAGTTGGTGAAACAAACCCAGCTTGAAATAAGTTAATAAACAACACTGATAATTTGCCATTTCAAGGAGGAGATATTGCTTCATCCCCAGAACAGCTTTCACTATGGCAAATTTCCTGTATGAATGTTTGGCCAAGGCAGAGGCTTCCCTCTCAGCTGCCACCCTGAAAAGAAAGGTCTAACTCAACCACAGACTATCTTTTTTAGTCATATATTGTGGGTTAAAAAATAATTTGGGTCTCTCCAGAACTCTGAAGTTTTCCTTGATGTAAGCCATCCAGGTAATCTTATGCATGTTATCCAACTTCATACAATCCAAAATAACTAGCCTATTAAGATTTAATTCATTGTTACATTGTCAGTCACCCTTGAAGAAAATTGAATTAAATCGTAGTATACACACATACAATTAATTTACTGCCTAGAATACATCTACATCCGACTGAAGTTAAGCGATGACTAGATTTCACGTTTTCACTATTGCATGAACAAATGCTGTCTCCATAACCCCAATAGTAACAGAATCATTATTTCAGAAAGTGACAAAAACACACACAACTGCACCTGGAACAATCAATTATGATTCTATACACTGCAAGGCTCTCCCAGCAGCTATGACAAAAAAAACATAGGAGCAACCTCTAATGGAACTGAACTACTCAGCTTCTCTTTACCAGAGACCCCTTTCCTCGTTGAATGTTTCTGCTTCGATAAACACTTGTCCTAGGGAAGAGACATCAAATGGAATGTGAGAATCAGTCACCACGGGGTCATGCAATGGGCATAGGAAGACCTGTTGCATCAGACCGGCTGTAGTTCAGTGGTGGTGATGTGACACAGAAAGCTCGCTTCCAAGCTTTAGCATACCTCCGATTGAGGGCTAGAACACAGAGAAAATATACAGAAGCAAGCTTGAATAGAGGCCCCTCCACCAGTTCCAAGGACCAATATTCACATCCTGATTCTGTGTCTTCAGACATTTAGAGATGTGGAAAAGCAGCAGGCATCAGTGTCTCCTGGGGACATCACTTCTCCATGCCCCTTCTCTGCATGGTCCTATTCGTATATGATGACAATGAATTCTGTGATCCATAATTGGAGGTTTGTCCACCCACCGGACTACCCTCTGTCTTTTGGTTTTTGGCACGAGACCTTTACCTTCCTGTGGACAATAAGCAACTAGCTACGAGTACCTTTAGGTTCCTCTCAATCTGCATAATACCCAGAAAATCATGGATATTTGTTAATGGAGCAAAAGGATTTGAAGAAGGGTAATTTTTGAAAGCTCTACACTAAGGGCCCAATTACGATCCCATCAGTAAGGCACCTCCCAAAACAATTTGTAGTCTTACCTTCCGACTAACTCGTCCCGGGAGCCAGTCCATCCAAACGACGGTGTATGATGCGCAAAATCCTTCACTTTTGGAATGACTCGGACGCTCCGATTCCGGCTCCATTTTCCTAAAGAGAAGGCTCCATAAACGCTGAATTGAGTTATCCGGAGGCATTTCCCAGTCAGATTCCGACCGGCCAAGTACGATGCGCACTTCCTATGCACCAAACAGGTTGCCACTTCCAGCACGTCAGAGCATCTGGAAGGGGAGTATTACAGCTCCGATTCGCGTCACAACATGATTCCTGTGAACGAGACGGTGCAGCCATGTATCCTAGCGTGCATGTCATCCCTATTCTCTATACCTACGCCCGATGCTACAACCCCAACCAATGCGCTCTTTGCAGACAGTAAGTCAGACTCCTGCCCCACACAAAAACTCTACTACCCAGCGAAAGTCAACATAATACACAGCTTGTGAGAAACTACAGTCAATATTGGGGTGGGGAAATGTTTGCAGAAATGTAGAGGCAAGGTGGGTGGTGGATGCCTAACACTACCAGCGTTGTCTACCCCATAGGGGTGGATGCCCATCACTCCCACCATTGTCTAACCTATAGGGGGATGGATGGATGCCTAACACTTCCACTGTTGCCCACCCCATAGGGGGGTGAATGCCTATCACTCCCCCGTTGTCTACCCTATAGGGGGTGGATGCCTAACACTCCCACTGTTGTCCACACCCTAGGGGGTTGGATGCCTAACACTACCAGCAGTGTCATGCCAAATTGGGGTTTTTGATGTAAACCCCCATCAATATTTACCCATAATGTGGTATGGGGCTAAACCTCATGCACTGTAGTGACAAACTGAGGCTTCTGGGGCTCAACCCCCCAGCATGGTCCAGCAATTAGGGGGTTTGGGGGCTAAAATCACCAGCAATGTGGTGACAAAATGGGAGATGGGGGGCCAAACACCCGCAGCACTGTTGAGACAAACATTGTTTGGGGAGTTACATAACCTCAGCCATGTAAAGCCAATCTGTGCTTTGGGGGGCTAACATTCCCAGAAATGTGTAATTGGACAATGTGACATGTGGCCATCCAAAATACATCAACACACACATTTGGGGTACAAGCAGTGGCAAATACAAAGGATTGAATCCCAAAGTCCATTTTTGTTGAGATCCAGTCCCACACTGTGGCAGCAACGTTAACTGCCAAACCTAAGGAATGTGCAGAGTGGAGATGTAGGAGACCCAGGGCCAGTACAGAAAGAAGCAAAACACACCATCTACTCAATGCCCTTCAAAGATAGTTGAAATTCATGGGGGAAGATGCGCAAAGACAACCGACCAGCCAACCACTGCAGAACAAACACAATGTGTGTGATTGTGGAAGTTGGCTTAGCCTGGGCCGACACACACGACAGGGGGCTAAACTCCACTGAGCCATATGCGTGTTGGGTCCAATCAGTAAGTATTCCATATAGGGCTTGGATTGGCAATGTGGGCAATCAGGAATTGGTTGATGAGCGGGCACACCAGAGTCACATGTGGGACAAGCATGGGGGACCACCAAAACCCATATAAAGAGACTGACTCACTTCCACAGTTCACTCCAGGCCACAGCACTGTGGTGCCAGTATCCTGTCTGCTACGCCGCTGTGATGCAAATTGAGGATGGGGGCCAGACTTTGGAGCAGACTCACTGTTGCGCACTGTGTCACTTGCCTTGCAAGAAGCACTGTCATCTCACATACCCAAACATGTCTCCCAGGGCATGGCCGGTAAAAGGAGGCAGCATTGTAGGTAGGGGCCTTTCCAGGAGCCAACTCACATTTGGCCAGTCTAAACCCCACCCTCCTTGATCAGCAGCATCGTGACTCACCAAAACCTCCCTTGAAAGGTGGCATTGCAGAGGCCACCAAGACAGCGTGGATCACTGGATGTATGACAATGAATCCATGATTGACCAGCCATCATTGTGAACCCAATACATCCATGGTGTTAGAATAGACCCGTGAATGCTTACGCAGTTCCCCTAAAAAAATTAACATTTGCAGCACCATTTTCTGTTCAGACACCATTTTGAATGATGATCAAAACTAATCCTCTACTGTTTCTGAGAATATCTTCTGTTGAGTTTTATTTCTGCAATAATGAACTGTTAGTGCCAGTGCCTAGCTTTCTCACTAGACAGAGGCCCCCTCCCACTTGTCTGATGGCGGGCACAGGGTGAAATGACCTTGGATTGTATTAGGTTGTATGCGATATGAGTACCAAAACCTCTTTTTTGTATTTCACCTTCTAGCTGCATCTGCCTGCAAAATTCTGCTGTGGGCGTGCCTTCGCCTGGGTATGAAATGTACATAATGCATCTTTATGCTTGTTGATTTCAGTTCCCTCTGTACCACTCTTTGAGACTGTGCAGATAGGGCTCCACTTTGATTATATCTGAATAAAACAATTATTGGTATATTCTCCACTGTTCTACTGACTTTTCATTTGGTATCGTAGGCTGAGAGGTGGTTTGAGGTGACCCGGGGGGCCCAAGAAGGTCACTTCCTTCAGTTGGCACCTGACCAGGGACTCCTTTGGGTTACTGATCCATCCCCATTCCGCAGACGGGGGGAGGATGATGACTTTGTCAGATCAGACTGACTGCTCAGGGATCCCTGCACAAAGAGTTTCTGTTACTCACAGCTGCTCCCTGTGTCCCACCGTATGCTGCCTCATCCAGCGGTCATCCCAACTGGAGTCCTGAATGGCAAAACCCTTGATCTGACTGTTTGGTCTAAGGAGAACCAGTTAGTTTGTACTACTGATATCAGGTGAATTTATTTTGGTTCTATGTGGATATGGTACCATTGTTTGAGTTTGTTACGGTCTAAGGACTGTCTTGATGAAAAGTGTTTGCAAATACTTTGCCAGGTACAAATAACGATTTTGTTTCTTCTTTGCAATGCCTGCTCTAAGTAAAATTTGGAGTTTGTGTTGTCGTTGTTATTCTGCAGATGCCTGGTTGGAAGAAGCTCAGCCTGCGCCTATTGAAGGTAGCCCTCATTTTGATATGTATGTGAAACATGGTCTTGGCCCTATTATGTTTAGTAGATTATGGCACAAATATATGAGGGACAATGCTGAGTTGCAGTGGCTTCTGTCAGGGTCTTTTGATGAACAGAAGATTGGGTTTTTACAGGAGCAGTTGTTTAAGAGACAAAGTAGACAGTCGTTGTTTGACTCTCTTTGAACTTGGCAGAAGGAGGCTAAGCAAAGGCGGTTAAAAATGGAGAAAGAAGCACGAAAACGGAGGATGCAGACTCTTACACAAAAAACTGTGGCGTATGACAGAGAAAAAGGGCAGACAGGAATAGAATGTGAGGATAGAAGATTTCAGTTGCAAATTGGCAAGTCCTATGTGGCCAAAGAGGAAGATGATACCTTTGTAGAGGACTTGTTAGATACTCAACCCCGCCTCCTTATGCCCCGCAGAGGATATACCCTGTTGTTCCTTTGCAGATAGAACAACCTGTCTCATCTGCTGCAGTTGCCCCAGTATCTACGGTTGTTCTAGCCACAACTCCGGTTACCGTGCCACCTATTATTTCACTCCCCTCGCCATCTTTGATGACTGTGACCTCTATTACCTCCTCTGTCCCTACTCCTGTGCCCTCTGTTCTTTCTTCTCCATTGCAATCATTGCCTAAAATTCTAGCTACTACTGCTATTACCCCTCCTTCTGCGGTAATTCATCCTACAATGTTTTTGGATGCTGGTACTCCTATAAGTGGTTTTGAAGACAGGGATTTGGTGAGAATTAGGGAACGAACAGGTCCGTTGATGCGATCTGGAGTAGGGGAGGATGAGAAGAGGGTAGTAGCAAGTCAGGCAATGCTGTGGGCCCGTAATGCGGTTCATAGAGTGGAGGGTATTTGGTGAGATATAAGTGATTTTGAGCCCTTTTTACTACAGCATGCCCTTCAACATATCTCTGTTACATTGATTGATCTTTGGCATACAAACATTGAGTCGGAGGATCCTCAAATAATATTTGATGTTAGAGACTGCGTTTATGTTACTGATTTAGCGCCAGAACAGGTGTTTGGTAATATTTCTACCATAGTTTCTTATAGAGGTCGGTTGTATGATAAGAGTCCTACTCAAATAACTCAGTTTCCTATGCGTGAAGTCCACCCTATTTTTCATCTAGAAATACCTGTATTGACAGATCAGCATGGTGTGACCACTAGACTGGCCATGGCTGCCCATTTCCAGGAGCAATGGGTTCATACTCCATGCAAAAAAGGGAGGTTTTAGCCGGTAAGGCTACTCTGCCAGAACCTGGGACAAATCCTGCAGCTTATTATAAGGAATTAACAGAAGCTACCTCTTCTACTGTAATGACTCTGGCTGATATTGAAATGTTTTTTGGTCTTCTTGTTCTGGTCGATATTTGGCGGGAGCTGCATACTCAAGATCATGTTGCTGAGGTGGGTGGTACATGGTATGTGATTAAAGGATGGGATCAAGAAAGAAAGCCAGGAGAAAAGCCGCGTGCGGAGATACTCGCTTTGCCTGGTCGTATTATAACATATGCATACACTTATTCCACCTAAGAAAATACGTTGGGATTGATTGACGGCCTGTTGAAAGAAGAAGGATGAAAGTGTATCTGATTTCTTTATTAGGTTTGAAGATACGTTTTTGGATTACAGTGGGCAGGATATGTCCACGGAGGGAGGAGTTTGTTTGTTTGTTAACAGGTTTGTTACAAATCTTCTTCCTGAAATAATGACTCGCTTGCAAGTATCTGGAAGTACTTTGTCTACGTCTTCTCCCTCTGTTATTTTGAATATGGCTCAAAATTATGAGCATCGAGATCAGGAGGAAAAGGATAAAACTGATGAAAAGCATAAGGATTTAAAGACGAAAGTGTTGTTACATCAGGCATTTCGGGGAAATAACAGGGAATGGGGAGGTCCTTCCCGACAATTCCCACATACTAGGCAGCTTACTATGACACCATTGGGACAAAATCGGTGTGTGTATTGTAAGAAGGATGGACATTGGCGTAGCCAGTGTCCTGTGCTTTTACAGACGGGGTTCTGGTGGTAAAGGCTGTGGGACTGCCAGAAATCAGAGTGCTGTGGCTCCTGTAGATGGCTCTGACAATAATTATTTCGATGACCCCAAAGATGGACAGTATTATCATGATGATTATGACATAGATGATGTGACAGGTATGTATTACAGCTAGGACAGCCGGGGTCAGGGTGAGGGACCAGTTCAGATACCTGTAGATCAGTGTGGTCCTCATGTCACAGCAGATTTGAAAAGCTCAACTAAGGAATTTCTGGTGGACACAGGTGCGACAAAAAGTTATGTTTCTCGACATATGGTCCCTGGGGCGGCCCGATCTGGCCAAAATAATGTTTCAGTAGGTTTTTCCGGTGTACTGGTTGTCAGCTCCATTTCACGCCCCCTTGCACTTACTGTTGGTCCTTTTACTGTGGAGTCTCCTTACTTGTTAACATCTAATTGTGGGGAAAATTGGATGGGTTTGGACTTGTTGAAGAAGTCGCATGCTACGTTTTATTGTTCTCCTGATGATGTATATGTCACTATGGGTATGGATGTAAGGGTAGACTGTGTTTGATTCAGGATGCACCCCTTCCAGATGAGTTTGCTCAGGTATGACCCACACTATGGGCCACAGATGATACAGACGTGGGTCTGTTCCATATACCACCAGTTTCTATACAAGGTAAAGATAATGCTATTCTTCCCCGTATTCCTCAATATCAAATACCGCAGCCAGGGGAATGGCCCTTCTTCAGATTGTTCAAGATTTGATACGAAAGGGAGTAGTTGAAGAAACATCTGCCAACATTTGCAATAGTCCTATTCTTCCAGTCCTTAAAAGGACACTCTCGGATTGCTCTGATGTTATTGATGATGTCTATCGCTTTGTGATTGATCTGCCAGAGGTTAATAAAATTGTAGTTCTGCAATTTCCGGTGATTCCTGACATAACTACGCTTTTAACTATGATCCCATCTACTGCTAAGTTCATTATACACCCGGATAGTAGGTGTTTGTTTGGATTTACACTGGCCGGCAGAAGCTTTAGATTCTGTTGTGCTCCCCAGGGCTATACGGAGAGTCCTAGTATTTATAGTCAAGCATTAAAAAGTCGGTTAAATTCACTCTTGCTTTTCCCATGTAATGTATTGTTGCAGTATGTCGATGATCTGTTAATTGCTTCTGATACGGCACAAGGTTGCAAGGACAGTACAGTGAAATTGTTGCTGCATTTGGCACATCATGGACATAAGGTCTCTCTTTATAAATCTCAATTTTGTTAACAGGAGGTCACCTATTTAGGTCACCTACTGTCGAAGGAGGGTAGGAGGTTGACCCCTGAGAGCATCAGTACCATTATTAAAATGCCCATTCCACAAACTCAAAAATATGTATGTGCTTTTATAGGTATTACTTCCTACTGTCACCAGTAGATCCCAAATTATTCTTTACTAATCAAACCTTTGCTTGCATTAACAACAAAAGCAGTGCAAGAGCCTGTGCCTTGGATACCAGAATGTCAGTAATCTTTTTATCAATTAAAAACTGTGTTTTGTTCAGCTCGGGTGGTTGGCACACCTAACTTTAGGAAATCGTTTGTGATGTTCATGAGATGGATAGTTGCACACTTTCTGTCCTCACAAGGACATTCGGGGATAAATGGAGACCTTGTGCTTATTTTTCTGCTGTGCTTGACCCTGTTGCTAGGGCCTTTCCGAGCTGCCTGAGAGCTTCTTCAATCAGGCAATCGGCTGGACTCGTAGTTAATACAGACCTCACAGTTATGGTACCCCATGCTGTGGATACACTTTTGAATAAGATGAAGACACAATACCTCACCAGTGCACATCTTACCGGTTCTGAATTGACATTGTTAGCTACACATATTACTATCAAAAGATGTGCCACTCTGAATCCAGCCATGTAACTACCCCTCCCTTCTGAGAATGATGTAGTTGACAAACATGACTGTATTTTCCGGACGGAAGAAGAGACAAAATGACTAGCAGTCCTTACTCATGTTCCCTTAGCTGACCCCCAAGGAGAACTATATGTAGATGTCTTTTAAATTACCAGATGGCACAACCGCTGCAGCTTATGCTATTACTATGTTGCGTACTGTGGTAGATACATCACAGGTCCCCTATCAGTCGGCTCAAGGCGCTGAGCTTGCTGCCCTTATCCGAGCTTACGAATTGAGTGAAGGGCTTGTTGTCAATGTCTATACAGACAGCCAGTACGCATTCGGGGTTGCCCATACTTTTGGTTGACTGTGGGCAGATAGAGGATTCTTTACTTCTCATGGTACTAGGATACAGCATGGACACCTCATATTGCGATTGTTAACGGCATTAACGCTCCCCAAGAAATTGGCAATAATTAAGTGCAGCGCCCGTAGGAAGGTCGCTGATGACGTGGGTAGACAAAATGCATTTGCAGATCAGGTGGCCAAGGAGACGGCCCGAAGTAAAATGAAAAGAATGTTTGTTGCAGGTTCAGCTAGCTGTGTTCCTGAGGTTGCTATGTTTGAAAATACCGTTGAGAGTGTTAAGGAGATACAAACTGAAGCCACGATAGAGGAACTAGCAAAATGGAAGGAGAGTACAGCACAATTAAATGAGGAAGGATGCTGGATTGATAAATCTGTAGAACAGAAATGGATGTTGCCCAATGCACATATACTTCCTGTGAATACTATGGCCCATGGTCCCGTCCATATTAGTGCAAAAGGCATTTGTAAATGTTTAGCCCCTGTTTGGCATAATGATACCATCTGTAAGACAGCTGCATATTTGGTGAAACATTGCATGATCTGTATGAAACATAATCCAGGGAAAGGTATTCCTTCCCCGCTTGGTAATTTTGCACCACCCACTTTCCCTTTTGAATTCCTCCAAATGGATTTCATTGAATTTAAACAATGCAATAATCATTAGTATGTTTTAGTGGTCATATAGGGTCTCATTTTAATGGGAAAGTGATTAAAGTGCTTTGTGAAGGTTTACAAATTAAACAGAAATTTCATATTGCTAATCATCCACTGTCAGCCGGTTTGGTTGAGAAGTATAATGGTATTCTCAAATTGAAATTGACAAAAATCCAGGAGACAACAGGGTTGAGATGGCCAGATCATCTACTGTTAGCTCTTTTGTCAACAAGAGCTACAGCTCATTCTGGAACAGGCCTGTCACCTTGCGAGGTGGTGTTTGGACGCCCGGCAAATGTCTGGGGTGTCCCACATCCTCGTAAATAATCTGACATTGAATATCCTGTGTTGCCTGATTATCTTGGACAATTGACAGAACGTTTATGTTCTATTCTCCAATAGGTTCAGAAATCCCTACCTCCTATACCAGAGGGGCTCGGCCACGACCTTCAGCCTGGTAATTATGTTTTGGTCCAACATTTTCAGAGGAAGAAATGTCTGGAGCCCCGCTGGAAAGGCCCTGAGAAAGTTCTGTTAGTGATACCGATGGCTGTGAAGGTTGCTTGTCGAAAGAACTGGGTGCATGCCACCCATTGCCAGAGGATTCCTTTACCGTTGCCATACAAGCAGTGGGTCATGGAGGGTATTGGGGACACTGAATGTGACCAAGTGCCCAGGTTTGTCCCCTTCATCGGTGCTCAATTGACCTGGACACAAACAGACAAGGAGAATGAGGATGTTTTGAATGAGGCTGTTCCACCAGAAATACGAGCTATTCAGGAGCCTTTGTTCATTGATCACACAGTGCCTGGGGCTACCAGGTACAATTAGCATCCTCGGCTGAGGGCTACTGAGTCTAAGGGGAAAAAAGATTAGGGACCGACTGCACAAGATAGGTAGTACTGAATAACAGTACCAACAAATAATTGAAATGAGTGAACATTCTATATTTGCTTTGCCTTTGTTGTTTGAACATTAGTCAGAAAAAAAACTACATAGATACCTTGAAAGTATACCACCTTTATCGACGTGGGAATAGATTAGGAGAAGAGCTTAGGACAGAGCAAGCTCCACCACCGGTGCTCAAAAGTGCCAACTTATTGATGAATAATAGGAGCCTGTACCAGTGAGGGGCTAACGGACACTGGGAACATTTTTATTTTCTTGCCTTTTTCTGTTTTTTGAATTCACTATGCATCTTTTTGGCAGAAAGGTTGCTGAGGAAGAGCAGCCAATGGTTACTACACAACGTAATATGATGTGGTCAAGGAAAAGTAAAATAACATGCATTATTCTTTTGATTCTGTTGATAATAATACTGTGTGGGGTGTCATGGATTTTGGCAGATGCTCAAAACCTCCTCTATGTAGTAAAGGTAAGGTTATTTTCCCGAGACGAAATAAAAGAACGGTCCCAAGTAATGTATTCTTGGAAACACGTTAGAGGTTCTTTGGCAAAGGGACCGTCTGTTACACTACCCAATATATCGCCAGTCTGTGGACTGCATATCCATTGTCACTCGTAAATTATACATATACTCAACCACCACAGTTTACAGAAGTGAAAGGAGTGTTTGTATGTCTATAACATAGAAAGCAAATGGGAGTTGGTTATCCAGGTTGTGATAACAATACATATTGTGATAATTTGTATATGAAAGAACAGAATGTAACATTAGTGGGTTGGCATTACAAGGAATTGACAGTCCCTCGAGAGGCCGGTTATTACCCTGCTTGTTGCCCTATTGTGAACAGTACGGATACTTCATTGTAAATAAATTGTCCAGGAATAGTGTTGTACAAACATACGGTCCCCTTTGTGAATAAAGAAGATCCGAGTACCTTTGGAATGATTTCTAGGTATGCTGCAGTGGATTATGAGGGGCCGATTTAAGCACACCCGGGGTGTGCCCTGTAAATGTGCCAAGCCTAAAATAAGATGGGTTAAAAGGACGCTAATGAAAGAATTCTGTGAGGGAGTGACCGATATAGAGGTCAATAATTACAGTCATGGTATCACCTTTGGATACATCCTTTTTGCTATTTAATCATTGGGTGGTACTTCTATGGCCATGGGTGAAAAGGCTAGAGAATACTTTGGATACAAGCTGCAAATTCTATCTAATACTACAGTGGCAGCTTTGCGCGACATCACCACTCAGTTGGAGAGCTTGTGAATTTATTCAGAACAAACTAGATATGCAGGGTATTTTATCCTAGGCAAGAGTGGTAGTGTATGCGTGGTAGTTGGCCATCAGTGTTTGCTCTGGATCAAGAATATAGAAAAGAATATTACCAAACACATTTTAGATATTCTTGAAAATGTCAAGGGAATGTAAAGTGGGAATTGGAGTTGGTCCCTTTTTGGCAGCTAGAGCTGGATTCTTGATAAAGTGATTTATCTTATTATGGTATTGATGTTCTGCTCTGTCCTTCCTTATTCAGTGTCTCCCCTTTTGTTGTTCCTATTGTGCCACTATTTTCAAACCCAAGAAGAAGATATCAATTCACGTAACCAATACTGCTATAATGCTTCAGAAAGATGTTGATGATTTGATAAATATTGTTGAAGGAATATTTGAGAATTCATCCCTCCTTGCTGTTTCGCTTTCTGATGTTGATGGTATGGAGTGTTCATAACTGCACCCTAATTTGATACTCTATTATAGCTTGCAATTTTGTTCTTCCTTGCTGTAGTTAAAAATGTTTTAGCTCATGCAAAAAGGAAGGTCTGTTAGAATAGACCTGTGAATGCTTACGCAGTGCCGTACATAATTTAACATTCGCAGCAACATGTTCTGTTCAGACGCCATTTTGAATGATGATCAAAACTAATCCTTTACTGTTTCTGGGAAAAGCTTATGTTGAGTTTCATTTCTGCAATAATGAATTGTTAGTGCCAGTGCATAGCTTTCTCACTAGATAGAGGCCCTCTCCCACTTGTCTGGTGGCGGGCACAGGGTTAAACGACCTTGGATTGTATTAGGTTGTGTGCGATACGAGAACCAAAACCTTTTTTTGTATTTCACTGTCTAGGCAAAATTCCACTGTGGGCGTGCCTTCGCCCGGGTATGAAATGTACATAATGTTCCTCTATGCTTGTTGATTTCAGTTTCCTCTGTATCACTCTTTGAGACTGTGCAGATGGGGCTCTACACTGAGTTTATCTGAATAAAACAATTATTGGTGTATTCTCCAACTGTTCTTCTGACTCTTCATTTGGTAGGGAAGGCTGAGAGGTGGTCTGAGGTAACCCGGGTGGCCCAACTGGGGCACTTCCTTCAGAAGGGTCCACGTACTGTTGTGTATGACCAATGGGGGAATCTCAGCATCATGTAGGTACAGCCAGCACGCCACATACTAGGACAAACACACATTTGATGGTGGAAATGGTGGTGCCGGACACACATATGTATGTGACACAAATTCACAGCATCTGTGTACCACAACACATAGTCAAACCCTGCAGGGCAACAAGAGTACACCTACTCACAGAAGGATTACATTGTGATGAGTCGGTGTACACTAAAGCACAGAGGAGACTGTCCCCAACACCACACAAGTACACAGACACACAAAATAGAAGCATGAGCATCCCACTACAACAAACCAGAAGTAGTTGTGTCACAGCTATCAGTGCTATATGCCTAGACCTCTTTCCTACATGCTATGGAGAAAAGCATGGACCAACAACAATGTAGGAGACAGTCACCATGTGTGACCTGGGGGCGTTGCACACAACTCAAGATCAGATTCAGAACATGTAGACTGTCAACTTGGTTGCATGCCTTTCACAGCAACTCTGCATCTAGCTACAAAAGCTGCAGTATGTGCAGCTAGTGACTAATGCCCATTTGCCGATGCAGAGTGTGTACAGCAGAAGAGTTGGAAAACACATGAGTCACCAGATAGGGGATACAACAATAGGTTTTGGAGGCTCCAATGCACAGCCAAATGTGGAAGAGAATCTGCCTGCGCTGGTGATAACGCCAGAGGGGGCTCAATCTGTGGCTCACAAACACAATCCACATAACTAGCCGCAAGCCATGGGAAATGGGTACATCCTGTGAGGATGGGGGACATGTGCAGAATGGAATCTGCATTTGCCACATTTGGCACTTGAACACTGTCTCTGTATCCTGGAATCTGTCAAGGAGACCAACATGTAAGACATTTTGCCCTCAGGCTCCAGGGAAGGGTACAATATACTGATTAGGAGCAATCATTGACACCTACAAGGCCCACCCTTGCCAAACCAGATGACAGATTCCAAACCTGCTGATAATGCAAACACCAATGGAACTGGGTGAAATGTTTCAGTGTCACATGTGAGTTTGTTCTCAGCACAACCAGGGATGTCATCACAATGAGTCCACTCCCTGGTGCCCCTACACTTTGGAGAGTCAAATTCAGAATGCCATGATTACCCATGTGTGTGTAGTCTACTGGGAAGCGCAGGGATGCATATCTGGGCTAGTTGGAGCACAGGTGGCATATCAACACACATACCTGAATATTCACTTGAGGGGACAATACCCCCCTAAGCAATGTTCTGCCAACCAATGTTCCAGCATCATGACTTAACATCAGAAGCAAGCACCACCCCCATCTAAGGGCACCATCACAGGGCATTGATGACCAATCAGTGTCCACTATGACTACAAAGTGAAACTTTGCACTTATGCCCACACACAATTCACAGACGCCAAGGCTAGGTGGAGGCTACTCCTCCTGTGATGCCAATAGGTACTGCGCACACCAGTGTCCCGACGGTGACCATCACAAAAAGAATACATGAACATACAGTGGCAGACTGCAAGCTTCACTCTGGCAACTCCCACTGCCCAATCACATACACATGATCTACACTTATGCATATGTCAACGTCACCACAAGAACTGCATCAACTCAACAGATGCAGGAATGATCCCTCCAACACCCATGTCACACTCCATGTCTATCTCTCATAACTTACAAACACACAAGCACGTCATAAGCCCCCTCTGGTGCATCTAGACGAAAAAGTATGTCTGCCCCATAAGCTCCAGCCCAGTACACATAACATTACAACTCAAGATATACAAACCCACATGGGTATGGCCCTCATCATATCCACACTTACACTCGCAGCACCACTCTCCATCACCATGTAGACAACGTCTCTCAGATACATGATATGCACACAATGTACAGTACACATTCCCTCCTCAGCAGGTGATAAACGTAACATGTCAGATGGACCACTCTCATCACCAGCCAAACATAGTGAAGCCTTGGCCTGCACTCATGCCACAACGTGCAGCATCACAGCATACCCGGACATGCACATTTCATACATCACCACATGTCACAAGACACATACATAGTGCGATGGTTGTGTACTCTGTCATTTGCATATCACAGCATAATCTCCCAAAACAACACAAGTCCAAAGGATTGTCACTCGAGAAAATAATGCATCCACACATTCAAACACAACATACTTCATCTCTACAACACCTCACATTTCACCATCCAGCACATATGATCACATCACTGGTGTACATACCTACACATTCACAAATCCACTCTGTCCCATAGGACTAATCTGACCTTGTCTCAATGTGGCCATGTCACATCTAGATATGACTTCCATTACCAATATCCCCATGGACTCATGCACAGTATCAACAAACATCACTCATCCAGAACTGCCCTGTTACAGTCAAATCACACAAAAGTGCCTCAGGCCACAGCTCTTATCACATGCCACAATACAACCTTGTCCAGCTGGATATCCCCCTATCACTTCCATACATTTCTACCACACCTTGTTCAGGGTGGAAGCACTGAATCAAGCTCACATACTCTGAATCTATCCCACATGACAAGCACTCACATAGGGACAATGTGGACACTCCATGTCCCTTACATAAGAAATTAAAATGAACTGAAGCCCCACACCTGCTGACACCATCTCATATAGTCCTGCTGCCATCATATAGGCCTCCATGCATACCTACGATACACCAGTCTCCATCACCTCAACCCTTGTGTGTGCCAGCTCAGCACATGCAACATCAACGTAGCTAAACACACCTGCAGCTATGCTGCACCAACAAATGTACTATTACTTCCCTGTATACCAATGAATAGCATGGATGTGACACAGGCTCGAGTGGCGTCTGAATGACAGATGGACACACTACACACCTGGGCACCACACTCCACTCTGCTCAAAGTATGTCGCACAAGGCCAAACATCATACATCACTGCACCCCTAGGCTAGCTTGGTGTGACCAGGTACAGCATCATGCACAGCTGAAAAGGACAAGAATATTGGTCAAGCACAAATCACGACGCACACAAGATAATTATGCCCAATAACATGAGGATGTGGGTGAATACATGAAGTCAAAGCACACAGACAAAGCCCTTGATTCACCTGATGTAGCCAGACAAAAGCTGGTTGGGACAACTCACAATAGGTTGACAAATCACTGGACTAGTCAGACCACAGAAACCTTGCCAAACAGAAACATCTGCAGGCACTTGAGTCTTTGGAGGCAACTGGGTATGAAGACTGAGCTTCCTGCTCACCTCACACGCACCATGGGCTCAGGATATGTCACAGATGAACACACTGCCATGAGGAGAATTCCCTACAGGCCACCTGTGGCAAGCTTGTCCTAGACAGGGGTCTACCATGTCAGAAGGAGTCTCAGACATGGCTCCGACACTTCCAAGTCACATAATACTTTAGTGCCATCAGCCTGTGTACATGGGTGTGTCCAAGTCACAACCAAGTAGTCAAACTTCATGTGTACCCAGTTGTACTGATGAGACCGCTGACTTGTTGCACATCACAGGCCTATACTGTATGGCCATCGTAGACGGTTGCACTTTGAAAGACTTGCACAATGTCTACAAATGTCAGCATGACCTATGTGCAAAAGTGTAGGTAATTAATGGTAGGTTGGCAAATTCATGTCACCCTCATGGCCCAAAAAGTGTGGATGATGACACCATGCAAATGTAGACAATGAGGACTTGGATACATACTGTAATAGGTCACATACTCCATGGACCACATGCAGTCCATGACATCAAAACATCATTGTATACCAACAACAAGATTTGCACACTAATGACAGTTGACTTATGACCAAGTTGTGGGACACAGAAAGCAACTGTGAAAAGAACCTAACATGCTTTATGCTACATGAAACAAATATGAAAACTTCAAATCAAACAAAAGGCCAATGGCCAGTCCATTTGGTAGAGTCCTGGAAGGGGTCAGGGCTAATCATTGAAGATAATGCAAACCCTTAAGTCAGGCTCTCCTTCGGATCCATGTCTTGCCACAGTTCTGTCTTCTATTGCTGGGATTATTAATCCAGTGGTCAACCTGATTTTGAAAACCTCACTGCAACAGGGGCAGGTGTCTAATAGCTGGAAAAATGACAAAATTCTCCCTCTGCTCAAGAAGCCTTCGGCAGTTCCTATGGTGGCCTCTAATTATAGGCCGATATCACTACTGCCTTTCTTTTCCAAAGTTCTGGAAAAATATGTGAATTTAGTCTTTACCGAATCTGTGGAAGCCAACCATGTACTCCATCATAGTCAGTCGGGTTTCAGAGCCAATTTTAGCACAGAAACAGCCCCATTGGAAGTTTCCGAAGGTATTAAAGAGACACTAGATGGAGTGGGAAAAGCAGTGCTGATACTGTTTGACCTCTCCGCGGCCTTTGATACCGTGCCTCACGACAGGCTCTTGCAAAGACTCCAGGAGTGTGGAGTTGGTGGCACGGTCCTCAAGTGGTTTACTTCCTTTCTCAGTGACCATCAGCAAGCAATTTAGTCCCCTTCCTTTGCGGCCCCCATTCCTTTCATGAAGGGTTGGGTCCCGCAGGGTTCTATTTTGAGCTTGTCACTTTTCAATGTCTATATAGCTCCCCTTGCACTTTTTACTGAGGCACACGGTGCTAAAATAGTATCATATGCAGATGATACTCAACTGCTGTTCACCTGTGACAAGGGTAACAATTTTAGAGGCAGCGAAATTAAAACCTGCTTGACGGAGGTCTTCTCCTGACTAAGGGGGAACCAATTAAAGTGTAACCCGGAGTAATCTGAGATAATTTTTTTTGGTTCCTCACCTTGTGAAGTGGGGCACCAATGGTGGCCTCAGGATATGCCCACCCCTGTAGCCGCAGTGAGCACTGTAAAGCACTTAGGGGTCAAGTTAGATGCCAACTTATCAATGAAGGCGCAGATCCAAACAGTTGCGGGTACATGCTTTTTCCCCTACTGCCAGTTACGTACAGGAAGATGGTAGTCCAAGCCCTGATTGTATCAAGGCTGAATGAGTAAATGTCTTGTACCTGGGCCTACCGGAGTACTTATTAAACCGCCTGCAGGTGGTCCAGAATGCAGCGGCTAGAGCAATTCTCTTGGTAGTACCCAGAGCACGAATTTCCATTCATCTGAAGTCCCTGCACTGGCTGTCGGTCTGGAAAAGGATTCAGTTTAAAGCTCTGGTCCTGGCTTTCAGGGCCCTCCAGGATACGGGCTCCTTCTTCTATTAGGAATAGGATTCAGCACTATATGCCGTAAAGAGCCCTTAGGTCTTCATTGCAGTTTTTGACGACGATCTCCAAGTTTTGCCGCTCTCGTCTGGGTAGCCGTTCCTTTCAAGTGCTGGCCTCCCATTTATGGAATGGTTTGCCATTGTCCCTTAGGCAGGTCCAGGATCTGCTTAATTTCAGGAAACAGCTAAAAACTTGGATTTGCCAGCAATAGTCTTCTGCTTTTCTTTCTGACATAGTGCTGGTGCCGGTCTCGTGGTCCTTGAGCGCCGGGACACTCTGTGGAGTAGCCATGCACTTTATAAGTACCTATTTACATAAGATTACATTACATGATCACCCTCCACTGCTTGCCTGCACTGCAACCGCAAGGGGACACCTCCCCTTGGAGGGGCATCTATGGGGACATGCCAGGTACCACAGGGATAGGACTAGGGGGAACTGATTTAGGTTTCAGGAGGGATGAAATCTGGTGCTGTATGTGTGTGCACTGCAGAGGACTGGCCAGATTGAGGGGGGTCCACTGCGGTGGCAGGAACAGACTGGGGGGCTGTTGGAGGGGGAGTGCTTGTGGGAGGGGGAAGGCCTGACCTTTTTGGGAATGGTGTAACAGTGGCTGGGGAAACCAGGCAGGGGGTCTGATGTGTGCCCTTTGGGAGGAGTGGCCTGGTACCAGGAGGCAAAGGACAATGTGGGGGTAGTGTGGGTTGGTGGAGGGGTTTTGGATTTGGGAGACCGAGTGATTATACGGGGGTCTCTGGGTTCTTCCTCTTAGGGGTTGCGGGTAGGTGTGGATCGCAGGTCTGGGTTGGGGGGTTTCCTTTTCCCCTTGGGAGGGTGGATAGATGGCTCAGTGGGAAAGAGGCCAATGTCGCTGAGGAAGACCTGCTGAGAAGAGGGGGTTGCAGGACAGTCAAGGGTAGGGGTTATGGAGGCAGAGAGAGTTGAGGAATGCAGAGTGGCTGTGGATCCTTGTATGTCTTTTTTTGGCCTCTCCCCGGTGTGTGCTGTCAGTCCCCTGAGTGTGCGTGCATGTGTGTTTGGACTTTTGTTTGGGTGTTTGTGTGCTGCATGTGTCTGTTGCTGTGTGTGCACATGCCTGTTTGAGTGTGCTTGGGTCAGATAGGGTAATCAGGACTGTGGATGAGGCAGAGGAAGAAGGGGGAGGGACTGCTGGCTGAGGGATACTGCTGCCGTCAGTGAGGAGGCCAGGGCCTGATTAGATCTTTGAAGGTCAGACATGTCCGAGTTGATGGCCTCCAAGTATGACACCAATTGTGTCAATAGACTGGTATGCGCATGGAGGAAATTCACCGTGGGTGTCTGCCCCACATGGATCTGCTTCAGAAAATCCATGGCCTCCAAACTCAGGGCAGCAGTAGAGACTGTTGCAGGGGGTGTGGTGCCTGGCCCGAAGGCGATATGCTTCCTAACACAGGAGCGTCCACGGACACTGTGAATGGGAGCAGCTGTGCGGGTGGAGATGTCATGGTGATGGTGGGGGCGGACCACAAGGGAGTTATCGCTGGAGTGGTCTTCCGATATTGTTGAAGTTCCCAACCTGCCCTCAGTGTGGCTCCCCTCACCCTCCATGCCAGTGAGTTCCTCCTCTACACTGGACCCAGTCTAGCTAGTCGCTTCCCCTTGGTCCGTGGTACTGTCTCCTCCAGTAGCCTGTGCTGATGCTGTGAACAAAGATGACAAAGAGATTCACATGAGTCATCTGTATAGACGTGACACGTGTGTCATTACAACACATCACAGAGCAAGCATATACATCATTTTGACGGCAGGTTTCTAATCATTACACATATGTGTACATGGCACTTGCCAGTCTGCCAGTTAACCATGGTTCTCAGACACATGATGTCATGTGCAACATCTGTTAGATCAATGTCAAATACCGCAACCACAATTTCAACTACTACACTATGTAGCAGGTGGTCTGATCTGTAATGCTCCGGATGCTCTTGTGTCATGACATACCTGTCTCATCTCCTGCAAGGTAGTCTTGAACTGACACTGCAAATGAGATGCACATGTTTCAATTGTGAAACGGTGACCACCCTGCAATCCCCAGTCATCATGATGTGCACCAATGTCTCTGACGTAACTGGTCAAATGGCCAGCCTGCAATACAACAAACTTCCATAGTCTTAACATGACTCATTTCACACAGGTAACAGTAATCGTGTGCATGTGTCCTGTGTCTTAGGTCCACTGCTATGAGGTCAGACATCTGTATCTTACTTTTGATACCTCAAGGTTGTAAGCCTAGCCAGGGTGAGACATAAATGGCCCACTGTCTTGTCTCAGGTATTGAGGGTGTTAGGGAGATTACTTTGGATGCACATTGTATACAGCTCACCAGTTCCAAATTCAACACACTACCAAGTCCAAAGTCTACATCCTCACAATGCTTCATGTGGCATTCTATGCCACTGGCCTGTCTGGCTGCATTGTCTGTACGGACTCTTGGTACAGGACCTGTACATCTCAAGGCTACAGTCAGCACCATGTCCAAATCCTGTCCATACTGCTTTAGTCCACATCTGTAGGTGTCAAGTATGCATGTCCCTTACGTGTAAGACACAATTTAAACATTTTGACAAGCTTACATTGCTCTAGTTAGCCATGAGAGTATGTGAACTAACAGATGTATTTACATGCACAATTTTCATCTCTCAAGATGAAAGTAATACAGCATACACAAGGGTGATCAAGCCACCAGTATGCACAGTCAAGGGATGACACACACATCTCAACTGTTGTATATGTGAGACAAAAGAGACACATTTGATGAGTAGCCAGGTTTCCAACAGTGACCACCTGAGTCTTTCAAAGATTGGCACGTGTAATCACTGTCACAGAGTCTGGCACATAGATTTTCACATTTGATTTACCTCACACACAAACATGTGATGGGCCAATGTCTCAGATGGCCTGAGTTGACATACCTGTCCTTGGCCCATGGTATGCATTTGATTACACTGAGCACTACGGCTGGGACAAAACATTTGACACAATGAGCAAAATGAATTCACTGAGCCATTCACATTGGTGTCACCTGCTGCCTGGATGTATAGCATTGTCTATGAACATCTGTGTGCTCCAATTGCAACATACTGCACATATGTTATTGTACCACACTGAGTACAGGTCATTCATCAGGCAATGTGCTGACACATGTCAGGCAATTACATCACTCATGATGGTCAACTCTATGCACATGTTGAATTTGTGCTGGTCACATTACCATTGGACTACAGCCACTACCCAGGACCTACATGACACACATGTCACAGATGGAAAGGGGCACAACTGGGCATCTACTGATCAGGGGGAATAGTTAGAGGGGCAGAAGGCTGAGGGAGTGCAATATGCATGTTAAACATAGTTGTGCGAAATGGTACATACTCACCCTCTCCTTGTTGCTGTCTGGTCTTCAACTGCCCATCCAGGTGAGGGAAGACCACTGCCAGGTTGCTTAGCATGTGGGGGGTCAGGGTCTGGCATCCGCCCCTTTTGCGAGGAGGTGATAGCTTCAGCTGGACCCTTGCAATCCTCCAGGTCTAGCCACGGAGGTCCTGCCACCCCTTCTGGCAGTGGAGGGCGCAGCGTTTGAAGACCCCCACGGAGCGAACTGCCCAGATGATGGTCTGCCAGATCTCGGCCTTCTGATGGGAGGTGACCTGTAAAGATGACTTGGTGACACACCATTACTCAACATTCTACATGTTTTTGAGTCACACACTTGTACACATAGGTCATGGTCAGAATGGCAAGGATGTCTAAGGGTCATCAAGTGGCATTATGGGCAGTTGTCCTGTGTGTAATAATCCCTCCAACCCATTAGAACAGTGCTGAGAAGTCAACCCCAGTACACACACTTCTACAGAATTGTATCCGACCAGAACCCAAATCTACACACTGCAAAACTTACAGGAACTCTGTTTGCATACTTGCTCTTGGGAATCCTAATGCTAGTAGTGCATGGTTTAACACATGGCCAATGAAAATGCAGTGTAATCATCACTCACCTGCTCCTCTGGTGTGCCATACAGCTGGCTATACAGTGGAAGGAGGCTGTCCAATAGGGCCTGGTTCTCCTCATCCGTGAAGGCGGTGGCACTCTCCACTGTACATTCCATGGTAATTCCCAGAGGATGTAGAGACAGCAGTAGAGAGATGGGGAGGTACAGGAAAGATGTAGGTAGTGCGGGCAAGTTAGGACTGTAGGGAACAGACAGACTTATATCTTTGCAGCAGAGGTAGACTCACTTCCATGCGTCCAAAGCGATAGGTCTGAGTCATTCGCATTTTCTGAATCAGTCCAATCCATTACATTGCTAGCATCTGACATGCCTACCGCAACGTTCAAAATATCCACATCGGCCCCCTATTGAGCTTGATACATTGGAGATGGGAGGTTACTGAGTCAGATTGCACGTGATTCAGACACAAAACGAAACGTGTGTCTGTCACCATGACAACCAACAGCCAATGGGTGTGTCCGGCTCAGTTCGGATGCGGCTAACGCGTCCTTTGAATTCTCACCCGCATCATTACCATTACAAGCAACAGCCAAAAGATACGACCGACACGGTTCACATGCGGCTACCGCGTCCTTCCACTAATTGGTCAGCAGGACAGACAGTAGTGAAAATCTTTATGTTCTGGTATGTTACATGTGTGGGGACAGTAATTATCATGACATATTGGACATTGGACTTCATAGCTCAAACTCCCATGAGGAGCCATGCTTGAGGGGCAAACAACACTGTTTGTGAGGCCCATCACAACATTGAGAGCACTCTTCACAGATCACCCTCCTAGGCTTGGACACAGTCCCAGGGGATCATTGGGGAAAACATGTTATGTCCACACATATTCACTGCTTTGGTGGACTGTGTGTCACAATGTGCATTGTGGTAATTTTCATGTCTGTAAATCTACTGTGTCTGAGTCTTGTACAACACAGACACTTCATAATGTTGATACCATGATATTTAGCTGCCACATTAGCTTGTGTTTGTCATGTGAGTTGTTGTTGTGTCTGTGTGTCACAGGCATACGTGTATGCTTGCCAAATAAATGCCTGCCTCACATTGTCAATGTTCTGTGTATGTGATTGTACATGTTTGTCAGACATGACATCATGGCAGTGTCCACCGTGTGACAGTGGTATGCATGGTTCTTATGATGTCCCGCTGTCTTTATCATGAGTCCCACATATCTGGCATCACATGAGCCTGTTCTGTGTACCTTTAAACCATGTAATAGTTGTCACAAACCTACATCTTGGGTAATTTGTTTCGGTTTGTGGAGTATGTGATGCTTGCTCACATGTATAGTGACAGACACCAGTGACTAGTTACAGTACAGCACTGCAATTGGTGCCTAACCATAGCTTAGTGACATGTCTGGTAAGGGTCACAACGCTGAGCTTTGTATCTAGGCTCAACCTTTGGCCTCTAACTTCATTGTGTCCAGATTTAATATTGAGTGTGTGTATTTGCATGTTGCTTCGAACATTGGAAAATGACCTCAACTGTGTTTGCACTTGTAACATAGGTACCACAGGAGACTGGCAGTCCACAGGCCCTTCCCCAACCTCCAGAGCGTGGAAAAACAGGATTGCATCAGATGATACCGCTTCACCAGGCCACTCATTGTGGAGTTGGCAGACCAATTGGCCCGCATTTGCAGCCTGCACTCCCATATCCCTTAGCGCTGACCCCCAAGGTGAAGGTGATGGCGGCCCTATATTTCTTTGCCAAAGGGTCCTTCCAGTATACTGTTGCAACTGCTGGTAGGATGTCCACGACAATGTTCAGCCATGTGCTTCGGGATGTGTTGAAGGCATTATTACATTTTCTGGACCTCTACACCAAGTTCCCAACACCAGGACAGTTGACAGACATCAAATGGGAGTTTTATGCACTGGGGTGGATGCCACATGTAATTAGCTCCATTGATGGAACACATGGGGCTTTGATCACACCACCAGCCAATGAACACTCCTACAGGAATCAGAAACATTACCACTCCCTAAATGTCATTCTAGTATGTCTGGCTGACATGATGATTGCCCATGTCTGTGCATGTTTCCCAGGATCAGCACAAAGCAAATACATAATGATAAATAGTGACATCCCCCATTTGATGTCTCAGCTGTGACAGGAGCATGCCTGGCTTGTTGGTAGGTCATGTTGTGTGTCTATGTTGTGTGTTGCTTGTATGTCAGGTTGTACCCTGTTTTCATACAACTGAAGTCTTTTCTGTGTTCAATGTAGGAGACTCTGGATACCCCAACCTGCTGTGGTTGCTGACACCTCTCCGGAACCCTGTCACCCCTGCTGAGGTTCGTTTCAATGAGGCTCATGGGAAGACCAGGCGAGTGGTTGAGGGGACATTCGGCCTTTTGAAAACAAGATTCAGTTGCCTGGACCGTACAGGAGGAGCTCTCCAATATGCACCATTGAAGGTGTGTAAGATCATCACTGCGTGTTGCATGCTCCACAACCTGGCAGTGAGGAATAAGCTACCACCCATACAATATGATGGAGGCCAGCAGCTGCCAGCAAGGGAGGATCCAGGACTGGGACATGTTGCCAGTGATGAGGAGGAAGAGGAGAAGGA
This sequence comes from Triturus cristatus, assembly GCF_964204655.1. Taxonomy (NCBI): domain Eukaryota; kingdom Metazoa; phylum Chordata; class Amphibia; order Caudata; family Salamandridae; genus Triturus; species Triturus cristatus. The sequence goes on along the minus strand of NC_140592.1, from coordinate 655,874,229 downwards.
GGAATTTCAGAGACAGGTCATCAACAACTTTTTCACATGAGTGTAAGTATGCAATGAGGAGTTGACAAAGCACTTTTGTAGCATTATGTGTGTCTGGTCTACACTATGTTTGTAAGCATGTGAGTGTATGCTACTTAACATGATGATATGAGTTGTTTAGGGTCAAATAAGTTTGTTGGGTCACAGGTACAGTGCTAACATAAATCCTAGCTAGTGTTCACAGGGACAAATTAGTGATTCTGAGAAGTCTCCTAAATATGTGGGCAAATGATTCTTGAGTTCCTGTCTGTTCTATGTATCTCCTTCCCAGGGTCCTTTTGCTGTCGCCTGGAGACTTGTGACCTCCCAGATCCATGATGCAGTGACACATTGCAAGCTAGATCCAGATTCCATGCCACACTCTCACTTCAGAACTAATGCTCAATTTTTGTTCACTTTTGCTTTTTGTCACAGTGTGATGTGATCTCATTTTGTGTAAGGGCACCAGGTTCTGCCTGTGGAATAAACCTGTGCTCGACATTGAGGTGTGCCTTGTCTGTTTCCACACATCCAACAGTCATTTGTAGACTGTACATATGCCATGATCATCTGTGTATCTGACAATGATTGTTGTTTGTGCATTGAAATGGTGTTTTCTTTTACAACAGTAGAGTCAATTTGGATCAGTACCATGTACTATTAGGGTTGTGATGACCAGCTTGTGTGTATCTCTCATGCTGCATCAGGTTACATTTACTCACAAGCCAGTAGGTGAATTCCTGAATTTGTTTCTCAGCCAATATAATTGACATTCCATTATTTGCATTTTTGTGCCTCTTTTCAATCTGTACAATTGTGTTTCAGTCACAAAATAAGCAAGTATTCTCTGCAAAGTGATTTATTTCAGTGCATGAGGTGATGTACACACAATGGGGTAGTGCTGTACAAAATATGATGGACAAAGTGCAGAGAGGAGCTGGTAGTGCCAGAAGATGAAGTTTTCTGAGGCAAGTCCACAGTCATTTGAGTCCAAGGGCCAACTTAGACCCTCCATCCAATGTGGGAGGGACAGTTTAGTGTCAGTCAATGAAGTGAACGCTTGGCATACAATGGAGGATATCAGGATCAGGTTGTCACTTCCTAAGGGTGATGCATAGCCATCTGTCTCTCATGTGTCCTTCTTCAGATGAACCCTCCCATGTTTTTTGGGGGGACCCTCAGGTGCAGGCTGCGGCGGTGCAGGGGAATCTCTACCAGAGTCCACATCCCTCCGTGTTGTAGATCTAGTGGGCACACAGGGAGGTGTGGTCATGTTGTTGGCAATCTGTCAGAGGCAGGTGAGTATGTCGCTGTGCACCGCGGTCAGGTAATCTATTTTGGACATTTGGGAGTCCATTTTGGACATGTGGAAGTCCATTTTTGCATAATGGGCAGCCTGCTGCTCTTGCATGGTCCTGAGGATCCCGACCACCTGGCCAAAGTCTCTGGTGCAATCCTGATATGCATTAAGAGTCCGGGATAGATGTGGGTCAACTTCATCAGCAGCACCAGCTGCATGACGGCACCTGTCCCCATGCCCCCTCCCACTGCCCCTATCCACCCGAGCAGGACCAGTTGTTGCAGGCACAGACAACACTGAGTCTCCTTTCTCGTTGACAGTGGTGTCATTGTCAGGCAACTCCAGAGTGCCCTGTGTTGCTGTGCTCTCGTTGTTTACTTGGCTTTGTGTGTCCATGGGGGTAGTGCTCATCTGGGTGTTCTCAGCTGTTGCGGAAGTGTTCACAGGGGATGCAGATGGTACAGCTGCTGGTGCTGCAGGCTGACCCACACTGGAGTTGCCAAGTAGTTCCTTGTCATCCCAAGAGGGACGAGAGACCTCAATGCCAGAGAGCTCAGGGTCAGCAAGAGTCTGGTTCTGGGTGTCCTGTTCTGTTCCAGCAGTGTTCCCAGCACATCCTGTGGGTAGATGAGAGACACAATGTTTGTTGTATTTTTCCACAGCTCATTGGATCATACACATTACATTTGCTATTGTACATTAGGATGAGTGTACAGACATAGATTGTCCTCCATCGGCACAGATGTTGGCCTATGTTTTCTGAGGACATTGTAATTTGTACAAAATGGGGTTTACTGAGCATGAACAGCTCTGTGCATACATGGGCATGTTGGGTTTATTTGACTCTACATGTACATAGACATTGACTGTTTAGTGACACTCTGTGCATGACACAGGTATGTTGATATTTCCCACATCTGTGCTTTGACAATGACATATTTATTCTTCCTCTTACGATGTGTTACAAGATTTGTGCCTGTGTGCTGGGCTTTGTGCACGTCTCTTTTGCAGTCACATTGGTGTTTCTACCTACACGATCACAGTCTGCTAAGTATGGGAAAACATTTTGATAATATTTTGAGGGATGTGCTCCTAGTTTTCATCTCATTGGGCAGCTAGGAATAGCTGTGAGTAGCAGATTGTGTCTTAGGTAGCGCTGGCCAGACCCAAAGGTATCAGAGGATATTGTCCTTGTCCTCCATGGACAGATGATTTCACCAAGTCTACTTTCTTGCTTTTTGTGGCTCAGAGCTTCGAGGTAAAGAGTTTTGTCTGCTTGTGTTCTACTGCTGAAACTTCCCCCCTCCCTTCACCCAGCCCAGCTTACTCCTCATAGACAAAGGCTCACTGAGAGTGAAGGAAGTGTAGTGGCAAGGAGGCTGACACTGCTGCATGATGTAGGACTTGAATGCAACTTCCAAAAATGCCTTGTGTACATGACACCATGCAACATGGTCAGCCATCGTGCTGAGGCACTTCCATTCACTGTCAGGTAGCCATTGGCCCTGGTGAACGGGTTGCTTTGGGTGTGGGTAGGGATGTGTGCTATGACTCCAACTCCCATCATGCCCTGTCCTCCATACACCTTCCCAGCCAAACCAAGCAGCACAACTGTGACTATTCATTTCCTAAGAGTGAATGGAATGGAGTACCAGCAAGATGGGTGATATTGGGGACTGGTATGAGGAGCACAAGGCCTTAAAGTCAGTTTGGGTCACAGCAAACACAAGTCCCCAGTGTCCGCCTTCTTGCCAGTACTTTTCCAATAACTGTGAGGTGTGCACAGTTCCTGGAGGTCTTGTTGGTCTATGTGGGAGGAAGAGTACTTGCACTGACTTCAACTCCCATCATGCCATACCCTCCACTAACCTTTTCAGCCAGACCAAATGGCACACGGAGAAAAATGCAGTCCGATATGCAACATGACACATGATAGCACTGCTTGACTTTGAGGGTACATGTCCAACCCATACATGACTTACATGAGATCAAATGCTGTGATGTCTGCCCAAACAGCCAAGGGAAAATGAAAAGGACAGTGAAAGTCACTGCCTAGACTGCAGAACAGTTTGCATAAATTGCATTTATCCAGTGGTTGGTGAAAATGTTAAGAAAAACCCTGCACTATCAGTTACTCCATTTTAAGCAAAGTCTATATGAAACTCAAATACAGTCACCATCTACTTGGAATATAACATCAGCAATTCAAAATTGTAATAGATAATGCTGAGAAAGTACATTTTGATAATGCATGTCCTCTTGCTGCTGTTCCTTGGCTACTAGGGGATTTGTCAAGTTAGAGCAGGCAACCTCCACTCTTTGGCACATGTCGGTGGAGAGGAATGTTAGGAGTGGCAACTCTCTCCTCACCATCTTCTTCTGTTGGGTGGACCTCCCTAGCATGTTAAGGCACTTAAGCGTGCCAGGCAGAAGAGGTCCTACTAATGATTATAATAGTGCTTGCTGTTGAACTGGTTGAACAACTTTTTTTTTGTGGTCTTGGCGGATTGCCCTGCACGATCTAATGTCTTGCATGACCCCCACACTACTTGCCCACCTTACCTTTTCATGTTTCTTGCACAACTATCTCCACATCACCACATGTGAAGGGAGGGACCCCCTTGTGACCACCTTTAGACATTGAAGTTGATTGGAGATGCAGTAGAAAAACCAGACAGCTTTGAACGTGTGCATGCTGATAAATATGGCTTTTCAGCAAACTCTGTTCTGATTAGGGACCGAATTTTAATTATGGTGGTGTTGGAGCTTGCTGTCACACTGGCGCCCGACTCCCGCACTACCAAACTTGACGACCGACCACCAATCATATTAGGAGTTTTCTCCTGGTCTGCCTGACGAGTCCTTTGGCGGTCCCACAGCTGTGCCTAGAAGAAAGGCGCAGCATTAGGAGCGCCAAAAATGGTTTCTGCATGGCACATACCGTTAAGTCCATGCTAGCTAGAATAGGGAGTGCATATACACGGGGGGCTCACCATGTGCCCCCCTGCTTGCAGCCTCAGGCCATGAGGCACCAGGGCCCTACCTTTATTTCCTCACCCCACACTTTTCATGATGGGCTCACTACCTTAAAAGGGTTGATGTGAGGAAACTCGTAATATGCTTGGCGGTGCCGCAGCAGCATCGTCAACGTATTGCGACCTCACACCGCTACAACACTGCAGAGGGATCACAATGATCTACGGCGGTTGCAGCCGTCCTTTGGAGGTCCGACAGCCAAACGTGTAATAGGGTGGTTGGACTGCCGGTGCTGTGGTGGCCGCACCACAATCATGGCTATGGCAGTCCATCGGACCGTCATAGTCATAATCAGGCCCTTAGTGTAGTGATTTTTGTAGTAATAAGCTCATAGACCACAGGTACTTGAAGAGATAAGTTTATTCACAGGCTACATGGTAGTAGAGCCCACACAGTACAGGCTCCACTAAACACAGTTCAACCTCCAACTGTCCCGCTGCAAGTGGGTTCCAAACTCCAAAGTAACCTATAACATTCTAAGTAATGACATGCAGTTCCACAATAGAATGTACAAGCCTAAGAAGAATACAAACTAGACCGGAAAGAAATGCAGTCACAACATGAGAATAACTACTACGCATCTTTCCTCCTTCCTAAAATAAAAACTAAAAAAACCTACGCATTATCAAACAAACACAAAAACAGTCATGACCTGAATCTGACAGGCCTGACACTCACTCTGGTACTCCTTCTGGGATTCACAATTCCGGAAGACCCCTCCACAGGAGACGGAGAACTCTCACAGTCCATGGGAGCGGAGGAAGCACCTTAATGCACCACCTTCGCCATCTTGGACAAATTCCACCAATGACCTCCTTCCACTTGCACCGCCTTTCCCACCAACTTAACCACTTTTACGGGAACACCGTACTTGCTCTCTCCCTTTTTGACATGCACGGATGATTTAATCCTGACCAAATCCCCAACCTGCAAAACAGTCATCTTGGCACCTTTCTTGGAATCAAACCACTCTTTCTGCTTGGATTGGGTAACACACATATTCCCCTTGACAAAGGACATTAACTTCAACACATCTGATTCAGATTTGAGTACTCTTGACATCCATCTAGGCCTAAAACTGGTGTTGACTTTCCTGCACCTCATGAGTTCAAAGGGTGAAACTTTGGTGGAAGAATGGGGTGTGGGGCGGTAGAACCAAATCATGCTGTCCAAAGCCACTTGCACATTGTGGTTACCCGCCCTGGCCCATCTGACACACTCCCCTACCACACGATTCATCCTCTGAATGAGGTCATTGGTTTGAGGATGATAAAGGGAATTTTTGAGGTGCTTATTGCCAGATGTCTCAAGAAAATACTGAAATTTGTCACATACAAATTGCTTACCGTTGTCTGAAACCAGACACTCTGGAAACCCCTCTCGCATGCATACATACTTAAGTAATCCAATGATACTCACCATTGGCTTCCCTCACTAGTCTGATCTCAGGGCATTTAGAAGCATAATCCATAATAATCAAAATGAACCTAGAGCCTCCACAAAGTGCGTCATAAGGTCCCATAATGTCAATGCCAACTTTCATCCAAGGCCTGTCTGGGCACTCTATGGGAAGAAGAGGAGGTGTGAAGGGGAAACAACCTTAACAACGCGGTTGTTACATCGCGTTCCGTAACAACGTGGTCGTTACAATGACCCGTTGTTACAACGCGATGCCATTAGATCGCAAGTCAATTAATCGACTTGCACTGGATGGCGCTCCAACACCTTCCCTACTGTTGAGAAAGTGCAGAGTTAGAATAGTAAATTATACCATTCCTAATGTTGGAGCGCCATCTAGTGCAAGTTGATCTAATGACTTGCGATGTAATGGCATGGCGTTGTAAAAACGGGTCATTGTAACGACCGCGTTGTTACTGAACGCGATGTAAAATAATGCGTTGTAGCATGCTATATTCGGTGTGAACACCGTAAGGTTTTTATCAGCAGCACACACTACAAGCCGAATCATCTTCCTCAATCTCTGTGTCCATCCCAGACCACCAGAAAGTTTCACTTATGCGGCGCTTTGTCAACGAGGCTCCTAAGCGTCCTTCGTGACCCCTTTTAATTGTCATTCCTGATAGCCAAAGGAGGAATAAGCTTCTCCGCTCGTAACAACAAACCGTCTTCCAACAAAATCTCACTTTCAACCTTGGAGTAAGGCTGCAAGAGTGTAGACAAAACCTTTTCCCTGGGCCAACCTTTCATAACGTGGGCACACACATCCTGTAACAGAGAATCCTCAAGGCATTCATGCCGCCATCTTCCTCAGAATACGTCAACTTAGGTATTTCCATGCTTGCAACCAAACAATCCTCACAATCTTCATCTGAAAATCCTTGAAATTGAATTGATCAGAATCATCACATGTAACAGGGAAACAGGACAAAATATCAGCCCTGATATTCTTCCCACCCGAAATGTGACCTACATAGCCCAACAACATGATAACAATTCTTTTTCTATTACAGAATATTGAAGCTTGGCTGCTCTCAACACCCTGGAGGCAAAACAAATGGTGTTCTCAACTTTGTCAACAGTTTGATTCAACGTGGCCCCCAGTCCCACTTGACTGACATTCACAGTGACACAGCAGGGGTAACTGGGCTCAAATGGTTTGAGAGCTCTACAATCCTCCAAGGAAGACTTAACGCATTCAAACGCATGCACACATTCATCACACCACTGAAATTTGACACCCTTTTTGGGGAGATTGCTAATGGGGCGAACTAAAGTGGTGAAGTCAGGAATAAACCTAGAGTAATACTCACAAGGTCCCAACCGGGACTTAACCACATTCTTATCAACAGGAGCAGGGGCCTTAGAGAAGGCTTCAAGCAATCCAGGCTTGGGACTGACACCTTCACTGGAGACCACATGTCCCAAATATTCCACCTTCTCACATAGAAATTCACATTTTTCAGCCTTAAGGACCACCCCATGTTAGTTGAACAACGTGAGAACCTTGTCAAGAATATAACTGTGGGGAGTGATGTCTTCATCGAAAATGAGAACATCATCCTGAAAGACCAGAACACCGTCTAAATCTTTGAGGATATTGTTCATAACCCTCAGAAAAACAGAGGCCGCAGAGGCCAAGCCAAAAGGCATGCAGCGGTATTGGAAGGTGCCCAAAGGGGATATAAAGACTGTAAGATAACAGGAATCAGGATGGAGTTCGACCTGATAATAGGCACTGGCCAAGTCAAGTTTGGAAAAATATCTCACTCCTCTGGTAGAAGCCAACAAGTCACTTATCTTAGGAAGAGGATGAGAATTTATCTAGATTTCTCTATTGAGTGACCTCAAGTCAACACAGACTGTGAGCTGATCACCCCTCTAACAAACGGAGACAACCACAACAAAGACTCTGTTTGCTCAATAATCCCTTTGGCGCATAGCTCTTTCAATTCCTTGTCCAGGTCACTCCTAACACTGTAAGGCACACCTCTAAGTTTGTGTTTGTTGGGTGTGGCGCCCTCCCTCACAATAAACCTGTGCTTGAAATGATTAATCTTCCCCAAATCACCATCAAACACCAATGGGAACTTGTCTTTTCTTACCTGTTCATTATCATTGTCATTAAAACTCACAAGTAACCCCTGTTCACTTCTCTCGGGCCTCAAAATCATACCAAACAATCCTTGGTGAAACCAACCAAGGATGTTCAAGCCTTTAACAGCAACTTAAATTTTGCCCCTGATTTTCCTTCCCTTAAAAATCATTTCTTCTTCGAAAAACCCCCAGAGCTCAATCTTGTGCCCCTCATAGGAGACAGGGAACCGATCAGGAGGAGACAATTGTAAGGTAACTCTCTAAACCTCATCAAAAAGATTTTGGATAATCATGGTTATACAGGTACTTGAATCAACCAACAGCTTGAGAGTTTTGCCTCCCACCACAATGTCCACGATGGGATCTCTACAGGACGAAGGGTCTCCTCCTTTGACACTTGTTTGAATCGGAGCACAAACATCACCATTGCTCTCGTCCCACACAACAGAAATCACTTCAGAATCGGATCCACTATCAGATTCTACAGTAGAGACTAACGGTTTCTCGTAACTCTTCTTCTTTAGACAAACCTTGGCAAAGTGACCAATTTTTTTACAATAGTTGCAAGTTCCAGTGATTGCAGAGCAACGGGCATTTTTGGAGTGAGGGGAATTTCCACACCTCAAACATGTTAGAAGGATCAATATTTTGTGAATCGGATTTCACAGACCTGGGATGAGTGTATGTTCTTTGGTGTACTGACTTAGTGTGCAATTTTGCAGCACTGATGGCACTCACACATTCCAAACTCTTTTCATCCAATTCTTTTAACGAAAACATGGAAATCTCTATGCTTTTAGCAATCTTAATAGTCTCATCTAAAGAAGGATTTCCCAAATGTAATTTTTTTTGTCTTATATGTTTTTTTCCTTACAGTGGCAAACAAACCGGTCTCTAAATAGTTGATCAGTAAAATTTGCAATCAGCTGCCAACCTTCGCAAGACAGATATGTAGGAGTCTACATCTTCTCCCACACTTTGCTTCCTTATGAAAAATATGTGTCTGAGAACCATTCAACTAGATTACTTGTCAAATCTGTTTTTGAGTTTGAGAATAGTTTCACGATACTCATCAATGCCGTCACTTGATAAATGTTTAAAAATGGACCTTCCCTCAAAACCTAAAGAATGTAATAGTAGGCACTTCTTCCTGTCTGCGCTAAATCTTGAGACACCAGTTGCCCCTAAATATGTCTCAAAAGCATCATGCCAAATTTCCCACCTAACAAGGGGTTCACCTGGGGAGTCCAGAAAAGCCGGTGGAGGATTGACAGACTGTGGGGTACACATGAGCAATTTGAGCAAATGCAAAGTGTGAAAAGCGTGCAGGACACCAAATTGGAGAGACAAAAAAATAATGGTGTGTGTATCACCGTGTGACACACTGCTGAAGGTAGGTTAAGCTGTAGAGCTGGAAAACATGTGTGTTGACAAAGTATAACAGTTGCCAGCAGATTATAAGTAGTGCTTGTGTCACTGGATAAACAAATGTCACGGTGTGTGTATCACCGTGTGACACACAAATGAAACAGAAAGGTGGGCTGAACGATGTGTGGGTCATCGAGGAAATAATTTAAACGAATACTCACAGACGTGGATAAGGAGTTTTCAAGGTGTGTGTATCACAGTGTGAGACACATTTAAAAGCAGGATGATGAGCCAGAAGACGTGCGTGTCATTGAGGAGGTGGTTGAAAAAAACTCACACATACTTTTGAAAGATGTGCATGTCGTTGCCGTAAGCTTTGAAGAATACACTCTGTGACACATTACAATTAGAGGTAAAGGTGTCTGCTATGCATAGGAACGCTGTGTGTGCTTTACTGAAACAAAGACGAACCAGCTTTGCCGAAGAACAGAAAGTGACGTAAAGCAGGGACGCACACCAGCTTTGTTAAAGACTTGAACGTGACGTCACGGGTGATGAAGGAAAGAAGATGGCCACCGAGTAAGTATATTGTTCAAGGAGAAAAAATGCGCACCAACTTATGCGAGAGAGAGACAAACTGGTAACAAAGGAACAACTGCCGAATTCACAGATGAGAATGAGATGGCCGCTGAGAGTGGATTTTCTGTGGAGAAGGATGGGCACTAGCTTTGAACAGCAACAATGGTGGGACACATGTCACAATGCAGCTGGCGTGAGTTGACAGTACTGCAGTACTGAATTGAAACTAAGGTTTCAATTCAAAGGTAAATGACAGAGCATGAAGGAGTTCAGCATTCAAGATACAGAGCACGTTAGATGGCCCCAAATGTAAAAGTTGTGGTTTAAAGGAGACTTCTGGTATACTGGAGGTGCAGTTAAGAAAAGTTAATTTCAGCACAGTACCTCCAAGTTGCGTTGAAGTAAGAGGACCAATCCCTCCACAAGATGTTTAGAATGTGTAGCACTCTGAGGTTCCACCATGTAGCCAGGTTCATCGCCAGATTTTTGTAGTAATAAACTCGTAGCCCACAGGCACTTGAAGAGATGAGTTTATTCACAGGCTACATGGTAGTAGAGTCTACACGGCGCAGGCTCCACTAAACACAGCTCAACCTCCAACTGCCCGACTGCAAGTGGGTTCCAAACTCTAAGGTAACAAATAGCATTCTAAGTAAAGACATGCAGTTCCACAATAGAATGAACAAGCCTAAGAATAAAAACCAGACAGGAAAGAAATGCAGTCACAACATGAGAAGAACTACTACAAATTTCTTAGCAGAAATTCCATCAACAGGTGATCAACAGTCAATACTTCCATGGTACACTTCTTGCCGCCATCATGTAAAGCCGATAACCAATAATTGAACTGGATGGATTTTCACTGCATCCTCGTATCATGACATTGTCGCAAGAGCATGACAGCAAAGATTGAGGGAATGTTCAGGATGGGTGACAACCATGCTGTGCAGTCCATTATGGTCAACCACCAGGGTCACCCTATAATCAATTGGAAACCATGATGACAAGACTCAAAGGAGTTTCCACAATGTGCAGCAGCTATGGTGGGAGGTTTGTCATGGGCAGCCACTATGGTCATCATGCAATCAATAGGGGAAACTACAAGGCTTGAGGTAATGTCCACTCTTGGCTGGCATGAGTGGTGGGCTCTCCATTACGGTTGGTCCCTATGGTAATCATACATTACTAAAGAAACCATGAAAACATGGTTGGAGAGAGTGTTTGCTGTGGGTGGCAACCAAAGGTAGAAATCTGTGATTTCCAGCATCCATTGTCACCATACAACTAATCCAGAAACCATGATGTTAAGGCTAGAAGGAGCGCTGCACCCAAGGTCAATGAACCATCATGACAGGCTATTTTGGGTATGGGAGAATATAGGAGCAGAATTTGAGGGAGTGTTCATTGTGTGCAGCAATCATAGTGAGATACCAGTTATGGCTAGCTGCCATCATTTTCACTGTACATTGTTTGGGAGAAACATGACAGACAGACTCAGGAACTTTTAACATAGGGCAGCAAGCATGGTGGACATTTTACCATGCAGGGCTGCCATGGTTATCCATTAGGGCCTTTGAACATTGAATTCAGTAACCATGACAGTAGTGTATGTTCTTGAGATACAAAGTCACTCTTCATTATTGTGTGCCTAAAGTAAATTATGTGAGGGGTATGTATAGGGGCATCAGTAATTGTGGTAGAAATATTTGCAATTTAATAGGGAGAACACTTGAAATGTACATGTTTGATTGTGAAAAGGAAACGAAGGTTACATAATACACTACGCATCCTACAAAAATACATGAAATGCTTATCAACAACATAATAAAGCATATGTATACATTTATCTTATGAACTAGTGCCAAGCTACAGGATAGTGTACGCCTTTTTGGCATTGTGCACATAAGAGGGAGTGTTGTGAAGCCTGTGTGATGCACTCTGCAAAAGTTTTTATGTACAGTGTGGTAAGCAGTGTAACTCACATAATATTCCTCTGTGCCAACTCTGACTTTGTAACTGACGACCAACCTTTCACCTCGGCCCAGATATTAGCAGATCCCCAAAGCCCTTCAAAGGTAACATAGGCCATTCTTCAACCACAGACATGTCATTAACATGCCTGATGTTTAAATTCTGAGGATGTACAGGCAGGAATGAGGCATCATTTAAGGCCACAGAGATCACATACAAGGATCATTGGATGCTCAAATTGATATATCAATACCACTGTTGATAAATGGACTGTTGCTGCTGTCAGAACTTCCTACTCTAACAGGGTCTTCACTCCCTCTTCTGGAGATCAGTGGTCTCCTAATACATGAATGGAGCATGAATGATGGATCAGGGAAGGAGGTGGAGGGACTTTACCATGGGTTCAGGACATTGTAAACTGTGTAGAACAGTCCGGAGTGGTGTCTTTAGATTCACCTGGCCACATGCAGAGGTTTGTAAAGGGAGTGTCTTACTGATTCTACAAAATCAGAGCTTTAGTCTGCCTCCATTGTCAGGATCCCAAAGTAAAATGGCAGCCGGGTTCACTAACCTGCATATGGCTGCTTCTGTGTCTTCTCAAGCACAAATGTGCACATGTTTCACCAGTTCCTTTCTTAGTAATGTTAAAGATGGAGTGTTCCTCTTGACAACCAGAACTCAGTCTACATCAGCCTTCACCTTTTTTTTTGCTCTCATACTCACTTTGGGTTACTCATAACCTGAGAGTTAGTGATTTGGGTTATTTTGCCATGTTTTACTTGTATTTCATTTTAGATCTGCTAGCCTCATGGAGAACAATTCACCAGAATTCCTTAGGGGAGCGGGAACTGAACCCCAATAATCACCTGAACCCCTAATATTTTTACACCCTGATTGTTAACTGTTACATTGCACTCTTAAATCTCCAGTTGATCTTGCAGTAAAAGACTACACTCCTCATCAGAATAATAATATTAACAGAGTCAAACAGATTAGGTATGAAAACAGAGTAATAAAACTCAGTAAAAATCTTAAACTAAGCAAGTATATCCAAACCCTGGGAGTCAGACTCACAAAGAGTACTGACAGCATTTTTATACAAAATCAAGGAACAAATGGGAAGAGTCCCAGAAAGAAAATGGAAAGGTCTAAAGCAAAAAATCCAAAAGCTAAAAAAGTTTCCCCTTCAGCCCATAGTTTTTATATACAATTCTCACAAGCTATTGATAGATTCATCATGCTCTGTATATTTATTCCATTCTGGACCCCAGACACAGGCATAATACCCAATCTCTTCTATCATTTCATATGCTACCGTGCTCTCACTCAGCAGCTTCTGACCCTCTGTAAGTCCAGGTATACCCTCTTTCTTAGGCTTAGGTTATGTAAATACTTCACCATGTTCGGCTCTAAAAAAAAAATAAAACCACAAAAAAGTCAAATAAACACTATAAACAAACTTTGTGAACAATGACCAATAGCAGTATGGCTCCTCCAAAGGTCAATTTATCACAGCGCTACTATGCTGTTAAACGATGACTCGGAGCACAGTTAGTGGTGACATCACACCAATCACAGGGCAGCTCCCTGGTTGAGCAACCAATCACAACACAATCTCTTTGTGAACAAGAAAACAACTACAGAACCACATTAAATCACATTAAACAAATACATCTTTGTCTGTTTAACCTATTGTTAGAAGTTGAGGTTTCTGATTGGAAGAGCATACACCTTGTCCAAACAGGAACCACAATCCTAGTTAGGGTAAGTCAGATACATAACCTAAATTAACCTGTGCTCACCCTCTGGTAGCTTGGCACAGAACAGTCAGGCCTAACTTAAAAGGCAATATGTAAAGTATTTGTGCACACTTTAATTACAGTAACACAGTGAAAACACCAGCAAAAAGACTCCACACCAGTTTAGAAAAATAAAGAATATTTAAAACAAGACCAAACTGACAAACATCCAATAAGCAGAAGTTAGACCGGGGTAAATCCAGAGTTTAGGCCAACCACGATGGAGTTCAAGCTGGCTACTGGATCCACGCATGGCCTGCTGAAAAAGTAAGTTTTTATGGAGCAAGCAACCGACGTCAAAGGCTCAATACGTCGGTTTCAATTCATGTAGTCGGGTTGATGCGTAGGAGTGGAGCCTCGCAGACGATGTCAACGGTTTGGCGCTGCATTGAAGTCGAGCCTCATAGTGGAGTCACTAGATCAGCATTGTCGCTGCTGAACCTCACAGTTGATACCCACGTCTTTGATGAATCGGCACTTCGTCGCATTAGAGGGCACTGTGTTGGTTCCCATCAGAGTAAAGGGGTCACTGCATCGATGTATGCAGAAAACAGCAGCAAAACCAACTTTGGAGGCCCAGGAGTGAATGGGGGCACCCCAGGCAAGGGTAAGACTCACAGATGGCACAGTGCAGAAGCACCAACAGAGTTGCAAAACGTCGTTGGTGACCTTGAGACTTCAGAAAATAGCAGGTAAGCCAACAAACCCTTAAAGAAACTTGGGTTCAAGGATGTAGAGAACAGGTCCAGTCCTTCTCCCTCCCAGGGAAGAAGCAACAGGAAGCAGGCCAACACAGCAGAGAAGGTAGCAATGCAGCAATCTCTTCTACAGCATAGCAATCAGCAGGCAGCAAGCCAATAGAGCAAAGCAGTTAGAAAAGTGGCAGTCCCTCCTGCAGCACAGAAGCTCTTCTTCCAGGCAGAATGACATTAGTTCCAGCAAAGTTCTAATTTGGTGGTGTCAGGGGTCCAGTACTTGTACCCCAATGTGCCTTTGAATTGGGTGAGACTTCAAAGGGGCCTTTGAAGATCACAAGGACCCTCCCTTTCCTGCCCTGGCTCGAGACTCTCTAAAGGGGGTATGCAGCTCCTTATGTGGGAACAGGCACAGCTCTATTTAGGTGCAAGTGTCAGCTCCTTCCTACCAATCTACCTCAGGAAGGCCCATCATCCTGGTGGTGAGCCATCAGGATGCAATTATCACACCCCTTCTCATTTTGTGTTACTGTCTAGAAGGAATACACAAAGCCCAGCTTTCACACAACCCAGACATTTATTCAGAGACAGACAAATTCACAGAATGGTTAAAGTAAAAAAAGAAATGGCAACTTTCTAAAAATTGCATTTTCAGACTTGCAGTTTAAAATCCAGCTGCACAATAACTTGTGATTTTAAATTGTGAGTCCAGTAACACCAAACCCTAAATCCCTATCTTTTCTCAATTGGGAACTACATGTCGTAAATTTCAGAAGGAAGGCACCACGCACCTGAAACTCTTTGACTTCCACAGGAGCAGCAAACTTCGGAGAACCAGGACTCAAACGTGATGAAAATTTCCCGACTCCCTTGCCCCGCTACAGCAATTAGATTCACTCCCAGCAGGACGGGGGAAGGGAGAAGAGGGGATAACAAGAGAGACTCCACTGCAATGCCTGCTTCCTCAAATTCTATCTAGGACTGCTCTGGCATCTGTAATTACAAATAAACATAATTACTTTAGTGAATCTCTAGGACCCAAGCTGCCTCCACCCACGACTCACCAAACCCTTACCTTAACTAACATGGCTTAGCCTCTCTCTGAAAATGATGCTAGAGATATAGTAGATAATGCAGAGCTGAAGAAGTTGAAGTAAATACTTTCTAGGCTGGCAGTTGAATATTGTTGGTAAGCATAATATATATATATATTTCTACATACATGCTATATCAAATTGAGTACTGTCTCTGCCTAGAGATTTGCATTGCCTTCCTGCGCTGCAACAGTTCTACGTTGCAGGAGGACCGCTCTGCCCAAGAAGCTGCCAGTCACATCATTGCAAAGTTCAAGTGACCAGAACTTAATTATTCAAAAAGATAACCTTCACTTGGAGCGCTGCAAATTTCTCACATAAAAAACGTTGTGTATCTGGTGCTACTCCTATGCGCTGTCTTCCAAATTACCAGGCGAGCATAACAAAGAGAGACTCACCGATAGCCAGTACATAAACAGGACTCTAGACACACCACAGAAATTGCCTCAAATTTTGCTCTTGAGGACGAGTCTCTGAAGGACTTGAAGCGCTGCCAAAAATCTCTTCATCTCCAGGAAGTCAGGCGGCGAAATATTGTTGTGAGAGAAAAAATCGAGAGACACTACCTCCTCACCAGAAAGTTCAGTTAAAGTGCGTCGCGTTAGAGGAATGCGCGCGCAAACTTGAAAATATTTGCAGAACACTAGACCGCTAACCTACAATATCACTTCTTGAGTAGACGCCATGATGGAAGGGGCTGAAGGAGCACTAGTTACCATTTAAAGCGTTTCTGGGAAGGGAAACGACGGAGTCTGCTCCATGGGTAACTCAGCTGTTTTCTCCTATAAACTACGAGTTTGGGAGCAGAGGAGGAGCACAGATTGCCTTTCCTGACACTACACTTAAAAGATGTTTTAAGGCAATCCCAATGTTAAACTATAGGAAAGATAGGCCTTGCAGTAGTGAAAAATGTATTTAGCAAATTTACACTACCATGACATGTAAAACTCAAAAGTACATCCTATCTTTTAAATATATTACACCCTGCCCATAGGGTGCCTAGGGCCTACCATAGGGGTGATTTATGTGTAATCAAAGGAAAGGTTTGGGGCTCGCAAGTAGGTTGGCTTGCCATGTCGAAATGGCACTTTTAACTGAAAACACAGAGGCTCTGCAGTGGCAGGCCTGAGGCATGTTTAAAGGGCTACTGAAGTGGGTGGAACAATCAGTACTACAGGCCCACTAGTAGAATTTAATTTAAAGGCCCTGGGCACATATAGTGCACTTTACTAGGGACTTACAATCAATGTTCCCTCTAATTTTTTCCCTCTGTGTGCGGCAGTGTAAGGTCTCTGTGCGCTAAAACCAAGACTATGTGCACCAGGAACCAGACCACGCGTGGGGTTGCAGTGCCAAATATCACTCCAAACTTTTGCTTAAAAAAGTGAAAAGACAGTGCATTTCCACACATGCAGCACCACATGAATGGTCTTAAAGCAGGTTTTCAATTTAGATACACATGCCAAGACATGAATTGGTTACACAGGCAAGTACACTTCGGATTCAGAAAAGCACAGGACTCCAATGGTGGTACCGTAATACGATTTTACTAAAGATCCTCAACTTGAGCACTGTTTATAGGGTGGGGAAATGTTAGGAGCCTATACAAGATCGCATATATACACAATTACATAACATTTATAATTTGATGTGCAAGCTATGGAGTAATGTGTGGATATCCCGTCAGAGATAGTTTGTGAAATGTGTGGCGTCCAGGAAAACATGTAGTGTGGAAGAGGGCCATTCACACAAGTGAAGTGCCATCACTGTTAATAGGAATATGGCTGCGGGGCAGATTGTGAGCCTTTTTGAAAGTATTTATGCTATTCGCTGCAGCAGTTATGCATGTACAAGGCGCTGCACATGAGTACTTTCAAAAGGCACACAATCAGCCCTGCAGCTGTGTTCTATTAACAAAATAAATGCTGAGTCTCAAACAAGACTTGTGCTTTCAAAATCCTGAGTTTTTAAACAACCACAAGGCTGAGGACCTTTTTCTTGCTGAATTTTTTGGTGCCTAAGATTACTCTAATATGACCCTTGTATTTGTTTTAATATTGTTGTAGGAGATGTTTGGAGTGTAGTTTTATGGTTTTTATTAAACACTCTAAAAACATACATTCTGCTAGCATGAAGACATGATAGTCTTACACCTTTAAATCCCCATTGTTTTATGTAACATTTCCTGTACTCTGATTTACACACTTATAAGCCTTCGTGTCTGTGTAATATATGCGTGATGTAAAGTGATCCAACATCCTAAACTGGTATGAGAAGCACTATAAAATAAATGAAATATATATGATAGAGGGTCTATGGAGAGATGAGAGGCACTCTTGGAGAGTGGCAGTGGGTGAACTTGTGGAAAAGAGAGCTATGAGAGGAGGGCACCAAAAAAAGAATGTTGCACCGAGTGCCACCCGCGAAAGCTGTCTATGTGCAGCTGTGTCAACCTCTCAAAGTGAATTTTTGTGAAAAGATTGATTCTTCTTGCTGTAGACTGCAGCGTTCATCTTCATTTGGCAACTTCAACAATTGCCAAATACTGCGAGAAACAGTGCTTAATTTGTAAAACAATAAGTGCTGGTCCTCAAAGCTTAGCTCAGAAGATGTGCATTGTTTTCTGCCTGTGGCTCTGGATGAAAGTTTGTTTAGGAAAAATATGTAACGGTCACCAGAAATTAGTGCTGCTGGGCATGGGATCACTGGATTCACTTGAAGGTGACTAGTACAAAGCAATTTGGCCAGGCTGTGGTTGCATTTATAGCAGGACCTCACCCGAAGCTAACAAGTTTTGGAAAATTTGTGGCAAAATCATACAGTTACGGCGGTATTCTTGAATGTTTCATGTTATAAAAAATATTACTTTCAATAAACATCACTCAGTTCCATGAAATAATAGTTTACTCACCATTGAAAATCCATGTTTTTCTGTTTTCTGGTCTACCATTTTCCTCACATTTGTTACCCGAGTTACATATTTTATGGCTCGGCTCGTGATCTGGCTCTTAGAGCCAGGCCAGACCCAGGTTCAGCTCTCTCCAAGGCTCTCAGTGTACCCTAAGAAATATAGTCTCTTCTATGCCCTTTGATGCTGCAGCACCTGCCCCACCCCAACTTCCAACGCAAGTCTGATTTGAAGCACACTGGGGACGTCCTCCATGCCCCCCCTATTGACCTCATCCTCAAATTCCCTCACTGTCCCACGCCACAAGTTCCCCCATCTCCCCATAGCCCCTCCTCCTCGGATTCCCTCACTGCCACCCTCCACCAGTACCTCTCATCTCTCTGTAGCCCCTCCCCCTCATGACCTCCTCCTCAGGCTCCCTCACTACCACCCTCCACCAGTGCCCCTCATCTCTTCCTAGCGCCCCCTCCACCCCATGACCTCTTCCTTGGATTCCCTCACTGTCACCCAGGGCTCAAGTCCTAAAAAAAGAAGTGGGGGGACAACAGGAAATGACGTCACGAAAGGTGGCTTGCACCATCAGACTCATTGCCTCCCCTCGCTCACCCCTTAGATGCCATTGCATCAGAGAAGCCAGCGCATGAGCAGCGTTCTGAATGAGCTCCGATCTTGCCCCAGAGAGGGCAAAGAGTGAATGTGTGGCTCAATTTGCTCCAGTTATCAAGCTCCCGGTAAAATAAGTGGGGGGACGCCGTCCACCCGCGTGGTACCCCGACTCGAGCCCTGCTGTCACCCTCCACCAGTGCCCCTCCTCGCTCCACAGCCCCTCCCGCTACCTCCTCCTCAGATTCCCTCACTGCCACCCTCCACCAGTGCCCCTCATCGCTCCGTAGCCCCTCTCTCATATGCATTTCATTTGTTGCATAGCGCTACTCATATCAGTGTAGTGTGTGTCAGTACTTTACACCACGCACACATTGACAATGCATCATACAAGTATTTAAATCAGTCTACAGGGAATGTCACATAAGTCAATGAGGATTACAAGGTGTATGAATCACATGTCATCCATACTGGTGGGCAGTATGTTTTAAGAGGGTTTGGTCTGGGGAAACACAACCTTAGGATTTAAAGAGTATTCCATGGGGGTCAGCTGTACTCTGGGTACATGAAGGAAGCATAATTCACAAAACACACTTCCTAACACAATTCTCCCCGACTTCAAACCTTTGACATCATTCACTTGCTGCTCAATGGAAATGAGAGGAGAGATGACATGCAGCATTACACCGATTGGAAGGGGGAATGAGCAGGAGCAAGATAATCAGTACCCAATAAACTGCATTCATTTTAATGAAAGATGTACCACACAAAAATATGGCAGAGCTACTTCACAGTATTAGATAAACATCCAAGTGACATAGTGAAATTGTTTCAAATGCAACATCATTAGTTCGTCGGTTACAACTTATGCATCATTAAAACCATTAATTTCCAAAAATAATTTTAAAAAAGTTACTATGGGGCACAACAGTCCTCTAGACCAATTATGGTGAGTGGAAGATCATTTTCATCATTCTACTTATGTACATTTCTGGTAATTATAATTATGTACTATTACTGTCCAGTTTCTGGGATGTTTTAACTGTGCAGATTGTGTCTTTTTTCACTTTTCACACTTTGGTTCCCCTGTATCCCTACAGACAGACACTCCAAAATTCCTTGGCTCGTTAGAATGATGGCTCTTGTCAGACACAGAGAGGCTCCTGGATTGTTTGCTTGATTCTTCTATTACAGGACTTTAACAATGCTGCACATCTGCACCTCAGGATCTTTCCAGACAGCAATAGGTCCTGTAAGGTGAATTTTGCATCCAGCCTTTCCACCATCCTCAATGAAACAGTTGATGCTATGATGCAAAAAACAAAGCACCATAATTACTTCAAAGTTAAGGCAGACTTTTACTACTGGGAGGTACAGACAAAATAACAGCAACAAAAAACAGTACCCAGGATCCATATGCCACTCATACCACCCAGAAAACGCAAGCAAGCTGTAAACCAGCAAAACATTTTTACACACTGATTGTCAAGGGTTTGTGTAATGCTAATCTATGAATTATTTGATCACCTTGTCAAAACTTTATGATGGTGATTGAAACATCAATACTTTAAAATAAAGACTTTAAATGTTCAGGAGTTCAAGACTGTCACATTTCTTGAACTATATGTTTCTTGTGTCGCAGTCATATGTTGCAAAGCCCTGCCTTAGGCCTATTCAACCAGGAGCGCTCGTGGGAGAGGAAAATAGAAATCATGGATGCTCCAACATAGGGTGCCATTATGGTATAGCCGTATCTGCTGGATCAATATTAATAAAGAAGGGAGACTTGTTTCCAACTCTATACATACATTTTGCAGCATGAGCGAGAAAACTGAGAATACAGCTAAAGTTTTTTTGGGGAGGAGGGAATTGTAGAAATGTGCTGCAGAAGAAAGCGTCTGTTTTTCCCCTGCAAATGTTATTAACAAAGGGTTTGTGGTGCTAAAATCGCCATCTTTCCAGCATTCTGGAACAAGCACACTTTTGTCAGAAAACCAACATTTTCTACACAGTTTTGGCATTTTACTGGGACATAGCCTATTTTTCCTTTTTTGTGTGCTTTCAACCTCCTTCCAGTTAGTGGTAGAAATGGGTGTGAAACCAATAAAGGATCCCAGAAAGCTATACAAGTAAACAACATTCAGAAATCTGTAGATTCTTCAAGGTTTTCCCATGGAAGCTAACAGTTGAAATAAAAAAATTATTGAAATGAAGTTGAAAAAAAATCCATTTGTGCCAATATTTTCACCTGCAACTACTTCTAAGTATGTCAGCTTTTTTTAAAGCAATATACCATTACACCCGCTGGACCCTTCTGGTTAGGGTCTGGTAGGTTTACCAAGAACCCAAGGTACCCAGAGCCAATAACTGAGCTGCACCTTGCAATGGTTTTTCATTGTGTACCAGGTATATAGCAAGTCAATTGGTGAAATATGATGAATGAAATATAGGTATCAAGGACACCTATGTATTTCCCGAATGGGAACAAAATATAGAGTTTAGAAGCAGTAGTTATTTGGCACATCTCCGAAACTGTGGTTGCCCTTACTAGCATGTGAATAAGAGAACATTTTTCAAAATGACTTATCTTTTACACATTGTCTTACATTTGAAAGGCAGATCTGCATAGAAAGTCAATTGGTAATAACACTTGTTCTACAATGCTTTGTTCCCCTAAGCCTCCTGATAAAAATGGTGCCTCACTTGTGTGGGTAGGCCTAGTGGCCACAACAGGAAACGGTCCAAAACGCAATGTGGGCACATCACATTTTTCAAGTGAAAACTGACACTTTTTTCGCAGTGTGCCTAGCTCTGGATTTTGGACCCTAGCTCAGCTAGCACCTAGGGAAACCTAGTAAACCTGTACACTTTTTAAAACAAGACATCAAGGGAAATCCAGGATGGGGTGACTTGTGTGGCTCTCACCAGGTTCTGCTACCCAGAATCCCTTGCAAAGCTCAAGCTTTGTCAGAAAAACACGTTTTCCTCACATTTCTGTGATGGTAAGTTCTGAAATCTGTGGGAAGCCACAAACTTCCACTCACCCAGCATTCCCCCAAGTCTCCCAATAAAAATGGGACCTCACTTGTGTGGGTAGGCCAAGTGCCCATGACTGGAAACGGTCAAAAACGCAACATGGGCACATCACATTTGTCCAGTGAAAACAGTGCCTTTTTCACAATGGGCTTAGTTGTGGATTTTGGACCCTAGCTCAGCTGGCACCTAGGGAAACCTAGCAAACCTGTTTGGCAGGTTTCCCTAGATAGCCGCTGAGCCCAGCACAAACAACACTGGTTACCCCCTTTCAATACCAGATTGTTTTGTGATTGATAATTTTGATGTTTTCACAATTCGTTTTGGGTCCTTTCCTGTAGCAGGGCTTTGGCCCACCCATGAAAGTGAGGTATCATATTGGAGACCAATTTGAACGCTGGGTGGTAGGAAATATATGCCTGCAAGGTGATCCTACTACTTTCCCACACAGAAATGTGAGGGAAATATGACTTTGTAAGTAAATGTGAGGTTTGCAGGGGACAACATAATCCCTGGTGCCTAGTGGGCTTTCTGCCCGTCCCGGGGGTGAGGGCAGATCAAAGGCTATTGCCCCCATTTGATTTGATTTGCAAAGCACTTGAATTACCTCCAAAGGGGTATGTCTGCGCTACTGACGAAAAACACAGGCAGGTAGTGTTACTTACAAAATCGCTCAGTTTTGAGTAGCCTTCTAAAATGAAGATGATCAGTGCACTTCCGAAGGTGAGAGGGTAGGTGATTTGAATAGTGGGGAGCCAGATAAAGAAAAGGTTTTACCCAGAACAAGATTCCCTAAAACGGGAGTAGTAAGGAGGAATTTCTTCCCAGATCGTAGCGATCTGCTCAGCTGGTACAGGATAAGTTTTTCTGTTAAAAAACTGGGTTCTGCATTTCAGTGCTTTATGTACCATACAGCAGATCTTGAACTTGATTTTCTTGCATATAGGGAGCCAGTGTAATGAGCATAAGAGAGGGAGAGAGGCAGTTCTGGCTGGCATATTCTGGACTAGTTGGGCTGCTGTGTTCTGCACCACCTGGAGTTTATTCAATAAAGATTCACTCGTTGCAGCCAAGATTGCATTGCAACAGTCCAGACAGCTGATAACCAGTGCCTGAACTACAGTTTTTCATACAGAGAGTTGGAAGAGTGGAAATAGTCTATGCAGAAGACTCATCATGTTAAAGCTGGTGCCAGTGGTAGCCACCACCTGATCTTTCATAGTGAGAGTCTGATCCAGGCGAGCACCCAGAATTTTAACCACTGTCTTGGGCGCAGGTGCTGCACCCAAGTCTAGAGGCCTCTACTCTGGAGAACAAAGAGCATAATTTCCATCTTATAAGCATTCAGCTGGAAAATGTTCTCCATCATCCAAGATGGGATTGCTTTCATGCCCTCAGGGAAGCAAGCTTTAGTGGAAATTGTATCGTTATTTAAGGATAAGAGAAGTTGGGTATTATCTGCATATGAAATTGGGGTTAATCCAAACTCTATGATAATTTTAGAAAGGGGAACCACATAAATGTTGAACAATGTGGGTCTGAGACAGGAGCCCTGTGGCACTCCCTTGTTAAGCTTGATGGTGCGGGAACAGAATGGTTCAAGATTGATGGTGAAAACGACTGTATAGCTCAGCCGCAAGTCCCTATCTCTTCTAATCTTTGAAGCAATCTGCGATGGGACACTGTGTTGAAAGCTGCTGATAGATCCAACAACACCAACAACACCAGTAGAACGGCCTGCTTGTAGTCTAGAGAATATTTGATGCAGTCTGTTACAGCTATTAGAACTGATTCAGCGCTGTGTATAGGTCTGAAGTCAGCCTGCAAAGGGTCCAGGCATCCAAAAGACTTCATGAACTCTATAAGTTGTTCATTAATATAACCTTCTAAAAGTTTGCTCATCAGACGATCAAGGGAGATGGGACGATGATTTTACAAATCCAATGCTGGGAGATTCTTCTTCTTGCTAATGGGAATCACCTGTGCGGCCTTCGAATCTAGTGGAAGCTGACCTTCACTCATTGATAGGTTTAGTATCAGGCAGATGGAAGGAGCGAGTTGTTTAGCTAGTAAGGAGGAGATCTTGGCTGGCACTATATCTAAAGACCTCAATGGTATCCGCCCCAAGGAGGGTGAAGCTCTCTAGGAGGCAAGCATTGTCTGATAGAGAATAGAGGGGTACTTCTCCTGGGGAGGCAGAAAAACTGTGGCTAATTGTTTCTGGGCAACCTCCTACGTCTAAAAAAATAGCATAATCCCTGGTGCCTAGTGGGCCTTTTACCCCCCGGGGAGCAGATCAGGGTCTCTTGCCCCCTTCTGCCTCCTGAGGTGGCAGAAAAACTATGGCATTTTGTTTGAGGGTGGGGGCATTGGCTTGCCCATTTTGGTCAGCTCCTATCCCTATATACATAAATGAAATAATTTCCTGGTGCCTAGTGTGTTTTCTGCCCCCACCTGCCTCCGAGGGGGGGCAGAAATACTGAATTTAGGCCAAAACATTGGGGGGGCAAAAACACTTGCCCAAGGGCCTCTTCCCCCTTCCTGGTGATGGATCCCTGCTTTGGTAACGCCCTCCTGCGGTGATCCCCATGCAGGGATTCACTAAGGCGGGGTACCATTGGAAAGAGGAGATTCTCCCCTTTCCAATGATACCTCTCCTAACTGCTTATATGCTCGTGGGGGCTGAGATAGCTCAAGCGCTGATCTTCATTGCACTGAAACAATCAGGACAGCCTCGGAAGCCGGAGAAGCTCTTCCCCAGCTCCGGAGGCTGTTTTGGTTGAAAGGAAATCCCTTACCAGAGGGATTTCCAGTGCCATGTGGTCAGACGCGTGGGAGCCGTCCGACGTACATGAGCACTGTTGCGTCAGAGGGCACCCAAAGGATTAAAGCCTGAGGTAAAAGCATGACACTTTATATCAGACTCCTTATACTGAGGAAGAGAGGCAAAGGCAGCTAAGAGTTCAACTGAGGACATACTGACGGGCCTGGAGGGGGTGCTGGAGGAGCACCTGCTGGAGAAGCACTGCCATGGCCCTTTTGGGGCTATTATTTATTAATGCTTTTCCGGCGTGTCATGGAAGGCAGGAAAGAAGGCCTTGAGGCAAACAGCCCAAACCCATGGGCCTATGGCCCTTGACACTGTGAGGGCTGTGAGGCGGGCATTAGGGGTGTTGTTACAACCCCCACTAACCTGAACACCAGGTACCACAGGAACGAAGAGAGCCACCCCTCTCACCTCTGGACCAATCCTCCACACAGACTACCATTGGTCCCAAGGGGAAAGGGAAGAGAAATACACCACCCCTGGTGTGCTGGGAAATGAAGGAAAGGTACTAGGCGTGATGTTGTATCGGGGCGTGATCAGGCGGAAGGGATACAGAAAGCATCTGCAGGGTGGCCTCAGAGACAGTAGGAACAATTTGGTGGTCTGCAAGACAGAAGTGATAGAAGGACTTTAAAGGTGAGAACAAAAGGTGCAGGAACTAGACTCTAGTCAAAGTCGTTGTCATAATAGAAAAGAAAAGAGAAAAAAAAGGAAAAGGGACACACACTCACCATGGTTGACACAGTATGGTAGCAGATAACACAATCCAGATGAAAATAGAGAAACAGGTCCAAAGGGCCTAGTTATTCTTTATGGATGTTGCTCAGAAGGGATGGCTCAGGGGATTTGTTTACTAAAGTATGGAACAAAGCGCTGACCTCTCCGGATGGTCCTCATTCCAGAATGAGAGTACATAATCAATAGAGAAAGGCAAACTCGTGCTCACGTTGGAGGCGGTGCTGCCGGCTCATGCTGTGTGCCTCAAAGCTAGGGGAGAGGTCAGGCGACTGCGCTCTCTGTCAGCGTTAGGGAAAGCTCTTGCGGCTCCTGCCACAGTAGGGTAAAGTTTCACAGCTCCTGCAGCTGCAGAGATGAACTCACGGTTTCTGCCACAGTAGACAATGTCTCCCGGCTCCTGCCGCGTTTAGGGAACTGTTTTGGCAGCTTCTGCCACTGCAGATATTGATTTGCAGCTCCTGCCGCAGTTAAGAAAAGTTTTGCGGCTTCTACAACTTCTAAAATGGACTTGCGGCTTCTGCCACGTTAGAGAAAAGTTTTGGCGGCTCCTGTACTGCGAAGAAGGACTCATGGCTACTGCCGCCGTAGGGGAATGGGTCACGGCTCCTGCCGCAGTAAGGAAAAGTTTTGCAGCTCCTACCGCTGCTGTAATGTACTCGCGGCTTCTGCCGCATTAACCCTTTCAGTGCTCATGACGGAATGCTACATTTGAGGTTTGCAGGGAATTCTGGGTAGGAAAACGTTGGGGGACCCATGCAAGCCATACCTCCCTGGACTCCCCTGGGTCTCTAGTTTTCAGAAATGTGTGGGTTTGGGAGGTTTCATTAGATGGCTGCCGACTCAGGATCAAAAACTCAGATGCCCCCTATGTATCCGAAAATGACCTGGTTTTGCAAGGGAGGTCCCATGAGTTTTTGGCCATGGCCTCGGCAGCCATCGAGAGAAACCTACCAAACCCACACATTTTTTAAAACTAGAGACCCAGGGGAGTCCAGGGAGGTATTGCTTGCATGGCCCCCTCAATGTTTTCCTTCCCAGAATCCCCTGCTAACCTCAAATGTTGATGAAAAAATCACTTTTTTCTCAAATTTCTGTGTGGGAAAGTTCTGGAATCTACGTGGATCCATAAATTTCCTACCACCCAATGTTTCCCCATGTCTCCCAATAAAAATGATACCTCACTCACGTGGGTGGGTCAAGTACCCGCGACAGGCAAGGGCCCAAAACGTGTTGAGGAGACATCAAAATGTCCTATCACAAAACAACCTGGTTGGGCAAGGGGGAGTCACCTGGGTTTATGGCCCCGGGCTCGGTGGCCATCTTGGAAAACTACGAAACCCACACATTTCTGAAACTAGACTCCAGGGGGAGTCCAGAGAGGTATGGCTTGCATTGGTCCCCCAATGTTTTCCTACCCAGAATCGCCTGTAAACCTCAAATTTAGCTGAAAAGAATCACTTTTATCTCAAATTTCTGTGTGGGAAAGTTCTGGAGTCTATGAGGATCCACAAATTTCCTACCACCCAGCATTCCCCAAGGTCTCCTGATAAAATTGATACATCACTTGCGTGGGTGGGTCAAGTACCCGCGACAGGCAAGGGCTCAAAACGTATTGAGGAGACATCAAAATGACCTATCACAAAACAACCTGGTTTTGCAAGAGGCGTCACCTGGGTTTTTGGCCCCAGGCTCGGTGGACATCTTGGAAAACTACCAAACCCACACATTTCTGAAAACTAGACACCAGGGGGAATCTCGAGAGATATGGCTTGCGTGGGTCCCCAAACGTTTTCCTACCCAGAATGCCCTGCAAACCTCAAATTTAGCTGAAAAACTACATTTTCCACATAGTTTTGGGTGGAGTCACCATGCCGGCACAAATGTCCTACCCCACAGCGTTCCCCTCAGTCTCCTGAGTAAAATGATACCTCACTTGTGTGGGTGGGCCAAGGGCCCGTGACGGGGAAGAGCCCAAAACATAGGGAATAAGGGTGTAGCACCGAGAATTCTAAGCGCTAAATTTTTCTTAAAAATACGTTTGAAGCCAATTCTGCATTGGACACCAACACAAGTGAGGTATCATTTTACTCGGGACACTAAGGAGAATGCTGTGGGGTAGGACATTGGTGCCGCCACGGTGATTCCACACAGAAATATGTGGAAAATTTGTTTTTTTCAGCTAAATTTGAGGTTTGCAGGGAATTCTGGGTGAGGAAACGTTGGGGGATTCACACAAGCCATACCTGTTTGGACTTCCCAGGGTGTCTAGTTTTCAGAAATGTGTGGGTTTGGTAGGTTTCCCTAGATGGCGGCAAGCCCGGGGCCAAAACCCCAAGTGCCGCCCCCCACACCAGGTAATTTTGTTATAGGTAATTTTGAAGTCTCAATAGTACGATTTGGGCCATTTCCTGTTCCAGCCACTATACCTACCCACAGAAGTGAGATACCATTTTTATCGGGAGACCTGGGGGACCGCTGGGTGATTGGAAATTTGTGGATCCACGCAGATTCCAGAACTGTTCCCACACAGAAATTTGAGAAAAAAGTGATCTTTTCAGTGAAATTTGAGGTTTGTAAGGGATTCTGAGAGAATGTTGGGGGACCCATGCAAGCCATACCTCGCTGGACTTCCCAGAAATGTGTGGGTTTGGTAGGTTTCCCTAGATGGGCGCCGAGCCACGGGTCAAAAACTCATGGGACCCCCCTGGCAAAACCAGGTTGGTTTGTGATAGGTAATTTTGATGTCGCCTCGATAGGTTTTGGGCCCTTGCCTGTCGCAGGTCCTTGACCCACCCATGCGAGTGAGGGACCATTTTTATCGGGAGACCTGAGGGAACGCTGGGTGGGAGGAAATTTGTGGATCCAAGCAGATTCCAGAACTTTTCCACACAGATATTTGAGAAAAAAGTTATACTTTCATTGAAATTTGAGGTTTGCAGGGGTCTCTGGATAGGAGAATTTTGGGGGACCCACACAAGCCATACTTCGCTGGACTCCCCCGGGTATCTTGTTTCCAGAAATGTGTGGACTTGGTAGGTTTCCCTAGATGGCTGCCGAGCCCCGGTCAAAAACTCATGGGATTCCCCTTGCAAAACCAGGTTGGTTTGTGATCGGTAATTTTGATGTCGCCTCAATAGGTTTTGGGCCCTTGCCTGTCGCGGGTAACTGACTCACCCATGTAAGTAAGGTACCATTTTTCTCGAAACACTTTGGGGAACTGGTTTGGGTGGAATTTTGTGGATCCAAGCAGATTCCAGTACTTCCTAACACAGAAATGTGAGGAAAATTTGTTTTTTTGACAATTCTTTAGGTTTGTAAGGGATTCCGGGTAACAGAACTTACTGAGAGCCAGTCAAGTAACCCCATCCTGGATTCCCCTGGGTGTCTAGTTTTCAAAAATGTATAGGTTTGCTAGGTTTCCCTTTGTGTCGGCAGAGCTAGGGTTAAAAAACTACAGCTAGGCACTTGGCAAAAAAAGGGTCATTTTTCACTGTGAAAATGTGGTGTGTCCAAGTTGCGTTTTGCGCCGTTTCCTCTAGGCCTACCCACACAAGTGAGGTACCATTTTTCTTGGAAAACTTTGGGGAATGCAGGGTGTGTGGAATTTTGTGGATCCATGCAGATTCCAGAACTTTCCACCACAGAAATGTGAGGAAAATGTGTTTTTCTGGACAATTTTTTAGGTTTGCAAGGGATTCTGGGTAACAGAACCTGGTGAGAGCCAGTCAATTCACCCCATCCTGGATTCCCTGGGTGTCTAGTTTCCAGAAATGTATAGGTTTCCTAGGTTTCCCTAGGTTCCGGCAGAGCTAGGGTGAAAAAACTAGAGCTAGGCACTTTGCAAAAAAAGGGTAATTTTTCATTGTGAAAATGTGTTGTGTCCACGTTGTGTTTTGAGCCGTTTCCTGTCGTGGGCACTAGCCCTACCCACACAAGTGAGGTACCATTTTTATCAGGAGACTTAGGGTAACACAGAATTGTAGAGCAACTGTTATTACCTATTGACTTGTGTAAAAAATAAGTTATTTTGAAAAATGACTAGTATGCTAGTATGGGTATTCCCAATTTCGGAAATGTGCAAATATCTACTGTTTCTAAACTCTATATTTTGTTCCCATTTCAGAAAGACATAGGTGTCTTTCATACCGATTTTTCCATGTATACATTTTCCCAGAATAATTGCTATATACCCGGTACATAATAAAAAAACATTGCAAGTCGCTGCTCAGTTATTGGCTCTGGGTTCGTCGGGTTCTTGGTGAATGTTGGACTTGGCCCTTTTTGCAGGGTCATCCCTGAACTTTTTGCCTTCCTCCTATATTTTTTCTGACCTGTTGTTGGCCGTTTTATGAATCTGGGCACTTTACCACTGCTGAACAGTGCTAAAGTGCATCTGCTCTCCCTATTGTAAATTAATGTATGAATTTGTGATTCCATGATTGGTTGGTTTGGTTTACCTGTCAGACCCTAGAACAGTGCACCAGGAGTGCCCAGGGCTGGTAATACAAATGCTGCTGGTGGGCTTGCAGCACTGGTTGTGCCACCCACAGAAGCAACCTGTAAAAGTGTGCCTAAGGCTTGCCATTGCAGAGCCTGCGAGCAGTCTGGTACTGCCATGCTGACTGGGGAAGTGCACCCACTTGCCAGTCCCTAAACCTTCCCTTTTCTTCATATCAGACACCCCTATGGTAGGCCAAAGGGCAGGGTGCATTGTAAGGATAAGGTAGGACATACCCTGGTGTGTGTGTGGCATGTTCTAATAGTGAATTACAGCCATGTTCGTTTTTCACTATTGCAAGGCTACCTGTTCTCCATAGGCCAGAATGGGCAGTTTGATTATTACATCTTATAATCCTAACTGACTCAGGGAACATGGAAGAAATTCGAATTTAGTATGCCTGAACTCAGAATGATAAAATACATCTTTTAGCGAAGTTGGTTTTAACATTCTGTGTTTGAAAATACCCATTTTTTTTTTTTGATAACTTTATTTCGGTCGGAGACCATAAAAGCACAGAATAAATAACAAGAAAATTGCACATTTCATTAAAACAATAAATAATGTCAAGTTAATACAATAGTTAAAAATGTATTAAACTGATGTTATCAAAAAGACTCATTTGATAAAAGACAAAGGTATTTAAAGAAAACTTTTCCTTCTGCGCCAAAACCCATGTAAAAAGCGAGACATAGCAAAAACAATTGGGGGGTGAGTATCATATCTTAAGACCCTGCATGCGAGCATGCAGTGTCTAAACCCTAGGTTCTTGCAAATGGGAATGAGCCACTTTTTTCTTATTGAATGGTATGCAGGACAGAAAAACAGGACATGGCATATATCTTCACTGCTATGGTTACATGCCGGACAGGCTGCATTTTCTGATCTTGCCCATTTGCAGGTGAATGCTCTGAGCGGTAAGGTACCATACCTCAACTGCAAATAAAGCTTCCTAGCAAGAGACGGATAAATTACATCGAGGAAGGCCTCTGCTCTTGTTTCTAATTTTACTAGGAGAAACTCATTAGTGAGTTTCCCCAAGGAGCTTGAACCATGTAAGGTAGCTAATCTCAGCTCCCTTATATGGCCTCTTAGATCAGGCTTAGAAATCCGTATGCAGGCTACCTCCGGTAGTTCCCAGAGATCGGTCCTGCCGATCTTTATGCTAAGAGCCTTAACATGGGATAACCATAGAATGTTCTTACTTTTAATTAATGTCCAAGCCTCTAAGAATTCCTCTCTAAAAGGTGCCAGTTCATGCACCGTCCAGAGCCATTTTAGAAAGTAGATATTTTCTTGTCTAACCATTCAAACCTGCCTCTGCTAGGCTGTGTATTCCCTGTCTGGAGTTTTGAGTGACAAGGCTGGGGAATTCCAGGAGACAGGGTGAGGTGTCCCTGTGGGAATAGTGAGATCTGCATCTAGATGGGTGGGAGGAGTAGCACCTGGGACCTGAATAGGGCTGTGCCTTCCCTCCACAATGCTGGCTCCACCTCCTGTGGTGTGTCTGATGTCTCTGCCCTGCACTCTGAAAGGAAAAAAGGAGTCATGTCAACAAAGTGCTCCAGGACTGACCAGAACTGGTTTGAACAAGGCAAGGGCCCCTCTGCCCTCAGAGGACAAAGGATTTTGGGTTATAAGTATTGGGACCCTGTTCCCAAGAATTTAGATCACTTTGGGAAACAAGAAGAAACTCTGCTGAGGAGAGGAACCAGGAAGAATCTGAGGAGAGACTATCCCTGAAACTGGGGGATTGGCTTGCAGGGGTTGCCTACTACCAAAGAGAGGAGAAAGGAACTTTGTGTGTACTTTTGCTCAACTTGTGAAGGATCTCCAAGGGCTTGGAAAAGAGCTTGCCTCCTGCTGAAGTCTCAGTAACAACAGACCTCAACCCCCAGCTCCCCAGAGTCCTTTGGAAGTGCCTGCTGCTGCTGTTTGGGCCTTCTGAGGGACTGCATGTCGCAAGGAGCTGGAAGCGTGACTCAAGAAGGAGAAACGTGCTGCCATCGGAGCTGTTGTCGCATCGTGTAAAGTGTGTCGCCGCTGCAGCATCGCATCGAGCGGAAGCATCTCGCATCATCAAGGATGTGTCTCGCAACACTGAAGAAGCGTGTCGCCATCGCAGCCATCGTAGCTGATGCATTGCACCGCATCTAGAGAAGAGTCTCGCATCGAGGAAGAAGCGTGTCGCCATCGCAGCCATTGTATTTGTTGCATTGCACCGCATCAAGAAAAGAGCCTCGCATCCACGGAGAAGCGTGCCGCCGTCGGAGCTGCTGTCGTTGCATCACGTAAAGGGGTGACGCCGCTGCAGCATCGCATTGAGCGGAAGCGTCTCGCAACGTCAGAGAAGAGTGCCGCTGCCAAGACCGCTGTCGTTGCATCGCGTAAAGGGATGTCACTAGCTGTAGCTGACGCGTCGAGTCTTCTCGCAACATCGGAGAAGCATGCCGCATCTGTAAGATCTTCACGTCTTTATTTCTTTGCACCAAAATCTTCAACGCATCAACATCGTTGCAACACTTTTGTTGCCCTGCGTGTCGCATCTAAAAGGTACATTGACTTAAAGTGTCGCATTTTAGAAATAAAGAGAACTAAGCTAAATTCTACCATCTAAAGTAACAGTATTGTGGATTTTTGTCATTTAGTGGTCTTGTGATAAATCTATAAAAAGAATACTTATTTTTTATATAAAACCTGTGTGGTGTCCATCTGTAGTGTTGTCACTTGATTACTGTATGTGTTCACAAATGCTTTACACACTGCCTCTGAGATAAGCCTGTCTGCTCGTGCCAAGCTACCAAGGGGGTGAGCAGGGGTTATTTTAGGAGTGTACCCCCTTACCCTGACTAGAGGAGGAGGTCCCTATTTGTCACAAGTGCATACCTGTGCCAACTAGAGACCCCCAAGTCTAGCAGTGAACCTACAAGTCCTATATATCCCCACAACCAGAAAGGTCCAGCAGATGTATGGTATATTGCTTTCAAATAGTTGTCATAATTAGAAGAAGTTACAGGTAAAAACGTTGACACAGATGGCTGTTTTTTTCAACTAATTTTCAATTTTTCCTATATTCAACGGTTAGTTTCTATAAAGAAACCTTGAAGGATCTACACAAATGACCCCTTGCTGAATTCAGAATTTTGTCTACTTTTCTAAAATGTATAGCTTTCCAGGATCCCTTATTGCTTTCATACCCATTTCTACCATTAACTGAAAAGATGTTGAAAGCACAAAAAATAGCAAAAATAGTCTATGCCCCAGAAAAATGCCTAAACTGTGTAAAATATTTTGGTTTTCTGACAAAAGTCTGCTTGTCCCTGAAAGCTGGAAAGATGGTGATTTCACCACCACAACCCCTTTTTTGATGCCATTTTCGGGGAAGAAAAAATATAATTTTATCTGTAGCCCTTTTTTCCCATTTTTCCAAAGAAAACCAAAACTTAGCTGTATTTTAGCTAAGTTATGGGTCCCCTCCAGGGGAATCCACAAACCCTGGGTACCTTTATAATCCCTATGATGTTGGAAAAAATGACGCAAATTTGGCGTGGATACCTTATGTGGTCAAAGAGTTAGAGGGGCCTAAGCGCGAAGTACCTCAAGAAGCCAAAAAAAGGTTTAGCACAGGGGGGAAAAGGCCTAGCAGCGAAGCCGTTAAGGGAAAGTTTTGTGGCTCCTGCCACTGCTGTAATGAACTCGCGGCTTCTACCACGTTTGGAAAATGTTTTGGCGGCTCCTGCTGCGTTGGTGAAACACTCGCGGCTTCTACTGCGCACGAGGGATGCGTTATAGAAGTGGAGAGGCACACTCCTGCGCCCTCTCAAGATCGTTGCTGGAATTCTTGAACGGTAAAGCCAAGCACCTGTGTCAGGTAGGGGAGGCTCTTAAATAGCAACCTCCCCTCACCACCTGACGTGCTGTAACCAACACTGGGGTACAGGGAAGGAAAACAGATAATAGACAGAAAGTGATATCAGGAATTGGATGTGAGAAGGGGAAAGTGGTAACAGGTGTTGCTGGGCCCTAGTGGCACCATTGGACCGTGTTGGACCCTTGAGTGTGCTCTGCTTCCTTGCCTTGCCCTAAGCCCAAGACTATATTGGGTTTCCCTCCAGGGAGCAGGGAGGTGTAGTGGAGCCTCAGTGAACACAGTACCGAACGTTTGGTCGATGAGATACATTAGGCATTTATGGTGTTGGTGCCCAGGACACAGAGATGGCCTTTCTAGGTGTGGCTTGTGTTCTGAGGGAACCACCTTTGTACCCCCTAACTGTCCTTAGGGCTTGCAGCGATTGTTTCTCTTCCTTGTTTAACCTTTATCTGTCTGTACGGTGTGCTGCACTGTTGTTTTGCTTCTGTGACTACTGTCATCATTAGTAGCACTGTTTAAGGCAACAGATTTAGGCAAATAATCAAGGCATTTGCTGGATCTGTTGTAACTGCTTAAATCTAACACTTGAGAAACTTTTGGACTTATTGCCCTAGGAATTTCCATAATTTTTAAGCATGAATTTTTATCAAATTAAACCTAATTCTCACCTTTTCAATGGCAGAGTGCATATTGAGGCCAAGAGGAAGGGGTAGTGGATCTGATGGTTACTTCCAGCGCAGGTAGGGAAAAGGTACAGCCATAGAATATGGTTGGGCTGGGCAGAGGGCGCTATCAGGTTTTTTTTCAGGGCTCACTTCTCCCATTCTCTCCACCCCTGATGCTCATAAGGTACCTGCTCAAAGACGAGGAGGGGGTTATTGATCTAGAGGATGTTAGCATGATGGACTGCCTTAAGTTGCCTCCATAGGGTCTAGTGCTTCTCACTCTTGATCCATACTTACCCCAAAAAACAGCAAAAGCGGCAAAGACATTTGTCTTAAAGTACCATCACAAAGTGGACAATCGAGGTACAATTAGGGGATGTGGTGTCCCATCTAACTAGCAGTTTGACTGCTGTGAGGGCTGTGACCCCGAACTCCGCTCAGAACGGATCTTGTGGCCATGGTCAAAGCCAAAGCCGTTTGGGCAGGCTTCCAGATCCCATGATGGAAGTAATGCTAGAGCCTATGGTTGATTTACCGTCAAGCTCATTTAGCATTGAGACTTCTGTGACCCTTGTTTCTTTAACTCAGTCATAAAGGGACCAGTCTCTAGGGGCCAGACAGAAGTCTATCAGGATGGTTGCTGGGCTGCCATCTTCTTTACAGGACTTTGTCTCAAAACACTTTAAGACTATTCCAAGGCTTGACCTGAGTGTGGAGGAAAGCAACATGATTTTGCTCAAAATTAAAGTTAATGGTGATCATGAGAATGGATCTGTTAATTTGGAGAATTGATACACCTTAGGGGGAACAGAAACCGAGGATAGGGGGAATAAAATTCCCTTACATGATGTTGAGTCTGCAAAAACACAGGCTTTGGGAGTTCCCTGCCCTATGGGCGATACACTGAGTGATGATCATTGGGTGGGAAAATTAAGGAAGCGAATACCTCTTGTTGCCTCAGTCCCCAGTTTGGCCCTCCCCCGCAGCTACACCATTCCATATCTCTGTCAGTAGAAAGAGTGATGCATACCATAATCCTTCTCCAGAGTGTGCTAGTCAAGGCCTGGGGGTCTTGGAGTTGTCAAGTCTCTCAGACCTGCTGGAGGGGTTCTGAGGCCAGAGAGGGGTGGGCTTGGGAGCACGACCCCCAATGTCTTTATCATCTCCAATAGCCTCGAGGGGAGGTGGGAGTGGTATTGTTTTGCCTGAATTACTGAGCAGTACTCAATCTGAATGTATAACCTCTTCTGAGTGTGAACAGTATGAAGAGTCGACTGTGGGATCATCGAGGGGGATAGAAGACAACAGGCACTAACTAACAAATTAGGCTAATTCCCTGGGAAATACTTCTGACTTTGCCCAAGATTTGTCAGTGTTGAACCTCCTTTCCCTAATGCAAGTAACCTTTCATGGAATGTTAAAGGCATTGGTCCTAAATAATAAGCAAATATGAAGCTTATCCAACTGCTTGAAACTGTCACTAAATCACTAAAGGATGGGTTAAGAGAGGTGAATCGGTGAGGAGGATCAGAAGGGAACACTTGTGGTTCTGGTCCTTCCCCCATTGCTCAAAAAGGAGCGCAGATAACTATTTGTACTGCAAAAGATGGAATATTTATTTCAAGATTTCCCTACTTAGACTTGACAAGGGGGATGGTATTTGGAAAAAAAAGGGTTCTATCCAAGTTTTGGCTCACCATGTTGTTGACATTGAGGAGGAGAAAGCAAGCTCATGTAGGCAGGGAATGTTGGAAGCGAGAGGTGAGTACCGGGGTTGCTCCACAGGGACGGGAAGGGACGAATCCTGACACACCCCTCCCCAAGAGTAATCCCGGTCGGGGACTCACGGCATCCAGGAGAGAAAGTCCGCATTGGAGTTGGCCGAACCCTTCCTATGTTAGACATCAAATGCAAAGGGTTGGAGGGAAAGGAACCAGCGCATAATGCGCGGGTTGTTGCTTTTGTTCCGGCTCATCCATACTAAAGAGGCATGGTCCGTGTATAACAGAAAACGTTTGACTTCCAGATAATATTGTAGTTTTTCCACGGCCCATTTCACTGCCAGACATTCCTTCTTGATAACCGGATATCTTTGCTCTCGGGGAAACAGTTTCCGGCTAACAAAAAGAATGGGTCTCTCAGTACCATCTGGTGCCAATTGGAACAGAACGGCTCCAATGCCTAGATCAGAGGCGTCTGTTTGAAGAATGAAAGGCAGGCTAAAGTCAGGAGATACTTAAACAGGTCTACTGGTGATCACTGTTCTCAGTCTTTTTATGGCCTCTAACACCTGAGGGGAGGGGTGCAGTACTGCGTCCTTGGGGGCGGATTTCTTTAGGAGGTCCGTCAATGGTGCTGCTATCTTGGAATATTGCGGTATAAAATGTCTGCAGTATCCAAGGAGGCCTAGGAAGGCCCGGACGTCCTTCTTAGTAGTAGGAACCGGTGTATCAGTGATGGTCTTGACCTTTTCTTCCTGTGGTTCGATACAACCGTTCCCCAGCAGGTACCCGAGGTATTTTACACAGTGGAATCCTACACGAGACTTCCTGGCGTTGATGTGTAGGCCAGCGGCCTGCAAATCCTGCACCACCAGACGACAGTGTTCGAGGTGTTTTTCCCAAGTGGGACTGAAGATCACTATATCGTCTAGGTAGGCAGAGGAGTATGCCTGATGGGAACGCAAGACCTTTTTCATCAAATGCTGAAAGGTCGCTGGAGCACTGTGTAAACCAAAAGGTAAAACAGTGAACTCAAACAGACTGTCAGGAGTGGAAAAGGCGTTTTTATCTTCATCACTGCTTCGCAGGGGTACCTGCCAGTATCCTTTAGTCAAGTCTAGAGTGGTGATATACCGGGCATTGCCTAATTTTTCCGTTAACTCATCTACTCGGGGCAAGGGATACGCGTCCAATTTGGAGATGGCGTTGACTTTCCTAAAATCAGTACAAAAACAGATAGAACCATCCGGCTTGGGTACTAGGACGATGGGGGATGTCCACTCACTCTGTGATAGCCTAATCGCACCCATCTTCAGCATTTTACGTACTTCGTCCAAAACGGCTGCCCGATGGGCCACCGGGATTCTATTGGGTTTTTGTTTTATCACTTTGCCTGGTTTTGTCTCTATGTGGTTCTCCACCAGGCTGGTTTTTCTGGGACTGTCCGAAAAAAGGTCTTTGTGGGGAATGAAAAGGTCTAACAGTTCCGCGAGCTTATCGCCGGGAAGGTCCCCATTTACTACCAGACGTTCAAGGGTACAGGGATTGTCTTCCTCGGAGAGGGATAACTGGACGTTCTGGGGAGGGGGCCCTATCCATTTTTTTAGTAGGTTGATGTGGTATGATTGGATCTTATGGGGGCTCATCTGAAGACGATAGGTAGTTCGCCCTATGATCCCTACTACTTTACAGGGACCCTTCCATTCGCTCTTCACTTTGGACAGAGAGGACGGCAAGAGGACCAAGGCCCAATCATTTACCTGTAAGGAACGCCATTTTTTTTCTTTGTCATAATGGTATCTCTGTTTCTCCTGACTCTTCTCTAGGTTTACATGGGCAAGGTCTCGTAGCTTACCGATCCTAGACTTTAAATGTAGGAGCCATAGAGGAGCTCAAACAAAGAACACCCCAAGCTGCTCTGGGTCTGCCCTCGGATGACAAAGAGAGCCAGGGGAAGGAGATGGCCCCAGTCCTTCCCTTCACTCACCAGCATTTCCTTTAGGGTCAGTTTTAAGGAGTCGTTGTATCTCTCGACTAAGCCATCTGTCTGTGGATGCTAAACTGAAATCTTTTTTTAAAACATATTTTATTGCATTTCTTAGTTTCATGTGCATCATTACAATATGCATAAGCTGTAACGTATGATATATCCAGTCCCGTATACATTTATCCTTTGCAGCTCTCCTCCACAATCCAGGTATATACAACATCACAATACAGCTGGTGCATTGTCTAACAATGAGTGAAATAGCAAAAAAACAAGTGAACATGGATGACTAACATTTCACTGCAATATTAATATGAATTACCCATAACTCCCCTTTCCCCACCCTCCCCGGTCTCATGTATGCCTTTCCTTACAATCATGTGGGTGTGGACTTCGATCTGTGCTTGCTGCCCGGTCGCGTTCGTGTATCATGATACCTCCTGTATATACATTGGCTTCAGAGCACAGTTCTTGGTGCATGTTATGCTGCGACTTCTACGGGTTGCTTTCAGCTGCCGCTATGGACTTTAACGCTTCTAATAGAGCATCCCACTCTAATGCTATTGGTACTTTCCGCAGCCCTTTGAGCTCATCCCTGTGCAGTGCTGTACTCTCTGCAGTGCCCCAGCGTATTCATTCTGAGTGCCATGCCAAGACGTCTGGAGGTCTCTGTGATTTCCAGCGCATTGTAATGGTACGTATGGCTAATATAAGTGTGAGATCCATCAGTCTGTATTGTACTTTGTGTTTGTGCACTTGCGTATGTAGTCCTAAAATGCACTCCTCTACCGTGTTCTTCACTTCCCGCTCCGTTGCGTCCCCTATTCTATGCCTTATAGTGTCCCAGTACTCTCGTATTCTGGGACAAGCCCACAGCATGTGAAGTAGGTCAGCGCCCTCCAACAAACATCTCGGGCAATGGTGTTGCGTCTGGGGGAACATTTTGTCCAGCCTATGCGGAGTGAGATAGGCTCTGTGCAGTACCATGGTCTGTATACATTTAAATTTCGTGTTCCGTGAGACCTTCCTCGGGTGTTCTAATACCCTTGCCCATTCCTTGTCTGTGAGGGACCTATCAATGTCTCCTTCCCATGCGGCCTTCAGGGTGTCCAGAGGGGCCGCAGTGTGCGTTCTGATTCTGGTGTATAACCATTTTATAAGGTGCCGCCCCCTTCCCATATAATACACCATTTTGACCAGTTCATTCGTGTTAGGTTCCTGCCTGTTCGGTGCCCAGTGCCTCTTAACGTATTGTATCAGTGCAGCGTGTACTAGATACAACTGTTCCGGGGCCCCAGTTTCGTTAACGAATGTGTCATGATCCAATAGTGTCCCATCCCCAAATAAATCCGACATCGTGGCGATCCCGGCGTCCAGCCACGGCATTAATGTGCGTTTCGTAAGCGTGCCACTCAGCAGGGGAATCCCCAGCAGGGGTATATTCCCTGCATACGCCCTGTGTGATTGTGTATATTGTAGCGCCGCTTTCCTACAGTGAAGTACCGTGTCTAATAACGGGGGGGGGGTCCTTAGGGGTCCGCCATCCGGCAACAGCAATGCATGCAGCTTACCATTCTCTATGTCTGCCTCTGTGTATCCTATTTCCTGCAGGTTGCGGCACGCCATCAAGTAAGACAGCCACTGCAATTGACATGCATAATAATATGTACGCAGGTCAGGGACTCCCAGTCCCCCATACGTGTACCTACTTGTAGCTTTTTAAGGCTGATGCGGCATCTACCATTACCCCAGATTAGTTCAATGAGCATCGTGTTTAGTATTTTGAACGTGGCATGCAGTACCAATAATGGTACATTAGTAAAGTAGTATAAAAGTCTCGGTAGAACTACCATTTTGGCAAGGGCCACTCTTCCCATCACTGATAATGGCAGCATTGTCCAAAACCCTATACTGGATCTCAGGGCGCGGATTGCTTTATGCAGGTTACCATCTAGCATGTCCGCATGCGTCCTGTATACTTGTATACCTAGGTATTTAAAGGTATCCATGACTATTTCTATTCCCTTGTCTCCAAAAGCCACCCTCTCGATCCCTGCGTGTTCAGTGAAAAAAAAGGCGTGTGACTTTCTGATATTAATGGATAGTCCTGATACCCTGGCAAAGCGACTGAATGCTTCATGCACTGCAGTTAGGGGCATTCTTAAGTCATGCAAGTATAAGAGAATGTCGTCTGCGTATGCCGAAAATAGGTGCTGCGTGCGTCCCAGTAATACTCCACATGTCAGAAATTCTTTCCTCAGCATTATGGCCAGTGGTTCCAAGGCTAATATAAATATTATGGGCGACAGAGGGCATCCCTGCCTGGTCCCTTTGTGGATTGTGGATTCACTAGAGATATGGTTTCCCGTGCAGGCTCTGGCCACCGGGTTTTTGTACAGTAAACACAGCCACGCTATGTAACCCTCCGGTATCCCGAATTTCCCCAGAGCTTGGAACATATATTCCCAGTTTATAGAATCAAAGGCTTGTTTTAAGTCCAGTGAGAGGCAACCCGCATGGGGATATTGACTTGGGGCTTCCGACATCAAGTGGTGTAATTTTCTAATGTTCAAGGATGTGCTACGTGAAGGTAAGAACCCAGTCTGATCAATGTGTTTGAGCTGTGGCAGATAGGGTAGTAATCTAGTAGCTAGTACCTTGTTTAGGATTTTATATTCCGAGTTTAGTAGGGACAGCGGTCGGTAATTTGCCATATCCGCAGGGTCCTTTCCCGCCTTTGGTATTGATACCACCAATGCCTGCGCCGTTGTGGTCGGTAGGGTTCCCTCATTCCATACATTTTTGTACAACGTTTCCAGCTGGGGGAATATAAGATCCGCGTATGTGCTGTAAAATTCTATTGGGAGGCCATCCATACCAGGGGTCTTATTTCGCGGTAGGGCCTTTATAGCTGCCTGAATCTCAGCTTGCGTATTAGGCCCGGTGAGGCCTTTCTGCGCCTCCTCTGCGAGCCTTGTGTACGTCAGAGCAGAAAGAAAGTCTGCCGTTCGGGTCTCTAAGTCATGATCTGTGGTGCTATATAATGTGGCATAGTAATGGCAAAAGGCTGTGTTAATATCTGCCTGCGTATATACCTTTCCTCCACCTATCGTCTCTATCTCGTGTATTATCGCTGTAGAGGGAGCGTCCCGTATCAGCTTGGCAAGCAGTGCTCCTGACCTATCCGCTTCCACATGGGCCCTCCTCGTGTATGCCTGGTAGTCTATTACCCGCAATGTCTCTAGCTTTTCTGCATGTTGTATCCTTGCTTCCTGTAACAGGTATGGTAAACTGAAATCTTAATGTGTTTAACATCCAACAGTTTACACACTTGGGACATTAGTTTAGAGACAAACGGGGTTCCTTGGTTGGTTAGTTTCTGTTGGGGAAAGCCAACCCGGGAAAAGTACTCCAGGAGCTTGTCCGCAATAATAGAGGTAGTAGGGGCCCTGAGGGGAAACGCCTCTGGGAAGCGGGTACAATAATCAACTAATACCAAGACGTGCTGATACCCTTTTGAGGACCGGTGTAGGGGGCCAATTAGATCTATGCCTACGCGCTCAAAGGGTTTGCCTATAATGGGCATTGGCTGTAGGGGAACAGGAGGAGAATGGTAGGGGTTTTTCAACTGACACACAGAACATTCCTAGCAATACTTCTTTATCTGTGCATATATACCTGGCCAGTAGAAGTACTGCAGGATGTTTTCTGTTGTTTTCTGGGCGCCCATTTGACCGGCTAACAGGTGTGAATGGGCAAAGAATAGGATCTGTTCCCTAATGTCCCGGGTTACTAGGAGTTGGGGAGACACAGTAGGACCAGTGGACCTATAGAGGAGGCCATTCTGTAGCTGGAAAGTCGGATACGTCGGGTTTTGGCCTGGAAGAGCATTTCTGGCTTCTTGCCAGGCATGAGAAAGGGTGGCATCGTTTGTTTGAGCTCAACAGAAGTTTTTGTCTATCTTCCAGGGTTCCTGAGTTAACAGGGCAGGGATGCTGTCCTTATGGGTTGATTCACAGAAGAGGGAAAGGAAGTCGGGTTTGTCCGTACCTAGTATTATGTCTTCAGGGAGATTAGACATGAGCCCTACAGTGACAGTTGACAGACCCCCTTTTCCTTGGCAGTGAATGGGTACCCGAGCTGTGGGATAGATACGAATGTCTCCATGGACGCACCGTATTGCGACCTGTCCCCGGAGATCCTCTGTTCTGGCCCGATTAAGTGGCTTTTAATCATTGACTACAGACAACCTGAATCTAAGAGGGCAGTGACAGGGTGAGTGTTGACAGTAACACTTACGTAAAGGCATGTCCCCATCTCAACAGTGGACATAGGGTTACGTGGCACATAACTAACATCCATGGGTTCATTCACTTTTCTTCGGGGACAGACCCTTGCTATGTGGCCCCAATCACCACATTCAAAGCACTGGTGCTGTCAGGGAATGAGTGGCTCTGGTTTCAACGCTTTGACCCTCTCTGGTTCCTTGATAGGTCTGAGCTGTTTCCTTGGTAGCGGGTTGGTTTTCATTCCTTTTTCTGGTTCCCAAGGAGTTGCGCGGGGTTGGGCCCTGACAAAGGACGTGGCCCCCTCGACTGCTTTCTCCACGGTCATACTGGCATGTTGCCTCAGCCACCTTTGTGTGGCATACGGGATGGCTTCCAGGAACTGTTCCAGAATGATAGAGGTCATGATGTCCTCTTTAGTCTGTTCACTAGGCTTCAACCATTTCTCAGCGGCCAACTTAAGTTTAAAGTATAGAGTCTTTGGGCTAACGCCGTGGGCCCCCTTTTCGCGGTGGAACCGGAGACGATAGGCCTCCGCCTCCATACCTAAATGATCAAGTATCACAGCTTTCACCTCTTCATAGGGGGTCACTCCTGTTAAGAGGGGAGCCAGAAAGAACGGCCATTTCCATACAGGCCAGCCTGGGACTCGAGCTGCTCACTCAAAATTTAACAGGAAGGCATCTGGGTCTTCGCCCGGGAAGTATTTTTGTAGGGCTACAGTGGGTGCAGTCCCTGATGATCTCGTCAGTTTATGTGTAACTCCGGTCGTGGGAAACTCCTCGTCAATGCGTAGGAGCGTGTCCAACTGGGCCTTCATTTGGTCCTTGAAGGTATCCCTGTCTGCCTGGGCACTGTTGAGCTGGCGCTCTACGGCCCACTCCAGCTTCTTTTGTCCTTCTACTAAATGTTAAATTAGTGCCTCCATTTGT
Organism: Triturus cristatus; assembly: GCF_964204655.1. Lineage (NCBI taxonomy): Eukaryota > Metazoa > Chordata > Amphibia > Caudata > Salamandridae > Triturus > Triturus cristatus. The sequence continues at coordinate 655,830,745 of NC_140592.1, read as the reverse complement.
GTGCTTCAATGGGGCCTAAGGTGCCCGCATTCTCCACCACGTGTTGCGGGGTAAAGAAACGTACGAGGTAGGTAGGTAGAATGCAAGGGACTTTATTCCACTGACAGAGTTCGGGGTTATGCAAAAAAGTCAAATTTAACACTGTACACACTCTCTTCGATGGGGAATCAGTTCTTAGCTCCTATGAGGTCGCGTCGTCTTCACGGACTTTCCAGGTAGCGGTATGTAAAAAAAAAGGAAAACACAAGCCTTTACTATCAGGCAGTTTTGCAGCGATAATGGGTGGGGTAAGTGAGGGAGCACCAGAATGCCGGGACGTGAAATGGTAGGGGACCCAACACCGAGACACAGGACTTCACCCCGGTACAATAGGCTATGGATACCACCCGCTTTAACTGCCACCCGGGTACGAGGTAACCGCCCGTCTCCCAGATCCCCAGAGTCGGTCACAGACCTGTTGAAGCCGCGAACCTTCAGGTCTGTGGCAGGGCGCTTGGCGGGGAATGCCTCCTGGCTCCTCGTCGTGTTGTCTGGCGTCGGGACTCGGTTCCGTAGCAGCAGCGCTCCGTCTTCTGGGTTCCACTGTGTAGTGTCCTGGTTGATGATTTGTTTATACAGGTTCTCTATGGTTATGCCTATCTGTCATACAAAATGTTTCTATGGTTTTGATGTAGTCAGAGATAGAATGTATATAGGTCATAAGGGAGTTTGGGACAGTTGACTAGGAGCTGTTGCTGTACTGGTGAACTTGTATGGATGGGATCTTATCTTGAAGATTAAACTCTTTCTTCAAATCAACTTTAAACTGGATCTTGACTTTTCATTGAAATATAACACTGGCGTAGTCGGCAGTCTTCAAGAAGATCTCAACAACAAGTATTATGATAAACTGATTCTGGTGAGATACAACATTTTTTATACTAGAGGGTTGGGAGCATTTCGCCACATTCCCACGGTGATTTGAGGGGTTTAACTCGATGTGGGCTCACTCTCTAGCAATTTATGCCTCAATCGCGAATTGCCTTAATTTACGAATTTTCGTTGGACCAGCTGGATCGTACGTCTTTTCTCATGAGCTTCAAATGTTTTAGTGGCTCGGTCAAAGATGCTCTACTGCTGAACCACGGTCATGAGTTTCAAATGTTTTAGTGGCTCGGTAAAAGATGCTCTACTGCTGAACCACGGTCAGAGTGGCTGGTGAAAATTCGATGTGAATGAAAATATTTACAATTCAAGCGTGAGAGGATCTTCGAAAGTTTTTTATTTTTTCTTCCTATGTGATGGTTTTCGCGATGTATTAACTTTGCGTTAACTTTAACTGTACGTTACTGGTATACGTTGAGAAGGAGTCTCGCGCTCTGTTTAAATACTAACATTTATAGAACTCTTACCTTCAAGCTTCGTTTTGGATTGTTCATCTTCTTCGAATCTTCAAGTGTTCTTTCGGAGTCGACTTCTGTTTGAGGCTTTCTCACGCTCTGACTGCGGAATTGCATCCTGGGACAGCGTCATTACGTCGCACGTTCCTGCGGCCATTTTGGATTGGGATGATTTTGGTGAACTACGTGAATTAACATCACATATTTTTACGTTTTGCAGGTTTTATTTCTACTTCGGATTCCTCATCCCTGACTCGTACATCAGCTTGGCAAAGTGGACTTCGAATCCATTTGTTGTGGTGCGATAAATTCCTCCTCTCAGTTAATTACTCATCGGTGACTCGCACACCAGCGATTTAAAGCGAGTCTCAATGCCAGTATGGTACAGTAATTCCATAATTCTACTCATGTCAGTTAAGAGGTATTTTTGACAGAGAGTTACACGCTGGTATTTAAAGCGTTCTAGGAAAGAAATTACAACCACGCACGCTAATGTATGTGCATATTAGGGTTTAATCTCCATGATATAGATGTTAATTGTATGGCATAAGATCATCATTTAGGTTACAACGCACAGTTTCATTGTTTAGTTTTCTTCTTGTTTATCATATATTTTATTTTAAAAAAAAAAGGTTCACTTTATGTTTGGTGCAATGCAGAATGTTACTGCAGCACCTTTCTTTCTTTCTCAACCTGGTGAACCTCCTATCAAATGGAAAAAATGGAAGAGTGTATTCGAAAGATATGCTAGGGTGTGTGGCGCTTCGTTGAGTGCTGAAAGGAAAACATCTCTTTTGCTTCATTGCCTGGGCTCAGAAGGACAAGACGTGTTCGATCATCTCCCTGAATTGGCAACTTCTGAGTCAGATGGTTTAAATGATTATGAAATATGCATATCTAAGTTAGACAAGCATTATCTTCCAAAAGTAAGCACGATATTGGAGAGGTATCATTTTGGGAAGAGACTGCAGAATGAGGGTGAATCTATTGAAAATTATTTGACAAGTTTACGGAAACTTGCTTCATCTTGCAAATTTGAAAACTTGACGGATGAACATGTGCGTGATCAATTCATGTTAGGTTGTAGTATGGATAAAGTAAGAGAAGAATTGTGGTTACGAGATGACCCTACTCTAGATGAGGTCATTGTTGTGGCTAAAAAGATAGAACACTCATTAAAGTGTGTTGCCATCATAAAAAAGGATAATGTTAAGGAGGTAAAGGTACAAGTGGTTAAAGAACAAGGTGATGTCAAGTTTAAAACAAAAGACAAAGGTCAAATGGATAGGAGTAAAATAAGTAATACTTTATCTGATAAGTCAATGTCTTTTAAATGTTACAGATGTGATAAGTTAGGGCATCTTGCTAATGATAAAAGGTGTCCTGCTCTTAGTCATATGTGCTTGAAGTGTAAAAAGAAGGGTCATTTTGAATTTGTGTGTAAGACTAAGCTTAATTCAAAAGTTAAAATGGTAGAGGTTTATGAAGATGAGCATTCAAGAGAAATGTACAAAGATTTTGAGTGTGGTCAAATAATTTTAGAGATAGGAAATGATAACAACAAGAAAATGTGTCCCACGGATGAAATTTTAGTTGATGGGGAGTTAACTCAGGTCTTGTTTGATTCAGGAGCAAAAATTACTATAATTTCGAATGATTTTTACAACAAGAAATTGAAGCAAAAAGTTGTTCTGTTGAAAGCTGACATAATTCCATTGGCGTATGGGGGAGAACCCATTAAATTACATGGGTACTTTCTGGGATTGATTGAGTACAAGGGAAGATTTGTGTCAGGGAAAATTTATGTTTCAAAAAAGGGTGACAGTATAATTAGCTGGATTCATCAGGGAGATTTGGGGGTTTATCTTGATCCAAATTCTGATCCACCCATTTTGTTAAGAGATGTGTGTACGGTAGAATCTGTACAAGATGAGAAATTGGTTAATGAATTGATGTGTGATTTTCCAAAAGTGTTCAAAAAAGATTTGGGTTGCATGAGAGGTTATCAGCATAAGATAATGTTAAAGGAGAATTCTGTACCGGTTGCCTGTAAAGTCAGGAATGTCCCGTTGGCTGTTAGGTCTGACATGGAGAAGGAGATCATCAAGCTTAAAAATGGTGGTATCATTGAAGAGGTTGAGGGAACGGAGTGGATGGCTCCGGTGGTCGCTGCGCGCAAACCGAATGGTGATTTGCGTCTTTGCATAGATTTACGCCAATTAAATAAGAGTGTGGTTGTGGATAGATATTCTCTTCCTAATATTTCGGAACTCTTAGTTCTTCTGGGTGGTGCTAAGGTTTTTAGCACCCTTGATTTAACTTCAGCTTATCATCAAATTGAATTGGAGCAATCTTGCAGGGACCTTACTGCTTTCATCACGCCGTTTGGTACATTTAGATTTAAAAGAATGCCATTCGGTTTGGTATCAGCTTCATCTGTTTTCCAGCGTGCAATGGAGAAGGTTTTGAAAGGTTTACCGGGTGTCTGCATCTATCAGGATGACATACTTATTTTTGGTGATAATGATAATGAACATGATGACCGCCTCAGATCTGTTCTGTCTAGGTTATCTGATGCTAATCTCACCATTAAAATTGAGAAGTGTAAGTTCCGATCCAATTCTATTGACTATCTTGGGCACAATATTTCAGGTAGTGGGGTCAAACCCAAAGATGATTTGTTGTCTTCTATACGTGGTATGCATTCCCCTACTTCAAAGGAAGAATTGATGAGTTTTTTTGGTTTAATAGAATACTATGGGAAATTCATCATGAACTTTTCGGAGTTAACTGTCAATATGAGAAGTTTGTTAAAGAAGGGTGCTAGTTTCAGATGGACGGATATATGTGAAAGAGAGTTTTCTGATGTTAAGAAGAAGTTAAGTAATGCACCATTTTTGCAAAGTTTTGATACCAAGCTTAAGTCAATCCTTACAACTGATGCTAGTGAGAAGGGGTTAGGTGCGGTTTTGCAACAGGAGAGTCCTCAAGGAATTAAAACCATCTTGTTTCTTTCTAGAGCTTTGAAGGACCCTGAGACAAGGTATTCTGTGGTTGAAAGGGAATCCCTTGCAGTTTTTTGGGCAATCAGAAAACTGAAGAAATTTTTGTGGGGAGTAAATTTCGAGGTGAGAACTGATCATAAACCTTTAGTGGAAATTTTTGAGAAGAAAGGTTTGGATGCTATTTCTAGTCGCATAACAAAATGGATTATAAGCTTGCAAGAATATTCTTTTTCAATCAAGTATATTCCAGGAGTTAACAATAGAATAGCGGATGTCTTTTCACGTTTGGTGTCAAGTGACACTTGTGATGGGGATAGTAATGATCTAAATTATGAGTGGGTGTGTGCTTTGGATGCGGATCATATATCTGAAGAGAAGTGGCGAAAAGCAATGGAACTAGATGTAACTCTTAAAGAGGTTGTGTCTCTTTTATTGGGAAATTGGTCTAGTATTAAAAATGGATCAGAAGATACAAGACCTTTTTGGTATGTGAAAAATGAACTTTCTGTGGATAAGGAGATGTTGTTTCGTGGTACTAAGTTAGTTCCTCCTGTAAGTCTTAGAAAGGACTTGATAGATTTGGCACATGCTACTCATTCTGGTATCTCTAAAACAAAGGAGAGATTACGATTGTCTTATTGGTGGCCAGGAATGGATAAGTTGGTGGAACGAGAAATACGTGAGTGTGTTGCTTGTAATTTGAGTGATAAATCTAAAATTACTAGAGTACAACCTATGATTTTGAGAAGGAGACCAAAGCAACCATGGGAGGATATCGCTTTAGATATTTTAGGTCCTGTGTATAGTAATGGTTCTCAGGTATTTTTATTGGTTGTGATTGACATGTATTCTCGCTGGCCTGAAGTTTTCTTTTTGTACACTGTGGATTCAATTAATGTCATCAAGTGCCTTAAACAGTTGTTTGCAAAGGAAGGATTTCCTAAAAGTATTTTGACGGATAATGGCGTACAACTAGTTTCTAAAGAGATGGAACAGTATTTGTCATCCTGTGGAATCATTCACAAAACATGTTCTCTCTATCATCCCGAAGCTAATGGGATGGTAGAGAGACTCAACAGGGTTTTGAAGGAAACCATTACTTTGGCTAAATCTTTATCTATAGGGTGGAAGGAGGAAGTACTTAAGAAATTAGAGGATTATAGATTGACTCCTCACTCTACTACAGGGAAATCTCCCTTTCTTTTGTTTCGTGGTAGGGTTCCCAATACACACCTGGAACCATTTTGGGTGAATGATTATTGTTTCAATAAGGGGAAAGAACGAGTCTGTGATGAAGAACTGGTTGGAAAAAGAGAAGAAGAGAAAGCATTATTAAGGAAAAATTATTTTGACAAAAAGAATTCAGTCAAAAAGTTGGAAGTGAATGTTGGTGATGTGGTGGTGGTAAAACGTCCTGGTCATGTGAGGAGTGGTAATTCAAAATATTTTGATCCCATGATGGTCATAAAAGTGTTTAAGAATGCGGTTAGAACAGAAGACCATCGGGTGTGGAATCTTAATAGAGTGGTTGTTGTAAGGAGAGGAGGGGTCACCAAGACTGTAAAGGAAAATGCTCAAACTAGTGATGGTTCTACACGTCAGTCTTCAAGATTGGTGAAGAGACCAAGTTATCTTGAAGATTATGTGTAGTGTATAGGTACATATATAAATGTATATGGAAATGCTCAATCTTGAAGATTAGGTGTAGTGTGCAGTTAGATATACAAATGTATTTAATTTGTTGGGGAAGGGAGATGGTGTAGTGTCCTGGTTGATGATTTGTTTATACAGGTTCTCTATGGTTATGCCTATCTGTCATACAAAATGTTTCTATGGTTTTGATGTAGTCAGAGATAGAATGTATATAGGTCATAAGGGAGTTTGGGACAGTTGACTAGGAGCTGTTGCTGTACTGGTGAACTTGTATGGATGGGATCTTATCTTGAAGATTAAACTCTTTCTTCAAATCAACTTTAAACTGGATCTTGACTTTTCATTGAAATATAACACACTGGTCTTGGGAGCTGTGGATCGCCTTCCTCACTGCTTTGCTAGAACGACTCCTGACTGGCGGTCCAGCCTTTACATGTTGGCGAATCCGGTCCCGCGTAGCCGTCAGGGGCGGGGCCTTGCTGCAGGTTAGCTCCGGAATTAAAGGGCCAGAAACCCGGGACTTCTGGAGTCCCAGAATCGTCAATGGCAACATCAGCATCCGGAAGCTGACAATAAGAAAAGGGATTCGCGAGCGGGTTGCTCCATAGGGACGGGAAGGGACGAATCCTGACAGAGACGTTCAAAGTTGTGTGGTGTGGATCCATTTACACAACTTCACCAGGTCCCTCTGATGGATAAGAAACCAAACTCTTGGGGAAAGCTGACTAAGAATGATGTAGGGAGGTCAAGAAAACTTCCAGTGGAAGGTGGAGCGAAAGTCAATAAATGTGTAACAGTGACAAAAGAGGCACCACTGGGTAAAAATGCAAAAATACTAAAACTGTTAAGGAGAAGTTTCCACCCAACTCTGCTTATCAGAGTCATGATCCTGATAGAAGAAAATCTTTGGGTGGTTTAAAGGACACTCCCTCAGCCCATTTAGGTGGTGCTCTTAAGTCAAAGGCACCGCCTTTCTTATTCCTGAGGTTGCAACATAAAAAGAAGAAGCGGCGTACAGATAGCCCACCCCTCAATAGATCCAGACTACTAAGTATATTCACTAGTATTAAAAGATTGAGGAATATTTCTACAAAGGATTTGTCACTGGTTCGTGTTAGGAAGTTTGAAGGAAAAGAACTAACCAGTGTATTTTTTGCATCTGAGGTGTGTCAGCTTTGGCTACAAATGGCATCAGTCTTGTTGAAGTAAGTGAAGCTAGAAATGCATGAAAAGACTGGTAAATTAGGAGAGGGCTCTTGCACCCAGACAACCCCATTTTTATGTGAAAATGGAGGGTTAAAATACAATCAGGTTTCCCTTGCTAGGCAACTAGATGCAGGGCAGAGAACAGGTGTTGGTAGGAGCTGGTAGGAACAATATGGGTTGCAAGAAAAAATTGTTATTATAACGCTCCATAATGTCAGAGCCCTAAACTTGAGAAAACACAACCAGTCTTACCCCACAGAGCTTGATGAGATTAGGAGGAAAAACAGCCATGGTTGTCAGGGGTTTATTCCCTGGGAAGGGGAGGGTCATTCTTCAAAAGATATTTTTAATCGTCATATCACCCCTTGGAGTGGTGGAGGAGGTGAAGACATTGATTGGTAGGAAGCAGGACATCTACTGTCAGGATGTGTCCTCGTATGGAACGTACATGGTATTGAAACATTCATAGAACTGGAACATTTTAGAGAGGTTTTACTGAATTATCATGTACTGTTTCTCCAGGAATCCTGGTTGTTGGAGTGCACTGTTGTGGAGGGGTTTGTTGCCATAGCCCAAAAGGCCAGGGCTTCGTTAAAAGGAAGAGCAGCGGGAGGATTGTTCATTTTGGTCTCTGTACGAAGTAGGAGGAAGGTAACAAAGCTCCAAACTAATTGTGCATGGGTCCATGCATGCGTAATTGATTTGTTTATGAATGTTGAGGGGTTTAAACAAATGATTTGTCTCAACATGTATGTTCCTCCAACTCGCCCCCTTCCCAAGTGTAAACTCCTGAATTTGGTCAATGATGTGAAAAAGTTGTCTTGTGGTTATCCAGACACTTTTTTGCTGTTGGGGGTATTTTAATGAAAGATCAGCTATTAAAAAGTTTTATATGGCTATGAAAGAACTGCAGCTTACGTTATACATCCCGACTGTGTTTTCTTGGAAAGTCCCAGGGAAGGTGAGGGGAAAGGTCCGCTCTGGTTTAGTCCAATTGGATCTGATCAACGTGAATGGTCGGTGCAATGATAATATTCCAGCAGTGAGAACATTTAAATAAAGTAATAGCAATCTACCCGTTGATTATGTGCCGGTCCTAATGCACCAATTTCATAGGGTGAAAAACGTTAGAGTTCTTGACATGGGCTCAGTGACCATCTTGCCCTCAGTTTGGAGTTCAAAGATGCTTTTCTGCCCGGTCCAAATGCCTCTTTGCCCCTAGCGGTAGTTTATCACAAGAGAATGTGTCTTTTGATTACTGAGGATGCACTACAGGCTCTTTCTCTAATCAATTTTGTGCATTTGGACCTTAAAGTAGGTCTAGATGCATTGGATTGGTATGGTAGGTTAATAAGGCAACAAGTAGTCCACTCTAAGTGAGCAAAGAGGGGAATTCACCCAACAATTGGTATGAGAGGCAACAGGACCAGGTGTTTTGATGATAATTGCCGGGAGAATAGAAGAGCTGTAAAAAGGAATAGTTGGCGGTTTATGTCAAATCCAGGTTATACCTGCCTAAGAACAGGCATGGTGGCTGCAAAAATTGCCTACTGAAATGTATGTGCTCATAAAAATAGTGAATTTTATATAGTAAGTTTAGAGATAATGCTAGCTGCCATTGCTGATAATAAGAGAAAGCGTTTCTGGAGACTAGTGAACTCTATAACTCTCTCATCTCCATCTTCCCTAGAGGCCCGAATAAGCGAAGCGAAGATGACTGGTATATTTTCATCTGCTCGCTATACACTGGGGGAAACTCAAAGAATTTGTTTGTGGACTGGGCCAGCTCTGAAATGGAGGCAGGAGTGATTGAATGCACCCAGATGGCAGAAGGGCTGTCTGAAATAATTAGTAATATTAAAGTCTCCAGGGCTGGTGGTCGGTATGGGTTACCATTAGTGGTATGTAAGAAAGGTCCTGGAAACTGGGGACTCATTTTGAGTGGGTTTTTTCAATAGGTAACTCACACAGGCATTCTCCCAGACTCGTGGAAAGGAGCCATAGTGAAGCCCATTCAAAAAAAGGCAAACAGCATCAGCCCTCTAATTATCGTCTGATTTCCCTTCTCTACGTCTCTCTAAACTCTTTGCGCAAACATTATTAAAACATCTGGCGGCCCGGGCTTTTGACACCGAACTGATCCCTGTGGAGCAAGGAGGCTTCAGACCAAAGCACTCACTGATGGACCATTGTTTCTCGCTGTGGGGAGGTGCAAGGAAGGCAATGGAATCAGTAGGTGGCCTTTGCTTCTCCTTTGTTGAATTCAGAGCGGCTTTCAACAGCGTAAACATAGGATGTACACTGTGGTGAAAACTTCAGCAGTGGAATATATCTGGAGCCTTCTTAGATCTTGTGATGAAGCTTCATAGAGATAAGTGGGTCCAAGTCGACCTGGATTGGCGCAGCAACCTATTGCGGAAAATTCCAGTAGTTAATGGCTTACGGCAGTGGTGTGTGTTGGCACCCCTGCTGTATAATTTGGTCATTGTGGATCTCCCCTTGACATTAAGTTGTACTCGTAGTTATTCCTCAAAGAGAGAGGGTAGGTACATTAGTTGACTTATGGATGCGGACAATTTGGTGGTAATAAACCTTACGCCTATAGGGCTCCAACTGAAACTAAATGCCATGAATTCTTATTGTCTTGAAAACAAATTAACGATAAATGCTGACAAGACAAAAACACTGTTTTTCTCTAGAAAGAAAACGAAATTAACTAGGGTTTTAGGAGATGAGTGGCTGGGGCAGGTCAGAGAGTATAAGTATCTGAGTATGATCTTCACTGATGATGTGATCGTACGTATGGCAGCTACACCTTTGAGATAGCAACAAAGAAGGGTACAAAGTTCCTCGTGTACAGTAGCGGAGAAGAGCAGGTGAGAGAGTATCTCAACTGATCAATGATAAGAGAGACCAATCAGAAGAAAACGAGGGAAATTTCCCTTGTTGGAACTAGTGCTCTCACACACCCAGCAAGCTAGGTGTCATGCTTCATCATATGAGCACTGCCCCTCGTCAAGTCGGCGCTGCAATCCTTGACGGGCTCCCGAAATCGGGGCTCTTTGTCGGGGATCTTTTGTTCCTGCCGAAGGTGCTTGGGGGTGAGGGGCCTAGTGTGAGGTGATGTAGCAGAAAAGTGGATTTAAAAAGGGGGTCAGTTGGTCCTACTTAATTTTTTATTCCAAAGGTCAACTGCCCTGTTAAAAATGTGTAGAGTGGCTATATGCTAGGAGTTAGGTATCTAGACATGAGCTCTACTCTATATGATCAACATGTTTCTTGCCATTAGAGTCAGGAGGATCAAGGCAATTCATCAGGATCAAGATAAGGCTGTCTACAATAATACGTGGTAAAGTGACATCTACATACCACTTCCTATGGTTTGTACCTAAAAGGGTTGCTACTGTTGTTAGCAACGGTGCTGGCGGCTAAAAGAGGACACCGATTGGGTCCGACGTGAATTCACGTACAGGCAAACGACCTACCCAAACCGCCAGCTACACCTTTGAAACATTAAGTAAAGTTATTCAGGGCAAATTAATCCCTCGAGCAAAGGTCCTGGCAATGGATAGATGGGTCTCATGGGAAGGCCTTGTAGGTAGGTTTTTGAAGTTGCTCCTCGATCTACGTAAAAATTTGATTGTTCAAGCTGTATGGCGGGAGCTGAGATTTATTGGCTGGAATGCTCTTGCGAATGCCAGAGCTTTAGGTTTTTATTTTTCAAGTAAAAATGGAGCTCCTGTTTTTTAAGCTGTTGGTTCTAATTTTACCTGAGATATTGTCAGTTCTCTCCGGAAAGAGGAATTCTGTGATGATAATGTTGAAGCAACTGGGAGTCCCAGATATGCAAACTGTGCAAATCAGCCAAATAAACAGCCCCCTCAGGCAATATGCCATTGAAACCAGTTGAAGGAAGGATCTTCAGTATCTTAAGGGTAAGAGCTCAGTTATTCCCTTCCTAGCTTCAGAAGAGAGCATGAACCCTTTTCAGTATTTGTACAAAATTCCCGATACGTTTTTAAGAAATTAAATTCTGCGGCTGAGGGTAGGTGTTGACCCCAGTTGGCATTTACTGTGGCTAAAAACAGAAATAGCAGAGAATCATGGTCAATCAATCAATCAATCAAAACATTTATATAGTGCACTACTCACCCGGAGGGTCTCAAGTCGCTGGGGATGGGGGGTCCGCTACTGTTCGAACAGCCAGGTCTTGAGCTGCTTCCTGAAGGCGAGGTGGTCCTGGGTCAGGCGGAGGTGGGTCGGGAGGGAATTCCAAGTCTTGGCGGCCAGGTAGGAGAAGGACCTTCCTCCTGTTGTGGCTCTTCGAAAGCAGGGGACGGTGGCGAGGGCGTGGCTGGTCGACCGAAGCTGGCGGATGGGAGTGTAGAAGTTGAGGCGGCTGTTGAGGTATCTTGGGCCTTGGTTGTGTAGGGCTTTGTGAGCGTGGGTGAGGAGACGGAAGGTGATTCTCTTGTTGACCGCGAGCCAGTGCAGGTCTCTCAAGTGTCCGGAGATATGGCTGTGTCGGGGGATGTCGAGGATGAGTCTTGCTGAGGCGTTCTGGATCCGCTGGAGTCTCTTCTGGAGCTTTGCAGTGGTTCTGGCGTAGAGGGCGTTGCCGTAGTCAAGTCGGCTGGTGACGAGGGCCTGGGTGACCGTCTTCCTGGTCTCGGTGGGGATCCACCGGAAGATCTTACGTAGCATGCGCAGGATATTGAAGCAAGACGAGGAGACGGTGTTGACTTGTCTGGTCATGGAGAGGGAAGAGTCCAGGATGAAGCCCAGGTTGCGTGCGTGGTCTGTTGGTTTGGGTGCGCTGCCCAGGGCGGGGGGCCACCAGGAGTTGTCCCAGGCGGAGGGTGAGGAGCCCAGGATGAGAACTTCCGTCTTGTCTGAGTTCAGTTTCAAGCGGCTGGTCGTCATCCACTCAGCTACGTCTGTCATCCCTTCGTGTAGGTTGGCTCTGGCGGTGGCAGGGTCCTTGGTGAGGGAGAGGATCAGCTGAGTGTCGTCGGCGTAGGAGATGATGTTGAGGTTGTGTTGGCGTGCGATGGCTGCGAGGGGGCTCATGTAGACATTGAAGAGGGTGGGGCTGAGCGAGGAGCCCTGAGGAACGCCGCAGATGACTTCGGTGGCTTCTGATCTGAATGGGGGCAGGCGGACTCTCTGTGTCCTCCCGGCGAGGAAGGAGATGATCCAATCCAGTGCCTTCTCCTGGATTCTGACGTTGCTGAGGCGCTGCACTAGGGTGCGGTGGCAGACAGTGTTGAATGCTGCGGAGAGGTCCAGGAGGATGAGGGCCGCTGTTTCTCCGTTGTCGAGCAGAGCTCGGATGTCATCGGTGACCACGATGAGGGCGGTCTCGGTGCTGTGGTTGGCCCAGAAGCCAGACTGCGAGAGGTCGAGGGATCCGTTCGTCTCGAGGAAGGCGGCCAGCTGCTTGTTGACGGTCTTCTCGATGACTTTGGCCGGAAACGGGAGGAGCGAGATGGGGCGGTAGTTTTTGAGTTCGGTGGGGTCCGCTGTTGGTTTCTTCAGCAGAGCGCTGAGTTTGGCGTGCTTCCAGCTCTCAGGGAAGGTTGCGGTGTTGATGATGTCCCGCAGGTGGGGTGCGATGACAGTGTCGGCCTTGTTGAGGACGTGGTGAGGGCAGGGGTCGGTTGGAGATCCGGAGTGGATGGTGTTCATCGTGCGGATGGTGTCTTCAGTGCTGATCGGGGTCCAGGTGCGGAGTGGGGTGGTGGGGGGCATCGGTGCGGTCGTGGAGAGCGTTGGTTGAGTGCTGAAGCTGTTGTGAATGTCAGCGATCTTGTTGTGGAAGTAGGAGGCGAGGGAGTTGCAGAGGTCTTGAAATGGGGTGATGTCGTTGTTTCCTGCGTTGGGGTTGGAGAGCTCTTTAACGATGTTGAAGAGTTCCTTGCTGTTGTGTGCGCTGTTGTCCAGTCGTTCCTTGAATGCATTTTTCTTGGTGGCGTGGATCAGTTAATGGTGTTTTCGGGTGGCGAGCTTGAGGGTGGTCATGTTGTCTGGTGTCGGGTCTCTGCGCCAGGCTCTCTCGAGGGCTCGGCAGTTCTTCTTGGAGCTCTTGAGTTCGTCGGTGAACCAGGGTGCTTTCTTGCTGCCGGGTCTGCTAGGGGGGGTCCTCAGTGGGGCGAGGTCGTCTGCGCAGCTGCTGATCCATTTTGTGAGGTTGTCGGCGGCCTGGCTGGGGTCCGCTGAGCTGGTAGGGGGGTGCTGGCTCAGGGATGCGGCGAGCTGGTCGGCTATGATCTTGTTCCAGCTTCTGCGTGCGACTTGTTGCTGGTGGTGGTGGACCGTTGTTCTACTGAAGCTGAAGTGGATGCAGCTGTGGTCCGTCCAGTGGAGTCCGGTGGCGTGGCTGAAGGCGATGTCCTTGCTTGATGAGAAGACGGGGTCGAGTGTGTGTCCGGCGTAGTGGGGGTGGTCACCAGCTGCTTGAGACCGAGGTTGGCGAGGTTGTCCAGCAGGGTGGCGGTGTTGCGGTCGTTGTTGTTCTCCAGGTGGAAGATGAGGACCCCGAGGAGGATGTAGTCGGCGGAGGGGAGGGTGTGAGGGCTGATGAAGTCGGCGATGTCTTCGCTGAATTGTGTGCGTGGTCCCTGGGGTCTGTAGATGAGGGTGCCTCTGAGGGTGGTCTTGGGGTCGGTGTGGATCTGGAAGTGCAGGTGTTTGGCGGTGGTGAGGGTGTCGTCGGAGTTGGTCGTGATGTGGATGGTGTTCCTGTGGATGATGGCGATACCTCCTCCCGTCTGGTTGCCGCGGTCCCTCCGGGTGATCTTGTATCCGTCCGGGATGGCGATGGCGATGTCGGGTGCAGAGGAGGCGTTCATCCAGGTTTCCGTGAGGAATGCGACGTTTGGTGATGTGGTGTCGAGGAGGTTCCAGAGTTCGACGGCGTGTCTGTGGACGGAGCGGGTGTTGAGCAGGATACACTTCAGATGGTTGCTGCTGGTGCTCGGCTTGGCGGGTGCGGTGCAGGTCCGGATGCAGGTGACCTCGCAGGAGTGGCAGCTGAAGGGTCCGTGGGTTCGTCTCGGGGTGGCTCGGTAGCATCCCGGGATCCGCCCGGTGTTGAGTGCGTTGAGTTCGGTGGTGGTGTAGGTCCGGCGGGGGGGCTGGCGTCTGTGGGGGCCAGGGGTCCTGGCACTGGGCGCGGTCCAGGCGTGGATGGGCGCAGACGGGCTTACCTTTGGCGCGCCTTCGGCGCACAGTCGGCGCGCCCGCTGCGCGTCAACGCTGCGCGTATGCACGGTCGCCATTTATGGCGAAGTGGGAGGGAGGGAGGAGCAGCTGGGAGGCGGGAGCGGGGAGGGCACAGAAGGTAAAGGGGGCGTGGCCGCATGCAGGTGGCGGGAAGCGGTGAGCGGGGCGGGGGGCACAGGGGCACAGAGAACGGCACAGAACAACGATAAGGCACACACTATGGGAAACAGGCAGTCAATATGGGGGACAGTACAAAATGGCAAAAACGGGAAAAAGCAGCACAAGAGTAAATCACGCGCAAGATATTACGGCGGGGGGCGGGGTCGACGGGGCGGTCTCAGCGAGGCTGAGGACAGCAGCGGGGGAACGCACACGCTACAGCTGGTGGCCGTGCAGCGCGGGGGTGTCCTGAGGTCAGGTCACACTCACCTGCGCTGCACGGTCACCATTTATGGCCAAGTGGGAGGGAGGGAGGAGCAGCTGGGAGGCGGGAGCGGGGAGGGCACAGAAGGTAAAGGGGGCGTGACCGCACGCAGGCGGCGGGAAGCGGGGCGCGGGGCGGGGGGCACAGGGGCACAGAGAACGGCACAGAACAACGATAAGGCACACACTATGGGAAACAGGCAGTCAATATGGGGGACAGTACAGAATGGCAAAAATGGGAAAAAGCAGCACAAGAGTAAATCACATGCAAGATATTACGGCGGGGGGCGGGGTCGACGGGGCGGGCTCAGCGAGGCTGAGGACAGCAGTGGGGGAACGCACACGCTACAGCTGGTGGCCGTGCGGCGCGGGGGTGTCCTGAGGTCAGGTCACACTCACCTGCGCTGCACGGTCACCATTTATGGCCAAGTGGGAGGGAGGGAGGAGCAGCTGGGAGGCGGGAGCGGGGAGTGCACAGAAGGTAAAGGGGGCGTGGCCGCACGCAGGCGGCGGGAAGCGGGGGGCGGTGGGCACAGGGGCACAGAGAACGGCACAGAACAATGATAAGGCACACACTATGGGAAACAGGCAGTCAATATGGGGGACAGTACAGAATGGCAAAAACGGGAAAAAGCAGCACAAGAGTAAATCACACGCAAGATATTACGGCGGGGCGGGGTCGACGGGGCGGGCTCAGCGAGGCTGAGGACAGCAGCGGGGGAACGCACACGCTACAGCTGGTGGCCGTGCGGCGCGGGGGTGTCCTGAGGTCAGGTCACACTCACCTGCGCTGCACGGTCACCATTTATGGCCAAGTGGGAGGGAGGGAGGAGCAGCTGGGAGGCGGGAGCGGGGAGGGCACAGAAGGTAAAGGGGGCGTGGCCGCACGCAGACGGCGGGAAGCGGGGAGCAGGGCGGGGGGCACAGGGGCACAGAGAACGGCAAAGAACAACGATAAGGCACACACTATGGGAAACAGGCAGTCAATATGGGGGTCAGTACAGAATGGCAAAAACGGGAAAAAGCAGCACAAGAGTAAATCACACGCAAGATATTACGGCGGGGGCGGGGTCGACGGGGCGGGCTCAGAGAGGCTGAGGACAGCAGCGGGGGAACGCACACGCTACAGCTGGTGGCCGTGCGGCACGGGGGTGTCCTGAGGTCAATGGCCTTATACGCGAGGTAGGAAATGCTCAGTGAGTCATTTATTGATCGATTGCCTATTTCTTCTTGAGGAAAGATAATAGGATTCTCTGACATGTCTTCAAAAAATTTGGGATACAGTCGAGAGAAATGGGTCTAAATTTGATATGTGGCCTTAGATATCAGGATGTAGTCACTGCTACATGCCAATATTTGCGCAAAGTTATATATTCTTGTTTTTCACCCATTAGTGTTCTTTTAGTTGTGACAAGTTGCTATACATATTGCACTTTATAATGTTTTTATTGAGTAAAATAATTGCTAAAATATTTTTAATGGATGTGTGATTTTTGGGAGGTTGACTTTTGAAAGAGGTAAAGTGTGAGAGAATTATATGTTTATATTGCTGTATACCTTGTAAACCAAAGCTATTTATAGGGCTAACTTATTTATCTTACAGTAGTAGTAGTAGTGTAATACTTAGTGTATGAGATTGTAAGTTATTTACATTAATGGATTGGGAAATGTGCAATATTTCTGTAAGAATGTATTTCTTGCAATAAAGTATTTTTTTACTTGACTTGAACATGTGAATTCATAAGAGGAGCATTCTTCAGAAAACATTTTTTATGGACTCAATTTCACCAATGGTTCTTTAACAAAATATGCCCAGGAATAAAATAAGCCTTTATTGTGATTCATTTGCAGCACCTGCATCAATTTTTTGTATTTCCTTCCTTCTTTCTACTTTCTTTCATTCTTTCTTACTTTCTTTCCCTCTTGCCTTCTATCTCTCCTTCTTTCTTTTCAAACTTTCTTTCATTCTTTCTTACTTTCTTTCCATCTTGCCTTCTATCTCTCCTTCTTTTTTTTCAATCTTTCTTTCTTGCCATGTTTCTTCCTTTTTCTTCTTTCCTTCTTTTTATATCTTTATTCTTTTTCTTTCTTTAAGGTAAGAATTTGGCAGGCAATGGTAGAATGATTGGCTTTTTTAGGTTTGTGTTAGGTAAGACCTTTTGAATATACTAAAATTAGGTGTATGGCATTATTCCTTATTGGGGTTTTCAGCCACTCTTCATCCATTTGTCTTTGGTTGTGTCATTCACATTTTCTCCAGCGCACTCGGGCATGCATCAAGGGGCAATGAGTCAGCCCACTTCAGCCATTGGCTGATTTCCCTATGGGTTACTGCAGCTCCCCTTTTACAATGAACACATCCATAAACAAAGTAGTTCCCTTCAGTCTTAGGGAGGACTACTTGAAATTGTGCTTTTGTAGGGGGATTATAACCATTTTTGTCTTCAGTCAATGTGTATTTTGAAGAATAATGAATGCCCAGCAGCTTCCTCAGAAATAAAGATATGCAGAAACCATGAGGATACAAAACAAGAAATGGCAAAAGACTGGCAGACAACACAAGACCCATTGATTTTGCGAATGCTTTCTGTTTCTGGAAAAAAAAAATTATCTGTGGAGAAAGTCCTTCCACTACACTTCTATGAAGATGATGTTGTTTTGCTCAGCTTGGGGCACATTTACACACATTTCCAGGGGTAAGGGTTAGAGGGAAGTTTATGAGTGACCACACACTGACATGCTTGGAACACCCTTTCACACTACAGTCTCAAATGGCAATTCTGTGGACTAACATTATCCAGGAGTAACTTGATTCATGGTTTCTGGATAACTTTTTATTAATTTATGATAGCCGTAATGCTGACACTTTCACTTGTAAATGTTATTTCCAAATGCACATAGAGTACTGAATTAGGACCATTGTCTTTAAACTGCTTTTATGATTACAGTACTTACCAGGTATATTCGAAAATGTCAGCCTAAATGTTCATGCCTTTTTTCGTAAAACAAAGTTATTTGTATTGTTGATCCCTTCCACCCTGTGCAGTTTGAATTGCTTTGTAGTCCAGCCAACAACAGGGTTTGTTAATTGGTTTCAATAATGTAGGAATCATTACCCTGCCAGTCTAATTTATCACGGTTTGCAGGGCTGTGTCTTCAGAAGTAAAGCATGGAAACAGTAAATGACTGGAATTAGAGAAATCTTCTCTCATTCAAACAATTGCAACCATTGAAATACAGATTTATAAATTGTATGCGTTTCGAGGCCTTGCGATTTCTTTACAAAACAATTTTTTTTTTTTTATAACACTTTAGGCCTGAATGATATTCTTTGTTCTGGTGCTTTTGTATAATAACGTTAGCCTCCCCAATGTCCTCAAAACCCTTTGCTCTTGTGGGCGCCACTGAAGCCCACGACCCCATGTGCCCTAATTATTTGGCGCTGGGAACAATTAGCAGACAACTATGGGGCATATCAGCAAGGGCCGGCGATAATTATCTCTCAGCGCTCTTAGCGTGAGGATAATTATCGCCGGCCAACTCTGAATTTTATCGCAGAGATAGCGTGCTATTACCAACACTTATCTCCAAAGCGATAAAATTCAGAGCGCTAACAGCCAAAAGTGAGATTATCGCTGGAAATTCAGCGATAATCACTCAACTTTTGGCGATAGCTTGCTGATAGGTCCTCACATACTTAGCCCTGATATCCACCTTCCATAGGATATCATGGCTAAGTCAGTTTCAAAGCAGGCGTAAGGAAAGTAGCGATAACAGGTTATCGCTACTTTTCTTGTCGCTATGCTGCTTTGAGTGAGGCTTGATAATAGGAGAAATGTCGCTTAGCGACCTTTCTCCCGTTATCCTGGGGAGGAATGCAAAGATGGGCGTTAAGGGAAATGGCAATCAGGCAAGGTTTCATGCGATAGTGTGACCTTCCTGATAAGGCGATATAATTATCGCCGCTTTTCATCCGAAAACGGACGCAAAAGCGGCGATAATTTTTTATCACCTGCTTGTTGATATGCCCCTATATTTCTAAAGTATTGTTCCAAGAGGACGGCTTAACCAGCGATAAAAGAGAAACAGTTTTTAATATAGCTGTAACTCACTTGAGTTAGATCATGACAACATCTCTATCTTCTGGCCTTAGCAACCATGTGATGCTTTTGTGGCAGTGATGTATGCTCGTTTTTGATCCAGTGTATATGCCAGGTTCAAGAGATTCAGGGCATATCTCACGCTGAGACTCTTTGTTATGTTGTCTTAATGAGATTAAAAGATAGGGGTTAGTTGCAACTTTGTTTAGTCAGATTTAATTTTATTACCTTACCTGTCAGAGTTCCTTTGGTGTTGGCATACTGGTGTGAACTGGCGGCATGTTTGGCAGGCCCTTTTTTTTCCTCTTAGGTTTCCCTGCTGCAAGAGTATATGTTCATTTCAGCACAACTCTTTCTTTTAGTATTTCAACCCCTTTATCAACTCTTCTTTTGTGATTAAGAAAGGGAGGAGGGTGACACTCTTGTCAGTATGTATGAGGCATTACACACAACCTGAATTTTGAGAGATTGTTTGATAAATGTCACGGCCGAGCAGTAGGACGTGGAGGGGCAAATGAGGACATGGGTACCATCAGCACATGTAGATTTAGAAATTATGCAATAGAATAAACATGTACCTCTGTCGAATGCAAATCTGCAGGGATTTTTGGAAAAAGAGTATGTACATTTATTGTCTCCTTTATAGCAGCTAGAAAGTTCTGGAAACCCCTTGACAGAGCATATACCTCCAGCCACTGCTACTGTGCACGTTGAACTATCAGATGCTGAGATATGTAGGCCATTTAGTACCTAAATGTGAACGGAACAGACTGCTGTATTGGGTTTACCTCCCTAAAACAGACTGCAACTCACAATTAGGTTTAGAATCACCAGCTTACTACATCATTATGTACCATAAACCTTCTACTCAGTTTGGTCAAATAAAGTCAGCCTATGTCAAAAAATCTCTAATTTCTTCTCTTTTGCCTCCTTTGTACTCCTGAGATGCACACCCTCCTCATTATAGTACAGAGTGCTGCCATTGTGAATGTTACAACAGCATTTTGGATAAGCTTTTAAGCTTTACACAGGTTTATCACCTGGTTCAACTTGCCGGAACTTTGCACACGCTGTTGGCTGCATTTGAAATTTTCAAATGCTTAGAACATAAGGATGGCGGATCCATAATTAAAAACTGCATTTAGGAAATAGAAATCTAAATTAAAAAATATGAACTCAGTAAACATTCAGTGCACTATACAATTTTAACAAAATATAGTTTAGCAACACTTCATACACCGCATAAGCTAATAGTATGAATGGGTTGCTACTCACAAAATGTTTGCATATCAGGCCCAAAAAGTGGAAAGCGTCAACACTGTGATGGTACTGGGGATCAAACGGTACTTGATAACAATTCTGCTACATTGGCCTGTTGAGAATCAGCATCTATGCATTTTTGGGTTGCCCACACAGACGTGTTTTGTTAAAAGGGTGGTCTTTAAGGATCAGCAAACAAAGCAAAAGTGCTGCAAAAAGTATTACAAGTTTCAAATTAAGTGTTACTTAGTGCTGACCCCCTACCAGTGTAAAGAGACAAGAAGGCTTTAGGAAAAAATAAAAAATCCAGAGACAAAGCCCATAAAATTAACTAATATCAAAAACAATTTGGATGAACTATTGAAACGTCATAGCGCCTTTAGGCCTTTTGAAAGTTTGCAATAAGGGCACAAGACACTGACTGGCATCATGTATTCTTCAATACTGCATAACGCTTCACTCTTTATTCTGTTGGCATTCTGTATGACCCTGGTCAACATTAGTACAATTTGCTCAGTCAGTCAATAAACCTTTTTTGGCCCTCAGGCCATAAAAGTACATACAAGAAAATGACATTTCATTCATGACAGCAGTAAATACTAAAAGCACACATAGAGTAATAAAGATCCATAAAACATATCATAAAATAGAAAAAAGGAAGACACTTCAAGATTAAGACAATTTCTACTGTTATACATCATCAGACCTGAATAAAAACCCCATCTAAAATACAGAGGTGATTCAACATAAAGATCAACAAACCTAAAAATCCCAGTTTAAATGATGGGGAACGAGGAGGGATTATACTGAGGGTATCTGTTTCTTACTCTCAAAGCAAGATTGACAAAATGTTCCACAGCCACAAATATCTCCATATTCTCCAGGTTTCAAAAACGTACAAAAGCCCAACCTGTAAGAGTTGGTATTAAAGGAACAGACGCTAGGGGACAAAAAACGTTTCCTGGTATGGATGTACACGGTTCAAAATACACTAAGGTGCACCGTGCTTTGTTGTGCAATAATATTGCATGGGTGCCTCAGCAAAAAAGATCCTCAGGCTACATTTCTAGGTACCGTAAATAACAAAAAAGAGAGGAGTGCAGGAATAACTTTAAGTCCATACATTTTTACTCCAAACTCAAGAAATGTGTCTGACAAGCCATTTAACATAATTATGGCAACAATTCTTCGAAAGACTCACAGAGCCATATCATTCAGCAGTCAGCACCTCTTTGTTGGCGTTATTTTATTTCCTTTTTGTTATTATTTGTTTTTTCTTTTTACTAGACAAACAAAAATTTACAAAACATGACTTTAAATCACAAATACATAAACAAAATTGTATACACAACTGTCACTCTTGACCTTTCGAAGACATATTCATGCATCTCTTTTTGCATAAGTTGTTGGTACAATTCACCTATCATATAAATTTGAAATCCAACCACAATTATACATAGTAAAGACTACAGTCTTTTCTAAAGCTTTTTAATTAAGTCCCGTAATGAAATGTAATTAATTCCTCTTTCATATCAGTGGATTGTTCTTTCCCCCAGAAGGGAAAATTAGTCAATGTGTTTCCACCTTCAAACTATTTAGGACCTCATCGGGACCCGCAAAAAAAGGGGGATGACCACATTTTTCTACAATTTGAAAAAACATATATCAATCATCATATTTTTATTTAGACACAAAGTTCAACTTATAACAAGCATTTGCAATGCAATAGGTCTCGCATTGTAAATGACAATGCCTTTTATTTATGCAGTTTGAAAAGCTGGAAGCGGAGCTTAAACACGCACTTTGTACTTCTAGTCCCTGCTTACGAGAAGCAAGGCTGGCAGTAAAAGAGGCGCAGTTATTGCCAGATTTTCATCTCGTAAGCAAGGACTACATGTACAAAGAGCGCCTTCGCAGGTTTTCAAAACATACAAATAAAATACATTCACCCTTATGCATCAAGCCAAAATCCAGTCGTTAAAATACCGAATCGTTAATAGCTCCCGATATTGAGGTAAAAATACCCAATCCCAATGCATCAACCCAAAACCTGAGCAAATAACGAATCGCAAAATAAATAACCGCGAAATACCGAATCGCTAATACCCAAAATGCTAATTTACCGAATCGCTATATACCGAATTAGCAATTACCGAAATCACTATTAGCTCCCGGAAACTGCCAATAGCAAATAACGAGTCGCACCCCAATGCAACAAAACTCGCTAATAACGAAAATCCCAATAATCGCTATTTTGCAAGAGCTAAATAAGGGGAATCCAAACCTGGAGGTAAAGTGGGAAAAAAAAAAAAAAGTAAATACAAAAAAAAAAAATACATGTGCGAATGCTTGAGGCAATCACCAAACCCTTAAATGTGGCCCAGGACACCCTGTTGGCTCCCACAAAATGGCTGCCCTCTACGTGCTTGCAAGGAGGATGCGGATCAATGCAGCAGGACAGCGCAGGAGAAGGGTCCAGGAGCGAGTATACAGACTGCGCATCACCTTGCTCGGGCAGAATGAGGACGAGGTGTACCAGAAGTACCGCCTCAATCGTGCCATGATCATGCGCCTGATTGCAGACCTGGGACCATTACTGCAGCACCAGACACACAGGACAAATGCTATCCCTGCGCACGTTCAGGTCCTATGCAGCCTGCACCTACTGGCCTCAGGGAGTTTCCAGGGGGTAATTGCGGTGGCCGGAGGTGTGTCACAAAGCGCACTGTCACGCTTCTTCAGGAGATTCCTAGATGCCATGCTGACAATGCTACACACACACATCAGCTTCCCCCAACCCCACAGCAGTTGGACCGCACCAAACAGGCAATCTACCAGGTGGCACAATTCCCACATGTGATTGGATGCATCGACTGCACGCATATCCCCATATGTCCTCCCGCAGCAAATGAGTACATATTCCGGAACCGCAAGTCATACCACTCGATCAACGTGCAGGTTGTGTGCGATGCCAATAACGTCATAACGGACCTAGTGGCACAATTCCCAGGGAGCACACACGACTCCTACATCCTCCGCCACAGTGGAATGCACAGGCGACTAATCAACGGAGAATTTGGAGAGGGACTCCTGCTAGGTACGTAGAACTACGCTTCCCCACCCCAACACCACACATGTATGTACATCACCAATGCTAAGTCTATGCTCCTATCTTCTGGGTGACAGTGCCTACGCCCTGCGTGAATACATACTCACCCCATACTTAAATCCTGCAACCCCGCAGGAACATCGCTACAACGCTGCACACATCAGCACCAGGAATGTGATAGAGCGGACTTTTGGGATTCCCAAGAGCCGCTTCCGAATCCTCCACAAGACTGGCGGCGCCATGCTATACCAACCTGAAACATGCTGCCGGATAATTGCTGTATGTGCAATGCTGCACAACATTGCCACCAGAAGGGGGATACCCATAGAGGTGGACAGGGATGACGACCACCGGGATGACCAACCACCCGCCCAACAACGACAGGCACACATCCCAAACACAGCAGAGGGCCATAGGAGGCGGACATACATAATGCAAAATCATTTTTGAAACATGGGAAAATGAGACATTACAAGTTAGTATGTGGTGCAACTGTTTAATGCACAGTAGCACTGAGAATTGTGCAACAAAACTAGCATTGTAAATCATGCTCTGATTGCATTCATGTAAATAAAAGGTGCCTTAAAGTCAGGCCTGTGCATACACAATAATTGGATGGCCATGGTTGCCCCACCATGGTCCTGCATGCATGTCCAACTGTCTAGTGGCGCTTGCCACGTACCCCAAGCCTCCGCTCAGGTGTATCCAATGCCTCACCACGGCCTGTCCCCGTGGAGGCACGCGAACTGCGGCGCCTGGTGCTGGCCTCTGCCAGTGACACGCTGCTGACACTGGAGGCAGCCTCACTTGTGTCATCCCCTCCCAATGCAGCAGCACTGCATGTGCTGCTCTGAAGGTGTTCCACAGCAGTGGTGATGTGTCCCAGTGACTTAGCGACATCCCCGCAGAAGTGCCCAAGGTCCACCTGCAGGGAGACTGTGCGGCGTGCCAACACAGCGGTGCTGTTGCTGTGCCGTTGTATGGCCTTGGTAGCGGCGGCGGAATGCAACATTAGCTGCCGGTTACTCCTCCTCTGGGACTCATGGCCCTCCCTCATGGCACGGGTGAGCTCATGTACCTCCTCCCTGAGCTGAGCATTGCCCTCAGCAACCGCAGTGGTCTGGTCCCTGACCGCCGTGCCCATGTCCCTGACCGCCGTGCCCATGTCGGTGACTGCTGCAGTCATGGCGCGCATCTCCCTCGCAAGGCGCACGATATTGCAGCTAATGCTAGCCACATGTCGTCCCTGCAGGCGCTGTGTACGCAGCATCCTCTCCTCGATTGCAGAGGTTGTTGGGACATCCTGTTCTGCTGAGGAGACGGAACTGCGGCGAGCCCTGTGACGCCGTGCGTGTCTTGAGCCTCCAGGTGGTGCAGCAGGTGGTGTGGATGTGCGCTGCCTGGGTGCCAATTGCGGGGGGGGTGTTACCATCTCCTGCAAGGGCGCAACTTGGTGCCTGTGCCTCTGCGGTATTGTGGCTGTACTAGCTGCAGCCTGTTTTGCTGGTGCCGTTGCTTGTGGCGCTGTTGCTGGTGCCTTGGCTAGTGGCGCTGGTGCTGGTGCCTTAGCTTGTGGCACTGGTGCTGGTGCCGTTGATTGTGGCGCTGGTGGAGGTGGTGCTGGTGGGGTGGCAGGTGTTGGCGATGCGTGCGCATCCTGCGCTGTCTCCTGGTCTGACTCGACGGGTGTCTCCGAAATGATCAGCTGGTCGCTGTCGTCAGAGTCCCCAGGTGATGCATCTGTGTGTGAAACAGTGCATGGTTAGTGGGATGATTACACCTACATAGTGTTGTACCCATTAATGTCCCTCTGTGGTCCAACAAATGAACAGTCTCCATCCATGTACAACTGATGTGGTGTATGCTCATTGGATTTACGCCTGTACATGCACACTGGGCTGACTAGACTACAACTCCCAAGATGCACTAGTGTCATGTGTGGAGCTGTCTGTGCCAGAGCTGCAGACAGAGTGAGATTGGGCTGGGGGCATGGGTATGGATTTACGCTATGCTGGGTGTGGCACAGGCATGCATCTTACCTTGGGCACTTGTGGCTGCGCCAGACGTGTCCATCTGGGTCACACCCACGACGGCTTCCCGCTCTATCGTCCCTTCCACAAGGTCCTCCAGGGCTGTGTTGGATGGTGCTGTAGATGTGCCGCCTCCAGTCCTGCTAGCCTCCCGGAGCCTCTCCGCAATCCTCTCTTTGGCGCGCTTCCGCAGGTCATACCACCGTTTTTTAAGGTCGTCGATGCTGCGGGTAGTGACGCCAACCGCATTCACCCTCTTACGGATGCGCAGCCAGATGCGCCGCTTCTCTGTCTCAGGCACCTTGAGGGACAGCTTGCCAAAGAGGCGGTCGTGTTTGCTGGAGACTCCCTCGATGAGGTACTCCAGCTCCCTGTCCGAAAACTTCTTCTTGCGCTTGCGTGCAGATTCTGCGCTGGATGGCACTTTCTGCGCCATGATGGTTGTCTGATGTGATTTGCAGAATCGGTGTGGCCTCACTCTGCACAGGCAGTCTTTCTTCCCAGCTCCTGTCTGCTCCTCTGTCGAGGCTATGTGGGTGGGGCAGCAGTATTTCCTGGTTGGTGATGTCATCTGCACGTTCCCGGCGCGACGCGGCAATTTGCGATTTCGCTATTACCGATTCGGTAATAGCTAACTCGGTATTACCGAACTCGCTATTAGCTAATTCGGTTTTACCGAACTCGCTATTTGCTAGTGAGGCCGTTTGCGTGCCCCGCTATTAAGGAATCGGTAAATTTAGCGATTTTTAAGGAATCGCTAAATTTTACCGAATCTGTTGATGCATGCCAATTACCGATTCCTTAATGGCGATACCTTATTTTTCGCTATTAAGGAATCGGTATTCGTTTGGTTGATGCATATGCCGCATTGTCATTTTCAAAGCTAATAGCTCAAACGCTCACAAATGCGAGACCTATTGCATTGCAAATGCTTGTTTTAGGAGTCTCCAGCCTAGAGGGACAGGGAAAATAAAGTCCTTGGATTTATTTTTTCCCAAATCTCCCTCTTTGTAGTATCTAAACGTTGCCATGAATGCCCAGCTAAAGCACCCCTTCCCGCAGGGGAGGAAATGGCCGTGTGAGCTGAGGTCACACATAGAAGACGCACTCTCACCTGGAGTGCTGTATGCCTGCACGGAGGATTACACTCCCCTGAAATGCCGCTGACCACGGCCCCCGCAGGGGGCCAATCGGCGGTCGGCGCCTTAGTGCCCCCGGGGCACCGGTCACCCCTCCACACCCCCTCCCACTGGGGGGGGGCGGGGACGCAGACCAGAGCCCCCCTCCTCGGACTGGCCGCGTGTCACTTCCTGGCCCTGGTGTGAGGGGGAGGCTATTTAGCCTTCCCCCACCCTCCTGGCGACCTCTTTGTCGCCCACCTCGCCATTTGGATCGGACGTTGCCTCGGACTCCACCGGTCGTCATCCTCACCTCGCGCTGAGATCCCGGCCTCTTTGTCGTCGTGCCAACAGTGAGTCTTGCAACACCCCTCCCGCCCCGGCCCTGTCCCTGGGCAGTACCAGGTTGTCGGGGCCCTGTGGCTCGGATGGCCGCGGGTAGGGGGGGCGCAAGTGGGGTCTAAGCGCCTCGAAGGGTTGCGGCGGCTATTGTGGAAACGTCAGGTTCGTTGATTGGGATGACGAGGAGTCCTGGGGCGCGTGGGCAAAGAGCGATTTTCCGAGCTACGGGGCCGCAGGGCATGGCCGAGTGAGTGATGGGATGTATGCCTAGCGTTGGGGCACCCCAGCGACTGCTGCCGCATGAGGCTGCTAGAGTCGCTCCGTGATGATTGCACATCGGATACTCGTGTTCCATGGGTACCGGTTGGGTCCATTTAATTGTATGCCGCGTGACGCAACACCCGCCCCCCGGGCATCTAAAGCATTATGGCACTGGGAGGGTTCACTCATTGGCAGTGGTCCTCGGGGCCGAGGCCGCGCGCCCGGGGTGTGGCATGGCCAACGTCTGTAACCCCCCATCCCCCCCCAGCCCCCAGCACTCCATGGTGTGAGCTGCCAGCGTGGCGCGCCATGGCTCAGTCGCCCCCCATCACCCCCTACGAGAGCTGCGATGCAGGGGGGGTCGGGAGAGGCAAGCATTGGGCGGCGGCGCATGGCTAGAAGGTGTGTTGCCCTGGGTGCTTTGGGGGAGCGGGGCCTAGTTGTCGACCGTGCAGGCGGTGGTGGATCGATGGGATCGGGGCCGCGTCCGTATTCATTGGTCGGTGCGCGTGTGAGCCATGCCGGGGGGCCCATTTAAGTATGGGGCCCGGGTTTGAGCACCAGGGCCCTGGGTGGGGGTGGGTGCGAGGCTTATGCTAGGTGCCACACGACCTCCTGCCGATTTCGTGTTTGAGCGTCTTTGAAGTACTGAGTCACCGGGGGCCTTATGTGGGGGGTACACGAGGCTGCTCAGGTAGGCGCTCCATTACCTCCGGTCGTTTTCGTGCTTGGATGTTATTACGGCTCTGAGCCTCCAGGGGAGTGGGTAATGTTGCGATGCCAATGAAGGCGCTCGCACAGTGCCCTTTGTACGGTAACTACGATGCATAAGGTAATGTGCTCCGATACTGGGGGGGGGGCGAATTTTGTATCTCTCCGCTATTACGGCACTGGCGCAACATAGTAGCGACAGGTTGGTGGGCTGCACAAGCGGTCGATGACCAAAATCTATGCTCATCAAAACTCCTCTTGTTTACGGACGCGATGCAAGGCTCGCATTGTCCGTTGAACGCATGTGGCGCGCCAATACCTCCGCTATTGCCGCGTGTTTTAGGCATCAGAAGGTTGGCGGCCCACGGGGCGTATGCGCAAGGCATAAAATCGTATGGGCGCAAGAATTTGCCGCCAATTCATGCAAGTCGGGTGAGTCACGTGGATCCATGGCTTGTAACCCGACCCACATGTAGGCATGGTCGCGGGAGGCGCGTTAGGTCGCCAGGACATTACCCCACCCCCCCTCCCACCTCGAGTCTAGTTGGCACGGTGGGCTCATACAGCCTATTGGGGGCCCCAATTGCTGTTGCAGGGTGAAGGGTGGTGGGGATAGAAGGGTGAAGAAGCGCACGGGCGGCTGAATTTCAACATTTATGTGTATAGCCACGCGCATTTCTACCCGTCAATTACCCCTCCCCCCCCCTTTTCTCGCATTACAGATCGTGCGCTTGTGTTCTTGTTGGCCCCTTGTTTACGATGGTTTGTTTTACAGTTACCTCTGGCCGAATTCATGCTGTTGCAGCTCATTTGCGGGACAGCGAACAAACGCAAGCCGGACGCGCTTCATACTCAGCACCTTTTACGGGAGTAAGTACGGGCAGGTGGGGGATGGGAGGGCCAGATGTAGCATCCTTAGGCCAAGGAGCAGGGTGGTAAGCACCTACGGGTGCGAGCATGAGTTTAATTGTCTCTCTTTCCCCTTGCAGACTAGAGAGTGTCGCCGCTATACGATGGACAGTCAAGGATCCTCCCCCCTGCTGTTTATGCCAGGGCCACAGGTTGAGGAAACCCAGGCAGGCACATCAGAAGACGCACAGATTGCCACCTTCTTGGAGTTGGCAAAGACCAAGGGCTTAGCTTGGGCAATGGAACTTTTGAAAGACAATAACCCCTCAGACTCTGGTATAACCAGTGACGCTCCGTCCGCCGACAGGGATCTGGGAGATGACGCAGGCCCCTCGCGGTCGAAAAGGATTCATCGCCCTACAATTAAGGACTTTCCTTCCGAACAACCGCCGGCACGGATCAGAACCGCTGCCCCACAAAGGGCTGCTATGGCCTCCCAGGCAATCGCTAGCTTGTGCACAGGGCCAGCCCCCACACTTCCTGGGCCCATCCCAGGTGACATTTGCGACATCGAACGACCTGGGTAAGCTCTCAGATACTTTAAAAAACTTTATGGAGGAGGTCAGATATGGCCTGTTGCTAATCAGGTTGCCCGCAGGGGTCGGGCCGCCCGCCTTGGCCCCACCAAGCGTGACTCCGGGGCCGGGGGCCTTCACACAAGTCTGGGGCGAGAGGGGCAGCCAGCCATGTCCCTCAGGGGTGGAGGGGAGTCTGCCGACGTGGCACCCTTGAGGGGCCAGCCTGCTGCTGTGGTGGCACCCCCACCGCTGCCTCCCCCGCAACAGATGTAGTGGCTGGTGCTGCGGCAAGCACCCTCAACCTACCATCGGGGGTCCCCCCGGTGGGGCCCCCGCCGGCCCAGACTCTGGCTGTAGTACCCAAGCCGCTGGTTACCACTGCCCCGCTAGTATCCGGCCGCTGCTCCCTAGCTTGGATGGTTCCATTAGTGGCCAAGGAAGGGATTTGGCATAGGGAATTCATAGATATTTTCACCCTTCTCCTGCATGGGGCAGAGGGGGTAGATACCAGAAGGATGGGCACCAAGGAGGAGGACAGGAAGGTGCGTTACCATGCATGGCCTGAGAAAAACATTGTGACCTGGGGACAGGCTTTTGCCATCATGGCAGCCGTGATAGTTGAGAAATTCCCGGAGGAAGGGCCAGGTCTCTTCCACTACGCGAGCGTAATCACAGAGGAGGCTGCCAAGTGCGGGGGCATGGGGTGGTACCATTATGATTGTGACTTCCGGAAGCAGAGGGCTATTTGTCCAGAACTTGATTGGGATCAGTTGGAAGTCAGGTTAATGGTGAGGCACATGGGCAAGCACACAGTTGAGGCAGCAACAAAATCAGGCGCATCGAGTAGCGAAAAGAGCAAGGAAGTCAAACACGAGGGGAAAGTGCAGAAGAGGAAGCCCTTTCGAGGCGGTGATGGGGGGGGCCGCAAGCCAGGCTTTAGGGCTCGGTCCTCCGGCACATGTAGACTCTTTAACGCAGGGTCCTGCTTGTGGGGCAAAGCGTGCCGGTTCACTCACAATTGCAGCAGGTGCGGGGCCTCCCATGCCGCCACCACATGCTCCAAGCACGACAGCCCCGCCAAGCCCTCCACCAGCAAGTAGCCGGAGGCGGCCGCAGGCCCCACCACTGGACCGACCCCCTGCCCACTGGCCCCTAGCTAATGCAACTCACAGCGGGCCTGCCCTCGCCCCACACGATTTCTCGAAAGGTCCCTCCCCCATCAGCATAAACAACCTCCTTACCGCCCTCCGCGGATACCATAACAGCAGCGAGGGGACCCTCATTGCGGAGGGCTTCATAGAGGGAACCTTAGATCTGCTAGGGACTACCCGGAGATAGTGCAGGCCAAAATAGCAAAGGAGGTGTCTTTGGGCAGGGTGGCGGGCCTGTTTACCAGCCCCCCATTGCCCCATTTTGTGATCTCCCCCTTGGGGGTGGTACCAAAAAAGGAGCCTGGAGCGTTTCGTTTGATTCACAACTTATCACACCCAGAAGCGGACTCTGTGAATTTTTGGCTTGACGAAGGGATGTGCTCGGTGGCCTACTGCTCCTTAGACTTGGCGGTTGACATGGTCAGGAGGGCGGGGGAGGGAGCCTGGCTAGCCAAGTCGGATATCGAATCCGCTTTCAGGCTGCTGCCGGTACACCCAGATAGCCAACACCTTTTGGGCTTCAGGTGGGGGGACAAAGTCTTTTACGACAGATGTTTGCCCATGGGTTGCTCAGTGTCATGCGTGTACTTCGAGGCGTTCAGCTCCTTCCTCCAGTGGGCCCTAACGAGCAGGTATGGCATAGAGGGAGTGACCCACTACCTGGACGATTTCCTGTTCATCGGGGGAGCTGACTCACAGGAGTGCGCAAGGGCATTGCAGTGTTTCCAGGAATTGGCAGGACACTTAGGCGTGCCTTTAGCTCCAGGTAAGACCGAGGGTCCAGCGCAGGTTTTGGTATTCTTGGTCATCGAGTTGGACACAGTCAAGGGCGAGTCCAGACTCCCTGCGGATAAGGTACAGGCCTTGCGTCAGGATATTCACGGTCTGCTGGGTAGAGACAAGGCTACGCTGGGTCAAATCCAATGCTTGCTAGGGAAACTGAACTTTGCGCTAAAGGTCATACCCATGGGGAGGGTCTTCACCCGCAGGCTAGCCAGGGCTACCACAGGGATAAGGAAGAAACACCACTGGGTCAAGCTGGGGTCAGGGTTGAAACAGGACCTGGTTGTGTGGGACGAGTTCCTTGCTTGTTTCAATGGATCGGTAATTTGGAAGCAGCCTTGGGTGGACAGTCAGGAGCTTTGTCTATTCACGGATGCCTCTGGTAGGGAAGGCTTCGGGGCGATCCTGGGTGAGGACTGGTGTGCTCAGGAATGGCCCAACGTCTGGCGTAAGCGCAGGGTCACCAAAAACGTTACTGTACTTGAGCTCTTCCCCATCGTTGCCCTGCACCTTTGGCCCGCTGCGTTGTCAGACAGAAAGGTCATATTCTGGTCTGACAACATGGCGGTCATCCAGGCAATCAACAGCCAGACTGCCAAGTGCCGGCTGGTGCTATACTTGCTGAGGGAATTGGTCCGGGCCTGCCTGCGCATCAATGTAGAGTTTAAGGCCAGGCACATTGAAGGCGTGAAAAATGTGGCAGCTGATGCTCTTTTTCGTTTTCTGTGGCTCCGATTCAGGGAGGCCTGGCCGCGGGCGAGAGCGCAGATGACCCCATTCCTGGAACGTCTATGGAGGATCCTGCAGTGGGACAGAGCCTGAAGGTGATGGGAGAAAGAGCTCTGGCCCCAAGTACCAGGAAGCGTTACGGCGCGCACATGGCGACCTTTAAAGCTGCATCCTTGACGCTGGGCACTTCAGGGGCTACAATGGTGATCCAAGTCCGAGCATTTATCGTGTGGGCTAGGGTGCAGGGGAAAAGCCAGTCTTGGGTGGGTAGTCACTTGGTGGCTGTGAGCCACAACACCAGGTTGTCCGGTGGGGCGGACCCCACTAACTCCTTTGCCATCCGTGCCGCCATGAAGGGTTGGCCTAGGGAGGAGCCCAGGGTACCCGACAACCGAGCTCCCATCGACTTCGAAATTCTGAAGGGCATGCTGGTTGTCCTCGGGCTGGTCACCCACTCTCCTTATGAGGCCATGCTGTTCTCTGTAGCATTTTACCTAGCCTTTTTCGGGGCATTCAGAATCAGCGAGCTAGTGGCCAGATCTAAGGTCGACTGTTCAGGGGATGCCCTGGCCATTTCGGATGTGTCCATCTCTGACTCCCTGTCCATTCACCTACGGAAGTCCAAGACTGATCAGGCAGGGCGTGGGATTAATGTGGTTCTTCAGCCCCTAGGCGACCCCAGGTTCTGCCCTGTACATTGGGTCAATGTGTTTTTGGAGTGCAGACCCCCCGCCTCTGGATACCTGCTGTTGCATAGGGACGGTGCCCATTTAACTAGATACCAGTTGGAGCAGATGATCAGGGCCAGTCTGGCCAGAGCGGGGCTCGCCCAGCCAGAGAAGAGGTACTCCAGCCACTCTTTCCGCATTGGCGCCGCCACTGCCACCCACCTGGCGGGTTTAGCGCCCGCCCAGGTAACGAAAGTAGGGCGCTGGGAATCTGACTGCTATAAAAGATATGTTCGCCCGTGATGCGGGCTTCGCTTATTTGTGTGTTTGCAGTGATCTATCGTGATTTGTTAATAATTAAATAACCCTCTATGATTAAAATAACCTTGTGTGCACACCATGTCTCCTGTTTATTAGGGCGCTTGGTGTGGGTGATCGGGCATTCATTTGTCGCCAGGGCTGCCCAATGGGTGTCGCACCAAAATTGGATGCGGCACTTCCCTCAGACTCAGGTGGAGTGGATGGGTTTCCCTGGCATGAGATGGTTTGAGCTAAGAAACAAGATCGAGCAGAGACTAAGATCACACGGCTCTACCCTCCCTCACATGTTGGTGATTCACCTTGGGGGGAACGACATCATTACCCTGGGAAGAAGACTGTTGCTGCTAGCCATGAAAAGGGATTTAGGGGAGATTTGCAAGTGGCTAGGCCAATGTGAGATCATTTGGTCGGAGATCATCCCTCGAAGGTCCTGGCGGGGGGCTAAATCAATAGAAGCGGTCGACCATTCTAGAAGGCGTATTAACGGAGCTATGCATAAGTTTACGGCACAAAGGGGATTAGGTTTCATTCGCCACGAGATGATTAGGGGGAATATAAAGGGGTACTTCGACTTAGATGGGGTACACCTGTCCCAAGTAGGCATGGACCTGTTTCTATTACATTTAAGCGAAGCATTAGAGATGAGAGGGTGCAGGTAAGAACTAGGTTGGTGGGGGGCCCTGGCTGCGACGGTGAGCCGCCTCCAGGGCTGTGGCGGAGTTACAGGGCGATCTGGAAGCAGGCCGGTACAAAGGGTACCTCTGCGAGGCACCATAGGGGGTGCCTGAGCCAAAACCGAGGAGCCTCAAGGGAGGTCCCGGAAGCCGTGTCGGCGCCCCGCTAGTCCTGCGGGCGGTTGTGGGCCTGAACAACCGGGGGCTTGCTATGCGACGCTCCGCCCCGAGAGGGGGGGCGTGAGTAGAATTACCAACGGCACGTGATCGTAGAAAGAATCACCTGGGGGGCAGCAACGGCGGGCATCGCTCCCGCGCTGCGGGCTCATCAGGCGGGCAGGCGACCCAGATGGTCACCTGAAGCGCTCCTGCCCCACAGTGTCCCACATCTGCAGCTTGACCTGCACGCCGGGTGCCAGCATCAGCATCTTCACATGGAACTCCACGCCTAGGGTGCACACCGCCTGCTCCAGGAAGGATTTCTCGGTGTAGCGCTGCACCAGCAGCGTCTTCCCTGCCGTGGCGTCCCCCAGGAGGATCACTCACAACTGGTAGTGCCAGCCACTGCTGGCCATTGCGTGGACGGGCGCTGGGGCGGTGCAGTGGTGGCGGTCCATGCCTGCAAAGCTGCGCTGGGTTTTGTACTCCCATTCACTGCCTACATGTGGGAAGCTCGAAGGGGCTCAAAACAACTCTATGAAGCCCCGCCCTCCCCACACTTCTAGCTCTGCCCTCCTCATCCACCCACTCTCCCTGTTCCCCATGTCTTTCCACTCTTTCTATCCAACCCGCTGCTGTTCGCTGTTCTTCCACTACCTCTACCCTTTCACCACCCTCTCTTCTTGGGTCCTACGTTATCTAAAGCAAGGCTGGCACTACAACTTTACATACCATTACCTCGCAAACCAAAGTCGAGAGGCCGGGTGTATTTATAAAAAACATCACGAGAAAAAGAGGTCTGAAGTTTGTTTTTATATAGCGCGTACTTTGCCCGAGGACATTAGAGCGCTTTAGCAGAGAGACAGACAGCGTTACATGTTTTTTAGGTTTTTAATTTCTCCCGTGGTAAATAAAATGGGTTCCATTTTAGTAGCGCAAGGAGCACTTTATTTATGGAGATATTACACTGATGTAGTAAGTATCACATCAAGTGAATAGCCCAACAACTATTTCTGCTTCTTCAACTACTCCACCATGGCGTGTCATCGCTTCTGTTCGGCCGGGCGTCTCGACAGGCCAGGACTGGCTGAGCGTGTTTCACTGTTACGAAGGACAGGGAGGCATCAGAGGGCCCAAGGTTCCCAATCATGCGCTGGCAGCCTTGTCTTCACTTTTCATTTTCATTTCTGATACTTGTCCTACATTTAATACAAGGACTGTGAGAGCCGGAAGGAAATAATTAGATTCAATATGCAGATATCTGCCCCAAAGAGATGTTTGGAATCAGCCTTTGCCTCACAGCGTTGAGTAATAGGAAGGTGTATTGGCATCATTCAATATGTTGTACCGCACGAGACCCATAAAAGCATTCACTGCCTTCTGCCCTTGCCTGTTAGTTATGCTTCTTCCAGGAGCATATATTATTAACATACATACTCATTCACGGACACAAAACTGTGTACCTTCTCGCGCGTTGTCCTGAAAACGCCTCAAGCCAGAGATGTGCATGTGATGAAAATCACGGGGGAGGGAGGGAAAAGTGAAAGGGCGCCATGCACGCGTTGTCCTGAAAACGCCACGAGCCGTGCACATCGCCTGTCCTCCAGGAGTGTGCACATGTCCTGTCCTCCTTTGGCTAAGAAACCGACAACAATAGATCTCGCCAAGGCAAGCAGCGTATGCGCTGCGTCGCTAGGCGAGACTTAAAAATGACTTAGAACTCAGCATATCATGCTTAGTGCTATCTGCATGCTCGTGTGTTGGTGATTCCTTAGAACCCAGCATATCATGCTTAGTGATATCTAAAAATCCGATTGGCCGCACTCTGCTAGTCCTACCAGCGTGTTACCCCAAAGAATTGTGGTCCATGAAGTAGCGTCGGCGGGTACGCCTATGCCAAAAGTTTAAAATGAAAATAAGTGTCGCGTTAGCCATCCCTGGACACTTGTTTCGAGGTAGTTGCCTCTCGTCAGCAGGGAGTAGGTATGTGTGTAGGGTTGCTGCGTAGGCTGCCAAAAATATTCTCAGGTAAAGTACCACTGAAGGCGCGCAGGTGCGTAGCCATGGGCTCGTCAGCCCCACCGGCTCAAGGGAGCCTGAATGTAAACAAAAATCTGATTGTCCGCACTCTGCTAGTCCTATATTTTTGGCAGCCTACGCAGCAACCCTACACACATACCTACTCCCTGCTGACGAGAGGCAACTACCTCGAAACACGTGTCCAGGGATGGCTAACGCGACACTTATTTTCATTTTAAACTTTTGGCATAGGCGTACCCGCCGACGCTACTTCATGGACCACAATTCTTTGGGGTAACACGCTGGTAGGACTAGCGGAGTGCGGCCAATTGGATTTTTGCTTAGTGATATCTGCATGCTCTTGTGGTGGTGTTTTTCTTTGAGAGTTCCTGTACACTATGTTAGAAAGTGGTGTACTCTGTGCAACATAAGTGGTGTACTCTTTGTAAGACAATTGGATGTTAAACAAACCTGTAATGGTTTGAGTATACTTGTGACAGCAATGGGTAAGCCTGGATAATCAGTATACTGTATATGAACCAGTGTAAGTGACATTTTAGCGCTTACAATGTATAATTGGATGCCAAGACTATACCACAGACCATAGCAACCAGGGAGTATAAATATAAGATTGGATACAATGATGAGTATGTCACCAGTGGATTTTAGTGTGTCAGGTTAACTTATATGCGATATGTGAACAATGTCCAATAGACTATGGCAAGATCTAGCTGTTCTGCACCGTAATTCTGGGTTGCTGGGCAAGAGCTTAGACTACATGGGAGGATCACTAGGACAAGACTTAGCGCATACAAAAGTTTAAACTATGAAGTATGCGCTAATACCACACAGTGTTTGAAGGAGTTCTGGCAGATCACTGAATAGATACGTTATGGTGACAAAGTGAGGTAGCCTGACCCAAAGATGGCATCTAGGTTATATGCCTCAAGAGTTTAGAATAGTCAGCATTCTAGTCATACGTCTCATGAGAAGCTGAAAGGAAAGCTCAACCCCTCAGTCGTCATGCAACGGGTAACTTTGAGCATGTTGATGTGCAAGTAATAGTTTTCTACCAACACCAGAGGGAGTCGTTACCTCAGAGGTTTTGAACGAAAAAGTAAGTGGAGAGATAGAAAGTTACAGGTGGCGATTGTCGAGAGGGTGACAATATTGGAATTAGCAGTCAGTAATGTTTATGCCCTGACTTCAACCTCACAAGCGAGATAGCTAAGCATTACAGTGGGACTCGTAAGGTATGATCCACCTTGGTGATTGCACATTCACTATGAGGTGTATAATTTGACATTGTTATTATATGTTTTTACCCCACGCGAGTCCAAATAAAAGAACAAACAGTGGTCATATGGGCACAGCAACATATTAATGACTATGCTCTAGGACAATTCGTGCACAATGAACAACATCGTTGAGGTGTACACAATAAGAGAGGTATGTGTAACTCAGTCCTGGAGTAGAGGACCCTCTAAGGCCGCGGGCCTTCGTTATAGGTACAGGTAGATGATAATAAGGCCTTAGAAGACTATGGGTCCTATGTGTAATTCATGTTACACAAAAAGCGCAATTGCGCTACCCAAAAGTAGGGAGTGCACACGGGCAATTAGACTTATGCGCTACCAGTTACATTGGTGTGGCATGCAGTTCTGTCTAAAATTTCCAATCGCACATCACTATGACATCACCATTGGGTAAAAAAGAAAGAAAAACACCACACAAGCATGCACATATCACTAAGCATGATATAGTGGGTGTTTAGGAATTTTTACAAGATGAACGAATATTTTGGTCATCCTCCTTGTTTTCTTGGCTCCTGATGAGGTCAAAAATTGTTTGAGGGCTAAGCCCCCCCTTCCGAACGAATCTTTTTTTTAAAGAGGCCATGTCCCGGGGCAAGAGGTCCCTGGGGCCAAAATTGGCTCAGAGAAGGGAGACTACGCACCCCCCTTCCCTATTAATATATTTGAAAAAAGGAGGCCATGCCCAGGGGTACGGGGTCCGCGGGGTCAAAATCGGCCTTGGGGGGGCCTCACTGCCCCTTCACATTTTTTTTTTTTGGTGTCTGGCCTTGGGGGTTTCCTCAAGGCCTCTAAACATTCTAAAAGAAGGGCGTCACACAGCTCCCCTCCTAAAAATATATAAATAAAAAAGCCTGCATCTCGCCAGAGGCCCCGCCCCCTCCCTGCACCACTTTGCAAACACGCTCCCTGGCTTGTTCTAAGTTAGGGAATTAAGTACCCTGAATACTGAGGGTCCCTGGGGGCCAACTAGCCCACCATGTACCTCCAGTAAATGCCACACAGCTGGATTGCAGAGAGGTGGACCGAGGCCACGTCCCTTTTTACACCACTCTGCAAACAAACCTCTTGGCGCACTGTTGGTGGGGCGATGAGGTACTCTTGTGTCCTGAGGACCTCAGGACACAATTGGACCTTATCCCCTGAGTAGCAGTGCACCAGGAGCTGCGTTTGCAGAGTGATGTAAAAAGGGGGTGTGGCCTTCGACCACTATCAGCAATCCAGCTGTGTGAGGCTTACTGGAGGTACCTGGTGGGCTAGTTGGCCCACAGGGACCCTTAGGAGGCAAGGGGACTTAATCCCCCAACAAAGAGTGCACCAGGAGGTGCATTTGCAGAGTGGTGGAGAAAGGGGGCCTTGGCTTCTGTCCGCCTCTCAGCAATCCCACTGTGTGGGGCTTGCTGGAGATAAGAGCGTGCCAGGGAGCGCGTTTGCAGAGTGGTGGGCAAAGGGGGCGTGGCCAGTTATGAGAACTTACCAATCCTGCTGTGCGGTACTTACTGGAGGTAATAAGAGGGGTAGTTGGCACCCGGGCCAAGTACCCCTCTTGTTACCTCCAGTAAGTCCCACACAGTAGGATTGCTAAGACATCTTCGGATGCTATGCCCCCTTTCTTCACCACCCTGCAAATGCGCCTCCTGGCAGACTATGGGAAGGGAGATGAAGTCCACTTTCTCCTGAGGGACTTTGGGGCCAACAAGCACTCCTGGTACCTCCTGTAAGTCCTACGCAGCGGAATTCCTGAGCGCTGGTCGGAGGCTGAGACCCTTTCTCTACCACTCTGAAAACGCGACTACTAGTTAAAGAAGCATGTTTCTGCACCTCTGACTTAGAGGTAGTTTTAATACCCCTGCCCTGTTATGAACTAGTGCCTTACAGGGGAGGTCATGCCAATCACAGGGGTACCCCAACCCATAATGTACCCTAGTGTATGTAGGTGTTTTCACTGCATTCTAAGTGTCTTGGAGCATAGCACTGGCTGTAGGCCTCGTTAGGCAGAGTCAGTTACCACCAGTACCCACCAGCAAAAAGTTGGGGGCACAGGATGACTTTGCAACAAGGTCTCTTTCTGCACCTCTGTTGGTTCTTTCTGCATTTCTCTTGCTTCTTTCTGCGCATTTCTCCCTGTACATGTCCTACCTCTGTAGGCATATTTAGAAATTAGCATTTAGAAAACATTTGAAATTTACTGAAAAAACCATAGGTTTCAGGGACGTTATAGTTAGAACCTAGCATTTTAAAAAACCTTAGAAATTCACTGAAAAAAAACATAGGTTTCAGGGACGTTATAGTTAGTTGGATATTTCACTCGTAGAAAACCAGAGAAAATCTGCCATTATAGTTAGTTGAGCTAACTATAACTTGCACCCCCGTAATGCACTGTTGATGACCTCACATATTACATCATTCATGACATGGTCAGTGACATCACTGATGACATCTCAAATGACATCACTGATGACATCATCCATGTTATAATCTGATGCACCTTCTCACACCCTAATAACACCTCTGATACACCCACTCTGAAATACAGACTACCATTTTTGAAACCATAGACACACCAATACCAGTTAATACATACCCACTCACTGATTCCTAGGTCTACACACACATCCAGTCATTCACCCATACAGTCACTCATACATGCAGTCACTCATATATACAGCACTAGTATATGCACTCATACACCTATACAGACACTCACACACGGCCACTCATCCATAGCGTTACTCACACACCTAGTCAGTCATGCAAAGAATCAATCACACTCCCATTTACTCACCTATACAGTTATACACACACCACCTCACTTATTTATACAAGATACTAACACATACTTATTCTCTTATACAATCACTGATACAAGCACACAGTCATCCTTACATCCACTCTCAAAACCACTCACTCTCAAATATAGTCACTTATATACTCCAACCTTCACATATACTGCCTTTCACATATGGAGTTACTCACACATGTACCACTGAGATACCCTTTCACTCACAACACACTCATACACACACTCACCCACCCATACAGCCCAACACAGATGCCCTCTTGAACCCATTCACCCAGTGAAACACCCAGTCACACATCTATGCACAGTCACACCCCCCACCCACCCACACAGACACTCACACACCCATACAGATACTCAAACAACCAATCAATAACCCATATAGACACTCACCAACCCATGCAACCACTTACACACCAACTGACAGACTGATACAGACATTTCCAAAGTTTAGTCACTAACCTATGCATTCAGTAAGACATGTTTAAACACTCACTTATACAGTCAGTCACGTACCTACTAAGTCATCCATTCAAACACTTATACACCCACTCATTCTTCAATGCACGAGGCTTATATATATATATATAAAACTTATTTGAACTTTATAGAAACACACAGTTACTGGATGAGGTCATCAGTGATGTCATTTGAGTTGTCATCAATGATGTCATCAGTGATGTCACTGACCATGTCATGAATTATGTAATACGTGACATCTTCAGCAGTGCATTGCAGGGGCCCAAGTTATAGTTAGCTCAACTAACTATAACAGCCGAATTTCTCTGGTTTTCTAAGGGTGAAATGTCCAACTAACCATAATGTCCTTGAAACCTGTGGTTTTTTCAGTGAATTTTTAAGTTTATATATATATATATATATATATATATATATATATATATATATATATTCACTGAAAAAACCATAGGTTTCACACATGTTATAGTTAGCTGGACATTTTACTGATAAAAAACCATTGAAATTCCCCCGTTATAGTTAGTGCAGGCAACTATAACTCACGCGACCGCAATCCTCTGCTGATGCTAATACTGTATTTAGACACTTATTTGCCCATGTCTTCTTCCATTAAATTTTAGCTATACATATATTACAAATATTTTTTTTTCATAAAGACACATATGTCATCAGCAGAGGATTGCGGTCGCGTGAGTTATAGTTGCCTGCACTAACTATAACGGGGGAATTTCAATGGTTTTTTATCAGTAAAATGTCCAGCTAACTATAACATGTGTGAAACTTATGGTTTTTTCAGTCATCAGTGATGTCATTTGAGATGTCATCAGTGATGTCATGAGTGATGTCAGTGACCATGTCATGAGTGATGTAATATGTGACGTCATCAGTAGTGCATTGCGGGCGCGTGAGTTATAGTTAGCTGAACTACCTATAACGGGGAAATTTCATTGGTTTTTTACGAGTGAAATGTCCAGCTAACTATAACGTGTGTGAAACCCATGGTTTTTTCAGTGAATTTGCAAGGTTTTTTAAATGCTAATTCCTAACTATAACGTGTGTGAAACCCATGGTTTTTTCAGTGAATTTGCAAGGTTTTTTAAATGCTAATTTTTTTTTTTTTTTCTTTTTTTTTTTTACATATTTTTATTTTAATTTTCTATCCTTTTTTAAAGACTATGGTTAAATTTTAAAAATTCTACAATATGTTTTTTTTACCATTTTTATAAAATAAACAGGTAAGATTTATTAGTAAAACATATTGGGTTTTTGTTCCTTTTTTTTTTTTTTAATTTTTTTTTACCGTGCGCGTACGGTAAGCGCACGTCTTGCTTTCATTACGTTAGATTTCTACGCTGTTTGCGTTCATTTACGCAATTTGCGTAGACGTACGTCATGCGCGCACAGCGCGTAACGCGTACGCTGCACGCGCACGTTATGCGGAAGTGTTGTGGAGGGACTGTTTTGCGCATGCGCGCGAGCGCGTGTATTTTTTACGCGCATGCGTACTTTTACCGTAAGCGCACCGTAAGCATAACGTACGCGCACGGTGGGTCATGTGATCATGAAACACAACTTTTGATTGGTTGAAACTACTTTCAGTTCTAGAACTCTCCTACACCACACCCATTCCCCTCATTTCTGCTTGTGATCCCTTAGGAGAAGGAGCTGAGTTGTCTTTGTGATACGATGGCAGAACAGCAGAACTCTTCTGAGAGTGAGGCTAGCAGCACTACCTTGAGGCAGAGAAGGAGGAAACAAAAGAGCTCTTTCATATGGGAGTATTTTTCTTTTCCAGAGGGCCAGCAAAAGGTAAATTCACCCTTAGTGACTTGTAAGCTTTGTGGCCGTGTACTTTCAAGAGGGAATCCCAACAAGAAGTATTCCTTCGGGAATCACACCATGTTGAGACACCTTCAAGATGTACACGGTAGGACACATGCTCGACATACTGAAAGTAACCCTTCAGTAAGTCAACCAAGCACATCCACAGCAGCTCAGCCTGGTCCATCATCTGCAGGGCCGAGTCCATCTTCGGTAGGTCAGCTGAGCCCTTCATCTGTGGGGGGAGCATCTCCTTTTTCTCGTCCTCTGGAAACCAACCATCGGTTTGCGAGGGTTTTAATTCGGTGCGCCACTTGTCATGATCTAATTTGTCATAGGGAGACCAGTGTTGCCCTAGTGAACAATTTAATAGATCAGCACATTTGTCGTACCGACTAATATTCCCATTCTTTCTTTCCTCTGTCCCTGCATGAACACAACGGCTCTTTTAAGAGCCAACCTTACCTTTTAACTTTTATTATATATTTTATAAAACTTTTTTTATTTTTTTTTTACCGTACGCGTACGGAACGCGTAATTTTTTTTTTTAGAAAAAAAAACACTAAAAATCAATTATCACATTACAAGGTCCTTGAGAGACTACATTGATAAACTGAAAATGTGATTGTGGAGCTGTGGAAAAAAGGGACCATGAAATTTTTGACTTACCATACCCACTCAAAAAAATATTTATTTATTTAAATTTAATTTTAATTGCTTTAAAAATGGTTCTAGTTTTCGAAAATTTTCTATCTCAATCTGAAAAAAAAGACAAAAAGTATTAATATTTAATAAAACATTTTATAATACAGTGCACATATTTACATATTTTTCAAAAAAAATGTTTGCCTTTTTTTTGCTGTTTTCAGAATATATTGCATTTCACTATAAATTGTGAAAGCAATTGCATTCATCATTTAACAGCGGCCAAAAAAAAAATTAACAATCTCAAAGATTGTTTTAAAAAAGCCCACAATCTCTTTTTGCATAAACATAACTTTATAGAAATGCATAATATTCTTAAAAAATATCATCTAATATCAATACTTATTTCTTTAAAATACCGTCTGACATTTTTGTTTCAGAAGTATAATCACAAAAATATATCTCAAATAACTCCACAATACATCTGGTTCCATTTCCTTTAGGCCAAATAGTAATTTTAAAATTCTTTTTTGATTAAATTTCCAATGGTAATCCAATAAAAATCTAAAGTTTAAATTGTACAGATCTCACCGATTGTCTGTAACATTTTGGTTTCCGAAAGATTAATTAATAATTAAATAAGTCCACAATAGAATTGTTTACCTTTCCGCATGGCCAAATAGTAATTTTAAAAATCTTTTTTGAATACATTTCCAATGGCAATCCAATAACATTCCAAAATTTAAATTGTGCAGATGTTACCGATTTTGTCTAAATTTTTGGTTTTCCAAAGTTTCATTAAAAATTGAAAAAGTCCACATTACAATTGGTTACCTTTCCATTAGGCCAAATGATAATTTGTAAAATCATTTTTTTTGAAAATTCCAATGGTAATCCAATAAAATGGTAAAATTGTTTTGTACAGATCTTGCCAAGTCTCTCTAAAATTTAGGTTTCAGGAAGATTAGATAGGAATTTGCTAAATCAAAAGGCAAACGTTGCTTGAAAATCAATTGGGAATCATTACACAGTGTCCAGCCTTTTTCACATTTAAGATAAACTGTGTAATGTCCAGAAGTTACAGTAGGTCCTTCATGGAAAATTATTGCAACTGTTACAAAAGTTTTTCCTGAAATTGATAATTGCTGTCCTGTAAACTTCTTTATTAAAGTATCGAATTTTGAACCATCAGCTTTACAGCGTTGCATCATTAGAATTACATATTGTCCGTATTCCTTTAAAATTAACGTTGAAAACATGTCAGATTTACACTCACTGCATTCCATGCTATGATTAGCATCTTTAACTAATTTAGCAAAAGTGACTGTTTTACTTTCTGGCAATGTTAAATAAATAAACCTTTCAGAATCAACATTAGAGCCACATACATTGTAACAGTTTTCACAACTATGTTCCCATTTATAAGAGAGACCAAACAAATTATCAATGGGAACCCCTTCTTCTTCCAGTACCTGAAGAAAAAACATCAAGAATTCCTGTGCGTCTTGCTGTACATTTTGAGAAAACTGTGTTCGTCCTGAACATACATCTAAAAGTTTTCTAATTTCAGTAGCACTTTCTATTTGAGTTTTATCATTACTCAGCTTTTGAAAAAGGAGACTCAACTCAGAACAGAATCTTTTTCCCTGATTTACTATTATCTGCTCTTGCACACTTTCCAGATAAAATGCAACATTCAGCACTACATTAGCGTAGCAGTTGACACCAGAGCTATTTTCAAAATGACATCCTACAACCTGTTCTTCATTTTCCTTTTTCTTTTTGCTTGCAATTACATCACTCCTCTTTTTTTTCCTCCTCTCTACATCTTCATTACAGATATTCTCATTTCTCCTTTTACGAGAAACTACACGTTTCTCCAACACAGGATACTGACCTAAATGAGGAGCATAGCTTCTTCTTAATCTATTATACTCCTTTACACAATTTGTATCAGCACTAACTTTTGAGTCATCAAAGTCTATCATGAATAAACCTGATAATGTTTTCACTCGTGACAAAGCAACATATGCCATACCTTCTTTGAACACAGTTGAACCAATGTTCACAAATGCA
Organism: Triturus cristatus; assembly: GCF_964204655.1. Lineage (NCBI taxonomy): Eukaryota > Metazoa > Chordata > Amphibia > Caudata > Salamandridae > Triturus > Triturus cristatus. The sequence continues at coordinate 655,785,861 of NC_140592.1, read as the reverse complement.
CAATCTACAGTCAATCCTTGAGACTTGTGAATAGTTACAGCATATGCTAGAGAAAACGGAAACTGCTTCCTACGTACATATAAGTCTTTCACAAGCATGAAACGAACTGAACAACGACAAATGTCTTTAACTTCTTCTATCTGATCAAATTTTATGTTTAAACATTCAATTCCATCTTTTTTCTGATAATTAATAAAACCCACAACTCTTCCCATAGCTCCATTAACTAAACCTTTTTCAACATCCAAATCTCTCCTTAAAAATACTCTACAGTTCATGCAAACATATAGATTTTTTTCTAATCCAGCTGTTTTGGAAATGTTCTTCTCTAGTGAATCCAATTTATTTTTCAGTGTGCCTGTTAATGTGATAGTAATTCTTCCATCCTCAATTTTGTCCACTGCTTCCAATTTCCTGATATCTTCCTTTTCCAATTTCAAAAGCTCCTCATTGAATATTGAGCATTCACGTAGAGTTGGCATTAAGCAGATGATACTTTTCTTTTCTGCAATGTTCTTGTATATCTTCTCTGCAACTATTTCTTCCTTTGGAAATAAATTATGTAGCAACCGACTCTATAATGCTTTTGTGCCTGCTTCAGTGAGTAGTCCAATCCTGATATCTTTCAGAATACTTCCATATTCTTCATCGTTTGCTTGCCTCATATTAGTAGTAAGTTCCTTGTACTCAAAGAAGGACCAAATATTTGCATTACCAATGCTTCCCAATGACTTTTTTGTGTCTTCATGTGTCACAGTATTAAACACTGGTTGTCCTTTAACTGGAGTAAGCTGTAGAAGATCCCCAAAAACTATGACATGTTTTCCACCAAATAACACGTCATAGTCTGTCCTTAGAATTTGCTACATTCTTAAATGCACAAAGGCAAGCATTAAGTTTGATACCATGCTCGCCTCATCAATAATGAGAACTTGCATCTTCTTCAATACTCTTGAAACTTCCAAGCATGCTTCTCCAGTTAGCTTGTTGTATTGTATTTTGTTCTCATGCTCCACTGGTAACATTAGCAAACGATGTAAGGTGATTCCTTTTATGTTATAGGCTGCTAACCCAGTTGGAGCAGTAACCACACAAGACAAAGTAGAATCAGTTTTTTGCTGTAGGTAGCTTCTGATGACTTTTATTAAGAAACTTTTTCCAGTTCCAGCTTGTCCACTTACATACATCCTGATTGGATGAAATGATGTGCATGAGCACTCTTTTTTTTCACGTTGAAATCCGTGATCAATTTTGCTTCTGATCTCTTCATAAATTTGTTGCTGCTCTTCATTCAGTTGTCTTTCCAAATTTTGCAAGTCTATAAATTCTTCTTGAGCTTGATTCATAGCCGTTTCCACTTCATTCATGGCTATTGATGCTTCATTTTCAACGATTGGTTGTCCTAGGGGATCTTGACTGAGTGTTCCTGAACTTTGGCTGTCCTGAGAACTGTCTCTAGCTACTTCTGCTGCAATTGTAGTTTCCTGTTCAATTTCTTCATTTAACATTTGCAGATAAGTTGAGAATGTACTGCATTGTATGCTGTCTTTGCAAGCATTAAAAGAATATTCATAGCTTTGAAATTCTCCCAGTAGTTCATCCTCTGTACGCCATGGTTTAAACAGCTGTAAAAGAGCCAAGTAGTAAAATTCCTTTTTGTCAGTAGTGTCGCAACTCAGCTTCCTGTGATTTATCAAACTTCCTTTTGTTTGCTTCACCAAACATCCTTCCTCACCAATGACTTTATATTTTCCATTGTTGATGTCTTCTGCGGCTTTCCGTGAATAAATGTAGTTCTGCAGCACTTCATAGAGACACATGTTCTCCAGATGATGACTTCTCTTGGGATAATATGTGTCCAACATGTTTGATTTCAAAATATCTGTACTTTCTGGGTCATTCTCGGCCAAATATTCAATTTCTCCAACAGAATTCAGTACCCGATTTCTCATTGCTGCAAGGCCTAAACTTGCCCAAATTATTCTTCTTGATTTCGAGTAGAGACTTGCAGAAGATAACCTATCTGAACATTCGTAGGATCCAATTTCTCGATGCGATAACATCTTTAAACTGAAACTGTACAGCTTCTTACTGACAGTCTTCTCGTGAGAAATCTCTTCCCACATTTCTTTCAATTCAGTTTTTTCTGATTTAGTAATGTAAGACGTTACATATCGAGCAACAGCAATGGAATTGTCAGCTACATACTGTATATCCATGTTAGCATTCCACATGGATAAAATGACTGGGTTGTAGTCATTTGTATTTTTTGATTCTTCTTTTCTTTTAAGGTTGTAGGTATTCTTAGGTGATTTTCTTGTGATAGTATGTCTCACAGATGACATAAAACTGTTTACTCTTCCATTTGAAAGAACAGGTCTAGGAAATCCAAATCGACATTTAGTGTAGTATTTATCTTTGCTCTTGTATTTCCGTCGACAGTATTTTCCACACCGATGACTTTGGAAACGTAAAACTTGCTCCTTTAACTTTTTCTCTTCTGTGCTTTTTGGTATAGCACATGTTGCATATTCTTCAATGTAAGATAACACTGCTTCATCAGCATCTGTTCCAAACTTTGGGGCATCCTTGATCCACAACAGCATATGAATATGAGGAGCACCTCTTGCCTGGTACTCTTTTCTCCAAAAGAAATCCACTACTTCTCCTAGAGGTGGATTTTTTTTATTGCAGATGAAGGACATCATAGCCTCAAATCTATGATTGAAATATCTGCAAACATTAACCGGATCCAATGAGCACAGTTCTCCTGCTGTCTTGTATTCGATGTTTTTAATGTTTGAATTTGCCTCTCGTAGAAAATCCAGTAAATCATCCCAAGCGTACTCAGCACAGCTTAGGGTAAGGAACCATGTTGGTGTTCCTAAATTCCGTAACATGCATTTTAATTCACCATGGCGTCCGTACCAATATTCATTTGTCCCACGCTGACAAGCCATCAGATTGATCAGTTGTGTTTCCAAATGATCATCTCGGTGCTGCACTTTCTCCATAAAATCCTCAGCAGACACATTTTGTAAATGTACTCCACTTTTTAAAATGTGATTTACTGCATAAGACAGTGCAGACAAGTCGCTTTCAAATAAAAGATGGAACAAATAAGGAATACTTTGTCGAAATCTGGGATCTTCAGCATATAGTCTTGTAGTCCGATAGTCAGAAGCTGGAATCTGTTCTGGACGTTCATCGTATCGTCCTCCTTTTCCTTTAGGAAACAGCTGGGGAAAACATCGAGCTTCCAAGCTCTCCTCCTATACACTCACGGGAGTTCCTTTTGCTTTCTTCATCTGAAACAGATCAATATTGTCTCCCATAACTTCTTTTGAATGAAGAGGATGTATGCTAAAATGTTCATAAATTTCTTCTTCCTTTGACTTGTCCACTTTTTCAATTTGTCCAGTTGGCGTTTCTGTGTCTTCTTGTAAATCTTCTTCTTCTTCTTCTTCTATATAAATTGATTCATACCATTTGTTATTCCTTTTCAAATACAAATTTGCTCTTTGTACTTTCCGTACATCTACCAGCTCCTGCCAAATCTTCTTATTCTTTGTAGGTACACCATTAACCAGAATAATTAATGGTTCAGTTTCCAAAGTATCCGCATCAATAGTTTCCATATTTTTTTTTCAAATCCAAGGGCAAATACACCACTCTACCTTTTAAACCTCTCAGTAAATCTGAAGGAGGTAATTTACCAGTTTTGGGCTCCATACGTACTATGGTCTGGAATGGATGAGCACATTGAATGAGTATAGACTCATATATATTTAATTCAGAAAGTTCAGCAGGAATAGCATCCAATTCTAAATTATTATGTACAGCTCTGGTCGGCATTCTATTTTCCTCTAACTTGTTGTAACAGTATTTACAAATACGCTGATCTTCACCCAATTCAAAACAATTTTCAAGAAATATATATGGCAAAATCCTTCCACTTATAATTATCTTCATTTTCACTCTTTCTGTAGAGATCAACATTCCTAGTTTGTTTTCTATAATGAGTTCTGCGGCAACAAATACAAGTAATATTTGGTCTTTCATTAGAGATTATTGCAAATTTTGTTATGTGATCATTAAATGTCTTACTTACAGAGGGTTCTACATTCTCTTCCACTTCTTCCTCATTTACTGTGTCCTTTTCTGCACTGTTTTGTTCAGGACCAAAGTAACAAAACTGAATTTCATCAACAACCTTCTCTACATCTGATACCGATCCACGGAACAGAGCCCTATTCAATTCATCTAACTTTATTGCTGGACTTTTAGCAAAATACAACCGTCTCACAAACTTTCTCATTTCAGTATGATGAACAGCCAGCATCCTAAAGTGATGGAAAACACTATTACACACTTTTCTAGATAGACAAGCCAGAGAATGACCCTGCAAACCAGTATTCTCTCTCACTCTGCATGGATCTAGACTTTGAAGCACCTTAATCTTCTGATTTACACTTTTTTTACTATATTCTCTTAGAAACTCACGAAATTTATCAATAGATTCCTGACGCACAGTGCAAATACTACTACAATTCCAAGTGTACACTGGGGCTTTAGGACGTCTCCCCATAGCCTCATCCGCCATCACTTGTACCTCATCTCTTGGAACCATTATCTCCTTCTCCATTATGCAACCATTTTTCACTTCATAAGCACGACCTCTGGTGTCAACTGCATGCAGCAAACTATTACTTTGAAAATAGCTCTCTTCATTAAAAAAAGGTTCACTACTTGAACTATGCATCCATTTTCCTAAAAACACTTTACAAAAGTTTGTTCTGTTCACTACTCTTTTCCTTTTGCTTTGTGATTTCAGTACATTAACCATTTTATCTAATGTACGCATCCTATTCAAAATTAAAATGAATAGTTTCCTTTTTAATTCTAATGCCTTTGCTGCAATGGCTTCAATTTCTTTTTTTCTCTTGTAAAATTTTGCCTTTTGCTTATATTTCTTCACATCCTTTATCAAATTGGACATAACTCTTCTCTGAAACATTTTTCTACGTATCTCTTTAAACGCTGTTTTTCTGTTTAAGTTAATCTTTATAGTTGCAGAAGGTATATTTGCATTAACTAAATTCTCAATTTTTTCCTGTCCTTTTCTATTGAAAACATTATTTCCAGTACAGACATTTTGTACATTTTTCCTTTTTTTGAATATGTTCTTTAAAAAATCTTTTGTCTGCTTACCAGAAGATTTTTTCTTTTTCCCAACATGAGCATCTCCAACTAACTTAGGTCCTCCAGTTGTCTTCATATATAGGTTTTTTTTGTGGTCTTTCATTAGTCTGGATTTTGTAGGCATCTTAAATTTTGTTCACTGCTCTTCAGCAATACCTGAAAAAAACTAAAAAAAAATTCCTTTATTTTATTTAAATATATTACTACATTTTTTATGTTCTTTAGAAATCTTAAAATACTATAAACCCCTTTCCTATAAATGAAAATCACAAAAACACCTTCACAAATTAAATATCTAAAAATAATTCCTGTGTGCACACAAAGTCATGCTTTGAAATTAGGCAGAAAACGAAATTTCTTTGCCAATTGCAAAGCATACTTTCTACTACTTTTTAGGCAAGTGATAAGTACTTTTACAGACTGACACATTTTAAATCCACTTTTCAGATTCTTAAAAAAGCACATGTCCAAACTGCTTTTTCAGACCAGCACCATGTGTAACCTGGGTGACTGACTACACTCCAGCAAGGGCAACCAGCCTTAGTGATGCTGAATGTATTTGCATTACTGACTGAAACCTCAAACCCCACTCGGTTGTGAATACTGTGCATGATTCCACAGGATAAGCAGCTGGGTGTGTGCTAAGAGTCTGTTTCTGCACAAAAAAATGGCTCCCCCTTTCCATCTAATGCAACTGTGAAATCACCAGAGCAATACGCAATAAATCTCTGCCTGTAATTCCTATTTACACACAGAGTCATGTTTTTACATTAGTCACAAAACGAAATTTCTTTGCCAATTTGAAAGCACACTTACTAGTCTTTTTTTTGGCAAGTGATAAGTACTTTTACAGACTGACACATTTTGAATCCACTTTTTAGATTCTTAAAAAAGCACATGTCCAAACTGCTTTTTCAGACCAGCACCATGTGTAACCTGGGTGACTCACTACACTCCAGCAAGGGCAACCAGCCTTAGTGATGCTGAATGTATTTATATATCTGACTGAAACCTCAAACCCCACTCGGTTGTGAATACTGTGCATGATTCCACAGGATAAGCAGCTGGGTGTGTGCTAAGAGTCTGCTTCTGCACAAAAAATGGCTCCCCCTTTCCATCTAATGCAACTGTGAAATCACCAGAGCAATACGCAATAAATCTCTGCCTGTAATTCCTCTTTGCACACAGAGTCATGTTTTCACATTAGTCACAAAACGAAATTTCTTTGCCAATTTGAAAGCACACTTACTTTTCTTTTTTTGGCAAGTGATAAACACTTTTACAGACTGACACATTTTGAATTCACTTTTCAGATTCTTAAAAAAGCACATGTCCAAACTGCTTTTTCATACCAGCACCATGTGTAACCTGGGTGACTGACTACACTCCAGCAAGGGCAACCAGCCTTAGTGATGCTGAATGTATTTGCATTACTGACTGAAACCTCAAACCCCACTCGGTTGTCAATACTGTGCATGATTCCACAGGATAAGCAGCTGGGTGTGTGCTAAGAGTCTGCTTCTACACAAAAAAAATGGCTCACCCTTTCCATCTAATGCAAATGTGAAATCTCCAGAGCAATACGCAATAAATCTCTGCCTGTAATTCCTATTTGCACACAGAGTCATGTTTTCACATTAGTCACAAAACGAAATTTCTTTGCCAATTTGAAAGCACACTTACTTTTCTTTTTTTTGGCAAGTGATAAACACTTTTACAGACTGACACATTTTGAATCCACTTTTTAGATTCTTAAAAAAGCACATGTCCAAACTGCTTTTTCAGACCAGCACCATGTGTAACCTGGGTGACTCACTACACTCCAGCAAGGGCAACCAGCCTTAGTGATGCTGAATGTATTTGCATTACTGACTGAAACCTCAAACCCCACTCGGTTGTCAATACTGTGCATGATTCCACAGGATAAGCAGCTGGGTGTGTGCTAAGAGTCTGCTTCTGCAAAAAAAAATGGCTCCCCCTTTCCATCTAATGCAACTGTGAAATCACCAGAGCAATACGCAATAAATCTCTGCCTGTAATTCCTCTTTGCACACAGAGTCATGTTTTCATATTAGTCACAAAACAAAATTTCTTTGTCAATGTGAAAGCACACTTACTTTTCTTTTTTTGGGCAAGTGATAAACACTTTTACAGACTGACACATTTTGAATCCACTTTTTAGATTCTTAAAAAAGCACATGTCCAAACTGCTTTTTCAGACCAGCACCATGTGTAACCTGGGTGACTGACTACACTCCAGCAAGGGCAACCAGCCTTAGTGATGCTAAATGTATTTGCATTACTAAGTGCAACCTCAAACCCCACTCGGTTGTGAATACTATGCATGATTCCACAGGATAAGCAGCTGGGTGTGTGCTAAGAGTCTGCTTCTGCACAAAAAAATGACTCACCCTTTCCATCTAATGCAACTGTGAAATCTCCAGAGCAATACACAATAAATCTCTGCCTGTAATTCCTATTTGCACACAGAGTCATGTTTTCACATTAGTCACAAAACGAAATTTCTTTGCCAATTTGAAAGCACACTTACTTTTCTTTTTTTTGGCAACTGATAAACTCTTTTACAGACTGACACATCTTGAATCCACTTTTCAGATTCTGAAAACAGCACATGTCCAAACAGCTTTTTGAGACCAGCACCTTTTGTAACCTGGGTGACCGCCTACACTCCTGCAAGGGCAACCAGCCTTACTGATGCTGTATGTATTTGCATTACTGAGTGCAACCTCAAACCCTTAAAGTATTCCTTATTTTTACCAGAACACCTTAATTTATCGTGAAAACATAGTCCATATTATTCTACATGTTCCTCACATTTAAATTTCTCCCAAAACAGAAAATGATAAACACAACTTCAACAAAAGGAATTCCATTTCTATTATTCATTTCTTAATTTACCATATACATCCCCTCTCAAACTCTAAACTCACCTTTAAAATTAGTTAGTTGTGAAAGAAATGTGGCACTCAAACAGCAGATTATCAGAGCCAGGATCTCTGTTCTTTACACCTCTCTCCTCTCAGCAGAACCAGATAATGGCAAACTTTCCCTCTCTTTTTCCACACATATACATGTTAATTTCAAATCTCAGTGCTTCCCCCTTTTTTTCAAATGTAATCACACATTTCTATTGGTTGAAAACCAACCCTTTTCCAAAAGTACCCTTCCCCCAACTTGACTTCTGCCTAGTACCCTTCCCCCAACTTGACTTCTGCCTGCTACCATAGCAACAGCTCATGGAACACTGCTGTGTGGAGTTAGGTCAGAAGTTCACCAAACAATGTTTCAATTCCACAGAGCAAGAGTGCTTGACTTTTCAAACCTAACAGCAAATCCATAGTACTGTTCTTTGGTAACACATTTTTCTGTACCAATACAAAACATGCTTCTATTAATTTACACATACAGCCTAGTTTTTATTAGGTCTCGCTGAGCCCCAGCGCTTGCGCTGGCTCGAAGAGACATTTTGTATGTGGGCTCCAAAAAGTGCTACCAGGCCAGCCTAGAGGTACAGTGCATGTGCGCGGGCGCGCGCGCCGCGCTTACTTTCACTTTTGCGACCGCACGGCCGCTTTGATCGCGATCACGGCCAACTCGCGATCGCATGCCTATCTGGCATTCTCGCGTTCGGCCGCCAGGTTTGTTTACATTTGCTGAACCGTGCTCATCCCCTCCCCTACCCCCTCCCTTACCCCCTCCCTTCTCCTACTTCCTCGTTAGTCTCATGCCTCACTATGCTGTAGCAGGCAGTGGGCGCGGCCCCAGCTGCCAGCTTTGTTTACTTTTGCAGAGCCGTGCTCAATCGCGGCACCCGCGCTTTACTTTAACATGGTTAAATGTAAAGCACCGGTGCCGCGATTGCTGCAATAGTAAAGAAATAGAAAAAAACATCTATTTCTTTACATTTGCTACAATCGCGGCACCCGCGCTTTACTTTAACTATGTTAAAAGTAAAGCGCGTGTGCCGCAATTGTAGTAAAAGTAAAGAAATTGATTTTTTTCCTATTTCATTACTTTTGTGCAATCGCGGCACCGGCGCTTTACATTTAACCATGTTTAAGGTAAAGCGCGGGTGCCACGACATTTCATCCACCATTTTCTTTAACTTTTCTTTTTTCTTCTCCCTCAAACGAAGCCTCCTCACCAGCCACACTGCGCCCCTGCACGCACCCTGCCAATGCTTGTTCCATTTGTGCTTAGTTGCTTCGGGGGTTGGGGCCTGAAGTGTTACTGGTGTCACTTAATGCATGCTGGCAGCCCCCTACTGTGCTCTGCCGCAGGACGGGTGAGGTCGTGAAACCCACCGAACCTTGCGGGTCGCGAATACTGCACCAGTTTCGGAAGACCGGATCAGCCCACTGCACTGCATAACCAAAGCTCCAGGGCTGGCGAGCACTTTAGCCATTTTCTCTCAAATAAACATTTTACAGGTGGGTGGCTACTGCGGTCTAGGGACATAGGATGTTATTGTATTTCTTATTGAAAAATATCGTGCTACTGTCAACCAGATTGTAAAGCTTCCTATTGGTTTAATTCAGGTACAAAATTAACACAATCTGTGCGCTAATGTTTCATTTGTAGGAAATGATCCGCAACAGGGCCAGATCATGTATTCAAGATTTTCAGGAGACCATCACGAGTTGGCTTTAAACACATTAGGTCGGTATCTGTGCAGTGTGTCTCCTACATGAACAACCACATTTCCTTAAAACACTAACATTGTGTGTCAGGATGTGAACTACAAAAATATCGTAGGTGCAATATGAAGTGCCAGATATGGTGAAGCGAACTAAAGATTTACTATTCTTATCTCCAAACCCATGGACCTTGTAGGTATGTGTTGGTATGGTACCTATAATTGAAGTTACGTGTCACAAGGATACTCTGGTTATGATGTTTTTGTTGCATATATTTAGGAGGTGTTTTCCCCACAGTACACCATACAAAGTTAGGCACTATACCCAAATTCCCTACAAGTTGCGACTATAGCACTAGAAACTGTACTTCATCCTATTCTAGGCACTGTAATTTAAATGACAAACATTAGTTATTTTATAGTGGTTACAACCACAGAAGGGTGGAAGGCTGAGGATGATGTCAAGAACCTAACATTTGGCAGAGGCGAGCACTCAGCTCACTGAGCTATCCTTTGGCCTAGCAGTCTGACATACCACATCTATTATTTTCATACCCATTCCCAGTTACACCGGCATGTTCCTTAAACATTAAAAATCTGTGTACATTCTCATGCACGGGAAAGAATAGTAATATGAAAATCTAGAAACGTAACCATTTAAAAACGTGTAAACAAAACTATAAATGCATTATTTAAAAAGTGCACAGCAGTAGAGCGCTGCTCCGCCGAAGAGTGCCTTTACTATACAAGAGGAAGTCACAACCAATTAAAATTTAGGCGCAGAGCTCGTGGCACATGATCTGGTCTTTCTGCTGGATCAAAATTGGAGCGGAGGCCGACCTTTTCTTTTCCTCCACAGGCCAGATCATCTTCATCAAAAACAGATCACGGCATCTCCATTAGAAGCGGCGCCAACAGCTGCCACTGAATTATACAGCACCCAACACGGCGCAAATCGCAGCTACTGGCTCGATAGAGTGCTCTGTGTAGAGCCAAGAGTAACTACTACCTTAAAACAGTTCCCAGCGCAGCGCCAGGAGCAGCCAGTGCCTTGAATCAGTCTCCAGTATAATGCAAGGACAAACCACTGTGTTGAAATAGCACACAATTTGGCGCCAGTAGCAGCCCCAGGCTCGACACAGTAGCCCCCCCAATATAGCACAGAGAGCAACCACTACTTTACAACCGCATCAAATACATGGGTATGTGCAGCCTTCTTATAAAAAAAAAGCATTGGCATAGCCAATAGGTCTCTCCTTTGGGACCTTATGAGTATTTCGCCATGCAGCACACAATCATGGGCGTACAACATATAATGTTATTTTACTTGCCGCTGGTGTACAGCCACACCCAGCCAAGGATAGGATTCCGTGCTATTTAATGAAATATAATAACGTCTCTTTAAAATTCTTTAATAAAGATGCTTTGACACGAATAGGCACATTATAGCACTCAGAGAAGTACTTATTAAAGTGTTTGTTTTGTACAACTGGAAGTGCTTTCATACGCGATAATGAAGACAAGCATAGGCATAGCCAATAGGTCTCGCCTTTGGGACCTTATAAGTGTTTAGCCATGCAACACTTGATGTTGTTGCACCAAGGAAATTGTGCTACATAACTAAATACTTATAAGGTCCCAAATGCGAGACCTATTGCCTATGGTCTGGTGAATCAGGTGCAGATCTGAATAAGGGGTGCTAGGTTTATCCCATTTGCTACATGCTTAGGCCAGGATAGCAAGAATGAGACCTGTTGGTGAACATGGTACTAAGCATAATACAGAATCGCCATTTGATCATTTTTCTATTGCAGTATTTGTCAGTTTCGTCAATTTGTCTAGGGGTGTGCACAATTTCCTAATTTGTGCAATTACACAAGAGTTCAGAAAAATTATGCCTTATCATGCAAAATGAAAACCTGGCATTTGGCACTATTTTATCGTGAAATGCATCATGGCATGCATAAAGCATTGGCATAGCCAATAGGTCTCGCTTTTGGGACCTTATGAGTATTTAGTTATGCAGCACAATATCCTTGGTGCAGCTACATCAACTGTTGCATGGCTAAGCACTTATAAGGTCCCAAAGGCGAGACCTATTGGCTATGCCAATGCTTGTTCTAGAATGGTATGAAACAGCCAATCAGTTCTTTTTTTTATAAAAAAAATATGTATATGTATGCCTCCATTTCCAAACTGTCTTTCATTTCTTTTTACCATTCTACTGAATTACACCTCCTGAGTGCATCCAGTTCTCCTTTGAAGATGTTCACAGTGTGGATTGTAGGGCACAGCTATGTCTTCTGGAGTGAAAAGTATGCAGAGAAAACAGATATGGTGAGAGACCTTGCTTTGCCAAATGTAGACATTAAATGGATTGGTCAGAGAGGGTTAAACTGGCACCAATTGATGCCATTGGTGAAATCCTTCATGCAAATCCAACACCCTGACCTCATAATAGTGTACTGTGGTGGCAATGACCTAGGCACTTTGACAGGGGTAGGTCTGGAAATGCTTATGAAGGACACCTTTGCACAACTGTTTTCACTTTTCCCTAAAACTGCCTTTGTGTATTCTAACATATGCCAAAGACAAAAATGGAACTGGTCCAATCATTTCTGTCCGCAGATTGACAAAGCAAGAAAGCACGTCAACAAATCTGTTTCTGCTTTCCTCCGTGACTATGGTATGGGTTCCATTTACCACAACAACTTGCGTTACGACATGCAAGACATTTATAGAGGAGATGGTGTGCACTTCAATGATGAAGGGAACAGAGGCTTCCTCTTGAACCTTAGACTCTGCATCGGTACTTACTTGTAGGTACCACTAAAAAATCACTTCATAAACACAACGGCTCTTTTTAGAGCCCCCTAATATCTAAACTCTTTAATCTGCATTTCATTTCTTTTTTTTTTTTTTTTTCAACCGTACGCGTACGTTGAGCTTACCGTACGCGTACCCCGCGATTTTTTTTAAAATCAATAAATGTTTTCTTTGTACTTTTCTGTCCTTCTTTGACCCCCTTACAAATGTTAGGGGGTCTGTAACTCTCTCCCTTGCCCCCTTTTCAAGATATCACCCTTTTTTTTCTGAGTGAAACACACGAAATGGCGGCCGCCGCTTCCTGGTTTCGACCGATTCGAATGTTTACTAAGATCTAAGAGCCAATCAGAATCGCGCTCGCACACGCCACCGTACGCGTACGGTAAGCGCACCGTAAGCGCACCGTAAGCTGGCTCAGATATATATATTGATTTAAAGGCTATTTTCTCAGAATCTACTGAACAGATTTACACCAAACCTACAAAAGGCACATCCCTGACCTGAGGACTACCTCTCTGCCAAATTTCAAGTAATTCTGTTCAGCCGTTCGGGCTGTAGCTGTGTCTAAAGGTCCTATGGAAAAATGCATGGGAAAAACGCGTTTTGGGACCCCCTTTTTATCTCAGCCCCCGCTTGACGAATCCCCCCGAGACTTTCAGGGTAGGAGCGGAGCGTAGCGCCCCACCTATTTTGAAAAATTCGCGAGGATTCGTCGACCGGCGCCAAAGTTATTCAAAATAGAATGTTGCGGATTTCCTATGGAAACGTGGTCCTAACTATAACTACCTACTGGCGACCGCCAGTAGGTAATATATATATATATATATATATATATTCACTGAAAAAAAACATTGGTTTCAGAGACGTTATAGTTTGAAATTAGCATTTAAAAAACCTTAGAAATTCACAGAAAAAAACATAGGTTTCAGGGGTGTTATAGTTAGCTGGACATTTCACTCGTACAAACCAATAGAAATTCCTCCGTTATAGTTAGTTCTGCTAACTATAACTCGCACGCCCGCAATGCACTGCTGATGATGTCACTTATTACATCATTCATGACATGGTCAGTGACATCACTGATGACATCACTGATGACATCTCAAATGACATCACTGATGACATCACTGATGACATCATCCAGTGAATGTGGTTTAGTTTGAAATTTAAATATGTATTATATATATACCAATCTGTATTGAGGATTGAGTGGATATATAACTGTCTGGATGTAGGATTTAGTAGCTGTCTGACTGTCTGTTTAAGTGAGTAATTAAAAGTGTCTCACTTGATATATAGATTAGTAACTAAAATATGTGAATGTGTGCATCACTGTCTCTGTTGTTGTATAACATGCTGCATCAGTTGGTCACTATCTACATGAGTGTGTATATTAGTTAGTGATTAGTTGGGTGAGTATTTGTGTGGGACACTGAGTTTATGTGTGTTTGGATGGGGTGTGTGTAACTCTATGCATAGATGTGTGAATTGAAGGACTGGGTTATTCTTAAGACCCAGCGGTGCCAGGGAACAACACCTGAAACCTTCGTGGGTTACCTGTTCTGGCGTACTAAACACAGAGACACGGGACACTTCCAGCGACGTCAGAGATCGGCGTTTATTTACTGCAGGGATACAGAGGTCACAAGAAGTACACAACGTGTAGGTTCTCGGAGACTGCTTCAAATTTGAAGAAGTGGATCGGTCCTTTTATACAAGTTTTTGCCATAGCACAGTATGGCGAACAAAGGTTACAACTCAGTTCCCACAATAAACTTCAAAAGGGTCGCGTTCATGTTTCAGGAGGTCGGAACACAATTACAACAGTCTTGCCGGTTCCCAACTGTAAAAACATATCTCCTCTGCAATAAACACATTTCATCTTAACCGTAAACACATTAAGAGGAAGGACGAAAAACAGATGCAAGGAAAGGACAAGGACGCACAACAGGTTAGAAAAGAGTGTTAGGAGCAATAAAGGAAACTTGATAGAGGGGTCAAAGACCTCGTGTCTAATGTATGCATGGCTGAAACAATAGACCGGCGCGGCAAGATGAGCCTCGAGCGGGGCCATCTGCCTTAGTCGTGTCATTTCCCTCATCGTAAAAGTCACCTCAAAGAAACACGTGTCCCTCGTGTAAGCTTGGGAGTCCCAGGGTCACGAAGCGGACAAAGTCCGTTTGCTGGCTACCTGAGGGAAAGAAACAAAATGGATGCTGTATCTAAAATGGAACCCGAGGGTTCGGAAGAACAAACCGAAAAATAAGACAAACCATACGTGGTTGCATAGCGAAACTGCGTACACCCACTATACTCGTCATTTGCGGTTCGTAGATACCAAACTGATCCATATTCGTCACCACTCAAAAGTGCCGTCCCGTCTCACACGGAACCTCAGATGCTCCTTTTGCCCTCATGTAGGCAAGCACTAGTCAAGATCGGAATCTATTTCAATATTCATCAGATCGTTCAGCTGCTGCTGGAACATCATTCTATTCATCAACGTCTCCTTGGTAACAGATGGCCGCCTTATACACGTTGTAGCACATAGGCCACATAAGGCAGGACCACACTGTACACAAAGACAACAAGTGAACAGAAACGTTACAACAACCCCTACGATCATTAGAATCTTCCAACCCCATGTTGACATCAGGCCCCAAAACCATCCTAGGAGCGTCCAATTACCTTTGTCCACGTGTATGGACTCGGAAATCTTGTGCAACTTCGAGATGGCTTGGTAAACAGTTGGAGCATTGTCAGGAATAAAAATGCAACAACTCGAATGGATAACTTTACACACACCACCTCTATCTGCAAGAACAACGTCTAGAACCATACCGTTCTGCAACGTCATGAGTCTATCCGCCTGTAGTTCAGCTGTTAAGTTACCAAGGGCATTTGCAGTAATATTAGCAGTCGACTCAACTACACGGGTCAACTGTCTTAGGTTCCTACTATTAACCATAGGTCCCCAAAACGGCAAGAAACCCTTAAAGAAGTCTCCTGCTTCTTGACCAGCAGTATCCTCTTTGCTAATAACGCCTCTCACGACTCTAGTTTTGTGGTAGTCTGAAGCAACCGTGAAAGTCGGTGGTAAGAGATTCGCAATATAACAGGTACCTGAAAAATCGCGGGGTAACCATGTATATGCGCGTTCATAACATACAAAATAAGTGCCCTTAGCAGTCAGAAAAACAGGGGAGGAGAGCATCGGTAGAACATACGTATCAGTGCAAGCACTGTTCCCAAGCTGTGCTCTCGGATTTCGACCCAGACCTTTTAGGCAGAAATTACCAAGGTGTGGTACAATCCATATTGGGGACGAGCTCTTAAGCTGTCTATCACCCACGGACGTACTATACTCAGCCTCGCTCAGATCCTTATAGGCCTGCACTTCTTCACCTGGAATGAGTGATGCATCGAAAACATCTCTATCCAGATCCGCTATTGCTATCGCCAAAGGCTTATGATACGGCCCAGGACCAAGATTGACAGACCGTGGCTCTCGACTGGGGTAGGAATCTAGTGCACTACGGAACATAGTTTGGAATGCTCGAGCTGAACCCTGGGAGCTGTAAGGAAGGACCAAATACGGGATACCCCTATCCATGGTATGTGGCATTAACCCACATACCCAACAATTGGTAGTATTCACCACCAACTGATGCTGATGTAGGAGTTGAACAAAGGAATTATTCATGAATTCCGCACGTCTAACCTGCTCATGTTGAGGCAAAGGATGAAAGGAATGTGGGGAGACAGTGGTGAGGGAACTTGGTTTAGGAGAAAAGGTAGGTGAAACAGAAGGTAATAACAGCGGTACTCCAAAATACACTCCACCCACCAATAACATAGATACGGTCAGGAACAGTAGAAACACCTGAAACAGAAAACATTTTGTTCGTACAACCCTCCATAGCTCTAATCTCTGCGTCGACATCCTTTCTACTTCCAACAGCTTAGAGAATGCCATCCTCTACAAACCGTCCGTGACGTACTTGACGCACTTCGTTCTGAGTAGCGATTATCAATCCCCAGGTGTTCCCAGGAATCGACAAAAGTAACCGACCTAACGTCAGAAACCTGCTAAACAAAAAGGAGTACCCGCACGGCCCTACGGTAACCCGGATGGAGAGGTTTCCTCGAAACGTTCAGTTTTATTACAAATCTCTTAGCAGCGGAAAGGAACATAAGAACTCAAAAAGAAAGGATATAATTGTCCATAATATTCGTAACATCAAAAAAACAAATATACTACTAATTTTTATTAGTCCTTGAACGAAGAAAGTATCGACTTCTTCCAGGTCGAGTTTGCTCTACAAACAATTGTTCAGCTGGCGCAACAGTGTTCGATGAAGTGGACAACGAGTCAGACCTTGGGTTCTCTGCTACTGATGACTCCACATGTGGGTTTGGAAGTGACAAATCCTCCCCCACAAGTTGAGCGTCGCTAAACGGCACAAAGTGCAAAGGAGTCTCAGTTTCTGTGGCCGAAATCCCAGTCCTCACCCAACCGTCCGTTGGTAAGGGGATCGGTACCTTTTTTGTGTGGCTGGCATGGACCCAGTTCTTCCGGCCCTCCAGTCGAACCGCTGTCCTCGTTGTCAACAAGACTTGAAAGGGTCCGACGAATCTTGGCTCCAAGTTACGTTTCCGACCGAAATTTCGGGTAACAACCCAGTCCCCTGGCCGGAGCTGGTGTCCAGGACCCTCTGTCTGCGCCGGTAGAGCTTCAAAGACCTGTTGATGGATTAACCGTAGTTTAGTGGTCAAATCATGCAGGTAATCAATTAACATTGGATACTCAAGACTATCAAAAGCCCTCGGCCTCGGGACTCCCCAAATATTCGCAGGGCGGCCGAACACAATCTCATATGGGCTAAGCCCTACTCGAGAGTGTACGGTCGCTCTGGTCGATAGGAGAGCCAGAGGCAAGGCATCAGGCCATGATAAACCAGTCGTAGCTTGAATCTTTGCGAGTTTTAGCTTCAGGGTACCATTGTACCCTTCAACTAAACCCGCTGCCTGAGGATGATTAGCACTATGGAATTTTTGGCGAATTCCCAGGCCCTTACACACACTCTGCATTACACTTCCCACAAACTCGCTTCCATTATCCGACCACACGATCCGTGGCATTCCGTACCTAGGAAAGTACTCCTTCAGCAGGATTTTTGCTGTGGACAGGGCAGTATTATCTTTAAGAGGATAGGCCTCAATCCATCTGGAGAACGCGCAAACCACAACCAAAACATACTTCAGGTTATTGCATCTCTCCATATGGATAAAGTCCAGCTGGATAACCTCAAAGGGACAAGCAGGAGGAGCGAAATGACCAGGTGGAGTGGGGGTGCCCCTTCCGGGATTGTGCATCAAACACACCATACAATTCTTAACCACTCTCTCGGCACACTTAGCAATACCCTCATTCCTCCATACAGGGGACAAGAACTTACATATTCCTTTCGCACTAATATGTGACAACCCATGAGCCATCGTCACAACAGCTAATACGTACGCATCTGGTAACATCCACCTCTGACATTCCGTCAGGTCAACCCAACATCCATGCATATCCAATCTTCCTGTACTTTCTTTCCACTTGGTCTTTTCAGCTTTAGTAGCTTCGTTCTGAATTGCTTTCACACTCTCAACAGTATTTTCACACATACCAGTCTCCGTCGGCCACCTCACTGAACTCGCGACATACATTCGAGTCGCAAGATTCTTAGCCGTTTCCTTAGCAATCTCATCCGCA
This sequence comes from Triturus cristatus, assembly GCF_964204655.1. Lineage (NCBI taxonomy): Eukaryota > Metazoa > Chordata > Amphibia > Caudata > Salamandridae > Triturus > Triturus cristatus. The sequence goes on along the minus strand of NC_140592.1, from coordinate 655,767,415 downwards.
AACGCATTACCACGACCAACGTCATCCGTCACTTTCCGATGTGCACTACATTTAACGATCGCCACTTGTTTAGGCAATGTAAGTGCATCCAAAAGATCATTCACGAGCTGCCCGTGTTGGATCTTCGTACCATGCGATGTCATAAATCCTCTTTCTCTCCACAATCTCCCAAAATTATGCGCAACACCAAATGCGTACTGACTGTCGGTAAACACATTCACTCGCTTTCCCTTTGACAGAACACACGCTCTTGTCAATGCAATTAACTCTGCCTCTTGTGCTGAATTCTGGTTCAATCTCGCAGTTTCCACAACCGTGCTCAACGTCACTACAGCGTACGCAGTCGTCACATCGCCATTCGGCAATTTAAAACACGAGCCATCCACATACAAGGTACCATCGGGATCTGCCAAGGGAGTGTTTTTCAGGTCCACACGACCCTTTGTTTCTTCCTCAGTCCGTAAATAACAATCATGTGGCAGCACATCATCTGATTCCATATTAATCGGCAACAATGTCGCCGGATTCAGTACATTACAACGTTTGATCTGTATATGACTTGCCAAAAGGGTCAGCTCGTACCCAGACAACCTTGCACTCGTCAGATGTTGAGTCTTTGTCCGATTCAAGAGTGTATCAACTGCATGCGGAACCATCACTATGAGCATATTATCCATGACCAGACCTGCGGACTGCCGAATAGACGCCGCCGCTGCCGCTGTCGCCCTCAAGCAACTCGGCAACGCTCTAGCTACCGGGTCTAAGGTCGAGGAAAAATATGCACACGGACGCTGCTTACCACCAAACTGTTGCGTTAAAACACTCAACGCACAACCTTCCCTCTCGTGGACGTATAATGTGAAAGGCTTGCTGTAATCAGGAGTACCTAACACAGGAGCCGAACACAGTGCATCACGTAGTTCAGAAAAACTTTTCTGACATTCCTCCGTCCATGGCAAAGGAGTCGAAACGTCCTTGCACGTGAGAGCTACCAATGGCTTCGCTAACAGTGAAAAGTTCGGGATCCACTGACTGCAGTATGACGTGATACCTAGAAAGGCACGCACGTCTCTCTGAGTTGTTGGCACAGTCATTCGAGCAATTGCTGCAATTCTTTCAGGGGTCAACCTTCTTCCCGCCTTTGACAATAAGTGACCTAGATAGGTTACTTCTTGACAACAATATTGCAGTTTGGAAGGTGACACTTTATGATGTAAGTCACAAAGATGCTGTAACAGTGACACTGTAGCAGCTCTACAAAGCTGTTCAGTGTCAGCAGCTACCAACAGATCATCAACGTACTGAATCAAGGCCGCACCAGCCGGTAACACAAACGTATCAAGTTGACTCTTAAGAGCTTGGCTGTAGAGTGATGGACTCTCACAGTAGCCCTGAGGTGCGCGTTTGAACCTGAAGCTGCGACCACCTAATGAGAAACCGAACAAGTCTCTGCTTTCATCAGCAATCGGAATGCTAAAGAACGCATTCTTCAGATCGATTACCGAGAACCATGATGCAGTGGCTGGAATCAGAGTCAGTAAAGCTGTAATGTCTGGCACCACAGGAAACTGCGGAACAACAACTTTATTTACTTCCCGTAAGTCGATAACTAGACGGTACACGGGAGGCTTGGAGGGATCCGTTCGTTTCAGAATAGGCAACACGGGACTATTGCACACATTACCCCGTGTCTCCTCAATAACATCTTTACCGATCAGATCGTAAATGATCGCTAATAGTGCCCGTTCACCATCAAGGGAAATACGATACTGGGGTATGCGCGGCAAGCGCGCACCAACTTTCAATTGAACAACATAAGGTGGTATATCCAGCAGGCCCACATCATTGGGACCTATCGCCCACAAGGAGACCGGAAGAGAACTCAATTCCGGTGGGAGCTTATCGATCGATAAATACATAGGGGAAATCACGCTCTTACCCAATGTAAGCTCCACGCCCGTAGGAGAACAGTACAAAGTCGCATGTAACCTTTTCAACAAATCCAAGCCCAAAAGATTCTCACCACAACCAGTAGTCAAAATCAAAGGAGCTTCTAGCTCATGAGACCCAATTGTAAGGGGCAAGGGGCTAGAAACTTGATTACTAACGGGGGCGCCAGAAAATCCAACGGAAACATTCGTTAAGCCAGACAAAGGCGCGCCAGGGAGTTTCGAATGCATGATGGAACTTTTTGCTGCACCAGTGTCCAACAGAAAAGGCTCAACGACGCCCAAAGTGGCTACTGCAACATAAGGCCCTCTCTGATCAACCGGAACTGATACTTCTCCCTTCCTTTGTCTATGGCTGTCCTAGTAGATACCGTCCGTATCAACATCACACTCAACGTAACAGTCATCCACATGATACTGTGCAGACCGACCGGACGATGGTTCGCGCTGATCGAAACAATTTTGCGAGTCCGAAGACGTGGCAAAACGTTCAGCCTGATTCTGGGTAACTCCACGACTTCTACCACGGGAAGCCTGTTGAGGACCACTACGTCCTCCTCGAGCCGACACACCATTGTTCCTATCACGAAGAACCGGACAATCAAACTTCAGATGGCCCTCCCCACGACAATATGCGCATTGATTATATCCCAACACAAAGCGAGGTGCGGGAGAGGCATTTCGCGTCTGCGATCTGGAGAACTGTGATTGTGATCGATTTAGCTGCTGTGTATCACTGAAATTCGAGCGCGGAGGATAGGCTTGCTGCAATAAGACCTTGGTTTTAAGATCCTTTGTTTTCTTATCTGCACGCTCACTTTCCTCCTTTTCTCTATTTTCGTAATATTGGGCCGTAGCCAATATTTGAGCAGTGGTAGAAACAGCCCACGAACTCTCAGAATTCTTCAACTTGTTGCTAAGGTCGGGCAACAAGTTCGATACAAACTTATCGACGAACAGCCGCTGACCACCCTCGGAACCCATGTCCTGACCACTATGATCAACAAACGCTTCCTCAAATCTCGTAAAGAAATCAGAAACGCTTTCATCCCTCTTTTGCTTGCACGCTGATAATTTGTCCCAATTGACGCGCATCGCTGGCATAAGCGTTTTCATGAGAGTAATTATCCTCTGAGGCAAAGCCACAATAAGCTGTTCAGGCTTAGCCCCACCGACCTGCTGGGCGTCTGCCGCCGTAAGGGCAGCCCAGTCACCGCCTAACTCGGCTACGTGATTCTCGTGACGAATTTTCGCCCAAATCGGCTGAGGCACCACATTGCCAAACAACATGTCGATATCAGCAAGGTTCATAACGGTAGCATCCACCAATTGGGACAGCTCCTTATAATAACCTGCAGGATTTTTACGGGGATCAGGCAAGGATTGCTTCACTTGTAAAACTTCCGATCGTTTCCAAAGGAGGTGTATCCACACTCTCTGGAAACGGCCTGGGACAGCAGGGTTAGCATTAGGATCACCTGGCATCCACACTGGGGGAACTTCCCGCATAGGATATTGACCAGGTTGTGCCATCCATTCTGCAGTCTCTTCCTTAAACAACGCACGAGGTTGCACTGTACATCGAAAAGATAACAAGCGTTCTAGAGCCTCTCGAACTTTGTCACCTACGATTACACCCGTGGCGAACCGATGCTGGAGCTCAGAAACCTCAGACGGTACATTATCAGCCACATCATCATCCCACTCCTCCTTCAACGATCTACACAGTTCCTCAAACACGAATCGTTGCGTAGGCACATTAAACTGAGAAAACGTTTCAAACACTATACGTGAGGTGTACTTAACAGGATTACGAATCCATCTACGTGCCATTTTCACCAACGATTCACGTTCCCTACCATCAGGAAGCTGGCTGCGCCTTTGAGCGACATCTGAAAGAGTCGAGCCGAGTATCGGCCAAAAAAGCGGAGAATAAAGAGTAGCAACAGCAGTCAGGAGACGACTACGAACAGAAGGAGAAGAGGAAGAAGATGCAGGCGCAGCAACAACAGGGGTGGAAACAGTAGAAGTAGACGCGGCAGCAGGAGTAGCGGGAACGACAGGCTGAGGAGGGACTTGGAAAGGCGCAGTAGGGAGAGAAACCAGAACAAGAGGATGTACGATCTGTGGCACAAGGGGATTTGGGAGAGTGGGAGGAACGGCGGGCTGACCAGCAGCCGCCAAAACAGCGGGTTGAGGAAGAGGTGGATGCACGGGACCCATAACATCGGGAGCATAGGGAGGTGGTGATTTCAACAGATAAGACAAGAGCGAATCCTCCATCGCTTCTTCTCCCGTCTTATCGATATTAGAAGGTAGCACCGGATAACATTTATCCACCGCCATATGACGAAGCCGAGCACTAACTTCCTGCTCTTTCTCATCTTTGTCTAACTGATACTGTTCGGCATTTCGCATCACCGTAATAACACCTTCTCTTTTATTTTTCTTACTCTGTTTGATTTCTTTCTGCTTGGCCTCTTTCCGCCATAACCGGAAGGAATCAAACATGGCCGGCCTAGCTTTCTTTTTAAACAATTTAGCTTCCAAATTATCTAAAACGGCAGTTTCGAAACTACCATGAGATGGCCAACTAAGGACGCCATCATTTTTAGTGTAGCGGACCCAATATTCATTATATACGATAGGACCCACGCCATGACGACTATAGAGCTCGTAAATTGGAGTTCCAACCGGAGGTATCGGACATGGATCCTCCAGCCGGGAATCCATGCTGCAACATTTGAAAAACCCAAACAAAGTACTACGGCCAGGCATCGTGCACACTAGCCGAGTATACAAACTTCAAGGGCTATCGAATTACGATGTCCTCGCAAAAATGCAAGACCCTCGGTTTTTGGCAATTGCAATCGTCAAATAAAACCCAACAACTAAGAACCACGAATGCTATGGAACCATGCAAACAACAAAGCAACACTGGGAGCGACCCACAAATACTTAACTGAGAGAACAATGGCGTCTCCAGGAAGGCCCGTTGATCGTCTCGCCGTACAAAGGACTACGCCAGGCGCCAAAACAGGTTGACAGTCAGGGCATCGGTCCGTCGCAGCCGTCAGGAGGCGGGGATCTTCGCGGGAAAAAACGTCGGGCCACTTATTTCGACAACTGGATCGATGAAGCGGGGTGCACCTTCCCTCGGAGATTTCACACGAAGTTCCTCACGATCGTCGGGCTTTGGACCGGTACCGTTGATGTCGCCCCACGTTGGGCGCCAACTGAAGGACTGGGTTATTCTTAAGACCCAGCGGTGCCAGGGAACAACACCTGAAACCTTCGTGGGTTACCTGTTCTGGCGTACTAAACACAGAGACACGGGACACTTCCAGCGACGTCAGAGATCGGCGTTTATTTACTGCAGGGATACAGAGGTCACAAGAAGTACACAACGTGTCGGTTCTCGGAGACTGCTTCAAATTTGTAGAAGTGGATCGGTCCTTTTATACAAGTTTTTGCCATAGCACAGTATGGCGAACAAAGGTTACAACTCAGTTCCCACAATAAACTTCAAAAGGGTCGCGTTCATGTTTCAGGAGGTCGGAACACAATTACAACAGTCTTGCCGGTTCCCAACTGTAAAAACATATCTCCTCTGCAATAAACACATTTCATCCTAACCGTAAACACATTAAGAGGAAGGACGAAAAACAGATGCAAGGAAAGGACAAGGACGCACAACAGGTTAGAAAAGAGTGTTAGGAGCAATAAAGGAAACTTGATAGAGGGGTCAAAGACCTCGTGTCTAATGTATGCATGGCTGAAACAATAGACCGGCGCGGCAAGATGAGCCTCGAGCGGGGCCATCTGCCTTAGTCGTGTCATTTCCCTCATCGTAAAAGTCACCTCAAAGAAACACGTGTCCCTCGTGTAAGCTTGGGAGTCCCAGGGTCACGAAGCGGACAAAGCCCGTTTGCTGGCTACCTGAGGGCAAGAAACAAAATGGATGCTGTATCTAAAATGGAACCCGAGGGTTCGGATGAACAAACCCAAAAATAAGACAAACCATACGTGGTTGCATAGCGAAACTGCGTACACCCACTATACTCGTCATTTGCGGTTCGTAGATACCAAACTCATCCATATTCCTCACCACTCAAAAGTGCCGTCCCGTCTCACACGGAACCTCAGAATGGTTTATTGACTAGGTGTATAGGTTTAAGAGTGCATGTGGAAACAGCTGTTTGGGTGACTAAGTGTATTTATTTGTGTGTTGGGGAGAAAATATATGTTTTAGTTGTACATCTTCAACAAAGTAAAAAAATAAAAGTCATTGTATGTGAGAGTTGGTGTATATAAATAAGTATATATAAGAGTCAGTGATTGTGAGAGTATTTTACAATAAGTGATGAAAGGTTTTACTAGTGTATGATGAGGTGTATCAGATTGTCACGTGGATGATGTCATCAGTGATGTCAGTGATATCATTTGAGATGTCATCAGTGATGTCATCAGTGATGTCACTGACCATGTCATGAATGATGTAATATGTGACATCATCAGCAGTGCATTGCTGGCGCGCGAGTTATAGTTAGCAAAACTAACTATGACGGAGGAATTTCTATGGTTTTGTACGACTGAAATGTCCAGCTAACTATAACACCCCTGAAACCTATGTTTTTTTCTGTGAATTTATAAGGTTATTTAAATGTTAATTTCTTACTATAACATCTCTGAAACCTATGGTTTTTTCAGTGAATTTCAAAGCTTTTTTAAATGTTAATTTCTAAATATAACGTCTCTGAAACCTATGGTTTTTTCAGTGAATTTCAAAGGTTTTTTTAAATGCTAATTTTTAAGTGTAATAGTAGTTATACCTATTTTTTGTACTGATTTTATACAGTTTTTTAACTGTTTATTTATAAATATTTTATTCATTAAATAACATTATATATTTTTCTGAAAATTGCAAAAAAAAAAAAAAACATTAAAACTGAAATATTGTTAAATTTTTGGGTTGTATTTTTTATTTTAATATATTTATATTATTTTCTTTCTTTCTTTTTTTTTCTCCCAAAATTATTTTCGGAGTCGCGCACCCAAAGCGTACACATCACAGTGGGTGCGCGGATTCTAGCCGCCATTTTAGAAACGTCGTGAAGGATCGCGTATGGTGTGCGACTGCGTGCTTTTCAGTTACATCATATAAATGTAATATTACGTGATGTGCGCGATTGGTATGCGACCAGTCCGCGACTCCTGCTCCTGCGCATTCACGACATATGCGCATTACGCTACGCGACTCTTGTGCGGTGGCGGGTCCCGCGTGACGTCATATACGTGCTGGGTCACACTGGATGCGCGACTCCCGCGAAATTGTTTTATCTTCTAAAATGATATGTATGTGTGTTTAATATACATATTAGGGCAAGAGACTATCTAAGATATTCATAAAAATAATATATTTGTACTTATAACAAACTTATATTATTTGTTAAATATATTTTCGCGAAGTCACGTCGGGTGCATGCTTCGTGAGCGCAGAGTGTGCGATTCCCATGTGACCAAAAAAAAAAAAGATTTCATTGGTTCATAACATTCCCCACCCATTTTAAGCATTCTTGCTGGAGCATCTGTAGAGAGACATCTCTTTTCCTACAAGAATCCTTTGTGCTTGTTTTTTTTTGGTGTTTTACAAAAAATATCAAACAAAATGGCATCTGGACAGCAGCAAGAGGAAGTATCTTCTGAAGAAGAATTCTTGCAGGAGGCACCACGTCCACAGAGGCCCGAATCTGTTGTGTGGAAATTCTTCACTTTTCCACCTGGAGAGAAGAAAGTAAATGCGAGAAAGGTAACGTGCAAAATTTGTGACAGAGTCCTGTCAAGAGGCAGTGAAAAGAAATACTCTTGTGGCACTGCTTCTATGTACAAGCATCTCCGGACCACACATCCTCTCAATCTTGCTCGGGAGGAAATGAGGCAAGCTGCTTTGAACCCCTCACCTGCTGTGGCAAGTACATCTGGAGGGTCCTCAGGAACACCTGCAATGGACATTAGGCCAGAATTCGCCTTTCTCAAGCAACACTGTGTGAAGTGTAAGAAACGTATATGCTTCGGTGAGCTGTCGGTGGATGCAGTTTGTGCTGCACAACGCAACCATCATTGTTCATTTTTTTGTTTTTGGAATGATAAGTAATTTCAAATGTATCCTGTTTTATGCGTTCTTTTTTTGTTCATTTTTTGAAAAAACACCTAAAAAAATACAAAATTATTTAAAAAATTACAAAAAAAAAAAAAAACACTTCTTATCAGAACTACCTTATCTGGTTAAATAAAGAACTATAATTGCAAGTTAATGTGTGAAAGTTTGGTTGAATATATGTATACAGCATGATTGACTGAAAGAATGCATTAGTAGTGTATGATGAATTTATAGGTGAAGATTTATGAGGAAGTACTGCAGCGTGACACTGCAAGCTCTTTAGCTGCACTGCACTGTGGCACTTCCGAAGCACAGGGATGTGACATATATGTACGTGAATATGTTGCAACTCTGTGCTTCCTTCTGCACTGCTGCACAAACTGCAGCCATGCGGTGACACAGGCACCCTTGCACTATGGTGCAAGGATGTCTGTGTAGTGTGGTTATTGTTTTTGTGCAGGACGGAACACCTTCCTGCACCAAAACAATCAGTAAAGGCATTTTCCTCTCTCAATGTATGCTGTGGAATGCAGCATGCATTGAAAGAGGAAAAAATGACGAAAAATTAAAGCAATTATCCTCGTTGCGCCTTGCTACACCAACTCTAGGATGGCGCAGCATTCACACACATCTCCAGATTTACGATTTCTCATAAATCTGGAGATGTGTCTTGTTCTATGGGTGTTGCGTGGAAACACCCACAGCGACACCTATGGGACGCCCCTTCAACGCAAACTTTTGTGTATAAAGGGGTCGTGTTTACAAGGAGAGGAAAAACCACGCAGGGTGGCTTTTCCTCTCCTTGTAAATATGAAGGTGTGCCTGGCGCCATCACTACGTTACAAAAAGTGACATACTGGTGGCGCAGGGTGCTTGTAAATCTGCCCCATAAGTGCTTAGGTATTGGCAGACTGATACAATAAGAACATAGTGCTGGATGGGTGATTGAAGAATTGCATGAGGCTGACAGGAGGTATCCTACGTTGCATGGGTACTACTTCAGTATTCAATGGAGTGGACCAATAGTATGTATCTGCTAAGAGATTTGTAGGAATTATGCACAGAATATTTTATGTGTACTTGTGTTGGTGCCTAGGTCATTTTATAAGAATATCACTAGTAACTGGAATGATGACAGTGCTGCAAACAGAGTGAACACTTAATTTATAAGTGCTTACGTATTGGTGGAGTGATAGGATAAGTAGATAGTGGTAGATAAGTGATTAAAGAAGTGCATGGGACAGACTGGACGATTCCTACACTGCATGAGTACTAACTGGGTATTTCGAAGAGTGTATCAATAGTATGTAGCTAGTTAGAGGTCTGCTTGGATAGTGCACAAAAAATTATAGATGTACTTGTGTTAGTAGCTAGGCCATTCCATAAGTTCATGACTATTAACTAGAATAATTACAGTATTACAAACAGAGTTTATAGTGAATTTATAAGTGCTTAGGTATTGGTGGAGTAATAGGATAAGTAGATAGTGCTGGATGGGTGATTGGAGAAATGCATGGGACAGACAGGAGGATTCCTACACTGCATAGATACTAACTGGGTATTTAGAAGAGTGTATCAATAATTTGTAGCTGGTTAGAGGTGTGCATGCATAGTGTACAAAATATAGTACCTGCACTTGTATTTTTGACTACGCCATTCCTTAAGTATACGACTATTAACTGCAGTAATTTCAGTGTTGCAAAGAAAGTGTGTGCTGAATTTATAAGTGTTTAGGTATTAGTGAAGTGATAGGATACATAGATAGTGCTGGATGGGTTAATGGAGAAGTGCATGGGACAGACAGATGGATTCCTAGACTGCATAGGTACTAACTGGGTATTTAGAAGAGTGTATCAATAGTATGTAGCTGGTTAGAGGTCTGCATGCATAGTGTACAAAATGTTGTACCTGCACTTGTGTTAGTGGCTAGGCCATTCCTTAAGTATATGACTAATAACTGGAGTAATTTCAGTGCTGCAAAGTGAGTGCATGCTAAATGTATTAGTGCTTAGGTATTGGCAGAGTGATAGGATATGTAGATTGTGCTGAATGGTTGAATGGAGAAGTGCATGGGACAGACAGAAGGATTCCTAGACTGCATAGGTACTGAGTATTTAAAAGACTGTATCAAAGCTATGTAGCTGATTAGAGGTCTACATGCATAGTGCACTGAATATTGTAGCTGTACTAGTATTGGTGTGTCTATGGTTCTGAGAATAGTAGTCTGTCTTCTGGAGAGGTGTGGCTCACTGGTTAGAGGCGGCAGACCCGTAAGCAGAGAATCGGCCAGGGACCAGGGTTCAATTCCCGACGCGGCAGGGTTGTGGACCAGGGTCAAAACCGACTCAATAATTCTCGCCTCGGTACCTACTCTAACCAGGAACACACTCAGCAACTCTGGGCATTAAGCTTGCCTCATCTCTACAAGGGCCCCCCACAGACGCCGGGGATGCCTGGTTTCACCTTGGAGATACCCAGAAAGGGACCATCTCACAGGGATAGCCAGGACGGGTTCCCCAGCGGTCTACAGCGCCAGGACGCCCCGTTGCTGGGGCAGCTGTGCGCTTTACAAGTCTACAACATTTATTTATTCTTTTAGGGTGTGAGGAGGTGCATCAGATGATCACGTAGATGATGTAATCAGTGATGTCATTTGAGATGTCATCAGTGATGTCATCAGTGATGTCACTAACCATGTCATGAGTGATGTAATATGTGACGTCATCAGCAGTGCATTACTTTAAACCAAAAAGCTGGCGGTCATATTGGCCTGGTCACGATATGAAAATTCAGGAATTGATACAATAAAGAAAAGAAAACAAGTGTTAATATGCACACAATGTCATTTCAGCATATCTGGCCCCGTGACCGCCATACCTGTATGTTCGTCAACGTGACTTAATCATAATAAACATACTTAGAATTGCAAACATCAACATAAACAATGGACTACACATTACTTTAAAGTGAAAGGCTATCGGCCATATTAATCTGGGCACGTTGCGTATTATAATGGTTCTTACACGAAAGAAAAGGAAAAAAAGGGGTGTTAATATACACACACTATCCCTAAATAAAGTTCTAGTGATTATAGTTCCATTCCATTCACAGCTCATTTGAGATGTCATGAGTGATGTCACTGACCATGTCATGAATGATGTAATGTCTTAGGTCATTAGGAGTACATTGCGGGGGCGTAAGTTATTGTTAGCTCAGGTAACTATAACTGCTGAATTTTACTGTCTAACTATACCGTCCCTGTAATCTTTGTTTTTTTCAGCAATTTTTTTTTTTACGTTAAGTAAGATGCATATCACAATGGATGGTAGGGGGTTGGAAGCAGGGCCTGGCATTGTGCTACCCCCACCCAAGCTTGCTGCTCCTGCCTTCCCTCCTCCTAGCCATCCATTGTCTAAGTCCATGTCCCTGCTCCCTTATTACAGCCCTGTGTGGCCGTTGTTCTGCCACTGGCCTTCCCGCCTTCTCTGAACAGTTAGCTTGCTGCCCCATCCACCTCCTCCGTATCCACCGTTGTCTGAATCCATGGACTAGCCTCCTCCCTCCTGCCATGCATGGTCTGATGTGCTGCCACTGCCCTCCATTTAGCATGATGTACCAGTCCACTCCTCCTGCCCTCCATTGCCCAATTCTATGCCCCATCATTGACCTCCTGCTTAGCCTCTGTGCTTAGCTTGCTGCCCCTATTCTCCTTCCCCTTGCCCTCCGGTGTCTTTGTGCATGCCCCTGCTCTATCCTTTTTGCCCACCATGTTCCATGGACCTGCTACTCCTATCTACTCTGAGTGTTTTGTTGACCTGCCACTCCCCTCCCACCTGCCTAGCATTGTCAGATGACTGTAACCTGTCCCTGCTACCTCCACCCTGCCTGTCCACATTCCATGCCCCTATCCCCTTCCTCCTATCCTCCATGGTCCATTTTACTGCCACACCCTCCTGCCCTCCCTGGTCTGTTGTGCTGCAACTGCTCCTCCTGCCTGCCCCGCGTGGTCTGTTGTGAGGCCCCTTCCCCTGAACTCTCTTGTCTGTGCCCAGGTCCTGACCCTCCCTTCTATCCTCCATGGTCCTTTGTGCATTCCCCTGCACCCTCCTTCCTGCCCATCATAGCCATTGTGCTGCCATTAACCCTTCCGCTTGCCATTCATGGTCTTCTGTGCTGACACGGCCCCTCCCGCCTTCCCTGTGTGGTCAGCTAGCTGCTCCTGACCCCCTCCCACCTTCCCTCCATGGTCTGTGTGTATGCCATCCTAGTCTCACTGTTGCTCTCCATGGTGTTTCCTGCTTCTTGTGCCCATCCTGCCTGACTTCCATGGTCATCTTGCTGCTCCTGCCCCCTTGCCCCTAGCCCTCTGTTTCCATGTGCAGACCCCTATTCCCTCCCTCCTGGCTTGTCTGTTCCATTGTAATGCCTCTGATCCGTCCCTCCTGCCCTTTATGGTCTGTTATGCTGCAGCTTTCTCTCCTGTCTGTCCATTATGGTCAGCTAGCTACCATTGCATCTTTCCCCTCTGTTCTCTGTTGTCCATGTGCATGGTGCTGTCCCCTCCCTATTGCTTTCTATGGATTGTTGTGCTGCACTCCCGTCCTGCATGCCCTGTGAGGTGTATTGTGCTGCTGCAAACCCTGATACCTGCCCTGTAGGGTCGGTTTGGTGCACCTCTCCATGTCCCTCCTGTCCTCTGTTATCCGAGTCTATGTCCCTACCCCAATTCCTCCTGCCTTCTATGATCCAATGTACCATACTTGCTAACATTTTGAACTTGGTAAGAGGGAGATTTTGAAAAAAAACTGGGGTATTGATTTTCCCCTTTGACTTACATTGAAAAAGAGGAGATTGTAGACAGGAGACAGATCAAAAATAATATTTATTACAAAAGTGTGGAACGCCTGACGTCATCTTGATGTAATCAAAACTGTAATACCTAGAGCATTTCCTTTAGAAATTACATATATGAGAGGGTCTTATTTGCATCAAAATTATGATTAGTGCTCTTAAAAAACTAAAATACGGACATATTTTCTGAGTTTTCAAATAGTGACAAAGCACTTTTAAATTATTTGTTATCTTTATTTTTTTTTATCCAGTTGATCACTTGATTACATGTTGCACATGTGGTGTTACTTCCAGAGCTGCAGACTTTGCAACTGGGGAACCAGGTTGGAGTTTCTGCTTCAGCGCGACATTCTGTGATTCTGGTCACATCTCTTAATCTCCCCATGTCTACAACCAAAATGAATTTGTTCTTGTGTGATGTAACCAATGCTCATGTAAACTACTCTAATACCTGACAAGTCTGCACTATATAAAACTGCAAAAACACAAAAAATTAAAAGTGTTTTGCACACTTCTATCATTGGGCTACATGTGGGCTACATCTGGGTGATATTTGTCCTACATTTGTGCTCTTTTGTCTCTGGTGGCCATCTTGGGAGATTTATTTGTTATGAAGTTTCCTAATTTCCTCACTAACTGCAGTCTCCTCAGTATGAAATGCTTTCAGTTTTTTACTTTGATTCCATCAAGAAGGTATTCAGATATGTCACACATTTGCCATAAATTCTGAATGTTAGCACTCTAGTTGCTCATTAGATCACTGTAGTAAAGCTACTTCTCACCAAGGAAGTCTGCTGCTGGTATTAAAAGTGCATGTTCCAGTCTGCATGTCTCCTCAGTATGAAATGCTTTCAGTTTTTTACTTTGATTCCATCAAGAAGGTATTCAGATATGTCACACATTTGCCATACATTCTGAATGTTAGCACTCTAGTTGCTCATTAGATCACTGTAGTAAAGCTACTTCTCACCACGGAAGTCTGCTGCTGGTATTAAAAGTGCATGTCAGATTTTTTTAATGAAATAGAAGAGGATTTAAGAAGTCACTCAAAATGTGCCCTACATTTTCTTCCTTCAGCACTAATCATAATTTCTATGGCAAAATGAACCCCTTCATTGTTTTCCTTTTTAAATTACATGTTTTAAGTGTTACCAGTTTATTCCAATCAAGATGGCTTCAGGTGTGCCATACTTTTGTCATAAGTAAGACAGTAAGCGCTCTAGTTGTTCTTAAGAACACTCTGGGACATTCTGTCATCGGGCTATACTTGGGCTACATGTGGGTGATATTTGTGCTACATTTGGGCTCTTTTGTCTCTGGTGGGCATCTTGGGAGACTTATTTGTTATGAAGTTTCCTAATTTCCTCATTTACTGCAGTCTTCTCAGCAGGAAATACTTTCAGTTTTTTACTTTGGTTCCATCAAGAAGGCATTCAGATGTGTCACACATCTGCCATAAATTCAGAATGTTAGCACTCTAGTTGCTCATTAGATCACTGTAGTAAAGCTACTGCTCACCAGCTGCTGGTATTCAAAGTGCATGTTTCAGTCTCCATGTCAGAATTCTTTAATGAAATAGAAGAGGATTTGAGGAGTCAAAATGTGCCCTAATTTTTCTTTCGGCAGCACTAATCATAATTTCTATGGCAAAATGAACCCCCTCATTTTGTTCCTTTGCAAATTAAGTGTTGTAAGTGTTACCACTTTATTCCAATTAAGATGGCTTCAGGTGTGCCATACTTTTGTCATAAGTAAGACTGTTAGCGCTCTAGTTGTTCTTTAGAACACTCTGGGAGATTCTGTCATTGGGCTATACTTGGGCTACATCTGGGTGATATTTGTACTACATTTGGGCTCTTGTGTGTCTGGTGGCCATCTTGGGAGACTTATTTGGTATTAAGTTTCCTAATGTCCTCATTTACTACAGTCTCCTCAGTAGGAAATACTTTCACACACACACAACTCTAGTTGCTCATTAGATCACTGTAGTAAAGCTACTGCTCACCAGGGAAGTCTGCTGCTAGTATTGAAAGTGCATGTTTCAGTCTGCATGTCAGAATTTTTTAATGAAATGGAAGAGGATTTGAGAAGTCACTCAAAATGTGCCCTAATTTCTCTTTCTGCAGCACTAATCATACTTTCTATGGCAAAATGAACCCCCTCATTTTGTTCCTTTTTAAATTAAATGTTTTAAGAGTTACCACTTTATTCCAATCAAGATGGCTTCAGGTGTGCAATACGTTTGTCATAAGTAGCACTGTTAGCGCTCTAGTTGTTCTTTAGAACACTCTGGGAAGCTGCAGTAGAACACAAAGGAATCAACTGACAGTCTTGCCCTTGTTGGATGTACATGTTTTACTGAGAATCTCAGACTTCACTCTCACATTGGTGAGAAAGATACTGTGAATTTACAGAAAATATGCTCTCAGTTTAGCTTATAGATCACCTTCCAAACCTCTGTGGGAATAGCACGAGAAAATAGTTTTCTCTCAAACATGATTCATGATATTCCAGCAGAAGGCTTTTTCACATGGTAAAATCACCTTAGAACACACTACAATTCCTAATATGAGCATGGTACCATCAACAAATTATTTATAATGTAACTAAAGTCTTAAAACCTTCTATTAACTGCAATGCTTTTTTTATGAGGTGCTATCATGTATATTGGTCCCAAGATGGCTGCCTACACTTCTTGGATGATGTGCTGACAGCCAATCAGATCTCACAACGAGATGTGTGGTTAGCCTCCGCCCAGATATATATTTCATTTTCCATTAATATTTTAAAAACTAATAGACGGATTTACTCCATTTAACTAAAAGGCACGACTCTGAACCAAGGGCTACCTTTTTGCCAAATTTGGTGTAATTCCATTCAGCAGTTCGGGCTGTAGCTGCGACTAAAGGTGCCGATGGAAAATTGCATGGGGAAGCCACGTTTTGAACCCCACTTTTTTCTCGGCCCCCGCTTGATGAATCACCTCGAGACTTTCAGGATAGGAGCGGAGCTGGCCAAAAGTTTTGAAAATTTCACGAGGATTCATCAACTAGCGCCAAAGTTATATAGAACAGAATGTTGCGGATTTCCTATGGAAAATAGGTCCTAACTATAACTACCTACTGGCGACTGCCAGTAGGTAATATAAATACATATATATATATATATATATATATGTATCTCTATCATTTCTCTGATTGTTTTTGTACCAACCTTCTGGTAAAACAGAAAAGCAATTCAACAACTCTTTGTGCCTGTGCAGCCCTAGAAATTTACAAATTATGCCCGGATATTAATTTTTTTCAAATGGCAGTCTCAGATACATGAATGACTTTACTTTCAGGATTTCTAACTCCTGCCCCCACATAAAATGCAATTAGGTTTTATAATTCTTGGGTCAATACTAATGGTAAATTACTGTTTTTTAGGTTAGTTTTAAGATCCAGGTTACCCATAAAAATGTAAAATTCATCTAAAAGAAGCTGTAGGCCATTAGCAGTTTTTACCTTTAAGACTGCATCATCTGCATATAAAAGGACTGTGAGAGCTCTGGACTTATTCAAAGTCAAATCTTTCCCAATTTTGGTCAGATGTGCTTCTAGATCATAAATATAAATTATGAACAACAGTGGGGCCATTGCACCCTTGCCTTACTCCTAAATGAGACCGAATGTTATGCGTAAGCGCCCCGTCTCCTCCATACCTAACCCTTATAGTAGTATCGCAATGCAGTCTTTGTAAAAGTCCAATTTTGCCCTGATCGATTCCCAGTCTGGCCACCCCATCCCACAACTTCTATCTCTTGACCAGATCAAAGGGGGAGGAGAGGTCCGTCAACACAAGATGAATGGTACCCCTCCTAGCTTTGACATATTTACCAACGGTCAATTGTAAGTTAAGACACTACTCAAAGGTCCCTACTCCTGGATAAAATCCATACTGGGCTCTTGATAAACATTGGTTAAACTGCAGCCAAGCTTCCAGATCGGAAGGAAGAATCCTCCCCAAATTTTTTAAAGAACTATCCAGGAGAAATATGGGACGATAGCATGCAGGGAATTTTCAAGTTCCCTTTTTAAATTTGGTCATAAGTATAGCTTCAGACCACAAGGGGATAAGATCCCCTAGTATTGCAGCCTTAACGCCATGGTCCTCCCAAGCATATTACAAGTTTCCTCTCAGCCAGGCTTTTCATGGTGGTTACACCACCATGAAAACCCTGGTGGAGAGGAAACAAGGGGTGGCTTACAGGACCTCCCTGTGCCTCAAACATATGTGGATGCACACAGGGGGGCATAACATGTGCCCCTCTGTGTGCATGCACATAGGTTCCTGCACAGCATGACATTTCAAGTCCATTCTGTGCAAGAACCTTGTAATGCGGTCCCATTGTGATGCCCTTATTAATGACGCCGATGTCTTTAGAAGAGGTACCACCATGGGTCCGCCATGCCACCTGCCTGACCGACTATGAAAAAGTTGTAATCTGGCGGATGGGCGGCGCGAGCTTTTGTGGAGTAGTGGTGAGGCAGTTTGCACCGCCGTGCCACCGTCCTGACAAAAACTTGTAATGAGGGCCTAAGTGTTTCTTTTTTCTCTTCCCTACTTCATTTGTGCCCGTTTATATCCCTAATAGATTGCAAACAGGAATAACCCACAGAGAACAATTATCACATGCAGCTTCAAGATACTTCTAACAACTCCACTCCCCATGCTTCCAAACCATCTACCTATAGAAGAAAATCCATTTGCAACTGCTTCCCGAGCACCTGTTGCTTCTAACTCCTTCAAATCTCCCTTCAAGTCAGTGATGTTTTTGATAAACTTCTTCAAGTCCTCATTGTTGTCAGGGATGTAAGGACAACATTGTTGGACTTTTAACATCCAACAGACTTTGCCTTCCTTTGTGAGAAGGATGTCTAATGTAAGACGGTTCTGGAAAATGATGGAACTCACAGCTCCTGTTTCATTATCTATAACCAATAAAGCACCTGTTGTATTAGTAGATGACTAATCTATAATTGAGGACAATTTTTTAATTTTGATGTCATTCAAATTCACATGTACAGATGAAATAATTGCACCAAAAATAACTCCTACCTACTTCTCCAACAACAGTTTCTCTTTTCAGTCTAGACTTCTGTTCCCACACAGGGTCATCAAAATATTTCACATAATAAACCTTTGGAAATTTAGAGTGCCTAATTCACATGTACCATACCATCTTTTTGGCGAACTAAAATATGCAGGTGCTCTACAAACATAATAAACTCCTGGAATACCAGTTTCTTTCCCTTCTGTAAGTGATTCCTAATGTCCTTTAGTTTCAAATGTGGGTTTTACACTTGCTCTTTCCCACAACTTTTGTGTCAGTTGTGGACTTTCCACTTGACCTGCATATTTTCCTTTGGAGTCTAAAATATAAACTTAATGCAGCTTGATTCTCTGCACCTTGATGCTCAATTTCTTCTTTAGCCATTGATATCCAATTTTAACTTTATTTGATTTAGATTCTATTCCCCTCCTTCTGTCCTCAACTGAATTTATAAAACTCTTCTCTAAATTGCGTAAGATACAGGTCAAATTGTTTCAGTGAGCCCAAACAGTGTCTACTTTCATGGTAGTGTTGAAATATTCTTCAGAACACACCCCATTGTTTGTTTCAGGGTGATGATTTAAATGCTTAAGTGTGGGACCTTCGAAAATAACAAACCCTAATTTGAGAAATAGTATGGAAATGCCCTTGTCCATACAAATGACTCACCAACAAGCTGCAAATAATACCATAAATCAGGGGAATGTGATTGCATGTGATACCCTCTTCAGCTGATTCAGGTTATTGCATGCAAACATAGCAATGTACTCAAAAAGCTATTTGTAATAAACATTTGTACAAAGATTTCCTCTAGAAGCATCTAGGTGTAATGCTTTCTCATCTAGTGAGTGCATTCTATCATCAGTTGTAAGTGGGGTCTTAGGGATAGGTGTAGACCTAATTAACTCTAAATTAGAATAGTGGATGCATATAATCCCACTAGCAACAGTATTAGTACTACACTTACAGCTATTAACATACCTGTTATTATGCACCTACGTCTTTTTATATTATTATTGCTAGGTTTTATAATTTGTCTAATGTCAGACTATTTATGTGAAAGGCAGCAGCAGCAAAAAAAAAAATTAATTAGTTTACAACTGCACACATAGAAAATAATTTCCATACAGTCGAAATGCAATCATAGTATTTACAAGGTCTTCATGAGCCTTCCTTAGCCCTACTCTGTGTTCATCTAAGTGGCAACCTTATGCTCTTTCAGTAGATTGGAGCCTAGGTACTCTTCTTAACACCATACAAAGTCAATTTGAATGTCTCTAATAAATGTAAAGTTCAAATTCAGTGATGATCATTTCCAGGATAAAGTGTCTCAGTCTGTATAGAGGCAAACCAACTTCGAAACTCAGTTCAGCCACGAAGTTCAGTTCAAGGAGGATCAGTTGTATTTCAATTTTTATAAAACAAATGTCCAAAATTCTCTCTCCCAACCATTAGCAGCATGGTATGACCATTCAGGCGAGGAGTACCTCGGACATGGTACCCTTGCACACTTTGATCTCCTTACATCATTACTTCATTGTCCTTCATGGTCCCTGCCACTTTGTCCAAAAACCTCAGTATCTTCTGGGATAGTGTGTGACACATGCACTTCAGGCAAATGTTGTCTTCTTCCCTCTTGTCATCTTGGCCATTGGTTTCCAGGCACTACTTGCATTGCTGCAGCACTAGACCCTTTGCCAGGGTCTGATTCTGGTGCAGTCAACATTACTGGAGGTAAACCCCAGGTTCTGACCTCAATTCTTGACTCATTCAGACCAGGCCAAACATATGCTGTCACAGACTCTTGCTGGTCCCCTACAGCCTGACTGATCTGCCCCCCTTTGTCTCACTGTAACATCCGTCACTTCAGGGAGAGGTGCTGTTACATCATCAAGGGGACACAGGACTCTGGGAGTATGCATGGCGTGCACCCAGTTGGGGGACCTCCGTATTTTACAGCTGTTGTACTGAACTAGATAACATTGTGAGGTCCTTTAAACTGAGGCTTCAAACACGTTTTGTGCATGTTCTTCTTCACCATAACCCAGTTGCTAGGACGGCGGTTATGGCACTGCTCCTGATGAGGCAGGGTTGTAGCCTCTCCAACCTGATGAGTCACAGAACAGCCAGTTTTTTGCAGAAACCAAGAACCATGTCATCTGAAATGCTCATAAGTGCATTTGCAGGCACAATCTTATGACTCTGCCCATGATTATCTCATGGGGAGACAATCCTGTCCTCCTATAGGGAGTACTGCAAAGACTCATCAATACAATGGGCAATGCATCAGGCCACTTCAGAGATGTTGCAGCACACATCTTAGCAAATCTGGATTTCAGCATCCCATTGACTTGCTCCAAGATGCCTGAAGCCTCAGGCCGATAACTGCAATGTAGCCTCTTCTCCACTTGCAATGCTGCATAAGATATCTTCAGGATCTCATTATTAAAATGAGATTCTGAGTCTCATTCCAGAGAAGTAGCGAACCCGAATCTCGAAATTAACTCCCTCAACAACTTAGCTACTGTAAGACTGTCATTTCTCCTGGTCGGGTATGCTTCAACCCACTGCGAGAAAATGCAAATAATCACCAAGACATATCTCAGCCCATTGGACACATGTATCTCGAAAAAGCCCAATTGCATCCAATTGAAGGGACCCCTGATCTCCCAATTTGACTCAGTGTTACTGCAGTTCTTCTTACATTCATTTGGTGACACACAAGACACCTATGGCATAACCCTTCAGCCTTCAATCTGGTCCTAGGATTAAACCAAGTGTGCCTGACCCATCTGGACATGACATTCCTACCTACATGAGCAGGTCCTTGATAATGTATTGCCATTGGTCTTACCAAGCTATCTGGCAACACAGGCCTTCCATCTATTGAAACCCAAATGCCACCCTCATCTATCTAGACACAACCTGCTCTAACCCAGCCTTGATGTTCTGCTTCTGACACTTCCTCCAGAAGTCTCTTACCTTTCTCCCATGTATCAGCTGTGGTTAGTAAGAGGTTGTAATTGGTCTCATCTGTTCCTTCATTCTGGTATTCCTCTTAAAAGTTCAAGCATGTAAGGCACAATATCTGGCTATCTCATCTACATACCTATTCATCACAGTTACATAATTGTCTCCTTTGCTGTGTGCAGAACATTTCACAACCGCAATCTAGGTAGGTAGCTGTAGTGCCTTCAACAAGTTATGCACACTTTCTCCATTATTTATCAGGGACCCTAAGGAGGTCATAAATCCCAGTTGTGCCCATAACTGTCTGAAGTCATGTATAACACCAAAGCCATACTTACTATCAGTGAAAATGGTCACTTTCAGCTGGAGCTGGTCTGAAACACAGCACGCTCTAGTGAGAGCAATCGATTCAGCTACTTGTTCAGCGAACACTCCCTGAAGCCAGGAGGCTTTGACCCCGCCTGAAACACTATAAACTGCATAGGCAGCTCTCAAGCTTCCTTCATTGTCTAGAAAATAGGAATCAGCAACTAACATTACATAATCTGATTCCTGTAGTGGCACATCTCGTATGACAGGTCTTGGCTTGGTGCACAGTTCAGTGACATTGAGACAGTCATGATCAACTTATCTCTTAATAGAATGATTTACAGGAACAGGCATCAGGTTGGCAGGAACAAATGAGGTGCACCTCTTAAGGACCCATGTGGAGGCCGCAGCTTTGAGACAGTTGGGAAGAGCAACAGTTACAATATCAAGTGTAGCTGAAAAATAAGCACTGGGTCTGCGAGTATTCATGTGCATATGAGTTAGCAATGAGGGAGTGCATCTCTCCCTCTCGCTGCAAAAAAAAAGTAAAGTATTTATTGTAACCAGTTATTTCCAGCGCCGGGCACAACAAAAACCTTCTCTCAGCTCTGAGAAGGCGCGCTGGCAATGTCATTCCATGTTACTGGATCTGACATCCTTGTGTGTCAACCTCTGCACAGGCCTGGCCACTTGGGAAAAGTTAGGAATCAAATGTCAACAGTAGCCCACCATTCCCAAGAACATCCTCACTTCTTTCTGAGTGGTTGGTGGAGTCATTTACAGAATCACCGAGATTCTCTCTCGTGTCACCTTCCTCAATCCTTTCTCGATGTGATGTCCAAGATACAGGATTTCTTTCTTACAGTACTGTAACTTAGGGGCTCATTACAATGTCAGGTGGAAAGCTTCTGGCCGTCACTGTCTCAGAATTGGGACCGACGGACTCGAGATCGGCGGTTCTGCCCACTAGATTTCGATGCGACTGAACACTGTTCGGTCAGAATTGTTTCCTATGGGACCTCGTGTTCCGCCTGACAACTGACCGTAACACAGGCTCCTATGTGGAAATGGGGTGTGTGTGGAAAACTCTGCACCCTGTCGCGGGCACCCCACGGTGCCTGCCACACAATGCAGAGTTTCACAGGGGGGTCACTTAGGTACCCCCTCAGCCCCCAACCAGAGGCTGCAGGGTGAAGGGGGCCCTGCTAGGGGCCACCAAAGTCACTTCCGACAGCCTTTTTGTGTCTGACAGGCTGTCGCAGAAAGTTTGTTGGAAATTAGCATCGGAAAACTGAGGACTGAAATGCTGTCCATAGGGGTGTACGATGCGGTTCCGACCAACACGAATACTCCAAGAGCCGGTCAGAACCAATTCAGAATGACCACGAAGTTTACCTTCTGACAGTGAACATCGTAATTGGGCGGGCAGATTGTAAGCCGACAGAGTCAGCCGGAAGGGCTCCGACAAGGTCGAGGAGATTCCGACTGTCAGGAGGAGGTTTTCCGCCCTACATTGTAATTAACCGCTACGTCGTGGATACTTTATGTCCATCCTCAGCTAAGTGGTTCAACAATGCAATAGCATCTTGTTTGAAAGCTTCCTGTGCATTTGACGCCACCAATATGTCATCAGTGTACTGGATCAAGACTGAGTGATAGGGGCATCACCAGGGACTCCAGATTTGCTTTAAAGATCGGTTTGAAAATGGATGGATTCTCCGTATACCCATGTGGGACTTGGAACCATGCCAAAACATGACTGCTGAACCAAAATGCAAAGAGGAACAGACTATCCTCATGCAACAGTATGGAAAAGAAAGCTAGGCACAAATTAATGACAATGAATTAGTCTGCCTCACATGGAATCTGAAGTAAAATAACAGCTTAATTTGGTACCACAGGACAACAATGAACTATTATGCTATTGATCTTTCTCAAGTCCTGCACTATGCGATATTTGCTATTGGATTTTTGCAAATCCTTAAAGGGCAAGTTACATGGATACCCGATAATCTTCTTCAGACTGCCTTGTTGAATTATTGAGTCAATTACAGGATTAATACCAGCAATGGTTTCAGGAGTGAGAATATACTACAGGATTTTTGGATACTCAGCATTAGGTTTCACTGTTATGTGGATAGGTTCAGCACCTTTAATGAGACCCATGTCTTTACCTGAAAAGTCCTATATTTCAGATAGCACTGTGTCTCTCTGTTGTGGTTGCAGATCATTGCATGCCAACATAGGGTACAGTCTGACATTTAAACTCTGATTTACAAGTTCGAAGATAGCATCTTCTTCATGAGTTTGAAATGTAATGTCCTTTGGTGTACAGTAAATGGAAAAGTGATTTTACTCAAAGGACCCTATTTTACCATGGACTGTTTAGGTAACAGGGCTAGTCATTTGTTTGTTGACAAATACTACAACTTGGATTCTTTTTCCCTGGAGGGATGGGTTAGGAACCTCTGCTGTTCTCATGGTAGAGCGGGTAGCCCCAGTATCCAGCAAGAATGATACAGGGTGCCCATTCCCCTCACCATCGACGAATGGACCACTCTGGTCTACCTCTATGGTTGCACCATGCATGCAATCCTCCTTTCCCTCAGGCCCTGTCATTGAAACAGGTTTGAACTGTAATCCTGATTGGCTTGTTTCATAGGGTACTATTGAGACATACCCTGATTCACAAAAGGGTTGTTGTTTGCACTGAGGACCTGATTCAGATTAAATCTGGAAGCATTTGCATTCGTCTTTGATCTTGGGGCTTGTGAAACCTGCATTACCTGAGCTGGAGAGCCTGAACCTTTTGCATCCTTTACCTCTGTACTTGCTGTGTCCAAACTGTATTTTGGGGTTACACAAGTATTTATTCTAAACCTGATTCCCAGAATTCAATCGGCATTCCCACTTCCGATGCCTCAACTTGCCACAAACGTGACAATGATTTGACTTCTTTAAAGCTGCAACATCAATCCATGTACTCAGCTAAATTGTAACACCTCAACCTCTACCTTGTTGTTAAAACTCATTAACCCCTTGCATCACCGGAACTCCCTGTTGATACACATCCTGCATGGAATCTACATTCCCAACAGATGGCTGATTCTGACCTCGCTGTGTAGCTTTTACCTGTACCACTATCAACTTCTTCATTTTCATCTCCAACTTCACATACTTCAAGATCTCATCAATTGACTTTTTCTGCCAATCAGATTCAGATGCTGTTGAATTATTGTGCTAATTTCATGTTTCAATCTCTGCGCAAATCTGAACACAAAATGCCCCATGTCTTTGACTTTAATAGTGTCTGTACCATTGTACTGTTTAAACACTTGCAGCAGTCTCTCATAATAAGAATGTATTGCTTCTTTGGACTCTTTGGTCATTCTGCCAATCTTGAGCCAATCAATATCTTTAGGGAATACCCTTGTTTTAAAAAATGGAAACACCTGCTGATATTTGTTCATCACTAACAACAAAGGAGCCTTTGACACAGGATGTCTCATGGGCTCCCTATCAGGCCATTCTACAGCTACTTTACATTCAGTCACAAATCATATGGGACTCTAATGTCAAGTGTTCAAATCTGTAAACAAAGCCTTTGATATTTTCACAAACTAATCAACCTGTTATACCACCTTACTGGCTTCTCTCTCAATTTCTAGAAATCATATGTGAATGACTCAAGATCCCTCCTACTCCAAGGCACATACACATAACCTCCACCAGGTACTTCTCTTAACGGAAAAGGTGACACACACTATTCGCCTTCTATAGACAGAGGCAACTATACCCTTAGTTACTTTTGTTCTTTCTTTTTCACCGATTTGTTTTCCCATCTATCTAGTTCACATCATTTTCGGATATGGCCAATTAATTCCTTAGTTTGTAATTTCATTCCAGAGGATCTCATGCTGGTGATGTCCTTATTATTAAAACATGCACTGAAGCTTTTCTTCAACATCTTAATCTTATTCAAGTCAACTTCTCATTTCTGAGCCAATTCGGGCAACCTTGCATAAACATAACATAACATAACATGAGTATTTGTAAAGAACACTTTCACCCCTAACTGGGTATCTTGTCGCTGAATAACAGATGTTTATTGTTACCCAACTCAATGGTATAAACCTGTCCTGCATGTCTGGTAACATCTTTACACACAAACACAAGTTCCTTCTCCTGGTATGTATCTAATATTGACAAATCAAGAGTTCCAAGTATTAGGTCTTCTAATTCTACTTTTAATTTGGCAACATCCATTTTATTCTCTCTCACTGGAGACTGGACAGTCTTTCCACTTGTTCCTGCACTTCCACCTTCATTCAAAGTTTCTATTTGCTTAAGTCAGTCATCAAGTTCTCAGGCTGTAACCCAGGTTGTTCTGCAGGCGTGTGTATGCGAAGCAATGCAAGCAATTTCAACAACTAGTTTTGTCTGCTCCTCTAGGGAATTTTAAGTATTCATACACACGGTCTGGAGTAACATTTTTTAGACTTTCTGACCTATCCTGACATGCACTTTGAATAAAACCTCGAACAGCGGGGTCTCCCTCGGATTGTTGCAGTTCCTCCCTGTGCACTGAGATGCACTATAACAACCACACTTCACAATACCATAAAGATGAAGTCCCTATCTCAATTGTGCTGTCAACGACGTCTCACTACAACACAGCAAACTACAATATAGTGCATTCTACACTTTTTATCCTGATCTTAGGCCACGTTGGACCAGATAACCCCACTTCAACTTCTCTGCAGTAAGTGCCAAATTCATATAACAGCTTGAAACAACTAGACAGAACACCACACAATCACTGCAAAACACAGCAAGCTAAGCATATTAAATTGAAAATCACAACCATATTAACACTCACACCTTCACTGTTACAACTCTCTTCCAATACGCTGGAACTCCATCAATCCTCCAAACAAGCCATGGGCTTTAAGGGTTTGGACTGGGTTTGGCAATTTCGAAATGGGACTCGCCATCTTCCTCACTTCAGTGACAACCATTCAACAGTGCTACCAGTTGATCCGGCGCTGGGACAAGCCTCTTACCATTGGTTATCCAACGGATCTTAGTGTGCAACTGAGAGATGATGAAAGTTAATACTTGGTCAAACACATATAATTAACAAAGTAACCCATTTGGCCACACAAAAATAGACCAGGATTTGGCAAATGAAGTCATGCTTTAAAGGTACAGAATAGAAACTGGATAGTCAAACCTAAAGCAGTTCAGGCTCATCAGTATGCGACAAAAAAGAAGTTCTATCACAGCAATACAAAGAATTAATAGCAGAATCTGATGCTCAGAGAAGAGTATTCAGTCTTCTCTCCTAATAATGAGTAATATCTAAAGTCATCTAATTTAGAGTCTAAAACTAAAGAGGATGGTTGATTCAAATCGTATCTCTAAAGGTTGGGAAATATACGGGAAGTATGCTGGAAGTTGGGGGAAGGTGTCAGCATTTCAGAAATTCGGTCAAGAGTCTTCTAGAGATAGGGAAGTAAGTGTTAGCCTAAGCCACCCTCAGCAAAGAATCAAAGGGGTAAATCTTTAAGTCTGTACCTCTCAAAGTCCAAGGAAAAGTGGCTAATATCAACCTGTGAGAACAAGGTTAATACCACACAAATATTTGGGTAACACCCATTGATCACACAATCAGGGACTCCTTTGTCCTTTCCATTCTCATGTTGTGAGCTGCAACTTTAGCAGATTCTCCCAGAGCAGTCCTGAGAACAACATTGTCCTTGGTCACCTGTGGATCCTCGCAACAATAATGAATACAGCCTGTCACACTCTGGCTCTCCATGTTGTATGTCAAGGTCTTCTTCTCAGGCTCTCAATCGCTAGTACATTGGCAAACTAATAAACCATGTGAACATACCTGCATGCAGAAATAGAAAACAGCATTTTATGCAGGAACAAATACAGACCTACTCATTTTAAGTAGTGTTAAATCCACGTTGCACATTATATATGTGTGTGCATATACATCTATAAATGAATAAGGAATGTCAGTACATTAGTTTCAGAATTAGATTCATGTTACATTTCAGCAAATGTGAAATAACTCTGAATGCACAAATGCAAGATTAACTGAGAACTATATTATGAATACCAATGTGAGAACTATATTATGAATACCAATGTGAGAACTATATTATGAATACCAATGCTAAAACATAAGTGCATACGTTTACATATATTATTCTCGTTTCTAACGTAAATATGTTTTAATAGTGTCAGGGTGGTTTTTATCAAGAGTCTTTGGAGTATTTATCATTTTAATAATTTTAAGGCACAAAATATAAATGAATTCCTTATTCTACAGTGAATGCACTTCAGTACTGAGTTTAAGTGCAACACTTTACATTAATATTGTTAAGACACACAAAGTAGATTGTGCTAAGTGCACATGTATATTGCATATTTGAGATGTGTAATAGTAGAGTCAAAACGATGCTGCTCCACTTCCCAATCACCATGTCCACCTGCAGCACCTTTGTCAGCACCTCAGAGCTTCTCAGCGTCAGCCCCTACAGTCTCCCTCAGAATCATCCTCTACTTTGCCTTAGTGCCAGCCTCTACTTCCCCATCAATAGAAGCTTCATTCAGCTCTTATGAGAATCAGCAAGCATCACATGCAGGCATATTAAGTGCATGCCTGACCAACTAGGCTTTCTTCTTTGGACCTGTTACTGGGAGATTACACCTGAATCTGCGAAACACACAAATGTACCCACTGAAAATTTTTTGAGGAATTGAATGCTGTTATGGTATTTGCCTGCTATGGAAGAAGAAGAAGAAGAAGAAGAAGAAGAAGAAGAAGAAGAAGAAGAAGAAGAAGAAGAAGAAGAAGAAGAAGAAGAGGAAGAAGAAGAACCCCTGTTGTAGATTATAAGCGTATTGCAAGTCATTGAGCAGTTCCAAGTATTTAAAAAAAGTAAGGCCAAAGGCAGGGCTATTTTGTTCCTTATAACGCATGGTCACGCTGTCACAAGTCCCACAACCAGCTTGATAGAATCATTGTTTAATGCAATCGTCAGAGGTGAAATACGGGAATTGCTGATAATTTAATGCAAATATTTCCCGACTGTGGGTTAGGGGGTTAGTGTTCTTGGATATGTAGTGGCAGCTCCTCCGTTAAGGCGGAGGAGCATCGCCCCCCTTGCTGCGAGCGCAGGTAAAACATATTATTAAAATGGCAATTCCCATTTTATTATTCTGTGTGCAGCTGGCCGGGCTAGCGCAAGCGTGATGGTCGGTGGTGGAGGCAATGGCAGACAGATTCCTGCGTATCGTAGGATGACTCAATGCGCATGACAGATTGGCTGGCTGTCTAAAGTCGGCCAATCTGTCATGCACACTTCACAGCCTGCAATCCCAGTGCTGTAAAACAGCTGAGGGATTGCAGGCACAAGACCCCAGCCTCAAAATGAGCTCTGGTTTAGCCTGCTCCAACCAATCCTGGGTTGGTGGGATTCGTATGAAGGAAGCAGACCACCTTCTTTCCTGCTCCTCGTTGTCATCGGGAGAGGCAACGTATCTGGCGAGTTTCATGGTGCGCTTTGCCCCACTGATTTTCACAGTTGCTAGCCGCCCCTGTGATCATGGTTACATTCAAGCTTTGATTCTCGAGGACAAATTTCATGTTCCGTGGGGACCGGAACTGGCTTATGGGTCAAGGCCAACAGGTTTTCGTTTTCGTGAACTGCCCCCTAGTCTGTTGCCTGTGCAGCCTTCATGTTGTGGGCCAGGATACCGCACTGTGGAAGACAGGGCTACAGAGTAACCTGATCA
The DNA here is from genome assembly GCF_964204655.1 of Triturus cristatus. NCBI lineage: Eukaryota > Metazoa > Chordata > Amphibia > Caudata > Salamandridae > Triturus > Triturus cristatus. The sequence continues at coordinate 655,738,269 of NC_140592.1, read as the reverse complement.
GACTTCTTCCACTAATCCCCATTTTATCTACTTGGAAGCACCAGCTGGAAGGAACAGGGCTCTGGGCTATTGTGCCTTGAGATTGTGTGGAAGGGTGCCTTTTGAATCATAATGAATGTCTAATGCTCGCCATGACGTGGCTGGATGTCCAATCAGTATTATTCATTCATTTTAAAATGACCCTCGCTTGAAAGGTCGGACCTGCACTTTACAGCCTATGAAATGCATTAGAGTGAAGGGGTAATTTCGCGTGTCCCAGCTGGAAAAGTATGCTTTTCCTTTAGGGTTAACAACATATTTATGCTCTACAGTTTCCAGAGAGGATAGCAGCTCTCGCTATTTTGATAATTGAGAGTGAAGTGGTCCCAAGAATAGATTATCCTGAGCCAATAAATACCTTTATAACAACTGAGACTAGGGGAGGGTCCTTCGTGTATTTCGTGATACGCGGATAATCAACATATATCCATTCATGTTGGCTATTTATTGTGGAGTTTATTGCGTTTACTTCTGAGACTGCACTGGGGTGAATAATCGGGAGCCCTGGTGGATGGATGGATGCACCAAAGGAGAGGGGGCACAATGAAGCAGTTCACCCTGGGCGCCATATTGCCTCGAAGCTGCCCTGCTAAAGTCAAGGATTATTAGGATTGGGACCCAACCAGTGTTTTGTCGGCAGAGCAAGCATTTTCATGCCAAAACATGGAAAAAATTGCAGAAAGTCGCTAAAATCTTGGTTTAAAATATAAATTCAATGCAACAAATAGAAGAAGCAAAAGCATAAAAAAAACTAATAATGCTTTCTATACTAACAACATAGGCTATGTTGTTAGTATTGTCTCCGCTATTTATTCAATTGCTCAGTAAATAGCAGAGATTATTTACTATTTAGCCGACTGCCTCGTTATTTAGCTGGCCACCTTGTAATAGCAGAGAAATTGCACTATTTAGCCGGCCACTGGCAAAATATTAGCGATTAGGCACTGTTTTGTTCAGCGGCCATCCAAAAAGCATGGGAAATCCATCATGTACCGCTGGCTAAGTAGCAAAGAGTATGTACTGTTTAGCCGCGGGTCAAGCAAATAACAAAGAACATTCACTATTCACTCGGACAGTGACTAAATAGCAAACATCATGCACTATTTGTTGAGATGCCATGTAGATCACCAAGACATTTCACTGTTGGCCCAGCTGCTGGCAAAATAGCAGACATTCAGCCTCATGCATCAAGCCAAAATCCAGTCGGTAAAATACCGAATCGCTAATAACACCCGTTAGCGAGTAAATAAAACCTAATCCCAATGCATCAAACCAAATACAAAAATCGCTATTCAAGGAATCCTTAAATAGCGATTCCTTAAATTGCGATTGCATTTAAGGAATCCCAAATTGAGATTCCTTAAATGCAATGCATGAAAGTTAAAAAATTAGCGAATTCGCTAATAGGGGGAGCAAATTACCATGAAGATGAACTGCATGGTAATTTGCTAAAAGTTTGAAAAATGCACTTTTGTGCTTTTTTCAAAGTTTCATGTTGCGCACACACATGCCCTTAGAGCATGTGTGTGTGCAACAGATGTGCACATATCAATTTCAGGGGTGCAATAGGGTGTCATTTTGACACCCTTGCACCCTTGAAATTGCATGAGCAATTTGCGAGAACCTACTGGTACTCGCAATTTGCTCATGCAATCTCCAATTCATTCCTATGGGCCTGGAGGCCCATAGGAATGATTGGGACGGCATTCCTTAATTGCTACTCGCAATTTGCTAGTCGCAATTAAGGAAAGTTAAGGAATCGCTATTTGAATAGCGATTCCTACATGCATAGCCTTTTGCTATTCCTTATTAGCGATTCCTTATTTTTCGCTAATAAGGAATCGCAAATGGCATTGTTGATGCATGTGCCCCAAAATGTACAATTTGACAAGCGCCATGTAAATAACAAATACATTTCATTATTCAACTAACAGCTCAATAAATAGCAGAAATTGTGAACTGTTTCGCCATCAACCATGCAAATAGTAAAGAAATATTACTTTCTACCCAGCTGCTGTCTAGATAGCAGACATTATGTATAATTTGTCAAGCGGCATGTCAAGTGCCATGCAAATAGCAAATACATTTCATTATTCAACTAACAGCTGAAACAAAGCAGACATTGTGAACTGTTTCGCCATCCACCATGCAAATAGCAAATAAATATTACTTTCTACCCAGCTGCTGGCTAAATAGCAGACACCCTTTACTATTTTGAACATGGTTAGGCGAACAGCAGAGAAACCTGCTGTCTAATCACCTGATATTATGAATGATCTAGCGCTGATTTCCTTTGGCACTTAACCACCAGGTAGTACTGCAAACGAAGAGTGAACAGAACATATATAGGATTATCAATTGGCTACATGTTATAAATGCATTTTTTATGTGCTGGAATTTTATGGAATAAATCAGTGCATTTTGGAAATTTGTAATTCTGGTTTAGTTCAATTAAAAAAATCATACAGAACCACCTGATAACACTATGCCCGATTCACAAACTGCATTTGTCAGTGCATAATGTTGTACTACGGCAGTACTACTTACTTACTAAAAAATGTAGTTCACAAGAGATTATGAAATTAAATGAAAATGCAATGAAATATAGGTTTTATAAGACACATATATGGCGAGGTTCATATCTCCACCGCCACCTCAGCTATCTTTTCTAGGTGGCGACCTCAACATATTTATTTATTGGGAAGCAGTTGGAACACCACAGTCTGAACCACTTGTGTTCCGACAAGCAAGCTCAACCACGCTTGCCTTAACCACGCATATGAGTGGTTGAGGCAGTGCACAGTCTAGCTGCTGGATGATGCAGGCAACAGGGACGGAAGCAGGAAGACCTCACCAGGAAGAGAGCCGTGGTGTGGTAAGTGGGCTGGGATGGGTAGTTTTCTGGGCTGGAGGAAGTTTTCTGGGCTGGGGGTCGGGGTAGCTTTCTGAGATTGGGTCTGGGGTAGTTTTCTGGGCGGGGGGGCAGTGTTAGTTTTCTGGGCTGGGGTCAGGGTAGTTTTCTGGGCTGGGGGTCAGGGATAATTTTCTAGGCTGGGGGTTGGGGTAGTTTTCTGGGTCAGGGGCAGTTTACTGGGCTGGTTGGTCGGGGTAGTTTCCTGGGCTGGGGGGGTCGGGTAGTTTTCTGGGCTGGGAGTTCGGGGTAGTTTTTAAGGCGGTGGAGTGCAGGGGTAGATTTCTGAGCTGGGGGTATGGGGTAGTTTTCTGGGCTGGAGGTTTGGGGCTAGTTTTCAGGGTTGGCAGGGTCGGAGGTAGTTTTCAGGGCTGGAGGGTCAGAGTTAGTTTTCAGGGCTGGAGGGTCAGAGTTAGTTTTCAAGGCTGGGGAGGGTCGGGTAGTTTTTTAAAATTAGGCGTTAAGGTATTTGGCCTAATGGCAGTGGAAGGGGTTGGGTTAGTTTTAGGGACAGTGAGGGGGAGGGAGGGCATCAGTATAGTTTTTGTTAAGGGACAGGGTTTTTGGCCTCAGGGGAGGGTCATGGGTAGTTGGGGTCGTTTTTAGGGCTTAGGAAAGGGTGAGGTTGTTTTACGGGCTTGGGTGGTAAGGGTAGTTTTTTAAAATAGAGGTTTGGGTTTTAGGCCCAAGGGGTTGGTGTAGTTTTAGGGACAGCACAAGGGGATGGGAGGGGGTTGAGTTTGTGTTTAAGGGTTAGGGACAGCGTGGGGGTTGTGAGGAGGTCGGGATATTTGGACCTCAGGGCGGGGAGGGGGGAGTTTGTAGCTAAGGGCGGGGCGAGGGGGATCACAACCTTAGCCGTGCATACCCCTTTACCATTCAAGCCTTTACCACAAAATTACGTGGTAAAACATGCGTGGTAAAGGAATGCGTGGTTAAGATGCATTTGTGGTTTAGGCTTCATGGTAGAGGCACGCATGGTTTAGCCATGCGTACCTCTATCATACAATCACGTTTATTACTTATCAGCAATTGTGGGAGGAAATAGGGGAGTGGTGGGAAAATTGGGAATATCCACTACAAAATGGGAGAGGGTTAGGGTGGAATAAAGATGAGTTTAGAAAGGAGTTAGGAGGGGTTTAGGGAGGGACCTGCTTACACAAACACCAACCGTAAAAGAGTAAGTCCATTGCTACTCTCAAGCTACACTTCTAAAAATAATTACATTCCAAAAGGCCACAAAACTGTTGCAAATGTACTCCTGTACAGCCTTGGAGTAAACTCAACACTACACATGGCCACTCACAGGTACTGCAACACACTCCAATAGAAAATAATGGAGATAGGGATTTAAATTAGAAATAATGTTAAAATAAAATAATTTAAAGTGACTTGCTTAAAATATATATTAATGTTTTTAACGTTAACAATTATGTATAAATGAAAAATGTTTTACGTTATGATTGTAGGAAGCTGGCTCTCTGTTAAGTGCACTGAAATGAAGTACACTAAGCAAAGAGTCCAGTGATTCCCCACTGGATATGCAGAAGTAAAAGTAGATCATTATAATCCTCTTATTGTGATAGGTGGGTGAGCACTTAGGCTTATTAGAGTGTAGTACTAGGAATTTGTTGCCACACACAGTGGCAATAAAGTAGACACACACACTCAAGAATAAATCTGAGACCACTTTGTAAAAATCAACACTATTTTTATGCATTTTTAGAGACCAAGAACGCAGTTCTAACGTAAGTACTTTTTGAGCTACAATTTTTAAAAGAGTTCGGAAAATGTATCACATTTGTGCTCAATCGCACACTATAAGAATCAATGGGAAGAAAATAGAAAAGTGCATATAAAGTCAGGCAATTCTTTCACGAAGTTCACCTTCTTGTTGCAGGTTGATGTCGAGTACAGGTCCAAGGTTCCAGCAGAAGAAAATTGGGTGCTTTCCTTATCGGGCGGGAGCAGAGTGAAGAGGGTCTTGGAAACTGGTGTGCAAAGGCAAAGGGTGCAATTGAATATGCACTGCATAGATTTACTTACAGGTAAGTCTGTGGGTCTCCTTTGTGGGAGGAGGTTGCAAGGGCCTGAGAACCACGGGAACAGAGCTGGTTGATTTGTGCTGGGGCCGGTGGGGCCAGGTGCAGAGCAAACAGGTCAGCAGGGCGTCTTGCGTCCTTGAGGACTCCGCAGTCAGGAGCAGGCAACTTCGAGAGGCTATCTCAGAACAGCTAGGCCACTAAGGAAGTGGGTCTCAGGTGCTTTTTCCCTCAATGGGTGCATGCTTCTGGTGATTTGGTAGCCCGATGAGGACTCTCCTCCTTGGTTTTTCCATTTGGGGTCTAGTACTCCGGGTACTGGTACGCCGTGGCTCTGGTAGGTCCTGGTGCCTCCAAACTTAGTTGCAAGGCAGATCTGACCATTTAGAGCAGTTGTACTTTTTCTTGCTTTGGTAGTGCATTAAGGTCAACTGGGAGCAGCAAGACGACACACCGGACTTCACAAGGTCAGTGGCTGTGGTGTGCAGGAGACAAACCTTCACTCCAAGGGAGCTTCTCAGTTGTTTCTCAAAGTCTGAAGGTGCTCCAGGATTCTGGAGTCCTTTCAGGTGTCAGGATGACACAGCAGCAGTGATTGCCTAGTCCTTCTTGCAGCTGGCAGGGTTTGGCACCTTTTCTTTCTATAGCATTGCTTCTGTTCTCGCATAGAAGGTCTTCTTATGTCTTAGTCTTCTTTGGTCCGATGAATCTGAGGTTCAGGTCCCGGAGAGCCACCTAAATACTGAATTTAGGGGCATTTTAAGGGGAGAAAGTTAATAGCCAATGTGCTATCTACCTTTAGGGTTTCTACACCCTTTAGTGACCACTTCCTGTGTGAAAAGGCACTACCCTAGCCCTGAGTGGAGGTTTTCCCACCAGCTCAAGATGATGGCATTTCAGGAGAGTGGTTAATCTTGCCTTCCCCGCACTCTGGGTGGTGAAAGCTGAGAGGGGACCCTCCTCCTCATTTAACTAATGGTCCCACCTTTCCTCCCACCAAATGTGGAGCAGGAAAGGGGGCTTGCCCCCCCCACCCTATCTGGGGGTTCCTAGGTAGGATTTCAAAGGTGTATTGCCTTTGAAGCTTCCCACCTGAAATGCCATCCTTTCCTGGAGGAGGTGTGAAACACCCAAGCCCAGAGCGGGTATTGTTTCTTTTCTCTGAGAATGCTGGCTCTCACCCCATGAGGTCAGAATCATGTCTGGTGGTGGCAGGCTGATGAAAACTGGCAAGAGACCTCACTAGTGTTTGGTTAAGTTTCAGGGGAACCCCATAAGGGGCCTCCAGTGTGAATTTAATATTAAATCCAACACTGGCATCAGTGAGGATTTATTAAGACACAATGTTTGATACCAAACATCTTAGAAATCAGTGAAGCCATCATGGAGCTAGGAAAACTGCGTTGACAAGTATCGAGCTCATGTGCTCTTTATGGCTTTCCTGTTTACTTACAACATCACAGGATGGACTGGACATTGTAGGTGCATATCTGCTCATGCTAATATGCCCACATATAGGATATAGTGCATCCTGCCTTAGGGCTAAAGGCCTGCAGTAGGGGTGACTTACCTGTATATTATGCAGTGCATGGCTGGCACGGCACACAGAGCTGTATGCATTGTCAACTCTTCGGATTTTCCTGCACCAAGATATGCTGCCTGCAACGGCAGAGTGCATAGCCTTGGCGAGATGGCCCTGGAGAGGCACAACCAGTGCTGCAGCCCCAGTGGACCCTCTTCGGTTCCCATGCCCTAGATACCAGGGGTACCACTTACTAGTAACTGACAAAGGAAGCTGAAGTTGTGCCAATCGTGGTACAGAGTTTTGGGAAAGAGATCTGGCACAGGGAACCTGATTAGAAGAAACCCAGTGCTCTTACAGTTTGAAATGTCATCAAGCATCAGTCAAAAAGTGGGGTCTAACCATGTAAAATAGAGACACTTTCCTACACGGACACAAAAAATTAATAATCTTTTTATATATAGATTTATTTGAAAAGTTTTATAAAGCACAAACAAGACCCAGACGGGTATCAGAGCACTTTACAAAGTGGAAAATTAACGTTGATGAGAAGAAACAATAAAAGTACAATACAAAAAGGCAACATAAGAGGAACCTTAAATATAAAATTAAATATGGGTGCTAGGGGGAGACAAGGTAGCAAGTGATCAAACAGGTAAAAGCCCTACCAGACGGGGCCGTGCAGTTTTAGCAGCGCACTACGTCCAAAGAACGACAAAATTCATTTCAAATTCAAAGTAAAAATGATTGTCAAGTACATATTTCAAAACACAAAGAGAAAAGTCTATCACACGACAAAGAAGCTATTGCTGCTGAAGTTCTTCCAAAAGTAGCCATTTGACCTGTTTCTTGAATGAAGCAGTTGAGGGGTTGGCTCTGATCTCCTTCGGTAGAGCATTCCAGATTCTTGGAGCCAGTTCTGAGAAGGTGCGATTGTAAGTTCTTTTTTTGTTGAATTTAGGTGGTTTCAGGAGGAGGGTATTGGAGCTTCTTAAGTTTCGACTGGAACCCGAGAGCTTGAGTTTCTTTGCCAGGTAAATGGGGCAATGGAAGTGTATAGCTTTATGTGTCAGACAGGCAATCTTGAAGCGGATCCTTCCTTCAATGGGAAGCCAGTTAAGTTGAATTTGTCAGGTGTAATATGATCATGCTTTCTGGAGCCTGTGATTAGTCTGGCAGAGGTGTTCAGAGTAGCTCTTAGCAGCGCTAACCTAGATTTAGGCAGCCCAGCTATGGTCACCAAGCCATATTCTACTCGCGAGATAACTAGGGATTGGACTGCTGACTGGATGTCCTCGGGAGGTAGGAAAGGTTTGATTTTCCTAAGGGTGTTGATCTGATGATTGGCACTCTTAATGGTGGCACAGAAGTGTCCTTGCATGTTTGGAAATTTGACCAGGGTGACACCTAAAGAACAAGCAGAGTCCAACATATGCGGGGTACAGTTGAGTGCAGAGATTTTTTTGATCCAGTTTTGCATTGGCGTCTCGTGGTTGTGGGGGGTAATCAGGAGAAATTCTGTTTTGAGGGAATTTAGTAACAGATGGTTATGTGTTAGCTATTGTTGAGTTTTTTGGAGCGCTCCATTAAGAGTTTTAATGTCATCTGGAGAGGAGATCTTCAAATACAGTTGAGTATCGTCCTCATACATATGGTACTAAATGTTTGACCCGTTCAGAATAGCAGTTAGCGGTGCCATGAAGAGATTGAAGAGCGTGGGTGAGAGTGCAGATCCTTGAGGTACCCCAATAGAGACCCTGGTGCTGGCAGTCAAAGATTGGTTGACTTTGATTCTTTGTGTTCAGTTATGTAGGAAGGAGGAGAACCAATTTAAGACAGGGCCAGATAACCCCATCCTATATTGAAGAAGGTTAATCAAGTTATCATGTTTGATAGTGTCAAAAGCGGAGGACAAGTCCAGAAGAATTAGAAGACAAGGCTTATCTTGGTTAAGAGCTCTCAGGGCGTCATCAACAATTATGAGTTAAAGCTGTTTCTGTACTATGACCTGATCTAAAGCCTGACCGATGTCGGTGTAGGAGCTAAAAGTTCTCGATGTGGTCGCAGAGCTGTGTGTGTACGCATTTCTCAAGCAATTTCGCTAAAGACATGATGCTGGTGATCAGCCGGTAGTTAATTGGGTGTGTTAGGTCTGCATTGGGCTTCTTGGGGATGGGTGTGACTTGCCCCATTTTAAAGCAGTCGGGAATCCTCCCCTGTAAGAGAGATTGTTGGATGATCCTGGACCAGAGAGGCAGAATGGCCAAGTTGAGGTCTTTGAGCAATTTGGCGGGGAGTGGATTACTGAAATGGTCGGATGGTTTAAGAGACGTCAAGGAATGTGACAACTCCTCCAAATCTGGGAGTATGAAGGTATTCCAGCAGGCATTGTTTTTGGGTGTGTACTCTGTGGGGTAAAGCGGAGCACACGCTGCTGCAGGTACTGTCGAACCCAAGGAGCGCATAGACAACAGGTTAGCAGCGGCACGTTGCAGCTCCCGATCAATACTCCTAGACTTTTCAGAAAAGTGCGGTGAGAAGTCCTCCTCACTGGGACCAGCAGTTTTGATTGCTGGAGTAGGATTAGTCTGTTGTTTCATGTTATCAAACAGTTTCTTGGGACAGTTTTTAGCGCTGTCCAGCTGATCTCTGAAATGATCTGATTTAGCAATGCAAATGTGTTTGTTATAAGAGCTTCTCATATTCCTTGACTGTTTGAGACTAGAGGTGGAGGGGGTATTTTTCCAACATCTCTCAGAGAGTCTTAGATTGCGTCGTTCATCATTAAGGGCACCATTGAACCAAGGTTTGGATTGTTTGCAAGGAATCCTTTTGATGTGCTTCGGGGCTGCAGGGTCGAGAATATTCGACATGGCGTTGAAGTAATGATCCGTCAACTCTTCCAAATTATTCATGCTAGTGGGAGGTTCTAGAAGATTCTTGAGAAAGTTGGAGAGGTTAGGGATGTTGATGTCTCTCAGATTACGAGTCAGTTGCTTGTTTTTGAGGGGTTGACCTTGTCTGAGCAATACCTTCTCCTGAATGTGAAAGGAGATTTGATGATGATCCGACAAATCACAAGGTATTATGTCATCCAGTTGAATGATGTGATCTCTAGCTATGATAAGGTCAAGGGTAGCGCCCTTGGAGTGGGTGGGTCCTTTGCAGACCTGTATATAGTTGTATATAGTTGATGTCAGAGAGAAAAGTCTTAAAAGAGCAAACTAGTGGATCATTAGTGTCATTCCAGTGAAGCTTGAAGCCACCTAGGAAGATATGGTTAGGGTGGAGGGTTGAGCTGGCAGAGATGGATTCCATCAGTTGCTCTACAAAATGTAAGTTATTCCCATGGGGATGATAGCTCGAGTGAGGCACACAGACAATCTTGCCCTTGTTCCAAATTTCAGTGACTAGGATCTCACAGAAGGACATCAGATCCTTATGAGTCTGCTTCAGAATGAGGCTAGATCGATGGATGCAGGCAATGCCACCCAGATTTAATAGATCTATTGCATCTGATAATGTCATAGCCAGGAGGAATTAAGAATTCAAGTATAGGGGAGGAGGAGTCATTGAGCCAAGTTTCTGTAAGAATCAGGAGACCTAATTCTTGTGCTATGATGAGTTCAGAGATATCTGCTGCGTGTTTCACTGCTGATCTGCAGTTGAGAAGCATCGATTTGATATAAGAGTTTGTAGTTGCTTCCACTCGGTGCGACGTGGCAATCTGAAGTAAGTTATCCTTATTCAAGGATCTAAAGTTAACGCTAGTGAGGTATTCAGGTCATTATGGTATGATTAGCGCAGTATATCTAATGATGGTATGCGTAGCCATGGTGCATTCAAAGGATCGAAATCCCCGCTACGTTTAGCATGACAAAAGGGCCGAGAACCAAACCGCCTCCATCTTGGATTGCGGCTCTTTCGCTAAGGAGTCACGTGGCCCTCTTACACACCATCTGCCTTCCCTTTTCACGGTAATTATTAGGAGACAGACAGAGTTGCTGAGAAGCAAGGTCACATCTGCTAAAAGGGAGTATCAAGCGAATTCCTCCAGACCTGGGACGAGAAGGGAGTCACCCTTCCGACCTTCTCTGTAAAGATAGTAACCCTTTGTATGTGTAACCGAAACTAGAAATAGGCATGAGCTCATTAGGGGCGCCAGGACTAACTGGTACTTTTCCACATATAAGGTTTTGTATGCTGTGCTGATAATGTATAAAAGTGTGTTACTGTCAAGGAGCCAGCAGTCTTCCTCGGCGCACCTGATGGGTGAGGATCGACGAGGCTCCTCTATATAGAGATCTATGGTGATTAATAAACGTTTGAACCTTCCACGTTGCCAACTGCTTCTTATTTAATGGATATTGCGGGCCAATGGTAAGTGTGGCCCTTGGAATAATTATTTGAACACAACAGTTGGTGACCACGAAGGGACCCCGTGACAGGGTCAACCCCCCCGTATTCGGGTGGTGGGATTGGGGGCGTCCTGACCGGTCGACGGGAGAAGGAGCCTGAGGATTTCTCCCACCCTGCGCGACTTTTCGGTACGTCCCCTGCTGCTAGTCACCCTTCACCGGGGTCCTACGGGCTTAACCCAGAAAATGGACTAAGTTGGTCAGGAGGAGTTGGCAGCGGAGAATGAACATTCGTATCTGGGTGCACCCGGTGAGTATAGATTGATTTGATTTGATTTGACGCACGCGTTGTAAACGGTGCATTATGTTTTGTTGAAGCACGCGTCGAGGACGGGGTGCTATTTGATCGATTTAAGAGCATTTGTTGAGAACGATGCATTTGTTTTGACTTGAACACTGGTTGCATTTGTTTGAAGCTCGCGCTGGACAGCGGTTCGTTGATTCGAAGACACGCACCGGAGAGTGGTGTCTTGTTTGATTAGGTTCGCATTACAGTGATTTGACTCGAAGTACGTATAGATGGTATTGGTTTGATTAGAAATAGCGCGCCGGAGGAATATAGACAGATTGCACGTGGAAGGACCTGTGACCTGGACTGGGTAGCCACAGGCCATACTCCCGACGGGACGAGTCCTTGTTGGGGGGGTTCGTCTTAGTGGTGAGCCAGGAGGGTGACCGGAATCACCGCGTGCAGTTTGAAGTCTGGACTGTGAACCAGAGTCGACGGGCTCGGTTCTCTGATATTGATTGTATATTGTGTCTGATTGTTGTTTTATGTGTACATGTCTGAAAACTAACCAAAATGTCCTGTTTCAGTAAATTGAATTGTTTTGGCTGCTGCTGCCGCACAAGTGACTCCAGGTTAGCTGAGAGCCAACCCGCCCCACCGGAAGGCAGTCCGAGCCATTTTATGTATGTTAAGCATGGGATCTCGCCTTTATTGTTCTGCACTCTGTGGCATAAGTATACCAAGGGTAATGAGGAATTACGGTGGCCCAAGACTGGTTCGTTTGATGAAAAGAAAATTGCGTTCCTACAGGAACAATTGTTTTCTAGGCGAAGTAGGCAAGCCATGTTCGATGCTCTAATTGCATGGCAGAAGGAGGCCAAACAACGGCGAATAAAGGAAGAGAAAGTAGCTAGAGCTAAGGCAGGACAGAATGTTACTCAGAAGGCTATGGCCTATGACCGAGAAAGAGTAGAGAAGGGATTGGATTGCATGAATTGCGATTTTAGACTAAAAATTGATAAAGGTTATGTGACCCGCCCGAATGCGGAAGACGAAATAGAGGATTTGTTGGACACCAGGCCACCGCCCCCTTATGTGCCCCAGAGACTATACCCCGAGGTGTCAAGAGCCTCAGCCCCGGCCCCAGATATGTCCCTGGGGGCCTCGGCTTCGGCTCCCCCGGCCAATACTACCCCTCCCTCCCTGCCAAACCTCTCCCGGTTGTCGACATCTGTGTCCGACGTTATAGCCCTGTTACCTAATTTATTGACGACAGCTGCAGCTGGGACCCCTCAGCTGCCGACGGGGTCAATGTCTTCCCCTTCTGTTCTACCCTCCTCCTCCGCTAGTACAACACCAGTAGCAGCTGTGACTACTCCGGTACATCCGACCAGTCTAACGGAAGGTAGGAAGTTGTTCACTCGTTCTGCCCTGGGAACGGAAGAAAGGGCAGCTATTGCCACACAAGCATCCCAGTGGATGCGACATCCTATTTATACTCTTACTGATATCTGGAGTACCATGAGGGACTACGAACCAGTAATGCAACAGCATGCCCTGGAACATTTGGCCAACCGTCTCATCTCGGTATGGGAACAGGTACACCAGGGAGGGAGAGCTCCGGCCATATTGTATGATATTCTTGATCAGACCCACAAATCCCAATTGACGCCTGAAAACGTGTATGGGAAGGTGCAGACTTTGGTTTCTTATAGAACTCGTCTGCAGTCCGCCCTTCCCGCCGGATCCTCCCAGTTCCCTATGCGGGAAGTACACCCTATCTTCCATCCGGAAGTTGCCGCGGTGGTGGATGACCACGGTGTTGTTACCCGTCCGGGAATAGACGCCCGGTTCCAGGAACAGTGGGTCTATACCCCTTGGAAGCGGAGCGAGGTATTATCCTTGAAAAGCCAGTTGCCCGACCCTAGAAAAAACCCCACTGCATATTACAAAGAACTGACCGAAGCCGCCTCGTCAGCAGTGATGACGTTGGCGGATATTGAATTATTCTTCGCCCTACTAGTACCGGTGGATATCTGGCGCCAGGTACATGACCAGGACCATGTCACGGAATTTGGTGGGACATGGGACCAACTGAGAAACTGGGATAGAGATCGCAAACCGGGGAACAAGCCCCGACCTGAGATATTGGCTCTACCTGAGAGAATAATAACATATATGCATTCATTGATCCCGCCCAGGAAGGTAGATTGGGATAAGCTGACGGCCTGTAAGCAAAAGAAGGATGAGAGCGTATCGGATTTCTTCACAAGGTTTGAGGGAGTATTCATTGATTTCAGCGGACAGGACCTGGCTACAGAGGGGGGTGTGCGTTTATTTGTTAATAGATTTGTAACAAATTTGCTACCCGAGGTATCGGCCCGGCTGCAAGCAGCCGAGAGTACCTGGACGACCACCACGCCGTCCACGATATTAAGCATGGCTCAGTATTATGAGCATCGGGAAAATGAGAGCAAGGATAAGACAGAAAGAAAGTCGAAGGATTTGAAGACACAAGTATTGTTACAGCAAGTGGAGAGGGGTAGAGGAAGGGGGAGAGGGTTGCAGAATTTCGTTCCGAGAGGGGCGGGGCCCGTGCACTGGACTGGGCGAACGGATCTAGGCATAAATCAATGTGCTTTCTGCAAGGAGGAGGGGCATTGGAGAGCTCAATGCCCGTTATTGCATGAGCAGAACGCTGCTTCTAGGGGACGTGGAAGGGGTAGAGTAAGTGGACATCGAGGTGGATACACGAGGCAAGAACAGGCGGTGCGAGGTGAGAACAGTCAGAATTATTTTGATCAGAGTCAGGGTAAACAATACTACCATGACGGACGTGTGACGGATGGAGACATCGGGTACACTCAAGCATAGGATAGCCAAGGGCAGGGTGAGGGGCATGTGTCAATCCCGATAGATCAGGCTGGACCTTATGTCCATTCACAATTGCTGGAGGCATCAGGTAAGTTTTTGGTTGACACAGGGGCTATGAACAGTTCTGTTTTACGTGCCTTGGTCCCGGGGGCTGCTCTGTCTGGCCAGACTAATGTGTCCGTGGGGTTCTCTGGAACCCCGGTGGTAAGCCCCATTTCGAAGCCACTTTCCCTTACTGTGGGACCAGTAACGATCGAATCACCGTTCCTCCTCACCTCCCAGTGTGGGGAAAATCTCCTGGGTATGGATATATTAAAAAGATTACATGCACGCATCTTTTGCTCCCCCGATGGAGTTTACCTAACCATTAGGAATCCCTCTGTCCCCTCCATCCAATGTTTTTCAAAAACTGACTCCTTACCCCCTGAGCTTGCAACACTCCCGAGGGATCTTTGGGCCCTGGGGGACACTGATGTGGGGTACCTACAAATTCCACCAGTGTCCATCACTTTAAAACAGAATGCTAAATTGCCAAGGATCCCGCAATACAAAATAGCCCCCGAAGGTGAACGTGCCTTACTGGCCATTATTTCCGATCTGATTAAAACAGGGGTGGTGGAAGAAACGGCGTCCAATATCTGCAACAGCCCGATTCTCCCGATTCTTAAACGAGCCCCTGTACCCCAGTCCCCTGATTATGCTGATACCTATCGATTTGTGATTGACCTACGAGAAGTCAATAAGATTGTGGTACCCCAGTATCCTGTGGTACCGGACATTAATTCTATCTTAACCATGATTCCTCCCACTGCCACATTTTTCTCGGTGATTGATTTAAAGAATGCGTTCTTTAGTATTCCCATTCATCCAGATAGTAGACATTTGTTCGGTTTCTCATTAGGAGGCCGCAGCTTTAGATTCTGTCGCGCCCCCCAGGGGTACACCGAAAGTCCTAGCATTTATAGTCAAGCCCTGAAGAGGGTATTGGACTCTTTGCAATTGCCCCCAGGTAATGTCCTATTGCAGTATGTTGACGACCTCCTTGTGGCTTCTGATACAGAACAGGGTTGCCGCGATGCCACGGTTACCCTGCTACGACATCTGGCCACTCACGGTAACAAGGTGTCGCTCTCTAAATTTCAATATTGTCGACCGGAGGTGACCTATCTCGGTCATCTCCTGTCGAAGGAGGGAAGACGGTTGACTTCTGAGCTCATCACAACCATAACTAACATGCCTGTTCCCCGCACGCAACGTGATGTCCGCGCTTTGCTTGGCATAACCTCCTACTGTCGCCAATGGATCGCGAACTATTCTCTCTTGACTAAACCTTTCCTGTATCTAACTACGAAGGATGTGCATGAACCTTTACCGTGGACTGATGAATGCCAGAATGCTTTTTCCGCTCTGAAAACTGCTCTTTGCTCTGCTCCTGTGCTTGGCACCCCTGACTACCGGAAACCTTTTGTGCTCTACGTGCATGAGGTGGACAGTTGTTCTCTTTCAGTGTTGACACAAGACTTTGGTGGTAAGCAAAGGCCTTGTGCATACTTCTCGGCGGTTTTGGACAATGTCGCCAGAGCACTTCCCAGTTGTCTGAGGGCTGTAGCGGCAGTTGCCATAGCAATCAGACAATCGGAAGGGCTAGTCCTGAATACGGATCTGACAGTGATAGTGCCTCATGCTGTGGACGTATTATTAAACAGGACACAGACGCAGCACTTAACTAGTGCACGTCTTACAGGGTACAAATTGACCCTGTTTGCACCTCACATAACGATCAAGAGATGTGTTAATTTGAATCCTGCCACGTTGTTACCCCTCCCTTCGGGAGGCGGTGGACAAGACGTACATGATTGTATCTTTCGAACTGAAGAAGAAACCAAGGGCCGGATAGATCTAACTGACACCCCACTATCTGATGCCCAAGGGGAATTGTATGTAGATGGGTCATGCTTCAGATTACCGGATGGTACGACAGCTGCGGCTTATGCGATCACTACTCTACAAACGGTAGTTGAGGCGGCGAAGATACCATACCGGTCGGCCCAGGCAGCCAAATTGATTGCATTATTCAGGGCCTGCGAGTTAGGGAAAGGCATCAGGCTGAATGTCTACACCGACAGCCAGTACGCGTTCGGTGTAGCGCACAGCTTCGGGAGGTTATGGGCGGAAAGAGGATTCTTGACATCCCATGGTGAGAGAAGAAAGAATGGGCCATTAGTTGAACGGTTACTAACCGCATTAACATTGCCCAAGACCCTGGCTATAGTCAAATGCAGTGCACACAAAGTTATAACTGATGATGTGGGGAGGGGGAATTTCTTTGCAGACCAGATCGCCAAGGAAACGGCCCAGTCTGACACCACTTCCATGCTTGTAGTGACAAGAATGATAGAAGCAGAGGTTTTTAATAACACCATAGATAGTGTGAAAGAACTGCAGGAAGAGGTGACCCCGGAAGAGCTGACATACTGGCAAGAACAAGTGGGGAGGCTTGATGAGAATGGGTGTTGGACCGATCTGTCAGAGAGGTGTAGATGGTTACTGCCGAACGCCTTTGTAAATGCGGTGGTAACTATGGCACACGGACCTTCGCACGTAGGAGTTCAGGCCATCTGTGCCATATTGGATTCTGTCTGGTATAATGTCAATATCCCTAAGACAGCTAGGAACTTGGTCCAGCATTGTATAATTTGTCTCCAGCATAATCCTGGGGTCAGGATCCCCGTCCTAGCAGGTAGTTTTGCACCGCCCACTCTGCCTTTCGAAGTACTCCAAATGGATTACATACAGCTAGAGCGAGTTAACAATCTGAAATACGTGCTAGTGGTAATTTGTACCTTTAGCAGATGGGTAGAGGCGTACCCCACGAAGGAAAACACGGCTTTGGCAACTGCGAAAGCCCTGGTGAAAGAGTTCTTTCCTCGATATGGGTTGCCACGGGTGATTTGGAGTGACAATGGGACCCATTTTAATGCTAACCTAGTTAAGTATGTATGCAAGGGCCTGTCCATCCGGCAGAAGTTTCATGCAGCTCGACTACCCCAGTCAGCGGGTCTAGTTGAGAAATATAATGGAATTTTGAAATTACGATTTGGCTAAGCTTCAGGACACGACGGGATTAAAATGGCCCGATCTCCTGCCCCTGGCCCTGTTGTCTATAAGAACTACTCCCCATTCACGGAGCGGTATGTCCCCTTATGAAGTAATTTTTGGCAGACCTGACAACGTATGGGGAGTACCCCGGCCCAAATCTTTCAGGGACATTGAACATCCTATGTTGACTGACTACTTGTATGCTTTGACTAAAGATCTTCGTTCCATTCATCAACAGATATCTGCCGCACTGCAGCCCCTGCCGGAGGGTCCTGGAAACGGCGTAGAACCAGGACAGTGGGTCCTGGTCCGAAACTACCAACGGAAATCGAGTTTGGATCCGCGCTGGTCCCGGCCGTACCAGGTGCTCCTGGCCACGCGAACAGCGGTGAAAGTCGAAGGGAAGCAGCACTGGATCCATATCTCCCATCTTAAGCGAGTTCCCCTCCCATTGCCAAGGGAGCAACTTGACCAGGAGGAAGGTCAGCCAACTCAAGGTGAACCCAGCACAGACGAGTCACTTTCCCCGGACACCCGCAGAGAGGTTGACGGGCAAGGGGAGAGTGCTGTGAGCGTTGAAACCCCTTTCTGTCGCCACCCAATCGTCCAAAGTGAAGCATCTGGTTGGGAGCCCAGCTCCTCATCTGACCCCACTGTGCCCACCTTGTTTACGAATCCTGAAACCCCTGGTCGGGATCGATATCACCTGCGGCCCCGGAAATAGACAAATCCCAGGTCTAGCCCCGGCAAGTGCAGCTGGAGGCCGCCGCAGAGACCTGAGGATTGTTGGAACACTGGACTGAACTCGTTGAGAGCATGGAACTTTAAGTGAAGCTCTGTTCAGAACGAAGATAGAGACATTGATCAGACGAACGGAGGGGCCCAGGTGGAGGCCTCTTTTCAACACGAGTTGCGTCAAGTGTGACTCCAACGTGAGAAGTTTTTACTTTTTCCTTTTTTGTTTTTTCTGAACAATAGGAGTCTGCCTGTGAGGCTCTATACGGACACAGGAAAGAAGCACCCTTCGGCAGGTTGGACTGCTTGTAGACCCCCCTTTTTCCCGAGATTATATTGGACTTTTAGTGAGGAAATGTACCCTTTTGCTCGTTTTGTCCCTGAAGACGGGCGTCCCATAGTACCCCGTGCTGTCCCCCCGCATTTGCCAATGTTCTCCTCATGGAGCCTGCGTGTTAAAATTGTTTTCATTTCTATACTGATGGTATCATTTGTACTATGTTTAGGTTTGTTCATATATTTAGAGTTTCGTCATCCTGTACACACCCTGATAATGTCTACTCCTGCCCCTAAGGAACATAATTTCCAGACCTTTGCCCCTCATAAAGAAAGACACCGACAGACATATGTACATAATGCTTTTATTGAAATGCTGCACCAGACTCATAGCTCCACAAACGTTACCGATTGTTGGGTTTGTGGGCTTCTCCCGTCAGTAATGCATAAGCAAGATTTGTTTATATCAGTGCCTTTATCTTACTTGGGTAGTTGCGAAGCTTGGTTTAAAATGTTATCCATTTTGTACGAACACTACGCTATAGATGAACGTCGATTCTCAGAGAAGGATTACGCCTTGATTTTAGCATATATAGAGACACACCAAGGTTTTACCCCTAATGCTGAGGGAACGGATGGTACCCTTGACCCCACCGCCTGCATGAATGTATATACTGATCATGAAAATGATACTTGGTTGAGGGATGAAGTACTGGATTTCATGACCTTTAATTTTACTGAGTATTTCAAATACTTCCAGGAGCGAAATGTCTCAGATGAAAAAATCATTCCGGTCCCGGTGTTGAATACATCCTCCTCTTTCTGCGTGCAGGGGATGGGGCATTTGTTCGTAGGATATAGTAGATGTAATTACACTTATAGACTGCAGACATTCAGTAGCCCCCCTACACTCACCCCTCCCAATGTTTATTTTGTGTGCGGTGAAAACGCATACACCTGGTTACCGAGAGGGTGGATGGGTAGGTGTTACTTATCTTTCCTTTACCCACCAGTGTACATAGCTCCTTCTGATTATCATAAGTCTCATTCCTTAAATCGGCGGAGCCTAAAAGCTGAAGTCGCCGGTAATGATGCCACTGACCAGACTGACACTCCAGCCCAACACTTCGTTGATATTATAAAAGGGGCGTTGCCCATATGGGGACCCATCCTCAATAGTAAGGAAGTTAGGAGGTTATCCAGAGTGGTGGAAGGGGTGGTTAATACCACTGCAGGGATATTAACTAATATTACGGTGGAGCTCCAGGCGACCCGGCTTGTGACCCTTCAAAATCGTCTTGTTTTAGATGTTATCCTAGCTGATCGTGGAGGAGCTTGTAGAGTCATCGGCAGTTCCTGTTGTGTATATATACCTGACTCCGCCCCTTCCGTCCATCTAGCTATCCAGAAACTGCATCGACTGGCCTCTGAAATTCACACCGAAACTGGTACTTGGTCCTTGTCCGGGTGGTTCTGGGATTTGGTGACCACCTGGGGATGGAAGTTATTTATGATTCTCCTGGGAGTGGTAGGATTCCTTTTCACCTGTTGCATTTGTCTACAGTGCGGGCCGGCCTGTTGTGCATATTGTGCTGCTCAGGTTCGCCGATCCATCCCTAAGCCCACGTCCATCCAAACCAGGATAGATGCTCAGCGGACTCAGAAGGAGATGCATGATTTAATGCAGATTGATGAGGGTATTTTCGAAGACTGACTTCGTTATTAGCTATGCTGCGCTAAAAGGGCCGTTCTGAGGTATTCAGGTCATTATGGTATGATTAGCGCAGTATATCTAATGATGGTATGCGTAGCCATGGTGCATTCAAAGGATCGAAATCCCCGCTACATTTAGCATGACAAAAGGGCCGAGAACCAAACCGCCTCCATCTTGGATTGCGGCTCTTTCGCTTAGGAGTCACGTGGCCCTCTTACACACCATCTGCCTTCCCTTTTCACGGTAATTATTAGGAGACAGACAGAGTTGCTGAGAAGCAAGGTCACATCTGCTAAAAGGGAGTATCAAGCGAATTCCTCCAGACCTGGGACGAGAAGGGAGTCACCCTTCCGACCTTCTCTGTAAAGATAGTAACCCTTTGTATGTGTAACCGAAACTACAAATAGGCATGAGCTCATTAGGGGCGCCAGGACTAACTGGTACTTTTCCACATATAAGGTTTTGTATGCTGTGCTGATAATGTATAAAAGTGTGTTACTGTCAAGGAGCCAGCAGTCTTCCTCGGCGCACCTGATGGGTGAGGATCGACGAGGCTCCTCTATATAGAGATCTATGGTGATTAATAAACGTTTGAACCTTCCACGTTGCCAACTGCTCCTTATTTAATGGATATTGCGGGCCAATGGTAAGTGTGGCCCTTGGAATAATTATTTGAACACAACACTAGGTTCTCTATCCGGATCAGATAGGATAGTGGGTATGAGTTATCATATGATAGTAAGAGTATGAGCATGTCCTCCTCCGACATCTGGGGCTGGAATCTAAGGGGTGTAGCATGGAGGTTGGGAAGAGGGCGAGAGGGCCAGCGTGAGTTACTAGGGTAAGTATCAAAGGCCCTTTCCATTCCACCACTTAAAGTAGTTGCTCGGGGCTTAGGGAGATCAGACCCCGGGTGAGGATAGGGTTGGCACAACTTCTCATTCTTCATTGACTAGAGTAGGAGGGTCTGGAGGTTCTCCTTTACAGTAAGGAGGTCAAACTTCAGTTCAGGCAGTTTTTCCTCAATCCGGCGAAGGCTGTCACAGTCAGGTATCAGCCCATAATAAGATGAAGGGAGAGGCCCTTTCTCCACACAGCTCTTGCACGGGGAGATGGACCCCTGCTTGAGCTCAGTTATGGGCTCCAAATGTGGGGTAGGATTGTTAGGGATCTGAGCAGTGGGTTGGGGAGAGCACCTTTGAGTATGCAAGTGACGGTCCCAGTGGACGCATCCTGTGCCATGGAAGAAGCACTAGAAGAGGAGTAAGGTCGAGGAGGGTTTATAGGAAAAGGGGGCCCTGATGTAGTTTCCAGTGCAATAGGTGAAGAGGTGGAGGAGGGAGGACGTGAAGAGGTAGAGGAGGGAGGACTTGAAGAGGTAGAGGAGGCAGGAGGGCGTGAAGGGTTCAAAGGAAGGGAGCTGGGGTTTAAAGTTGTGTGCAGGGAAGAAGAACCAATCAGATTAGAGTTACTGGTACTAGTAGACACAGTCAGATTAGAGTTACTGGGGCTAGTAGATAGGAAGTGTGTAGTGTCAGGGTTGGTATTGGTAATGTTAAACTGAAACGTGTTGCGGGAGGTATCAGAGCGGATCAGCATGGGAGAGGTAGAGGTGGAGGAATAACTGTAACTTTAATTATTTAAAATAACAATTAAATAACATAAATTAATTCCATACATACCTTCTAGCAATTTGTAATGCATAATATATAAATACGAACACTTTACTTTATAAACAGTATACCAAATGGGAATTCATTTTTAACTAACTATTTAAAAATCATTTTAAATTAATTACATATTTAATTCAACATTTAGTTAATAATGCTGTTACATCTTTTTAATTGGTTCTGCATTTAAAGTAGGTATATAAAATTAATTTACCTTAATATTTAACATAAAGATATTTTGATTATTTTTAAGGTTAAGAACCTTTTCACATATTCCATATACTTTACCATAGGGAGATCTCAGCCACGGTGGTGGAGACCTCCGTTGATTTGTTAAAAGCTGCTAGAAGTAACTTTACACTCATAACTTTGACTCCACATCTAGTTTCAGGGGGTGGAGACATGTTAGTCTACACTTTGGAGTAAATGTACACTAACAAATACCTAAAAGTAGTACATTTACACCAAAGAGTAAGAGTACATGTACCTTTGTGAATAGTTCCCAATGATGAGTAGAAGGAAAATCCAGACCTGGAAAATCTGTCCTCAGTGACATGGTACCAACTGATAACCCTAGCAAAATTTAAGATACAGCGTGATCATTTCAAAATAGAACCAGTTGCACATAACCCTTATGTAAGTTACAAACTCAGTATCATTAAGAGCTTTCATTCCAATCTCAAGACAGAAGGAAGAAAATTTACATATATTAAAAAATCGAATCTATGTGCCTAGTCAAACGTTAACCATTTTTTTTG
This sequence comes from Triturus cristatus, assembly GCF_964204655.1. Lineage (NCBI taxonomy): Eukaryota > Metazoa > Chordata > Amphibia > Caudata > Salamandridae > Triturus > Triturus cristatus. The sequence continues at coordinate 655,715,982 of NC_140592.1, read as the reverse complement.
TCAAATGGCTTAGTAATAATTTGTGGTAGTAAATACTGTCTAAAATAAATGACTGCTTGGTTGGAAATTGCATCGGGATTCAAGTCTAATTCCTTCAAAAATAAGTATCAGGGACAGTGGATTAAGGAGATATGCCACATAATACAATTTCCAAATGTGTGATTATTAAAAGGCAGCCTCTCTATGCATTGCATTTATAAGCCAGTTGGCACATGTTTCGGATTTGTGGGTAACGATTACCCTCTTGTTAAACACTTCATCGTTTTTTTAAATAAATGGTGTGGCACTGATTTTATGCAGCCAAAATTCAGAATATAGAGTCAGCAAGTATAATAATTTAGGTACCCTACAGATGGTGCTGCTTATATTTTGTGCATGTAAATAGAATGATGCAGTCATTCAGCAGGCCATTTTCTAAGTACCGTAGACCGACAATGAAGCAATTCTTCTACCTTTATGCCTGTGTTGGTATACATGTAAAATTAACAAAGAATGTAATTCGAAAACTTACAGAAACCTTTGAAATGTTCTCAGAATAATCATCATGCGATAGGAAGATTGAGAGAGTAAATGATTGTGGTATTTTAACAAATTATTCAGATTATTTCATTTCACTGTCAAGATCAGAAAAGCTGAACTAAATTAATAGGGTGACTGTCCTCTGCATGGTTTGGAAATGCTATACCATACTACAGAGTCAGTTATTCTGGCAGTTGGTGTTTGCTGCTGCTTGTTAGCTGCTGCTTTGTTGCCAGGTCTGAAACACTAAGTAAGCACAATTCCCTTAAAAAGAAGCCCAAACAGGCCAGATGTACATAGATAATTGTGTACAATTACCAAATAGCGAAATGTTGCTATTCGCGATTTGGTAATCGCAAACACCCATGTACAAAGTGTGATTTACACCTTTTGCACTTACCAGTGGGTCACAAATAGACCTACCTCATGAATATTAAAGAGGAAGGTCTCAGCTTGGGACTCATTGGGAATCGCAAAAAGCACAGGGATGGTGGCCTGCTAGGGTCAGCAGACCATCATGTCTGTGACTGCTTTTAAATAAGACAATCTAATGTTTTTGAAATGCAGCTTGGGATGCATTTCAAAAAGAAAAATGACATTTTTCTTTTCATTTTTTAAGAGTAGACAGTGGTATGTGGGACACTGCATGCTCTTAAAAATGTTTTAAAAAACAATCACAAAGAGGAAGGTGTCCCTTGGAGACCGCTTCTCATTTGTGAATGGGTTACCACCTACTTAAAGCAGGTGGTAAAATGTGAATGTTTTGCAACTGCACTTTGGCCGCAAAACATTCACACGTACCACTGTAATTCTGTATGAGGAAGGGACACCCTAAACACGCCCCTTCCTAATACCGAACCACAAATCCAATTTGCAATTTGGTATTAGGTTACTGAACCGTAAATAGGGATTTGTACATTTCAAAAAGCCTTTCTGAGGTCGCACATGGCTCGCTTCTGTGAATCGGCCTGTTTGCAAACACCAACAATCTTTTTACTTCTGGCCCTTGGACTTTTATAAATATCCCAAAACAACTCCCACCATCGAAAATCATATAAAGGATGATCATGAACATTAAAAAAATTATTCTGATGAGTGAAAAAACAGCTATGTAAAATGACATAAAAACATACTATTCACTACAGATAGAACTTTAAAGAGTCATAAACGGACAGCCAAATACTCTCAGACTTCAGCACAAAATATATGTGTGCCATAACCTGAATCTCCTGAAGCAGAAGTTGGATTTCTACATTTGTTATTTTAATTTTACACCACACTTAGCTTAGTTCATGCACTTAGTTTTGTGCATACTCTTTTACATATTTATATGAACTTACTTTCAAATGTTTCTCATAAGTTTCTGCAGTCCTATTAAAAGATGGCCATTACAATGCCATTGCTTAGAGTGCCTTTTGTTATCATGTCCACATAAATAAAGACCTCCTTTACAGAGTGTATCCAGTCAATGGTCAAATCGTACATAATCTCATTTATTTAACCTGCAACTGGATAAGCCATGAAGTTTCAGCTGTTCAGCTGGCCGCTGGCTAAATAGCAGAGATTGTGTTTTGTCAGCTGCTGGGTAAGTGGTGAAATTCTATACTATTTGAACAGCAGCCAGATAAATAGCCACTTCTATGTACAAAGAGTATGTATAAAGGTAAGTTCATGAATTAAGTTAAGTAGTTTACAGATAAAAACATTAATACACATTGAATGAAAACATGTGTGTTGATATAATATGAAAATAAGAAATGTAGGAATCACACTTTTGTTTCAGGAGCTTCAGACCATAGCACACAGCTATTTTGTACTGTATTCCACAAGTATTTGGCTGCCTGCAAAAAATAGTGAATATGCGTTTAAAGCAAGTTACACAAATGTTTTCTTCACTTATGAGAATACATTGTTTAATAATGATCATCTGACTTGTAAGGATTTTTTAGAGCTGGACTCATTTCGGCTTTTTATGGGATGCCTTGTGCTAATTTTGGGGTGCTTTTTAAGGGGGGGTTGTACTTGCTTACTGTTTTAGACCAGACAACACAGAAGCAATCGACAAGCAGCAGCAAAATAATAGTGCAAAGGTAGAGCTGGTGTCTGGTCTACAGAGGGAGGGAAAGTTGCACTAAGTAATTGGTGCTTGGGGATACAGTGCTCTGCAATACTCACGGGGAAAATTTGACTGAGACACAGTAATGGGGTTTCTGTGAAACAGGGGAAGTCAAAGCAAGAGAAATATAAGCAAAGAATCTGTGTAATCCAAAGGGGAGTGGTGTATTGAATCAGCTGCCAGTAGAATAAACTTAATTTTTCATACTGCTCTAACAGCAGAGTGGGTTTCAGGCATAGATGTTTATATGTCATGAGTAGGGTTACCACCTATCTCTGAGAAAAATACTGGTCAGTTGTTGTTTTAAAAGTCTGCAAAGGCCCAGACATGATACTAAGAAGGACTAACAATATTGCAGTATTCATTTGTAACATGACTTTTCTGCCTTTGCTTACTATTATTAGCCTAAAATCATTAAAACAGCACTATAAAATATTTATAAGAGCTTTATGCTTATATATTTAGGAGATTTTGCTTATTTTTGTTTCGGTCGGGACATTAAAATACCGGTAGAAAACCGGCCAGGCAGCAACCCTAGTCATGAGTAACCTATTCAGCTGCACTGACAGTTTATTTACCCGCCCAATGTATCTTGAGAATTGTAGTTTAGTTTTTATAATACTAAGTAGTAGACAAGGTCCTGTCTCTACTTAGCTCTCATTTCTGTCCTTGACTGTGCTGTCTCAGCAAAGAAATCTGGAAGCCAAAACAAAATTCTGAGCTACAGCCTTGGAAGCTTCATCGGACTAAAGTCATTGTGAAGGGGATCTGGGGAAAGAAGGAACAGGACTGGTAGGAGCAGAATGATGACCAATAGGAGGCTAAGGACCAGGAGATAGACCACCCAGAGGGACACGGAGGACCGTGGATAGGAGTAGCAGCCCTAGATGGTCAGACCAGTGCCAGAACAATAAAAAGATGGACCAGAGAAGAGAGGACTAGTGGTAGAAATATCAGTTCAAGGAGGACCAAGGGACCAGAAGCAGAAAGACCAGAACTTGTAATATTGGAAGACCATAATCAGAAAAGACCAAGGCTAGGGGGGCTAGGAGGCCCTAGATCAGCAAGACCAGGGGTAATAGGAAGGGCCAGGAAGTTCAGACTTGAATCCATAAGTTTCAGACTGAGGACGTGCCTAAATCAGGGTGACAAGGACTACATGACCAGCACCACTGTCACTAGGAGGACCAGTGCCACAAGGACAATTAGGGCCAGAACCAGGAGGACCTTTGCTAGGAGAGCCATAACAGATGGGGCCAGGGTCAGATGGGCAAGAACAAAGTGGAACAGGAGGAGTAGTAGGACTAGGCTGGGGAAGGAGGACTAGGATGGCTAGTGAAACCAAGGCGAGTAGGACCAACAGCAGAAAACCTGATGGTGATCAGAAATGTAAGGATTAGGAACAGGCAAATCATGGGGAATAGAAAAATCAGGGGAGCAGGGCCAATATGCCGGAGGGACCACAATTAGGGCAAGGAGGATGAAAATGTCAGAACTGGGAGGCTGCGAAACAGGACACCCAGGAAACAGAAAATCACGGGTGGAAGTGCATGGGAATAACAATTAGAGGACCAGGAATAGCAAGTTCTAAGTTCTAACATGAGTCAGCCCTGGACCTTCAAACTAAGAAGGGCTAGATGATATGTGGTGGGCCAGCACAAGTTGTTGCAGAACTTTGAGGACAAGAAGCAGAAGGACCATGGCAAGGAGCATCTGGATAAGATTGGGGAGGCCTTTGAAGGTTATGGATCAGGAGATGAGGATAAGCGGGATAGGGACTAGGGTTAGGAATACAAGAGAGACCAAGACTGAGGGTGTCAGGAGGACTAGATGGACTAAAAGGATCATGACTAGGTAGACAGGAAATGGCTAAGAAGAACATGAAGATAAGGATCTAGGAGAGCAGGCCTCGGATTACTAAGTGAGGCCAAGCAATTATGTTAGGTAGCAGGACCAGAGTGTGAGATATTAGATTGTTGGTAGAGGGGGATGTGTGCCTTTCTAAAGCAACAGCCACAATCCTTGTCAGGGTGAGCCACAAACAGTCACTAAATTACCTGTGCTTAATCCTCTAGTAGCGTATAACAAAAGTAGTTAGCCTTAACGTAGAGGTAATGTGTAAACTATTTATGGAACATTTAAAACAGAGAAACCACAACATAAGAAAAATCCCACATTAATTTAGACAAATAGAGTACATTTTTATAAATTATTTGACAACATAACAGCAAAAATTAAGTCAGTATAATCGGAGTATGAAAAATTAAAGTGATAAATAACAGCTAAAACACAGGAAACACCTCTATGGGTGGGAACACGCCTAAAAAGAATTTTAGAAAGTGGGACATGAATGGCATTCCCCAATTGGGGGATGTTATCTAAGAGGTCACGTTGATTCCCTTTAGCTCCGTACAAAGGGATTACTGTTTACCCACAACCCAGTATTTTGAATACCTGCAGCTAAAACATGTCTGGCAGGCAGAAATGATAGAGAAGGAAAACCTCCAGAAGTATGCTTCTCTTGAAGGAAGGCTCCTCCAAGGGGAATTAAATGAGAAGGCAGTATCATGGACCTATAAGATTATTCTAAACAATGTCCCTGACACCCTGACCAAACTAAAAGAAACCTGGGAGAATGTAGTGGGTGAATTAGACTCCACAAACTGAGAAGCGGCCTGATGCAACCTAGAAAGGTGGCAATTAAATCCTACGGTGTCTTATTCAATTTAAGGTCCTCCATATACTATGCTAGGGCCCACTTCTAGAGAATTGATGAGGCTGCTACATCCAACTGTTTGAGATGTGGAGATGAGATGGGGTCTTTTCTGCATTCATAATGGTCATAGATAGTTGAGGAACTTAAGAAGATACTAGGAGTCACCCTACAGACAGACCCCAAATTCATCCTACTGGGAATACCCAAAGAAGTAGATGTATCCAGAAGAAGCTCCTCTTTGGAAAGTTGCAAAGTGAGACATGGCACGCTACTGGGGAGCCTCTGAAAACACCTACCCAACAAAAACAGAATCGGGGACTGGACCAATACATGGCGGCAGAGAGGGTTACCTATCAGGCAAGAGGCTGCCCCAGGAAGTTTAGTACGGTGGAGGCCCCTGGCTTAAATATTATAACCTTGATGTACATGGGGGTGCCGAGTAATATTCAACCATGTTAGGCCTCTAAAGGCCAGGGCTTCAGCCCATTGAGAATTGTGCTGGCAAATGATGGACACTTGGATCTAAACTGACTATGTACTGTACTACTGAATCACCAAAGGCTCTGTATGCTCTACCCTATGTAGCTTTGTTATTGAATATGTTTCTTGATGACATGACATGTTTTAAGAGAAAACTGAAGAAAAAAATATATTTTTTAAATTGCAGCTAAAAGATCAAATTGCCGACCGCAGACATCTAGATGTGAAAAACCACGGCAAAGTCGAAAGTTATAGCCGACTGCAATGGGGTGCCATTCGGGTACACAAAGTGGATTAGGCCTGGTCTCCATTTACCTTTGGACTTAGAAGGGCTTTTGAGAAAAATGTCTTGAGAAGGTAAAGTTCAGTGGGGCAAAGCAGCCGCTGGTGTCCCAGGAAGATGCGTCATCATCAGGGAGCCGTTGGACAAAGTTTCGGTGAGGATTTCATTTGGATTTAATGTTTTTTGGGGGAGGCAAACATTTTCAGGTGGGATGAAATTGCAGGCTGTAGCTGACGAGGGTTCAACAAAGCTGTATACCCCTTTTTTGAGGAGACACTGAACATGAGTTGCTGCAGCGGAGAAGGACATAGTGGGAGCTACAGTGAAGTCAAGCCTACGGGTGATGAATCTTCGCCGGATCAGAGGGCAGGTAGGTTCTGATCTTGTCTCGGTTCTAGGGCACTTTGTGACTGAAATGTTTCTAAGTACCAAGTATTGAATTTGGGCTATCCGGCCTGCTGCCTGAAGTCTACACGGTGCCCTCAAATGACTCCACTGCTGGAAACTTTAGCATCACTGGCAAGGGGCCAGGACTAGAGAGTCACTGTTTGGTGGGTCAAGACTCACTCAGGATGGGGCCAGGTGCGGGTTCAAGATGGCTGGAGCATTTTCTGTCCCTGAGGCTCTGATTAGGAAGCCATCCAACTAGCCCTTGGAGCCACTCTGGAAGTTCTGGGTTAAAGCAATGAAGCAGGTCTCAAGCAGCAGGAGGGCCACTGAGCACACAGCACAGCTTAAGGCATCACAGTAGTCCTCTTGGTGCAGCGGAGCTGTCCTCTGAAGTACAGAGCAGGCCACAGACAGCAGGACAGTCCTCTGATAGTCTTCCACAGGTCCAGAAGGAAACTGAAGAGCAGGTCAGAGAGTTCTAATTTTATACTTGGTACCAGCTTTGAAGTGAAAGAAACCTCTGGAGTTTTTCCCTCACAGAAGTGTCTGGAATTTCCTGCCCTGGTCCCGGGATGTCTGAAGATAAAAAAGGCTAATGTGAAGTTCTTTGTGTGGGGGCTAAGGCAGATGCTTTGATGTGCATGTGTAGCTGTGAACAGCTCTGCCCCCACTCCCCTGTCATGTTATTTAGGATAGTCACATCATGTGCATACTGATTACATACATTGTATCCCATCCAAACAATATAACGGTCCTAAACACAGGTGACCTTTTACCTAGTAGCTTACTTTGTAGTAAGGAATCCCTTAATACGTACATGCATTGTTAAGTTAGCATAACCACGTTAGATGTTAGAAAGCCATCTTGCTGCTTTTGCGTACGACACTGCGTTTACATGTTATTGATTAAACAAACTGCTGACTCGAGCTTTGCCTCACATGAGAGCAATCTGTTGTTACCATCCCGAGCTCTGCGCAGCGACCCTGGTCTGTACATGGTGTGACAAACAGTCTGGGTTGTTAGACAATGCATGTTTTCCACTCTAGGTTGATCGACCCACTATTTAGCCATAACACACAGGCAGCTGCGAATACCTGAAAGCTGGTGCTTTTAATATTGCAGACATCATGTTTAATATTCAGACCGAAGACGAGCCTTCCTGCGAGAAGACTCCTGATGCTCCTGTGATGTGAATTCACTAAGCTGATCTTTGAGGTATGGGGTCCCCTATTCAAGCCTAAGAGACCTTTTATTAGCATAATAATAATATTAGCTTCTTAGTAAAGGGAAGGTGGTAGTATCCACTGTCATTTATAACATGATCACTCCTTTTATATTCTATGGTATTGTAACGATGCTGATGGTTTTAATTATAATCATTTGTCTACTTGTATTAGCCAAAGTACTGCATCTGAGGACACGTGGTCTATAAAAATAAACTCTTTTTATTTTCACTGTGTCTCTGTTTTATTCTTGTTGTGGACTGATGTGAGAATAATATACAAACAGGTATTTCCGATTCCCACCATTCCTGAGAGTACACTGAGTCGCTTGTTCTGGGTTGTCTTTTCATTGGGATCGCCGAGCCAAATCTCGGATAACGAATGGGACACTTATGCTAGCCGGATACTGGGTTCTGGGTTCTGAGGTGAGTTTCTGGTACACCACAATTCACTGAGGTCCTGGGGTTCTACGCATAGTTCTGTGTATAAGCAGAATCCCTGCAACATGGCGCACCTAACGTTTGGTCTATGAGTTGAAACGCCTTAGTAGTGCTTATATTAGTCCACAATACCCTCATTCTTGTTTCCGGATAACAAGTCTGACGGATTTAAACCTACCTATTTCTGTTGATATAGGTTTCTTCAAGCTTCATCATTAAAAAGGTTATTGAACCCTTGTGCTACTGATTACTTCGAGTGTAGCTTGTCCTTATGTCGGTAGAAATAGCGGCGCATAGCCGTGCAGCTCTGAAACGTCATTTGACGCAGTATGGGGTGCCGGACACTGGTATGAACGTCATCTTTGTGGTAGGAGCCGATGCGGCTCATCCTTATGAGTTGTTCTACTCTTGGGTGACGCTGCCGGCAGTGAGTGAGGACGATAACTCCTTTCATTCTTACACTGCCACTGCCGTGCCAGCGAACTATACACCGTATAGGACACAGGAAATACCAATATCTGCTTGGCAGCATCTTATTTGGTTTAATGGCGCCCTTCCCCATGCGGTTATACCGCCGAGAATGGGCCCTTTATCAATTGCAGGGGCCACTTGGCCGGTACTAGCCGGATTTACGCCTCATCCCCGTTACCTCACGGTGACGGTGGCTGAATTGCGTGTACTACACACTGCCCTTATTACAGTATATAGGGCGTTGGTACAGTACGTGTCGCGCAATGTGCAGGCGGGGGCACCTGCTGTTGCGGGACAGCCGACTGACCACCACGCGGTGGTCATTAGTCCTGTTATGGTTAATTCTGTTATGGGCAAGCGCCCCCAAAATCGGGATGATTTTCCTTTTTGGCTTGCTGAAAAATTTGACCAGATAGAAGCGGTTTACCCGAATACATCTCCTGTGGAGAAACACAGGATCCTTACCATTAGTTTGCCTAAAGACTTGGTCCCCGACATTGATGATTGTGTTAACTGGGTCAAGGTCTTTGCGGCGACGTACTCGCAGTGCTTTGGCACTCCGTCTATGTCGGTGCTGCCCTCCGTTATTAAACGTGTTCAAGATAACCACGGAGCGGAGTCTGCGATAGAATTAGGCATGCGGCTCCTCGGACAGTTTGACCTGGTGGCTACCCTGATAATGTGTAACCTTAAGGGTGATGCTATGCAGTTCCAAGTTCGTAATGAACTGAAGAAAGTTGCTGATGAGGATAAACCGCGGGAGTTTGCGAAAATAATCTCGTCGGCGTACATAGATTTGGGTCGTAGCTCTTTAGGAGTTAAACCTGTGATCAAAACTCCCGAAATTAAGCAGCAGGGTAAGGCGGAAGCCTCTAGTAAGGATGACCGTCCAACCTTTCCGAAACAAAGTTGGCGGTCAAAACAACAGGGAAAGCAGCAGCAGAAACAGGGATCTCGTCCTGCCTCTCCCGTTCAGTCAGGTAGTGAGCGCACTTATGATCTGCGTGATCGTGCTACTATTAAGTCTCCTGATAGATTTCAGGTTTCTGAACAACGTTCTCCTCGTTCTTCACAGGAAACATCGGCTTCACAGTCCGGTGGCGGAGGCGGTGGCAAAGGTCGGGGTGCTCCACAAGCACGTGACCAACCCCGGCAGACTGAGGGTAAAGGCAAGCAGGACGAATTCGCACGACAAAGACCCCCATTTCAGAAGAAGAAAGTGGCTGCTCTGACGGCAAGGTATGCCTCAGATAGTGCGGACACAGCTTCGGAACCGGACATGGGCGCTGATGCTCCTGGATAGCGCAGCGGAAATTACCATAGTCCGTCAAGCTCTGCGTCCATTTCTGGCGGCGACAGCAACTGATATATTGGTTACTGTTGAAACAGCTGACACCAGAGTGGCTCCCCCTGACAGACTTTATGAAATAGTCTTACTGATTGAGGGTGACATACAACGTACAATAAAGGGGATTTTTTGGGATAATCTGACTACCACCTATGATATCCTCCTAGCGGAGGCAGATTGGCCCCCAGCTTTCATTTTAGAAGCTCCTAGAGGGGAGGAGGTAATCCTCCCGTCCTTTGCGCACACAGTGCCTAAGGACCAGGCTGAAGTGTACGCTGAGGAGTGGGCGCTGGCGCTTGCGCCGGCGGTGTATCGTACTCAAGTGGGATGGGACAGGTTGTCCCCCTGCCATGAGATTCCATTGCGGTCTATCCCCAGCCTCAACCCCAATATCCCATGCGTCGTGAAGCTAGACCGCACGTCGCTGCAATCCTTGAACAATTGGAATATCAGGGTGTTATTGAAACTTGTGTGTCACCTATGAATAACCCTTTATTCACTGTGACGAAGCCTGACGGGTCGTACCGTTTAGTTTTGGATTACCGGCACTTAAATTCGCATTGCCGGACCTGCGCGGTACAAAATACTCACAGCTCGGCTCTTGTCGACAGTCTCGTGCGTAAGAGATTTAAAACAACACTTGACATCTCCAATGGCTTTTTTAGCCATAACCTGTCCACACTGAGTAGCCAGTGGACGGCGTTTACTTCGGGCGGCAAACAAAAACAGTTCACAAGATTAGCCATGGGCTATAAAAACAGCCCTGGCGTCTTTTCCGCTCGCGTGTTCTCTCTCTTAGAGAGAATAGACCCCGACGCATACTCCTATGTTGACGATATCTACCTCACAGATGATGAGCTGATGCCACATCTGTCTCGAGTCGACAATATTATAGTGAGTTTTGCAGACTATGGCTACAAATTTAATTTTGCGAAGTCTCACATCGCGGAATATACAGTGTTGTTTTTGGGCTACGAGCTCAACAATGAAGGTAAGGGATTGGCTCCTCACTTTCTGGAGAAGTGCGCATGCTTGCGTGCTCCTACAACACTGAAAAAATTACAATCTCTGCTGGGCTTTCTGAATTTCGGCCGTACGTATATTCCTGATTATGCCCAGCCTATCAAGCCGCTTTACGCCTTGGTACAACCTTCTTTTTCGAAGTCTAGCTGGCAGCTAGAACATTCTGCTATTTTACAGTCTTTACAGGCTGATCTTCTTGCTTCACAATACTTGCTGACACGTGATAACCGCACTAACCTGGTAATAAGAATAGTGCCAGGCGCAGTGGGTTTCACGTATTTGACGTTTAATGAGGGCGAAACAGTCCCCATTGCGTATAAATCACACTTGTACACCTCTGCTGAATTGCGTTTTTCCACTGTCGAGAAAGTTCTGACGGCAGTACAGATGGGGATCCTTAAAGAACGCGCACTGTCGCATGGAAAACAGATACTGGTTGTAACACCGTATCCTGCCCTAGTGACAAAAGCAAGTGTACCAAATTCTAAAGCTTTGCATCCACGGTGGATACAATGGGCCACGACTCTGACATCACCAGATGTCACTTATATATTTGACGCCTCTTTACAGACTCAGGAGTACTTACAGTATGAGTTCGTTCATCCGGCTCCCCTGTCTTTGCGCCCGCTCGAAGAATACCATTGTGTCATATACACTGACGGCTCGGCGCAGCCGGCGATTGGATCAAAGCATGCCTATTCTGCGGCTTGCGCAATTGTCGTAGGTACATTCGTAAATGGTGAATTCCAATCTGATGCAGTGCATACGCAGTCATTGGGTGATTGTACCGCGCAATTGGCGGAGCTTCGGGCTCTGGTGCTTGCACTGGAGTTTGCTGATCCCCGAGTCACTACTCTTATAGTGAGTGACTCCTTTTATTGTGGCCAGTCCTACAATGACAATTTACACTTCTGGTCTCAAAACGATTATCGAGATACCAAAGGTAGCACAATTAAGCATAAACTGCTTTGGGTTCGAGTGGCAGACTTTAAAAAACATCTCCCTCTGGTGAATCTTATTCACACTCTTGGTCACCAACGACTTGGTGTCCATGCTGTCGGTAGCAGCTTAGCTGACGAGGCAGCAAAAACCGCAGTGGCTACATACTTAGTGGCAGCAGTTACAAGATCCAAAAGTAAGATTGATGATGACATCTTGGCAGCTATTGCTGCTACAGAGAAGGGAGGTGATTACCCGAAGGGTTTTCCTTCTCGTTATTTTTATCACTTAAGTCCTGATAACGTCCCGTTAGTGAGGATTAACGACGTTGGTGACAGAATTATTCCCAACGCGGACTGCAGACCATCTCTGATACTAGCAGTGCACGAGGGGTTGGCGTCAGTCCACGCCGGCGTGTCCGCTACTATATCTCTGTTACAACAACGTTACTGGTGGTTTGGTTTATATAAACAAGCGCGTGCTAATGTTCTTGATTGTGACATTTGCCAACAGATTAAACCTTCCACTGTTGCGCGCCCACCACAAACACAGTTGTACATATCTAATAAACCATTTGGTTGTGTTTATTTAGATCACTGCGGTCCTTTTTCTTCTGATACTGTGTACAAGTATATCTTGGTTGCAGTGGATTCGTGCACACGTTTTCTCTGGGTATGGCCACAAAGGAGTGCTGACTCGCGGACTGTCATCAGGGATTTGCGTGTCTTTGTGGGAACTTTTGCGTGTGGTACCTTCCATTCTGATCAGGGCCCTGCGTTCGCCTCTAAGGCTTACAAGGAGGCTATGAGAAATTTGGGGGTCCAAGTCAAATTTTCGTCCCCCTACCGACCTGAGGGTAATAGTGTGGTGGAGCGAATGAACCGTGACTTAAAGCAATCTTTGACAGCACGTGTTTTAGGCACAGGCCGGAATTGGCTAGCCCATTTGTATAACGTCCAGCGTGCACTTAATAATCTCCCTAGAAGGTCTCTGGGTGGGCGGACCCCATACATGATGCTCTTCGGAATCAGAATGTTTGTCCCAGACCTTGATGGTCTACACATGGCGGCGTCGACCGCACCCTTTGACGTAGATGATCACTGTGCTGTTTTGCAGACCCTACAAGAAGCCAGAGACACTCTTTCGAAGGAACACTTGCCCTCCACATCTGATGCTGAGCTTCAGATTCCGGTAGTCGGCTGGCTACCCCGAGTCGGAGACCTGGTCCGTGAGAAGGTGGAGAACAAGAAGGAGTTCGGCCCCTCTTATCGTGCACCAGTTCCAGTGCTTGGAGTGCAGGGTACAAGAACAGTAATTTTACCTCCACTTCCTGGTCGCAAAGAAAACAGGTACATCTCTATTGACAATGTCAAACTTCAGCGAGTGGCCGATACTTCTTAGTATGACTCCAGCAGTTTCATGCCAGACGATGCAAAGAAATTCAGTGTTGGTTCCTGCTTCTACCACCTTGTCTGATGTTGCCATCGAGATGCAGTCAGTTACTGATCCCTTGTTAGTACCACCGGCTGGTGGTCTGCCCGAAGAGACTGAGTATGCTTATCCTACAAATGGTCACTCGCCTGTTTTACAATCTACGACGCTTGACCAGTCCCGTTTCTCCTTTGACACTAACTCATTGCCCTCCACTCCCCCTTCGAACATTGCTGTTTTTGCTAGTTGGTTTAAAAGACATTTTTTGGTTACCCCTTGGACATACATCTGGCTGGTGCTTTTCAGTGTTTTTTTGTTTATGTCCATTGGATTTGTAATAGTGTTTTTCCGTCTGGTGAATGGACACTATCTCACTGAGAGATCTACTATTAGACTTATCAATGGAACTTTGGCCCCACACTCCTCGTCCCACATCATGAAAAGGGACCAGACTTTTGTGAATATTACTGCCTGGCACGTTTTGGATGGAATTGCGTGGGATGCTGTTAAATTCCAAATTCATGGTCCTACCGAGGTCATCAATGTACCTAATGTATTTCGTGTTTCTATGGGTGATGTGGTTAAGCAGAACATTCGTTCTGATGATTGGGATGTTCATGCCATTGAAGCTCTGCTTTCTGATTTGAAATATTATGCCGCTTTTGATGCAGAAGATTTATATGAGAATGCGGCTAACTATGCAGAACAGTATTGTTTTCAACATTATGGCAATCACTTCCTGCATAAAGCTAATACATTTCGTAATTTTGTAAATTTTACCCAATGGGAACACTGCCCGACACCATCTTTAGGCAGTTCACCTACATTGGTTGATAAATATACTTATTTTACTGATTTCAGTGTTTCCAGCCCAGCATCCTTTTATTTTAAAGTGATGCCTGAGTCTGCCTCAAAGGTTAGACTGACACACACCAAATTACTATATTCTAAGTCCTTTATGGATGAGTTGTCAATCAAAGGTTATGACCTGTGGAAGGCTACTGTTGATCTTAAATCGGTTTGGGGTTCCAAACCGTGGCAGGTTCAGGGAACTGAAGCTTTACATCGTGCCTGTCTTGTTCCAAATCATATGTTGTTTTTAAATTCGACTGTCTTCCAGACCACCTGTCTCGGATTGGCCACTAATAAAAAACTGAATTTACCCTCTGTTCCGGATCTGGGCGCTTACCCAAATTGGGATAACCAAACAGATCTGTCCCTTCCTGCTTTGCAGTCATTAGTTTCTAATACATCTTTCAATATTTCGAAATTTAGTAGTGAAGGATGGTTAATTTGGCAAAGCAGTTCAGATACCTGTCAACGTCGTTTTCTAGGTCTGAAACCGGGTTATACTCAGCAACGCGTAGACCCTCGGTTTGAGTCCTCTCATACAGTCACTACCTACTCTGTAGGGAAATTATGTCAATCCTGGCTGCGACATTCCACCTTGGCATCTGTCAAAGTTCATTTATCAAAATTACATGACAAAATAGATTTGAATGATTTTGTTAAAGGTCCTGTGGGTGGCAGATCCAAGAGGTGGGCGAATGCTATTTACAACGAAGTATGGAAATTGTCGCAAATTGAAGCGGCTTCTAGATTGAGGGCTATTGATCAAGCAAATATGGAAAAAGTATTAGCCGTTATAGATAACAGCATTAACACTCTTTCTTCCAGAATTTATACATTAGACAATATTGTTTCTTCAATTGTTGATATTGTACATGATGATATGTCTGTATTGTACCATGGTCAAAACCAGTTGCGTTCTGTTATGCAGTTTGCATGGACATTACAAACGTTAAAGGCAGGAAATGTCCCCTGGGACTATCTGAATACGACATCATTATTCCTTCCCTTTAACCTTACTGTAAAGCAACAGTTCATGTCCATGAAAAATGCTACATATTCATTGTTACACATTGAAAAGTTGGAGCCGTTACCTTTCTCTGTGGCGGAATTGAACTCAGCCGTGTGGTTAGTACATGGGTTGATCACGCTCCCTTTCGCGCTTTTTAAGTTTACGTCATGCATGAAACACTATGCCCTGGGTAGATATGAACAGTTGGGTACCGCGTTCCTGCATGAGGTTTGGTCCCTCCCTTTTATGTATAGATGTACAAGAGACGGTACAGAGGTTTACCTGAAAGGTGAGGAGTGTACCTCGACACCTGATCATTCTGTAGTATGTAGGCACATTCAGTTACACGGTGCATGCAGTGTACACGCCCCAAATTTAGCCTGCGTCCTCAAGGGTGTCCCTGTGCCAGTGATTACACCGTCTTTCACGCTGCTTGCAAATGGAAGTTATTTAATTTTGAATAATGAAGCTTGCTGCGGGATGTTAGTGGGAATCCTGTATATAGTAACGGTATCACAGAGAGTAGTCTGCTGCAATAATGTTCTATTCCCACCCCCGCATGGGCTGCTGGATGTTTCCATCTGGCCTTCGATTCCGACCTTGAAAGCAGAGTTCAACAAGATGAGCAGAATAAGAGCTCTATTGTCCCAAAAAGAGGTGCCATTGACTTCCTCCCGAGAAACATTTGTCCTTCACGTGGCAAATACGCGCACTGAGGTGCAGGCGCTTTTGAATACTGACCACCCCTACATTTTGGAGCTTTGATCCAAACAATTTTCAATGCCTCGTCAACAACTGGCCTGGCTCATTTTTTTAAACTTGTGGGCTCAGGCCTCGTGACCTCCTTCCAAACTATTTTTGGTGTGATTCCGGCATTTTTTCATTCTATTTTTTCGAGCATCTTTGGCGGTGTCCCGCTGATTCTGGCGCTGGTGGCAGGTGTGCTGCTTTTACTTTTCGTACTACGAAATGGCTGATCTTTCTGTGCCACACGACAACCTGTCCCGGCTGCATCTTCTTCGTGACAGGATGCTTGAATATTATGGTACGCTGCCATTGGCGACTTTGAGCCTGGCTTATGGATTATCCTTCCGGTATTCCTACTTCAACTGCGTGCAACCTGTCTTTCACTGCCTAGATTGTCCCTTTGAATGGCCTCTGGATTTGTGCTTAACCAACACGGTGTCTCCGGTGCCGGATTATGATCGACTAATGAGGCCCTTAGTGTCTCACGAGTTTGCCTGTTCTGGTGTTCGGATTATGGCCTGTGGTGCGGCGCATGGCATCCTGGGTAATTGGGACATCGCAAGGGCTGCTTATGACTTCTTGAATATGAGCTATCTGGAGGAACACGTCGGTTGCCCTCTGATCGTTCTAGAGGCTCCGCTTATTGAAGAACATGTATGTTCCTTTTCTTTGATTAACTGGATGGCTGAAACTTTTAGTGGCAGTGCCAACGATTTTCTGTTGGAAGCAGTTGCTACGTATGCTGCATACACGTTCATGGATTGAGTGAACTGTCATCCGCTATGTTTTTTCTGCCATGTCCTGAACATTGCCTGTGACTTTGGATTGCTGGCTACAGCAGCATTTTTTGATTTTTTCTTTCCCCTTTTTGTGTTTTTTTTGTTGTTTTTTTTGCTTGATTTCAATTTGAATACGCCTTGTCCTGCTCTGTCGAAATTGAACTCTGCGTTCTCTCATTTCTTCCCTACTGGTTAGTGCTTCGATCAAGGGGGCATGTAGTAAGGAATCCCTTAATACGTACATGCATTGTTAAGTTAGCATAACCACGTTAGATGTTAGAAAGCCATCTTGCTGCTTTTGCGCATGACACTGCATTTACATGTTATTGATCAAACAAACTGCTGACTTGAGCTTTGCCTCACATGAGAGCAATCTGTTGTTACCATCCCGAGCTCTACGCAGCGACCTTGGTCTGTACATGGTGTGACAAACAGTCTGGGTTGTTAGACAATGCATGTTTTCCACTCTAGGTTGATCGACCCACTATTTAGCCATAACACACAGGCAGCTGCGAATACCTGAAAGCTGGTGCTTTTAATATTGCAGACATCATGTTTAATATTCAGACCGAAGACGAGCCTTCCTGCGAGAAGACTCCTGATGCTCCTGTGATGTGAATTCACTAAGCTGATCTTTGAGGTATGGGGTCCCCTATTCAAGCCTAAGAGACCTTTTATTAGCATAATAATAATATTAGCTTCTTAGTAAAGGGAAGGTGGTAGTATCCACTGTCATTTATAGCATGATCACTCCTTTTATATTCTATGGTATTGTAACGATGCTGATGGTTTTAATTATAATCATTTGTCTACTTGTATTAGCCAAAGTACTGCATCTGAGGACACGTGGTCTATAAAAATAAACTCTTTTTATTTTCACTGTGTCTCTGTTTTATTCTTGTTGTGGACTGATGTGAGAATAATATACGAACAGGTATTTCCGATTCCCACCATTCCTGAGAGTACACTGAGTCGCTTGTTCTGGGTTGTCTTTTCATTGGGATCGCCGAGCCAAATCTCGGATAACGAATGAGACACTTATGCTAGCCGGATACTGGGTTCTGGGTTCTGAGGTGAGTTTCTGGTACACCACAATTCACTGAGGTCCTGGGGTTCTACGCATAGTTCTGTGTATAAGCAGAATCCCTGCAACAACTTCTGTCTCTTCAACAGCCAGGCTCTCAGTATCCTATCGTAATCCCTGTACCTGACATACATAAATATGTCCCCAGGCACGGTAGATTTATTATGTATGTGTCACCACTTTTTTCATCTATGGCCAATGCCAGTTGTGCATGTTTTTGTTTAGAAACGGATTAGCAAAGGATTAGTGAATGTTTTAAAAACATATTGTTTCTGGAAAAACCTTGGAGTGACCACTTTAGAAAAAAAGACCCTCACTCCCCCTTACATGAACAGAGGAGAATTCCTTCCAGGCTGGACCGAGACTCTACAGGCTGATCTTTCGACAAGCAGAGACCTGGCATCCCTTACGGGATACCATGCTTGATGCAGAAACGGGGTCCTTCATTCAGTGCCATCAGGTGAGGGGTTAATACTTTCCTAGGGGATTCCTGGTTCCATTAGGATCTGTGCTGACATTTACGTACACAGGCTTCACCCATATAGCTAGGCTAGGTACATTTCGATAGGCTACGCATATTAGGAGCACGTCAATGCTAATGTTTTTTAAAATATGTTTTTATTCATCTTATTAGCACTATAGTAGAAATGTATCTACTTTTTACGATATTGGTACTAGCAATTACATTTGTCTGCTCCTGTCTTTTGATTGTCGCAGCTAACATGTTTCACACTAGACTGACGCTTGACCAATAAATAATTATTGAAATTGTTCCAATCGTCATTCTGTGTGTATTCCGAGAAAAGTAAGCATGAGTGACTGAGCGGAAGATACCTTATTGTTTCCACGATACCTGAGGAATCAGTATTGTCATGCTCAGTGGTTGCCGGAAACTACATACACCACTGTAGAATACAGGGGGTGGTAGTGGCACCGTAGACATAGCAGGTCTAACAGCTGTCTCTTCCAGTGGGGGTGTTCAGAGTCTGTCTGCACACCAAGCCCTCAGTTTACGTCACCCAAAACATGCAGGTTCTGGAGGGGTCCTAGGAACTACACGACATGGTGCCCAATGTTGGTTTGGTTCTTATATTAGCAGGAAAATCTGAGTAGTTCAGTTGTGCTTTCTCAGACAGCCTACTCACAACTTTCATAGACGTCTGAAGTGGGAAGGTTTATCTGCCTCAGCTGAGCAGGCACACCCTGTGTATTGGCTGAAGGTTTTAGACAAGCTTGTAAGGAATAAAGGTTCCCATATTGTGCTAAACCCTACCTCTGAAACCTTTACTTTCTTCAATTTTCAAAATGACTGAACCTGCAAGTGGTGGTGGAAGCGAGGAAGTAGATGCCTTTGCAAATGCTCTTAACATTACAGAGAACTGCAGAACATGGATTACCTGCAACAGGTGGCTATGTTACCTTCGTGATTAAGGCACAAGAGGTGTTTGGATCAGAGGTATTCTATTCCTGGGAGAAACTTCCACCTGCAGATCCACAAACACATTTATTTCATGTATATATTGAAGTGGATCCACCGGGAGAATACATCCCATATGAGGACATTGAAGTTCCTTTAACGTACCAGCAACATAAAAACTAGTTTAAAGGCACCCTAAAACACACAACTTGAGTCGTAAGACTCGATCCGCTCTGCATAGGAGGAGCGTCATGGCCGGTCTTAGCGACTTACACTCCCCATCCTGAGAAAGACACACTCCAAATAGGGGAAGTGTGTACACTTCACATGGAAGTAGTCAGCCTATACAGACACATTGTCCAGTTTGCCATCCGAATACCAACATTACAACCTGCCATAGCTGCTCCACCTGGAATAGTCCAGACACAGTCCACACCAATAATTAGTCCACAAACACTAATAGCAATAATGGGTGCGTTCCCTTCAAAAAGGGATCAAGCACCATTCTGGATTGCTAATAAATAGCACAGTTAGAAGCAGTATTTCCCCGTACGGGTCTGCAGGAAAAACAAAGAATGTTAACAATTTGCTTGCCAATGGGAATGGTTCCCTCACTTGATGATTGTACCACATTGGAAACAATCTTTGCTGCAGTCTACATTAGAATACACAGTACCCCAACCATATCCGTTATCCCTGAAGTTTTGAAACAGATACAAAATGAGTATGGGCAGGATCTGCGCTGGACTTGGAGATGAAATTGATGGGTAATTTTGACTAAGTCTTGGCAATTATGCTGAGCAACATTGAAGGGGGAAGCAGAAACGGTGGCTATTTGCCAACACTTAAGAGAAACAACTCCTGCAAATCAGGAGCGGGCATTGCCAAAAATTATCAAATAAATCTATGCTTCACTAGGCAGAGATAGTTTGGGAGCCAAGCCAGGGAAACCACTAGTGGTGAGTAGTTCTGATAGGGATAACTCAAAGCAAGTACCCAGTTCTTCTAAAAAGAAATGGAATAATAATATAAATCCAAAAATAACAATAATAACAACAGAAACACTTCACAATCAAGGGGTGGGTCTCCCCAATGGGAGTCCTCTGACAAGAGGTACAACCTTAGGAATTGTGATAATGTTAGGAAACCTGACAGGTATCAGGATACTGATACACGTTCCTTTAGTTCCTTTCAGGGTTCATCAAAAAGCTGAGAGAGGCAAGGACGGTCAGAACAAAAAATTGAAGATTGACCAAAGGGAAAAAGGGAAACACATCGCACTTCATATTTCATTATCAAACAGGAAGAGCAACCTAAAGCAAAGACTCAATTCAAAAAGAAGAAGGTAGCTGGCTTAAAAATCAGAAATGACCAGGTTACTGAGGACTCACGGGAATGGGCTCTGCCTATGGTAAACAGCGCGGAAGAAGAAACAATAGCTCACCAGAAACTGAGGGAATTTCTGGTGACATCAGTATTGAATGAATACATCACAGTGGAAACACCTGATAAAAGAGTGAGTGTCCCACACCGTCTACACGAAATTAATCTCCAAATAGAGGGGGACATCTCAAGAAAAGTGAAAGGTCTCTTTTGGGAAAATTTGACATTTGGGTATGACACTCTGTTAGCAGAAAGGGATTACATACATTGTGTTCCATCCACACAATATAATGGTCCTAAACACAGGTGACCTTTTACCTAGTAGCTTACTTCTGTCTCTTCGACACCCAGTCTCTCGGTATCCTATCCTCGGTTCTATCCTGCCAACACTCAGTGCCCCTATTGTGTCGCTGTCTGGGAGGAATACACAAAAGCCAACAGCCAACTACACTTAGTCATGTGACTCAGGAAATATGCTGCAGATACCAAATGGTTAAGACAACAAAATACCAAGATTTTAACCCCTTCAGTGCCACGCCCTTTCCCCCTCCTGTGCAGGGCGTTGCACTAGTGGGTGGGGTTCATGACGAGATAGTCTCGTCATGGGCACAGCGCAACCGTGCTCCATGACGAGACTAACTCGTCATGGGCACTGAAGAGGTTAAAAGTGGCATTTTCAGAATTGTGACGTACAATTAGATGTTACCATTAAAAGAATTTGAAATTACAATTCCTTAGACACCAAACATGACATTCCTACCAGCTCCCAAACAAAAGTGATTGCTTAATAAATGTAATAAGGTAACCCAATGTTATCCTATAGGAGACGTAAGCCTCACAGTATTAAACAACTAATGTGTGAGTTTTCCAGTACCAGGACATGTAAAACTTAAAAGTACATGTTCACCTTTTTAAAGACAATGCACCATGCCCTATGGGTTGTTCAGGACATATCCTAGAGGTGACTTATATGTGTTAAAACAGGAGTTTTAGGCTTGGCAAAGGGATTATTGGTTCAAGTTCGGTTCGGTTTAAAGTCTTTATTTCGATTTTTACATCATAAAAGACAATTGAAAACAGTAAAAATTAGACATACAGAAGATAGGTAGTTTAAAACCATCACAATTACAATTTCATAAATTACAAAAAACATTCATCGTTAAAAATAGAATTAAACAGTATGATGAAGACCTAATACATGAAAAAAACCCGTTGAGAAGTTAAAAAACGAGAGCAAGATCAAGGTGCCTGCAGATATATTGCTCTAATCACCCATGCCCACCCCAGGAATTTGGCTACGCCCACAACTACCACCTCAGAAGTATTGGTACGAAGCACCCATATAGCCTCAGCACTCCCTCTGACTTTAAGATGGTAGCAGATGGGTCTAATCCATTTGCTTCTTGGAGCATAATAAGCTGGACATGCAAATAGGAGATGGCCGACACTCTCTTTATGACCAATGCACCAGGGGCAGAAATCACTCGCTCGGTTAGACCAGTTCTTGGTGAAGGATCTTAAGGGCAGAGACCCTACTCGGAACTGGTGGTAGAGCTTTTTGTCAAGTGTCTTAGTTATAACGTCCCAGTAATTCTCCAGGAAAGGGTCCAATTTATGGGACAAGAACCTTCCTGTTAAGCTAGTAGAGTCTGAGGCGATAACTAATGCTTGGCGAACAGAAGCCCAATAAAGTGCTTTAAATTCCTGTTTTGAAGGAAAAGTGGTTGAACCCGGGGAAACCCACAGCTGATTAAGGCCCATATCATCCAAGATCGATTTCACTTCACGAAGCCAGGGTATGCTACTGGACCCCCAAATGGATCTTACTTCCTCAAGTTCCCTAGCAAAGAGGCTTAGGTCTGGGGAAGTCCAGACACATCTCCACAGGGCTACTAGCCCGTATCGAGCCATTTCATTAATAGGGTTGCAGCCCATGTCCAGACATAGTGGTTTGATTGGTGCTGATTGGGGGAGTCCTCTCAGTTTCCGCATGAATTTATTTTGAACTTTCACCACCTGATCTGAAACCGGCCTGTAGGGGGGACAGGATACCCTCCAACTCCATCCACCCCTGAACTCTGGCAAGGACCATCCTTGCAATGACCTTTTGAAATGAATCAATTAAACTTATTGGACGGTAGTTTCCCGGGACTGAACGGTCCCCTTTTTTAAAAATGGGGAGAATCTCCGCCCCCTTCCAGGACACGGGGATCCGGGCCCCCTTGGCGATAGCATTCGCTACCGCAGTTATATAAGGAACCCAGAGTTGGGGATTGATTTTGAATAAATCAGCCGGGATGGAGTCCATCCCTGGCGCCTTCCCCCTTTGAACCAGGCGGAGCTCAGACTCAGTATCCAGTGGCGTGAAGTTTAACTCTTGGTTAGAAGTAAGGGTAATTTCCTGCTTGGTTCGTTCAATGTCTATTTCTAAATCAGGATCCATGAACTGGCCAGAATAGAAATCAACCCATGCTTCTGCAGACACATGATTAACTGGGGTTTGGGAATCGGGGTTTCTGCCCCACTTAACAATTTCCCAAAACTTGATCTGGTTGCCAGAAGTACAGGCATCCAATAGGTCAGACCAATATAGGTCATCCCACTCCTTTTTCGTTTCCCACTGAATTTTTTTGTACATTGAACGTGCCTCTTTTATATCGCTGGAAATCCTAGATTTCACTGCTTTGACTAAACGACTATGTGCCTCCCTGCAGTTTTTATTGTACCATTTCTCACGGGATCCATATGCCTTTACTTTACCTTGTGTGGGTGGAAGGGTTAAGAGGGCCTTAAGATTAGCAAAGCACCGTTCACGAAGATCACAAATCTGATCACTAACATCCATGGTAGGGGCGAGAATCGAAATATCGCTCAAAGTCGACGAGACTGCCTTCATTATGCTATCTAAAAGGGTCAGATCCTCCACCACCCTGGACCATCTGAGCCTTCTCCTATCGTTTGTCAAGATAGCATCACCTGTTAGATGGATGAGCAGCAGTTATAGGCCTGCCGAATCCACCTGGGAGTCTCATGCTTAATGACAAAGGGTTGTGGTCACTTTCAGGTTGGGACACAACTTCCATATCATCCACGAGTGACCAATATTCCATTTTTAACAAGATGTAATCTATTCTACTTTTCCTCACCCCATTGTCAAAAGTGGGTTTGCCATCTTTATCAGAGGCCGTACGACCATTGGTTGCCCTCAAACCCCAATCCAGACACAACCCCAACCAGTGTAAAGCTGCACTTTTGGCAGTTTACAGCTGCACCCTGCCTGCAGTGCCAGGCCTGAGACATGTTTTAAGAGGCTACTTAAGTGGGTGGCATAATATATGTTGCAGGCCTGTAGCTGCATTTTATTTACCGGCCCAGGGTAAATGTATACCATTTACCAGGGGCTTATAAGTAAAATAAATATTCTCTATAAATAAAGGTGTAAGATAATTTTATCATGTTTTAGGGAGGGAGCAGAAGCAGCAGTAGAATGCACAGAGTTCTAAGGTCATCATAAACAAATTCAGCAAAACAGCAGAGGTGAAGCCAAAACATTTGGGGGAAGACTACCCTAAGGCTCACAGGTGTAACATAGGGTGAGAAACATCAGGTGTAAAAAGGCCAACCAGAGTCAAGAAGACCAAGGGACTGGAGAATGTTTGCCAGGAGGACCAGGACCAAAATGGGCAGAATCAGGACCTGAACAAGGAGAACCTGAATCAAGAAGGCAAGAACCAGTGGATAAAATGTGAGTAGGGATAAAAGGACAAGCAACAAAACTAAGAGGAGTGTGGCAACCAAAACCAGGAGGACAAAGGCTATGAGGACCAGGACACAAGAGGGCAAATGGACTAAGGGGATCAGCAGAACTAGGACCTGCAGTAACAGGGCTGTGACGTACAGCGTGCAGAGAACCAGAACAGGTGACCAGGACCAAGAGGACCATAGAGGAACAAGGCAATGATGGGCCAAGACAGGGGGACCAGGAAGGGCCAAGATCGCCAAAAGACAACATTTATGAAGACCTGCCTGAAAGGAGAAGAACAAGAAGTACCAGGATAAAGAGGACCAAGGAAACCAGGACTAGGTGGCTTGCAGACCATTTCTAGTAGAACTAGGTCCAAGAGAATCCAAACTATAAGGACCAGGACAAAGTCGATCAGAGCCAGGGGCACAGAAATCACAAGAACACAACTATGAAAACCAAGTATAGAGAGAATTGCCAGGAAGGCAAGAGAGGTAAGGTCAAGTACTCAGACAGCCATATTAAGATGGATAGCATTTAATAGGGCCAGGAAACAAAGGACTAAGGGGGCAGGAAGCTTACAGCAAAAATAATCTGGATATTGAGTTCCATGAGCAAGAGAACTAGGGTAAGAAGGATCAGGAACAGGATGACAAAGTCACAAGGGCTAGGCCAGAGGGTTAGGATCAAGATGGCCAGGAGGATGAGGAACTGGATGGCCAGCCCTGGGAGGACCAGAACATGGAGAACCATGGGCACTTAGTATGGAACCATAAGAACACGGAACAGTAGGACCAGGGGCAGGAGGAGAAAGACCAGATCCTGGAGGAGTAGGAAGATCAGTAGCATGAGGACTATGGCTAGTGGCACCAGCAGACTATAATAAGCAAGGATGATGTGGTGGATAGTACCAACGATACCAGGAGGACCATATCTAGGAGGACCAGAGCAAGGGAAACAACAAGAATCAGCACCAAGAGAACTGGGAGCAGATCTAGGAGTGTTGGCGTACCATGTTCTTAGGACCACGTCATAGAGTAAAGAGTTGAGCAGGAGGAAAAGGAACTGGGATTAGCAGGACCAGGGTGAGGACAGCAAGAGCCAGGGAAACCAAGGGGACTGGAACTGGATTGCTAGGTGGACCAGGAGCAAAAGGACCAGTCACAGAAGGACCCAATGTGAACTAGGACCAAGAGGTGCTGATGTATTTTTCTTGCAGTTTTAGTACTGATGTAACATGTAACATACTAGTATATGCACCAACACTTTATGATAATATAATTCATGTTGTATTGTACTTTTATGATCTATGTTTTAATTAGATCGAATAAAGTGATTTGATTTGACCAAGTTTGCACAGACCCGTGGTCACCGTACCAGCCGAACAACGAGGACCAGGCACAAGGCTAGGCCTGGGCGAAGCACTACGCTACGCTCGCGTAGTTTGCGAAGTTCGCGCTACTTCGCACTACGCGAACTGCACGTAGCACAGTGCGAACACGCGTAGCGTAGTGTTGCGTAGTGCTGCGGTCATTTTTTGCTTGCTCGCGGTCCTCAACGTCAAGTTGGCGACCGCGAGCAAGCAAAATGACATCCTGGCGAGACTTTTTCCTTGTTCGCGATCGCGAACATGGAAAATAAACCTCCCGGCGAGATTCCCAACGCGAGAAGGTCAGGTTTCTCATTGCGAGGGGTTGCGTATGCTCGCGACCGCTCGCGATGAGAAACTACCAGTTCGCGTTGAGAAAGCTGCAGCTCGAGGAAAAATCTACTCGAGCAGCAGAAAACTACAGCTCGCACTGTGCAAGATGCCATTTTCAATGATTGCACAGTGCCGGTTGCTTGTCCGCACTGTGCAATCATTGAAAACAACATCTTGCACAGTGCGAACATGTTACTTCGCAGTTCGCGAAGTGCTACGCGTAGCTCGCGTAGTGCGAACTTCACTTTGCGTAGCTTCGCAAAGTGCTACTTCGCGAACTACGCCCACCCTTACACAAGGCCAAGAGGATCAGTGCGATCCAACCCAAGAGGACAAGGGCTAAGAGGACGAGGCCTAAGAAGACCATGACATGAGTGGCCGGATGGACAGAGGAGACCAGCAGAGCCTGGTGTTTGTGTAGCAGGAATCAGATGAATAGGGTGAGGGGGATGAAAAGGTCAATGGAATGAGCATTAAGAGGACCAGAAAGGAACAGAAAGACCCTAAGGACCAGGACCAAGAGGACTAGGCATACAAAGACCCAAACAAGGAGGACCAGAAGAAAAGGTATAAAATCAAGAGGAACAAAACTAAGAGGAGATCATAGACGGTGAAGATGAAGAATAGAAAGACCAGTGCTAAACAAACCAGCCAAAATCGAGGAAGACTAGGACAACAGGACCTGAAGCACCATGAGCAGATGCTCCCACAACCAGAGCTAAGAGCACAAGAGCTTGGAGGAAAATGGAAAGGAGGAGCAGAGAGACCACAACCAAGAGATCAAAAATCATCATGTCACAGGTCTAGGAGAATCAAGACCTGGCATACCAGGATAAGAAGGGCCATCATGATAGGAGCCAAAATGACCAAGCTGGGGGGCTAAGAACAGGGTGACTAGATCAAAGTGGATAATGACTAAGTGGATGAGTTAGTTAAGAATGAGGGTGACAAGGAGCAGGACAACCAGGGCCAAAAGTTTTATCACAAGATGGAGGAGGACCAGTAGAACTAGTTAAGAAAAGCAGGTCGATTAGGGCCATCAGGTCCAAGGCCCAGATGTAGGAACATTTGATAGAGGTAGACAGAAAAGGTTAAGCAGGACCAGGAGCAGGGCAAGGAGGATCAGAAGGGCTAACTAATGGGACCAGGGTTTGAAGCAACAAGTGGAGCAGACGGACCAGGAACTGGGGTAGCAGGACCAGGCTGATGAGGATCAGTGGGAACAGGATAATCTGAGCCACGAGGACCTATGGGACCTGACCTGGACCAAAATACCCAGGCCCAGTCCAAGAGGGCATATTAAGGAGAATCAAGACCAGTGTACACGGTACCTGGTGAACCAAGAGAACAGTTACCAGAAGGAGGATGCTCAGGATGACCCAAACCATGAGTACTAGGAGTTCCAGACCTAGGAGACCAGGGCAAGAGGACCGATGGAGAAGTGCCCAGTAGACCAACAGGATCATTACACAAGAACACAGCAGAAATGTCATTTTCCACATGCACATCTACACCCTTTGTTCGTCGGAAAGTAGTTTAACCGGGTTTTGGTAAGTTGTGGTGCTCTCCAAGCAAAAGACCTCCCTCTGCCAACAGGAGGCTAAATCAACCCTCAAAGTGGAGCCACATCCCACCTGAGGTTTAGGTACAAAATTCCCAGGCACATCAAGAAGTCCAAATACTGTACAACTGGTTTCGACCAACCAAATGTGCAAAAAAGGAAGTCCATAAAGCAGTCTCTATTTTTCCTTTGGTTGGTCGAAACCAGTTGTACAGTATTTGGACTTCTTGGTGTGCCTCGACCAGCAGGATCAGCATGGAGAGGATCAGTAGTACCAGGATGATGTGTCACAGTAAGTGCTAATATAAGGAAGGACCAGGAAGTGCCAGGATGTAGCATTGCCTGGAAGGAGTTGAAGCAGGAGCAGCAGAACCAAGAAAACAGTGCCAGGATGCTTAGAGTCAGTAAAGCCAGGGCCAGATGACATTTTGAATTTGAATTTATTATTAACTGTACAATCAATTAAAATCATTACAGTAAGAACAATGGACATTTAAAAGCTTAAAAAAAAAACTGAAATAAAACTTCAATGTCTTATGGATAAAATGTACTGCCCCTACCCGGTGGCCACGTAATCTGCCTTCACCGGAATTTATAGTCTTGGGGGTATGACCTAGCACACGTTCATAGGGCCCCCATTAATCCATGGGACTGAGCTGCTTTACAAGTCTGTGAGCTGTTTGCCTTGGCGCTCTGATTGACGATCATAAATGACACTATCCTGAAGGGCGTACTTAAGGTGCAGTAGCGTCGCTGCTTGTTGGAAGGCCCATCAGCTTTCTTCCGCTGTATTTGCAGTGCTCTTCACCGGGGATTTATTGCATTCGTTAGCAGCTTTTAGGGCGATCCTAATTTGATGGATGAATTTACCCAGTCTTGCTATGGTCGTCGTGTTGGTGGTGGACAAGCACATAGCTGATGCTTCACTGCATGACTTTATTCCATTGATGATACAGATCGGGCGCAGCCGTTGCCGGCGTTCATTGTTAAGATAGGGGCAACAGCAGAGAAGATGCAACCACGATTTGTGTGTATAGGGACACAATCTACAGTTTGTAGATTCCCCCCTTTGGGCCCATGCTGGATTGAAATCAGCAATTCCTACAATGGTTAGTCTCATAAAGAGAGTTTTGCTTCGGGCCTGTAGAGTGAGAGCCTCACTTAAGTATGGTTGTACTTTGCCTGCCATATAAGAGCTGTTCAGCGGATCTAAGTGGGAGCTTGAACGGAACGATTTAAGGTCGAGGTCAAAGGAGGTTTCACGCACTTGTTTATTTATGGCTCTTTTCCAAGCATTCAGGGGGATAGCCAGCCGTGATATACTCTCTTCCTTGATCATCAGTATTTTAATCGCTTTTCTTAGGCTAGTGTGTCAGGGCATGCCAGACTCCTCAGTTGTTTGTTTAGTGAATTAGCCGGGATCCTTAGTACCCGTAGATATAACTTTATGATCTCCCCCTGGCATATCAATTCTGGCCTCGCCAAGCCTAGCTCCAGTCTTAGCCTTGCTTTCCTTGCTGACCTCGGAATGTGGAGCACTGATTTGTATGCTTTGGCTTGGACTGAATTAAGGAAGGCGTCCTGTAACGTGGGCAAGGCCAGGTGACCATAACTAATAGCTGGAGGAAAGTTTTCTTTTAAAACAGTCAGTATTGGACCAGCGGACGGACTAATCAGGTGATGGCTTAATTGCTTTAGTAGGTGTATGACCTTATTGGGCTTTGAGTTCTGCTGTTTCAGGTAGGCGTTCGCCTTGGCCCGTTCCGTCAGCCAGACCCCTACGTAATTGTAAGAGGCCACTGTGTTAATATGCAGGTTTCCCATTAGCCACTGTGTTTTCTTTTTCAGGTGGTAAGTCCCAAAGATAACGACCTTGGTCTTTCCTTGATTAACTGTCAAGTTGTTGATGTTAATAAAGCGATTTAATGCATCTAAGGCTCTTTGTATGCCCACCTTTGTGTGGTCCTTTATATCTGTGTCGTCGACATATTGTAGCACCGGCAGTCTCACTCTTCCTAGTCTCGGTGCTACTAGACCGGCTCCTTTTAGGACCTCCCCCAAATCCACTGTATATAAATTAAACAGGATGGGGGCCAACACACATCCTTGCTTCAGCCCATACTCTGTAGTTATTTTAGGGGACACTGTGCAGGCGCTGGTTTTAACCCGTGCGGGTTAAAACCAGCGCCTGCACACCCATGTCTTTTCATATAGCGATCTAATTGCCTTCAGAAGGTTTGGTGGAATGCCCCAATTTTCTAACTTCCACCATAATCTTCTCCGAACAACTTTGTTGAAGGCTGTGCTACAATCCAGAAAACAGCAGAAAAGTGGAGGATGGTTCTTCAGAGTTGCCTGAGCTGATAAGTGCGCCAGCGCCAATGCATTAACCATGGTCGATGACTGTGACCTAAAGCCAGTCTGATAGAAGGGTATTATGCGTTTCTCTTCGGCCCACATCTCCAGATCCTTCAATAGTAGGCGAGCGTAAGCCTTGGCTTCCAGATCAAGCAGGGCAATAAGCCTATAATTGCATGGCTTTAGACGATCCCCTTTTTAGGTCTCGCCTATGCAGCGCTCATACGCTGCATAGGGGGGACCTCTTGCAATCGATCCGCCTTTTTCCTCAAAAACGTGAGCGCGTTGCATTGCTTTCAATGGCAACGCGTGCATATTTGGCGATTCCCTTTGGCGAGCGAGCGGCGCCATCTGGTAGCAATTATCACGCTCACTCCCGCAAGGGAAACGTTGCGCGTCCCTGCTCTCGGCCGCACTCCCCCCACTAGTTTGCGCAATGCGCACGCTTGTTAAAATATTCATCATAACCTGCCAAGCCATGCACTATCAAGGATCCCGAATGAGTAGTTCACCCATGTGTAACGCTGATTGAGAAAGCCACATTGCAGCATGTCCTGTGGAAATGCGGTGCCCCTCTTTTCGGGCTGTGTATTCCAATGAACGAAAGAAAAATCTCTTGATTGGAGGCAGCTGGTAGTTACCGCCTGACTTGGCAAGTGCAAGCCCTGGAGCACACTCTCAGCAGCATGGGCTTGGTGTATGTGAGCGGGGCTGCGAACAGATGAACAATTAATTCAGAGGTTTTCGCTAAACCAAAACACGTGGTTTTGAAGTTGCAGCTCTTTAAAGGTACATATAGCCAAGTGTCAGGGCTTCCCCATATCAACGCTGAGGAGTTAAGTTCCGAGTCGTCTCTCTCATCTCCCCTTCTGTACTACTCTCATTAATGGAGACTGAAAAAACAGTTAAAGGAAGAACGTTTTCAAGCTTGAATGGCGTTTGGCGCGCGCTTGTGTCGAGTGTGTAAGGCCTGTATATTGAGATGTCACTTGTGCAAGCACTTCGAAACCCTTTAGATTCCATCTGGAAATACCTTATGAAGATTGTTAAAGAAGCGTTTACCCACAGCAGCAGCTCACCCGATCTCTGACAAGCCAATGCACCCAGAGAAACGGAAGAGATGTGGGAATGGGGAGCGATCGGGGGCGGCGGGGGTGTCGATCGAGAAAGAGCCGCCTAATTCGTATGACAGGACACGAGCTAAACATTACTTCTGAGATTAATTTTCGGAAAAATACATTTTGCAAGGTGTTGTCCTCTTACAAGTCTATTTGCACAAATGTGGATGGTTAGAAGCCGAAAAGTCCATCAGGCCATCACAAGCCATGGTTTCTGGAGCCTTCAAGAAGCAGCAAAACCCCTACAATTCAAAAGGTGGCCTACGCACATAGGGGCATATCAACAAGCGGCAGCGATAATTATTGCTGGCCGCCCTTAGTGTGAGGAATTTTATCGCCGGCTATCGCAGATAGTTATCACCATGCTAGCGCTATATTACCAACGCATAGCGCAATGGCGATAGTTATTCCTGTGATAGCAATGTTTTCCATGAAACATCGCTGGTTTTCCAGCGATGTGCCATGGAAAACGGCTATATCCTTGTTGATAGGGCCTGGTGGTCTCAGCCCTATAATCCAGGACCCATTGACTAACAATGTTTAGTCAAAGGAAAAGCAGGCGTTAGGTAAGTAGTGATAACCAAGGTTAGCGCTACTTTTCTTATCGCTATGCTTGTTAGCGTGCCCATTGATAATTGGAGAAATGTCGCTTAGCGACATTTCTCCAGTTATTTTGGGACGGAACGCCCACTTTGCATCTCATTAGAGATGCAAAGGTGGGCGTTACGGGAAAGGGTGCTAAGGCAAGGATTCACGCGATAGCGTGACCTTGCTGATAAAGCGATAAATTTATCGCCACTTTTCGTCCGAAAACGGACACAAAAGCGGCGATCATTTTTTTGCGCCGCCTTGCTGATATGCCCCATAATAGATTATTCTACACCTAATTCCCTTCCAGCAGTGCACTGCGAAAGGGTGCTCAGCTGACCATGCAAATCAAAGTGCTTCACTGGTTCCTCACAGTTCTGAAGCGCTATATAAATGTCACAACACATTTAAATACAATTTAGCATGTCTCTATTCACTTTTCAGCAGCCTTTAATAAATTTGGTCGTCTGTGACTCATGTCTATTCTTTCTAGAGCTTTGTTTGTTTTCTCAGTATTCTCTAGAAATAAATGCTCTCATATGTTATTGTGTAACTCCAGGAGTAAACCTTTTCTCCAAATCCATTTAGCATCCACATGGAGCCACATGGGATATAGTGGCGTCCTTTGGCTCTACCTGTATACAGACAATGATGTATCATATCAATATATGCTATTCTTAGCTAGAGTACACTGTCTGGGCACTGTGTCCCTGCTATCAACGATTAGATGACCGTGCACAATTTAATAAAAATCAAACCTTCTAAAACCGAGCTGCTTATTCTTTCGTTTTTTCTTTCTCTTGTTCTTATGAAGCAATGGTTGTCCTCACTCTCAACACATTTGTGAAGCTGATTTTGAATTAACAAAAAGTGTGCTAAACATAATGAGCATTTTTTGCACTAAAACGAAAACTTTGAACTTGACAGAAAAGTAATTTCCTGTGATTGGCTGAACTAGGCCTATCTACCACCTTGGACTTAAAGCAGCCATGATGTGTGCTTTCGTTTCTTATAATGATACCACACAAAACCAAAATGTGCACTGATGCTCTGTAGTTACATGCTGTTCTCGAGGAACTGCAGCAGAAGCCTTTTGCTACATTCATGTCTCCTCCTGCCTGTATCATTGTTTATAAGACTTCAATTGTGAGTGTAACTAGATTTGTACTGCTACCTCTGACGACAGTTGTGTAGAATAGGACACATTAATATTCAGTTCGGGTCTAGTGCTAGAATAGTGACATTAGTTGACATGAAATTCTGCAATGTGATTTGTAAGTGTATTGCTACATTTGCTCATCCTGTGCTGACTGTGCAATTTCCATTCACTTCTATTGTAGATTTTCCTATGAAAATTATGCATTTTGGAGCTGAGCAAATCTTCTAACTCCCCGACTCTGGAGACTGAACATTTGTTTGCTTGTCTTATACTTTGGACTTAAAATGTTTTTGCCTTGACTTTATTTCATTCTGTTGCTGCTTTCATTGAGCCTTATGCTAAACCCATACAAAATCTGATTGACTCCTATTGCCTTCTGTAATCCTCTTTTATTTTTTTCTAGACTGCAGAGAGTTTATTTTATGAAATCTATTGAATTCATTTGTATTGGAGTGCTACTTAGGGACATAATACCTATTCTACTCTTGAGGTTCAACACTGTTGCCAGTCATGTATAGGCACTTTATTTTATCAGATTATCCGAGATAGGGTCATCATCACCTCCTGGTAACCACATGGATGCGGGATCAGCGCGGAAACATTTCCACCCTTTCCACCCCCTCTGCCATCCTCAACTTTGCCAAGCACTTTGGGGCATATCAACAAGGGCTTTATCTCTGCTTTTTTGGCTTTAAAAGCCAAAAAAGCAGAGATAAAACTAGCAGCCTATCAACAACAGGGTGCTAACATGCAAATTCGCATGTTAGCACCCTTTTACTCTACGCTTCCCCTTGCATCTCTAATGAGATGCAAAGGGGGCGTTCCAGAGTAAAATAATAGGAGAAATGTCACTAAGCGACATTTCTCCTATTATCAAGAATGTCGCTAACCCTGTTAGAGACAAAAAAAGCAGCGCTAACCGCGGTTAACGCTGCTTTTTTACGTCTGGTATTTTTCTGACTTAGCCATGATATCCTATGGAAGGAGGATATCATGGCTAAGTTTGCCTGTCCCTATCAACAAGGTAACGTGAGATTATCGCTGGGTTTCCAGCGATAATCTCACGTTAGCCTTTTAGCGTGAGGATTTTTATCGCTATTGAGATAAGCGTTGCTAATAGCACGCTATCTCAGCGATAAAAATTCACGCTAGCCGGCGATAATTATCCTAGCGCTAAGTGCGCTTAGAGATAATTATCGCCGGTTGTTGTTGATATGCCCCTTTGTTTCTCCCATCTTCCTTTAAAACGTCCTTTCGGCATCTTTTCTCTTTCCACTATAAACACCAGCAGGGATGCAGTATCACCACTCTTAGGGTTAACACATTTTTTAAACCAAAAACAAAAGCAGTCCACATACAGGTAGGACTACAATTTTACAATGACCGAGTGGCAAAGAATCAACCTAGAAAAGAGAGACATCAAAACACTAATGGGTAAGAAAGTGCAATATTACAGACAACATCATCTGTGTTAATTAAACTGCTTTCTGAAAAGGGATGCTAACTAATTCTGCACCGGAAAAATGAAAACGTGCCTCCTCTGTGGCCAAGTCGCAAAAAAAATTATGAACACATAACATAGCAGTGCAGGAGTACCACTTAATTTACTCAAAAATGCATACAAATCTCTCTCACTGACTGACTGACTCACTCAATGACTGACTCTCTCTCTCTCACTCTCTCACTGGCTGACTGACTCTCTCACTGACCGACTTACTGACTCTCTCACTCTCTCTCTCTCTCACTGACTGGATCACTCACTAACTAACTGACTCTCTCACTAACTGACTGACTCTTTCACTGACTGACTCTCTCACTGACTGACTCTCACTCTCTTTCACTGACTGACTCACTCTCTCACTGTCTGACTCTCTGACTCTCTCTCACTGACTGACTCTCTGACTCTCTCACTGACTGACTCTCTCTCTCACTGTCTGACTCTCTAACTCTCTCTCTCTCTCACTGACTGACTCTCTCTCTCATTCTCTCTCACTGACTGACTCTCACTGATTGACTCCCACTCTCTCTCTCACTGACTGACTCTCTCACTGACTCACTCACTCTCTCTCACTGACTAACTGACTGACTCTCTCACTGACTGTTATACAGGTACTATTTCCCAACCTTTACTCTCCTGTTATTTATGCCCCCATAACAAACAAAAAAACATAACAAGCAACAATTGGGACAGGCAGATAGAAGTTGCCAGCATTGAAAGGACAGAAAAACTCAAGACATTGTTTATTGTTAATACTTTTTTAATATGGTCATTCAGTTCTTCATAATGCTTTCTTGGTTATATATAAGGTAACAAAAATGCTTCTGACACTTCTTTATTATAACTTTTGAGCATGCTGCAGACTTCGGTACAGCACAGCTTAAAGACATAGGCAAAGTCGATATCTCTGGCTAAACACTTATAAGGTCCCAAAGGCGAGACCTATTGGCTGTGCCAATGCTTGTTTAAAAATAGGGTCCAATATGGAGCCCCTCCAAGAATCCGGGGTTATGGCTGTCAGAAAGGTGTAATTGTAATGCGGGGTTAGAATTGCTGCCCAGAAATCGGGGCCTTTTTGAAGACCGGTGCTGGAATCCTGTTAGGCCCAGGGCCTCATAATTCTTCATGTTCTTAAAAGTCTTGATGACGATTTGGGGGTTTATCTGGGCTGCTGGTATGCTATGTGCCTCATCCTGGGTTCTATTTCCAATGGGAGGATTACCTGGGCTAGCGGTCATATCTCCTGGCATGGTGCGTGGTCCCTTCTGTGCTATCTTTGTTTAAAGGGGCAGTTACATATAGCTGCTTAACATGACACATCCAATCTTTTTCTGCTACCCCATTTTCACTTGGAACTCCTCGATAGCTCAGCTGGTTTATGTGTCTCCAAAGTCGCGCTAGGTTCTTCTGCTTAAGCAGGGAGAAGACTTTAAGCCGTTCGCTTTCTATGTGGGCTTTTTTATGTTCCCATAATTTCTTCCTTAAGCCTGCCCTCAACGATGCAACCGATGGTCCCTCCATTTGTCTGCGCCAGCTTTTCTTTCTTGCGAGGGCCTTACGCAGGAGCCGTTTACTTTCTCGTATGTCTTTATTTGGCCAGGTACTACCAGAACTTGGTTGCCCTTTAAACCTAGAGCGTTGTGGTTAAGAGTTCCCAAGATTTGCTTGAAGGTCCTCCAGAATGTTCTCCCAGTCCTTTATGGGTGAGGACATTTATGGGTTCCTGTTTCAGAACGAGCCACATTTGGAGCGTGTTACCTATCTGATCTGACCATTTAATCCTCCTCAGGACACTATATTTTTCGTCCCCTCTTGACTCACCAATAGTTTGGTGGATAATGGCTGGTGGAACTTCTAGCTGGAACACCGCTATTAATGGCATATAGTCGCTTTCCATCTTGTCTTCAACTTCAAAATCTTCCGATCTGGCTGCCAACGCTTCGCTGGCCATGATGTAGTCAATTCTTGAGATGTCCCAAGAGGTAGGCTGGGGATCCCAGGAATTCGAGCGGGCTTTTTTCAATACGTGAGTTGTGATCAACTTATGATTATTAAGGAAGTCACAAAGGGGTGCTGCCCTGCCTAGTGCCAGAGGAGGGGATTCAGCTTTAATCAAGATCTTTCAGGTTAAAATCCCCGGCTAGAATAACCTGGTATGATTTATGTTCAATCAATCAATCAATCAATCAGGGGTTTGTAAAGCGTGCTACTCACCCTTGAGGGTCTCAAGGCACTAGGTAGGGGGGTGGCTTTGGATCAGTCAAAAAGCCAGGTCTTGAGGTCCTTTCCTAATGCGTGCAGGGTAGGGGAGCGACTGATGTTCACGGGTAGCTCGTTCCGGGTCTTGGCTGCGATGTAGGAGAAGGCTCTGACAAGTAGCTAAATCCTTGCGCCGTCATTTCTAACAGAGCCATGAGCACAATAGGTTACTCTTACTCTAACTCCACTTACTGCTAATGAGTTGAAGTAGGATTACAAAGGGATATACCCATGAGAGAAGAGGTGGGAAGGGCTGACATTTGAAGTTGGGAGTGTGTTTACCTTTCCCCTTTCCTTTTATTTCCTTGTTCTTTCTAGAGCGGGCCTCTATGACCTGAGTTGTGACCAGGCGAGGTGAGGTCCTATCCTCGTACAAGACAGGTGAGAAACAATTGAGTATTTGTTATTTTTTATATATGTGTTGTATATACTAAATATACATATAGGTGACTGTGGTTGACTTCTATGTTCCACAGTAAATATCACTGTCCTGGGTTTTCAGAGACTTGATTACCTATTTCTTTTGAGTACTAATTCTAGCCCTGAAAAGTTCTCCTCAAGACAGGTCCTTGATAGTGAGTTTAAGGAAATATTATAAGTTAGCGGTCCATAGGCGGAAGGCAGAGATTAAAGCAGAAACCTGGGATGCCCTTTTATCCGTTAACATCTTAAAGGATAGTGCCAGGTTTTGGTCTATTGTCAACACTCCTCTTTTCTCAGGTTTGGATAACAATTGTCTGGACAATAATGTCACAGAAGCACAATGGCTGTCCCATTTTGAAGGGATCTATGGCTCTGACGAGTTTTTTTACTCCTTCCCTAATAATTTACCTCAGCAAGGTATACCTACTCTTATTTTTGAAGTTGAGGATATAGAAAAAGCAATACAAAATACTTCAAGCAATAAAGCGCCTGGCCCAGATCATGTCCCAGCGGATATTTATAAGTATAATCCCAATTTTTGGGCTAAGATACTGGTTAACGTTTTTAATGCTGTGGCTTTGATTGGGCCTCCTGCATCTTGGTGTCACTCAACTATCATACCATTTTTTAAAAAGGGTCAGCGGAGTGAACCAAGGTGTTATATACCAATATCCTTGATTGATTCAGTTGTCAAAATACTAGGTAAAGTTATATTAGGCAAGATCACAGATTGGGCAGATGAAAAGAAAATAATAAGTAATTTACAATATGGCTTCCGTAAAGGCCGAAGCACCATGGACCAATGTTTGAACCTTTTTTTGTTAATAGGAAAATATACTATGGCGAAGGAGGGTTCGCTGAAGCTGGCCTTTATGGACCTGACTTCAGCTTTCGACCTGGTTAACAGGTCGAAGCTGTGGACTATTTTGTTGGAAATGGGTCTGGATTCGGCTTTGGTTTATTTTTTAGCAGATCTGCACCGTGACCTTACTGCTTCAATTAGGCTGTCTCGGGATGGTAAGTGCTCTAAATCTTTTAAATCCAGGAGAGGGTACTACAGGGGTGCATAATGGCGCCCCTGCTTTTCACCTTATACATTAATGCCTTAGATAAAACCCTGGTTAAAGCGAGTTTGGACATCCCGCGTGTAGGTGATACTTTAATCCCAGTTCTCCTATACGCGGGTGAT
Organism: Triturus cristatus; assembly: GCF_964204655.1. Taxonomy (NCBI): domain Eukaryota; kingdom Metazoa; phylum Chordata; class Amphibia; order Caudata; family Salamandridae; genus Triturus; species Triturus cristatus. The sequence continues at coordinate 655,677,735 of NC_140592.1, read as the reverse complement.
GCTGTACTACTGGCTAGAATGGCGGTAGGTTTACAGCGTCTTTTAGATGCGTTTGGAGCATTTATGTTGTCCCTGGACTTAGTAGTAAATATTGGTAAATCGCATATTCTGTCTACAGGTCGTAAAGTTACAAAATCAAAATCTTTTTACTGTAATGGGGGTCTAGTGTCCACTGTTCCCTCCTTTACCTATCTAGGGGTAATCTTTGATGAAAGGAGTTCTTGGGTCCCACAGCAAAAATCGAAAAAAAATGCAGTAATTAGATCAACCTCTGCTGTATTAGGGTTTGCTAAACGTCTGGGGGCAAGACCAGTGGAGGCTATTATTAAAATATATAAATCTAAGTGTCTGGCTATAGCAGGTTATGGCTCCGCTATATGGGGTTATAAACCCCAGTTAGAACTACAGATAGCGGAAAATAGATTTTTGCGGAACCTTCTTTCAGTACCGCAATCTACCCCTAGTTTTTCTTTACATCAGGAACTGGGGTTGGGTTTTTTATCTGACAGTCTGAGCTTGGCACCATTACTTTGCTGGCTCAGAGTGTGGCTTAACTCTGATCTAACCCTGAACCAACAGAAATTGCGGGATTGTGTTAAGTTGGACAAAGCGAGCAATATTATGTGGTTAGTTCATGTTGAATCAATGCTTTTTAAATTAGGACGCCAGGAACTATATGATCACCCTGAGAAAATTAGGAAGGATGACTTGAAATGGGTTAAAAATAACTTTATAAAAATGATGATGACGGAACGGGAAGGGCATGAGCTGCAGAAACCTCTAGTTAGGGCCCATTCTTTCATAAAAACATCATTGTCGACAGAACCTTATCTGCTAATTGTTACCAAGCCGTTTCATCGTTAGCTCCTGACCAGATTTCGATTCAACTTGATACATCTGTCCTTGGGGGACTTTGTGGGCTGGTCTAAACCTCAGGATGCAGGATTATGTACTTGTGATAATTACTCCATTCAAGATACCCTACACTTCCTACTGTTTTGTAAACACTATGCTGCTATTCGGAAGAAGTTTTTGGTGCCTTTACTTCGTAAGAGGGACTTTTTACAGGCCAAACCTGCTTTACTTTATTTGCAAATGTTATCTGACAAGTGGGAAATTTTTAACATTGCTTCTATTTTAGTGGCCGCTGTTAGGATCAGGGGGAAAATTATAGATAGTTGATATTTGGAACCTATACCAGATAGAATAAACATCAATTTTTGGTTCCTTATGTATCTTTACAATCTGCTTAAATTCCTACTGGTTAAATTGATTGACGTCCTAGTTAAGTAATTCTAAAATTTTGTTGGTCTGTGGTGGGCTGGTAACTTATTAGTAAGCACTTTTCTGTATGCACTTTAGCCTCGATGGTTATGAAATAATTTTTAAGGATATATTTATGATGGAGTATAACATTGCTATTTATTTATTTTTGTATTTGCTCTTGTGTATGAATGTAATTGTTGTCTTGTACTTTTATGATTTTAATTAATCGAATAAAGTGGATTGAATTGAATTGAATTGAGTACTACTATGTATGTTTTACTTTATAGGTACCAACTGTGTCCTGTCAGTACAGAGGATCTGAATTCGGTACAAAAGGTTGTATTGATTCCAACCTCTTATTTATCAATATTTTCACACTTGATTTTTTAATACAGTAGCAACAACTATTATAGATAGGTCCTGAAGAAAGCCGAGGCCTAGAAGTGCATAAGGCTGAAGCATGTCGACCATTCCTTCAAGCAGCTATTATTTTTGAAGCTGCTTTTGCACTGTTTTGAATAAGGATTACAAGAGATATTCAAATAAAAGTCTTTTTTCTCTTCTAAATCCTTCTTTTAGTCTCACTTTCACATTATTACACTGCACTTATTATTCTCACTTATTATTTGTGATCACATCTATGTACAAGTTGAGAAACAATTTTTTTCTCTCTCCTTTTCTGTTCTTCCTATATGACTTGATCGAGATACAATCCACTAGAATTTCCTCTATGATCAAGAGATACAGTGGATGGTAGGAAGGATACCCAGATGATGAATACTGATCACTGTGGTGAGTGATGGGAATCCGATCTCTCGTAAGGGTCTTCTCGTTTTATACACTGGCCTTTTGTAGTACTCTCTTTGTTATATGTGTTTTGAGTCCTTCTCCCAGATAAGAGACCACAGGATTCAGTTGTTGTTTCATCATCTAAATCCTCCACCCTGGAACTTATGTTAACTAGATGACCTGCAATAGCTTGTAGGAGGTCTATTTGAACTTCCATTTTAGATGATTGCCACAAAAGGGCCTTATTAGTGGCACTGTTTATCTCGGTCAGGGGTGTTCTCTCTAGATCCACTTCTGCACTAACATTGCCTAAGTTATGGTCTACTTTTGAATTAAAGTACCGTGGGGGCGCTGATGGTAGCTATAGATTTGGGGTTAACTCTAAGGTTCTTTCAATCTTTTGGCTTAAATTATAAAGAAATGAGTCTGTGAGGTCCCCTGCCACAGGGTAATCTGGGTCCAGTATGGCTGAATGGGACCAAGGGCTCATAGATTTTTGTGGGGGTTAGGTGGTCTCCATGATCCGAAGGTCTGGGCCGTGGGCTTTGGGCTGGTAAATTTGCGCCGTTGCCACTAAAGTAGAAACATTTTTAATCAAAGCTGTTTTGTGGATCTTACTAATTGTGATGTCATGCCCCATGTCTGTGAGTATAAGGGGAATTTGGCTCTTAGATAGGCCCTAGGGCTGCATTGAAATCGGATTGCCGCCGGCTACACCGGCCATTTTCTCCTCACTCCTGGACTCTTCGCTGAGAAGTAGGCGATACTTGCATATGCTGAAGTGGTCAAAGGACGGTCTGCCTAGCCCTTTAGGACTACTATCTTGAGCCCGGCATGGTACGTGAGGTGGTGCGCCCTGGACAGTACCATGATCAGTGCTGGGGGTATCATTTTTCCTGAAAAAGTTTCTAATCGAGCGTCTTGTGGCTTTTCATTTGAGCTGTTTGTAAGTAATTTGCTTCTTATAATCCTTGTAAGCCTTTGTTGGAGGAGTGACTATTAGGGATTTACTCCTCCGGGATTTCCTCCGAGATCGTGTGCAGTCGACCCTTTCTTTTGAGACCCATTTGCTAGATTGAATGCTGAGGGTACTCCTCCAACTTCCCAACTGCTCCAATATGTGTCACTTACGGGTCTTTCCGTTCTTATGCTGCTGCAGATGCTGGTCAGGGGCCAAATACTCCTTTCACTGGTACTAGATTACGGCAGAGGTGAAGCCTTTAGAGATGCCTTGGCGCCATTATGGTTATACACGATACCCCCTGTGTAAAGTTAATCCCCCACTAAAACGGGGGGGAAGGGGAAACAGGAGCAGGGGATGAGAGGAACAGTGGTGGTGAAGAAAGGAGGTAGAAGGGGCAAAAGGGGCTCGCAGGGCAGGACACAAGCTGCACCTGACCTAGTCAGGCCACCTCTGTGAGGGCACACACTCACCACGGCTGCCGCCTAATGGCGACCGTCCTTGCCACTACTGTCTGCCTATTGCTGAGATGCGTCTCACCAAGGCTCACCTGTGTCGTGGTGAGCACTGCCGCTTGTTCGATTAAGGGTTGAGCGGCACGATGTTCCACTGTAAGATGGTGCCACTCTCAGCCGCACTCAGCTACCCAGCTGCCTGTAGCTGAACCGATGTTGTTTGAAGCCCCCTGCTATGTCAGCCGGGGCGAGGGGGTATGATGTTGAGCCGGGGCCGGGCACCAAGAGCTGGGTCAGTGGTTTAGTAGTAGTAGGGCGTCTCTCTCCCTTGCTTTCTGCTGTGGGCTGCAATGCTACGGGGCTGCGGTCAGCATGAAGCTACAGCCTGGAATGACAAACATGCCAACAGACCCGATTCAGGTGGGAGACTCCCGATCTTGTAAGCCAAAAATGGCTTTATTTTAGGTGCCTTCTGTCTAAATTCTCCTCTGCTTCAATGTATGTCAGTGGGGAAATCAATTCCCCTGATTTGTTTTTCAAAGTCTACCTCTTGCCAGGTTCAACATGCTGTTTGCATGGGATGGGGCCCAGGAGGACCAAAACAACTCAAAAATGTCAAACTTGGAACAGAACCAGAAGTATAACCAACACAAGAAGGCATAGAGGGATCAGGAGAAGAAGAAGGAACACCAGATGCAAGAGGAACCTTAAGTGATTCTAGGTCACATGTATAAGGATATCCCTTTTGTAAACATTTTTTGTTCATGATTCCTTCTGCTGTCAACCCTTGGAAATCCCCGCTTTTTTCAGACCACTCATAGAATTGGTAAGTATTTACTTAAAAACCAGAGCATGCAAAGTGAATAAAAATCAATGACTGTTACACTTTAAACTCTGAGTGATAGCAGATGCAGTCAGATGGTGGCTCAGTAGTCTGAAGTAGGATCAGAGGCCAGAGAGACTCAAACTTTGTGGAGAGGTCTAAACATGAATGGGTGAAACAGAATGCAGTTTGTGAAGTATGGCAAAGACCTTCAAGGGGCTACAGTCAGTAAAAATGGGTAATGGCTAACAAAGAGGGTCAAAGGGCTATAGCAATCAGTAAAGGTTAGCTCAGGCTCATCGAAAGACTATGATGAGCAAAAGGAAGGGTGGCAGAGTCTCCAGATAGATTGCCTCAGATGGCCCACAGTGGGGCTCTGAGTAAGAAAACACCTCTGATTGCCAGCTGTGAGAGTAATGAGAAACTAAGGCCAACAGTGGTACCTAAGCCACCAGACAAGTGGCAAAACTCTAAGTGCTAGATGAAAAATGGTTGAGGTACATATTCAGCAGACAGCTTTAGGAAGGTCTGCAGAGTGGCAGTGACTGCCAAGACCAGTATAATAGGCTGTGTGACTCCCAGACCTTTGTAGTGATAACTCTATGTATGTGTCAAGTGTGTGTATGTATGGTGAGTGCTGGGACATCTGTGGTGAGTGCTAGGACCAGTGGGATGTATATTGTAGGCCCAGCCCTGATGGAGACTAGATACAATTTCCACACCTAGTGGAAGTGCATTGACTGCATTCCTGAGTCTGGAGTGTGGTGACCCAGATACTGAAGTGAAGGGGGATGGAGAAAATGCTGCCCACCGAAATTCAATGAGGTCCTTGTTAGAAATGGGCTGCTGATTTCTTCATCATGGGGAATGATATTGGGTAAATAGTAGGAGTGTGGGTGTAGGTCTATCATGTGTCTTATTAAAGGTGACAATGTTTCTAAGCAGAATCTGCCTTTTTGCTTGTGCCTGATGACTGCTTCAGGAAGGATGATGGGGGCCAGGTGCTGAGATTACATGTTTCATAGCGTCCCAGTTTTGAATACTCCTGCTTGGAGCCAGCACATTGCTACTAGTGAGAACCCTCACCCAGCACAAATGCTGTGTCTGAGCTACAGCCAGAAAATGAAATTTGAAAGCAAATTACCCCAGATCAGTTCTGAGACCTTATACTGTGGATCCAACCAATCCACATCTCCTGTCTGGGAAATAAGTACCAAAGTGGAATTGTGAGAGGATCGATCCGTATGTCTCAAAAAATGTAGTTAACAATAATTGTCTGTTTTTTCACAGTGTCTTATTTCCAATATTACACATAATAAAGCCAACGAATAAAATATCTGACACTTTCTTTTGTTCTGTGTCTTTCATGCATGTATGCTGTTTTCTGATTTACTGGGAATTTTCCTCATATTCCAATGACATTCAGTTCAATTAATTATAGTGCCATTCATTCACTAGTAAAGACAACATAATCCATGAGTTGACCATATGGAGGTGATTAGTTTATTCCTCCTGATCCTTCCCTCTGTAATCTTCCTCAGGAAGGTCTTACCTGTCATGAAATAACGGATAGGCAATGGTCATATCTAGGGTGTAGGCTGAATTCTCAACCGCTTTAAAATTAATTTCCTTTTATTTTTGTTTCTTTTGTGATTCCTACTTGAGAGAAAGAAGTGGCAGTGGTCATCCCTGGCAAGTAGTTGAATGCTCTCCAATCTGCAATCTCACTCTCCTTTATATTGGGTGGAATTTAAAGAGGATAAGTGAGGGCCTAAAGCTTCTTATTCCTTATGGGAGAGTTTCAGCTAGAGGGAGTGACCATAACTTCCCCAGGATTCTGAGGGCATTTGACAGTAAGAGCTGTTATCAACCCCACCCCCTTAAACGCCTGCCTTTTCCCCATCTGCAGTCCTGCCATCAATGGGCAATGACTTTAGGAAAAACAGTTTACTTGTGGAGTAACATGGTCCACAATATCATAGCTTGTGTAGTGTGGATTGGAATCAGCGTTGACTCCCTCTCTATCTTTTAGACACTGCCGTATTGCCCATGGTTGTGGACTGTAACAACCCAGTTCTGAGTTGTTTCACCAAACTTGTTAGCAGTTTCTGCTCTTGGGTTCTACTGTAACACAGCTGTCAATCTGCTCTACCTTGCTCTAGTGTTGTCATTACCATGTAAGCCTCTTTTTGTGCAAGAACTCCTATGACACTTGTCAGTGGGACCCAAAACACCCCACTGTGTTGACGTTCTAGGTTCCTCATGACCAAGTAAAGGAGTACTCTGAAGTGGCTTGAAAACCAGGGCTGGTATCTGCATGAGAGGCAGTCTACCAAAGCTGAGCAGACATCACCTGAAGTCTGCACTTCTTGCTGTAGAAGATCATGAATTTCCTAGTACCCAAAAGCCTGTCTTAGGAACGGTACGAGATGCCCGGACCTGCATGAGAAGAGACTGTCCAGGAGGAGAAAAACAGCATGTTCACAGCATGAGAAACACAGAAAAGAGAATGAAGTCAGGTGTCGCCCGTGTCGTGAAGGGTGTCCTGGTTTCCCTGATTGCCTCCTATAGTGAAATTAATCAAGACATTAAACCAAACAGCAACATTGTTTCGTCCAACATTCATGCCATGTGCTAAGAGAATGCTGGGCTGGCGCCTGATGCTGGGGCATCAAAGTCATTTCTGAAGGAGCAAAATGCACCCATATGTACCCACCAGAACAACAAGAGCCACTTCTTCACCTGATGGGAAAACGGGGTCTACTGGGAAGAACGCTAAGAACAGTACATTTTGCTTGTGTGAAATTGTAGCAGCAAAAACTGTTGAACTTATCTATGTATTAGCGAGTTAATCAATGTCTATGCCCAAACTTCAAATGAGGGACTGTAGTCCCCTCCTTAGAGCTGGGAGATGGCACCCTAGGGGTGCAGTGCTCACTGAGATGTGTACATGAGATTACAGCTCAGTAACTTTATTCCGATTTGGAATGGGCAGTATTTCATTTTGCTGTGGGAGTAATGTGCTTTTGATTTTTCTTAGATAAGCAAAATGTAATTGATATATGATACGGATACTTTGCAACAAAACACACAGATGAAGGCAAGACTACAGTTTGGGGATATGGACAGCCAATAGCTAATATCTCACAGTGACTCAGATTAAAAGCTTTGTGCCCATTAATATTAATCTGCTTCTGCTAGGACCTGTTGTCGTATATCCTGAGTTGATGGGCCAATAGCCATTTTCACTCAGAAGGGGCACAATTTGGATCAGAGCCTTGCCAAACAGAAAAGCAAGAGGATGGAGTACTTGCGGAGGAAATGCATGATTGTTCAGTTCACCAGGGGGCACACCAGGAAACCTAAAATAATTGACAAGGTAGGATCACAGAGCATTTCCAAGCCAAGTCATGTACTTTCCACCTATCTATTTAGATAAGCATTTTGTTTGGAGTGCAATGAAATAATCACACTCCTTTACTCCCTCAATTTAATCCTCTCATGACGATTATTCTGAGAACATTTCAAATTTTTCCATCTATAATTTTCCCCACTACATTCTTTGTTAATACCATAAGTACCAGGAGACCAGGTGGTTTAGAGGAAACAATAATTTAATTGTCATTCTATGTGAAACGGATAGTGTCCTGCCCAATGACTACATGCATCCTATTTGTGTGCAGTAAATATTGGAGGTGCTTTTCTTCAACAACCGTGCACATATGTGGTAATACTTGCTGACTCTTTGAGTACAGGATGTATGAAATCAGTGCTACTAATTTGTGAAAAACTATAAAGTAATTAATGAGCAGATAATCAATCCCCCCAATTAAGGAACATCAACTACATCAAAAGGTTTGTAAAAGTAAAGTATGGAGGCTGAAGTTTAAGAATCACATATTTGGAAATTCGATTATGCAACATATATATCCTTGTCTCTGACACTTCTTTCTCAAGGAATTAGACTTGAATGTCAATGTAATTACCAACAATGCAGTCATTTTGCCGTATTTAATATTTATTTGCCGAACATAGCTATCAAGGCACCTGACAAAAACATTGACTGACATTTGGCTGGGTGCATGGATTGTATGTTTTAAGCTTGGATTGGAACAAATCCTCTCAATTATTTTAAGTTAGTGACTTGCATAGAGGACCCTATGCAATTGTATCTGTGGACAAATTTTAAGTCAACCTCCCGGGAGCTCAAACTTTGTCCTTAGCAATACATTGGCCACTATTTTATTATGGATATTTATTTGAGCCAACCCTGCGGCTGGCCTGAATAGAGAGGTTATTACTGATGGCCTCCAGCAGGATAGAGGCCCTTGGATAGTCTATGTGACCGCTGGTCTAAAAGATCTTGTCGTCCCTGAGTTATTTGATTCACCTACCCAGATAAGATAAAAAGGTGGGTAAACCTCTTTTTTTTGGAAAATAGACAATACTCAAGGGAGGGGTCTGAATGTTGAAAACATAGATTTATTAACTATTGTGTCCTGTAAGAAACTGTAGGCATGGAATCTTATTTAGCTTTGAAATTGGGAAGATAGTAGAGGTCACCTTTTTTCATTTTAGGGCAGGCACTGTTCACCATTTGCTCTGGTTTTCTTTAGGTTTTTCTAATGACATCATGAGTGACAACTCCTTGTGATGGTGCCTCAGAGTAGACCTTGCTTCATTTTGTCTTTTTTGTAGATTTGATTATTTATACTCCAAACATATTTCTTTACAGTTTCTCAAGAAAAGTCATTTTGGTCAATGTAGGGTGGCCCTGATATAATCGCAATGATGAAGTTATGGGGAGGTTTGCAATTGAGTTGGACTATTTCAGAAATTAGTTGTTTACTCAAGGATGTTATAATGTTTTTTATCCTATGAGCCAGGTACTAATGAATTTTAATGACTGTATTTTAATGAATTACTATATGTATGTATTTGTTTTTTTACCTTTGCTTTCATGTGTGCCTCTGGTATGTGAATAAAGGCTGGTTTGATCTGAGTAAAGTTCTACGTTCATTCCAGGTTTGGTGCAATTCCGTTGAGCAGTTTAGGTTATAATTAGGCTTGGGCGGTAAATTCCGTTCCGCTCGCGGAATTTGGGTAATTTTGCGTCCGTGGAGAACACGGAATTGCCAAAAATTCCGCGATCCGCGGCTTTGCTGGATTTTTTGCTTGTTCGCGCTTTCAAAATGCGTTTTCACAAGATATTTCCTCAGGAGCTCGCAAACATCGTTCTCGAACAGGAAAAAAGCATCGCGGACGGGCGGAACAAGCAGAACTCTGCGTGCTCGCGGAGATTTGCATAGCGAGACTACGCAAATTCCGCCCACCCCTTCACTAGCAAAGTTTCCAATGGGAGCTAAAAAGAGATAACACATCTTTTTTACATTTTTTTTACCTACATGGATCTATAAACAAATTGGCATGCTGAATCTTAGTTGACTATGCAAATCCATCATTTGGGTCAAATCATAGGCAAATCAAAAAATGCTTTCCAATTTCAATTTTGCCTATATATGTATTCACTGAAAAGAAAAATAAAGGTTAATGTGACCTTATAGTTAAGTGTGATAAAAAGATATCATTTTGCTAATAAAAACAAACCGTAGGAATTTACTACAAAGTGACATTATAATTAAATTAATATGTCAGTGCCAACATAATGTTTTGAACTCTAAAAACCACAGAAATTAACCAGTTATATTTAGCAGAGCAAACTATAACATGGGCTCCCGCCATGCACTGCTTATGACCTCACATATTACAACCCTCAGACATGTTCTATTACATCATTTATGACATAGTCACACATGAGCTCCACAAGATGCGCGGGGTTCCAGGAGCTAGCAGCCGCCAACAATAAATGTTTACCACAACAAGAGCTGCTCCTAGTGTGGTGACCACTGTGGAGTTATAGTTATATTGTGAGTGAGGACTACAGACTATATTGCAGGGCACTCATCATAATATAATTTTATGGCTCCCTCTATAAAGCTACATCAGTGCTTTCGGTTATATATGAAAAATTTACTCTAATTGGGTTCAGTAGCAAGGCCTATTACCGTTTCCTAATCGCCAAAGCTACTTTAATAAAATTGGAAATCCTTATACATATATCATAGGTGGCCAAAGAGGGTATATATGTAAGAGCACGGCATAATTTCTTTTAAAATCGGAACTAAAAACCTTCTTCTTGGTACTTTATAGAGGGAACAAAATAGCATAAAGTGCACAGTGCTCTGGGCTGCCTCGTTATCACATGGACAAGGCACCAGTTTATCCTCCCACACCGAATGTTTTGGGAAAGCAACCAAGAAATACAGGATAAGTAAGAGTAATCTAGTTAAATATAAGCTAGTCTGTACATTTGTCGTAAAAGTTAGATAAAATTGCTGTTGATTCGGGGATAAACGAAGGCACCCTGTTACATTATAGTTAGCACGTGATGTCTTCACCCCTGTAGAGTGTACCTCTTTTATGATGTTTTTAGCATTTTCAGGGATCCTATCCGGACAATCAAAGTAATGCCCCAAACCTAGCTTACAGAAGCTGTCCCTTACGAATCGAAGCCAAGGAATAGAAAGTGCTCCGTCTAGGTTAATACAGTCCTTAATAATCTCTCTGGAAAATACTTATTCTTAGAACAACCAGATTTTGGCCCATATTAACAGAGGGGCAAATCTAATGTGATCCTCTATGAAATCAAGCCCCAGCTCTTGACGACAGAAGATCGTGGGGGCACTATTAGGAATCATCAATAATCTTTTAATACATTTGTTTTCCATAACTTGAAGCTGTCAGTTGTTATGGTATCCCCACACTCCTGCCCCATATGTTACATTAGGCACACATTTGGATTTATACAGACAAACCAACTCGGTCACCGGCTTATGGCCTAGCTTTCTGGCAAAACGAAAAAGCTCCTCAACTATCCTGCCTGCCTGTTGCACCCTTGCCATGACTAACGAGTCCCAACTCAGCCTATTATTAAAAACATTCCCTAAATAGTTACAATTATTCAGTTTATCAATATTCTTATCTTCCACCATGTATTTCCTTGTTTTAGTCATTTTAGGGCCACACATCCTAATATAAGATTTTATAAAATTCACTTACAGGTCAAGAGCCAGCATAGATTCTGTAAAGGTATTAAGCAATTTTTGGAGGCCAAGTGCTGTTAGTGCCATTAACACGGTGTCATCCGCATAGGAAAGTAGCGGGACCCGTGTGCCTCCAATACGTGGACAATCAATTCCTTTATCTATTAAGAGGGCCTCCAAACCATTGGTGTTAATTAGAAAAAGAAACGGGGCCAGAATACATCTTGCCTTACAACTGCCGTGGAGCTATAGGCCTAGCTTTCTCACCTTTGTGGTCATATCTTATAGAAACAGAGGTCGATGCACGGAGCCTGTGAAAGAGGGAAATCAAGGCCTCCTCCACATCCAGGTTTCCGATCACTACCCACAACTTCTCCGGTTTACAGTGTCAAAAGCACTGGACAAGTACATGAAGGCCAGGTGGATGGAACCCTTCCTGGCCCTCATGTACTTGCCCATCACCAGTGACAAGTTAAGGCACTGCTCGGTGGTGCCCATCCCTCTTCTGAAGCCATATTGTGAGTTGTCAGTTGCCCATGATTCGAGCCGGGCAAGGACAACCCTCCCTAGCAACTTTGCTGTAGCGTCAATAAATGAAATTGGCCTAGAACAGGCGGAGTCACTTCGGTTACATTTCTTGAATACCGAGACAACGACGGCCTCTCTCCAGGATGCCGGGATTAGGCCAATAATCACTGCCCTAAAAACATTGGTCAGCACTGGGGCCCATAACTGGGGATTACTTTAAAAAAGATCTAAAGGGACCCCATCAGGACCTGGCGCTTTCATGCACATTCCTTAAATTATGGCTTCCTCAACCTCGGCCACTGAGATAGATAAACTTAACTATGTTGCTGAGGTTAACTTTAAAAGCAAATCCCCACTAAGAACATCTAGTTGACGACCATGGGGGTTAAAAATTGCCGATAAATGAGTTTCCCAAGCCTCCCCTGTTATCAGGGAATCTATCCTCCTCACCTTCTCTGTGAAAAAAGGATGATTTATAACCTCCCAAAAACTTTTGGAATCTTTGAGGGAGCTAGCTCTCTCCAGGCCGTCCCAAGCTAATGACCTTAGTTCTGCCTTCCTCTGCTTAACTGTGGTTTTATAGAGCTTCCTGGCAATTTTAATTTGTGCCTAGTCACAAGGATTGTTTACAACATACATTTTGCCTCTGACACCATTGATTACAACATTTATTTTATCAGCTAGTCTGTTTAATGACTGCGATCTGCAAAACAATTTTTTGCTTATTAACTTTTTGGTTCGATGAACACTACTCGTTAGACAAACACTTATTGTATACAAAAGACAGTGACATATATATTTACATTTGTACAGTGACTTCAAAATGTGACAAAAAATATATGCACTTGCATTTTTTGTTTAAACCAATTATAGACATAAGTACCCGACTCTGCTTAGGACCGCAATAACAGCTATAACTATAGGAGCCAACCGCTCAAGTTTCACAAATCAAATAGTTTCGGACAATTGACTATGGTTATGAAAAATAATTCTATTTGATAGACTTTATGTTGCATATATTTTTTGTCACATTTTGAAGTCACTGTACAAATGTAAATATATATGTCACTGTCTTTTGTATACAATAAGTGTTTGTCTAACGAGTAGTGTTCATCGAACCAAAAAGTTAATAAGCAAAAAATTGTTTTGCAGATCGCAGTCATTAAACAGACTAGCTGATAAAATAAATGTTGTAATCAATGGTGTCAGAGGCAAAATGTATGTTGTAAACAGTTAGTCCAGATTCCAGCCTCTGATACACCATATTGAATCTCCCCCCACTTTCTTAGTCACAAGGATTGGCATGGAGGGCCGATTTTAATATTGTTTGAGCGTTAGAGCAAGCAGCAGTAAACCATCTTGTCTCTGGGGGATTTCTGACCTTAACTGATTTGGTCACGTTTTTTGCTATATCTGTGCATATCAGTTCGAAATCATGAATGATCTCAGATGGGGACACACCATAGCGGAGACACCTCGTGATTGAGTCATAATTATCTTTAACAATTGGTGCCTCAAAATCAGATGGGTTTACTTTGTTCCAGTTGAGCCTTACCCCTTTATTTGTATTAAAGAGTATAGGGTGATCATCAACTTTCCCAGGCTGGGCAGTTATCCTAAAAGTAGCTGTCAGGGGGTTGTGATCACTGGCAATATTTGGCTCCACCTCAAAAGCCTCAAAAAGTATTTAAAACTTCTGTGAAATAAACATAAAATCAATACAACTTTCCTTACCCCTCCAACAAAATTAGGACACTGTATTAGGCCAAATCATTAATGAGGGCCAAGTCATTACCCATGATGATAGAATTTAAGGGCTCGCCCTGGGGAGTATGAACAAAATGCGGGAGAGGTTGCCCCTCTGTGTTTAGCAAACCGCAAGCATAGTTAGAACTATGTGGGCAGAAAGAAAAATTTAAATCCCCTACCCAGAAAATGCATAGGGGTTGACATTTCCCAGCAGTTTTGCTGATTTCATCCCGCAGGGCCTCTATAACTTGACAGTTGTTTTGGTTAAAAATATTGTAGTATCAATTCACAATTAAAAGCTTGACCTGTAACATAATAACCATTACAATTATTTGGTACCAGGGAGTTGTGACAACAGGGGTCATTTTTATGGCCTTGTATTTTACTGCAATCATAACAACCAGCCCTCCCTTAGCTCTTCCTGCTGGGGAAGGTATTGCGTGGGCTGTGTAAGAGCAAAAGCCATTCAGCACTATATCTTCCTTGTACCACGTCTCCTGAAGGCAAATAACACCAAAACCTTTAATATGATTTAGCCACACCTCATCAGTCATTTTGGATCAAATTCCTGCTATATTCCATGAGATTCATTTGAGTGAAACCTTAGTGTGAGCCAGATTGATCAATCCCACTGGTTCGTCAACTACAGTTTGTTCACCTACTGTATCACCCAATTGAGGAACATGACTAGTGATGGACACAATGGTCTCAGTTAGAGTCATTATATGCCCTAGGTTTGCCACTCCCGCTAGTTTGTCTCCCGCAGATTGCTCAACTGCGTAAGGAGACAGGTATGACTCATGACTAGAAGCAGTAGCATTTAGAGTCAAGATATTGTATGGTGAGTCAACTACATATTTATCTCGGCTCTCCCTACTTGAATTTCTTCTAAAAGAGGGGGATTCTAATGATTCCACCGAGCCCCTATTAATATGCTTGTCTAAAAAAATACCTCTCCCTTGTGGATTACAATGCATACCCAATCCGGCTACCGGAACTGACTGACTAAAACATCCAAAAAGTCAGTCAATTTCAGACAGCCCTGAGAGAATGTCAAACCGATTAGGGTGAGCAAATGAGGGAGGATGTATAGGATGATGTCATTTTGATTCCATCCATACTTGCATTTTCCTTGCAATAACACCATGATGTGGGGGATAAAAAAAAACAAAGAGTGAATCTCCATCGAGTAATCAGACCAGTCACTAAAATGTGTTAAGGCAAAACGAGTACACCATGCTTTGCTAAAGTTCAACACAACACAGTCCCCTACCCCATGTTTAATCGTATGAACTAACCAGCTCACTCGCCGAGTCATTATGATTTTTTCTGACCAATTCAATTTCTGCAGCATTTTCTTATGACACCAGTGAGACAATTTTTTGATAAGGCTATGGCAAGTTTCTTGCTGGCCAGGAGCCAGACAGGGGACACCTTTCAGAATCACAGTATACGGTGTAAATTCAGGGGGTAAGTTTAAGACATCTTGTGCACCCCTCAGCGTCTTTAGATTTGAAACCCCGTATGAGGATTTGCCCATGTCTTTCATGATCGATCTTGGCTGGTTCATAATCCCTTGACCCGGGTTTGTCATTATTCCTACGGGAGTTCCCAGTCAGGGTATGGTCTTCTGAAGGGGCTCAGAAACCATAAATTTCCCTTTTACACATGATGGTATACTCAAAGGGGTTGTGCAACTCATTATAACACTAGGGATTACCTCATTTGAGTTTAAGTTTCTAGGACAGGAATCATTATCATTTTCAGATTGTTAGGTTGCCATCTTGGTACCTTGACCGAACAACACTTGGGCAAGGTGGCCTTCGATACAATCTAATCTAGAAAGAATGGGTGTCAGCGCCTCCTGTATAATTCTACTAAATTTATCAATGATGTTATCTGATTCACTTGGTGTAAAACTTTTTTCCCCTCCTGTTCGAGTCTTAGCAATATTTCCAACCAAGTGAGTTTGCTTAGTCCTCTTGACTCTCGGGGAGTGACCTTTTAATTTACTGCCATCCCAGCCAGATCTAGTCATTTTCTTTTCCCTCAGGGAGCATTCTGCGGCCCAGTGGCTTTCATTTCTGGACAGGTAGTTAGCCCAGCTCCTTCATTGGGGATCTGTGTATCATCCTGGCTTGAAATGCTTACAGTTGGAAATAAAGGGGGAGGTGGACTCTGATCCGTTAGGAGTTCCGGGTTAGTTGCTTGAGAAATGGTTGGGACTGCTATAGCCGAGCTAGGAGCTAGTGAGAGTCTTCACTCTGCAATTTCTATTTCTTTAGTTAGTGCCCCAACTGCCTTTTGGAGATATCCTTCCAAAGTTGTATCCAGTGTCTTAGGAGTAGATGTAACTTTTTGTTTTCCCATAGTAAATAAAAAAAGATACGTAGACTATTCAGGCAAAAGGTAGAACAAGAGTATTTTACCCTCTTGTAGCTTTTATGGGACTCGGACCGAATGAGGCAGTTCAAAAACCAAGAAACCAAGAGGGTAGGCCCAGCCTTGTTCAGGTGCAGACGGGCGCAGACAGGTCCGCCCTTGGCCCGGGCTTTGCCCGGACAGGCACGAACACCAGCGCGCACATCCCGATCGGTGGGAGCTGCGAGGTGATTATATGCACCTCTGGGTGCGGCAAACCAGTGACGGCGACTCCTGGTGCTGAGGGTTCTGGGGCTTGCAGTCCCCCTCCTAGATGCAGCTAGTGCTGGTGCTGGCAGCTCCCGTGCTGCGGGTGCCGCGAGGTGATTATACGCGCCTCCGGGTGCAGGAAACCAGTGACTACGCCTCCTGGTGCTGAGATGTCTGGGGCTTGCAGTCCCCCTCCGAGATGCAGCTAGTGCTGGTGCTGGCGGTGCTGGCGGCTCCCATGCTGCGGGAGCCGCAAGGTGATAATACGCGCCTCCGGGCGTGGGAAACCAGTGACGGTGCCTCCTGCTGCTGAGGGCTCTGAGGCTTGCAGTCCCCCTCCTAGATGCAGCGAGTGCTGGTGCTGGCAGTGCTGGCGGCTCCCAAGCTTCTGGATCACATATGCCCAAGAGAAAACAAGCTCCTGGGGCCAATCAGAATACTCTATCCCTCTAACCCAACCATCCGGAGATACAAATGTATTTGAACCTTAATTTCTCACAAACTACTGAACGGATTTACACCAAATCACAAAAGCACAATCTATGAACCAAGGTCTAGCTTCCAGCCAAATTTAGTGTAATTCTGTTGAGCAGTTTCTGTGGTGGTGCTGCCTAAAAAAGTCAATGGGATTGAACAAGGATTCTGCATTTTGGGACTTCCCCTTTTTTCTTGGCCCTCACTTCATGAATCATCCCGAAACTTTCCATGCACAAACTAGGCAAAAAGAGTTTTGTGGAGATTCATCCTAGGAATTTTGAAATTTGTCCAACAGTGTCTCAAATGACATCATTGATGAAATTATTGATGACATCAATAATGGGATTATCCAATGAATGTGGTTGTTTGTTTTATAGCTTAAATATTTACAGGTAACTACCACATTACTGCTCTACCTAATGTGTACAGCTTTTGGTCAGCTAATGGGTTTAAGTGTTTACAAAAAGTATGAACTCCTAATGCTTCATAGGTGTATAGAGGTTTTGAACACATTATAAGCCTTTGCATTGAAGAGTAACTCTGTATGCACGTGACAGTTCTATCTGCAAAAACATTTTCAACACAGCAAAGATTCTACATACTCGATACTGAGTATTGTTAGCAGCCTTGATGTTTTTGACAGAATTGTCTCAGACTGACAAGTTCTGCATAAGATAGAAGACTGTGTGCAGCAGGTACTTATGTACATGAGAGTCATCAGCATCAGATGACGGGCTATCTGTAAAGTTTTCACCACAGTATGAAGGCTGCAGGCAGTAGAAGCCTTAGTACCATCAGACCTTGGATATTTTAAATGATTACTCTCACTTTGGAGATCTTTTGCATAGAGTGAACACTGCTCTTAGTAGGTACTTTTTAATACTCTGTGGTGTATCCTGCAAGAGTTTCACTGTCACCAAACAGTGTGGTACAAAGTAAACTCTCTCCATAGGGTAAGCACTGTTTACTGTACCCAATTTTCTACTCATATTGACTTCATTTATCACTGTAGGGTCGGTGACTGATCGGTTTGATGGAGGTAAAGGCTGTTCGTAGCAGGGCATTAATTGTGTAACAGAAGTTGAGTATCTGGAGGAACTTGGTATTAGCTGAACAGTTGTATACAGATTGAACACAGTGTGTAGTAAAGGCTACCCATCTATCTGTGGTTGATTGTTAATATGAACTCAGCTACCCATGAAGTGTATGGTATAGTGTCAATGTTGACAACATTATGTGGTAGAACACGCACAGCAAGGAATATTTTTCAAAGTGATGCGTTGTTGTGTGCTTCAAGGGTGTCACTCTCTGATCTGTAAGTGTGGCAAAATGTGATAGTGTCAATGTTGCGCATATCACAAGCTTGCTTCACCTAAGGGGGTTACATGTGTGATGACATGAATGATGCTTCATATTATTCTGAGCTTGTATGTACTTATTTTCATACCTCTAATGCCACACTCATTTATAGAGTAATGTGTATAAACACAGCTATAATGATTTCAGTGATGTCATCAATTGTGTCATTTGAGATATCAGTGATATCACAAATGATGTCATAGAACGTCATGAGTGATGTAATATGTGAGGTCATATGCAGTGCATGGAGGGGACACAAATTATGGATGTATGATGATACAACGCGTACCATCACAACGCGGTATGTTACATCACGGTCGTGACAACGCAAGTCATTACATCGACTTGCGTTGGAGGGCGCTGGATTTAGGAATAGTGTGAATTACTATTCCAACTCCAGTCTACGTACAGTAGGGAAGGTGTTGGAATAGTAATTCACCCTATTCCTTAGTCTAGAGCGCCCTACAGTGCAAGTCGGTGTAACGACTTGCGTTGTCACGACCGCGATGTAACCATACCGCGTTGTAATGGTTGCGTGGTAAAGGATGTTTCCCACAAATTATAGTTATATATAAATTTCACTTATAGAGAAACCACTTTACAGACCTCATTTTATTTACTGCCACGAGTGGAAGAGTGGACTAACAATCCTGATCTGCATAACAATTTTACCATGTTCAAATGGGTGAGCATAAACACATTAGCACTGGTCAGCAGTGGCAGAGTCCCAAGGCCAACAAAAACAAATTCCACAAAATTCGGAGAGGTGAAGGCAAACACCCTAATGCAGACAGGTCTTGCAGGGCTCCGCTTTGATGTTTTGATGGGAAAGTCCCTGGCAGTGATGTCAGCTAGTGACAGAGCTGAGGCCCTCAGAGGAGATGTGAGCAGTGACTTCTCGATGACGCCATCATGGATTGTCCCAGAATGCTGTACAGGAGGCCTGGGACAGGGGTGAAGAGAGGAGATATGGTACCCTAGGGTTTGCCGGCGGTGCCTGGCTTCTAGACCCAAAACTTCCTACCCCATTTAAAAATTCTTGCACAAGGAAGAAATAGTGCTTTTAGTTGTTTGATTTGGACACTGGGACTGTGACAGTGGCAGCAACCATTGACAACTGGAATGACAGGTTCCCTGATGACATAACACACTAAAGACTCTGCCTACAGTTGACTTCAGGACCAATGGGTCTCTCCAGGACCAGGGAGGCTGGTCCCCTTACTCCTCTGAGCACTAGCTTGGGGAAAATCTTGACTTCTGTGCCCAAGCTAGAGGAGAGGAGCACCAGTGACAGAGAAAAGCTGGTGCAATGAACAAGTAAAAAAAATATTTGCAGAATGCCCCACCTTGGAGGTGAAGAGGTCTAATGAAACTGCTCCTAGTGGCCATAGCCCAAGATCAACCAAATCGGCCTAATGGAGACCAAGTTATGAGTTTTTAAAGTTTTTGCCCTATTTAAACATTCCTTTTTTTAGCTATGGAGTGCTTAGGCCTCCACCGTGGCTTCCGAGGATTGCCTTTCAGGGCTGGCCAAGCAGATACCTGGTTATTTCCTTTGTGGGGGAGCGGATGTGCTTGTGGCCCCTCCCATGATTGATAATGTCATCCGGTGCCCCCATCTCTCTGGAAGCAGGCGCAATGATTTGAGACAGATTGCCCAGGAAGAAGTTGTGTGTGGGTCCCCTCCCCAGAGTTCCCCAAGACACAGATACCCCATCACCCTGGTTGGTTATTCATTACATAGGGCCCAGGCCCTGACACAACCAAGGAGAGGGGGAGTGCTGTTGCATTCCCTAATGATGGTGGCTTCACCCTTGCTCCCTGTGCCTATGCCTGGGGGGAGCAAGGCAGGCACCACCAAAGGAAGCAATCTGCCCACACTGAGCGGGCAGGCAGAAGACTGCCAGCTCCTTCACTGGCAACTGGCTCTCTCCACTGCCACAATGAATTTATAGGACAGGGGTGCCCGACTGGGCCTGGGCACCCCCCTTGACATACCAGAAGCATAAGGGAAACAAAAAGATGCCGCACAATAGCGAAATTATGCGACTGGAGCCATCTCATTAATATTCGCCACTCCTCAAGGAAGTGCCTTCTCATGCCCTGTGGGGCTTCCTCAATTTGCATATGGCTTCTCCTTTGTGATGCTCCTAAATCAGGCAGGGGCACCACCGTCAATGTTGTGGGTTTTCTAAAAGGCACAGCAGCCCTACCAGTGAATTACAGAAACTGACCCAATGTTTGCAGGGTCAAAGAAATTATGACAACCCCCCCCTCGCCAGATATTCATAATTTTTCATAGCACTCCACAGACTGAGTTTTTGCACAGCCACGTTATGTTTATTTTCACCATTTTATTGAATCTTTTTGTTCACAGTGATTTTTGATCATTGTTGAAATGTTTTATTGACATTAAGGAATGCATTTACTCATGATTAATGACTATAGAAAACATTGTTTAATTTCAGCATGTGGTTTGTTTGTCTTTTAACATGGTGCTAAAGCCAATAGGCTTACCTTATCTGTCGTGATGACCCTTGAAAAAGCCAGTATGCTTGCCTTATTTTAAGTGATAGCCCCTAGATTGTGATGTTCTATCTGGTGTAGGCTGGGGGGGGGGGTGAGTATTATGATTATGGGTGTCATGACCCCTTAGGAGTCAAGTGTAATTTCAGAGTGTCACTAAGGTAATTCTATCTGCCTTATGTATATATTTGTAAACAAATACATAGTATTTAGCAGTGTGTGTAATATATTTGCTTTTCCTTTCCAAGGAAAAAGCACAGCCTGGACAATTATTTATGAAGTGTTTTTATTGCGTGCCACCGAAGGGTGATTACTAGCACACACCACTCCCGCTGAATAGGCATTGGACTGCTCTGTTTGCTGGTCTGAGAGAGTCAAGCGCTACAATGAGGTGCTTAGTTGCCAGTACCGGGAAATTATGGACCTATTACTTGTGCAGGCCTCACATCATGCACAAGTAATAACCCAATTTCCTACAATCACATTCAAGTAACCTGCACCACTAGGTGAAAATTAATTTAGTAAATGCTTACAATTTGCACGTGTGCAGCTTTCCTTTCATTCAGAACAATTTATACTGGGCCTTTTGTGCACAGCGCATTTACCTCTGATGGGAATTGTGATCCAATATTTTTTTCCTTTGGCAATTGACAGTGATTAAAGAGAGCGAATATGTGGCGAGGTATATTGATCTTTGCAAAGAGTGTATATGTCTTTAGCCTACTTGCCACCTCCAAAGGCCGCATTTAAAACAGGAAACGGAAAAACGCTGTAGCTTTAACAAACCCTATTTCTTACTTCACACTCACATTGAAGCCTTAAAAAACACAGTTTAAAAAAAAGAAACAATTATGATTCTTAATCAACAGCAATATTAAATAAAAAAGTAGTCTGTTGCGAGTCATAACAAACAATCATGGAAAATCCAATAGGCCTAATTAAATATTATGAACATTTCCAAAGTGTTGAGCATGAAAATATTCATGGGATTAACTGTCGAAAAAGGCCTGTGTACTTGCTGTAAAATTATATTTATTAAAGGGCTTCGCCATTCAGAGGTGGCAATTACACTTTTCTTAGACCGGTAGTTCAAGATAATTTTGGGGATTGTGCTTTTCTTAAGATGAGTTGCCTAACATATATAATTAATTTCCACCTTTTTTAGGTCGAGCATTCGAGACCTATTTTATATACTTTAGTACATACTTATATGTGTATGTACTTTGTGGGCTCTGGAGATCAGCCCTAGGACTTGTCTACTTCCGCTTAGGGACTTTCTTTTCTGTTCAGCTGCCTCTATTTAACTGTCCTGATAGAAAATGACCAGCAGAGGTCAGTAAAATACCAGAATTGCTTTCTGCTGAGGGACTGTCATCTCTTATTTTTTGGGCAACTGCCTCTATTTAACTTTCTTGATAGAAAACGACCAGCAGAGGTTAGTAAAATACCAGAATCACTTTAGCCTTCTCTAGATTCCAGTCCATAGAAATTGTCTTCCATGAGCACCTGTAGACAATAATATATTTTTTTCAAATCTTGTATTTTCAGTGATATGACCACCGAAGGCCCTGCTTTTATATTAAAAATAGAGCTTTGGACTATACCATTTCCCGCTGAAAGGAAATATTTCTCTCCATGTGTTCCCATACCTGGCGTGTCATGCAGTTTAGTGCTTACTTTCCCTCCATGTTAAAGAACAGTAGATGTTTCAGCACCCAGGCTAATGGGCAGCATAGCTAAATACATATAAGGTCCCAAAGGCGAGACCGATTGCATTGCAAATGCTTGTCTTAAAGGGCCTTTAGTGTGAAGAGTTGTTTATTGCCTGTAAACTGTCTTGTAAAGTAAATTGTTGTATAAAGTACTATTTTTGAACTAAACTGTCTAGTTAAATTTTTACTTAGACTGTAAGCTAGCATAGACAGTTTTGTAGGGAAGGCTGCTTTTTAGGTTTTGCAAATGAAATCTATTAGTTTTACTAAATCTCAAACGGGACTTACTTCACTTTTTATTGGTCCGTTTGCTTGAAAGTTTACTTTCCTCCATTTCTATTGCTTGTAGGCTGTTCTCTCTTCTGTGTTTCTCCTCTCAGTTTCCTGTGGCCTAACTATTCATTCCCATCTGCGATGGTTGTTAGAACTTTTTTTCTTTCTAAACGCATTTAGTGGGCAAGATGTTTCTCCACCCCCTCCTGCTGTTTGTTCTTTTATTTATCAATTTAAGATAGCAGTGTTAGTGCGCTTTACATGCACTCCAGTTGAATTAAGTGATTTGCCCAGAATTACAGAATGTTGAGCCCCCAGAGAAGACTCGAACCATGCTCCCCAGCATCAAGGTCAGCCCTCTTTTGCCTCCCCCATTGATTCTAACTATTAACTTCCTATATCCTATTTATTGTCTCAAGCCCCTCACATTCTTGTTGAGCCTTTTTGCATTAGGCCAGGCGTTCTCATATTTCTCAAATTGTTATGTTAATTTTGCCCTGCTCTCTGTTATTAACCTTCCTTGATCGCCCATTGTTTGAGCTTCGACTCCCTCCTTATTCCTCTAAAAAAGAAACTTCCCCTGAAGTGTTCTTTCCGTGCCCCTGTCACTTTCTTTTCCCCACCCACAAAGCTCCTGAACTTCCAGTCTTTTAAAAAGTACATCCTATTTTTTTTAGAAAGGGCCCTGTTCTGCCTGAATAGCATCAGCAATATCAGCATGTCTGACCACCCCCATCTTTTTTCAATGCTCAGGTCAGATATTCTGAATTCACCCAAAAATAGCAAAGTGAAAATTGTGCAGTACAACAAGCCCTCCCAAGCGGATCTTGCTTGCAGTACTCTAAAGCTGCTCATTTATTTTCTCTTGTTACACATCTTGCCCCTCTCTTTGGTCCATCTTTTACAATGCCCCGCACAATATCCCCACCATTATGTCTTTGACCCCAAAAGTATTTACCTTAAATTAGAATTGCACCAGTTTTCTCACAATTTGTTACTGGTGACAGCCTTCTGTCTATCGAAAACACCACAAAATTGATAACATCTGATTTCCTTGCCACCATGCCACTATGCCACTGCTGTCACTTTGTAAATTCCTTTTAGATAAGGCTAGAGAACCTCTAGCAACTGCCGCATTCTCACTGCCCGAGCCTACGCATTATTATTGGCACTTCTATCCTATGTCGTTCTGCATCTGGTAGTTGGGCCACAGCATCTCTACCACTGGCAAGAAAATATATAATGTTGTCTGACAAAGACCTCAGTGCTTGCACGTTATAATCTGGTAAACTATACATCATGGCAACTGCATCCACTTCAATCCAAAGGAATGTAATGGTCAATGCAAGACATTGTGGCCCATATTTAGGTGCCTGTCACACAACACTGCACAGCACCCAAAGGTGCACTGTGTTGTGTGGCAAATAGAGAGATATTGCACTCTCCCCTCTTCTCCCTAGTGCCGGTGTAGAATTTTGCTGCCAGGCTCCACACAAACACCTTTGTGCCACAGTGCAAAGATGTCTGCGTCTGTCTAGCATAGGTTTTGAAAATGAAGGGTATACTTCTAGCATGCTCAGACTAAATTTTAAACCCTTCCTACTTTGTATGTGTGCTATACAGTGCAGCACCCATGCAAAGTCAGACCAGAAAGGAGAAATTAGAGGATTTCTCCTTTTAACGCCTGCTTTCAAGTGGCGTTAATTTTGGGCGCCAAACCCTGTCTACAATAGTTAGTAGATGTGGTTTTGTGTAAAAAACAATGGGTAGTAGCACAGGAATTCCCATGTACCACCCATGGAACACCCCCTTGATGTGGAATAATGCAAATAACCAATTTCTGTTGGTTTGTGAATCTCAAAAAAAAATTTGTGTTAAAAGAGTAACACAAACCCAATGCAAACCCTTTGTAAACCTGGATATGGGGTTTCTCTTGTACCAGATGCTCCCCCAAGTTAGTTATGACGTGGTTCAGTTCCTCCATTCTTCTTTACTGCTCCATCTGCCTATGAAAATAAAATTAATGAAGTAGTGCAGTACTTGCTCAGACCCTTCTACTGTCTTCACTACTCATTCCAAGAAAGTACTAAACATTTTTAACATTGAAAATACCATGAAGCAACGTTTTGTCCATAAACTCTCTCCTTCGTTTTGAATCCCCAGAAGACAAATCCTCTGGGTGTGCAGGCAGCATTTGAAATACTTACTTTATATTAGTCTTTCCCACATCAGCACCAGATCTGGATTGTTGGACCATGGCAATAGCCGCATCTGTACTGCAATACGATACTAATATAATCAATAAGTGATCTGCCTTCAAGCCACTATAAATGGTGAATCAATATATGTTTGCTTTTGATTTTCTTTGAACTACTCCCGCTATGAGACAATGGGGTCTCTCATTGCGACCTCTCAAAAAGGCCCGGTTATTCAAACCCCTCTTGTTCCTCTTTCATCAGCGTTTCATTCGCTATCAACATATTTTAACTATTTTATATTCTCTTCCCAACCCCTTACTCCTGGACCTCTATATGGTATCCTAAATGTGTATGTTATCCCTTCATGAAGTAAAAGAGCAATATGCTTGTATAGGTATTTTTTCTACCAGTGAACAATTGCACCATATTACCTGGTGTACTCTCGTTTGCTCAACAACTTACTTCCATTCCTCCTGGCTCTGGGACCAGCCTGTCTCCTTCTCCGAGCAGACATTGAACCAATAGGTGTTTCCTGCAACAATTCACCCATTTGTATCAGTATTCTCATGAGATCAGAAACCTGCTCCCTTGTCAGAATTTCAGCATTCTCAAACCTGTCCACTCTTGGTGGGATGACTCAGTAAGGATGCATAGGAAACAGGCAGTTCAGTTGCACTTAGGGAGACCTCATGGCATGGAGGCAAATTCAGGACAGGACTGTAAAAAATGCAGGACAAACGGTCAAAATTCAGTACAAAATTCAGGACAAAGCATCAATTTCAGGACACAAATTCAGGACAAAAGGTCAATTTTACAGACACATCCAAGGAAAGGACATACCTCACAGCTTTATCAGAGCATTTATTTACTGTTTCCTACCTACCGCTAATCACTATGGTCTATTTGTAATAGCTTCTAGGTATGCTACATTACGTCCTTGTTCAATAGTAAATTAATGCCCTTGAGCACGGAGTTAAGGCCATCAAACCTACCCAAATGTATCCAATCCTTCTGGTAGTGAAAGCAGCAGCAAAAGTTGATTATATTTAGAATTTTCTTAAAAACCATGACAAACAGTTTGGAAAACAGTATGGTATGTTCTGCTAGTATGAACAAGTTGAAAAAAACTTCAGGATCACCTCAACCTAAGGAGGACTTTAAACCTAAAAAAAAAAGTAAGGACTCAGAGCAGATAATGTGGGTGCCAGTCTCACACCTAATGTCAGGATGTGAGGTACCCACAACTTGTCTGTAGTCTCACAGTGATAGAGTGTGCATCCGGCATCTATCTCAGAACTGGGAGCCCGGACTGCCAATCAAGGAGAATTTAAGAGGAGGGTAAAATTGAGATCAGATGGGAGATCCACAGCAACAGGTTCAAAGAGTTGTGAATAAGAACTGGATAAATAAAGAAGAACAAGTTCGGATAATTCCTAACCTAAGAAAAGATGGGTTTGGCACAAAGTGTAAGAAAGTATTGTGAACCTGGGTAGTTGTTGTTTTAGAATAGAGTCAAAAAAACACAAGAGAAACTGTCAAGTGGTTGAACAAGCAGAAAGCACCCACCTTGGCAAACTCTTGTAGTGCAATGATCCACTGGTTGTGCTTGTAAAGGGTGAGAGGTAGTCAGACCCCTTGTCAAGTTGTGCTGGCCAATTGCCCATTCTGTCCATGTCTTAAAATAATTTTGCAGTCGAGCCAAGGCCAAATCAGTGAATTGTCTCCTTCATAAGTACTAAAGTACAAGTAGACTCTTCAAAATATTTGGAATTAAAATTACACAAACAAAATGTAAGAACATGATAAAGATTTTAAAATGTAAGAAGTGTTTCTTTAACATATGATAGTATTTCGCCCTTTATATACAATTAGACCCAAGATTGAACTCACAATCACTAACTTTTTGATACCCTGGGATTAATATATACCATTCCCCACTGATTTGCTGGATGGATATCCAGGCACAGCGACACGGTCCCCCCAAGCCCAGCATGCTTTTTGGTCTACTCTTCTGCTTTCAGCAATGGGTCACGTGGCACTAGTGATGATGGTGGTGCTACCCCGGTTATTGTATTATTTTGCAAATCTTCCCCTGCTTATCCCTCATTGCTTCTTCAGACACATCCCATGTCTGATTTGGGGGCCGTGGTACCACTGGGTAGCTCTTTCCACTCTAAAGCTACCCATGACTGCAAGTGGATTAGCCTTTCTGGACTTGGAACACTATTATTTAGCTGCAGAGCTCCAATGGGTGGCTTGCTGGCTGGCTGGCTGCACCCTAAATGAGATGGGTTTACTCCTGTAAGGAGGGCTTGCTTCACTACTCATTGTTTCCTACTGACCATTCTAACAAACACAACCTGGGTTTGTCCCACACAGCTTTCTCTTGCCTTATTAGAGCCCGTAAACTAACTAACATGAAGAAACCCTGCGGTCCTGCTCTACCTTAGCCAGGCCTCCCCACTCACGCAGGATGGCTACGCTCAGGGAAACTCAGTGACATGGTGCAGGCCTCTAAAAATTGGGGGATTTGTTTGTTGTTGATGGCACGCTACTAGATTTCCAAACATTTATGGCAGACTACAATGTTCACCCAGGTCAACTCTTTACTTATAAACACCTTAAACAATCATTATAACCCTATTTCATGTACGCCACCTGACACCAACCCTACATGAGATTTGCCAGACGCGATCTACTCCATTGTACGGGCGACAAACTGTTAAGGTGGGTGTACAGAGCTTTCCTGCAACATGGAGACCACTCTAGGGCTTCTCTCTCTATTACCTGGGAGACTGACATGGACTATCCATATAAAGTATCCTGTGGCTGCGATTATAAGCATATTCAGTTTAATATTCTGAACTCTATCCCTATCTTACACTTACCTGAATTAACAAAATGTATCTGGGAGACACAGCTCCATATCCTTGCTGAAAGCAATTAGATACTGATTTGCTTCAAATGCTTTGATCTTGCCCCATTCTCCTTTCATACTCACTCAAAGGAGTTCTTAAGGTGCTGTTGACCATGATGGGCCATATACTAACGAATTCCCCAGAAGTGGTCCTGTTGGGCATATTCCCCCGCCGTAAGTTCGACAAACCCTCCACCAAGTTCCTTGAGCTATCTCTTCTTCTAGCAAAACACACTTTCACACTGCACTGGAAGGACTCACTCCCTCAGACTGTGGTAAGTTGGATCAAATCTCGCTCTCTTAGTTTCGATTTGACAGCACCCTGATACAAAGAGAGGAATGATCAGTTAGGAGAAAATGTTTTAGTGCACAGACATAGGATATTTTAGTGGAGGGCTCTAAAGACTGCACCAAGGATGGTACTCTCGCCCCCTTCAAACCAATCCTAGCACATACATTCTTGGTTTCCATGTACTAGTTATTCTTGCACCATCTAGGCAACTATACAAGGCAGTGGTCTAAGGGCGCCTATCTCTGGCACGCTGTCATGATTCCCCCACTGAATTCACTTTCTTCTAAGTACCACAGGGTTCATTGCTCTGCTTCCCTATGCTGATATGTAAGGCAGCAGCAACGGGGCAGGGGGTTGTGGAGGGACAGTCTATTTTGGGTCAGTTTGTTACACAGAATTGTTTTTAAACAGTGTGCTAACTGTGCATAAATGTATGTAGATCAGCACTGTTCCTCTGTAAATGTATGATGGAATACATGCTACATACTTGGCTATTGTCCTGAACCTCTTTTGGCATAAAACAATAAAGTCTTTAAAAAACATATGATAGTGTTTCAACTTAGTACATTAGATCACAACGTTGCATTGACATTTATATGAAGTAAAGGTTTTGAAACAAACTTTAAAACGTTAATTAACCCACCATCTAGACAACACTATGAGTGAACAACGTGAATCAATTGTCTGGTTTCCCTTACATCATGGCTAATATTATGAATGGTGGAACAGTACAAGCTAATAAAACATACAAGTGATTTTTTTGTACACAGTTCATTTTAAACTAAATTACTTGAAAGTGCTCTCAAATGTCACTTTCAAGTAAAACAGACACATGAAGTAAATTGATGTGAATTAGATCACACAATTTGGTCATGCAGGAAGTCCGAGATTTAAACCCAGGCTTTCTGGTTACACACAGTGCAATTAAGCCACACTGTGTTAAATAAATAAAAATCACAGATTAATCTGGCACAATATCAAAAAAAAGAAAACGTTTTATAATCACTAACATTTTTAGACATGACATAGCTATTCAATGCAGTGGTCGAAGTGCATTACAAAATGTATGGATACTGCAGTGGGGACAGCTTGGAGGCGGATTTAAAGGTGAAACTAAAAAGAATAAAATATTCTGTAACCATTTTGTTGATCTTTCACCATCAATTAGCTATATTTAAAATAACACACACCTTAAATAAAAAAACATTTGCAATGCAATCGGTCTTGCCTTTGAGACCGTATATGTACTTAGCCATTTTGTTGATCTTTCACCATCAAGTAACTATATATAAAATAACACACACCTTAAATAAACAAACATTTGCAATGCAATCGGTCTTGCCTTTGAGACCGTATATGTACTTAGCCATGCAGCACATTAGCCTGGGTGCTGAAACATCTACAGTTCTTTAACATGGAGGAAAAGTAAGCACCACACTGCGGAACATGCCAGGTATGGGAACACATGGCGAGAAATACTGCCTATCAGCGATAAATTGTTTTGTCCAAAGCTCAATTTTTAAATTAAAATAGGCCCCTCGCTGGTCATATCACTGAAAATACAAGATAAAAAAAAAAATACTATTGATTGCGGGTGCTCGTTGAATACAAGTTTAGATGACCTGGAATCTAGGGAATGCTAAAGTTATTCTGGTATTTTACTGACCTCTGCTGGTCATTTTCTATCAAGAAAGTTAAATAGAGGCAGTAGCCAGAAAAAAAGAAAGTCCCTAAGTAGAAAGCAATTCTGGTATTCTGCTGACCTCTACAGGTCATTTCCTATCAAGACAGTTAATTAGAGGTAGTTGAACAAGCAGAAAGCAATTCAGGTATTTTACTGATCTCTACTGGTCGTTTTCTATGAAGACAGTTAAATAGAGGCAGTTGAACAGAAAAAAAGTCCCTAAGCAAAGGCGGAAGCAGACAAGTCCTAGGGATGAACTCCAGATCCCACAAAGTACTTACAACAGATCTTCCAGCCTGCGCAAGCGCTGTCTCGGCTCGACCTCAAAATGATTGAAAGTTAAACAAATCAGTGGAAATTCACTATTTCATGTTTGAAACCTTTATTGGTTAATGCTATCACTACAGATGTCTTTGTGTGCAATCAGAGGCTCATAGAATTGAATCTTGTTTGGTGCACTAAGGAACATGACTTGTGTATTTTTAGTGCTACAAGGTCCCTGAAAGCACTTTGAGTATGTAAGTCATTTTTTTAAACATGAATTACACACAGAATAATATAGGCTGCCACAAAATATACCTATACATTTAGGTTAAAGTTAAAAAGTCAGGCATGCAATGGCATGGCTTAGAGGGTGAGCCCCCCCCCTCCAAAACATGAAACCCTTGGGACCCCTCACATCATGGGGGATGCAAGGTTTCTGTTATGCCCATGGATGGGTGGTCACCCTAGTTGCACTGTACACCACTGGAATATGCTGCATTGGCATCATCAGCTGCAGTAAAAGCTTGCAGTCTATTTTGCTACATGATTTTGATGGATTTACTCCCCTTCTAGCTCAAAATACTTCATCATGTCTCATTCAAGGAAGACCTCAAAAACTGATTTGTGCTGTTCTAATCTCATCTATTGCTCTTCCCTCTTCTCTTCCTGTATGTGGGACAGCACTTATGACCTTCTCCTGTCTCCGATGTAATGACGCTATTCTGATGTCAGTAGTGGCTCTTATGCCAATGGGACCACTCTTCCTTTAGCTCTGCTATTTCTCGTGGTGGCATGTGTACTCCTACTTGTAAATGCTGCCAATATGGAAGTCTGTGACCCTTCTGATCTTGGGACCCCTCTTTCACTCTGTCCAAATGCTTGGTCAGTTCTTCTCCTCTCACGGGGTGGTCCAGCTCCTCCCCAAATTCATGGGCATCCGACGTTCCATTAATAATTTTGGGAATGCCAAGGGTGCCATCCCTTTGGGCCATCCTCCTAAAGCTGGCACTGTTGAGGTCCTATTCTGATAACGCAGCCGTCTCCAGGCCACCTTTAGCACTCTCATGGCAGCCTCGACTTCCTAATCTAGCAGAATGCCAGTTGTGCCTTCCATTTTTAATTCTGCTGAGGAGATTGATGAAAATCCCTCTGCTCACTTGCAAATAGAAAGGTCCCATGCAATTGTGTCCTTTGCTGGATATCTCAGTGTTATTGTGCTGGTCCATCCCCCTTATGCAAGCCCGCTTTTTCTGCATGCTAGACATTACAAGCTACAAAACAGAATATTTATATAAAGTTCTCATACAGAGACTGCATGATAAACAATTTTTGCTCCTAGTTCTGCTCAATCGAACCCTCCAGTTGTCTTCTGATAGAACACTCACAGGCATATTATGTAAACTCCTGCTCAGCATGATAGCTCTTATATAACACCATATACTGCAACCAATATATCTCCCTCAACAGAAAATGAGCATTTGCAAAGCCAATAGATCTTGGCAATACCCAAGCTATTGGACTTTTAAATATGAATGTCTGTTATCCATGCCGTCTAACTGCACATCTGCATTTCAGCATGGCTGAAAGTCACTGCAAGACCAGAATCCCAGGCTGTTGAGCTTACACAGAGTCTCTACTTCCCACATGTTGAGTTTATTTTCCTGCCCCTCCTAATTCAAAAAGCATGTGGTCCATGATGGCTGTATAATAGTGATTTATTTCAGTGACTTTCAGCCATGCTGAAAGCAGGTGTGCTGCTAGACAGCATGGCTAAAAGACATTCATGCTGAAGGCCAATATCTCAGGCATTCCCAGGATCTATTGGCTTGCCAATGCCTATTCAGTGTTGATGGAGTCTTGCTGAACAAATGTGGATGTGATAGGGAGAAACAGTTGAGAAACTTGGAAGTGAAGCAAAGATGTCTCGTAATGGCCAGATCTGCTGACAGGAGACCTGGGGATCCAGGCTCAAATCTCGGGATCAGGTGAACTGTTTGTAATTCCAGGCAAATCACATACGCTTCTCCCTGTATACAACAATGAATGTGTCATTGTGTAATGTAACTGGTGTGCACTTAAAGTGCTCCAATACCATTGGTTGGTGTTAGCGCCAAACAATATAATAATAAAAGCAGCAGTGACTCAGGAGGTAGTGGGGGGATGGGTCAAGCAGGGAAGCATGAGGGGGTGGGAGATGGGCAAGCAACGATTGCAGAGGGTGGGAGGAAGCAACAATGAAAGGAGAAAAAATACCTTAATAGAAGCAGGATCAGCAACAAAAATGAATGTGTCATTGTGGAATGTAACCGGTGAGCACTTAAATCGCTCCAGTACTATTGGCTCATGTTCATGCTATGACAAGACGGATGATAGAACAGATGCTCCAATAACATCGGATTATGCAAAAATAATAAACAAGTGCTGTTCATGTGTTAACAATTTTTAAGAAATGCTTTTGTTTTTGTGCACATGCATGCATCTTAGCGGTATATGTGTACAAGGGAGACTAAGGAAAGAAGGAGGAGGAAACAAGTGCTACAATATCATCGAATCATACAATTCTTTTTTTTTCATAAAGCAGCTGCGATGAGGGAGGTGGTGGGGGATGAGTCAAGTAGGGAAGCAGGAAGGAATGGGGAGATGGGCAAGCAATGACAGGAGAGAGTGGGAGTAAGCAACAATGAAGGGTTAAAAAAATACCTTAATTGAATGTAACTGGTGAGCACTTAAAGTGCTCCAATGCCGCAAGCTCGTGTTCACGCTATGTCAAGACAGAGAATGCAGCCAACGCTCCAATACCATTGGATTATGCAAACATAAAAAAGAAACATGCTGTTCATTTTTTAACAACTTTTTAAGAAATGCATTTGTTTCTGTACATGCGCATGCACTTTAGTGATATGTTTATGTGTACAAGGGAGTCGGCATGAAAACACAACTACTCCTATGGAGTGCTTGAAAGCAGCAAAAAAAATAGATGCATGAACTGGGAGCAGTGTAAAGGACATATACTTGATCCATAAGCTATGGGAGGGCCAAACACAAGAAGAGGGCATGACACCCAAAAGGCCATGATGAACGACATCAAAGAAAATGAGATTGATGCTGAAGTTTACCAAAGGTAGGAGATGGTCAGCCTATCAGCCCACCGATAGAACACAACACATCTCTTTGAGACAGCACGTCTGCTGTCTAGCTGAGACCTAAAAACAATAGAATTCTCACAGACAAACCTGACTGACTTTGCCAACACATGTTGTGTTTAGAAATAGGGAGATTAAATGACTTATACGTAATCACAATATGTGGAACGGAGTCCGAGTCTAGGGGAATGATATGGCGTTCTTTCTGGAGAGGATGTGGTGCAAGAGCCAGAGCTGCCGACTCCGGACCTGGGAAACTGGGTTTGAATTTTGGTGTCGGCTTAACATCCTTGATTTTGGGCAAATCACTTGATCTTGCCATTCCTACAAAAATAAAAGTGTCCTTGTGCAAAGTAGCTGGTGCTAATGTAAAGCTCTCCAATACCTTCGGGTGGTGTTGGCGTTATATAAAACTGCACAAAAGAAATAACTGGTGCTAATGTAAATCACTTCAATACCTTTGGGTGATGTTAGCCCTCTATAAAATGCACAAAAAATCCAAACTGGTGCTTATGTAAAGCACTCCAGTACCTTCAGGTGGTGTTGGCGCTACATAAAACTGCACAAAAACAATGGGAAAAACAGGGTAGTTGGAGGAGGGGATTTGTGCTATGAAGTTAAGCAGGGGCAAGCAGCGATGGGAGGAAACAGAATGGGCAAACAACAGCAAATGTGAGCAGCCACAGGGAGATTAAATAATTTGCCCGTTATCACAAAGCGTGGAAGTGAGGCCAAAGCTAGGGATATGATATAGTGCCCTTTCGGGAGAAAATGTTGCATAAGGGCCTGAGCTGCCGACTTTGGAGCTGAGAAACTGGGTTTGAGTTTTGGCATCGGTTTAACATCCTTGATTCTGGGCAAATCACTGAGGGCCTGATTTAGATCTTGTTGGATGGGATAATTCATCACAACCGTGACGGATATCCTGTCTGCCATATTACAAGTACATTATATCCTATGGCACTTGTAATATGGTGGACAGGATATCCCTCTCGTTTGTGGTGGAGTATCCCATCTGTCAAGTAATAAATCAGGCCTTTAATTTCCCTGTGTCTACTAAAATGAATGCGTCCGTGTGTAAAGTAAATTGTGCCAATGTAAAGCACTCCTATACCTTTAGGTGGTGTTTGGCACTATATGAAACTGCACACAAAAAGTAACTGGTGTTTATAAAAAGTGCTGCATACCTTCAGGTGATGATGACACTACATAAAACTGCACAGAAAACAAATGTGTAAAGAAGAGTCGGGGGAGGAAGGAATCTGACTGATTGATGGGCAACCTACAGCAAAAGCAGGCTGCCACAGGGAGGTTAAGTGATTTGGAAAAGTTTACGGTGTTCTCATGAAAAGCAACTGGAGTTAATGTAAAGCACTCCAATTCCTTTGGATGGTGTTGGAGGTATATCAAACTGCACAGAAAAGTAATTAATGCTAATGTAAAGTAGGCCTGGGCGTAGTTCGCGAAGTAGCACTTCGCGAAGCTACGCAAAGTGAAGTTCGCACTACGCGAGCTACGCGTAGCACTTCGCGAACTGCGTAGTACCTTGTTCGCACTGTGCCAGATGTCGTTTTCAATGATTGCACAGTGCGGACAAGCAACCGGCACTGTGCAATCATTGAAAATGGCATCTTGCACAGTGCGAGCTGTAGTTTTCTGCTGCTCGAGTAGATTTTTACTCGAGCTTCAGCTTTCTCAACGCAAACTGGTAGTTTCTCATCGCGAGCGGTCGCAAGCATACGCGACCACTCGCAATGAGAAACCTGACCTCCTCGCGTTGGGAATCTCGCCGGGAGGTTTATTTTCCATGCTCGCGATCGCCAACTTGCAGTTGCTGATCGCGAACAAGGAAAAAGTCTCGCCGGGATGTCATTTTGCTTGCTCGCGGTCGCCAACTTGACGTTGAGGACCGCGAGCAAGCAAAAAATGACCGCAGCACTACGCAACACTACGCTACACATGTTTGCACTGTGCTACGTGCAGTTCGCATAGTGCGAAGTAGCGCGAACTTCGCAAACTACGCGAGCGTAGCGTAGTGCTTTGCCCAGGCTTAATGTAAAGGACTCCAAAACCTTTGGTTTTTATAAAACTGCACAAAAAAAATGTAAAAAGCATGACCGGGAGAGGTGTGGATCCGTGCAGCAGTTAAGTAGGGCAAGAAGTGATGGGCGGGAGGTGGAAGGACAACTAACAGTAAATGTGGGCTAGGGAGACAATATGGTGTCCTCTTTGGAGAGGATGTGGTGTAAGAGCCACAGTTGCCGACTATGGAGCGGGGAAACCGGGTTCGAGCTTCGGCGTCAGCCTAATATTAGTGATTCTGGACAAATCACTTAATATTCCTGTGCCTACCAAAATAAATGTGTTCTTGTGTAAAGGACCTGGTGCCAATGTAAAGTGCTCCAATAACTCAAGGGGCTGTTGGCACAATATAAAACTGCACAAAACAAGTAACTGGTGCTAATGTAAAGAGCTCCACTACCTTTAAGTGGGGTTGGCACTGTATAAAACTGCACACAAAAAACAGAAAGAATCACAGTGTTAGACAGGTTTACAGTAGTGAACATGAGAAAGTACATTTCATTTGCAACCACATTAAAAGGACTACTTTTGCCATATACACTGAGGGGCAGGCAGCCTTTGATGATATCAAGCTTAGCCTTTGAAGAGAATTTAAGTTAAGCAACAGTGGCGCACAGAATGACTTCACCCATGAATTTGAAAAAAGTAAGAAAGAGTACTGACAGGAGAAATTTGTAGAAACAGAGTTCCACCCGATGAAATGAGAAGCAACAAGGTTAGACACGAACAGCTCAATCTGCACAGGTGAAATGTGGCTTTGCAATTACAACAGAAGACAGAGGTACTCTGGCATGCCCTGTGATAACGTATACCTGATTCACTTGAGGTCTGGTTTTCCAGCTATAAACATCATTGTCGAGTGACCACATATGGTGTAAAACACACACACACATATAGTACCCACATGCACAGAAAATAAACAGAGACTACATGTGTGCCAAGTAATAGCAGCCATGCGCACATGCTCCAATCAGCATGTCAGCTATACACTAACAGGACATTAAAAGGCACAACACCACCACTCAATAGAAAGAAACAGACTACATTGGGGGTTTAAAGCAGTGACAGGGTCAGGGGAGGGGGCGATCTATGGAGGGGGTAAGAAGGTGAGGTGCACAAGAGCAAGCAGAGATGGGAGGGAGGAGGTCAGGAAACGGGAAGTGCAACGTATAGAAAAGCAGTGACGGGAGAGGGTGAACTGCGGATGGGGCATGAGGATGGGTGGAAGGAGACGGAGCTGGTAAAAGCTCAGTGTGGAGTGCTGAAAAAGAAAAAAAAAGTAGGTCCTAAAATGGTCATAAAAATGGGACCACAGGATATTTACAAGTACTTGGTCTCTGCTTTGGGGGGCGGGCTAAAAACAAGAGGCATAACCATGCATGCCAGTGACAAATGGTGGCAAAGAACATGAAACATACAATGGAGCATGCAAATTGGAAGCCTGTGGGTGGGCTGCTACCCACAGATTAAACACGTATCTTCAAGACAGTTCATACGTTCTCTAGCTGAAGCCTAAAAACACACTGCATCCCACATAGATATCACGAGGATCCCAAATGACATAAAGACTCGTGCAGTGCATTCACTAAGAATCATAATACTGACCTCTACACACAAATTCATCACTGCAACACACAATACAGGTAATACTTTATGCACAACAACCTTCACAAAACAATACTCAACAATAAGCAGTCCAAATCTGCAGGCGCAATAACAATAGTGAAAAATCTGCTAGTATCTGTGAAAAAGCTTTCAAAATGTATGTGAGAAATCTGCACAATTAACAGTACAAAATGCACATTCCAATTCCAATATCTCAATTGTATATAAAAAAAAAACTAAACACATTTAATTGCACTCACTTTTTATTTCCTGACCTACATTGCTGAATATTTAGACAATGAAATAACTGAATCTGGCACAGCCTTCCTCTGTCCCCCAACCACGCTTTGCAACTTCTCTATATGTCCCACCTCCCATACTCCCTTCATTGTGTTTTCATTGACTTCATGACTGTGATATACCAATAAATAGGAACATCTAAAAGCACAGCATAATATGTAATAACAGCAGGTTTTCAAATTAATAACACTACTGATAGTTGTCTCTTTCATAGGTCCTCATTACGAACGAGCTGGTTCATTGCATTATATGCA
Organism: Triturus cristatus; assembly: GCF_964204655.1. Classification (NCBI taxonomy): domain Eukaryota; kingdom Metazoa; phylum Chordata; class Amphibia; order Caudata; family Salamandridae; genus Triturus; species Triturus cristatus. Next base: position 655,640,344 of record NC_140592.1, on the reverse strand, counting down.
GTAATTCCTGTTACCGCCTGTATCACAATTATGGATTTTACGATATTGGTATGTTAAACCACCAACATTTACCATGGAAAAATGCCCTGTATTTAGGGCAGCATGCAGATTCTGGTGCATTATGCACCAATATCTACATGCTATTCTTTAAAATGTTTTAATTGGGTGGTATTCATTGAATCCAATAAATTATGTTTCAGCGGTGTCAGATTTATCAGGTCATACACCACCATTTACAATGCTGTTCATAAGGAGGGCTTGAAAGTTTACACTAAAATTTAATTTTCTTTACAATCGATACTAGTTATATGGGGGCAAATTTACAAAAAAATGATGGAGCGCGGCGTTAGCCTTCTTGGCTTAACGCCGCGCTCCGCCACTTCTGAAATGCAGGGCTGCACCGTATTTGCAACAATACGGTGCAGCCCTGCACTTCCCCCTGTGTTGGTGTTAATTTCAGCTGCCTAGTGCCAAGTCAGGCACCCTGGCACCATAGTGCAAGGATGCTTTTACTGTGAGGAATGATTGTTTATGTGCAGGAAGGTGTCCCTTCCTGCACATAAACAATCTTAAATGCAAATTTGTAACTTCTATGTGTGCTGCACTGTGCAGCAAACATAGAGTTGCAACTCTTCATTGTTAAAATTATTGTTTCTGCGCAAGAAGGGACACCTTCCTGCACATAAACAATCATGCATGGCGTTTTGCTGTTTCTATGTGTGCTGCACAATGCAGCACACATAGAAACAGCAAAAACGAGGAGAAATAAAGCATTTCTCATCATTTCGCCATGTTAAGACCAAGTTTTTTTTGGTCTTAATTTTGGTGCTGCCTAATATTTATGCCACCCTTATAAATAGGGGGCAGTGTCAAAATCAATTGGTATTGTGGCGGAACGCCCACCGCAACACCCATTGCCCACCCCTTTCATGTTAAGTATAGCGTTAAAGGGTGCCTTATTTACAAGGCAGCATTAAGCCACGTTAAGTGCAAATAAAGTGAAACCTGTATCGCCTCAGGAATGTCTTTAAAAGTGATGTTCCTGTAGCGATAGGGGCTTGTAAATATGCCCCATTGTTTTCAACTACTTTCTGGATGGAGCTTTCCCCCCTCCAGCTCACTGCAAGTTGTATAGAACTTTATTTATGGGCACCAATTTCTCTGTTTGATAATATCAATAAACATATTGAGCACTCATCTCCTCTGTGAAATGACAGGGACTTTCATCTTTAAGCACATCACTAAATCAGGACCCATGGTCTTAAAAGGTGCAGTGCCGTGAGACAAAAGATAAAGCGATCCATAAGAGCTCAAAAAAGGTGACTCAAAGCACCTTAGCTTCTATTTTAATTTTTCATCCCCAGAGTAGGGTCAGCTACTGATGGATGGCCTGGTGGGTGTCCTTTAGCAAATCGATCTTTGGACTGTCTGCGAGGAAAAAGTCCAAAACAAATCGTTTAAAGTTGACTGATGTCCCTTCATACTCCAACAGGACACCAAGCATATGCAGGATGGCAATGTGAGCATTGGATTCCAGGTAAGTAAATATAAATATACGTTATTTCGGTCAAAGATCATACAAGCAGTTAAAATACACCAGTCACAAAAATTCTTCATAAAACCCAATTAATTTACACGATTGACGTTAATATTGCACAGAAAATATAGAGTCACTTGGAGCACCACGAGCAGCATGAGGCCTCTCCTGGGCCGCCTTAGCTCCCAGCTTTACGGTCTCCTATTGCCCATAACAATAAAGGAACATAAATGGCAACCACGATTTCTTAGGTCGATCAAATAGAATCAAAATGCCGATGAATAACAGCTAAAATGAGGGCAATTAAATTCCGTCAATAAAAAAGCCCTAAAATGAGTGCAATTAAATTCCGTCTTCAAAAAAGCCCTACAAGAGTGTGCAAAATGCGACATAATAATATTATGGATCCATGGTAACATTTCTGTTGCAGAACCTCAAACCTTGACATACCTTTCGCTATAGTGGGAGGCCCACGCGAGTCCCAATCCCTCCCATTGCAAGTAGAATCTACTCAGACAAAAGGCCGTTACCCCTCGTAGCTGAGCCACTGGCGTAACGAAAGTTGAGGGGGCCCCCCTTCAAGGTACATGAAGGGGCCCCCACTGCGTATTTAATATGGAGCTCTCAGGCCTGAGTACAGTGCTGAGGGGGCCCCCTGAAACTCCCCCCCCCCCCCGCAACGCGGGGGCCTGCGTTACGCCCCTGAGCTGAGCTAACCATTAGGCCTGGGCTAAAATTTCGTTCCGTTCGCGGAAATTGCGATAATTTGACATTTTCGCGTTCCGCGGAAAGCGCGAAAATGTCAAAATTTCCACATTCCGCAGCTTGGCGATAATTTGTTTCTTGCTCGCGCTGTAAAATAATACATTCTCGCGCGCAATCGCCTTACCTGAATCCTTGCGTTCGCCGACAAGTTTTCTTGATCCGGTCGCGTTCTCCATGAGATGTTGTATTGTTTTTAGCCATTTGCGCTGTCTCGCGACAGTTCGCGCCCGCAGTGACGTCATGCGTCGCGCGATCACGTCTTTCTTCTCGCGATCATGCACTGCGATACAACTGAAAACAAGATGGCCGCGCCCGCGAGCAACCACATGGGTAAGTTAGCGAGCCGCAACCATGCAGAAAATCTCGCGAACATGCGGGAAAAAAACTTCCGCATCTTTGCGATATTTCCGCGTGTTTGCGATAATTTTTAACATTTTTGCGATAATTTGCGAAAGTGGATTTCGCAAATTCCGCCCACCCCTACTAACGATTTTGAAGGGCAGGAGACATATGCCGTAATCCCAGGCTAAGGCAGCAGGGTTTCACCCCTTTTGATCTGGCACGTGCATACAATGGGCAGCTGAACAGAACATGCTCAATGGTTTCCACCTGATCAGCGCATAGGGTACAATATTTACTGTCAGGGTGCCCCTTATTCCAATTATAGGTGTAGCTATTTAAAGACAACTTGCCAACCCTGAACGTACTCACTAGCTATAACTCAAACATCGGAGGAGGCTTTTTAACCAAAAATCTGTCAGAAAGGCTATCAATTTTGGAATTCCACACATGGCTGCTATATGCTTCCAAAACATTTTCTTCACTAATCCGCTGACTAATTAATGAAAGAAAGGTTAGTCCACATGACATCCAACCCCAAAGTGTAGAGCCTTTTTTGTGTGGGACAGCCATGGAAGAATCAGGTAGTTATCCAATCGAGCAAGTTCCTGGAGACCTAGGGGCAGATCTACGAGAAAGTGCCGCAGCGCCGCACTGCAAGCTCTTTGGCTGCGCCACGCTTTGGCACTTTCAGAGCACAGGAATGCGACATATCTACAATGATGTGCTCTCCCCTGCATTGGCGCACAAACAGCTGCCATGCGCCGGCGCAGGCACCCTTGCACCATCATGCAAGGATGCCTGCGCCATGGGAAGATTGTTTTTGTGCAGGAAGGTGTCCCTTCCTGCACAAAAACAATCACTGTAGGCAATCTCCTCTTTCAATGTGTGCTGTAGAATGCAGCACTCATTGAAAGAGCAAAAAACAAGGAGAAATGAAAACATTTCTCCTCGTTGCACCTGGCTACGGGTGGCGTAGCAAACTGACGCATTTCCAGGTTTATGATTTCTCGTAAATCTGGAAATGTGTCTGGTTCCATGGGTGTTGCGTGAAAACACCCACAGCAACTCCCATGGAACGCCCCTTTCAGGCAAAGTGCTGCAGGTAAAGGGGCCATATTTACAAGGACAGGAAAAGCCTTTTCCTGTCCTTGTAAATATGGGGCACAGAAATGCACTGCCAGTGCGTCAGAAAAAGTGACGTACTAGCAGCGCAAGGGGCTTGTAAATCTGCCTCCTAGTCTGTAAAATGGTTTTCTCTGGCTGTGAGTAAAACTAGTGGAGCCTTGTACAATGCAGCCGACTGAACAACCGCCTTTTGCATTACCCCCTCATGGGTCCTCCCCGTCCCAGTCCTTACTACGTGAGGCAGTCCTGCCTCCACCCAGCCAATCACAGCGCCAGTATTTCCATACTACATAAGCCCCGCCCACCTACCGCCATGCCTGCTGCTGGTGCTCCCGGTTCCGGTCCCTGGATCCAGTTTCCTTTGGTGGCGGTTCCGTGAGTTTTTCTTGTGTTTCTTTGATGTGTATTGTGCTGTTTCTTTCTTGATACATGGCACGGCCGCTCTGGTTTTCCGGTCAGCCGCGCTCCTGTTCTGGGGTCAGGTATGCCCCCCGCTCATGTGCTGGGCTGGGGAGTTTTAGTGGTGTCCTGGCCTCGGGTCGTTCCGGCGCTGCAGCGTCCGGCCCCCGAGGCCATTCTCTTTTTGATCTGTGGCTGTGGGTGGAGACTTCAGGGCTGCCCTCCTTTTCTTTGTAAATCCGGTCTCACGTTGCGTGACTCGTGATTGAGGGCGGTATTTATTGGAGGTTGCAGGGCACTTCCTTTGTTGTGGTGATTTCCTGTTTGGTTACTTCTGGGTTTTCTCACTATGAGTGAAGGCGCTTCTTTTCCTGTGCAGGCTAAGACCTTTTTCCAAGCAGCATAATGTTCAGGATCTGCAGGAGGACGACTTATTGCAGATTTCTAGGGCTGAATTGAAGGACTTGATTAATTCTGCAGTCCTGTCTGCGATGCTGGAACCTGCGGCAAAGCGGGCCAAGGATGATGAGGAAGACAAGGACAATTCCCCTAAGGGAAAGTACGTCCAGGGTAAGGTTTTTTCTGACATGCTGGTCCATATTCGAGACGTGCTTGGGTTTGACCCTAAATCTCTGACTGAGGAGGGATTTTACGCACAGTATAGCTCCTCTGTGGTGGATATCCTCCCCTTCCATGATGTCCTGAAGGATATCCTCACAAAAGAGTGGCTTGAGGTGGATGAGCAGGGTATTCTGCGATTCCTGGGGAAGTGGTATCGCCTGGCTGACTTTGATTCCCAGTTTCCTGCGATTCCACAGGTTAATTCTCTTTTGTCCTCTATGGCTTCCGCCTCTTCTTCCTCTTTGTCCTCGTAGGAGGCTTCCCTGTCTGATCCAGTGGAGCGTAAGGTGGAGTCTGCTCTCAAACGTTCTTACGCCGCTTCTCACTTTGGGGTGCATGCTAGCACTTGTGCTGCCTATGCTTCGCAGGTCTTGACTGTTTTCAGGATCAGGGGGACCCTACTCCTGTGTTGGCTCAAATGGAGGTCTTGGCACAATTCCTCTCAGATGTCACTTTTGATTCCTTGTGGGTTTTTTCCTCGGCTCCTGGGGCAGCGGTGGCTGGGAGGAGGTCTCTGTGGACAAAACCTTGGGGTCTTGAGGCTGCTCAGAAGGCCTTGGTCCATAAACTGCCTTTTGAGGGTCCCCGTCCTTTTGGGGATGATTTGAATATGATGGTGCAGCGTTCTGCGGAGGAAAATACATTTTTGAAGCCTTTTCAGCCTGCTCCTAAGAAAAGGTCTTTCTTCCAAAAACAGGGCTTTCAAGGGGTTTGTCCTCCCAGCCCTTTCGTGGTCAGGCCCGTGGTCGGGGGAGGGGGGGCGCGTTCCATTATAAGTCCCGGCCTCAGCAACAGCAGCAACAGCCTCCCTCTGGTGCAGGGCAGAAGTGACTATGCCGCTGTGGGGGCTCGTCTCTGTTTGTTTCTGGACCGTTGGTCAGCTCTGATTTCCGACCAGTGGGTCTTGTCTGTCATCAGGTGGGGTTACCAGATTCCCTTTCGGGGCCCTCCCCCTCTGGATTGTTTTCTGGTTACCCAGTTGTCAAGAGACCCCGTACCGCGATCTGTCCTGTGTTCTGGCGACGCCATGTTATTACGGAAAGGGGCTGTGGTGCCGGTTCCAGTGGAGGACGTGGGCCTGGGGTTCTGGTTCCAAAGCCCGATGGTTCCTTCCTCCCCATGTTGAATCTCAGTTCCCTGAACAAATTGGTGCGGTTGGATCATTTTTGGAAGGTCACGTTACAGTCCGTCATTCCCCTCATCCAGGAGGGCTATTTTTTGGCTTCCCTGGACTTAGAGGACGCTTATTTTCATGTTCCGGTCCATCCTGCCAGTCAGCGGTTCCTGATGTTTGCTGTCCAGGGGAGGCATTTCCAGTTTCAGGTTCTGTCGTTCGGCCTCTCCACTGCTCCCAGGACTTTTACAAAGGTATTGGCTCCTACTGTGGGGGTTTTGCAACATCAGGGTTTCTCTGCGTTTCCCTATATTGATGATTGTTTGGTTTCTGCTTTCTCTTTCCCTCAGGCTCTTCTGGCGGTGGAGGCTACGTTGTCCCTGTTCCAGGAGCTGGGGTTCAGGGTTAATTTGGCCAAGTCTCATCTGGATCCTGTTCAGAGACTTAAGTTCATCGGGGGTCTGTTCGGCACCTCTCTGGGGTCGGTGTTTCTCCCTTCTGTTCGGATCCTTTCCCTACAGACTCTGTTGCGGGATCTGTTGAGTCGTCCCTCTGCCCCAGCTCGTGTCTGGTTGCGGGTCCAGTGATTGATGGCTGTGACCACTACTGTGGTTCCTTGGGCTCGCCTCCATCTCAAGCCCTTGGTGACTCATCTGTTGGCTCAGTGGGACCACTCCCGGGCGGATTACAAGATTCTGGTTCCTCTCTCTCCTGCTCTGATTCAGGACTTGGACTGGTGGCTTTGCACTCTCAATCTGGAGAAAGCGGTGCGGTTTTGTCTCCCTCCTCCCCTTTTGTTGATGACGGATGCCAGTCTCTGGGCTTGGGGGGCCACTGTGGGGTCCTTGGAAGCCAAGGGTCGTTGGTCTCGGGGGGACGGCACCCGTTCCTCGAACTGGCGGGTGTTGGCGGCTGTCTGGGAGGCGGTGCAGTTCTTTCAGGTTCATCTCCTTGGGGCTAATCTGTTGGTTCGTACCGACAACCAGGTGGCTCGTTGTTACCTGAACCGTCAGGGGGGGACCAGGTGCGCATTTCTGAACGTGTTGGCCTCCATGATTTGTGCTTGGGCGGAATCTCATCTGTTGGCCTTGAGGGCGGTGTACATTCTGGGCCGGTTGAATTTTCATGCGCACGCTTTGAGCCGCAACCTTCAATCTTCTGTTCTGTACCATCTCTCTCTTCCCCTGTTCCTGTCCCTTTGCCTTCGGTTCGGGACTCCTTTGATCGATTGTTTTGCATCTCCTCACAACTCTCTCCTACCCCGGTTTTGTTCGGAGGTACTGTGTCCTCAGGATTGGGCGGTGAATGCTCTTTTTGATTCCCTGGTCTTCAGGCCTTCTGTGTGCATTCCCTCCCATTTCCTTCCTCCTGAGGGTGCTGCAGAAGATTCGGGGGGAGAAGGTTTCAGTCCTGTTGATTGCTCCTTTCTGGCCTCGCTGCATTTGGTTTCCTCTCCTGTTGCGGCTGGCGGGGGGTCGTTTGTCCGGTTTCCTTTGTGTCCGTCTCCTCTTCAGTTTTCACTCCTGTCTCTGCCTTGTCTTTGTCGTTTGCAGCTGACGGCTTGGCTCTTGAGGGGTTGACGTTGGAGTCTTTGGGTTGTTCATCTGTGGTGGCTCGTGACATCCAGTTGTCTCGCCGCCCTTCGACCCTTAAGTGGTCTGGTCGTCATTGGGGTTCTTTTGTTTCTTGGTGTTCTTCTCATGGGGTGGATCCTGTACTGGGGTGTTCCTACTTCTGTGTTGGAATTTCTCTGCAATGGTTTTCTGAAAAGTCCTTTCCCCTTCCACGTTGTCTGCTCAGTGGGCAGCTGTTCGTGCTTGTCGGGGTCCTGGGGCCTCCTTGGAGGGTTTTGCCCCTTTGGTTAGTCGGCTTCTTCGGAGCTTTCGGCTTCGTCGGCCGGTTTCTCCTGTTCTCGTCCCTTCTTGGGATTTGCCTACTGTTTTGCGTGGTCTGCAGTTGCCCCCTTTTGAGCCTTTGATGGAGGCGGATTTGTTGTGGCTGTCTGCTAAGGTGGCTTTCCTATTGGCCATTACCTCCGCTCGCCGGTTGGGTGAGTTGGGTGCCTTGCTCATTACGTTTCCTTATTTGCAGTTCCTCCCTGATCGGGTCGGTTTGCGGCTTGATCCGGCTTTCCTGCCTAAGGTTTCTTCGAGTTTTCATTTGCAGCAGGAGGTGATTCTTCCTGATTTGCCTGCTGAGGGATGTTCCCTTGTTCCCCCTTCCTTGGATGTTCGCGGGGCTCTCCAAATTTACCTCCAACGTTCCCTGGGGTTCCGGAGTTCTCCTACCCGGTTTGTCTCCTGTGGGGGTGTGGCTAAAGGGAAGAAGGTTTCCACTTCCACGATCAGTCGGTGGGTGTGTTTGGCGGTCTGCCAATCTTACAAGTCTTTGGATTTGCCTCCTCCGTCTCATGTGCAGGGTCGGTCGACATGTTCTGTGTCTGCTTCCTGGGCTGAGGCTGCAGGGGTCTCTATCCAGGAGATTTGTAGGGCGGCCACCTGGCAGTCTCATCACACATTTGTGCGACATTATCGGCTTGATGTTTTACATGCCTCTGCTGACAGTTTTTCTGTTGGCGTCTTGAATGCTGTTGTTCATTGATCTTTTATTGATTAAAGCTTTGTTCTCTGCGTGGATCCCTGGTGTCCTGCGTTTTTTTTTATTGGTTCCCTGCTTTTGAGTTCCTCACGTAGTAAGAACTGGGACAGGGAGGACCCATGAGGAGGTAATGTCTTGTTACTTACTGGTAACCTTCATTACCCCGATTAGGGTCCTCCCCGTCCCAGTCCTCTTCCCTCCCTCCCTCACGCTGTATTTGTGTCGTCTTGTTGCTAACAGGCATGGCAGTAGGTGGGCGGGGCTTATGTAGTATGGAAATACGGACGTTGTGATTGGCTGGGTGGAGGCAGGACTGCCTCACGTAGTAAGGACTGGGACAGGGAGGACCCTAATCGGGGTAATGAAGATTACCGGTAAGTAACAAGACATTTCTAGGGCCGGAGAAACAGCCCTCTGAGAGGTGGCCCTATGCATCTTCCCAATAGCAGGTGATTTAGGCAGTAGAACAGCCTTGCTCTTCTCTATGTGCTGGGATCACAACAGGTAACTACTTATTCGTATTTCCAGATGATCTAAGAGATTAACTTCCTCCAGTACTGTGCTCCCCAGTGTTTTTTTTTTTGTAATGATCGTTACATTCTTATAGTCATGAATTTAGTTTTCTGTACATTAACCTCCAAGCCCCATAAATTGCAAAAGTCATGAAATGTATTTAATAAGTTCTGTTTTCCAACTGCAGTGTCATCAGTGTCATCAGCAAACTCAGGGATAGAGATGCCAACAAAGTTTGGGGCATCAAGAATACAATCACTAGATGCTTAAATGTGTCTTTTATACACAGAGAAAAAAGCACCGGGGCTAAAACGCATCCTTGATGGACCCCAGGAGTGACACAAATCCTCTCCGTTAGATCCCTGTCCTTGCCTCACCTAACCTGAGCATAATTCATCTCATGGAGCCTTATCAGAATCCCTCCCAAAGGGGGGGAGCCCACATCTGCCTGAGAGAGCCCCTGAGACAAGCCCCTTGAACCAGATCGAATGTGGCTCTCAGGACGATGAAGGCTGCATAACAATTTATCTGTACGAACCCAAAAACTTGATTAATTGCTTCAACTTTAGATCTGAACCCAGCCTGAAATGGGGATAGGAAGCTTTGGTCTAAGATCCTGTAGGACGCTGGCTCTCTATATAGTGCGTTAAATAAAGTACGCTATGCAGAGAGTCCAGTGGATCGCTAACATGTGTGCAGAGGTAAAAGCAGATAATTCTAATACTCTTTTTGTGGTAGTGTGGGAGAGCAGTTAGACTTAAAAGAGGGTAGTGCTAAGCATTTGTTGTCACACACAGAGGCAATAAATGAGACACACACTCAAGAATAAATTCAAAACAATTAAGAAAAAATATTGTATTTTATATATATTTTTAGCAAGCAAGATCTCCATTCAACAGTTAATAAATGCTCTTTCAATGTCAATTTTTAACCAAATGCAGTTCAAGACACAAATACTTACAAGTTTTAAGCAACAGCGGTCAATACCATCAGGCAGAGATGGTTGTGGTCAAAGGGAAGAAAAGTATAACGTTAGATATGGCAGTACGGCCAACACATTTACCGTTGCGGTCGATGGAAGCAAAACTCCACCACAGAGGTTTGGTGGGCAACAGTGGCCCAGAGGAACTCCTACTCCAGGGGAGTCTGAGTTTTGGAAGTCCCAGGATGTGGGCACAGCAGGCAGGTGTGGCTTACCTGGAGTGGAGGTGCCGGAGTTCTGGGGAGGGAGAATTGGTTCTTCACCAGTGGCGTTCAGCTACAGATGTGGTGAGGGCAGTCCATTGCATTCGGGTGGTCGTGCCCAAGGTGCTGCTTCCACACAGTCGACACCATCAGAAAGCGGGTAGAGGCTCACAGGAGCGGGTCTGTTTTCAGCATTGGTTGCAGGTACTGTGAGGATCCCTCAGACTGGTGGATGCGTTGAAGGGGTCGGTTACGGAACTGGTGACCAAAAGGCCTTGGCTCCTGCAAATTGTGTGATGAGGTGAATCACGTCAACACATTCAGTGCTGGTCTTCACCTCATGGCAGTCTTTTGCCAGCGGTGTGCCAGGAGACTAGTACCACTAGTCCAAAGGGAGGTCAGAGACAATTGGCAAAGGCTGGCAGGGCTCCGGAGTTCTTGGAGCCTGCACAGGTCTCTGGTAGGGATGGCAGGCCACAACTGTTGAGTCCTTTTGCAGTTTGCAGGGTTTGGTGCCAGTTTCTTCTGCAGCATGGCTCAGTTTCTGGATCAGCAGCAAGTCTTTTTCCTTTGTCTTCTTTAGGTCTGTGGAATTTGAACTCAAGGTCTTGGGGAGCCACCAAAATACTGAATTTAGGGGCATTAAAAGGGGAGACAGGAAGAAGCTAATGGGCTAATTACCTTTTGGGTGCCTACACCCACAAGCAACTACTTCCCGTCGGAAGAGGCACTACCCTAGCCCTGATTGGAGGTTTTCTCACCATCTCAAGATGGTGGAATTTCAGGAGTGGGGTTTGCCTCCCCCCTGGCTCAGTGAGGATTTATTAAGACAAGATGCTTGGTACCAAACACCTTCGAAATCAGTGAAGCCATCATGAAGCTAGTAAATCTATGTTTATGAGTATCCTGCCCATGTAATCTTTATGACCTCCCTGTTCACTCACTACATCACAGAATATGCTGCCCATTGTACGGGCCTATCTTCTCATGTAGATTGGCCCACACATAGGAAAAAGTGCACCCTGCCTTAGGCCTGAAGGCCTGCAATAGGGTTGGCTTACCTATACCTTATTCAGTGCATGGGAGGCATGGCACACAGAGCTGTGTGCCATGTCAACTCCTCGGAATTTCCTGCACTAAGACACACAGAATGCAGTGGTAGAGTCTATAGCCTTGATGAGGAGGCTTTGGGGTAGCACAATGAGTGCTGGGGTGGCACAATGAGTGCTGCAGCCCAAGAGGACCTTCTTCAGTACCCATGCCATAAATAACATGTGTGCAGAGGTAAAGGTAGATAATACTAGGGGCATATAGGGGTGACTGAAGTTGTGCCCATAGAGGTACAGTTTTGGTGAAAGTGATCTGGCAAAGTGAACTTATAGTTCAAAATCACATTCGGTATCAAGCAAAAGGTGGGGGCTATCCATGCAAAAAGAGTCATTTTCCTACATGACCCCCCCCCCAAAAGAAAGAGGATGAAACCAACACTTTCCCCAGACAGTCTTCATTGTCTAAGTGGAAGAACCTGGAAAGGCCATCTGCGTTGGCATGGTCAGTCCCAGGTCGGTGTTTCACTGTAAAGTCCATTCCCTGTAGGGCTATGGACCAGCTTAACAGTTTGCGGTGTTCTCCTTTAATTTGCATAAGCCATCGGAGAGGTCTGTTGTCAGTTTGGAGATGGATGTGGGAACCAAATAAACATGGTCTCAACTTCTTCAGGGAACAAACCACAGCAAAAACTTCCCTCTCTATGTTACTTCAATGCTGCTGTCTGGGGAGAAGCATTCTGCTTATGAAAGCAACCGGTTGGTCATGGCCATCATCATTGGTCTGGGATAGGACCGCTCCTATCTCATGTTCAGAGGCATCTGTCTGCACTGTGAACTGTATGGAGCAATCTGGAGCTTTCAGAATGGGTGCTGAGCACATCACTTCTTTCAAGGTGTCAAAATCCTTTTGACAGTTCACTGTCCAGTTTACTTTTTTGGGCATTTTCATAGTGGTCGACTCAGTGAGGGGGCTAAAATGAACCCATATCCCTGCACAAACCTCCTGTAGTACCCAGTCAAGTCAAAGAATGCCCTGACTTGGGACGGGGTGGTGGGAGTGTCCCAATCCTGAACTGTTTGGAGTTTATGCTGTAGTGGCTGAACTTGTCCTCCACCTATAAGGTTACTCAGATATAAAACTTTGCCCCGCCCTATCTGGCACTTACATGCCTTGATACCGAGGCTGGTGCTCTGCAGAGCCTTCAAAACTTTTTGGAGGTGGATCGGGTGATCCTGCCAGGTGGAGCTAAAGACCGCAATATCATCAAGATTGGCTACACTATAAACCTCTAATCCAGCAAGGACTTTGTTCACCAACCTTTGAAAGGTAGCAGGGGCTTTCTTCAAACCAAAGGACATCACGATGATCTGGAAGTGCAAATCTGGAGTGGAAAATGCAGATTTGTCTTTGGCTCCAGGGGTCAGACCTATCTGCCAGTACCCTGATGTGAGATCAAAGGTACTCAGAAATGTGGCAGCCCCTAACCTGTCAATAAGCTCGTCATCATTCGGGATTGGGTGTGCATCTACTTTCGTGACTGCATTGAGGCCCCTATTGTCTACACAAAACCTCATTTCATTTTTTTCCACCCTGGGAATGAGGCTTGGGACTAACACAACTGGACAGGCCTAGTGGCTCTCTAGGGGTTCGATCACACCCAACTCTAGCATCATGCTTATCTCAGCTTTGATGCTTTCTTTGACATGGTCAGACTGCTTGTAAATTTTGATTTTGGCAGGTAGGCTGTCACTAGTGTCCATGTCATGTGTACACCAGTTAGGCAGGGCCTGCCCAGACACGGGTCCCTTGCTCACTTTGCCACTGGATTCAAGCTAGCCTGACTGATGAGGGTGGACCTGGCTTGGCAGTTCGGTCTGGACTGTTCCCATGAGGCACAAGGGCAAGTCTGAATTGCATATGGCTGGGTCTAAACTGGGGTGTCATGGGGAGCAAAAGAACAATTGAATTAACCCAGATCTATTGACTGGGGGTGAGTTTGATTTGCTCTGCATTCCGTCCATCATTTGTATGTTTTTTGCTTTTTTGCCCTAAGTGTCCCTGGTATGCCCAGACTATCTTCGCGTATTTCTACATTAGACAATATTGTGTCATCTGTCATTGATATTGTTCAGAATGAAGTGTCTACCTTGTTTTTAGGTCAAAATCAGTTACATTCAGTTATGCAATTTAGTTGGTCTTTACAGACTCTTGAAAATTGAAGTATATCCTGGGATTACCTTAATGCTTCTGCACTATTTTTACCATTTAATTTGACGGGCAAACAGAAAATTATGTCTGTGAAAGATGCAACTTACATTATGTTGCACATTGAGAAACTAGAACAGTTACCATTCACTGTAGCAGAAATAGATTCAGCTGTGTGGTTAATACATGGGGTTATTATTTCTTTGCCAATCTCACTTTTTCATTTCACGGCTTGCATGAAACATTATCCTGGCGGTAGATATGAACCCCCCAGGAGTAGTTTCATACATGAATTGTGGTCATTGCCATTCACTTTTTGTTGTCAGCGTGCAGAGAAGGAAGTTTTCCTTACAGGAGAGGATTGTGACTCTACTGTCTGACACTCCCTTGTCTGTAAACAAGTAGAACTCCACGGCACCCAATTTAGCTTGTTTTTTAAAAGGTTCACCAGCCCCTGCTATCATCCCAACTCTCACTTTGCTTTCTAACTGCAAGCATCTCATTCTCAACAATCAGAACTGCTCCAGTTTACAGGCAGGCATCCCGTACATAGTAACAGTTTCACAATGCGTTACTTGTTACAGCAATGTCGTGTTCCCCCCCACAAGGGAGTATAGATAGTTCATTGTGACTTTCCATTCCGACTATGAAAACAGATTTCAATAAGCTAAGCAGACTCAAAGCGCTGTTGTTTCAACAAAAGGTTACTCTCACATCTGCTACAGAGACCTTCGAATTGCTGGTGGCGAGAACATCTAATGAAATACAATCTTTATTAAACACGGATCACCCGCTACACTTTAGGGAATTAATTAATCAAATTTTTAATGCATGTGAAACAGCAAGCCTTGCACACTTTTTCAAAGTTGTGAGATCCGGGCTAGTTACATTATTTCAGACTATCTTTGGAGTAATACCTGCTTTTATTCTTGCATTTTTTTCCAGCGTATTCTGCTTTGTGGTGTGCTAGTACTTCTTTAGGTGTTTCGCAATGGATGTTCAATTTGTGGAACTGCCCAGTCAGGCACAGTTGTACCTGTACTGTGATTGAATGCGACAGCATTTTGGCTTAGTGCTATTGGGAGCTCTTGACATCGGCTATTGGCTGACATTTTGTTATGCCTACTTCACCTGTGTGCAACCAGTGTTCTATTGAATCCAGTGTCCTTTTCAATGGGCCCTGGGCGCCTGCCTCTCCACAACGTCACCTGTTGCCCTGGAATATGATCTGTTGGTGGGTCTGTTTAGCGCCCATAGGCAGGGCTGTTCCGTGGGTACGTGGTATGTGTACGATTCGTTACTGGGGCCGATGGCCGAAGCGAGTACCTATGCCTGTACACAGCGCCTCTTGGAGCTGAGTTTCATCGAGACTGACAAGGGTTGCCCTGGTATGCTCCTTGAGGTTTCAGGATATGAAGAGCACGTCTGTTCCTTTGACTTGCTTAGTTGGATGGCATCCCTTTTTAATATCAGCAGTTCTGATGCCTTACTGGAGCTCATGGCATTCCACTTGTCATGCAAAGATTTTGGCCCGGAGCATACGCTGTGATTGGATCTATTTTTTGTGTACTAAATTTGCTTTATCAATTTGGCTTCCCATCAAGGTCCACTATTGGAATCTTGGATCATACTTGTCACCTGCCAGAGATACTTTGGTTCTGATTACCTGTGACTTATGTATTAGTCCAGGACTAATGTCCTGACCAAGGCGAGGGTGTCACATGGCCCACTGACCCATTGTCATCTTCCCTAAGTTAGCATGAGCACGCAGCAGAGTGTCCGCTGCTTTGCACATGTTACAACATGAGCTTATTTTGCAAATGCTTCTTTTGATATTTTCACATGAGTATGTACTGTTGTGTTCACGCTTTGCAGGTTCCTGGGATTTAGTTTGAACATTGCGAACAAAATCGAACAACAATGTCTGTTCTGGTCAGGCCCTAGCCCATGACAAAACATACAGATGCAGCAGTTGTTTGGAATACATACTTTGGTTTTATTGGAATACACAGATAGGTGGCACACATTTGGAGAGGGTCCTTTCTGGGGAGCAGAGCATGACAGCACCTATGATGTAGAACTACCATCTATAGACTGAGGCACTGGGTCTGCAGATAACACCCAGAGATCTTCTAATATATATAACAATCCTTCATCTGTGCTAGGGGAGAGAGGTTAGGATATTCTGTCTCTCACTATGACAGCTCCTTTTATGAGCATCAGATTGCTTGCTATGGTTACCGTATTTGTGTTATGCATTTTTCTGATTATTCAGGCACGTATACTGCATATCAGAGAACATTAGTTAAAATAAATATTTTAAACTTGTTTGTGTCTCTGTCAGATCTTACTGTGGACAGTTAAAAGAGTGTGAGCGAAAGGGTGTGTCTTGTAACCGCGATTCCTGAGACAGTCGAGAGTGCTGTGTTCTGGGGTGTCTAATCACTTGTTCCTCTGTAAGTGAGTAGGAGGGCAAGTGAGGCACTATAGCTAGTCAGTCCTGGGCTCATGGGTACTAAGGCGGCAGGATGACTCAGTCCCTATATACTAACTTCCCATAATCATATGCATAGTTCTGTGTTGGGGCAGAATCCCTGCAACACCATACTCATTCTGTATTTGTTTCAATACGTGTGGTATAACTGCTATTGCGGGGGTACCATGAGTTCTGGTATAAACGGCAGCGAAAACTATACCCCAAGTGGTACAATCCTCTATCGGGAGAGCTATCCCCATTGGCAAGCACATTATTATTTTCTGTGTTTTTCCTGCGGGCCCGTATGGGGAAATCTGCTTCAAGCTATGCTATTTTCGGTGCTAACAAATAGTTTAGAAAAAGGGAGGTCCCCTGCATGCAGGTAACTTGCCAAGAGCAAGGAAAGTACATTAAATCTCTCAAAACATATCTTGAGCAAGACAACACATAATGAGATTGCGGGCATATAACAGCACTGGTGACTTAATGAAACAATATATTAATCATAAATATACTTAAAAAAATGACAAATACTATGTTTTTATATCTAAAGTAGCAAAATATTTATTTGATATACATTAGTAATAATATTAAAATGTCATTTAAAGTTCCACTAGACTGTTTACATTCCTATTATTGTAAAGTTTACAACAGATGTTCATTACTACAGTAGTAACATCTGTAACATCCACTATGTCGTATGATTACTATTCACCCATGAATCAACATCATTGTATATAGGGAATTGTCATGCCAAATTGTTGTTACTATGCTTAATTGTTAGCAATATCAAATTGTATCAATCTCATGATCAATTGTTCTATATTACAGAAATGAACATCTGTTGTATCCTTTACAAAATAGGAATTTGAACAGTCTAGTGGAAAGTCTTTAAATTACATTTTAATAATATTACCAATGTCTTAAGGGCTGCAGTAGGGGTGGCTTGCCTATAACTTTTGCAGCGCATGGGAGGCATGGCTCACAGAGCTGTGTGCCAAGTCAACTCTTTGGATTTTCCTGCACCAAGACACACAACTTGTAGTGGCAGAGTGCATAGCCTTGGTGAGGGAGCCCTGGATTTGCACAATCAGTGCTGCAGCCCCAGAGGGCCCTCTTCAGTGCCTATGCCCTAGGTACCAGAAGTACCATTGACTCTGGACTTATAGGGGTGACTGAAGTTGTGCCAGTCGTGGTACTGTTTTGGGAAAGAGATCTGGCATTAAGAACCTGGTTAGCAGGGGCCCAGTGCACTTACAGTTCAAAATCAGACCACCAGGCATCAAGCAAAATGTGGGCGACCACCATGCAAATAGAGGCACTTTCCTACAGATCCACTGCTACAGTTTGGCTAAAACCTGGCTGCAAAGTGCCGTTTGGAGAATGCCAATCAGGCTAATAGGCCTTTAATCACTGGGATTGGATCTTACACCTTTATTATAAATTGGAATTATAACAGCTTCTCTTTATGTGTCTTCAAGGGGAGCACTCAACATAATTGCATTAGAGAAGATATTGATATACAGGGCCCAAATCCCAATCTCCGATCGATACAAATCTCCCAGAATAAGATCAAGACTGTGAGCTTTCCTCTTCTCCAGGGATGCTATCCCTCCTGCATCATCAAAAGAGAAGAACTCCTGGCTAGACACTACAGGGCTACTACTGGCCAAAGTGCAAAAATCTTGGCTAGACAGCGTCTGGTCAGTAGAAGGTGTAGAGTAAAGATTAG
Organism: Triturus cristatus; assembly: GCF_964204655.1. NCBI lineage: Eukaryota > Metazoa > Chordata > Amphibia > Caudata > Salamandridae > Triturus > Triturus cristatus. The sequence goes on along the minus strand of NC_140592.1, from coordinate 655,622,682 downwards.
TGAAATGCGGAACGCAAACCTGTTGTTGAATGGGATGTATAGTCGTAGTAAAAGCTTTTAAACTGCCATGGGCAATTATATGCCAAAATGAGGACCTATATTTCCTCTTCGAAGCATCTAACAAATCCTGCCAGTTTTTATTCTCTCGGCTCTTTTTGCTTGAACCTAACACCCCTTTCTAATTACGCCTTGTACCAAAAATCTATGGGGGACTCAAGGATCTTACAGCCATTAACAGGCGAGTGTTGGCCAATATACATTCCTTGGAGAACCAAGGAGACGATTTAGGAGCATCTCTAGTAGATAGACTAACTCCCCCCTCAGAAAGAGGTTTTAATGAATCAAATTGATGTCCATTAATGTCTAATGGGAATTTCATGCACATCAACGTCCTCAGATGGTGAAAGGGCTGAGGCAAAAAGATCATAAGTTAATGCAAGCCGTGAAGGGCAAGACCGTATTTGTGGCCCCTTAAGGACCCTTCTGGAATTCCCAAGGATAGCATCACCATATACACTGGACGAATTGGCAAGATCAAAAACTCCTTTTTTAGCAATAAATGCAGGAAATTGTGATCGCTCTCTATTCTAATGGTTTTATGAAAATACACCAGACAATTCGATAATTCGAGTCAGCATTATATAATCAATTTTGCTCTTTGATGAACCCCTGCAGAACATATATGTGTCGGGTCTTGATCCCAGAACAGTAGCAAAAGACCAGAAGACCAGTATCCTCAGGAGCGAAGACAGTGCCTCAACTCTCCCCAAAGGTACAGCCACCCGTCTGTATAGGCAAAACCCCAGACAAGGAACTAATACCGCCGAGGAGAGAGGAGACAACCACAGGACCACGGTTTCTTGTAAACACCGGTAGTGTTAGTAAATCAGGAAGGGGAGTAGAAGAATGTACGAGTCTCTGAACTGTAGCACACAAAATGATAAACAGGGGAAAAAGAAACAAGGACAGTATTAAGTACAAATGATTAAACAAGGTTGCAGGTTATAACAAGGGTAAGAGCCAAGGTTGTGCACTCTCTCATACTTACACAAGCACCATACATGAGCTTTGTTGTACAACAGGTCTCCTCGAGCAAATTAACTTCATAAGAAATAAAAAGTAGATCCAGTAGCAGCTGGTATGAAGAATTACTCAGGAACCAAAGGCATACGTCTGCCTATTACACAAACAATGCAGCAACAGAGTTGAATCCAGCTTAAAACCAATTAGGAATATTTTGTTCCTCGGAGTGGTTCAATAAAGTGTTGTTGAAAAGCACAACAGATCTCCAAACTTGCACGGAACAGGCGCTTGTCTAAATTGGGGCCATTGGCTCTTAACGTACTCCCATGTTAGAGAGAGCTTCGCTAGCTTAAGAAAAGTCTTTTTAAAATGTTCAAAAAGGCAGAGCGAATTTCCCAAAGCATGCTCGCCGTTTGCAAATTTCGAAATGTCAATTACAACATAAAGGAGCGGACACTTGTCAAAAGTAATCAATCCTCGAGATAGGGAATGCAATTGCAACATCGCGTCGCAGAGGAAACACCCGTAAGCACGGGAACGGTAAATGCTTACATTGTTTGTATGCCAGGAAAGGGTCAGGAGTGAGCGCGTAACACGCGGCAGGAATTCCACAAGCGGGCGGGGTCCTTGAAGCTCCGGGCAACACAGGGAAACCTTCGGCAACTTCCTTGAGGCGAAGAGATGTGAAGCAACAAAAAACGGAAAGGTATTTAGGAGCGACAGTTCCAAAACATGACAAAGGAAGCTCAGTTAGCTTCTGGGTCCAGTAACACAGCGTGGTCCACCAAAAAATCAGTAAGTCAAGCACCGGCCATTGAGAAGGGCATCCAATTAAACCCTCTTCGCAAAGCAGCATGGGAAAGCACACCACCACTCCCTCAGAAACAGAGCTTTATGGGAGTTGTAGTGCATTCATAGGGGATAGAGACAGGGTGCAGGAAGCCAGACAGGTAACAATATGCCCTTACCAAGTCTGAATCAGACCTGCAGGTACATGCACAAAGCTTATGAACAATAGCAAATAAAGCTAGTAGTATGGCCACATCTGAGCAAGATGTTATAGGGGGAGTATTTATTTCTGGGATAGCCAGGGCCTTGTCTTCCAGTTTGGTGACTAGCATAATAGAATCCAATGGCTCATAGGTAGTGTTAAAATCACCTGCAAGAAAATTCTTGGGATTATTGTGTTGCTCGAATATGAATTTACCTTGAAAAAACAAAGACAAGAGGCGTTTGGAGAAACAGGAACAGTTGGTTTAATCGAACACTAAGGCCTGAAGTGCAGCATACAGAAATGGGGCTGCGGACTGATTCAAAGTGCATTTGTTTTGAATGTATTTTTATACATTTCTTGAAGCATCGTAAAATAATTTATAGATCTTGTTTTGGGAGTGAAAGGTGGGTCTTGTCATGAAGCCATAAATTGCTTCCACCTGATTACAAATGCAGGTGGGTCTTGACCTTGCGTGGACACAATGAGGACCAGTGGGTAATGAGTTCAGATGGGGAGTGCATGATCACTGCATGTGTAGTGTGTGCTGTGCCCTGAGTGTTCCTAACTTCATGTGGCATCTAACTTTATGGTGTTTTGGGAACGTTTGCCCCTTTGACCATGTGCGTTTTAATGAAGCCGGTCTCCTAGGACCATTGTGCTGTCGCTGCCTATCTATGGGACTAATCTGTGTATTTCCGGTTTGAGCATTGGTCCTGTTGGTTACGTGCCACCCCACCTGTGATCTGTCAATTAGTAACCTCATGCCTCGTGTGCAGGGCTTGCCTAACCATGTATTTCTGACTCAGGGTTGATAGAGAGGTCACATCATGGGTTTTGATAACAGTAATTCAATTTCGGTTTTGTACATACATGTACCATTGTGTACATCAACATAAATATTAACATTCCCCCCTCTAGTTAAATTTTCAACTACAACATTAACCCCATCCTTCATGACAGTCAGACTGTTGGGGGCTTGTCGTCTTTCAGTCATAAATATTGCTGCTTCCCTAGCTACTTGCATTCTACCCAATTCTGCATTTTTACAGCAGGAAACCCCTACTTGTAGGAAACCACACAAAAACAGTACAAAATTTAGAATACACGGAATTGACATGCACAGTCCTGTCACCCACTGGAGGAGCCAAGAAAACCAACCAAAGTACCAGTCCTGCTTAGGGGCACCTTCCTCCTTATGCATGTCCATTTGTATGTGATGCAGTGCTTGAATGTCAAGAGCCATAGTATCATTATTCCTGTCATTGACTGGGATGAGAATGCAGCGGGACACACTGATTTTGGCACACACCCCTCTTTCCATTGCGGACATCAAGTCCAACACATACCAATGTTGCATCACATCACCATGAGGCGGACGACTTTTAGTTCTTCCATAATTGCATTAAGGCCAAGCTCAACATCTTCATCAACTACTATATGGTTATTTGCAACCAGTGAAGAACGGTGTGGACCCTCCCACTTTGACTTGTGTGTCTGAAAACAGTCTGCATTTTTTCAGAATGTCCTTGAATTGAACCCAGCCAAAATAATCAGCAGTTTATTTTTCACAATCCTGATGCAATAGAATTGTTTTTTTCTTCAGTGGATGTTGGTACAACTCAGACAGATCTTCTCCAGGAAGGACGAGGGTAGAGTTGTGCTTGGTGACCAGGAAGCACAGGCCCCACAATCTGGGGATAAGCTGGGTGTAGGCGAATTCACCACACTGCCAGTAGGTATCCATCAGCAAGGGTGCCCCACTGCATGTCCGGAACATGCAATATTGCACCACAGTTCTCATTAGTGCCGAGTGGAATTGTTCCATTTCCTATGAAAAACAAGGAATACAGTGTAAGTTTCCGTACATTTGAGGGCTATACCTTCCCTTCTAACCATGCATACCTATCTATTCCAGTGGCCCATACATCCTGACAAAGGTTATCTATGTTGGTGTTTAAACCTCCCCTAAGAGACTCATTTCCCTTCGCATCATCAAGGTGGATGGCCCTACAGTGGATCTCCGTGTCTGGTGCCCATTTGTTATTAAAGAAAACTGCACCAGACACATTAAGGGCCACCCTGGGACCACAAACGGGAGCAGACATGATTGTTGCACTGGTGCAGTGGCTTTGCTACTTCCAAGAAGCTTTTTGGAGGAACCTCTCAGAGCCAAACAGTATCCTCCCCTATGGTGCCCTGCCGGCTCATTCTATTGAGCTCTGTTTGATCCTCTCTAGGATCAATGAAGACGTTTAGTGATGTGGGATTGGCCTCGTAATGGGTAACATTCTCTACTATTCTACTGGGTTCTACTCTGTTGAGTTGTATCCTGGCCCTAATCCTACATAGGTACACGTGGAGAAGGCATTTCTCTTTTCCGGGCCTATCTCTTGGGACAAGTAAAGCCTGTCTGTGCCTAATGCATGCGATATCAGCGAACAGACGAAGCATGACCTGGACACCTGATACCATGTGTTGTGTAAGAGTGTGCTGTGTAGTGTGTGTTGAATACTAGTGTTGTACTCAATGTAATTATAGGTGGCATCGTAGGGGTCTCTATGCAAGCGTTGTTCAAATGTCAGGGTGGACTTCATTGGACTAGGCAGATCTTTGGCAACATGTGAATTGAGCCACACCCACAGTAAAGAGAGGGTTTACAACTGTACAATAATACACAACTTGGGGAACATTGCATGTCTTGGGGATGGACCCAGGAAAGAAGTATGTGGTCCTCCGGTGATTTGGGAGATTTTTTTACTTTGGAAAGTTTTCCAAGAGTTTGGTGTACAGCAGTTTGATAAACGTCTTTAACTTGCACGCTTGGGTCTTTGATTGGATTATGGAAGTGGTTGCTGGAGAAATGGTGGGCTGCTGTAAGGGTGGTGCACTTTTGTGGCTCAATTTCAGACCTGTTGGATAAGAGCAGTAGTTTCTTGGTATAGAAAACATTTGCATCATTATGTACCATCATCAGTCATTCTTGAAGATTATTGTGGCTTTAGTTTTCAGGGGTGCACTTTTACATTGATATGTCTTTTTTGGGGTGGGCACCTGAAGGTATCCCTGATCAGGGTGTCCACTTCTTGGAGATAAAGGGTGTTTATTCATGGGTCATCTTAATTCTTGCTTGTCATCAGTTCTCCACCCTCACTATGATAGGAAAGGATATGTTTGGTTACGGAGTGTTTTGTCGTGTGCCTATGGATGGTCTGGGGTTTTTAACATTTTCTGAGTGTTGCTGGATGTCTAATATCCTGCCTTCCCTAGTGAGGGAGTACAGGGCGTGTCTTTGACCTACACATACGCAGGTTGTTATGTAAAGAAAAAGCGTACCGCAATTAGATGTAGTGGGCGATCACGGCATGCTCTGGGGTCACGTGTATACCCCTCTAGTTCCAGCAAGTGGCATACAGTAAGACCCTCCCTAACGGCGCCTGGTGTTTTGACTACAACTTTTCTCTGGAGAGTTCTTTGTGTGATAGTTTTGGACTTCTTTCTACGGGCATCTTGGACTTTTCCCTAGATTCTCATGTGATTTGGTTATTTCCATTATCGTTTGCCGGAGGGGGTCAGAGAGCTGTGCCGCGGCCCTCCATGTGTTTCTGATATCACGATGTCTGAGATTGGGTTTATATGCTTCCCTAGACGGCATGTAAGGACTTCTGTGTTATAAGCCTGATTGCTAGGTCAGGTAGAGCGGTGATCCTATTTTGGAATACTTCTCAAGAAGCTGTGATGGATTTTTGCAGACTCTCCTCTTCCAAAAAGAACAATTGATGGACAGAATGTTGAACAATGTCAAATATTCACCCAGTACAGAGATCTGGGCCTAAATCATTTGTTTTCTTGCAACTCATGCCATTCCAGTTTAAACCCAGCCATTTGCAAATCAGTCTTGACCCTGCTCCCCGTGGGAACAGTCCAGCCTGAACTAGCAAACCAGGTACTCCCTGAACCAGAAACAGGCATACTGGGACCAGTTTCGGGACTTCACCCCTCATCAGCTCATTCAAGCTGGCCTGGCTGATGAAGGGTGATACCCCGAAACCGGTCCAAAGATGCTTGTTTCCAGTCCAGGGGTGACCTGGCTTGGCAGTTTGGGCTGGACTGTTCCCATGAGGAGCCGAGTCAAGACTGATTTGAATATGGCTGGGTCCAAACTGGGGTGGTGTGGCGAGCAAAATAACAATGGTTTAAACCAGATCCTTGTGACTGGGGCTGAATTTTTGCATTGTTCGGCATTCTGTCCCTCATCTGTTCTTTTTTTCATTTGTCAACCTACGTGGGAAGGGTATGCCCAGGCATGGGTCCCCTGCTTACTGCACCACTAAGTTCAAGTTGGCTTGGCTGATGAAGGGCAATACCTTGACACCGGTCCCAGGATGCTTGTTTAGGGTCCAAGGAGGATTTGGCTTTGGCAGTTAGGGCTGGACTGTTTCCATGAGGAGCAGGGTCAAGACTGATTTGCCTATGGCTGGGTCCAAACTGGGTTAGAGTTGTGAGCAAAAGAAGGATGGATTAAATCCAGATCCTTGTGACTGGGGGTGAATGTTTGGTTTGTTCTAATTAGTTTAGACTTCCCACGTTAACCGTATTATAGATGCAGTGGCGATTTAGAAACAAGATATCTATTCCCTCTTTGTACTTCGAGAGGTCAATTGATATATATTTATTGCTCAATTCTGTGAACCAATCGAATATACCTCTATTGAGAAGTTGAATCCTCTTTTAAATTATTTAACTAAGGGGTCAAGAAATCACACTCGGAGGAGCTTAGCGCGTGATCAAGATGGCCGCGTGAGCCTAGAGCTCCCGAGACCCTCGCTCCCTCCGGCATTTATCCTGTCTATTATCCTGTACTTGATGCCCGGAATATTGGAGGGGAGCTGCTGCTGAGGTGAGAGCTGCTGTCCGGATCGAAATCGCCCACCGGAGACCGAAGTTATACCGCCTGGAAGTTTGTGGCCTACTCCCCGCACGGTGCCCGGGACTTGCGTTGGCACAGTGCCCGTGCACTAATTGAACAACAGCGGCCTGGCTGGGGAAGAGTCGGCGGAGGGGAGGTGTTTTCACTTTCACTTTCACTTTCGCCTTCCAGTCTCCACAGCGCCCGGGACGGGGCGTGCGTAGTGCCAGCCACTGGTTGCATGGTTGTTTACCCTGTATGGACAAGGAGATTGTCTACACGGCGGATTGCGATGTCGACCAAATCGGACGCCGAAAAACAGAAGCTCAAGAGCACCAGGCGGGGCATCTACACCCAGACTAACAACATGGACCGTTATGCCCACCAGAAGGGGTCCCCGGGCGGATCGGGCCCGACACTGGAGGCCTCGAAGGACGCGGCATCCCCCTCCACAGAACTAACCCTGCAAGATATCATGGGTGCCATCGAAGGGATGAAGTCCTCGATTGGGCAACAATTTGAGACTCTGGCACAAAAAGTGGATGCCATATCGATTGACGTCAATCTGGTTCGGGCTGACCTTGGGAAAACTAATGAGCGGGTTCAGTCCTTGGACCTCAAGACTGCCGGCCTCCTGGGCGACGTCTCCGGCCTTCAGCAGGAAGTCCGTACTCTTCGGACGGCAAATGATCACTTCGCCCGACGGTTGGAAGAATTCGAAGGCCGTGCAAGGCGCAACAACGTGCGCATCATTGGGGTCCCGGAAAATTCGGAGGAGCAGTCGGTGGACCTGTTCGTGGAGGACCTGGTGGTGAACCATCTGGCGCCCAAAGGCCTCAGTAAGTTCTTTACTGTCGAACGGGCCCATAGAGTTCCTGGCGGGAGGCCCAAGGTGGGGGCCCCTCCGAGGCCGATTGTCGCCAGGATTTTTAACTTCAGGGATCGAGATGCCATTCTGCAAGCATCGCGGATGGCCGGCCCGCTGCCATTCCAGAACACTACTGTAAGTTTCTATCCGGACTTTACCCAGATGGTGCAGAAGCAACGGCAAGGCTTCCTGGCGGTCAAGAGAAGACTACGTGAGATGGGACTAAAATATGCCATGCTTTTTCCGGCCAGGTTGCGGGTGGTGTTCGGAGAGCGGACTTTCTTTTTTGAGTCACCTGACATGGTCGGAGACTGGCTGGACACTCTGCCCCAAGGACGGACTGGTGTGGAACGCTCCGGTGGCGCAGACGGTGGTGGGGATGAACACTGAGCCAGGACTTAAGTACTAGGACTCCGGTTCCCCCGGGAGGTTGATAGTCCGGGGGGTAGCGGGGGCAATAAGGGAGCTTTTTCCTCCTCTGGGGTTCTTTTCGTAGATTAGTTTCTATAAGGGGCGACAGGCACACTGCAAGTTGGGGGGCACTTTAGAGCTTACGCAGGGGTGCAGGGTGGGGGGTAGATGGGGGTTGTTGTTGGGGTTGTTGTTGTTTTTGGTTATGCAAGGCGTAAAGATGCAAGCTTCAGTGACTCGGGTCTGGTTCCACGCGGGGGGGAGGTGGTCTCCTTACATGTTGGGATGGGGGGTAGGGGCCTCAAAATACTCAGTTGGAATGTAAATGGCTTGGGGGATCGTATTAAGCGTGGGATTGTTCTGCAATTTCTGAAGCGATGTACCCCTGATATTGTCTTATTGCAAGAGACGCACTTGATTGGTAACACGTGCTATGCACTCAATCGTAAAGGCTATAAATTTGTTGCACATTCCGGGTTTTCCTCGGGTTCCAGAGGGGCGGGAATACTAGTCAGGTCCTCTCTGCCCATTGAGGTTGACTCCACTACTGTAGACGATAGGGGACGCTTCGCGGCAGTTGCGGGACGGTGGGAGGGCAGGACGCTGGTCCTGGTGTCGGTTTATGTCCCCCCTGCACTGCAGCCCTCTACACTAGCGGACTTAGAGAGGACATTATTGGATCTCCCAGAGGGAATGTTGGTGGTGGGTGGTGACTTCAATGCGGTTGGCTCTGGCCTGCTCGACAGACACCCGCAGAGGATTTCGGGGGGGGCTCAGAAGTGGCTTCCTGATTTTATAGATACCCTTGGGCTGGTTGATTGTTGGAGACTGTTGCATCCCACACAACGACAGTACACTTTCCACTCAGGGGCGCATGGCAGTCTCTCCAGAATTGATTATGTCCTTACCCTAGCTGCGCACGCCTCCTTTGTCTCTGAGGCCAGGCACATGGCACGAGGTATTTCTGACCATTCTCCGGTGTGGATCTGTATGGATGTTGGCAGAGGAGTGGGTGGTAGGGTGGCCCCAATTAACCCGTGGTATCTTAGGGACCCTGTGACTCGTAGTGCGGTGCTTAAGGCGGTCGACCGTTATTTTCAAGAAAACCTCGGCTCGGTCACGCCGGCGGTGTCCTTGTGGGAAGCGTTCAAAACAGTGATTAGGGGTGAGGCCCTCTCCTTGATAACAGCGGCCAAGCGTCGGAGAGACGCGGAGGTCGCCCGGCTTGAGGCGGAGGTCGCAGACCTAGAGTTGACCCTGGAGGGGGAGGTCACTGCGGAGGCGCTGCACACATTGAGCCTTAAACAATCGGAGTACAGGGCCCTCGTGACGGACGCGGCCAAGGCCCTGAGTAGGGAACAGCGGGGCCGTCTGTACGACGTCGGGGACAAGGCCGGGAAGTTGATCGCGTGGCTGGATAAAAAGGAGAGGGTCAATCGTGTTGTGCCGGACCTTGTGACGGAGGATGGCGTCATGGTCACGGAGCCGGATGGCATAGTCCAGTGCTTTGCGGATTACTTCCACACGGTCTATGCCTCCGTGTCAGACAGGCCAGTGGAGGATTCATGTGAGCTCCTGCGCGATCTTGCCCTGCCTTGCCTCTCCGACGTAGACAGAGACGATCTTGATGGCGACATCACAGTCGATGAGATTGCGGGGGCGATCCGTTCTTTGCGTCCGGGCAAGGCCTCGGGTCCGAACGGCCTGCCAATTGAGCTTTACAAACTTCGACCGGACAAGATCGCTCCGCATTTACGAGCTATGTTTGTGGAGGCGCGGGAGACGGGTTGCCTCCCGCTCGACCAGCGCCTGGCAACGATCGTGGTCATCCATAAAGACGGCAAGCCCAGGAACAGGTGCAGCTCATACAGGCCGATCTCGCTCCTTAATGCTGAGCCGAAGATCCTTGCCAAAATCCTCGCGAACCGGCTAGTCAGGGTGGTCGGCGACCTGATCCACCCTGACCAATCTGGCTTCATCCCACATCGTAATACCGCGTTGAATCTTAGGCGCATTCATGGTGTGATCGCAAGGGTCGGGACGATGCGGGAGCCGGCCATGGTGGCTGCGCTCGACGCAACGATGGCGTTCGACACGGTGGAGTGGGCATACCTGTGGGCTGCGCTTGCGAAATTCGGCTTCGGGCCCGGATTTGTGGGCTGGGTAAGGCTCTTATACGAAGGGCCTCTCGCCAAAGTTGCAGTTAACGGTAGGGCGTCCCGTCCCTTCGACCTGGGGAGGGGTACCAGGCAGGGTTGTCCTCTCTCGCCGCTGTTGTTCGCTCTCGCCCTTGAGCCGCTGGCGGCCTGGATACGGTGGCACCCAGATGTGAGGGGGATTCGCTGGTCCCCCGACCATGAAGACCGCATTTCCCTCTATGCCGACGATATTCTGCTCTATCTCACCTCACCCCGGAAGTCCCTTATAGTTGTCTGCGACATATTGACTTCCTTCGGGAGGAATTCGGGGCTAACCATCAACTGGGGTAAGTCATATCTGTACGCCCTGTGTGGAGACGTTCCGGTTCCCCCGCGGAATTGCCCGATCCAGATCGCCCGGGAGGGCTTCCTGTATCTTGGAATTTATATCTCTGCCGACCCAACGGTACGGTATGAGAGAAACCTGCTCCCTCCGTTGGCGCGCCTGCGGCGGGACGTGGCGGGCTGGCGGCGGCTGCCGCTCTCCCTCCTTGGCCGTGCGGTGCTATTCAAAATGATGTCTCTTCCCCGTTTTCTCTATGCTCTGCAGAACACCCAGGAGCTGGTTCCGGCCAGCTATTTTCGGGAGGTTGAGAGTCTACAGCGTTCGCTGCTGTGGGACGGCCGCCCGCGTATAGCGATAGCAAAATTAACTCTCCCTTGGTACGACGGGGGTATCGCGCTTCCCGACGTCCGGAGATACTATTGGGCCTCCCAACTGAGCGCGATCAACCATGGAGTCTACGGTCCTGCGCTTAGCCCTGGCTTTGCTATGGACCGGTGGCTGCTGCGGGGTGGTGGCTACTATAGAGCACTCTATTCGAGGCCCCCGGCTGGGTCCCTCACGGGGCCGACCGGGGTGGCGGTGCACGTGTGGAAGACAGTCACGAACTCCCTGGGGTGGAAGGATAGGCTCACACTGGCCACTCCGTTGTTTGACTCGGACATGCTGGGGAAACTCTGGCATTCTAAGGGATTCGACAAATGGGATCTGATTGGTATCTCCAGGGTGGGGGACATGCTGACCAAGGGGCGGATTAAGTCGTTTGAAGAGCTGCGGACGGAATATGTGCTTGAGGGCACGGAATACTTCCGGTATGCGCAGGTGCGCCATGCGCTGCAGTCGGTCCTCGTTGAGGGGGAAAAGGTGCCTGAGTCCTCTCCATTGGAGGACCGGATCCTGGACGGCCATATGCCGGAGAGCACAATCTCTCTAATTTACAAAAAGCTGGTGAACGTTCGTACCGATCTCCTCCTGGGGGTGCGGGACCAGTGGACTAGAGACGGTCTTGAGCTGGACGATGAGGACTGGCAGTACGCTGTCTCCTCTCCAAAAGAGGTTGCAATCCCCGCCAGGTTGCGGCTGGTCCAGCTTAAGATACTCCACAGAGTCTATGTCACTGGCCCCCGAGTGGTCCATATGGGTTTCTCCGAGGATGGGCTGTGTAAGAGGGGCTGCGGGATGGTGGGCACCTTTCTGCACATTATATGGGAGTGCGGTGTGATTGCAGAACTGTGGAAGCGGATTCACGTTGTGATGCAGGAGGTCACGGGTATTGTATTGCACTCAGAGGCGCGGCGATGTCTTTTGAACGTGTGGGGCCCTACAGACTACGACGCTGCGCAGACTCAATGGGTGACCCTTGGTAATATGGTGGCTAAGCGAGATATTGCAAGATTGTGGGGATCCCCTAACCCGCCCACCCTGGATGCGTGGAAGGACAATATGGACTGGTGCATGTTTCGGGAGAAAACGGTGTACTGTGCGCGGGGGAGGCCCAAGAAATGGCATAAGGTGTGGGGAGGTTGGAACCAGTATAGGGGGTACATATGTTTGCCTCCTGCCACTGAACCACCAGAGGAGCAACTTTCCCCCTAGCCCCACTTCCGACTTGAGTTTTGCTGATGAACTTCGTTAGAATGTAAGCGCCTCTGCTTCTCCCTCCTCTTCTCACTCGATGGCTTGATTTGATGTTGGAAATGGGGCCGCCCCCTCGTTGGGAACTGACGCGAACGCATGATGTATATTGCCTTGCTTGTTGTGTTTACTTTAAAATTGAAACCTTTGTTCTTCTCCTGCATGAAAGTTATGGATGACTGCACATGTTGATTGACGAGCTGCCGAACCTCCGGGTTGTCGGCTGAATAGCTGTGTATCTGCAATATACGAATAAAGGTTTTTAAAAAAAAAAAAAAAAAAAAAAGAAATCACACTCGACTCTTTTTTCCTTAAGATGGTCTCAGTGGTTAGATACGACAGAGACCAAAACTTTGATGTTTAAACCACTCTTCTCCTTGTATCTCCTATCAATTATTTTGATTTGAGTTTTGAACCATAAAAATATGAAGAAACTCATAGGTTCATTTTAATAAAGGTGGATTTTACACATTGAGAATCAAGATATTTCTGTATATGTAGTATATATGTAATTGGTTATCAATGTATGTTTGCTGATTTAATTGTTGTTTTTTCCATACCCCTATTTCAATTTTTTTGTATATAAAATGAATTACCATCTTTGATACACCTGTTGATTGCATATGTTGTTCTTATCTACAGGTCGCCAGGGACTAGAGCTTCTTTTATCAGATCATTGCAGATCTTTCTGGAATTATGCTTAGACACTGCCACCTTTACAGTCTTGGGTGACTTCAATTTTCATTTAGAAGCAAATAACGACTACACCTGTCTGATTGATCACCTGGCAGGCTATGGGTTGAGTCAGATCATATCCGAGCCAACCCATCAAGCTGGGCACACGCTAGATGTTATTTTTACCAACAATGAACACATTGAAGTGGAAAGTATGCGACCAGTACCTTAGTCTGATCACACCGCAGTCTATTTTATTGCCAATATGTCAACAACTAGTAGCTGTCACAGGGAAAGATCCTCTTTGGTCAAATTACGTCCTTGGAAACTTATACAAGCAAATGACCTGATCACAGCTTTGGCAAGGAACCCTTCAGCTATAGCTGACTCCAACGCAGCAGCTATAAACTTTGAAAACTGGCTCAGTCACGCAGTAAATGGGCTGGCTCCAGAAGTAACGAAGCACCCCAGGAAAAGGCAAGCTAAGTCACTATGGTATTCAGCTGAGCTTAGACTAATCAAAGTTAAATGCAGACGTAAGGAACGTATTTGGAGATCTGACTATAGCATGGAACATAGAAAGGAGTATAAAAGGACCATAGAGGAATACAAGCCTGCTATAAAACAGATGAAAACAGTATATTTTACCTATAAAATCCAAGAGGCCACTAATTCCTCTAAGGAAATATTTAAAACCGTGTCCGTGTGACACGTTATTTGCGCCTGATCAAAACTTTGTAGATAAAATGTCTACGTTCCTTCAGAAAAAAGTTCAGACAGTCTACAATGAACTTTTGAACACACTCCAACTCAGTCTAGCCTGTCACGTTTTTCAGTGCTAAGCGACAAACAGGTTGCTGACCTGCTGTTACAAACTAAGTCCTGCTCCCCCCTAGACCCTTGCTCCCCCTACATTTTACATCTGGCTCCGGAGGAGGTCAGTGCATCCCTGACCCCCCTACTTAATGAGATCACGAGCACAGGGGTCTTTCCACAGCTCTGGAAAAAGGCCTGTATTAGACCTATTCTAAAGAAAGATACATTAGATCCCCAGGAGACCAAACATTATCGCCCTATATCTTGCCTCCCGTTGCCTTCTAAAATTTTGGAGAAAGCCATGAACCTGGAACTGATGGAGTATTTGGACTCCAACAACATCCTTGACTCCACCCAGCATGGCTTCAGATCTCAACACTCAACTGTGTCAGCACTGATTATGGCAACAGAAGAGATCTGCAAGGTGATGGGTGGAGGGGGCAGGGCTGTTCTCATCCTGCTAGATCTAACCACAGCATTTGACACCGTAAACCATGTGGTACTGTTACAGCAGTTGAAAGCAGTGGGCATTAAGGACACAGCTCTAACTCGACTTACTTCCTTTCTGGCCTCTAGGGTACAACTAATTAACTGGGAGGGTCTTCAGTCAGGAGACTTCTACCTCCCATGTGGAGTTCCTCAAGGATCAGCCTAGTCCCCGTCAATGTTAAATCTGTATGTCACACCACTAGCTAGACTAATAAATGATCATGATCTGACGCTAGTGTCGTACGCGGATGACACCCAGCTTGTGGTGTCACTCACACAATGTGTGGACATAACAGCTGAACGATTCCGCAACTGCCTCACGGCGCTGATGTCTTGGATGAATACTAATTTTCTGAAGCTCAACACAGAAAAAACTGAGGTTGTTGAGTTTGGTCAGAAACCCTCAATATGGAGCCAACTATGGTGGCCCCCAAAGCTGGCACATGCCCTGTCTTTGTGTCCAAGGCCAGGAACTTATGTTTCCTGATCGACAAAGACATAACGCTTGCCCCACAAATTAACGAAGTCACATCGGCTTGCTTTTTTACGATGAAGGTCCTACGTAAAATTCTTCCTTTCATTCCTTTCTCACTAAGGGAAACTGTAGTAGGAGCCTTAGTTCTATCAAGAGTTGATTATTGTAATGCTTTGTACATGGGAGCTGGCACAAGGCAGTTCTCCAAACTTCAGTCACTACAAAATGCGTCCGCTCAGATACTGCTGGACTTACCCAAACATCATCCGACGTCCGATGGTATAAAGCAGTTACATTGGCTTCTAGTTCGATAACGTGTGGACGTTCAGGCCCTCTGCTTGATGCACAAAGCTCTGTATGGAGGAGCGACGGATCTAAAGCTTCTTTTTTCACAGTACGTGCCATTACGCTGTCTTAGGTCCGCAAATATGGGGTTGCTATGTCTCCCCAAGACAAGAAGAGTCAGATGGGGAGGAAAGGGATTTTCATTCCAAGCGGCTAAGCTCGGGAACTCCCTCCCTATACAGATGTGACAACAACCCAGTAGGACTCTATTCAGAAAAACGTTGAAAACCTGGCTTTGTGCAAAGACATCGATCTGTTAACGCTACATGATCTGCACACACCTCAGCGCCAAGACGCCTTGGCAATAGTGCGCTTAACAAATAATCAGCCAGCCAGTTAAAAACAATTTATTTTTCTTTCCTTTTTTTTGCTGAATTATTGTGAGGTTTCCAATTTGGTGTCATTAATTGGCACCACGATTAAGATACAATTACTTTGATTAATTCACCTTGAATTAATCTTTTGTTGGCAACTTTACCTGGTTATTTTATCACCCAAGCCCCCAAGGGTTGTTTGGGTTGCTCATTACATTGTCATGTTTGCATTGCTCAGCATTCCGTCCATCATCTGTTCTTTTTGCATTTGTCTCCTCTTCCAGGCACCCCATTTCCATTCAACTACATTCTACCCAAGATTTTTGGGGCTTCTGACTCCGGCTGTAGCCAGAGACTTCCGACCGGTGACACACTGTCTTCAATGTTTTGGAGGGATATGACCCAACGAGCAAGCTTTGGATGATTGGATAACCTTGAGGAGGAGGCAGAATATTACTCAATGGAGAGTCCTGTGAGAGGCTAAAACTCATCGAATCTCGCCTGATGCGGGTAATAGACTGGGATGATCGATTGTTCTGGTAGACTCCCTACGGACTCGGCCCCATGCAGTGGTTTGTATGTACCATTGACGTTATGGGGTCTTCATCATCCCAAGTGAGCGGGAGACTTGACTCTAGTCACTGGAACATTACCTAGTTTTGGGTTTGAAAAGCGGCGTCCATTGGCCTGGAGGCTATTGACTGTGGTTGGGACCACAAGCCATTAAGGAATTTGGGTCCAGAGCCAATGGCCTGAGAATGGGGTCCTTTTGATCTGGTTATAGGAAGGAACCCATTCCAATTCGGACTAAGTTGTGGGGACCTGGGTCCCTGCTTTTTATGTACTGGATGTGGAGCTGCACTGCCCCCTCATTAGACTGCCCTTCCCCAGGGCATGGTCAGCCAACCCTGGGAGATCAGAAGCAGAGTGGGGTCTTGGCTCCCGCAGGCAACCAAATGTTGAACTCTGGTGTCAATACCTGATACAGCAGCCCTGAGTTTCCCAAACATAAGTAAAGGCATGGAATTCCTAATGTTGTTTTACACCTCTTTACTTTTGAAATGTGTGTTGAGGTATGCATGGAGTTTATATTCTGCATTTGGGATTTGAATCTACTGCGTAAGTGGGTTTTGCGATTGTGTAAAGACATTGCCTCCTCAGACAGTTACCCCTCCCTGCTGTGGTCCTTGTTCGGGCTGTGGTCCCTGTCTGTTGCTGCTGTTGCCACATGTTTGACAAACCACCTGTTCCCTGCTGTGGTAGTGCAGTGGCTATCTGACCTCATTGCAGATGAACATATGGTGCGTTCGGGTTACCTTGGACTTGGTTTTGAGGATGGAGATTCTGTGAAGACTGACCCAATTTATTGATATCTGCTCGTAATAAGCTTTTAAGTAGCATCGGTTGGCCATGTGGCCCATTCGGTGACAATAATAACATTCGCTGAGATCCAGCAGCTGCCAACCTGCCAGACCTATGCCATTTTAACGGGGTTGAAACCCTCTGGGTTTTTGTGGTGGAGCCCCCTTCAAGGCTGATGCCATTTATATGCTAGCAGTCAATGCGGCCCCCTGGAGGGAGGTCTTTTTCAATTTGTGCTGGACCAATTTTGCAGTGTCTCGCTGGGCTTGCTCCTGCTTTTCCCTGTCCTGTTCCTGTCTCTTTTTTTATTGGTGTAATATGTGGGCCTGTATTTCCCGCCAGGGTTAGGTGTCTAACTCTACCACACTGTCCAATTTGCTTTGTATTTTGGTGGGCAGCCCCTTTTTAGGTCTCGCTGAGCCCAGCGCATGCGCTGGCTCGAAGAGACATTTTGTATGTGGGCATTTCAAAGTGCTGCTGGCTGGCCTAACGCTTGCGTTCACGCGATCGGGCACGCGCGCAGCCGGCCGCCAGCAGCACTTTGAAAACTCGTGCGTCATCGCGATCGCTATCACTTTCGCTTTCAGAGCGATCGAGATCACGATGACGCACGCGCACACACAACTCCCGCTTCTCCCCCTCCCCCACCACATATTGCGTCTGCAGCCGCTCGCGCGCGGCCAACGCTTGTTCTATTTGGAAAAGCTTGAACAAATCACAAGATGGGTTTAGTTCGCAAACTTATGTGATCTTCAGACCGCGATTGTAAAATGTCTTTATACTTCAGGTCCCACATTGCTTCTCAGTGGCATCACCACCTCAGATACAGCCAGGGTCACTCAAAGCATCAGCAGGCATTCAATAGAGCTGTACTGCCCATTACAGAAAATGCACAGAGTGGACCTGCCTGACTCCAAGGCTGGATTCTGACCTAGTGATCGTGTGCTGCTAATGTCTGCCTTTATCCTTTGTCGCCCTCACCCGTTTCTTTCTCTCGTTCCTCCTACTGTTCTTTCCCTCTCCATTGTCTGCCCACGCCCTCCCCTCCTCTCCTCTCCTCTCCTCTCCTCTCCTCTCCTCTCCTCTCCTCTCCTCTCCTCTCCTCTCCTCTCCTCTCCTCTCCTCTCCTCTCCTCTCCTCTCCTCTCTCCTCTCCTCTCCTCTGTGTATCCCTCCCGCCTTTGTGATCTCTCTTCTTGTTTTTCCCTTTTCTGCTCTTTTTCACTGCTTCCATCATCTTGCCCAGGGCACTCTGTTGCAGACCTTTGATCAGACTCCATTATACCTGCTTCAACCCGCCCCCGCAGCCTCCATGTGGATGCTCGGCTCACCCAGTCCCCTGGTGACACTCCTTGACACTGCGTGCTTGTATCCGGCTCCTTTAGCGGGGTAACTGCTAAAGGAGAGCTGCATGCTCTCAGGGCTCCTGGTGCACAGGGCCAGCAGTAGGGAGCGCACAGAGCAGCAGTGTGCAGCCACACAGCCGATCCTCCGACATACACACGTGACTTCACATGCACAAGTTCTTCTATACAATGAGAAAAAATACACACAAAATTGAAATACTGTCCACGTCTGTCACTGAGTATCTCCAGTACAAAAAAGAAAAACAAACGAAAAAATAGAATAATGTAAAACGAGCGTTTAAAAAGCCTTGGGAGCACTGAGACAGTCAATATACATTTGTGCAGGGCTGACTTTAGCACAGGCGGTGCCTGGTGCAACAATGCTTGTTGGCGCCCCCTCTGTGGTGGAGGTGACCTCCTCCACCACGGATTCCCACACCACCACCACCTTTTAACAGTGCCCCTACAGTCTCCATAATCACGCTCGCTCTCAGTTTCAGATGCATTTAATTAGTTATATATCGTCACTCCTACCAGTGTAGGGTGCCAAAGCACTTTGCATTACACACATTACACAGAGACAATCAATCATACATGTGTAAATCAGTGGGGAAATGTGGCATGTGCTTGGACTGGAGAAGCACAGACTCGGAATTGAAAATAGAACACCATAGTTGGGGGTTCTCTTTAATAATATGACTCGATTTCTACCCAAATGAACCCTTTTTGCAACAATAATCTATGCTATAATCTATACTTGGCAGTGTACATGCACTTCACTGTTCTATTTTAGGATTTTAAGTTATAAACTGCAAGTAACAAAAGGATGTCTCTTAGAAAAGCAATAAAAGCAGTAACCCACTGACCTATTTACATTCTATGCACTTAGTGATCTGCATGGTACATGTTCATTGCAGCAGGCATATTTGTCATTCGAAACCTCAACTAGACAAAACTCTGATCTAACTTCAGGAAGAATGTT
This sequence comes from Triturus cristatus, assembly GCF_964204655.1. Classification (NCBI taxonomy): domain Eukaryota; kingdom Metazoa; phylum Chordata; class Amphibia; order Caudata; family Salamandridae; genus Triturus; species Triturus cristatus. The sequence goes on along the minus strand of NC_140592.1, from coordinate 655,603,561 downwards.
AATTACAGGTGTTATCTTGACATTTTTATTGTTGCCTGAAAATTGCTGGAGGCAAGGAATGTTGGATCTTTTAACACAAAAATAAACCTGCAAACTCTGTGCCCTCTGAAGTCAGCACGCGGTGCGGTGGCACCGGTCACACCGCCCTACAGCTGGCCCTGCATTTGTGCAAAGAAACCCCATATGGTTAGCCGCTATGTTGATCTGTGATTATTACTCTGTATCTTTCCTACTATGCTTTTATCTTCCCAACCTACTCTTTCTTTACCTTTCTGCCTCCATCATCTTCTGATCTTACTACCACTTATACCACCTACTCAGTCGTGGGGCAGGGTGGGGGCAAGTGGGAAGAAATTCAAAATAAAAATAAATCACTTAGCTGCCGGCTGGCCGACTTCCGCCTCTCTTCCATCCTCTTTCTGGCTTCTGTTGGAACAGGAAGCAGCATAGGCTCCCCTAAGCCAATCATAACGCTGCAATGCAGCATGGTGATTGGGCTGAGTGCTGTGGGGAATGGGGGAATGGAAGCCAGGGCATGTTCTCCATCCAGCCTGTAATGCATCCTGGGTGGAGAACATGCAAAGTGTGCTCGAATGTTTGGCCACTCCCAGTTGCCAGCCAAACATTCATGCACACTTAGGAGGGGACCCACACTCCTCCCACCTGCGCAGCCTAGCCCTACCCCTCAAAACTGCCCCAGCACAGAAAAATAAAATGATAATAACATCTCATTATTATCATTTTATTTTTCCTTGTTTGCCGTGCTGAAAGGAAGTGGGGCAACGCCCCTCCGCCTTAGCGGAGGAGTCGCCCCTGCTCCTACTGTGTCTTCATCTTCCATCTTTCTCCTGTTATTAGCCATTCTGCCCCCATTCTCATTCCTCTTTTTTACACCAATATGCTTTCCTCATGTCTCTTTCTCACCCTATTTGGTCAGCGATTATTTTATGTTTTACCTAATTCCTTCCCTCTTGCAAAACTTGCCTCATTGATCTGCGCTGTGTCAAAGGGAGAGAGCAGAAATGCGCCATTTTTGCCAAGATGTGACACACTTTTTCTATTTCCTAGCCGTGGCACACTTGTGGTTGCCTTGTGCCAATGCAGGCACCGTTGCGTCGTATCGCAAAGGTGCCTGCATTTTGATCAGGATAGTTTTTGTGCAGGAAGGACTAGATTCCTACACAAACAACATTCCTTAAAGGTGTATTCCTCTTCATTTAAAGAGGAAGTAATGAGGATAAATAAAGATATTTCTCCTCATTATGCCAGTCCCGGGTAGGCACACCATTTTAGTGCAAACTCAGGTTTACAGACATTAGTAAATCTAGACTTGCGTCAAAATACAAAGGTGGATGCAGCGGGAACACCCATGTTCCACCTAGGTAACACCTGCCCAATACAGGGTTACACAAGGAAGAGCGAGGTGCTGTATTGTGTTACTTTGTGGGTGACAAGTGTCCCAAGGCCACCCATTTGCAAGGTGACCTTTGCAAAGCCATGCACATTTTTTTAAAATATTTATTAATTAGCTTGGCTTTGCAAAGGTCACCTTGTAAATGTCACTTTAAAGATGTCTCAGGCCTGCCATTGCAGCCTGTGTGTGCAGTTTAAACTGCCATTACGACATGGCAAAATAAACCTTTTGCCAGGCCTAAACCTTCCTCTTTAGGTCTCGCCTGACCCAGCGCATGTGCTGGTCTGGCGAGACTTATTGAGAGGGCTCCGAAAAGTGGTACCAGGCCAGCCTAGAGCTACAGTGCATGTGCACAGGCGCGCGCGCCGCGCTTTACCGCGATTACTTTCGGTTTCGCGGCCGCTTTGCATAGCCAATAGGTCTCGCTTTTGGGACCTTATAAGTATTTAGTTATGCAACTGTTGCATGGCTAAACACTTATAAGGTCCCAAAGGCGAGACCTATATGCCAATGCTTGTTGAGGATGTTGTAGAAAAAAGCAACCTGGGAGCCCATATCAGTCCAAGGCTGGACTGTCTCTTGTCCCCATTGTCCCCTCATTCTGTCTAGAAAGTCTGTTATGGTCTTCTCAGGCTTCATACACTCTACCAGCAATCCTCCTACATCTGGGGGATCATGGAATATTTGCCTCAGGGCCATCCAGATTGGATGTCTGTATGAATTGAATGCAGCCCCATCATGCTCGGTGTTTGTCAGAGTAACTGCTTGGATGCGTGCTTGGGGGAACACTGTGTTAGTCTGCTCTCCGATGAGACTGCTTTGCAGACTTTTGGCATCATCTATTGATAGGTTTATCTGCTAGTGTTCTTCTCGAAACATGAAATCAGTTTTCCCCCATCCATCGATGGCAGTAGTTTGGTTCTGAGCCCTTCCTTATCCATCTGGCCCCAATGCACATAGATGGTCCTCCATCGGCCCTTCTGCAGTAGTGGGTATATTTTGGCTTGGGGCAGCACTGCACATTTCCCTCTAACATAATGCTTGAATTTCCTTAGCCAATCCTGTATGTAGGGGAAATTCCACTTGGGATCGCCCCCTCCGTGCTGGATACAGTCTTCTGCAAAAGCCATGTCCTCAGGTTCAAAGGATCCCTCCTTTGGCCAGGGCCTACCATACTGACCCATCCTTTTGGTCAAGTGGGCTAGCAAGTGGCAAAATGGTTGTGCAAAGATCTTGCCTTTCTCTCCGGTCACTATGTCCCTTGGGGTCAGTTTGTCTAGACCGCACATTCGGGGGATGCAGTGGATGTCTTCATCGAATGCTTTCCTCATGCACACATAAAAGGTGCCATGCTGCTACTCCCACGTGATAATTGATGTTGTGCCAGGCTACCTTGATCCCTTATTACCTGGTCAGCCCCTCTCTTACGCTGATGATCTGTTGAGGTTTGGGCAGACTCCTCTTCTACACCTACCCCACTCTCCACAGGTGGAGGGCGTGTTGCTCTGTTCTCTCATCGAGTTCCCAGAGTGAGAGCTCTCTCTCTCTCTATCCTTAATTCACACCTCTCCTCTAACTCCCACCTGTACTGTCTCCTTTGTTCTGAGCTAGGCACGGCATTTCTAGGTAGAAATACACCCTCAAACTCGCTTTCTGTTGCCCCCTTGGCTGCCTGAGCATACCCTGTGGCTCCCCCTTCATCGTCTGATCCCAGAGGGTCACCTAAATGCATTCACCATGGCGAGTGGGATTGCATGTACTCTGTGTCATTGGGGTTCAATGGGTTCAAGCGACACGGATGGAAGGGTTGAGCTTCGGGGAGCTCTAGCACAGGGCTAGAGTGATGCTAGGATTGCCTGGGACTGGGGGCCCAATGGCCTTCATCGTCTATGTTGGGTAGTTTGTTGTTTGGTGTAGGGCACCCCAGCTCCCTTGGCTGGTCGATTGGTGGAACTTAATGATGGGATGGCAGGCATCAGAAAGTGCTCCTCTATTCTTACTTATGGTGGGGGAGGATTGTCAGTCTGAGCCTCCTCAAAGACAGCCATAGTTCCAGCTGTGCCTCTCTCCTGGTCTTCTTTTGTCCTACATATTTGGTCTGAATATGTGTTGTTGTGTGTTCGATTATGTTGGTCTCTAAGGTTCCCCCCTGTGGCTTGGGGAACGCGTGTGCCTTAGTGTATGTATGCCATTCGTGACAATGATTGCTAATTTTTTAAAATCTTTGTGGGGAATCCAGTTTGCATGTATTTTAACGGCGACTCCATGATAAGTGGGAACTTTTTAAGGGACTGATGGGTTCTAACTTCTCAAGATCAATTAATATTTGATTCTACTCTGACAGTTGGAGAAATAAATACATGGGATTACTGGTTTCAACTACCTATATGATCTCAATACTAACTACACAGCTGCATTAGGATAGACATTAAACACAACAAAAAATGCATATGAAGGATCACAACCTGAAGGAAAGTGCAATGGTTAGTTTAAACCGTGTGAATTCAACAGAAGAACAGGAGATAAGGAAAAAACAGTATGAAATAATGATGCCTTGGGGGGCGTGGCAAAACCGGCGGCTAAGATGGCTGCTTGGTAGAAAAGCTCCGGAGGGCGATCCGGTTCATCTGCATTTTCCCCACATGATCGGAATGTATATCGGCCCAACAGCATAGTGCCGGCCAGCGGAATGTGCCCTCTACCAGCAGAGCCGAGTTTCAGTTTTCAAATGGCCGGAATGGCGGAGTTACAGCCCGATACGACTGCATCGGGAGGAGCCTGCGGCTGTGCGGCCTGGCGCCTTTCCTGGACTGGGGCATAAATGAGGCCCTGTCAGCTAATGAACACTGGAGGGGTGTCCCAGCCCTAATGCAGTGAATGGCGGTGCTTCAGCAGAGACTTTGCCCCCTCCCACTCCCAGCTCTCCAGCCCGGTTTCACCTGATTATGCTGCCCGGCCTCGCGCCCTCTCCAAGACCACGCAGGGCCAGCCTACCACCTCTGGCAGGGGTGCGAGTGTCGGTGGAGCGATTTCCGGACTGGGGGGGTCACCGCCGAGTGCGGCGGCGCCAGCGGGAGCACTGCAAATCTCCTGAAGGTGGGCCCGCCGGCTCCCCGTGCCCGTTGCGGACTAAGGAATTCCCGGCACTGCTACCAGGCACACTCTCCTCAATATGTTTCCAGCCACATGCCTGCCTACATCGCCACAGCATGGCTGTCGGAGGGCTGCCGCTTAATGAACCCCGAGAGCGCGAGCTGTTCTAGTGCCTGCCACTGTGGCTCCTCATTGATGGGCCTTACAAACGCTTCGTGAACCTAATGTAACCTTCACGCCTGATATCTGCGCTACATCCCTGCTCAGTCATTTTCAGCGGCTGGGGCAGGCCTGGGCACACCATTCTGACAGTGGGCCACCTGGTCGGCTTCCTGCGTCACACAGGCAGAACTTATAGTGGCCAACCTACCATCATACACAGCTGGAGTCTTATAGCCCACCGCTGCTCCTTGCCCATTACAATTGGGGTACAACTCAGAACCGCCATCTTGCTTCAAGATCATGAGACATATTGGTGCTTGGATCTCACAGAGCGGCATGAGCCGCAGGGATGACAGACAGAGAAACCTCCCCTTCAAAAAGTAGCAGACAAAACGCCTTTGGTTTCCGCCGAAATGGCTGATAACACACACGCCGCATCCGCTGAGGCAGCCTCCGCGTCCATGTTGCAGGAAATGAGGGCAGGCTTCAAGACCCTAGACTCGCGTTTTGGCACACTCGACAAGAACATTGCAGGGCTGGGAGCTAAAATCCAAGTGCATGATCAACGGCTGGATGTAGCGGAGGCCCGCATCTCTGAAATTGAAGACGGGACTGCACAGTCGCCCAAGAGTTTGGAGCGAGTGGAACGTATACTCAAGGAAGTCGCCATTAAAAACGAGGATTTGGAGGCTCGCAGTCACCGTAACAACGTCCGCATCCTGGGGGTTCTGGAGACGACGGCCACCGGCCACATGGACCTTTTCGTGGAAACTCTGCTTGTTGATCTTTTTGGCAAAGAATCCTTTACTGCTGGTTTTGTGGTGGAGATGGCCCATAGGTCACTGGGCCCCAGACCTAATCCTGGTCTTCCTCCCAGGCCCATAATAGCTCGCCTCATGAATTTCAGGGACCGTGACACAGCACTGAGGCTGGTTATACAGCAGGGGGACTTGACCTGGCAGAGATCAAAACTGTCCTTGTATCCAGACTTCACATCAATGGTAAAGGAGGCCCGACGTAAATTTAATGGGGCGAAACCTAGGCCTCAAATATGGCATACTACACCCTGAAAGACTGAGAATAGATGTAGGTGGCAGGGCTCGAATATTTGACACTCCGACTGAGGCTTAAGAATTCTGCCGCACATGTAAACAACGGAACAATCAATCCTCCCCGGAAGGGAGTCAACCTTCCCCGCCTCACAGCGGCTCGGATGTAGGTGCAGAACTCTTTTCCAACCCAGGCACTGGTTAACACGTTTGCTTGATTTAAATCATGCTAATGTATACAATTGGGAAAATGTTATTCATTTTTGCATCATTGTGTCCTCTAGCCAGTCTTCGACCCGGCGTTGCCACCTCCACATGGTGTATCGTTGAGTTTGTTCCTTTATATACTGGGGTACTGTGTTTGGGCAACATCAGTCAAGCTTAAAGTGGACTTGTAGTTCTTCTCTGCTTGTATACAGAGGGTTGGCCTCCTTTGGGTTGAAAGGTGGCTGGGTGGGGGGTGTCGATTGGAATGTTCACTTCACCAGTTGTAATTCGCACCTTCGTTCAGTATCGCTAGCAATATTGCGCACTCATCGCTGTCCTGTCTAATTAGACTACACACCCTTTTCTGATGGCACGACTGGGTAACATTGAAGATCCATCGGCACTCTCCCTGATTTCGTGGAATGTCCGGGGACTCAATGACAACCGTAAGCAATGGCAGGTGCTTCATTACCTGCTTTGACACAAAGCAGACATAGCCTATTTACAGGAAACACATCTCTCCCCACAGATGCTGCTCGATTCGGTGCCAGCTGGGGAGCACACAGGTTCTTTGCCACCTACAGCAGTTATGCAAGGGGCACTGCCATTTTAATACACAAGAGGGTCCCCTTTAGTCTCAGTGACGTTGTTCGTGACCCGATAGGCAGGCACATCATTGGCACTGGCTCCCTAAGTGGCCACAAGGTGGCCCTGGTCAACGTTTATGCCCCGAACACTGATTCCCCTGAGTTCTTCCATGTGCTGAATGCCCAGCTAATGAAATACGACCCACATAAATTCTTGTTGGGAGGGGACTTTAATTTGCAATTTGACCCTAGACTTGACAGCACCTTACGGGCCCCCGACTCCAAACCACGGGCGCCGCGAGCTCTGACGAACCTCTGTGAACAACACACACTTACAGATATATGGCGGAAGCAAAACCCGACTCTCACTGAATACACTCACTTTTCAGGTCAGCATAACACCTGGACCAGCATAGACGACTGGCTGCTCTCACCTGTATGCACAGACTGGTTCGACTCACTCACGACGCTCCCTAGGACATACTCTGATCACTCCCCGATAGTGTTACGTTTGAAACTCCCATGGCCAGAGGGATACGAACGACAATGGCGCATCCCCAGCAGGGCCCTGCATGACGAATGATTCAAGGCTGAGGTATGGGAAGCCATAGAGGGCTATTTTGAGATCAACACCGGTTCCGTGAGTTCCTACGCGGTATTATGGGAGGGTTTCAAGGCAGTTATCAGAGGTGTATGTATCTCCAAACACGCTGGGGTGCTCAGGGACCTCCGCAATACGATGTCACGCATTGAACAAGACCTCACTATGCTTGACTCCGACCCCATGGGGATCCTGGACCCTGAAGGGCGGGGAAGGCGATTAGCCCTACTGTCTGAATACAGAGACACCACAGACATATCTGGGGAAGTATCACACAGCCAGGCGTTATGGAGAGGGGGAAAAACCAGGGAGGGTGGTAGCACACATGTTGAGGCCTCCGTATAGCAAATCGTACATCACTGAACTCCATGCCGCCTCTGGGCACACACTTAGCACTACCTCTGATATCTGCGACGAGTTTTTAGACTATTACATCTCACTGTATACTTCCAGAGTCGGGTCTGACGGTGCAGCCCAGAATGACTATCTCTCTGAGATCGCATTGGTCTATCTGGAAAGACATATGCAGGACTTCTTGGCGGAGCCCATATCGGAGGCAGACGTCGCTCTCGCCATCGACACCATTCGGAGCTCCCCAGCCCCTGGGCTGGACGGCTTTACAGGGGATTTTTACAAAGAATATAAGGATCTTCTAGCCACGCAACTAAATGAGATGTATGCAGAGGCATTGGAAAAACACTTACTTCCCCCACACTACGCCAAGCTGTAATTCGTCTTCTCCCCAAGCCCGGCAAGGACTCCACGCTCTGTGTGTCCTATCGTCCACTATCCCTATTAAATGTAGATTATAAAATACTAGCTAAAGTCATTGCAAATCCGCAGTCTCAATTAATGGAGTAAATTATCTCCCCAGTGCAGTCCGGTTTTGTGCCCCACCGGTCCACCTCCCTGAACCTTCGGACGCTGTTCGCAGTCCTTCACAGAATTAATCTGGATACCCCCGCGGCCGCGATACTATTAGACGCGGAGAAAGCCTTTGACTCTTTGGAGTGGCCATTTATTATTGCAGTGATTAAACAAATGGGCATGCCATTGGGTTTCATTGCAACCACTGCGCTCCTCTAGTGCAGGCCTACGTCAAAACTTCGTCTTAATGGTACGCTGTCCAGGCCCTTTGAAATATTCTGTGGGACTAGACAGGGCTGCCCCCTATCTCCAATTTTGTTCATATTGGCAATGGACCCGCTGATTCGACACTTCCAAGAACGCCACCTCCACCGGGGATTACAGTTTAACACTGGCCCTCTACTTGTTTCCCTCTATGCAGACGATACCATTCTATACGTCTGTGAACCCCAAGCTAACTTAGCGCCCCTCATTAGAGAAATTCTTTAGTTTGGTAGATTCTCCAGGCTGGGCATAAACTGGCTCAAGTCCATCATTTTTCCCTTAACCACGGGCACCACACCGTGGGAATGCAAATATCGCCTGGCATGGTGTTCCGAATCGATAAAATATCTCGGGAGCCACGTCCACTTAGACACCACACAAATCATACACTGGTTTGGGGAGGAAAGCAGCCATGGGTCTGCTGGTCAATCCTCACACTCTCATACGAAAGGGGGGGGGGGTACAATGTCCCGGATTTACAGTTATATTATTTAGTGGCACAATGTCGCTATGCGCATGCTTGGTTCCACTCTAATGCAAGAATACTGTTTCTGTGGCCAGAGGCAAATCTCGTTCTTCCTGATCGGCTGTCCACAGTCCTTCCTTGGGGCTTCCCACGCGATACACATCACATACAAACGGTGTCTACCACCAGCTGGGCGTGGGAAAAATTGGGAAAGCTCACCGGCGCTCTAACCCTATACACCTCCACCCTTCCTCTACCCAACGCAAGGCGGCTCCCGATTATGGGGAAGGTCTGGTGCAACGCACATTGGCTACATTGGACATAGTCAAAGTGGGCGATTTATATCCGGAAGGACACGTATTCTCCCTAGACGACGACGCACAGTATATTGACTGCAGTTTTAGGACTAGATTTGTTTTGACTCTAATGCGATCCGCCCTGCGGGTGACGCTCCCCGCATTTCCAATTGAACCGGAATCATTTACCCCACTCACTCTGGAGATAGAGAACCCTGATGAAGCACGCCTCATTTCTAAAATGTACAAAGCTTGCACTGGTATGAGACCGGTGTGTGACGACTGGCTCCGACAGGATTAGGAGGCGGACTTGGGCGGTCCAATAACAGACGACCAATGGTCTAAATGCTGTACGGCCACCAAAGAAATCTCCCTTAACAGCAGACACAAGCTTCTCCATTTTAAATTTCTTTGCCGTGCCTATTTTACGCCTGCCAAAGCACATAGGATAGATGTATCTCGGCCGCAGACATGTTTAAAATGCGCTGCTCCTCATGCTGATTTCACCCACCTGGCATGGACTTGCCCCCGCTTACAGACCTACTGGGTTGACACCCACTCTACACTTGGGATGAAAATTGGCTTACCTCTCACTCCTATTCCTGAGGTTGCACTGCTGGGGTACACTGTGAACTTTCCCAAAGGGGTTAGACGACTTGCATCGCTGGGACTACTGCTGGCCAAACGGGAGGTTGCTATACTCTGAGGTAGGAAAACAGTACCCAAAGTGCAGGACTGGCTGCGCAGTTTAGCTCATTGCAACGTTAATGCAAAGACCTATGCCATTTTTGCGCCCCCCAGGTCCCGCCCCAGGGACATATGGGGCCCATTCCGGAAATATGCAGAGGATACTAAGCGAGCCTCCAACATTCAGAGGGAAAGTGGTATTGTGCCTGAGGGAGTGGGGTGATCGTCTCAGTAACATTAACATACACACCGGGGGCGACAGTTGGTGCATCTCTGCTGAAGGTCCTTTGGGCATAAGTATACTGCGCATCAGTAGATTGAACAGGGATTGGGTTTGAGGAGAGATTTCTTGAATATGACATCAGTTGTTATGATATTTCATTTTGTTAGTCATGCCCCCCTACAACTGTAAAGGACTATTGGGCTGGACATAATGAAGCCTTCATAATCACATTAAGTAATGACCAAAACACAACACTGACAAGACATGCAATTGCAACAATTTACCATCACCATAATATTGAGAATGCATCAATTGATAACCAGAATGAAGAATGAGAAAGAGAAAAGAGAAAAAAAAATTATGACTTTGTCAAAAAATACCTTAGCCTGCTCCTTAGTGCATGTTACCCGATAACCAGGTGAGGCTTAGCGCGGTACATGGGACCAAGTGAGACCGATATTCTGTCAATATCGGCTCTGAGACAAAGAGAAGAACAGAATTTGCAGAAACGAGTAACACCTTCACAATCACCGACCCTCCTTTGACAAGCACAAGCTACACCTAATCTCCAATATATCTAGATCACACACAGGGGTCATGTTTACCATTTGTATCACACCCAGTGGTCTGAGGGAATAACACCTCTCACTTCTTCAGATTCCCAACAGTGTTAAGAAACCGGTAGCACCGAGAAGACCTTTTAGACAAATAAATAAGATCAAGGTGCTGGCCCCTATATCACACCCAGGGCCTATACGTCTCATCCGTATCATGCCGAGCAGTCCAAGAGGTGACCCCTCAGCCCTGTATCACACCCAGGGTACAAGCGTCCCATCTGTATCGCGCCCTAGCGGTCCAAGCGGTGACCCTATATCACATACAAGGACAATTATACCATATGTATCCTGCCCAGTGGTCCCAGCAACAGCCAATCTCCTTTCCTAGCCTGTTGAGTATCGAAGAAATGTAACCTCTACCGAATAGCCTCCAAGGCTGCCTTGCGACTGCTCAGTTCAGACATATGAAGTGGGCAATATGTCAGATTTTTGTCAGTGGCAGGGCGCTCAGGTTACATTTTTGTGCCCCTCCATTTTTAGCCATATGCCAAATGTTGGGGACTAAAGATCAGTAGTCTCTAACACACTTGATGGCAGCTTTTGGACAGACCTCCACCCAGCAGATTCAGCAGAGCTTTAATCAATTGTGGCGTCTGCTCACCCTCCTTGCTGTGCTGATGTGAATCCGTCAGAGAGGGGTCCTTACTTTTGGCTGCAGCTGGGTTCGAAGCAGCAATCTTTCCAGGCTGGCTCACCAAAATGTTGCTCGAATATTAGTTTTTCTTAAAAAACAAAGGAACCAGGAGTTTGGCAGAACAGGACCCGTTGGATTAGTCAAACACTACGGCAGAGAGTGCAGCATACAGAAAGGGGTCTGAGGGCTCACTTAAAGTACAATTGTTGTAATGTCTTATACATTTGTTGAAGCATTATAAAACAATTAATAGATCCTGTTTTGGGAGTAAAATGTGGGTCTAGTCATGAAGCCATAAATTACTTCCACCTGATAACAAATGCATAAGGGTCTCGACCTTGCATGGACACAATGAGGGCCAGTGGGTGTCGTGTCCATATGTAGCGCATGATCAAAAGTGTGTGTAGTGTGTGCTGTGTCCTGATTTTCTGAGTGTTTCTAACTTTCTGTAGCATCTAACTTTGCGGTGTTTTGGGAACGCGTGCTCCTCTGGCCATGTGTATTTTATAGTGACCAATCTCCTAAAACCATTGTGCTTTTGCTGTCTATCTGTGGGGCTACTGTTTACATGTTTGTCCTGCTGGTTACATCTCACCCCACCTGCAGTCTGGCAATCTGTAGCCTCATGTCTAGGGCACAGGGCCTGCCTGACCACATGTTTCTGACTCAGGGTTGATGGAGAGGTCATAGTGGGGGATTTGAACAACAGTGATTCAATTTTGTTTTTGTACATACACGTATCATTGAGTACATTGAAATCAATATTAACAATAGGGCAAGGACTACAGATGATTACCTAAAACATTTTATTTATGGAGACCATATTGTTGACCTCTTTACAGTTATAATCATAAATTACAGACCCCTTACTGGCCCTTATAGGTAACTCAATTACATCAGACACCTTAATAGTTAACTGATGACCCAATTAAGCAAAATAGGGCCTGGATGGGTGACCAGATGAAGAGGGAAGCGCTTTCACTGAATAAGTGACAAAGCCCGACTAGTATATTGGCTCAAGAGCCCAGGTCCCAGCTAAAGGCAGAGATGAAAGGTTCCGATACAATCTCCCCATAGCAGATCGGCCAATTTACAGTGAATCCATGCAAGATTCCAAGAAAGAATCTGTAGCTGCCCAATATATTCAGCTTGCTCAGTCGCATAACCCAACAGGTAATCATTGGGGGGAGGATGTGGCATTGTGGCTAGAGTAGGAGACCTCGAAGCTGGAGAACCGGGTTCAAATCTCGGCAGGGATGCCCAACATTCTGTGATTCTGGGCAAATCACCTAATCTCCCAGTCTCCAACAAAAATGAATGTGTGCATCTGTAATGCAACTGGTGCTCATGTAAAGCGCTCTGATACCTTTGGGTCAAGTTTGTGCTATATAAAACTCAGGAAAACAAAAATCATTACCCCCTAAAATAGCACCTACCAGGGCTACTGGAACATCAGTTCTGGCATCTCTTTGAACCAACATAGGTATGTTGGGTTGACTGTGGACACAAGGCCACACAGTCAGTCTACGACACATAGTAGTAGCTCCCTTCGTGGGCTGCCCTCTCCAATCTTGGGCAAACAGAATGCCCTTTACTGATACAAAAGGCAAGTTGAATCCCTGTGCTAATAGTTCAGAGGTAACATGCTTCTATTGTCAGTAATGTAATGTAATGTAATAGTAGCTTATAAAGTGCACTGCAACTCAACGAGCATCCTGACGCTAAAAGAGAGAAAAGCAGGGAATTAAAAAAGCAGATAGAAGGATATTAAGTTCTAGGAAAGAGCCAGGTTTTAAGTTGTTTACGAAAGACCATAAGGTCTTTCACCTGTCGCAGCTCCAGGGGCAGTTAATTCCAGAGTCTCGCGGCTGCCACACTAAAAGCTTGACCCCCAAGCTTAGCTCTTCTAATCCGAGGTACTCCCACCCTGCAAGCTGTGGAGGATTGAAGGCAGCGAGAAGGTGTGTACCAGCAGAATTTACTCTGTAATGGTATGGGACCCAGAACATGCAGTGCCTTAAACACAACACAGAGGGACTTAAAGTAGATCCTCTGTGCTATAGGAAGCCAATGCAGCTCCACCAGGGCCTGAGTGGAGGAAGAATGACGGGGGCGCATCAGTGCAAGTTTGGCTACCATATTCTCAACTCTTTGCAATCTCCCGATCACAAATCGAGGGGATTCCAGCAATAGTGAGTTACAATAGTCCAATCTGCTCAGGATCACACTCCTAACTACCCAGGGGCGCACATGAGCTGGGAGCTGGGGGAGAATCTTCCTCAAGATTCCTACAAGAGAAAAACAAGTCCCCAAAGTCCTATTGACATGTGATTCCAAAGACAATTTTTCATTAGATATGACTCCCAAATTGCGGACTGCCCCAGCAGGTCGTAATGGGGGGTCTGCAGGAAGAGGCCAGAAGTTGACCGGGAGGGGAAAGGCTACTTTCCCACCCTTAGTGCAAAGGATTTCAGTTTTATCTGCATTATATTGCAGCGAATTAGATCTTAGCCAATAAGCCACACTCTGCATACATGCGTGAAAATTCTCCAGGGAAGATGACTGCTCTCCCTCCAGTGATAAAATCAACTGGGTGTCATCTGCATAGTTTACCATGCCTATGCCATAAGATTTAATATTATCCACCAGGGGACGCATGTAGACATTAAACAGAATGGGGCTTATCGCGAACCCCTGCGGTACACCATGCTGGATTTTGGTGAACTTAGACTGAAAAGGGGGAAGAGCTATGGCCTGGCTTCTATCCGAAAGATATGAGTGGAACCATTTCAGTGCTAGACCGGTCACCCCTACTCCTTCCAACCGCTCCAGGAGGACCGTGTGATTGACTGTGTCGAATACGGTAAACAGATCTAATAGGATCAAGATGGCATGTTGACCCTTGTCTGCACGCAAACGAAGATCGTCCAACAAGGTCAATAGGGCAGTCTCTTGAGGAAATATGAATTTTTATGATAAATTGTGTCCCCTATCTTAGACCCCAACGGCTCCATGTACGTGCTACAAGTACATGTATGTTCCCTCCACTTCCAGCTATGAAGACGCAAATACATCTGCGTCCAACGTTAACATGTCCTCTTTCAGATCCACCATGAATGGGTCGAATATTCCGTTCCTAAGTATGCCTTGCCACCGTCTTTATATGGTGCACCTTTCACGTTTTTCAGCTCTGGCAAGTTAGGCCCTGAATTCTGCCATCGAGCCTTTTCCTGCCTTCTGCCTCTGAATGCTCCAGCCTAGACCTGCATCTGTATCCATGACCTTTGTCTTACTTCCTGCGCGGCTAACGGTGCCTGGCTCGGCCTGTTGCCTGCCAAGACTGTATTTTGCCTTCAAGTTATCTGCTCCGCTCTTCGAAAAATACATTCCTGTCTAGTAGTTTAGGTAAACATCCTTCCAGCTACAGAGCAAAGGGCCCGGCCTCACTGTCTCCATACAAGTAATTCATAGCTCCTGTTACCATGGTAGGCCCATGCCCCCTCGCATCTCATGTAGACACGTAGACGCTTATACACGCACTAGCAGTCAGTATAGAATAGCCTCTGCCCAAGAGACCTTTCCTTCCAGATAATACAGTTCCTTAAACACAAGATATTAGATACGATTTGGGATTAGGTTGTTCTGACATCCCAGACTTCTGTCTCCTCATGTAGGGCTAAATGTCAAGTCCCCTTCACCCTCCAGTTACACGTCAATCACACGTCATGCTGCTGCGTGCGCATCTCTGCCATGTATTTCTGCTGACATTGCAGGATTCTCTTATGGATCCACCCAACTGTGACATCCTCTTAATGACGTTTCTAGTACACGCCCTTATGCACGCCTATTGTAACGCCTTTTTCATTACGTATGTGTATTCTCATCTCTCCTCTCAGCTGTTACGCCTTCTGCATCTGCTTTCACTGTAATGCATTGACTATATATATGATAACCTGTCAATAAAGTATGCTCAATCCCTTCCCGAACCTTCGTGGTGACGGAATCCGATTGCCTGGTTCGAACCAATTCCTTTTTAAGGAATAAAACCCCTTTTAAAAAACCTCAAATATCACGGATTCTGCCTCTTATTTTTCTGAGTTATTCTTATTGAACTTTACCGCATAAAAATAGTATAGGTAATTTAAATATTTACCACATAATTGGCGCCCGAATAGGGACTCCTCCCCCACCCCACACGCCGGAGGTGCGTTGCAGGCCTGGTCCCCTGCCACAGCCGGACGGACAACTACGCGTACCCGCAGGATTTCCTGTACCTCCCTCAGGCCAACGGAGGTGACTGAGGCTGCGATCAACACCCAGACGAGGCGGTGAGGAGTGCGGAGGATCCCGACCAGAGCCTAGCTGAGAGAGCAAGATCCGAGGTATACAGAGGCCCACCAGGTTCCGAAGTTCCGAAGTACCTACGTCACGAGTCGAGTCGAGTCCGGTCCAGTCCAGTTCAGAGTTTCCGAGGCCTTCTGTTCCGTTCCGTGCTTCCCGGTGAGTACCATTGCTGGGGACGCATCTAGACGTGCGCATTAATTTGTGCCGGTCAAGACGGGTTTGGGTACACAGACCTGGTCTGCACTGTTCTAGCAGTGTATCTGTACTGTTTAGCAGTACATCCAGTATTATGCAGTTAGCTAGTTTTATTCTAATTATCGTTGTTCGTTTTAAAATGTTTTAATGTGTTTTAAATGTCGTGGTATGAGTGATTGTTCGATCTTCATTACTGTGTTTATTGTATAAATTGTGTTCAAGTCCGAGTAAGAATCAAGTAGCAAGGTTTAAAATGCCGTTATTCTCAAAATTAAGACAGATAAAAACTAGAAAAGGGATACTCGAGGAAGCCGTTCCCATTCCACCTAGGGACACTCCAGGGTACTTTATGTACCATAAACATGGCCTAGATGCCGTATTATATCTCGATTTGTGGGTGGACTACACCAAGGATTTAGCAGAGAATCAGAGATGGCCCGCTGCTGGGACATGGGATGCAGATTGCATCATGAGAGTAGAAGAAGCATTATGGAAAAAGAAAGCCAGACAGTCACAGAAAGATGCCATTGAATTATGGCGTAAAGAATCGCATAGACGCACAGAGAAAGCGCTCAGAAAAGAAGAGAAAAGTAGGGAGGATTCAGACAAAGCCCGAGAAAACGTATTAGTTGAGGAAGGTATCCGAGTAAAAGCAGAACAAGTAGACAGACAACGAAACACTCTTATGAATGGTATGTATCCTCTTCTGGCCGAGGGTTTACCTAAGGCCACCCTGGAAGTACCAAAAGATCTGCCACCTCCATTGCTTCCGACTAAATTGCACCACAAGACCGCAAAGGACATTTTCCTTTCTTCCTATTTAGACGATGCAGCCCCCGAATATGTTAATGTTCCGCCGCCACGCACACCACCTCTGCAGCCACATACTCCTCCTCCCGTTTCAAACCTTCCGCCTGTTCCTCCACTCCTTTCTGCACCTATTCTCCCTACCTTACACCCAACAAATCCTTTTGGACCTGGCACCTCAGGAGGCACCTCAGGAGGTGCGACAGGAGGTTTTCATACGCCACCACCAACACATCGATTGACTTATAGGGATTTAGCACACCAACGTACACCTCAAACAGCGAATTACGACATACTTAATGAGCCTCTTACAGACTGTAGATATGATCCAGTACCCGGTAAAGACGACAGAATGATGCTGTCATCAGTACGTCTACGACGAGTTGCGAACTATTTAATGACACTACCAGGAATGATTGATCATCTAGACAAAATATATCACTTTGTCCAAACAGGGCTAGGTCCTGAAAGTATTGGCGAGGCCATGGCATACCAGAAAGTGGACACGCAAAAACTGTTGTTA
Organism: Triturus cristatus; assembly: GCF_964204655.1. NCBI lineage: Eukaryota > Metazoa > Chordata > Amphibia > Caudata > Salamandridae > Triturus > Triturus cristatus. The sequence continues at coordinate 655,586,525 of NC_140592.1, read as the reverse complement.
CGCTTCTTCATAAACTGCTTGATAAGAAACAGAGATAGGCCTGGCATAGACCCGGAAGAAATGAAAGCACTTAACAAATGGGGTCAGAATATAGCAGACGGAAAACATGATAAACAGAAAAGTATAGAAAATATGTACCGAAGGATCCGAAAAACAGTAGAACAAATACATGATAGAGAACAGCCTGAAAGAGAAATAGATGCAGATAAGACTGAATCCTCGCAGGAGGAGGAACAACAAGAAACGACAACAGGACAATTACAATTACCAGCTAGAGAAATGATAGCTTATGTAGGTAAGGGAAGATCTTTTTATAATTCAATACGTCCGATACGTCCAGAAAGTAAGAGAATTTTTCAAGCAGCCATGTCGAATCCAAAGACCCCTGAACACTTATTTCAGGATACTGATAAAAAACTTCAAGAACGAATGGGGTACCATGTACTCGATTCTATGGATGAACAAGAATTAGCCAGGTCAGCAGTAGAATGGGCTGACAGTTCTGATAAATATAGTGATGACGCGCTAGCACTAGGGGTGGGCGGAATTTGCGTAATCGCGTTACGCAAATCTCCGCGAAACGGTAAAAAATCTCCGCGAACACGCAGAAATTCCGCGAACACGCGGAATTGCTTGTTCGCGATACTTTTTGCCTGTTCGCGATCGCTGTTTGCGTGCTCGGGGTGAAATATCTCGCGAACACGCATATTGAGAACGCGAACAAGCAAAAAATTTCGCGAAGTCGCGGAACGCAGATTTTTGGGCAATTTCGCGTTCTCCGCGGAACGCGAAATTACCCAAATTCCGCAAATTCCGCGAACGGAACGAAATTTACCGCCCAGGCCTAGCTAGCACACACGTTTTTAAATCTTTCACCAGACGAACAGCGTTTAGCTGGTATGTACATGATACAACACCTCCTTATATTGTATAAAAGCCAACACTCCGATCCTGGTCCCCTACCTGATATACTGATAGAACTACTCATGAAGAAATGGAGAGGTCTAGGTACCGATCTAATTAAAGTAATTCTAGAACATCGGCACAGATACAGTGCCTTCCTGTGTTCACAGCTTGATCCAGCTCCCTCCATGGAAAGAAAAATGTATTACATAGACAGACAGAATCCCTTACGCGAAGTGCACCCAGTTAAAAATGATGATAATACTTTTAGATGCGTGTTTGTGTACACGCCCATAACTAAAATAGAACTATTGGAAATGAAAAAATTAGTGCCCAGCCATGACAAAGATCCAGCAGGTTTTCACCGTGAAATAAAGGACATGTTACTCATGGGTGATTATACCTATCCTGACATTATGAAAATATTAAAAGTATTATTGCCTGCCGGTATTTACGAGAAACTCAAAGAAAAAGAATGGGAGGTGGGAGAGCAAAAGATTGATTGGACTGCATTAGAAACCGAAGAAAATACCCGAACTCCAGGCCTAGGGCTTGGGGACAAAACTAAAGCGTTGCCAGGATTGTTAGTACAAGTATTGCCACGTTTATTAACTACGAAAAAGGAAGACTGGGGTGCAATCTCAGCCTGCAAACAGAAACCCGATGAAGACACTAGTGATTTTTATTCCCGATTTGAAAAATGTTTTGGTATTAATAGCGGCCTGAAAGCAAGTAGCGAGTCATATCCACATCTTTTTGTAACAAAATTAGTCGAGAATTCCCTGCCCCAGGTTAAGAATAGAGTATTGAAAGTCGAGAGCACTTGGCAAGCTAATACCCCTTCACAAATGTTACAAATGTTACAGTACCACCAGAATAGAATTAGAGAAGAACAAGAACACGAACAAAGACGTATGAAAGACACGAAAATGAAAATGCTCGTTGCTCAGTCAGTTCCAGCTGACGGTCATAAAAAGGGTGCGACACAGTCCAGTAATTCAGCGGCTCCTGTTAAAGGGACATGCAACTATTGTAAACAGCAAGGTCATTATATAAACGATTGTGCAGTTCTGAAACATAATATCTCTACGGGTAAAACCAAGGAGAGACCGCGTCCACCCAGACAGGATCAGATCCAACCACAAGTACCTCAGAATGTACAGCCTATGCAAGCTTCACAACAGACCGTAGCAGTACCACAGCAACAGCCTATTGCCGCAGCACAAAACACGACACAACAGATGTACCAGTATGCACAAAATGACTATCCCGATTATCAGCGATACACATGAAACAGCCTAGAGAGGGAGGTTGGCTTGCCTCTTATTGAGGTTCCTGTAGATCAAGAGGGTCCTTATGTACATAGTCAAGTATTAGGGAAAGACAGAAAGTTTTAATTGATACAGGGGCAAGCAGAACAACTATAAGTCACGACGAGGTTCCAGGGGCACCCCTCTCAGGCTCACAGAATGTTTCCCTTGGATTTTCAGGAAAGCCTATTGTTAACGAAGTATCGCAACCTCTTCCTCTTGCAGTTGGTCCATTGACACGGACTACAGATTTATTGCTTACAAAATCATGCCCAGAAAACTTGTTAGGTATAAAGACACTGAAAGCTCTAGGAGCTGTAATATGTTGTTCCCCGGAAGGGGTACGACTATTTTTGCGTGACTTTAAAGGTCACTACGTATTAAAAGACATGGATCACCGGTTACAGAATGTCCCTGCACATTTATGGGCACAAGGCCCCACTGATGTAGGTTGTATGCACATTACACCATATCGAGTCACACTCAAAGCAGGAGTGGTATTACCACGAATTCGACAATACAAGTTACCTCCAGATGCTGTAGTGGCTTTGCTGCAAATCATTGACGAGCTCATTGCACAAGGAGTGGTTGTGGAAACCGACTCCAATGTATGTAATTCTCCTATCATTCCGATTCTTAAACGTACTGATCCAAATGCACCCCCAGTTTATCGATTAATTATTGATCTGCGCGAATTGAATAAATGCATTGTACCACAGTATCCCGTGGTTCCAGATATCTCATCATTATTGACAGCTATTGATTCAGAAGCAACGTTCTTTACTGTGATTGACCTCAAGAACGCCTTCTTTAGCGTCCCAATCGATCTGGAAAGCCAATATTTGTTCGGATTCTGTTTAAATGGACGAAGCTTCAAATTTGCACGCGCACCTCAAGGATTCACAGAAAGCCCCAGCATCTATAGCCAAGCACTGAAAAGACAACTTGACAATATCCACATGCCTGTTAACACTGCCCTGCTTCAGTATGTCGATGATCTGCTGATCACCGCCCGAAGCGAACCCGAATGTGAAAAAGCATCACTGACGGTTTTACATTTTCTGGCCGACAAGGGGCACAAGGTGTCCCCTTCGAAGCTGCAATTCTGTGTCCAGCAAGTTGTGTACCTTGGGCACTTGCTGTCCAAAGGGGGGAGACAGCTCACACCTGACCGCATCCAGTTAATTGTAAACATGTCACCACCCAAGACACAAAAGGAGGTGCGGGCCTTCATAGGCCTCACTTCGTACTGTAGACAATGGATTCCCCAATATGCATTTCTAGCAAAACCACTCATTCAGTTGACAACCCAGGAGGCAGCGACATCGACTGTCCTCCCTTGGACTCAGAAACATACACAAGCTTTTGAAGACTTAAAGAAAGCCTTATGTCAAGCACCTGTTTTAGCGACACCATGTTACAGTAAGCCTTTTACACTTTTTGTCACAGAACGCGAAGGTACTGCCTTGTCAGTACTCACTCAGGAACAAGCAGGTTCACACAAACCGTGTGCTTACTTTTCTAGCACATTAGATCCAGTAGCCCAGGCTCTGCCTACGTGCCTGAAATCAGTCGCAGCGACAGCTTTAGCGATCAGACAAAGCGATTCCATAGTATTAGGACATCAATTGACAGTGCAAGTTCCACATTCCGTGGAAGTTCTTTTAAACCGAACACAGACCCAGCACTTGACTATAGCACGACTGACAGGTTACGAATTGACATTGTTTCAGCCACACATAGAAATCAGACGCTGTAGTACATTAAATCCTGCCACACTTTTGCCATTAAGTGGAACAGACCCCTTGGCACATGATTGTATTGAAGTCATTACTATTACGACGAAACCCAGACAAGACTTGACAGACATTCCATTACCAGATCCAGACCTGACACTTTATGTGGATGGTTCATGCATGAGAACAAGTACAGGAAAGTTAGTGGCCGCTTACGCAGTCACGACAGACACCGAAGTTATTGAAACGAATTGTATTGACACCTTGTCAGCTCAAGCAGCAGAGCTCATCGCTCTGACACAAGCCTGTATTCAAGCCAAAAACAAGAAAGTTAACATATACACAGATTCATGTTATGCATTCGGAGTTGTACACGACTTCGGAGTCCTCTGGCGAGAGAGAGGTTATTTAACTTCTCACGGTGCCAACATTCAACACGGTCCCCTCATTCAAGCTCTGTTAGATGCAATACATCTGCCTACTGCGATATCTATCATGAAGTGCAAGGCCCATACAAAAGTCACCGATATCATTTCCCAGGGTAACGACCTGGCAGACCGAACAGCTAAGCAAACAGCTCAGAATCGGACTCATGCAACTGACTTGACAAAGACAATAGTTCCGACATCGACACACTGCATGGCAGTTAGGGATCCCGCCCTTGATGTAATTGACATACAGACACATGCTACACCAGAGGAAATCAAGAAATGGACTGAACTAGGAGGGATCCAAACAGATCAGGGATGGATGACGAAGGGAAAATCTACATGGTTTCTCCCCGACTCCATGGTTCAAGTTATCATTAACACAATACATAGTCCAGCGCATCTAGGAGAGAAAGCTATGCTAGACAGTATTCAAAACATTTGGTTCAATAAACACTTACGAGCAGCAGCCAAACAGAAAGTGCGTACTTGCATGATTTGTTGTCAGTTCAACCCAGGTAAAAGCATTCCTGTAGAGCAAGGTGGATTTCAATCTCCCGATCACCCTTTTGAAGTCCTCCAGATGGATTATATCCAGATGGAACGTTGTCGAGGATTCAAATATGTCCTCGTAGTTGTATGCGCACTTTCCCGCTGGACAGAAGCATATCCAGTCCCAGATTACACTGCTCCGACCACTGCCAAGCAGCTGGTTCGTGAATTCTTCCCACGGTATGGTTTGCCCCGTATCGTGTACTCAGATAACGGTCAGCCATTCTCATCCGAGCTAGTGAAACACATTACACTCCTGTTAGGCTATCAGTGGAAATTCCACTGTGTCCGGCATCCCGAGGCAGCAGGTCTCGTGGAGCGTCATAATCAGACTCTGAAAATTCGACTTTCTAAAATCTGCAGAGAGAAAGGCGTCGACTGGATAGTAGCTTTACCAGTTGCGCTCTTTTACATGAGAATGATAGCACATTCTCGAACAGGGCTATCCCCGTACGAGGTGGTCTTCGGTAGGCCACCAAATATGTGGGGGACGCCTATACCTCGTAAAATCACTGATGTTGATTGTAATATGCTGACAGACTACCTTGCTTCCTTGATGTCTGCACTACAATCTTGTCGTTCACAGGTAGCTGCAGCCTTTCCCGACAACACCGAGGTGAAGCCCCATGAAGTGGTTCCCGGTGACTATGTGTTCATAAGAAATTTCGACAGGAGGAGCCCGCTGGAGCCCCGCTGGCAAACGCCGAAATTGGTACTTCTGACCACGAGGACAGCAGTGAAGATTGAGGGCCGCAAGGGTTGGCTACACTCGAGCCATATCAAGAAATTTCACGGACTGCCTTCTGATTTGAACTCTCAGCCCTGCCCTCCTCCACAGACTGACTCAAAACTCCCCCTGGTCGAGAAAACTGCTTCCCAGGAATATAAACTGAAACTACGGTCTAGCAAGTCAGACAGTTTAATTGTTTAAGTCCTCTCCTAGGTGAATCGGTTAAACTAGTTTCTGACATGTATCCCCTAGACCGAAATAGAGAGAGAGATAGACAGATACAGCTCAAGAAACGTGCATATTGTAAATCACTTCGTAGTCACTGTATAGTGACATTATTGATTATGTTTTTTCTAAATCTTCTGATTATTGCTGCAAGTATACTGTTGCACATATACTACCCTATTTTCGAGCGTGCACATTCTGCTTTCAATGTTACTGCCGAACACTCTTTTAGCGAATTACCTCCGCATGAGATGCCCTACAGACTTGCGCTGCGCAACAACACATTCATTAGTATGTTACACCACTCCCATCAGACCAACAACGCTACGAATTGTTGGATATGTGGCCGACTCCCTCCCTACCAGAAATACAAGGGAGTTCTGCCCCTCTTTCCGTATCCGTTCACACACAATGGTTCCTGTGGTGCATGGTTTAGTTTGATTAATTCTTTAGATTCAGATACTGTAGTTTACCAGGGCAACTGGGTATGGGGAAACTTGAACTTAGTTTTGCTTAAAGTCTGCTACCCCAACAAAGAGGGACTTCCCCAAAGAACAGGAACTGATCTAGAAAATGAAGTATATGGATTAGGTAACTTTACACTTAACCTCATGATTCTGAATGTTGAATCCGAAGCTGCACCAGTCTTGCCTGCTATGTCAGTATTACCAGTCAAAGGTGAATTATGTGCAAGAAAGAATGGTTCAGTACACCTGGGTCATAGTAAATGTACTACTGTGATCGAATTCAGTGATCAAGGCAAGTCTACATTTAGAGCTTCCCGTCATTCCTACTTCGTTTGTGGTCATACCGCATATATACGTTTACCTCTAGATTGGGATGGTACCTGTTACATTGCATTCCTTCTGCCACCTGTTTTCCTAGCCCCTCCTGATTACCATAGAAATACCCATCTAGTACACAATAGACCCCAGAGAGATCTCCCGATTGTCGACTACACTGAAACGGCATGGGAGCAATACACAGACTTCAATAAAGGTTTCTTTCCCTACATAGGTGCTGTCCTTAATAGTAAGCTGATACGCAAATTAACCAGAACCCTTGAAGCAGTAGTGAATGAAACTACTTCTGCCCTAGGCAACTTAACGGAGGAGCAGTCTGCGATGCGGATTGTTGTTCTCCAAAATCGTCTTGTCCTTGACGTCATCCTGGCCGATAGGGGCGGAGCCTGTAGAGTCATCGGATCGAGTTGCTGTGTTTTCATTCCAGAAAACGCGCCATCAGTATATAAAGCCATAACTCGTCTTCATAAGATTGCAAGTCAGATTCACCAGAATCCAGGCACCTGGACTTGGTCCGGTTGGTTCCGGAGTGTGTTGTCAGCCTGGGGATGGAAGGTCCTATCCTTCCTAGGTATTGCCCTTCTCATGGTATTCAGTTGCTGCCTGTGTCTACAATGTGGGCCAGCGATTTGCGGCCTGTGTGCCACATCATGTATTCCACATTCAAGTTCTCATTCAAAATCCCGTAAGAAGAAAGAAGAGCAAATGATGTTACATGAACAGATTGATGGATTCATGAGGATCGATATATCATGAAGGGTCCGTAGGGGACAAGGAGGGAATGAGGAAATATGAATTTTTATGATCAATTGTGTCCCCTATCTTAGACCCCAACGGCTCCATGTACGTGCTACAAGTACATGTATGTTCCCTCCACTTCCAGCTATGAAGACGCAAATACATCTGCGTCCAACGTTAACATGTCCTCTTTCAGATCCACCATGAATGGGTCGAATATTCCGTTCCTAAGTATGCCTTGCCACCGTCTTTATATGGTGCACCTTTCACGTTTTTCAGCTCTGGCAAGTTAGGCCCTGAATTCTGCCATCGAGCCTTTTCCTGCCTTCTGCCTCTGAATGCTCCAGCCTGGACCTGCATCTGTATCCATGACCTTTGTCTTACTCCCTGCGCGGCTAACGGTGCCTGGCTCGGCCTGTTGCCTGCCAAGACTGTATTTTGCCTTCAAGTTATCTGCTCCGCTCCTCGAAAAATACATTCCTGTCTAGTAGTTTAGGTAAACATCCTTCCAGCTACAGAGCAAAGGGCCCGGCCTCACTGTCTCCATACAAGTAATTCATAGCTCCTGTTACCATGGTAGGCCCATGCCCCCTCGCATCTCATGTAGACACGTAGACGCTTATACACGCACTAGCAGTCAGTATAGAATAGCCTCTGCCCAAGAGACCTTTCCTTCCAGATAATACAGTTCCTTAAACACAAGATATTAGATACGATTTGGGATTAGGTTGTTCTGACATCCCAGACTTCTGTCTCCTCATGTAGGGCTAAATGTCAAGTCCCCTTCACCCTCCAGTTACACGTCAATCACACGTCATGCTGCTGCGTGCGCATCTCTGCCATGTATTTCTGCTGACATTGCAGGATTCTCTTATGGATCCACCCAACTGTGACATCCTCTTAATGACGTTTCTAGTACACGCCGTTATGCACGCCTATTGTAACGCCTTTTTCATTACGTATGTGTATTCTCATCTCTCCTCTCAGCTGTTACGCCTTCTGCATCTGCTTTCACTGTAATGCATTGACTATATATATGATAACCTGTCAATAAAGTATGCTCAATCCCTTCCCGAACCTTCGTGGTGACGGAATCCGATTGCCTGGTTCGAACCAATTCCTTTTTAAGGAATAAAACCCCTTTTAAAAAACCTCAAATATCACGGATTCTGCCTCTTATTTTTCTGAGTTATTCTTATTGAACTTTACCGCATAAAAATAGTATAGGTAATTTAAATATTTACCACAAATAAAACCAAACTGGACTCGTCCAGTAGGTTATTCGCCTCAAGGAACTCGGAAAGTGCTCAACTCACATGGCGCTCGATGATTTTTACTGGGTAAGGGAGGAGTGAGATAGGCCTGTAGTTTTTAAGACACTCCGGATCAAGTGAAGGCTTCTTCAGGAGGGGGGAGACAACTGCTTGCTTCCAGCAGGAAGGAACCGTCCCATTGAGCAGGGATTGATTACACAGCTGTCTAAGTGGAGGAAGCAGTTCAGATCTGAATGCTTTCCAGACCTTTTGTCAGAAAGGTTCTAAGGGTGAGCCGGAAGAAACCTCCACAGCAAGTTGCTCAAATACCTCCGTGGAGAGAGTATCAAAATGGTCCAAAACAGGAATGACAACCGGAGCCTTTCTCGGTGCTCTTGTTTCCTTGTTCCTCCTGTGTGGGACCATCGGTCTTAGCAGACCTATTATTTTCTTCCAACCCTTCAATAATTTTTCTAATCTTATCGTTAAAAAATTCAGCTAGGCTATCACAGAGTCCCTGTGTAGGAAGGATGTTATTTTTTGTGCATATCGGATTAGCAATATCATTCAGTATATTGAAAATGCTCTTGGAGCTGTTTGGAGCCTTCAAAATTATCTCAGCAAAGTACTCAGCTTTAGCAGCAGCAATACTTTTCTTGTAACTAGAGATTTTCTCTTTCCAGAGAATTTTGTCTACATCCGAATACCCCTTCCTCCATTTTCGCTCAGCCTGTCTACATCCCAACTTTTTCAGGGCAATATTATATCAACAATCCTTGGTATGGGCTGTTCTTCCAACCTTTGACCCCTACACTACAAATGGCGATGAGGGTCTGGGATCAACAAGGAAGAGGACCAAGAAGCAACTGAACCGGGTGATACACGTGGCCAGGTGCTCCGGAGATACAGATATCAACCAACTACAGGTACACATCCAGGGAGAGCGCAGCAGAGGGGACGCACAGCGCCAGAAGCAGTAAAACATGCGGAGACACACATCGCACTCGGCGGTGGCATCTAAGCCGCCTTGATAAGAGGGTCTGACCATGAGGCAGGGAGGATCGGCACCATAGACAACAGCGAGCCCCAGAAGCACACTAAAACGCAGAAAGTGCGGGCGCGGCAGATACACTTCAGTCCACTAAAGCGGAGCGAAGTGAGGCCCAGAAAAACAGGCACACAGGCACAGAAACAAGGCACTCCACATCTCAAAAGAGAGAGGTAGCGAGTGAGGCCCTGGCGGAGCAGGCAGAGCATAGCAGAGGGGGTGGAGCGGCGGCGCAACAGAGCCCCCCCACGCCTGCACAGACAAAGTGCGCCAGGCAGTCCGAGGGGAGAAGAAGAGTCACCAGGGAGGAGAGCAGAAATGTGCGCCCAACCGTCTCCACTCACGACACCGGTCCCCTACCTACCCAAACCGGGAGATCCCTCGATGAAATGGGAGGATTGGAGGGAATACTTTATGAACTATCTAGAAGCCCTGGAGGACGAGAATGGAGAAGCATTTCCCAGCAAAAGGAGGAAGAGGATATTGCTTCACAACCTAGGACCGGAAGGCATCAGAGTATTGCAGAACATAGTTCCCACTCCAAGGCAGGCAGCGGATGACGATGTGTTCCAGCACGTGATAGATGATTTAAATAAACACTACAGACCAGCGGTGTGCACGTCTATAGACAGATACAACTTCCAACAACGGAAACAAGCAGTGGGAGAGTCCATAGATGAATACGTAGCAGCGTTGAGGAAATTGGCAGTCAAGTGTAAGTTTGGTATATTACATGATGAATTCATCAAGGACCAAATAGTCATGCACACCACTACCTCGACGATACAGGACAAGCTATGGGTCAATGGAGAGGCGACCCTGAAGGAAGTTATAGCCATGGGAAAAAAGGCGGAGCTATTGAAGAGATGTGCGGAAGCGGCGAAAAAAGAGACGGTCCCTAGGCCCATGGTGAACAAAGTCACGGAAGCAGAACCACCAGAGAGAGGCAAGGGAGCAACAGGGGACACGAGGACACAGACCAAATGGATGTCCAGACCAGCACTGGTGAGGAAACCGGGCAACGAAAGCAAGAACACGTGCTACAGGAGCGGCAGTCCGTCTCACCCAGCGTATGACAAGTGGTGTCCGGCCTTAAAGGCCAAATGCATGTTTTGTGGGATAGTTGGGCATTACAAAAAAGTATGTCGCCGCAAGCAAAAAAGAATAGCGGTCAAGTATGTCGCACAAGAGGCAGAAGAGGAAGGAGAAAATGAAGAAGATGACGACAGTGTGCTGTGCATAGACGAACACATACTAGGGATCAATTGCAACCGCTCCAAGAAACCCCAATGCGACCTAGTGATAGGAGGAATACCAATACAGATGGTAGCTGATTCCGGATCCCCCTACACCATAATACAACGAAATGTGTGGGACGAACACTTCAAGAACCACCTGGTTTGCCACCTGGAACCCCCAAACATTTGCCCAGTCTCATTCACGGGAGACCCCATTCCCATGGTAGGATACCGCAGTCTGAAATTCGAATTCAAGGAACGAAGTGCAAGGTGCAAATTATATGTGGCAGAGAAGGGTCCTTCGGTCCTAGGGTGGATAGACCAAGGAGACCTGGGAATACAGTTGAACCCAGGTGGCATCACACAAGTCCTGATGACCAGCGATGACCAGCGGCCGTATGTAGGAAAACTGAAGGTAGAGTTTCCCACCGTGTTCGGAGGCAAGGTCGGCAAATTAACTAAATTCACGCACAAAATCGATCTCAAAGCAGATGCAAAACTGGTGGGCCACAAAGTGAGAAATATCCCTTTGGCGATCAGAGAACAGGTACAACAAGAATTACACAGACTAGAAGAAAATGTCATCATAGAACCGATAACAAGCGCTGAGTGGTTGGCTCCGTTGGTGGTCACCATGAAACTGAATGGCAAAATACGCCTGTGTGTGGACCTGAGGGAGTTGAACAAAAACATAATAATAGAAAAGTTCCCTCTACCAAGAATAGATGCTGGCAAAAACCAAGGGGGTGAAATGGTTCTCAACCATCGATCTCACCTCAGCCTACCACCAGATAGCACTGCACCATACCTGCCGGAAGTTGACATCATTCATAACTCCCTTCGGGTGCTATCAGTTTCGCAGGATGCTGTTTGGACTGGCCTCAGCAGCAGCCGTATTTCAGAAACTAATGCACAAGTTGTTTCGCGAAGTAGAAGGAGTGCAGTACTTCCAAGACGACATCCTGGTAATGGGCATGAACAAAGCAGACCACGATGCCAAGTTGTCTAAAGTCCTACAAGTCCTAGAAAGCAATGGACTCACGGCAGAATGGGACAAGTGCCGGTTTGGTATGACATCGGTCACATACTTAGGTCATGCGATCAGCGACCAAGGCATCACACCTAAACGGTCCAACGTCAAAGCGATATGTGAAGCACCACCCCCGAGGACCAAGGAGGAAGTCAGGTCATTCCTTGGCATGGCTGAGTTCTACAGCAAATTTGTACAGCACTTTGCTACAAAAACACACCACTTGCGACAACTCCTCTGGGACAAGACCAACTTCGAATGGACGAAGGAAACACAGGAAGAATTCCAAAGGATAAAAACGAATATCAGCACAGCCGTACTTCTGTGTGGATACGATCAGCAAGCCAGATCCGTATTGATGACGGACGCAAGCGGGAGGGGCCTAGGAGCGGTCCTACTGCAGGAGTCGAAGGGAGGAGCACTGGCCACCCTCAGCTTCACATCCAGATCATTGTCGCCCACGGAACAGAAGTACAGCGCGATAGAAAAGGAAATGTTAGCGGTAGTCTGGGCCATGGAAAAGTTCCGCCAATTCCTATCGGGCACAAGATTCAAGCTGAGAACAGACCATAAGCCCCTGGTCAAAGTCCTCACGTCTTTGGGACATGCAACGGCAACCCCCCGCATCGCGAAGATGACCTTGAAATTGTTAGACTATAGGTATGATGTGGAACACATCCCAGGACAAAAGAATAAGGTGGCTGACTACCTCAGTCGAGCATCAGCCAAGGAGGAAGCTCTGGGCACTTCTGAAGAGGAGGATACCAAAGTGGCATTCATGGAAGATCACAAACGAGTGATAAGTGAACAAGAGTGGAAGGAAGCGTACGAGACCGACGCAGACATAGGAGCAGTTAAGCAATTCATACTAAGGGGATGGCCGGAAAAGAGGCATACGAAGGTGGCGCTCAGGAAATTCTTTGAAGTAAGAGAGGAATTATCAGTTTGCGACCAAGGGATCTTCCAGCGGAGAGGAGAGAAGGTAGTTCCCCCCAACAAGTTATTCCCGCATTTACTGGTCCTCATTCACGAGGGTCACCTGGGCATCTTAAAGAAAAAGCTCAGGGCGAGGCAGATATACTGGTGGCCGGCGATGGACAACCAGATAGAAAGGCACATGCGAGAGTGTAACCAATGCCAAAGAGCGGACAAGTCCCAGAGCCTTATGCGACCACCCTTAGGAAAGTTTAACAACCCTGATAACCTATGGGAGGACCTATCGATAGACATTCTTGGTCCGATATTGGATGGTCAGGGAATCCAGAAATATGTGGTAGTACTCGTAGACCAGTACTCCAAGTGGCCCGAGGTGGACATACAGGAAGACATGGACACGGACAAAATATTAAAGTTCCTAACGGCTGTTTTCCTTAGGGAAGGTATTCCATTATCCCTCCTAAGTGACAATGGACCTCAGTTTGTATCGGACAAGTGGAACGCATATATGGGAAGGAATGGTATAAAGGTCAAACACACATCCATGTACCATCCGGCAGGAAACGGACTAGCCGAGAGGTTCAACAGAGTCATCATGGGGTCTGTACAGTCTGCGATAGGAACTGGAAAGGACTGGGAGAAGGAATTGAAGAGCATGTTGTGGGCGTACAGGATTACCCCGACCAGCACAGGATACAGCCCTTTCCAGATCCTAAGGGGTCGAGACCCATTCACGAAAGACAATGTAGCATGGAAGGAGCGCACCATCACGAGCAAGTGGTCCTCGGCAGTAGTAAACCACAATCTAAAAAAAGCGCAAAGAATATACACAGAACACTTCATCAAAAGAAGAAATGTCAAGGAGACAGAGTTAGAGAGAGGAGAGGGGGTTTGAGTCAAACTAGCCCAGTTAAGAAGGAAAGGTGACAGAAAATTCAGTGCACCCTTGCAAGTGGAAGAGGTCTACAACCGATCAGCCCTACTGAGCGATGGGAAGGTTTGGTCACAGGACAGGATGTCTAAGTGCAACAAGATTCTGCGATGGAATGGAAGAGAAAGAGGACAGGTGATACCTTCCCAGACCCAAGAGGCTGAAGCCAACCCAGCGGAAGTAAGCACGGGAAGCCCCCGGAGAAAGAGAGAGGGATGCAGAAGCAGAGTTTGGGAGCGACCCCGGTGCCTTGGAGCTCTCGGAAAACTACAGTGGATCACCAAGCAGGGGAGTTCCCCTAAGTACTGAATGTAGTGAAGCGAGAGACTCCCAAGAGGTGGCCGAGTACACTTCCGGTACCCCAGTGAGACGCACCCGTACCGGAAGAGCAGTGGTAAGACCGTCGAAGTATAGAGACTTTGAGATGGGAGATGGAATGAGTCCGCCCGCAAGAAGACTGTTAGATCTTATCTTATTTGAAAAATGTTTATCCATAAAGAAGGGAGATATGTAGTGTCGCGCTCTAGTCTTCACGCATTACGTGATGACGTAGAGCACGGCGGCCACTTTGGGTGCCGATATACAGCGCTAAGCCCGCTAGCGCGACGAACGTTCCCTGGCGCTCTCCAGATGTTGTGACATTATAATGTTCAATAAACCTGTACTTACCTGCAACAATCCTTGGTATGGGCTGTTCTTCCAACCTTTGACCCCTACACTACAGGTGTGCTGGCACAATAGAAGATATAAAAAAGTTAACAATGAGAAAAAAGAAAATATAAAACCATTAAATACCAATTCCTAATGAGGAAGTTGGAACGCCTCGCCAATGATATGAAATGTGTCCATACTATAACAAAAGAAAAAAGAAACCAGAGAATACCCTAGTAGCTCAGACCACAAGCACCGAATACTCAGTCCAACTATGATGACAGATTTCAGTGCCAAGTCAATCCATGGAGGGTTAAACTAAAGAGGCAGTGGCAGCCCACATCACTTGAGCTAACAAAATAATTGGTCCATGGCAACTAACACAGGTCAAAAGGACAAGTAAAGTTAGAATCAACAGTACCTCGTTTTGGCAGAGAAAGAATCAGAGAGTGGGCCCTGCTCAACCTCTTCCGCCTCTGATGGGTTCAGTCCGCCCGCTCTTGGCCTGATGGCACATGGCCGGGTACGTCACGCCCTGGAGTGAATCCAAGCACTATAAGCATGATGTAAAACCCCTCCTTCAACCAAGGGATCAGTTGGGAAACGAAGTCCCACCCCAGCGAGGCAGGGAAGAAAATGCAGGCAAAAGGGAAGACCTCACACCGGGAGGCCAAGTGCTTATCAGCGTGAAATAAATTCACTCCTCTAACCATAGGACAGCTGGGGGATGAAGTCCCACCCCAACAAGGCAGAGAATGCAATGTGGGCAAAATCAAAAACCCACTCCAGGGTGAGTCCAAGTGCTTATCAGCACGAAGCGAAGCAGGGAAGGCCATCCGGGCAAAAGCAAAGACCCATGCTGCAGGGGGTCTAAGCGCTTATCAGCACGTAGTAATGCCCCTCCCCCAACCACGGCTCAGCTGGGGGACAAAGTCCCACCCAGTGAGGCAGGGTATGCTATGTGTGCAAAAGAAAGATATCAGGTACTTTTTAGCTCAAACAGGTCCAATTGTTTGTGAACCACTTTTACATTAATATTAGGGGTGTGTGAAGTTTAATCTTTGCCACAAATATAGCTGAAATTACAAACTTTGTATTTCATTGAGGTTTTGAAATTACTGTGTTTTCAAACTGTGCCAACCTTACCCGAAGAGACAGGATATGCTGCATAAAGTCTCTCCCAGGGGCACAACCAGATTTCCACCATTGGATAGCCTCTTCTGCAAATTATCATATTCATTGAGTGTTTTTTCCCCTTACCTGGACGGCCAATGAGCAGATCTTCCATGTAGTGGTTGAGTAATGCAACTGGACAAAGAGGTGTGTCTCCTGTGAGGATAAGTCTGACAACTTATGACAGATATCACCTATCCCCAGGCCAACAACTTGGAGATGCTTCCCCTGCCATTCAGATTTCCAGATGCGCCAGATGTGGCCAGGGGAACTAAGCTCCAGGGACTTAGACTTCCAACACATAGCAAGCCTGAATTAAGTTGAGCTTTGGTGTGTTTTATCAGCACATGTAATTATATTATATCAGTGTTGCTTCTCGTATGTCATTTGTAGCTTTTTCCATTTCTACTGCTCTCTTTATCATTCGGAGTGGTTACCTACATGCGCTCCCACCCTTTTAAATTAGTGGCCCAGTTAGAGATCTGCGATCTGGCCAGTTTTTCCTCTAACTATTCCCGATTGGTTTCTGTTCCACATTGCTTTGCTGATTTTCTTATGAAAATGGCAGTCTCCCTTATTTGCACCACAAAAAGAAGCAAGATGTTTTGCTTCAACCTGTACTTGACATAGGTCAGGGTCAGTCAAGAATGGTCTCCTTTTTTGCTGTTGCCATTTTGACAAGAGTCCCCCTTTAACCTAACCGCCTGTGAAGTTCCCATCCTCTATGAGCTTCTCTTCATTTTGGTTGCCAGGGCATTCTGCAGTCCAGGGAAAGGTCGATCCTTAGTGCTCCTCTTCTGGATCTGGGTGAATCTTGTACTCATTAGGCTTAAATAATGTTTTTGAGATACTTTTGTGCTATTACCAGCAGCTTGGGAAGAAAAATCTGTAAACCAGCGCAATGATGTTGCTGCTTCACAGGACATTTGTTACCCAGGACACTGGGTAAAATAAGTAGTTGCTTTCTCTCGCTAAACCCAACCACACACTTTCCTATGAACAGGGTGCAGCCAAGTCTCTCTCAAGATTCCATACATTTTTGGAAGCCTAGAGATAAGCTTGTGCCAGCCCAATGATCATATATTTTCTGCAGTCATAGAACATTCCATCATTCTCACACAATCTTAAAAATTGAAACAAAGGCAGCACAGTAGATATGAATCCCTCTCCTCATCACTCAGATTGTGCATGGCATCTGCAATCTCAGTTGAGGACAATCTAACAAGCACATCTGACTAATGATGTAGTTTCCTACAAGTCCCTTGGAGACACTGCATTGCAAGTGCTGGGGAGTAAAAAGACCATGTTAGTCACTATATGTTGGACTGCCAACAACGTCCTTGAAATCCTATCTTTTTACTGCACTATCGTCTGCACCTCTAAAACATTATCCCTCCTCTTTTCCTCCTTCCTGACCAAACTAATTTTCTCCATCTCCTAAACTCACTGAATGGCAGGTCATGCACCATAGTCTGAAGCATGACAACTGCTAACTGCCTGAACTAGAGGGTCCCCAACATCAGAAATCAGGATGGAATACTGGTGAAAGGATGAATTGATGAATGGATTACAGATTCAGGGGTCAATGTGTGAAGAAGGTGGTGCGACCTGTAGTGCCTGCACCTGAAACATCCCTAATCTATGCTACTTGAGCATCAAAACCAGCAAATATGTTTTTACTACATTGGATGATTTGATGCCTCTCAGCCTAAAGGCTGCCTCACTTTGCAAGATGTATGAACAACCAGATGGACTCCTCAATTTCATTGATGCCTGCCAATTTTTAACTGGCCCCTCGTTGTACATGAAACACACTTTATTGGTTGGTATTGCAGTTTATCCTGAAGACTGGACACTCATCCAAAATTGGTTGCCCACAAATGCCAACCCACTTCTTCAGACCCCAAGACATCTACAGGTTATTGGTTGTTATTCTTGGTGAGTGCTGTCAGTATAAACTAGTATTCTGGAACCCTGGAACAAACACATTAAAAGGGATCTGGCCATTTGATCATGCAATACTCATAACCCATGCAGAAGAGTTTCATTAAGCATCAAGGGTTATTCAAGGAGGTATTACAGTTTGGAACTCAGATGGAAAATGGCACCACATTACGATATACTAAATACAATTTTCCTGTGACAGCTTACCTCATAAAAATATAGAAGTCTTTATTTACTTCGCAAACCAATAAACAAGGGATTTAAAAAGCTAACCAGAAGATTCTAGCACCGTAAAACATAAACCGAACAGGTTTGTAGTACTTAGGTGCAAAGGAGTTATGAACCTTTTAATTTTCATATGGCCAATGTTGCCCTATGAATGGAAACTTAAAAGGCTTAGGAAGTCTTTATGAGACCTTTAGGGTTTTTATCTATACTACCTGTGTCAAAGGAAACCTGAGTTTCCAGTGACACAGGAATCTAATAGAGACAGCACTATCAATAAATTATATCTTCTCATCAACACTCTTCTCCTAGATATGGCATATGCATGATGATTGAGGATAATAAGGCCAATGGGACTGAGTGCCTATGATGGCTTTCTCAAATATCAAAGTCTGAAAAATCCACAATCCAAAGCAATTGAAAGAAACCATAGGGAGTGGAAGGGGAGTTTTTCCAATAAACCTAAGCTAGTCAATACTTAGTTTTCTGTGGTCCTGCAACCTGCTTCAGTGTTGTTGTCTGAGAGAGCTGCAACTGGGTTAAATCAGTAGTGGGGGAAAAGTGGCTGTGCCTGCATGATGGCATGCACACCAAAGAACTTGGGCGAATGGAGGAGCCTAGTTTTCCCTTAGAGCTCAGTAAGTGGAAATGCAAGTTCCCCCAGAAAATCAAAATAAACATTTACAATATTTCAAAGCCACACTTCTTGGCACCACTTGGTCTTGGGTCAAGGCAAATACCTACCCGATTGTACAGCGATGCAGTAGGTCGATTTAGCCTGGCAGGCCCGTAAGCAAGAGCAGTCCTTCAGCGTCTCCAGCGCACATCTTTTGAGGTGGTTTCTTTCATTTGGTTTAGATCATCAGAGCTGCAGATCCTTGTAGCTCTTGTGTAGACTTTCTCTCAAAGTCAGTATTGACTCAGTTAGTTTGCCTTCAATCCATATTCTCTAAATAGGGCAGCTACGTTTGCTATTTTCATGGATAAATGAGTGATACCAGTGGTGAGGGTAAAAGTGACTATTTCTCAGTAAAGCTGAAAGGCTGCCTATTCCATGATAAGGGTCTAAGTCCCTCGCTATATCAAATTGATGGCCAGAAGTCATTCTTCCATAGCCCGGCGACAAGTGCATACTTTAAAAAGAGTAGGAGTTGCTGAATATTTCAAAAGGAATGTTGGGTTCTCAATTACTGAAGCACCAAATGTGTAATACTTTACTTCCGGCAATCTTGAGGACACAACAACCTTTGATTAGCCTTGCTATGTATTATACATTTCAGGTCTGTATAGATGAAACCCAAATGTGCATCTGGTTAAAGAGCAATACAAGAACAATTTAATAATTTAAACATTTAATAAACTTTCTGAACCACATTTTCTTCCTGATAGGGCAGAGTTATGATCCAGCGGAATTGATTCCATTTTTCTGGACCCACAAGTTGGAGGATTTTACCTCCACTACTGGACCATAAACTCTTACTTTCTAACTCGGTCCTCTGATTAATCTTTATAAGGCACACTAAAGAGAAAGAGAGTTAGTATTACTTGTTCAATCGATTCAAGAAACAATTATCAGAGCAACCAATTTGGCTACACAAGGAGGACCAGGAATCAGTAGCCAAGTTCAATGCTGTTTATTACAAGTTAGAAATTGGATTTAAATAAATCACTCTTAAGACCATACTGTATAGGTATACGATAGCAACAGGGAGGCCAAGCCTAAAAAAAGTTTAGGCGAACAAGAATTAAACAAACAAGCATCTAATTTGCTGCGATGCAGAACAAGATCATTAATATTTGGTGCTTGGAAAATAATCTCAAATGGCCCTTTCTATACATTAGCAATGTAAGTCTTTCCAGCACAAACCAAGGCACAGAAATGCTTAGAGTTCAGAAGTCAAACAACTCTTAAGGAAACTATATGGTTACCGCACATAAGTATGAGTAACACTAGCAGTAACATTTCAGAAGTTCGTTCAAGAGTATTCAATAATTCAGAAATAAGTGTCAGTTTAAACCATAGTTTAGGGAAAGTAACGAGACATAAGGGAATGTCTTTAAGAGTTCATTGAAATTGTAATGAGGTTTAAGAAATGGTTCGAGTCTTAGTCTAAGGAAGGTTTGCATAGGTCTGCAGAAAGGGGTTCAGCAAGAGAAGTTTCGCATACAGTCTGCAAGAAAGTCCGAAGCCATCTGCCCCCTCAGCCAGGGCAATGATAAATTCTAATCGATAGAGTCTGTCAGCAACTCAACTTTGATTGCGTCATCCGAAGAAATCCATTGTTTTTGTTTCCATCCCTGTATGGATTTGCATGGCATCACACTGCAACAATAGAGAAAAATCCCACACTAGAAATATGGAACATCGTCTCAGTCACATCCTCTGGCTAGAGTATAATAGTCCATAATTGGTCCACAGGTTTCCCATGTGCTGACAGTCAAGGCCTTTCTCAGACATGTATCTGTTGCTGTAACAAGAAATATATATATACTAAGCCAGCAATGCTTGCAAGGAAAGCTAGTAAGCAAATACAGGAGCACAGTGAATTATGAAACAAAAAACAGGCCGCTGAGTAGATGCTAACTTAAGGCTTTAAATTCAATGATGCACATTTAATATACATGTGCGCATTCAAACATATCAAATATAATTTCTTTTATTTCTTTTAGTCCATGTTTCATCAGCATAAAATGAATAATCAAATTGCCCAATAACAAGTATGCCCTAGAACTACATTTAAACTATATATATGTGAGAAGGGGTGTGGCTTGATAACTGCGGAAGATAGCGGTGCCTGAGTGAGTCTTCTATGAGCGGCGTGGATGGACCATAGCACACTGCCATGACTCCACGACAGGTGAGGCGTCTTGGACTGCGGATGTTTATCCTGATTCAGGAAATATCCTTTGCAACAGCTATCTTGACCACAGGACTTGTTCTAAATGAAGGAAGCTTCGACCTCAGTGTGGTGCTGAATGCGTCCGCCATTTTGATTGTGGAATTTCCCCGTTGCGCTGATTTGTCACAGGTGCTTTCAATATGGCTGCCCGTGCTCCTTTATATTATTCATTTTTGAACACTTTTCATAATTTTTGTGCTACTAATAAGATTTACACGAATGGACACCTGCTTGGTCCTGCAGTCTTCTTTTTCAAGTCGCACATCTCCTTTCAGGATAATGTTATTAGCGGCAGCTGCTTCTATGCTTCTATGCTTCTATGCTCTGATATTCTTCACTTGGTGACACATTATGTCAAAGCATTTTGCAAGCATGATGGTTTCACTTATAAGGTTATGAGGTACCTTTTCTCTCATTTTTCTTTTCTTTCTACTTTCTGCTGGAGGGAAGACTGTGTAACTTCCTAGCACACAGCCATTTTCTGCTCCATTGTGGTCTCCCTCCTTTTCAGCAGGTACCCACACTACTTTGTATAACTGAGTACTAATCTTTCCTGTCCTAGTGTCTCCTATGGAAAGATTGAAAAACCTGGGCCCACTTGCTTCACACTCTAAGCAGTCCTTTATTGAAACTTTTACGATTTTTACAGAATTCTCCAAAATGGAGGACTCTTTGATGTCTTTGTCTACAGGATCTACATCTTCAAATCCTATCCCTCTAGCAACAGGGAAAGCTACTACAAAGCGCTTGAAAAAGGATCCACCTTCCCGACCAAAATCCTCATCTCCTCCCTCCTTGGACTTGCTGTTGGAGGAGATACTCGCTCTTCCTCCTTTTATGGAAGAAACAAATACCAAGCTGAAGTTCCTCACAGACAATTGGTCTCAGATGGATGATAGGCTCAAAGTGGTAGAGCATAATGTATCTTTTCTTGGATTCACTGATGCCAAAGTCACTGTACGTCAGTCACAGGTTTCTCACTTCAATGGCAGGTCGAAGACCTTGAAAACCTAAACAGAAGAAACAGTCTACATATTTATGGTTTGCCAGAAGAAACATAAGGTCCTGATCCCACTGTTTTTTTCAAGTCTTTTCTTCCTAAGTTATTGCATTTACCAGAGGAAACTGTGCTTAACAGCCAACAGGCTCATAGGCTAGACCGTCAACTGACTGGTGTATCAAATTCACATAGTCTAAGAGGAGTCATCCTATACTTCCGCGAATACACAGATCTGACAAAAGTCCACAGGGCTGTCAAATCAATTCAACGCGTCTTATGGTCAGGTACAACTTTATTCTTCTCTCAAGATTGCGCCAAAGCTACAGCAAACAGACGTAAGAAGTTCCTTAACATGAGAGCTGATTTATGTTCTTTAGGGGTCCGTTACGGACTTTTCCATCCTTGCCTCTTTAAGGTCACCTATAATAATAAAACCACAGCGTACGACAATTCAGTCAAGCTAAAGGGCTTCATTAATTCCTGCAAACCAGAATCTATGGACTTCTCTCGAGCCTCGATGTCTCAGACCATTTAACATCAACAAACTTTCAAAATAGTTTTTCTTCTTTTCCTTTATTATTATGCTGTACTTCCAATTTACGATTGATTAGTTTAACGTTGTTGTTAGAATGTATTCCAGCATTTGACTGCGATTCTTTTTTATAATATTTGCTTTTTTTTCGCTTCTTCGCAGGATTATTGATGTCTGCACTCACCTCGTTACCTCGTTACGTGTGGTGCAGTCCTTCCTCGCCCTTCATTCAATGGAGTTTGGGTGTATCATCTGTTCCATGTGGTTTCGTTCCACCCACCCTGTATCTTTTTCTTTCTTGTATTTTTTCCCATTTTACTTCTATCTTTGCCCTATTTCTCTCCTATTCTCTTATTCAATTTCGTTTTCTTTCATCTACCCAATCTTTCACATTTGTATTTATATTAATTTCTCTTTTCTTTCATGTACCGTTTGGTTAATTATTTTTTAGTTGGTTTGTTCTATGGTATGTCTTTTTGCTGCTTGATGGCTTGCCTAGATTGGTGTCTTTTATTCATTCTTGTACCTTCTCCATGTCTTTGAAATGTGTCTCTTGGAACGTCAGAGGTTTGAATTTTCCCATAAAAAGACAAAGGGTTTTAACACATCCGGCTAAATTAGAGGCTGACATAGCTTGTATACAAGAATCTCATCTCACGACATATTAATCTGTAAAATTGAAAAAAGGATGTGGAGGAGAGGTTTTTTCACACCACGGGATGGTAAACAAAATAGGGTTACAACTCTTTGTCTTAAAATGATTTCTGTTAAATTGCTTTCCCAGAGCTCTGCTAATGATGGAAGATGGTTAAATACAAAACTATTGGTCGTAAATGTTCTGGTTTCTTTACTCAATATCTATGCTCCCACCGCTGGTGATTCCTCTTTTTGGATATCCCTGGCTCAACAAATTACACATTGCATTGAAGATAACTTTATCCTTGTGGGTGATTGCATCCAAGTTGTAGACCCCTTCATAGATCATAATTTGTTGGTCTCCTTTGTCTCTTATAAGGCTCATAAACTTTTTGTTCAAAATATTCAAGAGTACACGCTTATTGATGCTTGGAGACTTTGTAACCCCTTCCACAAGAGAATTCACTTACTATTCTCCAGCCAATCAGACCCTATCACAAATAGATTATTTTTTTACATCCAATAAAATTTCCAAATCCTCAAGAGCTGAGGATTTTGGCTCCATTCTAATATCCAATCATGCCCCTACCTCCATTCAACTTCATATTTTACAAAAATCTAATGTACCCAGGAGATGGCGTTTTAATAATGCTCTTCTCTTGGATCCAAATTGTACCCCCTCTTTGTTTAATATTTTAATGAATATTTTTTGCTAAATCCAACCGATACTCCAGCTTTTTCTGTTATTTGGGATGCTTTTAAACAGCAGCTCGAGAATTTATTATTGGTTTTGTCTAAAAAAAACACAAAATTTTACATAAACTCATCAAAGATCTCTTAACTAAGATAAATAAATTGGAGCATTCCTACTACTCTTCGAAATCAAAAGATTGTTTATATGAACTTCTGAATGCCAAGTTCCAATTTAATAAGGAATTGACAGACAATGCCTCAAATATTTATTAACGTCTAATGCGAAATTTTATGGTGGCCAAAACAAAGCTGGGAAAATATTAGCTAATTACTTGAACGTTAAACACAATGGGGCAGATTTCTGTTTCCTGGCGCATCCCTGCAAATCAGCAGGGATGCGCCAGGAAAGATGCGTCACGCAAGTTTACCCTTGCGCCACCACAGATGCGCCACATTTACAATGCAGCGCATCTTGGCGCAAGGATAAACAGATGCGTGACGCATCTGATGGCATAAGGGCGGCGCATTGCTGGAGTCATGTCGCAAGCACGACGCAACTCCAGCAATGCTCAGGGGCTGCCCATACCCAACATGCTGCATCATGCCTTACGCCTGCTTCAAGCAGGTGCAGGGTTTTGACGCAGCAGCGTCGGAAAAGTGACTCCGTGAAGCCCTCCGCGGAACGCCCACCCTGCATACATTAAACCTGACGCAGGTTTAATGTAGCGCAGGGCTTTACAACGTGATGCATCTCTCTAGATGCGTCACGTTGTAAATAAGGCGCAACATGGCACATGGTTTACTCCGCCGCTGCGTCACAGAAGTGACGTAACGGCGGCGTAAATGTCTCGCAAGGGGCTTGTAAATCTGCCCCAATGCACTTAATATAGAATCTATTATGGCCAAACAACAAATATTGAAGTTTAAAGACGCTGACATTTTGAATGAATTGCAATTTTTTTATAAGGCACTTTATACATCAGAAAATCCTCACTCATAACTTAATATCTCTCAGTTTCTTTCTGACATTCAGCAGTCTTCTGATACTCAGCTAGATTTCACGTTTTTGGAATCCAATCTTTCACAAAAGGAACACTTCACTGCCTTACAGATACTCATAAAAGATAGAGCTCCAGGTCCGGATGGTTTCACTGTCGAGCATTTCGCACCGTTCCTTCTCCCGAAATTACACAATCTCCTAGATTGTTTTGTACACTCAGCTTGATCCTCTGGCTCTTTTTAAGATGCACTAATTTGCCTTATTCCTAAGGAAGGAAATGACTTAAGATTCTGTAAAAACTACAGGCCTATTTCATTAGTCAATATTAATAAAAAAAAGTTTTCAAAGGCTCTGGCAATACGTGTGGAGTCACACTTACCCTAGTTGTTAGGCACGGAGCAATCCAAATTTGTTAAAGGCCATCTCATTACAGATATTACTCATTTATTTTTTGACATTCTGTCTAATTCCTCCCACCTATCTGGCAGCAGTGGCATTAGACGCAGAAAAAGCATTCGATAGAGTCGAATGGCCTTATCTTTTTCATACACTTAAGTGGTTTGGTTTTGGTCCAAAAATCATATCATTAATAACAATTCTTTACTCACGTCCATGAGCAGCAGTATGTTAAAATGGCAACACATCTTCATATTTTGATCTAGGCAGAGGTGTTCGCCAGGTTTGTCCTTTATCCCCGTTTCGCTTAAATTTAGCCTTTGAACCTTTTTTGTCCAGAATTTGTCAAAATCAAGATATACATGGATTTGATTTTAAAAACACACAAATTAAAAACACTCCGTGCCCCTTTCCGCGCCCGTGGTTCCGGGAACTGGATAAGATGGTGATCAAATTTCTTTGGGGCGGCGGCAAGCCTCGGCTGGCCTTAGATCGCTGCAGAGTCCCCTCCTATGACGGCGGCCTGAGCATGACTAACCTATACCTCTATTACCTGGCCACCCAGCTACTGGTGATCCATGACTGGTTCTCGGGTGGATGGGGCGACCCGGCCTATCGACTCGAGGTGCAATGCCTCGGGTTCCCCTCTATCCAAAACATGCTCTATGGAGCAGCGGTCCCCCTGTCGCTCCCCGGCGTCTTCCGGGCCCCTTTTCTCGCGTGGCGCGGAGCTTTGAGGCACACCAGATGGTCGGGGACGAACACGCAACTCACTCCGCTTTGGCACGGGACATGGCTGCGGGAGGTGGTGGGACTAGCGGGCTTTCGGCAGTGGGATCTTCTCTGTATCTCCTGTCTGGGCGATATATGGCGTGGGAGCCACATGTGTTCCTTCCAGGAGCTTCAGGCCCGCTTCTCGCTACAGCCTTCTCAATTTTATCGCTACCTTCAATTGCGCCATGCGGTCCGGGCCCACGTCCCTCTAGACTCCAGATTGTCTTCCCATAGCCCACCTGAAGCTCAGGTGATGTTAGGGTATCTGGGGAGGGGGGTATATCCCGCATTTATAAATCCCTGATTAACAATACCCCGGTAGACTGGAGCGGGCTAAAACAGCGATGGGAGGCCTGGGTGGGACCCCTGGATGACGCGGACTGGAGGGACGCCCTTATGGCCCCTCGGTCGCTTACCACCTCCGCTAGGCGGCTGCTCATCCAACTCTATTACCTCCACACTGCTTATCTGACCCCGGACCGCCTATATCGTGCGGGCCTCCGCGTAGACGCCTCCTGTGCTCGCTGTGGGGTGGCTCCGGCGGACTTCTTCCATATGGTGTGGTCTTGTTCCCGCCTGGAGGACTATTGGGCAGCGATTGAAGCTGACCTACCGGAGGTCCTGGGATGGGAGGTTCCCCATGAGCCTAGAATGGCCCTGCTGGGCATCACGGACGGGATGGATGGGTCCCGTAACGACAAGTACTTCCTCACTACTGCCCTAATGGTGGCTAAGAGGGATATAGCGGCCGTGTGGTCACAGCCAGACCCGCCCAGAAAGGCTACCTGGAGTAGAGGGGTGGATTGGTGTGCGGCCCAAGAGCGGTCGTTATATGCTGCACGGGGCTGCCCCAAAAAATTCCGCAAAATATGGGGGAAATGGCTGGGGGGCCTGTTTTGAAGGGTGGGGGCGCAAAGGGTGGGGACGGGGGATGGGGGAGGAAGGGGGGGTTTTTACATTCGTTTGTCGATGCTTCCCTGATTGAAGTTACTGATGACATGTTCAATGCACTGCTGTATATCATTCTTGATATTGTCCTTTATGCCGCAAAACACAATAAAAATTTGTTTATCAAAAAAAAAACACACAAATTAAATTGGCAGCATGAGCTGATGATGTATTATTATTTATCTCACAACCCCAGTCCACTTTCCCTGCATTCTTACAGGAAGTTGAATCCTTTGCCTTGTTGCTTCAAACTTCATATGGAGTCCTCATCACATAAAATATGTATGTGTACATTTTACTACTTGAATCCCAGATATACTTTCTCTATGAATGGATAATTTTATACAAAGAATCTCCACATTGACGGCTAAATGGCACCACATATATTTATCTTGGTGGGGCCGTTTAGATACTATAAAGATGATGCTGACATCCATAATACTTTATATAATTTCTAGCATTCCAATACCCATTCTCTTTAAAAAATGTAAGAAGAAAAACTCTGTGCTATCTTCATTTTTATGGAATAACAGAAGATCACGTATGTCACTATTAAAACTGACACGCCCAAAATCAGAAGATGGTGTTAACTTTCCTGATTTCTCCACCTACCCACATTTTTTTTTACTCCGCCAATCCTCGAGATGACTCTCTGAGTCTTTTGTGGATTGTTCTTTGTGGGTTGAACTTGAACGTTCTTTTCTTTCCCTCTTCTCATTTCAAGAATATGTATCCTTAACCCGCAAACCACAATCTTTGTCCACTCCTAAACATAAATAAACATGCAAAATTTTGGAATAAAATTTGTCACCACTTCCTACAGATTTAGACTCTTTTTTCAGATCTACAATATGGCATGGTAAGAAGGTATTGATACGTGGTAAACCTTAGTATTGGAAATCCTGGAGATAGAAAGGTTTAATTTGGGTACACCAACTATTTATACAACATGAGATCAGTCCTTTTCCACAAGTCAGTACCCTTTTTCACCTGCTCATGTCCTTTCAGTCCAAATAAAACCTTCAGAAGCAAGCCCTTCAAACTGCATATGCTCAATTTATATCCCCTAGCGTCATACCTCCACTTCTGTAAATAAGTTACATACTCTTCTTCGCACCAACCCAAAAGCATCTATTATTTATAATCATTTATGCACTTCATACAACGCTAGAGAAAAAACGAAAGTAGAGCTTTCCTGGCAATAGGATTTAGAGGTATGCTGGTCAACGTCCCTATGGAATAAAATATGGGGTAAAAATCAGGAAATCCTCCAGAACCGCAAACACTCTTTTTTATCTACAATAGACTTTTGCTATGTCCCAACCATTAAACAAAAGGCACTCTGATCTTCCCGATACTTGTTAAACATGTTCTTCCCCACTGTCAGATTTAAGCCATTTACTTCTTACACGCCCGCTTGATCATAACTTCTCGAAGAGTGTCTGGTATCAAATCAACTTAATGTTTGGTTCCAGATTCCCGTTCTCCATCACTCATTTATTTTTAGGGAGTTTATCTCCTGTCTGGACCAATTGCAATTCTAACACAAGGATTATAGGTCTATTGTTAGCAGTTAACTTTCAACAAATAACCAAAAATTGGAAAGATTTTACCAAATTATTTTACCAAGCCTGGTAGTACGCCGTCTCTCATAATCCCAGATTAGATACAGCCTTTGTTTACCCTATACACATGGCTATGAAACGCTTGAACTTATGGTCACCTGCCACATCGTTCATAGATGCTAGTGCTAGACGCTCTTTTTTCCTAACCCCTATTCAAAATGAAGTTTCTCAACCTGTATGACTTTCCTTACGTTAGTAATATATTAATTTGTTCATATCAATTTTATTAATGTATTCCTTGTACAAAATGGAATTTTTCTCTGTATACACCAATTTAAATCATCTTTTTTATTCTTTCCATTATGCCATGTTAATCTGACTTTTGCACCCACTATTTTGTTCCTACATTTCAATCTGATTCGTGTGATTATTTTTTCCCTTAGTGTAATATGTACCGTTCTTTTAAATTTCTTCAATAAACTTCTTTCTAAACTAAAGTACATATGTGAAACATTAATACATACATTAGAAATTCTTTGTAGTTCAACTTAAGTTAGACTACTACACACAAAAGCATTTTTGGGAACTAATAACAATATTTCTACGAATTACACAGACAACATAGCACATGTTTTAAGAATAATGAATAATGGTTTCAGTAATAACGTGACGAGGACGGTTGGAAACAAATACACATAACGAAGGTTAATTCTCAAAGCGTAACCCACATTAAAATTCATTGATCTTTAAGTTGCAAATGAAGCTTATACATTTTATTATCACACATTGGTCACTTCATTAATCAACATCAATTTATTATTTCTAGATCATTTAAAAATATATTTCTTTAGTCGAGGATGATTTTATAAATTGAACCTCAAATGCACTTCTTTCAATTTTTTATATTTTATTTTTTTACTAGGAGGTTTTTTTTAAAAATAGACCCTGTGATACAAAGTATACAATTCTCAATGTTAAATGATAAGGGCATATCCCCCTGCTCTCCATACACAAAATAGAAAAAGAACAACATAATAACATAATAATAAGAAAACATACCAGTCAAGTACAGCACTCTTCTAATGATCTTGTGCGTTGTCCACATGTGTACTGCGTTCCAAGATCTTACCACAGAAGGTAACAGTCCGGTTATTCACATACAGATTAATGTACACAAGGTATTGCCTGTATACACCAAGTTCATTTCGCTCTGACTCAGGAGATATTCTCGCAAGGGAGCCCATATGTCCTTAGGCTGGGAACTCGCCGATAATTCCTCTGTGTATAGTTCCAACTGTTCACGCTAATAAACCATATTTTTAAGCCACAGATCTACTTTAGGGCTCTGCCTGCTGTCCCATGTAAATAACAGCCGCCGTTTGGCTACCAGCAGGGCTACCCTGACAAATCTACCCACCAAAGCTTTCAAATGTGGAACATAACCAAGCAGACACACTAATGGCGCACACTGAATCTCCTGGTCAGTCATAGTGTTTATGAGACCAGTAACTTTTCCCCAATATTGAAATACCGAGGGACAGTGCCATGCCAAGTGAAGAAAGTCCACTCCGTCCCACCTGCATCTTCTGCAACAGGCCGTCTCCCTCAGTCCCATCTTGTGCAACTTCTTGGGGGTGTGATACACCTGATGAATACATTTCAAATGAATAATACGCAGATTGCAATTCGAGGTCAGTCTGCCCGTTAGCATACAGATCTGCCGCCATTCTGCGACAGTTATCTGAAGGGATATCTCTGCATTCCAGCCCTCTAGACTATGATCAGGCCCAGTACCTGTTTCCCCCCGAACTGTTTTATATAGTTTAGTTACCAGCTTCTTCCGGTTTGGGGCTACTAAAACCAGTTGCAGCGCTTGCAACGTCTCAGGTTCGGCAGGAAAACTAGCGTAGTGATCTTTCATTGCCCGCCTGAGTCTATAACAGGTGTACTGGAATAAAGGCGTGGGGTTCTGTATGTAATCTAAATCGCTGCCTGTAATGTACATGCCTCCTGGATACAGATCGCTCATGAGTGTAATACCTGCCTCTCTAAGAGCCGTGATAGAGCCACTCTCACGAGCCACCGATAAGGCCGCATGCCCAGCTATGGGTAATGCTGGGGCATAAAGTGGTAATTTGTGTGTTCGTTTCCCAATTTCCTACCACGCTGCAATGGTAGTGTCTATCCTGTTAATCTCAAATTTAGGCGTCTGTCTAGCAGTGTGAGTGATGATGCTACTCAAAGGTACCGTATGCGTGTCCCCCTCCTCCACAGCTACATGTGGGATAAAAGCATGAGGCTTGAACCAATAGTATGCATATTGCGCCTGCCCACATAAATAATAGGCATTAAAATCGGTGCATTAAATCCCCCTTGTTCATATGCCAGGGTTAACGTATGCCAGCTGATTCTCGGCTGTTTGTTGCCCCATACCAGCTTGAGCAACTGAGTTTGAACTGTCTTAAAAACATGTTTTGTCAGTGGAATGGGAATATTACAAAAGAGATATAAAAATTTCAGAAGAACGACCATCTTTATCAGTGCTATACGATCTGCCAGGGACAACGGCAAGCCAACCCAGCGGTCTATTTGCTGCTCCAACACCGAATATGCCCTCCCATAGTTTTCTCTTACCACCACCGCAGGGTCCCAATGGATCCACACCCCTAAATATTTAACTGGTTCCTCAGACCACAACAGTGGGAACTCAATCTGGGGCGAGGCTGTGACAGATGTCAGGGGAATAATAACAGACTTTTCCCAATTAATCTGGAGCCCAGAAAAAAGGCCAAAATTGATATATTCACGGATGACCTGAGCAAGATGGCGTTGCGGCTCACGAACATAGAGTACCATGTCGTCCGCGTACTGGGAAATACCGACCGGCCTATTCTGAAAATTCAAAGCAGCAGCCCTGTGGGACTGTCGAATTTTACACGCCAATGGCTCTAGCACTATGGCGAAAAGCAGAGGTGAAAGAGGGCAACCCTGCCTGGTGCCACGCTTTATGCAAAAAGGCTCCGATGTGATCCCGCCCACCCTGACCCTTGCAGAAATGTCAGTGTAGATGATCTGTATCCCACGAATGAAAATTGGAGGAAACCCCATTCTATTCAGGATATGTAACATGTATTTCCATTCTATAGAGTCAAAGGCTTTCGCAGCATCTAATAACACTGCGACGGCCGACAGATCAGGATTGAGCACATGGAACATTGCAAACATGGTGCGCAGATTGAGGGAGGTAGAGCGACCCGGTATAAACCCAGCTTGGTCCGGGAACACAAGAAGCGGCATCAGAGGTTGCAGCTTGGTTGCCATAATTTTTGCCAATATTTTGGCATCTAAATTTATCAGTGACAATGGGTGATATGAATCACACCGTGAGGGGGTTTTGTCTTTCTTCAGCAATGTTATAATTAATGCTTGCCGCATCGAAGGAGGTAGCTTACCGGAGTCGTGAGCCTCAGCATATACATCCAGCAAGTGTGGGATAAGAAGATCCGCATAGGCCTTATAAAATTCCACTGTCAGACCATCTGGCCCCGGAGCCTTATTATTGGGCATGGAAAAAATGACCTCCCTGACATCACTCTCTTCAATGGGTAAACTTAAATATTTCCTGTGGTCATCAGAGAGCCATGCACAGGCCGTGTCCTCCAAATAAGCTGTCATAGCGTCGTCACTCATGCCCCCGTGGGAGGTATACAGAGAGGCGTAGAAACTGTGAAACTGCTCCACTATGGCACTGTGTGAACAGTGATCCACCCCATCGTCATCTGTTATATGGTCAATCTCGGGGTTGGCAGACCTATCCGCTATTTTATTAATCAGCACTCTGCCCGGCCTGCCCCGCTCACCATAAGCCCTGGCTACGTGTCTCTTAGACACATATTTCAGTTCCGTGTCCGCCAAGGAGTTGTATTCCCCCAGGTGTTCATGTATGTGAACCAAAGTCTCATGGGATGGTGCATTATTGTACTGAGTTTCCAGAACCCCTAGTTGCTGTTCGAGCTTGCTCAATTGGCCCCTGATATCTTTGAGGATTCCCGCAGAAGTACTTATGCATATCCCTCGGATCGTCGCCTTGAAGGGGTCCCATAGGATAGCCTGGCTATCGACCGAAACTTCATTTTGCTAGAAATACTGTGTGATGGCAGCCCTAATAGTCTCGGCATATCGCGGGTCCGAGAGTGCATCCGCTCTAAAACGCCATGTGAATGGTTGGTGCGGGTTTGCCGGCACAACCATATCCAATAACACAGGGATGTGGTCGGTCAGAGTCCGCGGAAGTATGCGGACATCTTCCACCCAGCCGTTAGCCTCCCCGCTAAGTAGCCAATAATCTAGTCTGGACCAGCTGTTAAACGCCGGGGTTATGTGTGTACCTTCCAAGACGTCTATACGTCTCAGGCGCCAGGCGTCCACCAGTCCCATTTCAATCATGACATCCCGCATGCATTGTGCTACCTTAACCATGCGAGCCCCAGTCGGGTTAGATTTATCTACGTGTGGGTCAAGGTGTGTATTGAGGTCGCCCCCCCATAAAAGTGCTGCCTCTGGCCAAGTTCGCAGCACATCGAACATTTGCAAGAAAGGTGTCGTATCATCCACTACCGGGCCATATGTGTTGACTATTGTCACCAATACCTTCCCCAGTTTGCCCTGCACCATGGCCCAGCGGCCCTCCCCATCCACGCAGTGCTTCACAGGCGTAAACAACACTCCCTTCTTAATGAGGATAAGGACCCCCCTCGCATACGTGGAGTATGATGAAGCGAGTCGGTAGGCCGCCCATCTACGTGCTACAGCACCCTCAGTGTGTCTATGTAGGTATGTCTCCTGCAACAGAGCAATTTGCACTCCATGTCTGTCCAGGTGCGCCAACACTCCCCAGACATTCCAAGTTATACATTTGTAAGAGATTCCCTTCATCTGATGAAATAAATGGAGCAGCACATATATCGCCCTATGACCCACCCGCATGCACACAAAACCATATACAGTTAACACGTTAGTGTACTCCCAAACGCTGTATCGTTGACTGAAAACCTTGAAAAAATCCCTCCCTCCCCCCACCCACTTTAACAACCCCAATTCGCTACAGACCTGCACCTCAAAAAACTCCCACCCCAGCAACAGCAACCGGCTGTGGCGTCTCAGGTGGGGGATACCCATCGGGGGGCGTAGTGGCGAAATCCACTCCCAAGTCTAGTAGGGAGGGGGCCGCTGATACACAAGTACATTCCTCCACCTCAACCAAACTATCATTCTGACCAAGATCATATATGACGACACAATGAAACAAACCCTCGCCACCTCCCAAAGGTACACACCGGGCCAAGGAGCACACAAAAACTCAAACAGCTCGCCCCTGGTATGGGAGGCCCTTGCGCTGTACACCCAAAGCAAGTCTCCCTTGCACCTTCCCACCCCAGGCCACCGCAAACAAAGCATGGAAGGGGGTAACATCCAAGCCAAGATAAACAAGTCAAATGATGCAACCAATCTGCACCATCCCCACTGTCATATTCACAACCCCAATCCTTGTGCAGAGCAGTGCCCCTCTTACTGTTCATTCATAAATGTCCGACATGCGGTCCGACAATTTCTGGTGGCACCTCAGGGATCTGGCGTGCTCCATTGCGTGTTTAGGGTTTGTAAAGATCTTGCCGGTGGCTGTCTCCCCAATGTGCAGCCGGGCTGGATAAAGCATCGCATAGGGAATCCGTTCTTTGAGCAGCACCTTCTTAACGTTTTGAAATTCCTTCCGGGCTTCTTGCACATTCGCCGTGAAATCAGGGTAGAAGGATAACGTATTATTCTGGTAGATCGTTGTACCGTTTTGGCGCGTTGTACGTAAGATAGTTTCCCGGTCCCTAAAATTTAGTAGCCTGGCAATTGTTGGCCTTAGAGGAGCCCCCGGCGATGGACGTGCCGCCAGAGCCCGATGGGCACGCTCAACAGCAAAGAGGGGAGACAAATTGTCAGCACCGCAAACTTCGCGAAATACCCCCCCCATGTAATCCTCCAGGCGCCCCACATTGGTGGATCCCGAAAGGCCCAAAACGCGGACATTATTCCGCCTCGAGCGTGCTTCAAGGTCCTCATTCTTTGCCTGAATAACAGCTAGGATTTTGGTGATATCCGACGTCTTCGCAGCAACTTGCTGCAACCCATCTTCAGCGTCGGAAATACGCTGTTCTGCCTCTCCGAGGCGCGTCGCCTGTTTGTCCAGTTTCGCAGAGAAGTGATCCATTCTGCCATTGAGGGCCTCAATCTTGCCGTCTATTGCTTGAAGACTCTCATGAATCGCTGCGAGCGATTTTTCAAGCGCCGTGGGGGCCTGCGACGACGACTCCAGCTCCGAATCAGAGGCCGCATTCTGGGTCGATTTACCACCTTTTCGAAGCTCAAACGTGAGCCGTGGTTGAGTCTTGTCCGGCTTGCCCATGGCGCTCGCCTCCACCAGCCACAGCTCTCCCCTCTGATAAGCAGCACTCCCACACTCCCAGAATCACAAGGACCCCGTTTGCAGCTCGTCCAAAGCGTGGTCCCCCAGCATATATCAGTGGCCAAGTCCCAGAAGGACAGCGCAGAAGAGAAAAAGAGAAGGGGGACACACAAAGAGATGGTTCGCCGCCTCACTGGTCCACCATTCGCTTCAGGCACGATAAACTGCCCCCCAGGCAGCACTGGGGGCTGTCTAGAGGCGACCCCACGCAACTACAGCATATGAGAGGGCGGGCACATGCGTCCGCACCCGCAGTACTCCAGCACCGCTCGGGTCGTCAGGCCTCCGATGCTGCGGAAAGGGCGCGCCCGCTTATCCGTGTCCACGCACTATCCACTGTCTCCTGTGTCGTGGGCCTGATTCTCCCGCAGGAGCGTCTCGCCCGGCGGCAGCCCGGGAGGGGGGGGGAGAGAATCCCCCGCGGAGCAGCACAGTGGCGAGAGACCCCGCCCGCCCCTCGCTCAGTCCCGGCCCGCTCCTGCAGCCTCTGCTGCCTCCCGAAGCCGGGCGCTCGCGTGAACCAGTTCCCCCGAGCGCAGGGCCTCCCTCACCTCTGCCGTCCATCTACACCGTCCCACACGCCCTTACCGCCAGCGAAGCGGCGCCGCAGCAGGAGGCGAAGTCCACGCCGAATTTCTCCCCGACCAGCCAGCGGCGAAGGTCGTGCAGCTCCAAGAGGGCGGCAGTCAGATGTCCAGCACCCAGCACTCTGCCATTTACAGCCACGCCAGTTCTCAGGCACCTCCGCCGATTTCCATACGGTAGGCGCAGCGCGATACCAGCTACACCACCAGAAAGGTGACGATCATGTCCATCCCATCGGTCCAAATTTGGGCACCAGTTGGGTCAGTAGGGGAAGGATTTCTGTAGGAACTCGTTCGGCGGCCAGCAGAGCTACATCATAATGCAGCCATCTTGCCGAGCACCAGGCCACGCCCCCCCACTTCTTTCAACTTTAGCAAACATTCTATGTGAGAAACTGACATTTCTACAGTAAAGACTCTCCGCAATGGTGTTCTCAGATACAACGTGTGCATAGATCATGGGGTCACATAATATTCATGTGCAAATTGCACGTCCATTTATGTGTCAACATCATTATTGTCAGGTTTTCTGTGACGTATAAAGAGTGGTCAACTTTGCGTTGCACCAGTTTCTATGTCTCAATTAAAGAAGAAGAGCCCCAATAAACAAACAACAGAAGAGCGACTGCTCTCTTCAACACAATTACCTCAACTTATTACCACAAGTCAAAAAAATAGTTAAAATGACAACTTCCACCAACTATGCTTCACAAGACTCCACTACTTCTCCGACCTAAACTATGTTTAGTAGAATGGAGCAGATCACTGGTCATGTCGCAAGCCGTCTATTGCTCCTGTCAATTGGCCTTTGAAAGGCACCCATGTTTTGTTATGTTATGTTATGTTAGGAACATTTGTAGTGCGCACAGCTGCCCCAGCTAAGGGGCGTCCTGGCGCATGACAAGGTAGACATAACTAACACTGAGCATAGAAACAGAGAAAGAGAAAGGGCGCAGCTAGAAGAGGGGAAAAATTAAAACAGGAAGGTTTTTATAACTTTACGGAACAAAAGAAGGTCTTCCATCAAGCGAATCTCAATCGGAAGAGAGTTCCAAAGCACTGCTGCTTTTACCCGGAAGGACCGGCCACCAGCTCGGCTGAGCTTAAACCTCGGGACCACAGCGAGCGCTTGGCCCAGTGATCTCAAAGAGCGGGTCGGAACATAACAGGACAAGAGATTCGAGAGGATCTGGGGGGCTGATCCCTTCAAGATCTTAAAAGCCAGACATAAAACTTTAAAATGAATTCTTGTTTTAACCGGCAGCTAATGCAAAGATCGAAGGGTACTAGAGACAGAGCAGGACCTGGGCAAGCCAACTATGGCTCTAGCTGCGGCGTTTTGTACACGTTGAAGGCGGGTGATTTCTGCCTGGTTTGCCCCTACCAGGAGAGAGCTGGCATAATCCAGACGAGATATTACTGTTGCCTGAACCACCAGCTGCCTGGTAGGGGGGTCAAAAAACTTCAGGACAGGTCTTAAGCTCCGAAGGACCCCAAAACAACAGGCCGCGGTTTTCTTAGAGTGCCCCACGAAGCTAAGAGTGGGATCCAACCACACTCCCAAATTTCTCAACTCCGTTACCGGAATTGGAGACGGCCCAAGTTCCGGAGGCCACCATCTGTCCCCCCAGAGCCCCTTCCCCTTCCCGACAACCATGACATCAGTCTTCTTGGCGTTGAGCTGGAGACAGTTGGCATTCATCCAGCTCGCCACCGCCCTCAGTCCACTCTGGAACCTAGGGGCATCCTGCTCAACATCCCCGCTGATAGTAACCGCTAGCTGAGTGTCGTCAGCATAAGAGACCATAGTCATGCCCCACTGCTTGACGACATCAGCCAGCGGTCTCACGTAGAGATTGAATAACGTGGGACTCAGCGAGGATCCCTGCGGCACCCCCAGGCCCAGAGGATGGAATTTGGACTGGTACGGTGGTATGGCAACGCAGAAGGAGCGGTCGTCGAGAAAGGAACGGAACCACTGTAGGGCGAGCCCACCAATGCCTATCTCCTCCAGGCACTGCAGAAGGTTGCGGTGTGAAACAGTATCGAAGGCGGCGCTCAGATCTAATAATACTAGCGCCGCCATCTGTCCCACATCCAGCGCCATACGCAGGTGTTCGGCCATGGCGAGAAGGGCTGTCTCCGTGCTGTGCCCAGC
Organism: Triturus cristatus; assembly: GCF_964204655.1. Lineage (NCBI taxonomy): Eukaryota > Metazoa > Chordata > Amphibia > Caudata > Salamandridae > Triturus > Triturus cristatus. The sequence goes on along the minus strand of NC_140592.1, from coordinate 655,548,971 downwards.
ACGGAACCCGTTCTGGGTAGCATCCAGAATGTTGGCTCGGGTAAGATGGTCAGAGAGAGCCTGGTTGACGTGGGCCTCCACAACTTTTGCCGGCCAAGGGAGCAAGGAAATGGGCCGGTAGCTCTCTCCATCGCTTGAGTTTGCCATGTCCCCTCCCCACCTTTTGAAATTTGACTGTTGCAGGTTGGGTGCTCAAGATCCTTGTTCCAGCTCTTGCTTCCAACTACAATAGTTATATTTGGGCAAATAATGAGCCTGTCCAGTGAAAGATCTGTATGGGGACAGGCTAGGATTAGGACAGGCCCGTTTCAAAGCACATCTGAGGTCATGCCAAGACCATTCTCATGCCACCTCTGTCCTGGCTCCTCATAATAGTTATTGAAGCTGTAAATTTCATGGTAAGGTTCAAGTCATTAATAACCACTGGTAACATCACATGCTAAAATTAATTTTCTAATACTGATGAGATGAAAAGCAAAAACTTTTAATTGTGTGGTAATTCTAAAGAGGAAAAGGCAACCAACCTCAGGCCCTGGTTCTCCTCGACCTCTCAGCCGCCTTTGACACGGTGGACCACTCCATCTTACTTTCCCGTGTCAGGGCGGCGGGGATCGGGGGTACCGCGTTGGTCTGGTTATCCTCCTTCCTGAGGGATCGCACCCAGGCTGTCCGCCTGGGTGACTTCACTGCAGACTTCCGTGACGTTCAGTGCGGGGTTCCCCAAGGTTCCTCCCTTTCCCCCCTCTTATTCAATCTTTACATCTCCCCCCTTATCTTTTCATTGCAACAAATGGAGGTCACCGTATTTAATTACGCGGATGACCTCCAGCTTGTGTTCAACCTCTCCTCTTCCCCCGATTCTGTCTCCAACTTTCAAACTATCATGATTCACATCCGAGACTGGATGAACCACAACCATCTTAAGCTCAACCCAGATAAGACCGAGCTGGTGTTGACGGGTGGTTCATCCAGCCCCTGGTCCCCCATTTTCTGGCCCCCTCCCCTTGGTGCCCCACCTGTTCCCTCCACCTCGGTTAAAACCCTAGGCATCAAGCTCAATTCACAACTCACCCTTCACTCCCAGGTGAGCTCTGTGGTTTCTTCCTCCTTTCTGGCTCTTCGCACCATTCGCAAGGTGTCCCGTTTCTTTTCTTTTGATGCCCTAAAACTTATCACTCTTGCCATGGTCGTATCCCGCCTGGATTATGGCAACGCCCTATATGCAGGTATCCCTGCATATAGTCTTCGGCGTTTGCAGCAGATCCAGAACCAGGCGGCACGCCTGGTGTTCAAACTCCCTAAATCCTCCCACACCACTCCCCTTTTGAAAGCTTTACATTGGCTTCCCGTCTGGGCCCATGTCCAGTTTAAGCTTGCATCTATCACCTTCCAAGCACGACTGGGCACGGCGCCAGCTTTCATCTCCTCGGAGATCATTCCCTACGTTCCATCTAGGGAACTGAGGTCATCTTCCCAATCCCTTCTCACTGTCCCACGGTTCCGAAGAAAGAAATGGGGAGGCTCGAAGTTTGCGACTCTCGCCCCGACTTTTTGGAACTCTCTGCCTGCAGAACTCAGGGCTTCAACCTCATATCTGTTATTTCGGAAACAACTCAAGGCATACCTTTTTGCCAAATCCTTTAATTAATACCTTAGTCTCTCTTTTTTCCCTTAACCCGGGACTTCTTCTCTGACCTCTTTCAGTTTTTAGCGCCAAGAAACCGCTGGTGTACGTGCGCTGTACAAATAATTTTAAATAGAAATAGAAATAGAAAGTGATGATACATCGGTTGTCATTAAAAGTCTTGGTGTACTAACAAGAAAAGTAGCTTACTCCAAAATAAGCATGTGGCATCTGTTTTAACATGGGTGTCAGGGTATCACATAATGACTGTTGTGGATCTAATTTTGAAATCCTTCCATTGACTGTGGAAATATCTCATTATGTTCCATGTAATCCTGCTAATGCTTCATTTTCTTCAGTATTCACCATACAAGGACAGTAAAATAGGTCTAACACAGTCTCAGTACAAATATAAGCACTACTGTTTATACTGAGAGAGAAAGAAAGGGCAGACATTTTTTAAATTCAAATCATTCTCTGACAAAATCGGTCTTGGAAATTATTGGCTATAAAGGCGTCACTTAGACCCTAGTGGATGGTCCACTGGTCCACACCCTGGTGGCACTCCTCACAGCACTATAGGTTTGCTGAACAGTCACCATGTTTGAAACGCCTGCTTGGTAAATTTCTTTGATTAGAGAAAACAAACTCTCAAATTGTGTTCACTCTAAAACCAAAATAAAGTGGCCCTGACTTGAAGGGAGTTTTTGTCTGTTCATCTGGAGCCACTGAACCCTTTTCCAGCCTTTATCAACCATGCCTTGCATCATAAATGAGACAAGGGAAAATCAGTGGCAGTCACTATGACCTGAATAGTACTTGGTGGCTTCCACTATGACACAGCTGCCCTGCTGCTCATCGACTGCTGCGTAATGAGTTACTGGAGGCAAAGCGGGGCAGATTTATGGGACCTCTGCACAGCAAGTCATTTTGCTGCACTGGCCTACATCAAAATGAAAGGTCAGGAATGCACCCTACTTATCTTATAACATGCATTCCTGTCTTTTTCCCACTGCACTCGTGGCATTTGGTGCAATGGTGCCTGTGTTGTTGGCAGGATTGTTTTTTTGCAGGAAGGGGCACCTTCCTCCACAAAAACAAACCTGGGAAGCTTTTTCTTCTTCCTATGTGTGCTGCAGAATGCTGCACACATGGAAAGAGGAAAAAACAAGGAGAAATAAAGTTATTGCTGACACACCATGGAGGACTCTAACAGCAAAGACTTGAAAATATCCCTCATTTGCTAGGAAAAGATCCCTAACGTATCAAACATATTACATTTGTATCGCCCAAAAACAAACAGATGTTTTGGATTTTATTTATTGTTTATTAGAGAGATATATATAGCTCAGTCCTAGAGAAAGTGCAATGAAGCTCTATACATTATACCAGAGATTGCAGTATAACATTTTGAGAGCTTAGATTACAATGAGTAAGGGATAAGAGTTAGGCCCTCATTCCAAGTTGAGGGAATGCAAACTTGCTGCAATTTTTGTTCTGAAACATAGTCTGCATCATTCAAAGTTTAGAGCAGTATTTAAGCAGGTAAAATAGTGAATGCAGAAAAATCGCATCAAATTGTACAATAATTTGTTTATGATTTAAACAAATTCCGAACATCAAATTACTAGCATATTTCTAGTTACTAAAACATGGAGAATTACACCAGAAAACCTCCTAAACCTCCTATCATAAGGTTAGCCATTACAAGTGACAGTATTTTAACTAAGAAATTCTGCTTACAAATTTCTTTTCTGTCATACGTTGACTGCACATATTTCACCTGAACAATCCAGTTAATTTTGCCAAAAGATGGGCCACTAAGGTAGATACATTTGCTGGATTTTGTGAGGATGCACCAATTCCTCTAATCAGTTCAATTAGTCCTAACATTGCCACAGCTTTGCAATTCTGCTTTGGGCTAATATCAATCACCATGGGATTGGTAGCTTGGAGTATTACCAATATGTTTGCCCAGCATCTGCCTTGTAAAGCACACAATTGAGCACACCAGATAGGTCTAACTGACACACAGGGCCATTCAAGCAACATAAGCAAATAACTCAAATACTTTCACAAGCAGCACCCTTGAGGCACCCAACCTATTAATAACATACTTAATTTACATAACTCCTCCCTCCTTAGAAAAGGCAGCATACATCCCGAAATTATATTCCAAATAAAGCACAATGCCCCCAGAAGCACAACTTTGATGGTAAGCGGGTGTCTTTGCTCCCGCTGCCCCCGGCACTGTGTGGCAGCTACACACCTGCAGTGGAGGAGTGCGCAGTGCTCGTACCGAGCAACCACGTGGCCCTATCCTGCCCAGCATGTGTCTCGTTAGGTAAATATCCTTCACAACAAATGTTTGACCCCGCATACCTTTACACCGCATTCAAGTACTACGCATGGTGCACCTATCCTGCATACCATTACTCCGCATTTTTTTCAATGCGTGTGCATTTACCATGCATGCCTTTACAAGGAATTTCGTTGTAAAGGTATGTATGGTAAATGCACACGCATTGTAAAAAATAATTTATAGGCGATCCACGTCATTGTGAGGAAACAGAGGCTCTTCCATTTCCTCACAACGATGTACACCGCCCCTCAGAGACAGACAACGTGAAGCAGGAACAAGGAGAAAAGAGGAACCACGAAGGCCTGGCGTGGGGGTTCATTTTTTAGGGTTTAGGGTAGTCTCGGGGGTCTTGCAGGGTAGTGTTTCAGTGTAGGGACTGGACTGGGGGTCGGGGGGTCCTACTGGGGGTAATGTTTAGGGTAGAGGGTAGTGTTTGTGTAGTGTAGAGTAGTGTTTTAGGGTTTAGGGTAGTGTCGGGGGGTCGTGCAGGGTAGTGTTTGAGTGTAAGGACCGGACTGGGGGTCTGGGGATGGTCGTGCTGGGGGTAGTGTTTTAGGGTCTGGGTAGTATTGCGGTGTTTGTGTAGTGTAGGGTGAGGGTTCGTTTTAGGGTTTAGGGTAGTGTCGGTGGGTCATGCAAGGTAGTGTTTGAGTGTAGGGACTGGACTGGGGATTGTGGGAGGGTCATGCTGGGGGTAGCGTTTTAGGGTTTAGGGTAGTGTTGTGGTGTTTGAGTAGGGTAGTGTTTTAGGGTAGTGTCGGGGGTTGTGCAGGGTAGTGTTTGAGTGTAGGGACTGGACTGGGGGTCGGGGGTCGTGCTGAGGGTAGTGTTTTAGGGTTTAGGGTAGTGTTGTGGTGGTTGTGTAGTGTAGGGTAGTGATTTTGGGTTTAGGGTAGTGTTGGGGGGTCATGCAGGGTAGTGTTTCAGTGTAGGGACTGGACTATGGGTCGGGGAGAGTTGTGCTGGGGTAGTGTTGTAAGGTTTTGAGTAGTGTTGTGGTGTGTGTGTAGTGCAGAGTAGTGGTTTAGGGTAGTGTTGGAGTGTTGTGCTGGGTAGTGTAAATGTAGGGAGAGGACTGGGTGTCATGGGAGGGTCGTGCAGGGGTCTTACATTAGGGTGTAGGGTAGGGCAGGGTACTCTCACTTACCTTTCAAACTTTTACCATGAGTATACCTTTACCACGCATGCCTTTGCATTGTAATGGCATGCGTGGTAAAGGCATAGTCGTTGTAATAGTTTTCTTTGTCAAAACTTGAATTTGCGTTGTCAAAAATTTGTGGTAATGGTATGCGGAGCGTTTGTTAGCAGGGTAACATCATATATTCGTCTCGTTACCATCAGAGGCCACCCGGTCGATGTGCTTTGGCGGGGAGACCTCAATGCAGAGGCTGGCCATCATTCCGAGGTCGAACATTATTCTGCTGCTGGAAAAGGCCCGCGTCAGGCCTGAACACATGCGGAGAGCCCCCTGCTGGTAGCTGGAATGAGGCGAGTGAATGTCCAGCTTGTGGAGGGTTTTCAATGACCAGTTCGTTGAACTGCTGGAATTGAGGGTGAATTGTACTGCTAGAGTCCCAATTCCTCTGTGGGTGCAACACGCACAGTGACTGATAAGAAACAGTGGAGAGCTTGTCTGCCCCCACTGCTGGCTGTGCTGGAAAGTGGTGTTTGCAATTGTAGAGGCTGTTACTCCCCTAACACTCTTCCCTAACACCATAGCTGCCCCAATGGCAACATACCAGCTGTGGAACCTTTCATCGTTGAAGGTGCTCTATCAGCACATGCTCCTAAATGGAAGGAATAGGTGTAGAGAGTGCCGCTTTTTTTTGAAGCAACAAAAGTAGATAATGTACAAAAAAGAGTGCTGACTCTACATTTGGGGTGAAGAGACATTTACAAAATATCTGCCAATGCAATCCCTGAAGTGAAAGTGAGAAGCAGTGACATGGATGATGATGAAACAGAAGAACACTCCAATTAAGCAAGGGGGACCCCAACAAACTGATAGGGGGAGGGAACAGCGGGGTATAGAAATCAATAAGAAATAAGCGACAACACCCACCCCTTTCTATATATACAGATGGGCCTAAGGCATAGGTCCCTAGATCAAAACGCACTCAATTTGGGCTGAAGGCATTTACAAAATGACACTAGGTGTATAACAATACAATATGTAACATGATAGAGTGATGAACAAAAAATATATGTATTTTTCTGGTTTATTTGATTCTTTTTTACTTTTTTTCATAGCATATGATACAAGATTTGAATAATCGAATACTTTTTGTGTAATTTTTTAAAATAAAATTGGATACAGAAATCCAATAGATAAAAGACAAACAATACACAAGATTGATCAATTCAAAAAAAGTGACATGTCCCACTCCACATTCAACACACACATACCAACAATCATTCAGGACAAATCAATTAATATAAAACAATCAAAGTTGGCACAATTCCTTCACAAAGGTCATATGGAGGGTGAACAAGTATATCATCCAGGTTGAAAGACACACGGTTGGATGGGATACAGGAGTGCCAGAAACAAGGGCGCCAACGCACGTTTCGGAGTAAGACCCCAATCGGGATCACACCTTCATCAGGGCACAGGGTGGATAAATCGAGGGGGACATGGACGATACCTAAATTTAATCCAAAGGAAGACGTGTAAGGTTTATAAATTTCTAGTAAATAACAAAAACAAATTTGTGCAGATAATTACAGAGTTGAAGATCAAACATATCATTTTTTTTTTTTTTTTTTTTTTTTTAATTGCAATCAGCTCAAAACAGAGTGCGTAAATGGATATCAAGATACAAAATAGGGTCCAAACGGTACCCAGGGAGAACAATAGAAACGGGTGCATCTCAAGGATACACAATTGAGATATACCAACAATATAACAAAATAGAGGTTCCTATGTGAGAACAGGCGATAGAAAAAGAAAGGAGTACGTGAAAAAACAAAGAATAAACAAAATATAAAATATATACGCTCGTCAATAGATAATGAACAATGCATGAATAGGACTGCTGTTAAACGCAGAGAAGGCACAAAGGTAGAGCAGAATCTTACGTGTATGGGTTGGGGCGTACGTCCTGATAGAGCGAATTAAAAATGGCGTCAATCAGATGGATGAGTAACTTTAAGTTAGTATTTCATCTCCGGACTAAGGAGGTCTGTAAAGGTGAGAGAAATCATGGGGCATTAAGACTCATATCTAATCAGGGATGTGGTAGCACCAGGGGAGGGAAAGGGGAAAGGGCGGTCGGGAGGGAAAGGAAAGGGGAAAGAGGGGGGGGTTTTAAAGGGGAGGAGGGGAACCCACCAGGACTCAGATGTCCGGTAAAAAAGCTCAAATAAACGCAGGACATGTAGTGGTAAATTTTTGTTAGTTGAAGAGGCAGGCGTAAGTTCCAACCAGCAGCGGCTTGCAATAGGTATTGATAGGTCTGTAAAGAAAACATACAAAAAGGTATTTAAGTTAGAGCATAGAGAAAGGGAGGGGGGGGGCGCGGGGGGGGTTTGTTTAAAAGAAGGAGGGGGAATGATAGAGGGGGAGAAAGAATGAGACAGGAAGATCATGTTAAAGAAAAACGCAAGATAAACAATCACGTGTTTGAAGAGAAGTGGGTGACCACCCACCTGTTTAAACAATACAGCGGCAAATCATGATGATTGAGAATAGGTTGGAGGCTTAAGTCATCAAGACATGTTTATCAAGCAACAAAGGGTCAAAGGACACTGTGGCAGCGCGAACGTTTCTGGTGATAAATCGTTTCCTACAGGTAAGGAGACAGAGGATGTAAGGGTTAGCAGCCAAATGGAAATACTTGTCAATACGATCTAATTCTATTTTAGAAACTCGTAAGATAGTAAGACTGCCTCGTTATTGATGGCTGTTATATGGCTCATAAAGGGTAGCCTAGGTAAGCGCGGCGGAAGAACAGGACAGGATACTCACAGTGCTACCCGAGCAACATCATACGTTCGTCGGAATCCAAGCAGGTAGGCGTCTGCAATCAGTTTCGTCCGTGAAGAATTTTTCAGGTTTTAAACGTTCAAGGGTGAATCTCCCGCCAATAGGGAGATGCGTGACGTATGGTAGCAGAGTAATAGAAAGTGGACTGGGCCGATCTGCAATCAATTTCGTCCGTAAGGGATTTTTCAGATTTTTAAAGAAATCAAGTGTAAATCTCCCGCCGATAGGGAGATGCATGACGTACGCTAGTAAAGTAATAGAAAGTGGACTGAGCCGATCCAAATATCATGTCAAAGGATGGGGTATACCATGGGCAAGCAGCGTAATAGAAAAGGGGCTAAGCCACATATGAGCAGGGTTCCAGTGAGTAAAACGTGGCCATATTGGAATAGGGTCAGATAAAGCAAAAGATAAATAAAAATAGTGAAGTGCCATCAAAGAAAGTGTTAAAGATGGTAAGCGGAAGTATATAAACATTCCTATTTGGTAGGTAAAATGAAGTAAATCAGTTAGGAGAGACTGTTTACATTGATATATACAAGGGAGAGTTTCCAGAGCATACAGAAGGACGAACAAGAAGCGAGCTATGGGCATGATGCCAGATGAGGTGATAGCATTTTCCCATTGGATAATTTCGTTAAGGCCGTGGTTGACAGCGTCAAGATAAAAGATCCAAAAAGTCTCTCTTTTCTTTCTGACGGAGTTGGGATCTCTGCCAGGGGGGGAGCGAATTCTTTCAAGAATGGACCATTTAAGGTCCATGTCACAATGATTAGCCGACAGCCAATGTTTGACTAATGGGGCAGCTGATTTCTTCAATCTGATATTGGATTTATGTTCACACATCCTAGTCCTAATCTCACGAGATGTCTCACCAATATATATGAGGCTACAAGGACATGTGATAATATATATCACATTGGATGTTCGACAATTGGTCATCTCGGGAAGTGTGATAATCCGATCGTTGATGGTAATAGTGTCTCCCACTAGGGCATTTGGGCATGCCTGGCAGTTGCCGCAGCGATGGATCCCCTCGATGGGTTTTAGTCCAGTGATAGCAGTCTGGAAAGCGTTCTTTTTCTCAATGATTTTCCCTCTAACAAGAAAGTTTTTAAGATTCTTGTTGCGACGGAACGCAAACAAGGGTTTGGGAATTTTGACTTCATTATTTCCCATATTTAGAAGAAACCATGATGAATTTATGGCTTGTCGAATACGATGATTGATATTGGAATGTTTGGTGACGCAGACCAGTTTGTCAAGAGAGTTGGTCATCTTTGGTTCGAACATTGATTCTCTGTTATAGTATCTTGCCCTTTTGAATGAATCCTTGATAAGCTTATTAGGGTAGCCTCGATTGAGTAATTTTTCCTTGAGTATGTCTGCCTGGAATAGAAAGTCCTGTATTTGAGAACAGTTTCTCCGAATCCGGAGAAACTGGCTAAAGGGAATGCTGTCCCTTTGACTTCTGGGATGGTAGCTATCGTATTCTAACAGGGTGTTCTTGGCAGTGGGTTTGACATATAATGATACACAAATGGTGTTCTGGTTATGTTGGACCCATACATCTAGAAATTCCACCTTTTGATTGCTACGATGTTCCGTGAATCTCAAGTTGATGTTAGCGGCATTCAGCCAGGCAATGAATTCATCAAGGAGACTATTATCGCCGTCCCATATGAAAAAAATGTCGTCAATGAAACGTGACCACACTCGAACATTTTCATAGAAGGGTGCGAGCTCGTTGTAGATGTTAATTTGTTCGAAGTATCCCATGTATAAACATGCGATACTAGGGGCACAGGAAGCCCCCATGCTCACGCCCTGTATTTGATGAAAATAGTTGTTATTAAATTCAAAGTAGTTTTCGTTCAGGACAATTTTCAAGCATTGTATGATGAAGGGGGCATTCGTGATTTCGGTTTCCGCAGTCAGAATCTCCTGGATCACGGAGAGTGCTTCATTCTGGGGTAGGTTGGTATATAAGGCTTCCAAATCCAATATGACCAGCAGCTCCTTTTCTTGATCAAATGGGGTGTTTTCAATTTTAGAGATAAAGTGGCCAGTATCTCTCACAAAGGATTTGAGTTTGCTGACCAACGGTTTCAGGAAGCGATCTACATATTTGGCAAGCGGTTCCAGAGCTGAGCCAATCGTAGATACGATGGGTCTAAGGGGAGGATCACAGATGTCCTTGTGAGTCTTAGGTACCCCGTATATGATGGGCATACGGGTATATTGTGGGGTCAAAAATTCCGCCTCCTTGACACAGATGAAATTCCTCTCCACTGCATTTTTAACCATGGTGAGAATCCGCTGTTTAAGGTTGGGTTCAGGGTTTCTCAAGATGCGTTTATAATGTCTAGTAGATGACAATAGACAATTCATCTTTTCAATATAGGTAGGGGTGTTCAGAATGACAATACCACCCCCCTTGTCACATGGCTTAATCGTGAGTAGTTTGTTCTCTTGCAGGGATTTCAAGGCATTTTGCTCAGTAAGGGATAAGTTGCTGTCAGGTTTAGGAACAAATTTGATGATTTTAGCGATTTTCATGGAGACAGTTTTTTCAAAAATGTCGACCTCGGGTCCAAAAAAAAAAAAAAAAAAAAAATGATATGTTTGATCTTCAACTCTGTAATTATCTGCACAAATTTGTTTTTGTTATTTACTAGAAATGTATAAACCTTACACGTCTTCCTTTGGATTAAATTTAGGTATCGTCCATGTCCCCCTCGATTTATCCACCCTGCGCACTGATGAAGGTGTGACCCCGATTGGGGTCTTACTCCGAAACGTGCGTTGGCGCCCTTGTTTCTGGCACTCCTGTATCCCATCCAACCGTGTGTCTTCCAACCTGGATGATATACTTGTTCACCCTCCATATGACCTTTGTGAAGGAATTGTGCCAACTTTGATTGTTTTATATTAATTGATTTGTCCTGAATGATTGTTGGTATGTGTGTGTTGAATGTGGAGTGGGACATGTCACTTTTTTGAATTGATCAATCTTGTGTATTGTTTGTATTTTATCTATTGGATTTCTGTATCCAATTTTATTTTAAAAAATTACACAAAAAGTATTCGATTATTAAAATCTTGTATCATATGCTATGAAAAAAAGTAAAAAAGAATCAAATAAACCAGAAAAATACATATATTTTTTGTTCATCACTCTATCATGTTACATATTGTATTGTTATACACCTAGTGTCATTTTGTAAATGCCTTCAGCCCAAATTGAGTGCGTTTTGATCTAGGGACCTATGCCTTAGGCCCATCTGTATATATATAAAGGGGTGGGTGTTGTCGCTTATTTCTTATTGATTTCTATACCCCGCTGTTCCCTCCCCCTATCAGTTTGTTGGGGTCCCCCTTGCTTGATTGGATAATTCTTCACAGCCCGGTCGCTGTGGGGGTTGCTTTCTTGGGAGAACAATTTTCTGAACACCTTGTCTTGTTTTTTTCTTTTTTCCATACCTTTATACCCAGTTATCTTCTGATTCTCAGTCTTTTCACCTACCCTTTTCTTGTACCTATATACACCTTTTCAGTTACCCCCTTCTCTCCGTTTAGTTGTTTTTTCCGAAGGTTCCTTTCATCTATTGATTCCAACAGTCCTGTCAAGAAATAATATACCCTGACCATTACTTCACTACTCTCCATATATATATCTTTTTCTTTTATAATATGGAAAGCATTAAAACGTTCGGTTTCTCAGATGAGGATTTTGCACGATTGATTGGTGCGACAGGAAGCAGTGATAAACATTTCTCGCTATCCAAGGGATTAGAAGGAGAATGGACCAAATTGCTCAATCTAAAGAAAAAATCTATTCGAACCGAGGCCCATGCTGACTTTATGCTCGAGTATCTCAAGGCAGGCATCATCCCCTTTGGACTACGAGTGCGTAACATCCCAGGCTTATTTATCGAAATTAAACAATTTCTGGAGAAATGGGCACTAATATCTAACAGATGCTCACGCGATTGGATGATGCTTATCATCGAGACGGCGAGAGAAGTTCTATCTTTAATGAGAAAAGAAATAGAAGAACTCGAAGAAAAACTCAGAAAGGACAACTCTGTTGAACTGGCCAAGAAAAAAATGGAAGATATTGTACAAGAACTTGACTCCTTTTCAGTCTACCTCCTTAAAAGAAAGACTGAAAAACTGAGGAAGGACATTAGATTGTTCTCCCAAGAGAAAACATACCCATATCTTATGTCCAACTTCTATAACACCTCAGATACCAATGGATCATCTTTTGGCCAGAACAGATGGAATAACAACAAAAAGATTACGACATTTTCGGATACCACGGATTCGGAGGGTGAAGGAGCCGCAGAATATGAAACGGATTATAACCCTAACTATCAACCACGACATGAACCATTTGATCGACCGATACTATCTGACCATTTTTTAGGCAGTCGCAGGGGGAATTACCGCCCAAGAACCCGTACACCTCGAATGAGGAATTACCATCAGGGTCAGGGACGCGGCCAACCACAAATGTATATCCAGACAAGACACAACCAATACTGGAAAACGTAACCAACATTCCAGTTTTTGACCTATCTCTGTCCAAGATTGACCCTGAGGCTATGACCCTCTTGTCTAGAGGTTTATCTTTTGTTCCCACTACTGTGTTCAACAAATTCGAGTTCATGAAAGATCTCCATTCCTTGTTCAGGAAAATAAGATTAAAAAAATTCTTCCTCAATAGACCTTCCCCCGATACCACTGAAAATCTATCTGGATTGAGGCCCCCATCTGATTTTACCCCCAGCTTGGACCTAGTTGGACCAGAGGTCGACATTTTTGAAAAAACTGTCTCCATGAAAATCGCTAAAATCATCAAATTTGTTCCTAAACCTGACAGCAACTTATCCCTTACTGAGCAAAATGCCTTGAAATCCCTGCAAGAGAACAAACTACTCACGATTAAGCCATGTGACAAGGGGGGTGGTATTGTCCTTCTGAACACCCCTACCTATATTGAAAAGATGAATTGTCTATTGTCATCTACTAGACATTATAAACGCATCTTGAGAAATCCTGAACCCAACCTTAAACAGCGGATTCTCACCATGGTTAAAAATGCAGTGGAGAGGAATTTCATCTGTGTCAAGGAGGCGGAATTTTTGACCCCACAATATACCCGTATGCCCATCATATACGGGGTACCTAAGACTCACAAGGACATCTGTGATCCTCCCCTTAGACCCATCGTATCTACGATTGGCTCAGCTCTGGAACCGCTTGCCAAATATGTAGATCGCTTCCTGAAACCGTTGGTCAGCAAACTCAAATCCTTTGTGAGAGATACTGGCCACTTTATCTCTAAAATTGAAAACACCCCATTTGATCAAGAAAAGGAGCTGCTGGTCACATTGGATTTGGAAGCCTTATATACCAACATACCCCAGAATGAAGCACTCTCCGTGATCCAGGAGATTCTGACTGCGGAAACCGAAATCACGAATGCCCCCTTCATCATACAATGCTTGAAAATTGTCCTGAACGAAAACTACTTTGAATTTAATAACAACTATTTTCATCAAATACAGGGCGTGAGCATGGGGGCTTCCTGTGCCCCTAGTATCGCATGTTTATACATGGGATACTTCGAACAAATTAACATCTACAACGAGCTCGCACCCTTCTATGAAAATGTTCGAGTGTGGTCACGTTTCATTGACGACATTTTTTTCATATGGGACGGCGATAATAGTCTCCTTGATGAATTCATTGCCTGGCTGAATGCCGCTAACATCAACTTGAGATTCACGGAACATCGTAGCAATCAAAAGGTGGAATTTCTAGATGTATGGGTCCAACATAACCAGAACACCATTTGTGTATCATTATATGTCAAACCCACTGCCAAGAACACCCTGTTAGAATACGATAGCTACCATCCCAGAAGTCAAAGGGACAGCATTCCCTTTAGCCAGTTTCTCCGGATTCGGAGAAACTGTTCTCAAATACAGGACTTTCTATTCCAGGCAGACATACTCAAGGAAAAATTACTCAATCGAGGCTACCCTAATAAGCTTATCAAGGATTCATTCAAAAGGGCAAGATACTATAACAGAGAATCAATGTTCGAACCAAAGATGACCAACTCTCTTGACAAACTGGTCTGCGTCACCAAACATTCCAATATCAATCATCGTATTCGACAAGCCATAAATTCATCATGGTTTCTTCTAAATATGGGAAATAATGAAGTCAAAATTCCCAAACCCTTGTTTGCGTTCCGTCGCAACACGAATCTTAAAAACTTTCTTGTTAGAGGGAAAATCATTGAGAAAAAGAACGCTTTCCAGACTGCTATCACTGGACTAAAACCCATCAAGGGGAACCATCACTGCGGCAACTGCCAGGCATGCCCAAATGCCCTAGTGGGAGACACTATTACCATCAACGATCGGATTATCACACTTCCCGAGATGACCAATTGTCGAACATCCAATGTGATATATATTATCACATGTCCTTGTGGCCTCATATATATTGGTGAGACATCTCGTGAGATTAGGACTAGGATGTGTGAACATAAATCCAATATCAGATTGAAGAAATCAGCTGCCCCATTAGTCAAACATTGGCTGTCGGCTAATCATTGTGACATGGACCTTAAATGGTCCATTCTTGAAAGAATTCGCTCCCCCCCTGGCAGAGATCCCAACTCCGTCAGAAAGAAAAGAGAGACTTTTTGGATCTTTTATCTTGACGCTGTCAACCACGGCCTTAACGAGATTATCCAATGGGAAAATGCTATCACCTAATCTGGCATCATGCCCATAGCTCGCTTCTTGTTCGTCCTTCTGTATGCTCTGGAAACTCTCCCTTGTATATATCAATGTAAACAGTGTCTCCTAACTGATTTACTTCATTTTACCTACCAAATAGGAATGTTTATATACTTCCGCTTACCATCTTTAATACTTTCTTTGATGGCACTTCACTATTTTTATTTATCTTTTGCTTTATCTGACCCTATTCCAATATGGCCACGTTTTACTCACTGGAACCCTGCTCATATGTGGCTTAGCCCCTTTTCTATTACGCTGCTTGCCCATGGTATACCCCATCCTTTGACATGATATTTGGATCGGCTCAGTCCACTTTCTATTACTTTACTAGCGTACGTCACGCATCTCCCTATCGGCGGGAGATTTACACTTGATTTCTTTAAAAATCTGAAAAATCCCTTACGGACTAAATTGATTGCAGATCGGCCCAGTCCACTTTCTATTACTCTGCTACCATACGTCACGCATCTCCCTATTGGCGGGAGATTCACCCTTGAACGTTTAAAACCTGAAAAATTCTTCACGGACGAAACTGATTGCAGACGCCTACCTGCTTGGATTCCGACGAACGTATGATGTTGCTCGGGTAGCACTGTGAGTATCCTGTCCTGTTCTTCCGCCGCGCTTACCTAGGCTACCCTTTATGAGCCATATAACAGCCATCAATAACGAGGCAGTCTTACTATCTTACGAGTTTCTAAAATAGAATTAGATCGTATTGACAAGTATTTCCATTTGGCTGCTAACCCTTACATCCTCTGTCTCCTTACCTGTAGGAAACGATTTATCACCAGAAACGTTCGCGCTGACACAGTGTCCTTTGACCCTTTGTTGCTTGATAAACATGTCTTGATGACTTAAGCCTCCAACCTATTCTCAATCATCATGATTTGCCGCTGTATTGTTTAAACAGGTGGGTGGTCACCCACTTCTCTTCAAACACGTGATTGTTTATCTTGCGTTTTTCTTTAACATGATCTTCCTGTCTCATTCTTTCTCCCCCTCTATCATTCCCCCTCCTTCTTTTAAACAAAACCCCCCCGCGCCCCCCCCCTCCCTTTCTCTATGCTCTAACTTAAATACCTTTTTGTATGTTTTCTTTACAGACCTATCAATACCTATTGCAAGCCGCTGCTGGTTGGAACTTACGCCTGCCTCTTCAACTAACAAAAATTTACCACTACATGTCCTGCGTTTATTTGAGCTTTTTTACCGGACATCTGAGTCCTGGTGGGTTCCCCTCCTCCCCTTTAAAACCCCCCCCTCTTTCCCCTTTCCTTTCCCTCCCGACCGCCCTTTCCCCTTTCCCTCCCCTGGTGCTACCACATCCCTGATTAGATATGAGTCTTAATGCCCCATGATTTCTCTCACCTTTACAGACCTCCTTAGTCCGGAGATGAAATACTAACTTAAAGTTACTCATCCATCTGATTGACGCCATTTTTAATTCGCTCTATCAGGACGTACGCCCCAACCCATACACGTAAGATTCTGCTGTACCTTTGTGCCTTCTCTGCGTTTAACAGCAGTCCTATTCATGCATTGTTCATTATCTATTGACGAGCGTATATATTTTATATTTTGTTTATTCTTTGTTTTTTCACGTACTCCTTTCTTTTTCTATCGCCTGTTCTCACATAGGAACCTCTATTTTGTTATATTGTTGGTATATCTCAATTGTGTATCCTTGAGATGCACCCGTTTCTATTGTTCTCCCTGGGTACCGTTTGGACCCTATTTTGTATCTTGATATCCATTTACGCACTCTGTTTTGAGCTGATTGCAATTAAAAAAAAAAAAAAAAAAAAAAAAAAAATGATATGTTTGATCTTCAACTCTGTAATTATCTGCACAAATTTGTTTTTGTTATTTACTAGAAATTTATAAACCTTACACGTCTTCCTTTGGATTAAATTTAGGTATCGTCCATGTCCCCCTCTATTTATCCACCCTGCGCCCTGATGAAGGTGTGACCCCGATTGGGGTCTTACTCCGAAACGTGCGTTGGCGCCCTTGTTTCTGGCACTCCTGTATCCCATCCAACCGTGTGTCTTCCAACCTGGATGATATACTTGTTCACCCTCCATATGACCTTTGTGAAGGAATTGTGCCAACTTTGATTGTTTTATATTAATTGATTTGTCCTGAATGATTGTTGGTATGTGTGTGTTGAATGTGGAGTGGGACATGTCACTTTTTTGAATTGATCAATCTTGTGTATTGTTTGTCTTTTATCTATTGGATTTCTGTATCCAATTTTATTTTAAAAAATTACACAAAAAGTATTCGATTATTCAAATCTTGTATCATATGCTATGAAAAAAAGTAAAAAAGAATCAAATAAACCAGAAAAATACATATATTTTTTGTTCATCACTCTATCATGTTACATATTGTATTGTTATACACCTAGTGTCATTTTGTAAATGCCTTCAGCCCAAATTGAGTGCGTTTTGATCTAGGGACCTATGCCTTAGGCCCATCTGTATATATATAAAGGGGTGGGTGTTGTCGCTTATTTCTTATTGAAACAGAAGAACACACCATCCACTCAGTTTTCACTATCAGCACTGCCGCCTCGACCACACGTTGTCTGCCACAATGCCAAGATCACTTCACCACAGCCTTGGTAGACACTGGGGTGACCATCAACATCCTGTCTGCAGAGGTTTCAACACCATGAAATCCACCCCAAAGTTACACCCCATGGATATCAAGGTGTTTGGTATTGGCCAAGACAAACCCCTGATGACGCGAGGCAAGTTCAAAATGACCATAACCTAAGGGTCCCACGGAGTGGAGTCCCATATCTATTTGGCAGAGGAAGGTCCCAAGCTGCAGAACGGCGGAAAATCTTGACATTGTGACATTCGCATTTGACATACATCAAGAAACCATCGCTCATATTCTGAGCAAATTTCTGGCTTTTTTTTAAGGCATCAGATGCCTGAAGGGCTAGCAGACCCACCCGCACATTGACTGGTCAGTGAGGCCCATCACTCTCTGTCATCGGGCCATTGCGTTTCCTCTGAGGCCACTTGTCAAGAAAGAATTGGACAAGATGAAACTGCAGGCATCATTGAGCAAGTAACAGGGCCAACTCCATGGTTATCGACAAATGAGGTGACACAAAATTCAAAGCAACCAGGGGAGATGAGAATACGTGTGGACATGCACATGCCCAATGTTGCAATAAAGAGAGAGAAACATTTAACACCCACCATTGATGATCTGATTGCTAAACTCAGTGGAGCCAGTTGTTTTACAAAACTAGATCAACGGTCAGGCTATCACCAGCTGGTACTCGACAAGGAATCCTGATACAACATGACTTTCTCGACCCATGTTGGCTTGCGACGCTACAAGTGATTGAGCTTCGGCATCTCCATGGCTGCCGAAGTATTACAAAACATCATTCAGGACCTCCCAAATGTCAATAATGTTAGTGATGACATTTTAATCTACACAAAAACTATGCCTGAACACAATACCCGATTGAGGAAGGTGCTCCAAAAGATTCAGGAGTCAGGTATAACCATTCATCCCAACAAATGTGAATTCCTGCAGCAAAAGCTAAATGTTTTGGATACATGTTTTCATCAGAGGGAGTAACTCCGGACCCAGACAAGGTTTACGATATCAAGGAGGCACCTGCCCCAGCCACGATGAGAGAGGTGAGAAGTTTCTTAGGATTGGTCAAATGTTGTGGCTGGTTCATCAGAGACTTCACCACCCTGGCTTAACCTCTCCGGGGAAGTGACCAAGATGTCTCTCAATTTGAAAAAGAGGCAATCACCATTCACTGGGGTTGTCGCCACTTCCACCTCTAAGTATATGGCAACTCATTCACCATGATGACAGACCACAAATCACTAATTCCCTTATTCCAGGGTACCGCTGCCAAGCCCACTCCCAGAATCGATGAAGTGGATGTTACAAGGAATACAACTGTCAGGAGGCGTACTGGCCTGTTTCCCACAACCCGGCAGACTATTTGTCATGCCATATGTTCACATTAAAGGATAAATGAAAAAAACTTTTTTTCAATACCTGGAAGGGTAGAGAGGTTACAGAGTTAGAGTAACTCCTCCTATTTATAGTCACTTAATCACTTAAATTACTCTAACAAATCAACCATGGTTGATATTGGTGCACTTCAGTGGGGAGAGATGTGAAGGATCTAGATAAGGTAAATTCTTACGTCTTCACCGAAAGGTGAGCAAGGAAAATCTTCCTTTTTGTTTATTTACCCTCACACACCCTAGTGGTGTCATGCTTCATCATCGGGTCACCCCGACGCCTAAAAGTCGGGGTGGGCTCAACCACAGTGTTGGGAGCTCTTGTTAGAAGTTTTTGACCTGGGGGGCTGAATAAGTTAAAATACCTCAGATAGATCCCCGGTATCCCTGTATTCTTGGGTCTGTCTGGGTAACTAAAAAACAAATATTGGGTCTTATTAGGAGTCTTATAGTCCTAAGACCCTAGTGCCAACATGTTTCAGTCCTATAATGGCCGTAAAGGTCCTGGACTTTCATCAGGGCAAGGTTGGGCCTCCCTAGGAGACAGGACAGACGGGAATTCCCTATCCTGTACGTGGTGCAAGGGCAGAGTAGCTGCTCCTTGTTTAAATGATTGATTATTTATCAATCATGTATTATACTCCATCTGTAAAGAGAAAAACAGACAACAAAGAAAAACAAAACAAAACAACATACATTTGTATGGTAATGTCATAGTATCTCTGTAATACTGTGTCCCACATTGCGTGCTCTGGAAATGATTAAAGAACCACACGTGCCAAATTGTGTCTATGACATAGTGGTAATCAATTTCTTCCAAACATGTGCCACTCATGTCCATATCTTCACATAATGCTATTACGTGACAGATGATTTGTGGGGTGGCAATTGCACTCAAAAGACTGACCAAAATTCATGTCAGTAAGTATTTATATTCACTAATAACACACTCCATGCCTCGCACTCACTCCACACTCATACCGTGTTTGTGAATAGAATAACGGTAATCTTAGTCATGTTCATTTATCATTAACCCTCCTCATCATGGTTTTGTGCATTAAAATTCAACGAAAAATTCCCTTACCCAATTCTTGAATGGTTTCTGTATCTCAGGGGACCGTAAAGCCTCTAGGGGTAGCTCTATAGTCAAACCCTAAAGTTATGACCCCAGGAGGTTAAGGGAAATTTAGGTAAACAGAGTAAGTGGTTTTTACTAAAAACCGCGTATCTAAACCCACGTATTCCCCGTTTAAAGGAACACGAAATGAAAACGTTGGCAATGGAACTCAAAATGCCTATCCGTAACTTACTTCTTCAAGAGTCCTGCCCCGCGTGCACACCTACTTGGCTTCGGTTCCCGGCTTTCGCGATAGTAATGCGAAGGAGCCGCGTTTTTGTACCTTCGTGTTGTCAGAGGCACTGATTGGTAGGCGACAGTCGGCGCGGTCAGAATGACGTAATGGCGCATATGACGTACAAGGAATCATGGGAATTGTAGTTCCTTATGATATTAGTGAGACACAACGGAAAATAAATGTATATCTTCCGACATATTGTCTTAATTTCTTATCTTAATGTAAACAGACAAAAGGTCAAAATAACGCGTAATACGTAAGCGTTAGATTCAGTCTATTGTACTGTGTGAGTAAGTTATGTGAAGCGCAGTATGTTTTCCTGCTTCTCCGACAGATGACAACGATATGTTATGCGAAGCTGTTTGTTTAAATAAAACATACACGGGTCCGAAATTTCGAAAAGGGATCGATACTAGTGGTAATTATTTGGCTCACGCTGTAGGTGAACCTAAATAGATGTATCGAGCCGGGTATGTAACCAATTTTATGTACCAAGGATTGTGGGGATTGTAGTTACCCAATTTTTGGAAAACCTTTTGATGCATTAAAGTCATTAATACTTATGATCAATTCTCACTTATCCCCTAGGGATAGCCATTAGGGGAGTGTTTATTTGAATCGTGGTTTTCAATGAGAGTTATTTTCCTCGTATCGGGACTGATAAAACGTCATAGAATATGCGATGGTCGTATTCATATTCCCTTCATGAAAGGCCAATGTACAAGCCATAAAATAATGTATTCTGGTACTGTTATTTTAGAAATGAATCAACGCTCGTATGGCCATCTTGTTAAGGTCCCTAAGTTGGATATACAGTTTTAGGGGGCATATTAACACTCAGATATAGGGCCTAGTTGTAATTGAATCCCTTTCCTTCATCTATTTAATTGGTTCCAGGGTATGCAGTCATTTAGGCCCCTTTCATGAGTTTTTAATCGATGGACCCAACGTTGTTCACGTTCCAGGAGTTTGCGTTGGAGGTTATTCACATGTTTGATTTTTTCTATAATGGTCCACTTTATCTCTGTGTCCTTGTGTTTTTTATCATTATAGTGTGCAGTCAGTTTAGTTGCTGTTATTGCACGTCTTATTGTGCTCCTATTTTCACTGATGCGCACTTTTACTTTTCGACTTGTCATTCCAATATACATTAGGTCACATGGGCACTTGATCATATAGATCACTGCTTCAGAGTTACAATTGGTATGTGATCTCTGTTCCCATGGAGAGTGTAATCCTAATTCTATTGTTTTGGTGTGTTCAGTAAATGGACATGCTACACATGAACCACACGGGTAGTGTCCAGTAACCTGGGGCATTCTCCAGAGAGTTAATTGATTGGTAGTTTTTGGTGTGTATGTGTCAGTATGTACCAGTACATCTCTCAGACTTGTGTTCCTTTTGAATGAGAACATAGGTTTCTCAAAAGATATTGTTTTAGAGGTCAAAATGGACCACTTTTTGTTTATTATCTTCTTTAGATCGTTAGAAGATGTATTATATGTTGTAACACATATCAATTGGTCAGAGTGTTTTTTTACATGTGTCTCCAATAGAGCCTCTCTTGGTGTGTTGCGGGCTCTCTTGTTTGCTCTATCTACAATCTTAATCGGGTACATTTTTTGTTTGAGTTTGTTAGTAAGGATAGCTGCTTCCTTTTTGTATGTTTCGAGATCAGAACAGTTTCTACGAACCCTTAAGAACTGACCTACAGGTAGATTTTCCCTTAGTGAGCGTGGATGTGCGCTATCAAATCTAAGTAGGCTGTTCTTATCTGTAGCTTTAGTAAACAGAGAGTTCTTAAGGGTACCTTCACTAGCTGTGAAGATTACATCTAGAAAGGATATTCTTTCTTTGTTCATTGTCATTGTGAAGTGGAGGTGGGGATTCAAACTGTTGATCCATGTCTTAAAGGTTTCAAGAACAGCCGTATCTCCTTCCCAGATCAGGAGGACGTCATCAATGTATCTATACCAACAACGTATGTTGGCAGAGAATGGATTATGTGTCCATATATGTTGATCTTCAAAATGCCCAACATATAGACAGGCCAAGCTCGGGGCGAATGTACTGCCCATCGAAGTGCCGTGGGTTTGAAGATATATCTGGTTTTCAAACTTAAAGAAGTTTTCAGTGAGTGCCAAATGGATAAGGGTGGTGATCCATTCAATTGGCGCCGCCCATGGCCATTCTTCTTTTTTGAGAATCTCTTCAACTACCCTAATACTCTCAGCCTGAGGAATGTTTGTATATAGCGCCTCAACGTCAAGGCTGACCAGGATGTTCTTATCTGGATTATATTGTATTCTATCCAGTCGATTGAATAGATGTTTGGTATCCTGTACATAGGATTTGATCTTCGTTACAAGAGGTCGTAGGAACCAATCTGTGTATTTGGATAGAGGTTCAAGAATGGACCCTATCCCAGAGACAATTGGTCTGCCTGGCGGTGGTATTTTCCCTTTATGTATTTTCGGGATTGTATAGAATAAGGGTATTCTTGGATCCTCCTGATTCAAGAAGTCATGTTCCTTCTTGGTAATCCACTCTCTGTCTAATGCATTTGCTGTCAGCGTAGAGATGGTCGTTTTAATCCGTTGTGTGGGATCTCTATTGATCTTTTTATAGTACTTAGTATCTGCTAGTAAATTCATACATGCAGTCCTATAGGCACTAGTGCTTTCGATAACCGTGGCTCCACCTTTATCCGCCGGTTTTATAATTATATCCGTCCTGGATTGAAGAGTGGTCAAGGCTTCTCGTTCTCTCTTGCTCAGGTTGTTGAATGTGTTTTTCCTGATTTGGAGTAGTTCTACCTCCTTCGTCACAGCTTCTTCAAAGGCGAGTACCTCCGGGGGCATCATGTTGGTTGGGGGATAAAAAGTGGATTTTCACCTTAAATCCGTATGGGTTTTATCCTCCTGTGGGTCCTCTTTGTCCCTAAGGAATGTTTTTAAGCGGATCTTCCGGAAGAAGTCTCCCAATTCACAACGTAAACGGAATTTGTCCAAGTGTGATGTAGGTACAAACCCTAGGCCCTTTTCTAGTACTGTTTCTTCATCTGTAGTGAGGATGATGTCTGTCAGATTTACCACTAGTCTCTCATGTTGCTCGTTCCTGGTTGTTGGTCCCTGGTGTTGCTCCGTGTGTTCATGGAGCTCCGATCTTCTTCCCATTGGACTCTTTTATTCCCTCTTCTTCCACGTCTGCCTCTCCTGCCGCCCTGTCCTAAAAAACGTTGGTTGAAGTCGGGTTGATAGTAAGGACCCATAGGGAATTGGGCAGGGCCATGGAATGGGATTGGTCCAAACGGGGCGGGCCATGGGTACATCTGCTGGTGTCCATATCTTTGATTGTAATTGCCTCTTCGTGGTCTTCTGCCCCTGCCTCGCCAGCTCTTATTTGATCCATCACTAGACCAGTTGTCATAATCAGAGTCCGATGATACCGTCTGTTCACTATATACAGATCCTGAGTCCGAATTCTCTTGACCTTTATAGTCGTCTCGGATGTAAGGGTAAACCTTTTCGTGACTAAACTTTTTTAGGTCTTTTTGTAGTTTATTGATTTTGCTTTGCATGAGATAATCTTTATGTTCACTTATCTCTTTATTCACTTCCTGGTCAGCCTTGACGTTGAGGCGCTATATACAAACATTCCTCAGGCTGAGAGTATTAGGGTAGTTGAAGAGATTCTCAAAAAAGAAGAATGGCCATGGGCGGCGCCAATTGAATGGATCACCACCCTTATCCATTTGGCACTCACTAAAAACTTCTTTAAGTTTGAAAACCAGATATATCTTCAAACCCACGGCACTTCGATGGGCAGTACATTCGCCCCGAGCTTGGCCTGTCTATATGTTGGGCATTTTGAAGATCAACATATATGGACACATAATCCATTCTCTGCCAACATACGTTGTTGGTATAGATACATTGATGACGTCCTCCTGATCTGGGAAGGAGATACGGCTGTTCTTGAAACCTTTAAGACATGGATCAACAGTTTGAATCCCCACCTCCACTTCACAATGACAATGAACAAAGAAATAATATCCTTTCTAGATGTAATCTTCACAGCTAGTGAAGGTACCCTTAAGAACTCTCTGTTTACTAAAGCTACAGATAAGAACAGCCTACTTAGATTTGATAGCGCACATCCACGCTCACTAAGGGAAAATCTACCTGTAGGTCAGTTCTTAAGGGTTCGTAGAAACTGTTCTGATCTTGAAACATACAAAAAGGAAGCAGCTATCCTTACTAACAAACTCAAACAAAAAATGTATCCGATTAAGATTGTAGATAGAGCAAACAAGAGAGCCCGCAACACACCAAGAGAGGCTCTATTGGAGACACATGTAAAAAAACACTCTGACCAATTGATATGTGTTACAACATATAATACATCTTCTAACGATCTAAAGAAGATAATAAACAAAAAGTGGTCCATTTTGACCTCTAATACAATATCTTTTGAGAAACCTATGTTCTCATTCAAAAGGAACACAAGTCTGAGAGATGTACTGGTACATACTGACACATACACACCAAAAACTACCAATCAATTAACTCTCTGGAGAACGCCCCAGGTTACTGGACACTACCCGTGTGGTTCATGTGTAGCATGTCCATTTACTGAACACACCAAAACAATAGAATTAGGATTACACTCTCCATGGGAACAGAGATCACATACCAATTGTAACTCTGAAGCAGTGATCTATATGATCAAGTGCCCATGTGACCTAATGTATATTGGAATGACAAGTCGAAAAGTAAAAGTGCTCATCAGTGAACATAGGAGCACAATAAGACGTGCAATAACAGCAACTAAACTGACTGCACACTATAATGATAAAAAACACAAGGACACAGAGATAAAGTGGACCATTATAGAAAAAATCAAACATGTGAATAACCTCCAACGCAAACTCCTGGAACGTGAACAACGTTGGGTCCATCGATTAAAAACTCATGAAAGGGGCCTAAATGACTGCATACCCTGGAACCAATTAAATAGATGAAGGAAAGGGATTCAATTACAACTAGGCCCTATATCTGAGTGTTAATATGCCCCCTAAAACTGTATATCCAACTTAGGGACCTTAACAAGATGGCCATACGAGCGTTGATTCATTTCTAAAATAACAGTACCAGAATACATTATTTTATGGCTTGTACATTGGCCTTTCATGAAGGGAATATGAATACGACAATCGCATATTCTATGACGTTGTATCAGTCCCGATACGAGGAAAATAACTCTCATTGAAAACCACGATTCAAATAAACACTCCCCTAATGGCTATCCCTAGGGGATAAGTGAGAATTGATAATAAGTATTAATGACTTTAATGCATCAACTGGTTTTCCAAAAATTGGGTAACTACAATCCCCACAATCCTTGGTACATAACATTGGTTATATACCCGGCTCGATACATCTATTTAGGTTCACCTACAGCGTGAGCCAAATATTTACCACTAGTATCGATCCCTTTTCGAAATTTCGGACCCGTGTATGTTTTATTTAAACAAACAGCTTCGCATAACATATCGTTGTCATCTGTCGGAGAAGCAGGAAAACATACTGCGCTTCACATAACTTACTCACACAGTACAATAGACTGAATCCAACGCTTAAGTATTACGCGTTATTTTGACCTTTTGTCTGTTTACATTAAGATAAGAAATTAAGACAATATGTCGGAAGATATACATTTATTTTCCGTTGTGTCTCACTAATATCATAAGGAACTACAATTCCCATGATTCCTTGTACGTCATATGCGCCATTACGTCATTCTGACCGCGCCGACTGTCGCCTACCAATCAGTGCCTCTGACAACACGAAGGTACAAAAACGCGGCTCCTTCGCATTACTATCGCGAAAGCCGGGAACCGAAGCGAAGTAGGTGTGCACGCGGGGCAGGACTCTTGAAGAAGTAAGTTACGGATAGGCATTTTGAGTTCCATTGCCAACGTTTTCATTTCGTGTTCCTTTAAACGGGGAATACGTGGGTTTAGATACGCGGTTTTTAGTAAAAACCACTTACTCTGTTTACCTAAATTTCCCTTATCCTCCTGGGGTCATAACTTTAGGGTTTGAATATAGAGCTACCCCTAGATGCTTTACGGTCCCCTGAGATACAGAAACCATTCAAGAATTGGGTAAGGGAATTTTTCGTTGAATTTTAATGCACAAAACCATGATGAAGAGGGTTAATGATAAATGAACATGACTAAGATTACCGTTATTCTATTCACAAACACGGTATGAGTGTGGAGTGAGTGCGAGGCATGGAGTGTGTTATTAGTGAATATATATACTTACTGACATGAATTTTGGTCAGTCTTTTGAGTGCAATTGCCACCCCACAAATCATCTGTCACGTAATAGCATTATGTGAAGATATGGACATGAGTGGCACATGTTTGGAAGAAATTGATTACCACTATGTCATAGACACAATTTGGCACGTGTGGTTCTTTAATCATTTCCAGAGCACGCAATGTGGGACACAGTATTACAGAGATACTATGACATTACCATACAAATGTATGTTGTTTTGTTTTGTTTTTCTTTGTTGTCTGTTTTTCTCTTTACAGATGGAGTATAATACATGATTGATAAATAATCAATCATTTAAACAAGGAGCAGCTACTCTGCCCTTGCACCACGTACAGGATAGGGAATTCCCGTCTGTCCTGTCTCCTAGGGAGGCCCAACCTTGCCCTGATGAAAGTCCAGGACCTTTACGGCCATTATAGGACTGAAACATGTTGGCACTAGGGTCTTAGGACCATAAGACTCCTAATAAGACCCAATATTTGTTTTTTAGTTACCCAGACAGACCCAAGAATACAGGGATACCGGGGATCTATCTGAGGTATTTTAACTTATTCAGCCCCCCAGGTCAAAAACTTCTAACAAGAGCTCCCAACACTGTGGTTGAGCCCACCCCGACTTTTAGGCGTCGGGGTGACCCGATGATGAAGCATGACACCACTAGGGTGTGTGAGGGTAAATAAACAAAAAGGAAGATTTTCCTTGCTCACCTTTCGGTGAAGACGTAAGAATTTACCTTATCTAGATCCTTCACATCTCTCCCCACTGAAGTGCACCAATATCAACCATGGTTGATTTGTTAGAGTAATTTAAGTGATTATTTGTCATGCCACACACAGGCTGTCACTTCATAGGAGGAGGGTGACGCTGACAAAACAGAGGAATATGTGCTCTGTGTGACGGATTGGTCACATCCCAACCCACTCTCTGTGGGTGACCTTGCCAGGCCACTTGCCATTATGAATGTCTTCAAATGGCTCTGGAGACTATGACGAGTTATTAATGGCACAAGTTCAAAAATAATTGGTCCTCGCTTACCCCAGGGGCAAAAAAAAGAGTTTGCACCACATCCGCCATGAGCTGAGTGCAGACCTGAATGGGTGCCTCTTGCGAGGACATCTCCTGGTCATACCCGCTTCCCTTGCTGACAGAGTCATCCAACTAGCCCATGCTGGACACTAGGGCATGGTGAAGACCAAGAATCGATTGCAAACTAAGGTGTGACTCCCTCTGATGGATGAGCAGGTCAAAGAGGTGGTCAGGTCAGGGAGTGCCAATCTTCCTCCGCCAGTAGTGACTTAAAGGGGGCCACGAAGGCCCGTGATATGTGCCGGCCTTGATTTTAGAAGTCTCCCAGATGGGCGTCACACTCCTGTGGTGATTGGAGACTATTCCAAGTATCCGGAGGTCAAGATCATCTAATCTCTGAGTGCCAGTGAAGTACTGCCCAAGTTGGAGAAGATTATGGCCACACATGGGTTAGTCAAAGAACTGTGGACTGACATCGGCCCACCTTTTCAGGGACAAGAACTGCCCTCTTATCTCACTTCTTTGGAGATCACCCACAATCAAAGCACCCCCAGGTGGCCCTTGGCTAATGGCTGAACGATTTATGAAAACTTTGAATAAGGTCATTTGTATTGCTTCAGCCAGTCAACAGCCATTGGAACTCACCATATACTCTTTCTTGCGAGACTATCGCCAAACTCCCCACTCCACCACTGGGCAGGCTCCCATACACCTGTCAAAGGGTCGAGGACACCATTCCTCATTATCTAATGTGGATGTCTGAACCAGTCAATGATTCAGTTGTGTATGGTTGATGGTAAAGGTCCAATGATTCAGCCAGTCATCAATAACGAGCAAAGGTGTCAGACCTGAAAGTGGATGAAGAAGTGCTAGTTCAAGACCGGTGCCCTGGCAGTAAGTTCAGGCTACTGTTCTAGCAAAATCCCTGGACTATTGTCTCACTTCATGGTACCAAAACCACTGCTTGGCGTGGACATGAAATCATCACTCTGAATGTTTCTGCATTCAACTGATTTTATCAGCCATGTGGTTGCCATTGGGGGAATGTCGATGAAGCCTCTGTCGTGGATGCATCGGAGAGGGTTAGTGATGAAGCCGATCTAGAATAGGGTTGGTGGATGCTGGTGAGTCTGGCCATGAAACTTCTAGTGGGGCTAACATGCCTTTAGTGAGCACCCTTGCCAGTGTTCCTGAGCACCAACCTAGCCTAGCCAGCTATACTCTGTTTGATCCCAGAAGCAACTTCATGCCATCCACCAGACTGAGAGATTATATGGTGTTAGTGGATATGTGGGTGGCCATTATCATGCAACTTGTATCCTTCTCAGGTATGTGGTTTGAGGTCGACATATTGGTGCCTTCAATAGAAAGAGGTCTGGACTACAGTAGTCTTTTTGTTTGTGAGATTGTTTCTGATATTGATACTGTGGATTTTATGTTGTTTCTTGTTTTGTTTAAAGGAGGAATGTTGTGTTCATCCAGTGACATCACTGGAATGACCAGAAATAGCGTAATCCATGGGGAAAAAATGGGGTTGAGGAATTACACCTCTGTTGGGATCGGGGGAAGTGGTTTATTCTGCAAAACATGGTGCCTATTTAATAAATACTTCCTGGCCGGGTGTGGCATCAGCTGTAGACCCGGGCCAGGGTTAGACAAGCAACATACCTGTGGCTCCTGGTCATTTATATATATAGGCCAATTGAACACGTGTATCAGGCCCCCAAGACCTCGCAGAGACTCAGCTCACACCTGACCCCAGCAACACAACAATCCCCTACCATCTCTCTTATAACGTCAGTTGACCACTGCTATCCAATCCCTTAACAATCTACCGTAACTCACATACTAACTGTGGGTTAGAGTACCCAAACAGACGCTTAAACCCAACTACCCAATCCCCTGACTTCTCTCCCTTAACACTCACACTACCCCTAACAATAGTAGTGACCATGCTCAATGTGACCACTGCCTGAATGGAGAATCCTTTTTGCTGGAGAGGACGAAAAGAATATGTATAAGTTGGGAGAGGTAGAGGGGCTGTTGCCGTCCTGTGCCTGAGCTGGTATGTGGTTGTCAATAATCCATTTTCACTCCAGTGTCACTTGCAAATGGGGAGAAGGGGGTCTGTGTGTATGAAATGGCCACCTGTTGATATGTCACTTCCTGAGTGGGTGATTTCATCCTCGGGGAAGGCACACTCAGTGCATAGTCTACATCAGCCTAGATATCTGACTTGATGTACTTCCCTTGGGTGCTGCTTTTTCTGTATCCAGTAAGAAGAGTGCAAATTTGCCTTCCTGCTACCCCACAATCACCAGCTCCGTGTTGATGTGCCTCATCTTATGAAAGATGGCCAAGGGCATGAAGTTTGAAAATTTGAATTTAGGTCGAACCTTCATAACCAAAAACTTCTGCTTCAACGTTGTATGTCCCCTGACCACTCGGTCCTTGGGTGTCCACATGTCAGTGCCAGTCAGCTGTATACTGATGATCATGGCCTAACAGCTGTACCAGTTGCTATAGTTGCATGGTAAGTTAACAAGATGAAACTCAGCGGGTTAAAGGAGTAGCATAAGCCGTGTCAATAAGAAGAAGGGTCAACAGCAAAAAAGGACATTAGAAGCAATCACAGCAGCACCGGGTAATAGCTGGTGGTCACAGCAACCCAAGGGTCACTTGAAATTATTTATTTAATAGAAATGAAGGCTCCAGCTCTGTTGCTGACATCCTCCTCCATCAGCCTGATGGGTTTCGGACAATCAGAAGTTAGCTGTGTAACCACCTACCTGATTTAAAATGGGGGTTTGAATTGGTTTTTGTGTGGTCCAACACTGTCAGGTAAATCCTGGCATTAAAGGAGAGTAAAAAAAAACATTATGTTCCTTAATATATCATAGGAGGAACCTCCCATGGTGTGTGGGGCATTGGTTTGCCATTTTTCAATAACAAAATCCTGCTTTGGGAGTTTGTGTTTGAAAAATTTAAAACTTTGTCAAAGTTTGACAGAGGGCCATCATGTTTGACAGAGCCATCTGTCAAACCTATACAACATGGACAGGAACCACCATGATGGCAGTTTCTGTCAATGTTAAGAGTTGTCTGTGGCCCAGAAGACATTTCTAAATGTGGTGGATGACATGCCCATCAGAGCAACAAAATATTTTACTCCATCACCTTGATGGATGTACAAACATCTGTCAAAGTATACACCAAGCACTAGGAGTTAAAAGGAGGGAAAATATGGGAATTCCATTACACGAAAGGTCAATACACTTCTGTAAAGGATGTCTAAGGCTTGTCTTTTTGTGGAGTCTATGTTTGTATTTTTTTGTAAGAGGCAGTAGCAATCAGTAAGATGCCAATAGATATGGTGGGAAAAGTAGCTTTCAGTAATGAATGAAAGATCTACGTCATGACTATTAATGAAGTCATCTAATTCATTTCGGGAGCAGCCAAGGAGGTCAAAATGGCAGATGCAATCGGATTGGGCTCCCAGCTGGGTGCGTCAGAAATATGTTTTTCGCTGCTGTACCTACTCACATCTCCAATGTTCATCCTGTAGAAAGCAGTAGGGGACTACATCTGAAGGTGGCAAAGTTTGAGTAGAGCTCTGAAGCAGGCTAGAGGTGTAGATTAAGAGTGCTGTGCTTTGTGACAAGGGCCTGAATGGAGCTCCACGGTTGGCATATGTCCTCCTGGAGAGGCGCCCCAGGAAACACAACTAACACATTACCATAGTGGGGGTCCTGGACTGCCCTGCACCTTGGGGGACAAACTGTTTATGTAGGGGGGCCTCGTAGGACTCAAACTGCACCCCAGGACTTGGAGGCCAAATGGGGACTCTGAGGCTTCCTGGACCTCTGGGCATACATCTCAAGCATCAGTGACGGTTTTTGGGAGGACTTGCTATCCTCCCGACCACTCTATACAATGTTTCCCTTGTTCAGTCCCAGGCAGGAGGGCCAAATCTGACCACCCCAGTTGTGACCTCACCAATTCAGAAGGCTTCTGTGGTGACAGTCCCAATTACGGTGTACCCAGCTATGCTAATTCCAGTAGTGATTACCCCTATCACAACAGTTCAGACTACAACTGTCCCCATTGTGACAACCCCAACCGCAATAGTTCCATTTCCTGTCGTTTCAGGTGCAACAGCTGGAGTCCCTGTTACTACTCCTCTTCCTGTGGCTCAAAACTTGCAAAAAGTTGCATTGAAGGTTAACCCATTAACAGGAGTGTTGCACCTGAACCCTCTTTAGTGTTTACAACCCCATTTGCTTCGGGTGCTCCTGGGCTCCTAGGAGCACGAACCCTAAGGGAAGGAATTTCCCCGGGAAGTGGAGAAAAAGTGGAGATTAATGTCAGCCCAATACCTCGATTGACTTCAAGACCGTTAGATATCCCCAGATTTGTTGTGGAGTTGGATGAATTTATTTAATGAAATTTGGATAGCAGATATCTAGAGAGTACAATGAAAGTGAACTACAGTTCTTGAGTAAGGAAATTACTTGACGGCTTTGAAGATCCACATGAGATTGATAGAACTAGTGAATGAATACTACGTTGATTTATCTAAGAGCCAGACATCACAGAAGAGCTTTAGAGTACATGTAGAAGAAGAAAAGATCACCAATATGAGGATTTCTGGGTTGAAAATACATATCAAGTAATTAGTTGTGAGTATACAAAAGTGGAATACTTTGGATAAAATAAGGGACAGGAGGATTAAGAAACAAATGAAGTAGGATACTGTGGGAACAAAAAAGGTGACCCCATAGAATGACACCAAGGCAAGTGCCTTCTCTCTTTGGGAAATGCACAGAGGTGGATATGTGCATTTGCCCTGGAGTCTTGATGATCTTGTCACAGATCCTTTCAGTCCAGGGTTGGCCATTGTAGCTGTATTCCGATGAGACCGATCCTTGCTTCCTGAGCTTTTTGATATACCTTGATTCCTGAGTTCTAGTTAATCCTTGTTCCTTGATTCCTGAGCTATAGCTATTCCTTGTGCCTGTATTAGCCCTGCCTTCCGTGCTACCTTGTTTCTTGAGCTCCTTGAGCTATAGTTGTTTTTGTTCCTCTTCCTGAGCTGCAGCTATTTCCTGTTTCTAGAACTAGCACTGCCTGCCAGTGCTACTTAGATTCCAGAGCTATAGCTATTCATTAATACTGAATTAACACTGTTCGCAGTGCTTCCTAGGTTACTTGATTCCAGAGCTATCGCTGTTCATTGTTCCTGAACTAGTACTTCCTTCCGTGCTAATTTTTTCCCGTGATTCCTGATCCAGTACTACTCTAGTACTACCTTGAGTCTCCCACCTTCTGTATTTGCCATTTCCCAAACCTAGCCTTTCTTCCCATTACCTTTGTTACAGTTCCTAGTTTGCTGTCTTTCTATTGCTGCTGTCTTGCATCTATTACCTTGTATGTTTGTTACTTGCTTTCTGCCAAGTGTGCCTTGTGGTTTCCTTATTTTCTTTCTTTTCCTGTTAAACATTCCTCCTTGCTAATCCTTGTCTTTCGTGCTTATGTTTAGTTCTACCTCCTTGCTGTGACTGCCTTGTGTGTTACTGTTTGATCGCCAGGATCCGTGGGCACAGCTGACAACCAAGGTAGTGTTTCTTGTTCACTGTGAATATTTTCTTTGAGTTACATTTATAACATCACCATAGGTATCAGCTACACAGACCCTGCCGATGCATGTATATCCTATATGTGGGTATTTGCAGTCAGTATCTATAACAGCAATTGTGGGTGAGGAACTTACTGAGCTTCAGTCTTACAGTGTGGAGCTCCTGTGTGCTTTACCCCACATTCCTTTTAATGTTAATGTTATTTTACATATATGTTTTGCACATTTATCCTAGGATGAGTTATTCAGAATGCTAAATCACCTCTTGAGTGCCTCTCCTTTCTGAGTTCTAGCTATATTGTTCCTTTGTGCAGGCTATCCCTTTGGATCCCTTTTCTCCTCTGACTTCATGTGTGATCCCGGACAGTGCTATGCTAATCTTCTGCTTACATTTTCTACAGAGTCATCAGCCTTGCCCAAGTCCCTGACTGTGTCCCAGACAGTTCCAGACAGTCCATGACAGTACCTCAGACAAACGCACCATCTCCTAAGGCGATGGAGAAGGATTAGCATATAATAAACTTTTTGAAGGGCAAGGTCGCATAGAAGGATGTGAAGTAGTTAGCCTCTTCTGTGCCCATGACGAGATGGTCTCGTCATGGAGCACAGTCGCGCTGTGCCCATGACGAGACTATCTCGTCATGACACCCACCCACGGGGTAAACGCCAGGCACAGGAGGGGGAAAAGGCCTGGCAGCGAAAGGGTTAAAGATAAACCAAACTACACAAGACACTAAGTAGTCAGTGGATATTTATTATGATTGACTTAAGTAGGTGTTCTGGCAACTTGGTGGGGTTTAAAACACCAAAAGTGGAAATATGAACAATTTTGTGTCCCAGATTGTTCTTGGATTACATCTGGAGATTAGCTTGCATATTCAGCAGAAAATGATCTGTTGGAGGAGTAAGCCATTTGATAAGATGTTCTGATATGGAAAGTATTGTAGTGATGAGCTGGAAATGAAACAGAAAAGGCTTAAGGAGAAATTTATGATGGCCCAAACAATGCTTATGCAGAAGGGATTTCAGTTTGAGTTTGAGTTTAAAATATTTCTTAAGCGCACGGACACCGAGCGGTTTCATGGCGCTGTGAGGTACTACGAAATTCCCGAGGAACAGAAGAACGGGGTCACCTTGAGGACATTAAGAAGGGAAGGCTTGGGTAAAAAGTAAAGTTTTGAGTGCCTTGCGAAAGAGTGAGTACTGGGTGCAGGATCTCAAATGGGCCGGGAGGGAGTTCCAAAATGCAGGAGCAAGTGTGGAGAATTTGGAGCCTCCCCATTTTTTTCTTCTAAAACGGGGAACCAAGAGCAATTGTTGGGTGGATGAGCGTAGCTCCCTGGGAGGAACATAGGAATGAATTTCGGAAGTGATATAGGCGGGGGCTGAACCGCACCGGGCATTGAAGATGATGCAGCCCAGCTTAAACTGGGCTCGTTCTTGAATAGGGAGCCAGTGTAGAGACTTGAGGAGGGGCGTGACATGGTGTGATTTAGGTAAATTGAAAACCAGGCGGGCCGCCTGGTTCTGGACCAGCTGAAGACATCTCACGATGTACGCGGGCATGCCACAGTAAAGGGCATTGCCATAGTCCAGGCGGGAGGTAACCATCGCCAGGACTATGAGTTTGAGTGCGGAGGGGGAGAAAAACCGAGAGACTTTACGGATGGTGCGTAGGGAAAGAAAAGATGAGGAAACAACAGAACTGACTTGGGAATGAAGAGAGAGTTGATCATTGAGGTTGAATCCAAGAGTTTTAACAGAGGAAGATGGAATGGGGGGGGAACCTAAGGAGGGGGGCCAGAAGAGAGAAGACCAAGGACTGGAGCAACCACCTGTCAGCACCAACTCTGTTTTGTCGGGGTTTAGCTTCAGGTGGTTGTGATTCATCCAGTCTTGGATGAAAGTCATGACTGAGTGGAAATTGGATATTGACTCAGGGGAAGAAGATAGGGAGAAAATAAGCTGGAGGTCATCCGCATAGTTGTAAACGGAGACCTCCAGCTGTTGGAGGGCGAAAATAAGAGGGGCAATATACAAATTAAATACCAGAGGGGAGAGGGAGGATCCCTGGGGAAACCCGCATTGAACTGCACGGAAATCCGCAGAATAATCACCCAAATGCACTGCTTGGGAGCGGTCATGCAGGAAGGAGGACAGCCAGGCCAGGGCCGAGCCCTCGATTCCCGCCGCTCTGACACAGGAAAGTAAGATGGCATGATCAACCGTGTCAAAAGTGGCGGAGAGATCGAGGAGGACCAAGGCCAGAGGATGGTTGATGTCCATGCCCTCTCTAAGTTTGTCAAGGACCGACAAGACTACGGATTCCGTGGAGTGAGCGGGGCGGAACCCGGCCTGCCTGGGGGCCAATACATTGTTCATCTCCACAAAGGTGCTCAGTGTTCTGGTTACATGACGTTCCAGTACCTTCGCCAGAAAAGGTAAGAGTGAAATGGGGCGGTAGTTGATAGACACCGAAGGGTCAGCACCAGGTTTTTTTAAAATGGGTAGGATAACGGCCGATTTAAGAGGAGAAATGACAATGCCCTGTGAAAGGGAGCTATTAAGAAAGGTAAGGGGTGGCAGAACACAGGTAGAGTAGATTTGTTTGAGGATGTGTGCTGGGCAAGGATCTAGAGGGGAGCCGGATTTAACCAAAGGCAGAAGAGATAGAAAGGAATCTTCTGTAAGAAGAGGGATGGATTCGAGGCCGACTGCAGCTGGGGGACACTGGGGGCTAACAAAGGACGGGGAGGGGAGGGGGATGTTGGCTTTAATAGCAGCTATTGTATCGAGAAAGAAAGAGTTGAGGGAATCACAGAGGTGCTGTGAAGGGGAGGGTTTGAGTGTGGCCCTGTCGGAGTATGCGAGGTCGTGCACAATGGTGAAAATTTCTCTAGGCCGATTTTCGGCGGTGTGGATTATGGACGAGAAATAAGCCTTCTTAGTTATCAAAATAGAGTTTTTGTAAAGGGCCAAAAGGGTGATATAATGATTTCTAAGGATCGGGCAGTAGTCTCGCCGCCAAGAGCGCTCAGCCCGGCGGACATTGAGTTTTTGAGCATTCAGTTCCTCATTGAACCAGCGATTCGCGTCTTTAGAACGCCTAGATGAAATCCGCCTTAAAGGGGCGACTGAATCGCAGCCTGCTCGAAGCCACGCGTTGATGGAGTCCGCTTGGCCGAGAGATGAACGCCCACGGAGGTCCAGGCTGGAAGCGGAAAGTGTGGCAGACAGGGAAGCCACATCGACACGGTTCCATGAGCGCCCAGATGTTTTTGGCGAGAGAGGGCTTAAGCGCTGGACTAAGGGATAAGGAAAAGGAAATGAGTGAAAGATCGGACCAGGTGCAGGGAGAAATAGACAGTGATGTTACCGGGCAGTTGAGGGACCAGATCTGGTCAAGGATATGACCCTGACTATGGGTTGGGGTGTGGACAGCGGAAATGAAGTTGAGAGAGCGGAGAGACTCCGAGAACTCTTTGGATGTTAAACATTCGGCCGGGTCAGAGGGCCAGAAATTGAAGTCACCTAGTACCACAAAGGAGGAATTGTTTACTACTAGTGTGGCTACCAGATCTTGGAAGCTCGGAAGAAAGAGTTGAGGGGTAGAGGGGGGACGGTAGATAAGAACACAAGTAAGTGGGGAATTGAATGAAAGTGAGCGGACCACTAGACAGTCCGATGATCCAATAGGGGGACAAACTAGGGTTTGAAAAGTAATTTCTCTGCGGGCAGTCAGGGCGACGCCGCCTCCTGACTTACCGGGAGGACGGTCGGCTCGAAGAGCGTAATAAGATGCAGGAAGCATAGCCAGTAGGGAAGGGAGGGAGCTTTCGCAGAGCCAGGTCTCTGTGAGAAATAGAAGATCTGGTTTGTGTGAATCGAGTAGGGTAAAGAGTTCATGGTGATGCTTGACAGCTGATCTGGTATTAAGGTAAAAAGCTGAGAGAGCGACGGGGGGTGAACAGACTAGTGGAGAAACGTCGGAACAGATGGCGGGAGACGGGGATATGGGATAGGAATAGGGGGAAGCGGATGGGGGAGACAGGCCCAGCCTGTTGATTCGTGCTGTAACGATATCATCCAACAGCCACGGGCCTTGGAGACTGGTCAGCTGAGCGGAGGAGTATTGTGTAGAGTGGGCAGAATAGCCGGCCCCTAGCCCCGTTCGGACGCGGACGGGCGCAGACGGGCTTTCCTTTGGCGCACCTTCGGTGCGCAAACGTCGCGCCCGCTGCGCTCGACCGCTGCGCGTCCGAGGGAGACACATGATTTATGGAAGGAGGAAGGGGGGCGGTGGGCGTGACTTCCAAAAAGGGGGTGTGGCCTGCGGCCTGGGCGAAGTGCTAGCAAGAGGGTGTCTAACTCCGATGTCGAGCAACGCTAAATCCGCTGTCAAATCCGGGAAGGTAGCAGAGGGTAAGTGGTTTTTAAAAACACAATTATAACAGTGACAATCCAATTATTTATAAACAAGATGACTCCCGGCTTCCGCCTCAGGAGTGTAGTATGCTGTAAATGGCGGCGCTAGCAGTCAGCGTCGCTTTATAATGTGTGGCGGTGGGCGTGACCTCCGAAAAGGGGGCGTGGCCTGAGGCCTGGTCGAAGTGCTAGCAAGAGGGTGTCTAACTCCGATGTCGAGCAGCGCTAAATCCGCTGTCAAATCCAGGAAGGAAGCAGAGGGTAAGTGGTTTTTAAAAACACAATTATAACAGTGACAATCCAATTATTTAAAAACAAGATGACTCCCGGCTTCCGCCTCAGGAGTGTAGTATGATGTAAATGGCGGTGCTAGCAGTCAGCGTCGCTTTATAATGTGTGGCGGTGGGCATGACCTCCGAAAAGGGGGCGTGGTGTGCGGCCTGGGCGAAGTGCTAGCAAGAGGGTGTCTAACTCCGATGTCGAGCAGCGCTAAATCCGCTGTCATATCCGGAAAGGTAGCAGAGGGTAAGTGGTTTTTAAAAACACAATTATAACAGTGACAATCCAATTATTTAAAAACAAGATGACTCCCGGCTTCCGCCTCAGGAGTGTAGTATGATGTAATTTCAGAATGGCATGTATGTGTGAAATGATAGTGCTGGAATGCATTGAGCTGGAATTCAAGGAGGAGGGACAGATGATGCCGGGTAGGAACGGTGTCCCACAAGGTAGAGGTTGTGATGTTCTGATTGATCCTAGCACTGGCATAGATGTGGCAAAATTGTAGCTGTCTAATCCATTTCAATATTGCAATAAGTTAGGCCATTCAAATAGGGGGTATAGGCTGAATCCTAATAGACTATCTGTTGATAGTCAAACACAAGGTCTCAAGCCAATGGAAATGCATATTGTAAAGATGCAGAGACCACAAAATCCTAATTTGTCAGTAGCCCCAGTATCACAGGTTCCCCAAGCCCCAATGGTCCACCAGAATATGGGAAACCCGAGGTTCATTGCAAACCAGATCTCGAAAGCGAATCCAAACCCATTCGAGAATCAAGTCAGTTTCCAACAGTTCCCAGTCTTTGACACCTCTGGACATGATGGCTCTCATCAATCACAATGATGGTGCCTGGGACGGGAGGAGAATTGCATAATTGGCGTAGTCTTGGAGGTACACCAAAGAGCTGCATTTGTAAAAGGTGAGGTGAATTGTCACCAAGTGTTATTTTTGACCAGCACTGGTGCTACCAGATCCACTGTTAGAACAGTGGAAGTCCCAAGCCTACCCCTCTAGGGAAAACACATCCAAGTTGTAGGTGTTGCAATCAAACCAATTATGAATCATGTGTCAGAGAAGGTCACTGTAAAGCTAGGCTCTTTCAAAGATCCTCAATTTGCAATATGCGACTTAAGTCCAGTTAATTTGCTGGGTAGAGACTTATTATGCAAGTTAAATTGTATAATATATTACACACTGGAGGGTGTTGAGTTTCAGACCATGATGAATATGTGGATTTCAAAACAGGTACACAGGGAATGGCTATTGGGTTGTTTACCATTATAACTGTTGATGATTTGCCCTTTGATCTGGAGGATATCATGAAACCCGAAGTCAAGGATTTCTCAGGCAATGATTTTGGTCTGATAAAAGAGGAAGAACCTAATAACAATGACTATTAAACCAAATGCAGAGTATCTCTGAACACCCAATTGCGATCTCTCACCAAAGACAATAGCTGGAATTGCCCCGTTATGAGTCTATGACACACCAAGGGCCATATGTAGGTAGCTAAATATCGGTCGGTAATGGCCGAAATTCGGTAAATATCACGTTACCGACCGGTATTTAGGCGATTGAGATGTAGGAGGCCAAAAAGCAGGATTCGGTAATTATGAATCGGTAAATACCGATTCATCTTTACCGAATTCTAAATTACCGAATCGGAATTACCTAATCCTTATTTACCGAATCGGTAAATAGGAAATGGTAAAATGAGAAAAGAGATGTAGGTAAATTCGGTATTACCGAATTGCATGAAATTCGGTATTTAAGAGTCGGTATTTAACACTGAGTGAAAGCAGGTAGTAATCAGCTACAGTGCATATAAGCAATCCCAAAATGCAACAGCGTGATCACCATGGCGGCTCTCTATGTGATTGCAAGGTGCCTACGTCTACAGGCAGCAGGAATGAGGATCTGGAGACGGGAGGAGCGCATTTACAGACAGCGCATCACACTCTTCCAACAGACTGAGGCTGAGATACATGACAGGTACAGGCTACACCCCCAAACCATCATGGACCTGATAAGGGACTTGCACCCACTCCTGGACCATCCAACAACAAGGGCGCACGCCATACCACCACATGTGCAGGTGCTGTGTAGCCTCCATCTACTCGCATCTGGCAGTTACCAGGGGTGATAGCTGCGGTAGGTGGGGTATCCCAGAGTTGCCTGTCCCGTTTCTTCAGGAAGTTCCTGGATGCTATGATGCAGAGAATGCAACACTACATTAGCTTCCCAAACACACAGGCTGAACTGCTGAAAACCAAGACAGACTTCTACCAGATGGCACAGTTCCCGCATGTCATAGGCTGCATCGATGGCACACACATTCCAATCTGCCCACCAGCAGCCACTGAGTATATCTACAGGAATAGAAAGCCCACCCACTCCATAAATGTGCAGTTTATCTGCGATGCTGCCAACATAATTACTGACATCGTAGCCAAATTTCCTGGGAGCACCCACGACTCCTACATCTTCCATAACAGTGGGATCTACACACGCCTGGTTGAGGGAGAATTTGGAGAAGGATACCTGCTAGGTAAATCACTGTGACACTCCCTCATACTTACCGCAGATGAATGTGTATTGGTGTATGTGACTAATGGCACCCTCTTTCTCACCTAGGCGATAGTGCATATGCCGTGCGGTCATTCATCCTCACTCCCTACCTACACCCATCAACCCTGAGTGAGAGACGATACAATGTGGCACACAAATCAACACGCAACGTGGTGGAGCGCACCTTTGGACTATTGAAAAAGCAGGTTCCGCTGCCTCCACAAGAGCAGAGGCGCACGCCAGTACACAACCATCATCTGCTGCAAGGTCATTGCTACTTGTGCAATGTTGCACAACCTTGCCACAAAGAAAGGTACAGAAGTGGAAA
Source organism: Triturus cristatus (assembly GCF_964204655.1). Taxonomy (NCBI): domain Eukaryota; kingdom Metazoa; phylum Chordata; class Amphibia; order Caudata; family Salamandridae; genus Triturus; species Triturus cristatus. Next base: position 655,508,184 of record NC_140592.1, on the reverse strand, counting down.
TAACAGATTTTGAGGAGGATGATGATGATTTTGCACAGCCAGAGCCCAACGCAGCAGGAGTGCCAGCAGTATCAGATGGGAGAGAGTGACGGGCAGAGATCACATGCAACTATTTCTAAGTAAGTAAGGAGACACAGCCAGTTGTTGGATGCAATGACGTATTTTTTATTTGTGGGCACTACGCCACAACACAAACAGCCAAACTGGGCTTTCAAATTGGTGACATCCATTGTAGGAAGTCATGGGTTACTTCACCCAACTCTGTCCTGGCAGTGTGGCCTGCATCAGCGTCTGCGGCCAAGCACCACAGTGTGGGATGCCAGTGACTGACTGTCCTCACTGGCTGTGGGACCAGTGGCAGCCCCATGCCGTCTGCTGCTCCTCCGTGTGTCTGTGACAGGGGGGTAATGCTGCTCCGACTAGTCGTGTCCTCGCTGTCCACAACATCCACAGCACCAGTATTGGCAGACTGGCTCGTCAGCAGCACCTCAAGAGCAGTGGTCACCTTCACCAGCCCCCTAGATACATCAGTGCTGCAGTGCGCAAGCCCCTCCTGTATGGCCACGGAGCGCCTGCAGAGCAGAGAAGTGGCAGTAGCTAGTCGGTTCACTGCCCTCGTATGGTGCTCCTTTTTCTGCCTCTCCCTTCGCCGTGTTGCTCTGTCCTCCTCCATTTTACTGCACAGCAGCATCACAGACTGGGACATGTCCCGCATGCCCGCACCCATCACACTCATACCCTCAGCCATTGAGGAAATGCCCCTGTCAATGTTGCTCATTTTATCATTGAGGCACTTCATTTGTCGTTGTACCGACTGTATTGCCTTGCCTTGTAGGCGCTGCACCTTCACCATGGTTGCCTCCAGCCCTCCGAAGACACCATGGCTCTCACCCTGTGGAAGCAGACTGCTCACACGAGCCCTGTGGCGGCGTCTGGCACCTGTGTGTGCTCCCTCAACGGTGGACAGCACCCCAGCATTGCTATCATCCAGTGGCACAGTGGTTAATTCATCCCCCCTTGAGTCTTCTGAGGAAGACTCGGACACATGCAGTCTGGCAACAGCAGGCCTCCTAGGTCTCACCACTGCAGGTGGTGTTGATGCTGGTGAGGCTAGCAGTAGTGGTGATGCTGGCTGTGGTGGCGATGCTGGCTGTGGTGGTGAGGCTGGCTGTGGTGGTGAGGCTGGATGAGGTGGTGAGGCTGGCATTGGTGGTGTTGTGTGGCCTGCACTCGTGGTGGCCTTCTCAGTGATGTGCTTCCGGGGTGCCCTCTCTCCCTTCTCCTGAGCAGTCCTGCGCGATGTGTCGCCTGTGGATAGAAACTTTACATTAGCTCAGTGTACCTGCGGCCCTGCATTGCTCACATCATAATACATTTCTGCAACACTATCTCATTGTCCTGTGACTGATTATCGCAGATGTGTGTCACATGCCTTGTTGTTCGGTGCGAATCCTGTCATGATAGGGGTTTCCCTGACTACATCACCCATAATGCATTGCTGGTCTGAACAGAAACCTGTACTCGAGTGGGAATCACATATCCCAATAGGGGATTTGGGATAGGGGAAGGGGGGGCAAAATGCTGCGCATGCTTCTTACCTTTTTTGGTAGCAGCTCTGGCTGAGCTGTCTGCATCACCAATCCCAACAACACTTTCAGGCTCTATCGTGGACTCCACAAGCAGCTCCAGGTCTGTCAGGGCAGGTGCCCTGTTCCTTCCTCCTCCTGTCTGGCTGGCCTGTTTTTTAAGATCAGCCATCTTCCTCTTGGTGATGATTCGGATGTCATACCACCGCTTCTTCAGCACATCATTGTCCCGGGGGGTCACTCCAATGGCATTAACCTGCGACTGGATTCCTTGCCAGATCCTTCTTTTTTCAGACTCTGCAACTTGCAGGGACTGCTTTCCAAACAGCTTATTGTGCTGCTTCACCACCTCCTCCACAAGTACCTGCAGTTCCTTCTGGCTGAATTTCAATTTCCTCTTCCTTTCACCTCCATCTGTGTCCTGAGTGGCCATTGTGCAGTTTCAGTTAACAATGTTCAGGCACTGGCTCTGTTGCACTCCTCAGCACTCCCAGCCTCTTCAGAGGGTTCTGATTGTGTGCACCTGCCTGGGTGTGGCCACTTCCTGGTTGGGTGGGGTGTTGGTTGCACATGATTGGCTGATTCCTCAATTGATGTGTTTTTGAAATTCCGATTCGGTAAATTCCGATTCGGTACATACCGATTCGGTAAATACCGATTCGGTATATACCGATTTGGTAACTACCGATTCCGGAATACCGGTCGGTATTGTGGAATCGGTAACCATTTTCCGAATTTTACCGAATCGGTATTTCTAATTACCGATTCGGTAAAATTCGGTATTTAGGAATCGGTAAATTTCACTTACCTACATATGGCCCCAAGTAATTGCGAAGGAGATTTTGGGAAGTCCATGGAATTCCCCTATTGACTGAGACAATTGTCAATTTGTGCAAAGCGTTCTTTTCCATGTCAAAGCACAAAGAGAATCAGTTTCTCCTTGAGTTCTGCTTCCTGAACCAATTTATTTTGTGTGGTGGTGAGTTCCATGTTGGTATGTAGAATGCCCTTCGACCGTTAACCAGACTTTGAAGTTACTTTTAACTCATCCTTGTCCAGTACACTGATGATATGTTAGTGGCATCAATATCACAAGAGGCATGTAAAGAAGACACAATTGCCTTTCTGAATAATTTGGCTAAAAAATGGATATAAAATGTCAAAGAACAAATTGCATTATTGCCAGAAGAAAGTCCAGTATCTGGGACATCAAATTGAGACGGGAGCAAGGAAGGTGTGACTTGAGCAAATTCTACCATTTTGATAAATGAACCCTCCTACCATGCAGAGAGAAGTCACAATGCTTTGGGGAATGGTGGGCTACTGCTGCCAGTGGGTTCTCAGTTTTTCCCTAGTGGCAAACTCTCTATGTAGATTGTCACACAGGTGTAAGTCTTATCCGATACCATGGGACAACTTCTGCATGAATGTCTTCCTGGTGTTGAGGGAAAGTTCCTTCTGTGCACCGGCTCTTGGAATGCCAGACTGCAGCAAAGAGTTGTTCTGTTTCACAGGGAGAGGGAGGAGTGACCACTCTCAACGATTACACAAGTGCATGGTGATTTGCGAAGGCCAGTGGCCTATGTTTCTTTCCGGCTTCACCCAGGAACTGTGAGGTTTCAGGGTTTCCTAAAGGTTGTGACTAAGAGTAAGAATATTGTCATGGAATATCTTCTTATAGTGATGCCCATTCCATAGAAGTATTGTTCACTCGTACTAAGACACAACATTTGACTAGTTGTCACCTTACAATGTATGAACAAACCATATTGGTGGCTAACAACATAACAATAAAAAGTTACTGCATCCTGAACCCAGCCACATTGTTACTATTGTGAGAAAATTAGGTTGATGGGGAGGAGGTTCCTTATCACTGTCTCAATGTGACTGAACTGCCACAAAGCCAAGACCTGACATAAAAGATGAACCACTTGCTGAGCCTGATTATGCATTGTTCGTAGATTGCTCCTGCTTAAAAGATGATGGCGGAAACTTGAGAGCTGCAATTGCTGTCTGCACCTTAAAGGGTGTAGCACAATAGATAATAATTTGTAAGTTAAGAACAGAGGTGGTGGTTATGGCATACTATTGCATACCAAATATAATCACAAAAAGAAGAATTCAGCCAAGTGGAAGCATCGCAATATATATCTAAGTAGTGTACTTTATCAGTGTTTCATGTTCATGAATGACTTTGCAATAAACACAACAGTTTCAAGTTGATGCTCTATCATAAGCGAGAATATATCAAGGAAACTGGTTGAAGTGGGGGGGGGGGTTGAAGGAATATACCTACCAAATATTAGCTGTCCCTGTCGTCCAGGTTGAAGAGGGTATATATACAACAATGATAAATTCCCAAGTGGAGTGATGACGACAAAGGAAAATCTAGAACAAGTGGCCAATAAGCCCTAATGGCACCTACAGCATAAAAGGAACAAAAGAAAAACAAAAATACAATTGGTAATAATAAGTGAAGATAGCTGCAAAGCTATCTTACATATGTGAACAGAGCAAAGAGTTAAAAAATGTGAAAATGTCCCAGTGGACAGATGTGACAAGGTAAAAAGAGCCGGAAGCCCATAGAGGTCCCCGTGCGGAAATGCGTCACAATAGGAAATATACTAAACAAAGTAAAAACACGAACCGGTAAGGTGCAAGCAGAAGGGGGGCCTCAAGAAAAGAGGGGTGATGAGAGTTTCAAACGCACAGAATTATAGACCCCCAGAGTACCCGAGTACGAAGATGTCTAGGGCAGTAGAGGCTGTCATTGTGAGATAAACCCCCGGTGTCCTGTAATTCCTATAAACTTATTTAGGATCTGTGTGTTTAGACACCATAGACCGTGGAATCGGTCTCCAGACTGATTCCAGACATCCCCACTGGGTACGTTTGCCTGTATAACAGCTAGCCCACCGTGCAACTGTAAACTACTCTTACCAAGAAGAGAATAGTCCATGGCAACTATCGAACATGACAACCCTGTCCCATCAGGAATCGTGGAAACAGTGTAGTACTTGTGCAAACGATGGGCACATTTTCGATAAGCATTTATCGAACCAGCGTCATTCTAGAGTAAAATAGGTGCTCTGAAACAACCATAAGATAGAAACAGATATAAATGATTATAAGCCCCAACAGAGTAAATGGTTAGTAGATTCATGCCATGTGCTAAATCAATTAATACAGGCAGTTATAAAAATACATAACAATAATAATGAATACTCCTACTATGCAACCCTAACGAGATGTTCCTAAGTGTACCTAGCATGTATGTAGGTGTAGAGCCAAGAATCCCTCAAGGCTGAAACCAAACCCATTACATGAGGAGAGAGACTGTGGGACCCTGTCTTGGTCTCGAGAAGGACACCCCGCGAGGGATCTCAGACCACTGCAAGCTGGAGTGTCTGCATGCAGGAACAGCAGAGTCTCACGTCAGTGTGTCAGCATGGAGGTCTTTCTCCTCTACCTACCCGGGTAATGATATGATGTATATATACCCAAAAGGTACCCTCAGGGGATTCTAACTTGCTGTATCTGTTGGTCGAGGATGATGGAAGGGATGATCTTTATTGATAGTTATTATGCAGAAGATGGTAAGCCTGCTGTGAATCTGAGAATCTTCATGCATAATTAATGAGGCTAATTTTTGGGGAAACCCACATGACATTTATGCAGCATGAGTAAAAGGTCAATACCAAAACCCATTGTATAGTGTAATGGTACGGTAAATGTAGGTGAAAGGTTAGGGGACTACTCAAGCCTATATTGGGGTACCCTATGAAACATAACACCCACTTCTTGTTTATTAGGGTATTGTCTTTGTGGAGTTAGAGTAGTTTTTACTGGGATTACATGGTGAGGTGACTCAGCATCCCACCGTACATGGTTGCGATATAATGATGCAGCAAGTGCTACCGCCCACTCCTGCATGTATGAATGTTTTAAGTATATTGGAACAAGGTTGAAAAAAGCCAGTAAAATTACAGTTTCTCCCTTTGGGCACTCCATAACAATCTCAGGAGTCCAACCTTTTTCAGCCAAAAGGTTGTCATAGCCATAAGTCAGGTTCTCCCACAGAAAACCATTAATTTTTCTGGGTTTGTCCCTCTCCATTCGGAGTGTTATTTAATACAATGGGTGCGGGACACTTACCCTAGTATCAGGTGTCTCCATTGTGATGTGTTCATTTAATTTCACTGTCCCCAGAATTTCCATCAGGTTCTGGAGAGCTATCGTTACTTCAGCTGCTCTGTCTATGAATCCTCAGAGCTCATGCCCCGTTCAAAATGTGAGTCCTCAGAATTCTGGGCATGTTATATTTTAAGACCTGCTACCTTCTTTTTTATAATGGAGGTTTTGATTTTGGTTTATCTTCTTTTTGATATTATAGTCCAAAGTACGCTGTGTGTCTCTGGATTTTGTCTGTTCTTCTTGTCTGTGTTCTGACCGCCCTATCCTCTCAGAGTTTTTTGATGGACCCTAAAAGGAACGAGAGGAACGTGTATCCATATCCTGATACCTGTCAGTTTAAAAAAAAAAATATTATCAAAATTCCTAAGCTTGTATCTCCTTTCGGAGGGTTCCTGTTGAGGAGAACCACCCCTTGATTGTGATCTATTCTCTCTATTCTTTTGTTTTTTATTATCCATTATTTCTTGGAAGAATCAGGTGCTTGCTTGGTGTTATCCTTTTCAGGACCACCCATTAGTTGAGGTTTTGTTGCTCTAGCTCCCAAACTATCTCTACCTAATTCGGCATATGTATCTTTGATATTTTTAGATAATTCACGCTCCTGTTGTAAAGGAGTAAAATCCCTCTGGCGTTGGCATACTGCCACTGCTTCTGCCTTCCCTTTTATGCTTGCTAATATAATAGTTGATACCTGGACAAAATTTCCTGACAATTTCATCACTAAGTTCAGAGCAGGTTCTGCTCCATACTCATTCTGTATTTGTCTTCATACATCTGGTATTACTGCTATTGAAGGGATACCACAAGTTCTGGTATGTATGGCAGCGAAAACTGTACCCCAAGAGGCGCAATTCTCTATTTGGGTAGCTATCCCCATTTACAAGCAGATTGTTAACATTCTGTGTTTTTCTTGAGGGCTTGTATGTGGAAACATTGCCTCTAACTGTTATTTTCCGAGCTATCCAGAATGGTATTTGCTCATGTTTGGTGGGCATTTTACCCTTAATTGCATGTAGCGTTTGTGGAGTTTTTTTAGTTGCAGACCCCTGAATTTGTCCTGCTTGTGTAGCCCTTGTTGGCTGAGGTGTGAGTGTTCTCATCATGAACTGTCAGGTTTCTGTAAAGTTTTATTATTTCTTTGTGTAGTGGACGTAAGTCTGCTACCGGCATTGTGTCAATGTCTGGATGTGGTGTGTAAGCTGCTAGGACAGGCCAAGTCCCTCTGTCTATGCCGAGCAGACCAAGTCTTACATTATCTTTTGTGTGTGGGAGGGTACCCTTAAACCAGTTTATGTGCTCCTGGTAGGGGAGCGGAACTTCAATGTCCTCATATGGACAGTATTCCTCCGGTGTTTCATCTTCAGTGTATGAATGAAATGTATTTGTGCGTGCATCTGCTTGTGGGAATTTATATGATTTGTGTGCCTCAATCACACATGTTACTGTCCAACCCCTAGCTGTGACTCCATAGTCTGCTAGTTTTAAAGAAAGGGCAGTTCTGACATTTTCAGAAATGTTTATTTCACCTACTTGTTCTTTTTCCACTGCGTTTGCACACACTGCTGGTCTTTGTCAGCCATTGTTAAAAAAGTTTCAAGGAAACTGTGATAAGGTTTTATGCACAATAGGAACTATTTGTCCCTCATGCTTGAATAAACCTACAGTCAATACATAGGATATGCCTACTCAACTGTGGCAGATTTTCCCTTCCCACTCCAGACGTCTCTGGGTAAATGTGAGTTAGGGTCTCTGAGAAAGCACAGCTGAACTACTCAGCTTTGACCGATAAATAAGAACCAAACCAATGGTGGGCACCATGTTGTGTAGTTCCTATATAGGATCTGCGCATTTAGACAACATAGACTGTGGGATCGGTGTCCAGACTGATTCCAGACACACACACTTAGTATGTTTGCCTGTACACCAGCTAGCTCACAGTGCTTCTGTAAACTCCTCTTACAACATTTATGCAGTGTTTAACTAGCTAAAAGGTCAATGCCAAAACCCATTGTGTAGTGTAATGGTACGGCAAATGTAGTTGAAAGCCTTCATTCGGGTACCCTATGAAACATAACACCGGCACTTATTTTAAATGATTATATAAGGGAGAGAGAGCTGCCAATGCTCCAGATGTTCAATGCTAACAGCAGGGAATACAAACCTGAAGGGGTAAAGAGTACCATAGGTAGGTACTTACTATGATAGGTGCTGTGCAAACTCTGGCATGTAGCAGACAAACGTTTGTAGGAATTTGTCTACTTAGTCCGATAATTGTACTATGGGTGAGAGAATTCCAGAAATGATGGTTCTCCCTGGGGGAAAACCACCTTCCTTATGAATTTTGGGCAGTGGGTATAGGCACCTGAACCACGTCTTTTTTTATAGCGAGGTAATTATTTTCCTCATCCGAGATGAGGTAGCTCTCACGCCAGTCAGTTAGTCTCATGTTGATATGTGATGCCAAAGCCTTCATGGGGTTATGTGAGATAAGTTCATAGCAATTAGTGTCCGAGAGATGTCTGCTAATTTCTCCAATGGAGTCGCATTTGCTCATATTAACCATATTGCTCTCTTTGTCACCCTCTCTGATTATGATGGGCTCATCTGATTTGAAATCTTTAGGAACAGTTCTTTCTGCCACTGATAAGTTCTGTCATTTGTGTATTTAGTTCTTTGTTTTTTCTAGATATTTGTGTAAATTATTGGTGACCCTTTCCCTGAACAAACCGATATTTTGGTGCGCATCTAAAGATGTAAATTTAGAGCATAGCCTCAACCCACTGTCAACCTGTACATTTTCAACAATGGCAAGCTTTTTATTTTTATTTATTTTAGGGAGTTTTATATAGCGCAAACTTGACCCGAAGGTATTGGGTATCAGAGCGCTTTACATAGCACCAGTTGCGTTACATTGGGACACATTTATTTTTGTTAGGCATGGGGAGATTAAGTGATTTGCCCAGAATCACAGGATGTTCAGCGTCAATGCTGAGACTCAAACCCAGTTCCCCAGATTCGAGGTCGACCGCCCTAGCCAACTTCTCTCTCCACATCAATCAAATCACCATCTGGTACTAACATGAGTAGTTGTAAATCATACAGATCATCAGCAGTTTGTACAGGCAGGTCAATATGTTCAAAGGATGGAATAGCTCTCATAGGATTGGAGTTTAAATAATCTTTGAATTTTAACTATAGGGCAAATTTGTACAAATCTGCAAGGATGTCGACTGGGTTCCCCATCTGTGCAAGGCAAACACCCAGTCCCTTCCTAAAAAAACATTTTGGTCAGTTACATTCAAAACACATTCAGATAGATTAACAATCACCAATTAATTAGCATGGGAACAACTGTCTGTATTTTATTGTACCCCGTGTTCTGAGACCCTACAATAGAGGGATCAATTAGTTATTTTTGGATTGTGTCTGCACTCTTGTGGTTTCAACTGTTTTCTTTTTTCCATCTGCTAGCACCTATTCAGGATTTTGGTCTCTTCTTGTTGACCTGATGCCTAAATGCAATCTCTCTATTTCCACTTGAAAAGTAGATGGACATTGTGCAGTGGATGTGGATTGGGCACCCTCAACTGATGTGGTATTATCTATGGAGGCAAGTGAGCTCCTGCTGAAGAGATAATGAAGGAGCCTCGAGAGCTGCAACTGCTTTATGCACTTTAGAGGGTGTAGTGGAAGCCCCCTGGCTATGTTCCGTTACTTCTGCCCAAGTAGTCAAACTGGTTGCTCTTACTACAGCTTGTTATATCTCAGACTAATTAAAAGTGATAATTTTTACTGACATTCCGTATGGCTCTGGAGTCATTCTCATGTTTTGACAATTGTCATCATAAAGGGCATTTATGACATCTAAATGGGTCCTGTGCATCTAACTGAGAATATTAAAATGAACCTGAGAAGGAAACCAACATCAGTTTGTTGTTGACTGTTGCAGATACATGGGAGGAAGTCAAGAGGTTGCAATAAGAAGTGCCATAGATTGAAAAACAGGGTTGGATTTGAGCTCATTGTGTGAAGAATGGGGGTGTGACTTGGGTGTCAGCAAATAGGGAACCTGTGTTTCAAAACAGCTTTTGTCCTCAAATGCCAGACAGTTCATATATATATAAATAAGGAGGAAAGCGATGCTGATGGTGTCAGACAGAACTGGTTTAACCCCTGTTTTAGAGTGGTGGCTGAGCACCTTTTACACTGCTGTGCCACCTACCAGCAGCTGAAAGCAATGAGGAGCACTGAGTCACATAGGGAGATCAGGAGGTCCCTTAAACAGAATGCAGTGAGACTTTATCGAGATGCCTTGTGTAATGGACATGGATATGTCTTGGTCATGGTGTGCATCTTCTCTCTCTGGTTAGACGCTTATCCCACCTGAAAGAATTATATCCTCCCTGGAGCAAAGCTTTTTCTGCGTTAATAGATCCCCCAGATTAGATTTCTGATTTCCTTAAATCAGACTGTGGAACCGATTTCAGTAATGAGGTTCTGAGAATGCTGTGTGGAGCCTTGCAAGTTGAACAACACGTACTGCAGTTATCGACCTGAGGTACCTGGCATCATTGAACAAGTTAATGGGACACCGAAGTCCAGGCTGGCAAAATTTTGTAAGTCTACTTCCCTGAAGTGGCTGGATGCCTTACCTTTAATGTTGAAGAGTCTCCGAAGTACCCCTGATCTCCAAACAGGATTTCATTGTTAGTAGATAAACTGGCAACTAGTGCAGCTGAAGCCTTGATAGCTAATGATACTGAGCTTATAGCTATTAGATGTATGGTCTTGTAAAAGAGGCTTGCTTTTTACTCGTTAAGTAGGGCAGAGTCTGTCCGATGCTAAAAGTTCAGCAATGGTGCACTTACATCCAAGACAATTGTAAAGAGATTAGAAAATATGTGAATAATATCAATGAAGTGTTAACAGAACTGAAGGAGCTAGAAGCAACAGCTGTGCCTGGGAGCCAACTGGGAAAGGGATTTCTGCAGTATACAATTGGTTTAGTAATATAGGTAGTTGACTTTCAGGTGCTGTACTAATGCCAATTTTGATTGTTGTTTTTTGTTTGATTTGTATATTTGCTATGATGAAGGCATTTGGATATATGAGGATCAAGAGGAAAACAGAGGACGGAAAAGGTTCTAAGAGTAAGAGAGAAGAAGTCAGAATGGGGGATGATCAGTGTAGAATTTATGATGAGATGAAGGAGTTGGAGAATTCTAAACATAGGAAACAAAAGAGAACACATTTTTCAGCTGATCTCAGAAATGCTGATTGTTTTGTGTGATGACTGTTCTAGCCATCAGGAGGGGGATTGAAGCAGTTTAATATAGTGCTCCATACATTTATGCACTAAATTATTCACAGGTGCACTAAAATATTAATGTGCTGTGTATGCATCAGAAAGTTAACAAGTGGTTATATTTGCTTGTAGCAGAAGCCACTTTTATATGATTGAATTGCAATTAGTGATATTGCTTGTGCTAACTGCACTAATTATTTTCCCTCTTAATGTTATTGTGACTGTGGCTAGGTTTTAAGCCTGAACAGTTTTACTTTAAGCCTTTTCTCATGTTCAAAATAAAATGTTATTCTTGAGTTCTTCCCATGTTTTCTTTCAGTTTTGGATGTCCTATCTACTTTGTTAATAGAGTAGGCTTTTTTTTACAATGAGAACATATATATTAGAATATACTAATTGGAATTGTCCATGAACATTCAGTGCGTTAGGAAAGAAGAGAGCATCCTGTACCAGGCAGAGTGGACTGTTGCTACTTCCAAGGCTGTGCAGCAATGTGCTTCTATGTTTGATGATGGGAGCATGAGGAATTTACCTGGTCACAGGAATTGCTGTACCAGACTGGTTCAGCCAGAGGTATTTGGTAGAACGAAGCTTCCAGAACATTTTACTATGTATTAATTGTGTGGTTTTAGTATAGTTTATCAGAACTGGGCCTGACTTTGCTTAGGGGAGACATTACCCGAACACTGCTGATTTCTCCGACATGGGGTGTTGAGCTTTATGTTACACGCCTGTGCCGATTTCCCTTGAACCTTAACTTGGGGCAACAGATGCTGACACCTTCCTCTGAGAATTTCCCCTTGTGAACTTCCATGCTTTACTTAGATTAGTGAAGTTCGTTTATTGAACCAATCTATTTTCTATTTTATGCTTTGTTTCTTGTTATATATATTTTTTTTATTTTTATTTTTTTATTCTTTTTATTAAACAGCAACTTTGTTACATACAATTAATACTTGAGGAAAAAATTAATCAATTGCAATATACCCAAGAGTCAAGAAAGAACCATCAGATCATTTAAGGCAGTTACAAAACAATACTTCACTGAAAAGAAAATTAATTATTATTTTCAAACCTAGCATCGCATAAAAGAAAAATTATAGAACTACTCATTTACTATAAATCAGAAAAATCACCTGACAGCCATATCCTCTTTCCATCTATAAAAAGGAGCCCAGATTCGCCTACCCAGCATGCTCCCTCTTTTACCCTTTCTTTCATAAATCCCCTTTTCAAGATTATAGGAAGCTAGAAGCCTGGCAAGCCATTGCTGGAACGTTGGTGCTGCTTGATCCAACCAGGCCGAGGCTATACAAATCCGCAGCACGGCCATAGCTAGAAAGAGGAAGTAATAAAATGAATCTTGTATTTCATTACTATCTATCCCTAAGAGCATTAGTTCAGGGGTAGGCAGAACTTTCATATTCAACATTTGATCCAAACAAATGTCAATTGCTTGCCTCAAGGTATCTAGTGGAGGGCACGTTGAAAACATATGGATTATATCAGCATCCAAGCTATCACACCGGGAACATCTGATTCCCTCCCGTCCACCCCACTGAGCAATCCTTGCAGGAGTATAGTACAGTAAAAAAATTGTTTTGAAGTGCTACACTTGGAGCCCCACAGAACACAAAATAGCCTGTACCAGTTCTAGGGAGTCAAGGAATTTATTTTCATCTATTCCCAGTTTATCTGCCCATTTTTTCCCATATTTATCCAGGTCATCCAGCTTAAGTAATGATAGTTCTGCATATATTCTCTTGATGGTACAGTTCTCATTATCTCTCATAACATAAATAATTTTAACATCCCTAAAGCTGTTCAACCCGCCCTTTTTCATAACAAGAAAACTGCGTATCTGTAGGTATTTAAATAAGTCTCCTTTCTATACCAAATTTATCCTGAATTTCACAGAATGAACAAATTCCATCCTAACCTAAAAGATCTCCTATTTTCTGAAGCCCGCTCCCCTCCCACGCTAACATTTTTGCATCAGCGAAGAATCAAGGAAACGTGGGATTTCTGTACAACTGGGTATAAAAATGTATCCTCCCGATACCAATTTTCTTTTTAAACGCGGCCCAGAGCTTAAATGCAGCCGCCAAAGTTTTAAATCTTGCTTTTTTAAAATAACTAGGTTTGTTAAACTTCATAAAGCAGTTCACAGCATCCTCTCCTAGCAATAGTTTGCATGTATCTGGTAAAGCTATATTAGACCAGGGACCTGAGACATTCCCGCCAAATAGCCCGCTCATATATTGGAAGGCCGCAGCCCAATAGTACATTTTGAAGTCTGGGGCAGCCCAGCCCCCTCTGTCCCTTGGCATTGACATATACCTTAGAGCCCTCCTAGTTTTACCGTGTGTCCAAATAAATCTATTCACTATATTTTCAAGGGCTATAAACCAATGTCTCTCAAATTCCAACGGAATTGCCCTGAAGAGGTAAAGTACTTTAGGCAAAAAGACCATTTTGGCCACATTGCACCAACCCACCAGTGACATATGAAGATTATGGAATCTGTTGAAATCTTTTTTGGTCTTCGTAAGTATTGGCTCAATATTTTTTTCTCCCAGCTTCCCCAGATCTGGTGTAATATCTATACCAAGATAAATGGCTGATTCAGTCACCCGCGGGTCATCTAATACAGCCACACTTTTCTTAACTATCTCAGTCTTTTGACTATTTAATAAATACCCAGAGATAAGACCAAAAGCTTGTGCTTCACTTTCTATTGCAGCTAAAGCAGTTTGAGCATTGGACGTGACCACAGCAACATCGTCTGCATATGCCAACATTTTTGATTCCAGGCCATGATAGCTGTGAGGTATTATTCCATTACTAACCGCCAGCTTCATAATAAATGGGTCAATATATATGGCGAAGAGGAGGGGTGAACATGGACAGACCTGCCTTGTACCCCGTTTAATTAATAATGGTGCGGTATACCCCCTATTCAATCTTATACGAGCCGACGGTGGTTTATATAATGCTGAATTGCCTTAATAAAGCCGCTCCCCATGCCAAACCATTTCATAGCTGCCCAGAGAAAGACCCAGAAGACCCTATCGAATGCTTTTTCAGCATCCATAAGCACCAAAGCCATAGGGTCCCCAGAGACTTCAGCTGCATCAAACAGGGTGATAACCCTACGTTTATGCTATGTTGTTGCCCTCCCCGGTATAAACCGATGTTGACAAGGGTGAATTGTTTTCCCGATAATAAGATTTAAGCGGGTCGCTAGGGCCTTAGAAAAGATGTTTACGTCACTATTCGTGAGTGTGATAGCCCTATAGGAGCCTGGGCTCCTAGCTGGCTTACCCTTTTTTAAAAATACAATGATATCTGCCTCAGCCCAAGACTCGGGTACAGAGTTCCCTTGCTGAGCTTGATGCATTATATCTACCAGATCTGGACCAATTGCATCCAAAAACGTTTTATAAAACTCCAGGGGAATCTGGTCTGGTCCTGCTGCTTTCCCAGGTGAAAGATTACCCACCGCCGCATAGATCTCCTCCTGTGTCAATGGGGTCTCCAGTATATCCCTATCCTCAGGGGTAATACCCTATATTGGGATTTCCCTTAAGTGCCCTTGAATTAACCTTTGCTCTGCAGATTGCTCTTCGCTATATAGATTTTTATAAAATTGTTGAAATACATCCCAAACCCCAGATGGACCCTCAATCAAATTCCCACTATTATCTACAATTTCATGAATCTACCCCACTGCACTCTATTGTCTCAATCGAACTGCCAGGGTATGCCCCACTCTCTAGCTAAACTCGTAACAATGCTCTCTTCTGGTAAGAAACCATTCCGCTGCCTTAGCCGCTGCAATATCCCCTATTTCTGCCTTAGCTAAAGCCAACCTGAGCAGTATATCATCCAGAGGTTTGTCCAGTATTATTGCAGCTGCAAGCTCCTCCTCCAATTCTTCTGACCCGTATACTTATTTCCAGATGCCCCCCAGACCCCCCCCCAGGCCTTTAATGTTAAAGTCCCCACACAATATTACCGGGGTAGGCCACGATGCAAGCTCAGTGTCCAAAAATCCTAAAATTTCCAGATCATCCATTGTTGAGCCGTAAACTGAGCAGATGGTAAACACTTCATCATACAGCATACATTCCACCAATATCCAACGTCCCCATCTATCGGACAGCTTCCTCTTAAAAACAATATCACTACGCAAGGAAAGAACGGCAACCCCCCTTGTTTTAGTTTCTTGCATAGTGTTAACAATAAGTTTGAACCTGGGTTGCTCCATGATGCTACCTTTAGTGCCCTCTTTATGTGTCTCTTGCACGCATAATATGTCTATACGTAGTGTTTTCAGGGCAATTGCAGCTCTTTGCCTTTTGGCCTGATCGTTCAAACCACAAATATTTATTGATGCTACTCGCAGGCTCATTAACTCATATTAGAAAATTTCCCAACCCGATTTATGGCTCTTTTACATCTTTGCCCTCCAGAATAGGTTCTTTGATACACTGTTGTCTTTCTATTTCCATTTCCATGCTTATTTATAGGTTTAGACCTCAAATAGTGTGCTGTGCTGTTCCCTCCACCTCCACACCACCCCAGACCCCCCATCCTCCCCTTTCAGCCCCCCCACCCCCAACCACCCTCACGGGCAAATAGGTCAACCATGACCTATGAGAGGCAACAGAGCTCACATCTCAAACTGCTACGGATTCCCCCACCCCGAACCCGAAATACACCACTGTGTTTCAAATGATTTTAGCATTAACATAAATAGAACAAAGAAAAAAGAAGAAAGCAAGGGGAAGTTAACCGATTACATGTTCAGGAAGATTCCGCTAAGCTATACCCTCTAGCTAGTAAGGATTTCTAAGCCAACTGTGGGATCCCCTTGAGACAGTCTCATTACTCCAGCCCTCCCCTTTGCCTCTTTCAGCTCGGTCAAGTATTCTTGTGCCTAATTTCAGAAAAGAACATGTGCACCCTCCCATTTAGGATAACCTTGAGCCACACAGGGAACAGTAAAAAAGCTTCACAACCAATCTCCTGAAAGGGGGTTATCATCTGTCGAAGTCTCCATCTCCGCTCGACAGTGGCGTGACAAAAGTCTGGTCGCGCAAAAAAAGTATGGCCCTCAAAGGTCCGTTTTGCATGTGGCCATGCTCTATCCATGATACCTTGCCGAAGGAGAAAATTGCCAATATAGATTAAGATTGCTATAGGTCGCTCCCCTTGCCCTAAAATGTTGCCTTTCGTTTGTGTCATTGGGAAGCGAAGTGCCCTCTGAACCTCCGTTTCCCAGTTCCATTGGGCGAGGTCAGGGAATGCTCCTTTTAGAAGTGTTACTTCAAATGACAAGATGTTCTCTCCTTCACTGTTCTCGGCAAGACCCAGCAACCGCATATTAATTCTGCGTTGCCGATTCTCAAAGTCTTCTAACTTCCAGATCATATCCTCTGAGAGTTTCTCCTGTGATTCCTTATATACCTGCAGCTTTCCATCTTCCTCCTCCAGTGCAACAGTTCTTTCCTCCACGTGAGAAATCCTTTCTGCCATATCAGTGCAGATCTTATTGACCTTTCGCAGAGACAGCTGTAATTTTTTTGTGGCATGGTGCGCCCTGCAGCTCTCCAATCTGGCCTCACCCTGCATC
Source organism: Triturus cristatus (assembly GCF_964204655.1). NCBI lineage: Eukaryota > Metazoa > Chordata > Amphibia > Caudata > Salamandridae > Triturus > Triturus cristatus. The sequence continues at coordinate 655,491,461 of NC_140592.1, read as the reverse complement.
TGTTTTAGAGTGGCATACATCAAATCTAGCGATGTAGGGGCAGCAGGTTCTATTGAGCCTGCAGGCTCTCCATGTGTCTCTCTTTGTGCACTTGCCAGTCCGTCATCCTCATAAACCTGACTAGTGGCTGAGTAATCCCACTGAGGTTTACGGGCTGTGGTCACTTCTTCCTCATGAGAGCCAGTTCTTAACTTGGACCTGCGTTTCTGAATAGTAAAATTGTTACGCAGCCCCTTTTGTGTAGCAAAGGAATCCTCTGAGTCTGACACTTCAGATGTATTACCATCACTTGAGAGCGAAAAATCTGTATCATCATTAAGCGAGAAGAACTTGTCCCCCTCTGGGGATCCTAAGGTTGCTTCAGGCCTTGGCACTTTTTTATTTTGGCCCGTTACATTTCCCAAAAATAGAGCCGATTTTGCAGTTTTAGGCATAATAAAAGTACTGTCATTACCTTTCACCTCGGGTTCAGACTCTAAGATCAGGCTGGGAGGATCTTTACTCCTATTGGAGTCTATCATGCTATCGGATGAATCCTGCAGCTCTGGTAAAGCCTGTTGTCCTGAAAGAATTGCAGGGTCTGCGGCCTACACCCCCTGCGGCACCAGCTCCAGTCCGAGACGTTGCTGCAACAATGTTTCATCGTCGACAGGTGGAGCCCAGCCAGGCTCAGCCGTTCCCTCCGGCCTGGCCTCAGCTGACCTGATGACACTCTCCACTCCACCCACTGCCGCTAAAGCAGAGGCGGATACTGACAGAAAGGCCTCCGCAACAGTAGGCTGTCACAGGGAGCCCTCCGTCCCGGCCAAATGGAGCTTGATTCCGCCGTCCTTCGCCTTGCCACCCGTCTCCTCAGTTTTTGTGGTGGGGGGCCTGCACCGAGATTGACCTGATCCTCGCGGAGCCATGGAACTGGCATCAACACCAGCAGCGGCCACGGCCTCCTTCGAGGGATCCCGCTGTGCATTCTTCACGGATCTGTTCGGCTGGTCGAATAAGGTAAGCATGGGATGGCATATCAATGACATATCAGCACATTTTCGATAATCCTGTAGAATCTCGAGTTGAGAGTCTCTGCAGCAGCTTTCACAGAAGTCAGTCAGCGGCCGTCTTGCCCTATCTTGTTATATTTTGCATCTTCTTTTTTATAATAAACAAATTTAGATTGCATGATCGCGTTGATATATATGCTTACTTGATAAAACTTGTTACTTTGACTAAATGTAATAATACACCTTCATGCTTTGGACACCATCCTCTCTATCTTTTTGCAGTGCCACATTGATTTTGCTGAAATGTACACATTGTGCATATGCTAGTTCTTTTCATACATTTACAGTCGAAAATCAAAAGGTCCAGATGACCAGTAGCGCCAGCTGATAGAGGATTATATTTAAGTATTGAGGTACAAGAAAATGCGCTGGATCAGTGCCCTCACTCGGTATATCTGGCGATGCTCTGTTATGCCAGTAGTTTGCCAAAGCATCTGGGGAGGCTCACTGATGCTGACATGTGACGTTGAGAAGAGGCAGGTTTTGCGAAGCTTGGTGATCTATTTTTTTATTTTTTTTATTTTATTTTTTATTTTGCAGAGTTTTATATATCGCGAACTTGACCGCTATTGGGTATCAGAGCACTTTACATAGCACCAGTTGTCTTACATGAGGACACATCTGTTTTTAGATGGGCAACTACTGTCCTTGCATTCGCTTAGAGACCACTTCAAACCGCATGAGGGACAGTTCTGATTCAAAGACTCCTGATCTACATTCTTCAACCCCATGGTCCATTACTGTTGGGGAGCCCCAAGTCTCTTATTTGAATCTTATTCCTAATAGGTAATGGCAGTACCATGTTGTTTTTTTGCAGCACCACACATATGCATTGTTGCTGCCCTTGCGATACTTTAGACTTCCAAATAGGAAGGTCAGATCATTAAAAACTGGGCTAACCAGTGGCATATCCACATAATGTTTCACATAATGTTCAATTCAAATTCATTCAGTTTAACATTTTATGTAGGGGCCTATCTACCCCTGGAAAACAAAAATAGAATATTTTCCAATGCATCTTGTGCACATTGTATGCCGCCTGATCTAACTTTCACATGTTATGGGATTGCTCATCATTCTTGCTCTCAGTGACTGAATGACTGACAGGTATGATGAGTGTCAAGCTACCTCAGTTTAACTCCTGGAAAGTCTGTTCTTTGGGATATACAAGACCGAAAAAGGATAGGGTGGTAGCTCGCTTCAAGAACCTATTGATGTTGTTGGCCAAGTGAGCAGTCATCATGCAATGGAAGAGAACAATTTCTCCTTAGTTGAAGTCATGGCATGGTGCTACTATAAAGTGGGCTGAGGCTTATTACAATGAGGAGGCTAGCTACAGGCCTGTGAAAGCATCCAGCTGCTGGAAACTGGGATGACATGTGGCTAAATCTAAAAGATTAACCTAAGCATGTTGCACTGCCACAATAGTCATTTCCACATCGCTCTTTCCTGGGCATCGATATGTTTGTTGCCTGTGGTTTATACATCTAACTGTGAGCATTAGGTCCTATTGCTGACTTATCTAATGTCCTGTCCTTGCCACTTACAGTAAATCAATTGCCTGTACTCCTTCAATTTCCTCAATCTATGTCTGGCCCCTTGTTGGGCTTCTGCTTCCCTGTCTACCCCCACGGCCAAGGAATTAAATGCTGTCCTGCCTCATCCACCCCCAAATACTCCTATTATCTCTCTCTGGCCTCCAACTGTCGTTTTGTTTGTTGGGTTTGTGTATCATTGCTCGCATCTGTAATGCTCATGCCAGAATCCCTTCTACATGTCTGCATCCATCTAATGCTTGGGTTAGGTAAAAGGCCATCCTTTTTGGTTGGGGTTACACTTATGGAGGCCAAGGGAAATAGCTAATCTACTGTCATTTGCAAAAGCCCTACTTACAGGATTCAGCATTACCATTACACTTTTTTGGGGAAACAACTTTGTTTTTTGTAAACTATCATATGTTAAATGAAAATGCCCATAAAAATAGATTAAAAAAAATAAGTAATCTATTTCACATGCAAGCACTTGTCAGACCTTGTGTTTATTAAAATGCATTTCATATGTGAGCTGCCTGTGGGTATCTTGTTAAGGGTTTAGCTGTTTTTGACATGTACTGGGTGTTTCAATTTGGAGGCCCTACTAAGCTTTGATTAAAAGAAGTGTGTGCCTTTTTGTTGCCTGTAGAATGGAATTCTGAGTGTTTTGAGAGGCAAATCTTCTGTGTGTATATTGAGTATGTGTGTGGGGGGTGTAAGGGGATAAGGCTGCAATGCAAAAATGTGCAATATTAGTTAAGTCTAGCATTCTATTTATATTGAACTGATGAATGCATTTATGGGTTTATCACAATCCTTTTCAGAGGGCCAAGGGGCAAGCAGGAGCTACTGGGCTCAAACGTTTTGTGGTGTCGGCCTTTCACTGCTGATATCTCGGTGGTCTGAGCAACTGGGCCAAGTACCCCTACAACACTTGACTCTCAATAGTGGAGTGGATCAAGCAGGCCCAGGCTTCTCGGGCAGTAGGTAGGTGTAATAGGGGCACAGGCTCACAACTCAAAATCCATCAGCAGACCACAATAAATAATTGTCCAGTCAAATATGAGGTTTTATGTAAAAAGGAGTATTTATCTACTAACACAAAGTGCAGTACAACAAACTGCAAATAATATACATAGTCTTTTTGAAGGAAGCCAAATAGCATTACCCAGGTCAGCTTTCCAGTCCCCGTTTATAGCTGATTGTTATTCCCCATTCATATGTGTCGACATTCAAGGTAGGCACCACTAAGGCATTCAAGTCTTAGAAGTTCTATAGAGGATATGCTGCAAAGATCCCAAAGTACCTGCTCTAGAGTGCATTAATCAGAGATAGTTCCCCAGGGCCTGGTGGCCTGATTGTTAATCCTACCTGCTCTCACAAAGTGGCTGTTCAGAGTCCCCAGGAGCACCTCAACAGATGAACTGTGCCTATATGGTAGGAGGCTGCAATTACAGCAGCCACCAACCTCAGCACTCCTCCAGTGCAGTAAGTTCCAACAGGAAGTGATTTCACAATTTTATCTTCCCCTCATAACTCCTTCTCAAGCATCGATTACATTTTGTTAGGTGCTGGCTTATCTCAAGATATTCTAGATTCCTCAATGGAACCCATTTTGATATCTGATCACACTGCTATCACAGTATCTTTTACATTTTCCCTCACTCTCCCTGGGCGCAGTACGTGGCGGATGAATCCAAGGATGACAGAATTTGGTGAGCAAAGAAATCTCCCAATTTCCAAAAGAAAACTCTGAAACAGTATCCTCTCCAGTGGTCCTATGGGATGCACTGAAATGTGCTGTTAGGGGCTGCTGCATTAGTCGAATGGCTAAAAGAAATAAGGACATCAAAGCTTCTTTAGTTTCTCTTGGTAAGGCAATTCAAGATAAGACACTCTTTACAGGCATTCTATAGACACTTCTTTATTGGTAGCAATTAAGAGGCTTAAATATGAATGCAATTCTATTACCAATAAGAGAGCGTACTTGGTGGTACAAGCTCAAAATGTAAGAAAATCTTTTATTTAAACAAAGTCTGCAAATCTCTAGAAGCCAATCTCAAGTTCAAAAATAACAATTCTATAATATCAGCACTTAAAGACCCAGAGGGTATCACTAAGACTGGAACAGTGGATGCACTGGAGAACTTTAGAAATTTCGATGATACTTTCTATACTCCAAAGATCGGAGCCAAAATGCTCGCTTGTGCGTACTTTCTTAGACGCTCACCCATTAAATCTCTTTTGGATGACGAGAATATTCCCCTTACCAAACCTATTGATGTAGGCGAAATTGTTCAAGCAATTAAACTTATTCCCAGGGGCAAGGCTCCTGGTCGGGATGGTCTTTCAATTGCATTTTATTAGTCTATCTCTGATTCAATTATGCCACCTCCGACATCTTTTTTGCAGCATTTTGTCACTTCTGGTGCTGTATCGGGAACATCAGCGTAAGCCTATAGTTGTTCTCCCTAAAGAATGGTAAGATCTTCTTGATACTAAGAATTTTTTACCCATATCCCTCTTCAATAAGGAATCAAAAATGTATGTGAAAATTCTAGCTAAACGCCTACAATCTTTGATTCCTGAATTGATCAATCAATCATAGTCCAGGTTTGTCAAGGATTAGCAGGCAATAATACCCATCTCTTTTGCTTTGTAATTGAGAATGCGGCTCCCCCCCCCCACTCTCCTGCTTCTATGGCTATCGCTCTAGGTGCATAAAAAGGCTTTTGATAAAGTGTACTGGCCAATTCTTTAAGCAGCCTTGGGGTGCTAAAATTTGGGCCTATCCATTACCTCGATTGCAATGTCTCTTTATGCTGCTCCCACTGCTAAAGTAAGGGTTAGCTGGGCTCTTTCTTCTTCCTTCTCATTACAACAAGATACTCGCCTGGCTGTCCTCTATCTTCTTTTCTATTCCTCCCGGCAATACACCCTTTCTTCATGTAGATGATGTTGATTGATAAATCCCTGGATATATTAGTGGTGTCACTTTCGGCTAGAATACATTTAAAACAGCCAAATATGCAGATGACATACTTATGTTTCTGAGAACCCTGGTACTAGGATCCCCCTAAGTTCTTACTCTAATCCAATCTTTTGTGGAAATCTCAGGCTATTTCTTAAAAAGAGACAGGAGAGAGGTTATGCCTCTCAATGTCCACTGTCATCCTGCCTGTATTGGTCAGTCTGGTCTTCACTAGCAGCCGAAAATAATAAAGTATCTTGGCATTTGGTTCTCTACAGCCACAATGGAATCGATTGCCATTAATGAGCAGAAAATCTTAGATAAAATGAAAGACAAATTATCTTCTTGGTGTCCTAAATTTATTTCATGGTGGAGAAGATTGGAAACTTTGAAAAATTATGCTGTCTTACGACTGTCTCCAAACTTCTTCTTCACTGTAGATAAATTAGCATCCAGTTTTTCTGTGGTCAAATAAAAAGCCTAGGGTAAATCTTTAAAAACTTCGACTTCCGCTATTGATGGATGGTGTTACCTACCAAATTGGTTTGATTACCAAACAGCTTTTCTTGTGGCACTTGGAGTGATTTGGCTTGACATCTCTCCTCATATAGCTGTCTCTTTGTTCTTGATAGAACACCACCTCATGTCCTCATACTTATTGCTTGTGGCTTTAATGATGAACTCTCTGGAGCTACCACATTCCTCTGTATCTTTCTCGACACTATTCAAACTCTTAAACTCATGGACAAAGCTTTATCTAATTTATCTAAATCTTTGGCCCTCTTCTCATGGAACAATCCAAATGCATCTTCCACAATTTCAGACAATATAGGCCTTGTTTGGTCTGTGAAGGGTATCAATGTTGTATCTGATGTGATGGAGGGTGGTCGACCTCTATCCTTTGCCCTACTATAGGCAAAATAATCCCTATAAAATTTGGACTTCTATAGTTTTTTAAAGATCAAATTGAAATTCTCAAAACTAGATACAATGTCTCCCTTAAACCTTTCTTCTATTATGCAGCAACTGATGAAAGGGGGTCATCGAGCGTCAACAGTGTGTAAATCCCTGTGCAGTGCTTTGGTGTCTTCTTCACCCCTTCAAAAACGATGGTCTAAATATTTTCTTGAATCACATATATCCCCTATCCCGGATGCCAACTAGCCAGTTATTTCTTCTAATCTCCTTACTAATAAGTAATTTCCTTCTCTTTCTGAGACACATTTCTATACTGTGCATTATCTCCATTAGACGCCATCTAACATGTTTAAACTGAACCTACATGAATCTGAACTTTGCTGGTCTTGCAACTAAGTCACTGGTACTCCTGATCATATGTTCCTTACTTGTAAGCACCTCTCCACCTATTGGACTGATGTTCATGAACGACTTACCAGTATCCTCAAGGTATCCTTTTTCCCCTCTATCCCCTCATCATGTTGAGCCCAATACATCAAGTGGGGCTCTTATGTATTGGGACCCTCTTTGGGTGTGTCTGATACCGATATGGACATTCTGGACCTTCTTTTTACGGTGGCAATTAAAGTCATTTTGTTAGAATGGAAAACATTTAACAATATCTCCTCACACATGGTGGTCATGGATCACATACCTTATAAGTTTACATAAAAGCTTGTCATACTTCCCTTGGACAGCTGTTCCCTCACAATCACTCTGGCACACAATTGACACTGTTATGGCATAGCATAATTTCAACATTATTAATACATTTATCTAATATGTATTACAGGACGTAATCATTCCTCTTACAAAAAATACATCCCCGTGTCGCTTACCTCTTTCCCATTTCTTATTTTCTTCCTTATCCCTTGTCTACTATCTTTTGTCTCTTTTCCTTTTTCTTTCTATTTCTTTTAAATTATATTGTACATTTACTCTCGGGCATAAAAGCCCATGATCAGAGTATTCTCTTTTATGCCTTTTCTCTTAGCCTCATGATTACTCTTTGTTTCCATGATGCCTGTGCATTTTTATTTTCATTGTTGCTTGTCATTTTGGTAAACACTATTATATTATATCTTTACGTTTCAACCCTTGTAATATGCTTTGTGGCATTATTTGGTCACCTCATGTTATGTACATTTGACTGCATACTTTTGTTACTACTTTATATATGTTGCATACTCATGTTGGAACAGGCATTTGTGCCTTCTATTTATGACTGTTTTCTCTATTTTCTCAAATCTAATTAAATATTTGGTACAAAAAAACCTTTAAGAGGTTCTACATGGCTGCATTGCTGGTTAATATGTTTTGAAAGAGCCACATACTCACCTTAGGCCTAACATAGACTGTAACATTTCCCAGGTATTGTGAAATAAAGTTTAAATTCTAATAATGACACAGAGGCGAGGATTATCCTGTCCACTGATTTGAGATAATCAGGCTTCCTTCCCTACAACTACACATTCATTCCCTGCATGTGTAAGAGGCCTATAGCTCTCACCTGAGGTTATGATACATCTATGGGTTCTACCCTAATTAGGGTTATTTTGGTGTTATGCATGTCTGGTACCTGGTGCCATCCTGTGGTCACACTTGTGTTAAGGTACTAGCACCACCCCGAGCTATAGGCCTCTTACACACACAGAGAATTAATGTGTAGTCGTTTCAAGCAGGGATAGAACTTTACCCTGATGAAGGCCCCAGATCCTTTTTGAACTTGTTGTGAGGGCCAAAACATTTTGGCATGTGGTTGATTCATGGCTAATTGAGTAATAACTCTCAAACTATCACTTACTACAAATATTTTTATCGATATACCCAATACACTACTAATAAAAGACCTTCTTTGGGATATACTGTAGGGTATTTTTAACTCGCTACCTAACAGTATTTTTTGGATCCCTGCTTTGTCCAGCTTCATTTTATCGAAAACTCTCAGAGACATTCTTCTGGTTGAGTCCACCTGGTGGTATTATCCTACCAGCGTGTGGATAGGTGTCGATGATGAAGCACGTCACGATAAGTGAGTGAAGCATCTACTCCCATATTTTTGGATACCCTAGGAAGACTAGTGAGGTTCAACCAGTAGGCTTCTTATCCTCTTTTCTCTTTTCTTTATTATTCATGGCCCAGTTGCCCTTTTTAGCTGTGCAAGTACTGGTATGGGTGACTGAATACGTTTGCGATTGGTAGTGAGGAAGTTGGAGTGGTTGTATGAAACGTTATATGGGGGTATAAGTGGGTACGTCAGAGAATCTGTGGATGATGTCACCAGTGATATCATCAGTGATGTTATTTGAGATGTCATCATTGATGTCACTGACCATGTCATGAGTGATGTGATATGTGAGGTCATAAGCAGTGCATTGTGGGGGCGCGAGTTATTGTTATCTCAGCTAACTATAACTTCTGAATTTCTCTGGTTTGGTATGAGTGAAACCTGGGCCTAACTATAAAATTTCAGTAACATTTGTTTTTTCAGTGAATATCCATGTTTTTGAATCCATTTACTAACTATAATGTCCCTGTAACCTCTGTTTTTTCAGTGAATTTTTAAGGTTTTTTTAAATGCTTTTTCCTAAATATAACATCCCTGTATCCTTTGGTTTTTTCAGGGAATTTCTATGGCTTTTTAAGTAGTAGTCACGTTTGCAGAGTAGTGGAGTAAGGGGGCTGGGCCTCTGACTCGCTCTCAGGCACTTTATATTTGGGCACTGGGATTTAACTGTAAAATGCCAATTATTATGGGCTGGTTACTTTGTGTCAAGAACTACATTGTATGCAAGTTTAGACGAGTGGTTAAAAAATAGCACTTGTTAAAAAATTGCCCATACCACTTCAACAATTTATTTTGCACTGTTACTTTCATATTTTTGAAACCTCGTTGTGAGTATAAAAGAAAAGAAAATGGCAACTTACATGGTTTTGAAAAAGTCTGCATCACCTGTAGCCACAATAAAACCTTTGAAGTGAGCCCAAGTGTGTTGGAGCCTGTTTTGATTTAAGAGCAGGGAAGCTGTAGATAGATAGATAGATAGATAGATAGATAGATAGATAGATAGATAGATAGATAGATAGATAGATAGATAGATAGATAGATAGATAGATAGATAGATAGATAGATAGATAGATAGATAGATAGATAGATAGATAGATAGATAAGTTCCTAGTATCTAACTCAAAACTCCATAGGAATCTTGGAATGCTTGCTATATTGAGGGTCAAGTACTGAAAAGGTGCACTTCATGCTTGTTTTTTGTGTCTGACGTAGACCTTGGAGTGTTGAATGGCCATATCCATTCCAGTTGTGGTCTGGTATACCTTGCCTGCCCCACCAGGTCCCCCAAACCATTCTGACTAAAAAAAAGGGAAAGGTGGGTGGGTCTGAGACATTGTAATAGGTTGTACTGAGGCACGAGAGGGCCTGGTTAAAACTGATGAATGGGTGGAGATTACAACAAAGGAGAGTCTTAGTTATGCACAATAAAAAAAGGGAATGCAGGGAAAGGGAGAGGTCAGAGGACGTGACGGGTAGGGGCCAATGTGTAGCATAGTCACTCCATTAGGCAAGAGTCTCTTGTTCGGCCAGTATGACATGGTGCTAGATCCTTCTTATCTCTAACCAGTGGACTTGAACTATATCCCACCTACCATCATATACTGTGGTGTATGTCTGTCACCTCATCATGTTGCCACATTCTGCACATTCTACACAAGATTTTCAAGTGGCTCCCACTATAACACCAGATGAAAGGTCATCCAGGCTCAAACAACAAGTAGACTTGAGTACAGAAATACCCTCTACATCGGAATCCCAGCCCATGCCCTACGTCGAATCCAAATCACCCAGAATTCTACTGTCAGACTTATCCCCAACTTCTCGTGAAATAACCACATCTCTCCACATCTTAATAATCTCCACTGAATCCCAGTCCAGGAAAGATGTAAATTCAAGCAACTCACCCACCTACAAGCTTTCCACAACACCAGTCCAGCTTACCTCAACAACAGTCTCAACTTGTACAAACCCACCAGACTCTTTCAATCTGCATCCCATGTATGATCTCCTCCTCCCATCTCAGGCCTGCCTTACTCATCACCTGGATACCCTCGCTGGTGATTAGCTGTGCTCTACAAATTCACTTAACATAACATACATTTTACACCTCACACTGGAGTAGCCACCCAACCACTACACACACAGACACTAGCAGACCTCCTCCACCGTATACACTAGACTGCTGAGGTATCCAACCACAATAAACCTCAGTATGGAGCAGAAATCCCCACACACCACATTATGTAGCATCCTTTCTATCACCACTCCCCAGAATTCAGCAGCCTCCCCACTTACGACTGTGAACTTCATACTTCAGTAGCAAACCATGTTGCACAGCGGTATGTGGCAAACCATCAATATTTACTCTATAATAGAGCCACCACACAATGCAGGATTAATCCATCACCCTCCCTGTACTGTAAGGGCAGCGCCACTCTCCCTCATAATATGATGGTGTTATGTATTTTAAACCCCAGAGATGAACTTCTCTAATTTTCCCTGGAATCTACCCCTCCCTAAAAAAAACACAGACTGGAACTCCTTCATGGAAGCTATATTTCAGATTCCCACTCCCTACATAATGCACTCCAATTAAAATACTCAAGAACAGTACCACAAATAATGCACCTCAGAGAGCTGTCTCATTCTGGTTCTTGCACATGTCACTGGGTCAGGCAAAGGCTCTAACAAACGTTGTTGCCAAATCCCCCCTCACTGCCCCCCTTCCAAGGAGTGCCACAAACTGGAAGGGTAGACTAGCACTCGACTGCAAATGTGAAAGCATGCATAATAGTTTTCTCCTTAGAACGAATCCTGGATTTCAAACCCTGGGGTTTATTTATGAAAGTCCCATATCACTTTTGCACCACATAAAGTGGTACATGCATGACGCAGGGCTCTCATAAAGATTTCTGAAGCCACGCAAAGGTGGCTCATAAATCATGAGTAAGGCGAAGCAGCACAAATTGCTGCACCACCTTACTCTGCACGTGAGAGACGTTGCATGGGCATTGTGGTGGGTTTTCCCACTCAACACCCATGGAATTTGATGCTGCCCCACATTTACAAAGTGATGTATATCTAGTGAAGGGTCAAATCTGTATGGGTCCCGAGGTGAAACCTAACATTGCAAAATGTGTTTTTTTCCCCTCATGTTTTTCCTCTTTCCATGTGTGCTGCATTCTGCAGCACACATAGAAAGAGGACAACACCTCACAGGATTGTTTTTGTGCAGGAAGGTGTCCCTTTCTGCAGAGAAACAATCCTGCCTGCAAAGGAAGCACCCTTGCATCATGGTGCAAGGGTGCCTAAGTTGGCGCTAGGCTGCCGAAACGGCACCAGCACAGGCAGAAAGGACAGGAATGCACTGCATTGCTTAAATACACTGCATTTCTGCCCTTTCACTATGGCATAGGGCAGCACAGCAAATGCCTTGCTGTGCTGCCCTTTGCCAAAAAGCCATAAATGAGGCTCTTTGAGTCCAGCTACTTACCCAAAGAAAGAGAAGATGCAATGACTCTAGAGTCAGATGCTGCCTAGACTCTAATCCTTCCAGGGTAACTTCCTGGTTCATTTTTGAAAGATGCCACAGTAATCCACTTAGGTTCATGTGAACATTAGCACTTTCAGCGCAAAACTATCAAGCCACTCAAGGGCTACTATATGACCCTTTCTTCAAATGTAAATGTTTCAACGGAGAGGGCAGTAAACAGTTACGTGTGTGAAAAACATTTTAACTCTTCCCCCAACCAACAACCCTATTGCTACCTGCCGTGCTGATAAGAGAGACAGAAATAAATGGAAATTATACACCATGCCACAGTGGTGGGACCCCGAGGCAGAGGTTGCAGCACAGTATGCCTGGTGTGCCGGTGAGTGACATCACTGCCTCTATCACACAAAGCCAGTGGGGTGAAGGGCAATAAAGTACATCTGATACTTCATTGGAAGTAGCAATGTCCCCTGTGCATCTTCAGAAGCCAGAGCACAGTGAGGATAAGAGGATACTCCACTCCTCCATGCATGAACTCACAAAACCACAGCACCATCGAATTGGTCAATTACATTGAAAAGGGAAACGTCCACCAATTGTTCATGACCATTGCCACCTGTCACTAGTTTATGAATGTGGCTGATCAATATGTAAATTAAACCTACAGCAAATATGAGTGAGGGAGTCTGACCTTTTCATCAGTATTGATTATGTGAGCTCTGAAAAAAGTGCTAACGCTGTCTCTGTCCATATCTAGAAATCAATCTCTTTGAAAGAGTAGGAATACATTAAAATTTCTATAAAAGAAACGGTTTAGGTTTTTAAGTTCAAGTATTTTATCTCCTTAATAAGCACTTGCCAAGAATGTGCTTGAAAAGAGAAAGGGCTGCGAGTTTTTTGACAGGAGGACATTCATCACCAGACATAACTATCTCGGCAATTTAGTGTGGAAAGCAAGATCTTTCATTGTCTGTGAATATCAAAGTACTTTCAGATGTGACACCCATGCTGGTGAATGGATGACATCCCCTCACTTCATAGACAGCAAGAGTGGTTGCCGCTTCATTAGGTGATTTCCTAAGTACAGGGTTGCTCGCAAAAAATAGGGGTAAATAGGCTGGCTGTCATCCCCTACTGTAGTCCCCTAATCCATCCTTCTCCGCTTCTGCAGACAATGGAGAACTGTTTCGATATTTTTTCGGAGTGCATCTGCCAAGGTATATAACTCAATCCACCCTTGTGTTGTATTAAAATAATTATTCCAAGGGCCACACTTACCATTGACCCGCAATATCCATTAAATAAGGAGCAGTTGGCAACGTGGAAGGTTCAAACGTGGCGCCCCTAATGAGCTCATGCCTATTTCTAGTTTCGGTTACACATACAAAGGGTTACTATCTTTACAGAGAAGGTCGGAAGGGTGACTCCCTTCTCGTCCCAGGTCTGGAGGAATTCGCTTGATACTCCCTTTTAGCAGATGTGACCTTGCTTCTCAGCAACTCTGTCTGTCTCCTAATTATTACCGTGAAATGGGAAGGCAGATGGTGTGTAAGAGGCCACGTGACTCCTAAGAGCAGGAGCCGCAATCTAAGATGGAGGCAGTTTGGTTCTCGGCCCTTTTGTCATGCTAAACGTAACGGGAATTTCGATCCTTCCAATGCACCATGGCTAAGCATACCGTTATTAGATATACTGCGCTAACCATACCATAATGACCTGAATACCTCAGAACGGCCCTTTTAGTGCAGTATAACTAATAACAAAGTCAGTCTTCGAAAATACCCTCATCAATCTGCATTAAATCATGCGTCTCCTTCTGAGTCCGCTGGGCATCGATCCTGGTTTGGTTGGATGTGGGCTTAGGGATGGATCGGCGAACCTGAGTAGCACAGTATGCACAACAGGCCGGCCCGCATTGTAGACAAATGCAACAGGTGAAAAGGAATCCTACCACCCCCAAGAGAATCATAAATAACTTCCATCCCCAGGCGGTCACCAAATCCCAGAACCACCCGGACAAGGACCAAGTACCAGTGTCAGTGTGAATTTCAGAGGCTAGTCGATGCAGTTTCTGGATAGCTAGATGGACGGAAGGGGCGGAGTCAGGTATATATACACAACAGGAACTGCCGATGACCCTACAGGCTCCACCACGATCTGCTAGGATAACGTCTAAAACAAGACGATTTTGAAGGGTCACGAGCCGGGTCGCCTGGAGCTCTACTGTGATATTAGTTAATATCCATGCGGTAGTATTAATCACCCCTTCCACCACTCTGGATAACCTCCTAACTTCCTTACTATTGAGGATGGGTCCCCATATGGGCAACGCTCCTTTTATAATATCAACAAAATGTTGTGCTGGAGTGTCGGTTTGATCAGTGGCATCATTACGGGCGACTTCAGCTGTTAGGCTCCGCCGATTTAAGGAATGAGACTTATGATAATCAGAAGGAGCTATGTACACCGGTGGGTAAAGGAAAGACAAATAACACCTACCCATCCACCCTCTGGGTAACCAGGTGTAGGCGTTTTCACCGCACACAAAATAAACATTGGGAGGGGTGAGTGTAGGGGGGCTACTGTATGTCTGCAACCTATAAGTGTAATTACATCTGCTATATCCTACGAACAAATGCCCCATCCCCTGCACACAGAAAGAGGAGGATGTATTCAATACCGGGACTGGAATGATTTTTTCATTTGAGACATTTCACTCTTGGAAGTATTTGAAATATTCAGTAAAGTTAAAGGTCATGAAATCCAGTACTTCATCCCTCAGCCATGTATCATTTTCATGATCGGTATATACATTCATGCAAGCGGTGGGGTCAAGGGTACCATCCGTTCCCTCAGCATTAGGGGTAAAACCTTGGTGTGTCTCTATATATGCTAAAATCAAGGCGTAATCCTTCTCTGAGAATCGACGTTCATCTATAGCGTAGTGTTCGTACAACATGGATAACATTTTAAACCAAGCTTCGCAACTACCTAAGTAAGACAGAGGCACTGATATAAACAAATCTTGCTTATGCATTACTGACGGGAGAAGCCCACAGACCCAACAATCAGTAACGTTGGTGGAACTATGAGTCTGATGCAGCATTTCAATAAAAGCATTATGTACATATGTCTGTCGGTGTCTTTCTTTATGAGGAGCAAAAGTCTGGAAATGATGTTCCTTAGGGGCAGGAGTAGACATTATCAGGGTGTGCACAGGATGACGAAACTCTAAATATATGAACAAACTTAAGCATAATACAAATGATGCCATCAGTATAGAAATAAAAACAATCTTAACACGCAAGCTCCATGAAGAGAACATTGGCAAATGCGGGGGAACAGCACGGGGTACTATGGGACGCCCGTCTTCAGGGACAAAACGAGCAAAAGGGTACATTTTCCTCACTAAAAGTCCAATATAATCTCGGGAAAAAGGGGTCTACAAGCAGTCCGTCCTGCCGGAGGGTGCTTCTTTCCTGTGTCCTTTTAGAGCCTCACAGGCAGACTCCTATTGTTCAGGAAAAACAAAAAGGAAAAAGGTAAAAACTTCTCGCGTTGGAGTCACACTTGACGCAACTCGTGTTGAAAAGAGACCTCCACCTGGGCCCCTCCATTCGTCTAATCAATGTCTCTATCTTCGTTCTGAACAGAGCTTTACTTAAAGTTCCATGCTCTCAACGAGTTCAGTCCAGTGTTCCGACAATCCTCAGGCCTCCAGCTGCACTTGCCGGGGCTAGACCTGGGATTCGTCTATTTCCGGGGCCGCAGGTGATATCGATCCCGACCAGGGGTTTCAGGATTCGTGAACAAGGTGGGCACAGTGGGGTCAGATGAGGAGCTGGGCTCCCAACCAGATGCTTCACTTTGGACGATTGGGTTGCGACAGGAAGGGGTTTCAACGCCCACAGCACTCCCCCCTTGCCCGTCAACCTCTCTGCGGGTGTCCGGGGAAAGTGACTCTTCCGTGCTGGGCTCACCTTGAGTCGGCTGACCTTCCTCCTGGTCCAGTTGCTCCCTTGGCAATGGGAGGGGAACTCGCTTAAGATGGGAGATATGGATCCAGTGCTGCTTCCCTTCGACTTTCACCGCTGTTCGCGTGGCCAGGAGGACCTGGTATGGCCGGGACCAGCGCGGATCCAAACTCGATTTCCGTTGGTAGTTTCGGACCAGGACCCACTGTCCTGGTTCTACGCCGTGTCCAGGAGCCTCCGGCAGGGGCTGCAATGTGGCAGATATCTGTTGATGAATGGAACGAAGATCTTTAGTTAGGGCATACAAGTAATCAGTCAACATAGGATATTCAATGTCCCTGAAAGATTTGGGCTGGGGTACTCCCCATACGTTGGCAGGTCTGCCAAAAATGACTTCGTAAGGGGAGATACCGCTCCGTGAATGGGGAGTAGTTCTTACAGACAATAGGGCCAGGGGCAGGAGATCGGGCCATTTAAATCCCGTCGTCTCCTGAAGTTTAGCCAATCGTAATTTTAAAATTCCATTATATTATTCAACTAGACCTGCTGACTGGGGATGCCGGGCTGCATGAAACTTCTGCCGAATGGACAAGCCCTTGCATACATACTTAACTAGGTTAGCATTAAAATGGGTCCCATTGTCACTCCAAATTACCCTTGGCAACCCATATCGAGGAAAGAACTCTTTTACCAGGGCTTTCGCAGTTGCCAAGGCAGTGTTCTCCTTCGTGGGGTACGCTTCTACCCATTTGCTAAAGGTACAAATCACCACCAGCACATATTTCAGATTGTTAACTCGTTCTAGCTGTATGTAATCCATTTGGAGTACTTCGAAAGGCAAGGTGGGCGGTGCAAAACTACCTGCTAGGACGGGGATGCTAACCCCAGGATTATGCTGGAGACAAATTATACAATGCTGGACCAAGTTCCTAGCTGTCTTGGGGATATTGACATTATACCAGACAGAATCCAATATGGCACAGATGGCCTGAGCACCTACATGCGAAGGTCCGTGTGCCATAGTTACCACCGCATTTACAAAGGCGTTCGGCAGCAACCATCTACACCTCTCTGACAGATCGGTCCAACACCCATTCTCATCAAGCCTCCCCACTTGCTCTTGCCAGTATGTCAGTTCTTCCGGGGTCACCTCTTTTTGCAGCTCTTTCACACTATCTATGGTGTTATCAAAAACCTCTGCTTCTATCATCCTTGTCACTACAAGCATGGAAGTGGTGTCAGACCGGGCTGTTTCTTTCGCAATCTGGTCTGCAAAGGAATTCCCCCTTCCCACATCATCAGTTATAGCTTTGTGTGCACAGCATTTGACTATAGCCAGGGTCTTGGGCAATGTTAGTGCGGCTAGTAACCGTTCAACTAGTGGCCCATTCTTTATTCTCTCACCGTGGGATGTCAGGAATCCTCTTTCCGCCCACAACCTCCCGAAGCTGTGCGCTACACCGAACGCGTACTGGCTGTCGGTGTAGACGTTCAGCCTGATGCCTTTTCCTAGCTCGCAAGCCCTGAATAATGCAACCAATTCGGCTGCCTGGGCCGACCGGTATGGTATCTTCGCCGCCTCAACTACCGTTTGAAGAGTAGTGATCGCATAAGCCGCAGCTGTCTTACCATCCGGTAATCTGAAGCATGACCCATCTACATATAATTCCCCTTGGGCATCAGATAGTGGGGTGTCAGTTAGGTCTATCCGACCCTTGGTTTCTTCTTCCGTTCGAAAGATACAATCATGTGTGTCTTGTCCACCTCCTTCCGAAGGGAGGGGTAACAACGTGGCAGGATTCAAATTAACACATCTTTTGATCGTTATGTGAGGTGCAAACAGGGTCAATTCGTACCCTGTAAGACGTGCACTAGTTAAGTGCTGCGTCTGCGTCCTGTTCAATAATACGTCCACAGCGTGAGGCACCATCACTGTCAGGTCCGGATTCAGGACTAGCCCTTCCGATTGTCTGATTGCTATGGCAACTGCCGCTACAGCCCTCAGACAACTGGGAAGCGCTCTGGCGACATTGTCCAAAACCGCCGAGAAGTATGCACAAGGCCTTTGCTTACCACCAAAGTCTTGTGTCAACACTGAAAGAGAACAACCGTCCACCTCATGCACGTAGAGCACAAAAGGTTTCCGGTAGTCAGGGGTGCCAAGCACAGGAGTAGAGCAAAGAGCAGTTTTCAGAGCGGAAAAAGCGGTCTGACATTCATCAGTCCAAGGTAAAGGTTCATGCACATCCTTCGTAGTTAGATACAGGAAAGGTTTAGTCAAGAGGGAATAGTTAGCAATCCATTGGCGACAGTAGGAGGTTATACCAAGCAAAGCGCGGACATCACGTTGCGTGCGGGGAACAGGCATGTTAGTTATGGTTGCAATACGCTCAGAAGTTAACCGTCTTCCCTCCTTCGACAGGAGATGACCGAGATAGGGCACCTCCGGTCGACAATATTGAAATTTAGAGAGCGATACCTTGTTACCGTGAGTGGCCAGATGTCGTAGCAGGGTAACCGTGGAATCACGGCAACCCTGTTCTGTATCGGAAGCCACAAGGAGGTCATCAACATACTGCAATAGGACATTACCTGGGGGCAATTGCAAAGAGTCCAATACCCTCTTCAGGGCTTGGCTATAAATGCTAGGACTTTCAGTGTACCCTTGGGGAGCGCGACAGAATCTAAAACTGCGGCCTCCTAATGAGAAACCGAACAAATGTCTACTATCTGGATGAATGGGAATACTAAAGAACGCATTCTTTAAATCAATCACCGAGAAAAATGTGTCAGTGGGAGGAATCATCGTTAAGATGGAATTAATGTCCGGCACCACAGGATACTGGGGTACCACAATTTTATTGATTTCTCGTAGGTCAATCACAAATCGATAGGTATTAGCATAATCAGGGGACTGGGGTACAGGGGCTCGTTTAAGAATCGGGAGAATCGGACTGTTGCAGGTATTGGACGCCGTTTCTTCCACCACCCCTGTTTGAATCAGGTCGGAAATAATGGCCAGTAGGGCACGTTCACCTTCGGGGGCTATTTTGTATTGCGGAATCCTTGGCAATTGAGCATTCTGTTTTAAAGTGATGGACACCGGTGGAATTGGTAAGTACCCCACATCAGTGTCCCCCAGGGCCCAAAGGTCCCTCGGGAGTGTCGCAAGCTCAGGGGGTAAGGAGTCGGTTTTTGCAAAACATTGAATGGAGGGGACAGAGGGATTCCTAATGGTTAGGTAAACTCCATCGGGGGAGCAAAAGATGCGTGCATGTAATCTTTTTAATATATCCATACCCAGGAGATTTTCCCCACACTGGGAGGTGAGGAGGAAAGGTGATTCAATCGTTACTGGTCCCACAGTAAGGGAAAGTGGTTTCGAAATGGGGCTTACCACCGGAGTTCCAGAGAACCCCACGGACACATTAGTCTGGCCAGACAGAGCAGCCCCCGGGACCAAGGCACGTGAAACAGAACTGTTCATAGCCCCTGTGTCAACCAAAAACTTACCTGATGCCTCCAGCAATTGTGCATGGACATAAGGTCCAGCCTGATCTATCGGGATTGACACATGCCCCTTACTCTGCCCTTGGCTACCCTATGCTTGAGTGTACCCAATGTCTCCATCCGTCACGCGTCCATCATGGTAGTATTGTTTACCCTGACTCTGATCGAAATAATTCTGACTGTTCTCACCTCGTACCGCCTGTTCTTGTCTCGTGTATCCACCTTGATGTCCACTTACTCTACCCCTTCCACGTCCCCTAGAAGCAGCGTTCTGTTCATGCAATAATGGGCATTGAGCTCTCCAATGCCCCTCCTCCTTGCAGAAAGCACATTGATTTATGCCGAGATCCGTTCGCCCAGTCGGGTGCACGGGTCCCGCCCCTCTCGGAACGAAATTCTGTACCCCTCTCCCCCTTCCTCTACCCCTCTCCACCTGCTGTAACAATACTCGTGTTTTCAGATCCTTTGACTTTCTTTCTGTCTTATCCTTGCTCTCATTTTCCCGATGTTCATAATACTGAGCCATGCTTAATATTGTGGAAGGCGTGGTGGTCGTCCAGGTACTTTCGGCTGCTTGTAGCCTAGCCGATACCTCGGGTAGCAAATTTGTTACAAATCTATTAACAAATAAACGTACACCCCCCTCCGTAGCCAGGTCCTGCCCGCTGAAATCAATGAATACTCCCTCAAACCTTGTGAAGAAGTCAGATACACTCTCATCCTTCTTTTGTTTACAGGCCGTCAGCTTGTCCCAATCTACTTTTCTGGGCGAGATCAATGAATGCATATATGTTATTATTCTTTCAGGTAGAGCCAATATCTCAGGTCGGGGTTTATTCCCCGGCTTACGATCTCTGTCCCAGTTTCTCAATTGGTCCCATGTCCCACCAAACTCCGTGACATGGTCCTGGTCATGTACCTGGCGCCAAATATCCACCGGTACTAGTAGGGCGAAGAATAATTCAATATCCGCCAACGTCATTACTGCTGACGAGGCGGCTTCGGTTAGTTCTTTATAATAGGTAGTGGGGTTTTATCTAGGATCGGGCAACTGGCTTTTCAAGGATAATACCTCACTCCGCTTCCAAGGGGTATAGACCCATTGTTCCTGGAACCGGGCATCTATTCCAGGCCGGGTAACGACACCGTGGTCATGCACCACCGCGGCAACTTCCGGATGGAAGATAGGGTGTACCTCCCGCATAGGGAATTGGGAGGATCCGGCGGGAAGGGCGGACTGCAGACGAGTTCTATAAGAAACCAAAGTCTGCACCTTCCCATACACGTCTTCAGGTGTCAATTGGGATTTGTGAATCTGATCAAGAATATCATACAATATGGCCGGAGCTTTCCCTTCCTGGTGTACCTGTTCCCATACAGAGATGAGACGGTTGGCCATATGTTCCAGGGCATGCTGTTGCATTACCGGTTCGTAGTCCCTCATGGTACTCCAGATATCAGCAAGGGTATAAATAGAATGTCGCATCCACTGGGATGCTTGTGTGGCAATAGCTGCCCTTTCTTCCGTTCCCAAGGCAGAACGAGTGAACAACCTCCTCCCCTCCGCTAGACTGGTCGGATGTACCGGAGTAGTCACAGCTGCTACTGGTGTTGTGGTAGCGGAGGAGGAGGGTAGAACAGAAGGGGAAGACATTGACCCCGTCGGCAGCTGAGGGGTCCCGGCTGCAGCTGTCGAAAATAAATTAGGTAACAGGGCTATAACGTCGGACACAGATGCCGACAACTGGGAGAGGTTTGGCAGGGAGGGAGAGGTAGTGTTGGCCGGGGGAGCCGAAGCCGAGGCCCCCAGGGACGTATCTGGGGTCGGGGCTGAGGCTCTTGACACCTCGGGGTATAGTCTCTGGGGCACATAAGGGGGCGGTGGCCTGGTGTCCAACAGATCCTCTATTTCATCTTCCGCATTCGGGCGGGTCACATAACTTTTATCAACTCTTAGCCTGAAATCGCGATTCATGCAATCCAATCCTTTCTCTACTCTTTCTCGGTCATAGGCCATAGCCTTCTGAGTAACATTCTGTCCTGCCTTGGCTCTAGCTACTTTCTCCTCCCTTATTCGTCGCTGTTTAGCCTCCTTCTGCCATGCGATTAGAGCATCGAACATGGCTTGCCTGCTTCGCCTAGAAAACAATTGTTCCTGTAAGAACGCAATTTTCTTTTCATCAAACGAACCAGTCTTGGGCCACCTTAATTCTTCATTACCCTTAGTATACTTATGCCACAGAGTGCAAAACAATAAAGGAGAGATTCCATGCTTAACATACATGAAATGGCTCGGACTGCCTTCCGGTGGGGCGGGTTGGCTCTCAGCTAACCTGGAGTCACTTGTGCGGCAGCAGCAGCCAAAACAATTCAATTTACTGAAACAGGACATTTTGGTTAGTTTTTAGACGTGTACACATAAAACGACAATCAGACACAACATACAATCAATATCCGAGAACCAAGCCCGTCGACTCTGGTTCACGATCCAGGTTTTCAAACTGCACGCGGGGATTCCGGTCACCCTCCTGGCTCACCACTAAGACCGACCCCTCTCCAACAAGGACTTGCCTCGTCGGGAGTATGGCCTGTGGCTACCCAGTCCAGGTCACAGGTCCTTCCGCGTGCAATCCGTCTATATTCCTCCGGCGCGCTATTTCTAACCAATCCAATATCATCTGTACGTACTTCGAGTCAAACCACTGTAGTGCGAACCTAATCAAACAAGACACCACCCTCCGGTGCGTGTCTTCGAACCAACGAACCGCTGTCCAGCGCGAACTTCAAACAAATGCAACCAGTGTTCAAGTCAAGACAAATGCATCGTTCTCAACGAATGCTCTCAAAATCGATCAAACAGCACACCGTCCTCGACGCGTGTTTCAATAAAACATAATGCACCGTTTACAACGCGTGCGTCAAATCAAATCAAATCAATCTATACTCACCGGGTGCACCCAGATACGAATGTTCGTTCTCCGCTGCCAACTCCTCCTGACCAACTTAGTCCATTCTTCTGGGTTAAGCCCGTAGGACCCCGGTGAAGGGTGACTAGCAGCAGGGGACGTACCGAAAAGTCGCGCAGGGTGGGAGAAATCTTCAGGCTCCTTCTCCCGTCGACTGGTCAGGACGCCCCCAATCCCACCACCCGAATACGGGGGGGGGGGGGTTTTGACCCTGTCACGGGGTCCCTTCGTGGTCGCCAACTGTTGTATTAAAATAATTATTCCAAGGGCCACACTTACCATTGACCCGCAATATCCATTAAATAAGGAGCAGTTGGCAACGTGGAAGGTTCAAACGTTTATTGTCATCATAGATCTCTATATAGAGGAGCCTCGTCGATCCTCACCCATCAGGTGCGCCGAGGAAGACTGCTGGCTCCTTGACAGTAACACACTTTTATACATTTATCAGCACAGCATACAAAACCTTATATGTGGAAAAGTACCAGTTAGTCCTGGCGCCCCTAATGAGCTCATGCCTATTTCTAGTTTCGATTACACATACAAAGGGTTACTATCTTTACGGAGAAGGTCGGAAGGGTGACTCCCTTCTCGTCCCAGGTCTGGAGGAATTCGCTTGATACTCCCTTTTAGCAGATGTGACCTTGCTTCTCAGCAACTCTGTCTGTCTCCTAATTATTACCGTGAAATGGGAAGGCAGATGGTGTGTAAGAGGCCACGTGACTCCTAAGAGCAGGAGCCGCAATCTAAGATGGAGGCAGTTTGGTTCTCGGCCCTTTTGTCATGCTAAACGTAACGGGAATTTCGATCCTTCCAATGCACCATGGCTAAGCATACCGTTATTAGATATACTGCGCTAACCATACCATAATGACCTGAATACCTCACTTGTTTTCCAATGAATGGAGGTGCCAGTTACTTAAAGGATACAACTGAAACAGACAAAACCCATAAGATTATATTATGGATTCAGAGTACTGTCCCAGTCTGCTGTATTAGAAATACTTGATACGGCTGCAGGCTGGTGTAGTGCGGGATTACGCCCACCTGCAGAGGGATCTCTGGGGCATCCATGGGATCCCCTTTACTCCCCTTCATAGGGAGACCTTGGGGGAAACACTAACTATGCAACTTCAATGTGGTACATAGTGTGCCCCCGACAGCTGCTTTGCCTCAGCGAATGCATCTGTTGTATGGCACAAATGCACAGTGATTCTTCATTTACATGGGTCCAGGCCTCTGTGCAAACGAGGGAAGCCATGCTTGAGATCGCACTGGTCCCACATGGCACCGTTGTGATCTGTATTAGAGAATGGACCCCACAAGCGCCTCCGGCCCCTTCCTTGGTAACAAAATTCCCTAGGGGTGGAGAAAGCAGGAGCAAACACCCATTGCACCCCGGGGCACTTAATATAATACAGCCACAGATCTCGTTCTGAGGTCACCTGTCTTTTTCTCTAGTGCCATCCCTCTCCCAAGCTAAACATGTTGTGAATCTTCCACCAAAACTCTTTTTTGTGTACCCAGATTTCTGGGATTAGCTGGGAGCTACTCTGGTTGGACTTCTTGACTTGCAGACAAAATCCCCTGTTTGAAAGGTGATATTGAGATCCTTGATGTAAACTATCTTGCTCATAGCATATCTAGTGAATTTTTGGCCAATGTTCAAAAATCCTCACAGCTGCGAACAACCACAAATCCCCTGATTAATTCCCTGCCAGCTTCTGTGATCCTTAGAAAAGCCAGCAACCCACTGCACGGGTTTACAGCCTACAGAAGCACTTAGAGGGGAAACAAGGATGGGGACATATCATTAAGCTAGTGTGGTTGTTTTTGAATGGTGTGCCCTCAGAGGCGGAAGAGTAGCCATACTGACCTCTATCAGACCAGACACTGAAATTCTCATGTGCAACACTGTCAGCATACTTAGAGAAATCAGATGGGTAATACAAGTTAGTGGTTAGAGTTGAGTTTCATTATTAGAGGAAGCCCTTTGTACTACAGTGGAAATCACTGGTTGTGTCCCACCTCACTGTGAATACCAGGACATCCTTTTCCCAAAAGAACTTTGCTCCAGGAGAAGAATTTACGGTTTGTGTCCTACCATACCATAGATGCCGGGCCATATTTTACCCAAATAAAACATTAGGATATTCTGCTACCAGTCAAACGTACTACACTAGAGGAACATCACTGAAAAACTGCACATATTTACTGAAGGAAAAGCATGGTAGTCACCCTACTGATATCGGGGAGCTGCTCCTATTAAGCTGCAATCCCAAACAAGCATTTGCCAAGCATATAGGCTTGGCCTTGACAAGCTGGTGTCTTGGGTATTTATTTATTTTAGCTTTCATTGTAAGCAGATGACTAAAAAAAAATAAATATGCTGTCACCCAAAAGAGCTTTATGCATGTATTTAAAAGTTTAAATTTAAATATTATTCATGAATGCAACTATTTAACCAGGGCTGTTTTTCAAATAACAGACCCTTTAGCGGCTCAATGCATTTTATGGTAATAATATTAATTATTATTATTATTAATAATAATAATAATAATTGTGTAGGAGAGTTGGATAAATCACCATCTATATAAGGACTCAAACTGCCAGCAGATGCAACGTTACAAGGCCACCAAAACACTTTTAACTTTAAAAACTAGTGAAGGTAAAATAAATAGCTGGCAATTAAAGTTAATATAGCCCGGTTTTGCAAGTCTTCGAAGCAAAGGCCCTAAACTCTGTCCTTTATGGGGCGGAGCTCTGGGGCTTTGAACAGCTAGCGACTTTAGTAAATGTGGAGCAAAAATTCCTGCGCAAAATTACTGGTCTCCCTCAGAGCACTCCTTGATCCCACTTAGGTACGATCTGGGCAGGAGGTCCATTAAGGATATTGCAAGACTCCGCCCGGTTCTATACTGGCGGAGGCTGTGGACTACTCCTGAACTTTCCCACTATGCCAAGGGCCTGAATGACATTATAAAATCAGATGTTTTTCATAAAATTGGGTGGCTGAGGAATCTACAAGCGTCTTTAAAGGATATGGGTATGGAAGGGTTGTGGATCGACCCAGCCTCTGCCCAGTTTCCATCCAAAAGTTCTCTTAAAATAGCTTACTGGGAAAGAATAGATTCCCAGGTACTGAACAAGGCAACTGGGATGTCTGAGAAATTTTTGGAGTTCAAAGATTCCCCCTATTTGGAACTATATTGGGATGTGGTGACTAATGTGGGTGACAGGAAACTTTATTTCCAGTTTAGAGCTGGTTCCTTGCCCCTTAGATTTTTGACTGGAAGGTGGGCCACGAACTCGGAACTGCAATGTCCTGCATGTGGGGCTGCGATGGAATCATCTCCCCACTTTTTGTTTGTTTGCCCGGCATTTGTCATTCCAAGGCGCGTCTGGCTTAGACCAATGTGTAGACTGCTCGGGACAAGGAGCAGCACTGTAGCTTTACGCATTTTGCGCACTAGCTCTCTGACATTTGTTTCTGTTGCTCTGGCAAAATACTTGGGCTGGGCATGGGCATTGAGGAGAAAATTAATTAAGTGCTCCCTTGATGGTCCCTAATGAATTCAGTGTTCGGGTCCTCCCCACTTCTAAGCTGTACTAGGGACAATTCCATTTTAAACAAAAAAACTTTTTATTCTTTATATTCTCAGTCTGTTGTAATGTTTAATGTCTTTTTAACAAGGCTCTCTTAATAAGCTATTTTTAGGTATTTATTGGAATGTATGTTTTTATTGTAATGTATGTCTTCTATGTTTGTGTCTTTTATGGTTGTATTTTTAAATCGAATAAAGACTGATTGAGAAAAAAAAAAAGTTAATATACAAAAATAAAAAAGCTCAATTTGAATCGACTTTCCAACTTAAGAGAAAGGAACTGCGAGAAAAAAATGTGTAAGTTTTCTGAAGCCACTCAAAGTAAAGACAGCCAGATGGTTAAGTGAGCTGACCTTCTGTACCATGCTGTATGCTGAGGTGGGCGGAAGCAAAATGTGCATTACCACAGCAGGGATGCAATCCGCTGCCTACAGCCCCTGTATGAGTTCATATTATGCATGGTTTTTACTGGAAAACTATAGTCTGGCATGACATCTAAAGCTGTCTGAAGACCAGACCTAAAAAAGAGGAGAAAGTAGGCGTCACTGGCAGGTGGTTAGTTTCTGATACGCGCCAGCACGCTGGAGACATGTTTTAAAACTGTCACTCGACACTAAAGCCCTGGGATGCCTTACCACCTACAGCACGGCGGAGATATGATCAGCCTATATTTCATGTGGTCGGTTTATGTGTCTTGGCAGATCACAGACACGTGAGAAGGTGCATGTCTTCACTGAGCAATGATTACGGAGAGATCGTTACATGGAGATAAAACATTTGTAGGAAGTGAAATGTAAACCTTCTCTGGGTATTATCTGGTGTTAAACCTGGCCTCATTGCTAATAAGCCGTGCGGATAACAGACACGATTACAACTGTGGATAACGTAATAGACTTAAATGTAAATAGTTTGTCTGCTGTCCAAATTAGGTTTCAAGGCAGCAACATCATGTTAACCCATCCTTTGAATCCTGTCTGCAGCAAAAAAATTGCACATTCCACAGCCTCTCTACATGACCCCAGTTCAGGCATTTGCACATCCCGCTGGGCCTCAATCCATAATTCTGAAATTTAGAACATTGGAAAGTCAAATGCTCTATTGAAGACAATGGAGGTGCAGAGGGTCAATAAAGGCCGGTGTGATCAACATAGAGTGATGCTGCCCCTCTGCTCTAACATTCAAACGTTTGTCTTCTTGCTTCTCTCTGTCTCAGTTCAAAGATTCTGCCCTCATGGGGCTTGATTCTGAGCAGCACAATACGAGTGGTTGTAGGCTTATGAGGCCAGGATTGTTGTTCATAGCTCGGTCGTTCATAGCTCGGTTTTCGCACTCATGTACCCTGCAATTACAAGTTTGCAGGCCTGATATAGGGAATAATATCGGGGCACATAAAACGCATCATTGTACTCAATGGTATCTCGCTCCAGAAGCTGTAGTGAGCTACCTGGTTCTCAGGGGCGTAACACAGGCCCCCGCAGCCCCCGCGAGGGAGACAGCTGAGCTGCGCCTGCAAGCAAGCCTCTTCAGCCTCTCCAAGTCCCCATAAATTAAACTGTGCGCGCACACCACGGTGACGGCATCTAAGCCTCCGAGTCTTCCCTCTCATTCTGTCTTGCTCCTCAGTAGGGGTGGGCGGAATTTGCGAAATTAACTTTCGCAAATTATCGTGAAAATGTTTAAAATTATCGCAAACAAGCGGAAATATTGCGAAGATGCGGAAGTTTTTTTCCGGCATGTTCGCGAGATTTTCTGCATGGTTGCGGGTCGCCAACTTACCCATGCGGTTGCTTGCGGGCGCGGCCATCTTGTTTTGAGTTGTCTCGCGGTGCATGATCGCGAGAAGAAAGACGTGATCGCGCGATGCATGACGTCACTGCGGGCGCGAACTGTCGCGAGACAGCGCAAATGGCTAAAAACAATACAACATCTCATGGAGAACGCGACCGGATCAAGAAAACTTGTCGGCGAACGCAGGGATTCAGGTAAGGCGTTCGCGCGCGCGCGAGAATGTATTACTTTACAGCGCGAGCAAGAAACAAATTATCGGCAAGCTGCGGAAACCGGAAATTTTGACATTTTCGCGCTCTCCGCGGAACGCGAAAATGTCAAATTATCGCAATTTCCGCGAACGGAACGAAATTTTCGCCCAGGCCTACTCCTCAGTTAGTTAGTCAGTTAGCGAAAACCGAGACTTCAAGAAACTGGTATTACCCTCTCTTTCCTCCTTTCGTTTATTTGCTCCCCTGTGAAATGGATCCAAAAAAGAATAACATTTTTGCTGGAAAGGTTGTCTTTTTGTGACACATGTTCAGCCTCCAGGTGGAGAGAAATAAAACATTCCAAATGTGAAAAATAAATAACTAATTAAAGCAAGACAGAGTGGTTGCAAGATGTCCAGATTTATTTATTTACACGCACCTAAACACATTAGCGCCACTTTACAGTGTTTGCCAGTGAAGTGATACTTTTGTTTTCTCGTCTCTCTTTGAACAACATTGTTTTCTCTGTGTGGGAAAGTGCACCTTGCCTGGAGGTACTGAAATACCTGCTTGATGGGTGAATTGGAAAACAAAATGTGTACAGCAACTGTGTGTTTACGAATGTGGTCTTTTTACCTATGTTTTCAAAGAATATAAGCAATGGGCACTGAAACGTGTCCCTTCCGGGCCCTGTAGTCATGGCCTTACCTTTTCATGCAAAAGCACTCACTAATTTCAGAATAATGAGTGCAAAAGGAAAAAGGTAACCATGTTGTTCCTGCTTACATATTGGAGAGATTCAAATTTTATTCTCGTGCTCAGAAAGAAGATGAATCTATTGAAAACTATGTATCTGCTTTACGTTCTCTAGCTGGTTCTTGCGCATTTGACACCATTAACTACGAACAAGTTCTCAGAGACCAAATAATGATGAAAACTAAGAGTAAAAAGATACAAGAAAGATTGTGGTTGGGCACTGAATCGTCATTAAGTGCCGTAGTCAACATTGCAAAAGGGATTGAACAGTCGGAAAGGTTTGTCAGCGAAATTAGAGGTCAACCACAAACCCAAAATGTGAAAATAACAGACTCTGTACCAGAGGTATCATTAGTAAAGAACCAGTTCACCTCTAAAAGATTGCCATTTGTTAATAGAAAGACCCTGGACCTAAGGACAATAAATTTGGTAATAGGAGAAACCTTGTAATTTGTCACAGATGTGGTAGTTTCGATCATGTAGGAAATTACAAAGGGTGTCATGCATGGAATAAAATTTGTGTCAAATGCAAGAAAACAGGTCACTTTGGGAAAATGTGCAGATCTTTGCAAAGGTTAATTGTGTTACATGTGAAGAAGATGAAATTCCTGCAGAATTTAGTGAATTCAACTGTATTTCTTGTGTTTGTGAGAATAATTGTAAAGGTTTTCCCTCTGGTATAATATTAATCGATGGGAAAAAGGTGTCTATGATGATCGATTCTTGTGCCCGGTATTCTATTATTGGGAAGAAGGTTTTTGAAGAACTGTGGGAAACCAGGGAATTATTTCCTCCTGATATCAGACCGGGTAGTTACTCGGGGCACAAGATTGATTTGGAAGGATTCATATGGGCAGATTTGGAATTTAAAGGGAGTAAAACCAAGGGTAAAGTGTACGTGGCTACCACGGGAGCATCCATACTAGGATGGCCTCACCAACAAGAGTTGGGTATAAAGTTAGACCCCAATGCTTCACCGCCTGTGTATAGTGTTTCCATAGACGATGAGGCATTTGTGTTGAATATAAAAAATATGTTTCCCAATGTGTTTAATGATACTCTCGGGAAATACGTTGACTTTAAACATAAAATTATTCTCAAAGATTCTGCTATTCACGTTAGACATAAAGTTCGTAACGTACCATTAGCATACCATAACAAATTGAAAGACATGCTATCAGACCTAGTTACACGGAATATTATTGAACCCATAGAATCTTCCCCATGGGTTTCTCCAGTGGATCTTTCACTCAAAAGCAACGGGTACCTCCGTTTGTGTGTTGATCTCTGTAGTTTGAATAAAGAGATCTGGATTGATAGACATCCTTTACCAAACATACACAAAATGATTTCAACCCTGTCTGGGGCCTGTGTGTTTTCCACGGTAGATCTAGCCAGTGCCAACCACCAGATAATGTTACATGAGGAATCTAAATGCTTAACAGCATTTATTACACCGGAAGGCATGTTTCAGTTCTTACGCATGCCAGTCGGCTTAGCTAGTGCTGCCTCAGTCTTTCAAAGACTTATGAAAGAAGTTTTGGAAGGTTGTTCTGGTGCAATTGCCTTTCAAGATGACATTTTGATTTTTGGAAAAGACTTTGAGGAGCATGATTCAAATTTAACAACAGTCTTAGACAGTATACAAAGGAAAGGTTTAATTTAGCATTTAAAAAACCTTACAAATTCACAAAAAAAAACATAGGTTTCACACACATCATAGTTAGGAATTAGCATTTAAAAAACCTTTGAAATTCACTGAAAAAAACACAGGTTTCACACACGTTATAGTTAGGAATTCGCATTTAAAAAACCTTGCAAATTCACTGAAAAAACCATAGGTTTCACACATGTTATAGTTAGCTGGACATTTCACTAGTAAAAAAACAATGAAATTCCCCCATTATAGTTAGTTCAGCTGATGATGTCACATATTACATCACTCATGACATGGTCAGTGATATCACTCATGACATCACTGATGACATCTCAAATGGCATCACTGATGACATCACTGATGACGTCATCCATGTGATAAATTACCACATCTTCTCACACCCTAATATAACCTTTGATACACCGACTCAAAATTTCAGAGTTCCATTCTCAAAACCATACATACTCCAATACCAATAATTACATACCCACTTATTAACTGTTAGGTCTACATACACCTCCACTCATTCACCTGTACAGTCACTCATACTTACAGTTACTCCATACAAGACTATCATATGCATTTATAGTACACCTATATAGACACTCACACACCACCAATCATCCATAGAGCTACTCTCACACCTAGTCAGTCATGCAAATAATCCCACTCCCATTTACTCACCTATGCGGTTATACACACTCAAGTTCGCGTACTCATAAAATAGTACCACATTCTTACGCTCTTATAGAATCATTGAAACAAGCACACACTCATCCATACAGTCACTCTCACATCTACCCACTTGTATACTCTTACACGCATATATACTGCCTTTCACATATGTAGTTAGTCACAAATGTACCACTGAGATATACATTCAATCCCTAACAGACCCATACATACACTCACTCAACCATACAGTCCATCACAGATGCACTCTTAAAACCATGCACCCATAGAATCACCCACTCACACATCTATGCATAGAGTCACACACACCCTACCCACACAAACACTCAGGAACCCATACAGATACTAATTTATGTATGTATTATTATATTTTTTATATAATTATTTTACAATAAACTACCTATGTATATAGTTATAGATTGACTGTATCCTGTAATATTAAATGGTTCAGCTCTTTTTTTTTAATGTGGATAAAGTTGAACAGCATAGTTAATATCTTCTGTAAACTTATAAACACTTTAATTTATTTATTTTTTTAAGGGTTTTTTACCGTGCACGCACCGTGCGCGCACGGTGTGTGCTCCACATGCGCATGCGTACGTCGTGCGTGCTCCGTGCGTGCGTGCTCCCTACGCGCATGCGCGTGTGCTCCCTACGCGCGTGCTTCGCACTCGCATGCGTGCGTGCACCGTGCGCGT
This sequence comes from Triturus cristatus, assembly GCF_964204655.1. Classification (NCBI taxonomy): domain Eukaryota; kingdom Metazoa; phylum Chordata; class Amphibia; order Caudata; family Salamandridae; genus Triturus; species Triturus cristatus. The sequence goes on along the minus strand of NC_140592.1, from coordinate 655,459,550 downwards.
ATGGTGCGCGCACCTGCGTGCTCCGAGTGCGCATGCGTACGTTGTGCGTGCTCCGTTCGCGCGTGCTCCGTATGCGCATGCGCGCGTAGACCCTACGCGCGTGCTCCGTACGCGTATGCGTGCATGCACCGTGCACGTACGGTGCGCGTACCGGCATGCTCCGAGTGCGCATGCGTGCGTGCTCCGAGTGCGCATGCGTGCGTGATCCATGCGCATACGGTACACGTACCGTGCACGCACCGTGCATGCACGGTGTGTGCTCCACATGCGCATGCGTACGTCATGCGTGCTCCGTGCGTGCGTGCTCCCTACGCGCATGCGCGTGTGCTCCCTACGCGCGTGCTTCATACTCGCATGCGTGCGTGCACTGTGCGCGTACGGTGCGCGCACCTGCGTGCTCCGAGTGCGCATGCGTACGTTGTGCGTGCTCCGTTCGCGTGTGCTCCGTATGCGCATGTGCGCGTAGACCCTACGCACGTGCTCCGTACGCGTATCCGTGCATGCACCGTGCGCGTACGGTGCGCGTACCGGCATGCTCCGAGTGCGCATGCGTGCGTGCTCCGAGTGCGCATGCGTGCGTGCTCCGAGTGTGCATGCGTGCGTGCTCCGAGTGCGCATGCGTGCATGCTTCGTGCGCATACGGTACGCGTACCGTGCGCGCACTGTGCGCGCACGGCAAGTCATGTGATTACAAAACAACACTTTTCATTGGTTCATATTAGTTTCTGTTTCAGAATCTTCAAACACCACACCCACTCTCCTCACTTTTTCTACTAATTTCCTGAGAGAAGGTTGCTGAAGAGCTACTCCAGTGAAATGGCAGAACACCAGTCATCTTCAGACAGTGAGGAGACCTTTCAAGAACCACCAAGAAAGACCAAACAGAAGCACTCTTTCATTTGGAATTATTTCACTTTTCCAGACGGGCAAAAAAAAGTGAATGCGCCAAAGGTCACTTGTACAACTTGCGGAAGTGTCCTGTCTAGAGGGGATCCGGACAAAAAATACTCCTTCAGCATTCATTGCATGCTCAGGCATTTTAAATCAATGCATCCAATTCGGTTTGCTCGTGAAACCACAAGAGCCCTAAGGGAGAACCCTCCACCTAGACCTTCTCAGCCGAGCACATCATCTGCGGCTGCAGATTCACCATGCACCAGGCCTCTTGACATCCGGCCCCTGTTTCAAAAAGTGCACATTCATTGCAATATGTGCAATGAGGTAATTTTCTACGGAGAGAGTAGCATAAATTTAATTGAAAACCGTATACAGCAGCACACATGCTCCAGGTCATAATTTTTTGGGGGGTTTTTTTGTTCCTGTTGAGCAGTTTTTTGATTCCCAGTTTTGTTTTGGTGCTGTAAAAAAAAACCCCAACAAATAAAAATTTGTTTGAAAACTAAAAAAAAATATATAAAACAACAAAAATACAGAACTCACTTCACTTCTCCAAAAAGACCTATATTCTTAATATACTGTTTTTTATTTTGATTGAATGAATGTGTAGTGTATACAAGAATGATTGAAATGATTGAAATGACTGAGTGAAGAGGAGGAAAGGACAGACAGAATGAGTGAGAAAAGGAAATTATGATCAGTCATGAAAGGGAAGTGAAAGACTGACTGCAACAAAAGGACTAAGGGTAGAGGATACAGGTAAGAAGAGTAAATGAGTAAGGGAATGGCAGTGAGTAATGGAGAGTGATGGAGGGGGAGTGAGAAAAGGGGAGTAAGGGACGGAGATAGGAAAGCGGATGAAGTACAGCTGGGTAAAGGGATTGAAAGTAAGAGAAGTGGAGTGATGGTGAGATAAGGGGTATGAGGATTAGAAAAGGGGGTTAGGGAAAGTGAGAGATGGGGAGTGAGGGGATGGAAGGATTTAGGAAACTGGAGTGAGAGAAAGGGAGTCAGGATTTCAATGGGCAAAGGAGAGTGAGGGAGAGTGAAGGAAAGAATGCGAAAAGATGAAGGGGTGTGAGATACAGACAGGAGGAAGGGAAGTAAGAGAATAGGAGTGACTATGAGTAAAGGATAGTGACAGTTAGGGAAGGTGAGGGGAGGAGAATGACGGAGAAGGTTAAAAAATTAACATAGATGAAAAATGAGTGATGGAGAGAGGAGAAGTGGTAGAAACAGAGATGTTAAGGAAATTAACGGTAAGACAGAAAAAGGGAGAGAGACAGAAACAGAGACAGAGAGCAAGGAACTGAGAAGGAGTAAGGCAGTTAGAATGACTGAGACATATGGAAACAGGGAGAGAAACATGGTTGAAAAAATAGTGATGGAGGCAGTAAACCTAGGGGAGTAGTAGAGAAGGAGTGAGGGAGTTACGAAAGAGCAGTAGAGGAAGAAGAGAGAGGGAAGGGGAATGAGAAAAGCAGAGTGAGTAGAAGTGAAGAAAAGGGAGCATGAAAGTGAAGGGGGTGAGAAATACAGATATTTTAAACTTACCTGACCAACAAAATAACTTAATTAGAAATAAATGTTTTTTTTTAATTGCTAGAAAAAAGGATTACATTTTCTTTCTCAATCTGAAAAAAAAGAAAAAAAGTATTAATATTTAACAATACATTTTAGAATACAGTACACATATTTTCATATTTAACAAAGTAATGTTTTGCCCTTTTTTTGCTGTTTTCAGAATATATTGAATTTCACTGAAAATAGTGATATCAAAAGCTGCCAGTTCCGCAAAAGATTCCAGATTATTCTGGAATATTGCTAAATGGGGGAGAGGGGGTCTCCCAGAACCACCTTCCAACCATGTTTCGCAGAGCAACTGGTTGGACTACTTTGGTCCCCAATACAGGTGCCGTCCGGAGGACAGGAACGGGAAGTCTGTGCCCTATGTTATATTCCAAGTTCCTCCTTTTATTAACACGGATGTAGCATTGGCCTTGGATTTAGTCACACGGGGCAAGGCTCCGGGCCCTGACGGGGTGACTGCAGATGTATTTCTCCACGAGAAATCATGGTGGGGCAAGTATATTTTGAATTTGGCCAACGCAGTAGCACAAGGGGCTCCGGTACCAAAGTCCTGGCTGGGGGCGGTAATAATCCCTATATACAAAAAAGGGGACAAAACTCTACCAGGGAATTACTGGCCCATCAGCCTTATAGACACAGTACAGAAGGTCGTAGGTAAAATGACACTGGCAAAAATCATAGCCTGGGAGGAAAAAAATAATGTTCTATCTCCTTACCAAGCAGGTTTTCGTAAATTGACTAGCACGATAGACCAGATCTTCCGGTTTATGCTACTGCACTGGAAGACAGTAGAGCTGGCGAAGGGCAGTCTTTATGCTGCCTTCATAGATTTACGTGCAGCTTTCGATCTAGTTCCTCGCTCCCTGTTATGGAAAGTTTTAGCTGAGATGGGCATGCCACTTGAAACTCTATCGCTAGTGATGAGATTGCACGAGTCAAACCCGCAAAGATCCAGTGGGGGAGACATGGGCAAATATCTGACGAGTTCCCGGTAGAACGAGGGGTACGCCAAGGCTGTGCCATGGCCCCGATGCTCTTCTCCCTTTACATTAACGGAGTAGTGGAGCGTATGTTGTCTGCTTCTGTAGATGCTCCAACACTTGATGGAGTGAAAATGCCAATCCTATTATTCGCAGACGACACGCTCATTCTATCCAAAACTCCCAGCGGTCTGCAGCGTGCCCTGAATATCTTCGAGGGCTTTTGTATTGATCGAGGCCTAGAAGTAAATGTAGCTAAAACAAAGCTCATGATATTTAATCCCCATTCCAGCTTTAGAGGGAACTTCCTCATGGATGGCCAAAAGGTAGAAATGGTTTCGGATTTTGTCTATCTGGGTATCCACATAGCCAAGGGCGCAAAGTGGGGGAAACACACAGAAATGGCGGCTCTCAAATTTCGCCAAAATACTGGTGCTATAAGTGCTGAACATAAAAGGTCCTTGACCAAACCTATTGCGCCAGCACTTCAAGTTTATGAGGCCAAATCCATTAGCTCAGTGCTCTATGGCTCATAGCTTTGGGGCTATGGCAATCTAGCACCACTAACGCTCGCCGAGAATAAATTTCTTCGAAACCTTATCGGCCTCCCCAAAAGTACACCCATGAGGCCTCTGCGTTGCGAGTTAGGCAGGAAAGCCATTTCAGATATGGCTAGACTAAGACCCATTTTATACTGGCGGCGCATCTGGGTCACCCTCAGTACGCAAGGGGCTTCCTGGAATTAACTGTGATAAGTTCCATAAGATAGGTTGGCTGGGGGATTTGCGTAGAATGCTGGGGATTCTAGGCATGAATGAGCTATGGGAGAATCCAGAGGAGGCCCAGTTCCCGACTAAAGCAATTATAAAAGCAAAGTATTGGGAAATGGTAGAACATCGGGACTGGAACGAAGCCGATCCTTCTACTATGGAGGGACTATTTCTCGAAGTAAAAGCTTCCCCTTTCCTTGAGCCCTATTGGGACACTATAACCAGACCCCTGGACAGGAAGCTATATTTCCAGTTTAGAGTGGGGTCTCTCCCAATTAGATCACTAACTGGAAGATGGGCAGAGGGTAGTTCTCAAGCCTGCCCAGTCTGTAAAACAAGTACTGAGACCATTGCCCACTTACTCTTTGTGTGTGGGGCTTATCTAGTCCCCCGACGTGTCTGGCTGAGGACTATGTGCAAACAGCTAGGCACGAGAGAGAGTGACATGGCTCTAAGGATTATCTGCACCAGTCCCTCAACATTCATTGCTGTGGCAGTTGCTAAAGTTCTGGGTTGGGCTTGGGCCATCAGAAGGAAATCTTTGGCCTAAAAGCAGTTTAGGTGAAATGAATTTAGACCATTGCCCGCTCTCCCAGTCAATGAGAATTTAGTCTCTTTATGTTTATACTGGCTAAACAACCGCATGATTTTTAGTTTCTATTGATGAATTTTAATATTACTGATGTCATGATGCTTTATTATTATAAAGATTTTATAAGAGATTGTAAATATGTTATAAATGTTTCAAGCTTTTATGAGTTTTTTACCTCAAATAAAGCAATAAAATGAAATGAAATGAGATCAATTGCATTCATCACTTAACAGCGGGCAAAAAAATTAACAATCTGAAAGATTGTTTAAAAAAAGCCCTGAGTCTATCCTCAGTAAAACATACCTTGATAGAAATGTAACATATATATTAAAAATATCTTCTAAGAACAATAACTATTTGCAATAAATATCGTCTGTAAATCTTGTTACTTAAGCACATACACCAAAATAATATCTGTCAAAGAAGTCCACAATAGAAACAGTTACCTTTCCATGAGGCCAAATGGTAATTTAAAAAAAAAAAATTGTGACATATCCAATGGTAATCCAATAAAATCGAAATAATGGTTTCTTCAGATGCTGCAATTTGTATCTAAAATTTTGGTTTTAGAAAAATTAAGTAGGAATTTGGTAATTCTGCAGGCAAACGTTGCTTGAAAATCAATTGTGAATCATTACACAGTGTCCAGCCTTTTTCACATTTTAGATAAACTGTGTAATGACCAGAAGTTATACAAGGTCCATCATGGAAAATTATTGCAACTGCAACAAAAGTCTTTCCTGATATTGATAATTGATTTCCTGTAAACTTCTTTATTAAAGTGTCCAATTTTGTTCCATCAGCTCTACAACGTTGCATCATTAAAATTACATACTGTCCATATTTCTTTAAAAATAACGTTAATAACATTTCTGATTTACATTGAGAACATTCCATGTTGTGATTTGCATCTTTAACTAATGTACTAAAAGTCACTGATTTACTCTCTGGTAATGTTAAATATATGAACCTTTCAGAATCAACATTAGAGCTGCATGTGTTCAAACAGTTTTCACAACTATGTTCCGATTTATAAGAGAGACCAAACATATTTTCTATTTATACCCCTTCATCTTCCTGTACCATAAGCATATATATTAAGAATTCCTGTGCATCTTACTGGACATTTTGAGTAAACTGCGTACATCCGGAACATACATCTAAGAGATTTCTAACATCAGAAGCACTTTCTATTTTAGTTTTATCATTACTCAGCTTCTCATAAAGGAAACTCAGCAGAGAACAGAATCTTTTTTCATGATTTAGTATTATCTGCTCTTTCAAACTTTCAAGATAAAATACAACATTCAGCACTACATTAGCGTAGCAGTTGACACCAGAGCTATTTTCAAAATGACAACCAACAACCTCTTCAGCATTGTCCTTTTTCTTTTTGCTTGCAATCACATCAGTCTCTATTTGTTCACTCTTCTGTTCATCCTCATTACAGATATTCTCAGTTCTCCTTTTCCGACAAACAACACGTTTTTCAAACACAGGATACTGATCTAAATGAGGAGCATAGATTCTTCTTAATCTATTATACTCCTTTACACAGTTTGCATCAGCACTAACTTTTGACTCATCAAAGTCTATCATGAATAAACCAGATATTTGTTTCACGCGTGACAAAGCAACATATGCCATACCTTCTTTAAACACACTAGATCCAATGTTTACAAAAGCACTATCTACAGTTAATCCTTGAGATTTGTGAATAGTTACAGCATATGCTAGAGAAAACGGAAACTGCTTCCTACGTACATATAAGTCTTTCACAAGCAAGAAACGAACTGAACAACGACTAATGACTTTAACCTCTTCAATTTGATCAAATTTTAGTTTTAAAAATTCAATTCCATCTTTTTTCTGGTAATTAACAAAACCCACAACTTTACCCATAGCTCCATTCACTAAACCTTTTTCTACATCCAAATCACGTCTTAAAATTACTCGACAGTTCATACATACATAAAGATTCGTTTCTAAACCAGCTGTTTTCGATATGTTTTTCTCTAGAGAATCCAATTTAGTTGTCAATTTGCTTGTCAATATAATAGTTATTCCTTCATGCTGCATTTTATCCACAGCTTCCAGTTTTATAATCTCTTCATTTTCCAAATTGTTGGCATTAAGCAGATTACAGTATTTTTTCCTGCAATTTTCTTGTATATTTTCTCTGGAACTATTTGTTCTGTTGGAAGCAAATTACATAGCAATCGACTCTGTAAAGCTTTTCTGCCATGTTCTGTGAGTAGTCCAATTCTGATATCTTTGAGAATACTTGCATAATCATCATCATTTGCTTGCCGCATATTGGTAATGAGTTCTTTGTACTCAAAGTATGTCCAAATATTCACATTACCTATACTTCCTAACAACGTTTTCGTGTCTTCATGTGTAAGAGTATGAAATACTGGTTGTCCTTAAACTGGAGTGAGCTGCAGTAGATCCCCAAAAACTATAACATGTTTTCCTCCAAATAGCACGTCATAGTCTGTCTTTAGAATTTGCTGCATTTTTAAATGCACAAAGGCAAGCATTAAGTTTGATACCATGCTTACCTCATCAATAATGAGAACTTAAATTTTTTTCAAAACTCTTGCAACTTCAAAACATGCTTCTCCTGTTAGCTTGTGGTATTGTATTTTGTTCTCATGCTCTACTGGTAACATTAGCAAACGATGGAGGGTAATTCCTTTTATGTTATATGCTGCTAACCCAGTTGGAGCAGTAACAACACAAGACAAAGTTGAATCAGTTTTTTTCTGTAGGTAGCTTCTAATTACTTTAATTAAGAAACTTTTTCCAGTTCCAGCTTGTCCACTCACATACATTCTGATTGGTTCAAATGATGTGCATGAGCACTCTTTATTTTTATGTAGTAATCCATGATCAATTTGTTTTGTGACTTCCTCATAAATTTGTTGTTGTTCATCATTCAGTTGTTGTTCCAAATTTGGTAAGTTTATTAAATCTTCCTGAGCTTGATTCATGGCTCTTTCCACTTCAGTCATGGCTATTGCAGCTTAATTTTCTACGATTGGTTGTCCTAGAGCATCTTGACTGAGCGTCCCAGAACTTTGACTGTCTTGAGAACTGTCTCTAGCTACTTCAGCTGCAATTGTAGCTTCTTGTTCAATTTCTTCATTTAACATTTGCACATAAGTTGTGAAAGTACTGCATTCTATGGTATCTTTGCATGCATTAAAGGAATCTTCATAGCTTTGAAAATGTCCAAGTAATTCATCCTCTGAACGCCATGGTTTAAACAACTGTAAAAGTGCTAAGTAGTAAAATTCCTTCTTGTCAGTAGTGTCGGAACTCAGCTTTCTGTGATTAATCAAACTTCCTTTTGTTTGTTTTACCAAACATCCTTCCTCACCAATGACTTTACATTTTCCATTGTTGATGTCTTCTGTGGTATTCCGTTTAAAAATGTAGTTCTGCAGCACTTCATAGAGACACATGTTCTCAAGATGATGACTTCTCTTTGGGTAATATGTGTCCAACATGTTTGTTCTTAAAATGTCTGTACTTTCTGGTTCGTACTCTGCTAAATATTCAATTTCTCGAATAGATTTCAGTACCCGATTTCGCATTCCTGCAAGGCCTAAACTTACCCAAATTATTCTTCTGGATTTGGAGTACAGACTTGCAGATGATAACCTATCTGAGCATTCGTATGACCCAATTTCTCGATGCGATAACATCTTTAAACTGAAACTGTATAGCTTTTTACTGACAGTCTTCTCGTGAGAAATCTCTTCCCACATTTCTTTCAATTCCGTTTTCTCAGATTTAGTGATGTAAGATGTGACATACCGAGCAACAGCAATAGAATTGGCAGCTACATACTGAATATCCATGTTAGCATTCCACATGGATAAAATGACTGGGTTGTAGTCATTTATATATTTTGACTCTTCTTTTCTTCTTAGGTTGTAGGTATTTTTAGGCGATTTTCTTGTAATAGTATGTCGCACAGCTGACATAAAACTGTTTACTCTTCCTTTTGAAAGAACAGGTCGTGGAAATGCAAATATACATTTTGTGTAGAATTTATCTTTACTCTTGTACTTTCATCAACAGTATTTTCCACACCGATGACTTTGAAAATGTAAAACTTGCTCTTTTAAGTTTTTTTCTTCTGTGCTTTTAGGTATAGCACATGTTGCATATCCTTCAATGAAAGATAAAACTGCATCATCAGAATCTGTTCCAAATGTTGGGGCATCCTTGATCCACAACAGCAAATGAATATGAGGAGCACCTCTTGCCTGGTACTCTTTTCTCCAAAAGAAATCCACAACTTCTCCAAGAGGTAGATTTTTTTTATTGCAGATGAAGGACATCATGCCTCAAATCTATGATTGAAATATCTGCAAACATTAACCGGATCCAATGAGCACAATTCTCCTGCTGTCTTGTATTGGATGTTTTCAATATTTGAATTTGCCTCTCGAAGAAAATCCAGTAAATCATCCCAAGCGTACTGAGCACAGCTTAGGGTAAGGAACCATGTAGGAGTTCCTAAATTTCGAACATACATTTCAATTCTCCATGGCGTCGGTACCAATATTCATTAGTCCCATGCTGACAAGCCAACAGATTAATCAATTGAGATTCCAAATGATCATCTCGCTGTTGCACTTTGTTCAGAAAATCCTTTGCAGACACATTATGTAGATGTACTCCAGTTTTTAAAATGTGATTTACTGCATAAGATAGTGCAGACAAGTCACTTTCAAATAAAAGATGGAACAAATGAGGAATACTTTGACGAAATCTTGGATCTTCTGCATATAATCTTGTAGTCCGATACTCAGAAGCAGGAATCTGTACTGGACGTTCATCATATCGTCCACCTTTTCCTGTAGGAAACAGCTGGGGAAAACAACGAGCTTCCAAGCTCTCCTCCCATACACTCACGGGAGTTCCTTTTGCTTTTTTCATCTGAAACAGATCAATAGTGTTTCCCATAACTTCTTTAGAATGAAGAGGATGTATGCTGAAATGTTCATAAATTTCTTCTTCTTCTCTTGACTTATCCACTTTTTCAATTTGCCCAGTTGGTATTCCTGTGTCTGCTAGTAAAACTTCTTCATCTTCATCCATATAAATTGATTCATACCATAATTTGCTCTTTGTACTTTTCGTACATCTACCAGCTCAAACCAAGTTTTCTTATTCTTTGTAGGTACACCATTAACCAGAATAACTAATAGTTCAGTTTCCAAACTATCTGCATCAATTGTTTCAATATTTTTTTTCAAATCTAATGGCAAATAGACAACTCTTCCTTTTAAACATCTTTGTAAATCTGAAGGAGGTAATTTGCCTGTTTTGGGCTCCATACGAACTATAGTCTGAAACGGATGGACACATTGAACGAGTATAGACTCATACGTATTTATATCACTAAGTTCTGCAGGAATATCAACCAATTCTAAATTATTATGTACAGCTCTAGCTGGCATTTTATTTTCTTCTAACTTGTTATAACAGTATTTACAAATACGCTGATCTTCACCCAAATCAAAACAATTTTTCAGAAATAAATATGTAGCAAAATCCTTCGACTTAGAATTATTTTCTTTTTCACTTTTTTTATAGAGATCAACATTCCTTGTTTGAGTTTTATAATGGCTTCTCCGGCAACAAATACAAGTAATATTTGGTCTTTCATTAGTGATGATAGTAAATTTTGTCATTTGATCTTCAAAATTTTTACTAACAGTGAGTTCTACATTCTCTTCCACATTTTCTTGAATAACTGTGTCATTTCCTGCACTTTCTTGCTCTGGACCAAAGTAACAAAACTCAATATCCTCACAAACCTTCTTCACATCTGATACAGATCCACAGAACAGAGCACTATTCAACTCATTTAACTTTAGTGCTGGACTTTTAGCAAAATACAATCTTCTCACAAATTTTCTCATTTCAGTATGATGAACTGCCAGCATCCTAAAATGGTGAAAAACACTGACAAACTTTCCTAGAAAGACAAGCCAGAGAATGTCCTTGCAAACCAGTATTCTCTCTCACTCTGCATGGATCTAGTCTTTGAAGCACCTTAATCTTCTGTTTAACACTTTTTTTACTATATTCTCTTAGAAAGTCACGTAATTTATCAATAGATTCCTGTCGTACAGTACAAATACTACTACGATTCCAAGTGTACACTGGGGCTTTAGGACGTCTCCCCATAACCTCATCAGCTAACACTTCTTCCTCATTTCTTGGAACCATTTTCTCCTTTTCCATTACACAACCATCCTTAACTTCATATGCTCGACTACTGGTGTCAACTGCATGCAGCAAACTATTACTTTGAAGATAACTCTCTTCATTAAAAAATGGTTCAGTACTTGAACTATGCTTCCATTCTCCTAAGAACACTTTACAAAAGTTTTTTTTTTTCACTTCTCTTTTTCTTTTTCTTTTTGACTTCATTACATTCACTAATTTATCTAATGTACGGATCCTGTTCAAAATTAAAATGAACAGTTTTCTTTTTAATTCCAAAGCCTTTGCAACAATTGATTCAATATGTTTCTTTTTCTTATAAAATTTGGCTTTCTTCCTATATTTTTCACATCCTTTAGCAAATTGAACATCACTCTTCTCTGAAACATTTTTCTACGAATGTTTTTAAAATCTATTTTTCTTTTTAAGTCATTCTTTCTTACTTCTGATTGTACATTAGCATTTAGTATATTCTGTCGATTGTCTTGTTGTTTTCTACTTGAAACACTATTTGCAGTGGATATATTTTTTACATTTTTTCTTTGCTTGAGGATATTTTTTATAACATCCTTAGTCTGCTTACCAGAAGACTTTTTCTTTTTTCCAACATGAGGTTCTTCAACTAATTTTTGTTGTCCAGTTGTCTTCAAATATAGATGTTGTTGCTGTTCTTTTCTCTTTCTTGATTTTATAGGCATCTTTAGTTTATTTCAGTGTTGTTCAGCAATACCTGAAAGAAACTAAAAAGAAAATACCTTTATGTAATTTAAATATATTACTATATTTTTTATGAGCTTTTCAAATCCTATCATATGAGCTGTCCCTTTCCTATGACTGCAAATCTTACACAATAAAAGCTACACAAATTAAATCTCTGACAACAATTCCTGTGTGCACACAGACTCATGGTGTGATTCTAGGCAGAAAACGATATTTGATTGGCAATTTCAAAGCACATTTACTACTATGGTAGAGCAAGTGATAATTACTGTAACAGCCTGACACATTTTCCTTATAGTTTAGAGAGGCAGAAAAGAGTACATGTCCTAACAGCTACTTGAGACCATGAGCATGTGGAACCTGGGTGAGTGATTAGACTAGAGCAAAGGAAATGAGCCTTGGTGATGTCGAATGTGGTAGCGTTACACACTGCTATCTGAAATACCACACAGTGCTGAATACTTAGCATGGGAGTGCAGGAGAAGCAGCTGCCTGTGTGCTAAGAGCGTGCTTCTGGAGACTGTGTATTGTCAGGTGCAAGAGAGATCTGCATGGACGCTTGCACAACTGCATGAAGACTGTAGAGATGTATGTAAGAGTACATGTGGGGTAAGGGTTAATTGGAGTTTTGAAGATGTAGGATCTACCTCACCCATTGCAGGAGTGTAAGGAAAATCTACCCTGTTGTTTTCAAATGTGTTAGCATTTGCCTCTCATTTGTGAGATATTGATTTGTGCTGAATGCTAGCCATCACAGTTCAAGAAAACAAGCTGCCCCTTTCCTATGAATGCAAGTCTTACAGAACCAGACCAACACAAATTAAATCTCTGACAACAATTCCTTTGTGCACACAGACTCATGGTGTGATTTTAGGCAGAAAACGATATTTGATTGGCAATTTCAAAGCACATTTACTACTGTGGTTTTGCAAGTGATAATTACTGTTACAGCCTGACACATTTTCCTTATAGTTTAGAGAGGCAGAAAAAAACACATGTCCTAACAGCTACTTGAGAGCATGAGCATGTGGAACCTGGGCGAGTGATTAGACTAGAGCAAAGGAAATGAGCCTTGGTGATGTCGAATGTGGTAGCGTTACACACTGCTATCTGAAATACCACACAGTGCTGAATACTTAGCATGGGAGTGCAGGAGAAGCAGCTGCCTGTGTGCTAAGAGAGTGCTTCTGGAGACTGTGTATTGTCAGGTGCAAGAGAGATCTGCATGGACGCTTGCACAACTGCATGAAGACTGTAGAGATGTATGTAAGAGTACATGTGGTGTAAGGGTTAATTGGAGTTTTGAACATGTAGGATCTACCTCACCCATTGCAGGAGTGTAAGGAAAATCTACCCTGTTGTTTTCAAATGTGTTAGCATTTGCCTCTCATTTGTGAGATATTGATTTGTGCTGAATGCTAGCCATCACAGTTCAAGAAAACACGCTGCCCCTTACCTATGAATGCAAGTCTTACAGAACCAGACCAACACAAATTAAATCTCTGACAACAATTCCTTTGTGCACACAGACTCATGGTGTGATTTTAGGCAGAAAATGATATTTGATTGGCAATTTCAAAGCACATTTACTACTGTTGTTTTGCAAGTGATAATTACTGTTACAGCCTGACACATTTTCCTTATAGTTTAGAGAGGCAGAAAAGAGCACATGTCCTAACAGCTACTTGAGAGCATGAGCATGTGGAACCTGGGTGAGTGATTAGACTAGAGCAAAGGAAATGAGCCTTGGTGATGTTGAATGTGGTAGCGTTCCACACTACTATCTAAAATACCACACAGTGCTGAATACTTAGCATGCGAGTGCAGGAGAAGCAGCTGGCTGTGTGCTAAGAGTGTGTTTCTGCAGACTGTGTATTGTCAGGTGCAAGAGAGATCTGCATGGACGCTTGCACAACTGCATGAAGACTGCAGAGATGTATGTAAGAGTACATGTGTGGTAAGGGTTAATTGGAGTTTTGAACATGTAGGAACTACCTCACCCATTGCAGGAGTGGAAGGAAAATCTACTATGTTGATTTCAAATGTGTTAGCATTTGCCTCTCATTTGTGAGATATTGATTTGTGCTGAATGCTAACCATCACAGTTCAAAAAAACAAGCTGCCCCTTTCCTGCGAGTGCAAGTCTTACAGAACAAGAGCAACACAAATTAAATCTCTGACAACAATTCCTGTGTGCACACAGACTCATGGTGTGATTCTAGGCAGAAAACGATATTTGATTGGCAATTTCAAAGCACATTTACTACTGTGGTAGAGCAAGTGATAATTACTGTAACAGCCTGACACATTTTCCTTATAGTTTAGAGAAGCAGAGAAGAGCACATGTCCTACCAGCTACTTGAGACTTTGAGCATGTGTAACGTGGGTGAGTGATTAGACTACAGCAAAGGAAATGAGCCTTAGTGATATTGATTGTGTTAGCGTTACTCACTGCTATCTGAAATACCACACAGTGCTGAATAGTAAGCATGAAAGTGCAGGAGAAGCAGCTGTCTGTGTGCTAAGAGCGTACTTCTGGAGACTGTGTATTGTCAGGTGCAAGAGAGATCTGCATGGACGCTTGCACAACTGCATGAAGACTGCACAGATGTATGTAAGAGTACATGTTTGGTAAGGGTTAATTGGAGTTTTGAACATATAGGATCTACCTCACCCATGGCAGGAGTGGAAGGAAAATCTACCATGTTGATTTAAAATGTGTTAGCATTTGCCTCTCATTTGTGAGATATTGATTTGTGCTGAATGCTAGCCATCACAGTTCAAGAAAACAAGCTGCCCCTTTCCTACGAATGCAAGTCTTACAGAACCAGACCACCACAAATTAAATCTCTGACAACAATTCCTTTGTGCACACAGACTCATGGTGTGATTCTAGGCACAAAACGGTATTTGATTGGCAATTTCTTTTTTTTTTTTTTTTTTTTTTTTTGCCAGTTTCTAGTTCAGAACTTTAATTTGCAGCTGGTCCTTCGCAAACGGACACTCTTATTTCACAACAATTTCGAGAACTTCATCACAATTACACAGATTTGAACAGATTTAAAAATGGTGTGCAATTAAGGACATGTTCATTTCCACTGCATGATATAACAAATTACAAAATGCCCCTCTAGTAACCCACTGCAGCCATCAGCCCTTTCTCGGAAGAGAGTGGCATCAAACGGGAAAAGTGGAGCACTCGTGGTTCCTACACAATCCAAACAGAACAATTGATGGACAGAATGCAGAACAATGTCACACATCCACCCCAGTACAGAGATCCGGGCCCAAACCCACCGCTTCCTTGCTCACCATCCCACTCCAGTCCGAACCCAGTCATATGCAAATCAGTCTGGACCCTGCGCCCAATGGGAACAGTCCAGCCCGAACTGCCAGGCCAGGTCCTCCCTGGACTAGAAACAAGCATCCTAGGACCGGCTTCAGGCCCTCAGCCCTCATCAGCCAGGACAGCCCGACTCCAGTGGCATGGAGAGCACGGGATCCACGTCTGGGCATACCCGTCCCACTCGGGGTGACAAATGCAAAAAGACCAATTGATGGACAGAATGCAGAACAATGTCATACATTCACCCAGTACAGAGATCTGGGCCCAAATCCATCACCCCCCCGCCCACCACGCCACCCCAGTCCGGACCCAGCCACCCGCACACCAGCCTTGACCCTGCGCCCAACGGGAACAGCCCAGCCCGAACCGCCAGACCAGGCCCCCACCGGACCGGAAACAAGCACCCCAGGACCGGCCCCGGGCCCCCAGCCCCCACCAGCCAGGACAGCCCGACCCCAGCGGCAGGCTCACGGTGCCACTGGCATTCAAGCCACCCTGGCCGATGAGGGGCGAAACCCCGAAACCGGTCCCAGGATACCTGCCCCCGGTCCAGGGAGGACCCGGCCCGGCAGCCCGGGCTGGACCGCCCCCACGAGGCACAAGGCCAAGACCGACCTGCACACTGCCAGGCCCAAAATGGGGCGGCATGGTGAGCAAAAGAACGACGGACCCAACCCAGATCTCCCGACCGGGGCGAACGCTCTAATCCGCTCTGCACTCCGTCCACCAACTTTGTGTCTTTTGCTTTCTCACCCTAAGTGCACCGGTTATGCCCAGACGTGGGTACCGGGCTCACCCTGCCACTGGATTCAGGCCATCCTGGCTGAAGAGGGGTGAAACCCCGAAACCGGTCCTAGGCTGCCTGCCTCCGGTCCAGGAAGGACCTGGCCTGGCATCTCAGGCTGGACTGTTCCCATGAGGCACAGGGTCAAGACTGATTTGCATATTGCCAGGCCTAAACTGGGGTGGCATGGTGAGCAAAAGAATGATGGATTTAACCCAGATCTCTTTTTTTTTTTTTTTTTTTTTTTTAAAAAGTTTTTATTGAACAATAATTCGGTTACAAGTACGGGCCTACAACCACCCGGGCCGGCCGCTAGGTACAGAAGGAAATCTACACATATCAAGGCTGCAATCAGTTCCCAGGGCGCTGCCCCGCAGTGGCTCCAGATAGTTCTCAAGGAACAGGAAGCGTAAGTCCAACAATCACAAAAACAAAAGGAAAAACAATAAAAAACAAAAGGCGAGTTATGAGGGAAACCAGTGCGGATCAGGCTCCCCCCGGGAAACTCCCGTCAGAACAATTGAGCAATCCGCTAAAGAGAGGAGTACCGGGAGGCCGGGGACGGAGGGGGGGGGAGGGGGTCAAGGGAGATGGACGTCCATATGTAGTTGTTCCAAAAGGCGCCAGGAGCCATCAAGGGTCAGGGGGACATGGCGATATCAGTGTCTACCAGGGGGGGCGTACAGATGCCTCCGCGATACGCGTTCCATTGCCCCCAAATGCTACCCCATGCCCCCGGCTTGCCACGGGCCACATACACAGTCTTCTCCCTAAACATAGTTGATTGGCAATTTCAAAGCACATTTACTACTGTGGTTTTGCAAGTGATAATTACTGTAACAGCCTGACACATTTTCCTTATAGTTTAGAGAGGCAGAAAAGAGTACATGTCCTAACAGCTACTTGAGACCATGAGCATGTGAAACCTGGGTGAGTGATTAGACTAGAGCAAAGGAAATGAGCCTTGGTGATGTTGAATGTGGTAGCGTTACACACTACTATCTAAAATACCACACAGTGCTGAATACTTAGCATGGGAGTGCAGGAGAAGCAGCTGCCTGTGTGCTAAGAGCATGCTTCTGGAGACTGTGTATTGTCAGGTGCAAGAGAGATCTGCATGGACGCTTGCACAACTGCATGAAGACTGCAGAGATGTATGTAAGAGTACATGTGGGGTAAGGGTTAATTGGAGTTTTGAACATGTAGGATCTATCTCACCCATTGCAGGAGTGTAAGGAAAATCTACCCTGTTGTTTTCAAATGTGTTAGCATTTGCATCTCATTTGTGAGATATTGATTTGTGCTGAATGCTAGCCATCACAGTTCAAGAAAACAAGCTGCCCCTTTCCTACGAATGCAAGTCTTACAGAACCAGACCACCACGAATTAAATCTCTGACAACAATTCCTTTGTGCACACAGACTCATGGTGTGATTCTAGGCAGAAAACAATATTTGATTGGCAATTTCAAAGCACATTTACTACTGTGGTTTTGCAAGTGATAATTACTGTAACAGCCTGACACATTTTCCTTATAGTTCAGAGAGGCAGAAAAGAGCACATGTCCTAACAGCTACTTGAGACCATGAACATGTGGAACCTGGGTGAGTGATTAGACTAGAGAAAAGGAAATGAACCTTGGTGATGTTGAATGTGGTAGCGTTACACACTACTATCTAAAATACTACACAGTGCTGAATACTTAGCATGGGAGTGCAGGAGAAGCAGCTGCCTGTATGCTAGGAGCGTGCTTCTGGAGACTGTGTATTGTCAGGTGCAAGAGAGATCTGCATGGATGCTTGCACAACTGCATGAAGACTGCAGAGATGTATGTAAGAGTACATGTGAGGTAAGGGTTAATTGGAGTTTTGAACATGTAGGAACTACCTCACCCATTGCAGGAGTGGAAGGAAAATCTACCATGTTGATTTGAAATGTGTTAGCATTTGCCTCTCATTTGTGAGATATTGATTTGTGCTGAATGCTAGCCATCACACTTCAAGAAAACAAGCTGCCCCTTTCCTACGAATGCAAGTCTTACAGAACCAGACCACCACGAATTAAATCTCTGACAACAATTCCTTTGTGCACACAGACTCATGGTGTGATTCTAGGCAGAAAACAGTATTCCTGGGTGATACCAGTACACCTTAACTTATGGTGAAGACATACTCCATAATATCTTACAAGTTCAAGGCAGTGAAATATCTTCCAAAACATAAAATGTAAAACACAACTTTAAAACAAGAATCACATTTCTATTTTTTATATCAAAATGCACCACATACATCCCCTCTCAAATTCATAACTCACCTTTAAAAGTAGTTAGTTGAGAAAGAAATGTGGCACTCACACAGCAGATTATCAGAGCCAGAATCTCTGAGCTGTACACCTCTCAGCAGAACCAGTAAATGGCAATCTTTCCCTCTCTTTTTTCACACATATACATGTTAACTTCAAATCACAGTGCTTCCCACATTTTTTCAGATGGAAACACACATTTCTATTGGTTGCAAATTTCAATCATTTCCAAATGATTCCTACCCCCAACATGACTTCTGCCTGCTACCATAGCAACAGGTCATGGAACACTGGAATGAGCAGAGAGGTCAGAAGTTCAGCACACAATGTTTCTAATCCAAAGAGCAAAAGTGCTTGACTTTTCAAACCTAACAGCAAATCCAAAGTAATGTTCTGTGGGAACACATTTTTCTGAAGCAATACAAAACATGCTTTTAAAAATGTAAACATACAGCCTAGTTTTTAGTGTTGAATGGTCTGAAACAGCCAATGAGTTCTTTTTATTTAAAAAAAAGTATGTAAGCCTCCATTTTACAACTATCTTTCTTTTCATATTGCCATTCTACTGAAAGACACCTTCTGAGTGCATCCAGATCTCCTTGAAAGATGTTCACAGTGTGGATTGTAGGTCATAGCTATGTCTTCTGGAGTGAAAAGTATGCAGAAAAAAGAGGTATTGTGAAAGACCTTGCTTTGCCAA
Source organism: Triturus cristatus (assembly GCF_964204655.1). Lineage (NCBI taxonomy): Eukaryota > Metazoa > Chordata > Amphibia > Caudata > Salamandridae > Triturus > Triturus cristatus. The sequence continues at coordinate 655,440,618 of NC_140592.1, read as the reverse complement.
ATGTAGACATTAAATGGATTGGTCAGAGAGGGTTAAAGTGGCACCAATTAATGCCTTTGGTGAAATCCTTTCTACTTCTCCCACAACCTAACCTTATAATTGTGCACTGTGGTGGAAATGACCTAGGCACTTTAACTGCGGTAGGTCTGGAAATGCTTGTTAAGGACACCTTTGTGCAATTGATATCTCTTTTTCCACAAACTACATTTGTATATTCTAATATGTGCCAAAGGCAAAAGTGGAACTGGTCCAACCAATATTGTCCGCAGATTGACAAAGCAAGAATGCACGTCAACAAGTCTGTTTCTACTTTCCTCAGAGACTATGGTATGGGTTCTATATACCACAACAACTTGCGTTACAACATGCAAGGCATTTATAGAGGAGACGGTGTACATTTCACAGATGAAGGCAACAGAGTCTTCCTCTTGAACTTTAGACTCTGCATCGGTACTTACTTGTAGGTACAAAAAAACACTCAATGAACACAACGGCTCTTTTTAGAGCCAACCAACATCTAAACACTTAAACTTGATTTTTAATTCTATTTTTTTTATGTCAAAATGGCGGCTGGGGGGTGCGCACACCGTGCGCGCACCCCGCGATTTTTTTCATCCTTCGGGTTCCTTCAGGGACCCCCTGACAAAGGCTAGGGGGTCAGGAACTCTCTACCCTGCCCCCTTTTCACGTTCTCCACCTTTCTTTTTCCCTGTCACAAACACAACACACAAAATGGTGGCCGACACTTCCTGATTTCGACCGATTCGAATGTTGACTGATATGTAACCACCAATCAGAATTACGCTCGCGCACGGCACCGTGCGCGCACGGTGTGCGCATATAGATATTTATTTTCTTTTAAATGCAATTTTCTCAGGAACTACTGAACAGATTGACACCATATATGCAAAAGGCACATCCCTGACCTGAGGACTACCTCTTTGCCAAATTTCAAGTAATTCTGTTCAGCCGTTCGGGCTGTACCTTCGACTATATATATATATATAGGGCTCGTTCTTTTCAAGGAGAAGGGAACTTGGTTTGATGTATTTGTGTGCAGCCACAGCACACTGAGCACCCACCCCGAAGTAGTTCAGCGTTTAAGTGGCAAACCTTTTGGACTTACCTAACGGACGAGTAAACTTCACCCACTGAGGAGTTGTTTATGAATTGGAGTTGGGTGTTAGCGGTGGGGTGAAGGGTCCAGGATAGCCGCTTTTCTTCCACAGCGTAATCCAGGCGAAGGAGGGGAGGAAGCAGTCACCGCCCACATGGGGAGTACTCACGATGATTGACTGCTTCAGGTGAACTCGGAGTGCCGGGTTTTGGATAATCCCCCCCCGATACCTGTCACAGTGCCTCAGCCAATCGTAGAGAGGTGCACTGTGTATAATGTGGACTTTCGTGAACATTTCATTTTGGCGGCATTTGAAAAAGTCATTATCGACGAAACGCGTCATGCCTCAGCCTGTTCATTAAAGCGTTTCTCCTGATGTACCCGTGAGGGCTCGTTCTTTTCAAGGAGAAGGGAACTTGGTTTGATATATATATATATATATATATATATATATATATATATATATATATATATATATATATATATATATTATCTACTGGCGGTCGCCAGTAGATAGTTATAAGTAGGATCGTGTTTCCATAGGAAACCTGAAAATTCTATTTTGAATAACTTTGGCGCCGGTTGACGGATCATCGCGAAATTTCCAAAACTATTGGGGCGCTCCGCTCAGCTCCTACCCTGAAAGTCTCGGGGTGATTCATCAAGCAGGGGCTGAGAAAAAAGGGGGGTCCCAAAACGCGTTTTCCCCATGCATTTTCCCATAGGACCTTTAGTCGAAGGTACAGCCCGAACGGCTGAACAGAATTACTTGAAATTTGGGAAAAAGGTAGTCCTCAGGTCAGGGATGTGCCTTTTGAATATATGGTGTCAATCTGTTCAGTAGTTCCTGAGAAAATTGCAGTTAAAAGTACATAAATATCTATAGCCGTGCACCGTGCGCGCACCGTGCGTGCACGGTGCGCGCACCATAACGTGCGAGAGCGTAATTGTGATTGGTGGTTACATGTCAGTCAACATTCGAATCAGTCGGAATCAGGAAGTGTCTTCCGCCATTTTGTGTGTGACAGTGAAAAAGAAAGGTGGAGAACGTGAAAAGGGGGCAGGGTACAGAGTTCCTGACCCCCTAGCTTTTGTCAGGGGGTCCCTAAAGGACCCCAAAGGGTGAAAAAAACACAGTGCGCGCGCGGCGGAAAAAAATCATAAAAAAAATAGAATTAAAAATGAAATTTAAGTGTTTAGATGTTAGGTGGCTCTAAAAAGAGCCGTTGTGGTAATTGAGGAACAGAGGAACAAAAAAATGAAAAAAAATTATGGGGTGCCGCATGTGTGCTGCTGTATCTTGCTCTCTATTAGGGGAATGCTGGTGTCACCGTAAGAGAGAAGAGCATTGCACGCATTGCACCGTATATGCACCCTCTTGAACAGAGGGTGCATATCCAGAGGAAGAGAAGCAGGTGAAGTTCTCGGCTGAGCTGCCGATGATGTGCTCAGCTGAGCTGCTGCGGATGTGCTCGGCTGAGCTGCTGGAGGGTTGACTCTAGCAGCTCGAGCAAAAGCCACAGGATGTACTCCTTTAACGTGCCTGATCATAGTGAAAATACTAAAAGAGTATTTCTTTTTAGGATCTCCTCTTGCTAAGACAACACCACAAATAGTGCAGGTGACTTTTGGAGCATTTACCTTCTTCTGCCCCTCTGGAAATGTAAAAAATTGCCATATAAAAGAGTCTTTCTATTTCCTCTTTCTTTGTAGCACAAGGGTCTCCTGCTCACTCCCAGAAGATGACTGCTGCTCTGCCATTCTCAAGTACTGGAGTACTGGAAAAGCTGCTCAGCACCTTCTCCCAGGGAATCAGAAGAAATAATGAGGGGAGTGGGTGTGGTGTTGGAAGTTTCTGGAACTGAAACTACTATAAACCAATGAAAAGTGTTGTTTCCTAATCACAGGACCTGAAACTACTATAAACCAATGAAAAGTGTTGTTTCTTAATCATATGACTTGCCGTGCGCGCACCGTGCGCGCACGGCAAGCGAGCACATGCGTAAGGAGCACGCGCGCATGCGCGTACGGAGCACGCGCGTACGGAGCACGCGGCATGTGCGTACAGAGCACGCATGTCGTACGCATGCGCACGCGGAGCACGTACACATGCACACACAGAGCACGTACGCATGCGCGAACCGTGCACGGTCAAAACCCCTTAAAAAAAAAAAAACATTTTTAAAGTGTTTATAAGTTTATAGAAGATATTAACTATGCTGTTCAACTTTATCTAAATTAAAGAAAAAAGACCTGAGCCATTCCATATTACAGGATACATTCAATCTATAACTATATACATAGGTAGCTTATTGTAAAATAAATATTTAAAAAATATAATAATACATTCATAAATTAGCATTTAAAAAACCTTGCAAATTCACTTAAAAAACCATAGATTTCACACACGTTATAGTTAAGAATTAGCATTTCAAACCCTTGCAAATTCACTGAAAAAACCATAGGTTTCACACACGTTATAGTTAGGAATTAGCATTTAAAAAACCTTGCAAATTCACTGAAAAAAACATAGGTTTCACACATGTTATAGTTAGCTGGACATTTCACTCGTAAAAAACCATTGAAATTCCCCCGTTATAGTTAGTTGAGCTAACTATAACTCGCGCCCCCGCAATGCACTGCTGATGACGTCACATATTACATCACTCATGACATGGTCAGTGACATCACTGATGACATCTTAAATGACATCACTGATGACATCATCCAGTGTCTGTGTGTTTCTGTAAAGTTTAAATATGTTTATTATATATAGGGAAAGGCATATTGAATAATGAGTGGGTGTATAAGTGTGTGAATGGATGATTTTGTAGGTGCGTGACTGACTCTATAAGTGAGCGATTAAACGTATCTTACTGAATGCATGGGTTACTGGCTAAATTGTGTGAATGTCTGTATCCGTCTGTCTGTTGGTGTGTAAGCGGCTGCATAGGTTTGCAAATAGCTATATGAGTGTCTATATGGGTTATAGATTGGTTGTCTGAGTAACTGTATGGGTGCCTGAGTGCTTGTGTGGGTGGGGTGTGTGTGACTCTGTGCATAGATGTGTGAGTGGGTGATTCACTGGGTGCATGGTTTCAAGAGTGCATCTGTGATGTGGGTGAGTGTGTGTATGGTTGTGTTAGTGAGTGAATGTATATTTCAGTGGTACATGTGTTTGTAGCTACCTATGTGAAAGGCAGTATATATGTGTGTTGGAGTACATAAATGGCTATAAGTGAGAGTGAGTGATTGTGAGAGTGGCTGTATGGATGAGTGTGTGCTTGTATCATTGATTGTATAAGAGCGTAAGAATGTGCTAGTATTTGTATGAGTAATTGAGCTGGTGTGTGTATAACTGTATAGGTGAGTAAATGGCAGTGTGATTAATTATTTCCATGACTCAGTAGGTATGTGAGTACCTCTATGGATGAGTGGTGGTGTGTGAGTGTCTATATAGGTGTATGAGTGCATATGATAGTCCTGTACTGAGTGACCATAAGTATGAATGACTGTACGGGTGAGTGAGTGGATGGGTGTGTATACCTAAGAATCAGTGAGTGAGTATGTTGTTATTGGTGTTGGAGTGTCTATGGTTTTGAGAATGGCAGTCTGTAATTTACAGTGGGTGTATCAAAGGTTATATTAGGGTGTGAGAAGTTGCATCAAATTATCACATGGATGATGTCATCAGTGATGTCATCAGTGATGTCATTTGAGATGTCATCAGTGATGTCATCAGTGATGTCACTGACCATGTCATGAGTGATGTAATATGTGACGTCATCAGCAGTGCATTGCGGGGGCGCGAGTTATAGTTAGCTGAACTAACTATAACGGAGGAATTTCTATGGTTTTGTACGAGTGAAATGTCCAGCTAACTATAACACCCCTGAAACCTATGTTTTTTCTGTGAATTTCTAAGGTTTTTTAAATGCTAATTCCTAACTATAACGTGCCTGAAACCTATGGTTTTTTTAAGTGAATTTCAAAGGTTTTTTAAATGTTAATTTTTAACTTTAACGTAACTGAAACCTATGGTTTTTTAAGTGAATTTCAAAGCTTTTTAAAATGCTAGCTTCTAACTATGCCTACAGAGGTAGGACATGTGAAGAAAGAAGAAAAACACACAGAAAGAAGAAAAAGAAATGCAGAAAGAAGCTACAGTAGTCCTCAAAGACGAAGAAAAGTGCAGGAAGAAGGAAGACGTGCAGAAAGAACAAACAGAGGAGCAGAAAGAGTCTTTGTTCAAAATCATCCTGTACCCTCAACTTTTTCAGATGGGTACTGGTGGTAACTGACTCTGACTAACCAGTCCTAGAGCCAGTGCTATACTAAAAGACACTTAGAATACAGTTAAAACACCTACATACACTAGGAAACACTATGGGTTGGGGTACCCCTGTTATTAGCATGACCTCCTCTGTAAGCCCCTAGTATATAATAGGGCAGGGGTATTAAAACTACCTCTTACAACGCGCCACATGGTGCATTTGCACACTGTTGAAGGGAGGGGGGCTGAGCTGATGTGTACAAACACGCCCTATGGCTGGTTTAATTGGGGGATAAAGTCTCCTTGAATCCTGAGTGTCCCGTGGGTACAACTAGCCTATCAGGCATCTCTAGTTAGCACCACAGAGCTGCAACTTAAAACGCGCAATAGGGTGTGTTTGCGCACGTCACCTCAGGCCCCGTCCCCTCCCTTACCCACTGTGCAAACACGCCCTTTGGCAGTTTTATGTTGGGAGATTAACTCCCCTGAATCCTGAGGGTCCCTAGAGGCAAATTAGCCCACTAGGTAGGTCCAGTAAGCACCATTGCAGAGAGGTGTGAAAAGGGGCACAGCCTGCACCACCTCTCTGCAACGCAGCACAGTGGCACTTACTGGAAGCACTTGGTGGGCTAGTTGGCCCCCAGGGTCCCTTAGGATTGAAGGGGAATTATTTCTCCAACTTAAAACGCGCCACAGAGCGTGTTTGCACACGTCACCTCAGGCCCCGTCCCCTCCCTTCACCACCACCTCTCCGGAAGGACTCAGAGAGTCCGCCTTCCCCCCTTCAGATCCACAGCCACGGAGATCATCTGCGGCGTACCTCAAGGATCCTCCCTCAGCCCCACTCTCTTCAACGTCTACATGACCCCCCTGGCGAACATCGCACGCAAACACGGACTCGACCTTATATCATACGCCGATGACACCCAGCTCATCTTATCCCTCACTAACAACCCCACATCAGCTAGGACCAGACTACATGAAGGAATGAAGGAAGGGGCGAACTGGATGACAGACAGCCGTCTGAAACTGAACACTGACAAAACGGAGCTCCTCATCCTCGGCCCCACTCCCACCGCATGGGATGACTCCTGGTGGCCCCCCGCCCTAGGTAGCACTCCCCAACCCACCGACCACGCGCGCAACCTCGGCTTCATCCTGGACTCTTCCCTCACCATGACCAGACAGGTGACCTCGGCATGCTTCGACACCCTCCGCATGCTCCGCAAGATCTTCTGCTGGATCCCCACCGACACCAGGAAGACCATCACCCACGCCCTCGTCACCAGCCGTTTGGACTACGGGGACACCCTGTACGCCGGCATCACCACCAAGCTGCAAAGGAAACTCCAACGGATCCAGAACGCTGCCGCAAGACTCATCCTGGACATCCCTCGCCACCACCACATCTCCGGACACCTGAAAAAACTCCATTGGCTACCCGTCAACAAGCGGATCACCTTCCGACTACTCACCCACGCACACAAAGCCCTTCACAACCTCGGACCCAAACTCATCAACAACTGCGTCTCCTTCTACACTCCCCCGCGCACTCTGCGCTCCACCGGACAGGCCCTGGCAGCCGTACCCCGCATCTGCAAAGCCACCGCCGGAGGAAGATCCTTCTCTTTTCTAGCAGCGAAGACCTGGAACTCTCTGCCCAGCCACCTTCGCCCCATACCTGACCACCTCTCCTTCAGAAGGCAGCTCAAGACCTGGCTCTTCGAGCACTGACCCCCCCCCCTCCCAGCACCTTGAGACCCTTGATGGGTGAGTAGCGCGCTTTATAAATGCGATTGATTGATTGATTGATTGACTGTGTAAACCCGCCCTGTGGCCGTTCTAAGTTGAGAGATTAAGTCCCCTTGAATCCTAAGGGTCCCTAAGGTCAAACTAGCCCACTGGGTACCTCCAGTAAGCGCCACAGAGCTGCGTTCCATTCAGGTGTAAAAAGGGGCATGGCCTCTGAACATCTGTCTGCAACGCAGCTCCCTGGCGCATACTGGAGATACCTGTTGGGCTAGTTGGCCCTCAGTGACCCTCAGTATTACAAGAGAGTTAATCCCCCAACTTAAAACGCCTCACGGGGCGCGTTTGCACAGTGGTGAAGGAAGGAGGTGTGACCTGAAGTGACATGTCTGTAAACACACCCTGTGGCACAGTTTAAGTTGGGAAATTAATTCCTCCTCAATCCTGAGGGTCTCTGGGGGCCAACTAGCCCACCACGTACCTCCAGTATGCGCCAGAGAGCTGCTTTGCAGAGAGGTGTTCAGAGGCCACACCCCTTTTTACAACACTCTGCAATACGGCTCCGTGGTGCTTACTGGAGGTACCTGTTGGACTAGTTGGCCCCCAGGGATCCTCCGGATTGAAGAGGAATTAATTCCTGAACTTAAAACGTGCCACAGGGCGTGTTTGCACACATGTCAACTAAGGCCCCGCCCCCTCCCTTCGCCACTGTGCAAACGCGCCCCGTGGCATGTTTTAAGTTGGGGGATTACCCCCCTTGAATCCTGAGGGTCCCTGGGGTGCAACTACCCCACCAGCTACCTCCATTAAGTGTCACAGAGCTGCGTTGCAGAGAGGTGTAAAAAGGGGCGTGGCCTTAGAATACCTCTCTGCAACGCAGCCCCCTGGCGCATACTGGAGGTTCCTGGTGGGCTAGTTGGCCCCCAGGGACCCCCAGTATTCAAAGGGAAGTCGTTCCCCATCCACAAACATGCCAGGGGGCGCGTTTGCAGATTGCTGACATGAGGGGGCGTGGCCTCCGGCGCGATGCCGGTATTTCTTTTTTTTTCTTTTTTTAAAGGGGGGTTGCATAGCTCCCCTTCTTTTTCTTATTTCTTGGCACTGGGGACCCCATCCCCCAGGGACTGCCCCCCTTTTTTTTTTTTAAATGTAAAATTTGGGAAGGGGACCACGTGGCTCCCCTTCAGAGGCCTTAATCAGCCCCCCGGGGCATGGCCTTTTTTTTAAATTTTGTTTTTTGGAGGGGGTCTGCATTGCCCCCATCCTCTGGACACTAAAGGCCTCGGGGACCCCATCCCCGGGCCTGCATCTCTAATTATTTTTTTTGGGGGGGAGGGGGGCTGGCCCTCTCCATTGGGGACCGTGCGGGGTGCCCAATCCCACCACGGTCCCGCCGGCTCCCCGCCTCCTGCAGGATCCGGGATTGCTTTTCCACATGGGGAGCTGCTAACATGCAGCTCCCCTTGTTGAAAAGCAATTTGGTTTGAATTTTGAAAGAGAGAGCAGTTTTCCCTGCTCTCTCTTTCAAAATTCAAACCAAGTTTGCTATGGCAGGGCGGGAGCTGCAAGGCAAATAGCAGTGTCCCGGGGGTGGGCACCCCGGGACACTGCAGGAGCCAGCCCTGGGAGATGGCGGCCCCCCTCCCACCAATTTAGAAAGCCTCGGGGGGTGGTGGTCCCCGGGGCTGAGGAGGCCGTGAGCCTTCCCGCAAATACTTTCACAAAGCCCCAGGGGGTGGCGGTCCCCGGGGCTTGGGGGGGCCATTGAGCCCCCCCAGCCATTCATTTTTCAAGCCCCGGGGGGTGGCGGTCCCCAGGGCTGGGGGGGCTGTGAGCCCCCCACATATTTACATAAAGCCCCAGCGGGTGGTGGTCCCTGGGGCTGGGGGGCCCCTAACCCAATACTTCAATAGCCCCGGGATTTGCCCCCCCCGGGGCAAATTAGCAACAAAGCGCGGGAGTCCGCGCTTCGTTTTTATTTATCTGCAGGATCCACGCACCCAGCACGGATTTTGATGATTTAAAATAAAAAAGAAAATTGGGGGGGGGCCCTGGGGGTCCTTGTGGGACCCCTTGAGCAGGCCTAGGGGGTCAGGGTGTTTCTACCCTGCCCCTTTTAGCGTTCTGCGTGTTTTCTTCTTAGGTTGCTTGTGCCTCAGGCACAAGATGGCTGCCAACACTTCCTGGTTTGGAGTGTTGACAGCCAATTAGCATACAGCTCGTGCTCGGCAGAGTGCGCGGATCTACCGCTCCCATAGAGATATCTATGATTTTACTTTTGAATTTCTCAGGAACTACTGAACGGATTTACACCATTTAAGCAAAAGGCACGAGTGTGAATCAAGCTCTACCTTTCTGTCAAATTTGGTGTAATTCCGTTCAGCAGTTCGGGCTGTAGCTGAGACTAACGGTCCCTATGGAAAATTGCATGGAAAAACATGTTTTGGGACCCCCCTTTTTTCTCGGCCCCTGCTTGACGAATCACCCCGAGACTTTTTAGGATAGGAGCGGACCGGAGCGGGCCACGAGTTTTGCAAATTTCGCGAAGATTCGGCATCCGGCACCAAAGTTATTCCAAATAGAATGTTGCGGATTTCCTATGGATACTAGGCCCTAACTATAACTACCTACTGGTGATCACCAGTAGGTAATACATATATATATATTCACTGAAAAAACCATAGGTTTCACACATGTTATAGTTAGCTGTACATTTCACTCGTACAAAACCAATGAAATTCCCCCGTTATAGTTAGTGCAGGCAACTATAACTCACGCGACCGCAATCCTCTGCTGATGCTAATACTGTATTTCGACACTTATTTGCCCATGTCTTCTTCCATTAAATTTTAGCTATACATATATTACAAATATTTTTTTTTCATAAAGACACATATGTCATCAGCAGAAGATTGCGGTCGCGTGAGTTATAGTTGCCTGCACTAACTATAACGGGGGAATTTCATTGGTTTTGTACGAGTGAAATGTACAGCTAACTATAACATGTGTGAAACCTATGGTTTTTTCAGTGAATTTGCAAGGTTTTTTAAATGCTAATTCCTAACTATAACGTGTGTGAAACCTATGGTTTTTTCAGTGAATTTGTACGTTTTTTTAAATGCTAAGTTACTTTACGCCATTCGTGGCGTGCGCGCCCAGTTAACGCAGTTCGTTCCGTGCGCGCACCGTGCGCGCACAGTGAGCACGCGGTGCGTTTCGCGCACCGCGCGCCCACTTTACGCAGTTAGTGCCGTGCACGCATGATGGTCACGCGGTGCGCTGCGTGCACCGCGTGCCCACGTTATGCGGGATGGGCCATGTACGCACGATGCGCTTCGCGCACCGTGCGCACATGGGGGACATATTATGCGCATCTTTGTGAAATGTATTCTTTGTTAATTTCACATCACATCTATGCCATGCACAAATGGTGCCCTTCAGGCACCATTTGCACACGGGGTGGGGAGAATGTGGATAATTTTTTTTCAAAATTTTTTTTACCGTACGCGTACGCTAATCGTAATCGTAATTCTGTTCAGCCGTTCAGGCTGTAGCTGTGTCTAAAGGTCCTACGGAAAAATGCATGGGAAAAACGCGTTTTGGGACCCCCCTTTTATCTCAGCCCCCGCTTGACGAATCCCCCCGAGACTTTCAGGGTAGGAGCGGAGCGTAGCGCCCCACCTATTTTGAAAAATTTGCGAGGATTCGTCGACCGTCGCCAAAGTTATTCAAAATAGAATGTTGCGGATTTCCTATGGAAACGTGGTCCTAACTATAACTACCTACTGGCGACCGCCAGTAGGTAATATATATATATATATATATATATTCACTGAAAAAACCATAGGTTTCACACACGTTATAGTTAGGAATTAGCATTTAAAAAACCTTGCAAATTCACTGAAAAAACCATAGGTTTCACACAAGTTATAGTTAGCTGTACATTTCACTCGTAAAAAACCAATGAAATTCCACGTTATAGTTAGTGCAGGCAACTATAACTCACGCGACCGCAATCCTCTGCTAATGACATATGTGTTTTTATGAAAAAAAAATATTTATAATATATGTATAGCTAAAATTTAATGGAAGAAGACATGGGCAAATAAGTGTCTAAATACAGTATTAGCATCAGCAGAGGATTGCGGTCGCGTGAGTTATAGTTGCCTGCACTAACTATAACGTGGAATTTCATTGGTTTTTTACGAGTGAAATGTACAGCTAACTATAACTTGTGTGAAACCTATGGTTTTTTCAGTGAATTTGCAAGGTTTTTTAAATGCTAATTCCTAACTATAACGTGTGTGAAACCTATGGTTTTTTCAGTGAATTTGTAAGTTTTTTTAAATGCTAAGTTACTTTACGCCGTTCGTGCCGTGCGCGCCCACTTCACGCAGTTCGTTCCGTGCGCGCACGGTGAGCACGCAGTGCGCTTCGCGCACCGCGCGCCCACTTAACACAGTTAGTGCCGTGCACGCACGGTGGGCACGCGGTGCGCTACGCGCACCGCGTGCCCACGTTACGCTGGATGGGCCATGTACGCACGATGCCCTTCGCGCACCGTCCGCACACGGAGGACATATTATGCGCTTCGTTGTGAAAGGTTTTCTATTAAATGTTCAGTTATGTTATATGCCATGCACACGGGGGGGGGGGGGGAAATATGTATTTGTTTTTTTTTTTTATTTAATTTTTCACCGTACACGTACATAAGCGTATTCGGCGTTTAAAAAAAAAATATATATATTTTTCGGCCTTGGATGGCCTTCTGGCACACCATAACCAAGGCTAGGTGGTTAAGAGCTGTCTAGCCTGCCCCCTTTTTATGATATCCAACTTTGTTTTTCCTCCCCCCCTCAGAGTGCGAGAGAGAAAATGGCGGCCGACACTTCCTGGTTTCGACCGATTCGAATGTTTACTAAGATCTAACAGCCAATCAGAATCGCTCTCGCGCACGGCACCGTACGCGTACGGTAAGCTTACGGTGCGCGCTCGGAGCGCGCTTACAGATATATATATTGATTTAAATGCTATTTTCTCAGGAACTACTGAACAGATTTACACCAGATCTACAAAAGGCACTTCCTTGACCTGAGGACTACCTCTCTGCCAAATTACAAGTAATTCTGTTCAGCCGTTCAGGCTGTAGCTGTGTCTAAAGGTCCTATGGAAAAATGCATGGGGAAAACGCGTTTTGGGACCCCCCTTTTTTCTCAGCCCCCGCTTGACGAATCCCCCCGAGACTTTCAGGGTAGGAGCGGAGCGTAGCGCCCCATTAGTTTTGAAAATTTCGCGAGGATTCGTCGACCGGCGCCAAAGTTATTCCAAATAGAATGTTGTGGATTTCCTATGGAAACAGGGTCCTAACTATAACTACCTACTGGCGACCGCCAGTAGGTAATATATATATATATATATATATATATATATATATATATATATATATATATATATATATATATATATATGTATATATATATATTATCTACTGGCGGTCGCCAGTCGATAGTTATAGTTAGGACCATGTTTCCATAGGAAATCCGCAACATTCTATTTGGAATAACTTTGGGGCCGGTTGACGAATCCTCGCGAAATTTTCAAATTAGGTGGGGCGCTCCGCTCCTCTGCTACCCTAAAAGTCTCGGGGGGATTCATCAAACGGGGGCTGAGAAAAAAGGGGGGTCCCAAAACGCATTTTCCCCATGCAATTTTCCATAGGGACCTTTAGTCCAAGGTACAGCCCGAACGGCTGAACAGAATTACTTGAAATTTGGCAGAGAGGTAGTCCTCAGGTCAGGGATGTGCCTTTTGCAGGTCTGGTGTCAATCTGTTCAGTAGTTCCTGAGAAAATCAAAAGTAAAATCATATATATATGTGGGCGGAGCCTAACCACACATCTCATCCTGAGATCTGATTGGCTGTCAGCACTTCTTCCAAGAAGTGTTGGCAGCCATCTTGGGACCAATATACATGATAGCACCTCATTAAAAAGCATTGCAGTTAATAGAAGGTTTTAAGACTTTAGTTACATTATAAATCATTTGTTGATGGTACCATACTCATTTTAGGAATTGTGGTATGTTCTAAGGTGATTTCACCATGTGAAAAAGCCTTCTGCTGGGATATCATGATTGAGAGAAAAATATTTTCTCATGCTTTTACCACAGAGGTTTGGAAGGTGATCTATAAGCTAAACTGAGAGCTTATTTTCTGTAAATTCACATTATCTTTCTCAGTCATGTGAGAATGAAGTCTGACATGCTCAGTAAAACATGTACATCCAACAAGGGCAGAGACTGTCAATTGATTCCTTTGTGTTCTACTGCAGCTTCCCAGAGTGTTCCAAAGAACAACTAGAGCGCTAACAGTCATACCTATGATAAATGTATGGCACACCTGAAGCCATCTTGCTTGGATTAAAGTGGTAACTCTTAAAACACTTAATTTAAAAAGGAACAAAATGAGGGGGTTCATTTTTCCATAAAAAGTATGATTAGTGCTGTAGAAAGAAAAATTAGGGCACATTTTGAGTGACTTCTCAAATCCTCTTCTATTTCATTAAAAAATTCGGACATGCAGACTGAAACATGCACTTTCAATACCAGCAGCAGTTTTCCCTGGTGAGCAGTAGCTTTACTACAGTGATCTAATGAGCAAAAAGAGTGCTAACATTCTGAATTTATGGCAAATGTGTGACACATCTGAATGCCTTCTTGATGGAATCAAAGTAAAAAACTGAAAGTATTTCCTACTGAGGAGACTGCAGTAAATGAGGAAATTAGGAAACTTCATAACAAATAAGTCTCCCAAGATGGCCACCAGAGACAAAAGAGCCCAAATGTAGCCCAAATATCACCCAGATGTAGCCCAAGTATAGCCCAATGGCAGAATGTCCCAGAGTGTTCTTAAAAACAACTAGAGCGCTTACTGTCTTCATTATGACAAAAGTATGGCACACCTGAAGCCATCTTGATTGGAATAAACTGGTAACACTTAAAACATTTAATTTAAAAAGGAACACAATGAGGGGGTTCATTTTGCCATAGAAATTATGATTAATGCTGAAGAAAGAAAATGAGGGCACATTTTGAGTGACTTCTCTAATCCTCTTCTATTTCATTAAAAAATTTCGACATGCAGACTGAAACATGCACTTTTAATATCAGGAGCAGACTTCCATGGTGAACAGTAGTTTTACTACAGTGATCTAATGAGCAACTAGAGTGCTAACATTCAGAATTTATGGCAAATGTGTGACATATCTGAATACCTTCAAGATGGAATCAAAGTAAAAAACTGAAAGCATTTCCTACTGAGGAGACTGCAGTACATGAGGAAATTAGGAAACTTCATAACATATAAATCTCCCAAGATGGCCACCGGAGACAAAAGAGCCCAAATGTACCCCAAAATCACCCAGATGTAGCCCAAATATAGCCCAATGACAGAAGTGTGCAAAACACTTATTATTTTGTGTTTTTGCAGTGTTATATAGTGCAGACTTGTCAGGTATTGGAGTGCTTTACATGAGCATTGGTTACATCACACAAGAACAAATTCATTTTGGTTGTAGACATGGGGAGACTAAGTGATTTGACCAGAATCACAGAATGTCGAGCTGAAGCAGAAACTCCAACCTGGTTCCCCAGTTGCAAAGTCTGCAGTTCTGGAAGTAACACCACATCCTCTCTCCTAAGTACAACATTTAATCAAGTGGTCAACTGGATTAAAAAACATAAAGGTAACAAATAATTTAAAAGTGCTTTGTCGCTATTTGAAAACTCAGAATATATGTCCTTATTTTAGTCTTTTAGAGCACTAACCATAATTTTGATGCCAATAAGACCCTCTCATATATGTAATTTCTAAAGGAAATGCTCTAGGTATTACAGTTTTGATTACATCAAGATGACGTCAGGCGTTCCACACTTTTGTAATAAATATAGAATGTTAGCAATCTAGTTGTTCATTAGGATACTGTTGAGAGGCAGAGGCCAGGGGCACGGACTCTGAAAATTGAAGGCAGGTAGAAGGGTGCAAAGGCAACATTTTAACCACACTGAGCAGGCAGGAAGGGCCGTGGCAGCACAACAGACTATGGAGGGCAGTGGAAAAGGGGGCAGTGGCAACAAACCAACAATACAGGACTTGCAAGAGAGGCTGTGGCAATGTAATAGACCATTCTGGGCAGAAGAAAGAGGCAATGGTAGTACAACCATACATGCCAATAGACCCGATTCAGCCAGGAAACATCCAATGTTTTTAAGCTCAAATGGGCTTTATTTGATCTGTCTCCTGTCTACAATCTCCTCTTTTTCAATGTAACTCAAAGGGGAAAATCAATACCCCAGTTTTTCTTCAAAATCTCCCTCTTACCAAGTTCAAAATGTTCGCAAGTATGGTACATTGGATCATGGAAGGAAATGGGGTAGGGACATGGACTTGGATAACAGAGGACAGGAGGGACATGGAGAGGTGCACCAAACTGACCCTGCAGGGCAGGCATCAGGGTTTGCAGCAGCACAATACACCACACAGGGCATGCGGGACGGGAGTGCAGCACAACAATCCATAGAAAGCAAGAGGGAGGGGACAGGACCATGCACATGGACAACAGAGAACACAGGGGCAAGAGGCAATGGTAGCTAGCTGACCATAATGGACAGACAGGAGAGAAAGCTGCAGCATAACAGACCATAAAGGGCAGGAGGGACGGATCAGGGGCATTACAATGGAACAGACAAGCCAGGAGGGAGGGAGTAGGGGTCTGCACATGTAAACAGAGGGCTGGGGGAAGGGGGCAGGGCAGGAGCAGCAAGATAGCCATGGAGGTCAGGCAGGATGGGCACTAGAAGCAAGACACACCATGAAGAGCAACAGTGAGACTGTGATGGCATACACACAGACCATGGAGGGAAGGTGGGAGGGGTTCAGGGGCAGCTAACTGACCACACAGGGAAAGTGGGAGGGGCCATGGCAGCACAGAAGACCATGCATGGCAAGTGGGAGGGTTAGTTGCAGCACAATGGCTATGATGGGCAAGCAGGAGGGTGCAGGGGCATGCACAAAGGACGATGGAGGATAGAAGGGAGGGTCAGGACCTGTGCACAGACAAGAAAGTTCAGGGGAAGGGGCCTCACAACAGACCGCACGGGGCAGGCAGGAGGAGCAGTTGCAGCACAACAGACCAGGGAGGGCAGAAGGGTGTGGCAGTACAATGGACCATGTAGGACAGGAGGAAGAGGATAGGGGCATGGCATGTGGACAGGCAGGGTGGAGGTGGCAGGGACAGGTTACAGTCATCTAACAATGCTAGGCAGGTGGGAGGGGAGTGGCAGCTCAACAGAACACTCAGAGTAGATAGGAGTGGCAGGTCCATGGAACATGGTGGGCAAAAAGGATGGAGCAGGGGCATGCACAAAGACATCGGAGGGCAGGGGGAAGGAGAATAGGGGCAGCAAGCTAAGCACAGAGTTTAAGCAGGAGGTCAATTATGGGGCATAGAATTGGGCAATGGAGGGCAGGAGGAGTGGACTGGTACATCATACTAAATTGAGGGCAGTGGCAGCACATCAGACCATGCATGGCAGGAGGGAGGAGGCTAGTCCATGGATTCAACAACAGAGGATAGGGAGGAGGGGGATGGGGCAGCAAGCTAACTGTTCAGAGAAGGCGAGTATTAGGAACTTTATTGTTTTTAAAAAGTGTGTCTGTGCGAACTACTTAAAATATGAACAAGTATGCAGCATAATCTCACTTTTATTCAGGAAGAAGAGGACGTTTGTGACTGTGACTCCGGGCTCACTTGGCAGGAACACCCCCTGACCCTCCACCCCCTATCGCAAAATGTAATGCCCGTGAAAAGGGTAGGTGAACACAGTGTTATATAGAACATAGTCCTGAGAGCACGATTGAAAATGAAAACTAGATATAGTGTATGGTATAAACTATGCACCAAAAAGTGTGATATAAGATGAACCGGACGTGAAATATAATATGCAATACATTGTGCGCAGTGACAGATTCATTGGAGAGCGCGAGATAGCACAGGCACTAGCGCGTGCTATGCGATATGCGCCTTGGAGTGTAATATGCACAGGGCAGTGTTGTGTAACCTAACTAGTCTCTAAAGTTGTAATATAAAATATGTGCTGGGGAGTGTAACTTTGCATATGCACTGTGACAAAGATATGGATCCCAGATTGTAATATGTATGGCATAGCACTGTGCGTTATAACATAGGCATCGAGGAAGGCACGTTAGATGGGGCAATATAACCCGTGCGAAGACAAGTGTGGCATGACATATTCACGGGGTGGTATTACAGTGCACATGGGCTAGAGAGTGTCATAGCATATGCTCTAGCTATTGGAATACAACACAGAGGTGTGTGGCACTCAGCAGGCAATGGTGGGTGTAACACAGCATTGGGCTCTGCCAGGAGCGCGCTGTGACTCTCAAGTGATGTTCGTCCCCTTTCCAGAGAGTAAAATAAAAAGTATTACACATCCGGCAGTGGATGTGTGTTTTATTAACCGTGAGGGGGGTTTCTTGCATAGTTTTGGTCGAATTTTTGTCGAATCCCCTTTGAATGGCTTGGTGTGCATGTGTATTAAATGTGCCCGTCAATAGCTACCCATGTTTGTATAAATAAACGACAAGGGTGTCTACCGGGATTAGGCACGGTAGGGCATCAGACATGTCAGAGCTTCACTAGTGGTGTAAATACATTCCACGTGGATTCATTGTATGCATAGTCGCCTTTTAATGAATATCACGCAAATCGTCATGGTGATAGGTACGTACGGTTTGTCCAGCATGTCCTAGGTGTGTCTATAAATATATATTTTTTAAAAATAATAAAAAACAGTGGCCGGCCCTGGGGATTGGGGTCAAAAAAATATAATTAGGAGACAGGCCCTGGGGGATGGGGTCATCAGGGCCAATAAATTAGAATAAGAAGGGGAACCACACAGCCCCCCTTCTTAAAAAATTAAAATAAATAAAAGACTGGCATCGTGCCGGAGGCCACGCCCCCTCCTTGCAGCACTCTGCAAACGCGCCCCCTGGCGAGTTGTAAGTTGGGGAATTAATTCCTCTTCAATACTGAGGGTCCCTGAGGGCCAACGAGCCCAACAGGCATCTCCAGTATGCGCCAGGGAGCTGCGCTGCAGACAGGTGTTCTGAGGCCAAGCCCCTTTTTACACCTCTCTGCAACGCAGCTCTGTGGCGCTTACTGGAGGTACCTAGTGGTCTAGTTTGACCCTAGGGACCCTTAGGATTCAAGGGGACTTAATCTCTCAACTTAGAACAGCCACAGGGCGCGTTTACACAGTGGTGAAGGGAGGGGACGGGGACTGAGGTGACGTGTGCAAACACGCACTATGGCACGTTTTAAATTGGGGATATAATTTTCCTTCAATACTGAGGGCCCCTGGGGGCTAACTAGCCCACCAAGTGCTTCCAGTAAGCGCCACTGAGCTGCATTGCAGAGAGGTGGTCCAGGCCGTGCCACTTTTTACACCTCTCTGCAACGCAGCTCTGTGGCACTTACTGGAGGTACCTAGTGGGCTAGTTGGACCCTAGGGACCCTCAGGATTCAAATGAACTTAATCTCCCAACTAAAAACGGACACAGGGTGTGTTTACACAGTGGTGAAGGGAGGGGACAGGGCCTGAGTTAACATGTGCAAAAACGCCCTGTGGCCTGTTTTAAGAGGTAGTTTTAATCCCCCTGCCCTATTATATACTTGGGGCTTACAGAGGAGGTCATGCTAATCACAGGGGACCCCAACGCATAATGTTCCCTAGTGTATGTAGGTGTTTTCACTGTATTCTAAGTGTCTTTTAACATAGCACTGGCTCTAGGACTGGTTAGTCAGACTCAGTTACCACCAGTATCCGTCTGAAAAAGTTGAGGATACAGGATGATTTTGCAACAAGGCTTCTTTCTGCTCTTCTTTTTGTTCTTTCTGCACGTTATCCTTCTTCCTGCACTTTTCTTCGTCTTTGAGGACTTCTGTTGCTTCTTTCTGCACTTCTTTTTTTTCTTTCTGTGCATTTTTTCTTCTTTCTTCACATGTCCTATCTCTGTAGGCATAGTTAGAAATTAGCATTTAAAAAACCTTTGAAATTCACAGAAAAAACCATAGGTTTCAGGCACGTTATAGTTAGGATTTAGCATTTAAAAAACCTCAGAAATTCACTGAAAAAACCATAGGTTTCAGGGGTGTTATAGTTAGCTGGACTTTTCACTTGTACAAAACCATTGAAATTCCCCCGTTATAGTTAGTTCAGCTAACTATAACTCGCGCGCCCGCAATGCACTGCTGATGACGTCACATATTACATCACTCATGACATGGTCAGTGACATCACTCATGACATCACTGATGACATCTCAAATGACATCACTGATGACATCACTGATGACATCATCCTTGTGATAGAGTGGCAGACCTCCTCTCACCCTAATATAACCTTTGATACACACATTCAAAAATAGAGACTACACTTTTCAAAACAATGGACATACCAATACCAGTTACAACAACCTCTTCAGTAATTCTAAGATCCACATACACATCCACTCATTCACCAACAGTCCTATACAGTCACTCATACATGTACTCACTCATCATATGTACTCATACACTTATACATCCTGTTACACAATGCCACTCATCCATAGAGTTACTCACACACATAGTCACTCATGCTAATAAAGAATCAAACATACATTTATTTGCATATACAGTTATACACACACCACCACACTTACTTCTACGGAAACTTACACATACTTAGTCTTTTAAACAATCACTTATAGAAACACATACTTATTCATACAGGAACTCTTTCAATCTCTCACTCTCATATATACTCACTTATATACACCAATAGTCACATATACTAGTTTAAAACATATGTAGTTACTCATAAAGACACTATTGAGACAGTCATTCACTCACTAACACACCCATACACACACTCATCCACCCATACAGTCCTGCACACATGCTGTCTTCAACACATACAAAGAGTGAGTCACTCATTCATGTACCTATGCACTACGTAATACCCCCCACCGAACCATGCAGACACTCAGACTGATACTCAAAAAACCAACTAATAACCTATATAGACACCCATGTAGCTACTCACCAACCCATGCAGCCACTTATACACAAAGTGAGAGACTAATACAGATATTTACATATTTAAACATTACTCACTAAGCCATGTATTCACTATGATACACTTAATCAGTCAGTTACACAATCAATTTTTCAAAAACAAATCATCCATTTAGACACTTATATACCCATTTATTCTTCCATCGACCTTGAGATATACATATATAAAACATATTTAGTTTTCAGAAAAACACACATTCACTGGATGATGTAATCAGTGATGTCATTTGAGATGTCATCAGTGATGTCATGAGTGATGTCACTGACCATGTCATGAATGATGTAATATGTGACGTCATCAGCAGTGCATTGCGGGCGCGCGAGTTATAGTTAGCTGAACTAACTATAAAGGGGGAATTTCAATGGTTTTGTACAAGTGAAAAGTCCAGCTAACTATAACACCCCTGAAACCTATGGTTTTTTCAGTGAATTTCTGAGGTTTTTTAAATACTAATTCCTAACTATAACGTGCCTGAAACCTATGTTTTTTCTGTGAATATATATATATATAATATATATATATATATATATATATATATATATATATATATGTATATATTAGATCACAGAAATTCACCGCCGTGGTGCCAACCAATCCCGGGTGCTTGAATCCAGCGGTGGTGAGCTGCGATTTTATGCAAAGAACTGAGACGCGCAAATTCAGCTCCTACGAAGAAAAGCACTCACAAGGTATCCGATGTACAAAGTGCTTTATTCTGCAGACCCCCTCCCCCTGACAGTCACGTTTCGCCTCACGGCTTTGTCAATGTCAGGTTTACTGTGCAACATTTCGACATTTCAAACACTCCTGCATCACGTGACCATAATAAACAACAATGATGGACCAAAGTGTTTCAGAATTATAGCGGCCATCTTTAAACATGTTCATTCAAGTCTAAGTCATTGAAATGTCGAGAAAAATAAAAGTAAAGTGCAAACAAGATAGACCTGTTCAGATATGTCAGGAAACTGAAATTACAAATCTTTATACTCGCATCCTAGAAATGACATTGACATCGGAGGACCAAGTCGTCTATCCTCAGATCATGATGAATTGAGCGGCATTATCTGGAAGCTCTGAGGGCCTTACAGTCTTTAGAATTGTCGCAAGAGACTATTGACACTGATACATGCTTAGAAACAGCAGGACTAATACAACAACGGGGGTACAGCAATTTCAAAGGAAATCAAAAACCATTTCCCATTCTCCCTGTGATGCTGTTGATGTCTTTAATGAAGCTCTTCGTCCTCATGCACTTAAAAAATTTGGCAAAACCATCGAAAAACTATGAGAAAAAAAGTTACAACATCTCAAAAAAAAATGAGAGGCCATCACAACACTTAAAAACGATCCCAGTATAGAAATTAAACCATCAGACAAGGGAGTAAATGTTGTTGTCTTTAATAAAGATCATTATCAGAACGAAGCCATGAGACAACTCATGGACAAGCAATGTTATGAAGTCATTAAGAGGGTGGAATACCTGACCTGTATAACAGAATATCAGGTCCTCCTAGAAGGTTGGAGAGAGGAAGGGATGATAAACCATGAAGAGTTTTTGTTCCTCCACTGTGAAAATCCGGTCCTCCCAACCTTCTACCATCTTCCTAAAATACATCGGGCCCGATTCACAGAACAAACTTAAGACAAAATACTAAACTTAGTACCATTTTGGTATTCACAGAATGCACTTACTACTTCTGGTATTCACAGAATGAACTTACTACTTTTGCGATTCACAGAATAAACTTACTACTTTTGCTATTCACAGAATGGATTTAAGACTACTAACTTTACGTCCGCACTCGGGCCGGAAATTCCGGCCCGGAGGCGGAGCTTCCGGCCCGGAGGCGGGGCTTCCGGCCCGGAGGTGGGGCTTCCGGGCCGGAGGCGGAGCTTCCGGCCCGGAGGTGGGGATTCCGGCCAGTGGCGGATCTCCGCAACTGGCCGGAATCCCCACCTCTGGGCCAGAAGCTCCGCCTCCGGCCCGGAAGCCCCGCCTCCGGGCCGGAAGCTCCGCCTCCGGCCCGGAATTTCCGGCCCGAGTGCGGACGTAAAGTTAGGAGTCGTAAATCCATTCTGTGAATAGCAAAAGTAGTAAGTTTATTCTGTGAATCACAAAAGTAGTAAGTTCATTCTGTGAATACCAGAAGTAGTAAGTGCATTCTGTGAATAACAAAATGGTACTAAGTTTAGGATTTTGTCTTAAGTTTGTTTTGTGAATCGGGCCCAACAGGACTCAACAAATCCTCCCGGGTGACCAATTGTATCTTCTATCAATAGTCTCTTAGAAAATACTACAATCTTT
This sequence comes from Triturus cristatus, assembly GCF_964204655.1. Classification (NCBI taxonomy): domain Eukaryota; kingdom Metazoa; phylum Chordata; class Amphibia; order Caudata; family Salamandridae; genus Triturus; species Triturus cristatus. The sequence continues at coordinate 655,417,975 of NC_140592.1, read as the reverse complement.
ATTGATTCTTTTCTAGCTCCTCTAGTAAAAGACTTGTCATCATACGTAAGAGACACTCGATTTCTTGAGACTGATGGAGAACATAGTCTGGGAAAAAGATATGCTTTTAATAAAATTGGACATTACTAGTTTATATACTTGTATAAATCACCGAGATGGCATATCAGAGGCAAAGTGGTTTCTCAACACAGGACCCTTGAAATTTCACAAGCATAATGAGATGCTTCTGTGTATGATCAAATTTTGTTTGAAAAATAATATATTTCTATTTGCAGGAAAACTGCTCAGACAAACACGCTGGACCGCCATGGGCACGTGCTTCGCCCCCAGTTATGTGAATCTTTTTGTTGGCTGGTGGGAGAAGCATGTGGCCTGGGGGGAACTCCATGATCATTGGATAGATAAGATCATGATGTGGGCTAGATACATAGATGATCTCTTTGTGGTTTGGCATGGTGACTGCACTTCGACTGAGGAGTATCTCGCTGCGCTGAACAACAATGAGTTAAATTTAAGATTTACTAGCCACATAAGTGATACATCAGTGAAATATTTAGACTTAGAAGTCTTTGTTGCCGACAATACGCTGCAGACACGACTCTATAGAAAACCTACAGCGGGAAATGCCGTGTTACACGCTGCTAGCCACCACCCTAAAAGCCTCATATAAAATATTCCCTTTGGAGAACTCCTCCGCCTGAAACGTAATTGCTCGGGAGAGGGAGATTTAACAAAAACAGAAAAAGAGGCAATAGAGAGATTCAAAGAAAGAGGCTATTCGAATACCATCCTAAGAGAAGCAGCAGACAGAGTAGACAAAGTCAATAGGAGACAACTACTGTTAGCCAAGACCAAAGATCTTAATGTAAAAGAAGGACCAGCAAGAATGATCACTAGTTTTAATACTGAATCGGGTTGATTAGTCCACATTTTTAATAAAAATTGGCACATCTTAAAAACTGCTAATATTCTTAAGAACTATCTTCCGGAACGTCCTCCCATTACTTACAAACGATGCCAATCACTAAATGACCATTTAGTGCATAGTCACTTTGATGTCTCACCCAAGCCCTTTAATAAGATGAACATACAAGGCTTTTTTCCATGCCTTCACTGTAAAGCTTGCAAATACAGTAGTAAGAAGACCAATTTCAGAAGGAGACCAGGAGATCCCAGACCCATCAGACAGATAACCAAGTTCCTAAACTGTAATTCTGATTTTACGGTGTAATGCTTGGAATGTCCGTGCTCCAAGCAATACATCGGAAGTACCATTCACCCCACCAAAAAACGTGTTCTCGAACAAATGCACACAATAGCTAACAATGACAAGATGTATCCAGTTGCGCGAAATTTTGAGCAACACCACCAAAGTAATCGGGACCTTTCGAAATTCTATTGCCTAGACCAGGTGGACAGGAAAGAAAGAGGAGGAGATAGAGTAGAACAACTAAGAATACTAGAGTTTAAATACATTATCGACCTCCATACAAAGGCCCCGTTAGGATTGAATAACGATGAAGAACTTTGGGTACATCTGTAGTGGGCTGACGTACAGACATCTGTGATGGGGAACTTAGGTACAACTGGCTCCCTATATAAATGAAATTATGTCATATAGATTTGATGAAACAATTCTCAAAATAACTGACATGTCAGCCCATACAGGGCAAAATAATATCAGTTGGGAGACCACATTGATGCATTTATCAGGTCTAACATTATGAAAATGATTTTGAAATACTGGTTATGATAATGCACATTAAGATGTTTCTTTTTGATTTACTAATAATTGGTAAAAAAAACCACAGTTTTTGTTCTCCCAACAAATTGTTTTTAACTCACAACTGCACTAGCACTTTAGTTTTATTTTCAATGAATTAGACTTGAATGAACATGTTTAAAGATGGCCGCTATAATTCTGAAACTTTTTGGTCCATCATTGTTGTTTATTATGGTCACGTGATGCGGGACTATTTGAAATGTTTAAATGTTGCACAGTAAACCTGACATTGACATAGCCGTGAGGCGAAACGCGTCTGTCAGGGGGAGGGGTCTGCAGAATAAAGCACTTTGTACACCGGATACCTTGTGAGTGCTTTCCTTCGTAGGCGCTGAATTTGCGCGTCTCAGTTCTTTGAATATATATATATATATATATATATATATATATATATATATATATATCGTGCAGTTTTGCCAATATCGACATGGAGAACCAGTGAAATCTGTGGGCAGTTACAATGTATCCTGGGATGAGAAGTCCTTTACTTTTGAGCTATACTTGGATGAAATCTTGCAACGAAAATAACAAGAATTAATACCACTTGGGGGTTAATTGATAACCTGAGATTAAGTATTTGTACTTTTTTCGCTGCTCTTGTGAATAATAGTGACAATGATAAACGAGTACAAATTGGAAAAATAACTGCCCCTTTAAGAACTGGAAAGATCGACTGTTGTCTATTCTCTATGTTTTTTAAGTTACGTTATATTTAAAATCCAACGAACCCGCTGAGGCCATAGCTATTGGCATATGATTAAGAGTGGTGAACTCGAAACGCGTCATGCCTGTTGTTCTTCAAAATAAAAACTTGATCTATCACTGCTGGTGTGGCCCGTGTCACGCTTTTTGCAGAAGCGCGCCTGCTTTGGATATATATATATTTATATATATTTATATATATATTTATATACATATATATATTCACTGAAAAAACCATAGGTTTCAGGGACGTTATAGTTAGCTGGACATTTCACTCGTACAAAACCAGAGAAATTCCACCGTTATAGTTAGTTCAGCTAACTATAGCTCACGCCCCCGCAACGCACTGCTCATGACGTCACATATTACATCATTCATGGCATGGTCAGTGACATCACTGATGACATCATAGATGACATCTCTGCTGTAATATGTGACGTCATGAGCACTGCATTGCTGGGGTGTGAGTTATAGTTAGCTGAACTAACTATAACGGTGGAATTTCTCTGATTTTGTACGAGTGAAATGTCCAGCTAACTATAACGTCCCTCTTTTTTCAGTGAATTTCTAAGGTTTTTAAATGCTAATTTCCTTTTTTTTATTATTTTTTTTATTAATTTTTATAAAGAGTACAATCACAACCACTGTTACAGGGTTAGCCAAGGATGGATAATAGTTGTTTATACATTTGTGTATATCGAGCTAGCTCCAATTGTTAGTCTTTTGTGGAGAGCGTAAAAGATGTAAGAGGCAAAGGACAGAAAAAAAAAGAAATTAGTTGTGAAACAGAAAGGGATAGGACAGGCATGGAGAGAGATAGTCTCTGTACATTACATTGGCATCAGCTATACATACTGCATTACTAATTTCTAACGTCTGTAAAACCTATGTTTTTTCAATGAATTTCAAAGGTTTTTTTAAATATTAAACTACTATTCTGCTATTTGTCATTAGTACTGTTTTTCTAACTTTTCCACTGCATAAAAGAAAATAAACTGTAAATCTGTTGTGTAATGTAATATATTTCACAAATTACAGTGTTACTTATCAAATAATACAACATAATTTAACATTTTGAAAACATATTTTTCTCCCTTTTTCTGCTGTTATCAGATTCTACTTAACTTCACTATTCACAGTGATGTCAGCGTAGTATCATCATAAACAGCTGGAAAAAAAACAATCAACTAGATTGTTTAAAAAACCCAAATGACTAATTCGTGCAAGCACAATGTGGTGGTAACGACCTAGGGACATTGACTGGGGTAGGTTTGGAAATGCTTATGAAGGACACCTTTGGACAATTTATGTTACTTTTGCTTAAAACTGTCTTTGTATATTCCAATAGATGCCAAAGACAGAAGTGGAAATAGCCAAACCAATTTTGTCATAAGATTGAGAAATCTAGGAAGAATGTCAACAAAGCTGTGTCTGCATACCTCAGAGACCATAGAATGGGGTCGATCTACAACAACATCATATGTTTTGATATGGCTCATATCTACAGAAGTGATGGAGTACATTTCACAGATAAGGGAAACCGAGTTTTTCTGAATAGCCTGAAGCTTTGCATTTGCACTTACATGTAGCTCCAAGTAATAAACACAAGGGCACTTTTTAGAGCCACTTTATATTCCCAATATTGGCTTGCAGAGTGACAGCTGCGGTCCGGCTCACAGAAGAAGAGCTGTGGCCCGTGGGCTTGGCTCGCAGAGGGAGAGCTACGGGCCATCGGCTCGCAAAAGCATAGCAGCGTACTGGCTCGCAGAGGGACAGCTGTGGTCTGACTCACAGAGGGAGACCAATGGGCCAACAGGCCTGCTAGCAGAGACACAGCTACGAGCTAACAGGCTGGCTTGCAGAGGTACAGCTGCGGGCCTGAGCTGCGACCAGACGGGCTGACTCACAGAGGGAGAGTAACGGGCCGACGGGCCTGCTACCACAGACAGCTACGAGCTAACGGGGTGGCTTGCAGAGGTAGAGCTGCGGGCCTGATTGCTCGCAGACAAGAGCTGCAAGCTGACGAACTTGCTTCTAAAGGCATAGCCGCAAGCTGGTGATGTGGGGAGAGGGACCGTGAAAGGGGTATCTCGCACAGACAGAACTGCGGTATATTTTCAGCGTTGTCACGCAGAGGTAGAACTATGGACCCGATGCCCTGTAGAGGGAGAGATGCGAGCTGACAGACTGAATCACAAATTGGCTGCCAACACTTCCTAGTTTCAACAGTTCGCAGCCAATGAGCCGCAAGCTTGTACTCGTGCCGCCTCAGCCAATCAGATGTCAGAATTCTCAAATATTGCATATTTCTCAAAAACTACTGGACGGATTTACCCCATTTAAACAAAAGAGTGCTTTCCGGACCAAGACCTTTCTCCCTGCCAAATTTGGTGTAATTCCGTTCAGCAGTTTGACCTGTAGCCTTGTCTAAAGTTTCCTTGGGAAATTGCATGGAGAAAACACATTTTGGACCCTCTTTTTTCTCAGCCCCCCCTTGACCAATCACCCCCAAACTTTCAAGATAGGAGCTGATCTGAAAAGAGAAACTTTTTGGAACATTTCATAAAGGTTTATCAAACGACGCCAAAGTTATAAGCACATCAAAAAATGCTTTTCCTATGGAAACGTGGTCCTAACTATAACTATCTACTAGCGACCGCCACTAGATAATAAATATATATATATGTCAAAAGGTTTCCTGTGTATTCCTTCAATAATTGTCAGGAAAAACAACAAGAGCGGCACAGCAGGAGACTGCACAATAGTTTATTGTCTTTGTGCACAATAAACTATTGTGCAGTCTCCTGGTGTGCCGCTCTTGTTGTATTATTCTGGTAATTATTGAAGGCATACACTAGATACCTTTTGAATTGTGATGACAGCTGTCGCCGTAGCTGGCACCAACACCGTTGGAAGGTGAACTGCGAAGTACAGCAAAATATTTGGACATATATATGTATATATATATATATATATATAAATACAAAAAGACACCTAGTGCCTCGAAGGTAGAAAGGCTACACAATCAATATGTGGGGGATGGACAGGCCTAAGGTGCCCACCATTGACCTACACCATGTCCCAGGCAGCCTCAGGTGTGGCCGCACCCACATGCAGACTCGAAACACATCAATACCACTTGCCACAGTACCGCCATTCAGCTAGTTGCCGCCAGTGGATAGAGAGAGTGACACACTATTTCTGCCCCACTCGAGAAACAGAGATTGCCATCATGCGTTCCATGATGTTGTCTCTGGGAGGGGATGTACGGTGCGATCTATTATAAAATCAACCTGACACGGGGACAGAATACAATTTTGTAGCAGCAATTCTGGCACTTAACAGACACTTTGATCCCCAATTGAATCCCGATTTTGAGAGATTCAAATTAAGACAATCAAACAGAAGGAGAATCTGCTGATGCTTTCTTTGCAAGATGGCGCAGGCTGGTGAGGACCTATGAAGGGATTAACAGACAAGACGTAATCAGGGCACAGCTGATTTAAGGATGCCCGTCGTCCAACCAACGGAACCTAATCCTGTGGCAACCTGGCATCTCGTTGGATGACATCATGGTCTTAGCCAGATCCCACGAGTTGGCCGACAGTAAGGCCAAGGAGATTGCATTTGCTCTCTCCTGTGGTGCGAAGCCCACTGACTCTGTGAGGGGAATAACGGTGAAAGAGTAGCAGGTGGATATGATGCAGTGGCGACGACAAAATCAAAAGGGAACAGCACTGCCAAATCGCCAGAGAAATCATGCGGGAATTGCAGTTTGGCCCGACATCCACCAAGAGGATGCCTAGCCCAGGGAAAAGCGTGCCTGAAGTGCGGGCACCAGAACTATATTGTGAAGGTATGCCACAGTGTCACTATGGCTACCGGTGTATGGGTGAGAGGAAGAAAGACAGCAAACATCCGTCGCCTGTCGCTTGAGGAAAGGGAAGAGCAAAAAGCGCCATCATCAGTATTGGCAGAATATTTTCTCGAGGATGATGAGGATGAAGACAGCTTCATTAAATCATTCGCCGGAAGGGGCAACCAAAAACTGAGACCTCCCCCGATGTGCCAAGTTGAAGTGGATGGGACCACCATCATCACCCTTGTTGACACAGGGGTGTCAAAAAATATCATGGACAATGATCAGATTTCAAAATTGAAACCCCTGTCAGAGATAAGACCTACTGCCACAAGGATTTACACATACGGCAGAACTGACCCCATCCATCTAAGGGGGACCATGAAAGTAGTTGTTACAGCAGGGGACATGAAGACAAGGGCCAAGTTCCATGTCACGAAGAACAACAAAGGGACCCTGCTAGGCTGCCACACAGCAGAAGGCCTGAGGTTAGTGTCTTTTATGAATCAGGGGCACCGGTCCCATGCAGAAGATGTTCTGCAGGAGTTTCCAGAACTCTTTAAGCGGCTCGTTTGCTTGAAATGTGTACAAGTGAGACTCCACATTGACAAATCAGTGCAATCCATAGCCTTATGACACAGAAAGGTCCAGTTTCATCTAAGACCCCTAGTTGCGAAGGAACTGGAACAGCTGGAACAAGATGGGGTCAGTGAAAAGGTGACTGGGCCCATACCATGGGTCTCCCTGCTACTAATCCCTCCGAAACAAAAACGGCCTGAAGTGATCTGATTATGTGTCGACATGACACTGCCCAAGAAGGCCGTTCATCGGGAAAGGCACCTGATGCCAACCATAGATTAAATTGTGGCTGATCTCAACAGAGCATGGTGGTTCTCCAAGCTGGATCTGAACTCTGGCTGTCACCAGCTCACTCTGGAGGAACAAAGTAGATATATCTTGACCATCTCCATCCACGTGGTACTGAGACAGTTCAAAAGACTCAACTTTGAGGTCTCGTTGGCGGTAGAGGTCTTTCAGAAGGTGATAAAGAAGGCACTCTCTGGGCTGATGGTGGTGTTCAATGTTCAACACCCTGGAGGAACATCATGCTAGGCTTCGGGCAACCCTACGCTGACTAGTGGAGTGCGACTTTAGGCTTCACCACTACTCGGACAACATTGAATTCTTCGAGTATAAATTTTCAAAGGATGGTCTGCAAGTTTGACCCCTGAAAGGTGGAAGCCATCAGAACAGCCGCAATCCCCAGAAACCCGGTAAAGATCTGCAGTTTCTTGGGAATGGCCAATTACTGCAGCCAGTTCATTCCAAATCTCGCAACGCTCTCTAAACCACTGAGGTCACTAACAAAAAAAGAGGTCAAGTGGAAGTGGACAAGCCAGACAGCTCAAGCTTTCAAGGACGTAAAGAAAGCCTTTCTACATGATGCCACTATGGCATACTTACATCCGGCATGCCAGACTGAGCTTATTGTGGACGCCAGTCCCATTGAGCTGGGCACTGTGTTGTTACGGAGGCAGAACGGAGACAAGAGGGTGCCCATCGCATATGGAAGGTGATCACTCACATCGGTAGAAACACAAAATGCCCAAATTGAATGGGAGGTGCTTGGAATCCCCTGGGCATGCAAACACTTTAATCTGTATTTGTGTCGTCAGAGCTTCCAAGTAGTAACAGATCACAATCCACTGTTACCGCTGATTGCAAGATCCACCAGAAATGGCTCACCTCAGATAGAGAGTTGGGCTATCCAGGTCCAACAGTAATCCTTCACTTTGATGTACTGGCCCGGGACAATCCGCTTGATGGATTACCTCTCCCAGCATCCCCTGGCAGAAGACCCATACAGTCTGTGGGAAGACGATCCTGGGGCGGAAGCTTTCATAAGACTGGTAGTAGAGACTGGATGCACAAGGGTGTTAACCCTTTTCAGAAATTGTGGAAGCAACTCTGACAGTTCCTTGGCTGGGAAGTGTGACGGAGGCACTGAAAAGACACCACTAGAGGAACTTCATGGACAGAGTGGGTGACCTAACTCCAGAGGAAAACAACACCCGAACCTGGATGTGGAGGTGTTGAGATGAGTTCAGCCAGAGCGAGGAAGGAGTTATCTTTAGGGGTCATCAGGTTGTGATACACCCCAGTTTATGGGATTGCACCGAGGAACTGGCCCATTAAGGACACCATAGATTAGTGAAAATGGAGGACAGGCTGGGGCAGAAGGTGTAGTTCACTGGTATGTATTGGCTGGCAGAAGAGATATTCAAGAACTGCCCATCGTGCATCATCACGGGTGGAGATCCACCCATGGCTCTGAAGCCCCCTGTACCAAACCATGGTCATCCCTGAGAATGGATTTTCAGAGCTTTCTGGACAGTTGGCTGGCCCTTGTTCTGGTGGATGGCCATAACAAATTCCCTATTGTCGAACTGGTGCGCTCCACAGCATTGGAGTGCATCAAACCATTACTGGAAAGAGTGTTTGCATTCCTGGGACTGTCAGACGAAATAAAAACAGATAATGGGTCTCCCTTTCTGGGCCATGAATTTGAGGAGTTCATGTAACACCTCAGTATTCGGCACCATGGGATTACACCTCAGTGGCCTCATGCTAATGGGGAGGTTAAGAGGTTTATGAGAAATCTCAACAAAGCTCTCCAAATTAGTGTTGAGAAAGGAGAAGACACAGAGGGTGGTTGGCATATAATTTTTGAAGGGAAAACAGGACATCTCCTCACAGCAGTACTGGGTGTGCACCAAGGGATCTCTCGATAAAGCGGCCGGCAAGGGACCTGTTGTCCTCTGGTCCAAACTGGCAACCTCCAGTCCTGGATGTCCAGGCAGCCCAGAAGAAAATAGGTAACAATAAAGAACGGGCCATCTGAGTGAGGAGAGCCACCAACCCCACCATACAGGAGGGTGACCAAGTGGTCATCTGGGACAGACATCCCGGTTGGATATTTTGGACTTCTATCTAAAGAGAAACCTGAAGGATAGGGAAAGTTCATGGAACCATGGTGACAGCACGGCACTTAGATACAGAGGTGTCAAGAAATGCGTCTAGGTTTGGGAAGGTTCCCTTGGGGAATAGTAATGAGGACGATGCCCCCTACAAGCCGTATTTCAGCTGAACCTAAGGGGTGTGAAGCGACGAGGGAGTGCACACGCTGGTAGGATAGTGCCCAATGGAAGAGAGCATACCAAACGCAAATGAGTTTGAAAGAGGCTACTGTGCGCCCCCTTGCCTTGAAAGCAGTACCTAGGGACACCCTTATGGGCTAAAGACCAACCTCCAACCCAGTCAGGGGCTACAACACCTTTTGTGCTGAAGCCAGCTAGCTGAACACCTGAGAAGAAGGACACACATATGTTTCCTGAACTTGAAAGACTCAATATTTGTCTTGTTTTGTTTTCTTTTTGTATTTTGTTCAGTTGAAAGGTTGGAACGGATGTGGTGAGCCACCCGGCTCTTGCTCGCAAATTGCATGATGCATGCATGGTAAACAGCCTTTACTTCGCATGCTAAACAACGCATGCCTTAACAACGCAGTCGTAACAACGGCCGCATTGTTATTTCGCATACAGTTACAACGCAAGTCGGAAAAATGACTTGCGTTAGGGGGAAGAAGGTGTTGCATTTAAAATCCAACACCTTCCCTAGTGTCCACACAGACTGGAGTTGAATAGTAAATTTTACTATTCTAACATCCAGCCTCCCCCTAAAAGCAAGTCGTGGTTCTGACTTGCGTTGTAACGGTATGCGAAATAACAACGCGGTCGTTGTAACGACCGTGTTGTTAAGGCATGCGTTGTTATGGCATGCTAAAAAAAAGGCCTATATTCACATGCATATCTACGACAAGGTACAGCTGGAGGTAATAAAAAAAGGTGAGCTAGCCTCTCGTGGTTAGATCCTGCTAGCACGTCACTGAAGTGCCGTATGATATTTGCCTGTCTTCCATGTAGTCTGGGCTTCAAGATTCAACAGAAGCCTCAGGATTGGGTCCAGTAACTGGGATGGTTTAATTTTGTAATAGAGTTTCAACTTCGAGGTATAGTGGTCTTGAAATACCATCCCTCAAGTTATTAGCCAGTGTTGCACAAGAGAGATGGGGCTTCTACCACATTCTGTGCATGTGGGTTGCACTGTACGATAGATTTTGGGTGTGCTTGATGTGAAGGATAATTCTAGGTTTGACGGTTATAGAAACGGTAGCTTATGTGCTAGGAATGAACTTGTTGTCTCTTACCTTGCTCATGTGTCCAGCGCGTCCTTCCTCGCAGGATATTAAGACAGCATTGGGTATGTCCTGGAGGGACTGTCCGAGAGTGGTATCCCATGTGTGGATACTACTGAAAGCCACTCGGAATGTGTCCATAATCCCTGATTTAGAGTTAGGTGGTATCGAAAAGTATGCCAGATTCAGCTCTTCTACCAGAAATTAAATTAATATTTCCACGCAACCAGCGCTTATTTTGAGCCGGAGCTTTCCGGTGCTGAGCACCGGCAGTCAATTGGTTTCCGGTGCTCGGCACCGGCAACTAATTGTCAACACCACACTTAGGGCAGTCTGCCACAGGGTGGCGGTGCTCATGTAATTTAGAGGGGAGTAGTACAAGAGCTGTTTAGGGAAACAAAATACATACAAAAAAATACTAATACCTGCCTCCCCAGACATTCATTTAGCTTTGGGGACCAGGAATAATCTGAACTGTCGCATTTACATGCGAGAGAGATGTTTAGTAGGTGTTTTGGCAGCAATGACAGGGGCGATGGACGGTGCAAGCTGCAGTGGCCTCCTGGTCAGAGCCCTGGCACTTAATATTTCACAAATTAAGCACTGCACACAACCCTAAAGCTGACACATGGAATGCAAAAACTGTGATGTGTAAATGCTGCTGAAAGCAGGATTATCTAGTCTCCCAGCCAGAACAAGCACCCATGTACCACTAACACCTAATACAACAATACAAAGATAAGCAGAAAGATGCACCAAATAAAAACATGTATTGAACTAACAAGAGGGGAAAAATAGCAAAATATGATAAAGATCAAGTCAATCTAACTAACTGGAGAAACAAGCATTAGCAATGCTAACAGGTCTAGTTTATTGCTGAAAGTTTCTCTTCAGTCGCTAATAGTCATTTTTGCACCAATGCATTCATTCACATAACCACTGAATTATTCTGGCTTTCACCACTTATCAATCCACAATAAAAGACAAAAAAGCTCAATTAGCATATCCAATATAAATTAGATTCATGAAATTAGAAAAAAATACACTCCACCACCTAAACAGTAAGCTTGTAAAAAAATTAATTTGAACATAGAAGCAAGCAGCTATCTTATAAGGATATTGTACATAGTGCATTGTTGTTTAACCTTCCAATATGGCACCCATGTTTAAAAGCAATGTGTTCAGCATCTTAGATGATAGGCAGGCGTGCACTATGGACTAAACCATTTCAATATGGCTGCCTGGTTTAGAAGCAGTGGCCATGCAGGATGTGGCACATTGCAGAGGAAATGAGCAGGAAACTAGGGGCCAGTATCACAGACTTGGCAGCTACAGTACGATCTAAAAAAAAAAAAAAGAGGAAAAGCAAAGAAATGAACAGGGACCTATAGTAAGAGAAAAGTGGAAGAATAAAGGACTGGCCCATCAACTGTAGCACTGACGCGCACCCAATTTCGGTAGAGATGCAGTGATTTGTCAAAATGCTGTCACTCAGAGAACAATAGAGCAAATGGCGGAATAGGGCTGACGATCTGCCCCATTCTGTATACTGTCAAGGATCAGAAAAGAGCCTGAAAGACACTCAAACTGACCAGTGGGAGGGATGGAGTGATCCAGTCCTCTTTGCATGTATATCATGTATATCTATCTATTGATAAAAATGTAAGTATTTTCTTTTAATTTGTTTTTTATTGTTAGTGTCTTGCAGACAACAAAAGCCTTCAGGTGCTCCTAACTGGGTCTGACAAAGGTTCTTACAATGCAAATTTGCTTACAGACAGATTTTGTTCAAGGGGATAATCAACAGAAAAAAACTTGTCTAAACTGGTGAGATTCCATACAACAAAGCTTGCCTATTTACTGCCTTTACCAGGGTGTAATAATGGTAATACTGGCTTTAACATAGGCTTTTCATAATAATTAAGTCTTCCCTCCCGTCTTTGTTGAGCCTTTTCATAATATCAGATCTACAGCATTTAATATAACATTTTCCAATGATTCAGATTTATTTCCTTTCACATTGGATTGTTACCATAACCAGCTTCAGCCAGCCATACTGAGCACAAAGTCTCCCATCAGGGGTGCAACACAGGCCCCTGCTGTGATTGGGGGTTGTGAGGAAAGCAAGCCTTCAGAGACCCCTAAACCCAAAGCCAATGAGTATCTGTGAGATATGGGTGACTTTGCAGCCCCTCTTTATATTCTGTAGGCGGGCCACATCATTTTGAGTTCTGCTACGTCTCGCACATGGCAACCATGAGACATATAGCCATAAAATTATAAATATGTATCAAATTACAGTTGGCAAAACAATATACAACCCCTCTTATTAGGGCCTCATATGGATTCTAACAGCACCCCGGGGTTCTTCAAAGAGGGTAACCAACAACAGCCTATTTGACCAGTACAGTGATTTGTGACCTTCAATGTAACAAAATACTTGTCTTCAGTCTTTAACACAGTGTAATACCAATTCATGTTTAAAAACCTCTAGGCTTTGACAAATGCTTCTCACAACAAATAAGCCAGGCCTACTGTCTTTGTCAAAACCTTTAATGATAAATAAAATACCATTCTGTAGCCTTGAACACAGTGTAATAGCAATCTACCCTAAAAGACCTGTTGATTTAAAAAAAGAAACGTTTCACAATGAATAAGCGATGCCTACTGTTTTTTTCATAACGTCTTGTAATGACAGATTATAAGTATGGCACTAGATATACTTCTTTCAGGGAACAAATGAGGCCTAGACTATTTATCACTGGCTTGATATCATAACCAACTCATGTCCACCATGTTAAGCATAATATTTTCCAGAAGGTAACTATCAGACATTCAATCCGCAATTACAAGTATATAACATTACAGCTGACAAAACAAAATACAATCTTTCTTAGGAGGGATTATGAAGGACCATCACAATTCATATTTTATATTCACGGGTTTGTCAGTAAGATCTGGTGACATCAAGACCCATCAACTAGAACTGTAATCCGTGAGATTCCATGCAATAAAAATACCTAAGGGCTTTAACACAGCGTAATAACAATCCACTCATAAAGGACTTTTTTCTTGAATACATACTTTTAACAGTAAATACACCAGGCCTGCTGCCTTTGCCATACATTTTCATATTGAACAGATCAGACCTATGACTTTGGACATAACTTTTCCCAGCGGACCATTGAGGCCTATAATCTTTTCCATAGGTTTGTCACCACAACCAACTCCGGCCTACTGCATAATCTTTCCATAAATGAGAGCCAGCAAAACAAGATTCAAACCTTCCAAGAGGGTGTTATATCAGTCACCCTTGGGGTGGTCTTCCCCAAGCAGTCTCCCTGCTTGCCTCCAATTTTGCTGAATTTATTTGAGTTGGCCTACTGTGAACTTTCCCACTGTTAACCAATGCTAAAGCGTTTGTACTCACTCCCCTAAACATGGTTTATGGACATGATTATTACCTTTGGAATTGTAATGATAAATCCTCCTTATTGGCAAAGTCAGATTTATTGTTACAATTTTGAAAATGGCACTTTTAGAAAGCTGCATTAAGTAATGGGATGCACACCGTCTATTTAGTCCTAAATCCAATGTAATCCAAAAATCCTCAAAGAGTGCGTGCATTACTGGTGTTGTGCCTTGCCCTGGTGGCAGGGGATGTTTTTACAAATTTAGTTTTGTCTATATATATAGTACTATAAATTTAGAGCACAGTAGATTATCGCTGTTTGCAAATATTTTGCTGAACAATTTAAATGTATCATGATATATGTACATGTTTATTATTAAGTCATGAAATATTTCACTTGTAGTTACCCCTGAAGAAGGACTCGTGCAGTCCAAAATGCATTGGGTTTTATTAAAGAACATGCCTGGGAAGAATCATGTGTTGATCGTGTTTTTGATAGAAGTCCGGATGGTCTCATCAGAAATATAGGAAACCTGGAAAATTAGCATGGTTCTTCAAGTATGGATTAAGCGGAGTGAAGTTGGAAGAGAGAAATGAATGATTATTCGGCTAAATTTGGATGAACATTGGAATATTGTGGACTTTGCGTATGAAGCTGTGCGACTGGCTTGGGGCGTAAATGACGCCCCTCTAATTTCACTTTTAGAAAGCTGCCATTTTCCGGCTCTTAGCCCTTTGTGCCTGCAGTCTGTCTCTAACTATGTACACCCCCACCCGTGTATGTACACCCCAGTACGTTCGAGTCGTACCCCCACCCCTGTACGTGTCGTACCACCGTCAATGTACACCCCAGTACGTTCGAGTCATACCCCCACCCCTGTACGTGTCGTCCCACCGTCAATGTACACCCCAGTACGTTCGAGTCGTACCCCCACCCCTGTACGTGTCCTACCCCCCTGAACGGACACCCCAGTACGTTCGAGTTGCACTCCCACCCCTGTACGTGTCGTACCCCCCAGTATGGACACCCCAGGACGTTCGAGTCGTACCCCCACCCCTGTACGTGTCGTCCCACCTTCTATGTACACCCCAGTACGTTCGAGTCGTACCCCCACCCCTGTACGTGTCGTACCACCGTCAATGTACACCCCAGTACGTTCGAGTCGTACCCCCACCCCTGTATGTGTCGTCCCACCGTCAATGTACACCCCAGTACGTTCAAGTCGTACCCCCACCCCTGTACGTGTCGTACCCCCCTGAATGGACACCCCAGTATGTTCGAGTCGAACCCCCACCCCTGTACGTGTCGTACCCCCCAGTATGGACACCCCAGTACGTTCGAGTCGTACCCCCACCCCTGTACGTGTCGTCCCACCTTCTATGTACACTCCAGTACGTTCGAGTCGAACCCCCACCCCTGTACGTGTCGTACCCCCCAGTATGGACACCCCAGTACGTTCGAGTCGTACCCCCACCCCTGTACGTGTCGTCCCACCTTCTATGTACACCCCAGTACGTTTGAGTCGTACCCCCACCCCTGTACGTGTCGTACCCCCTGAATGGACACCCCAGTACGTTCGAGTCGAACCCCCACCCCTGTACGTGTCGTACCCCCCTGAATGGACACCCCAGTACGTTCGAGTCGAACCCCCACCACAACCTCTTAAGTACGGAGCGCACCCCATGCCCCAACATCACGACCGCATGTACGAGTCGTACCAAGCCACACACAAGGACAGCACCGTACAACCAAATGGCCCATGTACACACCGTACACACGCTAAAATCGCACGTACACAACCAGGACAAAACAAAACAACATGGTTTATGGACATATTGAATTTAATTATAAGTCCCTTGTAGAGTGGTATACCATATACCCAGTGCCTGTAAATTAAATCCTTGTATTATCCTGAACGCTTGTTCCTCCCATATGTATATTATTTGCCTTCTTGAATTTATATATTTTTTTTTTCATCTTGTCACTTGAGATCGCCTTCGCAACTTGCTGTTTTACACAGTTTGCACCTCTTTTTCTTACATGTTTCCTTTTTGTACCTCCTGTAAAGTACTCTGATACCCACTAGGGTCATGTTCACACTATATAAAACTTTATATTTAAATAAATTAAATAAACTACTAGTGGGCTTGCACCACTGGCTGTAGCACCACCTAAGTAGCTCTCTAAAACATGCTCCAGGCTTACCATTGCAGCCTGAATACAGTGTTCCACTACCATGTCGACTTGGCCGTTAAAACCCCTTGCCAAGTCTTAAACTCCCCTCTTGTTAAATATGACCCACCCCTAAGGTAGGCCCTAGGTAGCTCGTGGGGCAGGGTGCTGTGTAATTAAAAGGTATGACGTACTTTTAAATTTTACTTGTCCTGGTAGTGAAAAACTTTCAAAGCTGTTTCTTACTACTGTGAGGTCTGCCCCTCTCATAGGATATCATGAGGATTCCTATTACATTTATTAAGCTGTAATTCCTAATTGAGAGGAGGTAGATCTGTCATGATTATTACCTTTGGAATTGTAATGATAAATCCTCTTTATTGGCAAAGTCAGATTTATTGTTACAATTTTGAAAATGGCACTTTTAGAAAGCTGCATTAAGTAATGGGATGCACACCGTCTATTTAGTCCTAAATCCAATGTAATCCAAAAATCCTCAAAGAGTGCGTGCATTACTGGTGTTGTGCCTTGCCCTGGTGGCAGGGGATGTTTTTACAAATTTAGTTTTGTCTATATATATAGTACTATAAATTTAGAGCACAGTAGATTATCGCTGTTTGCAAATATTTTGCTGAACAATTTAAATGTATCATGATATATGTACATGTTTATTATTAAGTCATGAAATATTTCACTTGTAGTTACCCCTGAAGAAGGACTCGTGCAGTCCAAAATGCATTGGGTTTTATTAAAGAACATGCCTGGGAAGAATCATGTGTTGATCGTGTTTTTGATAGAAGTCCGGATGATCTCATCAGAAATATAGGAAACCTGGAAAATTAGCATGGTTCTTCAAGTATGGATTAAGCGGAGTGAAGTTGGAAGAGAGAAATGAATGATTATTCGGCTAAATTTGGATGAACATTGGAATATTGTGGACTTTGCGTATGAAGCTGTGCGACTGGCTTGGGGCGTAAATGACGCCCCTCTAATTTCACTTTTAGAAAGCTGCCATTTTCCGGCTCTTAGCCCTTTGTGCCTGCAGTCTGTCTCTAACTGCATGTATGAATTGGGTGACAGCCTGGCTTTGTGTATTCCCTCTAGACAGCCATACACAATTGGAGCTTAGGTACGGCTTGATGTGTCTTCCAGAGAGGATGAGAGGGAGGAGCAGTGCACAACCTCATGCTTACACCTTATCCTGCCCCCACACAAAGGGCTGCATAACCCCCTGTATTGAGACTGGAGTAAAGGCAGGAAAGGAGTGACCTCTGTGCACTTTAAAGACCTTGGTGCCAATTACGATCCGGTAAAAAAATTCCCCGTGCGACTCGTATCCGGTCTTTTTACCGTACGAATCGTACAAGTGCCGTACGAACTGGCAATCACGATTCGCATGGTAAAAAGACCATACGAACCGCATCGGGAATGAATTCCCACACGTCCTCTGGTCGGAAATTGTGTCCGACACGTCCTCGGACGATGTACCGTACAAATGTGAAAGGTGAAGTCCGACCGAGGAATCACGATCCATCCCGTGCGTCCGATGTCACAACCGTATAGAAAAAACTCCGTCTGCACCGAACTCCCATAGCAACCATGGAGACATGTGCCCGCATACGCGCCCAACACTCCCCCCGCCCCCGTACGTCCGAGACGTACCCCCCGTGTATGTACACCCCCACCCGTGTATGTACACCCCAGTACGTTCGAGTCGTACCCCCACCCCTGTAAGTGTCGTACCACCGTCAATGTACACCCCAGTACGTTCGAGTCATACCCCCACCCCTGTACGTGTCGTCCCACCGTCAATGTACACCCCAGTACGTTCAAGTCGTACCCCCACCCCTGTACGTGTCCTACCCCCCTGAACGGACACCCCAGTACGTTCGAGTTGCACTCCCACCCCTGTACGTGTCGTACCCCCCAGTATGGACACCCCAGGACGTTCGAGTCGTACCCCCACCCCTGTACGTGTCGTCCCACCTTCTATGTACACCCCAGTACGTTCGAGTCGTACCCCCACCCCTGTACGTGTCGTACCACCGTCAATGTACACCCCAGTACGTTCGAGTCGTACCCCCACCCCTGTATGTGTCGTCCCACCGTCAATGTACACCCCAGTACGTTCAAGTCGTACCCCCACCCCTGTACGTGTCGTACCCCCCTGAATGGACACCCCAGTATGTTCGAGTCGAACCCCCACCCCTGTACGTGTCGTACCCCCCAGTATGGACACCCCAGTACGTTCGAGTCGTACCCCCACCCCTGTACGTGTCGTCCCACCTTCTATGTACACTCCAGTACGTTCGAGTCGAACCCCCACCCCTGTACGTGTCGTACCCCCCAGTATGGACACCCCAGTACGTTCGAGTCGTACCCCCACCCCTGTACGTGTCGTCCCACCTTCTATGTACACCCCAGTACGTTCGAGTCGTACCCCCACCCCTGTACGTGTCGTACCCCCCTGAATGGACACCCCAGTACGTTCGAGTCGAACCCCCACCCCTGTACGTGTCGTATCCCCCTGAATGGACACCCCAGTACGTTCGAGTCGAACCCCCACCACAACCTCTTAAGTACGGAGCGCACCCCATGCCCCAACATCACGACCGCATGTACGAGTCGTACCAAGCCACACACAAGGACAGCACCGTACAACCAAATGGCCCATGTACACACCGTACACACGCTAAAAACGCACGTACACAACCAGGACAAAACAAAACAACACAAGAATACACCATTCGAATGGCACAAAGCCACTAAACATGTCCAACAACCACTAAAATAACACATTCACTGACCTGCAACTGCCAAAAACAAACAGAGGCCCAATACACCACCACTCCTTATAACACACCCACCCAAACTTCAAACACAGCCACACCCACCAATGGACCAATAAAAAGGGCCCACACACACAAACCATGAGCCTTTGCAACAGACTCACTGCTGCCAGACACCACAGACCTACAGCACCATACTACAAGCTACACCACACCTTACACTTGCACACCTTCACACAACCACCTTCACAAACACCCCCTCATCACATTCACACACACACACACCTGCACAACCACACCCACACACCCACAACCATCCACACAACCCCCCCATCCACACCCCTCACCATGCCCACTACCAAGAATCCAAAGTTCAGTAACCGAGAGTTGGAGGTTCTAGTCGATGAAATCCTCAGAGTCGAGCCACAGCTCTTTGGAACATTGGTCAGAAACACCAGCATGGCAGCAAAAACAGCCATGTGGCAGACCATCATCGATGCTGTGAATGCTGTTGCGGACACCAGAAGGACCAGGCAGGAATGCCAATCCAGGTGGTACGACCTGCGGAGGAGGGTCCGAGCCAAGATGCTGGAGGAACACAACCAGGCCAACGCCACTGGAGGAGGGCCCTCCCGCAGACCCGTACACTACCAGCCCTGGGAGGAGAGGGTGATGGCCATACAGCCGGTGGAGGCAGTCGAAGGATTAGGAGGACTCCGAGACCCGGGTGAGTACACAAACAACGCACCTCACATGGGGGGCACGTCATCCACAACCAAAATCACTAACAGGCACGCAACCACCCCAACCTATCGCATGACTCAACCACACTCCATGAACACGCACATGCCACTGCCGCCACCATGCCCCATGCACCCAGCTGGACAATGTCAAGTCACAGGCCACAGAAGACACCAACACATGACACGGTAACCCGGATGGCGGGAGGGTGGGCCCCAAAAATCACATAGTGTAACTCAGAAGCAGACAACAATGCCCTCTGCCCATATGGCCTAGGTCACAGCCAGACAAACAGTGTGTACCCACACAGGAAAGACATTCCAGCAAATGGCGGACGCCTTGCATCAACACATGGGGATGAAGGCACTGTTTTGCACATGACAGCAGCTAATGAACAGCCAACATTGTGAAAGAGTGGCAGCACACACCACCACAGCAGCAGCGCACAGACACACACTACACCCAATGGGTGCCTGGAGATCAGAAACAAACGCACATCAACAAGCCAAGGGCCATTCAAAGATCTGCTAACAGTGTGTGGCCAGGAAGCTGGGCTCAGGTGACAGAGGGTGACACACAGAGGGAGGGAGAGGGGGACAGAGAGGGAGGGAGAGGGGGATAGAGAGGGAGGGAGACACAGGGACACGGACAGAGGGAGGAGGCTGACACACGGAGGGAGGGAGAGGGGGACAGAGAGGGAGGGAGAGGGGGACAGAGAGGGAGGTAGACACAGGGAGAGCAAATCAGCCGTGTGGTGTGTGGGAATGTCTGCTCGTCAGCAGGTAGACTGCGTGCATGTAGCCAAGGGTGGCCAGTGCCAGAACCCCCCCTCTTCTCCATGGCAAAACACAGGGCCATGTCACAACCTGTGCACGAGCACAACGACAGCTACCTGCATTATATAAGTGTGTGGATCCACTCCATGTGCACATGTACAGTGCTACACGGAAGGCGCCAATGCATGGCTCGCCACACCTGCCCACTCCACTGCTGACTGCAGTCACACTTGACGCAGCAAGTAAGACTGTGCCACACATAGTTAAAGGGGCCAAAGTGGTGCCCAAGGGACACAACCATGCACAAGTGCACTGTGAGTGGAATGCAAGACAGATCCTAATTCCAAGAGGAAAAGTGCCAACTTTGAAACTGATGAAACATGGATGTTGCATGGTCCAAAATTAACATTGTCTCTCTCACACACGTCAACGTCATGGTTCACCCCCCAACACTGGGGGGGGAAGACTCACAGGACCCGGATCTGTGGGAGCCCGATCCCACCGGCAGCGACGACTCTCACCACTCTGTGGACGACCCCGACCGACCTGGCCCCTCTGGTGTGCAACCACCTGCAGCACCTGCGTCAGGTACAACTGTGCCAACCACCACCCCCACTCCTGCCACATCCCAGGAGACACCCAGGATCCCTGCCCCACCACCACCATGCAGCCAGGCTGGCCAGGAGGGACACGGTGTTCCGGGCACCCAGGAGGAGGCAGGCGACAACGCCAATGCCACCCCTCAGGGGTCCCGGAGACCCGATGTACCCACAAGGGCAGGCCAGGTGCAAGTGGGCAGGGGTGGTGGGAGTGGAGGACGGCGGAGGCGCGAGCCTGACCAGTTGGCTGGGGAACCGGTATTTGCCCATGTCCGTAACATCATGGACACATACCGGCAGGACACCACGGGCATGGCCCAGGTGGTGTCCACCCTCAATGAGATCAAGGGGACCCTCGATGAGATAAAGACCCAGCAGGCCCAGCAACATGCGGAGCAACATGCCTGTCTACTGCAACACCAACGGAGGATGGAGGACAGACAGGCTGAGCAAGTGACGGTGTTCCAGGGGATTCACGATACACTCCGTCGGATGGCCGACAACATGGGCAACCCTCCCTGTGCCAGACGGCGTAGAACATCACCACCCACAGGGAGGGATCAGGAGGAGAAGGAGACATCCGACGGAGCATCCCAAACATCGTCACGGCCTGCTGCTGAGGGTCCCCGCAGGAGGCCGGGTCATCCACGGAAAGGACCGTGAGGGTCGGGGCTACATCACCATCTCCCAGGACACCTGGCCTGGCACCTGGCCCACTGGAGCAACAGCATCACAGCATCAAGAGACATTCTCTGCCACATGGCCCTGCTGGTCACTCTCTGACCAATGTTGCCAAAGACTGTGGCATGGACTATGAGGATTTTCAATGGCAAGGACACCAACTCCCCTACTGAACTTTGGATTCCAAACTCCCGGAAAGCCCCTCACTTTATCCCCCCCCCCCCAAATAAAAAATCACACCATGAAGAGAAGATGCCTGCTGGTTGCATTATTACCTTACATGTGTGTTGTAAAGTCTAAACATGCCTGAGTTCCCTTTTGACTTCGACCATCCACACCCTGGGGTCTGAGTCTGGCACAGGACACACGGGTCACAGTGTATTAGGCAAGACAGACATGGAGCACCATACACACCCGTGATGGGCCCAACCAGCTGAGGGGGTGGCCGCACAACCGTGCTGACAGACACATTGAGTACAGCAACAGTCATGCGCAGAGGTCAGGGATCATGTGGAGTGTCCTGGGGGGCACCCAGGTATGTGTAGACAGGTGGCAGAACCATGTCCTGCAAGCCTGAGTCCGGTGGATGCAGAGAATAGGGGCCTGGCCAACGGTGGATGCATGGGGATGGCACATGTCACAATACCCACACAGTCATGGACATCATGCCCAATACACAGTCTCAGCCCACACACACAGCTTGCATCTTGCTACTCGACACATCGACACATAGCCACTATCCGGGAAAACCATGCCAGACATGCTGGATGCACCGTGGCAACACACCAGCATTAACTGAGAAGAGGCACCTTGGAGGCATAGGGACTCCTTTATTAGTCATGTTTTCGGGATTGCAGAGGCAACTTGAAGTACACATGAACACATCTTGTGGAGGAACATGTGGGTCCAACACTGGCACCCCCCTTCTGCAGCACAAATGCGTGTTAGCCATGGAACTGGCACACAATTGTCGGCTAACAGCTAAACACCCACAGCTGCTCACGGAGAGCCTGCCATACACCATAGATCCGCTGATGTGGAAGTCCCACACCATGTCAAGCCAATGCTAACCGTATGTGTCCGAGGGCAGTGTCACACACATTGATGCCATCATCACAATCCACCATCCCATCACTGATGACTGTCAACCAGTCAGGCCATCTATTCAGGTGTACACAGCTGCATGTCGTGTCCCATGGTGATGCTACATGGCTGCAGAGGAACCAAACATCGACAGGGGCAGTGTGCATACATCATGAACAACTGCCACACCCAATACACCCCTGATGCATCCCTTACCCTATGGAGACTTCCAAACGTGTCCGTGCCTGTAACGCTGAGTCAGCCCACGATGACTTGTCCATGAGGAATAGCAGTGCCACAACAATGCAACCAGCAGACGGCATGCGCAAGTACCTGGGGAAGAGAGACACACAAGAAGTCAGCCACAAAAAGCACAGCTACTTGCATGTGCATTTACTCGACACATGTATGGATGACAACATGCTAGGTCACAATTATGACTGGGGAAATACAACCATCACTGCCACCATCACTCCAGTGACACACCCACACACACCTCTGACTCACGTGCCATACATGCAGGTGGAGACACACATCACAACACATGCCACACGGGGACCATTGCGTGCACACTCAGACACTGGTACTTACCACTAAGCAAAGAAGTCGCGTATGAGCCGAGTCCGGATGTCCTCTTGCGGCTCCACATCCTCCACATCACTAGCCCCATTGCCAAGCCCTTCGTCCTCCACGGGTGGATGGTCCTCGTCATGTTGATCCAGGATGAGTGGCACAGCTCTCTCAACTGCCATGTTGTGCAGCATGCAGCAGACCATGAAGATTTTGCAGACCTTCGCAGGGGCATATGGGAGCGCGCCGCCGGTCTTGTGGAGGCACCGAAATCGGCTCTTCAGCAGGCCAAACGTCCTCTCTATCACTCGCCTTGTCCGGCCATGGGCGGTGTTGTAGCGGAGCTGGGCCGGCGTGATGGGGTTGCGGAGAGGTGTGAGCAGCCAAGGCATGTTGGGATAGCCAGCGTCCCCTACATGGGAAGCACATGGACATGGTTAGTACTGGTGAAGCGGTCGTGCTGGTAGGCTATGCAAAATACAGGACAGACAGACTGTACCCACCAACAACACATGCTCTTTCGTTGCGCAGCTGCATCATCATTTCAGGCATCCTGCTACGCCTCATGATGTAGGCATCGTGGGCTGATCCTGGAAAATGAGCACAGACATGTGAAATCACCATGTTGGACTGACACACCACAAGGGCATTGATGGAGTGGTAGTGCTTCCGATTGCGGTACGCTACCTCCCGTGCGTGTGGTGGTACCAAAGCTACATGTGTCCCATCTATGGACCCAATGACATGGGGCATCCCTCCCAGGGCATAGAATCCACGCTTGACCGCAGTCAACTGTTCAGGGGTTGGGAACTTGATGAAGTCATCCAGGTGAATCAACATGGCCTCTAAGAAATCATGCAGCACACGGCAGAACATGCTCTGGGACATGCCACCAACATGAGCTATGGTATATTGAAAGGTACCCGTGGCAAGAAAATGTAGAGCAGCCATTACCTTCAGCTGGGGTGTCAGTGCCGTAGGATACCTGTGCTGCGGTTGCAGGTGTGGTGCCAGTCTCGCCGTCAACTCCAGAATCAACGGTTGGGTGAAGCGGTAGCAACGGATGCTGTCATTCTCCCGCATGGCAGCCAAGTCCGGAATTGGTCATGCAAGAGGCGGCGCCCTGCAGTAATTAGGAAGTGACAAGGAAGAGTGAGTGCACTACGACAACAATTCATATGTACTGAGCACATGTAAATCTGTCAATACACATATGCCACATAGGGAGTCAGGTATGTGCTACATGCCCAGGACACGTATGGCTGCCAGGTGACACTCCTACCAAGACCCAGCTATACACGGAGAGTGAGAACCGCCCCATGCCATGCCATGGGAATAGCTGTGTCCCAGTGCAAGTGAACAGCCAGACGCAAGACAGGAGTGACATACGCCCACACATCAGCAGAAGTAGGATGCCGATTGCAGAGACTGTTAGCGGGACACTAGAGCCACAGGTCACATGACATTACACTAGGACAGCCCACACACCTTGCCATGAAGGTGCACATGTCATGACTCACCACACATTCATTGTGAGGATGCAGACATGTCCTTGTCACGCTACTCCGTGTCCCATGCATACATGTGCACCTCACATCCGATACCACATGTGGCATGGTGTGCGGAACAGTGTGCAATGTCAATCTACACACAGACACATGTTGGTTGCTGCAACAGCTGCAGCTTTAGAGGGTGCTCCAACATCAACCTGATGGGAAGCCCCCACACATACATGACATTGTCACATTGTGCACCGTGGGTAGTGACAAGGCAGGTGTGGTAACCCCTGTACCGGGCATCAGGGGACACTTCGGTGTGTTGGTGTCCGTGCCATGCCAGTGACGCTCACCCCAAGTGTGCAGTACGACATGCACACATGTCAAAGGAGTCAAGGGCATGCCTGGCACACATTGCACCGTCACACAGTACATCTGTACACATCTCATCATACATCTGGTGCCTTCTCCACTCAGGAGTAATGTTCCACATCACAGCCTGTCACACCTGTGCCCCACACATGTAGTAATGCACAGACGATGCCTTGATGTCCATTCATGGACAAGTATGTCCATCCATGGACAAGTATGTCCATCCATGGACAAGTATGTCCGCCCTCTTCCTACCTGTGTGCCGCCTATCACCACTGTGATGTGTGAAAACCGCCGTACTGCTGCTAAGAGGGCCTGTGTACGTTCCCATATCACTATGGGAGTGCTGCCGTATGTGTACCCATCGTGATGGCGAGCGTACAGGCATTTGTACGGTCCATACCACAACGAGTACGCATACGCGAGGACACCCAGAGTGATAGGGAGCGTACAGGCGTGTGTACGGCCTGTACCACTACGAGTACGCATACGCGAGGACACCCATAGTGGTAGGGCCGTACACACGCCTGTACGCTCCCTATCACTCTGGGTGTCCTCGCGTATGCGTACTCGTAGTGGTACGGGCGGTACACGCGCCTGTACGCTCCCTATCACTCTGGGTGTCCTCGCGTATGCGTACTCGAAGTGATAGTGAGCGTACATGCGTGTGTACGGCCCGTACCACTACGAGTACGCATACGCGAGGACACCCAGAGTGATAGTGAACGTAGGCACGCGTGTACGGGCCGTTGCAATGCATTTGGGGTGCCCTAGGGCCCCGGAACGCACCGTACCTGTGTGTGAAGCTCCAAATTACATAGGGGACACATGAGGGACAAGTATTAAGGCCTACATGCATGCTGGTTGTCATGGAGACCAAGTTCAAATTTCGATTTTGTTCTGGAAGGTGCACAGCAGAAGTCAGTTTGAATTCTTCTACTTTGTTGCAATGTGTTTGTGGGGCTGACATCATGCAGGAGAATGAAACCGATAGAGAACCCACAGACTGCTAGGTTTGAAGGGATTGGAGGAAACATAGGATGCTAATGTGAGTGACCAATCACTCTGTACTCCTGTGCATGAGATGGGCCAGCAAGGCAGATATAAGGCAGCCAGGTCCCATGAGGGAGCACTTGCCTGCACATCTCTGTATTCCACGACCCAGCTGCTGCTACTGATTCCCTGGAACCATGTCAAGGGCTGTGGAGAGGTCACAGCCATTCACCCTTGAGGAGAACATGGCTTTGGTGGATGTGATCCTCCCACGGTACCCCATGCTGTATGGGCGACCAGGTTATCAGGTGAGTGCAGTGTCCACTGCCACAGACTGTGTCCCTTTTTTGTGACTGTGACTCCTGCCATTGTGTCCAGGTGTGACACAAATGCTATGTACTGTAGGGGGGGTCCGAAGGGGGGGAATGCCTGATGTCTCCCAGCAGTGCCCAGAGACAGGAGGGGTGTGTGCAGAGTCCTCCCAGCAGAGCCCTGAGACAGGAGGGGTGTGTGCAGAGTCCTCCCAGCAGTGCCCTGATACAGGAGGGGTGGGGGCCTATCACTCTCAGCAGTGCCCTGAGACAGGAGGGGTGGGTGCAGAGTCCTCCCAGCAGTGCCCTGAGACAGGAGGGGTGGGTGCAGAGTCCTCCCAGCAGAGCCCTGAGACAGGAGGGGTGTGTGCAGAGTCCTCCCAGCAGTGCCCTGAGACAGGAGGGGTGGGGGCCTATCACTCCCAGCAGTGCCCTGAGACAGGAGGGGTGGGTGCAGAGTCCTCCCAGCAGAGCCTTGAGACAGGAGGGGTGTGTGCAGAGTCCTTCCAGCAGTGCCCTGAGATAGGAGGGGTGGGGGCCTATCACTCCCAGCAGTGCCCTGAGACAGGAGGGGTGGGTGCAGAGTCCTCCCAGCAAAGCCCTGAGACAGGAGGGGTGTGTGCAGAGTCCTCCCAGTAGTGCCCTGAGACAGGAGGGGTGGGGGCCTATCACTCCCAGCAGTGCCCTGAGACAGGAGGGGTGTGTGCAGAGTCCTCCCAGAAGAGCCCTGAGACAGGAGGGGTGGGTGCAGAGTACTCCCAGCAGTGCCCAGAGACAGGAGGGGTGGGTGTGATGCACAGTGTGAGCCTGGCTCATTGATTGTGTAGTTGCCCTCATTCCACCTGTGTCCTTTCAATGGCACGTACTGCTTTTGGCCTTCCCCCAGAGGATCATGTCCCTATGACAAAGGTGCAATGCGTTGGATGCATACTATGCCTTGTTGTAAACAGCAAATGTGTTCTGATCTGTGTCCCTGTGACATGTGCCAGGTGTATTGATGTAGTGTCACTTGTCCATCCTCACAGGTAGACGCCTCTGCCAAGGAGAAGATATGGCTGGACGCCGTCAGCGCCGTGAGGAGTGCGGATGGTCGGAAGCGGCGCCTGCCCCAGGTGAGGAAACGCTGGCAGGATATCCGGTGCTGGACGCGGAGGATCGCACGGGTCCTGCTGGGGGACTCACCTGAGAGCCATAAGAACCGCGGGCGCCGCCGTCTCTCCCACATCCAGAAACGTGTGCTGGCGGTGGTCTTTCCTGACTTGGACAGGCGCCTACAGGAGATGCAGCAGCCGGAAGGGGGTAGGTACATGTGTGTGTTTGTTGTGTTTCACCAGCATTTGTAAGTGCACTGTTCCATGGATACACTTCCAGGGTTTATGGTGCTGTGCAGATCCTGTTCCCCACAGTATTGCAGTGCTCTCCTGCCTCCCTTCCCCTCCTTGCAATGTGTTCCCTGGTCTGTGTGTAGTCACTCCATCACAAGGTTATGTAGCCTGACACCTTCTCCAAGTGTACAATGCCTGCAGCATCATGTGTGGGGGTGGTGTGTAACAGGTTTTGTGACCTTGCCTGTGCCCTGTCCAGTTCTGGACTTGTGGGTTCCATGTCAGTTGGCACTAATGCTGAGTCCAGACATGGGAGTTAATCTCTCGAGTGCCAGGCCTTCCAGCAGGCATGTCCCATGTGGTGGCCTGTGACATGATGTGCATGATTGTGTGTTAGGCATAGTGCAGGGATGTTAGCGTGTGTTGCAGTCATTCCCATTCAGGAGCATGGAGTTCTGTGGCCACTACTGTCCCCAGGGGCATATTTTCCTAGGTATCATGTGTGTAATCCGAGAATGTCGACAATCTCTGTGTCTACAGCATAGGTTGTGCTCTGTGCCATTGTCCCCTGGCAACATGTATATTGACGTGAGATGTATTACAAGTGTCCACTGTACAGCCTGACCTGATTTTCCTATTACATACTCACGGTGGCCATTGCCTTTGTGTCTTGTTGCAATCATCTGATGCTGCCCATTTGTACATGATAATTTGCACAGCCGCACCTTGGGTAGTTTGTGTGCAATATAGAAGTTTTGCATCCCATGTGTATTTCACCCTGACTAAGAGATGTACGTGCTTCCTGTGTCTCCATTCATTTGTCTCATGTAGGGGGTGGGTGGTGCGGGCATGTCCGACATGTCAAGACCTGATATCTCCTTGCTAGGACTGGCCAGTGTGTGATGTTTGCCTGGACATACACTCAAGGTGCAGTGTGCCAGTCAGGGTGGGCATGTTATCAGTATTACCTATGCTGCATGTGTCTCTAGTTCCTGGATTTGGTCCCTGCTCATCCCAATTTCCTGCCACGCTGTGTGGTGCAGATGCAGTGCTGGATTGTCCCCAGGGCCTTGCTCCTCAGTCAAAATTCCATATCATCTCATTTGCTATTGTGTCATGCTCTCCATGGATTTTCAATGGCATGGTGGGTCTTGCATGCCCTACATATGTACCTTGTTATGTAGATGTAACTCTTCCTTTGTTTCAGGCTATGCACTGTAACCTACGTAGATTTGACTCATGTGACATATGTATACAGGTGTATGATAACTTTCTGTCTCTTCACCCTGCCCACAGCATCGTCGGGGGACACGGAGGGAGACATGGACACAGACGGCGCGGAGGGACCGAGCACCAGTGCCAGCGGTGACATCGGGGCTGGCACTTCGAGTGGGACAGAGGCGGCGGAGAGTGAACCCGGGGACCTGTCGACTGGCACAACAGACTATGAAGCTGACGGGTCCGAGGATGATCACTCCGAGTGGGCGGTGGCTGCACCACCATCTGACAGCAGCCCTACATCTGGCACCGCCCCCTCCATTGGCATCAGCCGCCTCCCACGTGCTCGTGTCCCTTCCCAACGAGCCCGGTCACCACATGTCTCCTTCCTGGCAGGCACCGCACCCCCTGCCCCTGTCTCCACTGCTGCCGCCAATGCTGAGTCTGTGGACATCCAGCGGCAGTTGCAGATTGGTCAGACTGCGATCCTTAATGTCCTCCATGGCCACAGCCAGGTCCTCAACAACATGGAGGCATACTTGGAGGGCATTCATTCATCGCAGGCTGACCAATGCAACTTGCTGAGGTCCATAGACTCCACACTGACTGCAGCAGTGGGTCTCCTGCAGCACTACGTCCCACCCCCTACCCCTGCTCCTTCCACAATTCCCACTCCCATGCCTGTCCCACATACACCCAGACGTCAGCATGCACCCACCACAACAGACACAGGCACCACACCAGCAGGGAAGGTCCGCCGCACACCTCCTGACACGCACACACAGGGTGCAGTAGGCACACCCACTGGGTCGGGGGGCAAACGTGTGACACGCAGCTAGAGTGGGAGTCCGCATTCCACCCAATCCACTCCCTCCAAATCCCCTCCCCTCAGCTCTCCTGGCCACATCTCCCCCAAAAACTCCGTCATGGCCGCTCTGTCCCTGAGCCCCACAGTGACGCCACCACGCAAGCGGTCAAGGAAGTCCTCGGTCAGGGTGGTTGAGTCCCCCCCCTGTCCACACCCTCCCCCAGTGGCGCTGCGACCCATCCCTCTGACCCCCCCCCTCCTTGGGGCCTGTGGTTCCTTCGGGTGCAGGGGAGTCCCTGGAGGACCTTGCTAAGGTGTGCAGCGAGATCCTGGCCTCCGCCTTTGGCCCTGCCCCACCCCCTGTGGTGGAGTCCTCCATCCCTGCACCCACGACGCCTACCCTTCACCCTCCTGTCCCTGCGGTGCCTGTTTCTTCCCCCCCACATGATGCCCTCACCCCTGTGGAAGACGATGGATTGTAACTGTGCAGGCAAGCTAGGGGACACGCATCCCACTGTGTCCCCCATCCAGCTGGGACTCCTGGACTGCCCTATGGCCTTTGTTAATATTGGACTTACGTCATTCTAGTTTTTTGCTCATGCTGATTAAAGCTATTTATTTTTTACCCTTGGAACATTCCTGCATTGCTGGCATTGCTGTTGGTGGGGCTGCTACATGGTTGTGGGTGTTGGTCATGTGTTGGGTGTGTGGGAAATGTAGTAGTGTGCTGCTCATAGGGGGGACCCTGGGATCTGTGTGCCTCACACGGTGTTAGCTACCTTTCTCCATTCATGTAAGCAGTTGCTGCATGTTGCAATTGTCCCAAGGTGTATTCCTTCCTCTGTGTACCCTGACTTCTTCCCTGCAGGGTGTCCCCTGACTTTAGCACAGAGCTGTGTGTCCATTAGCTGGGTGTGTGACCTAGTCCTTCACCTTTGCACATGCATGCTGAGCGATGTCTCCACCTGCATCATTCGTGGCATCCATGGTAGTCATTGGACTTGTGTATGTGGCCTATTGACATGACTTCATGTGGACATGTTTTCTTTTCTGCGCGATGCATGCGTATACTCACAGCCTCGCACACATGTGGTACATGTACTGCAGGGTCTTTGTGCACCTGACTGACATTTGTGGGCATGGTATCTGTGACTACTCCACCCTTTGCGTTCCATGGGCACTGCTGGGAGTGATGGGCACCCACCCCTCCTGTGTCTGGGCACTGCTGGGAGGTCTCTGCACACACCCCTCCTGTCTCAGGGCACTGCTGGGAGGACTCTGCACCCACCCCTCCTGTCTCTGGGCACTGCTGGGAGGACTCTGCACACACCCCTCCTGTCTCAGGGCACTGCTGGGAGGACTCTGCACCCACCCCTCCTGTCTCTGGGCACTGCTGGGAGGACTCTGCATACACCCCTCCTGTCTCAGGGCACTGCTGGGAGGACTCTGCACCCACCCCTCCTGTCTCAGGGCACTGCTGGGAGGACTCTGCACCCACCCCTCCTCTCTCAGGGCACTGCTCGGAGGACTCTGCACCCACCCCTCCTGTCTCTGGGCCCTGCTGGGAGGACTCTGCACACACCCCTCCTGTCTCAGGGCACTGCTGGGAGGACTCTGCACCCACCCCTCCTGTCTCTGGGCACTGCTGGGAGGACTCTGCACACACCCCTCCTGTCTCAGGGCACTGCTGGGAGGACTCTGCACCCACCCCTCCTGTCTCTGGGCACTGCTGGGAGGACTCTGCACCCACCCCTCCTGTCTCTGGGCACTGCTAGGAGGACTCTGCACACACCCCTCCTGTCTCTGGGCACTGCTGGGAGGACTCTGCACCCACCCCTCCTGTCTCTGGGCACTGCTGGGAGGACTCTGCACACACCCCTCCTGTCTCAGGGCACTGCTGGGAGGACTCTGCACACACCCCTCCTGTGTCTGGGCACTGCTGGGAGGACTCTGCACCCACCCCTCCTGTCTCAGGGCACTGCTGGGAGGACTCTGCACCCACCCCTCCTGTCTCTGGGCACTGCTGGGAGGACTCTGCACCCACCCCTCCTGTCTCTGGGCACTGCTGGGAGGACTCTGCACACTCCCCTCCTGTCTCAGGGCACGGCTGGGAGGACTCTGCACACACCCCTCCTGTGTCTGGGCACTACTGGGAGGTCTCTGGACACACCCCTCCTGTCTCAGGGCACTGCTGGGAGGACTCTGCACCCACCTCTCCAATTTCACAGTATGTACGCTCATGACATGCACGGATGTGGGTACGCTCCATGCATTCGAGGTGGGGGTACGTGTCGTACTTACACTGTTGGGGTGGGGGTACGCTCCATACGTACGTGGGTGGGGGTAGGGGTCGTACTTACACTGTTGGGGTGGGGGTACGCTCCATACGTACGCGGGTGGGGGTATGGGTCGTACTTACACTGTTGGGGTGGGGATACGCTCCATGCGTACGCGGGTGGGGGTAGGGGTCGTACTTACACTGTTGGGGTGGGGGTACGCTCCATACGTACGTGGGTGGGGGTAGGGGTCGTACTTACACTGTTGGGGTGGGGGTACGCTCCATGCGTACGCGGGTGGGGGTAGGGGTCGTACTTACACTGTTGGGGTGGGGGTACGCTCCATACGTACGCGGGTGGGGGTAGGGGTCGTACTTACACTGTTGGGGTGGGGGTACGCTCCATACGTACATGGGTGGGGGTAGGGGTCGTACTTACACTGTTGGGGTGGGGGTACGCTCCATACGTACGCGGGTGGGGGTAGGGGTCGTACTTACACTGTTGGGGTGGGGGTACGCTCCATACGTACGTGGGTGGGGGTAGGGGTCGTACTTACACTGTTGGGGTGGGGGTACGCTCCATGCGTACGCGGGTGGGGGTAGGAGTCGTACTTACACTGTTGGGGTGGAGGTACGCTCCATACGTACGCGGGTGGGGGTAGGGGTCGTACTTACACTGTTGGGGTGGGGGTACGCTCCATACGTACGCGGGTGGGGGTACGGGTCGTACTTACACTGTTGGGGTGGGGGTACGCTCCATACGTACGCGGGTGAGGGTACGGGTCGTACGTACACTGTTGGGGTGGGGGGTACGCTCCATGCATACGGGGGTGGGGGTACGGTCCGTACATATCCGTACCCATGCTATGGAATGCTTGTGCGGGCCATACCCAGGCCTTTGCCACGTGGGTACGAGCCGTCCCGCCATTGTTGGGGTGACGTGGGTGTGGGCGTGGTACGACTCGTACCCACGCTCTTCAGGCGTGGGTACGGGACGTACCTGTCTGTTGTGTTGCCGGTTCGCGTCGTGACAGACTTCCGTTGTGGCGGTCGCTGGCTTAGCTGGACACGCCCCCACCCCCTCGTAGTGACCAGGGCATGGGAGTCAGGTATGTCCAGGGCATGTGTGCTGTGTGACTTTGGTGGGGGGTTTGTGGCCTGCCCTGGTCCTGCCACCCCCACCCCACCCCACTTTCCCCCCTCCCTTAGTTGTTCTGACCTTCTGCGGCGTCTGCGTCGGAACCTGTACAGGAGGTCGACTGCTATGAGGGCCGGGATGACACGTAGGTTCGGGTCCATGTCTGTCCGTCGCGTACTGGTCCTCCTTGTTCGCGTCGTCCTGTCTGTCCGTCGCGTACTGGTCCTCCTTGTTCGCGTCGTCCTGTGTGGCCGTCGCGTACTGGTACTCCTTGTTCGCGTCGTCCTGTGTGTCCGTCGCGTACTGGTCCTCCTTGTTTGCGTCGTCCTGTCTGTCCGTCGCGTACTGGTAGTCCTTGTTCGCGTCGTCCTGATTTCCCGGCAGTTTTTAGCAGCCGGAAAATAATCACCGTGCGGGATGACGTCGGTGCGAATCGTAATTCCTGGTTCGTGAATGGCAGGCTGCGAGCGTCCCGACGTCAGGTCGGCGCTTTCCCGGATCGCATTTGTAGGTTTATTTTGTTCGGTCGGGGTTTTTTACGATTCGTACGGAAATGGTGTTCCCGTGCGAATCGTAATTCCATGTTTGTATATTTTTACGACCGGGTACGCGTCGGACGGAGAATATGCTCCGTCCGACGGTTCGTACCCGGGTTTTACCGGATCGTAATTGGCACCCTTTTCTTTAAAGTCTCCTCCACTGCAAAGGCACCACTGTGTATATGAATTAGACCTCAGACCCATTCACTTCAGTACACTCTAGGACCTGTGGAACACTCAGCCAAGAAAACGCTGACCTGTTTACAAAGCCTATATGCCCACTTTTTACATTTAGGTGTTCTAACCCTTTGACAAAGCCAGTAGGCCTGCTTTGCTTAAAATGACACTATTTAGATTATTACATGGTCTAGGCAACCAATCAGGACAGCAAGAGATTGGGAGCAGGTCCAGGCCCTGTGCCCAAACCCCCACCATGCACAGTGGGGGGTTGGGCACCCACAAAGTGTTTTTATTGCAGTGCCAGTCCACAGGTCAGGTCTTGTGCTCAACTCCACACTGTGCACCAACCCCACGCACAGCAGTGGGTATCTTGCTTTATGTTAACAAAATAAAGTTCACTGAAAAAAAACAAAGTTTAAAGTGACTTTATAGTCAGGACTTGTAATGATATATCTTACTTTACTTTTAAAAATAAACCATAGAAATTGCCAGAAAAAAACAAAGATTAAAGGGACATTATAGTGAGAAGAAAATGTCAGTTAAAACATACAGTTTTAAACAAACAAAACCACTGAAATTCACCAGTGATAATCATCTCATGTAACCATAATTTGGGGCCAAAAGTAACTTTAACTCTAGACCTCGCCATGCACTGCTAATTACCTTACATGTGACATCACTCTTGACATGTTCTATGACATTACTGATAACATCACTGCAACATCTAAAATGACATCAGTGATGACAGCACTATTCATAACGGGGGAATGAGTTATATTTAGTTTAGGGCAGTGGTTCCGAACTGTGCACCATGGCTCCCTGGGGAGCCGTCAAACCTAGCCAGGGGAGCCACGCCCCAAGCACATTAATGCATTTAATGTTGAAGTATCTGTTGGCTTCAATTAAACTAATTAAACTTAAATGCATGACGTCGATGATTTGTAAGTGACATTCCTAAAGTTGTAAATATAGTGTTTAATTGATGGCATGTCGAGGGAGATTACCTCCATATTTCATTGGATCCCCATGTTCCAACATTCCAAAAGTAAGCGGAAGAGGTTTGATTAATTTTGTTAGACTCGTTAATAGTTTGCATTTGAATCCAATGCAAGTTGTTAGGAAAGTACAGTTGTCCTGTCTATTAAACACACTAAGGGGCTGATTATGATGTTGGTCGGTAACTCTTCCGACCAAATCGTTTCTGGAATTATTTCCAACCGAATCGGGTTCTGTGAGTCCGACCGATTACAATGCTTCTGAACATATTTTGATCGGACTCGCATTGACTTCAATGGGAGCCTGTCTTCCGAACGAGAACACAGGCTCCCATTGAAAAAAGGGGTGGTTGGGGAAAACCTTGCACCCTTTGGTGGGCACCTCATGGTGTCTACCACACTGTGCATGGTTGGAAAGAGGGGCCCTTTGGGTCCCCCCTTGGGTCCCAACCAGGGGTCTATGGGTGAAGGAGGGCCTGCTACGGGCCCCCAAAGTCAGTTTCTGATAGCCGTTTTGTGTCAGGTACACTGATACGGAACAACTGTCAGAATCGGACATCGCAATCGCTCGGTTGAAAACCGTATCCATAGAGCTGTAAAATTCGGCTCCTAACGACGTGCTGTCCAAATGCCGACCGGAACCAAATCGGACAGCTCAAACGGTTTCCTTGCATCGTAATCACTCGGAATGTATCCAATTCAGTCCGAAACATAGGTTCCAAATCGGATTCAGAGAATCCGAATCCCGTTCCGAGTCTTTCCGACCAACATCGTAATCAGCCCCTACGTATTATCAAGTATTGACAGTTGTACTTGAATCATAGGTACTTCCAGTACAGATTTCTTTCAGTACACACACATTTCCAGACAGGTCTGCTCTCTCCTTGAGCACAGGGAATTAAAACACCATATACAGCTTAATACCAACATTTGGAAGCAAGAAAGAGGGACGTTAAAATCAAAAAAATCTGAGGAATTTATTTTACTTGCATTGATTTGGAGGCAATTTTAGGGAGGAGACAGCAAAAAAAAGCTGTACGTGTTTTAAAAAATCGTGAGTCACCCTGCTGAGACAGCTGTGTAGGCCCATATGACATTGGTAGAAATGGAAGTGCATGCAAATATTTTTCAAGTGCAGAAACACTTTGGCAATGGGGCCTACATGTATAGGGGTGCTATGTAGCACTCTAAGTGGGATAAAAAAGTTTGAGTGGGTACTCTAAAAAATGCATGGGCAAAGAAGTGTTAACTAGGAATATTTTATTAGAGGTGCCGCCTTAGTCATACCAAACACCCTGCGTATAAGATTATAATACCTTCTAGAGCTTCATCTCAATTATTTTCAGGGAGAAAAATGCAAGTACTTCAGGGGCCGGGTTTACACCCCCTCACCCTCCAAAAATAGTAACAGTGGGGAGCCACGGGCAATGGCCAATGGGTCAAGGGAGAGCCGCGGGTCAAAAAAGTTTGATAATAGCTGGGGGTCTAATCAGTGGCATTTTATTTGAAGTCTACCTCTGCTCTTTGTAAATGTTTGTTATGTATGATGTCGGAGTTCCCAGATTCTAATCTTCTTCTCTGTTCAGAGATGGCTTCTAAATAGTGGTGTCCTTGTTTTTTCTGGGCAAGATCTTGTTTTTTTAAAGTGTGGCTTGTGGTATACCAATCAGACCTCTCATTTTTTTTTTTCTATTTTAGGATTCTTAAAGGATTATTGATTCTAATCAATTTCAGATTGCAAGCCTGTTATTCTGAGTACTATGATAATAAAAATGAGCTCCCTAGCCACATACATTTTTACAAAGTTGTGTTTGATAGACAATGTTATTGTTCTAAGTAGTTTGAAAGTAGGCAGGATTAGACATACATTAGAAAGCCATAACTGTATGATTCCGCAACACAAACAAAAAGTTGTGATGGATTCACCCTTGCCTATTCCCTAGGATTTGTGGAGAATTTGTAATCCTTATAGACCATTACATAGGTTTAGCCATTTCCTGACTAGGTACGCATCCCCATTCAAATAGTTCTTTGCTTTCTAACACACCTTATTGGCCTCATTGCCACTGCCATTTGCCTGCAGCAAAGTAGAAAGTAGATTTTTTGCTATAGTTTTTTTTTAAAACCAAGATTTATTTGCATTTTTAAGTTGTTTTGGGACAGGAGGAAAAAGAAAGGAGAAACTCAGAGTAAGATGAATGAGATGAAGAAGAACTTGATTTTGTGGATACTGAAGTTCCCAATTCTCCCTGGGAATCCATATTTCAGATTTTTTTCACTATTACATTAGGTGAAAAGTAACTTACATCTAAGCGTGTTACCTGCAGTTTGTATGACAAGAAAATCATATAAGAAATGTAGGTAGGTAACACTTTTGAACGTCCTCTATGCATAAGCAAATTAATGCTTGGCATTGGAAACAGCTCAACAATCAGAAAATGAAGAGGAAGACAGATCTTGAAGAGGCAAGTACATCTTCTTTCACATCCCAGTACCCCATCCTTGCTGGGGAGATGTTTTTCGATGATATTTTGCAGGGCCACCAGAAAGCCAATGAGGCCTGCTTCCAAATAATTAGCCATTTTGATATGATTTGCAGGTTAGTGATAAATTGTGGAGAACAGAGCTCAGTCAAGTTTGGAAGAAGTAATTTTGTTTAGTTTTCCTAGTTTTTTCACACTCCTTTTTCTAAAGCACGAATGTTACTAGATTAGTATTTTTTGGTATTCTTTTCCACTATACTGGCTTAAAAAAGACAAAGTCGTGTTTTAGTTTTGTGTGTAACTGTTTATTTCTATGTATGAATTGTCTTTCTATGTGAACATTTTTATATGCCAGGCTCTTAGCTAAGAGTGGGTGTAATTGGCAGAGTACAACTACACACCGCGAAGTTGAACAAAAACTCAGTGAATTTCGCAACTTCGCTCCGTTCCATCGGACTCCAAATTGAGAAAACAGAAACCTCATATACATTTGGTAAAATAACAAGTATCTCTGTTTTTACATGCTTAAATACATATAGTCATTTCACAAAAGTGAAAATGAAAATTTGGCAGCAGTGAGAGAGGTGATGATTTTGGGATCCTCCCTAACCTAGGGAGAGAACCAAGCAGATGCCTTGAAAACAAAGAGCTCATCTTGCTGAACTATTCGGTGGTGGTCCCATCCTCTTAGGACCACCCCAAGCACAGTTATGGGCAAAAATACAATCCCAACCAAAGGCCCTGCAAAGCATTATGGGACGAGATTAGCAGTGGGCAGTGAATATTATAGTATCCAATATCAAAATAATTCTACAAAAAGCTGCATTTCAACTAGACTTTATACCTCAGCGCTAACGCGTAGTCTGATGCTGTTGCTTGTGTTTTATGCTTTTTTAATATTGTAATTCGCGCTGCTATCTCTGGCGCTTTGTGCTTTCTGTGCTTTTTGGTGGCCTATTATTGGAGGGGATAGCCAGGTCATACCTGCACTTTAAAAGTTGACAACTCACCTGCACTTTGCGGGATTTAGGTAGACTCTGGGGGACTGCTTAGGACGCGATCGCGACGTTCCGGCCGCCATCTTAGGTGAGGCTAATTGGATCAGGCTGCCTCCGGGTGCCATCTTTGGTGGGTCTAGAGGTGTGTCCTCGCAGGACTCCCGCGCACTGGCAGTGTATTTAAGGCACCTTCTTGTGCCTATAGGTAGACTTTATACCTCAGCGCTAACGCGTAGTCTGATGCTGTTGCTTGTGTTTTATGCTTTTTTAATATTGTAATTCGCGCTGCTATCTCTGGCGCTTTGTGCTTTCTGTGCTTTTTGGTGGCCTATTATTGGAGGGGATAGCCAGGTCATACCTGCACTTTAAAAGTTGACAACTCACCTGCACTTTGCGGGATTTAGGTAGACTCTGGGGGACTGCTTAGGACGTGATCGCGGCGTTCCGGCCGCCATCTTAAGTGAGGCTAATTGGATCAGGTTGCCTCCGGGTGCCATCTTTGGTGGGTCTAGAGGTGTGTCCTCGCAGGACCCCCGCGCGGATTACCGCCACAGCATATAAGGGATGTGTGTACCAGCGCGCAGCGTTGGCGCGCAGCGAGCGCGACGGCGGCGCGCCGGAGGAGCGCCAGAGGTAAGCCCGTTTGCGCCTGTTCGCGCACAGGTCGTGCAGGGAGCCGGGGACCCTGTTTCATTGCCCGGTGCTCGGTTAACATATACTAGGGATATGCTGTTACAACTCAATCCAGGTACGGGTATGCACCAGCAGCCTCATGCCATTGAGTGGGGTGCGCAGCCCTTGATGTGCGGTCTGTTGAACGTGAGATCACTGAGTAAACACCATATGGAAATCGCATTACTCATAGAGTCTGGTAAGTTAGACGTTCTGTTTATGACAGAAACGTGGACCAGAGCGGACTGTATGGTGGAGCTAGGGTTAGCCTGTCCTCCTGGCTATAAGATCAGATACAGGAGGGAGCTAGAGGAGGTGGTGTGGGCCTTATATATAGGGAATCGCTCGACGTCTCAATGCTTGACACTAAGAGTATTTTGGGCGTTGAGACTTTGAGACTTTTCTATGAAAGGGCACGGAGGTACTCTTTATTCTGGACTGCTATGTTATCGGCCCCCTGCCAGTACTTTGTCAGCAGTATCCGAGCTAATTGATACTATCTTCGAGCTTTCTAACACCCATGCTAGGACTCTGATTTTGGGAGACTTTAATCTTTGTTCTGATGGCCCTACAAGGTCTGCCCTCTCGGATCTGGTTCAGGCTTGTAGTGATATTCATCTGCAGCAGCTGGTACACTCACAGACCCATACTAAGGGCCATACTCTCGACTTGATCTTTGCTGACACCAGACAGGTGGTAGTTCGAGATATCCTCCCTCAGTGTTGGACGGACCATGCCGTTTTTTCCGTTGCACTCCCTTTGGTAACAATCGGGAGCAGAAGTATCGGCACTAGGACTAAGGTAGGCAGTGGTCAAGGCTGCTCAAACAACCTTGCCTGCCATCCTTGTTGGGTGGTGAAATCCCTCTAGGAGATAGTGTGGATGCAAGCTATGAGTGCCTCAGCCGGAAAATCGTTAAATCCATTGAGATGATGGCCCCTCTGCGCAAAATCAGGGATAGATCTAAGACCGCTATGCCTTGGTTTACCGCTGAGCTACTACAACTGAAGCTTTGCTGTAGACGTGCGGAGCGGGCCTGGAGAAAACACTATCTAGACTCTGAGAAAGCCCTCTTTAAACAGGCCTTATTGATTTATAAAACACAGATTAAAGGTGCTAAAGCACGATTCCTAGAGGAGTCGCTCTTAAATGCATCGAATAAAACGCAGGCCTTGTTTAAGATTGTTGGGGATCTCTCTCGACCTGCTTCTGCTGCTAATGATATCCCTCCCTCCCAAGCTCTGTGTACCTCTCTGGCGCAGGCCTTTGAAGATAAGATTGCTTTGATTCTAAGCAAGCTCGCTTCAACGACTACATCTGTTATTCAGCCTGCACAGGGTCCTGCATTAGTGGGTGCCAAGGAGAGAAAAAGGGTAGTTGGTAGACGGGCACAGTTGGATAGTTTTCCCCTTCCATCCCTTGAGGAGTTTTGCCTGTTGGCTAATAGTGTATCCTCTGGTTCCCCGTTGGATCCATTGCCACACAAGTACTGGAAAGTATTCCAGGCGGAGCTTTTTCCTCCGTTGTATGCCATCTGTTGCCAGTCTCTTTCTTTGGCACGTGTCCCGGAGTGTTGGAAATTAGCAGTGGTCTCACCTTTATTAAAGAAGGAAACTTTGGACCCTACCTGTCCAGCGAATTATAGACCTATATCGCTGCTTCCTTTTCCCATTAAGATTCTGGAGAAACTGGTTACCAAACATCTGTCCAGTTTTATGGAGACCAATTTCTGCCTGGACACGTCTCAATTCGGCTTCAGACCAGCACACGGCACGGAGTCTGCCCTGGTGACCGTTTTGGACGACCTTCGTTCGCGTGCCGACACTGGGCGAGCAGCCTTTTTAGTGCTGCTCGACATGTCGGCCGCCTTCGACACGGTCAACCACGACATCCTGGTCAGAAGACTTGAAGATGTAGGGGTGAAGGGCTTGGCTCGTGACTGGCTGATCTCCTACCTGGGTGATAGGCACCAGGTAGTGGCCTTGCCACCTTTCCAGTCGGAGATTAAAGCGGTTAAGCAGGGTGTCCCGCAAGGGTCTGCTATTAGCCACATTTTATTCAATCTCTATCTTCGCCCTCTGGTGAGTCTGATTAAATCATTCGGCATCTCGGTTATTAACAATGCCGATGATACACAGCTCATCTTTTCCATCGAGGGCAAGGATGCGGTGCCTCTGGAAATCTTTCATCAGTGTATGGCGTCAACTGCAGAATGGTTGAGGCAGAACTCTCTGCAGTTCAATGGCTCCAAAACAGAGGTATTACATTGCTCGCTGGATCGTGTCCCTCGGGCACTGCCCCTTGATTTTTGGCCCACCTCTTTTCAGGACGCCCCCTTGGCAGCGGTTTCTGCCAGAAACCTGGGTGTAATGCTTGGGCCTAATCTTCAACTGGACCTCTTCGTAAATAAAACGGTGGCCACTTGTATGATGCTGCTCCGTATGCTGTGGAAGATTCTTCCTCTGCTGCCGGCTTATTTTCGGCCAGAAGTAGTGCGTGGCACCATACTGAGCAGATTGGATTACTGCAACGCACTACTGCTGGGAGCCCCAATTAATCTGGTGGCTAAGCTGCAACGTGTGCAGAACATGGCGGCCAAGTTGCCTCTGTCCCGGCGCCGATCCGATTCCTCTTCTATCGCGCTAGTCGATCTTCATTGGCTACCTGTCCGGCAACGAGTTATCTTTAAAGCACTTTGTTTAGTGTTTAAAGGACTTCATGGTCAAGGACCTGTTCCGCTGCAGGAACTGTTCCAGTGGTATGTTCCCACTCGCTCCCTTCGGTCTTTGTCAGCACATCTGGTGGCAATTCCAAAGGTAATAAGGGCTCGGATGGGCGGGCGGGCTTTTGGATTTGTGGCAGCTAAACACTGGAATACTCTTCCCCTGTCGCTGAGAAGCTCCAGGGACTTCCTTTCTTTTAGGAAGGAATTAAAAACATTTCTCTTTCCTAGGTTTGGCTAACTCTTCTTGACTGTTTGTGTGGTGTTGGTATAATTGTCTGAAGCGCCAGGATACCCTTCGGGTGACAGTTTGCGCTATACAAGTACGCCATACATACATACATACATACTAGGTGTGCCTCATGAGTCAAATGCAAAAGCATTGAAATTATTTACATCAAGCTGCAGTTCCACTAAGGCCCACAGCACACGCTGTTAGTTCCGGTGTTGACCAGATTCTCCACCAATACAGCAAGGGTCACAATCTGACTATATCAGCCATTGACTTCCTGCTTAGGTCATGAAGCAGTGGACGTACTGGGGTACTTTGTGGAAGGTTAGTAATATTCCGTAGGAACCTATTGTCTGCTGTAGTTAATTTAGAAAGTTTCTTGAATCCCCAAAGCTCTGCCCCATATAACCCGGAACTAACAACTTTCGTATTATATATTTTCAAATCTGGACTTAGTTAAAGATGCATTAAACTCATTTTGCGGAGTTCCAGCCAATTGGCGATGCTTCAATGTGGCCATGCCCAGTTGCCTGTTCCACTTCATGTCTCGCTGCATTATAACCCCTAAATATGTAAAATCTTTTACCTGTTCTAAAGGTCGCTTATTCAAGACCATACCTCCTCTAAACGGTCTATGAGGGTTAAAAGTCATTAATTTTGTTTTTAACACGTTGATTTCCAAGCCCCGCAGATGGCAAAACTCTTCAAAGAGTAACAGGGCTCGTTGCAGACCGCTCGGTGTTTTAGCGATCATCAACATGTCATCCGCGAACATTAGAATGGGAACTCTCACACCAGCTGGGACAGGGGCATCAGTGGGGGTAGCTTCCAGGAATTTTGCGATCCCATTGATGAACAGGGAGAATAGAGTTGGTGCCATTATGCAGCCTTGTTGTCGCACACCTCTTTCTACGGGGAAAGGATTTTTGGCCTGTCCCTGTGTGCCCCACCTGATTCTTGCGTAGTTGCCCTCATGGAGTCTATTGTGGGAAATGAAAAAAGAACAATT
Organism: Triturus cristatus; assembly: GCF_964204655.1. Taxonomy (NCBI): domain Eukaryota; kingdom Metazoa; phylum Chordata; class Amphibia; order Caudata; family Salamandridae; genus Triturus; species Triturus cristatus. The sequence goes on along the minus strand of NC_140592.1, from coordinate 655,374,786 downwards.
GATTGACAGAATGCAGAACAATGTCATATATTCACCCTAGTACAGAGATGTAGGCATGGCTTGGCAATTCGGGCTGGACTGTTCCCATGAGGCACAGAGTCAAGACTGATTTGCATATAGCTGTGTCTGAACTGGGGTAGTGAAGTGAGCTAAGGAATGATGATGGATTCAACCCAGATCTGTGACTGGGGTTGAGTGTCTGGAAAGTTTCGGCACTCCGTCCATCATCTCGTGTTTGCTTTGTTCGCCCTAAGTTGGCAGGGTATGCCCAGACGTGGGTCCCTTGCTCACTTTGCCACTGGATTCAAGCTAGCCTGGCTGATGAAGGGTGTTACTCAGAAACTGGTCCCAGGATGCATGTTTTAGGTCCAGCAAAGACATGGCTTGGCAGTTCAGGCTGGACTGTTCCCATGAGGCACAGGGTCAAGACTGATTTGCATATAGCTGTGCCTGAACTGGGGTGGCGAAGTGAGCTAAGGAATGATGATGGATTCAACCCAGATATGTGAGTGAGGGTGAGTGTCTGAAAAGTTTCAGCACTCAGGCCATCATATCCTTGTGTTTACTATTGTGAGTAAGCATGTTTGCAGTTGAAAAGTGCTGGGGAGTTTTTTGGACTACTGATGGATGATAAATTGCGCTCCGCCAGCAGAGTTTGCAGGGTATGGTTGTAACCCGGAATTCCGGCAAAACTCCGCATGGTGGAATATTTTCTTGTGGGTGGCTTGCCAACGTTAAGTTGGCGAGCAAGAATTGGCGTTCACGAGTGCGATTTGTGGGCGTTAGGATGGCACTCGGTGACATTTTCTCTGAAGGCGATCGCAAGCAGGTGCAACCATTTGGTGTGAGAAATCTGCTACACAAGTAGAAAATCTAGTTGGGTGGCAGCAAGGACGCAACACCCTCTGGAGCGCCACATGGTATCATTCACTCTGATTTTGCCATGCAGAACAAGCTCCCGGTGCTAAAAACCACCACGACAAGCCGATTCCGCCTACTAATGGAACACCACGGAATCTCATGGAGTTTTTCTGTAACTCCACGGAATTTCGTTAAGTCAAACTCAGTCAGTTCTGTTCACCCCTCATTTTGACACACCAATAAATGTCTTTTGGCTGAGTGAGCAAGATTTCTACAAATATTGTGTGTGAATTCTCACTATAAATAAATAAATATATAGAGACACACATATACACATTCATATTCAGACAGACAGACAGAGATAGATAGATAGATAGATAGATAGATAGATAGATAGATAGATAGATAGATAGATAGATAGATAGATAGATAGATAGATAGATAGATAGATAGATAGATAGATAGATAGATAGATAGATAGATAGATAGATAGATAGATAGATAGATAGATAGATAGATAGATAGATAGATAGATAGATAGATAGATAGATAGATAGATAGATAGATAGATAGATAGATAGATAGATAGATAGATAGATAGATAGATAGATAGATAGATAGATAGATAGATAGATAGATAGATAGATAGATAGATAGATAGATAGATAGATAGATAGATAGATAGATAGATAGATAGATAGATAGATAGATAGATAGATAGATAGATAGATAGATAGATAGATAGATAGATAGATAGATAGATAGATAGATAGATAGAGTTAGAAATGGGATCTCTGGTTGGCTAACGCTTGCGCCAAAGCCAGGCAGAGACCGCCACTCTAGTCGAGGCAAGGGAGTTACACGCCAAAGATAACCCCTGCTCACCCCCTTGGTAGCTTGTCACGAGCAGTCAGGCTTATCCCGGTGGCGATGTGTAAAGCACTTGCACAACACACACAGCAACAACATACTAGGCACACCTCAAAAGGAACTCCACACAAGGTTATATCAAAAATAGCCTTTGTATTATCATAAAACACATTAGATGGTAATCACACAATATACACTGTGCCAAGTGGCACTGGGCAATATTTACAGGGGATTATATACACATGACAGGGCCACGTGGGCCACTGTCAGAATCATCCCTTAGTAAAGATAATGAATGTAGACATATAATCAACGTAGAACACAACCAGTAATTACTGGCACACTATACTCAGAATCATCCTGTAACCTAAATCATATCATGTAAAGTATCATATCAGGCGAGAATTACATTCTGCGACAACCTCACCAGCATAAACACATTATGCCATCATCTCACAAGTCTAAACACATTAGGCCCTAACCTCCTAAGTATAACTCACCTTAGGGGCGTAAATCACACAGTGAAACATAATCTCCCTAGCATAAACCATGATATGCAAAAACAACCTCATAATCATAAACCACATTCAGAGGTATAACACAGGGTCCGTAATCATACTACATACATCACATTTCCTAGCACCAGCTCACATTAGGGCCTTGTGCCCTATAAATCTAACAATCCCCCTGGCCAACTGGCCATCTCCAAAGGGGCTCAAATGCCCTCTGTCCAAAAGTCAGGGCGAGCTGCCTGTGGAGCAAGAGTCAGGGGTGCGCCACGGCGCAAACCTAAATGCAGCAGCTGCCCACTACTTGCTGGGCAGCTGGGAAAGTGTGGGGCAAAGGAGTGCATCTCCCTCCTAACTTCACAGGGTATGCCCCCAAAGAACTGTGCGCCTAAACGGTATAGCTGCCCACTACTTGCGGGGCAGCTGTAAATACTGAAATGCGGCATGGACTCTCAGTGGCCCTTAAAACAAATGTGCCAACCCTTGGAGCCACGCACGGGCTCTAGAAATAAACATGTCCCCATGGAGCGCACTGGCTCCTGAAATAATCATGCCAGCATAAAGAAAGAGAACTTGCCCCCAACGTTGGAGGGACCCCCCTTTCAGGCGGGGGCCACTCAGGAAACCAGCACTGATATTGGGCCATTAACATGTAGGGGGACACGGGCCCCGAGGAATAAATCACGCCCCAAGTTGGAGCACACGGGGCTCTGAAAACAATTATGGCAAGCGACGTGGGAGCGGGCCGCTCTCTGGCTGGGCCACTTAGGGGAAACAATAAAGGGGGCCAGGCACCGATAGCATGCCTCGATCTGGACCCCCCTACCCACCAGCTCCACTCATCAGACGCCGCGTGGCACTCTGCTCTGTTCTTCGCCCGGTCCCTCTCCTGGGACTGGGACTTCGACATGGAGGCTGCGAGGCTCTCGGCGGTCCAGGCTGCATGCGTGCAGCACCTCCACGGCCCCCTCGATGTAGAGGTCCGACACCTTTGCACTTTACTCGCGGCATCAGGGCGCCCTCTTCACCACGGGAGCCCCGGAGGAGACAAGGGACAGGCGCTGCCTGCACCGGCTGCCTCTCTTCACCCGGGCCCCCTCCTGGGACCCGGGACTCTACTTTACTCACGGAGCTCGCGAGGCTCCAGACGACATCCCTTCTGTGCGTCGCGCGGGGCTTCCCTTTGCACACGGGAGCCCCTCGTGACCAGGCGCCCCCTTCTCCTCTCCTCTTCCGCTTCCGTCCGCCAGGCCCCGCCCACAACCAGGTGGGCCGCAGACGGTGGCGGCGATCTGGCATCTTTGGCGGCATATACAGCGGGGTGGGCACCCGCTAAGGAATAAACCAAAGGCCGCAATGCGGGGTGGGCACCCGCTTGTTAATAAAAATGAAAAGCGAAGACGCAGGGTGGGCACCTACTTAATTAAATAAAAATAAATGGGGTGGGCACCCGCAAAAGCCCCCAAGGAGGGGGGAATCCCTACAAGGGGGATTCCCTCGGCAAGGGCTGCAGCGCCACACTGCTCAGCCCCCAGGCTCTTCCTCTCCCAGGGAAATTAAATCGACGCGCGCCTAGTCTCAAAATAAAGCGCAGGAAGGCTGCTGAAAGTCTTGCAAGATCAATATCAAGAGCAAGAGGTCCAAGACGTCCTGGAGGCTTCAGGGGGTCAATGTAGGGTCCAGAGGCCAGCACACAGGGCCCTCCAGCAGGGAGGCAGCCCCCATGGCGGTCCCTCCTGGGTCCCACCAGCAGCAAGCCCCCCTCTGTCAGGATCCAAAAGAGAACATTCTCATGGGGTCACAGCCCCTTCTTTTATACAGCATTTTCCTTTGTTCTAAGGTGCAGGCAATGGGAGAACCAGATACAACTGGTTCAGGGGAGCTGTTGAGCACTTTGTTTTGCTCAGCTCCTCTCTCCCTTTCACAGGACAGGCTAGGTGCTCAGACGCACCACAGGGGGCAGAGCCAGCATTGTGGAGGGAAGGCACAGCCCTATTCAGGACCCAGGTGCCACTCCTCCCTCCCATCTACATGCAGATCTCTCCATTCACCACCAGGCAGACTCACCCTGGCTCCTGGAATTCCCCAGCCCTCTCAGCTCCTGTCAATCACAAGCCAGACATGCACTCCACATCAGGCAGGCAGACACACAGTACACAGAAATGCCAACTTCTAGAAGTTGCACTTCTCCACTTGTCAATGAGAGATGTGGTGGACAGCGCACTCAATTTGATGACTTAAACAAGGTGTAATGGAATGCGTGCATGGTTGCTATTATGCCTACGGAGCATATATGTAATGTACAAGATAAGTGGCCTGGACCCGTGAAGGTGACTAGGACAGCAACCTGCACAGCTTATGCGAGTTCAAACATACAATTCAATTTATTGCAAATGTCAAACATTATGTTATATATCATAAACAAAATCCATACATGTGTATCATACAAGTAAAATTCTCAATGCAAAAACACAGTTATACATTGTGTGTGAATTATTCACATAGCATAATTCTTTAAGTGCCGTAAGATTGTTACGGCACTTGTACCCAATGCATTTCGGGACTTAAAGTCCCTTCATCAGGGGTTTTTCTGTAAGAAAAGGAGAAGATGGAGACTATAATCAAATAAATGCACGTTAGATATCTATTAAAGCTGAAAAGAACTAATGTGATGTATACACACTTCATGCACCCTTCACCGTTGTGATTAAGTTCTGCAAGGAACAAAGTTTTTTTCAAACACTTACATAGGACAAATCCACAGCGTGATGCCCTCTGTGTGGGAAACAAAGGACAACCGAATTCAAATATAAATAAGCTGTGTGATACATACTTAATGCCAAAACAGGACACAGCTGTAGGGTCAAATAAAGTCCCTGCTAGATATACGTAATTCGGATTCAAACTGTCCGTGAGAAGCCTGCAAAATAGGACGCCTGTAAAAATATATCAATGCAAAAACACAGTTATACATTGTGTGTGAATTATTCACATAGCATAATTCTTTAAGTGCCGTAAGATTGTTATGGCACTTGTACCCAATGCATTTCGGGACTTAACCCCTTCGCTGCTAGGCCTTTTCCCCTCCTGTGCTAAGCCTTTTTTGGGCTATTTGGGGTAGTGCGCGCTTAGGCCTCTGTAACTTTTTGACCACATTAGGTATCCACGCCAAATTTGCGTCCTTTTCTTCCAACATCTTGGGGATTCTAAAGGTACCCAGGGTTTGTGGATTCTCCTAGAGCGTTCCCAGAAATGAGTCAAAATACAGCAACATTTTTTTTTTTTGTGAAAAATGGGAAAAACGGGCTGCAAATGAAAGCTTCTGGGTTTTTCTCTGCAAATGGTATCAAAAAATGGTTTGTGGGGCTGAAATCACCATTTCTCCAGCTTTTAGGGAATGACAGAATTTCGTTAGAAAACCAACATTTTTTACACAGTTTTGGCATTTTTCTGGGACATACCCTATTTTTGCTATTTTTTGTGCTTTCAACCTCCTTCCAGTTAACGGTAGAAATGGGTACAAAAACAATAATGGATCCTGGAAAGCTATACATTTTTTAAAAGTAGACAAAATTCTGAATTCAGCAAGGGGTCATTTGTGTAGATCCATCAAGGTTTCTTTATAGAAATTTACAGGTAAATATAGGAAAAATTAAAAATTTGTTGAAAAAAGCAGCCTTTTGAGTCAACGTTTTCACCTGTAACTTCTTCGAATTATGACATCTCTTTGAAAGCAATGTACCGTTACATCCGGTAGACGTTCCTGGTTGTGGGGACATATAGGACTTGTAGGTTCACCAAGAGCCCAACGAACCCAGAGTAGAAAACTGAGCAGCATTTTGTAATGTTTTTTTTTTTGGTCTGGGTATATAGCAATTATTGTGGGAAAATGTATACATGGAAAAATCGGTATGAAAGTCACCTATGTATTTCTGAAATGGGAACAAATTACAGAGTTTAGAAACAGTGCATATTGCACATTTTCGAAATTGGGAATACTCATATTTGCATGATAATTATTGGTCATTTTTCAAAATGACTTTTTTTTTACACAATGTCTTTCATTTGGAAGGGAGAAATGCATCAAAAATCAATAGGTAATAACAGTTGCTTTACAAATTTGAACTACCCTAAGTCTCCCGATAAAAATGGTACCTCACTTGTGTGGGTAGGCATAGTGCCCACGACAGGAAGTGGCTCAAAACCTAAGGTGAACGCACCACATTTTCACACTGAAAATTTACACTTTATTTGCGAAGAGTCTAGCTGTAGTTTTTGAACCCTAGCCCTGCCGGCACCTAGGGAAACCTAGCAAACCTATACATTTTTGAAAACTAGACACCCAGGGGAATCCAGGATGGGGTGACTTGACTGCCTCCCACCATGGTCTGTTACCCAGAATCCCTTGCAAACGTAAAAAATTGACAAAAAAAACACATTTTCCCCACATTTCTGTGATGGAAAGTTCTGGAATCTGCGTGGATCCACAAATTTCCACCCACCCCGCGTTCCCCAAAGTCCTACGAGAAAAATGGTACCTCACTTGTGTGGGTCGGCCTAGTGCCCGCAACAGGAAACGGCGCAAAACGCAACGTGGTTTTGCAGTGAAAAATGACCCTTTTTTTGGCAAAGTGACTAGCTGTAGATTTTGAACCCTAGCCCTGCCGGCACCTAGGGAAACCTAGCAAACCTATACATTTTTGAAAACTAGACACCCAGGGGAATCCAGGATGGGGTGACTTGACTGCCTCCCACCATGGTCTGTTACCCAGAATCCCTTGCAAACGTAAAAAATTGACAAAAAAAACACATTTTCCCCACATTTCTGTGATGGAAAGTTCTGGAATCTGCGTGGAACCACAAATTCCCACCCACCCCGCGTTCCCCAAAGTCCTACGAGAAAAATGGTACCTCACTTGTGCGGGTCGGCCTAGTGCCCGCGACAGGAAACGGCACAAAACGCAACATGGTTTTGCAGTGAAAAATGACCCTTTTTTTGGCAAAGTGACTAGCTGTAGATTTTGAACCCTAGCCCTGCCGGCACCTAGGGAAACCTAGCAAACCTATACATTTTTGAAAACTAGACACCCAGGGGAATCCAGGATGGGGTGACTTGACTGCCTCCCACCATGGTCTGTTACCCAGAATCCCTTGCAAACGTAAAAAATTGACAAAAAAAACACATTTTCCCCACATTTCTGTGATGGAAAGTTCTGGAATCTGCGTGGATCCACAAATTTCCACCCACCCCGCGTTCCCCAAAGTCCTACGAGAAAAATAGTACCTCACTTGTGCGGGTCGGCCTAGTGCCCGCGACAGGAAACGGCGCAAAACGCAACGTGGTTTTGCAGTGAAAAATGACCCTTTTTTTGGCAAAGTGACTAGCTGTAGATTTTGAACCCTAGCCCTGCCGTCACCTAGGGAAACCTAGCAAACCTATACATTTTTGAAAACTAGACACCCAGGGGAATCCAGGATGGGGTGACTTGACTGCCTCCCACCATGGTCTGTTACCCAGAATCCCTTGCAAACGTAAAAAATGTACAAAAAAACACATTTTCCCCACATTTCTGTGATGGAAAGTTCTGGAATCTGCGTGGATCCACAAATTTCCACCCACCCCGCGTTCCCCAAAGTCCTACGAGAAAAATGGTACCTCACTTGTGCGGGTCGGCCTAGTGCCCGCGACAGGAAACGGCGCAAAACGCAACGTGGTTTTGCAGTGAAAAATGACCCTTTTTTTGGCAAAGTGACTAGCTGTAGATTTTGAACCCTAGCCCTGCCGGCACCTAGGGAAACCTAGCAAACCTATACATTTTTGAAAACTAGACACCCAGGGGAATCCAGGATGGGGTGACTTGACTGCCTCCCACCATGGTCTGTTACCCAGAATCCCTTGCAAATGTAAAAAATTGACAAAAAAAACACATTTTCCCCACATTTCTGTGATGGAAAGTTCTGGAATCTGCGTGGATCCACAAATTTCCACCCACCCCGCGTTCCCCAAAGTCCTACGAGAAAAATGGTACCTCACTTGTGCGGGTCGGCCTAGTGCCCGCGACAGGAAACGGCGCAAAACGCAACGTGGTTTTGCAGTGAAAAATGACCCTTTTTTTGGCAAAGTGACTAGCTGTAGATTTTGAACCCTAGCCCTGCCGGCACCTAGGGAAACCTAGCAAACCTATACATTTTTGAAAACTAGACACCCAGGGGAATCCAGGATGGGGTGACTTGACTGCCTCCCACCATGGTCTGTTACCCAGAATCCCTTGCAAACGTAAAAAATTGACAAAAAAAACACATTTTCCCCATATTTCTGTGATGGAAAGTTCTGGAATCTGCGTGGATCCACAAATTTCCACCCACCCCGTGTTCCCCAAAGTTCTACGAGAAAAATGGTACCTCACTTGTGCGGGTCGGCCTAGTGCCCGCGACAGGAAACGGCGCAAAACGCAACGTGGTTTTGCAGTGAAAAATGACCCTTTTTTTGGCAAAGTGACTAGCTGTAGATTTTGAACCCTAGACCTGCCGGCACCTAGGGAAACCTAGCAAACCTATACATTTTGGAAAACTAGACACCCAGGGGAATCCGGGATGGGGTGACTTGACTGCCTCCCACCATGGTCTGTTACCCAGAATCCCTTGCAAACGTAAAAAATTGACAAAAAAAACACATTTTCCCCACATTTCTGTGATGGAAAGTTCTGGAATCTGCGTGGATCCACAAATTTCCACCCATCCCACGTTCCCCAAAGTCCTACCAGAAAAATGGTACCTCACTTGTGCGGGTCGGCCTAGTGCCCGCGACAGGAAACGGCGCAAAACGCAACGTGGTTTTGCAGTGAAAAATGACCCTTTTTTTGGCAAAGTGACTAGCTGTAGATTTTGAACCCTAGCCCTGCCGGCACCTAGGGAAACCTAGCAAACTTATACATTTTTGAAAACTAGACACCCAGGGGAATCCAGGATGGGGTGACTTGACTGCCTCCCACCATGGTCTGTTACCCAGAATCCCTTGCAAACGTAAAAAATTGACAAAAAAAACACATTTTCCCCACATTTCTGTGATGGAAAGTTCTGGAATCTGCGTGGATCCACAAATTTCCACCCACCCCGCGTTCCCCAAAGTCCTACGAGAAAAATAGTACCTCACTTGTGCGGGTCGGCCTAGTGCCCGCGACAGGAAACGGCGCAAAACGCAACGTGGTTTTGCAGTGAAAAATGACCCTTTTTTTGGCAAAGTGACTAGCTGTAGATTTTGAACCCTAGCCCTGCCGGAACCTAGGGAAACCTACCAAACCCACGCATTTCTGAAAACTAGACACCCGGTGGCTTCCAGGGAGGTATGGCTTGCGTGGATCCCCCAATGTTTCCTTACCCAGAATCCCCTGCAAACCTCAGTTTTTGCTCAAAAAAATCACTTTTTTCACACATTTTGGGGTGGGAAAGTAGTGGCATCACCGGGCTCACACAAATTTACCACCACCCAGCGTTCCCCCAGGTCTCCCGGTAAAAATGGTGCCTCACTTGTGTGGGAGGCCCAAGTACCCGCGGCAGGCAAGGGCCCAAAACGTAGTGAGGTGACATCAAAATGGCCTATCGCAAAACCACCTGGTTTTGCAAGGGGGGTCACTTTGGTTTTTGGCCCGGTGCTCGGTGGCCATCTAGGGAAACCTACCAAACCCATGCATTTCTGAAAACTAGACACCCGGCGGCTTCCAGGGAGGTATGGCTTGCGTGGATCCCCCAACGTTTCCTTACCCAGAATCCCCTGCAAACCTCAGTTTTTGCTCAAAAAATCACTTTTTTCACACATTTTGGGGTGGGAAAGTAGTGGCATCACCGGGCTCACACAAATTTACCACCACCCAGCGTTCCCCCAGGTCTCCCGGTAAAAATGGTGCCTCACTTGTGTGGGAGGCCCAAGTACCCGCGGCAGGCAAGGGCCCAAAACGTAGTGAGGTGACATCAAAATGGCCTATCGCAAAACCACCTGGTTTTGCAAGTGGGGTCACTTTGGTTTTTGGCCCGGTGCTCGGTGGCCATCTAGGGAAACCTACCAAACCCACGCATTTCTGAAAACTAGACACCCGGCGGCTTCCAGGGAGGTATGGCTTGCGTGGATCCCCCAACGTTTCCTTACCCAGAATCCCCTGCAAACCTCAGTTTTTGCTCAAAAAATAACTTTTTTCACACATTTTGGGGTGGGAAAGTAGTGGCATCACCGGGCTCACACAAATTTACCACCACCCAGCGTTCCCCCAGGTCTCCCGGTAAAAATGGTGCCTCACTTGTGTGGGAGGCCCAAGTACCCGCGGCAGGCAAGGGCCCAAAACGTAGTGAGGCGACATCAAAATGGCCTACCGCAAAACCACCTGGTTTTGCAAGGGGGGTCACTTTGGTGTTTGGCCCGGTGCTAGGCGGCCATCTAGGGAAACCTACCAAACCCACGCATTTCTGAAAACTAGACACCTGGCGGCTTCCAGGGAGGTATGGCTTGCGTGGATCCCCCAACGTTTCCTTACCCAGAATCCCCTGCAAACCTCAGTTTTTGCTCAAAAATCACTTTTTTCACACATTTTGGGGTGGGAAAGTAGTGGCATCACAGGGCTCACACAAATTTACCACCACCCAGCGTTCCCCCAGGTCTCCCGGTAAAAATGGTGCCTCACTTGTGTGGGAGGCCCAAGTACCCGCGGCAGGCAAGGGCCCAAAACGTGGTGAGGTGACATCAAAATGGCCTATCGCAAAACCACCTGGTTTTGCAAGGGGGGTCACTTTGGTTTTTGGCCCGGTGCTTGGCGGCCATCTAGGGAAACCTACCAAACCCACGCATTTCTGAAAACTAGACACCTGGCGGCTTCCAGGGAGGTATGGCTTGCGTGGACCCCCCAACGTTTCCTTACCCAGAATCCCCTGCACGGGTAGTGAGGCGACATCAACATTGCCTATCCCAAATGTCGCCTCACTACGTTTTGGGCCCTTGCCTGCTGCGGGTACTTGGGCCTCCCACACAAGTGAGGCACCATTTTTACCGGGAGACCTGGGGGAACGCTGGGTGGTGGTAAATTTGTGTGAGCCCGGTGATGCCACTACTTTCCCACCCCAAAATGTGTGAAAAAAGTGATTTTTTGAGCAAAAATTGAGGTTTGCAGGGGATTCTGGGTAAGGAAACGTTGGGGGATCCACGCAAGCTATACCTCCCTGGAAGCCGCCGGGTGTCTAGTTTTCAGAAATGCGTGGGTTTGGTAGGTTTCCCTGGATGGCCGCCGAGCACCGGGCCAAAAACCAAAGTGACCCCCCTTGCAAAACCAGGTGGTTTTGCGATAGGCCATTTTGAAGTCGCCTCACTACGTTTTGGGCCCTTGCCTGCCGCGGGTACTTGGGCCTCCCACACAAGTGAGGCACCATTTTTACCGGGAGATCTGGGGGAACGCTGGGTGGTGGTAAATTTGTGTGAGCCCGGTGATGCCACTACTTTCCCACCCCAAAATGTGTGAAAAAAGTGATTTTTTGAGCAAAAACTGAGGTTTGCAGGGGATTCTGGGTAAGGAAACGTTGGGGGATCCACGCAAGCCATACCTCCCTGGAAGCCGCCGGGTGTCTAGTTTTCAGAAATGCATGGGTTTGGTAGGTTTCCCTAGATGGCCGCCGAGCACCGGGCCAAAAACCAAAGTGACCCCCCTTGCAAAACCAGGTGGTTTTGCGGTAGGCCATTTTGATGTCGCCTCACTACGTTTTGGGCCCTTGCCTGCCGCGGGTACTTGGGCCTCCCACACAAGTGAGGCACCATCTTTACCGGGAGACCTGGGGGAACGCTGGGTGGTGGTAAATTTGTGTGAGCCCGGTGATGCCACTACTTTCCCACCCCAAAATGTGTGAAAATTCCCACCCCAAAATGTGTGAAAAAAGTGATTTTTTGAGCAAAAACTGAGGTTTGCAGGGGATTCTGGGTAAGGAAACGTTGGGGGATCCACGCAAGCCATACCTCGCTGGAAGCCGCCGGGTGTTTACTTTTCAGAAATGCATGGGTTTGGTAGGTTTCCCTAGATGGCCGCCGAGCACCGGGCCAAAAACCAAAGTGACCCCCCTTGCAAAACCAGGTGGTTTTGCGATAGGCCATTTTGATGTCGCCTCACTACGTTTTGGGCCCTTGCCTGCCGCGGGTACTTGGGCCTCCCACACAAGTGAGGCACCATTTTTACCGGGAGACCTGTGGGAACGCTGGGTGGTGGTAAATTTGTGTGAGCCCGGTGATGCCACTACTTTCCCACCCCAAAATGTGTGAAAAAAGTGATTTTTTGAGCAAAAACAAAAACTGAGGTTTGCAGGGGATTCTGGGTAAGGAAACGTTGGGGGATCCACGCAAGCCACACCTCCCTGGAAGCCGCCGGGTGTTTACTTTTCAGAAATGCGTGGGTTTGGTAGGTTTCCCTAGATTGCCGCCGAGCACCGGGCCAGAAACCAAAGTGACCCCCTTGCAAAACCAGGTGGTTTTGCGGTAGGCCATTTTGATGTCGCCTCACTACGTTTTGGGCCCTTGCCTGCCGCGGGTACTTGGGCCTCCCACACAAGTGAGGCACCATGTTTACCGGGAGACCTGGGGGAACGCTGGGTGGTGGTACATTTGTGTGAGCCCGGTGATGCCACTACTTTCCCACCCCAAAATGTGTGAAAAACGGGATTTTTTGAGCAAAAACTGAGGTTTGCAGGGGATTCTGGGTAAGGAAACGTTGGGGGATCCACACAAGCCATACCTCCCTGGAAGCCGCCGGGTGTCTAGTTTTCAGAAATGCGTGGGTTTGGTAGGTTTCCCTAGATGGCCGCCGAGCACCGCGCCAAAAACCAAAGTGACCCCCTTGCAAAACCAGGTGGTTTTGCGATAGCCCATTTTGATGTCGCCTCACTACGTTTTGGGCCCTTGCCTGCCGCGGGTACTTGGGCCTCCCACACAAGTGAGGCACCATTTTTACCGGGAGACCTGGGGGAATGCTGGGTGGTGGTAAATTTGTGTGAGCCCGGTGATGCCACTACTTTCCCACCCCAAAATGTGTGAAAAAAGTGATTTTTTGAGCAAAAACTGAGGTTTGCAGGGGATTCTGGGTAAGGAAACGTTGGGGGATCCACGCAAGCCATACCTCCCTGGAAGCCGCCGGGTGTCTAGTTTTCAGAAATGCGTGGGTTTGGTAGGTTTCCCTAGATGGCCGCCGAGCACCGGGCCAAAAACCAAAGTGACCCCCCTTGCAAAACCAGGTGGTTTTGCGGTAGGCCATTTTGATGTCGCCTCACTACGTTTTGGGCCCTTGCCTGCCGCGGGTACTTGGGCCTCCCACACAAGTGAGGCACCATTTTTACCGGGAGACCTGGGGGAACGCTGGGTGGTGGTAAATTTGTGTGAGCCCGGTGATGCCACTACTTTCCCACCCCAAAATGTGTGAAAAAAGTGATTTTTTGAGCAAAAATTGAGGTTTGCAGGGGATTCTGGGTAAGGAAACGTTAGGGGATCCACGCAAGCTATACCTCCCTGGAAGCCGCCGGGTGTCTAGTTTTCAGAAATGCGTGGGTTTGGTAGGTTTCCCTGGATGGCCGCCGAGCACCGGGCCAAAAACCAAAGTGACCCCCCTTGCAAAACCAGGTGGTTTTGCGATAGGCCATTTTGAAGTCGCCTCACTACGTTTTGGGCCCTTGCCTGCCGCGGGTACTTGGGCCTCCCACACAAGTGAGGCACCATTTTTACCGGGAGATCTGGGGGAACGCTGGGTGGTGGTAAATTTGTGTGAGCCCGGTGATGCCACTACTTTCCCACCCCAAAATGTGTGAAAAAAGTGATTTTTTGAGCAAAAACTGAGGTTTGCAGGGGATTCTGGGTAAGGAAACGTTGGGGGATCCACGCAAGCCATACCTCCCTGGAAGCCGCCGGGTGTCTAGTTTTCAGAAATGTGTGGGTTTGGTAGGTTTCCCTAGATGGCCGCCGAGCACCGGGCAAAAAACCAAAGTAACCCCCCTTGCAAAACCAGATTAACTATTGTTACTACAGCGTGAGAATTTTGGAATAATACTGCAAAGAAAATGTGGCAGACAGTTTGAGGTTTACAGGACAATGGGGATAAAAAATATTTTTCAATTCACTAGAGAGACATCACCATGAACTCCCAAGGGTTTTCGACAATATCTACAGTTGGTGGGTTATTCTTGCATGGAAAGTGTACCTTGCCAGAGAAACTAAAGACAAAGATTCCTGCACAACCATCTATTCCTCAAACACACACACATACTGGTTGGATTTGGCACGAGGGCGAGTCATGGTTCAGTGTAATAAATTTTATTAACAAGAGATTTCACAAAAATGATATGCACTGTCAATAATTAAATTCTCAAAAAACCAAACCAATGACTCGCAGCTCGTGAGCTGTAAAGCCACGTCAAGGCACCAACCACTTTTTAGGCCATTCACACACCTTTCATACGTGATACAAACAAGACCATTCGCACCACCAGGCACAAAAGCAACACATTACAAAATTCACCAAAAAGGGACAAGGTACACCCTGCTTCAGAAAGACAAATATTACTGCACAGCCATCTAATCCGCAAGCACACACACATACTGGTTGGATTTGGCACGAGGGTGAGTGATGGTTCAGTAGATACAATTGTATTAGCAAGTGATTTCACAGAAATGAAATGCACTGGTAATAATTGAAAGGGCGAGAAACTGAACCATTGACTCACAGCTCGTGAGCTGTAAAGCCATGACAAGGCACCAACCTCTTTACAGGCCATTCACACACCTTTCATACGTGTGAGACATACAAAACCATTCACACCGCCAGCCGCGGGCCCATCACATAACAAAACTCACACCAGCACACAGCGCCATTCAAGGGCCCATCACTTTCACACGCCCACAATCCAGACACAGCAACTACACAGGCTGATGGATTGCGTGGAGTGGCACTCAGCTAGCAGTGTGTGTAGTGACCAGCAGAAAGTCAATACTCACACACAGCCAGCAGAGCACCAGTCCACACACACCGCTAGCCAAACACCAGTCCACGCACACCGCTAGCCAAGCGCCAGTCCACGGACACCACCAGCCAAGCACCAGTCCGCACACACCACCAGTCCACGCACACCGCCAGCCAAGTACCAGTCCACGCACACCGCCTGCCAAGCACCATTCCATGCACACTGCGAGCCAAGCTCCAGTCCACGCACACCACCAGCCAAGCACCAGTTCGCACACACCACCAGTCCACGCACACCGCCAGCCAAGTACCAGTCCACGCACACCGCCTGCAAAGCACCATTCCACGCACACCACCAGCCACGCACCAGTCCACGCACACCGCCAGTCCATGCACACCGCCAGCCAAGCACCATTCCACGCACACCACCAACCAAGTGCCAGTCCACACACACCAACAGCCAAGCGCAAGCCAACACACACCGCCATCACATTTTGGATTTTTTTTTTTTAAAACACAAACAAATTGCAAATAGATACAAATCTTCTAACAGAAAATCAGCAACTAAATACATTGCACTAACACCAACCTTGAAACAGAATCAAATTATCCAAAGAATACAGACCAGGCAGTTCACTTTACCACTCAAGAATCCTCCCAAAAATGTTTTCGGGTGTGGTACGCTCTAAAACAAGCAGAGAGACACAGTGCAGGATGAGAAGGACAGTCGGGGCAGTACATACGACTCTCCTTCCGCAAACCTTTTCGCCAACAGACTCTACATCTCCTACTGGGAAAATCTTTGGCGGGTGTGGGAGGAATGTGATCTGGAAAGTGGCGTTCTTTCAATCTAGCAACATCCTCCACCAGTCCAACTCTAGGAACACTTGCCTGTTCCACTACAACAAGGCTGCCTATTACAGACTCCTGAAACTTAGCAAAAGTCATCTTTGACTCAGGGCAAGAATCCTGGAACACAACAAAAGCATTAAACATTGCCATGTGGAAAAGATGGATAGCCAACTTCTTGTACCAAATGTAAGCCTTACGAAGAGCAGTGTAAGGTTCCAACCTCTGATCTACTCTGTCAACACCACCCATGTGCCTATTATAGTCTAAAATGCACACAGGTTTGCGCGCTTCAGCGACCTGACCCCAAACAGTCACAGGTGCAGTGCTTTCATCATGGATGGTAGTCAGCATGTAGACATCTCTCCTGTCAGTAAACTTCACAGCAAGAAGCTCCTGGCAACGCAACGCACTGCACTGTCCCCGCACAAGCTTTTGACACACAAGTTCTTTCGGGAAACCTTTACGGTTAGAGAGGATTGTGCCACAAGCAAGAGTGTCCACTTTGGCCAATTCCCTGAACAACCGCACACCAGTGTAGAAGTTGTCTACATATAAATGGTGGCCTTTGTTAAAAAATCCTCTTCCAAGTTCCCAAACAATTTTCTCAGTCACTCCAAAAGTTGACGGACAACCAGGGAGATTAAACCTAGATTCCTTACCGGTGTACACCCTGAAATTAGAGACATATCCAGTCCTACGGTCACACAGCATATACAGCTTTATTCCATAGCGTGCCCTCTTACTAGGAATGTATTGCCTAAAAACCAAGCGGCCCTTGAACAACACCAAAGACTCATCCACTGCAATTTGTTTCCCAGGAGCATAGATCTCAGGAAATCGATCAACAAAGTGATCAAGGACAGGCCTAATCTTAAAAAGACGGTCACAATCAGGGTGATCTCGTGGCAACGCTAAACCATTATCAACAAAGTGCATCATCCGAAGCAGAAGCAAATACCTGTCACGAGTCATGACTGCCGGAAAAATAGACGTTGCCATCAAGGGACTGCTAGACCAATATGAAGCCATTGATGGCTTCCTTAGCAAGCCCATCAAAAAAGTTAAACCCAAGAACTTCTTCATCTCTTCAACATTTGTGGGAGTTCACCGGGTAGCTCTAGAGTGTGGCTTAAGACTGGCACAGTTGTCCCTCAAAAACTGTTCGGCATACAAATTAGTCTGCTCAACAATCTCTGCAAAAAACACATCATCCATAAACAACTGAAAAAAATTGACCGGCAAAAAGTTTTCAGTATTCACTCTAGACCCTGGAACACCAGTAAACTCTAGCAATGCCGGCTGCACCATGCCAGGGGCAACCCAGAGGTCATCACTTTCAAAGGGAAGCCTAGCAGCCCCAGCCTGCAGCCCAGAAGCCTCTTGCCGCACTACACCAACGGGAAGCCTTGCAGCCCCAGCCTGCAGCCCAGAAGCCTCTTGCCGCACTACACCAACGGGAAGCCTTGCAGCCCCAGCCTGCAACCCAGATGCCTCTTGCCGCACTAGCGGCACATCAGTCTCCTCCTCTAACACAGGCACTTCATCCGCACTAAGAGTATCTTCATCATCCGATGACTCCATACGGAGAGACAACTCACTGCCAGAATCGTCCCCTGCCTCCTCTCCCTCAGATGCAGAGTCAGTCTCTGAACCAATATCAGAGGAAGACTCAAACAGCAAACCAACAACCTGCTGAGCAGTCATCCTACGGCTAGCCATTTTACTTACTAAGATAGAAGACTGCACAAACAAGTCAACAACAACCAACAATGTGCAAACCAAGTAAGTAAAGAAATGTGTACCTTTATCACAAAGATCAATGTACTCAAAAACTATACAATCCAATTACAAGAGACAGCTGCACTCACCAGAAACTAACTCTGCAGTGACACAGCAAAAACCAACGATATCAAACTAGAAAGAAGAAAAAAAAAAAACATTACTCACAAGACAACAAAATACACATCGAGCACCAATGCAAAAAGTTGTTGACACTCAAAAACAAACATACTGCTATTATTACACCATTTGCAAAAAAAATTCATGCAGAGAAATCAAACACATTTACATTGTACAAAAAAGAGTCTCTTACCAAACTACACAAACAGCAGAACCGCCAGAAACACGGCAAACTCAAAAGAGCAAAAGCCTTCACCTAGAACAAAAAAGTAAAAAAAAAAAAAACATTACTATTGCAATTCACAAAAAAAAACAATAAACATAACAACATTCTATGTTACTACCCAAATGGTCAATCGTTATAAAACAGCAGGAAAAAAAAGGCTACTCTGTCCCGGGGCGGGTGGGCCAAATACATATTATAAAAATTGGCCCCTGGAAGCGACACTTGCCAAAGGGGTCACTTCTATTTTTATTTACACTACTTCCCTGGTGTCCAGTGGGCTTTTCTGCCCCCCCCCTGGGGCCAGACACGGAGCGAAAGTGGAGCGATCTGCCCCCAGGGGGGGCAGAAAAGTCTGTGCAAAAATGATTCCCCAAGGGAAGCGACCCTTGCCCAAGGGGTCGCTTCCCATAACAAAATTGCGAAATTCCCTGGTGTCTAGTGGGCTTTTTTGCCCCCCCTGGGGGCAGAAACGGACCGGAAGTGGACCGATCTGCCCCCAGGGGGGGCAGAAAAGTCTGTGCACAAATTCTCCCAAATTCAGCCCCAGGGAAGCGACCCTTGCCCAAGGGGTCACTTCCCATATCAATATATCGAAATTCCCTGGTGTCTAGTGGGCTTTTCTGCCCCCCCTGGGGGCAGAAACGGACCGGAAGTGGACCGATCTGCCCCCAGGGGGGGCAGAAGAGTCTTTGCAAAAATTCTCCCCCAGGGAAGCGACCCTTGCCCAAGGGGTCGCTTCCCATATCATCATTACGATATCCCTGGTGTCTAGTGGGCTTTTCTGCCCCCCCTGGGGGCAGAAACGGACCGGAAGTGGACCGATCTGCCCCCAGGGGGGGCAGAAGAGTCTTTGCAAAAATTCACCCCCAGGGAAGCGACCCTTGCCCAAGGGGTCGCTTCCCATATCAATATATCAAAATTCCCTTGTGTCTAGTGGGCTTTTCTGCCCCCCCGGGGGCAGAAACGGACCGGAAGTGGACCGATCTGCCCCCAGGGGGGGCAGAAGAGTCTTTGCCAAATTTCACCCCCAGGGAAGCGACCCTTGCCCAAGGGGTCGCTTCCCAATTCACCATTACGACATCCCTGGTGTCTAGTGGGCTTTTCTGCCCCCCCCTGGGGGCAGAAACGGAACGAAAGTGGACCGATCTGCCCCAGGGGGGGCAGAAAAGTCTGTCACAATATTGTCCCCCAGGGAAGCGACCCTTGCCCAAGGGGTCGCTTCCCAAATGGCCGAAAACAACATCCCTGGAGTCTAGTGGGGGCATTCCTGTCCCACGATCGCGACGCTGTGCGCGATCGTGGAACAGGAATGCCCAGCATTGAGACATCAGGGGAGAGGAAATACTCTTTCCTCTCCCCCGATGCCTCAAGGGCCTGGAATTCCGCCCCCCCCCCCGCCACACCGCAGCAAAACACCTACCTTCCTCGTTGGACGCGCTGGAAGAAATGAATTCCAGCGCGTCCAACGCTTCCTGATGACGCCAGTGCGCGCTGTGCACGCTGACGTCACCAGGAAGCGTGGGGGGGCTCGGGGGTGGCAGCGGAAACTCTTCCGCTGCCATCCCCATCTGTGGGGGCACGATCGGTGCCCCAGGGGGGGAGCGCCAGCGCTTCCCCCAGGGGCTGTGCTCATGACGGAGCGGTTCCGTCATGAGCACAGCTCAACCGATGCTCATGACGGAACCGTTCCGTCATGAGCATCGAAGGGGCTAGAGGCCCCTCATCAGGGGTTTTTCTGTAAATCAAATAAAGGTTCTTACGTGGATGAAATGTCGCATTTGATCCACGGAAGAAGCTTGTAATGAAACTTGGCAACAACAAATAAACAATTATGTTGTAAGAGGGTATCCCATTGATCTTCTAAATGAACAACTCAATATGGTCAAGAATCCACCTCAAGACAAACTACTAACAAAAACCTCTAAAAAACCGAATACACGCATGGTATTGGTGTCCAAATACTCCACTGCATCATCTGTCATCAAGAAAATCATATGCAAACGTTGGGATTTACTTGAATCTGAAACGGATTTCAATCAGTTATATCCAGAGAAACCATTGTTTGCATATACTCGAGCACACAATTTGAGAGAAATATTATCCAAACAGAGAGAATCCCCTAAGACCATAGAATCTACCACCAGCAAGAACGGTACATACAAGTGTTGGAACTGCATCCACTGTAACAATGCTATCCCTGGTGACATTTTGTTGCACCCACGTACTGGTACTAAAATTCCAATTCGCAGCAGGACGACATGTAACTCAGAAAACATAGTGTACATGATAAAATGTCCTTGTGGTTTGTTATATGTCGGGAAAACCGAAAGGAAGATGAAAACACGATTAACGGAACATAAAAGCAAAATCCGAACGAAAAGCACCACATCCAGGTTAACAGTTCATTGGGAAGAACAACGTCATCATATCTCTCAGCTGAAATTCCAAATCATAGAAGAAGTACCTAAGACTTGTGACAGAGATAACTCGAAATATCTTCTACAGAGAGAAGCTCATTGGATAAAGAAATTACAGACCATGACACCGTTTGGTCTCAACGATAAATTCGAGATGGCCCGTTTCCTCTAAATCTATCTGTTCATGACGCTAATCTAAAACACATTGGGCCCCACACGCTGAATAAACACACAACACCATATACGCACACTCCCAGCGGCACCTACATGGGTACAATTGAAACTTTTTATCAGATTAAATATTTCATAGTGATACATTTTTTAATCGTATGATTTTCACTGTTTTATCAATTATCTTTGAACTGAATAGCACATTCTTATCATCCTGTTAGAAAGTTCACGTATTAGCCTTACTGAGTTTAGGTTAAGTACCCTGATGTTTATATCACTTTATTAATTTCACCTAATCCTGCATGACTGCACATCTTCCTAACTCATCATGGAATGCCTGACACGAACTCAAACGCATTGAGTAGTCCGATGTAAAAGTGTTGTTAGTCCCTTTTTCTATTATTGCGTCACTCTTCGGTCCTGATTATTTTTTTCGACTTCGCACAATAAAATTTTCCTAAGCAATGAAGATCTAAGCAGCAGAGGTGTCTATTCACCATCTTGCTATTATTGGGTCTTGGTCATTTTTCAGTTTAAGCATTTAGTTACTAGGCGATGCTAATTCGCCACTAGTCTGGTTTCTATTTCTATTGACATAAGTTTCTGGTATTTCCGGAGCGCGCATGCTCCACTCTCGACATTCGTATCTAGTCCTTTTTTAGTATTTCGCCTATCCCTTTTCCATTTCCTGTTTACGCCAGTCCTACATATGGAGGAGCGTTGTCTTCGTTTGCATTGAAAACGCTACATTTCGGGAGTCAATTGAATCGTCGAGACCTACATTTGTTTCGGGTAAGCACAGGTTGACGTTATTGATCCCTGTTTCTTCCGCATTTCAACGCTCCAACAGTTTTCCCTCATTATCACTATTTCCAATTGTTTTTTTACCTTCTACAGGAGCTTCGTTCAACGCGCATCCATTTTTTTCAACCAATGGCCGACTCACATCCATTTCAGGAGGTGAGCTTAGCATTCCTAGACTTTTCATGTTTTTCCAGTTTCCCGTTAACACACTTAGTTACAATTTTTGCCACCATAAATTTTTACAGGCGTTTTATTTTGCAGGCTTCTCACGGACATTTTGAATCCGAATTACGTATATCTAGCAGGTACTTTATTTGACCCTACAGCTGTGTCCTGTTTTGGCATTAAGTATGTATCACACAGCTTATTTATATTTGAATTCGGTTGTCCTTTGTTTCCCACACAGAGGGCATCACGCTGTGGAGTTGTCCTATGTAAGTGTTTGAAAAAAACTTTGTTCCTTGCAGAACTTAATCACAACGGTGAAGGGTGCATGAAGCGTGTATACATCACATTAGTTCTTTTCAGCTTTAATAGATATCTAACGTGCATTTATTTGAATATAGTCTCCTTCTTCTCCTTTTCTTACAGAAAAACCCCTGATGAAGGGACTTTAAGTCCCGAAATGCATTGGGTAAAAGTGCCGTAACAATCTTACGGCACTTAAAGAATTATGCTATGTGAATAATTCACACACAATGAATAACTGTGTTTTTGCATTGAGAATTTTACTTTTATGATACACATGTATGGATTTTGTTTATGATGTATAACATAATGTTTGACATTTGCAATAAATTGAATTGTATGTTTGAACTCGCATAAGCTGTGCAGGTTGCAGTCCTAGTCACCTTCACGGGTCCAGGCCACTTATCTTGTACTTCTCCACTTGTCACCATATATCACACCCATATCCCCCATGCATTCCTATGGGAGGGCAGGCCAATCTCACCACATGCACTCAGAGAGCGCACACACTTTACACTGGGCCACAGTGGTGAAGTGCCCAGAGGCCTAAAACCACTACCACCATGTCAGAGCTTAAGGCAAAAAGTTCAGGGGTGAACCTGCCAAAAAGGGCCAAGTCCAATAGATAGATAGATAGATAGATAGATAGATAGATAGATAGATAGATAGATAGATAGATAGATAGATAGATAGATAGATAGATAGATAGATAGATAGATAGATAGATAGATAGATAGATAGATAGATAGATAGATAGATAGATAGATAGATAGATAGATAGATAGATAGATAGATAGATAGATAGATAGATAGATAGATAGATAGATAGATAGATAGATAGATAGATAGATAGATAGATAGATAGATAGATAGATAGATAGATAGATAGATAGATAGATAGATAGATAGATAGATAGATAGATAGATAGATAGATAGATAGATAGATAGATAGATAGATAGATAGATAGATAGATAGATAGATAGATAGATAGATAGATAGATAGATAGATAGATAGATAGATAGATAGATAGATAGATAGATAGATAGATAGATAGATAGATAGATAGATAGATAGATAGATAGATAGATAGATAGATAGATAGATAGATAGATAGATAGATAGATAGATAGATAGATAGATAGATAGATAGATAGATAGATAGATAGATAGATAGATAGATAGATAGATAGATAGATAGATAGATAGATAGATAGATAGATAGATAGATAGATAGATAGATAGATAGATAGATAGATAGATAGATAGATAGATAGATAGATAGATAGATAGATAGATAGATAGATAGATAGATAGATAGATAGATAGATAGATAGATAGATAGATAGATAGATAGATAGATAGATAGATAGATAGATAGATAGATAGATAGATAGATAGATAGATAGATAGATAGATAGATAGATAGATAGATAGATAGATAGATAGATAGATAGATAGATAGATAGATAGATAGATAGATAGATAGATAGATATGTTCTGAGTCTTTATACTCTATAGGAACCTTGGATTGCTCGCTATATTGTGGTTTGAGTAACGAAACGGTGTCCTTCATGCTCAATTTTCACTGTCTGAAGCTGACCGGAGAGTGGTGAATGACTTCATCCATTCCAGTTGTGGTCTGGTTACTCTTGCCTGCCCCACCAAAACCGTTCTGACTAAACAGAAAGGGAAAGGTTTGTGGGTCTGAAACATTTCAATAGGTTGTACTAAGTCCTGAAGCGCATGGTTAAAACAGAAGATCGGGTAGAGATTACAACAAAGGAGAGTCTGGACATACAGGATAAAATAAGTGAACACAGAGAAGTGGATAGGTCAGAGGACTGTATGTAGCATCCTTACTGCATTAGGCAAGAGTCTTCTGTTTGGCCAGTACGACAGGGTGCCGATCCTTCCTGTCTTTAACCAGTGCACTTGAGTTATATCCCACCCAACACCATACACTATGGTGTATGGCCATCTCCTCATCATGCTGCCACATCCTGAGAATTGCACAGAAGATTTTTAAGTGAATCCTACTGAATATCAGACAAACTGTCACCCAGACTCTAATCACAAGTAGACTTGATTACAGAAACACCCTCTACATCGGAATCCCAGCCCATGTCCTAGCTGGAATAAAAATCACCCAGAACGCCGCCGCCAGACTCATCTCAAACACCCTATGAAATAAACACATCTCTCCACACCTCAACAATCTCCACTGACTCCCAGTCTAGGAAAGATGTACATTTAAGCTACTCACCCATGCCTACAAAGCTCTCCCCAACACCAGTGTAGCGTACCTCAACCACATCCTCAACATGTACCAATCCACCAGACACCTTCAATCTGCATCCCAGGCAAGAGCAGACTCCCTTGCATCAGGATGACCAGAAGCGGAGGACATTCCTTCTCATACCTTGTAGCCAAGACCTGGTATGAACTCCCAACCACTTCAGAAACTGACCTCCCTCATGGACTTCCAAAGTGTTAGATTTGGGAGTCTCTAGTTGGCAGAGGTAGGTACCTTTGACAAATAGGGACTTTTGCGTCTAGTCAGGGTAAGGGGGTACACTCCTAAAATAACCCCTGCTCACCCCCTTGGTAGCTTGGCATGAGCAGACAGGCTTATCTCAGAGGCAGTGCGTAAAGCATTTGTGAACACATACAGTAATCAAGTGACAACACTACAGATGGACACCACACAAGTTTTATATCAAAAACAAGTATTCTTTATAGAGACTTATCACAAGACCACAAACGACAGAAATCCACAATACTGTACTTCAAAATGGTAGAATTAGCTTAGTTCTCTTAAGATGATAAAAGCAACACTCAGAATTCAATGTACCTTAAGATGCGTAATGCAAGACAACGAAAGTGTTGCAAGGACGGTGATGCGTTGAAGATCTGGTGCAAAGAAACAAAGATGGCACTTTCTTCTTGATGCGACACGCTTCCCGGTGATGCGGCAGCATCTGCTGCGACGTCGATCCTCTTCTCCGGCAATGCAAGATGTTTCCACTCGATGCAAGCCACGACAGGCCCTGCGACACGCTTCCCAGTGATGCGGTGGCGTCTGCTGCGACGTCAATCCTCCTCTCTGGCGATGAGCCGCGACAGGCCCTGCGACATGCTTCCCGGACATGCGGCGACGTCTGCTGCGACATCGATCCTCCTCTCTGACATTGAGCCGCGACAGGCCCTGCGACACGCTTCCCAGTGATGCGGAGGCATCTGCTGCAACGTCGATCCTCTCCGCTGGCGATGCGAGGCGCTTCGGTGGCCCTGCAATGACTCAACGATTCTTCTGCGACGCGCTTCCTGGGGATGCGGTGGGATCTGCTGCGACGTCGATCCTCTTCTCCGGCAATGCGAGATGTTTCCACACGATGCAAGCCACGACAGGCCCTGCGACACGCTTCCCAGTGATGCGGTGGCGTCTGCTGCCTAGCCTAGCAGAGGCAGGTTTGGATGGTTAGACAATAAAATACCTACTTTCTAAAAGTGTTTTTTTCAAACACAGAATGTTTAAACCAACTTCACTAAAAGATGTATTTTATCATTCTGAGTTCAGGCATACTAAACTCGAATTTCTACCATGTTTCCTGAGTCAGTTAGAATTATAAGATGTAATAATCAAACTGCCCATTCTGGCAGGGCCGGACTGGGAACCAAAACCGGCCCTGGCAAAGAGCTCGGCGGCACCCTGGTGTGCCGCCGAGCTCTTTGCCAGGGCCGGTTTTCTGCCGATTTTGTTACAGGGCCGATTTTGCAGCTAAGCTGCAAAAACGGCCCTGTAACAAAAACGGCCCCTGGGGGCCCAAAGCCGGCCCCCAACCGTGCGGTGCACCGGGGTATTGCCCGGTGCCCGCTACGGCCAGTCCGGCCCTGCATTCTGGCCTATGGGGAACAGGTAGCCGTGCAATAGTGAAAAACAACAATGGCTGTAATTCGCTATTAGGACAGGCCACACACATCAGGGCTTGTCCTACCTTATACTTACAATGCACCCTGCCCTTGGGCCTACCATAGGGGTGTCTGATATGAAGAAAAGGGAAGGTTTAGGGTCTGGCAACTGGGTGCACTTGCCCAGTCAGCATGGCAGTACCAGACTGCACACAGGCTCTGCAATGGCAGGCCTTAGACACACTTTTACAGGCTGCTTCTGTGGGTGGTACAACCAGTGCTGCAAGCCCACCAGCAGTATTTGGATTCACAAGCCCTGGGCACTCCTGGTGCACTGTACTAGGGTCTGACAAGCAAACAAAATCAGCCAATCATGGAATCATTAATTCATACATCAGTTTACAATAGGGAGCAGTTGCACTGTGGCACTGGACAGCAGTGGCACAGTGCCCAAAGCATCTAACACCAGCAAAAGCACATGAGGCAACAGTAGAAAATGGAAGGGAGACCCACGCCAAGGTGCCAGGTCTAACACAAAGGAACCTCAAGACATGGCTCTTCCAGACAAAACAGGCATGATCTCTTCCTCCCACCTCAGGTCTGCCTCACTGAAGTAATATATACCCTCACTGGTGATTAGCCGCACATAACATAACATCCACTATGCACCTCAGAATGGAGTAGCCACTCAACCACTACACACCCAGACACTAGCAGACCCCCTCCACCAAACACACTAGACTGCTGAGGAGTCACACCACAATGAAACTCAGTATGGAGCAACAACCTTCACACACCCAATTATGGAGCATCATTGCTGTCACCACTCCCCAGAATTCAGTATCCTCCCGCTTATGATTGCACACTTCATACTACAGTAGCACACCATGTTGCGCAGCAGTATGGGGCAGCCCATCAATATTAACTCTAAAATACAGCCACCAAGCACCATGCACTGCAGGATGAATCCATCACCCTCCCTGTACTGTAAGGGCAGTACCACTCCCTCTCATAATATGATGGTGCCATCTATTTTAAACCCCAGAGATGCGCTTTTGTCATAAGCCCCTGAATCATCCCCTCCATGCAAACACAACAGATGGAAACCCCTTCATGCACTCTATATTTTAGAGCCCTACTCCCTACATAATACACTCCCATTCGCATACTCAAGAATATTTCCCCCATATAAGTTACCCCATTAGAAACCTCTGAGAGTTGTCTCATTCTGGTTGTTGCACATGTCACTGGGTCAAGAGCAGACTAACACAAGCTGTTCCCACATTTAGACCCCCGCCTAATGTGTACCACAAACTGTTTGGACGGATATACTAGCACTTTATTGAAATTGTGAAAGCATGCATAATATTTCTCTCCTTTGGGGCTTATTTATGAGAGCCCTATGTCACTTTTACACCACTTAGAGTGGTACATGCAGGGCTCTCATAAAGATTTATAAAGCCACGCAAAGCCACCCTGCTTGGCTTCGAGTGCCCACAATAATCATGAGCAAGGAGAAGCAGAGCAAATCAATGAGTCACCTTACTTTGCAAGTGATAGATGTTCAATGGGCATTGTGGTGGGTTTTCCCCACGCAAAACCAGTGGAATTTGATGATGCTCCAGATTTACAAAGTGATGTAAACCTGGGGAAGCATCAAATCTGTACACCTCCTGAGGTGAAGCATAACGAGGAGAAACGTGTTTATTTCTCCATATTTTTTCAACGCCTCGTAGGATTGTTTTTTTTCAGGAAGGTGGTTCTTTCTGGAGAAAAACGATCCTGATGTAGGCACCCTTGCACCATAGTGCAAGGATGCCTACATTGGTGCTAGGCTGGCAAAATAGCGCCAGCACAGGCAGAAAGGTCAGTAATGCGCTGTATTGGTTAAATATGGTGCATTCCTGCCCTTTCACTTTGGCATAGGCCAGCGCAGAAAGGTGCCTTGCTGTTCTGCTGTTGCAGGGATTCTGCTCATGCACAGAACTATGCACAGGAAACCAGGACCTCGGTGTATTGTGGTGTACCAAAAACCCACCACAGTGCCCAGAACCCCAATCCGACTAGAATCAGTGCCTCATTCGTTCTCCATGCTACAGTGAAGCTACCAATGATTGGACAACCCAGAATAAGCGACTTAGTGAACTCTCAGGAATAGTGGGAATCAAGAACACTCTTTCGGTTTAACACTTATATCAGTCCACAACATGAGTAATCAGAGACACGATGTAGTTTAAAATGTTTATTTTAACTATGTGCTCTAAGATGCAGTATTTTCGCCAATACTAGTAAAAAGATGCATAAAAATAATACAGTCAGCATTGTTACAATTCCGTAAAACACAAAAGGAGAAATCATATTATAATGATAGTTGAACCAGGACTATAGCGCCGTGTACCACCCTCCCCAGGCTAGGAGCTAGTTTAGATAATAATAGAAGATCTCTAGGTTTAAACGGGGAACCCCATACCTCCAAGATCAGATGAAGGGAATCACATCCCAGGACCAGCACAGCTATCTGTAGATGGAAAGGTTTTCTCCAAGTGCCCCCTACATGCATGCAATGCAATATTAAAAGCACACTAGTTCCAGTTATTTGCAGCTGTGTTCGTGTTATGTCTAAGTGAGTGGGACTGATCAACATGAATTAACAGCATACATTGTTATTCAACCTTGAATTCTCTGTGCAGACCGAGGTCGCAGTGTAAGTCTGTACTCGTGAAAAACAGACCGTTCCCATGTGAAAAAAAGCAAGCTGTTTTATTTATGAGAACAGAAGCATGAAGTGTCATGTGCAAAAGCGGCAAGATGGTGTTTAAGCATATAGTTCACTCATGCTAACATAGCAATGTCTGCAGGCAATATCGTATCCTCACTACACTGCCCCATGGCAAAATGCCATAAAATGAGGCGTTTTGATTCCAACTACTTACCTAATGAAAGAGAAGATGCACTGACCATAGAGTCAAATGCTGCCTATACTCCAGTTCTTTCAGGAGAACATGCAGGTTCATTTTTCAAAGATGCCACAGTCATCCACTTAGGTTCAGGAGAACATTAGCACTTTCAGCTCAGAACTATCAAGCGGCTCAAGGGTTACTATATGGCCTGTTCTTCAAATGCAAATGTTTTCAACAGAAGGCAGCAAACAGTTGCATACGTGAAAACCATTTTAACCCTTCCTCCTAACTTAACTACCCTATTTCTACCTGCCTTGCTGACAATAGAAACAGAAATAAATGAAAATGCATAAAGAGCATGGAAACTCTACACGATACCACAATGGTGTGACCCTGAGGTAGAGGTTGCAACACAGGTCACACAGTGTGCATGGAATTGCGGTGAGCTACATCACTGCCTCCATCACACAAAGCCAGTGGGGTGAAGGGCAATAAAGTAAATCTGATACTTCATTGGAAGTAGCAATGTCCCCTGTGCATCTGCAGAAGCCAGAGGAATAAGAGGATACTCCACTCCTCCATGTATGAACTCACATAACCACAGCACCATCGAATTGGCCAATTACATTGAAAAGGGAAACTTCCACCAATTCTTCATGACCATTGCAACCTGTCACTAGTTTATGAATGTGGCTGATCAATATGTAAATGAAACATACAGCAAATATGACTGAGGGAGTCTGACCTTTTCATCTGTATTGATTATGTGAGCTCTGAGAAAAGTGCAAAAGCTGTCTCTGTCCAAATCTAGAAATCTATCTCTTTAAAAGAGTAAGAATACATTAATATTTCTATAAAAGAAACGGTTCACGTTTTTATGTTCAAGTAATTTCTGTCCTGAATAAGCGCTTGCCAAGAGTGTTCGAACATATAAAGTGCTGAGATTTTTCTGACACGAAGAAATTCATCACCAGACATAACTCGGCAATTTAGTGTGAAAAGCAAGAAATGTCATTGTCAGTGAATGTCAAAGTACTTTCAGATGTGACACATATGCTGGTGAATGGATGACATTCCCTCACTCCATAGTCAGCAAGAGTGGTTATCGCTTCTCAAGGTAATTTCCTAAGTACAGGGTTGCTCGGAAAAATAATAGGGGAAAATAGGTTGGCTGTCATCCCCTACTGTAGTCCCCTAATCAATCCTTCTCCGCTACTGCAGACAATGGAGAACTGTTTTGATATTTTTTTGGAGCGCATCTGCCACGGCATACCACAGAATCCACCCTTGTTTTCCATTGAATGGAGGTGCCAGTTACCTAAAGGATGTAACTGAAACATGCAAAACCTATAAGATTATATTATGGATACAGAGTACTGTCCCAGTCTGTGCCTTAGCACACACTTAAGTCTGTGCAAAAGCTTGGACAGTGTGCTGTATTACAAATATTTGATCCCCCTGCAGGCCAGTGTAGTGAAGGATTGCACCCATCTGCAAAGGGATCTCTGGGTCATCCATGGGATCCCCTTTACCCCCTTTCAAAGGGAGACCTTGGGGGTCGCACTAACTTCAATGTGGTACATGGTCAGTGTGCCCCCGACAGCTCCTTTGCCTCTGTGCATGCTGCAAGAAGCAGGAATTGGAGCAGACATTTGGACCAAACATGTACTCTCACTATATAATAAGGCAGGAACTGGTTCCAACGGAAGGTCTCCTGGAGAAGCCAAAGATCCAAAAGTAACTCAAGTCCCTTTTATTCCAGCAAAGATGGAAGAAAGCTTATTACAATCAGTTCCTTCCACTAATGGGACAAACATCTTGACAACCGAGAAAGAATTAAGAGGGATAATACAGAAACTTAAAACCGAGGGAGCGGCTGGCCCCAACGGAATTCCCATCGCCTTTTTCAAGAACGATCCAGAGTTCTGGTCCTCCTATCTTGCTCCACTCTTCAATGGGATTTATAATCAGTCTAACATCCCGGCTTCTTGGAGGGGGAACATCATCCACCCCATTTTTAAACAGGGAGATCATAGTAACCCCGGAAATTACAGACTAATTTCACTGATAGATGTGGAAGCAAAATTGTACGCCTCGTGCCTGCTAACTCAGCTGAAAGGTTGGATGGAGGAAAAAAACATAATCCCCAAGTTTCAGACAGGATTTAGGCAAGGCATGGGCACTATAACCAACCTTGTAACCCTTGCTCTCTTAATAGAAAAAGCCCCAAAAAAGTGATTCCCGATTGTTTGCCTGCTTTGTAGACATTAAATCTGCATTCGATAGGGTAAGCAGGAGCCAGCTATGGAAAAAACTTAGTGACTGGGGCTTGCCATCTACAATGCTCAACGCCATAATTGCCTTATACATGGACACCTGGGCAAGAGTCAAGTTAGGCAATGGGTCAAGTACAACTGCAAGCATCCAGACGCAAAACGGCTTAAAACAAGGCTGCGTTTTAGCCCCCAGCCTATTCAATCTGTTTTTATCTGACTTAGCTCCGCACATTGAAAAACCAGAGTCTCACCCCCCGAAACTGGTCAACGAGCCAATCGCCATATTACAATATGCGGACGATATAGTTCTGCTAAGCCAAACTCCCATTGGCCTTCAGAGATCAATAAACAACCTCGTGACCTACCTGGATAAGGAACAACTGGAGTTAAGTAAAGAAAAAACAAAAATAGTTTGCCTATTTGATCGTAAGAAACTCAAGTTCAAATGGTCGGCTAAGGGGGCAAGTGTCGAAGAAGTCAGCTCATATAAATACCTGGGTGTAGTAATTGGGCAGGGTGCAACCCACAAAGATCACAAACTGGCTCTAACAGCAAAGGCACATTCTTTAATTTTTGCATATAAATTACTACGCAAAAAGATGGACAGTCCAAATTTCTCTCATTTGCTCAAAGTAATGGCAGCCCAAATACTACCTAAATTGTCCTACGGCCTGGCTCCATGGCGTGGCAAAGAAGTGCACATATTGAATACATTGCAGACAAAGATCTATAAAGCAGTTTTTGACCTGCCTAAATCTGTCTCGCCCTCGCAGGTCAGATTGGAATTTGGCCTCCAGCACCAGAAATTTCGAGTAATGAGCTGTTTTATTAAACTGTGCCACATGCTCCGCTCTTCTGATACGAACTCTTTAAATAGCCTATGTTGGGAAGAAATTAAGCTCCAGGGGGATCATGTAACATCCAACTCCTGGGGAAGCTTTTTGAGAGAGTCCCTGGCTGAGTTGGCCCTACAAACAGCATGGGCCAAAAGACTGGATCGAGGAAGCTTTGGCAAAATAGTAAATAGCGCAGCCAAAAAGAAATCCCTATGGGCAGACAAACAAGAGTTCTCCAAGCGGCGGCATGGGTGGACAGTAATTAATACATATAGGGCCTCATGTAGGAAGCCAAATACCGGTCGGTAACGGCCGAAATTCGGTGAATATCCCGTTACCGACCGGTATTTAGGCATTTGTGATGTAGGGGGCTGATTTCTGGATTCGGTATTTATCGAATCGGAAATTAAGAAATCGGTAAAATACCGATTCGGTAAATACCGAATCCTGAAATCAGATGTAGGGAGCACTCTAAAGAGTGAAAATTAGTATTAGAAATTCGTTATTTACCACCAAATACAGGTTGGTGATAAATAACGAATACCTTGCAAAAAGCAATATTTTGCTGATTTAAGTGTGCCATGTGGCAGACATACATGCCCTTAGGGCATGTATGTGCGCCACATGTGCACACATGCAAGATTCAGGGGTGCAACAGGGTGTCAATGTGACACCCTGCCACCCTCGTATATGCTCCCCCCATTACCGAATCGGTATTTACCGATTCAGTAATGAGGCATACCTTCCCATTGATTCCTATGGGCCTCCAGGCCCATAGGAATCAATGGGAAGGTATGCCTCATTACCGAATCGGTAAATACCGATTCATAATTACCGAATTTTTCCGATTCGGTAAACTTTACCGAATCATTACCTACATCACATTTACCGATTCATAAATACAGAATCGGTAAAATTCGGTATTTATGAATCGGTAAATGTGAGGCTACCTACATATGGCCCATAGATTCTTGAGGCCACAACCGTACCTATCCGCCCATTTCAGCTCACAACTAAAAACCAGTTTTTTAAAATTCCAAATGGGTATGCATGAGGCTAAGGATTTATACCCCCAGTGGAAAAAGCCATTCAAAACGGAATCCTGCAGACTATGTGGCTTTAAAAAAGAAACATTAATCCATCTAACATGCGCATGTACAGCCACTTTAAACCAAAGGAGAAAGTTCTTGAAACCAATTTTCATTGAGCTGAGCATTCGCTCTAGCAGGCAAGCGGTGATTTGCTGGCTAGAGGGCACCTCGTCGATACTAGCTTGCCGTGGAACTAAATATATGAACCTAGTCTGCAGACTTTTACGTCAATTTGAGGGAGAGCTTAATTAACTTGAGTCTGATGAGTTCATCAGCACCCCTTTGGGTTCTTATTCCTCTGTCGTCCCATCCAAAAGCTAATAATGTAATTGTTTTTAACTTGAATCCTAGTGATAAGTGATGTGGATTTTACTCTGGATATTAAGGTTTTAGTTCACTGTGGTATTTATTTAGGGGGGGTTGTTTTGTGTTGTTTAGGTCTCGCTGAGACAGCGAAAGCTGTCTCTTTGAGACATTTTGTAAGTGGGCTTTCAAAAGTGCTACCCACATGGTTTTGCTGGCCTAGGGCTTGAGTGCACGATGGCGTGCACGTGCACAGCTGCTCCTTGCATTCCCCCCTCCCTTCTCACCCAGCCCTTTGATGCTCTGCTCGATTACTTTCAATTTCGCCACTTTGACCCTTGCATTCCCCCCTCCCTTCTCACCCAGCCCTTTGATGCTCTGCTCGATTACTTTCACTTTCGCCTCTTTGACCCTTGCATTCCCCCCTCCCTTCTCACCCAGCCCTTTGATGCTCTGCTCGATTCCTTTTCACTGTCCTTAAATTCCTTTGTAAGTCCATCTTGTTTGGGTCACCTTTGCTTCATTAGACCCATATTTCCCGACTAGGAACAGGTTATTTTTGTCCACTCCCTTTAATTTACTTTAATAATAAACTCTCGCCTTAAGTGAAGCAATTGACTTTTAAATGTCGTCGTAATCTTACAGCCTTGTTCTCAAACAAGAAAACTCCTCTCCTTCCACACGTTTCCCATTCGGCCATCTTTTCTTCTGCAGTAGTTGATAACATTGTGGCCATGTTTTAACCAAAGCATCAGGTTTCTGCAATTTTGTAACGACGTGGTGATGCACATACTTTCTGTATGTTGTACCTTCCGCTGCCCCTAATGTGTCCGAGGTTTGTGAGCTGTGATGCATGCTAGCGCGATTCCACGCCATGCGCCTCTTCAGCCCTCCTAAAATATACCATCCTCACTCTCCAGGTTAGAATTCGACACTTCAAAAACAAACGTGTAGCAACGATCTTCTATTAATAATGCTATAATGGCAGCGCTTCTATGCATTCCATCGTAAATGTTCTGTGGAAAGTATTTTTATTTTATCATTTTGCAGTGGTTCCGGTAGGTCGGCAGTCATTGATTCCTTGTTTGTGTACCTTTGCCCAGGGGCGTTTCTTCAATTGGTGCAGCAGGTGCAGTGGCACCCGGGCCCACGAACGCTGATAATTCGTGTATTTAATATAACTGTAGCATATTGAGGAAGTTGGGGGGTCATTTACTTACTTGCCCTGGGGTCCATGACACTGAATAGGCTGGTGTTTCGCCACGTAATTTCATTGGTCAGTGTTTAGCATTCGAGGTTGTACTCCTGAGTGACGTGACATAGAATGTAAGATTGATTGTGCCAGGGCATGAAAAGGAAATGCTGCTCAGGGCGCCAATTGTGTAAGGCGTCTAGACCGCACATATGCTCTTCCCTCTATGTTTTTCTCTCTGGTCTCACATGTGCTATTCCCTCTGTATTTTCACTCTGCCCTCACATGTGCTTTTCCCTCTCTATTTTTCTCTCTTTCCTCACACATGCTATTCCCTCTGTATTTGTCTCTCTTCCCTCACATGTACTCTTCCCTCTGCATTTTTTCTCTATGCTCTCACATGTGCTCTTCGCTCTGTATTTTTTTCTCTGCCCTCGCATGTGTTCTTCTCTCTATATTTTTCTCTCTGCTCTCACATGCTCTCTTCCCTCTATGTTTTTATCTCCAGTCTAACCTGCGCCCTACCCTCTGTATTTTTTTCGCTTTGCTCTCACATGAGCTCTTCCCTCTTTATTTTTCTCTCCTCCCTCACATGGACTCTTCCCTCTCTATTTTTCTCTCTGCCCTCACGTGCTTTTCCCTCTGTATTTTTCTCCCTGCCCTCACATACTCTTCCCTGTATGTTTTCCTCTTTGCCCTCAAGTGCACTCTTCCCTCTGATCACATGCATACACAACAATGCACACATACAAACACACACATGCATTTACACACACATATGAACATATACAAACACACACAGACATGCATAAACATATGCATATACATGCACACCAACACACCAACACCACATACAGATATAAACAAGCACGCACACCAACATACTCAAACACATATACATACACACAAACATGCATACACAGACATAGGTATACACACAAACATATGTGTACACATCCATGAAGACAAATGAACACAATGACACACCCATACTTGCACACAACACACACATGCATACACAAACATATACACATACAAACACACACACACATGCATACACACACAGATATATACATATAGACACACACACTATGCACACACACGCATCTCCCGTACTGTCTCAGGGGAAGAGTCGGTGTCAGCTGTCTCCTAGAGGGAGATCTCGCATGAGACAGTAAGACTCAGAGACATGTGGCGGTGGGGAGAGACAGACATGCCTCCCTTTAATTGTGTTGTTGCAAGATGGGGACTATCTTCTGCCACTGGTGCATTCAGATAAGCGGCAGGAAGTTCGTTGGACACATGCACTGGTTTCAATTTCGAGAAAGTGGGGTGAACGTTTCACAGATCGGGAGTGTGTGTCAACACGTGTTTCTCCTTCACGGCAAGGCCAATCAGTACGTTTTGTTTAACCGTGTGGTCATGAATCCTTTAATTGCATAAGTGAGCGGGTATGGATGTAAACAAAAATGTAACACTAATACCACATTTTCTGTCACTCTTGTGAACAGGTTTGCTGTGAATGTATGAATGAGAATGGCGTTTTAGAATACGTTGCATGGAAAAGGGTCAACATGGTGTATACGTGTTTTTTTATTTTTTTTTATTTATATTTTATTGCATGGTTAACGTCATGATATACCAGATTCGGATGCTTCATTGCAGATCAGTTGTTTGGCCCGTGGTTATTTACGAGTTTGGAAAATACTTTTGTATTGTTTCGATTCTTTTTGTCTATGCCCTATCTATTGGCTGCGTCCTTACTCTCTCCCATCTTCTCTCTCCACCTCTTTGCTACATGTTCTCTCGTAATGTTTTCATTTTCCCCAACTCTCCTCTTTACTCTCTCTAATTCTTTTTTTGCTCCTTTTCTGTCTCTGTCCCTTCTCTCCTCTTTCTCTCCCCACCTGTCCCTTCTCTAACCCCACTCCTCTTCCTCTGCCCACCCTCCCATCCCTCTCTCTCGCAGTACTGCAGCATAGGCAGCACCAGGTCTCTGATGCCTTCTCAGTGTTGGCCCTGGGGGTGGAGGAGGTAAGTCAGCCCCCCAAGTGAATCCCATTATCAACAGATAGTGAACGTCTATTTACCAACAAGTACGGAGCGGTCTCGAGTGACGGCTGATGCGAACAGTGATCTGCTCTCGGCCCCGGCAGGGCCTGTGGGGTGGGGGCGTTACCTTACACTAGGAGAGGAAGTAAAAGTGATATCCTCCCCTCCCCCACACTCCACCACTGTCTCTCCTCACCCTCCACCTCTCTCTCTCCTCCACTTCTAATTCCCTTCCAACTCGGTCTCTCCTTACCCTCCACCTCGGTCTCTCCTTACCCTCCACCTCGGTCTCTCCTCACCCTCCACCTCGGTCTCTCCTCACTCTCCACCTTGGTCTCTCCTCACCCTCCACCTCCGTCTCTCCTCACCCTCCACCTCCGTCTCTCCTCACCCTCCACCTCGGTCTCTCCTCACCCTCCACCTCCGTCTCTCCTCACCCTCCACCTCCGCCTCTCCTCACCCTCCAACTCTGTTTCTCCTCACCCTCCACCTCACCCTCCACGTGTCTCTCCTCACCCTCCACCTCACCCTCCTCACCCTCCACGTGTCTCTCCTCACCCTCCACGTCTCTCCTCACCCTCCACGTGTCTCTCCTCACCCTCCACACGTGTCTCTCCTCAACCTCCACACGTGTCTCTCCTCACCCTCCACACGTGTCTCTCCTCACCCTCCACATGTCTCTCCTCACCCTCCACATGTCTCTCCTCACCCTCCACACGTGTCTCTCCTCACCCTCCACACGTCTCTCCTCACCCTCCACACGTGTCTCTCCTCACCCTCCACACATGTCTCTCCTCACCCTCTGGGTCTCTCCTCACCCTCCACGTCTCTCCTCACCCTCCACGTCTCTCCTCACCCTTCACGTCTCTCCTCACCCTCCACATGTCTCTCCTCACACTCCACGTGTCTCTCCTCACCCTCCATGTCTCTCCTCACCCTCCATGTCTCTCCTCACCCTCCACGTGTCTCTCCTCACCCTCCATGTGTCTCTCCTCACCCTCCACACATCTCTCCTCACCCTCCACACGTGTCTCTCCTCACCCTCCACACATGTCTCTCCTCACCCTCCACACGTGTCTCTCCTCACCCACCACATCTCTCCTCACCCTCCACACTTGTCTCTCCTCTCCCTTCACACGTGTCTCTCCTCACCCTCCACACGTGTCTCCTCACCCTCCGCCTCACCCTCCACATGTGTCTCCTCCTCACCCTCCACATGTGTCTCCTCCTCACCCTCCACAGGTGTCTCCTCCTCACCCTCCACACGTGTCTCCTCACCCTCTGCCTCACCCTCCACATGTGTCTCCTCCTCACCCTCCACACGTGTCTGTCCTCACCCTCCACACGTCTCTCCTCACCCTCCACACGTGTCTCTCCTCACCCTCCACACGTGTCTCTCCTCATCCTCCGGGTCTCTCCTCACCCTCCACGTCTCTCCTCACCCTCCACGTCTCTCCTCACCCTTCACGTCTCTCCTCACCCTCCACATGTCTCTCCTCACACTCCACGTGTCTCTCCTCACCCTCCATGTCTCTCCTCACCCTCCATGTCTCTCCTCACCCTCCACGTGTCTCTCCTCACCCTCCATGTGTCTCTCCTCACCCTCCACACATCTCTCCTCACCCTCCACACGTGTCTCTCCTCACCCTCCACACGTGTCTCTCCTCACCCTCCACACGTGTCTCTCCTCACCCACCACATCTCTCCTCACCCTCCACACTTGTCTCTCCTCTCCCTTCACACGTGTCTCTCCTCACCCTCCACACGTGTCTCCTCACCCTCCACATGTGTCTCCTCCTCACCCTCCACATGTGTCTCCTCCTCACCCTCCACAGGTGTCTCCTCCTCACCCTCCACACGTGTCTCCTCACCCTCTGCCTCACCCTCCACATGTGTCTCCTCCTCACCCTCCACACGTGTCTCTCCTCACCCTACACGTGTCTCTCCTCACCCTCCACATGTCTCTCCCCACCCTCCACGTGTCTGTCCTCACCCTCCACGTGTCTCTGCTGCACGCCTAACACTGCTGCACGCCACACGCTGCTGCATGCCTCACACTGCTGCACGCCTCACACTGCTGCACGCCTCACACTGCTGCACGCCTCACACTGCTGCATGCCTCACACTGCTGCATGCCACACACTGCTGCATGCCGCTGCACGCCACACACTGCTGCACACCTCACACTGCTGCACGCCACACACTGCCACACACTGCTGCACGCCGCACACTGCTGCACGCCGCACACTGCTGTACGCCACACACTGCTGCACGCTACACACTGCTGCACGCCACACACTACTGCACGCCACACACTGCTACACGAAACATTGCTGCACGCCACACACTGCTGCACGGCACACACTGATGCAACCGGCACACTGCTGCACACCACACACTGCTGCACACTGCTGCATTACTCACTGCTGCATGCTGCACGACACTGCTGCACGCAGCACACTGCTGCACGCTGCACACTGCTGCACGCCACAGTGCTGCATGCCTCACACTGCTACAGGAAACACTGCTGCACGCCGCACACTGCTGCACGCAGCACACTGCTGCACGCCGCACAGTGCTGCACGCAGCACACTGCTGCACGCCGCACACTGCTGCACGCCACAGTGCTGCATGCCTCACACTACTACACGAAACACTGCTGCACGCCGCACACTGCTGCACGCCGCACACTGCTGCATGCCGCACACTGCTGCACTCCTCACACTGCTGCACGCCTCACACTGCTGCACACTGCTGCACGCGGCACACTGCTGCACTCCACACACTGCTTTTATGCGAGTTTATGCTACTGACATTGTAAATGACAATGCCTTTTATTTGTTTTAAAACCAAAACATAAATAAAAGGCATTGTAATTTTACAATGCCAATAGCTCAAACTCTTATAAATGCGAGACCTATTGCATTGCAAATGCTTGTTTTGTAATGATTTTAAGTAATCAAACAATAAATTTATTACACACTGTGCATGCATAAGTTGTACGGCACAAATGCAAAGGGATTCCTCATTTGCATTGGTCCACGCCTCCATGTAAACGAGGGAATGAATGGTTGAGATCAGGGTGGTGTCCACGTACCACCGGTGTGATCTGTATTAGAGAATGGGCACCACAAGCACCTCCAGCCGCTTCCTTAATATCAAAATTCCCTAGTAGTAGAGAAAACAGAAGCAAACACCCGTTTTACCCGGAACACTTAGGGGCATATGTTCGAGGAAGTGGCGGAGTGAGGCGTTAGCTGTCGTGACATAATGCCTCACTTTGCCATTTCAGAAATGCAAGGCTTCACCATATTTACAAGGATATGGTGCAGCCTTGCGTTTCCCCCTGCGTTTGCGTTATACTTAGCAGTGTATCGCCAACGCAGGCACCCTTGCACCATAGTGCAAGGGTGTCTGCGTGCAGGGGAAGATTGTTTATGTGTAGGAACCTTTCCCTTCCTGTACATAAACACTCCTGAAATGTCATGTTGTCACCTCTATGTGTGCTGTTTAATACAGCACAAATGGAAGTTACAAAATGTCATGTTTTTTAAGGATTGTTTATGTGCAGAAAGGGAAAGATTCCTACACATAAACAATCCAAGGCATTTTGCATTTTCCATATGTGCTGCACAAGGCAGCACATATGGAAAAAGCAAAAACAAGGAGAAATAAAGCATTTCCCCTTGTTTTACCAACTTAAGACCAGGTTTTCCCTGGTCTTAATTTTGGGCTGCCTCCTATTTACGCTGTTCTTGTAAATAGGAGGCAGCATCAAAATCAATGGGTGTTGCAGTGGAACGCCCACCGCAACACCCACTGCCCACCCCTTTCACGCTAAGTGTGGCATGAAAGGGGGCCTTATTTACAGGGCAGCGTTAAGCCATGTTAATCAGTTTAACGCTGCCTTGTAAATAAGGCAAGGTCCCTATCGACACAGGAACCTCACTAAAAGTGACGTTCCAGTGGGGATAGGAGCTTGTACATATGCCCCTTAGTGTAATCCAGGCGCACATCTCATTCAGAAGTCACCTGTCTTTTTCTCTAGTGCCGCCCCCGTCTCAAGCAAATCTTTTTGTGCACCATCCATCAAAACTACGTTTTTGTGGACCCAGATTTCTGGGCTTAGCTGGGAGCCAGTCTGTTTGGACTTCTCGAATTGCTTGCGAAATCACCTGTTTGAAAAGTGATATTGAGATCCTTGATGTAAACAATCTTGCTCATATCATATGTAGACAATTTGGCCATATGTTCAGAAATACTCACCACTGTGAACAACCACAAATCCCCTAATTCATTCCCTGCCAGCTACTGTGATCCTTAGACAAGCCAGCAACCCACTGCACAGGTGTACAGCCTACAGAAGCACTTAGAGAGGATACAAGGATGGGGAGATCTCATTAAGCTAGTGTGGAGGTCTTTGAATAGTGTGTCCTCAGAGGAGGACGAGTAGCCATACTGACCTCGATCAGACCACACACTGAAACTCTCGTTTGCCAGACTGTCAACATACATAGAAAAATCATATTGGTGATACAAGGTAGTGGTTGGAGCTGAGTGTCGTCACTAGAGATAGCCCTTTGTGCTACAGTGGAAAGCATTGGTTCTGTCCCACCTCACTGGGAATACCAGGACATCTTTTCCCCAATAAAACTGCTCCAGGGGAAGTATTTGTGGTTTGTGTCCTACCATACCATAGATGCCGGGCCATATTTCACCCAAATAAAACATTAGGATATTCTGCTACCAGTCAAATTTACTACACTAGAGGAACAAAGCTGCACATATTTATTGAAGGAAAAGCAAAGTAGTTACCCAACAGATATCGCGGAGCTGCTCTTACTAAGCCACAAATCCCAAACAAGCATTTGCAAAGCATATAGGTCTCGCCTTGACAAGCTGGTGTCTTGTTTATTCTATATATTCTTTTAGCTTTTATTGTAAGCAGATGACCCAAAAATAAAATTAGCAAAAAATATGCTGTCACCTAAAAGTGCTGCCTTATGCATTTAATTAAATGTTACATTTAAATATTATTC
The DNA here is from genome assembly GCF_964204655.1 of Triturus cristatus. Classification (NCBI taxonomy): domain Eukaryota; kingdom Metazoa; phylum Chordata; class Amphibia; order Caudata; family Salamandridae; genus Triturus; species Triturus cristatus. Next base: position 655,333,140 of record NC_140592.1, on the reverse strand, counting down.
ATTGATGTAACTATTTAACCAGGGATGTTTTGCAAATACCAAGCCCTTTAGCTGCTCATGCATTTTATAATTAGTATTATTATAAATATTATTATTATTATTATTATTATTATTAATAATTGTGGAGGAGAGTAGAATAAATCACCATCTATACAAGCACGCAGCTACAACGTTACAATGCCCCTTAAACACTTTACATTTTAAAAAGGAATAAAGGTAAAATAAATAGCTGGCAATTAAAGTTATTATAAAAACTTAAATAAAAAAATCACACTTTGAAACGACTTTCCAACTGAAGAGAAAGGAACTGCGGGAAAATGTGTAAGGTTTTAAGTCCCACAAAGTAAAGACAGCCTGTAGGTAAAGTGAGCTGACCCACTGTCCCATGCTGTATGCTGAGGCGGGCGGAAGCAAAATGTGCATTAACAGACCAATGGATGCAACCTGCTGCCTACAGCCCCTGTATGAATTAATATTATGTATGATTTTTATGAGAAAACTATAGTTTGGCATGACAGCCAAAGCCGTCTGAAGACCAGACTTAAAAAAGTGTAGAAAGTAGGCGTCACTGGCAGGTGGTTAGTTTCTGATACACGCCAGCACGCTGGAGACATGTTTTAAAACTGTCACTCGACACTAAAGCCCTGGGCTGCCTTACCACCTACAGCACGGCGGAGATATGATCAGCCTATATTTCATGTGGTCGGTTTATGTGTCTTGGCAGATCACAGACACGTGAGAAGGTGCATGTCTTCACTGAGCAATGATTACTGAGAGATCGTTACATGGAGATAAAACATTTGTATGAAGTGAAATGTAAACCTTCTCTGGGTATTATCTGGTGTTTGCTAATAAGCCGTGTGGTTAACAGAAAAGATTACAATTATGGATAACGTAATAGTCTTAAATGTAAATAGCATTGTCTGCTGTCCAAATTAGGTTTCATGGCAGCAACACAATGTCAGCCCACCCTTTGAATCCTGTTTGCAGCAAAAAACTGCACATTCCACAGCCACTCTACATGAGCCCAGTTCAGGGAATTGCACAAACCTCTGGTGCTACAATTCTGAAATTTAGAACACTGGAAAGCCACACGTTCTATTGAAGACAATGGTGTTGCAGAGTGTCAATAAAGACTGGTGTATTCAATGTCGTTAATGGCTGATGCAGCCCCTCTGCTCTAACATTCAAATATTTGCTTTTCTGCTTCTCTCTGTCTCAGTAAGAACATTCTGCATTCATGGGGCTTGATTCTGAGCTGCACAATATGAGGGGTCGCCTGTTGCAGGAATATGGGACCAGGATTTCTGTTCATAGCTCGGTATTCCCACTCATGTACCCTGCAATTACAAGCTTGCAGGCCTGATATAGGGAATAATATAGGGCACATAAAGCAAATGGAAAAAGTGCATGGAAAAGCATCTGCTAAAATGCATAATCAAACTCAGTGGTATCTCGCTCCAGAAGCAGTAGTGAGCCTACTCACCTGGCTCTCACTCGCATATTGTGTGATGCATGCATACCCTCATACACAGACAACACTCAACTCATAGTCTCCCTTACCGAGGAACCCTACATCACCAGGTGCAGCTTCCAAGAAGAGATGTAAGACATCGCATAGCAAACAAAAACAAAAACTTCCCCAAAGCACTTCATATGTCGTATGCAATATGTCTATACTGTACAAAGAGCCATGAATCAGACCAGTAATTTTTGCAATGTATTCATCTAGGGTACAAAAATATATATTTATAGCTCATTCATCCTAAGTACAAAGAATATTTTTATATAAATATTTTTTTTTAAGCGTGAGACATAGTACATACAGTCATGTGGTTATATTTATTCAATTCGTGAGCACCCACAAGTATGAACAAACAATATACGTTAGATCTAGTACAGGACAAGCACATAAAACACATGATCAATCACAGCACAATAATAGCAGAAACAACATTTATCAAAATACTATACAAAACACTATACAGAACAGTAGTCACATAACAGACACGGGTCGCACTGAGGCCAGGAGGAGGTGTGTCCCCACGATGATCCATTTCCGTACAACTGTTTAAGCCTGAGTTACTTTTCTTTTTTTGGGCTGGTCATCCACTCAGGTCCCCTGAGCCACTCTGCTCATTTCCACCCCCTCGAGGGTCTTGAAGTCTTATTGTCAGGTACATATCATGTTTATTACTATCTCCTCCCTCCTGTGAACCCAATACAAGAAGTGTGTGCCTCACGATTTATGAGCTTGTGGTGCAGTTTTTTTTCATTGATATCCTTTGGGAACCTTTATTCATAACCAGTTGTTGTGAATATTGTGAGCCCCTTGCCTAGTGCACAGTTCCATTTGATTATACTTTGAATGGATGCCCCCCTGCCACAGAATGTATTTGCACAGACAGTGCCCTGATGGATGTTGATCTTATCAACTGTTAACTTCCCAAACACGCGTTAGCGCATTTCTGTTCATCTGAAATAATACTCATTACACTAAAAATATCAGAAAAATGAGCAACAATTTTTAGTCACTGTGATTTCTTCTAATGTCTGTTATGTGACTATTTTTCTGTATTGTGTTTTGTATAGTCCTTTGATAAACGTTGTACTAGATCTAACATGTGTATTGTTTGCTCATACTTGTAGATGCTCACAAATTGGATACATATAACTACATGACTGTATGTACTATTTCTCTTGCATTAAAAAAAAAAGATTTATTTAAAAATATTCATTGTACTCAGGACGAATAAACTATAAAAATATGTTTTTGTACCCTAGAAGAATAAATTACAAAAATGACTGGTCTGACTCATGGCTCTTTGTACATTATAGACATATTGTGTAGGAAATATGAAGGGTTTTGGAAAAGTTTTTGTTTTTGTTTGGTATGTTTAATTTCCCTGCTCACTTCTCCAAACTTATATAGTTAAGTCAGGGACCCTCTTCGTTCACTTGATGTAAGACATCACATCCCTGGATGAGCAGCAGCTGCCTTGGAGAAAACAGATTTCCTCATCCTCAACTCCACCCCCTCCGCATGGGACAAGACCTGGTTGCCCCCCGCCCTTGGAAAACCACCCACCCCTATGGACCAAGCTAGCAACCTCGGCATCATACTTGACTCTTCACTCACCATGAACCACCAGATCAACTCTGTGTCATCCACTTGCTTCAACACCCTCTGCATACTTTGCAAGACCTCCAAATGGATCCCCCCAATGCCAGGAAGACCGTCACCCACACGCTCATAGACTGGACTACGGAAATGACCTCTAAGCCTGAATCAACAAAAAACTCCTCAACAAACTCCAGACCGTCCAGAACGCCGCAGCCAGACTTATCCTCGACATGCCGCGACATGAGCACATCACCCAACACCTTTGCGACCTCCACTGGCTCCCCGTCAAAAAAATAATGACCTTCAACCTGCTCACACACCCTCCATAACACCAGACCCCAATAACTCAACAAACAAATCTCTTTCCATGCCCCAAAAGAAACCTCCACTCTGCCGACCTAGCCATAGCCATGGTCCCCCACATCCACAGGTCCAGAGCAGGTTGCAGATCCTTCTCCTACCTTACAGCCAAGACCTGGAATGAACTCCCCCTCCGCATCAGATGAAGCCCTACACTGCACCAATTCAGAAGGGAGCTCAAGACCTGGCTCTTCAAATGGCCTACGGAGCTGATGGTACCCCCCCACCAGGATATTGAGAACATCACGGGTGAATAGCATGCTTCAAAAATCCCTGATTGATTGATTGATTGATTGCTTGCAGTGAATGCACCAATCCTCAGCCATGGAGAAGTGGGAAGATTGCAAGGCAATAGTTGTGACACAAGTGGGGCTGGAGGAGTTACAGACATCCTACCCCCAGCACTGGGACACCCTCAAGTAAGTCATTATCGTAAGGGGCACAGATTGACTCGCACAATAAAAAAAACAACATATATATATATATATATATATATATATATATATATATATATATATATATATATATTATATATATATATATATATATAAATATATTTTAAAGTGGGAGTCAATCTGTGACCCTTATAATAATGCCTTGCTATATATATATATATATATATATAGATATATATATATATATTCACAGAAAAAAACATAGGTTTCAGGCACGTTATAGTTAGGAATTAGCATTTAAAAAACCTCAGAAATTCACGGAAAAAAACATAGGTTTCAGGGGTGTTATAGTTAGCTGGACTTTTCACTTGTACAAAACCATTGAAATTCCCCCGTTATAGTTAGTTCTGCTAACTATAACTCGCGCGCCCGCAATGCACTGCTGATGACGTCACATATTACATCACTCATGACATGGTCAGTGACATCACTCATGACATCACTGATGACATCTCAAATGACATCACTGATGACATCACTGATGACATCATCCTTGTGATAGAGTGGCAGACCTCCTCTCACCCTAATATATCCTTTGATACACACATTCAAAAATAGAGACTACAATTTTCAAAACAATGGACATACCAATACCAGTTACAACAACCTCTTCAGTAATTCTAAGATCCACATACACATCCACTCATTCACCAACAGTCCTAAACAGTCACTCATACATTTACTCACTCATCATATGTACTCATACACCTATACATCCTGTTACACAATGCCACTCATTCATAGAGTTACTCACACACATAGTCACTCATGCTAATAAAGAATCAAACATACATTTACTTGCATATACAGTTATACACACACCACCACACTTACTTCTACGGAAACTTACACATACTTAGTCTTTTAAACAATGACTTATAGAAACACATACTTATTCATACAGGAACTCTTTCAATCTCTCACTCTCGCATATACTCACTTATATACACCAATAGTCACATATACTAGTTTAAAACATATGTAGTTACTCATAAAGACACTATTGAGACAGTCATTCACTCACTAACACACCCATACACACACTCATCCACCCATACAGTCCTGCACACATGCTGTCTTCAACACATACAAACAGTGAGTCACTCATTCATGCACCTATGCACTACGTAATACCCCCCACCGAACTATGCAGACACTCAGACTGATACTCAAAAAACCAACTAATAACCTATATAGACACCCATGTAGCTACTCACCAACCCATGCAGCCACTTATACACAAAGTGAGAGACTGATACAGATATTTACATATTTAAACATTACTCACTAAGCCACGTATTCACTATGATACACTTAATCAGTCAGTTACACAATCAATTTTTCAAAAACAAATCATCCATTTAGACACTTATATACCCATTTATTCTTCCATCGACCTTGAGATATACATATATAAAACATATTTAATTTTCAGAAAAACACACATTCACTGGATGATGTCTTCAGTGATGTCATCAGTGATGTCATTTGAGATGTCATCAGTGATGTCATGAGTGATGTCACTGACCATGTCATGAGTGATGTAATATGTGATGTCATCAGCAGTGCATTGCGGGCGCGCGAGTTATAGTTAGCTGAACTAACTATAACGGGGGAATTTCAATGGTTTTGTACAAGTGAAAAGTCCAGCTAACTATAACACCCCTTAAACCTATGGTTTTTTCAGTGAATTTCTGAGGTTTTTTAAATGCTAATTCCTAATTATAACGTGCCTGAAACCTATGTTTTTTTCTGTGAATTTCAAAGGTTTTTTAAATGCTAATTTCTAACTATGCCTACAGAGATAGGACATGTGAAGAAAGAAGAAAAAACGCACAGAAAGAAAAAAAAGAATTGCAGAAAGAAGCAACAGAAGTCCTCAAAGACGAAGAAAAGTGCAGGAAGAAGGATAGCGTGCAGAAAGAACAAACAGAAGAGCAGAAAGAAGCCTTGTTGCAAAATCATCATGTACCCTCAACTTTTTCAGACGGATACTGGTGGTAACTGAGTCTGACTAACCAGTCCTAGAGCCAGTGCTATGTTAAAAGACACTTAGAATACAGTGAAAACACCTACATACAACATTATGCGTTGGGGTCCCCCTGTGATTAGCATGACCTCCTCTGTAAGCCCCTAGTATATAATAGGGCAGGGGGATTAAAACTACCTCTTAAAACAGGCCACAGGGCGTTTTTGCACACGTTAACTCAGGCCCCGTCCCCTCCCTTCACCACTGTGTAAACACGCACTGTGTCCGTTTTTAGTTGGGAGATTAAGTTCATTTGAATCCTGAGGGTCCCTAGGGTGCAACTAGCCCACTAGGTACCTCCAGTAAGTGCCACAGAGCTGCGTTGCAGAGAGGTGTAAAAAGTGGCACGGCCTGGACCACCTCTCTGCAATGCAGCTCAGTGGCGCTTACTGGAAGCACTTGGTGGGCTAGTTAGCCCCCAGGGGCCCTCCCCAGGGGCCCTCAGTATTGAAGGGAAATTATATCCCCAATTTAAATCGTGCCATAGTGCGTGTTTGCACACGTCACCTCAGGCCCCGTCCCCTCCCTTCACCACTATGTAAACGCGCCCTGTGGTTGTTCTAAGTTGAGAGATTAAGTCCCCTTGAATCCTAAGGGTCCCTAGGGTCAAACTAGACCACTAGGTACCTCCAGTAAGCACCACAGAGCTGCGTTGCAGAGAGGTGTAAAAAGGGGCTTGGCCTCGGAACACCTGTCTGCAGCGCAGCTCCCTGGCGCATACTGGAGATGCCTGTTGGGCTAGTTGGCCCTCAGGGACCCTCAGTATTGAAGAGGAATTAATTCCCCAACTTACAACTCGCCAGGGGGCGCGTTTGCAGAGTGCTGCAAGGAGGGGGCATGGCCTCCGGCACGATGCCAGTCTTTTATTTATTTTAATTTTTTAAGAAGGGGGGCTGTGTGGTTCCCCTTCTAATTCTAATTTATTGGCAATGATGACCCCATCCCCCAGGGCCTGTCTCCTAATTATATTTTTTTGACCCCAATCCCCAGGGCCGGCCACTGTTTTTTATTATTTTTTAAAAATATATATTTATAGACACACCTAGGACATGCTGGACAAACCGTACGTACCTATCACCATGACGATTTGCGTGATATTCATTAAAAGGCGACTATGCATACAATGAATCCACGTGGAATGTATTTACACCACTAGTGAAGCTCTGACATGTCTGATGCCCTACCGTGCCTAATCCCGGTAGACACCCTTGTCGTTTATTTATACAAACATGGGTAGCTATTGACGGGCACATTTAATACACATGCACACCAAGCCATTCAAAGGGGATTCGACAAAAATTCGACCAAAACTATGCAAAAACCCCCCTCACGGTTCATAAAACACACATCCACTGCCAGATGTGTAATACTTTTTATTTTACTCTCTGGAAAGGGGACGAACATCACTTGAGAATCACAGCGCGCTCCTGGCAGAGCCCAATGCTGTGTTACACCCACCATTGCCTGCGTAGTGCCACACATCTCTGTGTTGTATTCCACTAGCTAGTGCGTATGCTATGACACTCTCTAGCCCATGTGCACTGTAACACCACCCCGTGAATATGTCATGCCACACTTGTCTTCGCACGGGTTATATTGCCCCATCTAACGTGCCTTCCTCGATGCCTATGTTATAACGCACAGTGCTATGCCATACATATTACAATCTGGGATCCATATCTTTGTCACAGTGCATATGCAACGTTACACTCCCCAGCACATATTTTATATTTCAACTTTAGAGACTAGTTAGGTTACACAACACTGCCCTGTGCATATTACACTCCAAGGCGCATATCGCATAGCACGCGCTAGTGCCTGTGCTATCTCGCGCTCTCCAATGAATCTGTCATTGCGCACAATGTACTGCATATAATATTTCACGCCCGGTTCATCTTATATCACACTTTTTGGTGCATAGTTTATACCATACACTATATCTAGTTTTCATTTTCAATCGTGCTCTCAGGACTATGTTCTATATAACACTGTGTTCACCTACCCTTTTCACGGGCATTACATTTTGTGATAGGGGGTGTAGGGTCAGGGGGTATTTCTGCCAAGTGAGCCCGGAGTCACAGTCACAAACGTCCTCTTCTTCCTGAATACAAGTGAGATTATGCTGCATACTTGTTCATATTTTAAGTAGTTTGCACAGACACACGTTTTAAAAACAATAAAGTTCCTAATACCCGCCTTCTCTGAACAGTTAGCTTACTGCCCCATCCCCCTCCTCCCTATCCTCTGTTGTGTGAATCCATGGACTAGCCTCCTCCCTCCTGCCATGCATGGTCTGATGTGCTGCCACTGCCCTCAATTTAGTATGGTGTACCAGTCCACTCCTCCTGCCCTCCATTGCCCAATTCTATGCCCCATTATTGACCTCCTGCTTAAACTCTGTGCTTAGCTTGCTGCCCCTATTCTCCTTCCCCCTGCCCTCCGATGTCTTTGTGCATGCCCTTGCTCCATCCTTTTTGCCTACCATGTTCCATGGACCTGCCACTCCTATCTACTCTGAGTGTTCTGATGAGCTGCCACTCCCCTCCCACCTGCCTAGCATTGTCAGATGACTGTAACCTGTCCCTGCCACCTCCACCCTGCCTGTCCACATGCCATGCCCCTATCCTCTTCCTCCTGTCCTACATGGTCCATTGTACTGCCACACCCTTCTGCCCTCCCTGGTCTGTTGTGCTGCAACTGCTCCTCCTGCCTGCCCCGTGCAGTCTGTTGTAAGGCCCCTTCCCCTGAACTTTCTTGTCTGTGCACAGGTCCTGACCCTCCCTTCTATCCTCCATCGTCCTTTATGCATGCCCCTGCACCCTCCTTCTTGCCCATCATAGCCATTGTGCTGCCACTAACCCTCCCACTTGCCATGCATGGTCTTCTGTGCTACCATGGCCCCTCCCACCTTCCCTGTGTGGTCAGTTAGCTGCCCCTCCCACCTTCCCTCCATGGTCTGTGTGTATGCCATCACAGTCTCACTGTTGCTCTTCATGGTGTGTCTTGCTTCTAGTGCCCATCCTGCCTGACCTCCATGGCTATCTTGCTGCTCCTGCCCTGCCCCATTGCCCCCAGCCCTCTGTTTACATGTGCAGACCTCTACTCCCTCCCTCCTGGATTGTCTGTTCCATTGTAATGCCCCTGATCCGTTCCTCCTGCCCTTTATGGTCTGTTATGCTGCAGCTTTCTCTCCTGTCTGTCCATTATGGTCAGATAGCTACCAGTGCCTCTTGCCCCTCTGTTCTCTGTTGTCCATGTGCATGGTCCTGTCCCCTCCCTCTTGCTTTCTATGGATTGTTGTGCTGCACTCCAGTCCTGCATGCCCTGTGGGGTGTATTGTGCTGCTGCAAACCCTGATGCCTGCCCTGCAGGGTCAGTTTGGTGCACCTCTCCATGTCCCTCCTGTCCTCTGTTATCCAAGTCCATGTCCCTACCCCATTTCCTTCCATGATCCAATGTACCATACTTGCGAACATTTTGAACTTGGTAAGAGGGAGATTTTGAAAAAAAACTGGGGTATTGATTTTCCCCTTTGAGTTACATTGAAAAAGAGGAGATTGTAGACAGGAGACAGATCAAATAAAGCCCATTTGAGCTTAAAAACATTGGACGTTTCCTGGCTGAATCGGGTCTGTTGGCATGTATGGTTGTAGTACCATTGCCTCTTCCTTCTGCCCACAATGGTCTATTACATTGCCACAGCCTCTCTTGCAAGTCCTGTAATGTTGGTTTGTTGCCCCTGCCCCCCGTTCCACTGCCCTCCATAGTCTGTTGTGCTGCCACGGCCCTTCCTGCCTGCTCAGTGTAGTTAAATTGTTGCCTTTGCACCTTCCTACCTGCCTTCAATTTTCAGAGTCCGTGCCCCTGGCCTCTGCCTCTCAACGGTATCCTAATAAACAACTAGATTGCTAACATTCTATATTTATTACAAAAGTGTGGAACGCCTGACGTCATCTTAATGTCATCAAAACTGTAATACCTAGAGCATTTCCTTTAGAAATTACATATATGAGAGGGTCTTATTGGCATCAAAATTATGGTTAGTGCTCTAAAAGACTAAAATAAGGACATATTTTCTGAGTTTTCAAATAGCGACAAAGCACTTTTAAATTATTTGTTATCTTTATGTTTTTTTATCCAGTTGACCACTTGATTAAATGTTGCACTTAGGGGAGAGGATGTGGTGTTACTTCCAGAACTGCAGACTTTGCAACTGGGGAACCAGGTTGGAGTTTCTGCTTCAGCTCGATATTCTGTGATTCTGGTCAAATCACTTAGTCTCCCCATGTCTACAACCAAAATGAATTTGTTCTTGTGTGATGTAACCAATGCTCATGTAAAGCACTCCAATACCTGACAAGTCTGCACTATATAACACTGCTAAAACACAAAATAATAAGTGTTTTGCACACTTCTGTCATTGGGCTATATTTGGGCTACATCTGGGTGATTTTGGGCTACATTTGGGCTCTTTTGTCTCCGGTGGCCATCTTGGGAAATTTATTTGTTATGGAGTTTCCTAATTTCCTCATGTACTGCAGTCTCCTCAGTAGGAAATGCTTTCAGTTTTTTACTTTGATTCCATCATGAAGGTATTCAGATATGTCACACATTTGCCATAAATTCTGAATGTTAGCACTCTAGTTGCTCATTAGATCACTGTAGTAAAACTACTGTTCACCATGGAAGTCTGCTCCAGGTATTAAAAGTACATGTTTCAGTCTGCATGTCAGAATTTTTTAATGAAATAGAAGAGGATTTGAGAAGTCACTCAAAATGTGCCCTCATTTTCTTTCTTCAGCATTAATCATAATTTCTATGGCAAACTGAACCCCCTCATTGTGTTCCTTTTTAAATTAAATGTTTTAAGTGTTACCAGTTTATTCCAATCAAGATGGCTTCAGGTGTGCCATACTTTTGTCATAATGAAGACAGTAAGCGCTCTAGTTGTTTTTAAGAACACTCTGGGACATTCTGTCATTGGGCTATACTTGGGCTACATCTGGGTGATATTTGGGCTACATTTGGGCTCTTTTGTCTCTGGTGGCCATCTTGGGAGACTTATTTGTTATGAAGTTTCCTAATTTCCTCATTTACTGCAGTCTCCTCAGTAGGAAATACTTTCAGTTTTTTACTTTGATTCCATCAAGAAGGCATTCAGATGTGTCACACATTTGCCATAAATTCAGAATGTTAGCACTCTTTTTGCTCATTAGATCACTGTAGTAAAGCTACTGCTCACCAGGGAAAACTGCTGCTGGTATTGAAAGTGCATGTTTCAGTCTGCATGTCAGAATTTATTAATGAAATAGAAGAGGGTTTGAGAAGTCATTCAAAATGTGCCCTAATTTTTCTTTCTGCAGCACTAATCATACTTTTTATGGAAAAATGAACCCCCTCATTTTGTTCCTTTTTAAATTAAATGTTTTAAGAGTTACCACTTTAATCCAAGCAAGATGGCTTCAGGTGTGCCATATGTTTATCATAAGTAGGACTGTTAGCGCTCTAGTTTTTCTTTGGAACACTCTGGGAAGCTGCAGTAGAACACAAAGGAATCAACTGACAGTCTTTGCCCTTGTTGGATGTACATGTTTTACTGAGAATGTCAGACTTCATTCTGACATGACTGAGAAAGATAATGTGAATTTACAGAAAATAAGTTCTCAGTTTAGCTTATAGATCACCTTCCAAACCTCTGTGGGAAAAGCATGAGAAAATATTTTTCTCTCAATCATGATATCCCAGCAGAAGGCTTTTTCACATGGTGAAATCACCTTAGAACACACCACAATTCCTAAAATGAGTATGGTACCATCAACAAATGATTTATAATGTAACTAAAGTCTTAAAACCTTATATTAACTGCAATGCTTTTTAATGAGGTGCTATCATGTATATTGGTCCCAAGATGGCTGCCAACACTTCTTGGATGAAGTGCTGACAGCCAATCAGATCTCGGGATGAGATTTGTGGTTAGGCTCTGCCCACATATATATATATGATTTTACTTTTGATTTTCTCAGGAACTACTGAAAAGATTGACACCAGACCTGCAAAAGGCACTTCCCTGACCTGAGGACTACCTCTCTGCCAAATTTCAAGTAATTCTGTTCAGCCGTTCGGGCTGTACCTTGGACTAAAGGTCCCTATGGAAAATTGCATGGGGAAAACGCGTTTTAGGACCCCCCTTTTATCTCAGCCCCCGCTTGACAAATCCCCCCGAGACGTTCAGGGTAGGAGCGGAGCAGAGCGCCCCACCTATTTTGCAAATTTTGCTAGGATTCGTCAACCGGCGCCAAGTTATTCCAAATAGAATGTTGCGGATTTCCTATGGAAACACGGTCCTAGCTATAACTATCTACTGGCGACCGCCAGTAGATTATATATATATATATATATATATATATATATATATATATATATATATATATATATATATATATTCACTTAAAAAACCATAGGTTTCACACATGTTATAGTTAGCTGGGCATTTCCTTCGAAAAAAAACAATGAAATTCCCCCGTTATAGTTAGTGCAGGCAACTATAACTCACGCGACCGCAATCCACTGCTGATGACGTCAGATATTACATCACTGTATTTAGACACTTATTTACCCATGTCTTCTTCCATTAATTTTTAGCTATACATATATTACAATTTTTTTTTTCAGAAAGACACATATGTCATCAGTGATGTAATATCTGACGTCATCAGCAGCGGATTGCGGTCGCGTGAGTTATAGTTGCCTGCACTAACTATAACGGGGGAATTTCATTGTTTTTTTTCAAAGGAAATGCCCAGCTAACTATAACATGTGTAAAACCTATGGTTTTTTAAGTGAATTTGCAAGGTTTTTTAAATACTAATTCCTAACTATAACGTGTGTGAAACCTATGGTTTTTTCAGTGAATTTGTACGGTTTTTTAATTGCTAAGTTATGTATTTATTAATATATTTTTTTAACCAAAACTTTTTCACGGCGCGCGCGCGGTGCGCTTCGCGCACCATGCGCGCGCGGTGGGCACGCGGTGCGCTTCGCACACCGCGTGCCCACTTTACGCAGTTCAGGCCGTGCGCCCACTTTACGCAGTTCGTGCCGTGCTTTTTTTTTTTTGACAAAATCGCGGAGTGCGCGCACGCTGCGCGAACTTCACAGATTTTTTCCGTTTCGATGGTGCGCGCTGGGTGCGCGCACTCGGTGATTTTTCGAAAAAAAAAATAATTTTTTTTTTTGCCCTTGGGGGTCCTTCTGGGGCCCCCTGACCACGGCTAGGGGGTCGGGAAGTGTCCACGCTGCCCCCTTTTCACGTTCTCCACATTAGTTTTTCACCCCCTCTGAGTGCGAGAGACAAAATGGCGGCTGACACTTCCTGGTTTCGACCGATTCGAATGTTTACTAAGATCTACCAACCAATCAGAATTGCGCTCGCGCACGGCAAGGTGCGCGCACCCAGCGCGCACGCTGTGCGCGTACAGATATATATATTGATTTAAATGCTATTTTCTCAGAAAATACTGAACAGATTTACACCAAACCTGCAAAAGGCACTTCATGGACCTTATGGCTACCTCTCTGCCAAATTTCACGTAATTCTGTTCAGCCGTTCGGGCTGTAGCTGCGACTAAAGTCCCTATGGAAAAATCCATGGGGAAAACGTGTTTTGGGACCCCCCCTTTTTCTCGGCCCCCGCTTGACGAATCACCCCGAGACTTTCAGGGTATGAGCGGAGCGGAGCGCCCCATTAGTCTTGAAAATGTCGTCAATCGGCGCCAAAGTTATTCAAAATAGAGTTTTGAGATTTCCTATGGAAACTCGGTCCTAACTATAACTATCTACTGGCAACCGCCAGTAGATATATATAAATATATATATATATATATATATATATAGGAAGAGACACCCAGAGCTGTGAAGGTGGAAAGGCTACATGATATGTGGGGTTGAGCTGGCCCAAGGTGCCCACCATTGATCTACACCATGTCCAAGGCGGCCCCAGGTGCGGCACAGCAAGCGGCCACAGCACCCCCATGTAGGCTTAATGAAATACTGCCTATACTCCAGTACTTTCAGGAGAACATGAAGGTTAATTTTTCAAAGATGCCAGAGTCAACCACTCAGGTTCAGGAGAACATTAGCACTTTCAGCTCAGAACTATCAAGCGGATCAAGGGTTACTAAATGGCACAGTCTTCAAATGCAAATGTTTTCAACAGAGAGGGCAGTAAACAGTTGCATGCGTGAAAACCATTTTAACCCTTCCTCCTAACTCACCTACCCTATTTCTACCTGTCCTGACAATAGAAACTGAAATAAATGAAAATGCATAAAGAGCATGGAAACTCTACACCATACCACAATGGTGTTGTACACTTTGATGGTTGTTAGAACTGGGGGTCTCTAGTTGACAGAGGTAGGTACCTTTGACCAAATAGGGACCCTTGCTTCTAAGTCAGGGAAAGGGGATTACTCTACTGGATAACCCCTGCTCACCCCCTTGGTAGCTTGGCACGAGCAGACAGGCTTATCTCAGAGGCAGTGTGTTAAGCATTTGTGAACACATACAGTAATACAGTGAAAAAACTACAGATGGACACCACACAGGTTTTATAAAAATAAGTATTCTTTATATAGACTTAACACAAGACCACAAACGACAAAAATCCACAATACTGTACTCAAAATTGACTTAAAGATGGTAGATTTAGCTTAGTTCAAGTTGTTGGTAAATGCGAAACAGTTCTCACAAAAGTACCTGGATGCGTAACGGAAAATAAACAAAAGGCTCGCAGCGTTGGAGATGCGTTGGTTCCTTACTTCGGGGTAGACGATGCATCGCGCCTCAATGCTTGCGCAGAGTAGGGGATCTGTCTTGATCCTTACCGGAGAGGAGGTGATGCGTAGATTCTCGTGCTGCAGCCCGGTTGCGATGAGGCAAGATGGCTCCTCGATGCGATGCGACAATCTGGTGCAATGCGATAAGATGGCACCCTTGATGCGACGATGTTGAGACGATGCGACACGCCCTGGCAGCCTTGCTGCGACTCTGTACTTTGGAGCCGCGACAGGCCCTGTGACACGCTTCTCTGATGATGCGACGGCAACCCTCACGGTTGCGATGCACTTCTACGGTGATACGACTGCAGACAGCTGAGATGAAGGTACGCTTCTGGGAGATGCGGCGGCGGCACGCTTCTCTGGCGATGCGATGACTACAGCTGCGGCGGTGACGCGCTTCTCGTTGCGTCACGCTTCCAGCTCCCAGCGACACGCAGGCTTCTGCAGATAGAATTTCCCAGCAAGGAAATTCAAAGGGGAGCATGTGGTGAAGTCTGTTGTCCCTGAGACTTCAGCAGGAGGCAAGTACAAGTTCAAGCCCTTGGAGAAATATTCTGCAAGATGATGAAAGTTCTGTAAAAGTTCCTTCTCCTCTCCATGACAATGAAGACACCACTGCAGGCCAACCCAACAACACCGCACACTGACAGGGGGTCAGTCCAACTCCTACAGCTTCCTTTGGTTCTTCTCCTAGGCAGAGGGTTCTTCTTGTTGTTCCAGAAGTGATCTAAAATCTTGGGGTTTGGGTTCCCATATTTATACTACTTTTCTCTTTGTTCTCTGAAGGCAGAGAGGCCTTTGACTAGTCCAAACCAGTTCTGGTCAGTCCTGGAGCACTTTGTTTACCTGACTCCTTCTTTCCTTTCAGAGTGCAGGGCAGAGACATCAGACACCACAGGAGGTGGAGCCAGCATTGTGGTAGGAAGGCACAGCCCTATTCAGGTCCCAGGTGTAACTCCTCCCACCCATCTACATGCAGATCTTCCTATTCAGCCCTGTGCTGACTCACACTCTCCCCTGGAATCCCCAGCCACTGTCACTCACAGAACCAGACACACAATACACAACCTAGCAGAGGCAGGCTTGGACAGTTAAGCAAGAAAATACCTACTTTCTAAAAGTGGTATTTTCAAACACAGAATGTTAAAACCAACTTCACTAAAAGATGTATTTTAACATTCTGAGTTCAGGCATATTAAATTCGACTTTCTACCATGTTCCCTGAGTCAGTTAGGATTATAAGATGTAATAATCAAACTGCCCATTCTAACCTATGGGGAACAGGTAGCCTTACAATTGTGAAAAACGAAAATGGCTGTAATTCACTATTAGGACATGCCACACACACCAGGGCATGTCCTACCTTAGACTTACAATGCACCCTGCCCCTGGGCCTACCATAGGGGTGTCTGATATGAAGATAAGGGAAGGTTTAGTGACTGGCAAGTGGGTGCACTTGCTCAGTCAGCATGGCAGTACCAGACTGCACATAGGCTCTGCAATGGCAGGCCTGAGACACACTTTACAAGCTGCTTCTGTGGGTGGCACAACCAGTGTTGCAGGTCCACCAGCAGCATTTGTTTTACAAGCCCTGGGCACACATGGTGCACTGTACTAGGGTCTGATAAGTAAATCAAATAACCCAATCATGGAGTCACTAATCAAAATATGAATTTAACATAGGAAGCACTTGCACTGTGCACTGAATAGCAGTGGCACAGTGCCCAAAGCATCTAAACCAGAAAAACATATCAAAAACACAGGAGCAATCAGAAAAATGGAAGGGAGACTCACACCAATGGTACCAGACCTAACACGTGTCCCCTCCAGCTGAAATGTGGGGAGAACTACCTTTCCCCTTGGGAGTTCTCTTCACTAAGGCGGGAAAATCTGGACAGATCATCAGCATTGGCGTGTTCTGTACCAGGGCGGTGTTCCACCGTAAAGTCCATCCCCTGTAGGGAAATGGACCACCTCAACAACTTTGGTTTCTCACCCCTCATCTGCGTCAACCATCTGAGGGGCCTGTGGTCTGTCTTAACCCGGAAGTGAGGACCAAACAGGTGTGGTCTCAACTTCTTTATGGCTAGACAACAGCAAATGCCTCACGCTCAATTGCACTGCACCTCTGTTCCCGTGGAAGTAACCTCCTACTGATAAAGGCTACAGGTTGGTCTAGGCCCTCTTCATTAATATGTGTTAGAACAGCCCCCACACCATGCTCTGAAGAGTCTGTTTGAACAATTAATTATTTTGAGAAGTTGGGCACCTGAAGCACGGGTGTTGTGCACATGGCAGTCTTCAGGGCGTCAAAAACCTTGTGACAGGTGTCAGTCCAGTTCACTTTCTTGGACTGCTTCCTGGAAGTCAGCTCAGTCAAGGGTGCCATTCCCCTTGACAAACCTCCTGTAGTACACCATGAGTCCTAAAAAGGCTCTCACCTGTGTCTGAGTCTTAGGGGGTTCCCATGCCAGGATGGTATCAATCTTGGGTTGCAGGGGCGCCACCTGGCCGCTCCCTACCTGGTGCCCCAAGTACACCACAGAACCCTGCCCGATCTGGCACATACTCGCCTTGATCGCGAGGCCTGCCTTGCGCAGTGCCATCAACACTTCCCAGAGGTGGCGCAGATGTTCTTCCCAACTGGAGCTGAATACTGCAATGTCATGCAGGTAGGCGGCACTGAATTCTTCCAGTCCAGCCAACACCTGGTTGACCAATCTCTGAAAGGTGGCAGGGGCATTCTTCATCCCAAAGGGCATAACCTGGAATTGGTAGTGCCCATCTGGTGTGGTGAATGCTGACCTCTCTTTGGCCCCATCAGTTAAGGCGTTCTGCCAGTACCAAGACGTCAAATCAAACTTGCTGAGGTACCGTGCAGCCCCTAACCTATCAATGAGCTCATCAGCTCTGGGGATGGGGTGTGCGTCAGTCCTGGTGACTGAATTGAGTCCTCGGTAGTCCACACAAAACCTGAGTTCAGGTGTGGCACCAGGCAAGGCAGCCTTTGGGACCAAGACCACTGGGCTGGCCCAAGGACTGTTGGAGGACTCAATCACCCCTAAGGCAAACATCTTGGAGACTTCCTGCTTGATGTAAGTCCTTACCTTGTCAGTCACTCTGCGAGCCTTGTGCTTCACAGGAGGACTGTCCCCAGTGTCCACATCATGGACGCACCACTCAGTGACACCAGGAACCAAGGAATACAAATCAGAGAATTGTCCCAACAGTTGGCGACAATCTTGCTGCTGATCAGGGGTCAGTGTGGCAGAGAGGCTGACACCATCCACTGACCCATCTAGCTCTGTTGTAGAGAGGAGATCAGGAAGAGGCTCTGCCTCCTCCTCCATTCCATCATCTGTTGCTAGGAGCATGCCCACTTCAGACCTTTCTAAGTGGGGCTTCAGGCAGTTAACATGTAGGACCCGCAAAGAGTTCCTTGGAGACCGCCAGTTCACCAAGTAGGTGACATCACTCTTGTGCTCCACCTCCTCAAATGGACCAGTCCACCTGTCCTTGAGCGCACAAGGCTCTACAGGGGCCATGACCCAAACTTTCTGTCCAGGTTGGAGCTCAATCAGAGTGGCATTCTGATCGTACCACCGCTTCATCTCTTCCTGGCTGGCTTCCAGGTTCGCCTGAGTGAGCTCGCTGAATCGCCGAGTCTGGTTCCTGAAGGCCAGCATGTAACTGTATACATCCTGGGGAGGTTTCCTGGGAGATTGCTCCCAGCCTTCCTTGACCAGACTCAAAGGACCTCTTACCGGGTGTCAATACAACAGTTCAGAGGGACTGAACCCTAGGGACTTTTGTGGCACCTCACGGTACGCAAACAGAAGGCATGGCAAGAAGATGTCCCACTTATGCCTCATTAGTTTGTCAAGACCCATGATCATGCCTTTAAGGGTACTGTTGAATCTTTCAACCAGCCCATTACCTTGGGGGTGGTAAGGAGTGGTGAACTTGTAGGTAACACCACACTCCTTCCACAGGGATTTCATATAACTGGATATGAAATTGGTAGCACGGTCTGACACCACCTCTCTGGGGAACCCCACATGGGAGAAAATCCCCATCAGTGCACATCCCACCACGGGGGCCGTCAGGGTCCTGAGCAGATGGCTTCCGGGTACCGGGTAGCATGGTCCACCAAGACCAGGATAAACCTGTTGCCCATGGCTGTCTTGGGGTCCAGTGGCCCCACAATGTCAATTCCTACCCGTTCAAAGGGGCTACTGACTACAGGGAAAGGTTGGAGAGGAGCCTTTTGCTTCCTTCCACTTTTACCACTTGCCTGGCAAGTTTGACAGGTCCTACAATGAGTGTCAATGAGGGTCTCGCTTCGCACCTGAGGCCAGAATCGTGCTGTGCTGCTCGTCACCCCTGGAGGGGTTGAATCCAGGGACTGCTGCCGCTGCCTTGCTGTTGTGCTCGGGGAAGAGCATCGCACAGGACTCCATTGTCCAGGAGTCCGTGCGTGAGCACACCTGCGCGGATGTCCGCCTCCCTGCCCACACCCTTTAAAACAGCTTGCGGAACCCGCTGACGCGGGTCCCGCTTCGCACCTGAGGCCAGAATCATGCTGTGCTGCTCGTCACCCCCGGAGGGGTTGAATCCAGGGACTGCTGCCGCTGCCTTGCTGTTGTGCTCGGGGAAGAGCATCGCACGGGACTCCATTGTCCAGGAGTCCGTGCGTGAGCACACCTGCACGGAGGTCCGCCTCCCTGCCCATACCCTTTAAAACACCTTGCGGAACCCGCTGACGCGGGTCCCGCTTCGCACCTGAGGCCAGAATCGTGCTGTGCTGCTCGTCACCCCCGGAGGGGTTGAATCCAGGGACTGCTGCCGCTGTCTTGCTGTTGTGCTCGGGGAAGAGCATCGCACGGGACTCCATTGTCCAGGAGTCCGTGCGTGAGCACACCTGCGCGGAGGTCCGCCTCCCTGCCCACAACCTATGACTACTGGTTCCCGCTCATATATAAACAGCCACCCCTCGCAGAGCGGGACGCGCCGCGGGACGCCCAGGACGAAGCCCGGACTAAGGGCGGACAGTCTGTGACAGTCCGGGACAGGAGGGGGTAGGAGGGGGCCATATTTTTGGGCTTCATTTTGTCTGCTGTTACCTGCCAATTGGTTGTGTGATCCGCTGTAACGTAACTGCTACGAGTGTGGGGCAGTGTGTCATATAGTGGTATAACATGAAGTGACTATTAGTGCTGGGCAGCCATATATTGCACCAGTTTATAGGTTGTTGACTTGTTGTGGTGTTAACCTGTTTTTGATTATTGGTACTGGCCCAGCCGGGCATATTTATGCCTAGAGCCAAACCAGCGGCTGTATCGTCCACTATGGATAACTATTTGGTAAAGATGGTGGATAAAATTAACCAGGAAAGGAGGAAGTCCTTAGGACGATCGGGGCCTCAAAGCATGAGCCCTTCCTCTCCAATTGGATCAGCATCCCAGTCAATCCCCAACCTTGATGTTAGTGTTTCTACTAATCCTCTGCTCAGTCACATTTTGGTTGATTCTAATGATACCATAAGTGAGGCAATTGTTATTACTGTGCCCACCAATGAAGTAGATTCTGATGCAGAAATTTCTTCTGACCCAATAGTTCCAAATGTGCAGGCTCCGAGGCCACAAAGATTAATACGTTCTTGCAGGAATAATAGCAAGATCAATCAGCCCAAACGAGGGGGGAATCGCCCCGCAAAAAGAATTGACCCCTTATTGCCTAATCCTCAGCATGACCAAATTAAGATACTGGATGGTCCCACGATCAGTTTGAACAATGAGCAACTTGATTTTTTGCTTAACGCTATTGAGGCCAAGCTTGATCTACTGGTTCAACCCCTATTAACCAAACTCGCTACAATTTCTGACGAAGTAGTCAGACTGGGAGGTTTAGTGGATACATTCTTAAATGCCGCAAAGGGAGTAAATTCCGTTGACAAAGATCTTGGACCTGCTGTGGTGCCTTTTAACCCTCACATTTTAGTTCCAACAACGGCCGTGTGCAGTAATTTCAGCTCTGGGAATGATTGTGAAGTAATTTCGGCTGTCTCCAATCCACTCCCTCAGCTGCCAGTCCAAGCTAAACCTTCCTTTAGCTCAGCACTAAGGAAGCAGGTGGGTCCTAATGTAAATCTTAACAGTTCTGGTAGCCCCCAGCCGGATCTACCACCGTCCTGTGCTCCCTTTGTAGCAGTCTTAACCAATGTTCCTCCGTTAAGAATGTCCGGAAGCAACCACGGCTCTGATGAATCGCATTCCTCTTTAAAGAATAAAACCGTGGATTGGCTTCATAGGCAATGTGGATTCCCTGTAGCACTTTCAGGGGATATTCTAAGCACTAGCAGCACCAATTGGGTGGGATAATCCCGCAAGACTTGTGGAGGGGATTGTATTGTTATTAACTTTTGAAATCCACAACTTACCTCCACGGTGTTGATTAAAGCTGCATCTCTTCCTATACGAGATGAAGGAATTTCTCTACGCCCCCTGGGGTTCTTCTATAGAGACTTTGATATTCAACCTGATGCTGAGCGTTACCGAGGGAGGTCCAGAGAATCGAATTTGTGTGCTGGACCTACCATTCCCACGTTTAATAGATTTCAGCCCCTGAGTGGCCTTGATTGTAATGACTGACTGGGGCTACCCCAGGTGGTCCCAGGGACTGTGATCATTCCCATGGGAGAGGGTAGGCGTAGAATGGCCAATGGGGCTTCTGAATCAGTGGAGACTATTGGTTTAAATGGTCCCAGTGTTAGTCATATTGATGTTCCAGTGGATAGTGGAATTGTAAGTTCAACCTCTGGCGATAGGGAAAGGGTCGTTCCAACTAAACCCATTATTTTAGATAATAGGAGTTGGTGCTCTATCGCCTGTTGGAATGTTGCTGGTCTCTTACATAAGGATACATGTCTAGGCTGGTTTGATTTTATTAATAATTTTAAAATCATATGTTTTCAGGAAACCTGGAGTCTGGCCCCCGTTAACTATTTGGGTTTTGTTTCTTACCATTTGCCGGCTGTGGCTTCCACTTCGGGCAGAGCTAAGGGTGGGCTTCTGACTCTGATCTCTGTGAATGTACCACTAATTGTTAAGAAATATGTAACCATTGGGGTCCATTCCCAGATTTTATGGCTTTCTCAGGAGCATGGTAGAAATATCCTTTTAATCAATTTTTATAATAATGTATTTGATAATACTAGGCAGCAGGTAGTTTTTGCTTTAGAGTCCGCTTTGGCAGATATTGTCATGGGTAATAATATTGTGTTTGATTTCATTTGGCTAGGGGATTTTAACACTGCTGTGTGTCCATCCCTCGCCCATAGGATTTGTGGTTTTATAAATTGCTGGGGAGAAGGCGTCTCTCATTTTCCCCACAATTCCTACGGAGATTCATTAAACAAAATCTTGATGTCCTATGATTTGGGATTGTTGGAGAACTTGAAGGGTGCCTCTGGTGAAACCATCCCTACATTCACGGGCCGGAATGCAAACACGGTGATTGATTTTATTTGCATCTCATCTAGCCTTAACCCGTGGTGTACAGCCCCTCTGGTTGTTGATAACCTAATTAGCGACCATAACTGTCTAACAATGAAGGCCGTACTATGGAAGGCGAAACTTGGCCCCAATCCAAACATAACAGCTAACATTGAACCCCACCGTCCCAACGGAACTAGAATTAGATGGAAAGGGGATAAAGCTGATATCTTGTCCAACTCCATTATTAATAAATGTGTTAACGACATTTCCGTTATCTTAGAGAGTAAAGAACCGACGGATGTAATTATTCCCAAGTTTATTAACATTAATATTACTATTGATGCAAAATTTACCATGCTTCTTAAGGGAAAGTCGTGTAGGCAAAGGGGATGGTTCGATCATGCCAGCACTATTGCACTTAAGCGTCTCAAAGAGACACTTGCTGCAAAACCTAGGGATGTAATTTTGGTTAGGGAGCTTAGAGTCACCTATCAGGCTGCAGTCAACAATAGGAAGGCCGAACTAAGGCAAGACGCTTGGGACAAGTTAGACCAGGCGGCTGAAACTTCGGATTCCTCGCTTTTCTGGGCAACAGTTAATTGTCCCTTTCTTAAGAATGAGGAGATGCCTGAACTGACGGCAAACGTTAGTGCAGAATGTTGGGTCTCCCACTTCTCCATGATTTTCGATTCGGACAAATCTCTGGATGAAGGTCCAGGTGACTGGACTGCTATTCCTCTAGATATATCCACTTCTGAGGTCCAGGATAGTATTTCTGCTAGTAAGAGAGGTAAGGCCCAGGGGCCAGACGGGGTGCCCATTGATGTCTATAAAAAAGAACCAGAGATCTGGGGCCCGTTATTAACAAACGTGTTTAACGCAGCGGTCTGCTTTGGTGTCCCACCCTCCTGGGAGGAATCTATTATTATACCTATCTATAAGAAGGGAGAAAGGAATGATGCTAAAAACTACCGTCCAATCTCCCTTCTAGATTCCTCCGTGAAAATCATGAGCAGGGTGCTCCTGGTTAGACTTGAAGAATGGGCCGATTCTAATAACATATTGGCAAACTCCCAATATGGTTTCAGGAAGGGTCGAGGGACAGTAGAACAGTGCCTCAACCTTGAACTTCTTATTGGGAAGTATACGAAGGCCAAGAAAGGTTCTCTTTTTCTCTGTTTCGCAGACTTGAGCAGTGCCTTCGACATGGTGAATCATAACATTTTATGGGAGAAACTACTAGAAATGGGGGCACCGGAGGGCATTGTTCATTTCTTGGCCCGGCTATACGCCAATCTTAGATCTAGTGTCCGCTATGGCCCGGGAGGGGAGTGCACCCCTAAGTTCCCTATTAGACGCGGTATTAGGCAAGGGTGTGTGCTGGCCCCCCTACTTTTTACACTCTTTATCAATGAGGTTGACTCTGTCTTAAAGACCGTAGTGGCTGACACCCCTAAAACCCTTGACTCCCACGTCCCTGTTCTACTTTATGCGGACGATGCCGTTATTTTATCTAGGACCCCTATCGGCCTTCAACGCCTAATGGACAGGTTTTCCCTGTTCATCAAGGACAGGAGGTTGAAGATCAATAAATCAAAAACCTTTGTCATGGAGTGTGGTAAGAGTTGTAATAAACCGCATTCGTATTTTATTGAAGGACATAAGGTTCAAACGGTGGACTCTTTCAACTACCTAGGTATTAATTTCTCCAAATCAGGTAGCTGGTCCAGCGAGATTAACTATGTCAGGGCTAGAATGGCGAAAAGTGCCCATGGGGTGTTTCAGTTTGCTTCTAAACTAGGGGATAAACGGCTCAAAGACATGTTGAAAATTTATCAAATGAGGTGTCTTTCTATTACCCTCTATGGTGCTGGTATTTGGGGGCACGCTCCGAGTGGAAGTTTACAAGTGGAGGAAAACCTCTTCCTTAAAAGACTTTTAAGCCTACCTACTTCGGCTTCTACCGATTTGGTGCATAGGGAGTTTGGAATCCAACATCTTTCAGACTCCGTTGCGCTTAGACTACTTATGTTGTGGCGCGCAATTTGGGTAAAGGAAGTGACCTCCCTAAATAGAGCTATCATTAAAGATTGTCTCTCTACTGACAACCATTTAAAGATTCCATGGGTTAAATTTGTTTCGGGTAGTTTTTCTGAGATCTATGGTCTTAATGTAATTGAGGATCACTATGCTGCCTCTTGTTTGATCAAAAATGAGTTGAAATCTGTCTTTATGAACCATAGGAATGTGAAGCGTGGGAGGGCCAGTGGTAACTTAACACCAGTCTGTTCTATGAAAGCTTCAGTGAAACGACAGGGTTCCAACCGTATTTGAGTTTTGTTTCCAGACCGTCCCATAGGTTCGTGTTGACAAGATTGCGTTTTGGGATTGTTCACCATTTGGTGGCATTCCCAAGCATTAGAAAACACCCGATTGGTCCCTGCCCATGTGATAATACTACCGCACAAAGTACCATGCACTTCTTATTGTTCTGTCCATTTTATGGGAATTTCCGTTTAGCATTTTTAAAACCTGTTTTTAAGGAATATGGAGTCAGGACTGTAAAAGATACCATGAAATTGCTATTTAACCCGTCACCCGATGTCTGTTTTTTTACTGCCACTTTTCTTCTTCGGGCCATCAAAGCAAGGCCTAGTATGTCATTTTAAAACTGTTTTAATGTATTTTTTTTAAAAAATTCCGACTGATTTTGCCAAAATGATGTTGTTTTATATTGTAATGTTTGCGCTTTTATGGACTTTGTGTTTAAGCTCCGAATAAAGCCTTATGAACTGAACTGAACTGAACTGAGTGTCTGAACTCTTCCGCATCTGGGGCCAATAAAAGTGGGTGACAAGCCTTTTAAAGGTCTTGTCCTGCCCCAGATGTCCAGCTAAAGGTACATCATGAGCCAACCCCAGTCGGAAGGCTCTGAAGCGCTGGGGTACCACCAGCACATGGGCTGACCCCGGCTCAGCAACCTTAGGCTCTGTATACAGGAGGTCGTTCTCCCAGTAGATCCAATGTGATCCAGACTGTTTACCTGCTGCCTGGTTTGTGGCCTGTTGCCGCAAACCCACAAGATAAGGGCACTTCTGCTGTTCTGCACAAAATTCCTCCCTGGAGGGTCCTCCTTCTTGCTGCCAATGGGTCAGCTCAGGCAGGCCCCCCAGTTCAGCAACTTGTTCCCCTGTAGGTTCCAGGGCATCCCCCTCAAGGTCTGCTTCCTCCTGGACAGTGGAAAAAATGGGGGCTGGTTTCCCACGCCCCCTACCTCTTCTCTTAAAGGCAGGTCCCTGGGCCATACTTTCAGGCTCCAGGACCTCTTCAACACACTTACTGGCTGCCATAGACCGAGTTGTAACACACGCCCACTCAGGCAGACCCAACAGCTCCAAATGAGCCTTCTTCTCCACCTTAGCCCAATTGGAGCTTTCCAAATCATTGCCCAACAGACAATTCACAGGCATGGCTGGCCTCACAGCTACCTGAAGAGTACCAGAGACCCCACCCCACTCAAAGGGAACCTGAGCCACCTTGCAGTGGTTCTCTGTGTTGTCAGCAGCAACAACTGGGTAAAAGGCATTGGGAACAACCTGCTCTTGAGACACCAGGTGACACTTGACAGCTGTCACACTGGCTCCGGTGTCTCTAAGAGCCTCCACTCTATGGCCATTGATGGTCACCCACTGCCTGTATTTCTTAGTGTTATCAGGCGCCTGAGTTTGAGGGACCATCTTAAAGTCTCCTAATGAGACAAGGGACATTTCTGGGGGTCCCCACCCACCTTGGGCACCTTTCTCCTCCACTCCCAGGGCTACACTGGCCATCTGAAGGGGGTGCACGCAATGGCACATACTGACCCTTTTGGGGACACTGGGGATCATACCAACGGTGTCCCACCTGTTTACACTAAAAGCATGTAACTGGCCCCCTTTGAACAGATGTACCTGTTGGGGGCTCTGACTTTCTCAGGGGGAGGCTGGGAACCCTTCCCTTGGTTCCCTTGGGGATTACTTTGAGGCCCTTTCTGGAACTCCCTCTGTTTACCTTAGTCCCCCACTCTTCTGCTGGGGACCCTGCCCACCTTTGGCGGAATCTCCCACATGACCCTTGTGGAACCTGGTACTGACCCAGCGGTCCGCCTCCTCATCAAGCTTCCTAGGGTTAGTTAACTTGCTATCAATAAGGTGCTGGCGTAGCTCTGGAAAACAATTAGCACATAAGTGCTCCCTGGCAAATAAATCATAGAGCGCTTTGAAATTATCCACTTTGCTACCCTTCACCCAGCCATACATAGCTCTGCAAAAGAAAGACACATATTCTACCCGAGTGGTTCCCTCCAGTTTCTTACAATTCCTGAATCTCTGTCTATAGAGTTCTGGGGTCAAACCATACCTTGTCATCAGGGCTTCCTTCATATGGGCATAAGACATCCTATGTTCACTGGGCAGGTCTAACAAAGTATCCCTCCCCTCACTCACAAAGCAGCCCCACAACCCAGCTCCCCAATCCTTCTCAGGGACCCGGTGGGCCAACATTGCTATCTCATAAGCTGCAAACCACTGCCCAATATCCTCATACTTGTGGAAATCTTTGATGACATCCTTGGGAATATACACTCTGCTTTCTAAAGGTACAGATGGTGCGCTGCCACCAGAGGGATTGATCTCTAAGCCCTTTGCCTTGATCTCCAACTCCCTCAACATCCTCTCATGCACCATTCTCATTCTCTCTCTCTCCAAGGACAACTTTTTATTCTTCATTTCCCACTGACCATCCATCTTAAGCTCAGCCGTCTCCAGCTTGTGTGCCCTATTCCTCTCCCTGTCTTCCAACTCTCTGGGGGACCGGTCTTTGGAAGAGACACTACTGCCAGGTGGGGACGGCGCCCCTCCCCTGGCTGGAAACACTGGCCTATCCAGTTACCCATCTGCATCCCCAGCTGGCTCCACCACTGACTCAGGGGCATTTCTTGCTTCTACCCAGGCCCTCAATGTCTTTTGGTAGTCATCCTTTTAAGAAATGCCTGGTGGATCAACTTTCAATTTCTTGCTGAGAGTCTTGAGCTGTTTCAAAGTGTAGGTTTCCAATCTATCTTCCTCAAAATCAAGATCCATAGATGCAACAGATGCTGGTCTACTTATGGCGATACCAAAA
This sequence comes from Triturus cristatus, assembly GCF_964204655.1. Classification (NCBI taxonomy): domain Eukaryota; kingdom Metazoa; phylum Chordata; class Amphibia; order Caudata; family Salamandridae; genus Triturus; species Triturus cristatus. Next base: position 655,305,679 of record NC_140592.1, on the reverse strand, counting down.
ACAATGGTCCTTATCCAATGATTGATAAATGTGAGATATGTTTTACTTAGTCAGTTAGTTAACTAGTCATGAGCCTAAACACAATTATACTTAAACAGAGGCTCGTAATATTGAATAAGTCATTCAAATCAGCGAAGGACAACAACCAAAACACTGAAAGCCGTTATATATACATTTATTTTATAGTTTTGGCAATTTTCTGCAATATTCATAGAACAGAACAAGGTTGCTCCAAGAGGAAACGTGCATCAGAGGAAAGTGATTGAAAAGTGCGTGGATAGAACAAGGAATGAAAGATGCATAGTAGTAGGGGTGATCAATTAGTTACAATTACAGGCAATGTGAATCGGTTGTAATTCACCGTCCACAAGCCAAGAGACCTGGTCACATTTATTGAGTACACAATTAGTATAGTTCAGAAAAAGACCCCATTGGTGGTCTTGCACGAAGGACTGGAATTGTGTCCCAGGTAGCAAAGGGTGGGCGTCGACGTTTCGACCCGTCTTGATGGCCTATGGGGATTTAAACCTTGGCCTTGCGGGTCTTCATCAGGACCAATAAGGGGCAACCCGACTGGAGGGTACTTTAATTGAACCACCTGAAATATCAAAACAATTGGGTATGAGGAAGTTGTCCTAATTAAAAACAGTTAAAATGCGGTGTGTAGGGAATTATTCGCCTACCTAGTGGTATGGTTCCACTGGGAGAAATGCCGGGTAAGAGGGCTTGGTTTTGAAGGGTCTTTAATTCCGTGTCTAATGGAAAGATAATTTGGATCAATAAGGCTAAGTATACAGACAACTAATGGTGCCTTGGGTTACCCCATTTTTGTAATGGTCTACTTATGGCAGTAAGAACTGTCAGTTCTCAGCAAAAAATACCAGTCCAAGGAAAAAATATTCTACCAAAAAAGTATGTGGTCGTGTTTGGTCTGCACTCACTAGTAGTGTACACCAATCACTGTATATGAGTCACAAATGCAAGTTCAAATCCTCACCGCTGATCACCAAGGTTAGGACTGGGGTCTCCCCTAGTTGGCAGAGGTAGGTACCTTTGACCAAATAAGGACCCTTGCTTCTTAGTCAGGGAAAGGGGATTAGACTACTGGATAACCCCTGCTCACCCCCTTGGTAGCTTGGCACGAGCAGACAGGCTTATCTCAGAGGCAGTGTGTTGTTTTATATAAATAAGTATTCTTTATATAGACTTAACACAAGACCACAAACGACAAACATCCACAATACTGTACTCTAAATTGACTTAAAGATGGTAGATTTAGCTTAGTTCAAGTTGTTGGTAAATGCGACACAGTTCTCACAAAAGTACCTGTATGCGTAGCGCAAAATAAACAAAAGGCTTGCAGCGTTGGAGAAGTGTTGGTTCCTTGCTTCGGGTGAGACAATGCGTCGCGCCTCAATACTTGCGCAGAGTAGGGGATGCATCTTGATCCTTACCGTAGAGGAGGTGATGCTTAGATTCTCGTGCTGCAGCCCGATTGCGATGCGGCAAGATGGCTCCTCGATGCGATGCGACAATCCGTTGCGATGAGATAAGAGGGCACCCTTGATGCGACGACATTGAGACAATGCGACACGCCCTGCAGCCTTGCGGCTACTCTGTACTTTTGAGCCGTGACAGGCCCTGATACACGCTTCTCCGATGACGCGACGGCGACCCTCACGGTTGCGACGAGCTTCTCCGGTGATGCGACAGCAGACAGCTGCGACGAAGGAACGCTTCTGGGAGATGCGGCGGCAGAGCGCTTCTCCAGCGATGCGATGACTACAGCTGCGGTGGTGACACACTTCTTCTCAATGCGTCGTGCTTCCAGTTCCCAGCGACACGCAGGCTTCTGCAGATAGAATTGCCCAGCAAGGAAATTCAGAGGGGAGCATGTGGTGAAGTCTGTTGTCCCTGAGACTTCAGCAAGAGGCAAGCACAAGTTCAAGCCCTTGGAGGAATATTCTGCAAGATGATGAAAGTTCTGTAAAAGTTCCTTCTCCTCTCCTTGGCAACGAAGATACCACTGCAGGCCAACCCAACAACACAGCACACTGGCAGAGGGGCAGTCCAACTCCTACAGCTTCCTTTAGTTCTTCTCCTTGGCAGAGGGTTCTTCTTGCTATTCCAGAAGTGATCTAAAATTTTGAGGTTTGGGTCCCCAAATGTATACTACTTTTCTGTTTGTTCTCTGAAGGCAGAGAGGCCTTTACCTAGTCCAAACCAGTTCTGGTCAGTCCTAGAGCACTTTGTTTACCTGACTGCTTCTTTCCTTTCAGAGTGCAGGGCAGAGACATCAGACACACCACAGGAGGTGGAGCCAGCATTGTGCAGGGAAGGCACATCCCTATTCAGGTCCCAGGTGCAACTCCTCCCACCCATCTACATGCAGATCTTCCTGTTCAGCCCTGTGCTGACTCACCCTCTCCCCTGGAATCTCCATCCCCTGTCAATCACAGAACCAGACACCCAATACACAACCTAGCTGAGGCAGGCTTGGACAGTTAAGCAAGAAAATACCTACTTTCTAAAAGTGGTATTTTCAAACACAAAATGTTAAAACCAACTTCACTGAAATATGTATTTTATTATTCTGATTTCAGGCATACTAAATTCGAATTTCTACCATGTTCCCTGAGTCAGTTAGGATTATAAAATGTAATAATCAAACTGCCCATTCCAGCCTATGGGGAACAGGTAACTTTGCAATAGTGAAAAACGAAAATGGCTGTAATTCCCTATTTGGACATGCCACACACACCAGGGCATGTCTTACCTTATACATACAATGGATGTATGACGTTACAACGCACACTTTTACAACGCATGCACTTACAACGCATTTTTTACAACGCATAATCCATTACAACGCATGACTTTACAACGCAGGACACTACAACGCATTTTTAAAAAATACCTTTACAACGCATTACCATTACAACGCATACTACCTTTACAACGCATACCATTACAACGCATAATATTAAATTACATTTAAGGTAAGTATTAGATAGTATAGGGGTAAAAATTACTATTCTAACTCCAGGGGGTGCAACAGTAAGGTAAGTGTTGGATAGTGTAGGGGTAAAAATTACTATTCTAACTCCAGGGGGTGCAACAGTAGGGTAAGTGTTGGATAGTGTAGGGGTAAAAATTACTATTCTAACTCCAGGGGGTGCAACAGTAGGGTAAGTGTTGGATAGTGTAGGGGTAAAAATTACTATTCTAACTCCAGGGGGTGCAACAGTAGGGTAAGTGTTGGATAGTGTAGGGGTAAAAATTACTATTCTAACTCCAGGGGGTGCATCAGTAGGGTAAGTGTTGGATAGTATAGGGGTAAAAATTACTATTCTAACTCCAGGGGGTGCATCAGTAGAGTAAGTGTTGGATAGTATAGGGGTAAAAATTACTATTCTAACTCCAGGAGGTGCATCAGTAGGGTAAGTGTTGGATAGTATAGGGGTAAAAATTACTATTCTAACTCCAGGGGGTGCATCAGTAGGGTAAGTGTTGGATAGTATAGGGGTAAAAATTACTATTCTAACTCCAGGAGGTGCATCAGTAGGGTAAGTGTTGGATAGTATAGGGGTAAAAATTACTATTCTAACTCCAGGGGGTGCATCAGTAGGGTAAGTGTTGGATAGTATAGGGGTAAAAATTACTATTCTAACTCCAGGGGGTGCATCAGTAGGGTAAGTGTTGGATAGTATAGGGGTAAAAATTACTATTCTAACTCCAGGGGGTGCATCAGTAGTGTAAGTGTTGGATAGTGTAGGGGTAAAAATTACTATTCTAACTCCAGGGGGTGCATCAGTAGGGTAAGTGTTGGATAGTATAGTGTAATATTATGCGTTGTAATGGTATGCGTTGTAATGGTAGTATGCGTTGTAATGGAATGCGTTGTAAAGGTAGTTTTTAAAAATGCGTTGTAGTGTCATGCGTTGTAATGTCATGCGTTGTAATGGATTATGCGTTGTAAAAAATGCGTTGTAATGGTAGTGCGTTGTAAAAGTTGCGTTGTAAAGGTTGTTCCCCACATACAATGCACCCTGCCCTTGGGCCTACCATAGGGTTGTCTGATATGAAGATAAGGGAAGGTTTAGGGACTGGCAAGTGGGTGTACTTGGTCAGTCAGCATGGTAGTACCAGACTGCACATAGGCTCTGCAATGGCAGGCCTGAGACACACTTTACAAGCTGCTTCTGTGGGTGTCACAACCAGTGCTGCAGGCTCACCAGCAGCTGGTGATTTACAAGCCTTGTCACACATGGTACACTGTACTAGGGTCTGGCAAGTAAATCAAATAACCCAATCATGGAGTCACTAATCAATACATCAATTTAGCGAAGGGAGCACTTGCACTTTGCACTGAATAGCAGTGTCACAGTGCCCAAAGCATCTAAACCAGTAAAATATATAAAAAACAGAGAAGACAATCATAACAAATGGAAGGGAGACTCACACCAATGGTACTAGGTCTAACAATGGTTTAAAAAACAACCAAATAAAGTTATTAATTACTAAACGCATACTCCTGTGATGTAACAATTCAAAAATGCAAATTAGGATGGCTGCATCGACGATCTCGCACATAGTCATATATAAATACAATTTTGATTACAGTTTGGAAGAATTTAATTACAGCATAAATACTTGGGGTAAAAAGAAGGGGGAAGGGTTGTAGGGAGGGGTAGAGAAAAGGGAGAGGGGTGGGGATGTTGGTATTCAGGGCAGGAGAAATGCAAAGGCCACTGATAGGGAGACAATATATGTTACCTTATTAAAAGAAGAAAAAGGGAGGATGCCAAAGTCAGCATGTAGATAAAGTGGAATACATTAATGTTGTCACCAGGATAAAAAAACGGTAAGAAGGTATGAATGCAGTGTGGGATGTGTGTGTGAGTGTGACTGGGCTAAAACAAAGGTGCAAGCATACCTTAGATGCTTGTTTAGTTATTTCACTCATCTAGAGTGTTAAGCCCATGTTCAAGTGAGTCACAGCGGGCAATCCATCTACACTCACATCTATTCAAGAGTTGATGCATATTCCCACCCCATACGGGTACTGTGGGTTGGTCAATGACCTGCCATGTGAAATCAGTGTCATTGTGTCCTTTTTCAAGGAAATGTGCTACAAGAGGTGCAGTCTCTACTTTTGCAACGGATACAGCTTTTGTGTTGAATGATCAGCTTTTTTACCATCTGGGTGGTCTGACCTATGTAAAGAAGGTTACAAGGCAGCATATTGCATAGATGATAGTCCTGGAGCTGCAGTTGGTGAAGCTCTTCAGTTGGAAAGAATGTTCGCTCACTGTAAATTCTTTGGTATTAGTCGTCAATGGGCAGACCAAGTATTTCTGGCATTTGTAATGTCCCAGGATCAGTGGTAAGCCCCATGTGTAAGTGATAGATTAGGCATTATCAGTTTTCTTGGGCCAAGTAATGGTGTGCACTAGGTGATTGCCCAGATTTTCACCTCTCTTATATGAGAAATGTGGTGGCTGTTGGAAGGGTACAAGTGTCCGTAGGTTTTCCAGTTCTTTTGGATGATTTTACACTCCTTATTGCTAGATGGACAAAAGGTGGAGACTAAGGGAATGCATGTGTTCACACGTTTCTCAAGTGTGACACCTGCTGACTCAGCAAGGGGAATGAAGGTGAAGGAGGAGCAGGTGGATGCAGTGCAGTGCTGTCTGACAAAACCAAAATGCGGAAACGCTGCCAAATCACCAGAGAAATGGGAACTGCAGTTTGGCCTAACACCCACCAAGAGGATGCTCCGCCTATGAAAGTCGTGCCTGAAGTGTGGGTGCCAGAACCATTATGTGAAGGTATGTGGCAGTGCCACTATGACAACTGGTGGAGAGGTGAGAGGAAGAAGGACAGCAAACATCTGGCACCTGTCGCTGGAGGAAGGGGAAGAGTGAAAGGCTCCATAATCGGTAGCAGCAGAAGATCTTCTCAAGGATGATGAGGATGACGACGTCTTCATCTCATCATATGCAGGACGGGGTAACCAAAAACTGAAACCTCCTCCGATGGGCCACTTCCTCCAATCGGCCAAGTTTAAGTGGATGGGACCACTTGCACTGTGCTCAGCGACACAGGAGTATCAGCAAATGTCAACGATGAGTATCAAATTTCAAAATTGAAGCACCCACCAGAGATGAGCCCTACTACAGCAAGAATTTACACATATGGCAGAACTGACCCCATTCCTCTAATGGGGACAATCAAAGTAGTTGTTACAGCAGGGGACATAAAGACATGGGCCAAGTTCCATGTCACAAAGGACAACAAAGTGACCCTGCTAGGCTGCCACACAGTGGAAGACCTGGGGTTAGCGTATTTCACGAGTCAGGTGCACCAGTTGCACGAAGATGTGCTATGGGAGTTTCCAGAATTCTTTAAGGGGCTCAGTAGCTTAAAACAGGTACAAGTGAGTCTCCACATAGACAAATCAGTGCAACCAGTAGGCTTACTAAACAGGAGGGTCCAGTTTCATTTAAGTCCCCTAGTCAAGAAGGACCTGGAGCAGCTGGAAGAAGATGGGGTCATTGAAAAGGTGGCTGGGCCCCCGCTAGTAATCGCGCCAAAATCAAAACGGCCTGGAGTGATCCGATTATGTATCAACACGAGACTGCCTAACAAGGCCATTCATCCGGAAAGGCGCCTGATGCCAAATATAGTTTAATTTGTGGCTGATCTCAATGGAGCAAGGTGGTTCTCCAAGCTGGATATGAACTCTGGCTATCACCAGCTCACTCTGAAGTAGATATATCACTACCTTCTCCACCCATGTGGGACTGAGGTGGTTTAAAACACTCAACTTCGGGGTCTCATCGGCAAAGGAGATCTTTTAGGAGGCAATTAAGGAGGCACTCTCGGGACTGATGGAGGTGTTGAATGTCAGCGACGACATCGTCATATCTTCCACCACCCTGGAGGAACGTCATGCACGACTTTGGGCAACCCTTCACTGACTAGTGGAGTGCGGCCTCACACTTCACCGCCAGAAGTGCCTGTTCCAGTTGAACAACATTGAATTATTCGGGTATAACTTTTTAAAGGACGGTCTGCAAGTCGAACCCTAAAGGTGGAGGACATCAGAACAGCTGCAATTCCCAGAAACCCGGTAGAGATCTGCAGTTTCTTGTGAATGGCCAATTTCTGCGGCCAGTTGATTCTGACTCTGGCAACGCTCTCTGAACCGCTGAGGTCACTAACAAAAAAAGAGGTGCCGTGGGATTGGACAAGCCAGACAGCTCAAGCTTTCAAGGATGTGACAAAAGCCCTTCTACATGATGCCACCATGGCATACTTCAATCCAGCACACCAGAATGTGCTTACTGTGGACGCCAGTCCTACTTGGCTGGGGGCTGATTTGTTACAGAGGCAGAAAAGAGATAAACGGGGTGCACATTTCATATGCAAGCTGATCACTCATGACGGTGGAAACCCACTATGCCAAAAGAGGTGCAGTAGGACGATCCCAGGGCAGAAGCTTTCATAAGGCTCATAGTAGAGATTGCATGCACAAAAATGTTAGGGTGTTATCCCTATTCAGAAATTTCAGAAGCAACTCTGACAGATCCTTATCTCGGAAGGGTGACGGAGGCACTGAAAAGGCACCACTAGAGGAACTTCATGGCTGGAGTGGGTGACCTAACTCCGAAGGCAAAGGACACCTAAACCTGGATGTGGTGGTGTCGAGGCGAGTGCAGCCAGCGTGAGGATGAAGTCGTCTTAATGATTCATCAGATTGTGATACCCCGCAGCTTGTGGTATCGCACTGTGGAACTGGTACATCAAGTACACCAAGGGTTGGTGAAGATGAAGGCCCGGCTGAGGCAGAAGGTTTAGTTCCCTGGTATGAATCGGCTGGCATAAAAGATGGTCAAGAACCACCCATTGGTCATCATCATAGCTGGACATCTGATCATCACTGAAGCCCCCTGAACAATGCCATGGTCATCCCTCAAACTGAATTTTGGGAGTTCATGGACAGACAGTCGAACCTTGTCCTGGTGAATAGCCATACCTAATTCCCTATTGTCGAATGTGTGCGCTCCATGGCATCGGAGTGCGTCAAACCATGTTTGGAAAAGTGTTTGCACTCCTGAGACTGTCTGATGAAATCACAACAGTTAATGGCCCTCCCTTTCAGGGCCATAAATTCAGGGAGTTCATGTAACACCTCAATATTTGGTACAGTTGAGTTACAACTCAGTGGCCTCAAGCTAATGGGGAGGTTAATAGGTTTATGAGGACTCCCAACAAAGCTCCCCACATTGGCATAGACAAAGGAGAAGACATAGAGGGCTGTTTGCATCAGTTATTAAGACATATAGGCTTTCTCCTCACAGCACTACTGGGTGTGCACCAAGCGATCTCTTGATAAAGCGGCTGGCAAGGGACCTGTTGCCCACTGGCCAAAACTGGCAACCTCCAGTCCTGGATGTCCAGACAGCTCAGGAGAAAAGAAATAACAATAACTCTTGGGCCAGCTGAGTGAGAAGAGCCACCAACCGTACCATACTGTAGGGCGACAGAGTGGTCCTCTGGGACTGACATCCCGGTTAGAAATTTCAGACTCCTTTCGAAAGAGAAAACTGGAAGATAGTGAAAGTTCATGGCACCATGGTGACGGCAAGGCAGGGAGTTACAGAGGTTTAAAGAAATGTGTCCTGGTTTCAGAAGATTCCCAGAGGGAATAGTGATGAGGCGGAAGAGGACGATGCCACCTACAAGCCGGATATCAGCTGAACCGAAGACGTGCAAAGGGACGATGGAGTGCCCACACCAGGAGGGCAGTTCCCAAGGGAAGAGAGCATCCCAAATGCAAGTGGCAATCACGCCCCATCTTGGCTTGAAAGTAGTACCCGGGAACACCTTTACGGGCTAAGGGCCAAATCCTAACCCAGTCAGTGTCAAGGATGTAAACAGAGCGAGAATGACACTCAAACAGACTAGTGGGAGTAATGGAGTGATCCAGAGGCCTCTTTGCATGTATATCATGTATATATATGTATTTATAAATATGTAATTATTTTCTTTTGATTTATTTTTATTGTAAGTGTCTTGCAGACAGCTAAAACCTTCAGGTGCTCCTAACTGGGTCTTATAAGGGTTCATACAGTGCAAATCACCTTCAAACAGGTTTCTTCAAAGGGGATATTGAACAGAAAAACCCTAGTCTCAAGGAAATAGGTATGATTACATATAACAGAGTTTAGCTTTCTACTGCCTTTACCAGGGTGTAAAGATAATAATACCCCATTAAGTCCTGTTGGCTTTAACATAGACTTTTCATAATAATTAAGTCTTCCCTACCGTCTTTGTTGAGCCTTTTCATAATATCAGATCTACAGCAACTAATATAAAGTTTTCCAATGAATCAGGTTTATATCCTTTCACATTGGATTGTTACCATAACCAGCTTCAGCCAGCTGTATTGAGCATAAAGACTCCCATCAGGGGTGCCACACAGGCCCCTGCAGCGATTGGTGGTTGTGAGGGGATCAAGCCTTCAGAGACCCCTAAATCATCAGGGACCCCCATTCTGCCCAATGCCAACGAGGTGACTTAGCAGCCCCTCTTTATATTCTGTAGGTGGGCCCCATCATTTTGAGTTATGCTACCATCTCCCACATGGCAACCACGAGACACACAGTCATACAATTATAAATTTGTATAAAATTACAGTTGGCAAAACAATATACAAACCCTTTTATGAGGGTCTAATATGGACTCTAACAGTGCCCCAGGGTTTTTGAAAGAGTATAACCAACAACAGCCTCTTTGACTGGTACAATGATTTGTGACCTTCAATGTAACAAAATACTTGTCTTCAGTCTTTACCGTATCACAAAATAAGCCAGGCCTAATATCTTTAACAAAACCTTTCATCAGAAATAAAATAACTTTCTGTAGCCTTTAGCACAGTGTAATAGCAATTTACCCTAAATGACATGTTGGCTTTAAAAAAACAACATTCTACAATGAATAAGCAATGAGTACTGGTTTTGTCAACACTTTTTGAAATAACAGTGAACAAATGAGGCCTAGACTCTCTATCAATGGCTTGTAACTATAACCAACTCATGCCCCCTATGTTAAGCATAATATTTCCCAGAAGGCAACTATCAGGCGTTCAGTCAGCAATTACAAGTATATAACATCACAGTTGACAAAACAAAATACAATCCCTCCTAAGAGAGCTCATCAAGGATCATCACAATTAATATCTTATACCCCCAGGTTTGTCAGTGAGATTTGGTAACATCAAAACCCATCACATAGTGAGGTAATCTTTGAGATTCCATGCAACAAAATACCAAAGACCTTTTAACATCGTATAATAACAATCTACTCATAAAGGCCTTTTTTCTTTAACAAATGCTTTTAACAGTAAATACACCAGGTCTGCTGCCTTTGTCATAATTTTTTATATTGAACAGTTCAGACCTATGGCTTTGGACATAACTTTTCCCAGCGGACCAATGATGCCTACAATTTTTACCATTGGTTTGTCACCACAAGCAAATCGGGTTTACTGCATTGAGCATAATCTTTCCATAAATTAGAGCAAGCAAAACAAAATTCAAACCTCCCAAGAGGGTGTTAGATCTGTCAGTCTTAGGATGGTCTTCCCCCAAGCTGTTTGCCTGCTTGCCTCCAATTTTTCTGAATTTGTTCTAGTTGGCATTAGGACACTGTGCACTTTCTCACTGCTAATTATTGCTAAAGCGCTTGTGCTCACTTCCCTAAACATGGTTTATGGACATAATGAATTTACTTATAAATCCTTTTTAGAGTGGTATACCAAATACCCAGGGCCTGTAAATTAAATCATTGCATTATCTTTAACGCTTGTTCGTCCCATATGTATATAATTTGCCTTGTTGAATTTATGTATGTTTTTTTTTCATCTTGTCACTTGAGGTAACCTTCGGAAACTTGCTGTTTTTTCACAGTTTGTACCTCTTTTTCTTACATGTTTCCTTTTTGTATCTCCTGTAAGGCGCTCCTATACCCACTCGGGTCATGTTCGCGCAACAGAAAACGATCCTAGTCCCTAGTAAGGAGCAAATGGCGACTTCAGTACCTTCAGCGCCTCCCCCCCAAGGAATTCTAACAGCAGCCAGGAGTTCACAGGAATGGAGGGAGGTGTAGAGGCAGGTGGGGTTACTTCACCCCTTGCTCAGCAGGGAGGGGTCGAGCCTTTGATAACAGAGATGGTCACTGTAGACCCTAGGGAGATATTATCTGCCCCCATGGAAATACTGTTTCGTACTTTGTCGGAAAACATTTTTGCCCAACTTATATTCCCCGCCTCCCTGAAAATCATGCATGAAAACAAAATGTATAACGTCAGGTCCAAGCAAAAGGCAGATGAATTGCTGAAGAACTGGCAAATAAACGATGTTTAAGAGGAAGGTCCCCCCCCTCCTCCTCCTTCTTTTTTCCCTTGTTCCCTTGTTCTCTTCATTTATTGTCACTTTAAATAAGGGTTAGCAGTTAAAAACTCAGACCCCCATCTCTTTTGAGTATGGGGTTTGGGTAAAAGGGGTGATCGGTTTGAGCATGCCCAGCTCAGATACTTATGTAAAGAAAAGGGGAAAAATGGGGAAAAAAAGATCAAAAAGAAGGGGAAAAAGAAAGCAAGAAAAGAAAGGAAAAGGAGAGGGAAGGAGTGGAAGGGAGAAAAAAAAATATATATAATAGATAAAATAATAGGGAAATTCACCTAAGAGGGTAAAAACATTTAGGGCCCCATGCATCATCCGAAAAACCAGTCGCAAACGGGCAGATTTGCAGAATCTGCCCCTTTGCGACCGGTATTTTTGCATTAGGGATGCATCATCCCAAATGCAAAAATCCCTATTTAAGTAACCGCTAAAATAGCGATTACTTAACCCCTTCCATGCCCATGACGGAACGGTTCCGTCATGAGCATCGGTTGCGCTGTGCTCATGACGGAACCGTTCCGTCATGGCCCCGCCCGCGCTCGAACCCTTCAGCACCGCGGGGTAATTCCCGCCGCGCTGAAGGGGTTAAATTGCGATTGCATTTTGGGAATCACAAATTGCAATTCCCTAAACGCAAATATCGATTTCGCTATTAGGGGTTTCAAATTACCATCAATTTGAACTTGATTGTAATTTGCAAAAACTTTGAAAAATGCACTAAAGTGCATTTTTCAAAGTTCCATGTTACACACTCACATGCGCAACATCTGCACACATGCATATTTCAGGGGTGCAACAGGGTGTCCTTTTGGTACCCTTGCACCCTTGAAATTGCATGAGCAATTTGCAAGTACCTATTGGGTGTTTGGACTCCTGACCGTACATTACTACAAGAAGTAGATGAGATGAACCTCTTGAGTCTGGAGACGGCTGACTTCTTAGGCTGTAACATGGGGTCGGCCTCAACCGCAATAGTCTGGGACTCCATGAAGGCATATCTAAGGGGCAAAGATTTTTGCAGAATACATTTAAGAAAAAGAGGTTTCCCAAATAGAAGAAGAGATGAGAAATATAGAGATGGATGGGAGGTGCTTCGCAGAAGTTGTGAAGCTGCAGGAAAACAAAGTCAAACTAGTGAAACTAAAAGACCAACTTGATACTATCCTCCAAGCAAGAATTATGAAGCGATGGGATGTCAGTAAACTAGCCCACTTCGAATACGGTGAGGGTACTGGCTTGGAAAGCAAAAACAGATAGAGTGCACAACCTGAACAAAGAGTTTGTAGATAGTAATAGTAAGAACATTTTATCCACCGACAAGGTAATAGAGGACGCCTTTTACAACTTCTTCCAGACACTATATATGAAAGAAAGAACAGTTAATAAATCAGAGGCGGAGGCATGACTGAACTCATGTATGCTCAACCCCTTGGATGCTGTACAGCAACAATCCTTAGAGCAAGAAATCACTCAAGAAGAGGTATTCAATCTAGTAAAGTGGGTAAGGCTGCAGGCCCGGATGGTCTCCCGACGGAGCTTTACAAAAACCTGGGGGTGGTCCTAATCCCAGTAATAACCAGGCTCTCTAATGAGATCTTAATCGAAGGGAAGAAACTGCCAGATTCTTGGGGTGAGGCTACAATTACTTTAATTCTAAAGCCTGGGAAAAATTCAGCGAGTTGTGAGCCGTATAGACCCATACCACTGCTAAACGCGGACTATAAAATTTTCGCTAAGGGCCTTGATGACAGGCTAGGTGCAGTAGCAAGTGATATATTACATCTTGGCCAAAAAGGCGTTGTTAAGGGTAGAAACTTGTTTGAACTTACTTACAACCTCATCGGAGCAATAGACCTCGCCACAACATACTCGCTTCACCTTGCCTCCACAATCCTTGATGCCACCAAGGCTTTTGATAGAGTTAACTGGGTGTACCTGATGGCCCAACTGGAAAAATACAACATCGGCAAGAAATTCCGCAGAGCCATCCAGTTGATATATCGAGACCCATCTGCCAAGTTACTGGTTAACGGCAAGCTCAACAGCCCTTTCATAATAACTAGAAGGACTAGACAAGGGTGTCCCTTATCCCCCGTTCTATTTGATCTATACATTGAGCCAATCGCTCAAAGACTGAGAGAGGAGGCAAATATCAACCCTTTTAGGAATGAAGGATATTAAAGAAAAGTGACCCTGCATGCGAACGACGTACTGGTTCTTTCCTCTGACCTCCTAACTGCCTTTCAGTCAATAATAAAGTACACAGAAGATTTTGGAAGGATATTAGGGTACGAGGTCAATGCGGGAAAAACGGAGGTGATGTCTTGAAATATAAGGGCGAGTCAACATCAGACTAAAAGAGAGATGAGGTACCTAGGAGTAAAATTAGTAGGGGACATCAATAAAATTATAGAGATTAATCTATCTAATGTCACAAGACAGTGTTCACGGCTCATGATAAACTGGGCCTACGTACCCCTTTCAATTTTTGGTAGGGTGAACCTGATAAAAATGAATGGGCTCCCAAAAATTACCTTTTTCTTTAATGCCATCCAACTACACTTTTGCAAGCCTTCTATAGATAAGCTCCATCAGGCTATCAACTCCTTCCTATGGGCCTATAGAGGAGTTAGAATAGCATGGAAGAAACTGAGGCGTAGGAGGGAGAAGGGTGGCCTGCCCCTCCCGGACTTGCAGTACTATGCTTGGGCCTTCCAATTGTCCCACTCCACGATGTTGTTGAAATCACCAGATCAAAAATGGGTGAGGGCAATCTTCTCAGCAATGTTGAAAGGCGCTAAGTTGGTAGAGGAGGGCTTCATGTTTAAGTATGGAGATCCCAAGTTTTTTGAAAAGATAAGACTAAAGGTTCTTCAGGAGATGGCCATAACTTGGGGAAGCATTAGACGTTTGACGGGCCTCAGCTACTTTAGTAATCTTGCCCTTCGTTGGGATTCCCCCGGAAAACCAGTTTGCCTAAAGGACAAATTAGCGCAGCCACTTAGGGAGGCCGGTCTCAGTGTTTGGGGAGAACTAGCGCAGGAAAGTACAGTTTTACCCTGGCAAGTGTTCTATGGTGGTTTGAAAGGGCTTCTTTCAAAATTTAAGTACATTCAACTCCAAAGCTGGGTGCAAAGCATGAAATCCCTGATGGGCATGGGGAACGCATCGGAGGAACAGTTGGTGAAGAAACCTAGGGGGAGAAAAGAAGTTTCCATCTGGTACTGGAAAATTGAGGCAATAGATGGGGATTTCAAACTTGCAGAAGCACTATGGGGCGCTTGCCTGCAGGGAGAGCCCTGGGATCAACTATGGCAGACATCTTTCTGCAGCCTTTTTCAAACAGTAAAGCCGGCCTGGCTAAGAAGGAATCAACTATTTTCAATCCACAAGGCCTACCCTACCCCTCAAAGATTGTCATGGATGTCAAAGGGACCCCATGTGAAATGCCAGACATGTGGCCAGGAAAGGGTATCAGACATCCATATGTTCCAGGAGTGTCAGGTTATACTCGAATTTTGGGGTAAGGTTGGGGATTCAATTTTGGTCATCCTTGGTCACTAAGTTGAGGTAAGCCTCTCTATGATAATTTTTGGAATCTCAAATGAAGCCAAAGGTTCGGCTAGAGCCTTTCTCTTCTATGCCATACTGCTAGCCAGAAGAGAAATTTGTCAAAGATGGATCGAATGCTCGCCTCCATTGCACTCAGACTGGTTGGCTTCCCTCACCTCAATATCTAAATTAGACCTGAGAGGAACCCAGACCCAGTCATTGTGCAGCAGTATGGGGTAGCCATCATTATGCACTCTAAAATAGAGCCACCAAGCACCATGCACTGCAGGATGAATTCATCACCCTCCATGTACTGTAAGGGCGGTGCCACTCTCCCTCATAATATGATGGTGCCATCTATTTTAAATTCCATAGAAAAGCTTCTTTCATATGCCCTAGAATCTTTTCCTCCCTACAAATGCCACAGACTGGAACTCCTTCATAGAAGCTATATTTCAGAGCCCCACTCCCTACATATGGCACCTCCATTCAAACACTCATGAATAGTACCCCATAAAAGGCACCACATTTGGAACCTCTGAGAGTTGTCTCATTCTGGCCATTGCACGTCACTGGGTGAGGAACAGACTCTAAAATAAGCTGCCACCAAATTTAGACCCCCAGTGTGTGCCACAAACTGTTTGGAGAGATATACTAGAACTCCACTGAAACTGTGAAAGCATGCATAGTATTTCTCTCCTTCAAAAGAATCTGGGATTTCAAACTTTGGGGCTTATTTATGTAAGCCCTATGTCACTTTTACACCACTTAAAGCAGTACACGCGGCACTCTCATAAAGATTTAAGAAGCCACACAAAGCTACCCTGCTTGGTTTTGAGTGGCCTCAAACATCGTGAGTAAGGCGAAGCAGAGCAAATGGCTGTGTCGCCTTACTTTGCAAGTGGGAGACGTTCCATGGGCATTATGGTGGGTTTTCCCATGCAAAACCACTGGAATTTGATGCTGCCTCAGATTTACAAAGTGATGTAAACCTATAGAATCATCAAATCTGTATGCCTCCTGAGGTGAGTAACCAGGAGAAACATATTTATTTCTCCTTCTTTTTTCAATGACTCGTAGGATTATTTTTTTATTGCATGAAGGTGCTCCTTCCTGCAGAAAACCAATCCTGCCCTCAATGAAGGTACCCTTGCAAGGATGCCTACGTTAGCCCAAGGCTGCCAAAATGGCACCAGTGCATGCAGAAAGAACAGGATTGCACTGTATTGCTCAAATACTGTGCATTTCTGCCGTTTCACTTTGGCGTACGGCATCACAGCAAGGTGCCTTGCTGTTCTGCCCTATGCCAAAATGACATAAATTAGGCTGTTACTCAAGTTCTTTCAGGATAACATCCAGGTTTATTTTTCAAAGACGCCACAGTCATCCACTTAGGTTCATGAGAACATTAGCACTTTCAGCTCAGAACTATCAAGCTGCTCAATAGCTATTATATGATCCTTTTTTCAAATACTTTCAACAGAGTGGGCAATAAACAGTTACTGGTGTGAAAACCATTTTGACCCTTCCTCCTAACTCAGCTACCCCATTTCTACCTACCTTGCTGACAAGAAAGGGAAATACATGGAAATTTGTAAAGAGCATGGAAACTCTACACCATAGCAACCACAGTGGTGTGACCCTGGGGTAGAAGTTGCAACACAGGTGGCACAGTATGCATGGTACTGCAGTGAGTGACATCACTACCACTATCACACAAAGCCAGTGGGGTAAATGATGATAAAGTACATCTGATACTTCATTGGAAGTAGCAATATCCCCTGTGCATCTCAGAAGCCAGAACACTATAAGGATAAAAGGGCACTTCACTCCTCCACATATGAACTCACACAACCACAGCACTATCAAATTGACCAAATGCATTGTAAAGAGAAACCTCCACCCATTATTCATGACCATTACAACCAGTCACTAGTTTATGAATGTGGTCTGATCAGTATGTAAATAAAACCTATAGACAACATGACTGAGGGAGTCTGACCTTTTTATCAGTATAGATTATGTGAGCTATGAGAACAGTGCTAAAGCTGTAAATCAACCTCTTTGAAAGAGTAAGAATAAATTAATATTTCTTTAAAAGAAACGGTTTAGTCTTTTTTAAATATAAGTAATTTATCCCATTAATAGTGCTTGCCGGGGGGCGGAGCTTACCAGCGCCAAAGATGGCTGCCTAAAGGAAGGGCTCCGCATCATCAACACAAAATCCTACAACAATCCGTCATTGGTGTGATGAACTGACTTTGCCAAATACAGCCCTGCATTGCGGAACGGATCCGCTGCCAGAAGAGCCTTCCAGCTTCCACCTACATGGTGTGTGAGTGGTACGGCGACTGTGTCGATGCGGCACTCTGACTAGGCCGCACATCCCCGGACTTGTGCGAAACAACAGCCGGCCGGAAGTAGGACCTGGCTGGGTCCACACGCTCATGTGCGTCGGCTGAAAGATCAGAGCTGTATGGATTGGCCCTGCATACAACTGCCGGCTACGGAGGGTGATACACAGCTAACGACCCCTCGATCAAGCTTTTGGTAGCTCCCGGCGACGTACAGGGCTGTGAGAACAACGTGCGTGGCGAGGGAAGTGTAGCGGCATCTCGTTGGCGGTGGCGACTGGGTGACGAGCGCAGAAAGCGGTCGGCAATCCAGCCAGTACCTCAGGTTCAGGGAGCTCTGCCGCGCGACACACCCATTGAGGACACGCTGCTGATGCCTGAGGAGGAGAGGGAGAGAGTGGCACGACCCCTACCCCCCTGGGCAGGGCCCTACGAAAGATTTTCAGCGCTGACTATACGGTGGGACTTTGCTCGCTCCCGACCTGCCCATAAGCCCCTGGAGCATCAACACACTAGCGCTGGCTGTCTCTGTGCGACCGTCTCTACTGAGTGTCCCAGCCATCATAAGTACACACCCTGCAACACGCGAGCACTTGGCGATTCACTCATCTGTCTGTCCGGGTACTACTGCGCTCTGCTACCGAGAGTGCATTAATCCATTCTTGGAGCACACCATCCGCCGCGGAAGCTTGGGAGGTGCTAACTGGAGCGCCCACTGCCACGGCATCAATTAAGTAGGCAGTTCTGGAACTCTGGGGGTGGTAGCTGAGCTACAGTTCCTGAAGGCAGCACACCAAGCTGAGTTGGCTAATTTACTCTTTACAAACGCCTATTCCTGCCACAACCCACTACAAATTCAGTGAGCTTAACGTCAGCCCTCACGGACTTGGTGAGTGCAATTGCGGACAGCAAGTATGGGCAAAACAGACAAAACGCAGCAAAAATTGACGTTCGACCAACGCAGGCCCAGGGACCGCGTGCTTTTGGCTGATGACAGAGGCGCAGGTGAGGAGAGGGCGATGGAGCTGCACAATGGCGACATCAGGACTATGCTGGCCTCAATGGAAAAGGGCCTTCAAGACTCAGTCTTAGGTACGAAGATCGACTCCCTCTCCTACCGCATGGATAGGATATCTGAAAGAATAGACAAGCATGCGGAATGCATTGACATGGCTGAACGTCGTATCACAGAAGTGGAGGAAGCACAGACGGACATGGGCACAAGTTGCATGCGTGTGGACAAGACGCTTCAGACGCTGCAAGATAAGGCTGAAGACTTAGAGGTGAGATCCCGGAGAAGTAACCTATGTATCACGGGCCTGCCGGAGTCAACACCTACTGATAATATGGAACAGTTTGTTAAGAAACTGCTCATCACCCTGATGGGCAGTGACACTTTCTCGTCCATGTTTGTGGTAGAAAGAGCGCATCAATCCTTGGGCCCGCGGCCGGCACCAGGCGCTCCACCACGGCCTATAATGCAAAATTACTTAATTACCACGACAGCGATGCAGCGCTGAGAGTCACCAGGGAGAAGCAGACTCTGCACTACGAGGGATCTACGCTTGCCTTGTTTCCCAATTTTACCGTGAAGGTCCAAGAGGCGCGTCACCAGTTTATCCCTCTCAAGAAACAGTTACAGGAGAAGAACAGAGATTACGCAATGCTGTACCCTGCACGCCTCCGTGTCAAACGACAAGGCAGGTCGCTAATTTTCACAGATCCAAAATACTTGCAAAAAGCAATAAAGGACTGGACCAGAGAGCAGTGGCGCGGCACGAATACGGACGCCGAATCTGGAGCGGCAGGAGGGTCATTGGAGGAGCAAGACTAAACACTCGACTGACCGCAACTCAGATAAGGAATGTTTGCTTGTGGGGCTGGAGATTGTAATATAAACTGCGATCTTCTCCCAGGCATCGGTGGGCACTGGGGGGCTACTTGGGGTACCTAACTGTTAGTAACGTAGCATAGCTTAACTGAGTATTCCTATCACCTCTTGGAGCTGGACATTCTAGAGTAAGTTTTCAGGACGGGCATGGTCATTTGATTGGCAACACTGATAAGCTGATTGTAAGATACTTACCCCTCACACTAATGTGTAATACTGTTACGTTGATGTGCGGTATTGCCCATTCTCTACCAACGGTCAGAGCGATAGTACACTGTTGGCAACCTCCGCCCATGAGTGAAACACACATCGGGGAGATTGTTATTGACTCATTTTGGCGGAGGAGATAGCGAGGGGGGGTTACACTTTGGTTAGAATAGCAATCTAAAGGCTTTGTTTTTTGGGGTAGGTTGGGGAATTTTTTTCCTTCAGGTCCTGGTTGGGGGGCCTTGATGTGGGTGGGGGGTGGAATGGGGTTGAGACACAGGCAATATTATATGCTAGAATCAGGCAGTCCTGCTTATTACAAAGTTCTATTATACTATGCAACACTGAGAAAAGGTGTCACTGAATGATCCCACGACACGATTAACTGACGACGGGCATGATTCAGGGGTTGGCACTCTCAGAGCACTCACATGGAATGTCCAGGGGCTGAACAACTATAGGAAAATCCACAAAGTCCTTTCCTATCTGAAGAGGCACTCCATAGACGTGGCACTTCTGCAGGAAACACATCTACCACTTAATTCCCCTATGTTAAGCTTTAGAGGCCTTCTTGGGAACATCCATGCGGCAGGCTTCACCACACACCTGGGAAGGGGTCCTCACATGGGTAAACCCTAAGGCAGCTCTCACCATCACTTACCTGGCTACTGATACTGAAGGCAGGTATGTTCTTACTAGGTGCAGTGGGAGGGGCATGGATCTACTTGTGGTAAATATATACGGCGCACATTTTGACAACACAGAATTTTTTTCCGCACTAGCCCAAAGGTGAGCTGTCACTGTGGGGTCTCCCAGCTATGGGGGGGGCCTCAACCTGGTTCGTGACCCCAATCTGGACAGATCGGTGGGTCCTGTACGATGCACGACCGCAGCAGCCCGGGAGCTTGACAGCATGGTTAGATTTGACTTAAACGATGTGTGGCGATGCAAGCACCCGCACACTATTCTGCATATCATAACATACACACTCGTATAGATTATTGACTCGCTACTAATTCACTCTGCGACACGATCCGCACTTGTCAGGTACTACCGCATACACTCTCTTATCACTCTCTGATTCTTTTGGTGCAGGCGCATCCCCCCATTCTCCTGGCGTTTCCCGCCTTACTCCCTACTAGATGCAGTATTCAAAGATGAACTAGCCGAGGCTATAGAGATATTGTTTGATAAAAATGTGGGACCTGTTGATGACTATCAAATTGTCTGGGAATCCTTTAAAGTCTACATCCGGGGGATCACCATTTCAAAGCACTCCGGGGTTCTTCGTTCCATATGCAACCGACTAACAGAATTAGAAGGGAAGATTAAGATCCTAGAATGCCGCCTACTGTTGGATACAGACAATATGTTAGAGAGGGAGCTTGCTGAGTTACCGGGAGAGTACAATACGGCGGCGGATGACGAGATTAAGCATCTGGGCAAATATGCCACAGCTAGGGCATACGGCGAGAGCGAGAGGCCAGGAGCAGTGTTAGCACAGTTACTCAAGAAACGAAGGGAAGCAACGCAAATTGTGGAGATTAGATATGATGAGGGCACGCTCTTGTCGGATGATAAAGGGTTAGCGGATAGATTTCGTCAATACTATTCTGGACTGTATGCCTCCCGTAACACTGCTGCAGACGAAGATATAATTGATTATTTGGCGCATATCAAATTACCGTGGCTATTCAACATGCACAGGGAATTCCTTATGAGACCCAAAGAGAGAGACAAAATACTACTGGCTTTGTCTAGCATGCGCGCAGGGAGTGCCCCAGGATCTGATGGCCTCACTGTTACATTCTATAGGACATTTATTGACTTATTGCTTCCGCAACTAGCTGCGATCTTTGATGACATATGTGTCACCGGAAGTATGCCACCCACTATGTCAGAAGCTATGATAGTGGCTTTTCCTAAACCCGGTAAGCCCTAGGAGGACTGCGCCTTGTATCGTCCTTTGTCCCTGCTCAATGCAGATACAAAGTTGTTTGCAAAGATCCTCGCTAATTGACTGGTCCCACTAGTTCCAATTTTGGTTGCACCGGAACATGCGGGGTTCGTCCACGGTAGGAATCTAACTTATAACTTACACACCGTATTTAGTGCCCTGCAGCACATCAACCCGGAAACACTCGTAGCGGCGGTCTTCCTAGATATAGGGAAGGGATTTGACTGTAGATTGGCCGTTTATGTCACATGTGCTGACTAGGAACGGAGTGGGACCTGTATTCCTCCAGCTCTTAGGCACCCTATATAGTAAACCCACAGCCAGAATAAAAATAGGCAACATAGTTACAGACCCAATACACATTTCCAGGGGCACGTTACAAGGTTGCCACTTGTTGCCACTACTTTATGCCTTAGTGGTCGAACCCCTGGCGTGTGCGCTACGTGAATATCACCAAAATCGGGGAATATGCTTTCCACACTAAAAAATTGTAGTTTCCACATATGCCGATGATACACTCCTTTTTGTCCGGCGCCCTGAAACCAACCTCTCGGCAGTACTACGTAAGGTGGTGCGCTTCGGTGCATTGTCTGGCCTCCACGTTAACTGGCCGAAATCCATTATCTTTCCACTTACTCCGAATACTCCTCAATTTAACCTAGATTACCCTCTCTTGTGGGCTACAGAAGTGGTACGTTATTTGGGCATAAAAATACACATGGACTCCGAGACGGTATTCAGGGAAAATTATGGGACGACCTTTAGCAAGTTAGAAGACGACGTGGAGAGATGGATTAAGCTTTTCTCTGTCCCTGCTAGGTAGAATACCCATCATGAAAATGGTGGTGTTGTCGCGTCTACTATTTTTATTTACCAACATTCCCATGGTGATCCCACGAACCTTCTTTCACCGTCTCTAATGGTTCGGTTGGCATGGGCTGGTAAACAACCGCGAGTCACGTGGCAAATACTGGTTTTACCTTATTCTATAGGAGGTCTAGGTGCATTAGATTTTGATTTATATTACAGAACCGCACAATGCGCACATGCTCACTACTGGATACAAGGTTCCCCAGACATACTGTATCTTCGTATAGAATCGGAGGTGGCTGCACCGCTTCCACTGCCTACTATGTTGTTTCAGGCTGTGGACCGGAGAACATGCATACTAGACTCAATCAACTCCACAACGCATGCCTGGCACCATCTATTGCAGCAACAAGCTGGCGCGATCTTGTACTCGCCAAAGGCACAACTAGACTGGTGCACATGGCTAGCACCTTGCAAAGAAAAGGGAGTCACATGTGCACTTAATACTTAGGGAGTTCACACAGTCGGGAACTTATTCGAGGGGGGGTTTCCAGGGTATGGGACGACTTTTGCACCATTGACCCGGTGCCTACCACCTTGACACAATTTCAATTTCACAGAACCCGCATGGCACTGAGAGAATTACTTGAGGATGAATACCTCGAACCTCCGGAGCTATTGGCCTCAACGTACATTATCCGCGCAACATCCCCAAAACGTTTAGTAGCCAACCTTTACAGCATATCCATGACATACAGAACAAATCACTACACTAAAGCCCGCTTAGCATGGCAGCGAGATCTGACTATCGAAATAGATGATACCATGCGGACCTACTGCTGCACCAGCACTAAGCGTATCTCACTTAACGGTAGACAAAGACTGGTACACCTTAAATACCTAAATCGGGTGTATTACATCCCTAACAGGCTGCATAGATATGGGTTGCGTGATAGTGGGGCATGCGACCACTGCCATGTGCAATTGGCTGACTTCCTCCATCTAGCCTGGGCATTTCCTGGCATTGCGGCATTTTGGGTATCTCTTTTTAATGAATTAAGTCTGGAGCCTGACTCAGTGCTGGCATTATTGGGCTATTCCAAGCCAATACCTAAAGGGGGTCGCCGCTTAATTGACATAGGAATGCTGATGGCTAACCGCAGGGTGGCGATTTATTGGTCTCGCGGACCACTACCCACACTCTCGCAGTGGAAAGGGGACATGACATATTGCAGCATGCAGACAGAACTTTTCTGCGAGCTAATCTCCCCACGCAATAGACCCAAAAACGTCTGGGAATTATACAATACTTACCAGCAAACTTCTTCTGTCAATAACGATGACACACTAGATTCATGTCATGCAGAGTCCAACAAATGAGTTGAAGTCCACAGTACTTATATTTTGAATGCATATGTTATCTGTTTCAACTTTACATAGTCTCAGATGGAATGACTGTTTGTAGATCCACCCAGTGGGGAGCGTAGCCTATGGTGGTGTTAGGCTCATAATCGGATATTTCGGATGTCTGTACTGTTCGACATTGATGCCAATGGTCACCTGCTAACAAAGTGTACTGTCTGTAATGTAACATTGCTTTGCTGTGTCTTGCAGTTGAATGTTTTAAGAAAATCAATAAAATAAATGTAAAAAAATTAGTGCTTGCCAAGAGACTGTTCGACAAGATAAAGTGCTGAGCATTTTCTGACATGAAGAAATTCATCACCAGACATAACCATCTCTGCAATTTAGTGTGGAAAGCAAGATCTTTCATTGTCCGTGAATATGAAAGTGCGTTCAGATGTGACACCCATGCTGGTGAATGGATGACATCGACACACTCCACAGTCAGCAAGAGTAGTTGCCACTCCTCTAGGCAATTTCCTAAGTACAGGGTTGCTCGGAAAAATAGGAGGGAAACATTGGTTGGCTGTCACCCCCTACTGTGGCCCCCTAATCAATCCTTCTCTGC
Source organism: Triturus cristatus (assembly GCF_964204655.1). Lineage (NCBI taxonomy): Eukaryota > Metazoa > Chordata > Amphibia > Caudata > Salamandridae > Triturus > Triturus cristatus. The sequence goes on along the minus strand of NC_140592.1, from coordinate 655,281,465 downwards.
TAATGCAGACAATGGAGATCTGTTTTGATATTTTTTGGAGTGCATCTGCCACAACATACCACGGAATCCACCTTGTTTTCCACTGAATGGTTTAGCCAGTTACCTAAAGGATGTAAGTGAAACACACAAAATCCATAAGATTATATTATGGATTCCGAGTACTGTCCCAGTCTGTGCCGCAGCACACACTTAAGTCTGTGCACAAACTGGTACAGTGTGCTGTTTTACAAATATTTGACCCCCCTGCAGGCCAGTGTAGTGAGGGATTGAGCCCACCAGCAGAGGGATCTTTAGGACATCTGAAGGAAGTGACCCAACTAGGGTCACCCAGGTCACTCTCAACCTCCACTAGCCTTCCAAGAAAATGAAGAGTTGATGACGCAGTAGAAAATGCAATCTAACTGGTTTATTCACAAAGTACACTGCAGTGGAGTCCAGTCTGACCAGCCTTCCATGCTCCTATGATGACTGACGGGGGACTGACTCTAACAAGCATAAAGTTACATTATGTATTTTGCATAGCCCACAAAGACCCACCCATTATGGAAAAATACAGCTTGGGTAAACACTGAACAAAAGGTAGGCACAGAAGGATGAGCGAAGAGTCTGAGACCGGGCACACACTATCTCTCTGGCGAGGTCATACAGTCTGTGCTTGCAGCTGGAATAGTGGGAGCACCCTCTATGTCAGGGAAAGGTATGCATTAACAAGCAACTTTCTCATGCTTCAGTGAGGACTAACCTTGGAGATGCAAATGCATCTCAGCAGCTTTCTGCTGAGGTAAGCAACATGAGACAAAAGCTTAGTTTCAATCATAGAGCGTAATGAAGGCTGTATGAGAGAAAATGGCAGCACAGATGCTAACTTAATCTCACAGTATTTGCAGGGATTGGTTAAATATGTATGCAATAAATATTATTATGAAATAGCTACATAAATGCAAACATAATACAATGTAAAGCATGAGTGATGTGACCACAACACATTTCAATGCGAACAGACCCTCCTTTTAGCATTTATGAGCTAACACTAACGACTTTATTCTTGCTATCAGGTAAAGGTCTTTACAATTCTAAAGGTAATACAAAACTGGTCAATCACAGGCTACTATTGCTAACTTATGAACTATCCGTCAGAACTAAATACTCTATGAGGCTAAACACGTGTGGTGTCAGCATTGATACACAGCAGGCACAATAGGCTAGGAGACAGGGTATACAGGGACATATTCCTCATGTCAGCAACCCTTTTGGCTCAGGGCAGAAACATACTTTCACGTGGTAGCTAATAGAATGTATGATACATAGACAGGCAAAACATAAATGTGAAAGTAAACATTATGAAGTAAGATCCAAGGCAGAGTTGTTGTCAAGCAAGCTATAAGTGAAGTCACATGTGCTCCTACCCATCTTAGTCTCCCACACCCCCTCAATACAAAACAAACTGCCATATTAACTATCATTATAGACATCTTCCCAATGTACGTGCGAAAATCAATAAGTGTCATATATGGAACAGGAGAAAAGGAATTGAATGTGCACCAATCGAAACAATTGAATTATCAGTGTATGCCGTCCTGTGCTTCCCACTGTGATGAGCCAAAGTATCAAACGTGTTCAGAGGAAAGAACATGCAATGGAGCCAATAGGGATAAAGCAAGGAAATGTGACAAAGTTCCCAGCGTCCATCTAATTAATTAGGGGTAGGCGCAGTTGAGCACCGGCAGAGCTGTTCATCTAGCTCGGATCCAGATCCCACGTTACAGGGAAAGGTATTTCTTTCCTTAGAATCACAGTCCATTTGCCCTGTTCGTAGACTGTCCAAACAATGCACCTATTTCCCTTTCCTTACACTATTGTTTTTACCACGGCAAGGGTACATGAACCCTATTCTTCAGCAATACAGTCCATCCCTACTAATCTGCACTGTTCCTCCTGTGGGGGTGCAAATTATACCTCAACACTCCAGGCACAGAGGGATCAAGAAAAAGGGGGTCAGACTCAAGATGATCAAGGGGCAGAGGCTCGAACAAAGGCGAGCCCACAGGCTGGGGCTCAATGTGCTGGGACTCAAGCACAGATGGACCAACAGGCTGGGACTCCTACATAGCCCCTCTTTCTTTTGTTTTTCGGTGGTACTGCCTCGTCCAGCATCTCTTTGCTCTGTAGCTTCACCTCAGTCGTATGCATATGGATGTTCCATAACAAGCAGCTAGGCAGTGCATCAAGTCTGGGCCCCTCTGTTGTGACTGCAGGGCATTCTGGACCTATTAGTGGATCGAATGCAAACTTTCGGTTAACTGGCAAGGATAAAACTTAATAAAATCTTTCTTTTTCTCAACACTAAGTAGTGCGGTAAGACTCAATCCATTTACTAAAGTCTTTAAAAAAATAATAATGACATCCTTTGAATTATTACATCCATCTATTCCTATATTATCCATCTGAAGAACATCAGAAAGAGAAAATGTGTGGTGCGAAATTACCGGGGACATACAGGTACCCTTCCTAGTTTTGTGCGTGATGCACACCATACAGTACAAAGGCTAGGCAATGTCTCATCATAACCACGGGAAATACATCAACATTTAACTTTCTTTTTTTCTTCCCTAGCCATTTAAGTCACCATCCCTCATCCATTCAAATGTGCCCTACTTTCAACGTACACATTGTGACTTCCGGTACCCACCCAGCAGGGCCTGCTACGAACAATCTTTTCATTTCATCTTGGTCATTTTCCTTAGCTGTCTGATCTGAAAACACATTATTCCTTCCCACATCATCAGTTACTTTCTGGTGGGCACTACACTTACTCACAATTCACAACCAGTTACTCAGGCTAACTAATAAGGGACTTGTGATGTCTCTGCGACTGTATGTAGTGTTGTGGCAACATGAGCAATAGTGGTGGTGCCACCTGGGAATTTAAACAAGAGCCATCAATCTATAGTTCCCCTTAAGGATCAGATAAGGGAACATCAGTCTAGTCTACCCATCTTTCACCTCCTTTTCCTTTTCAAGCCCATCATTTGGCAGAAAGGAGGGGCAGTAACATGGCTGACTTCAAGGTGACACACCTTTTAATCATGACATTTTTGGCTATCAATGCTAATTTATAGCCCGTTAGACATGCACTGGTGAGGCACTGTGTCTCTGTTTATTCAAGGGCATGTTCACAGCATGGAGTAACATAACTGTAAGATCAGTGGCTAAAACGAGTCCAATCGATTGTCTTATGGAGACAGCCACCGTCATGATCGTCCCCTAGACAGCTCTAGAGGGCTCCTGAGGTAGCAACAAAGACAGAAAGTGCACAACAATCCGTCTTGTGTACTTACAACACAAATCAGCACGCAACAATATATGTACCAAGCCAAGAAGCCAAAGAAAGAGCAGTTTGTTAGTTGCCCAAGTGTTAGTTGCCCAAAAGACTGTTTCAGGCTTTCAGGGTAAAGGCTCATGCACCTCATGCACCCCATGCACCTCATTTAATGTGTTAGTCCGCCAAGGAGCTAATCTCCTACCCCCATTCGGCAGTTGGTGACCTAATTAGGAAACCTCCTGTCGACAATACTTCCCCTTTTAAAAGCCTACTCCCTGTCCATTCAAATCTAAATGCATTAACTATTTGTTAGAAATAGGGGTCTAGGGGTCTCCAGTTGGCTGAGGTAGGTACCTTTATCCAAACAGGGACCCTTCCTTCCAGTCAGAGCAAGGGGGATACACACTTTAGATAGCCCCTGCTCACCCCCTTGGTAGCTTGGCACGAACAGCCAGGCTTATCCCAAAGGCAATGTGTAAATTATTTGTACCACACCAAATGCACATCCTCGGTCTCTGTCACACTGAAACCAGACAGTCAATCCACAAACAGGCAGAGGCACACAGAAAGGTTGAGCATGAAAATAGCCACTTTCTAAACGTGCTATTTTCAAACACAGACTTTAAAAACCAACCTTACTAAAAGATGTGTTATCAAATTCTGAGTTCAGGGATACCAGACCCCAATGTTCATCTTATCCCTATGGGAAGATATGCTTGTAAAATATTTTAAAGCATTCCCCATTCTATCCTATGGACAAGATAGGCTTTCAATAGTAAAAAAAAAAAAATGAAATTGGCAGTATTTAACCATCAGGACACATTACTCACACCAGTACACGTCTTACTTTTCACATACACTGCACCCTGCCCCGGGGGGTACCTTGGGCCTACCATAGGGGTGTCCTATATTCAAACTGCGGGCAGGCCCTGTGATGGCAGGCCTGAGACATCTTTTCGGGGCTACTCGTGTGGGTGGCACAATCAGCGCTGCATGCCCACTGGTAGCATTTGATTTACCAGCCCTGGCACACTCACTGCACTTCACGAGGGATCTACTGGAAAACAAATATGCCGATAAGGGAGAACCAAGCACAATATCAAGTTACACAGGGAGCACTTGCACTGTGACACTGATCAGCAGTGGCAAAGTGCCCAGAGCATCTAAGCCAGCAAAAACAAAATCCAGCACAGCATCAAAAACATAGGAGGCAGAGGCAAAAAGTCAGGGAAAACCATGCCAAGGATGCCAGGTCTAACACTATTTAACTGTACTGTCCCTACAACTTAGCTTTGTGTCTGAAACGATGAGCAAGTAACTACCCTTTTTAAACATTTTTATAGCTGCTCTGTCTTTCTGCACAGTCCTAAGAAGCACAGCAGAGCCTAGGACTCCTACCAGTCAATGTGAATCCGGGCAAAGACCTATTTTTGAAATAAGTAGTACCGCCAAAGAATGTATTTTAGATCAGTGATTGAAAAATATTGAGCAGCAGAAAGAACCATTAGCAGAAGCATAGCACTGGCTAGAACAGCAGGAGGTTGGAAAACCACATTTCATGAGCTTCACACCAATCAGTCGCAAAATTGTAGACACAATCAAAATAATGGGGCTATTTCAATGTAACAGTCTTCTCCTCACCAACACCTTTCTCAACCAAATCCTAATCATACACAACAAGGCTCACAGCCCCACTCATTGTATCCAATAGTAAGGGATACGAGGCAAGATAGCATTGTCTATAGCTTAGATCAAAACCAGCGATATCTGTAACAATCCCAACTCTGCATCGCCTGTTGCCGATAAAGTGAATGGCGCATCTGCAAAACTCAGGGGGGGGCAAGTAGACTAAGTACTCTCAAATGTCTACAACCAGGCTGCTATTTCAGAAAACACATTAGTAACGAATTTATGGACAAACAATCAAATCCCCGTTCAGGAGGCAACTCCTGCCCACTATAGTATAATCTAAGAACACCTTCAAGTGAAGTAAAAGAAACATCAGACACACTTCCATCTGTCTTCTGGCGACAAGCCGTTGACTTACCCCATCCCTTTCCTGGGTGGAATGAGAGAACCCAAAGGCATGACAATGCGGCCGAGCAAAATAAGTATCCCCATTGAGATCGCACAAAATCTGCGGAGCAGCATTTTTGAAAACACTGCTCCTAGAAACCAAACAATATTCCTAAAGACAAGCTGTTGCCCAAAAGGCTCATAATTTTTCTCACATTCCACACACCTTCCACACGAACTCACTGAGCACCTTCATTAGCTATTACTCTCTACTTTTCCCACTTCAGATCACACGTACGGGCCCACACGTTTCTCCAATTCCATCCAGTCTCTATCCTCAAATCCACATACCTGTGTCCCAGTACTCACTAATATCAGGGTATGAAAAACCACAGTGGAAAGAAATAACAGACATTATCAGCACTGCTTGCCATGCCACAAGTATGCGCGTTAGCGAAAAAAAGGATGCTGCGGCAATATGCGAGTCAGGGGTACTAACAGTTATAATGGCCACAAATGGCGGGGACAAAGGAATATGTGCCATAGCCTACACAGCTTGGGCAACATGGCAGGAGCAGAAACAGCAGAAATAGAAACAACAGCTCATCCAGGCTCTCACAAAGCATATTGTACACAAAGTACCCCATAAAGGAAGAAAAGCCTGTTTTCTATGGAAAATGAGACATAAGAGACAGTCAGGACTCTGAAAGTACTCGTGAAATATAATGCAAAGGTGTGTTCAACATATAGCTAGATCAATTTTTAATAATTGCTAAATCTCCCATGAAGAGAAATAAATGCATAGGACAAATTAAACCTTTACAAAGCCTGTTAGTCAAAACAGAAAACTTAGACTGCTAACATCTAATTCTGTCCTCATTCCGCACTTCGTATCACAGCAGTCTCTCTGTGCTTGTGCTCAGAAGCTGCCCAACCCCCCACCTTTTTCCCTGTCCGCAGAATGCAAAGGAAAAGAAGGCTGTATATTCTGCAATCGTCCTACTAAACAAAATAATGAAAAGCCCCCACAACACAGCTAGCAACTAATAATCCAACAAAAAGTATTAATCATGCAGAAACAGAGAATACAGATTATAATAATCAAGAAGTAAAATGTGTGCTTTGCAGTTTACACTCTATGTTAGGAAGTGAAGTAACCTATGTTTTAAACAAACTGCAAACTGACAAAAGTTAGCCACAAACATAAATTATAAGAAAGGTCTTTTCATGAAGATGGGAGGAACAGGGAGAAAATTCAGTTCCTTATTTCAAGGCCAAAAGCCGCAGTAACTGAATCACGAACTGTGTGTTTCAACTTTGAAAATCCTTTTTATTCAGCATAAATGTGCGCTGCCTGAAATGCTTGAAACACCTTTTCCAAATTAAATACAGGTTATATTGCGAGGTCCAATCCAAATTAAACACACTCACTCTAATCAATCATGAATTTATTACTTGAGCATTCCTTACACTACCCATCAGACTAAAAGCATCAGCATCTGAGCAGGGCTCATTCATTCATTTTTACTTGCATGCCACTTTTCAACTGCAACTTCATGTCTGTTGCTCAAAACAGCTTTCGTCATTTTGCAATGTCCAAAGCTAAATGTGAGATCTGGGCGCCATCTGCGCACCCCTGCTGTTCTCTTTTTTTTGTTTTATAATTACATCATGCTCTTTAACTGTCTTATTTCACATTCTCCCCCCATAAAACATTCCCTCATCCTTTCTCAAACCACTCTTTCTAGGCAAAAACAAACATATATATATTTATATATATTATTACTATATTCCTTTCTTTTTCTTTAAAAAGAGACTCCGGCTGATCTTCTTCCAATGGGCATCTACAAAGCAACAATGACAGCAAGAGAACAAATTAAGCTCATTCCAGGCTTTTTCAAGAAAGGGCCCAAATTCATTATTTTGCCTGGCAAAGGAATTGCAAGTATTTTTCGAAAAAGGCAGTCCTCAGACTGTACCAAAAACAAACTGACGGTGCACCATATTCACAAGCAGATTCAAGTGCTTGTTCCAAAGGTGATCCTCAGACCGTGTCAAGCAAAGGAAACCACAAGTCATTCCTCAGACTGCACCAAGACAAGACAGTCCTCAGACTGCACCAGACAGTCCGAAGACTGTACCAAGACAAGGCAGTCCGGAGACTGCACCAGGCAGTCTGAAGACTGTACCAAGACAAGTAGACAGGCTCTAGCCCCAGGCCTTTTCAAGAGTAAACCGAATTCAACAGGTGGTCTGACAAAGCGTTTGCAAACACTCTGTACCTCAAGAGTTCATGGACCTACCAAGTTAAACAAGACAGCGCCGCATTTACCTAGAATCAAGAGGAACTCACCTGGTGCACACAGGTCAAACAAGATTATTCTCCACTGCCGACCCCAGCCAAGATGACCACTAGACGAGGAGCTGCCCGATCAGACATGCGGGGCAGTGACTGAACCAGGCTCTATCATATGGGGATCCCCGATCCACCCATCTGACCGGACGCAATCCCGACCCCACAGCCCGACTACGGGCAGGATGGGTCACCTGGTGGAGTCCCTGTTCAGGTGCCAACTGAAGAAAGTGACCCAACTAGGGTCACTCGGGTCACTGTCGACCTTCACAAGCCTTCCAAGAAAATGAAGAGTCGATGACACAATAGAGAATGCAATCTAACTGGTTTATTCACAAAGTACACTGCAGTTGAGTCCATTCTGACCAGCCTCCTATGATGGCTGACAAGGGACTGACTCTCACAAGCATAAAGTTACATTATGTATGTTGCAGAGCCCACAAAGACCCACCTTTTATGGAAAAATACAGCTTTGGCAAACACTGGACAAAAGGGAGGCACAGAATGAGAAGCTAAGAATCTGAGACCATGCACACACTATCTCTCTGGTGAGGTCATCCAGTCTGTGTTTGCAGCTGGAATAGTGGGAGCACCCTCTATCTCAGGGAAAGATATGCGTTAACAAGCAACTTCCTCATGCTTCAGTGAGGCCTAACCTTGGAGATGCAAATGTATCCCAGCAGCTTTCTGCTGAGGTAAGCAACATGAGACAAAAGCTTAGTTTCAATCATAGAGCGAATTGGAGGCTGTTGTACAGATGCTAACTTAATCTCACAGTATTTGCAGGGATTGGTTACATATCTATGCAATAAATGTTATTATGAAATAGCTATATAAATGCTGAAATAATACAATGTAAAGCATGAGTGATGTGACCCCAACACATTTCAATTCTAACTCAACCATGGGATTCCCTTTACCCTCTTTCGAAGCGAGACCTTAAGGGTCACACTAACTGTATGCAACTTCAATGTGGTACATAGTAAGTGTGCCCCAAACAGCTCCTTTGCATCAGTACATGCATCTGTTGTAACGCACAGAGGAAAATTTATTTCTCATTTGCATGGGTCCACGCCTCCATATACATGAGGGAATGCATGCTTGAGATCGCGGTGGTGCCCACGTTGCACTGGTGGAATCTGTATTAGAATATGTGCCCCACAAACACCTGCAGCCCCTTCCTTAATAACAAAGTGCCCTGGGGATTGAGAAAGCAAGAGCAAACACATATTAGACCCCAGGACACTTAGTGTAAATCAGCCACAGATCTCATTCAGAGGTAATCTGTATTTTCTCCAGTGCCACCCATTCACCAAAATGGATTTCTGTGAACCCAGGTATCTGGGATTAGCTGGTTGGACTCTGGTTGAACCTCTTGACTTGCTATTGAAATCAAAGTGTTATTGAGATCCTTGATGTAGACCATCTTGCTCATAGCATATATAGAGAATTTGTGGCCTATGTCCAAAAATCCTCACAGCTGCGAACAACCCCAAATCCCCTGATGTATTCCTTGTTAGCTAATGTGATCCTTAGAACAGCCAACAACCCCCTGCGCAGGTTTACAGCCTACAGAAGTACTTAGAGGGGATACAAGGATGGGGAGATCTCATTAAGCTAGAGTGGAGGTCTTTGAATGGTGTGCCCTCAGAGGAGCAACATCAGCCATACTGACATCCATTAGACCAGCCACTGAAATTCTCATTTGCCAGTCAACATACTTAGAGAAATCAGATGGGGGCAGAAGTTAGTGATTAGAACTGCATTTCATTATTATAGATAGCCCTTTGTGCTACAGTGGAAATCACTGGTTGTGTCGCACCTCACTGTAAATACCGGGCCATCTTTCACCCAAATGAAACATTACGATATTCTGCTACCAGACAAACTTACTACTCTTGAGGACATAACTGAAAAACTCTGCATATTTACATAGGGAAAAGCACATTAGTTGCCCAACTGATGTTGGGGAGCTGCTCTTATTAAGCTACAATCCCGAACAAGCATTTGCAAAGCATATATGTGTGGCCTTGACAAGCTGGTGTCTTGGTTATTTAATTATTTTTTAGCTTTCATTGCGAGCAGATGACTCAAAAAACAAACAATAAAATTTGCTGTCACCTAAAAGTGCCGCTTTTTTGCATATAATCCCATTGTTATATTTAAATAGTATTCATCGATGAAACTCTTTAATCAGGGAAGTTTTTCAAATAAGCCTTTCAGCTGCACCATGCATTTTTTTAAAATTATTATTATTATTATTATAATTATTGTGGAGGAGAGTAGAATAAATCGCCATCTGAACAAGTACTCCAACAGCCGGCAGCAACAACGTTACAATGCCACATAAACACTTCAAACTTTAAAAAGAAGTGAAGGTAAAACAAATAGCTGGTAATTAAAGTTAATATAAAAAATAAACACAATAAAAAGCACAATTTTAACCGACTTTCCAGCTAAAGAGAAAGAAACTGCGGGAAAAAATGTGTAAGGTTTCTAAGACACTCAAAGTAATGACAGCCAGATGGTTAAGTGAGCTGACCCACTGCCCCATGCTGTATGCTGAGGCGGGCGGAAGCAACATGTGCATTAACAGAGCAATGGATGCAACCCGCTGCCTACAGCCCCTGTGTGAATTAATATTATGTATGATTTTTATGAGAAAACTATAGTCTGGCATGACAGCCAAAGCCGTCTGAAGACCAGACTTAAAAAAGTGTAGAAAGTAGGCGTCACTGGCAGGTGGTTAGTTTCTGATACACTGCAGCACAGTGGAGACATGTTTTAAAACTGTCACTCGACACTAAAACCCTGGGCTGCCTTACCACCTACAGCACGGCGGAGATATGATCAGCCTATATTTCATGTGGTCGGTTTATGTGTCTTGGCAGATCACAGACACGTGAGAAGGTGCATGTCTTCACTGAGCAATGATTACTGAGAGATCGTTACATGGAGATAAAACATTTGTATGAAGTGAAATGTAAACCTTCTCTGGGTATTATCTGGTGTTAAACCTGGCCTCATTGCTAATAAGCCGTGCAGATAACAGACAAGATTACAACTGTGGCTAACATAACAGTCTGAAATGTTAAATAGTGTGTCTGCTGTTCAAATTAGGTCTCTAGGCAGCAACACAATGACAGCCCACACTTTGAATCCCGGCTGCTGCATAAAACTGCACGTTCCACAGCTATTCTACATGACCCCAGTTCAGACAATTGCACATCCCTCTGGGCCTCAATCAATACATCCGAAATTTAGAACATTGGAAAGTCAAATGCTCTATTGAAGACAATGGAGTTGCAGAGTGTCAATAAAGACTGGTGTATTCAATTTCAATAATAACTGAAGCAGCCTCTCTGCTCTCACATTCAAATGTTTGTCTTTCTGCTTCACTCTGTCTCAGTTAGAACATTCTGCCCTCATAGGGCTGGATTCTGAGCTGCCCAATACGAAGGGTGAACATTTTCAGGAATATGGGACCAGGATTTCTGTTCATAGCTCGGTATTCCCACTCATGTACCCTGCAATTACAATCTTGCAGGCCTGATATAGGCAATAATACGTGGGCACATAAAGCAGAGGGAAAACGTGCTTTGAAAAGCACCTGCTAAAATGCATAATCGTCCTCGGTGGTATCTCGCTCCAGAAGCCTCATGATCGGACCCACTAAATAGGATGGTTTGATTCTGTAATAGAGTTTCAACCTCGAGGTATACCAGTATTGAAATACCATCCTTCAAGTTATCAGCCCAAGTTCCACGGGAGAGGTGGGGCTTCTAGCACATTTTATTTGTGTGGGCCCCACTGTACAATAGAATGTGGTGGTGCTTGATGGGAAGGATAATTCTAGGTTTGACGGTCATAGAGACGGTACCTTAAGTGCTAGGAATAAACTTGCTGCCTCTTACCGCACTTATGTGTCCAGCACGTCCCTGGTTGCAGGGAGTTAAGAGAGCATTGTGTATGTCCAGGGGGGACTGTCCCAGAGTGGTATACCATCTGTCGATACTGCTGAAAGGCACTCGTAATGTGGGCCGCAGTGCCTGATTTAGAGTTAGGTGGTAAATAAAAGTACAAAGCAAACACACTGAGATGATGGACGGAGCACTGAAACTTTTCAGACACTCACCCACAGTCACAGATCTGGGTTGAATCCATCATTATTATTTAGCTCACTTCGCCACCCCAGTTCAGACACAGCTATATGCCAATCAGGCTTGACCCTGTGCCTCTTGGGAACAGTCCAGCCCGAACTGCGAAGCCATGTCTTGCCATGTCTTCCCTGGACCGCAAACAAGCATCCTGGGACCGGTTTCGGGCTAACAGCCCTCATTAGCCAGGCTAGCTTGAATCCAGTGGCAAAGTGAGCAACCCACTTCTGGGCATACCCTGCCAACTTAGGGCAAACAAAGTAGATGATGGACAGAGCGCTGAAACTTTTCAGACACTCACCCCCAGTCACAGATCTGGGTTGAATCATCATCATTCTTTAGCTCACTTCGCCACCCCAGTTCAAACCCAGCAAAATGCAAATCAGGCTTGACCATGTGCCTCATTGGAACAGCCCAGCCCGAACTGCCAAGCCATCTCTTCCCTAGACTGGAAACAAGCATCCTGGGACCAGTTTCTGGATAACACCCTTCATCAGCCAAGCTAGCATGAATCCAGTGGTAAAGTGAGCAAGGGACCCACGTCTGGGCATAACCTGCCAACTTAGGGCGAACAAAGCAAACACAAGATGATGGACGGAGCGCTGAAACATTTCAGACACTCACCCCTAGTCACAGATCTGGGTTGAATCCATCATCATTATTTAGCTCACTTCGCCACCTCAGTTCAGACCCAGCTATATGCAAATCAGTCTTAACCCTGTGCCTCATGGGAACAGCGCAGCTCAAACCACAATGTCAGATCTAGCTTATTGCCGAAAGTTCCTTACCAGCCACTGGTATTCATTCTTGCGCCCACCACTTACCAATCCACAATAAAACACAAACAAGCATTGGCATAGCCAAATAGGTCTCGCATTTGGGACCTTATAAGTGTTTAGCCATGCAACAGGTGATGTTGTTGCACCAAGGATATTATGCTGGATAACTAAACACGTATAAGGTCCCAAAGGCAAGATCTATTGGCCATGCCAATGCTTGTTTATCAAAAGTCTGGGAACGCAGAATAAAAGGACATTTGTTATCTACCAAATGTATTTACATTTTTCTTCCAAATGCAAGTCAGCATGCAAGAAAGAAGGTGAAGAATAGCAGTGAAATGAGCAAGCGACGAGAATGAGTGACATACAAAACAAACCTAGACGACCCACGATGTGAAGTGATAAAGATAATAAGCCAATGGATACGAGGCGACACCCATGGGGAAAAAACGTGCTTGCAAACGTCACAAGATGTGGACCTTACCAAAGCCTTGCACTTACTGAAAATAAAAAGAAAGAACTGCCAGTATCTTGCGAAATGACAATGTACTACGAACGCCTGAAACAAGGAGTTAAGCATTAAAAAACGGAAGCAGTAACAAAGTATGTCGAGTGAAAGTGATGAACAAAAAAATGCTGATACCTTATGCACGAGGTACGATAATGAACTGCCAGTATCTTGTGAAAAGACAGTTTGCTACGAACTCCTGAAACAAGAAGTTAAGCGTTAAACAACCAAAGCAGTGACAGAATATGCCGAGTGAAAGTGATAAACAGAAGAAAGCTGATACCTTAAGCACGAGGCACGATAATGAACTTCAACAAATGCGGGTCCCCTATAACGAAAATGATGAAATACACTAAGGGTCATAGCGTACTCCCAAAACGTCTGCATCGGTACAACTAAAAAGGAAGCCAGGTCCTGAGACTAACCTGAATGTACGCCAAACATTCTTCAAACGCTCCTCTCGTGGCTGCACGTAACACAATGCTATTACAAGCATGTGCATAAGCGGGCTCGGTTTTAACAACATGGGGAAGGTCACGTGATAACGTGGCGGATCACGATGAACCCAACAGTATACGGCGACCATATCGGGAAGGTGTGGTGATCCTGAAAGCTCCGGCCATCCAAAGTGAAGAGTACACATAAATAACAGCGCAACAAAGGTTACTGATTGCAATGTGGAGTTAATTAGCGGCAAGATGAAGAAACCTGAAAAGAGGGACCGGACACATCAGCTTAGTGTCAGTAAACACAGTACGGCGGCGGCCATGATGGAGCAGGATTACTGGACTGGGAGCTAAAGGCCCACCGTGCAGTGCGTCTGCAAGAAATAAAGTGCATGCATGTGATCTGAATGCTGCGGGAGGGAGAAGCAGTGAGGATTGAGGACGCGTTGCTGCCTCATTAAGGGAAAGGCAGCGTCTATTGTGAAAGTTAAAGCGCAGCATGAGTCACAGGATGTTTTTGCGGTGCAGCGGTCCTGCCTGCTGTACATGTGTGCTCTGTGGCGGGGGCGGTTGAAGCGAGGAGGGGAAAACAGAGCGGCCACAATGAGTGATTCACATGATGTTTTTGTGGCGCAGCGGTCCTGCCTGCTGTACATTTGTGCTCTGTGGCGGGGGCGGTTGAAGCGAGGAGAGGAAACCAGAGCGGCCACAATGAGCATGCAAGCCACAAATGCTAACAAGCTTAAATCAAAGCAAGCCAGACGCGTGGCCGCGAGACGCGCTCTGTGGTGGGGGAGGGGGAGGCGCGTTGAAGCGTGAAGGACTGGGTTATTCTAAGACCCAGCGGTGCCAGGGGACAACACCTGAAACCTTCGTGGGTTACCTGTTCTGGCGTACAAAACACAGAGACACGGGACACTTCCAGCGACGTCAGAGATCAGCGTTTATTTACTGCAGGGATACAGAAATCACAATAAGTACACAACGTGTAGGTTCTCGGAGACTGCTTCAAATTGCAAAAGTGGATCGCTCCTTTTATACACGTTTTTGCCATTGCACAGTATGGCGAACAAAGGTTACAACTCAGTTCCCACAGTAAACTTCAAAAGAGTCGTGTTCATGTTTCAGGAGGCCGGAACATAATTACAGCAGCATTGCCGGTTCCCAACTGTAAAAACATATCTACCCCGCAATAAAACACATTCCATTCTGACCGTAAACACATTAGGAGAGGGGACAAAAACAGATGCAAAGAAAGGACAAAGATGCACAACAGGTTAGAAAAGAGTGTTGGGAGTAATAAGGGAAACTTGATGACAGGATCAAAGACCTCGTGTCCAATGCATGCATGACTGAAACAATAGGCTAGCACAGCAAGATGAGCCTCGAGCGGGGCCATCTGCCTTCGCCGTGTCATTTCCCTTATCGTAAAAGTCACCCTCAAAGAAACACGTGTCCCTCGTGTAAGCTTGGGAGTCCCAGGGTCACGAAGCGGACAACGTCCGTTCGCTGGCTACTTGAGGGCAAGAAACAAAATGGATGCCGTATCTAAAATGGAACCCGAGGGTTTGGATGAACAAACCCAAAAATGAGACGAACCATACGTGGTTGCGTAGCGAAACTGCGTACACCCACTATACTCATCATTTGCGGTTCGTAGACACCAAACTCATCCATATTCGTCACCACTCAAAAAGTGTCATTCCGTCTCACACGGAACCTCAGACGCTCCTTTTGCCCTCATGTAGGCAAGCACTAGTCAAGATCGGAGTCGATTTCAATATTCATCAGATCGTTCACCGGCTGCTGGAACATCATTCTATTCATCAACATCTCCTTGGTAACAGATGGCCGTCTTATACACGTTGTAGCACAAAGGCCACATAAGGCAGGACCACACTGTACACAAAGACAACACGTGAATAGAAACGTTACAACAACCCCTACGATCATCAGAATCTTCCAACCCCAAAACCATCCTAGAAGTGTCCAATTACCTTCGTACACGTGTATGGACTCGGAAATCTTGTGCAACTTTGAGATGGCTTGGTAGACAGTTGGAGCATTGTCAGGAATGAAAATGCAACAACTCGAATGGACAACTTTACACACACCACCTCTATCTGCAAGAACAACATCTAGAACCATCCGGTTCTGCAACGTCATGAGTCTAAGAAACCCTTAAAGAAATCTCCTGCTTCTTGACCGGCAGTATCCTCTTTGCTAATAACGCCTCTCACAACTCTAGTCTTGTGATAGTCTGAGGCAACTGTGAAAGTCGGTGGTAAAAGATTCGCAATATAACAGGTACCCGAAAAATCACGGGGTAACCATGTATATGCGCGTTCATAACATACGAAATAAGTGCCCTTAGCAGTCAGGAAAACAGGGGAAGAGAGCATCGGTAGGACATACGTGTCAGTACAAGCACTGTTCCCAAGTTGTGCTCTCGGATTTCGACCCAAACCTTTCAAGCAGAAATTACCGAGGTGTGGTACAATCCATATTGGGGACGAGCTCTTAAGCTGTCTATCACCCACTAAAACACTGTACTCAGCCTCACTCAGATCCTTATAGGCTTGCACCTCTTCATCTGGGATAAGCGATGCATCAAAAACATCTCTATCTAAATCCGCTATCGCTATCGCCAAAGGCTTGTGGTACGGACCGGGACCAAAATTGACAGAGCGTGGCTCTCGACTGGGGTAGGAATCTAGTGCACTACGAAACATAGTTTGAAATGCTCGAGCTGAACCCTGGGAGCTGTAAGGAAGGACCAAATACGGAATACCCCTATCCATGGTATGTGGCATTAACCCACACACCCAACAGTTGGTAGTATTCATCACCAACTGATGCTGATGTAGGAGTTGAACGAAGGAGTTATTCATAAATTCCGCACGTCTAACCTGTTCGTGTTGAGGCAAGGGATGAAAAGAATGTTGTGAAACAGTGGTGATGGAGCTTAGTTTAGGAGAAAGAGTAGGTGAAACAGAAGGTAATAACAACTGTATTCCAAAATACACTCCGCCCACCAATAGCATAGACACAGTCAGAAACAGTAGGAATACCTGAAACAGAAAACATTTTGTTCGTACGACCCTAAGCAACTCTGATTTCTGCGCCGACATCCTTTCTACTTCCAACAGCTTAGAGAATGCCATCCTCTACAAACCGTCCGTGACGTACTTGACGCACTTCGTTCTGAGTAGCGATTATCAATTCCCAGGGGTTCCCAGGAATCGACAAAAGTAACCGACCTAGCGTCAGAAACCTGCTAAACAGAAAGGAGTACCCGCACGGCCCTACGGTAACCCGGATGGTAGGGTTTCCTCAAAACATTCAGTTTTAATACAAATCTCTTAGCAGTGAAAAGCACATAAAAACTCAAAAAAGAAGGGATGTAATTGTCCAAAATGTTCATAGCACCAGAAAAAGGGAAATCAAATATACGACTAATTTTTATTAGTCCTTGAACGAAGAAAGTATCGACTTCTTCCAGGTCGAGTTTGCTCTACAAACAATTGTTCAGCTGGCGCAACAGTGTTCAATGAAGTGAACGACGAGTCGGACCTTGGGTTCCCTGCTACGGATGACTCCACAAGTGGGTTTGGCAGCGACAAATCATCTCCTACAGGTTGAGCGTCACTAAACCGCACAAAGTTTAAAGGAGTCTCAGTTTCCGATGCCGCAATCCCAGTTCTCACCCAACCGTCTGTTGGTGAGGAGATCAGTACCTTTTTCGTGTGGCCGGCGTGAACCCAGTTTTTCCTGCCCTCCAATCGAACCGCAGTCCTCGTTGTCAACAAGACTTGAAAGGGTCCTACGAATCTTGGCTCCAAGTTACGTTTCCGACCAAAATTTCGGGTAACGACCCAATCGCCTGGCCGGAGCTGATGTCCAGGACCCTCTGTGTGCGCCGGTAGAGCTTCAAAGACCTGTTGATGGATTAACCGTAGTTTAGTGGTCAAATCATGAAGGTAATCAATTAGCATTGGATACTCAAGACTATCAAAGGCCTTAGGTCTCGGGACTCCCCAAATGTTCGCAGGGCGGCCGAACACAATCTCATATGGGCTAAGCCCTACTCGAGAGTGTACAGTCTCCCTGGTTGATAGGAGAGCCAGAGGCAAGGCATCAGGCCATGATAGACCAGTGGTAGCTTGTATTTTTGCAAGTTTCAGTTTCAGGGTACCATTGTACCCTTCAACCAAACCCGCTGCCTGAGGATGATTAGCGCTATGGAATTTTTGACGGATTCCAAGGCCCTTACACACACTCTGCATCACACTTCCCACAAACTCACTTCCATTATCCGACCACACGATCCGTGGCATTCCATACCTAGAAAAGTATTCCTTCAGCAGGATTTTCGCTGTGGACAGGGCAGTATTATCCTTAAGAGGATAGGCCTCAATCCATCTAGAGAACGCACAAACCACAACCAAAACATACTTCAAGTTATTGCATCTCTCCATATGGATAAAGTCCAGTTGGATAACCTCAAAGGGACAAACAGGGGGAGCAAAATGACCAGGTGGAGTGGGGGTGCCCTTGCCAGGATTGTGCATCAAACACACCATGCAATTCTTAACCACTCTCTCAGCACACTTAGTAATACCCTCATTCTTCCATATAGGGGACAAGAACTTACATATCCCTTTTGCACTAATATGTGACAACCCATGAGCCATCGTCACGACAGCTAATACGTACGCATCTGGTAACATCCACCTCTGACGTTCCGTCAAGTCAACCCAACATCCATGCATATCCAACCTTCCCATACTTTCTTTCCACTTGATCTTTTCAGCTTCAGTTGCCTCGTTCTGAATTGCTTTCACACTCTCAACAGTGTCTTCACACATACCAGTTTCCGTCGGCCATCTCACTGAACTTGTCAAGTACATTCGGGTTGTAAGATTCTTAGCCGTTTCCTTAGCAATCTCATCCGCAAATGCATTACCACGACCAACATCATCCGTCACTTTCCGATGTGCACTACATTTAACAATCGCCACTTGTTTAGGCAATGTAAGTGCATCCAAAAGATCATTCACGAGCTGCCCGTGTTGGATCTTCGTCCCATGCGATGTCTTCCAAAACTGTGCGCAACGCCGAATGCGTACTGACTGTCGGTAAACACATTCACTCGCTTTCCCTTAGACAAGACACATGCCCTTGTCAATGCAATCAACTCTGCCACTTGTGCTGAATTCTGATTCAATCTCGCAGTTTCCACGACTGTACTCAACGTCACCACAGCATACGCAGTCGTCACATCGCCATTCGGCAATTTAAAGCAAGAACCATCAACATACAAAGTACCATCGGGATCTGTCAATGGAGTGTTTTTCAGGTCCACACGACCCTTTGTTTCTTCCTCAGTTCGTAAATAACAATCATGTGGTGGTACATCATCTGATTCCATATTAATCGGCAACAATGTCGCCGGATTCAGTACATTACAACGCTTTATCTGTATATGACTTGCCAAAAGGGTCAGTTCGTACCCAGACAACCTTGCACTCGTCAGATGTTGAGTTTTTGTACGATTCAGGAGAGTATCAACTGCATGCGGAACCATCACTATGAGCATATTATCCATGACAAGACCTGCGGATTGTCGAATAGACGCCGCAGCTGCCGCCGTCGCCCTCAAGCAGCTCGGCAACGCTCTAGCTACTGGGTCTAAGGTCGAGGAAAAATATGCACATGGGCGCTGCTTGCCACCAAATTGTTGCGTTAAAACACTCAACGCACAGCCTTCCCTCTCGTGGACGTATAGTGTAAATGGCTTGCTGTAATCAGGAGTACCTAACACAGGAGCCGAACACAACGCATCACGAAGTTCAGAAAAACTTTTCTGACATTCCTCCGTCCATGGCAAAGGAATCGAAACATCCTTGCACGTGAGAGCTATCAATGGCTTCGCTAACAGTGAAAAATTTGGAATCCTATGTCTACAGTATGACGTGATACCTAAAAAGGCACGCACATCTCTCTGAGTCGTCGGCACAGTCATTTGAGCAATTGCTGCGATTCTTTCAGTGTTCAACCTTCTTCCCGCCTTTGACAATAAGTGACCTAGGTAGGTAACTTCTTGACAACAATATTGCAATTTAGAAGGTGACACCTTGTGATGTAAGTCGCATAGATGCTGCAACAGTGACACAGTAGCAGTCTTGCAAATTTGTTCAGTGTCTGCAGCTACCAACAGATCGTCAACGTACTGAATCAAGGCCGCACCAGCTGGCAGCACGAATGCATCAAGTTGACTCTTGAGAGCTTGGCTGTAGATCGATGGGCTCTCACAGTAGCCTTGAGGTGCACGTTTGAACCGGAAGCTACGACCACCTAATGAAAAACCGAACAAATCTCGACATTCCTCAGCAATCGGAATGCTAAAGAACGCATTCTTCAGATCAATTACCGAGAACTATGATGCAGAGGCTGGAATCAGAGTCAGTAAAGCTGTAATGTCGGGCACCACAGGAAACTGCGGGACAACAATTTTATTTACCTCCCGTAAGTCAATAACTAGACGGTACACGGGAGGCTTGGAGGGATCAGTTCGCTTCAGAATAGGCAACACAGGACTATTACACACGTTACCTCGTGTCTCCTCAATAACATCTTTATCGATCAAATCATAGATGATCGCTAATAGTGCCCGTTCACCATCAAGGGAGATACCATACTGGGGTATGCGCGGTAATCGCGCATCAACTTTCAATTGAACAACATAAGGTGGTATATCCAGCAGGCCCACATCATTGGGACCTGTCGCCCACAAAGAAGCCGGAAGAGAACTCAATTCCGGTGGGAGCTTATCGATCGATAGATACATAGGGGAAATCACTCTCTGACCCAATGTAAGCTCCACTCCCGTAGGAGAGCAGTACAAAGTCGCATGTAACCTTTTCAACAAATCCAAGCCCAAAAGATTCTCACCACAACTAGTAGTCAAAATCAAAGGAGCTTCTAACTCATGAGACCCAATCGTAAGGGGCAAGGGGCTAGAAACTGGATTGCTAACGGGGGCGCTAGAGAATCCAATGGAAACATTCGTTAAGCCAGACAAAGGCGCGCCAGGGAGTTTCGAATGCATGATGGAACTTTTTGTTGCACCAGTGTCCAACAAAAAAGGCTCAACTATGCCCAATGTGGCAACTGCGACGTAAGGCCCTCTCTGATCAACCGGAACTGATACTTCTCCCTTCCTTTGTCTATGGCTGTCCTAGTAGATACCATCCGTATCAACATCACGCTCAACATAATAGTCGTCCACATGATACTGTGCAGATCTACCAGACGAGAGATCGCGTCGATCGAAACAATTCTGCGAGTCTGAGGAAGTGGCAAGACGCTCAGCCTGATTCTGAGTAACACCGCGACCTCTACCACGTGAAGCTTGTTGAAGACCACTACGACCTCCTCGAGCCGACACACCATTGTTCCTATCACGTAGAACTGGGCAATTAAACTTCAAATGGCCCTCCCCTCGACAATATGCACATTGATTATACCCCAACACAAAGCGAGGTGCGGGAGAGTCATTACGCACCTGCGATCTGGAAAACTGCGATTGTGAGCGATTTGGCTGTTGCGAGTCATTGAAATTTGAGCGCGGAGGATACGCTTGCTGCAATAAGACCTTAGTTTTAAGATACTTCGTTTTCTTATCTGCACGTTCGCTTTCTTCCTTTTCTCTGTTTTCGTAATATTGGGCCGTAGCCAATATTTGAGCAGTGGTAGAAACAGCCCACGAACTCTCAGAATTCTTCAACTTGTTGCTGAGTTCGGGCAACAAGTTCGATACAAATTTATCAACGAACAACCGCTGACCACCCTTCGAACTCATGGCCTGACCACTATGATCAACAAATGCTTCCTCAAATCTCGTAAAGAAATCAGAGACACTCTCATCCTTCTTTTGCTTACACGCGGACAATTTGTCCCAATTGACGCGCATTGCTGGCATAAGCGTTTTCATAAGAGTAATTATCCTCTGGGGCAAATCCACAATAAGCTGTTCAGGTTTAGCCCCACCAACTTGCTGGGCGTCTGCCGCCGTAAGGGCAGCCCAGTCACCGCCTAACTCAGCCGCGTGATTCTCGTGACGAATTTTCGCCCAAATCGGCTGAGGCACTACATTGCCAAACAACATGTCGATATCAGCAAGATTCATAACAGTAGCATCTACTAGTTGGGACAACTCCTTATAATAACCTGCAGGATTTTTACGGGGATCGGGCAAAGTTTGCTTCACCTGCAAAACTTCCGATCGCTTCCAAGGGAGGTGTATCCACACTCTCTGAAAACGTCCTGGGACAGCAGGATTAGCATTAGGATCACCTGGCATCCACACTGGGGGAACTTCCCGCATAGGATACTGACCAGGTTTTGCCATCCACTCTGCAGTCTCGTCTTTAAACAATGCTCGAGGTTGCACTGTACATCGAAAGGATAACAGGCGTTCTAGAGCATCTCGAACCTTATCACCTACAATCACACCAGTTGTAAATTGATGCTGGAGCTCAGAAACCTCAGACGGTACATTGTCGACCACATCATGATCCCACTCTTCCTTCAACGATTTACACATTTCCTCAAACACGAATCGTTGCGTGGGCGCATTAAACTGGGAAAATGTTTCAAACACTATACGCGAAGTGTACTTAACAGGATTACAAATCCATTTACGTGCCATTTTTACCAACGATTCACGTTCCCTACCATCAGGAAGCTGGCTGCGCCTCTGAGCAACATCAGAAAGAGTCGATCCAAGTATTGGCCCAAAAAGCGGAGAATAAAGAGTAGCAACAGCATTCAGGAGACGGCTACGAACAGAAGGAGAAGAAGAAGAAGGCACAGGAGCAACAACAGTAGGAGTGGAAACAGTAGAAGTGGACGCGGCACCAGGAGTAGCGGGAACGACAGGCTGAGGAGGGGCTGGGAAAGGCGCAGTAGGAAGAAAAGCCGGTAAAGGAGGATGAACAATTTGCGGCACAAGAGGATTCGGGAGAGCGGGAGGAACGACGGGCTGACCAGCAGCCGCCAAAACAGCAGGTTGAGGAATAGGAATAATCATAGGACCCACAGTATCTGGAGCATAGGGAGGTGGTGATTTCAACAAATAAGATAGTAGCGAATCTTCTATCACTTCTTCTCCCGTCTTATCGGCATTAGACGGTAACACCGGATAACACTTATCCACCGCCATATGATGAAGTCGAGCACTAACTTCCTGCTCTTTCTCATCTTTGTCTCGCTGATACTGTTCAGCATTTCGCATCACCGTAATGACACCTTCTCTTTTATTTTTCTTACTCTGTTTGATTTCTTTCTGCTTGGCCTCTTTACGCCATAACCGGAAGGAATCAAACATGGCTGGCCTAGCCTTCTTTTTAAACAGTTTAGCTTCCAAATTATCTAAAACGGCAGTTTCGAAACTACCATGTGATGGCCAACTAAGAACACCATCATTTTTAGTGTAACAAACCCAATATTCGTTATATACGATAGGACCCACGCCATGGCGACTATAGAGCTCGTAAATTGGAGTTCCAACCGGAGGTATCGGACATGAATCCTCCAGCCGGGAATCCGTTCTGCAACATTTAAGAAACCCAAACAAAGTACTATGGCCAGGCATTGTGAACACTAACCGAGTTTACAAACTTCAAGGGCTATCGAATTATGATGTCCTCGCACAAAAATGCAAGACCCTCGGTTTTGGCAATTGCAATCGTCAAATAAAACCCAACAACTAAGAACCACAAATGCTATGGAACCATGCAAACAACGAAGGAACGCTGGGAGCGACCCACAAATACTTAACTGAAAGAGCAATGGCGTCACCAGGAAGGCCCGTCTATCGTCTCGCCGTACAAAGGACTACGCCAGGTGCCAAAACAGGTCGACAGTCAGGGCATCAGCCCGTCGCAGCCGTCAGGAGGCGGGGATCTTCGCAGGAAAAGACGTCGGGCCACTTATTTTGACAACTGGATCGATGAAGCGGGGTGCACCTTCCCTCGGAGATTTCACACGAAGTTCCTCACGATCGTCGGGCTTTGGACCGGTACCGCTGATGTCACCCCACGTTGGGCGCCAACTGAAGGACTGGGTTATTCTAAGACCCAGCGGTGCCAGGGGACAACACCTGAAACCTTCGTGGGTTACCTGTTATGGCGTACAAAACACAGAGACACGGGACACTTCCAGCGACGTCAGAGATCAGCGTTTATTTACTGCAGGGATACAGAAATCACAAGAAGTACACAACGTGTAGGTTCTCGGAGACTGCTTCAAATTGCAAAAGTGGATCGCTCCTTTTATACACGTTTTTGCCATTGCACAGTATGGCGAACAAAGGTTACAACTCAGTTCCCACAGTAAACTTCAAAAGAGTCGTGTTCATGTTTCAGGAGGCCGGAACATAATTACAGCAGCATTGCCGGTTCCCAACTGTAAAAACATATCTACCCCGCAATAAAACACATTCCATTCTGACCGTAAACACATTAGGAGAGGGGACAAAAACAGATGCAAAGAAAGGACAAAGATGCACAACAGGTTAGAAAAGAGTGTTGGGAGTAATAAGGGAAACTTGATGACAGGATCAAAGACCTCGTGTCCAATGCATGCATGACTGAAACAATAGGCTAGCACAGCAAGATGAGCCTCGAGCGGGGCCATCTGCCTTCGCCGTGTCATTTCCCTTATCGTAAAAGTCACCCTCAAAGAAACACGTGTCCCTCGTGTAAGCTTGGGAGTCCCAGGGTCACGAAGCGGACAACGTCCGTTCGCTGGCTACTTGAGGGCAAGAAACAAAATGGATGCCGTATCTAAAATGGAACCCGAGGGTTCGGATGAACAAACCCAAAAATGAGACGAACCATACGTGGTTGCGTAGCGAAACTGCGTACACCCACTATACTCGTCATTTGCGGTTCGTAGACACCAAACTCATCCATATTCGTCACCACTCAAAAAGTGTCATTCCGTCTCACACGGAACCTCAAGCGCGCGCTTGGGAGAGCAAGCGAGGGGAAAGCCAGATAGCGCCTGATCGAGCGATGCTACGGAATGCGCGTTACTGTGCACGTAACCGCACACTCCATGCCACACAAAAAGCTGTGGTCGGCTTTTTAGAGTCCACTCACTAACTGTCTCGCCAAGCAGCGCATGCACTGGCTCAGGCGAGACCTAAAAATCTCAATAAGCTTATCCAATAAAAACTAGATGAATAAAATTAGAAAAAAACACTCCACCGCCTACTGTAAGCCTGTAATCAAAAATAAATTTGTACATAGTATCAAGCAGCTGTCTTTTAATGATATTGTACATGGTGCATTGTTGTTTAACCTTCCAATATGGCACCCATGCTTAGAAGGAATGTGTTCGGCATTTTGGAATGATAAACAGTTGTGCACTATAGACAAAAACATTTCAATATGGCTGCCTGGTTTAAAACCTGTGGCAATGCAGGAATGTGGCACACTGCGGAGAAAATGAGCAGCAAACTAGGGACCATTCAAACATATTGGGCAGCTGCAGCACCATCTAAAAAAGAAATTTAAAAAAGGAATGAACAGTTACTTATAATAAGGGAAAGTGGGAGAATAAAGGACTGGCCCACCAGCCGTATCACTGAATTTCACCCAATTTCAACAAAGATGCAACGTGATCTGGCAAAATGCTATCACTCATAGGGCAATAGAGTAAATGGCTGAAGAGGGTTGATCACCTGCCCAATACTGTGTTCTTTCATGGATGGAAACAGAGCGAGAGTGACACTCAAACAGACCAGTGGCAGGAATCGAGTGATCCAGAGCCCTTCTTTGCATGTATATCATGTATATCTATGTATTTATAAATATGTATGTATTTTCTTTTGATTTGTTTTTATTGTAAGTGTCTTTCAGACAACTAAAGCCTTGATGTGCTCCTAACTGGGTCTTACAAGGGTTCTTACTGTGCAAATCGCCTACACACCGTTTTTTGTCAAAGGGGATAATCAACAACATAACCCTTGTCTCTTAAGAAAATTGGTGATATACCATGTAAGACAGCTTACCTATCTTCTGCCTTTAACAGGGTGTAATAATAAAACACATCAATAAGCCCTATTGCCTTTAACATAGGCTTTTCATAATAATGATGTTAAGCCTTCTGCCTTTGTTGAGCCTTTTTCGTAACATAAGACCCACAGCATCTAATATAACATTTTCCATTGAACCAGGTTTATATCCCTTAACAATATATTGTTACCATAACAAGCTTCAGCCAGCTTTACTGAGCATAAATTCTCCTGTCAGCTGTGCAACACAGGCCCCTGTGGCGCGTGGGATTGTGGGGGTGGGGCAACCCTTCAGAGAGCCCAAAACCAGCTGGGACCCCATTCAGCCCATGACAAATGAATATCTGCAAGAAATGGGGGACTTAGCTGCCCCTTTTCATATTCTGCAGATGGGCCCCATCATTTTGAGTTATGCTACAGTCTCACACATAGCAACCATGAGCATACAGTCAAACAATTATAAATATGTACCAAATTACAGTTGGCAAAACAATATACAACCCCTATTATGAGGGCCTAATATGGATTCTAACAGCGCCCCAGGGTTTTTCGAAGAGGGTAACCAACAACAGCCTCTTTGACTAGTACAGTGATCTGTGTCTTCAATATTTAACACAGTGTAATACCAATTCATACTTAAAAACCTCTAGGCATTAATAAATGCTTCTCACAACAAATAAGCCAGGCCTAATCTAATTGTCAAAACCTTTCATCATGAATAAAATACCTCTCTATAGCCTTTAACACAGTGCAATACCAATCTTCCCTAAAATACCTGTTGGCTTTAAAAACGTTCCACAATAAATGAGCTATGCTTATTGGCTTTGTCATAACTTTTCGCAATAAACAGATCAGATGTTTGGCATTAGATATACTTTTTTCAACAAATGAGGCCTAGACCCTTTATCACTGGCTTGTCACTATAACCATCTCATGTCCACTATGTTAAACATAATTTTTCCCAGAAGGTATTCAGTCAAAAATTCCAAGTATATAACAATACAGTTGACAAAACAAAAAACAATCCCTCATAAGAGGGCTAATCAAGTATCATGACAGTTCATATCTTATACCCCCGGGTTTATCAGTGAGATTTAGTAACATCAAAACACATAACCAAGGGCCAGATGTACGAACCTTTCATTTAGCGCCTCGCAATTTGCTACTCATTGCGAGTCACAAATTGCGAGGCGCTAAATGAAATGTACGACAGTGTTCTTACACTGTTTTGCGATTCCCAATGGGGTTGCAAATTGCGAGGCTCATTATTATTTATGAGCCTCTCACAATTTGCGAGCCCATTGGGAACACCTGCCCTTTCAGGGATGGTGGCCTGCTGGACTCAGCAGAACACCATGTCTGGGACTGATTTTTAATAAAGCAGCTTTTTTTAGGTCTCGCGAGCCAAAGGCTCGAAGAGACATTTTATATCTGGGCATTTCAAAGTGCTGCCATGGCCTAAAGCTACAGTGCACGTGAACGTGCACGCGCGCAGCGCCATGTGTCATAACTCCGTAGCGATCGTAATCACGATCACTTTCACTTTCGCGGGCTCCTCTGTTGCTGGCATTCCCCCCTCCCTTCTCGTTTGTTTTATACATCGCTATCTCCATCCCCACCGTGACACACTCCTAGCTTTTTATGGACATTATGATATACTTTGAAGTGCTTGAGTCACTTTACGACAGTTTAAAAAAAACTTTTTGATAAGCGTGTAGAGCGCTTGTTTACAATAGCGATTGCGAAAGCGGTCGCTTTCAGTGCCGCTTGTTCATTTAAGCTGTTCCTTATTTCATATGTAGTTACCTGAAGGTGAAAGACAGAATTTTTTTAAAAATTTAAACACACCTTTTACATCGTTCCATGCTCATTTACCCCGCTTGCATTGCGCACAGCATCACAGTTCCCATGCGTTTTTTGAATGCACTTCGACCACTACTTAAAGTAAACACAAAAAGGTGCTACGACACGGGTGCGGCGCTTTGTTTTTAATTACTTTGAGCCATACTGTACAACGGCCCGCGCTGATGTGCAAGTGCAACATCTTATAGAACGGCAACGCCGATAGATCCCGCATAGATTAAACTTATTGGCTTTGCAAATGCTTGTTTAGCACTTATAGCCTGCAAACGAAACAACGCCCAACCACATGCATGAAAATACTGGACAACAACGGCCACTGCAAGATCCTACACCATCACCTCCCCTGCCTCCCGGATGCTGCTTTCGGTTTCATTCTGTGCCAGATTCCATGTCAGCGAACAAAATACCCTTCAACGCGACAGCAACGGGTGCCTTGACCCACTGGGTGATGTCAATAGTGCCAAGCGACCTCAACTCTCCTGCTGTGTAACTAAGCAAGAATCTGAGGCTCGCTTGGATCCGCGACAGAACAGACACTTACTTAAGGGGGCTCACCTAGTTTATTTTCCTTTAGAAGCACTTTTCATGAGCACTGTTTTATCTCGCACTCTTACTGCTCATGAGGCCTCCCATGGACCTATGTGAGAGAAAGCGAAAGTAAGTGGCACTGCATCAGTTGAACAAAGTGCTGCACCCCATGGTAATAATTAGGTGCGTGCTGGACCTCACTGTTGTTATCCTGTTGAAAGGAATACGCAGTGAAAAAAAGTGCAAAATCATTTATTGAACATTAATAAACAAGTTATTAATGGGGCGTTCCGTCTCTGTCTACTGTGACGCTCCATTTCTCTCTCCGCTTTTAATCTCTAGAGCCTGATATTCTTGAATCAAGCCACATAAACATTGAATGCCGACTGAGACATGGAATTGCACAAACCCCAGAACAACACAACATTTGGGAATATAACGCATCCGTGGGTGTTCCTTCTTCCTCCCTGACCCACATCTTGTGACAGTTGCACCCCCCCCCCTCCTTCTCTCTGTCTCATTCTCTCAGAGAAGCACAGCAGTGAAAGGTCTCTGTCACAGCTCTGGTTGCCCGAATCCCTGTTCATGCTCCTGAATTAACAGAGCTCGGCTCTGTTACAATTAAGCTTTTGATCTTGGGACACATTCTGTGGTGTGATGCAGCCTTTTCTAGCAGGTGTGCAACACCCATTGGACTCACAGGGCTTCAGCCCCCCCCCGTCGTGTGTGGCAGCCCGGGATGAGACCGCTTCCCGGCGCACACCCAGCCGCACCCAAGCACTTCACAGGTCTTTAAAAGACCATTTGCATGTTAATGAGGCCTCGCTGTTGTTTCACCCCTTCTAGGAGCCCCTGCAGCTCCACTCTGCCTAAGGCTTAAAAGATTCAGCCCCCCCCCGAAATTTTTTCTTAGCCCCCCACAAAATTTGGCTCTAGTTGCGCCTCTGTTGTCTGGTGCTGCCTGTAGCTATGTTATTGCTCGTGTGGTCTTGATTGCAGTGGGACTACAATGGCAGTTTACTCCTTTGTTTTGCAGTTGCATTTCTACAGCGCCACTTCCTCTAGACAATTCTGATGCACTAAAACGCTTTGGAAAGAAGAAGAGTTTCTACCACCGGACAAAGCTATTCTGTAAAAGTGTTTGGGTGGCAAATGAGTTGGGTATCGGAACAAGCGTGCATCTGAGTCTCAAACGCATCTGCACCGGCAGCCAAGAAGCAGGACTGAAGTCCTTGCAGCTTGCGCTTGAGAGACATCTGTTCAAAACAAGCATTTACAATGCAACGGTCTCGCATTCTTGAAAGTTTGAGATATTGGCGCTGCATTATTATTTGCAACGTCAATAGCTCAAACTTTCAATAATGCCAGCCTTACTGCATTGCAAATGCTTCTTTAATTTGTAGTCCTGCATTGCCCACACTGAATACATTCCAGTGAAACGTAACTTCGGAATAACGGCTTGCTTTTTAAATAGCGCTGCATACTGAGCATGCCGTTTTTAAGGCCTGTAAAAATGAGGAGGCAATTTTACCAATTTAAATGTATCCGTTTCTGTCATTTCGAACAACTAGAGGCAGAGTTGATCTTGCTGGGATTCTAGCTAGTGACATATGGATAAATGCCAAGAGTAGCGGTGAGAGTTTAACTAAATGATCCATTGTCGTATGTCATAAGCTCGGCCTGGCTAACGCCGTGACCTCTGCTCCCGCCAGCAGGGCTGGGTGTACACAGAGAGAGAGGAGAAGAGAATATTCCGTTCTGTCACAATGCAGATGCGTGACCTATTGCTGCATCCAATGTAAAGAAATAGAAAATCTCTTTACTTTTGATGCAATCGCGGCACCATGTTTTTCTATTTCTACTTCTTTACTTTTGCTGAAATCACGGCACCCGCGTGGGTGCCTAGATTGTAACAAAAGTAAAGTAATAGAAAAGAAATGGCAGGACGGCCGCACTTAGCATGCAACTTGCCCCTCTGCTTAAAAAAAAAAGCATTTGCAATGCAATAGGTCTCGCATTTGCGAGAGTTTAATCTATTGGCATTGTAAATGGCAATGCCTTTTATTTATGTTTTAAAAACCAACACGTAAATAAAAGGCATTGCCATTTACAATGCCAATAGCTCAAACTCTAACAACTGCGAGACCTATTGCATTGCAAATGCTTGTTTTAAATGCGACCTGTTTTCCTTAAAGGAAAACGGGATGCATTAAAAAAAAATGAAACGTTTTCCCCGGGACCACTGCCTGCCCTTAAAAATATTTTTAGAGACAGTCACAAAGTGAAAGGCTTCCAATTTGCGACTGCATTACCATTTGTGCGTGTTTTGCAACAGCAATTGCAGTCACAAAACATTCACACATAGCATTGCAGACGCAATTAGGAAGGAAACGCCCCTTCCTAATTGCGACTCCCAATTCCTAAATAGCGAGTCGCAAATAAATTGTGGCTTGCTATTTAGGAATTGTACATGGCCAACAGTGATTTTGCATGCACAAACAGGTTCGCAAACCTGTTTGAGCATGCAAAATCACGTCATACATCTGGCCCCGAGTGTTGTAATCTGTGAGACTCCGTGCAACAAAATACCTAAGGCCTTTAGCCCCTTCCATTTTTCGACGCCACAGTGCTCGTGTGCGTCGGACAGGTCCCAGCTGTCCTAGCACATGGCACTGGAAATCTCTCTGGAGCGGGCAACAGAGGAATTTCCTTTCCCCCTAAACTGCCTATGGAGCTGGTGAAGAGCTTCCCCAGCTCCTGAGGCTGTTTAGTTTGTTTCACTAAAATGACGATCAGCGTGCACGTCGCGCTGACATAATTTCAGTGAAACCGAACCTGAAATGTGCCAATCGGCTCATTTCACTTTTGCTTTCTACTGCTCGTGGGACTATTTCAGCCCCCAAGCATGTAGGAAGACAGGATAGGTATCATTGGAAAGGGGTGAATCTCTCCTTTCCAATGGCACCCCTCCCTAGCGGATCCCTGCTTGGGGATTGCCTCAAGAGGGCGATCCCAAGCAGTAATCCACCAGTAGACACCAAGGGGGGGAGCAGCTCCTTGGGCCAAGGCCTTTGCTCCCCCCAAAATATTATGGGCAAATTCAGCCTTTCTACCCCTCTGGGGGGCAGATGGCAGAAGCAGTCCATAATCTATCCCAGAGGGGGCAGAAAGAGCACTAGATACCAGGGATTCTTTGTTTTATAGTATCTAGGGGTGGGGGCTGCCCTAAATGAGCATGTCAATGCCCCCACTTCCCCAAACAACCTCCACAGACTTTCTGCCCCCCCTAGGGGGCAAATTAGGGGTATTATCCCCAAGCCCACTAGACACAAGGGATTTTTATAAAAGTGGAGTGGGGGCTGCTCACTAAGGGCAAGACTATGCCCCCACCCAAATATTTTTGGGAATAGTCTTTCTGCCCCCAAGAGAAATACCCACAGCAGGAAACACCCCAAAATGTACTGTGGAGACTTCAAAATTGTCAATCACAAAACTACCTGTTTTTGCAAAGGAGTCACCTGCGTTTTTGATCCTGGGGTCAGCTGCTATCAAGGGAAACCTACCAAACCCAAACATTTCTGAAAACTAGACACCTAGGAGAGTGCGGCTTGCATGGATCTCCCAACAGTTCCCTACCCAGAATCCCCTGCAAACCTCAAATTTTGCTAAAAAATCAAGTTTTCCTCACTTTTCTGTGTGGGAAAATTGTAGAATCACCAGGCCGCCACAAATTTCCTACCACCGAGCATTCCCCCAGGTCTTCCGATAAAAATGGTACCTCACTTGTGTGGGTCGGCCAAGTACCCGCAACAGGGAACGGCCCAAAATGTCCCAGTAAAATGCCAAATCTGTGTAAAATAGTTTGGTTTTCTGACAAAAGTCTGCCTGTCCCTGAAAGTTGAGAAAAAGGTTATTTCAGCACCACAAACCCTTTGTTGAAACCATTTTGTTTTTGCAGCACTTTTCCCCATTTAAAATAATGTTGCTGTATTTTGGCTATATTCTTGGTCCCCTCAAGTGGAATCCACAAACCATGGGTACCTTTGAAATCCTCAGGATGTTGGAAGAAAATAACACAACGTTGGTGTGGATACCTTATGTGGACAAAAAGTTACAGGGGTGTTGGAAACAGCCCACTCCCACTCCGCAGGGTGGTGGTGGACCTTCCCGACACAATGGGGTAGCTTGGCTCGAGTGGTCAGGAAACAGGCACAGTGCTAAGCATACAATATACCCATACAATAACCATGCGTGCATCCGTTCCAAAAACGACTCTACACCGTAAAAATTATGAAAATATTCTTTCTTTATCTTTTTCTCTTAGTTGCTGATTGGGAAAATAAATAACAATCACAATATACAAATTCTTAAATAGAGCAGGTCAAATAAATATTGGCTGTTTGATGGAATAAATAGGGGTGATCATAAATAACAGGGCATAAATACAAGTGCAATATATACAGACAATTAAATACTTTGAGGCAATAAATACTGTACCAATAAATATTGTACACCAACAAGTCCTGTGGACCTATAAATATAGTGCAGCAATAAATAGGTAAAAACTCAATAAATACAGTATCCCCAATAAATAATTAAAAGTATACAGCAACCCTCATATAATCAGATGACACTTCACTTCTTAAGGGCTGACTTGGCCCAGGCACAGCTTGTAGGGTTGTGGAAGGCTTGAGGGGGGAGGCTACTCCCTGGCTGGGACAAGGCTGAGGCCTAAACTGAGGTAGATCAAAGGGGGGAATACCAATGCCCTGGCTTTCCTTCTCCACACAACCTCTCTAGGTTAGTCCCAGTTCACCCCAGGCACAGTCAGGTGGGTTTCAGCACCTCCCTAGCCCCTTAGAGCAGTCTCTCAGGTCTCCACAGGGCCTTAGGCGCCCTCTACTCCACTTACTGCCCTTTTTCTGATGTTCCGACGCCGCTGGAGTCGTGTCGACGCCGTGAGGCGGTTCCGGTTCGGTCTCGGCGGCCTCGGCACAATGTCAGTTCTTTGTCGACGCCGGAAGGCGGTTCCGGTCCGATGTCGGCGGCCTCGGTTCGATCTCTACCTCCGATTCGACGGCGTCGGGCAGTCTCTTCACGATGTCGACTTCGGGCGGCTCCGGTCCGATGGCGCTCTCGGCTCCGATGACGTCGGCCGGCCTGGCCTCGATGTCGACTTCCGGCGACTCCGGGGTGCGATCCTCACCCCCGACCTCCGGTGCTCCTCCTCTCAGGTTCCGGGCGACTCCGGAGTGCGATCCTCACTCCCGACCTCCGGTTCACCTCTACCTCGGTCTCCGACGACTCCGGAGGGCGGACTTCACTCCTCCGATGACGCCGCTCGCTCGACCTCGGTTCACTTCCTCCTCGACCTCTGGTATTCCTCACGACCTCCGTCGGCGCCCTCTCACGACCTCAGGCGGCTCCGGGTACGACGTCTGCTACTTCAGTCAGCGCCGCTTCTCCACCTCGGGCTCCAGGTCTCAGGCTACTCGACGCCGGACTCCGGGGAAACCAGTTTCCAGGTCAGGATCTTGCTGCTTTCTACTTCTAAGGCCTGTTCCTGCTGTTCAGGTCCTTAGGATGAGTTTTTCTGTCTTCTTCCCACACAGGGCTATAGGCTGGGATCCATCAGTAGGGACAAGTATCAAGGGTGGGTTTATGGACCCCACTCCAGGCACAAGTTTCCACCCCTGCTGCTTCACTCCTTCCTCCTTCACTGTTGTGCTCCTCTCTCTTCACCAGTCAGGTGCCAACTGCCAGCTCCAACTGCCAACTGCCTCTCTTATCCTCCCAACATTCTAAACCGCCTCCAACGGTCACAGGGTTCTGGAATCTCCTGGAATGTTCTGGAAGGTGCTGGTAGGTTCCAGTGGATGCTGGTGATGTCACAGGTGGCCACCATTTTGTGCTTCAGGCCCTCAGACAGAAGTTTCAGGGGTAGCTAAAATGGTTCCCTGAATCTGTAGCAACACGAAAAAGTCTGGTGGTTCCCAAAAAGGAAAAATTCAAACAGGGTTTGAGGCAAAAGTGGGACAAAATAAATAATGATGAGGAGGGACCACCCAAAGGGCTGACAGGTCTAACACGCGTCCCCCCCAGCTGAAAGTGGGGAGAGCTACCCAACCCCGTGGGAGTTCTCATCACTAAGGCGGAAATACCTTGAGAGACCGTCTGCATTGGCGTGGTCCACTCCAGGCCGATGTTCCACCTGAAAGTCCATCCCCTGTAGGGAAATAGACCACCTCAACAACTTGGGATTCTCCCCCTTCATTTGCATCAGCCAACGAAGGGGTCGGTGGTCGGTCTGAACTAGGAAGTGCGAGCCAAACAGGTATGGCCGCAACTTCTTCAGAGCCCATACCACTGCAAAGGCTTCACGCTCTATTGCACTCCACTTCTGTTCCCTGGGAAGTAGTCTCCTGGATAGGAAGACCACGGGTTGATCCAGACCCTCTTCGTTGAGTTGCGATAACACTGCCCCAATGCCATGTTCTGATGCATCTGTCTGGACAATGAACTTCTTGGAAAAGTCTGGGGCCCTTAAGACCGGGGCCTCGCACATGGCTTTCTTCAATTTCTCAAAGGCTTGCTGACAAGCCTCCGTCCAGACTACCCGTCGAGGTTGTTTCTTGGACGTGAGCTCCGTGAGAGGGGCTACGATGGTACCGTACCCCTTCACGAAGCGGCGATAGTATCCCGTGAGGCCCAAAAATGCTCGGACCTCAGTCTGTGTCTTGGGGGGTTCCCAGGCCATGATGGCCTCGATCTTCGCCTGGAGGGGTTGCACCGTTCCCCTACCCACCAAGTGTCCAAGGTACACTACCGACCCCTGCCCGATCTGGCACTTGCTGGCCTTGATCGTCAATCCAGCTTGTCTCAGGGCCTGGAGAACTCCTTGCAGGTGACACCAGTGATCCTCCCAGCTGTTACTGAAGACGGCTATGTCATCCAGATAAGCAGCAGAGAAACTCTCCATTCCGGTGAGGATCTGGTTTACCAGGCGCTGAAACGTGGCAGGTGCGTTCTTGAGCCCAAAGGGCATCACACAGAACTGGTAGTGGCCATTGGGCGTGGAGAAGGCTGACCTTTCCCTTGCTCCATCAGTCAACGAGATCTGCCAGTACCCTGAAGTAAGGTCAAAGGTACTTAGATATTGGGCAGCTCCCAGCCGGTCAATCAATTCATCCGCCCTAGGGATCGGATGAGCATCAGTTTTTGTCACTGAATTCAGTCCCCGGTAGTCCACACAGAACCTCAGTTCTGGTTGGGCACCCGGTGGTGCAGCTTTCGGTACTAACACCACCGGACTAGACCAGGGGCTGCTAGAAGGTTCAATCACTCCTAGCTCCAGCATCTTAGTGACTTCACTATGAATGCTGGCCTTCACCTTGTCTGACATCCGGTAGATCTTGGACTTCACAGGTGGGCTGTCTCCTGTGTCCACATCATGGACGCACAGGTGAGTCCTACCCGGGACAAGGGAGAACAACGAAGAGTACTGCCCCAAGACCTGGCGACAGTCCTCCTGCTGTTCAG
Source organism: Triturus cristatus (assembly GCF_964204655.1). Classification (NCBI taxonomy): domain Eukaryota; kingdom Metazoa; phylum Chordata; class Amphibia; order Caudata; family Salamandridae; genus Triturus; species Triturus cristatus. Next base: position 655,245,869 of record NC_140592.1, on the reverse strand, counting down.
GAGTTAGAGATGGGGAGAGAATCGCTCCCTCCACCGACCCATCCTTTTCTTGAGACGCAAACAGATCAGGGAGAGGCTCGCTTTCCACGTCCTCTCCCCCGTCAGTCACCATCATCAAGATGACTTCGGGCCTCTCGTGGTGGGGTTTGAGGCGGTTGGCATGCAGCACCCGCAGGGGCTGACGAGGGGTCTTCAGGTCCACCAAGTAGGTAGCCTTTCCCTTCTTCTCCAACACCTCAAAGGGTCCTGACCAGCGATCCTGGAGGGCACTAAGCTCTCCTGGTTCGATCACCCACACCTTCTGGCCAGGCTCCAACTCCACCGGGTGAGCGTTGTGGTCATACCACGCCTTCATTACTGCTTGGCTGGCTTCCAGGTTGTCAGAAGCTTGCTTCCACAACTTAGCCATTTGGCTCCGGAAGGCCAGCATGTAGCTCACCACATCCTGGGGAAGCTTTCTGGGAGTTCTTTCCCATCCGTCTCTCACCAGGTTGAGAGGTCCACGTACAGGGTGCCCATACAGAAGCTCGAAGGGGCTGAAGCCCACTCCCTTCTGTGGCACTTCCCTGTAGGAAAAAAGTAAACAGGGTAGGAGGACGTCCCATTTCCTCCGCAGGCTTTCAGGCAGACTTCTGATCATGCCCTTCAAGGTTTTGTTAAACCTCTCCACCAGACCATTGGTCTGGGGGTGGTAAGGAGTGGTGAACCGGTAGGTCACTCCACACTCCTTCCACATTGCCCGCATATACGCTGACATGAAGTTGGTCCCCCTGTCGGACACAACTTCCTTGGGAAAACCCACTCGGGTAAAGATTCCCATCAGGGCCCTAGCCACAACAGGTGCTGTTATGGTCCTCAGAGGTATTGCCTCTGGGTACCGTGTGGCATGATCCACCAGAACCAGGATAAACCTGTGACCAGCTGTAGTCGGTGGATCTAATGGACCCACAATGTCGATGCCCACCCTTTCAAAGGGGGTGCTAACGACAGGAAGTGGTTCCAGGGGAGCTTTCAGCTTCACCCCTGTTTTCCCACTGGCTTGGCAAGACACACATGTCCGGCAGTAGGTATCGGACGACACTTTCATCTGAGGCCAATAAAAGTGTGGGACAAGACGGGCGAAGGTCTTGTCTTGCCCCAGGTGTCCTGCCAAGGGGATCTCGTGAGCCAACTCTAAAAGGAAGGCTCGATAACGTTGAGGAACTACCAAGGCTCGTGACGATCCATGTAGGGGTGCCTTGGGTTCACTGTAGAGGAGGCCATCCTCCCAGTAAACACTGTAGTTCCCTTCAACGTTCCCTGCTGCCTGGGCTTCGGCCTGTCGCCTCAGCCCCTCAAGGGTAGGGCACTCCCTCTGGCCCTGGCAGAATTCCTCCCTGGACGGGCCTCCCTCCACGTGCCACTCGGCCGGGATGGGTAGGTCCTCCAGGTTGGTAACGTCCCCCTCCGCAGACTCCTGGTCCACCACCTCCGGTGGCCTATCCGTCCTACGGGGTGGAGACGCCGAGGCAGGCTCCTCCTGTCCTCGGTTCTTCCCTTGACTGGCAGCTGGCTGGGCCTTTGTTCCAGGCTCCAGCCGGAATGAACTCCCTCTTCGGGTAGTCTCGGACCTTGTGCTAACACAGGCCCAGTCAGGTGTACCCAGCATCTCGGTATGAGTCCGGTATTCCACCTCCTTCCAAGCGTTGTGCTCCATGTCATTGCCCAGCAGACAATCGACTGGCACGGCAGGGCTTACGGCAACTCGAAGTGAACCTGCAACCCCCCCCCATTCAAAGGGAACCTCGGCCACTGGATAGTGACCGGTTCTGCCGTCAGCCATCGCGGCTGGGTGGAGTACATCGGGAATTACCTGCTCTGGAGACACCAGTTGGCTACGCACCATAGTCATACTGGCTCCTGTGTCTCTCAGAGCCTCCCCTCTTTGGCCGTTGATGGTGATCCACTGCCCATACTTTGCGGTATTTGCGGGCACCTGGATCTTAGGAACCATCTCCCGTTCTCCCAGGGACACTAAAGTGACACCCGCCCACTCCCTTCCCTTAGTTAAGGGCATCTCCTCCCCGAGCACTACACTAGCTACTCCGGGGGGCTTTCCTCCAGTGGGAGGGGGTGATCGTTTCTGACACTTCGGATCTCCTTTATAGTGTCCAACGCCACCGCACTCATAGCAATGGACAACCCTTGGCTGCTGACTCTGGCCAGGATTAGGGTTTCTGGGTGGGTTAGCCTTAGAGGTGAATCCTGTTCCCTTCCCTTGGAAGTTATTTTGGGGGCCTTTGGAGAACTCCTTTTTCTTTTCCCCTCCTTCTTTCTTCTGGGGGGCGCCCTGTCCGGCCTTTGGAGTATCCCCTCCAGTCCCCCTTGTGGACACCCGGGTACTAGCCCAAATGTCCGCCTCCTCAGCAAGCTTCCGGGGGCTGGTCAGCTTGCTATCCACCAGGTGTTGCCGCAGTTCAGGGAAACATTTCTCGAGTAGGTGTTCCTTCAGTACTAGGTCAAACAGCTCCTCGTAGTTCCTTACTTCACTGCCTTGAATCCAACCTTCCAGTGCCTTCTTTGCATAGTCCAGGAAGTCCACCCAATTCTGTGTGCCCAGCTTGTGACTACCCCTGAACTTCTGTCTGTACTTTTCAGGTGTTAGTCCAAACTTTCTGATGAGCGCCAGTTTCATGGTGGGGTAGTGGGTCTGCTCATCCTCTTCGAGGGCCAATAAAGCATCCCTACCAGCTGGAGGCATGTACTTATACAATCCCCCTCCCCAGTACTTCACTGGAACCCCATGGGCCCTCAACGAGACCTCATAGGCTGCTAGCCACTTGGCGATGTCGTCACCCGCCCCATAGCTAGCTACTATGTCCTTTGGCAGGTAAGGTTTGGATTCCCTGGTGACCTCTTGGTTTTGGCTGCCACCATTAGGAACAGGTTGTGCCCCAATTCTTAGGATCTGAAGCTCTATCTCTTTCAGTCTTATCTCATGAGCCATCCTCTCTTTCTCCGTCTCATGAGCCAACCTCTGTTCCTCCTTCTCCTTCTCCAGCTTGGCTAAATCCCATGTGAGCTGTCTTTTCTCTCTCCGATCTGCTAACTCCACGCTGGATAAGCCCCCGCTAGAGACAGTGCTGCCCTTCCTAGAAAGTGTCCTGGGCCCTGCTGACAGGTTCCCCACCTCAGGTTGGTACATCTCAGCCCCCTCGGGGTTAGGCTCTCCATCCCTGTCTTCCTCCTCAGCCTTGCTTTCTCGGCGTGCCTCCCCCCAAGCCCTTAAGCTGGTTTGGAGTGCACCCTTCTTTGCTCCTGGGGGACAGTACACCCCCTCCCGCTGGCAAAACTCCCTGAGTTGGGCCACAGTGTACGTTTCTAAATCTTCCAGTACAAACTCCATCTTGCCCACTCAGGTTAGAGGTCAGGTTTTGTGCAGTAACAATGCAGGGGGGTACCTTTAGTAATACCTCCTCCCACCACCAGAGTAAATTTGGAAAAAACAAAAACCCACAATTTGGAAGGCCGCTGTGAGAAAACTCCCGGTGTAGGCCTATGGACTACCCACAGTTATTGTCGAGTATATGTAGGCACAGCTCTATCCCACCACTGAACACCAATTTATGTTGGAAACAGCCCACTCCCACTCCGCAGGGTGGTGGTGGACCTTCCCGACACAATGGGGTAGCTTGGCTCGAGTGGTCAGGAAACAGGCACAGTGCTAAGCATACAATATACCCATACAATAACCATGCGTGCATCCGTTCCAAAAACGACTCTACACCGTAAAAATTATGAAAATATTCTTTCTTTATCTTTTTCTCTTAGTTGCTGATTGGGAAAATAAATAACAATCACAATATACAAATTCTTAAATAGAGCAGGTCAAATAAATATTGGCTGTTTGATGGAATAAATAGGGGTGATCATAAATAACAGGGCATAAATACAAGTGCAATATATACAGACAATTAAATACTTTGAGGCAATAAATACTGTACCAATAAATATTGTACACCAACAAGTCCTGTGGACCTATAAATATAGTGCAGCAATAAATAGGTAAAAACTCAATAAATACAGTATCCCCAATAAATAATTAAAAGTATACAGCAACCCTCATATAATCAGATGACACTTCACTTCTTAAGGGCTGACTTGGCCCAGGCACAGCTTGTAGGGTTGTGGAAGGCTTGAGGGGGGAGGCTACTCCCTGGCTGGGACAAGGCTGAGGCCTAAACTGAGGTAGATCAAAGGGGGGAATACCAATGCCCTGGCTTTCCTTCTCCACACAACCTCTCTAGGTTAGTCCCAGTTCACCCCAGGCACAGTCAGGTGGGTTTCAGCACCTCCCTAGCCCCTTAGAGCAGTCTCTCAGGTCTCCACAGGGCCTTAGGCGCCCTCTACTCCACTTACTGCCCTTTTTCTGATGTTCCGACGCCGCTGGAGTCGTGTCGACGCCGTGAGGCGGTTCCGGTTCGGTCTCGGCGGCCTCGGCACAATGTCAGTTCTTTGTCGACGCCGGAAGGCGGTTCCGGTCCGATGTCGGCGGCCTCGGTTCGATCTCTACCTCCGATTCGACGGCGTCGGGCAGTCTCTTCACGATGTCGACTTCGGGCGGCTCCGGTCCGATGGCGCTCTCGGCTCCGATGACGTCGGCCGGCCTGGCCTCGATGTCGACTTCCGGCGACTCCGGGGTGCGATCCTCACCCCCGACCTCCGGTGCTCCTCCTCTCAGGTTCCGGGCGACTCCGGAGTGCGATCCTCACTCCCGACCTCCGGTTCACCTCTACCTCGGTCTCCGACGACTCCGGAGGGCGGACTTCACTCCTCCGATGACGCCGCTCGCTCGACCTCGGTTCACTTCCTCCTCGACCTCTGGTATTCCTCACGACCTCCGTCGGCGCCCTCTCACGACCTCAGGCGGCTCCGGGTACGACGTCTGCTACTTCAGTCAGCGCCGCTTCTCCACCTCGGGCTCCAGGTCTCAGGCTACTCGACGCCGGACTCCGGGGAAACCAGTTTCCAGGTCAGGATCTTGCTGCTTTCTACTTCTAAGGCCTGTTCCTGCTGTTCAGGTCCTTAGGATGAGTTTTTCTGTCTTCTTCCCACACAGGGCTATAGGCTGGGATCCATCAGTAGGGACAAGTATCAAGGGTGGGTTTATGGACCCCACTCCAGGCACAAGTTTCCACCCCTGCTGCTTCACTCCTTCCTCCTTCACTGTTGTGCTCCTCTCTCTTCACCAGTCAGGTGCCAACTGCCAGCTCCAACTGCCAACTGCCTCTCTTATCCTCCCAACATTCTAAACCGCCTCCAACGGTCACAGGGTTCTGGAATCTCCTGGAATGTTCTGGAAGGTGCTGGTAGGTTCCAGTGGATGCTGGTGATGTCACAGGTGGCCACCATTTTGTGCTTCAGGCCCTCAGACAGAAGTTTCAGGGGTAGCTAAAATGGTTCCCTGAATCTGTAGCAACACGAAAAAGTCTGGTGGTTCCCAAAAAGGAAAAATTCAAACAGGGTTTGAGGCAAAAGTGGGACAAAATAAATAATGATGAGGAGGGACCACCCAAAGGGCTGACAGGTCTAACTTTTCCCCATTTAAAATAATGTTGCTGTATTTTGGCTATATTCTTGGTCCCCTCAAGTGGAATCCACAAACCATGGGTACCTTTGAAATCCTCAGGATGTTGGAAGAAAATAACACAACGTTGGTGTGGATACCTTATGTGGACAAAAAGTTACAGGGGCCTAAGCACAAACTACCCCAAATAGCCCCCAAAAAAGGCTTGGTATCGGGGCAGGGGTTGGTATAGGGGCCTAGCAATGAAGGGCTAACACAGCGTGATAACAATCTACGCATAAAGTCCTGTGTTCTTTACCAATTGCTTTTAACAGTAAATCCACCATTCCTACTGCCTTTGTCATAATTTTTCACATTGAACAGAGCAGACCTATAGCTTTGGACATAGCTTTTGCTAGTGGACCAATGAGGCCTACAATCTGTATCATTAGCTTGTCACCACAACCAACTCAGGCTTACTGTATTGAGCATAATCTTTCCATACATTAGGGCAAGCAAAACAAAATTCAAACCTCCTAAGAGGCTGTTAGACCTGTCAACTTTATGGTGATCTTTCCCAAGCTGTTTGCCTGCTTGCCTCCAATTCTGCTGAATTCATTTTTGTTGGCTTTGGGGCTCTTGTGCACTTTACCACTGCTAACAAGTACAAAAGCTTTTGTGCTCACTCCCCTAAACATGGTTTGATTGGCATATACCCAATTGACATGTTTAATTGACTTAGAAGTCCCTTGTAGAGTGGTATACTATATACCCATGGCCTATAAATTAAATGCTACTAGTGAACTTGCAGCACTAAAACATGACCCAGGCCTGCCATTGTGGCCTGAATGCAATGTCCCATTTCCATGTCGACTGGCCTTTAAACCCCCTTGCCAAGTGGTAAACATCCCTTTTTTTACAAAAAAACTCCTAAGCTCCTAAGTAGCCCGTAAGGCAGGGTGCTGTGTAATTAAAAGGTAGGACCTGTACTTTTAAGTTTTACTTGTCCTGGTAGTGAAAAACTTCCTCATTCGTTTCTCACTACTGTGAGGTCTGCCCCTCTCATAAAATATCATTGGGAATTCTTATACCATTTAATAAGCTGTAATTCCTAATTGAGAGGAGGAATATTTGTCATGTTTATTACTAATGGAATTGTAATGATAAATCCTCTTTATTGGCAAGGTAGGATTTAATGTTACAATTTTGAAAATGCCACTTTTAGAAAGTTGTCATTTTCCTGTTCGTAGTCCTGTGTGCCTGCAGCCTTTCTATGACTGCATGTTTGGGTCGGGTGACAGCTGGGCTTTGTGTATTCCCTCTAGACAGCCACACATAATGGGAACTTAGGGGTGACTTGATGGCTCATCCTGGGAGGATGGGAGGGAGGAGCTCGACAAAGCATCACACCTGCATAGCTGTGTCCTGTCCCACACAAAGGGCTGCGTACCCCCTGTGGTGAGTCTGGAGCAAAGGCAGGAAGGGAGGGCCTCTGTGCACTTCAAACGCACCACTGTATATTAGAACTAGACATCAAACCCTACCACGTCAGTGCACTTCTTGAACTGTGGACATTATCTGCCAAGAAGAAGGACTGCTGTGCTGGTGAAGGACTGGCACTCTGCTGGACTGCTGTTCTGGAACAACTGCTGCCTTGCTGTGCTGACCTGCTGCCCTCTTGCAGCGAGAGCAAGAACTGAACCTGGAACCCTTCTTAAACCCTGGACCCCAGAGTGACTCAAAGGGCTAGTCTGATGGCCTCCTGATCTGAACCTCAGGAACGTAACAGGCTCCTCTCAGCTCCTATATCAGTCTTCAATGAGTTTTTGACACCCAGGGCGCCTCTCAGGTCCCTGGTCCCTTGGGTGAATCTGCAGCTCACAATGTCAAGCTTTTGGCTTCTTCACAAATTAAAATGAGTCCGTTTGCTATGGAATCTCAACTCTCAACTCAAACTCCAGCGGTTGCAGGTTCGTCTCTTCGCACAGCCACGATGCCTAACAGGTCGTTGTGCCCCACCAAAACGCACTTGCAGTGCTCTCCTTGATCCCTGCGAATGTTTTCCCTGTGAACGGACTCTTGGCACAAAACTTGAGCTGGTAAAACTTCAGCGAGACGTATTAGGGACTGTATCCGACCTGCGCTCCATTGCGGTTGGCGTAACATTTGTATTTGACCCGGTCTAGCATGACTAGATATCTCCTTTATGCTTTATGATTTTAAGGGCTATTTTACAGTATATTTTTAAAAATTCATAACTCCGGTTCCACTAATTGGATGTTTGTCGTTTTGGTCTTGTTGTGTTCATTAAATTAAGTTCTATTTTTCTAACCTGATGTGGAATCTTTTTGTTTGTTGTTTTCACTGTTTTACTGTTTGAAGTGTTGCACAAATACTTTACACCTTGCTTCTTAAGTTAACCCTGACTGCTCTGTGACAAGCTACCAGAGGGTGAACATAGGTTAATTTTAGGTGTGTTTGTGACTTAACCTGACAAGGATTGTGGTTACTGTTTGACCAGGGCTCTGACCCCAGTCAACCAGGAACCCAATTTCTAACAGAGGGTCTAATAAGGATCATAAAACTGTAAATACTCTACCCCGAGGCTATATCCAAGTGGATAACCAATACCAAAACACATGACTACTGTGTTAAGATTCCATGTAACAAAATGCCTGTCTACAGCTTTTAAAAAGTGTATAGTCATCTACTATACAAGCCAGGGCTTCTGCCTTTGTCATAAATGTTAATAATAAACAGATCAGACGGATGGCTTTGGGATACCTTTCCCAGTTAATTAGGAGTTCCTATAGCCTTTATCATTGGCATGTCGACATGAAGCAGCTCATAGCCATTGTTTGAAGCATAAGCTCTCCCACTAGGAAACCATCAGTCGCAAAGTCATACAACTAGAAAATGTATGCGAAATTAGAGTTGGCAAAAAAACAACTCCTTGGAGGTCAAACAAGGATTATCACAGTGCAAATTGTCTACCTGTCTGGGTTTGTCAGAGTGATTGACAAACACCCAAACACATGCCTGCTATGGTAATCTGTGAGATTCCAGATAACAAAACACCTTTCCACTGGCTGTAACACAGTGTAGTACTAAATCATCCTTAGAAGCTTTAACATATGCTTTTCACAATAAATAGGCCAGGCCTACTGCATCTATTATAACTTTAAAAAGCAAACATTCATGCCCATAGCCTTCATTAGTGAACTGGCACAAAGTACTTTTTTTTACTTTTTTGAAACATGCAAAGCCTGTCAAATCAAATGCAGTTCTCAAGGTAATCATCAATTGCTTGGAGCCAAAGCCCCTCTCGAAGTAATGCTCTTGTATGCTATTTTTAAGCTGAGCGTATAATATCTTGTGGCAATTCCACTGTCAACCCAGACCTAAAAAAAACATGCCTAGTGACCCTAAATATATGCAACATTACAATCACACAATAGGGAACAACAGTCTTGGGTGTCCCAGGAACAGTAACACCTCACCTAATCAATTTAAAGTGAAATTACAGAATGCACACACTAACCTGAACTCACTCATTGAAATCATTTAGAAAGTGAGACACCTGCTGCAGTTAGGTAATGATAGCAATCTGCACGAGGACCTTCACCAAATGAAGCTGACTCACATCTTCATCTGCTTAGTATAAGAAAGGAAGAAAGCACAATGGAGAGGATGGTGCAAGAATGAAAAATGCTAGCAGTCCTCAAAAACAGTAAAGTGTCCAGCAGCATCATTTAACAAATTAAAGCTCATTATGAACATTTTGCATATGATCAAACAACATGAAAATATGGATTAAAAATATCTTAATTACTTTACTGAACACTGAAAATATACAGCGTGCAATCCCATTATTGGATACAGTTAAACCCTGAATACTGGAAAGATACCATGATTAATCAGCATTTACTAGGGTTTCAGAGTTCAGATCTGTCATTCATGTTTATAAACTGAGATATTCCCTTAAAATAAGCTTTTAGGATGTGGGCGCAGTGCACTATTAGGAAATCCAGATTGCGTATTATGTGGAATTAGAGTTTGAGATCTCATTAATTTTTAGGTCGAGCCTAGGCAGCTTGCATGCGCTGTTTACAAGACCTGCTGTATTTACAAAAGGACTTTGCTCCCACCTGTTGCCTTCCCATTAGTTCAAAGCGGTGTTGGTCTTCTTTTCTGCTTTCTAAATGGTTCATGCAGTGATATGTCACTTCTGTTTTTTGGCACAGGAGCACCAGCTAAGTACAATCTTCTTCCACGTCCATTGTTCATGTTTGTTTGTGTGAAATCTTTTTCCTGTTTCTGGTGCAAAAATGACTTTGGGTGGAGCCTCTTGGCTTTCCGCCTGTCGCTGCTTCCATCTCCCAGTGGCAATCTTCTTGATCAGATGGTTGCAATAAAATGTTTTCTCAGCAGTGACAGCTGATGCATTTTTTAAAAGAATATAAACAGTTCTGCACTCTTGTTTTTATAAAGACAGGCGGCTGGCGCATGTAGTCCTGTTATAAAAATTAATTCTGTATGGGTGTTTGTGTTCTTCTCCTCCTGTGGGCATGTTTTTTCTCTCCCTGCAGCCTGGATATATGCATGTCCAAGCGGTGCTCGAACCTGAGTACCTGTGTGTTGGGCAAGCTCTCACAGGCACTGAACAAGCTGCAGACTTACCCTTGCACCGACATTGGCGCTGGAACTCCGGGCAAGAAGCAGAACTTACCCAGCAAGCCGTAGCCCGAGCGATGCGCACCCCTGCAGTCCTGGCTCCATGCATGGCGGTTTCACAACTTGGCTCAGCTTTCGGCAGAGATTGTTTAAAACGGTGTGGAGCACTCTCACCCCACGGCAGAAATGGCACCGAGGTTAACCCTCGTAGAGTTACATACCAAATGCAACCAAACATAAGCAGCACTTCTTTGAGATTTGAGAGGATTTACTTAAAAGTTTATGACAAGAAATCTGTGTGGGGTTTTACATTTCAAGCTCCTAGATGTGAAAAAACATGATCACTTCTTTCATGCCTGGTAATGTACTTCTTCAATAAACATACTTTTCTACAAGGAGCAAGTCTGCTGATTCATTATGTTGCAGGTTCAGATTATCAGTGAAGCTCAGACTTATGTTTAAAATATGTCTTACAAGCTCCATTTATTTACTTTTCTACATCTGTGCCTTTTAGAAAGCACCATATAGCCACATCAGGCTTTAATTCTAACAAATGAGGTAGTACGAAGTTTGCGGACACCAATTTTTTAGACAAAATAAGCATAGATCATAAAATTTCACTAGAGAATGCGTGCAACCCAGTGACAAGGTAGCCAACCTAGTAACCAGAAAATTCTTCTGGTGGAGAACCACCAGTACACTGGATGCACAGCCAAAATTGATATATTTAAGTTTTACATTATTATACAGCAAAGACTCACAAATTATTATTTGGATTTCAACATTACTTTTTATCTAAAATATATTATTCAAGAATCAAATGTTTTGTTGTGCGTCTAAACAAAAAAAGTGTCTACATATGCATCATTTCATCAATTGTAAATAACAAAAATGTTATACATAATCATAAACATGAATATCATTTGAACACTTGAAAATTGATACAAGGTTGCCCAGCCATGCCCAGTGCATTTCGGGATTGAACTAATCCCTTCTTCAGGGGCCACTGTAAAAATAAAAAAACATCAATAAATACCATTGATTTAGATTTACCACTAATGATTAGGGTTGCAGATACATCGTCTGAAATGTCCAGAGTTGACAACAAAGTCCCTGTATACATATTACCCAAGGCAATAAATACCGAGAAAATTGAGTGAATTTTAAAAGCCATTCTTGAGTTGTGAAAATTAAGCAGTGAACATGTCCAATCTGTATGTAAACTCCAACACTCTTGTGTGAGCTTACATGTGCATGGCGACGCGTGACTTGTAAACCAATCACATCTCCCTGTGACCATTGAACACACATACACAGACAGCTCAGTGTTTTACTTACTGAAGAGCTGTAACAACAATGAGGCACAGGTTCAAAATTCCACAATCTAGAAAAAGACGCATGAGCTGTGAAGTGAAAACACGGTGCCATAAATATTGTGCCTGATGTTATAAAAAACAAATCCTTTTGAAATTACTTTCCTTTCACTCGATATTCCTGTCTCCCTCCCTTCCTCCCATCTAATCTCTGGCACTGGCCCCAGTCTCCTTGTCACTTTCCATCCTTCCTAGCCCATCTCCTTATTTACCTTGCCTCAGTGGATCTATTAGCGTCTCCCAAACAGTGCTCCTAAAATGTATCTAACAGTAGGACAAGGACAATGGGAGCCTCTCCACGTGTACATAGATAGCACACCTCTTAACCCCTTCGCTGCTGCGGACATTCCGCTGCAGCGCTGGGGGGTTGCAGGGGGGCAGCGCGGCGGGCCTGTGCTCATGACGGAGCCGCTCCGTCATGAGCCACAGTTGAGCTGTGCTCATGACGGAACGGTTCCGTCATGACTCCGCCCATTTGCGTTGTCGCCCCGCACAGGCGGGGAAACAGCGCCGCGCAGGCGGAGCGGCCGCCGACAGGATTGTCATGACGGAACCGTTCCGTCATGAGCACACGGCAACCGTGGCTCATGACGGAACGGTTCCGTCATGAGCAGGGAAGGGGTTAAACACTGCGTGGGAGACATCATGGGGACAAGAATAATTTACATGGTCTTCCCAGCCATGCACTATAATTAAAGATTTTCTTAAGTTGTTTTAAGTCAATTTGGATCTTGTCAAAATCACACATTACCCGCAGCCTTAATTAAAACAAAAAAAATGTTTTAAAACAACTTAAGGAACTCTTAAATAACGTTTTTTGCACCAAAGAGCGGTTGAGCCACTGATTCTGTGGTACTTACTGAACTGTGTATGAGGTCGCTGTTTTCTCCACTAACCTAAGGCCATGAGCAGATCTTCCCAGCTGGCAATCAGCTCAGTGAACCTTCACAGAAGTGTCAATTGAGCTCAGCTAATTCAGATGTATGTGGCTCTGCATCATTTGTTCCCCATGTGAGCTTTCCAAACTCTCCGTCTGGTGCTCTCGGGATCTTGTTAGTATAGACACTGTAACTGTAAGCTCATATTGAAGTAGGGCACCAGCTAATAAATTAGTTTATTGCGCAGAAGCGATGTTGCTTAATACACAGCTGCAACTAACTCGAATTCTGCCTTTTCTGACTCCCCAGTCCACCTACTGTTATGTTTTATTTTTGTGTAACTGTATTTGTTTTACTTTGTGTGCACTTCTCAATGCCCCAAAATTAATTTTATCGGGTTGTATTAAAGCAGTTCACAACTCCATTCCTTCAGTCGCACAAGGTTCATCTCCAACTGACGATGAAAACTGAGAAAACTCAGCTGATATACGGGCTCTTCTTTGTATCGCACCCCACTACAAAAAAAAGTAAAAAACAATGTAATTTACAACGCCAATAGCTCTACCTTTCACAAATGCGAGACCTATTGTGTTGCAAATTCTTGTTTAAATAAGATAGCGTCCATCTGCAGAGAATCTCATAGAGATTTGTCCCAGACATGAGATGATGTGGGTTAAATGTAAACTTTACAGAGAACAAAAGATGGTTTTAATTAAACATATTCATTTTTGTTTGTGATTATGGATTTTGTTAGCTTTTGAGTTAAAAAAGCGAGTTTTTATGAGACCTGTGGAGTGCAGCTGCAAAAATATTCTTCATTTCTATTATATATTGTGTATCCTTTTGAAAGGACCGAAAATAATTTGAAATAAGCTTGAAAATACTCAAAATATTTCAGCAATGGCATGATGCATGACAATTAAGTGCTGACCAGATAAATAACTAAGGGCAACTAAGTGCTGATCACAACAAATGTCTGCACAACACGACCTACGGTGCAAGCTGAATGCACTGAACCCTTCCGTTCCTCCTCAAGGTGACTTGGATATCCGTTGAAGATGATGAACCTTCGACCATTCCAATGGAGAACTGAAGACCTGCAATACGGGGCATCTCTTGGCCTGATGCACCATCACCAGAGCTGTGGCAGCTTCTACATGTGAGTAGCGGAGTAAATTAGAACTGGGAAGAGTAAGAGTACAAAAAAGAGATGTGTTTATAACTTGGCTTCATGAAGATCAAGTAATTTGGTTGTTGCCACCCTGCCTCCCTTTCTGGTCTCAGTTCTAAACTATGATGATATAAGTAGCCAATGAGGGCATTCAGGCAACGACAGTGAAATGCTGCTGGGCACATGAATCTTTATTTAGGAAAATAAATTATTACTAAGCCTGGGCAAAGCACTAAGCTACGCTCGCGTAGTTTGTGAAGTTCGCGCTACTTCGCACTACGCGAATTGCACGTAGCACAGTGCGAACACGCGTAGCGTAGTGTTGCGTAGTGCTGCGGTCATTTTTTGCTTGCTCGCGGTCCTCAACGTCAAGTTGGCGACCGCGAGCAAGCAAAATGACATCCCGGCGAGACTTTTTCCTTGTTCGTGATCAGCAACATCAAGTTGGCGATCGCGAGCATGGAAAATAAACCTCCCGGCGAGATTCCCAACGCGAGGAGGTCAGGTTTCTCATTGTGAGTGGTCGCGTATGCTCGCGACCGCTCGCGATGAGAAACTACCAGTTCGCGTTGAGAAAGCTGCCGCTCGAGTAAAAATCTACTCGAGCAGCAGAAAACTACAGCTCGCACTGTGCAAGATGCCATTTTCAATGATTGCACAGTGCCGGTTGCTTGTCCGCACTGTGCAATCATTGAAAACGACATCTGGCACAGTGCGAACAAGGTACTACGCAGTTTGCGAAGTGCTACGCGTAGCTCGCGTAGTGCGAACTGCACTTAGCGTAGCTTCGCGAAGTAGCACTTCGCGAACTACGCCCAGGGTTAATTTTTTTTTTTTTTTTAAGTTTGAAAGAATTTTATTAGACAATGAAAAAGGAAAATACAATATAGAATATCAATTAGGAAGGAGGGGGGAGAGAAAGAAGGGGTGGAAAAAGGGGGGGAAGGGGATTGCAAAATACAATATGTAAGAGAAAGTACACAGCAAAGGAATGAACATGGGCATTGAAAAGAAACAAAGAGATTATATCAATCATAACTAAACGACTAATTACAAAGAGCATGAAAGTAAAACAGTAGGAAGAAACATTCTGAAGGTGAAAGGGGTATCATGGGGGTTTGGGAACTTCTTGTTGAGCAGGTGATGGAAGGGAGGAGCGAGCAGCACAATTATCTAAATATAGCGTAATAGGGAGCCACAGGTCTACACGTTTAGCTGCTAGCTGAACAGGAAAAACAAAGGCATTATCAAGTCTATGGTTATGACAGACATTATACCACCATGCTTTGAAAGAAATATTAGATGCATTTTTCCAATTACCAGTAATCTGTTGAAAAGCAACAGCTAATAACAAATCAACAATGCGAGCAGACATATCTACGTTATTCCAGCAAGTGGATAGACTGCCCAGGAAAAGGTGAGTAAGAGAAAAAGGAATACAAGTATGAAAAATAACATTGACTTGAGCCCACACCTGTAACCAAAAATCATGTACATTTCTACAAAGAAATAACATGTGAAGTAAGGTAGCATTGGGAGCATCACACGACCAACAATTGTCTGGGGTAGTAGGAAATCGCTTATGTAGTGTAGAAGGAGTATGAAGCAATCTGTTGTAAATAAAAAATAGGGATTGTGTCAACGAAGCCGCTCTAGAAGTTTTACGCAATTTTGTCCAGATTTTGTCCCATAAAAATATCGGCCAATCTATCCCGAGGTCATTTTCCCATTGAAGTTCAACCTTGGATTTAGATCTAAGTGACTCAGGTGTGTGAAGATATTTATAGATAAGAGACGCGTTAGGGACAGTACGCAAGAGGGAATGAAGTCGAAAAATAGGGATGTGAGAAATAGGGGAAGGAGGGAGAGCCGAAAGTCGCTCATGAATCTCCAGGACAGCAGCTTTAAGTAGAAGATATTTGGAGAAAAAGGATTGGGGTAAGCCAAAGGAAGAACTGAGATGAGGGAAAGAAACAAAGGTGGAACCAGAGAAAAGCTGCGAGATCCAGATCAAACCTCGGGTTCTCCAAGATTTCCAATAAAAGGGCTTACGACCAATTAGGATATATTTATTATGCCAGATAGTGGAAGAAAGGAGATCAGCAACGGTCGTAGGAGGGCCAGGAGCAGCCGACAGTAAAAGCTTAAGAGTATACTTGTGAATAGAAGTAGGAATCAAAGAGGGTTTACGGGAAAAAGCAAGATACTCTGCAAAAGAGAACGGGGAGAGGAGAGTACGTTCAACCTTAAGCCATAGAGGGCAGGGGGAAGTGGGATCTTGTAACCAGAGGGACGCTTGACGTAATAAAAAGGCCTTCTGATATGCAGGGAAGTTAGGAAAGTTGACACCACCTTCAGAGGCAGGACGGATGAGTCTGGCAAGAGACATTCTAGGTTTTTTGGAGTTCCATAAGAACGAGGATAACGTTGAATTAATCTTTGAAAAGGATTTCGTTGGGATGGGGGCTGGTATATTGGAAATTGTATAGAGAACAATAGGAGAAATCATCATTTTAATAGTGTCGAGACGGCCCCACCAGGAAAGGTATAAAGGATGCCACCGTGCTGTGAGATCCGCAATCTTTTGTGCGCATTTGGACATACATAGAGAAATAGTGTCTGAGATTGAGGGGGTAATGTATAGACCCAGATATTTAATGTGGGAAGGACACCAAGTAAACCGAGAGTCAATAAAATCTTGCTTGAAAGTAAATTTGGTTAGGGGGAGGATCTCACATTTATCATGATTAAGTTTATACCCAGAGATAGAGGAAAAAGTTCGGACTTCAGTCATGAAAGCAGGGATGGATTCTGCAGGGTTGGAAAGAAAGAGTAAAATATCATCTGCATAAGCAGCTAGCTTAATGTGCGAGTCTGCAATCTGAAACCCATGGATAGCAGGATTTTGACGCAGCCTGGACAGAAAAGGCTCCAAAGCAAGGTTAAAAAGAAAAGGGGATAAAGGGCAACCCTGGCGAACGCCTCTGCCTAGATCAAAATAGGAAGCGATTTGACCATTCGCAAATACAGCCGCTCTGGGACGGGAATATAACAGGGAAACTAAAGAGATAAATCTAGGGCCAAAACCAAACCAAGTGAGAGTATGAAAGAGATAGCGCCACTCAACCCGGTCAAAAGCCTTTTCGGCGTCAAGGGCAATCGCTGCAAGTGAGTGCTGGCAACGGGAGGATTTTGACAGGATGTTGAATAAAAGCCTAGTGTTGTCCATAATATAACGGCCCTTAACAAACCCAGATTGCTCCTCGCCTAGAAGATCGGGAAGAAGGTGGTCCAATCGGATCGCTAACGCTTTAGCGAAGAGTTTGTATTCAATATTGACTAGGGATATGGGCCTGTAATTTTTGCAGTAATGAGCATCCTTCCCAGGCTTAGGTATGAGGCAAATATGTGCCTCCGAAAACGTCCCTGAGGAGGCACCGCTGGAAATAAAAGTATGGAGAAGAGAATGAAGTCGTGGAATCAACAATTTAGAAAAGTGAAGGTAGAATTCAACGGTAAAGCCGTCAGGACCAGGGGCTTTGTTGGGTTTGAGATGTTGCAATGCATTAAGTAATTCCTGTTGTGTGACGTCAGATTCTAAAGAGGAGAGATCTAGAGGGAAGTCAGCTGGTGCATGAATGGTAGAGAAGAAATGAGCAAGGGAACTGGGAGCAGAGTGAGTCTCGGTGGTATACAGAGTTTCATAAAAACGTGAAAATTCAGCAAGAATATCAACATACATGTGTTTTAAATTATCATCAGAGTCATAAACAGATTCAATATTTAACTTATTATGTTTGATCTTCAAATAATTAGCTAGGAGCTTTCCTGCCTTGTTCCTACCCCCATAGAATTTAGCAGTAGACTTCAACAGGTACAAGGAGGCATCCTCCGTAGACTTCTCATTAAACTTCATTTTTGCTGCGATAAGAGCTGTCAGGCTATCAGCGGAATGCGAAGTGAAATATGCATGTTCCAGTGTTTTAATGTCAGAAAGGAGATTTTTAGTGAACCTTCGGGCGTCCTTACGTTTGTTCGCAACGTAACTAATAATAAAGTCACGTGCTGCTGCTTTAAAAGCATCCCAAATAGTATGGTCAGGGAGAGAGTCGTCATCGTTAAGGAGGAAAAATTCATCAAAAAAGGAAGTAAAGGTGGCTGTAAATTTGGGGTCTGCAAGAAGGGAATTATTAAAACGCCATCTCCTGGGGCCAACATTTTTAGGGAATACATCAACACTTGTAAGAACAGGAGCATGGTCAGAAAGCAATATCGGGCCTATCTCAGAGTGCAAGAGTGATTGAGCGAGGTTGTGGGAAACAAAGATGTAGTCAAGTCGTGACTGGGAGTGGTGGCAGGGAGAATAAAAAGTGTATTCCCGCAACTTTGGATTACAAAGGCACCAGGAATCTACTAGTTTATGTTGTGAAATAGCATGGCTAAACAGCTTGTGGGGTTTGTTGGGAATATAGGGGGCTGTGGACACCCTATCGATAAAAGGGTCGAGAGGTTGATTACAATCCCCCGCCAGAATAAAGTTGTGGTCCATAAATTTAGTTAAAAGTGGAGAGAAATCAGCCCAAAAAGAAGGTTCACCCATGGTAGGACCATAAACATTGAGAAGAGAGACTGGAACACCTCTGAGCGATAACTTGGCATAAACCCATCGACCAGAAGCATCCGACTCATGGGTAAGGACCTGGAAGGGAAGAGACTTGCGACAAAGGACTGCCACACCATTGCGTTTGCCATCACCTTGCGAGTAAAACAGTTCACCCACCCAACCACGTTTAAGCTTAACAGATTCAACCTCAGTTAAATGCGTTTCTTGGAGGAATGCAATATCAACATTCAATTTGGCAAGATGCGACAAAATCCGTTGACGCTTAATCGGAGAATTAATACCCTTCACATTCCATGACAATATATTCAGCGACATGACAAAAATTTATCTACAAAAAATATGAATAACAGAGCCAGTAAAAGAAAAACCCATGAAAAGAAGAGAAGACAGAAGGAAAAAAGAAAAACTCGTGGAAACACGTTGAAATAAAAGAAAGAAAACAAGTGATCACCAGTGTGAGCCATATCAAGAGAGGGAGAATAAAATGCAACAGTGTCGGAATGACCCAGAAAGCCAGAAATAAAGAAGAAGCAGAGAGAAAAATGGAGCCAGAAGGACAGGGAATGCAATTCTCATAAAAGACAGGAGCAAGAGCATTAAAACAAAACAGAGAGTATGAGAGAGTAATAAAGACACTGGAATAGGAAGCCAGAAGGGGGAGAAAAGTTGAGAAACGAGTGTACCAAGGAGAAAGGAGAATACAATCCTTGCAGAGGCAGAGAATTCCAATCAGAGATAATAAATCACCATAAAAATGTGTAAACAATAGCACAAACAAGAGAAAAGGAACAAGGGAGGGGAAAAGGGAAAAACCAACAAATGTATCAGGAAGGTAAAAAAGGAAATAGGGAAACAACATAC
This sequence comes from Triturus cristatus, assembly GCF_964204655.1. NCBI lineage: Eukaryota > Metazoa > Chordata > Amphibia > Caudata > Salamandridae > Triturus > Triturus cristatus. The sequence continues at coordinate 655,226,743 of NC_140592.1, read as the reverse complement.
CTACCAAGGGAAGACACGAGAAAGGGTGGAGGGAGGAAGGAGCCACAAGGGTGAGGCAGCACACCGAGGAGCAGTGAGGCAGGGGTCGAGAGACATCGTCAAACACGAGGACAAACTCCTGTAGGACGAAAAAAGGAGAACAAAGGGATTAAAACATACCAGGAAATCATGCTGGAACCATGACTAAACAAGGAAAACAAGGAACAATCATCATGCCTAAACAATAAAAGAGCCAGCAACGTGGGCACCTAAAGAATCAGAAAAATTCAGGTGAACTACAACCAAGAAAAAATTTCTAAAGAAACACAGCAGAAAATGCATTAGCCATAAGAGAATTATAAAAACACCAGTCAGCCACAAGCAAAGGATGACGGTCTGGAGGCATCCATGGCAGATGATTTGTGTGCATTGATGAAACTTTGTAAGCGCACTGGATCTTCAAAAGTTGTAGTCTTGTTGTTATAGGTAACTTTGAATAAACATGGGTGATACAGGCCATATCACGCCCCCATCGCCCGCAAATCCGCTCTTAGATTCAAAAAAGCCTTTAGCTGAGTGGCCGTTGCCTTAGCATAGTCCTGCGCGAAGAACAGGGATGAGCCAGACCAGGTTAAATTCGGAGAGGATTTGGCCGCCGCCAAAACCATCAAAAGGTCAGTATATTCCAAAAAGTAGATGATGACCCCTCTGGGCCTCTGAGATGAAGAAGAGGAAGGTGGTCGACCCAGCCTGTGAGCTCGTTGAATGTTGAGAGCCTTGTCCTGTGCCAGATGTAAGAGCTTGGGGAGGAACGACTTAAAGAAGGTGATTAGGTCGGATCCCTCAAGTCCTTCAACCAGGCCATAAATACGAAGGTTATTGCGCCTGTTTCTGTTTTCCAACTGCTCCACTTGCTGTTGAAGATCTGAGACTTGAGATTTCAAGTTGGATACCACAGAAGATATCTCTTGGAACGACTGAACAGACTTTTCAATTGAAGTTACCCTCGTTTCCATTTGCGACCAGTTATCCGTAAGGACCTGGAGCTTAACATTAGTCTCTTCCATAAAAGGACGCAAAGACCTTATCTCTTCCAACAACAGTTCCATGGATACTGGCCCTGAATGCTATGGAGGTGAAAGAGAATTTGACTTGAGTCTTTTCGTGTGAGATTTAGAAGTGTCCTGCGGGTTCCTGGAAGGATCCATTGGCGTATCTGAGTCAGATGGGATAAGAGAATCTTGTAGTTGCGAAAAAGCAGAGAAAACCTTGGAATTCTTCACAAGCTGAGGCTTGGTAGAGCGAGGCAAGCGCGACACTGACTTAAGTCTACCCATGTAGCAAATCCGTGGAATGGCTGACACAGTAGAGGTCACAGGAAGCAAGAATGAAGACAGCACAAGAAAAAGCACAGCAGGAGTGCGGCGACGTCCAAATACCGCAGGAAAGGAGTGCAGCCAACTTCACAACACCGCAATGAAAACAGTCGTCAAAACGCACACAAAAAAGTGGAGCGAGCCATCCGTAAAAGGATCAAAACATTATTCATGCGGCACTATAATGCAGAAGGATGGCACCAACTCACTTCGTAATGCCAAATGAGCTCAGTCAGAGGAACAAAAGGATGAAAAGAAATGTCCCATCACATACCTCACAAGAGTTCGCAGTGAGTAAGAGCGCCAACAGAAGAGGGCCACTCGGCGTGCTTTAATGAAGCAAATTGCTGCTTACAGATAAAATCAGAGGAAGGGGCAGTAATGAAGTCATGGCTGAAGAAAAGGCAAAAAAAAACCAAACAAAAAAAACCAGGCATATGAAATAAAAGCACTCCATGAGGGAACGTCATCCCTGCGCTTTAGAAAGAATTAGCAATCCAATAATGCTGACGTTGCATGTGAGGGTGAGGAAGCAGGAAAGCAGGCAATTTGAAATCCATTAGGAACGTGCAGTTGCAGGCATTGAGAGCGCTAGAGCTGACATTGGGACAACCGCCTCACAATGCGCGTCGGTAGTGAGCCCAAGATGGCGGCCGCCACCGAGTAAATCCTGACAGGACTTACAAGTGCCGATTACAGCGGCGCGAAGTCTGCAAAATACTTTCGGCGATGACGGGCGAGGTCAGTGCATGTTCCGACACTTCAGCAGTCGGTCCTCGTCAGGGAATCGGAGCAGGAACCGGCATATCTCCCAACACCGCCCCGGAGCCTCACCGGAGCGCCGCCATCCTCCGCAGGCGCCAAGCCACGCTGCCCAGGGTTAATTATAACATTCAAACTACCACGAAAGCAAGCAAGCTCAGCGTAACTAAAGGCAGCATCAGGACCCAAAAAACTAGAGTCTATAGTGATTAAAAAATGTAGCCAGGATGGCCAATGGCAGCATGGCAATATCAACAATGGAGTCGCCCACAGTTGTTTCCCAAAGGCAGCCATGCTGCTTACTAGACTGATCTATGACAGAAGTCAGGAGAGTATTCCTTGACAACTCATAGTCCATTGAGATGGCTGTTTGAACTCAAAGGCTGAGGGTAGAGATAGAAGATTTGTCTCTCAAATGAGCAGAACTTAAAGCCTCAAAAAGGCAGTCATAACAACAAAACCTAGAAGTGTGTTGCAGAAAAATTTGGAAATCCCAAATTCAATAAATGTTAGGCAACAGGCTTCTCAGAAATTAGTGATAGGCATTGGGTCAGAACTGTTTTGGGCAGATCGGATAAGCACCACCGGTTTCTACGTTTTAAACAGACACAAAATGACTAGTTCCATCTAGTGGCCTGTCCAGAAAAGCTGCCACTTATTGATGAAAATGAAAGACTTGCTTTCAATTGAAAATCTCCAAATAAATGGAGAAAGTGAGGCCCTCTAAAGCCCCGGGGGGCCCTTTGCTAACGCTGTGTAAGGCAAATTCATCATCCGACAGGACCAGCTTAAGCGCTGGTGGCACCCGGTGCGACAGCAATCATTTTTGGCGCCCCCACACCACAAGACCACCTCCTCCAATTCTCTCACTTCCACCAGGTAAAAGTGCCCCTCATCTCGCCAATGATAAATTATTGCTAAACACAGCGCCCCCACCTAAGGTCAGTGCCCCCTCCACGGGTCAGCGCCCAGTGCGGCCGCACTGGTCGCACTGCCCTAAAGCCGGCCCTGTCATCCGACAAGAGTAAGGCTACAAAAATGGAAGGACAAATTCCTGATTTAAGTAAAAAGGAAAATACTTCGGAATAAAACTTGGAGAAATGTGCAATACCGATATTTTACGAACGAAATGAACGAAGGGATCAGAAGAAAAACAGGCCCAGTTTCTCATAATCTATGAGTAGAAGTCATGATACCAAGCACACAACCTTTGCTGAAATAATCTGGACTGGAGTGTCTTGCACTGGTTCAGAAGGAGCTGACTGAGAAGCTCTGAGTACCATGAAATGCCTCCGGAAGGGATGAGAAGTAGTGTATGCCTGTCTTTTATCAGATGGCTGTGACCGTGTGGCTAGAAACATTCAATGGAATACAGTAACCCATTAGGACATTCCAACGAACTTGTTGCAGGCTGTCCAGATTTTTTACTCTGAAGCTTGGGTACAAGAAAAGATAGGATGTAACAGCATGTGACTGATAAAATGTACAACCATTTGGGGCTCCAACTGGTGCATTCAAGCTAAACACCCGGGCTGTTCAACCTTTACACTGCATATCTAAACCAATGACCTATCAGGGGGCACTTATCAACCAAAGTTAGACAACACACATTTTATGTTTTTTTACAGTATGTCAATGAATCCAGGGACGTAATGTCAAGTTTTTCATACCTTTTATAGGTCTCACCTGAGCCAGCGCATGCGCTGCACAGGCGAGACATTTAGTGAGTGGGCATTTGAAAATGCTACCATATGCTTTTGATTGTGGCTATGAGCGTGCGGTTTCGCGCATGGGCGCGCGTATACGAGTGCAGGCGCCATCTTGCGTGCACCCTTACAGCCCGCGATCTTGCAAGTGTGCATTCACCACTCGCACTCAGGAGTTCCCCTGGTGCACAATCAGGCATCCACTTCGGCCTGCTGCTCGCAAGCGCGCGCACCACCACAGAGCGCGTCTTGTGGCCGCTTTAAGACTTGTTATATTAGAAATAATTGAATTGTCACCCAAATAACCCAACTAGAAGAGATAATAAGAATACTATTATTGCCTGCTTCAGTTGTAGTTACGCTAGTGAGTGAAATCTAACAATTGTGTCATGACATGTCGATGAACTCACTTTGTGGTTTGAGAGTTTGGAAATCCATACCGTAGCGTTTCACACAACACTTCTGCTGTTTACCTGCACGGTTAAAGAGCTTTATTTTGAACCATTCCTCTTTAAACGTGTGTAATCTTAGCATTTTATTTTAGTTATTGTCTTGTGCAGTGCCAAGAAGCTCCAGTGAACGAGCTCTTTCCAAATACATTTATAAAAAGCACTGTAAATGATCGATGTTACTGTTTCTCAATGTGATGTTACTCGGTGGACGGAGCTCTCTGGAATGCAATGCTGGCTTGGCCTTGCAGATTTTACACTTGTGATCGGGAGCTCCCTGGAGATGTCAGCGGGGAGCATCTAAGTCACTGCACCATCTTGCCAGCATGTTCTATTTGATTCTAAATGCAGAGTCATAAATGTATAAAGGAGAACCACTGAGCCTTCTTTCTTGATGACTCAAAAGCACATTCTCATTCCATATGTGCTCGTTTGCATTTCAGGGCTTGTTTGGTTGAAATAAGGGATGCTCCCTGCTCTTCCCTTTAAGTGTGATGCATTACTCGTGACTAAAGTTAGGCGAACCGCGCACAATGAGTACAGGAATTAAATGATTACAAAAGGGGAGACCGATCCAGTGTGCTGACCTCATGTTGCCTTGTTACTGGAGCGTACCTTGTGTACAATGCTGGTGTATGGCCTTGCAGACCAAAGGCACAGTCCAAATTAACATTGTTTTCGTCCTCTGCGCGAGTTATTCGTTGTGAATATAGCCTTTGGGAGTACGTTAATATGTTCTTTCCAAGTTACTTCTCACTAGGAAAGGATCGACTCTCATGCAGGTGTAGGCAAGCTGATTGCAAAGTTTTATTTAACGGTCTAGTGCACAGACGTGCTGAAGAGCGTGCCCAAGACTCACTGGAAGAAGCTTGGGTATCTGTTTAGGAGTGCCCGCAGATGGGGCCTTGCATGCCTGCCTTCTAACAGTTAAATTGAGTCCTCCTCATTGACCAACCTCCACCACGAAGCACTAGAAGTTTCAATTGGTGCGTTTTCAGCAGATAAGACAGAACTATTACATCACACTAGATAACAAGCATTGGCATAGCCAATAGGTCTCACGTTTGGGACCTTATCAGTGTTTAGCCATGCAACAGTTGATGATGTTGCACCAAGGATATTGTGCTGCATAACTAAATACTTAAAAGGTCTCAAAAGCAAGACCTATTGGCTATGCCATTGTTTGTTTAGATTGCCACAGTCTTGCTTACAAGCACAAATAAGGCTGGAATTTAATTTAATGAAGTGGACTTCAACCCTTTTTGATTGGCAAATGTAAATACTTTAAAACCATTGATATGGAAAGAACCTCTGAAGGGCATTAGTACAAACAACCCATGGATGGTTTATCTAAATGAAGCACTAGCATGTTTTTCTGTAGAAGATCTCTAGAATTATTCATGAAATCTTCCAGCATTCAAGAAGTTAGTAGAAACTAAAAATACAAGTTCTTTTATGTTTATATGGGCACGTCTAAAAGAAAAAATGGTGAGATATAGGATTGACTCTTGCACAAACACTGTGGGCCATATTTATGGCCAGAGTCACGCAGTGAAGTGCAGCATCATCTTGCTGCACTGCGCTGCACTGTGTGACAGAGAAAGGGCAGAAATGCACCGTATTTAAGTCAAAACGGCACATTCCTGCCTTTTTCCCTGTGCTGGCACCCTTGTGGCTGCGAGTGCCAATGCAGACACCCGTGCACAATGCAAGGGTGCCTGCATTCTAAAGAGGATTGTGTTTGTGCAGGAAGGGGCACCTTCCTGCACAAAAACAATCCCCTGTGACTTTTTCCTTCTTCTATGTGTGCTGCAGAATGCAGCACACATAAAAACAAGGAAAGAGCTAGAAGAACTAAAGATATTTCTCCTTGTTACGCCTCACCTGGAGAGGATTAGGTTTTTGGCGCATTCGCAGGTCTACCACTTCTGGTAAATCTGGGAATGCATCAAAATCCATGGATGCTGCACGGGAACACCCACCCAACACCTGTGGAAACACCTCCCTGGCACAGAGTAATCTACTGACTAATCTAAAAGTTTAATATGTGGAGTCATTAGGGCAATACTTTCATAAATACTTGATTATTTATTAATTCTTTGCTTAGTCTATGTATTGAGTAGCTACTTAGTATTTCAATCATTCTTTTCCGAGTCTGTTGAGAAGAATGATTAGATTGTGGTTACTGTAACAAACTAAAGTTCATATTTTATACTTCCTGTTATGTGCTGGCTGTGGGGCGTTTAACAATGCATTTTGTTTTTGTACATTTAGGACCTCTGCAAATGAACATTTGGACATGCAGCTTTGATTTTATTGTTAAGATTTCAATTAAGCAAACAATAAATATTATTATCTGTTGACTGTTAAAAGGGCTCTAGCAAGAGCCCTATATCTTGAGAATGTAACTAGGAAAAAACAAGACATTTTCCAGACTGTCATATGGACTCTCAAAGTTTGTGTACACATTCTCAAACTTTAACATTGAAATGGTCAATTTTGATGAGGAGATTTCTCAAGGCACAGTCGGATTCGATTTCTAAATTTTAGCTTTGGAACGGTGATAGGTAGATAAAGCTATCACCATTAAATCATGAACATTTAGCACTTCTGTCTAACCCAACTTACTTAGCCAAAAGGGGGAGGAAAATAGAATGGCAGATTTATCTTCAGTGCGTCTTTGTTTTAGTCAGTAGCATGGACATTATTTAGCGGCTGACAGGGATCCCTTTCTACTCATGGTAGTTACTATGTGACACCTGGCCTCAGGTTTCAAATGTAGCATCATTTTGTGTTACAGAAGAAAAACAGCTTTAGGATTTAATGCTTTCTGCAGCCTTTAAAACAGTCGCTGCTCTTTGCAGACACTCTATCAGCAAATCTCTTGTTACACAACCTTATGGACCACCATGGTGAGCTCCTCTCTCAAACAGGGGCTCTTCCCAGAGTGACTGAAAATAGGTCAAATCACCGCTCTTTTAAAAAAATAATCTCTCGAACCTGTGAACCTGAACAACTACTGCCCAGTCTCCACATTACCATTTTGTTAGAACCGGCGGTCTCTAGTTGGCAGAGGTATACACTTCGGACAAATAGGGACCCACCTTCTCTAGTCAGGGCAAGGGGATTACACACTCAGATAACCCCTGCTCACCCCCTTGGTAGCTTGGCAGAGCAGACAGGCTTATCTCAGAGGCAGTGTGTTAAGCATTTATGACCACATACAGTAATAAAGTGAATACACTACAAATGGACACAACACAGGAGTTATTATAAAAATAGTATTTTTATATAAGGCTTAGCACAAGACCAAATAACCACAAAAATATACCACAATCTTAATAAATACTCTTTGGAAGGAAAAATAATAGTTCAGGTAAAGTTTCTTCTTAGGAAATAGTTCTTTAGCAACAAAAGTAAGTATTCTTCTGAAACACAGTTCTTGGCAACAATGTGACCCCCACAGGAGTCACACGATGTCGAGTTTACGATATTCCCAAGGTTCGGCGTCGACCGCGAGGAGAGCTACGTCGAGCCTGGAGTTGCAACAGACCCCACAAACACAGTACCTTTGGAAATGAAGAAAACGATGATCCACGGCATCGAGATGTCGGCATCGAGGTCGGCATCGATCGTGCCTCGGAGTCGGGTCGATCCGCAGCGGCGTCGAGAGGTGTCGGGCCGGAGCAGCGCTCACGGCGTAGAGAAGGGCGATGCGTCGATGCGATCAGCAGCGGCGTCGAGACGGGGTCGCTTGGAGCTGGAGCCGAACTCACTACTCACTGGCGTCGATACCGGCGTCAAGACGGGGTCACTTGGAGCTGGAGCCGAAATCACTACTCACTGGCGTCGCTACTGGCGTCGATAGGGCCCGGCGTCCAACGTCGAAGGCTCGGAACACTGGACCCGTTACTCACAATGTCGAGCTGGATTCGGCGGCGTCGGCGACGTCGAGACTGCAGATTTCCCCTGTGCACTGGAAACAACACTTTCCAGCAACCAGCAATTCAGTAGAGGGTGAAGTCCTTTGGCCCTGTGACTTCAACAGGAGGCTGGCACTCTTCCAGCCCTTGGAGATTTTCTAGCAAGCTTTTGAGAGTACACACCAAGTTCCTCTCTCCTTGTTCCTTGGCAAAAGTAAAGAAGCAGCCTCAGGTTCCCCCCAGCAAACAGCACACTGGCAGAGGGGGAGGCAAGCCCTTGGATCAGCAGGCTTCTTGTCCTCGGTAGAGGTTTCCTTGTCAGAAGTGATCTAAGTTCTTTGGTTCAGGGGTCCTTCTCTTATACCCCTTTTCTGCTTTGTTCCCTTTGTCCAAGCAGGGAAATTCCCCCCATCCCAGGTTTGTTGTGGGTGTTGCCAGGCAGAGGCACCTGGCCTATTCACTGAGCATGGCAGGGTCATCAGCCGCCCAGCAGGAGGCGGAGCCAGTATTGTCACTGGCAGGAGCAGGGCTATCAGTCGCCCGGCAGGAGGTGGAGCCAGCCTTGTGTCAGGCAGGGCAGGCTATCAGGGAATAGCCACTTTCTAAAAAGGCTATTTTCAAACACAGAATTTAAAAACCATCCATCCTATAGGGTGTGTTATTAAATTCTGAGTTCAGGGATACTAAACTCGACCTGCTACCATGCTCCCTGAGTCAGATAGATTATAATGGAGTTAATGATCAGTCTGCCCATTCTGGCCTAAGGGAGGCAGGTAGCCCTTCAATAGTGAAAAACAAAAATGGCTGTAATTCACTATTAGGTCATGCCACACACATCAGGGCATGACCTACCTTTTACCAACAATGCACCCAGCCCTAGGGCCTACCATAGAGGTGTCTGAAATGTGGCAAAGTGAAGGTTTTAGAGACTGGCAAGTAGGTTTCCTTGCCAAGTCGACATGGCAGTCAGGGACTGCACACAGGCTCTGCGATGGCAGGCCTGGGACACATTTTACAAGCTGCTTCTGTGGGTGGCACAACCAGTGCTGCAAGCCCACCAGCAGCAGTTAACTTACATGCCCTTGGCACACGCAGTGCACTAGACTAGGGTCTGAACAGTAAGTCAACCAAGCCAATCATGGTAACACCAATCAATGTAACAATTTAACATAGGGAGCACTTGCACTGTGGCACTGATCAGCAGTGGCACAGTGGCCAGAGCAATATTCCAGCAAAAACATCGTAAACAGAGGAGGCAAACAGAAAAAAAATGGAGGAGAGACTCATGCCAATGATGCCAGGTCTAACACATTTCTAGGCAAAGTCTTTGAAAGTTGAGTAGATTCCCAACTAGCATCACACATTCCAACAAACAACCTCCTTGACACGGTCCAATCAGGTTTCATACAGGGGCACAATACAAAAACAGTGATCCTCCAAATAGTCAATGACTCCCTCAGAATCCTCTACTCCATTAACTTCTGCCTCCTGGTCCCCTGGATTTATCTGCCGCATTGGTCACTGTCAACCATCTGGGCCTCCTCCACACTCTTCAACTTTGCAAGGGATGTGAAGGCACTGTCCTAAACTGTTTACCTCATGCCTAGCTAATCGTTCCTAAATTGTGAAAATGGGCAACTCACTCTCAAGACCAGCACAGTAAGCACTCACCAAGGGGTCCCTCAAGGTTTGATCATCTGCTCAACCCTCTTTAACCTCTACCTAGAACCTCTATATGTGTTTCTCAGAAACCCTGGGATTCTCTTCCACCTTTATGCCGATGACACCCAAATATATTTGAAAATCTCCTACCTGTATAGTGTTGCTCTGCTTTCAAAACTCTCTCTAAGATTCAAAATTTTATGTCTAACCACCATTTAAAACTCAACTCAACCAAAACAGAATTTCTTTTGATCTCTAACCTGAAAGCAAAAACACCAGTACAAGAATGATGGCTAACCTTCTGGCCCTGGATGGCTGCCCCGCCATTGTCCAAAGTGGCTTCACCTTTGATAATCATCTCAGTTTTCACAGACACATCACTGCCATGGCCAATAGCGCACGTCTCCAACTTAGGCAACTTTGGGGCATCAGAAAACTGATATTCCTGCAGCGATAGGGAAAACCTTGTTGATAGGGAGATGTGGATTCAGCCATAGAATCCACCTCCCATTATATGTATAGCTAAGTCTGGATTTTTGAAGCCGTTAGCTTATGGCAATAATCGCGGTTAGCGCAACTTTTTATATTGCAACGCGGACATTGATAATAGGGGGAACTTGTCTTTGTGACTGTTTCCTATTACTTTAAGTGGGGAATGCCTACTTTGCATGCCATTAGCGATAAATATCGCTGACATGCAAAGCGGCAAAAAAACGGGCGCTATTGCCAGTAAACTGTGGCTAACAGCTGTTAGCGACAGCTTGCTAATAGGGCGATAAAAATATTGCCGCTTTGGCGGCAAAAAGTGCAGCTAAAGAGGCGATACTGCCCTTGATAATATGCCCCTAAAAAGGCTTACTGATGCTCAGTCTATCTTATCTGTCCCTTCCTGGCAAGTTAGTAGCTGTAAGTAAACATGGGAATGAGGACATTACGGCCTTTCCATTGTTGGGCTTTTCTTGGTGGATGGACTGTATCAGGGATCCTATGTCCTGGAGGGTAGAGGGTTGTCTTAAGAAGTGAAGGCTTCTAGTCTTCAGATTTCTTTTAAAAAGCTTCAAAATGAGGATGGTTCCTCAGGTCTGAACATAACGAATTCCTGAGATGTGTACCCATTTTCTGAACTGTATTACCTCCTTGATCCTTTCGGTTCAATTTCATTTGTGTGATCACATTTGCTCTGCTTGGCCTCGGGTTTCTGTTAGGTGTACAGTGTGGAAATAAACTTATTTTTTTTGTATTTTATGTCAGTGTTCTTGTGCACTATGAAGACTGAGAAGAGAAAGTTTGCTTTTAATCGGTGTACCACTGGGAGCCAGTTAATCTCAAATGACCATTTTTTCAGGTTTAGATACCAGAGCTGTATTGCCAATTATAACATATAGTCAAATATATTTTTCAATGATACTTTGCAGTGAAATGACTTGCTATTTAGGCATTTAAATGATACCAAAAGTAAATAAATATGAAATGAGTGAATCACCACAATTTGATGTATTTTTTGTCGAGACAGTTTATCGACTGTCAGGAGAGATTCCTGCTGTCACTACCTTGTGCGGTAGTTCACATCTGCCAGCGGGTGCTCATCGGTTCCAGCAGTCCCTCCAAACCGCTGACCTTCCCAAATGTGCCATGATTTCCAAACTGACATAGAAACAAGTTGTTAAACTGTTACATATGCACTAGCATTGTGATACAATCTTGTGCCTCACTAATCAAGGATAGGCCCATTCCATGGAAAGAAGACCTTGATATCAGCTCAGTGCTTAAACAAATATAAGTGCCAGGGCCCTCTTCAGGAGGCCGCTGCAGCTTCAACCACCCATTGCCCCCAACAGCGCTGCTAATTATAGTACCAACTCACTACTAACATCACACTGCTACAAGTGTGACAATCCAGACTATTTCAGGACGCCAAAGCTATAAGAATAGTTTGGGTGGCAGGTATTAATCATTTTTGATGTATATTGAATAAGTTAGGGGCTGCTTCTCTCAGCAGACAGGCACTGTCATACCAGCTGAGGAGGACCAAGCCGAGCGTTCCTCCTTGCTGCCCAGCCAGTGCGCCTCTGTGCTGCGGCCCACCAGCACTGCTTTGCTACAGCATTTCTAGCCTGCCGGACACCGCATTGCGGGATCTTCAGAATTCCATCTGGAGCTGGCTGTAGAGCCCTGAATGTGGCAGCAAAGGACCATAATGTGAAAAGGCAGCACACTACATAGAGCTGGGAGACAACAGGACATCGGAAGGGGGTGTTGACTGCGGGAACAGGCAGGCTCCTGCTGCCAGAGTCTGGAGCCCCCTTAACTTCACCAAACACCTGAGGACTAGAGCAGCAGCATTTGGAGCTTTGACTTTGGAGCCGCTACCCTTTTGATTCAGCTAACTGCCCGCTGATCTCCATGCGGTTTCAGACATGTCCTAGCTGGACACGGAGTAGGAATTGATATCCTCTGGTACTTTGGCTTCTGAGGCTTTAGGTTGGTTTCCAGAGAAGGAATGGGTGTCTCAGCCCTTCAAATCAACAAATACACTGGGGCTTATGCTGAGTGACCTAGATCTGTTGCTGCCATCCTCTAGCAATCTCTAACCCCTCGGAGATGGCGAGTTTGCCCCCCCCCCCCTTGTCTGCCTTGTCATGCAGCATTCCCTCCACCTTGAATTACTCAAAGGACAACTGATTATGGTGCATGAAAGGCTGCAGTTTATTTTCAACACATGGATTGTACATTTCGCAACTTACTGGTTGGTCACTGATAACCCATGTTCAGTACACATCACATTAAGATATAAAACATTGCCCCCCTTCATCGTTTGTCTCTGTTTCTGGCTGACAACACTGACCCTGCGTGATGGCCCCTTTTTACAGGTGTCTCAGTGTTCTGCAGGTCCTAGGCTTCCCTTGCTATCGATTCTGTGGGCAGCCATCAGAACCGGCCCAGGATGCAAGTGCCGTTCCGCTTGCCTTGGACCCTTGCTGGCCACTCCCCTGCTCCCAGTTCCCTTGCCGTGTGGCATCCCAAGGACACTGTCTAAGCAGCTCTTCTACTCTGGCTGTCGTTGTGTGCTGTCACCTACTTTCCCGTCTCCCTACTGTGCAGCATCACAAGGACACTGTTTGAGCAGCTCTTCTAGCTATGTTTCGATTTACAGATCAGAGGCAGCTCCCCCCTAGCCCCTCTTTTATCCCTGCTCCTAAGAAACCCAGCTGTTCTAGGACCCCATTAATGTTGAGCAGGAACATATCCATGCCTACCCCTGTTAAGTGTACCCCAACCTCCAAGTGGTAACTCGGTGTCCTGAGGTTGATCAGCCTGTGCCTCACGAAGCCCCAACCGTTAGCAATGCATATCTTAGCCATGGGGATATTCAGTTTATTCCTGGACTTATCCACTGCCCTCTGGTCGACTAACCCTCCATATCCGGCGGGTGATCAGTTTTGACCATATTATATCTGCAGGACGGATCAGTCATGCCAGGGCCCCCAACCCTGCTTCATTTATCCTAGCAGTTCCCTCCTCCCAATGTCTTCCTGATGGTTACTCCCTAGGTGAATGACCACCGAGTCTGGCCAGTCTCCTCGACGCAGTGCCTCCTGCACGGCGGGGAGCAGCTGGTACCATCTCATGCCTGATTGTCCTAGCCAACTCACCGCCTTGTTCTGTAGCCAGATCCCCTTGAAGTCTTTGTGGGCTGCTGCCCACTGTTGAACCCGCCTGGTGTAGGCAGCCCCCTTGCATACCTGTGGAGAGAGAAACCAAAGCTCATTGCTGCGCGGGCGGATGTATCCCTAGAACACACCCAACGTCCAGCAGTCCAGTGACTTAATGTGACCCAAACTCTCTGGGCAGGTGACCTGCCCTCTCCAGTGCCTTCCACATTACTGCTATGAATTGAAACTGGCTTAGGAAAAACACGTTTCTGTATCAGAATAGCGACCCCGCAGGTGGGGTGCCCTGCTCCGTGTATTTACGCATGAGGCAAACCAGGCAGCATGCCCTGTCCTCAATGTAGTCAATCATTGTGTGCTTCCCTCTGCCCACTTAGTCTGTCTTTGACGGTCGCAACTGCACCACCATGTACCCACATCCCATGAGTAGGTCCTCTGTGTATACGCATGCAGCTCCCAGGTTCACCCTCACCGGGGCCACTAACTCGCTAATCCTGTAAGCCCTGAAGAATGTAAATGCTGCTCAGACATAGGCAATTGTCTGGTGCTATTTGCACAGAGCATAGGAAATCTTTAACCAAACCAGTAAAACCTGTCCTTCAGGATTATGAAGCTAAGGCTCTAGGCTCTGCGCTTTAGGGTGCCGAGCTTTGGGGCTTTGAGAAAGTGGTTGCACTTCAATCCTCGGAGAACAAATTCCTCAGGGCAATAACCGGTGTCCCCAAAAGCACCCCTTTGTTGCCCCTTAAATATGATTTGGGTAGAAGAGCAGTCTCAGATTAGGTTAAGCTTCGACCGATTTTGTACTGGCGTAGGTTATGGACGACTCCTGTGCTCTCTCATTATGCCGAGGGCTTCTTAGACATTATAAGATCTGATGTATTCCACAAAATTGGTTGGTTAAAATCACTTAAGACAACTTTGACTGAGCTTGGTTTGTGTTCACTTTGGGAAGATCCGGCGAGAGCAATTTTTCCATCTAAAAGCACTCTAAAAGATACTTACTGGGAGATGGTTGCCTCCCGGTATTGGAGTAGCTCCAGTGCTGGATCTATGACTGGAGAATTCTTAGAGGCCAAGATGTATCCTTGTCTAGAACCCTATTGGGACATTATAACCAGGCCAGGAGAAAGAAAGCTCCTTTTCCAACTCAGAGCAGGTGCACTTCCCCTCAGATATTTGACAGCAAAGTGGGAAGGTGGATCCTGTGATAGCTGCCCTGTTTGTGGTATTACTAAAGAAACCATCGGTCACTTTTTATTTTCTTGTAAAGTTTACGCGGTCCCAAGGCATATCTGGCTGTCCCCAATGTGTAAGAACCTGGGGACCACCAGTAGTATTGTCGCTTTGCGTATCATATGCACCAGCACTTTGACCTGGATTTCTGTCGCTACTGCAAAGTACCTAGGGTGGGCGTGGTCGATTAGACAGAGACTGCTAGTCACTTGACTATTCTCTTGATTAGACAGAGACTGCTAGCCATTTGACTATTCTCTGCTATGAAATCGTCTGCATTTTTAATTTCTATGTCTTCTTTTAAACTACTTTTTAACTAAATCATTTTTACCACTTTTTATAACTCCCTATTGTCTGATAGAACAGTATGTTGTACTTAAAAATAGGATTAGAAATCAAGTCAGAAAACTTTAAAGTATGTCTTGTATTCTGATATTATTGATGGAATTTGAATTTAATTTTATTTTAAATATTGTATGAACTGTTTTTATTGTAGATTTGTATTCTGCTTTTATGAATGAACTTTGAATAAAGCATACTTTGACTTGACTTGACTTGTAAATGCTGCTCTGATAAAGCCACCTCATGTTGCTCTGAATAAAGCACCTCATGTTGTCCTGCACATATGCCCAATAGTGTGCTCAGTACTCCTTTTAAGACTTTGAAATCATTGGGCTTCCTCCTGTCTCTAGCCCATGGTTGTAGCCTCCCCCAGTCTTTCACCGCCGTCCTACAGAGAAAATTACCGGGTTGGGTCACTTCCTGTTGCCAACTTGGCATAGTGTTCGACCAAGCTAAGGTGCGTTTGTGCCCATGAATTGCTTTTCCCACTCTGGAATGCCCATTCAAATAAGGCTGCTACCTCCCCCCGGAGAGATCGTGCTTACTCCCGCTGTGCTAGTTATGTTACTGAAAACCTCAGAGCACTTATGATATCTCCTCTCTGTCTTGGGGGCCAGGGCATTGTTCACCAGTATCGTTATACCATCCCCACGAAGTCCCAGAGGTGTTCCAGTACTGGAGTCATGCACTGTTCTGCATGGGGTGCCAGCTCCCTGCATCTGTCCCACTGAAAACGAGAGATCACGTCAGCTATTGAGTTCTCCACCCCGGAAGGTGTCCCACCCTAATTGCTATGCTCGCCCCCAGTTAGCCGCTGACTAAGTGTCACAAGAGCCTCACCACCGCCGGGCATTTTGCCATTCTCAGGTTGATCGCCTGGACCACTCTGTGACTGTCTGACCAAAGTGTGATTTGCCTGTTAGCCAGTTTGCCTCCCCATATTGTAAACAATACTATTATGGGAAAGAGCTCCAGGAGCGTAATGTTGCCCATGATCCCTGCGCTATTCCAGGTGTCTAGTCACTGTGATGCCGACCATGCAGTTCCCCGGATTCCCCCAAATCCGTGGCTGTCTGCCGCATCTGTATAGACCCAGGGTTCCCTCAACATGAGAGTGCCATTGAAGCCATCTAGGAAAGCATCCCACTGCTCTAGATTCTCCTTTATCTCTTGTATAAGGTGCACCCTGTGATGTCTATTTGATATCCCTTTGGTCAACCAAGCTAGTCGCCTGGCGAAATGCGCCCAGCTGGGATCATTCTGTTAGCGAAGTTCAGATTTCATAGCAACCGCTGTGGCTCGCCAAGCATGGCCATCTTTCTCTGTAGCAGTTGCCCTATGATTTGGCGCAGCTCAGTTACCTTGCCGGAGGGCAGCTTGCATATCCCTTCCACTGAATCCAACTCAATACCCAGGAATAAATAGTTTGGTGACCGGGCCCCCTGTTTTTCCTGGCACTAAAGGGACTCCCAGCTCCTCTGCTAACCCTTAAAACTGGCAGAGTCGGTCAGAGCATTCCCCTGATCCTGGTCAGCCAATGAACAGGAAGTCGTCCAAGTAGTGAACACGTCCCCAGCACCAACTCCAGGAAACAACTGAAGGACTTAAAGTAAGCATATGATATAGCACATCCCATAGGCAGGGATTTGTTGTAGTAGTAAGCCCCATCCAGTTGAAAGCCCAGCAAGTGATAGCTGTGTGGATGCACTGGCAAGAGGAGGAAAGCTGACTCTGTGTCTGTTTTGGCTAAACGGGCCCGTTCCCTGCCTGCTTAATCAGTATCACCTCATCGTCTAATGAGGTATGTGCCACTGAGCTGCTATCCTGCTCCAGCCAGTCAATTATGGAATCTCCTTGTGGTAGTGGAAGTTGGTGTATGAGGAGGAATTTCCCTACTTCCTTCTTTGGGACCACCTCCAAAGGGGACACCATGAAATTCTTCAGCGGAGGGGCAACGAAAGGGCCTGCTACCCTCCCCAGTTGTACCTCCTTCTGCACTTTCTGCCTGGCTACCTCAGGGTTGTCCTGTATGTGTTTTAGATTGCGCTAATTTGTGGGACCAGTTGGCCCTGTGTAATGTATGGGAAACCTGTATGTAAAACCCTCTACCAGTAGCTGCTTATCTTTCTCTTTTGGGTAACTATTCAGTAATGCCACTAATCTCCGTATCCCGTTAGGGGTGGGCAATGTCTTCTCTTCCTGGCCCCATTTTTCATGCGCTTGCTCGTGCCCTCCGTTATTTCTTGTTGCCATTCTCTCTACTGTCCCCTGACCCTTTTCACTACTTGCAGTGGACTGCTGAGTGGTTTCCACCGCAGCTCCAACAACTGACTTTAAATCAGCAAGTGTGCCCACTTTGCACTCATCTTTGTCGTATTTCCAGCATATTGCTGTGTGCACTTTCACAGTCTTTCCCCCTGGTTGGCCTCTGGCTTTGGTCCCCTACCCTTAAAACTCGTATTTCCGTTCAAAACCTGAGGGACGGAAATTTTGCTAATGTGCGCCTACCCCTTCCCTGGCTGTCACCATGTGACTCGTGAAGCCTTCTATGTCCCTGTGGTCCCCTTCTATCACCAGCCAGGTCTGCATATTTTCCCTGAAGCCCTCATTGAAATGTAACCAAGCTTCCCCTTGGTATTTCTGTTGTGCTTCATGTACTTTTGTTCATGCAGGAACAAAGCTCCTGGGCTCTGGGGGAATGTTTCTAAAAAGACATATGCGAAGGTTCTAGTAGCCCGCAGACAATTCTCTATTGATTTCTCTATCCTGGGTTTGCGCCTGTCTCTCCTGTCCTCTTCCTTTTTATCCTGTCAAATCAAACCCATCCTGACACACTTCCAGTAAGGAAAATATATCAATGTATTCCTTAAGTCAGATCCTTTCCTTCACTGCGAGTGGTATTAGGCTGGCAAGCCCCATCAATCGAGTTTCAGTGGGGGGGGTCCCCTGGTGACGGGCGAATATATTCACTGGCAGGCTTGCCCAGGGGCCCTTGCATCCCTCCATCTGTTCCAGCCTTGCTCAGTTGGGCCCCACTGGTTGCCCCTGTACTGTCCTTGTTGCTCTGATTAGCCACCCCACCCTCTGCATTCCCCCTGCACCCAGTGTCCTTTGGGCTCTCGGGTGCTTCTTCTGTGTGCCCTGTGGTTCCCTTCTTTTTGGATGCTGCCTGGACCGACTCCTCATTCCCGGGCCCCACAGTGTCCCCAATGCTCCTCATTCTCAGGTGGTGCACCCTGCCCCATTGCTTACCTGGCCCTGCCCATGGCCCCCAGGTCATCCATGCTGATGGGTGTGGGGGTTGCTGCTGAAAGGGTACCCACACCATGCTTCCCCTGGAAATCTCTTTTCCCCTGTCCGACCCTCTGGTTCGCTGGCCAGGGATAGTGGGGGCCCCTGTACTGTGTTGTTGGTCACCCCCAGTTGGGTCCCATAGTCAGCAATGTTCCCAGGTACTTTCTGAAAACCTTGGGCTCGCCCCCGCCCATTTGTGCGCAAGCCACCCCTTTCACTTTGCACTTGTTGCTCACCATTCCTTGTCATTGTGTTATAGCTCACTGCGCTCTCTGTCACCTTCGGGGCTGCTGTCATGGCTGCAGGCCCCTCGCTGGAGTACTCACTGCTGTACCTCTCCAGCTCATTGGTTTCCTCCTCCTCATCCAGAGGTACCTGTGCCATGCTCCTGCTTCTTATTGCCTGTCTTCTTGTGATGGTTCTCGCCTTAGCCCGTCTCTGTGCTGTGGAGGGCTGCTGCCCTCTTGCCCTTGTCCCCGTTGCCCATCCTGGTGTGGTCTGCCTTTCTGGCTGCAGGCCTCCTCCCACGGGGGCCTAGGGGGTCCGCTTCCCAATCCGTTTGGTTCTTTGTTGCTCTCTGGGCTTTCTTGACTGGCCGCTCATCCAGGCCCCCGTGATATGTTTATACATCCTGGGGCATATTCTCATGAACGTGTGATAATCGTCACAAAAGTAACTTAACGCAACCTATAGCGGGAAATTTACGCCGTGTTAACCAAGTATTCACAACACCGCGGTACCAATGCGATAATCACCAGATAACACGTCAAATGGCCGCATAAAAATCAATGCCACGCTGCAAAAATGCGATACAGGAACGCCAAAAAACCTGTGATGAGGCCAAGCGCGATACAAAAAGCTGTAAAAACCAGCCACAGGCC
The DNA here is from genome assembly GCF_964204655.1 of Triturus cristatus. Taxonomy (NCBI): domain Eukaryota; kingdom Metazoa; phylum Chordata; class Amphibia; order Caudata; family Salamandridae; genus Triturus; species Triturus cristatus. The sequence continues at coordinate 655,207,462 of NC_140592.1, read as the reverse complement.
TGCAAATCCCACGCATCTGGCAGGAAAATGAGCTATAAAAGCTACAAACACAACACACCAGAAAGAAGCCAAAGTGCGTAGCAACATGGATGCACCCTGACAGATCGCAGAGGTCAACGCGAACCCCACAAGCCCCACAGACCACCAGCAAGGAACAACGGGCTCGGGGAAGGCCAAGGAGAAGAGGAAGACGGGGTGCAGTCCCCATGTAAACAAGACCAGCATCACGGAGGTGACGGAACACAACCAGCAACTGACCCACAATCAGACTACCTTGAATGCAGCCGGAGTGTCAAGAGGCCAATGGAGGAGGCCAAGAGGCGCTGGTGTGAAAATCTGAACCAGGCACAAAAACGCCGCCAACAGGAAAGCAGCAACAGCCACAGGAGGTCGGAGTCTTGCGCCACAGGAGATGCTGGAGGAAACAGAGGCCACAATCAACAGTGCGGAGACGGTGCAAGGAGGTGGGAGTGCGGACATGGCTCGGGAGGACCTGACACAAAATCAACAGGGTGAGTAAAGACCAGGGACTGGGGGGACAGGGGAGATGGGCACAATAGCACACATGCACAACGGTGTGTAGGACACTGAACACCCACAATGATCATGGATCATGTCCCTCATCCCCATGGAACACTGCAGCACACACACATAGCAATCACAGCACATCCACATTGACGACAATGTGTTACAATGTGCAATCCCGACACTGCAGAACAGAGGACACAACTGGCTCCGTACACATGCAGAAATAGGCCCACCACATCTGACAGAGCTGGAAACTATGAAATGGAAATGTACGCGTGAAACCTCACACCCGTCATGTAGTCCAAATGTACACTGTCCCACATCTAAATCCTGCACCTCCAAAATAGTCACAATGTACACTGTCATACAGTCTGCATGTAAACAAGAACAATGCGCCAACACACATGTCAACACAATGTCAACATGCATCTCCCCTGCACATTCAGAGGGACACACAACACCTCCAGCAGAGCACAGAAGACCACACATCAGTGATGCCGGAGTAGATCACCACACCTATGACACCGACGCCCTACAACAGCCCATTAGCATCCCACAACCAGAACCAGGGCAGCCAGGCTACTTAGAGGAGAACCCAGCCCCTGAAACAGACCACACAGCATGAAGCACCCGCAAGCACGGCAGGCTCACAACACTTCACCGAACCACACATGGCACCCCAATGCCAGGTGTCAGAACGCCAAAAGGAGGTGGCCCAACAGGTGCGTGTGTGTTTTGAACCCATGGAAGGCGAACTAGAGCACATATGTGGGTGTCCATTACCCTTCAGGGACCACCTACACCCGACAAAGAAGACCCACACTGCCACAGGGACACAAGAAGATGCACATTCCCAGTACAGAACCACACCCAGGGGCACGCACAGATCAGTCACACACCCACGTTGGCTCTGCGTACGACGGCACAGTTCACTGCCCTTATGAATTGTGTGGGTGATGACAAGGCTACATGTCCAAGCTCTAACCCGCTGCCTGCAGTGACATATCTGCATCCCCTGTACACAGCACAATGTAATGTCCTAGGGCCCAGGGCCCTCATGCATATAACAAGACCACAGGGACACACTCAGAAATCATGTTGAACTGGCTACGGGCACGTGCGCCCGGCCCCTTTATTGGCAGGGCCACATGTACAGTGACGCCTGTGCTGCTTGTTTTGGGGTGAGTATAAGGCAGCCCGCATGGAGTGCTTGGTGCTGGCAACAACTTGAACAGTGGACAGCAGTGCAATGGAAACAAAAAACACCTGCATAACAGAGTCAACTGCTGAGCAACATGGAGGGAGCTGGAGCAAGTACAGAGGTCACCCAACATACAAACAGAAGTGTCCGTGAGTTTCAGTGCACTGAGGTTGGGGCCCCAGATTTGAGCGTGCTCATGTGAAGAAAATGTCTAGGATTGTGTCCCATCTGGACATTCCTGATGCAGCTGCAGTGGGGGGGATGTCACACCTGCATCATCTTCCTCCTCGCTGTCCCAGGTCTCCCACACTGCCTGAGGTGACATTGCTGCGTGAACACTCCACAGCACATAACCAAAACAGTAATGGACGATGATTCATGGTGCACAGAGCTAGTGGCACCTGGAGTGCTGAGCAGGGGATCAGGTAGAAGATGGCATCCACGACAGGTGTGGGCAACTCTGTCAGTCTGGCAGTATGACCGTTTCGACACTGGCAGTTGGTGGTTGGAGTTGGTCCTGGCGGTGGTGGTGTGTGCCTCCTGCGGTGATGCAATGTCTGGGCCGGTCAGGACTCGTTTTGATGTGAGAGCCCTGTTGGGCCACAGTTGAGGCAGCGGACAGCACAGGGCCACAGACACATGGCGTTGATGCCACCAAGGCCATCGCCTCAGAGGCCATCCAACATCTCAGAAGAAGGGGTTCCTGATCTGACCAGCACAGAGTTAGTGTTCCCAGATGCACTGCAGCCGGCACAGGCACACTGCCACGAGACGGTGACATGTGGTGCAGTGAAATAGGGGCACATGTGCTGAGTGGGTCCTCATCGATGTCCAAGGTGGACGTAGCAGAGGCTTGCGGGGGACACTGGAAGGTGTCCTCCGGGGCATGATGCAGAGTGTGGAAGCTGTCCGGAAGCAGCAAATGGAGGAGTGGAATGCCACAGCATCGTTTTTGCTACAAAGTCAGTATCACCGACATGATGGCAACGACAGCCCCAAGTCCATGGACTCAGTTGCTACCAAAGTTCAACCAGAAAGTGTCCATTGGTCTCGGGGAACAGACTTAGTGGCACCGGAGCGGCAAGGGGATGCAGTCTGCGTTGAGGCCTGTACAATGACATCAAGTCAGCCATAAATAAATCAAGACTGAATTCGAATAGTGTGTGACCTACTCGACCACAGTGGAGGCCTGAGGCAACGGTCAGCACGGTTCAGCGAGCTCCTCCAGGAACTCTAACACACGACATTGACATGACATTTGGGGGTGACTTGTGGTTCACGTAAGCAAAGGCACCAAAGCCGAGTGGGTGTTCATTCAGCGACGATGATGTGTCCTGCCTGGTATGGATTGGATTGGAGTGAGGCCTGCTGGACCGCAGTGTAGGCCGACGGTGTAGTCATCAAGGGCCCACAGACACGTGTGGTTGGGATGCCAGGGACAGACTTGGTGTCACCACATCGAAGGGAGTATAGTGAGTTAAATCTGCCATTCTTGATGTTCTCTGCCATAGTGTAATCAAGACTCAGTTCCAACTATGTGACCTACTCGACCGCAGTATAGGCCGGAGGCAGCTGTCAGCAGTGGCCCACAGCCACGTGTCATTGGCTCGCGATGCACAGAGTTGCTGACACACGGGCAGTTGTCAGTAGTGTTCGATCACCTCCGTAACGATGATCCTTTTACCCTCCGGACTGAAAAGAGTCATCCTCTTACACCTCTCCTTGCGTGCAATGATATGTACTCTGCCATTGACAAATCAAGACTCAGTCCCACATGTGCGAACGACTCGAACGCAGTGTGGCCCGAGGGCAGTTGTCTGTGTGGGCCCACGGACACCTGCGGATGGACTGCTATGCACAGACTTGGTGGCACCACATCAATGGGAGTATAGTGAGATAAAATATGTCATAACTGATGTTCTCTGCCATAGTGTAATCAAGACTCAGCTCCAAATGTGTGACCTACTTTTCCGCTGTGCATGCAGGTGGAGTACCTCAACGAGAAGGAAGTACAGCGTGCCGGTGACGCGGAGGCTGTGATGGTCTGAGGAGGCTGCCAGGTTCGCAGCACTCTGGCTTGGAGCTTGCACCGGCAGGTGGTGGGCCCTCATCAACACACGCCGGTGTCGGCAGGTGTGCATTGAGGCCTGGGTGCGGGGTGCAGCAGGCACACATGAACGCAGGCAACACTGCTCACTGTGATGGTGTTGGTCTCGTGGTGGGGTGATAATCGCCACCCTGGCAGAGTCGTTGGGCATTCTGGAAGAGGACCACGCCCAGAGCTACGTGCTTTTTATTCACACCCCTATGCATGCCCGGCGTACGCTGGGCCAGCCGTCTCCGCTCACGCTTACAGGGGGGGATGTAACAAGCTACATTTCCAGGATCTTCCCCACTGGCTGGGGTGACATGGTTGCGTCCACTGTCCCCTGCATTCCATATACCAGCGGTGTATGTCGACGTGGATATGTGTGTGGTCTGCATACTGCAGTCTGGCCATCGCTTCGACGCCACACTTGGCATTGTGTACATTGTCATTCATAGGTCAGTTGCCTCCTTCGCACATGCCTGGTCCCCACCTCTTCCCACAATCTGCTATCATGTGGCTGAGGTGCAATGCAGTTGATGACTTATGAGCATGGCCCAGGTTGCCAGAGTGAGTTGTGCTGTCATGTCTGGTGGGTGGGCATGTTGTTTGGCATGTTGTATGTGAGTTTGTGACATGTGCATTCCCAGTGTTGTGAGTTGCTTGGTTGTGGAGTTGAGGTGTGTTCATTTTGTTCTTGCCAACGAGCAACGCATTTCCGTAGGTGCCAGCCAGGAAGCGCCGGGTGATGGTGGGCTGTCGGAGGATGTAGGACTCATGCACTCAGAATGGGTGGTTGGTGTCAAGGTTGGTGGAGATTCCCAGCTGGTCCACTATTGCCTGCACAGTGACAGTATGCGTGTGCTTTCGGTTGCAGATATTGTGTGCAGTGTCACCAGGGGGCGCAAGTAGGACATGTGTGCATTCAATTGCCCCCTGACACGTGAGGGAATCCAGCTATGATTTTGACGCCTTGCTTGGTCTCCAGCTGTTCCTACGCAGTGTGGAGGAAGGATAGGTAGTGTGGTACCAAGCTGATGATGGCATCCAAGACAGTTGGGGGGGGCTTGGATGTGGCTGGCTCTGAGACTCCTCAGACTCTGGTGGTTGTTGGTTGGGGGTACCAGAGGTCAACAGGTGCGGTACAGCCAGCAGCTTTGTGTGGGGTGGGATGTTGGTTGTACGCTGTGTTGGTGCCGTCGGCCTGTTGGGCGATGAGGGTCAGGATGCATAGGATGATTGTCCTTTTGAGCCTGTGGTGGGCAATGACATCCTCTGGAGTTAAGTCTGTGAGGCTGGTGTGTTTCCTGTGGGTCTGCTATCTTTGTCTGTGCCGCCTTTGTGGTGGTCCGTGGGGGGATTCCTGGGGGGGGGGGGTTGTGGTCCTGGGTGTGGTGGCGGGGGGTGTTGTTACCCTCTTGGGTGTCCGGCACGCATGTTCAGTGGCTCCATGGCATCTGTTGTTCTTCAGGTGTGGCTCTGATCTGGGCTCCCTTTTCTGTTGCAGGCTGTGTCCGACTTTGCACCAGGTCAGAAGAGGTGTTAGTTTTCTGCTACTAACGCACCTTATCACATGTTTCATGGTCTTTTCGCAGATGTGGCTGGTCGTTGAGAATGTTGTGGAGTGGTGTTGTCACGCTTTTTGCACAGGAGCGCTTACTCTGCATCTCTTTAGCGATAGTTGACGGGGTCATCTGTGGCAATGTTTTTTGCGGCTGCTATCGCTGGTAAACTGGTGCTATGGGCTGTTAGCACCAGCTTGTGAATGGGGTGATGAATTTCTCGCAAATTGGGCTGCGCTAAGGTGCCGGTAACTAGGCAATAGCTCCTTGAGAATATGGCTCCCAGTCTTTTCACCTCAGGGCTGCTAAAGCCCTTACGTTCTCCAGCATGGCTTGTAGATCATCATCATGCTCCAGGTCAGACTCCCCATGGGGCCTGACATGCTACTTACGCTGTGGCCCAGTCTCTTTGCCAGCTGCTTCCTCCCGGAAGCTCTCCGGCCTTTTCCTCTGCCTGCTCTTGTCATTCCTCCTTCTGCCCATTCTCCTGTGCATCCATGACGCTCGCGCCTGCTCACTTTCTTTTTGTGGGCGGGCCGCTGCTTTCACTCGCTTTAGCCCTGCTTCCTGGTTCTGTGATTAAAAGTACTCCTGCCCAACCAAAGACTGGAGAAATCAGAGCTCCCAAGAGGGAGCCGCAGGCTCGGAACAAGGGCTTACAGTCCGTGAGCGAGGTAGCAGAAGCATTTGGCCGGGTGGCCACAGCAGGTCGAGTGGCCTCACCCTTCAGCACGCAGCCCAGTTGAGCTCACCTCACCATGCTCGTGCGGATCCTTTGTGGTGATTCCCGGGAAGCGCACTGCACAGCTCCACTACATGGTGGTCCTCGGGTGTCTGGTCCTCCAATGTCAGCTGTTGTGGTGTCCTCAGCCGTCAGGGGGTGCGCCAATGCTTGCCCGGTTAGTCTTCCACCTGTCTTCTGCTTAGTGGTTGAAGTGGGCGGGATCGGCAGGGCACGGCATGCCCTTACTTCTTTAATTTCATAGAGTCCATTCCCCTACTTTATTATTTTAAACATGCGTCCCGGACAGCAGAAAATGCTAAGGCCAATAGTTAAGGCTCAGCTGTTGGGCACAGTCAGCAAAGGAAAAGGACTCTTTTCTTTAGTGTCCAAAGAAGACTAGGACAGTGTCCATTTCTCCTGTCGCTGGCAGCTGCCCCCCACACCTCTCTTTGTTGTCCCTCTTCCCACTCTTTCTGTCTCGCTCCTCCTCATTTAGTGAAAACCGAGACTTCAAGAAACAGGTATTGCCTTCTCTTTCCTCCTTTTGTTTATTTGCTCCCTTGTGAAATAGATTCAAAAAATTTAAACACTTTTGCTAGAAACTCTTTTTCTGACATTTTTCAATTTCTAAGTGCAGCTTCTGGGTGGAGAGGAATAAAACATTGAAAATATGAAAAATAACTAACTAAAGTAACTCAAAGTGGTTGCAAGGTGGCCAGATTGATTTATTCACACCTAAACACTTTTGTTTTCTTGTCTCTCTTTGAACAACATTGTTTTCCCTGGGTGGGAAAGTGCACGATTCCTGGAGGTACTGAAATACTTGCTTGATGGGTGAATGGGAAAACAAATTGTGTACAGCGGCAGTGTGTTCACGAATGTGGTCTTTTTAAACCATACTGCTCACAGATGAAAAATTAAATAAATTATTCATTTTCCCTCTGCATCGTCCCTCGAAATCCCCCCTTACCCGACCCCACCGCTGTTACCTACACGGACCGCGGCTGGCGCTGACTTCAGGTGGGGGCGTCGTGTTTGCAGGTATAATATAGTTTAATAAGCACTTGCTGGCTCATTCCTGGCCTCCAACAATTTTCGCCAACAATAAAAATGTCATGATAACTCCAGTGATTAATGTTCTTAGTAGAGAAAAATGGTGTTTTGACTAGTGGACGTTTTGACTCACGGAAAGGAAGCGTAAAGGGTTAATGTGCCTGCTGCTAAGAACATGTACCATGCAGATCACAAAGTGCACATAATGTAGATAGGTCAGTGGGTTACTGCTTTTGTCAGAGAGATCCTATTGTCACTTGCAGTTAATAAGTTAAAATCCTAACATAGAACAATGAGCTATTAACTGTCATGTAAGAGATGCATGCTAACTGCAAGGTATAAATTAGAACATTAAGGTTTTTTCCCCAGTCTTTGATTATCCTAATGTTGCAAAAAAGGGTTCATATGGGTAGAAATCAATTCTGATTATTAAAGAGAACCCACAACCATGGTATTATGTTTTAAATTCTGAGTTTGTGTTTCTCCAGACCTATCACTAATAAACTATGCTGCATACTAATATGGTTGTCATGTGACTCCTACACCTTGTAGTCCTTTGTCTTAAGTAACATTTCTTATACAGTGATTTACAGACATATGATTGAATGTCTCTGTGGAATATGTGTGATGTAAAGTGCTCTGACACCCTACACTGGTATGAGTGGTGCTGTAAATGTTCTGATTCTTTAATATTTTGACATTATTACACATGCTAACAGTCTTTGCAAAGATTTTTCCTTATTAGTACCAGTGGAACATACAACTGCAGCAGTGAGTAAGGCGACCAGACAACCTTTGCAAAGGGCCCTCCACTCCACAGCAGCACAAGTCACATTTTTTAGTAACTTTTGATCCGTTTGAGCTATAAACAATTTATTATTTAAAATCGTCAGATTATGCAGCAGATGTATTATGTGGCAAATTTTTTAATAATTATCTTGAAAACATTTGCAAACTAGGATATTTTGCCATTCGTGTTCAGTGCCGGACTGGGAACCAAAACCGGCCCTGGCAAAGTGCTCCCCCCCCACCTCCCCCCAGGGCTTGGGGATGCCGGCGAGCTCTTTGCCAAGGCCTGTTTTCGACCGATTTTGTTACAGGACTGATTTTGCTGCAAAAACGGCCCTGTAACAAAAACGGCCCCCAGGGGCCCAAAACCGGCCCTCACCCGTGCAGCGCACCGGGGTATTGCCCGGTGCCCGCTACGGCAACTGCTCTTGTGGGAAAAAGGGAGGAGAAGTGCTGATGACAGAAACTCCATGGCTGGGAGACAAATGGCTTTCAATTCCACTTTTAAGAATATTTGGGACATTCTGTGATTGGAAATTATCCCACTTTGTGAATGTGTTTTAATTTCAATAACTCATATTAAACCTTAAATAAACATGTGTATCCATTGGTTAAATTAAAGAACGTAATAAGCTATAACCGGTTAGTGTAATGGGAAACAAATACTAAAAATTGGGATATTTTGCTCTTTCTGACACAACTCTGACTCCGCCCACTGACCCAATCCACGGGTTGTTCCCGTCCTTTGATTCTCCGCCCACAGTTCCCCTACTGTTTTTTACCCCACTTCGACCACTGCTTCTGCTTCACCCTGGATCGCTGCCTGGTGCTTCATCTGCCTCTGTGGGAAGGCGTCTTTGCGTGATCTGATGGCCTTCCGATGGTGCTTTCCCGATTCCGTGGCTCTGTTGGTTCTTGTTCCGAGGTGATGGTGAGAGTGTGAGGACACTGCCCACCATTTGACCTCCTTGGCCCTCTCCACCCACTTTCTGCCATTGGGCGTTTTGCTGTTTTCGAAGGGAGCGCCCAATCCTGACACGTCCCTTTTCGCTGGCTTTACCTTTCCCCTCGAGTGCTTCCGTCTCCGGTAGTCGTTCCCCATGGGCCCCTACTTCGTCCAGCTTTGCCTTCCCTGGCCCACGTCTCTTCATTTAGATCTGCCAGGAGGCACTAATCTGAAAACTAATTGTGTGCAAGGGGAAGTGTCTGCTACATCTGTATCTGCTGCAGTGGTCGAAGTGGGGGAAAAAAAGTAGGGGAACTGTGGGCGGAGAATTAGAGGGCGGGAATAACGCAAGGTTTGGGTCAGTGGGCGGAGTCAGAGGTGTGGCCAGAAAGAGCAAATCATTCTAATTTTTAGTATTTGGTTGGCATTTCACTACCCAGTTACAGCTTATTACGCTATTTCATTCAACCAATGAATACACGTCTATTTAACCCCTTCTGTGCGCATGGCGGCCCCCGGCCGTCATGCGTCACGGTGGGCGTGTGCGGAGGATGGCCCCTGGCCGTCCGAATCCCACCCACTATTTAAATCGCCTGCACAGGGCGAAAATGTGCGCAGCACCAAAGGGATTAAAGTATAATATGAGTTGTTGATATTCAGAAAGTGGGATATGTTTCCAATCACAAAATACCCCAAATACGCTTAGAAGTGGAATCACAAGTCATTTGTCTCCAAGCATGGAGTTTCTGTCTTCAGCACTTCTCCCTTTTTCTACAAGAACAGTTCAAACATGAATGGCAAAATATCCTAGTTTGCAAATGTTTACTATATAATTATGGCTATGCAATATTTGCCACATAATGCATCATCTGCTGCATAATTTGACAATTTTAACCAATAATTTGTTTGTAGCTCAAACAGATCAAAAGTTACTAAAAGATGTGACTTGCGTTTCTGAGAAGTGGAGGGCCCTTGGCAAAGGTTGACTGGTCACCTTTCTCACTACTGCATTTATATGTTACACTGGTACTAATAAGGCAAAATCTTCGCAGAGACTGTTAGCATGTGTAGAAATGTCAAAATAATGAAGAATCACAAAATATGCTGCATTACGCTGCTGCCTTTCTTTTGCTGTATAATTTAGTCAACACTGGCATAATTTTGCCCCCCATTACTGCATAATTCCATTGCCCCAAAGCAGGCAGCACATGCTAAAAATGCATGTGCATGAAGCAGAGAGACCATGAAGTTTGTGAACTTAGTTTGGTGTGCGTGCAAATCCTGCTTTGCCGATCCCTGGTGAGTTGCAGCTACTACTGCTGAAACAAAGCCAATAGAGGTACCAATGGATGAGGTGGACTGGCCTCAAGGGCAGAGCCGACTTTAGCACTGGTGGCACCCTGTGCAACAATCTTTTTTGGCTCCCCTCTTTCCCATGACCTTCTCCTTGGATTCCCTCACTACCATCTGGCCAAAGTGCCCCTTATCTCTCCATAGACCCTCTCTCACATGCATTTAATCTGTTTTAAAGTGCTGGTGAAGGCTGATGTAGTAGCTGGCTTTACTAATCCACTCAGCTATCCACATAAAATATAGATCTGTTCTTTGCAGCAGGCATATTAACCTGCTGTGCTACTTTAAGGTGAGTCAAAACTGCCACTAGACAAAACTCCATCTCAGTCTCTCTAGCAGGAACATTAATTACAAGAGTTATCATGACATTTTTATTGGTGCCTGAAAGCTGGAGGCACAAGGAACACTGCAGCAGGTGATTTCATATTGTAATTTGTTGCTAAACACTGCACCCTCCCTCCCCCCCAGGCCAGTGCCCCTCAAACAGGTCAGCACCCAGTGCTGCTGCAACGGTCACTCCACCCTAAAGCTGGCCCTGATTCCCTCACTGATTGATATTCACAAAAATGATAGAATGCTAGTTTAGTAGAAACGAAACCTATGTTTCTAGAGAACGGAGGAGAAAAGAAGGGGGCAGGTACAGAAAGGACGAGCGAAAACAGTAGAAAAAGGAGGCAAATCTTTTCTTTAAAGACGAGAACCCTAACTCACCCAAGGGTGACATGCTTCATCATTGGGTCCCCTCTTGCACACAGTTACCGCAAGGTATCCAGTGTGGGCTACAACTCTCATTAATAGAGAGGAGCGTGAGGTGTTTTAATCAACCCAATTTCAACAGTTGGGGTGAGGGGCAGAGTGCATAAAGGAAAATAATGTCTGTATTAAAACTAGCTCATGGGTGACTAAACTTAATTTAGTATGCGTCCCCATAGACCAGTATTAAAAAAGCTAGTGAAATTAAGGACTGAAAGGATGTCCTATTCGTAGTCGGTCAACATGTTTCTGCCAGATGACTAGGCGTTCGTAAGGACCTCAAACGATGTCACTCTGCTTATTAAAGTAATACAATAAAAACCATACTTAATTGTTATGGTAACATAGACAGTTGAACCAGCTGCAGTCCGGTCCAGTGTCTAGGCGGTAATATTAATTTACCTCCACCTTATGGGAGTTTTACCTCAGATCACAGGTGTCTTAGCCAATTCGCGGTAAAATCCTGATTCCCTCACTACCACCCTTTAACAGTAGCTCCTCAAGTCTCCATAACCACACTCTCTCTCAGATGCATTTAATTTGATGTACAGCGCCACTGATACCAGTGTAGGTTGTCAGAGCACTTTACATCACATACATTACACAGAGACAATCCTTCATACATGTGTAAATCACTGTATAGACAATATTACATAAGACAAAGGACTACAAGGTGAAGGAGTCCCATGTCAACCATACTGGTAGGCGGTATAGTTTAATAGTGGTTGGTCTGGAGAAACACAGACTCTGAATTTAGAACGCAACACCATGGTTGGGGTTTCTCTTTAATAATCAGAATTGATTTCTATCCAAATGAACCCTTTTTGCGACATTAGGATAATCAAAGACTGGGGGAAAAACAATGCTCTAATTTATACCTTGCAGTTTCCATTCAGCACTTAGATGCCAGTTAATAGCTCACTGTTCTATGTTAGAATTTCAACTTATAAACTGCAAGTAACAAAAAGATCTCTGACAAAAGCAGTAACCCACTGACCTATTTACATTATGTGCAGTTTGTGATCTGCATGGTACATGTTCTCTGCAGCAGGCACATTAACACTCTACGCTCCCTTTCCATGAGTCAAAACTTCCACTTGACAAAACTCCATCTCTCTCAAGGAAGAACATTAATCACCAGAATTATCATGGTATTTTTATTGTTGCCTAAAATTGCTGGAGGCCAGGAAGGAGGCAGAAAGTGCTTTTAGAAACATAATATATTGGACCATAATCCTGTGAGTTTGCAATCCTGTAGATGACTCCTTGTGAAAATAAAAAAAAATACAAGTCTTTATTCTTAAACAAGTTTTATATGGGTATACTTCTCTGATTCCAGACATGTATTTTGATGACTTCTTAGACTAACAGGCTACACGAATTCTAAATTCCAACCATCTGCACAGCTGCAGCAACTATGGATCACAATTTCCTTAGCAAGGATGCTATGGACCACAAGGAACTTCAGGCATTTACAGTGGCGACCGCCGTTAAAAGTCTTGGGAGAGTCCTGTGACTCCTTAGAGATAAGCTGTTATATTTGTTTTCTGGGCTAATTTTGAAACGTGCTTCACTTTTCCTGACATTAGTGTTCTTGAAAGAGTAGAGCCTCCTTATGAAACCTGCCATGTATTCATTCAGCCGTTTGGTGTAGCGCCTCGCTCTCAGATGTGAGGCTTGTCTTCATTCAGCTGTTTAGTGCAGCGCCTCACTCTCAGAGAGCGTAGCAACTGTAGCGCAAGGAGAAAGTGGAAAGGAGCTGGCCTGTGTAACTCCCAACTCCATCAAGAGCTGAACTGAGTCCTAACCCTTACCAGAAGTCACCCAGAGTTCTCTCTGCAACAGTGATGCACCGACTAGGCTCCAAGTCTAGCTTTCTGGCCAGTGCTTCATTTTACATTTTGGTGCTCTTAGCCTCCAAGATCTCTTTAAAGCGCCTATAAAATAAAGCAATATTTGTTTAGTTATTTTTTCACATTTTGAACCTTTTATTTCTCTACGTCCCTAGGCTGCACTTTGGAATAGAAAAATGTCCGAAAAAGACATTTCCAGCAAAAGTGTTGTTCGTTTTTGGAACCATTTCACGGAGGAACAAATAAACGAAAGCAGGAAAGAGAGGGTGAGAAACCGTTTCTTGAAGTCACAGTTTCCAGTAAGTGAGGAGAAGCAAGACAGAAATAGAGGGAGGATGAGTGAGAAAGAGAGGGGAACAGCTGTCCTCAGCAGAGCAGAGGTCGACACTAACCTTATCTTCTCTGAGGAGGAAGACACAGACGTTGCTGTTCCTTCTCTGCCTGCCCCCCTGTCCCTGGACGTGTGTTTAAAATAATAAAGTAGGGGATCCCGCTCACTTCGACCACTGATCTGCTGCAGCGAAAGTACTGCTATTTTGCCGCCTCTAACCTGAGGAGACTACCATTTACCTCCAGGGATACTGCCAACAGACGGGGGATGCTGCTGCGGACGCACCAACTGCCTCTGGGGACCACAACTCCCTCCATCTGCCCATGAGTTTCATTGATATTGTCTATCATATGCTAGTTATCATTTTCCGTTTCTGTTATTACATTTTTTGACTTATCTGAGTTCCAATTATTCTCGTTTTCCATCTCCTGGGTTGTTAACAATGGCTAAAAGAAAGGCTGTGGAGGGTGGACATGAGGCAGGTAAAACCAAGAAATCCAAGAAGACCTATAAGTCTGCTGAGACAATTGCGTCCTTGATAGGGATTGACAATCTATTAATAGGATGTGAGCACATTTTGGTGCCCGACCCGATTGACCCCCCTCCTAGTGTACCCAGTGTTTCTATCCATCACAAATCTGAGAATAACTGGGATGTTTGGAAAATGTAGAAAGCAGGGTAAGGATCTCTCCACTGCCGTCCAAACCGTCCCGCTCCCATTTTCCCCTCATGTTTCTTCGGCTTTACCTGCAATCCCAAGCATAGAAGCATGTGATGATGCCCTTATTTGTTCTAATCAATTTCCCCTTTTATTGGAGTCTTCCGTTGTTCAGATCCGAGAAACGACTGACACCGAGGGGATAGGAGAGTCACTCGCACAAACCCCGCAATGAACCATTTGCATGGTAGAATCAACAAGGGCGGTCTGATTGCTAGGGGGTCAAAAGAAAAACAAGCATTGGCATAGTCAATCGGTCTCGCCTTTGGGACCTTATAAGTGTTTAGCCATGCAACAGTTGCATAACTAAATACTTATAAGGTCCCAAAAGCGATACCTATTGGCTATGCCAAGCGGCCGTGCGGCCGCGAAAGTGAAAGTAATCGCAGTAAAGCGCGGCGCGCGTGCTCCAGCGCTGAATGCCACAAATCTCCTCGCTACAGACCAGACCACAGATCTTCTTCTACAACCACATCTCATTCACTCATTCACTGGTGGGGCCCATAACACCAATCATTCATTCTACTTTCAGATCAATAGTCCTTGAGAGAGAGAGAGGAGTCCTTTCTCTATTCCATGCACTGGAAGATGGGAGGAGGATGACACCAATCACCTGATGAGTATCAACAAGTTCACCTATTCCTCCCTACCTCACCAGGGTCTTAATACCTTTCCAACCTAACAGTTCCTCCCATGCTATAGGCCATGGATCAGCTTAGTTGCTGGGTAGAGCGACACTTAATTCTTCTAAACTATATACATCAATACATCTTTACAAAATATGCATCGATACACTTCTAAATATTAACGCGACACAGTTCTTCAAATGAAATAATATGTTTATCTAATTAAAGCATAAGGAAATCATATAGCATTCAATATTTGGTTCGCATATTTACCTAATCTGGCTAAATGGCGTCCTCTATGTCAAATTCAGATATTTCGTCTCTATGCCTATAAATCAAAGAATCAGTTTGTAAGTTAATTGGGCATCTGATCAGTCCATCAGAGTCTCTGGTAAGCAGCTGTCCAGCAGTGTCACCGTCCTCTCCGTCAGCATAACGTCGGGCAATCTGGTAAAGTGAAGGTGTGCGTGCGTGAGTCGACTACCCTCTCTAGTCTACTTTTATAGTAAAATTTCGATAACAAATGTTACAATACATGTTTTAGAACAAATTCAATTGGTTGAACCAGAATCATTCTTCCTGATTCCCATACATTTAATGTTGCATTAGATGTAGTTCTCAATTCATTAATACATTTGAAACAGTTTCCAATCCATTCAGGGTATGTTCCTTCCCACACGTGTTTGTGTCCATGGTGTCATCAATTATAACAGTTCATTTTTTAAGGAAGTTCATTGTTTAAGGCTTGGCACTCCTCCCGGAGTGTCCTTCACAATTGCAGTCTGTCTGGGTCAAGACGAGGTTATTGTTGCTCATCTTTTAGCGCAGGCGTACTTCACTTAGTGATTTCTGTATCTCGTCTGTCCGTCAAAATAGGGATGGCAGCCATTTTGAGGCCACTCCAGAAAGGTCAACTTAAGCAAAGAGACACAAACCGTAATCAATACAAGGAAATGACTATTAAAATGTTATTCCCTCACTAAACCCTTTATGTGTGTGTATTTATCTAGCAAAAGCAACACGCATTGCGATTTATACTCACAATTTAAAGCACAATTCACAAATCACATCACAAAAGCAACATATAACATGCAAATTCTAAATATCTGACTTTAATATGCGTACGAAAATTAGTTTACGTATCAATTAGGCCATGCAAATGCGATTCCCAGGTGTATTTCTAATTAGTAATGTTGGTTAATTAAACACGGCAAATCTTTAATACTATTAATATTAATCGATTATTCATTTTAATTAAAACACGACAAAATGGAGGAGGTATACGATTCTCAGGGAAAACCTCGCTCCAGCAATCCCCCCTTTGGTGATTTTATCACCACAAAACACCCAAATTTAGTACCCTTTTACGGAAAATTGAAATGACTTCTTACTCATAGCTCAAAATTCAGTTTCTTCATATTCATCTCTTTTTGCCTTTTTATACATACTGTCCTTCCACTCATCTAAAGCTATCTCTTCAAAATCCTTTTCTGGATCTTTCCTTTTTCTGTTAAGTTTTTCTCTTTTTATTTTATTATTTGTTTTCTTTTTCCTGCAACACATACACCCTAATCTTATCACTAATACTGCAACTATCACACATGTAAATGGAAACAGAATTTTACCTATAATAGTACTACCTATTTTAACTAAGAAATTTTTAATAGCAGCTATTTTCTTTCCCATTCTTGTCCATACATCTTCAACCTCCAGTGGTACAAGTTCATCATGCAATTCAGTAATATTTTTAATATAAATCTTTAGATCTTTACTTTCGTCTGGAATGTAAGTGCAACAATGTTGAACTTTCAGCATTCCACAGACTTTACCCTCTTTTGCCAATAGAATGTCAAGGGCAAGTCGATTTTGCATTACCATAGCACGCATGGCAACCATTTCAGTATTAACCAATAAGAATCCATGAGCAGTGCTTGTTGACAAGCGATCCACTACTGTAGATAATTTTCTAATTGTATTTGCATTCAGAGTAATTCCCACTGCCGGTATTAATGCATAAAAGATGACACCCACAATGTTTGCCCAATATTCTCTCTTTCTACGCACTAAATGACTATTTAAACTATTTACACCCTCTTCTCTGTCCATGTGAAAGATTTTCGGAAATACCAGGCCTACATAACATGTGCCATACCAATGGTCCGGCAAACGATAATATACCCTGTTCCCACAGATAAAATATATTCCAGGAAATGCTGGATCTCTTCCACCTTTAAATCCCCATCCACCCATGATTCCGTATGTATCATGGCACTCACTATTACCCTCAAAAAGATTATCATATGCAGTTTGATTCCTTCCTATACAAAATTTCCCTTTCTGAGGCCTGTCTAGAGCAATTGTTGGTGTTGACTCTCCTTTTGTCAGATGTTTCTCCATTTCTATATCCCAAGCCGTTTTCTCAACCTTTCCTTCTGATGCTTTTTTGTGCATCTTTTGCCTTCTTTCCTCAACCATATTCAAAAATGTATTTTCTTCTTTCTGCAAACTGCATGTCAAATTATATTTAAACACAGCTTCTAATGTTAGTTCGCTAGTCTCTAGGAAAAATTCACCTAAAACTTTAGCAGGTCTTACCGTATTTAACTTGTTATTAGCAGGCACTAATGCAAAAATGTTATCTACATCTGAAAAATAATACTCTAATTTCCCTAACTCATAAAATAAGCTAGCTATTTACACTACATGTTATTCCGTAAGTAGCTGGAAGGTGATGATAAGTCACTCCCTCTGCCACAGAAGCAGGTAACTGCATGCAGACGTAGCAGTCCCTTACGTCCATAGTCTTTACATATTCATACAATAATTTTGAAAATACATTATTAGAGAAATCGTTAATAGACCTATCTTTATGCAAATGAATGTTTGTTTCTACAGTCGGTACTACCTTCGAAATTTTACCTATGTTAGTTTTGTTTTGACCATGTCCTTCTATTGTATCTATTGTGACTTTAAATGATATTACAAGAGCTAGGATGCTCCATAAAAGCATTAATAATCCTGTACAACAGCAACATGTTTTACACCATCTTTTCATGAATATATATCTACTTTTACTACCATCTGTGTTAGCCATTACTAAAATAGACTGTGTCTTTTGACTTAGCCTCTTCTACTTTGTGACCAGTTTCTAACCCAGAGCTTCTAAGCTTCTACTTAATTTTTCTACTTCTTCTCTTTATTTTTTTTGTTTTCCACATCAACAGCTTCTTTTCTTTATTCAGTTTGGCATCTCATCGTCCTTTGCCTCCTTTTCCCAATCACGATACAGAATTTCCTGAATCTCCGCTTCTTCTTCTCCAATGTCGGACAAGAGAACTCTCAGGATTTCTGATTCTTCTTCTTCTTTGACCAATTTCAGTAAAGCCTCCTCTGGATTTCCTTGACTGTCTGCCTCTTGCGGTTCGTCAGGCAGGGCCACGTACGTCCATTCCGGTGACTTATACTTCTGGTTAGGTTTTATTGTCCTTCCGGACTCTTTGGTTACAACTGTTTCTCCTTCCTTTGATTTATCCTGACTCGTGACTTCATTCACCTGTTCAACTCCTGGTGATTTCACTCGAGTCAATCGATATCTTAGTCTCTTTATTTTGTTCGGCCAAACTTCTGGTTTTACAGTTCTTTTCAATTTACTTTCTTTGACATTCTTTTCATTCTTTTCTTCTCTCCAAGCTCTCTTTCTCAGAACTCGGCCTTCAGGTATCTCGTTTTCACTCCCTTCTGACTCTGTCCCAACTTGCTTTTCTCTTTCACCAGTCTCTTTATTCACCACCTGTTCTGGTTTCCCTACTTCTTTCCCTCCTCGGGTCTCAACACGCAATCTTCCTGCTGACTACTTGTCCCTTCACCTAGCTGGATGTTGCAGTTCCCTACACCTCCTCGGGGGTCTTCCGCAATCTGTCCCTCTCTCTCTGTACCTGTCCCTTTTTCACTTTGATCTTTTATTTCAGGTGGAATTTCTCTTGGTCTTTCATCTGAAGCTTCCTCCTCTCGAATTTCTTTTACTGCCTCTTCATTGTCTTTTCCTTCCTTCTTTTTAGGTTCCTTTCTAGGACCTTTCTTTCTCTGCTCGTCTTCAGAATCTGAGCTGTCAGAAATTTGCAATCTTCTTCTCAGAGAGACACTTCTGGGGACTAGAATCTGTTTTGGTTCGTTTTCCCCCCTTTCAGGATTTCCTCGTGTTTTTGGTTCTTCGTTGTCTGATTCAGTACTTGACTCTGATTCGTCATAATACTCTTTCTCCTTGCAATCCACTGGATTTGGTATTCTCAGGGTATGGCTGGCATGGATCCAATTTTTCAGACCAGCACACTTCACACCTGTTGTCGTGGTCAGAATGACTTGTCTTGGTTTTCCCCACCTGGGAACCAAACAGTTTCTTCTTCTGTGGACCTTTATCCTCACCCAATCTCCTGGGCTTAGATCATGGGCTGGCTTCTTTTCAAGGGTGGTGGCATCTGCTCCAACCTGATGAAACACAGAATGAACTGCGTCAGCCAGGCCTTTACAGTACTCCAACACCATGTCATCAGAAATCGTCATCAGTTTGTTGACTGGTAGGTAAGCATGCCTCATGGCACGTCCCATGATTATTTCATGAGGACTTAACCCTGCAATTCTATCTGGGGTCGCACGTATGGTCATCAATACTAGAGGCAAGACATCAGGCCATTTCATTCCTGTGGCTAAACACATTTTCCCAATTCTGTTTTCGATTGTACCATTCATTTGCTCAACCACACCAGAAGCCTCTGGTCGGTAGGCACAGTGCAGTTTCTGTTGTACATTTAATGCTTCACTGACCAATTTCACAATCTCATTATAGAAATGCCCTCCTCTGTCTGATTCAAGGGTCACTGGGAACCCGAACCTGGGGATGAATTCCCTCAAAAGCAGCTTTGCTACTGTCAATCCATCATTTCTCCTTGTTGGGTATGCTTCTACCCACCTGGAGAATAGGCAGACTATGACCAGAACATACCTCAATCTGTTACATGTTGGCATCTCAATGAAATCTATCTGCATTCTGGTAAATGGCCCTCCTTCTCGGCCTATGGTTCCTAGGCTCACCACTGTCTTTCTCCCAGGATTGTATTGTTGACAAATTACACATCTCTGACACAGGCTCTCTGATATGATTCTGAATTTGGGATTGTACCAGGTCTGTTTAAACGACCTGATCATAGCATCTCTCCCTATGTGTCCCTGGCCATGATACATCCGTGCCATGGTAGACAACATGCTATCAGGCATGACTGGACTTCCATCTCGATACACCCACACATGGTCCTTTTCCCTTGGTGCACATCCTGCTTTTACCCACTCCCTTGTCTCCTCATCTCCCGCTTCTTCCTGCAATTGTCTCACTTCTTCCCATGTCCCTACAACTTTAGTAAACATTAAGGAATAGGAAGTCATTTCTTTCTCCTTTGCCCGATTGACTGAATATTGATTTCTGGCACAGTACTGTGCCATGTCGTTGGCATAACGGTTGCCGACAGTAACATAATCCTCCCCTTGGTTTATGGGCAGCACATTTAACCACAGCCAATTGTTTAGGCAGCTGTATCACCTCAATCAACTTTCCAACCGCTTCAGCATTCTTTATAGGAGTTCCACTTGAGGTTAGGAAACCTCTTTGTAGCCACAACTGGCCAAAATCGTGCTTCCATCACTGCTGAAACCGTGCACACTGCATATGCTGCACTCAACACTCCTTCTTCTGTTCTCAAACATGACCCATCTACAAACATTACGTAATCATTTTCTGCCAAAGGTACATCTTTTATGTCTGGTCTCGGTTTCGTACAATACTCAAGCACATCCAAACAATCATGATCTGCTTCATCTCTCACTTCCACATTCTCACCATCTGGTAACAACGTTGCCGGATTCACATTCACACATCTTGCAAGGCTCACATTCGTTGCACCTAATATGACTTTCTCATACTTAGTCAGCCGACTATGTGTCATATACTGAGTACGACTCCTTGTTAAAAGAATCGCCACATCATGAGGTACAAACACTTTCAAAGGATATCCCATCACGATTCCTTCACTCTGCTCCAAACTTCGACATGTTGCAGCCACTGCTTTCAGACAACCAGGTAAGCCTACGGCTACTGGATCAAGCATTGATGAATAATATGCAATTGGTCTCCTCAATCTTCCATGCTTCTGGATTAACACAGAAAGTGCACATCCATTTCTTTCACTGCAATACATCTCAAATTCTTTTTCATAATCAGGCATACCCAATGCTGGGGCTTCACACAATCCATCTTTCAATCGTTTGCATGCTGCTAATTCTTCTTTGTTCAATTCAAGTGGATCTTTTACATCACTCCTTGTTAGCCGTACCAGAGGTTTTGCAATCAGCGAAAAGTTGCTGATCCACTGGCGGCAGTAACCCACCATTCCCAGAAACATTCTCACTTCTCTTTGAGTCATGGGGGCTCTCATTCCTTTTATGATTCTGATTCTGTCTATTGTTATTTTCCTCAATCCTTTTTCAATGTTATGTCCCAAATACTGTACTTCCTTCTTACAATACTGCAGTTTAAGTGGGGACACTTTTAATCCTCCATCTGCCACGTGATTTAGTAAAGCTATAGTGTCCACTTCACAAGCTTCACGAGTTTTCGACGCCACAAGGAGGTCGTCGATATACTGCACTAATACTGAATTCTCGGGCATTTGCAGACTTTCCAATTACTTTTTTAACAATTGATTAAATATTGAAGGGCTTTCTGTATAACCCTGTGGGATTCGGCACCATGCCAAAATACGGTCTCCAAACCGAAATGCAAAAATCTGCTGACTGTTGTGATGCAATAGGATGGAAAAGAACGCATGGCATAAATCAATTACTGTCTACCATTCCGCATCATGGGGAATCTGATACAAAATCCCTGATGGATTTGGTACAATGGGACAGCATGGTACAACGATTTTGTTTACCTTTCTCAGGTCTTGCACTATTCTGAATTTCCCATTTGGCTTTTTCAGGCCCATTATGGGTGAGTTACATGGACTGCTCATTATCTCTCTCTGCTTGATCATTTTCTCAATTATTGGAGTTACTCCTTCAATTATTTCAGGTGTCAATCTATACTGAGGAATATTCGGATAACTTACTCCATCTTTGACAGTAATTTTTACTGGGTCTACGTTTCTCATTAGCCCTACATCTTCTCCGGTGAAATCCCAAACCTCTGCTTTTACAGACAGTTTCAATTCTTTAGGCAGTTCATCTGGATTAAATACTGCATATGTTCCAATATTCTCACATTCTCTGTTAGCTATGGTCATTTTATACAATACATCCTCATCTGGTGTTTCAAAAGCTATTCCATCTGGAGTTCAAAATATAGTGCAATTCATCTTGCACAACAGGTCCCTACCTAGCAAGTTCACAGGACTAGTGTCACACACTACAAATCGGTGCATTTCAGAAAATTTCCCTATACTAACCTTTACGGGTTCTGTAAGGTATGTCTTTAACTGTTGGTTAGATGCACCAACTACTTGGATTGTTTCATCTGAAAGAGGAAGATTCTTAACATCAGCTGATCTAACAGTAGATCGAGTAGCCCCAGTGTCCACTAGGAAAATAATGTTATCATCATTAATCTTCCCATCTACAAATGGTCCTGTCTGGTCTACTTCTAGAGTTGCGCCACGTACGCACTCTTCTTCCTCCCTTCGGCACCGTCAATAATCCATTTCTGATTCACTCTCATCATGTTGCAGCCAATACTGCGAAACAGTGCGAGCGTGTGATGGTTTATTTACCTGTTCTTCATTGTAGAATCCCGATCCCTTACTATACTTCTGTGTGTTTCTGCTCTGTGGAAAAGGCGGCTTTGGCACCCGATTCTGGGAGTTAACCACCTGCTGCTGTTGCTGCAGTTGACCACCCACCTCTTTCTGCACCTGTGGATTCAACGATCGATTTTCATTATTAATATTTGGAGGGTTCTTACACTCGGATTTCCAATGCCCTAACTCACCGCAATTGTGACATGGGAATTTCTTTTTGGCTTCTTCTATATTACCTTTCCCTTTCCCTGTACCAAATCTTGGTATTACTCCTGGATTGTTTGCTTGTTCTACCAACTGAGCTTCCTGTCGTTCCGCTACCTTTACCTGTGCCCACATTGCCTTTTCTTTCAGTTTTCGCTGTTTTGCCTCAATCTCATCGCTGAAATATTGTAGTATTCATGTTTTCTATATCCTTCTCAGTGAAATCAACTCGATAAGATTTTTGCAGTGCTATTACTTTGTCAAAATCTATTCCCATTTCATTTGCAATTTCCTCTAATCTTTCATGTAAATTTTTCGCTCTCCACGTTACGCTCTTGCAGAGAAACAACAATTCTTCATCCTGATAGTTTTTCAATTTTTCAATAGGGTTAGTTCCTACTATTGGTTCTTCTAATGCCATTCGTAATTTGGCCACATCTATCTATTGAGATTCTTGATCTTTTTTCTGTAGCTCTCTGAGCCATTCGCTTAATTCTTCTACAGAAGGCCCTACTGGATTATTTGCATTAATTTGTTCTGGAGCCCTCTGTGGTTCCAAAAATGTTTCTCCTGTTAATCTACTCTTTTCAGCATAAATCTGATTTACAAATAGATTATTTGAAACACTTGGTTCAAACATATTTATTGCCGGTCCCCACGGATTGTCAATTTGAATCCGTTCAGCTTTTCAATTGGATTTTGGTTTCTGTATGGTACTGTCAAACAATGTTCAGTACCTTTTTGTTTCTCAAAAATGGGCATTACTGGACCTATTGTTACTGGAACTGTTACAGCTTCTAGATTTTTGGTCAATTCTCTTATTTTCTCAGTTAATTCTAGGGTAGTTTTTGCCAGTTCTACTGAATTCTCACCCTTTACCCTACTCTCTGTCTGTTTTTCTATCTCTCTTGCAGAGTTATTTTTTCCTAATTCTGGTGACATAGTCTCTGTTTTAATTATTCGCAATGTTTCTCTCATTGGGGCACTTGGTGATAATGCCTCTGGTTCTGGTCGATACGGTGGTGGGTTTTTGTAAAACACCTCATCAAGAATATCATCTTCTGATTCATTCACTTCATACCCACTCAAATCCACATTACGCCTTTTCTCAGTGCATTTTCTCCCTTCATTCTCTCCTACCATTCTCACAGGATACATTCCCTCAGTCATACTTGCATTCCACCACCGTTTCATCCTGTCGTCATGTGTCTCATGTCCGTATGATCATCCAAACATGTATCGATAACCCCTACCACTTCTCTGCTTTTCTCGTTCATGCATTTTGTCTTCCCATTCCGTCAATGCCTCAAACTGTGTCGGTCTAGGTCTTGGTTCTAAGTCCATCAATTTATCTCTGAGATTCCTCAAAACAGCCAAATTAAAGGAACCATGTTCTGGAAAAGCCAGGACTCCATCGTCCTTGGTATATTTTACCCAATTATCCAACCAAATACATGTATGATACCCATATTTCGCAATCATCGTAGCTGCGGGTGTTTTCGGTGGAGGAAGTAACTGTCCTTCCCTAGTCTCAACTACTTTATCTTTCTTAACCCCTCTTTTAATTTTTCCAAACCACGATTTTCTGGTGGTTGGTAATACATTTTCTCGATTTTCGTGTACCGTTTAGCCTCCTTACGATGGTACCGCTATTCTGTCCACTCACAGCGCGACTCTTAATAACGCACCAATCAGGAGCGTCTACGCCACTATCACAGTCCTCCAATCTCAGCGTGACTCACACTAACACTCCAATCAGGGAGCGTTTACGTCACACTGTATTCTTCCACTCCTAGCGCGTTTTACACTAACGCACCAATCCGGAGCGTTTTAAGCCTCCGATTTACTGTCCAATCCCAGCGCGGTCATTCTAACGTCAGCAGCCGCTGCGGCAGCTCTGCTCTGCTCTCGTCTACCCCTCTTTTACAAGACCGCTCTGTGAACTCTTACTGTAACTTTTTCCAGTTCTGTTAGTTACAACACTAAAACATCTCCATTGTCTGCTCCACTAACCAAAGAATAGCAAAAGACCTTTCTCACAAGAATTCCGTCTTTCCCGAGAGCAGCGCTTATCTCTGCCCTACTATGGAATTGTTACTTCCGTTGATAAAGTAGCACATCCCTCTACTTATCCCTTCTAGCAAGCATTAGCTAATTGTTTCTCTGGTATTTTAGAAATAACCTAGAGTTTCGCAATCAACCCGAATGCCTTTTCATTCACACTCGTCCATTCCAGAAAATTTAGTACATACGCACAGAATCCTATCTTTCCCGAGAACAGCAATCAGTCTGTCCTGCTACAGAATTATGACACTCGTTAACAAAGCAGCGCTTCCCTCTACTTTGTCCTTCTAACAAGCTCAGAGAACACCTGCTACCTTTTCAGTGATAAGCGTTATCGGTATGCCAATTGGTTTCCTGGTACTTAAAGACCAAACTTTCACAGGTAACCTTTGCTATCATACACACTTCTCTCACACAGAAATTGTCTCTAATGGCAACACACGACGATGTCGCCGAACCGAACCCAGACAATGCGCCGTGCAACTTCACTTGTCACACGTTTCCCCTGTGTACCTACAGGGCTACAACAATCCCGTCTTTCCCGAGAGCAGCGCTTACCTCTGCTCTACTACGGAACTGTTACAAACTTACGACTTCCTACATCCCAGAAGCCGTGCAACAACATATAACTCGACGCAACTCAACATAGAGTGTTAGTACATAAACCAATACCAATCAACAATCAATAAGCTATTTACAAGCAATCGTCACCAAACCCAAAACAATAGCTAACCCTCATTCTGCTACCAGAAAAACTGCTCCAGCGCTGAATACCACAAATCTCTAATACTATTAATATTAATCGATTATTCATTTTAATTAAAACACGACAAAATGGAGGAGGTATACGATTCTCAGGGAAAGCCTCGCTCCAGCACGCGCGCCCGCGCACATGCACTGTAGCTCTAGGCTGGCCTGGTAGCACTTTTTGGAGCCCTCTCAATAAGTCTCGCCAGACCAGCGCATGCGCTGGGTCAGGCGAGACCTAAAAAAAGAAGGCTTTGAAATCAAGAGGTGTATCGGCTCCTACTTGCTTGGTGTCTCAAATGGTCACTGACTCAGCTATTGGTGTAGTGTCTGCCACCCCTATTGCCACTTTAGCGGATGTAAATGCCCTTGACCGACAGCTAAAATCTTTTCTGGAGTCTGCTCTTAAAGTTCTTGTTCATGATATTGTGAAATACTTGTCTGGTTCCACAGAGGACTTAAATACAAAAATGGGAATAGTTGAATCATCTGTGCTTAAACTGAAAGCTCTGGTAACAGGGCGTGGGGGTGCGCCAATGACCTCTAGTGAGAAGAATGTGCTGGGAGTTTGTAATGCTCCTAGTAGATCTTCAATGCAACCCGCCCAGTCAGACTTGGGCTCTGCTGACACTTGCTGCATAAGGTGGGAAGTGCTGATGGGGGGCAGGGAATAGGCACAGAGTCCAGTATTATTTACCATCCCAACATGGGAAACAGGCTGGCGATCATGGGCCTGTATCTAATAACTCGAAGTGTATAGCAGAGGAGTCTGCCCTGGCCCTTAGGATCCAACAGCAACTTGAAAGCCAATTTCCCACTCAAAAGAAGGATCCAGCGGGTAACCCGATCAAACTGCAGCTTCCCCCAAGTAAACACCTTAAGTTGTCATTCTGAGAGTTGTGACACCTTTAAAAGATTGGGAAGGTGAATTCACTCCTGCGCTAATGCTCAAAGCGAGACATCGATGCAATAACTACACAGGGCAGGGGCAGCAAGTATCCCCACATTTAATATTGGCCAGAAGAGTGGGGTGGGTGGGGGCAAGGGAAAAAGACTTAGGGCCATATGCAGGAAGCCCAATACCGGTCGGTAACGGACGATTTTCGGTAAAAATCACGTTACCGACCGGTATTCAGGCTTTCGGTATGTAGGGGGGACATTTCAGGATTCGGTAATTTACCGAATCGGTAAAATTACCGATTCCTGAAATGAGATGTAGGGGGTGTGTGGATTCGTTATTTACCACCAACTGAAAGTTGGTGGTAAATGACGAATGTCTTAGTAAATGCATTATTTGGCCCTTAGATGTGTGCAATGTGGCAGACACACATGCCCTTAGGGCATGTATGTGTGCCACATGTGCACACATGCAGGAATCAGGGGTGCAACAGGGTGTCACTGTGACACCCTGCCACCCTTGATTGTGCTCCCCCCATTACCGATTCGGTATTTACCGATTCGGTAATAGTAACTGGCTTCCCATTGATTCCTATGGGCCTCCTGGCCCATAGGAATCAATGGGAAACAAGTTACCATTACCGAATCGGTAAATACCGATTCTAAAATACCGACACTTACCGAATCGGTATTTTTTTACCTACATTACATTTACCAATTCAAAGATACCGAATCGGTAAAATTCGGTATTTAAGAATCGGTAAATGTAATTTACCTACATATGGCCCTTAGAGAGGGACGGTATTGTTCTAAACTTTAGGCATCAAGGTTTTCAGGTAGTGTATTTCCGCATAGGCACTGTAGTAATGGATCTGTCACAGGCCTTAGAGTTCTCCCCTTGGGTTGCTTTTACCCATCAAGCAATTCCCCTTCCAATGAGAGGAGGCCCAGTGTAAATTGTGGGGTAGTTGGGGAGCATATGGACTGGCTTAGGACGATTTGCTCTGGCGATAGGTTTCAACCCTTGAGTTGCCTGGACTTTATTATTTGACTGAACTCCAGCTGTATGGGATTGAGTCATGTAGATGCAAGCAGGGCAGCTGTAACTAAAAGTGTGAATAAAGTTGGTGCCTTGGACAAAGTAGCGTGTTGGAATATAGCTGGCCTTAACAATAAACAAGATGATGAGAGGTGGCTAAAATTTGTAGGAGGCCACCAGATCGTAGCTCTGTAGTGAACTCGGGATGTGGGCAATTATTTTTTATTGATGGGTATGGTTCCTCTTTAGGTCTCGCACCTAGCGTTGCAGTGCGTAGCCCTGCTCATGCAGCGCAAGACCTTATGTAGGGGGTTTTGGAAGCTGACCACACACTCTTGCGTGTGGTTTTGCTTTTGCCCGCAGCCATTGGGTTTCCCGTGTTTTTTTTTTTTTTTTTTTAAAGGCATGCAATTGAGCAAAGGCGGGCGCATGTCCCGCCTTTGCTCCGCCCATCCGTGGATAGCACGTGCAGCAGTGCGCGTTCGCCTTGCTGCCGCGCTCACTCGGCCCCACTCCTCTGTGGTACGCGCGCTCCACTGGTTTCCTTTCACTTTCACGCCGCGCGTCCGTGTCACTTTCACGGCCGCGCGGCCATTGCTTCTTATAAGGGACCTTTCCATGTACATTGTTTGATCACTATCAAACGGGAAATGTTTGCCAAGCCTTCCAGCCTGAATTTATGCGAAGCATAGAAATCCTTTTACTTGCGAATCAGCAGCTACAAATCCAAGATTACAAAGAAAGGTTCATTACAATCTTTTCATTTGGTTCAGTTCTTTAGGCGGATGTTGAAAATCTTGCCCCTATTTGACCATGATCCAAGCCTAAAAATCTGTTTTGCTAGAGAAAAATAGGCGGACATTCGTCTTTACATCTGCTTGGTTCGGGTTAAACAGCTTACACCTCATTCACATCTTTTCCAACCTCATCACCCCAATTTACCCCGATAAGAAGGTTCTTAGACTTGTACAGTAATTAGATAATGGCAGTTAATCACATCAAAATGAGTACATAGCAAGACGGAAGGAGAGATAAATGATGACAATTACTACTCAATTAAATGGAACTTAGTGAAAGGGGAGGATCTAATACTATGAAAAGGGAATCCCAGTAGACCCACAAGAAAGGGCCTGAGAGGAAGCCTCGTTGTGAAGCAGCACCATGCTTCCATTCCACTCCCGGGGAAATGCACACGCTGATCTGGAAGCTCGTGCCACTGAGTTATTATTATGGTCATCGTTATTGTTGTCATAATTAATAATGTTGTTATTAGCAAAACCATTTCTCTGAATGGGACTAATGGAAGCAATATAAATAATAAAATCCAACGATTAACTGTTATGAAAATGCATAAGTGATCTCAATTAATAAAGAGTCCTTGCTACCACAGTTTTCAGTTTCCTAGCTCGGAGGTAAGAGGTGCCATCATTGTTCATCTGTAATCACTCGTTGCATCGACCTCGGAAGGATTAAAGGATTAACCAGTTCATTGAAACAGGGTTTGCTGAGTGATTATCCGCGGTCGCGCGGCCTGGTCCTGAATAAAGCAAGGCCTGGCATTTTAATGTAATAGATATCGCGCTGATAAAAGATGTATGCTTTTTATTCCTGAAATAAAACGTTCAAATGAGGCATGCACTGAATTTGGGGGGAAATGGGTACAGGTTATTTGGTCGACTTCTAAATTGTGCTCATACCCAGGGTTTATTGAAGGAGCGTGGAGAGGTGTGGCTCACTGGTTAGAGGAAGCAGACCCAGAAGCAGAGGACAGCCCAGGACCAGGGTTCAATCCCCGACGCGGCAGGGTCGTGGACCAGGGCCAGCGGACTTGATAATTCTCGCCTCGGTGCCCACTCTAACCAGGGATCACACTCGGTGACTCTGGGCATTAGCTTGCCTCATCTCCACAACGGCCCCCCACATTCGCCGGGGATGCCTGGTTTCACCTTGGAGTCGGAGATACCCTGGAGGGACCATCTCACAGGGATAGCCAGGACGGGTTCCCCAGCGGTCTACAGCACCAGGATGCCTCAGGGCAGCAGTGCGCTTTACAAGACACATACATTTACATTTACCTTGTCAGGTGCAGAACTTGTAATAAAGCCCCAACCACAGTGCTACTGATGGGCCCGGACTCTGCATTGCTTCTCTCTGTTCTTGCCTAGTCCGGTTGTGAGTCAGGTTGACCTGCCTGACGTCTAACCCACTGTAAGGAATCACGGCAGAACCCAGCGCACAGGTGCAAAAAGAAACTGTCTTTATTTTCAGAGAAGCTCTACAGCACGGAGAAATTACGACTTTGTACATGAGCTGCAATATGTACAGCTCGAATACAGGGCAAGAGGTTTCCCCTCAGTGTTTCCAAGCATCAGTGTCGAGAGCTCATATACTAACTACGATTTGTGCATGCGCACGAAGCACAGTCAACAAAAGCGATTTGCTGAATAAAGACGCATGCTTCATGCAAGGACCACAAAAAACAAGCATTTGCAATGCAATAGGTCTCGCATTTGCGAAATGTTAAGCTATTGGCATTGTAAATGACAATGCCTTTTATTTATCTGTTTTTAAAATCAACGCATAGATAAAAGCTTTGTCAGTTACAGTGCCAGTAGCTGAAAGTTTCGCAAATGCGAGAGCTATTGCATTGCAAATGCTTGTTTACAGAGGCATAACTTCGAACAACAGATATCATTGGATATCCCTAGCTCCTCTTGTTTAGTAGATTCTAGCTCTGACAACTTGCTAGTTGTGCAAAGTATAGTTTTTATCAATTTTTATAATTCCTTTGTGCAGGCTCACACTAATGAGTATTTGCTTAGCCTAAAAAATGTCCTGGATTCGTTTGCAAAAGGGTAGCACTCCCCATATTCACTTCTCATCCTAGGTGATTTTAATGTGGATAAGTGCCCGCAGGGGTGTGCAATCAATGATGACTCATTTGCAGAGGACTTAATGACCACTCGCTTTGAACAAGCCACACAAGGCAAGTTATTGGAGACTATCCTGGTGGATTGGGATCTGCAGTGCCTTATAAATCAGCAGGCAGTGGCCCCCAATCCTTCTTTCATTGGACGGGATTGTAATTCAACAATCAATTACATTTTAATATCTGATACTGAGATTCATAGGGCTAAACATTTTGAAATTAAGGAAGCCAGTTTAACAATCACAATCTCCTTGTGTTCGATTTAGATTGGGATATAGAGGCATCTGTGGGGTTATGTGTTGTGCGTGAGTGGAGGAGGTAGGGGTATAGCAATCAAAGATCAGGCCAGATGCATAAAATGGGGGGGGGGGGAATTAACCGGAGTACTTTGTTCGCAATCTCCATAGTGTTTGTGAATCTGATTTTAATATTTGTTTATGTATGGACGAATATGATGAGGTTTTGACTGCCTTTCAACGGACTTGTGGGCAGGTGAATAAAGATCTTAGTAGACTTGTGGGGAACAGGGCCGTAGAGGGGGAGAGATGGTTTGACCAATCCTGTTCAAGGGCTCACCAGGACCCGATGAGAGCCCTGAGGCAGACCCCCAGGGACAGGAATGTGATAGCAAAGAGGGGGAAAGCTTACAAACAAGCCTTGCTTACTAGGAAAACAGATATTAAAAAGAGAGCTTCGGATGAACTCCTGCAGGTTAGCCTACTGAATAATAGTGCACATTTTTGCAAGGTGGTCAATAGGCCCTTTTTTAAGGAATTTAGAAATGATGGGATGGGTTGTACCATAACTCTAGATAGCTGGGTCTTGCGCTATTAGGGACTCTATGACACTGCTAAGGATGAGATGCAGTCTGTGGAACAAAGTGTATGGAGTGGGGATTACAATTTGGGCTTAACTAAGGAGGAGATATTTGATGCCATCATAACAATGCTCAGTGCTAAGGCCCCAGGGTCTGACAGGGTACCTGCATATTTATTTAAGTTTGGGCAAACATTTTAAGCCATATATGCAATGCCCTCTGTAGGAAAGGCATTCCAAGGTCCTGGTCTAAGGCCATATTTGTTCCTGGGTTTAAAAAGGAGTTAAGATCGGACCCAAAATTCGATCTACCGATTTCCATTATAGATACCACTGTGAAGGTTGTAGGGAAAGTTATTCTAGCCAGGCTAGTGGAGTGGTCTGAGGATAGCAAAGTGATTTCAAGTCTTCGATATGGATTTAGGCCGGGTAAGGGTACCCTGGATCAATGCCTAAACCTACGATTGATGGTTTTAGGAGAACCTATGTATGCACTCCTTAAAGTATATCAGGGTAAATGCACCTCAATTGCCTGTTATGGTAGAAATATCTGGGGTTATCAGGATATGAGGGTTCTTCAGACTGTGGAAAATAAATTCTTAAGAAATATGTTGGCAGTCCCTCAGTCACTCCCCACATATATTATACATGAAGAGTTGCGGCTAGAGTATATATGTGACCAACTAGCACAGGAATGAAGTAATCTGGTGCTTGATCTTAATCATGCAATTATAGAGGATTGTCTGATCTTAGACAGGGCACTT
The DNA here is from genome assembly GCF_964204655.1 of Triturus cristatus. Lineage (NCBI taxonomy): Eukaryota > Metazoa > Chordata > Amphibia > Caudata > Salamandridae > Triturus > Triturus cristatus. The sequence goes on along the minus strand of NC_140592.1, from coordinate 655,175,638 downwards.
CACATCCCATGGATTTAATACATCAAGAATGTGACTCTTAACTTGAACTTCAGTATGGCATTATATAAAAGGGATTTATCTTGGGTGAAAACACACTTTATCTGCATGATGGATTAAAAAAGGGAGATGCAGGCACCTTCAGTTCGGTCCTACATTATGGTAAAAACTTCCCATCGATGGAGCCTAATCTGACCATAGTTACGCTATTTCATCATTGATTCCTACTGACCAGATTCGGATAACACTTTCTGCATTGGTCTCTGGCGGTCCCATTAGGTAGATGATAGAGGGATCTGTGGTGTGACGATTTCTCCACTCAAGATACTCTGCATATTGTCTTTTTTGTGATTACTACAGAGCCTTGCAGTCTCGCTATATACTGCCTTTATTTAAGGACCAGCGTTTTGGGCAAGTGAGACAAGCCCTGGTCTATTTACAAATGTTGACAAACCCTCTCATTTGTTTTAATGTAGCTAGTTTCCTGATAGGGGCTCTCAGGATCAGAAAGAGGCTGCCTGGTTGTCTATGAATTTGTACTTGTTCTTAACGATTTCCTATTCGAATTTTTATCGATTTCTATGTCTTAGGGCTCTTAAATAACCTCTGTTAGCTCTTTAACGCCTTGGATGGCATGTTGTCCCTTTTTTAGCTGCGGTTTTATTTGCTTTTAGAAGATACTTGCCCTTGTGACCCCCAGGTGCCTTGTGAGAATTGATAATTTTTTTATTGGCTCATTGTTTTCATAAGTATTGCTTATATCTTTGTTGTTTACAATTATGACTCTGTTGAGCTGAATGAAGTTTATTGACTTGACTTGAAATAGTTAACAACTGTTCAGATAAGCACCGCCACCATGTGCCAGCACCAGAAACCACAGCTCAATCGAGCAGTGGCTTTGCACAGTTTATTTGAGATGATCCAGCTTGAGAATTAGCCAGTCTTATGTTCATTTAGCTGTACTGTGGCATTAAAAAAGTGAACCACCCCTCCTACCGTCTTTGAGTCCAACAAACGGCTGGATTCTTTCTGTTTTACAACAGAATGAGGTTTCTTTAAATGTGTTTATTACTCACTGACTCGGTTGGGTCATTTTGGACTGCGAGGTTAGGTTCCACATATCTCAAAGTCTTCAGTACTGTCATATCCAGAGAAAACTCTTCCTACACCTGCTCATTTGCTTTGATCTGAATTTTTAATCTTATACTGATGACACCTAATTAGATATTCGCATTGATAGATGACCGGAACGCCATTCCACACTTTGGCAATCATTTTGGGGTATAAGGTCGAGCTGCACATTAATTTATTACACACACTAACAAAACAGAAATATTTTTCTTTGCCGGCAGCATGTGAGAACTAGGCCTGGGCGTAGTTCGCGAAGTAGTGCTTCGCGAAGCTACGCAAAGTGCAGTTCGCACTACGCGAGCTACGCGTAGCACTTCGCGAACTGCATAGTACCTTGTTCGCACTGTGCAAGATGTCGTTTTCAATGATTGCACAGTGCGGACAAGCAACCGGCACTGTGCAGTCATTGAAAATGGCATCTTGCACAGTGCGAGCTGTAGTTTTCTGCTGCTCGAGTAGATTTTTACTCGAGCTGCAGCTTTCTCAACGCGAACTGGTAGTTTCTCAACGCGAGCGGTCGCGAGCATACGCGACCACTCGCAATGAGAAACCTGACCTCCTCGCGTTGGGAATCTTGCCAGGAGGTTTATTTTCCATGCTCGCGATCGCCAACTTGATGTTGCTGATCGCGAACAAGGAAAAAGTCTCGCGGGGATGTCATTTTGCTTGCTCGCGGTTGCCAACTTGACGTTGAGGACCGCGAGCAAGCAAAAAATGACCGCAGCACAACGCAACACTACGCTACGCGTGTTCGCACTGTGCTACGTGCAGTTCGCGTAGTGCGAAGTAGCGCGAACTTCGCAAACTACGCGAGCGTAGCGTAGTGCTTTGCCCAGGCTTAGTGAGAACGTACTTTACGCCGGTTTTAACGCATGCCTTTGTTTTACGCAAACTATTATTCTTTCTAATTCTAAATTAATTCACATTGAGAACTTTAATTGTGCGACTTGCAGTTTTAAGTGTGTAGGAATTTAGACATTTTATTATTCTGGTCTCATTGAGAGTTATATCTTATTCAACGCCCCTTGAAGCTCAGTGTCGCAGGGCTTTGTATTTGTCATGCGAGAAAAAGGATCGACTTGCATTGGTCACTGGGTGTATAGACCAGCTCGGTATGAGTGCCCCGACTCAGTGGTAGAAAGCGATAAGGAATCTCTAGATTTTGGAGAGGTTTCCCATCCCAGTTATGGATGTGTGTGATAAAAATGGGTCAGAACCTTTGAGGAGCAGGAAGATGGGCTGTGAACACAGCAGATAAAAGAGAATTGGGAAAATAAAACCATGGACCATACCATGAGCTATAGTCCTGTTCCACATAGACCCCAGCAACCATTAATTATTTTTAACCCTAAACATATGTCTTCATTAACCTTTGGATGGATGCACTAATTATTTCAAACAAGTAATAATGACTGGGTGGTGAAACTCCAATAAATACTGTCCTATTGAGGAGTGCACATTAACCCAATAGTCTCGGTCTGATGACATGTAGTGGGGGCCATTAAAGAAGGAGGTGGTGTACTGAAAAGCTAGGGAATATGGTAGGGCTTGAGGTCAAAGCAGTGGCTGAAGTGATGATGAAAGGATGCACAGCGTCTGAAAGCAAATGATATAACAACCCGGGCCCTAGTCAAATGAGAGGCGGGAACCTGAAAGGTAGGGCCGAAAATAAATGTAAGGGTCGCTGCAGAAATTTCTGGGGATAACTATCTGCGCAAATTGCATTTACTCCAATTATTCATTTTTAAAATTATTTTATTGGATTACAAAGCACACATATAGCCAGAGGCTTCATGGGGCAAAGTTTGCTAAAACAGAAAGTGCACTTCGATTATAAACTACATGTGGGGTCAGTCAAACCCGTGCTGGGCATAGAGATTCAACCAGGTCTTCAACGTTTTCTGGAAATTGCCATGATTATTTTGTGCAACTAGATCTGCCAGGAGCTTAGCCTGAGCTAAGCAACTTGAACTGAAAATGCCCTACTGTTGCTGAAATCTCCCGGGTTGCTGATAATGAATTGGACTGTGCAGATTTCACACTCCCGCAGGGACCAAATAGAAGAACATATTGCTTAAAAATCAGAGATCTAGTCCCTGGCCGGCCTTGAGAGTTATACCCAGGTTCTTAAATGTAATATGTTGATTACCAGAGAATTGAGGTCAGGGTTGTAGAGATATGCAGTCTAAGGCATGCTTTTACTCAAGTGTGGGCTGCTGCATTTTGTAGATGCTTTAGGATATCAAGCAAGAGTTCAGTAGGCCTAGATATAGCCTATTGCATTAGTGAGTTTTGATAAGATTAGAGCACCTATCACAAGTTTGCGTGTTGGGCTCTGGTAGGGAAGGCAGGGGCCGATTCACAGAACTAACTTAAGACAAAATCCTAAACTTACTGCTTTTGGTATTCACAGAAGTTAGGATTTTGTCTTAAGTGTGTCTTAAGACAAACTTAAGACAACATCCTAACTTCTGTGAATACCAAAAGTAGTAAGTTTAGGATGTTGTCTTAAGTTAGTTCTGTGAATCGGGCCCGCAGTGTCTGCAGAGGTTTCGTAGTTTGCAATGACAAATTGGGCAGTTACCCAGTCTCCCAGTATCCAAAGGGCCTCTGGGAAAGTTAACCTTTTCTGTTACTCACTTTATTCCTCTATATCAGCCTTAGCATTAAAGTTAATATTGCATAGCACCATGGTCGATGAATTAGTAGAAAAGGAATAGTAAAATTCAAAGCTGTTACCAACAGGGCTGCCACAAAATGACTTACCCGGGGCCCCCAAAATCTTTGAGATGACATGGACTTCAATATTATTTTGACCTATGGTATAAATGACAAGTTTTCATTAACATTATCATGGACGTCAATTCACCAAAATGCCACTGATAGCGGAAATGACATCACACGCTATTTGACCTTTACTTTCAATCATGCACACATTCACTCATACACACACACTCTCTTACATATGCACACTCTTACCCGCAAGCATGCACAGAACAAACATTTAAAAGCATTTTTTACTTACTTCAGCTGCCAGACAGGGTCATATTCTAGCTAACTGTACTTCATTTTTATACTACACTAATAGTGAATAATATAATAATATTCACTATTAATGTAATAAAAAACGGACTGAAAACAAGGAAAGTGGTGCCTCAACCAACATCCATAAGGACAAGCTGCCCCTGTGTTCCTGGCACTGACTTTGCCACTTCTGAGGTCAGGGGTCACAAAGGCAGTGCCAGGGGCCGCAAAGGGCAAGCCAGGGGGTCACAGTTCCAACCCCTAGCGACCCCTAATTGACGTCCATAAATAGTATGCTAAGATTGTTTTGCTGTAGGAGATGGAGTATTATGGGGTTCCATTATATCTGGCTAGAAGTGAGTTACAGAGTAGTTTTGCCCATAGAGACAGATTTTACTTCCCTTTAAATAAAAAAATGCTTAACACCCAATCATTTTATATTCACTGTACAGGTCTACAGGTATTACCAACCATAGAGCCAGTTTGATCAATGCTGATGGAAGGTTGGTTCTCATCAGTGTATGTGCACAGCCTCCACCTAAACTTAACCACCAAGACAGCCAGAGGTTTATGGTAGATAAACAAAAATAGTGGGCTCAGTGAGGATCCCTATTGAACTCCCCACCATACTGTTTTTGGTGCCGAGCAACTGTAGCTCATCTTCATTTGTTGAGTGCATGCCTACAAGAACAAGTATTTGCAATGCAATCGGTGTCGCCTTTGGGACCTTATATGTATTTAGCTATGCAGCACATCAGCCTGGGTGCTGAAACATCTACTGCTCTTTAACATGGAGGGAAAGTAAGCACTAAATTGCGTGGCAAGCCAGGTATGGGAGCACATGGAGAGAAATATTGCCTTTCAGCTGGAAATGGTATAGTCCAAAGCTCTGTTTTTAATATAAAATCAGGTCCTTTGGTGGTCATATCACTGAAAATACAAGATTTGAAAAAAATATTATTGTCTACGGGTGCTCGTGGAAGACAATTTCTATGGACTGGATTCTAGAGAAGTGATTCTGGTATTTTACTGACCTCAGCTGGTCGTTTTCTAGCAAGAAAGTTAAATAGAGGAAGTTGCCAGAAAAAAAAAGTCCTTCAACAGAAAACAATTCTGGTATTTTACTGACCTCTGCTGGTCGTTTTCTATCAAGACAGTTAAAAATAGGCAGTTGAACAGAAAAAAAGTCCCCAAGCAGAAGCAGACAAGTCCTAGTGCTGATCTCCAGATCCTAGAAACTACATACACATATAAGTATATACTAAAGTATATAGGTATATACTAAAGTATGTACAAGAGGTCTCGAATTCTTGGCCTAAAAAGGTGATCCAAGTGAGCACTCTTGTTTCACAGTAAACTTGCATTAGGTGTTCAAGTAGTCTTTCATAGTCTACATCGCTGACTGATGGCAATGTTGAAGTGACCACAATCACAACCGATTTGTGGAGGAAGATGTATTTATCACTGCTCATCACAACAACAGCTTCCAGGGAATGAATCTATGCTTCAAGCACAAACATTCCATCACCCAGGAGCTAATAGAACATTCAAGGTGCCATGACATCACCACTGTAGCTATTACAATATCTCCCTTCTTTGCATAAACAATATAGCAAAACAATAAAGAAAAAACAGCAAAACAAAATAAATAAATTTCATACAAAGAAAAAGGAATAACAAATAATATCACTTAAAATACAAAAACTAGCTTGATAAAATCTACAAATACTGTAACATTTTACAAATCCATACGTTTGGGAACAATTCTTTTGCGCGTACTCCTCCTGATCGATACGGAAGATCCCTCTGGAGACCTTTCTTGGGATGACCCATTACAGGACCGACTTTTCCCATTCAACCCAAACTTCCCATCCTCTGGGGAAGAATTATCGAAACGAGATACAGAATTATCCCTTAAACCCATTCGAAGTGCAACCTTATCAGGGATTCTATAAACCCTAGACACATTCCACCAATTTTTTCCTTTGACTCTCACAGCATGCCACGAGACCAAATCTACACACACAGGTTGACTGAATTTAGAAAGACCCTTGGGTACATTGTGCGGGATCTTTATCTTAACCCAATCCCCTTCTTTGATATTGTGAGACCACTCCTCTTTAAGAGAACTCTCTCCAGAAGGATAAGAAGTATTTTCCTCAACATAATTTTTATGTCATACCTGTGAAGGCACAAATTTCTCAAAAGAAGATGACAACACTGAACTAGACAAAAGTCCCCACTGCCTCATCCAGTGGGGACACATGTGTCCACAGTGCTGGACACATGTTAAACGTGGCAATTCTCCCTCTCAGTAATTCAAATGGACTTTTCCCAAACTCAATACCCGGTGTAGTCCGATGTGCCCACAACATACTTTGAACAGCTCCCCCAATATCCATATTTCCAGAAACAGCCCATTGCACACAATCAACCAAAATACGATTCATGCGCTCAATGAAACCATTTCCCTGTGGGTGATAGAGAGCTACACGCTTATGAAGAATACCAGATTGACTTAAAAAACAAGACATTTCTTTGGGGACAAATTGCACTCCATTGTCTGACACTCATTCTTTAGGAAAACCTTCCCTTGCAAAAAGGCTTTCCAAAAACTTGATAACTTTTGTCGTATTAGGCTCAGTCATAAAACACACTTCCCATCACTTACTGTAATAATCCGCAACCACCAAAGCGAATTTATACTTGTTAGATAAGACATTGAACGGACCAATGAAATCTAAAGCCAGTTTCATCCAAGGCCCTGAAGGTTACTCAACTCTTACTTTGGAAGGAATAACCGTCTTGATTACTTTGTCACTGGAACAACAAGTATAACAATTCTCAACCATACTCTCTATATGCCGATCCATTGAAGGCCACCAATAAATGGAACGAACTCTGCGCTTGGTACAAGTCTGCCCCAAATGACCTTCGTGCCCTGCCTTAATTATGCGATCTCTCAAACTCACTGGAGGTACGAATTTGTCGCCACGCAAAATCATTTCACCTTCCTCTAAAGAAAGTTCATCAGCCACTTTAGCAAAAGGTTGTAATTCAGAGTCTAAATGTTTCTCCTTTGGCCAACCCTGAATGATACACCTTTTAACCTCCTGAAGAACAGAATCTGCTTTTAACGCATCAAACCATTCATCCTCCTTGAAACACCCCTCTTTACAAACATCAATACTTGCAATTAAGCATTCCTCATCTTCTTCAGCAACACATTCTTCTTGCACCACCGGCTACGGCAGTCTGGAAAGAAAATCTGGTCTAATATTTTTTCCCCCAGGAATATGTTCAACAATAAAGTTATATTGAAGAAGCTTAGAGCTCAACCTAGCAATCCTGGGCGTGTGATCTTTTACAAGAACACCATTAAGAATGGGAATGAAAGGTTTATGATCAGTCATAAGCTTAAAAGATCTACCCCAGAGAAAACCTTTAAACCTTTCAACTGCCCAACATCAAGCGAGAAGTTCCCTTTCGATCACAGAATAGTTTTTCTCACTGGGACGCAATGATCTAGAGATGAATCCAACCGTGTGTTCCGACTCACCTTTCATTTGAGTCAACATGCCACCCAGACCATCCAAACTAGCTTCCACTGACATAATGGATTCTAAAGCAGGGTCATATGGAGTTAAAATGCTACAATGGTTCAATTCATTCTTGATTTTGTCAAAGTCATTTTGACATTCCTGATCCCAAAGAAACACAGTTCCCCTCTTCATAAGCTCCCGAAGATGGGCGGTCTTAGCTGAAAAGTTAGAAATGAATTTGGCATAAAATTCACACATGCCAAGAAAAGATGAAACCTGTTCCTTGGATCTGGGGGACGGAACCTTAACAATCGCTTCAATCAATCCAACTCTAGGAAGAATGCCTTCGCCTGAAATACAATGCCTGAGATACTCAATGGACTGCACTCCAAAAACACATTTGCTTAAATTCCCTACAATACCCTTTTCTTGTAATCTGTTTAACACCTCAGTTAAGCTCTTATCGTGTGATGACCTGCAAACACCAGCTACCAGAATGTCATCCTGAAAAACAACTGTATTCTGCACACCCATCAGAACTTTTTCCATGACACGCTGGAAAACAGAGGCAGCGGAGGCTAACCCGAAAGGCATCCGTTTAAATTGGAGAAACAAAAGCAGTCAAGTGTTTAGATGACACATCCAACTCCACCTGATGGCATGCTGAAGACAAATCTATCTTTGAAAACCATTTGAAACATTGAAACTTTGACACTATGTCATCAATACGGGGTAGTGGGTGTGAATCCACCCAGATATTCTTATTGAGACTGCGTAAGTCAATGCTGACTCTGAGGTTCCCATTTTTTTTCCGTGCGACGACCAAGGGACTTGACCAAAGGGATGACTCAACCGGCTCGATCACTCCTGTCTCACACATCCTTTCCAACTCTTTTGCTAAGTCATCTCGAACACTCAAAGGTACATTGCGCAGTTTGTGTTTGCAAGGAATGGCTCCATCTTTTACCTTGATGAGATGTTTAAAACCCTTGATTAACCCTAGTGATTCAGAAAAAACTTTGGGAAATCTGCTTCCCCAGCTGGAATATTCATTACCACCTATTGACACATTCACAATTGATACCGGTTCCTTAGTGCCTGGCCTAAGAGTCATTCCAAACAACGCTTGGTGGTACCACCCCAAGATATTTAGTCCTTTGATAGCCACATAAATTTTTCCTGTGATAGTTTTTTCTTTGAACATTAAAGTGCTTTCAAAGAAACCTTTTAGTTGAATCTTTCTTCCTTCATAGGACACGGGACTTCTATCTGGAGGTTCCAAATGCCTGTCACCCCATACAGATTCAAACAACTCTTCCGTGATCATCGTCATGCGTGCTCTCGAATCAACGAGCAATTTTAAAACTTTACCATCCACTACTATATCTGCTATCGGGTCTGCACACTCCTCACAATCATCCTTTACTACTAACATGAGATCTCTCATGGAACTCACTACTTCTGTGTTGCTTCCTAGATTGTCGCTCTCTTCCTACACAACATTGATGTTCCTTCTGGAATTACATACTTTTGCAAAATGACCTTGTTTGCCACCGTTTCTACACAAAGCATTACGAGCAGGGTGTTGCAGGGATTCTGCTGATACACAGAACTATGCGAAGAACCCCAGGACCTCAGTGAATTGTGGTGTACCAGAAACTCACCTCAGAACCCAGAACCCAGTATCCGGCTAGCATAAGTGTCCCATTCGTTATCCGAGATTTAGCTCGGCGGTCCCAATGAATAGACAACCCAGAACAAGCGACTCAATACATACTCTCAGGAATGGTGGGAATCGGAAATACCTGTTCGTATATTATTCTCACATCAGTCCACAACAATAATCAACAGAGACACGTTGTAAATAAAAGGGGTTTATTTTTATAGACCACGTGTCCTAAGATGCAGTACTTTGGCTAATACAAGCAGACAAATGATTAATATCAAAACCAACAACATAGTTACAATACCATAGAATATAAAAGGGGTGATCATATTATAATGACAGTGGATACTACCACCTTCCCTTTACTAAGAAGCTAATATTATTATTATGCTAATAGAAGGTCTCTTAGGCTTGAATAGGGGACCCCATACCTCAAAGATCAGCTTAGTGAAATCACATCACAGGAGCATCCGGAGTCTTCTCGCAGGAAGGCTCGTCTTCGGTCTGAATAATAAACATGATGTCTGTGATATTAAAAGCACCAACTTTCAGGTATGTGCAGCTGCGCGTGTGTTATGGCTAAATAGTGGGTCGATCAACCTAGAGTGGAAAACATGCATTGTGTAACAACTCAGACTGTTTGTCACATCGTGTGCAGACCAAGGTTGCTGCGCAGAGCTTGGGATGGTAACAACAGATTGCTCTTGTGTGAAGCAAGTCTCGAGTCAGCAGTTTGTTTTAAGAAATAACATGTAAACGCAGTGTCGTGTGCAAAAGCAAAAAGATGGCTTTCTAACATCTAACGTGGTTATGCTAACTTAACAATGCCTGTACGTATTCAGAGAGAACTCACTACAAGGGCAAACTCGTGAATTGGAAAAATGTGCAGAATAGCCACACTTTGAACATATATTCTTCTTCTGTAAATAAAATTGTTTCTTATCTTGTTTTACAACCTGAGACTTCCCTTTAACCTCATTGCTATTTTTTTCACTACTGTTTTTTCAGATATGCTATTCTTATCTGCACTATTTTTGCCTTCATTTACAACACCAACAGTTGCTTTATCTGATCTCAGCTCATTGGACGACGATTGCGATAATTCAATGCTTTTAACAATGGAAATTGTTTCTTCAAGAGATTGGTTTTTCAAAATTAATAACTTTTGTTGAACTTTTTTGTCTCTACACCGTACTACAATTTGATCTCTTATGAGTTGAGACGTGAAAGTCTCGAACTCACAGTCAGATGCCAAAATGCGTAGAGAAGCGACGTATGACACAATGCTCTCCGAGGTTTGTTGTTCCCTCGTGAAAAACGTATGCCTAGCTACTACTAAACTCTTTTCCACATCAAATTGTTTTTCCAACATTTGAATTGCTTGATCAAAATCATTAAGTGGTTCAACCCCCTCTGCTAGCTCTGGCAAAGGTAAATGTTCAAGTACGGCTTGGCCCTCAAAACCCAAATTATGTTCAAGAATAAATCTTTTACGTTCAGCACTGAATCTGAGACCCCCAATGGCTCCTAAGTACTTCGTGAATGCCCTGTACCATACCTTCCACTCTACTGGTGGGTCCCCTGGAAGCAGTAGAAAAGGAGAAGGTGCTTGTACATTCTGCATGATAAAAAAAAAATGGCTGAAATAACTAGCCAACCAATAACCAAAAAGTTCCACAAAATTTTCACTAGCACTGTAAGTTTTCCCCTTTTTCCCTGACCATTAAAATGACATTTATGTTGTAATATAATATTTTACGTTACCTTAAATCTTATGTATGTACCGATTTTTCGTTTACAAAAATGGTGCCTGAATTTGTACTTTGTATTTGACCATATGTGCTATAATCAATTATGTGCTGCAGCTTAAAATGAACCAGAAACCTTTGCTTAAACAACCATCCACAAGATGGCGCTAAAGTACCAGTGGAATAACAACAATTAAAGCAAGAAAAAAAAATGTGATCCGTTGGTTGTGCTTTAAAAGTTACACAGCATGAAATAGTACCTTGAGCACAACTAACTGTCAAACGCCGATGACTTGTCCACTGTTCATGCCAAAAGCTTGATCACTTTCATGGCGTTCTTGACACTGTGGAGAAAACGGACACTGTATCCTTTTGATGTGTGATGGCCAATAGGATTTGGGCGTATCTTGCGTTGACGTCAATGCACACAGAGACGTATGCCGTGTGGCTCAAGGCGCGCTCCTGCTGCTCTGCGTGAAAGAACTGGCACGAAGGACGCGAACACCATGGAATCCTGGTGATGGGCTCCGCGCGACTCAATAAAGGCAGTGAGTACGCGAGCAAGTTTCAAATGGCAATAGACGTAACTGACACAACAAAAATGTGGCCAACACCTCCGACTCGAAACTTAGACAAAATAGATTCGTTGACCATCAGACTTCCGCTCCACTGACTGTCGGACCCCTTCAGCGCTGTTCACTCGAAAAAAACAATCACCGTTCATGCACTGCATCCGGGCATACACTCCCCGATGACACTCCAGGAGACACTCGATCGGCAAAGCACCTCCACAGGGTCGAGTTCAGGGTCGTGAATAGATTCCCATGCACCCGCTCAGGACACAATCAGCAGGCCAACACCTCTCTTTGTGCCCACACGTTGCTGGCAATAACAACGCTCCGTTGTCAAGCAAGTAGCGAAATTGACCTCAGATATGCCCGTAACCGAGACGGAATGTCCCATCGGTTGTACGAGCAAGTGTGGCACAAAACAGAAGTCTTTGATCCAAAGCTGCAAACGGTTTTTCTTCCAATAGAATTCACCGGCCAAAACAAATTATTTAAAAAAAACGGCACAACTCCACACACACGTGGGTACGAACTAAGGATGAGCAGTAAATCCCAAAACGCGTCGCCAATTGAAGTGACCACAATCACAACCGATTTGTGGAGGAAGACGTATTTATTACTGCTCATCACAACAACAGCTTCCAGGTAATCTATGCTTCAAGCACAAACATTCCATCACCCAGGAGCTAATAGAACATTCAAGGTGCCATGACATCACCACTGTAGCTATTACAAATGTTTAGCCCTAAAGTGTTTCCTTCGGAGGTAGTCTTAACAAAACATGAGGACATTGGAACCGTCTGGGTGGTGTGTGACTGTTTAGGCATTTGTGCAGGGGAGCATGCATTGATGTACACACTGAAACGGGAAGCCAGCATGCCCCACGCTGGACGGTATGCTACGCCAGTTACCACACTACAGCACACGGACTCCAGGGTGCTCTATATTAAAAAAAGTTAATATAGTTTAAAACAAAATCTGATAAACACTCTTTCCTTGGCATGTCCCACAGACAGTTATTCATATTATTTCCTTTAGTAATACATTTTACACCTAGCTACAAAACATAGATGAAATGCCTAAAATACTTTAGGGCTCCAAATCTCCCCATCCTATTTTTTTATATTTCCAAGCATTAAACAATGTTCAAATGCAGAAAAATATATTTACAGACTTAAATCTCATTGTTTCAAATTCTCTAGATGAGTTTTAGATTTTATGAGATTATCAAAACAAGCCCTCATTAGACACCTATTCTATGCAGACATTTTTTTATGTTCACGTACATTTGTGAACATAAGTATAATTATAAGCCAACTGATGACACTGTAATGTTCCAAACCCCTGATAATGACCACCTGTGTTTCCCAAACTCCTTACCGCAATCTGCCTTTTTCTGATATGTCTCACATTCATCCCCCTGCATATCTGCATGACATCTGTTCCACATGCTTCATGTCCATGTTGCCTCCCCTCCTCATAAGTCATGCACATGTGATCAAACTTATCCTCCGTGCCAGTCCATACCCTCAACTTACTCATCTCATTTGTCCATGTGTCTCATGTATTGCAGGCTGCCTGGTCATGTGTCCTTAATGTCTCGCACTGTATTCTCCTGTGCCTCAAGCTGTTCATAATGCATTTTTGTGTCTTAAGCTTCTTAGTATTTGGCCATGTGCCCAAGTTTCTCTAATTCCATGTGTTCATACAACTTATACTGCATTTCATATACAAACTCATTGTACTCTCGACACATGTCAAAGGCTCCTCAAGTGTTCTGCGTTGCAGCAACAACCATGGGTCATGTCTGTGCACTTTAGGTTCATGCCGATTTACCCAAATCTTGGCATGTCTATGAACTCCACCATTCTTATCATATTTTTATGTCTCTGAAGTTCCACATGTTGCATATGCATGAGCCACAATATTATAAACCCTCCATCCTTCATCTCAGGCTGAACCTTCCCAATCATCATGTCCCGCATCCCAAGTTCTTCACTTTGCAATGTTTTTTCCAATGTCGGTTCATATGTCCTAACATGCTGCTCATAAAGAGGCATGATATGTACTGATGCTACACTTCTGTACACTCTCAAGCACAGCACTATTGTCAGGTCCAATATCCTCATTGCCTGTCTGTGTGCTCAACCTCTTTGCACTGTGTATCCATGTGCTGAAGCTCTTGAATCTTCATGTCCAAAAACTCTTAACTCCTCACTCTAAAAGTCCATGAACCCCAATCTCCTCAACCCGCACAGTCACTTTTCGAATTACTTCCTTGTCACAGTACAAGCTTCTCATGCTGTGTATGTTTGTGTGTGTGTGTGTATATATATATATATTCACTCGAACTTCGAAGGCTTGCGCAAACTTTTCTTCAACAACGAAGCACAGACCACAAGGTATACCAGCAAAGGATTTATTCTTTCTTCCCCTTGACCTCTACAGCCATGACGCGTTTCAGCCCGGAAGGGCCTTGATCACATGACACGCTCTGTCAGGTGATTGGTTTTTTTATAGCTTTTTTTTCTCCCTCTTTTTTCTTTCTTTTTTTAGGCAATGCTTTCAACAATGCTTTATCAAGTGCTTAACAGTGCAAGTGCTTGTGAAACCTTATATGCATAAATAAATAATTAATGTTGGCAGGAAAAACAATTTTGTGTCTAAAACAAATGTTAAAACACATTATAAAGAACTAAAATTGTTTACAATTCAGGCAAATTAAATAAATATTTTAGCTTTGTTAAAAATGACGTATTTTAGTCATATAACATTTTAGTAAGATTGCAATTGGAGTGTTGTCTGCATAAATGCACTGAAAGTGACTGGCCGTTGGATTGTTCAAAGCGAAGTAAAATTGCAGTATAAATACTAAAACTTCAAACCAACAATTCAATAGCCCCTTCAATAGAATTACAAAGTATACTTATTCAGAAACAAGATGTTACATAATAATTTGCTAAAAAGGTTTCCTGCTTTAAAGTACATTAATTAAGTGCAAGTGCCAATTACTCTATAAGATCCCTGAATCTAATAAAAGTGATGATGATAAAACCGTATAAAATACCTATAAAAAAACCTCTAAAATCACCCCTATGTGCAAAATAGTAACATAATAAAATTTAGCGGTGTTGGCGGGGGATATGTCTGCTAGATGATTAACATGTGCTGATTATTGTCTAGAGGTGCCATTCGTCTAGTATCCTATAGGCTTGTATCTATTCAGATAACATAGCAAAGTATATGCTACTTAAAGGCATGTATGAAGCTCCTCAGTTGCGTTGAGACCTCTGGGATGTTTTGTATCTAAATTTAGAATATATTTAGTTTCCATGAGTCTCAACTCTTTTTGTCTGTTTCCCCCTCTCTTGTTAAACGGAATTGAATCAATTAAAAAGTAGGTAAGGCCAGTTGGATCAGCGTTGTGTGTCTCATTGAAGTGTCTGGCTACTGGATATAGTTGGCCCCTGTTTTTAATTGCTCTCATGTGCTGCAGTATCCGCTTGTGCGCTTGTAAGATGGTACTGCCAATATATTTGAGACCGCAAGGACACTGCAACACATAAATCACATATTCTGATTTACAGTTCAGGGCTTTAGTGATTGATTATTCTTCATCGTTGAAAGGTGATGTGTAAGATGTCTGATTGAGACCATGTTTGCAAGCTTTGCAAACCTTACATTGAAAAAAAATCTTTCTTTGGGCTAGCCAAGTGTTAGTGTTGGTACTGGCAGGGTCATTTTGAACTAAAATATCCTTCATAGATGAAGCCCTACTATATGTGATAGGTGTTTTTTTTGTCAAAGTTTGACCTATGATAGGGTCACTTAAGACCAACAGACAGTTTTTAGTAATCAATTTTTTGATTTCTTTATCATGTTTGCTAAATTGGATGATGAATCTGAAAGTATCCTCTTGTTCATTCATCCTATGTTTAGCATTTGGTGCAAGCAACGTTTCCCTGGACTTGCTTCTACTTTTGAGAATAGCATTGTCTAAACATTTAGAAGTATAGCCCCTTTCCTGGAATCTTTTTTTGCTGCTATCTTGTTCCATGAAGAGGTCATTATCGTTGCTACAGATGCGTCTCAGCCTAAGCATCTCACCATAAGGAATACTATTGATGAGATGCCTAGGGTGAGCACTGCCCGCATGCAGCGTAGTGTTGCCCGCCGTCGGCTTCCTGTGTAACCTGGTCTCAATTTTCCCATTCTGTATATAAACTTCAACATCTAGAAAGTTTACATTTGTCTCGCTGATAGTTGCCGTGAACTCTAGATTCAGAGCATTGTTATTTAGTTGACTCAGGAACTCTTCTGCTTCTGTCTTTGACCCCTCCCAAATTATGAAAAGGTCGTCTATATATCTCCACCAAACTTTGATATTTTTAGTTACATACATATTGTATTGATTGGGGAGGACCAGCTCTTCCCACCAACCCATGTGGAGACAGGCGTAGCTGGGGGAAAAACTGGCCCCCATTGCTACACCTCGATATTGTTGGTACAGATTATTTTGGAACAAGAAATAATTGTTTTTTAAACAGAATTCTGCCATATTAACAATCATAGTGCTATGTTCACTGTATTGGTTTTAGCCTAATAGAAATCAATAGCCTTTAACCCATCTCTGTGATTGATTGACGTATATAGAGATGTAACGTCTAATGTCATCAATAGGTTTTTATCTTGCCATGAACAATTTAAAAGTTTAGCCAAAAAGTCACTGGTATCTTTGATGTAAGATCCTAAATTCTGAAAATGTTCTTGTAAAAAATAGTCTACATATTTCGAAGTGTTCTCCAAAAGACTGTTTCGCGCTGAGATGATAGGTCTCCCTGGAGGTTGCTGTGCGTTCTTATGGATCTTAGGAATGAAGTACAGGATTGGGACTACGGGATGGTCATTTTTTAGAAATTTGAATTCATCTACCGTCAGAAGTCCCTTGTTTTTCCATCCTATCAATTTCAACATAAAGTCATTGGTTACATTACGTAACGTGGGGTAATCGCTACGACGATAGCACTTGTTGTCTTGAAGTTGTTTCATTGCTTCGGAAATATAGTCGCTTTTTTTCCAAAGGACAACATTGCCCCCTTTATCTGCGTTCCGTACAACTATGTCAGAATTCTTTTTCAATTTGGCCATAAGAGCATAAAATTGAATTTCCTGCTTGTTAGATTTTAATTTAGTGTTTTTTTGGATTTTATAATTCAAGTCTTTCAAACCGTTGATCACATTTTCATGAAAATTATCTATTGCATCTTTGATCAACAATGGATGAAACCTAGAGCGTGGTTTGAATTGTGTTTTGGGCTTGAGTTGTATGCTTTTGTCATCGCCTGCATGATTGGAAGGTAACGAGGGATTCAAATTAAAAATTGTATTTTCATCTGCAAGTTCTTGCATCTCAGTTAGAAAACCCTTATCAGATTGGGTAAGGGAATTCAGAGTAGATTCTGCAGACATTTGGATAGATTGTGTGTCCATAGTATCAAGGCTAGTCTTATTTTGATGAAAGTGCTTTTTTAATTTCAACTTTCTTATGCTTTTGTAGACATCGAGTCGTGTAGTGGCATAATTGAATGAACTGACAGGGCAAAATGAAAGGCCCAAAGAGAGAAGTTGTTGTTCAGCTTTGTTCAAAGTAATTTCTGTAAGATTGACCCCAGAGAGGGATGTTTCACTGGTACATTTGTTTAACGTCGACAGTTTTTCTTCTGTTGCCTCCTTTGTCTTGGCATGCCGTTTGGGTTTGATTTTGTTTGCCCGCCTTCTTTCACGGCGTTTGGTTGTTCTTCTTGTGTTTTGTTGTGAGGTCTTGGGCGCAGGGTTTGCCTGCGCTCCTCCACTAAAACATCAACTTCATCTGCCAATGAGAGTGCTGCCGGTATTTGTTGCAGCATTTGTTTGCGAGATTCCATCTCCGTTTCACTTTCTGGCGCCGAACTGAGTTCTGAATTTGATGATATTGCCTCTGCATTACGTTCGGTTGATGGATTTCTTTTGTCAGTTTGACCTCCCTTGAATTTTGAGACTTTTAGCGAATCATATTTTTTGGTGAAATTGAAGATTCTGCCAGTCTCGTAATCTGTGCGGTCTCTGTGAAACTTATAAGCTTTTCTTTCTCTAATAATATCTTCCTCTTTTTTAAGGCGCTTTTTCATTTCTTCTTGTAGTTTGCTTAAATCCTCTGTTGTGCCCATATATATATATATATATATATTCACTGAAAAAAACATAGGTTTCAGGCACGTTATAGTTAGGAATTAGCATTTAAAAAACCTTGGAAATTCACTGAAAAAACCATAGGTTTCAGGGGCGTTATAGTTAGCTGGACTTTTCACTCGTACAAAACCATTGAAATTCCCCCTTTATAGTTAGTTCAGCTAACTATAACTTGCACGCCCGCAATGCACTGCTGATGACGTCACATATTACATCACTCATGACATGGTTAGTGACATCACTCATGACATCACTGATGACATCTCAAATGACATTACTGATGACATCACTGATGACATCATCCTGGTGATAGAGTGGCAGACCTCCTCTCCCCCTAATATAACCTTTGATACACACATTAAAAAATGGAAACTAAAATTTTCAAAACAATGGACATACCAATACCAGTTACAACAACCTATTCAGTAATTCTAAGATCCACATACACATCCACTCATTCACCAACAGTCCTATACAGTCACTCATATGTACTCATACACCTATACATCCTGTTACACAACGCCACTCATCCATAGAGTTACTCACACACATAGTCACTCATGCTAATAAAGAATCAAACATCCATTTACTTGCATATACAGTTATACACACACCACCACACTTAATTCTACAGAAACTTACACATACTTAGTCTTTTAAACAATCACTTATAGAAACACATACTTATTCATACAGGAACTCTTTCAATCTCTCACTCTCACATATACTCACTTATATACACCAATAGTCACATATACTAGTTTAAAACATATGTAGTTACTCATAAAGACACTATTGAGACAGTCATTCACTCACTAACATACCCATGCACACACTCATCCACCCATACAGTCCTGCACACATGCTGTCTTCAACACATACAAACAGTGAGTCACTCATTCATGCACCTATGCACGTAATACCCCCACCGAACCATACAGACACTCATACTGATACTCAAAAAACCAACTAATAACCTATATAGACACTCATGTAGCTACTCACCAACCCATGCAGCCACTTATACACAAAGTGAGAGACTGATACAGATATTTACATATTTAAACATTACTCACTAAGCCATGTATTTACTAAGATACACTTAATCAGTCAGTTATACAATCAATTTTTCAAAAACAAATCATCCATTTAGACACTTATATACCCATTTATTCTTCCATCGACCTTGAGATATACATATATAAAACATATGTAATTTTCAGAAAAACACACATTCACTGGATGATGTCATCAGTGATGTCATCAGTGATGTCATTTGAGATGTTATCAGTGATATCATGAGTGATGTCACTGACCATGTCATGAGTGATGTAATATGTGATGTCATCAGCAGTGCACTGCGGGCGCACGAGTTATAGTTAGCTGAACTAACTATAACGGGGGAATTTCAATGGTTTTGTACGAGTGAAAAGTCCAGCTAACTATAACGCCCCTGAAACCTATGGTTTTTTCAGTGAATATATATATATATATATATATATATATATATCATGCCAAGGTGCCTCTGAACATAAGGACGCCACTCCGCTGGTGAAAGTTTGCAAAACCATTTATTTTCAGAAGCTGCACATTATGTCCGGTTTCTTAAAGCCTCCCCCGACGCGTTTCAAAGCTCCTGCTTCTTCCTCATGGGGCAATAGGCAGCACGTGACGGATTTAACCACAGCTGTCATTTATAGTCCATTAATTGCGTACTCTCTCCGGTGAGGTATGCTGGGGGCTGTAGTCCAATTTTCACCCTTCAGTGGGGTCCGTGCATGTGCCATAATTGGTGCCTTTAAACTCTTTTTGCAGCCCTCCAGTGGGCTCCAGGCATCATCTGCAGCAACCCAATTTAAAATTCACCAGCGCTGTAAACAGGCAGAGCAATCCCCGCCATACAGTCCCGTTGCGGTAATTCCTGCCGGGTGGTGCATCCTCCGCGGCTGAGGCCGCCGCGTCAAACATCATGCCAAGGTGCCTCTGAACATAAGGACGCCACTCCGCTGGTGAAAGTTTGCAAAACCATTTATTTTCAGAAGCTGCACATTATGTCCGGTTTCTTAAAGCCTCCCCCGACGCGTTTCAAAGCTCCTGCTTCTTCCTCATGGGGCAATAGGCAGCACGTGACGGATTTAACCACAGCTGTCATTTATAGTCCATTAATTGCGTACTCTCTCCGGTGAGGTATGCTGGGGGCTGTAGTCCAATTTTCACCCTTCAGTGGGGTCCGTGCATGTGCCATAATTGGTGCCTTTAAACTCTTTGTTTAAAAGACTAAGTATGTGTAAGTTTCCGTAGAAGTAAGTGTGGTGGTGTGTGTATAACTGTATATGCAAGTAAATGTATGTTTGATTCTTTATTAGCATGAGTGACTATGTGTGTGAGTACCTCTATGGATGAGTGGCATTGTGTAACAGGATGTATAGGTGTATGAGTACATATGATGAGTGAGTACATGTATGAGTGACTGTATAGGACTGTTGGTGAATGAGTGGATGTGTATGTGGATCTTAGAATTACTGTATAGGTAACTGGTATTGGAATGTCCATTGTTTTTAAAATTTTAATTTCTATTTTTGAATGTGTGTATCAAAGGTTATATTAGGGGAAGAGGAGGTCTGCCACTCTATCACAAGGATGATGTCATCAGTGATGTCATCAGTGATGTCATTTGAGATGTCATCAGTGATGTCATGAGTGATGTCACTGACCATGTCATGAGTGATGTAATATGTGACGTCATCAGCAGTGCATTGCGGGCGCGCGAGTTATAGTTAGCTGAACTAACTATAACGGGGGAATTTCAATGGTTTTGTACAAGTGAAAAGTCCAGCTAACTATAACACCCCTGAAACCTATGGTTTTTTCAGTGAATTTCTGAGGTTTTTTAAATGCTAATTCCTAACTATAACGTGCCTGAAACCTATGGTTTTTTCTGTGAATTTCAAAGGTTTTTTAAATGCTAATTTCTAACTATGCCTACAGAGATAGGACATGTGAAGAAAGAAGAAAAAATGCACAGAAAGAAACAAAAGAAGTGCAGAAAGAAGCAACAGAAGTCCTCAAAAACGAAGATAAGTGCAGGAAGAAGGATAACGTGCAGAAAGAACAAAAAGAAGAGCAGAAAGAAGCCTTGTTGCAAAATCATCCTGTACCCTCAACTTTTTCAGACGGATACTGGTGGTAACTGAGTCTGACTAACCAGTCCTAGAGCCAGTGCTCTGTTAAAAGACACTTAGAATACAGTGAAAACACCTACATACACTAGGGAACATTATGCGTTGGGGTCCCCCTGTGATTAGCATGACCTCCTCTGTAAGCCCCTAGTGTATAATAGGGCATGGGGATTAAAACTACCTCTTAAAACAGGCCACAGGGCGTTTTTGCACACGTTAACTCAGGCCCCGTCCCCTCCCTTCACCACTGTGTGTCCATTTTTAGTTGGGAGATTAAGTTCATTTGAATCCTGAGGGTCCCTAGGGTCCAACTAGCCCACTAGGTACCTCCAGTAAGTGCCACAGAGCTGCGTTGCAGAGAGGTGTAAAAAGTGGCACGGCCTGGACCACCTCTCTGCAATGCAGCTCAGTGGCGCTTACTGGAAGCACTTGGTGGGCTAGTTAGCCCCCAGGGGCCCTCAGTATTGAAGGGAAATTATATCCCCAATTTAAAACGTGCCATAGTGCGTGTTTGCACACGTCACCTCAGGCCCCGTCCCCTCCCTTCACCACTGTGTAAACGCGCCCTGTGGCTGTTCTAAGTTGAGAGATTAAGTCCCCCTGAATCCTAAGGGTCCCTAGGGTCAAACTAGACCACTAGGTACCTCCAGTAAGCGCCACAGAGCTGCGTTGCAGAGAGGTGTAAAAAGGGGCTTGGCCTCAGAACACCTGGCTGCAGCGCAGCTCCCTGGCGCATACTGGAGATGCCTGTTGGGGGCGCGTTTGCAGAGTGCTGCACGGAGGGGGCATGGCCTCCGGCACGATGCCAGTCTTTTATTTATTTTAGTTTTTTAAGAAGGGGGGCTGTTTGGTTCCCCTTCTTATTCTAATTTATTGGCCCTGATGACCCCATCCCCCAGGGCCAGTCTCCTAATTATATTTTTTTGACCCCAATCCCCAGGGCCGGCCACTGTTTTTTATTATTTTTAAAAAATATATATTTATAGACACACCTAGGACATGCTGGACAAACCGTACGTACCTATCACCATGACGATTTGCGTGATATTCATTAAAAGGCGACTATGCATGCAATGAATCCACGTGGAATGTATTTACACCACTAGTGAAGCTCTGACATGTCTGATGCCCTACCGTGCCTAATCCTGGTAGACACCCTTGTCGTTTATTTATACAAACATGGGTAGCTATTGACGGGCACATTTAATACACATGCACACCAAGCCATTCAAAGGGGATTCGACAAAAATTCGACCAAAACTATGCAAGAAACCCCCCTCACGGTTAATAAAACACACATCCACTGCCGGATGTGTAATACTTTTTATTTTACTCTCTGGAAAGGGGACGAACATCACTTGAGAGTCACAGCGTGCTCCTGACAGAGCCCAATGCTGTGTTACACCCACCATTGCCTGCCGAGTGCCACACACCTCTGTGTTGTATTCCACTAGCTAGTGCATATGCTATGACACTCTCTAGCCCATGTGCACTGTAACACCACCCCGTGAATATGTCATGCCACACTTGTCTTCGCACGGGTTATATTGCCCCATCTAACGTGCCTTTCTCGATGCCTATGTTATAACGCACAGTGCTATGCCATACATATTACAATCTGGGATCCATATCTTTGTCACAGTGCATATGCAACGTTACACTCCCCAGCACATATTTTATATTACAACTTTAGAGACTAGTTAGGTTACACAACACTGCCCTGTGCATATTACACTCCAAGGCGCATATCGCATAGCACGCGCTAGTGCCTGTGCTATCTCGCGCTCTCCCATGAATCTGTCATTGCGCACAATGTATTGTATATTATATTTCACGCCCGGTTCATCTTATATCACACTTTTTGGTGCATAGTTTATACCATACACTATATCTAGTTTTCATTTTCAATCGTGCTCTCAGGACTATGTTCTATATAACACTGTGTTCACCTACCCTTTTCACGGGCATTACATTTTGCGATAGGGGGTGGAGGGTCAGGGGGTGTTTCTGCCAAGTGAGCCCGGAGTCACAGTCACAAACGTCCTCTTCTTCCTGAATAAAAGTGAGATTATGCTGCATACTTGTTCATATTTTAAGTAGTTCGCACAGACACAATGTTTTAAAAACAATAAAGTTCCTAATACCCGCCTTCTCTGAACAGTTAGCTTGCTGCCCCATCCCCTTCCTCCCTATCCTCTGTTGTGTGAATCCATGGACTAGCCTCCTCCCTCCTGCCATGCATGGTCTGATGTGCTGCCACTGCCCTCAATTTAGTATGATGTACCAGTCCACTCCTCCTGCCCTCCATTGCCCAATTCTATGCCCCATCATTGACCTCCTGCTTAAACTCTGTGCTTAGCTTGCTGCCCCTATTCTCCTTCCCCCTGCCCTCCGATGTCTTTGTGCATGCCCCTGCTCCATCCTTTTTGCCCACCATGTCCCATGGACCTGCCACTCCTATCTACTCTGAGTGTTCTGTTGAGCTGCCACTCCCCTCCCACCTGCCTAGCATTTTCAGATGACTGTAACCTGTCCCTGCCACCTCCACCCTGCCTGTCCACATGCCATGCCCCTATCCTCTTCCTCCTGTCCTACATGGTCCATTGTACTGCCACACCCTTCTGCCCTCCCTGGTCTGTTGTGCTGCAACTGCTCCTCCTGCCTGCCCCGTGTGGTCTGTTGTGAGGTCCCTTCCCCTGAACTTTCTTGTCTGTGCACAGGTCCTGACCCTTCCTTCTATCCTCCATCGTCCTTTGTGCATGCCCCTCCACCCTCCTTCTTGCCCATCATAGCCATTGTGCTGCCACTAACCCTCCCACTTGCCATGCATGGTCTTCTGTGCTGCCATGGCCCCTCCCACCTTCCCTGTGTGGTCAGTTAGCTGCCCCTGACCCCCTCCCACCTTCCCTCCATGGTCTGCGTGTATGCCATCACAGTCTCACTGTTGCTCTTCATGGTGTGTCTTGCTTCTAGTGCCCATCCTGCCTGACCTCCATGGCTATCTTGCTGCTCCTGCCCTGCCCCCTTGCCCCCAGCCCTACTCCCTCCCTCCTGGCTTGTCTGTTCCATTGTAATGCCCCTGATCCGTCCCTCCTGCCCTTTATGGTCTGTTATACTGCAGCTTTCTCTCCTGTCTGTCCATTATGGTCAGCTAGCTACCATTGCCTCTTGCCCCTCTGTTCTCTGTTGTCCATGTGCATGGTCCTGTCCCCTCCCTCTTGCTTTCTATGGATTGTTGTGCTGCACTCCCGTCCTGCATGCCCTGTGTGGTGTATTGTGCTGCTGCAAACCCTGATGCCTGTCCTGCAGGGTCAGTTTGGTGCACCTCTCCATGTCCCTCCTGTCCTCTGTTATCCAAGTCCATGTCCCTATCCCATTTCCTTCCATGATCCAATGTACCATACTTGCGAACATTTTGAACTTGGTAAGAGGGAGATTTTGAAAAAGAACTGGGGTATTGATTTTCCCTTTTGAGTTACATTGAAAAAGAGGATATTGTAGACAGGAGACAGATCAAATAAAGCCCATTTGAGCTTAAAAACATTGGACGTTTCCTGGCTGAATCGGGTCTGTTGGCATGTATGGTTGTACTACCATTGCCTCTTCCTTCTGCCCACAATGGTCTATTACATTGCCACAGCCTTGAAGGAGGGTAGATTTTGTATCACAGGGGGCCCCTGGCCCGTTCTGTCCACACCTGAAGTATGAGACCCTTGTCCTTGCCCTGCCAGCTGCATTTGTAGGCCGTATTAAATTGACCAGCGGGTCCTGTGTTGCTATATAATTATCCTGAGACATTCTTACCACTCAGCCAGCATAAAACCCCTGTGTAGGCCCTTCTGTTCAATATGTAGGCCTCTTTGTTAAATTGACCATAGCTCTGCAATTTTAGTGTATAGCAGTCTGAAGGCAGGTCTGCGAGGCCTTCTGATCCAAACTAGTAGCCCCCACCCTACCCGAGTGCTCCGTGCTCGGTATCAAAGTTCAACATCCCCCTGAAGCTGTCGACATACAGTAGGCTGCATCCTGGACTGGTACTTGCTTCCTGGGCAGGTTTCCCGCTTTTAAGGAAGTGGCAACCGCAGAGCGTCAAGTTAGGAGAACTGAGGAGATTTTATACATGAATATATTGAATTCCCGTACAATACCCATTATTTTCTGCTTGCTCTATGGAACTTACGATAAGCGATTGGCCTGAGAGACTGACCTTTTCACCCAGTCCATTGTCAGCATTAAGTGGGTAAATGACGAAATGTCTGGTAAAATCTGCAGACGAAGCTTTTGGGTAGCATACGTAGGTAGATGTAGCGTGCAAAGGAGCCCACAAAATGATATAAAAAGGGAGCACCCACAGATATCGACGGACTACCTCGCCGTCTGTATGTAGGTTAACAGGCAGTGCAGGTTTTCCCCAAGAGCTGGGAGCTCTTGTCTTCCTTTGCTTAAAATGTCTTGCTCTGATTTGCTTGAAGTATCTTATTCTATTTTACCTATATGAAATGTCATGTTATGTTTAACCATTGTTCTCTTTACTTTTGCATTTAAAAGATTTTGTATTGTAATTGCAGGAATGCTTGCTCTAAGAGTAAACGTGAGTGTTCCTAGGTAACATTTTCCTTGGTGTAACTTGTTTCTCATGATGCATTTATAGATGTGTTTTCTCTCTCTCTCTGTCAGTACATTAATTGAGATACAGAGAATATTATGACAGCTGTATGATTATCTGGATTCTGTATTTTGTACTTTATGTCTCTATTCTGCGGTTTCTTGGAAGTTGCATCTTCTCATTAAACTGCCATTGTATTCTGCCTCCAATTCCATGTCTCATATGTCTGTTTTCTTCATTTTTGGAGCAAGCGTTCCTAGGCACCCCGGCTCAAATTAAGGTGCCCCTTTTGTCCCTGACTCACTCTCCTGCTCAGTTCTGTGGTGGCTCCCGGGGATCTGGGGACCGCCCCTAGCTTCCTTGACCCGTAATAGATCTTCCCTCCAACAGCCTCTCTTGCAAGTCCTGTATTGTTGGTTTGTTGCCCCTGCCCCCCTTTCCACTGCCCTCCATAGTCTGTTGTGCTTCCACGGCCCTTCCTGCCTGCTCAGTGTGGTTAAATTGTTGCCTTTGCACCCTCCTACCTGCCTTCAATTTTCAGAGTCCGTGCCCCTGGCCTCTGCCTCTCAACAGTATCCTAATGAACAACTAGATTGCTAACATTCTATATTTATTACAAAAGTGTGGAACGCCTGACATCATCTTGATGTAATCAAAACTGTAATACCTAGAGCATTTCCTTTAGAAATTACATATATGAGAGGGTCTTATTGGCATCAAAATTATGGTTAGTGCTCTAAAAGACTAAAATAAGGACATATTTTCTGAGTTTTCAAATAGCGACAAAGCACTTTTAAATTATTTGTTATCTTTATGTTTTTTTATCCAGTTGACCACTTGATTAAATGTTGCACTTAGGGGAGAGGATGTGGTGTTACTTCCAGAACTGCAGACTTTGCAACTGGGGAACCAGGTTGAAGTTTCTGCTTCAGCTCGACATTCTGTGATTCTGGTCAAATCACTTAGTCTCCCCATGTCTACAACCAAAATAAATTTGTTCTTGTGTGATGTAACCAATGCTCATGTAAAGCACTCCAATACCTGACAAGTCTGCACTATATAACACTGCAAAAACACAAAATAATAAGTGTTTTGCACACTTCTGTCATTGGGCTATATTTGGGCTACATCTGGGTGATTTTGGGCTACATTTGGGCTCTTTTGTCTCCGGTGGCCATCTTGGGAGATTTATTTGTTATGAAGTTTCCTAATTTCCTCATGTACTGCAGTCTCCTCAGTAGGAAATGCTTTCAGTTTTTTACTTTGATTCCATCATGAAGGTATTCAGATATGTCACACATTTTCCATAAATTCTGAATGTTAGCACTCTAGTTGCTCATTAGATCACTGTAGTAAAACTACTGCACCATGGAAGTCTGCTCCTGGTATTAAAAGTGCATGTTTCAGTCTGCATGTCAGAATTTTTTAATGAAATAGAAGAGGATTTGAGAAGTCACTCAAAATGTGCCCTCATTTTCTTTCTTCAGCATTAATCATAATTTCTATGGCAAAATGAACCTCCTCATTGTGTTCCTTTTTAAATTAAATGTTTTAAGTGTTACCAGTTTATTCCAATCAAGATGGCTTCAGGTGTGCCTTACTTTTGTCATAATGAAGACAGTAAGCGCTCTAGTTGTTTTTAAGAACATTCTGGGACATTCTGTCATTGGGCTATACTTGGGCTACATCTGGGTGATATTTGGGCTACATTTGGGCTCTTTTGTCTCTGGTGGCCATCTTGGGAGACTTATTTGTTATGAAGTTTCCTAATTTCCTCATTTACTGCAGTCTCCTCAGTAGGAAATACTTTCAGTTTTTTACTTTGATTCCATCAAGAAGGCATTCAGATGTGTCACACATTTGCCATAAATTCAGAATGTTAGCACTCTTTTTGCTCATTAGATCACTGTAGTAAAGCTACTGCTCACCAGGGAAAACTGCTGCTGGTATTGAAAGTGCATGTTTCAGTCTGCATGTCAGAATTTTTTAATGAAATAGAAGAGGATTTGAGAAGTCACTCAAAATGTGCCCTAATTTTTCTTTCTGCAGCACTAATCATACTTTTTATGGAAAAATGAACCCCCTCATTTTGTTCCTTTTTAAATTAAATGTTTTAAGAGTTACCACTTTAATCCAAGCAAGATGGCTTCAGGTGTGCCATACGTTTATCATAAGTAGGACTGTTAGCGCTCTAGTAGTTCTTTGGAACACTCTGGGAAGCTGCAGTAGAACACAAAGGAATCAACTGACAGTCTCTGCCCTTGTTGGATGTACATGTTTTACTGAGAATGTCAGACTTCATTCTCACATGACTGAGAAAGATAATGTGAATTTACAGAAAATAAGCTCTCAGTTTAGCCTATAGATCACCTTCCAAACCTCTGTGGTAAAAGCATGAGAAAATATTTTTCTCTCAATCATGATATCCCAGCAGAAGGCTTTTTCACATGGTGAAATCACCTTAGAACATACCACAATTCCTAAAATGAGTATGGTACCATCAACAAATGATTTATAATGTAACTAAAGTCTTAAAACCTTCTATTAACTGCAATGCTTTTTAATGAGGTGCTATCATGTATATTAGTCCCAAGATGGCTGCCAACACTTCTTGGATGAAGTGCTGACAGCCAATCAGATCTCAGGATGAGATGTGTGGTTAGGCTCCGCCCACATATATATATGCTTTTAAATGCTATTTTCTCAGGAAATACTGAACAGATTTACACCAGACCTGCAAAAGGCACTTCCCTGACCTTCTGGCTACCTCTCTGCCAAATTTCAAGTAATTCTGTTCAGCCGTTCGGGCTGTAGCTGTGTCTAAACGTCCTATGGAAAAATGCATGGGGAAAACGCGTTTTGGGACCCCCCTTTTTTCTCGGCCCCTGCTTGACGAATCCCCCCGAGACTTTCAGGGTAGGAGCGGAGCGTAGCGCCCCACCTATTTTGAAAATTTCGCGAGGATTCGTCGACCGGCGCCAGAGTTATTCCAAATAGAATGTTGCGGATTTCCTATGGAAACAGGGTCCTAACTATATCTACCTACTGGCGACCGCCAGTAGGTAATATATATATATGTATATATATATTACCTACTGGCGGTCGCCAGTAGGTAGATATAGTTAGGACCTATTTTCCATAGGAAATTCACAACATTCTATTTCCTTTCCAATAACTTTGGCACTGGTTGACGAATCTTCGCGGGTCCCAAAACGTGTTTTCCCCATGCAATTTTCCATAGGAAACTTTAGATACGGCTACAGCCCGAACTGCTGAACGGAATTACACCAAATTTGGCAAAGAGGTAGTTCTTGGTTCAGAAATAACCCTTTTTGTTAAATTGTGTAAATCCGTTCAGTAGTTGCTGAGAAAATCAAAAGTAAAAACACATATATAACTATGGCCGCGGAGGTTCCGCGCACCCTCCCGATCATGAGCTGTATGCTAATTGGCTGTCAACACTCCAAACCAGGAAGTGTTGGCAGCCATCTTGTGCCTCGGTAGAACCGAGGCACAAGAAATCAGTCATACAAGTGCGCAAAACGTGAAAATGGGGCAGGTCAGAAACACCCTGACCCCCTAGGCCTGCTTTGGGGGTCCACAAGGACCCCCAGGGCCCCCCAAAAACTTATTTTTTTTTTTTAAATGGGCAAATCAGCAGAGGAGCAGCAGATCCGGACGTGGGAAAATAAAAACGAAGCGCGGGCTCCCGCGCTTCATTAGCATTTAGCCCCCGGGGGGGCCAAGTCCTGGGGAAATATTTTTAATGTGATGGGGGCCCAGAGGGGCCCCCAGCCCCGGGGACTGCCACCCCCAGGGCTTTTCTCAAATATGTGTGGGGGGGCTCTCAGCCCCCCCAGCCCCAGGGACTGCCACCCCCGGGGCTTCAAAAAGAAATAGGTGGGGGGCTCAAAGGCCCCCCCCAGCTCCGGGGACCACCACCCCCGGGGCTTTAATTTTAAAATAAATCATCCTGTGTGGGGGGCTTGAGCCCCCCACATGCCCCAGGGACCACCACCCCCGGGGCTTTGTAAATGTTGGGAGGGGGATGCACAGCCCCCCTCCTAGAGCCCTTGATGGCCCTGGGGACCGCCACACCCCAGGGCCGGCTCCTGCAGTGTCCCTGGGTGCCCACCTGCTCTCTCTTCCAAATACCAAAGACGATTGCTTTTCCACATGGGGAGCTGCATCTTAGCAGCTCCCCATGTGGAAAAGCATTGCCAGCTCCTGTAGGATGCGGGGAGCCTGCGGGACCTTGGGGGGATTGGGGACCCCCCCACGGGCCCCAACGGAGAGGGCCAGCCCCCTACCAAAGATTATTTTTAAATTTTTTTTTAAATAGAGGGCAGGCCCTGGGGGATGGGGTCCCCAGGGCTAATTAATTAGAAAATGAAGGGGGGCCACACAGCCCCCTTCATAAAATATAAATAAAGAAAAAGACCGGCATCATGCGGGAGGCCCCTCCCCCTCCTTGCTGCACTCTACAAACGTGCCCCCTGGCGCGTTTGCAGACGGGGAACTATTACACCTTGAATACTGGAGGTCCCTGGGGGCCAACTAGCCCACCAGTAGCCTCCAGTATGCACCAGGGAGCTGTGTTGCAGGGAGGTGTTTTGAGGCCACGCCCCTTTTTACACCTCTCTGCAATGCAGCTCTGTGGAGCTTAATGGAGGTACCTGGTGGGCTAGTTGCACCTAAGGGACCCTCAGGATTTAAGGGGAGTTAATCCCCCAACTTAAAACGTGCCATGGGGCGTGTTTGCACAGTGGTGAAGGGAGGGGCGGGGCCTGAGTTGACATGTGTGCAAACACACCCTGTGACGCGGTTTAAGTTGGAGAATTAATTCCTTTTCAATCCTGAGGGTCCCTGGGGACCAACTAGCGCACCAGGCACCTCCAGTAAGCGCCACGGAGCTGCGTTGCAGAGTGTTGTAAAAAGGGGCGTGGCCTCTGAACACCTCTCTGCAACGCAGCTCTCTGGCGCATACTGGAGGTACCTGGTGGGCTAGTTGGCCCCTAGGGACCCTCAGGATTAAGTTGGGGAAATAATTCCCCTTCAATCCTGAGGGCCCATGGGGGCCAACTAGCCCACCAGGTGCTTCCAGTAACTGCCACTGTGCTGCGTTGCAGAGAGGTGGTCCAGGCAGTGCCCCTTTTTACATCTCTGTGCAACACAGGTCTGTGGCGCTTACTGGAGGTACCTAGTGGGCTAATTGGACCCTAGGGACCCTCAGGATTCAAGGGGACTTTATCCTCCAAATTAACACGGCCACAGGGTGTGTTTGCACACATTTCATCTCAGCCCCCCCCCCTTCACCAGTATGCAAATGCGCCATGTGGCGCATTTTAAGAGGTAGTTTAAATCCCCCTTCCCTATTATGTACAGGGGCTTACAGAGGAGGACATGGTAATCACTGGGGTACCCCGAAGCATAGTGTTCCCTAGTGTATGTAGGTGTTTTAACTGTATTCTAAGTGTCTTTTAGCATATCACTGGCTCTAGGACTGGTTAGTCAGAGTCAGTTACCACCAGTACCCATCTGAAAAAGTTGAGGGTACAGGATTTTGCAACAAGGCCTCTTTCTGCTCCTCTGTTTGTTCTTTCTGCACGTCTTCCTTCTTCCTGCACTTTTCTTCGTCTTTGAGGACTTCTGTTGCTTCTTTCTGCATTTCTTTTGCTTCTTTCTGTGTGTTTTTTCTTCTTTGTTCACACTCTGTAGGCATTGGTAGAAACTAGCATTTAAAAACCTTAGAAATTAACTGAAAAAACCATAGGTTTCAGGCACGTTATAGTTACAAATTAGCATTTAAAAAACCTTTGAAATTCACTGAAAAAAACAGAGGTTTCAGGCACGTTATAGTTAGTTGGACATTTCACTCGTACAAAACCATTGAAATTCCCCCGTTATAGCTAGTTCAGTTTAACTTGCGCGCCCGCAATGCACTGCTGATGATGTCACATATTACATCACTCATGACATGGTCAGAGACATCACTGATGACATTACTGATGACATCTCAAATGACATCACTGATGACATCATCCTTGTGATAGAGTGGCAGACGTCCTCTCACCCAATATAACCTTTGATACACACACTCAAAAATAGAAACTAACATTTTCAAAACAATGGACATACCAATACCACTTACAACACACCTATTCAGTAATTCCAAGATCTACACACACACATCCACTCATTCACCAACAGTCCTATACTGTCACTCATACATGTACTCACTCATCATATGTACTTATACACCTCTACATCCTGTTACACAGTGACACTCATCCATAATTACTCACACACATAGTCACACATGGAAACAAATTATCAAACATTACAATTAATAAATTGCATATACAGCTATATACACACCACCACACTTACTGCTATATAAACTTACACATACTTACTCACTTAAGCAATCACTTATAGAAACACATACTAATTTATACAGGAACTCTTCCAGTCTCTCACTCTCACATATACTCACTTATATACACCAATACTAACATATCCCAGTTTAAAACATATGTAGTTACTCGTAAAGACACAATTGAGTCAGTCATTCACTCACTAACACACCCATACACACACTCATCCACCCATACAGTCCTGCACACATGCTGTCTTCAACACATACAAACAGTGAGTCACTCATTCATGTATCTATACACTACGTAATACCCCCACCGAACCATACAGACACTCAGACACTCATACTGATACTCAAAAAACCAACTAATAACCTATATAGACATCCATGTAGATACTCACCAACCCATGCAGCCACTTATACACAAAGTGAGAGACTGATACAGATATTTACATATTTAAACATTACTTACTAACCCATGTATTCACTAAGATACACTTAATCAGTCAGTTATACAATCAATTTTTCAACAAAAAAATAATCCATTTAGACACTTATATACCCATTTATTCTTCCATCGACCTTGAGATATACATATATAAAACATATTTAATTTTCAGAAGAACACACATTCACTGGATGATGTCATCAGTGATGTCATCAGTGATGTCATTTGAGATGTCATCAGTGATGTCATGAGTGATGTAATATGTGACGTCATCAGCAGCGCATTGCGGGCACGCGACTTAAAGTTAGCTGAACTAACTATAACGGGGGAACTTCAATGGTTTTGTACGAGTGAAATGTCCAACTAACTATAACGCCCCTGAAAGCTATGGTTTTTTCAGTGAATATATATATATCCATATATATATATATTCACTGAAAAAAAACATAGGTTTCATGCACGTTATAGTTAGGAATTGGCATTTAAAAAATCTTGGAAATTCACTGAAAAAAACATAGGTTTCAGGGGTGTTATAGTGAGCTGGACATTTCCCTCGTACAAAACCCTAGAAATTCCCCCGTTATAGTTAGTTCAGCTAACTATAACTCGCGCCCCCGTAATGCACTGCTGATGACATCACATATTACATCACTCATGACATCACTGATGACATCTCAAATGACATCACTGATGACATCACTGATCACATCATCCAGTGACTGTGTGTTTCTGTAAAGTTTAAATATGTTTTATATATATATATAGGGAAAGGCCTATGGAAAAATGAGTGGGTGTATAAGTGTGAGAATGGATGATTTAGTAGATGCGTGACTGACTCTATAAGTGAGTGATTAAATCTATGTAACTGCTGACTAGTGACTAAACTGTGTGAATGTCTTCATCCGTCTGTCTGTTGGTGTGTAAGCAGCTACATGGGTTTGTGAACAGCTACATGAGTGTCTATATGGGCTATTGATTGGTTGTCTAAGTATCTGTATGGGTGCCTGAGTGTCTGTGTGGGTGGAGTGTGTGTGTCTCTGTGCATAGATGTGTGAGTGGGTGATTCAGTGGGTGCATGGTTTCAAGAGTGCATCTGTGATGGACTGTATAGGTGGGTGAGTGTATGTATGGTTGTGTTAGTGAGTGAATATATATTTCATTAGTACAAGTGTAATTTACTACATATGTGAACGGCAGTATATATGTATGTTGGAGTACAGAAATAACTATAACTGAGAGTGTGTGATAGTGTGAGTGGCTGTATGGATGAGTGTATGCTTGTATCATTGATTGTATTAGACCATAAGAATTTGCTAGTATTTGTATGAGTAATTGAGCTTGTGCGTGTATAGTTGTATAGGTGAGTAAATGGCAGTGTGATTAATTACTTGCATGACTGAGTATATGTGTGAGTAACTCTATGGATGAGTAGCGGTGTGGGAGTATATATATAGGTGTATGAGTGCATATGATAATCCTGTACTTAGTGACCATAGGTATGTGTCACTGTACGGGTGAGTGAGTGGATGAGTGTTTAGACCTAAGAGTCAGTGATGGGGTATGTACTTATTGGTGTTGGATTGTCTATGGTTTTGAGAGTGGCAGTATGTAAATTAGAGTGGGTATATCAAAGGTTATATTAGGGTGTGACAAGAAGCATCAAATAATCACATGAATGACATCATCAGTGATGTCATCAGTGATGTCATTTGAGATGTCATCAGTGATGTCATCAGTGATGTCACTGACCATGTCATGATTGATGTAATATGTGACGGGCATCAGCAGTGCATTGTGGTGGCGCGAGTTATAGTTAGCTGAACTAACTATAATGGGGGAACTTCTAGGGTTTTGTACGAGGGAAATGTCCAGCTAACTATAACACCCCTGAAACCTATGGTTGTTTCAGTGAATTTCTAAGGTTTTTTAAATGCCAATTCCTAACTATAACGTGCATGAAACCTATGTTTTTTTCAGTGAATTTCAAAGGTTTTTTAAATGCTAATTCCTATCTATAACTTATCTCTAAAGCTATGATGTTTAATGATTTTCATTGGATTTCTAATTTTTTCTATTTCAGTGTGTCAATTCCTTTAATTATGTTTTTTTTAAATATTTTTTTCACCATTTTTTAACTTATTTTTTCAATTAATTCTTTTAAAAATTAAAAAATATTATTTGTTTTTAATGTTTAAAAAAAAATTGTAAATGTTTCAAAAATATATTTTTATATTTTTTAAAATATTTTGTAAACTATATTTTCAATACTTTACTATTTTTTTTTTTACATTTTTTTTGGATTCGCGCACCCTCTGCACACCTTTCTCGATCCCTGCGCGAAAGCATCCACGTACGGTATGCGTTGGGTACGTATTTTTGTGAGCGATTGCTATGAGACCAGTACGCGACTCCAAGCCTATACGTGACACGTACGAAGCACGTTACGCGACGCTTGAGCGCTTCCGTGATACGTCATGTGTGTGTATGACGCGGTGGGTGCGCTAATCCTGCAAAATATTTTAAATACAAAAAAACATGTATATATGTATTTCATGTGAATATTAATTGAAGACATAATCTAAACTACTCATAAAAGTAATATATTTTTACTTCTAATCCTATATTCCTTTTAAATTCAATTTCGCGGATTCGCGCTTGGTGCGTGCCGCCTATGCGCACGGTGCGCGGATTCCATGTGACCTGAAAAAAAGAGATTTGATTGGTTCATTACACTTCCTTTTCTAACTATTGAAAGACCCCACCCATTTCAATCATTCTTGTTTGAACTTCTTTGGAGGAGCATCTCTCTGCAGAGAAGAACCTTTTTTGGACTAAGTTTACACTTAGCTCTAACTTTTTTTTTTAAACAATGGCTTCAGGGCAGCAGGCATCTCTAGGATCTCCTCATTCATCTGAGGATGATTTTTTGGAAGAACCACCATGCACACCAAGATATTCATCTGTGGTGTGGAAATTTTTCACTTTTCCTGAGGGGCAAACCAAAACGAATAACACCTTAGTGACCTGTAAGAACTGCCAGTGATTGCTCTCCCGTGGGGATCCCAACAAAAAATATTCCTGCGGAACAGCAAGTATGATGAAGCATCTGAGGACCCTCCATCCGGTGAACCTTGCTCGAGAGGAATGCCGAAGAATGCGAGTTCTTCCAGCTCCATCAGATCCAATGCAGCCAAGCACTTCAAGGGTGGATCCATCTGTGCAAAACTTTGATATCCATCCACAGTTTGCAACCCTAAATGTGCTCTGCATAAAATGCAATGCTGTAGTATGCTTTGGAGAGTAGTCGATTTATCTTATCTGTCGAAAGCAAGAGAATCATCATTGCTAGTTTTTTTTTTAGTTTTTTCCCCTGAAGTTCATTGTTTTGTTCCTTCAGTTCTGTTTCTTCCTTTTTTTTAAGAAAAACTAAAAAAAATACAAAATTGCTCAAAAAACCAAGAAAAAAAAATAAAAGAAAAAAGAAGAAAAAAAAGTTCTACTAAGAACTAACTTTCCTAGTTTAAAAAAAGAGCTATATTTGTTTGTTAGTGTGTGAAAGTTTAGATGAATGTATGTGTAGTACGTAATTGACTGAATTGACCTCACAATGGTTACCCAAATGCACACAGACTCAGAGTGTGATTCTAGACAAGCAACACTATCCCTAGGAGTTTACCAAAACTCATTCACTACTGTGGAAGGGGTAAGGGGACTGCACACAATCTACATATTTCAGTACTGCACTTTAGTGTCAAAGCCTGACTCATTTTATCAATGCATAAGCAAAGACTGGCTTCTAATGCTACTAAAACTTGACAACATGACAGGTTTTAAAACAGTTATCTGTCAGCAAATACACGATGTTACCAAATGCTTCTCTCACAATCCTTACCCAAATGCACACAGACTCACAGTGTGATTCTAGACAAGCAACACTATCCTAGGAGTTTACCAAAACTCATTCACTACTCTGGAAGGGGTAAGGGGACTGCATACAATCTACATATTCCAGTACTGCACTTTAGTGTCAAAGCCTGACTTATTTTATGAATGCATAAGCAATGACTGGCTTCTAATGCTACTAAAACTTGACAACATGACAGGTTTTAAAACAGTTATCTGTCAGCAAATAAACAATATTACCAAATGCTTCTCTCACAATGGTTGGCCAAATGCACACAGACTCACAGTGTGATTCTAGACAAGCAACACTATCCCTTGGACTTTACCAAATCAAATTGACTACTCTGGAAGGTGTAAGGGGACTGCACACAATCTACATATTTCAGTACTGTACTTTACTGTCAAAGCCTGACTCATTTTATCAATGCATAAGCAAAGACTGGCTTCTAATGCTACTAAAACTTGACAACAAGACAGGTTTTAAAACCGTTATCTGCAAGCAAATACATGATGTTACCAAATGCCTCTCTCACAATGCTTACCCAAATACACACAGACTCACAGTATGATTGTAGACAGCCAACTATCCCTTGTACAAAATACATTTACTAGTCTACAAGATGTAAAGTGACTGCACACATTGCAGAAAAGTTTCTACTACACATTAGTACCAAAATGTTTCTCTCAAAATGATTCCTAAATGCACACAGACTCACTGTGTGATTCTAGACAAACAACACTATCCCTTGCACTATACCAAAACACATTTCTTAATCTACGAGTACTACATTTTAGTGTAGAAACATGACTCATTTTGCAAATTCATAAACAATGACTGGTTTCTAATTCTACCAAAATATAAAAACAGCACAGTTATCTGTCTGCAAACACACGAAAAACACACATGCTTATCACAGAATGGTTTCTACATGCACACACACTGTCAATACGATTGTAGACAAAAAAAGTACTCCCTGCACTTTAGCAGGAGAAATACATTAGTCTGATTAAAATCAAAATAGACCACATACATCCCCTCACAATTAAATAACTCACCTTACAAGTTGTTTTGTAGATTAAGAAGTATATCAGTCACACACCAGATTTTCTTATACAGAATCTCTGCACTGTGCACCTGTCAGCAAAACCAAAGAATGGCAAAGTTTCCCTCTCATTTGGCACACATATACATGTAAACATCAAATCACATTCCTTCCCACAATAATTCAAAAGCTAACACACATTTCTATTGGTTAAACATTTCAACCCTTTCCAAATGACATAAATTTGAACCCTACCCCCAATCTGCCTTCTGCCTGTTACCATAGAAACGGATCATGGAACACTGAACTGAGCACACAGGTCACAAGTTCAGCATACAATGTTGCTAATCAAACCAGCAAGTGTGCTTGACTTTTCAAGAGATCAGCTTATCATATAAAATGTTCCTTTCAATCAGTTTTTGTTAACCAATAAGAATTATGCGTTTAAAAAACAGAAACATGCACCCTAGTTTTCAGTGTAGAAGTTTGTCAAACAACCAATGATTTCTTGTCTTTTTTCAAAACTGCATCTTAGCCACCATTTTAGAAAAGTCTTACTTTTCAAACTGCCATTTCATTTACGGGGACCATCTGAGTGCATCCAGACCTCCCTTCAAGATGCTTAGAGTGTGGATTGTGGGACACAGCTATATTTTCTGGAGCCAAAGGTATGCAGAAAACAAAGGCATTCACAAAGACCTAGGTTTGCCAAATGTAGACATTAAATGGATTGGACAGGGTTAAAGTGGCACCAATTGATGCCATTGGTAAAATCCTTTATGCATCTCCAACACCCTGACCTCATAATAGTGCACTGTGATGGCAATGACCTAGGCACTTTGACTGGGGTAGGTCTGGAAATGCTTATGAAGGACACCTTTGCAGAATTGATTTCACTTTTTCCCAAAACTGCCTTTGTGTATTCTAACATATGCCAAAGGCAGAAATGGAACTGGTCCAATCATTTTTGTCCACAGATTGAGAAAGCTAGGAAACATGTGAATAAATCTGTTTCTGCTTTTCTTCGAGACTATAGAATGGGGTCCATTTACAATAACAATCTGCACTTTCATATGCAAGAGATGTATAGGAGAGATGGAGTACACTTTACTGATGAAGGAAACAGAGTCTTCCTCAACAACTTTAGACTCTGTATAGGTACTTACTTATAAGTACCAAAAACTCTCAATGAACACAACGGCTCTTTTTAGAGCCACTCAAGAACAAAATACTTAAGCTTGATGTTTATCTCCAAAAAATTTCAGGTTTTTTTTCCTTGGATTCGCGCACCCAACGCGTTAGGATGCGCAACTCCTAATTTTACCGTAAACAAAAAATAGCCCCTATCACTAATTTTTATTATCCCAGGGGACCCCATCCCCTGGGGTTTATTAAAAAACGTTGGGGACTGTGGGGGAGCCCCAACGCCCCCACGGTCCCAGCCGGCTCCCCGTGTCCTTCGGGAGCCGGCATTGCTTTTCCACATGGGGCGCTGCTGACAAGCAATATCGTTTGGATTTTGAAAGAGA
This sequence comes from Triturus cristatus, assembly GCF_964204655.1. Taxonomy (NCBI): domain Eukaryota; kingdom Metazoa; phylum Chordata; class Amphibia; order Caudata; family Salamandridae; genus Triturus; species Triturus cristatus. The sequence continues at coordinate 655,136,646 of NC_140592.1, read as the reverse complement.
GAGCAGGGAAACCTGCTCTCTCTTTCAAAATCCAAACAAAGTTTGCTATAGGAGGGCGGCAAACAACAGTGTCCAGGGGGTGGGCACCCCAGGACACTGTAGGAGCCGGCGGTCCCCAGGGCCCTCGAGGGCTCCAGCAGGGGGTGCCATGCAGCCCCCTTCCCTCAAACAATAAAGCCCCGGGGGGTGGTGGTCCCAGGGGCTTAGGGGGCTGTTCAGCCCCCCCACCCTATCTATTTTATAGCCCCAGGGTATAGCGGTTTTACAGATTTTGCCCCCGGAATTTGGCCCCCTGGGGGCTAATTATTAAGGAAGCGCGGAAGGCCGCGCTTCTGGGGTTTTTTTTCCGGCCGGATCCGCGCACCCTACGTGCAGTTTGCCGTTTAATTTTTATTTTTTAAAAGGTGGCTACAGGGGGTCCTTCTGGGACCCCTAAGCAACACTAGAGGGTCAGAGTATTTCTACCCTGCCCCCTTTACATCTTTCACACACTTATTTCACTTACTTAATCGGCACAAAATGGCTGCCAACAGTTCCTGGTTTCGAATGTAGAAAGACACTTGACAGCCAATTAGCATTCAGCGCGTGATCGGGAGGGTGCGCGCACGGTTCACAGAGGGTGTGCTCAGGATGCACATAGGGTGCACGGATCCTCCGAGGCCATAGATATATCTAGACTTTTAACTCTAATTTTCTCAGGAAGTACTGAACGGATTTACACCATTTATGCAAAAGGCACGACCTCTTTACCAAATTTGGTGTAATTCCGTTCAGCAGTTCGGGCTGTAGCTGCGTCAACAGGTCCTATGGGAAATTGCATGGGGAAAGCGTGTTTTGGGACCCCCTTTTTTCTCAGCCCCCGCTTGACGAATCACCACAAAACTTTCAGGATAGGAGCGGACCGGAGCTGGCCAAAAGTTTGGAAAATTTCGCAAGGATTCATCAACCGGCGCTAGACTTATTGGGAATAGAATGTTGCAGATTTCCTATGGAAAATAGGTCCTAACTATAACTACCTACTGTCGACCGCCAGTAGGTAATATATAGATATATAGATATATATATAGATATATAGATATATATATAGATATATATTCACTGAAAAAACCATAGGTTTCAGAGACACTGAGGTAGCTACTCACCAACCCATACACCTGCTTATACACCAACTGAGAGACTAATATAGAAATTCACACAGTTTAGTCACTAAACCATGCATTCAGTAACATACGTTCAATCAGTGACTTATACAGTCAGTCATGCATCTACTAAATAATCCATTCAGGCACTTCTACATCCACTCATTCTTCAATGGACCTTGGCATAGATATATATGAAAAATATTTAAACTTTACAGAAACACACATTCACTGGATGATGTCATCAGTGATGTCATCAGTGATGCCATTTGAGTGCATTGCGGGCGCGCGAGTTATAGTTAGCTCAACTAACTATAACGGGTGAATTTCTCTGGTTTTATATGAGTCAAATGTCCAACTAACTATACCGTCTCTGAAACCTATGGTTTTTTCAGTGAGTTTCTAAGGCTTTTTAAATGCTAATTCCTAACTATAACGTCCCTGAAACCTATGGTTTTTTCAGTGAATTTCAAAGGTTTTTTAAATATCGAACTACTTTTGTCCTATTTGTCATTAGTACTGTTTTTCCTAACTTTTCAACCACATAACATAAAGTGCAAAACTGCTTTGTAATGTAATATATTTCACAAATTATAGTGACTTTTTAAATAATACAAAATAATTTAACATTCACAAAACAATTTTTCTCCCTTTTTTTGCTGTCATCAGCTTCTACTTAACTTCACTATTCACAGTGATATCACTGTAGTTTCTTCATAAACAGCAGGGACAAAAACACCAATCAACTAGATTGTTAAAAAAAGCCAAATCCCTTATTCTCACAAATATAATACAAAATCAACACAACTAAAACATCCAATACTATTTCCAATCTTCAAATCTTACCTTTACTTCGTAGTTTCTGTTCACATTTTCCAATACACCAAATAATGTATCAAAAAGTTCGCTTTGAAATCATCCAGCATGAATACCTTAAAGTATCTTTACACCTTCCCACTAGGCTGTATGATGTATCTAAAATCTTTGTTTCAGAAATATCAAGTATGAGTTGGGTAATTCATAAGGCAATCTCGGTTTCATTTCCAAGTGTGTATCGTTGCAGTGACTCCAACCATTATTACACTTTAAATAAACTGTATGATGTCCACTTGTGGTAGTACTTCCAGCATGGAAAACAATAGCAACTGTTGCAAAAGTTCTTCCAGAAATAGATACTTGACTAGCAACAACATTTTTAATTTTGGTTTCCACTTTTCTTCCTTTTGGTCTACAGCGTTGCAGCATTATTATCAAATATTTTCCATATCTTTGTAGACATAATGTAGATAGCATTGTTGATTTACAATGAGAACAGATCATCTCGTGATCAGCTTCTTTTACTAATTTAGAAAATGGTACAGATTTGCAGTCAGGTATTGTCAAATATTGAAATCGTTCTCTGTCCACTATAGTGCTTGAAGTTAATGAACACTGTTCACATTTATGTTCCCATTTGTAACTGAGTCCAAATAAATTCTCAATCTGAATTCCTTCATCTTCTAGTACTCCGAGCATAACCATCAGAAATTCTAGTGGATCTTGTTGTATATTAGCACCGAACGTTAAAGATCCAGTACATGTATCCAACAGTTGGCGAATACCTGAAGCAGAATGGATCTTACTTCTATCAGTTCTCAATTCTTGAAATAAAGTACAAAGTATAACAAATCAAGAAGGGGGGAGAAAGAAGGAACTGCGATCCATTCAGCTTCCTTATTCTATATCAAAAAATCACATGGGGAATGGATCACTTGTCTTGAGTAACCAGGGTTTTTTAATTTCGTATAATCTACCGATAAAAAACCCTCATTCACGTACAGAGATAGTGGTGGCGGTATATCTTGGTTCTCCGCCTTTCTCTTTAAAAACGTGACAGCATCATCATCGGGTTAGTTTTTATGCTTCCTCCACCGGGAGGTGTACCACTGGTTAGTGCAGTAGTGATCAGTGATTGTGGGGTTATGTACAGTAAAAATGGAAGAAATTGACCTTTGTATGGACATATTAGGTGCGGGAGGTTCATAACAAATCCCCCTACGCATGGAACTATTTTTAGACAATCTCGAATCCAGAGTCATTAAAAATAATTTTTATGGCTCTACGAGTATTTTAATTTTTTCTTCCATTTTGACTGTACATAACCCCACAATCACTGATCACTACTGCACTAACCAGTGGTACACCTCCCGGTGGAGGAAGCATTAAAACTAACCCGATGATGATGCTGTTACGAGAGAAAGGCGGAGAACCAAGATATACCACCACCGCTACCTCTGTACATGAATGAAGGTTTTTTGTCAGTAGATTATACGAAATTTAAAAACCCTGGTTACTCAGGACAAGTGATCAATTCCCCATGTGATTTTTTGATAAAGTATAAAGTGCCGAACATAATCTTTTTTCCTGACTTTCCATAATTTCACCATAAAAAATCTTCAAGATAAAATATAACGTTTAGAATAACATGACCATAGCAGTTGACACCAACTAATTGGTATCCAACAACATCATCACTTCTTTGTATTTTCTGTTTCTTTACATCGTTTTTTTCTCTTGATTTTGTTTCTGCTTTCCAACCATAGTTGATTCTTTAACATGTTTGCGTTTTCAACACACAACACATTTCTCATAAATAGGATATTCACCTAAACTTGGAGCATAAAGTCTTCTCAAACGATTATATTCTCTTACACAATTAACATCAGCACTAAACTTGTTCTCATCAAAATCATTTAAATACAAACCAGACAATGTTCTAACTCAAGATAATGCAACATATACCATTCCCTCTTTAAACACAGTTCTTCCTACATTTACCAAAGCATTATCTACACTTAAACCTTGAGATTTATGAATAGTTATTGCATATGCTAAACAGAAGTGAAACTGTTTTCTACGAACATACAAGTCTTTTACAAGCAAAAAGAGTACAGTACAACGCGCAATCTGTCTTACCTCTGTAATCTGATCAAATTTAACTTTCAAGAATTCAATTCCATTTCTAATTTGATATTTCACAAAATCAACAACTTTCCCCATTGCTCCATTCACTAAACCTTCTTCTACATTCAGATTACGCCTCAAAATTACCCGACAGTTTAAACACACATCTAAAAATAATTCTAAGCCAGCAGTTTTTGATACAGACTTTTCCAGAGAATCCAATTTAGTCTGTAGTTTTTCTGAAAGAAGAATTGTTGTTCCTTAATGCTCGATTTTATCAATAGCTTCAATGTTAACTATTTCTTGATTTTCTAATTTCATAAGCTCTCTATTAAATGTATAACACTCTTCCACTGTAGGCATTAAGCAAACTACAGACTTTTTTTCTTTCATTTTCTTGTACATTACTTCTGCTGGTGTGTTTTCATTTGTAAACAAGTTATTTAGTAGACGACTTTGAAAAGGTTCTTTACCATGTTTACTTAGAACACCAATTCTTGCATCTTTTAGAATATTTGCATAATCTTCATATCTTGCTTGTCGCATATTCTGAGTGAGTTCTTTATATTCAAAATGTAACCACAGATTCACATTTCCAATACTTCCCAGCGATGTCTTTGTGTCTTCATGGAGAAGAGTTTTAAACACTGGTTCTCCTTTTACAGGGGTTAGTTGTAGAAGATCTCCAAATACAATTAAATGTTTTCCTCCAAAGAGAACGTCGTAATCTGTTTTTAATACCTATTGCAATGTTAAGTGTACAAAACTAAGCATTAAGTTTGAGGCCATGCTCACCTCATCAATAATTAATAGTTTCATTTTCTTCAGCCCTCTTGACACTTCATGAGAAGCTTCTCCAGACAACTTCTGATATTGTAATTTATTATCATGCTCAACTGGTAACATCAGTAATTTATGCAAAGTAACTCCTTTAACATTGTGTGCAGCTAATCCAGTTGGAGCTGTTACCACAGAACATAAATGTGAACCAGCAGTTCTTTTAAGATAACTTGTCAAAAATTTAATTAAAAAACGTTTACCTGTCCCAGCTTGACCACTGATGTACATCAGAAGAGGTTTAAAAGATGAACACACACATTCTTTTTTTCATGCAACAAACCATGTTCTATCTGTTCTCTCACTTGTACATATATTTCTTTCTGTTCAACATTTAGTTGTTCTTCTAACTATTCCAATGTAATATTCTCCTTATGTGTTTGTTGCATTGCAATTTCGACTTCATGCATAGCAATCGCTGCTTCATTTTCCAGTATTGGTTGTCCAAGAGGATCTTGACTACATTGACCACTACTTTGACTATCTTGAGAACTTTCATTAGCTATTTCAGCTGTAATAGTCTTTTCCTGTTCAACTTCATCATTCAACATTTTTAAATATGTAGGGAACATTGTACATGCAATGCTATCTTTACATGCATTAAAAGAATCTTCGTAGCACTCAAAGTCTCCAACTAATTCACTTTCGCTACACCATGGTTTAAAGAGTTGGAGAAGTGCTAAATAGTAAAATTCTCGCTTATCTGGAGTTTCACAACTTAGGTTTCTTGTTGTTTATAAGATTACCCTTTGCATGTTTTACTAAACAACCATGACATCCAACTACTGCATATTTTCCTTCTTTTAAATTCTGTTTAACATTTCTTTTGAAGCTGTAATGTTGAAGTACTTCATACAGACATAGCTGTTCCAGATGTCGACTCCTTTTTGGATAGTATGCGTCCAACATATTAGTTTTAAGAATCTCTGTACTGTCTGGTTCGTTTGCTGCTAAGTATTCAATTTCTTCTAATGATTTCAACACTCTATTCCGTGAGCAGGCAAGACCTAAACTTACCCAAATGATTCCTCGTGACTTAGAATATAAACTTGAAGAGCACTAGCGGTCTGAACGTTCATAGGATCCAATTTTTCAGTGGGAAAGCATTTTCAAAGTAAAGCTGTACAATTTTTTGCTAAGGCTTTTCTCTTGTGCAATTTCTTCCCACATTTGTTTCATCTGTTTTTTCTGATTTTGTTCTGTACGATGTAACATAATGTGCAATGGCAATTGAGTTATCTGCAACATACTGGATGTCCATGTTCGCATTCCACATTTTTAAAATGACTGGATTGTACTCATTGATATACTTTGACACTTCTGTTCTTCTTAAGTTGTAGGTATTCTTTGGAGATTTCCGAGTTATTGTGTCCCTTACAGAAGAAAAAAAAGAATTTACTCTTCCTTTACAAATAACTGGACGTGGAAAACCAAACCGACATTTGGTGTAAAATTTTCCTTTAGACTTGTATTTTCTTCTGCAGTACTTTCCACAATGGTGACTTTGGAAACGTAAAACTTGCTGTCTCAAGCTTCTATCTCCTTCTTCTCTCAGAATCTCACATGTCACATACTGTTCGATGAAAGACAATACTGTATCATGAGTTCCAAATTTAGGTGCATCCTTGACCCATAGTAGCATATGTATATACGGTGCACCTCTTGGTTGGTACTCCTTTCTCCAAAAAGAAATCGGTAACTTCTCCAAGAGGTGGATTCTTTTTATTGCAGATAAAAGACATCATAGCTTGAAACCTATGATTAAAATATCTGCACACATTTACAGGATCCAATGAACACAGTTCACCAGGAGTCTTTATTTCAACATTTTTTATATTGGAATTCACTTCTCTTAGAAACTCAAGCAAATCTTCCCATGCATACTCTGCACAGCTAAGTGTGACAAACTATGTTGGTGTACCTAAGTTCCGTAACATACACTTGAGTTCTCCATGACGACGATACCAATACTCATTTGTTCCACATTAACATGCCATTAAATTGATTAACTGTGCTTCTAAATTTTCATCTGTTTCTTGAACTTTCTCCACAAATTCTTTCGCAGAAAGAAGTGATTGATGAACTCCAGTTTTAAGTATGTGGTTCACTGCATACGACAGAGAAGATAGATCACTTTCAAACAAAATGTGAAATATGTATGGAATGCGCTGTCCAAATCTAGGATCTTCAGAATATAATCTTGTTGACCGATATTCTGAAGCTGGAATCCGTACAGGTCGGTCGTCATATCGTCCACCTTCTCCGGTAGGAAACAGCTGTGGAAAGCAACGACCTTCCAAGCTCTTCTCCCATATACTCATTGGAGTTCCCTGTGCTTTATTCATTTGAAATAACTCAATGCTGCTTCTTATTACTTCTTTTGAATGCAAAGGACATATTGTTTAATGTTCATAAATCTCTTCAGTCCTTGACTTGTCCACTTTCTCTATTTGACCACTTGAAATTTCACATTCATCTTCTAAACTTATCACCTGTTCATCCACATTTACAGTTTTGTATTAAATATTGTTCTCTATAAGATATAAGGTAGACTTTTTAACTTTATCAACATCCACCATTTCTTGCAATATTTTCAGACTCTTTGTTGGTACACCATTTACTGGAATGACTACTGCCTCATTTTCCTCTTTCTCTGCAGCAATAGTTTCAATATTTTTCTTAAAATCCAAAGGTTAGTACGCCACTCTTCCTTTCAGCCCTCTTTGCAAGTCTGTTGGTGGCAGTTTACCTGTTTTAGGCTCCATCCGAATTATAGTTTGAAAAGGATGAACAGATTGAATTAGAACCGACTCATATGTATACAATTCTGCCAGTTCCTCCGGAATAGCTACTAATTCTAAGTTATTATGTACTGCTCTAGTAGGCATTTTGTTCTATTTTAATTTGTTGTAGCAATATTTACATATACGTTGATTACTACCTAACTCAAATCGACCTTCCACCAACAAGTAAATTGCAAATTCTTCCCACTTACTATTGTTCTCCTTTTCACTTTTCAAATACAAATCAACATTCCTAGTTTGACTTTTATAATGAGTACGTCGACAACAAACACAAACATAGTTTGGTATTTCAGAGCACACTACATTAAACTTTCCAATTTCTTCTTCAAACTGATCAGTGCTAATCACTTTCCCATCTCCTTCAACATCTGTAATTGTCAAACTTTCACTTTCTATGAACTGGTCTTCTGAACCAAAATATCGCGTTTTAATATCATCACACTTTTTTTGAATATCTGATAAAGAACCATGTAAAAGACCTGCATTCAGTTCACTTAAACATAATGCAGGACATTTTACATAGTACAGTTTCCTTACAAACTTCCCCATTTCTGAATGGTGTACTGCTAACATCCTCAAGTGATAAAAAAAAACTTGTACACACTTTTCTTGAAAGACAAGCCAGAGAATGCCCATGTTTCTCAGTATATTTTCTTACATTACATGGATCTAGTCCTTGTAACAACTTAATCTTCTGTTTAATACTTTTCTGTGTATATTCTTGTAGCAAATTTTGCATTATATCAATAGATTCCTGTTGAATTCTATGAATACTGCTACAACCCCACTTATACACAGGAGCTTGTGTACCTTTCCCTTGCACTTCTTCAGCTATTAACTCTTCTGCACTTTTACCCACCAATTGCTCTTTTGGAAGGGGACAACCATCCTGAAGTTCGTAGCAACGACCTCCAGTATCAACTGTAAATGGTAAACTATTTTCCTGGAAGTAACTTTCTCATTAACTCCTTCGGTGCTCATGACGAGCCCAGTTCGCCATGAGTCACAGTGGAGCTGTGCTCATGACGAGCTGGGCTCGTCATAACGGCTGCGCTCCGCCCACGAGCGATTGATTCCCCGCCTGTGAGGGCGAATTAATGAGTGGGCGGAGTCATGATGAGCCCAGCTCGTCATGAGCACAGCTCCACTGTGTCTCATGATGAGGTAGGCTTGTCACGAGCACCGCGGCGCCGTGCTCACCCCCTCCACTCCCCCTCCCCATGGGGGAATTACCCCCGCAGCGAAGGGGTTACAAAAAGGCTCATTTGTAAAAGTATGTTTCCAATGTCCACTAAAGATTTTGCAAAACTTGGTTCTGTTCACAAGTCTTTTTCTTCTACTTTTCCCTTTCAACACTTTGATTATTTTATCCAACCCTTTTATCCTCTTCAAAATCACAATGAATAACTTCTGTTTTAAAGTGAAAGCAGTATCCACTATACTTTCAATACACTACTTCTGTTTGAATTGCAGCACTTTCTTTATATATTTGCAGCATGTTTTCAATAAATTTTGAATCACTCTAGTTTGAAAAAGTCTCTGACGAATTTCTTGAAATTGTTTTTGTCTCCGGTTTTCTTTTCCTGGTATTTGAAATTGAAGTCTCCTTCTCCTTACTTGAATAATTCTTCTTTTTCCTTTGTGTGATGTTATTTTCATTAAATGTTCGTAATATTGTTTTCAGAAATTGTCTAGTGTTTTTACCAGAAGAAACTGTTTGTGTAGTACTCTAATTTTTTTCTAATTGAAAATTCTTCCTTTTGTTCAAATACTTGTTCTCTTTTCTTTTTTTTCAGTTCTTCTAGGTATTTGCACATTTTAATCCAAACAAAATAATTTTGTGATAAAAAAATTGATTCAATTATTTTTTACATCTGTTCAATACATTAAAATAATAACATACAATTACATAAGTTCTACTGACTGCCTCAGGAGGCAGTGCTGCAAAGTGATGGAGCAGGGCAGGGGAGCAGTAGAATGACGGGTAGTGCCATAGAACATAGAGCAAGTATTTATTTAATTATTTACATACACCTTTACAATTTACATGTAACTGCACTACCTCGTACTTTTCACCTCTCCACCGCACCCCACCACCCCACAGCACTCCCTCTGCAACCCACCGCAGACAGCTTTATAGATAGTATTTTTAAAAATTGTAATCTATGTACTTAGGATGATATTATCAACCAAACGGCACACAGAAAAATTACCATTATTAGACTAACAATTTTGTCTACAACTTTGCAAACATAACGCTGCACCCAAAGCTTTAAGTGGGGCGGGGGGTCTGTGGGGGTCTGAGCACCGGCAGTTTATTTTTGGGGGCCTCGAAATGGATCTCTATGGGGCTCTATTTTCGGGCTTCGCAAAGGTATTCCTTTTTTTTGTTGTAATGCAGTGAGACAGTGAGAGCATGCACATTGCTCACTACTGAGAAGTGGAGACATCATGCCAGGTGAGTCGCGTTGTAGGAGAAAAGAAATCCTTTAAAGAGAGCCATTATCTCTCAGGATTTCCCTTATCTTTTTGCAGTGCAGGTGCAACTTCATCATGGCGTGATTAGCAGAGAGACCACCAGGCGCGCAACGCCCATTGCCCCGGACTCCCTGAGACAGCTTCCCAATCGCACACACAGAGCCGCACCCGAGTACTTCACAGGTCTTCAAAAGACCATTTGCTTGTAAATGATGCTCTGTTCATTTTCACCCCTTTTTAGAGCCCCTACATCCCCACTCTGCCTATTGCTGAAAGAATTAGCCTCCCTGAAATTTCGCTCTGGTTGCGCCTTTGGAGACGACCACATACAGCTAACTCCAGCACGACCCTGCTCTCACCTTTCACAGTGTCTTGTTTTAGTGCTAAGAAAACACACGCTTTGCCTGGCTCACTTAGGGGCATATTATCAAGAATGGCGTTGAAATTATCGCCGCTTTAGCGGCAGGAAACTGCTGCTAAAGCGGCGATAATGAGCTTGATAATATGCCCTTGTCAATTCCCATAGAAGCCCAGGTTCACACTAGAACCTGGGCTGCTATGGGAATTCACAAGGGCATATTATCAAGCCCATTATCGCCGCTTTAGCGGCAGTTTCCTGCTGCTAAAGTGGCGATAATTTTAACGCCGTTCTTGATAATATGCCCTGTTATGTTTCTAAATTAACGTCTTACACTGAAAAGCTGCTTTACATTTTTTTCGTTGGATCAACCTTTGTTTAAAAAACCACCAGAGAAGGGTGGTGAACTATGGTCCACAAAGAGCAACTCAAAGCTTTCTTGTTCTTTATCAGAAACATCTGCCTGTCAATGCTTATCGCCAGCCTTTTCAGCCCCTTAAGAGGCTGGGTGGATGAGTATAATATGCGGTATTTTAGATCGGGGCGGAGGGTGCACGGAAATAAGGAGGGATAGTTGAATAAAGTGCGAGTGGATGGATGGCCAGATGGATGAATGGATAGCTAGATGGATGGATGTATGGATGTATGGATGGATGGAGGGATGAATGGATGCATGGATCAGTACTTAGGATAGAAGGGTGGGCTGATAGATGCTTAGGATTGGTTCTAGGACAGATGTATGTATGGATATATGGCCGTATGACTGGATGGATGGCACAGTGCTTACCATAGGCGAGTGGACTGATAGATGCTTAGGATAAGTGCAGGGACAGATGTATGTATGTATGTAGGTAGGAATGTTTGGATAAATTGAAAGATGGTTGGATGGCTGTTATGTAATGAATCACAGGAACTTCGTAGTGGTTAGAATATTTATTCAAGTTCAGAGTAATAAGGCCAACACAGCATCAAGCAGGAGCAGCTTCTCACAACTCCCAGTCTTCAACTGATCATTGGTGACACCTGGGGATTCCATGTGTCATCAATGATGTAGACTGTGGAATACTTACACGCGACTAAGTAATAATAATAAAAGACAGACACAACACATCTTCTCCCCTTAGCTTAAATAATGAAATAATGAACACTACATTTCCACTTAAATAATTAAAATAATAAACACTACAACTAGTGAACACTACATTACAACATAACCTAAAATAACGATCTAGTATAACACACATCCTCTCTTCCTACAATGACTTATTCATACAACCTAAGAAAAAAACATAAAGACATATTATAAGAGTGAATCATCAATTCATAACAAAATCCTTAAGGTATTCCGGTGGTTTAACCACCCTACCAAAACTATTAACATGAGCATCATCGTCTTGGGATTGAGGATTGGGTTCACAAACAGAAGGTTCCTCCTGTCCCATTAGCTCAGAAGAATTAGAATGGAGATCAACACCCTCATAACTACCTTCAGGATTATCAAGAAGATCACCATTCTCCACCTCTGCAGAAACAGAAGGAACATCAACTTGACTTGTAACCTCAATCATACTAGAACCAGAAAGATCCTTCTCAACCTGTGCAGATCCCCGGCTACAATCCTTCCCAATATTCTCTTCATCTAACCAATGAAAACTCCTCATGCCACTAGTTCCTTCTCCACTCTCCTCAACAAGTGTATTTTTGCATTTTACAATCCTGGCCGTGTGCCAAATTTTCCCATCAGATAATTGCACAGAATTTTTCCCAAGACTGACTACAGAAAGAGGCTTGGAGAATTTACTTTGCCCTTTCCTCACTTTAAAAGGTAATCTAACTCGTACTTGATCACCAATTTCAAAATTTATTGATTTAACTTTGTTTTTACTATCATAATAAATTTTATATTTCTTTTGGTGTTGTTCAACATTCCCTTTAACATGTTCAGGTGACCATTCTAACAACCGTGAGTGTTTCATCCAACACTGGTTATCCTTCGTGAACGGAACACGTCCTTTCATAATAGTGAATGGACTATAACCAGTGACAGTAGGTGTTATACGATACATCCAAATCATTTTCTTAACCCCTACTATCCAATCTTGGTTCTTAAGGTTTGCTAATTGAATAGATTCTTTAATCACTTGATTGAACCTTTCCACTTCACCATTCCCACTAGGATGATAAATTGATGTAACTCTGTGTTTAATGCCATTACGTTTTAAAAACTCCTCAATGACATGACTTTTAAACTGAACTCCGTTATCAGTTATGATAACTTTAGGAAGTCCTTCTCTTTGAAATAAATCATCTAGGAACTCCAAAACCGCAGACGCATCAGCTTTATCAACAACCTTAATTTCTGGCCACTTGGAGAAATAATCAACTGCAACTAAAATGTACTTCATAGAATCGTCTTTTGTAACAGGCCCCGTGATATCTAAACCTAAAGTCTCCCAAGGCATATCTGGACACTCAACCGGACACAAAGGAGGACAGTGTGTTCTTAAAGATTTATCAGAACTGTTACATAAAGAACAGTCCCTTACTATTCTCTCAACTTCCGCATCTACTCCTGGCCACCAATACAATTCCCTGATACACTTTTTCGTTTTTACAATGCCAAGATGTCCCTCATGACACAGTTGAATAACCTTAGCTCTCAAAACCCTTGGTGGAATGATTCTATCACCTCTTAAAATGTTACAATCCTTAAGAGACAACTCATCCCTAATCTCCCAAAATTGTTTCATTTCCTCATTTAGGGCCTCATGTAGGTAGCCAAATACCGGTCGGTAACGGCCGATTTTCGGTAAATATGCCGTTACCGACCGGTATTCAGACAAGTGAGATGTGGGAGTCCAAAAACGACTTTTCGGTAAATATGAGGCGGTAAATACCGAATCATATTTACCGAATTCTAAAATACCGAATCAGATTTACCGAATACATACTTAACGAATCGGTAAATATGAAGTGGTAAATATGAAGTGGTAAAAATTAAAATGACATGTAGGAGCACTCGGTAATTAAGAAATCCAAGAAAATCGGTAAATAAGAGTCGGTAATTAACACGGATTGAAAGCAGGTGGTAACCATCAACAGTGCATATAAGCAATCCCAAAATGCAACAGCGTGGACAACATGGCCGCTATGTATGTCATTGCAAGGCGCCTACGTCTACAGGCAGCAGGACTGAGGGCTTGGCGACGGGAGGAACGCATCTACAGACAGCGCATCACACTATTCCAGCTGACTGATGCAGAGATACATGAGAGGTACAGGCTACACCCCGAAACCATCATGGACTTAATCAGGGACCTTCACCCACTCCTGGACCAGCCAATAAGAAGGGCGCACGCCATACCCCCACATGTGCAGGTGCTCTGCAGCCTACATCTGCTGGCATCCGGCAGTTATCAGGTGGTGATAGCTGCGGTGGGTGGTGTATCCCAGAGTTGCCTGTCACGTTTCCTCAGGAAGTTCCTGGATGCCATGATGCAGAGAATGCACCACTACATCAGCTTCCCCAACACACAGGCTGCACTGCAGAAAACAAAAACAGACTTTTATCACATGGCACAGTTCCCCCATGTCATCGGCTGTATTGATGGTACACACATCCCAATCTGTCCACCAGCTGACACAGAGCACATCTACAGGAACAGGAAGTCCACCCACTCCATCAATGTGCAGGTGATCTGTGATGCAGGGAACATCATCACAGATATTGTTGCAAAGTTTCCTGGGAGCACCCACGACTCGTACATCTTCCAGAATAGTGGGATCTACACACGACTGAGTGCCGGAGAATTTGGAGAGGGATACCTGCTAGGTGAGTAACAGTGACGCCCCTTGCAACCTGCAAATCATAGTGTCAAGAGGCATGTGACTGATGTTTCCCTTTTACTCATCTAGGCGACAGTGCATATGCATGCCGGTCATTCATCCTCACTCCCTACCTACACCCAGCAACCCAGAGTGAGAGACGATACAACGTGGCACACAAAACAACACGCAATGTGGTGGAGCGCACGTTTGGACTACTGAAGAGCAGGTTCCGCTGCCTCCACAAGAGCGGAGGCGCACGCCAGTACACACCCATCACCTGCTGCAAGATTATTGCCACTTGTGCAATGCTGCACAACCTTGCCACGAAAAAAGGTACAGATGTGGAACTAACATATTTTGAGGACAACGAGGATGAGTCAGGCCAGCCACAGGGCAACGCAGCTAGAGTGCCAACTGCAATCGATGGGAGAGAGAGACGGACAGAGATCACATGCAATTATTTCTGAGTAAGTAAGGGGACACAGCCAGTTGTGATTAGTCATGACGTAGTTTTAATGTGGCACCACGCCATGAACACATGAACAAGCCAATCTGGCAATATACCATCTATACAAGGAGTATGTCCAGGGTTACGTCACCCATTGGGAAGTGGCTAAGCAGGGCCACATCAATGTTTGCGCATACGCGCTGCAGTGGTGGATGGCACGGCCTGTGCATCCTCACTAGAGCCAACCCCAAGCCGCCTGCTGCTCCTGCGTCCTTCTGGGACGGGGGGTGTGATGCTGCTCCTGCTGCTGGTGTCGATGCTCTCCGCAGCATCCCCTGCAGCAGTTGTCGACGCCTGACTAGTTAATAGCACCCCTTGTGCACTTGTCACCTGCACCATCCCCCGAGACAGGTCGCTGCAGCAGTGTGTTAGGCCCTCCTGCATGGTCACAGAGCGCCGGCACAGTAGAGAAGTCGCAGTTGCCAGACGGTTGAGTGCCCTGTTGGTAGTGTCCCTTCTCTGCCGTTCCCGGCGCCGTGCTTCGATGTCAGCATCTAATTTGCTGCACAACTGCTGGATTGACTGGGACATGTCCCGAATGCCCGCAGCCATGCCGCTGATGTTATTGTCCATGTTGAGTAATGTAGTTTTCATCACCCGCATGTGCCTCTGGACTGACATGACTGCCTTTGTTTGCAGGCGCTGTTGTTTCAACATTTGGCCCTCGAGACCCAAGAAGACACCATGGCCGTCAATGGGTGCTGGTGGACTCTGGACACGCGACCTGCGGCGCCCTCTTGCTCCCGTCTGTGCTGCCTGTGAGGTGTGGGGCACAGTGGCATGGCTCCCTTCCTGGGGCCTGGTGAGTTCTTCAGGGCCCATGCTGTCGTCTGACGAGGTGTCTAAGGCTCGTAGCCTGGCTGCTGGACGCCTCCTCATTCCCACACCTGCAAGCGGAGATGTGGCCGGTGATTCAAACATGAGTGGCGATGCTGGCTCTGGGTGAGGTGATGCTGGCTCTGGGTGAGGTGATGCTGGCTCTGGCTGCGGCGAGGCTGCCTGTGTTGGTGGTGCGGCTGCCAGTGGGCCTGCTCCCTGGTCTGAACTTGTGCTGGCTAGAGGTGATATTTGTGGCCGGTGTGCCGTCTCTCCTGCAGCATGCCCTGTCCTGCATGATGCAAAAACAACAATTGATGGACAGAATGCAGAACAATGTCATACATTCACCCCAGTACAGAGATCTGGGCCTAAATCCATCGTTTTTTTGCTCACCATGCCATTCCAGTTTGAACCCAGCCATATGCAAATCAGTCTTGACCCTGTGCCCCATGGGAACAGTCCAGCCCGAACTGCCAAGCCAGGTCATCCCTGGACTGGAAACAAGCATCCTAGGACCGGTTTCGGGCTTAGGAAGCTTGTTTCCGGTCCAGGGAAGACATGGCTTGGCAGTTCGGGCTGGACTGTTCCCATGAGGCACAGGGTCAGACTGATTTCCATATGGCCATGTCTGAACTGGGGTGGCAGAGTGGGCTAAAGAACGGTGATGGATTAAACCCTGATCAGTTGACTGGGGGGTGAGTGCTTGCAATGTTCAACACTCCGTCCATCATTTCCTTTGGTTTTTGCTTTGTCCGCCATAAGTTGGCAGGGTATGCTCAGACGTGAGTCCCTTGCTCACTTTGCCACTGGATTCAAGCAAGCCTGGCTGAAGACGGCTGAAATGCCAGAAACCGGTCCTAGGAAGCTTGTTTCCGGTCCAGGGAAGGCATGGCTTGACAGTTCGGGCTGGACTGTTCCCATGAGGCACAGGGTCAGACTGATTTGCATATGGCCATGTCTGAACTGGGGTGGCAGAGTGGGCTAAAGAACGGTGATGGATCAAACCCAGATCTGTTGACTGGGTGTGAGTGTTTGATTGGTTCTGATGCTCCGTCCATCACCACCCCTTTTGTACCGCTTTGTTCGCCATAAGTTGGCAGGGTATGCTCAGACGTGAGTCCCTTGCTCACTTTGCCACTGGATTCAAGCAAGCCTGGCTGAAGACGGCTGAAATGCCAGAAACCGGTCCTAGGAAGCTTGTTTCCGGTCCAGGGAAGGCATGGCTTGACAGTTCGGGCTGGACTGTTCCCATGAGGCACAGGGTCAGACTGATTTGCATATGGCCATGTCTGAACTGGGGTGGCAGAGTGGGCTAAAGAACGGTGATGGATCAAACCCAGATCTGTTGACTGGGTGTGAGTGTTTGATTGGTTCTGATGCTCCGTCCATCACCACCCCTTTTGTACCGCGCTGTCCTGCATGATGTCACATCTGTGGACAGAAATACAACATTGGCTCAGTGTCCCCGAAGGGCTGCATTGAAAGCGTCACAATAAATCATTTCACATTCCAAAATGTCCTCTGTCTCCTTGTGCCTCGAGTGCGTGACATGCCTTGTTGCCCTGTAACATCTACGTCATGGTTGGTGTTTCCCTGACTACATCTCCCGGAATGCATTGCCTGTCTGCACTGACACGTGTGGACTGCAGTGTGATTCTCGTTTCACAATGGGGGATGTGGGATAGGGATAGGGGGTGCTACATTGCTGTGCTTTCGTCTTACCTTGTTGTGTGGCGGCTCTGGCAGAGCTGTCGGCGTCCCCAAGACCCACGACGCTCTCTTGCTCGATTGTGGCCCCCACCAGCTCCTCAAGTTCGGTGAGGGCAGGTGCCCTGTTGGTTCCACCTCCAGTCTGGCTGGCTTCCTTCTGGATGTCGCCCATCTTCCTCTTGGTTACAATCCTCAGGTCATACCAGCGCTTCTTTAGGACCTCTATGTCCCTGTGGGTCACTCCCACAGCATTCACCTGGGCCTGGATGGCCAGCCATATGTTGCGCTTTTCAGCCTCAGGCACTTGCAGGGATTGCCTTCCAAACAGCTTCTGGTGCTGCTTCACCACCTCCTCCACCAGCACCTGGAGTTCCTTGGGGCTAAATTTCAGCTTCCTCCTCCTTTCCCCTCCATCTCTCTGTGTTCTCTGGCTGGACATGATGTTCGTTTTCCCGCTCGCACAGGCACCGGCTCCCTGCCTCTCCTCTGCACTCCAAGCCTCTCCAGGGTCGGCTAATTATGTACACCTGCCTGGGTGTGGCCACTTCCTGGTTGGGTGGGCTG
Source organism: Triturus cristatus (assembly GCF_964204655.1). NCBI lineage: Eukaryota > Metazoa > Chordata > Amphibia > Caudata > Salamandridae > Triturus > Triturus cristatus. Next base: position 655,118,658 of record NC_140592.1, on the reverse strand, counting down.
TGGTTGCACGGGATTAGCTGTTTCGTCAAGTCATGTGATTTTATTTACCGATTCCGTACATACCGATTCGGTATTTTCCGATTCGGTAAATACCACCTCGGTATTTTCCGATTCGGTAAATACCACCTCGGTATTTACCGATTCGGTGAATTCCGATTCGTGATTACCGAATGTTACCGAATCGGTAACTGTTACCGAATTTTTACCTACATATAACTTACCGATTCTAATTTACCGATTCGGTACGGCTCGGTATTTAAGAAACGGTAAAATTTATTTACCTACATGAGGCCCCAAATAACTTCTTGACAGGCCACCCATTCACAACACAACTTTTGACACTAGTGAGAAGTTCATCATTGCTCATACTCTCTTCCCATTCTTGTGGACTAAGACTCACATTCTCTCTTTTGAGATCTATCCCCGCTACTTGAAAATCATCTAGATTATCACTAGACACATCTAATGGTAACGGTAGTCTACTCAAACAATCAGCCACCTGATTTTTAACACCCGGAATATAATTCACAGAATACATATAATCCAATAAGCGAATAGACATTCTTGCTATCCTAGGTGTAGCAGCTAACAGTCCATCAGAAGAGAGTACCTTCACCAGAGGTTTATGATCACACCTCACCTCCACATGGTAGCCCCAAATAAAACACCTAAAATGTTCCAAAGCCCATACTACAGCCAGTGCCTCTCTCTCAATAACTGAGTACTTTTCTTCAGCCGGTGACAAGGCTCTAGATGCATATGCCACTGCTACTTTTTTACCATTCTTCTCTTTTTGCGAAAGAACCGCACCAAGTCCTTTTTGGCTAGCATCAGTAGTAACAATACAAGGTAACAGAGGATCAAACCCTACTAGTTCTTTCGCATTACATAACTCATTCTTAAGAACTGTAAAGTCATGTTGCAATGTGTGGGACCATTCAAACACAGATCTATTTTTCAACAACTGACGCAAATTGAAAGTTTTCTCTGAAAATGTCCTTACAAACTTGCTGTAAAACTCTATAAGACCTAAAAAAGATCTTAATTCATCCTTATTGGTTGGAGCGGGAGCATCCTGTATAGCTTTCATTAATTTAGACTGGGGTAAAATACCCTTCGCAGAGATTTCATGACCTAAATAATCTAAGGAATCAACACCAAATTTGCATTTTGATAACTCTGCAGTAAGACCCCTCTCTTTTAAAATCCTAAGAACTGAATAGATTCTCTCATCATGTATAGACTTGTTTTCTCCCATTATAAGGATATCATCTTGAAAGAAAAGAATTCCTGGTAAATCATGAAATAATTTAAACATAAGCTTCTGAAACACCGCAGCCGCTGACGCAAGGCCAAACGGCATACGCAAAAACCGATAGCATCCTTGCGGAGTCATGAATGTTGTCAAATCCTTACTATCGTCATGCAATGGAATTTGGTGATATGCTGATGTTAAATCAATCACCGAAAACCATTGCATGCCTTTCGTAAGTGCAATAAGCTCATTGATTTTGGGTAGCGGAAATCTTTCTACCACTATATTCTTGTTTAGTGATCTCAAGTCAATGCAAAGCCTGACTTTGCCATTGGCCTTGCGTACTACGACCAAAGGCGCTACCCAATTTGAAGCTTCAACCTCCTCAATGATCTTGTCATCCAACAGTCGTTTTAACTCCTTGTCCACCTCTTCACGAGCTGCCCAAGGTATATGTCTGGACTTTTGTACTGTAGGTAGTGCATTTTGCTTCAAACTTATTTTATGTACATAACCATTCAACAGGCCTACTTTATCATTAAAGACTTCTGGAAATTTAGCTTTAAGATCATTCTGATAGTCAGCATAATGGTCTAGGATCATAACTTGTTCCACCCCATTGGGATTTAACATGATATTAAGATTCCTCTGATCAATCCAGCCTAACACCGGGGGACCCTCTATTGCCACATAAAGTTTCCCAACCGAAGACCTTCCTTTAAATTCAAAAATAAGTTCCCTAAAACCTAATAAGTCAATCTTTTCCCCAGTAAAGCTCTCCGGGGAAATATCTGGTGAAGCTAAAGTGGATCCTATATTAGGAACAAACTCTTTTTCCCACTTTTCTTTGTCAATAATAGTATATGGAGACCCCGAATCCGCTACAATGAGTGTCTCCACACCACCAATGGACATCTTACATACTGGTTTGGATTTGCAATTAATATTCAATGAATTCACACTATCAGACACTCCTAAAACACAATCAACATTTTTGGTAGGTATGTCATCACTCGAGGATGAAGACAAAGAACCATCAAAGTCTTCCTTCACTAAATTGACTTTCTTCTTATTCTTTAAATTTCGTCTGCATGCCTTGGTAAAATGACCAAAGACACCACATTGCAAACACTTTTGCCTCCTGGCTGGACAGTTTTTAAAATTGGCCAAATGGTTTTTACTTCCACACCTATAACATCTTAAAACTGTCGATTTCGTTTGAGTGTCATCAATTTCTTTAGAGGAAGATGACGGTTTCTGGGATTTGCTTTTATTTTTAGATGTTATTTTGTTCACTGTAGGTTTTTCATTATCTTTGGTTGGTTCAGCTATAGCTTTAGCACATTTATTGGTAATTTCTGCTTTCTTAACTAAAGCAACAACATCTGCTAACGCTGCTTCACCATGAACCCAGAGACATTCTTGAACATGTTCATTGTTTACAAACATTATAATTTGATCCAGAATAAGTTCTTCCTCCAATATGCCGAATCTACAAGTTACAGCCAATTTCTTTAAATCTGCCACAAAATCTTCGACCGATTCCTGTTTCTCTTGTTTCCTTCCAAAGAACTTATGCCTGTCAATAGCAATACACACTGACGTTGAATAATAAACATCGAGGTCTTCTAAGGCATGAGTAAATACATTTACATCATCTGTAGCATGTGTTTTCTTGTTCATTGAGTTATAAACTATCAACCCTTGAGGGCCAAGTGAGTGGAGTAATATCTTCTTTTTCCTTGCTTGTGTTAATTCATCCTCTCCATCTTCTAGTGCATCTATGTAGTTTAAAAAGTACTCTTTCCATTCTTTCCATTTAATTGGAGGATCGCCTTTTGAAGACAGAAAGGCTTGAGGTGGAGGTAATGAAAATGTTTGAGCTGCGCACATTTTGTTACTCTAACTTGAAACTCACTTGCAATCTTTGCGAAAACAAAATCGTTGAAGAAAACAAATAATAGCAGAAACGTGTACCACCGGCTATGTACGTTCTTGCCCCAGTGTCTATTTCAATTAAACTTGAACTTGTCAATTGACACACCCACTGTGCACTTACACAAAAACAAAAGGTGTTGGAGCAAATTATATTTTGCTTAGGGCGTTTATCTTAAGAACACACTGGAAGCTGGTGTGTTTGTCACCGTAGGAACAATCTGACAAAATTTAAAATAAACGGGATACAAGACAGTACCTTCCCGTATGCCGCTTCTCACCGTGCTTCTTGTGTGTTGCTAGGTAACTTGCACACAAAAACAATATGGCGGCACGTATTGCGTTGTTACGCACAACGCGAGTTGAAAGTTGAAGGTATGCGCGGCTGACGTCACACGCACAATGGGAGTTCCTGGAACGAACCTCGAGCCAAGAAGCCTCCACACTCCTTCTCACGCGGCTGCCAGGTACGTTGAAAGAATGTCCAATAGTTTAAAAGTAAACTACCTAATTAATTCACTGCCGGTACCTTTTGCCTTTCGCTGCGTTGGCCCCAATCCATCATAAGCGTACTCACACTTGTAATCCAATTAAGTACCGTTTAGAAGTAATTCTTCTTCTTTTTTTTTTTTTTTTTAAAGTTCCCGTTTCAAAGTCCGTAGGAATTGCTTTCAAATCCGTAATGAATCGCCGTAGGTCACGTAGATGTTGTCCTCAAATCGTCGCCACTTTTGTTATGTAATGAATCACAGGAACTTCGTAGTGGTTAGAATATTTATTCAAGTTCAGAGTAATAAGGCCAACACAGCATCAAGCAGGAACAGCTCCTCACAACTCCCAGTCTTCAACTGATCATTGGTGACACCTGGGGATTCCATGTGTCATCAATGATGTAGACTGTGGAATACTTACACGCGACTAAGTAATAATAATAAAAGACAGACACAACAATGGCGCAGTGCTTAGGATGGATGGATGCAGGGCTTTAAGTGGGCCGGCTCTGAGCACCGGCAGTTATTTTCAGGAGGCCTTGAAACGGGTCTCTATCGGGCTCTATTTTCGGCCCTCGCAAAGGTAGTCAGTTTTCTTTTTTCTTTTTTATTGGACTGCAATGAGAGCATGCACATCGATGTGCGCATGCTCATTTTGCTCACTACTGAGAAGTGGAGACCTCATGCTAGGTGAGCCACATTGTAGGAGGAAGGGAAATCCCTTAAAGAGTGTGTTTTCCGAACGTAGGATAATAGGAGGGGATTTTCTTAAGCACGCAATGCTAGTTATCTTGATTTAGACCACGCCCCTACTTGGATAGCCCACACCCCTTTAGGAGGTTTGCTCCACCCCTTTTAGAGCACCCCCAGTTTTTTTCCCACTTAAAGCCCTGACTGCACCATAGTAACAAAGAAATGGTCCAAGCTTCCATTTAAATGTACAATGGCACGAAGTTTCATAATTTGCCATCCAGGCAGCCTTCTACCATAGTGCAGAGTGTCTATCAGCACGAAGATTTGTTATTCACAGAAATGTTTTGTGATTTGCTTAGCTGTCTGCTGTAACACTCATCAGCAAAAGGTATTAAAACATGCAAATTTGCAAGTAAAACATATGCCATACCATAAAGCGGTTCATAAATGGGCCCAGTGCCACTACACCACCATCCTCCCCATCCTTGCTTAACCTTACAAAATCAAAGAAAGAGCCCCAGCAAACCTGGTAGAGCCACTATAGCAATACAGGGACTTAATTTCAACAAGTGTCTGCCGGAACGCTCAGCAACAAAAGGTATTAAAACATGCACATTTCCGGATAAGACAGATACCATACCATAGAGAGATTTATAAATGGACCCAGTGACACTACATCACCTTTACTACGTACACATTTGCACGTTACAAATGTACATGTTATAATCAGCAACATACCCACCTCTCCCACCCCCACCCCGTCCCCTGCCCTTGCTTAACCTTACGAAATCAAACAACGAGCCTCAGCACTCCCGTTAGCGCCACTATAGCCATACATAGACTTAATTTCAACAGGAGTCTGCCGGAACGCTCATCAGCAAAAGGTATTGAAACCTGCAATTTTGCAAGTAAAACATACACCATACCATAAGGCGGTTTATAAATAGTCCCAGTACCACTACACCACCTCCACTCCCGCCCTTGCTTAACTTTACGCAATAAAACAAAGAGCCCCAGCAAACCTGGAAGCACCACTATAGCCATACAGAGGCTTAATTTAACAGATGTCTCCCGAAACGCTCATCAGCAAAACGTATTAAAACATGCAAATTTGCAGATAAAACATATCTGAACTGGGGTGGCAAAGTGGGCTAAAGAACGGTGATGGATTAAACCCAGATCAGTTGACTGGGGGTGAGTGCTTGCAATGTTCAACACTCCGTCCATCATTTCCTTTGGTTTTTGCTTTGTTCGCCATAGTTGGCAGGGTATGCTCAGACGTGAGTCCCTTGCTCACTTTGCCACTGGATTCAAGCAAGCCTGGCTGAAGACGGCTGAAATGCCAGAAACCGGTCCTAGGAAGCTTGTTTCCGGTCCAGGGAAGACATGGCTTGGCAGTTCGGGCTGGACTGTTCCCATGAGGCACAGGGTCAGACTGATTTCCATATGGCCATGTCTGAACTGGGGTGGCAGAGTGGGCTAAAGAACGGTGATGGATTAAACCCTGATCAGTTGACTGGGGGGTGAGTGCTTGCAATGTTCAACACTCCGTCCATCATTTCCTTTGGTTTTTGCTTTGTCCGCCATAAGTTGGCAGGGTATGCTCAGACGTGAGTCCCTTGCTCACTTTGCCACTGGATTCAAGCAAGCCTGGCTGAAGACGGCTGAAATGCCAGAAACCGGTCCTAGGAAGCTTGTTTCCGGTCCAGGGAAGACATGGCTTGTCAGTTCGGGCTGGACTGTTCCCATGAGGCACAGGGTCAGACTGATTTCCATATGGCCATGTCTGAACTAGGGTGGCAGAGTGGGCTAAAGAACGGTGATGGATTAAACCCAGATCAGTTGACTGGGGGTGAGTGTTTGCAATGTTCAACACTCCGTCCATCATTTCCTTTGGTTTTTGCTCAGATAAAACATATGCCATGTCATAGGGCGCTTTATAAATGGTCCCAGTGGTACTACATCACCTTTAGTAGCTAGACATCTGCACATTACTAAAGTCTGTGTTTTAATCACCAACATACCCTCCGCCCCCACCCCCACCTCCGCCCTTGCTTAACCGTAAAAAATTAAACAGAAACCCCCACCATTCCTAGTAGCACCACTATACCCATACACAGGCTTAATTTTAACAGGTGTCTTCCGGAACGCTTATCAGCAAAAAGTATTCAAACATGCAAATTGGCGGGTAAAACATAAACCATCCCATAGCACGGTTTATAAATGGACCCAGTGGTACTACACCACCTTTACTAGCTAGACATCTGTATGTTAATAAAGTCGTTTAAACACTGTAGAGTGTATAGCATAGGATGGGGAGAGTAAATAAAGTTCTAATTCCCAAACTTTTGATATACCGTCCCTTTACTGTATGTATATTAAGGACATTAAATGGAATGAAAAAATTGACGAGTGTCTCAAAAGGGATAGTGAAGCTGAGCACTGGTAAAACCCAGACCACTTAAACACCTACGTATATTCAGCAAAGGGACACAGCCTGACAATTAGTATCACTTATAATCACATGTAGTTTACTAATGTCAAGAAAGTCATACAGAAAATATACAGAACATTTTCATTTCTATTTTTATCTCTCACACATTTATAAAACATCTCTTCTAAAGAAACACTCCCCGACCACTTCTATTTCATAAGAACAGCCAATCAATAATACGTTTACTACCATATATTTTAGTATATCTAACTTTTTATTATTCACTAGTCAGAAACTACTAAAACTATAAACTATACCCAAATGCAAACCAGAAACCATGTTCATATTATATCTCAACCTTTCTTCAAATGATTCAAACTATGCGTACATATAAAAGGAACGTATCACTTTTACTATCTCCATCTCCTCTCCATGTAATCTCCAAACACTGTAGACGGCCTCACAGTACAACAACCTACCTAGACTTATATTCAAATCCACCTCTCACTGTCAAAAATGAGACCACAACCTGTGCACATAACATTTCTGGGTTTGGTTTTATCGCTTTTAACTTAATAACACATACATCTCCTCCCCCCCTTCACCACTACTTCCAGATAAGTATAATTTGCAAACGTGGGACATTTTGTTTATCTCGCCTGAATACATTAGCAAACCCAAATTAATGCTGTACCTCATTTTCAAAACCATACAGTCCTTTAAAGATGACAAACTACACTTCTACTTTGTGAAAAATTCCTAAACATATATAAAGTACTTATTTAACAATAGGTCAAACTTTATCCATATTTTATAACCAATATGAAACACCACACTTTACTAACAGTATATTATTTTGAAATAAAAAATACTTTCAAACTTAAAAATATCCCCTCAAATACTTAATCACTACTACAGACCACATAACACACCTTGTTCATTTCTACCTCACCTTTGTAGTTGGTATGCAGATTTCAAATGTCACACACGCATGCAATTCTTTCTTTGTCACACAGTACATGTAATGTACCACTTTCATCAAGAATGGAACCACTAATGGCACAATTTCCCTGTTGCTCCACATATAAATACATGTAAAGAACAAATCAGAATACTTAATTCCTTCATCGACATTCCAAAACTTATCTCCATTGGTTATTTTTGAATTTTCCATCTGAAAAGCTACTTAATATTCCGCGCCACATATAGGTCAGAAGTTCAACCTATTTTATCACCACACTTTCTGGAACATTCTACGACACCTGCAGTTAAAAGTTCATGATTTTTTTAAACATAAAGTTTTTTTTTCCAGCATATTCTCGAACATTTAACGTCACCTGCGGGTTAAAAGTTCACTATTGTTTTAGGTTCCAAATGTACCTTCCAGATACAAGTAGCACGTCTGGTTGAGCTGAGCACATTTCATCCTATCGTATGGACTCCACGTTTAGACTACTCTTTATTAACCAATTACAAACATGCTTTTTCACGCAACTAATATGCACCCTAGTTTTTAATAGGGGTGGGCGGAATTTGCGAAAGTGACTTTTGCAAATTATCGCGAAAATGTTAAAAATCTCCGCAAACACGCGGAAATATCGCGTAGATGCGGAAGTTTTTTCCCGCCCGTTCGCGGTATTTTCTGCGTGGTCGCGGCTCGCCAACTTACCCATGCTGTTGCTCGCGGGCGCGGCCATCTTGTTTTCACTCTTCTCGCGGTGCATGATCGCGTGAAGAAAGACGTGATCGCGCAACCAATGACATTACTGCGGGCGCGAACTGTCGCGAGACAGCGCAAATGGCTACCAACAATCCAACATCTCGTGGAGAACGCGACCGGATCGGGAAACTTGTCGGCGAACGCGGGGATTCAGGTAAGGCGATCGCGCGCGCGCAAGAATGTATTATTTTACAATGCCAGCAAGAAACAAATTATCGCTAAGCTGCGGAATGCGGAAATTTTGACATTTTCGCGCTCTCTGCGGAACGCGGAAATGTCAAATTATCGCAATTTCCGTGAGCGGAACGGAAATTTAGCCCAAGCCTAGTTTTTAATACCCAATGCTTCTTATCTTCCAATCAATTATCGTTTTCTGTGGAAAAAAAAGATTTTTCCCCATCTTTCAACATATCTCTTACTCTATGAAGGAACTGCATGAGCTACAGACATCTTTCCATACCTTTCAGCCATACCTTCAAAATGCTAGTGTGGTTCGTAGGACATAGCTATGTTTTCTGGTGCAGGAGGTATGCAGAACAGAGACGTATTGACTTAGACCTAGGTTTACAAAATGTGGACATTACATGGTTTGCACAGAGAGGATTGAAGTGGCACCAATTGTTGCCTTTGGTTAAAACCTGTTTGCATCTCCAACACCCTGATCTCATGATTGTGCATTGTGGTGGAAACGACCTAGGCACATTGACTGGGGTAGGTTTGGAAATGCTAATGAAGGACACCTTTTGAAATTGATGTTGCTTTTGCCTCAAACTGTCTTTGTATCTTCCAATATATGCCAAAGACAGAAGTGGAAATGGTCAAACCAATTTTGTCCTCAGATTGAAAAATCTAGGAAGAATGTCAACAAAGCTGTGTCTGCATACCTCAGAGACCATAGAATGGGGTCGATCTACAACAACAACATACATTTTGATATGGCTGATATCTACAGAAGTGATGGAGTACACTTCAAAGATCAGGGAAATCGAGTTTTTCTGAATAACCTGAAGCTGTGCATCTGCACTTATATGTAGCTCCAACTAATAAACACAAGGGCTCTTTTTAGAGACGCCTTATAACTGACAACTTAGGCCCGCTATTTTAGCGCCAGGTAACGACAACTCCTGCACCCTCAACAAAATGTATTCTCCACACAGCTGTGGTGCAGCGGCCAGACCATCTGACTTTGGAGCACAGAGCTATCGCTTTGATCACCGACTCTAAAGACAGCTCTGGATAGCCCCATGTGACTCTGAGCAATAGCTCACTTAATTTCCACGCTGGCCCCCAGCACCTGCAGACCCGTACGAGTGAGTAGTTTGCACTTTACATATACCGGATTGATTGGAAACGGCAGAATTGAACTTCACACTCCCTCTGTAGCACCCCCCAATCACCCTACAGACGTCACACTGTTTTAAACAAAACGTCCTCCTAGTACATATATATGCACACATGCTGACACTACTTAGACAGGTGTGCCGCAGCGGCCAGAAAACATGAGTTCAGAGAACAGGGATCACGGCAGCAGCTCAGCTCAGCACCATGTGACTCTGGGCAATAGCTCACTTAAGAACTCACATAATTTCCACGCCGGCCTCCAGGGCCTTCAGACCCATAGCGGTGAGTAGTTTGCGCTTTACAAATACCGTATTGATTTACCTTTGCACTCCCTGTATAACACCACCTAAGCACCATATACAAATTTCCGTGTTCCAAACAAAACTTCCTCCTACTACGTATAAAATATTACTGACACTACTTGGACAGGTGTGGCACAGCGCGCAGAGCACATGACTTCACAGCATAGAACACACAGTTTGGGCTCACGGTTTCATCCCCAATTTAGCAGCATAACACTCTAGGCAATACCTCACTTAATTTCCGTACCCCGCACTTTCAGATCGGTAGAGGTCAGTAGTTCAGCGCCTTTATCCCTGAGTCCGGCAGCAGCTCAGCTTACGTCCCCAGCACCATCAGACCCGTACGAGTGAGTAGTTTGCACTTTCCAAATACCGAATTGATTTGATATGTGCGAATTTACCTTCGCACTCACTGTATAACACCCCCTAAACACCATACGCAACTTACAATATTCTAAACAAAAGTTCCTCCGAGTAGGTATAACTACATGCTACTTGCACAGATGTGGCACAGCAGCCAGAGCACATTACTTCACAGCATATGACACACAGTAAGGACTAACGCTTTCATCCTTGAGTCTGGCAGCAGCTCAGCTTAGCAGCATGAGACTCTAGACAATACCTCACATATTTTCCGTACCCCAGCACTTTCAGACCAGTAGGGGTCAGTAGTTCATCCTAGTAGGTATAAACACATGCTGACACTACTTCCACAGGTGTGGTGCAACGGAGAGGGCACCTGACTTCACAACATAAGACACACAGTTTGGGCTCACGCTTTAATCCCAGAGTCCCGCAGCAGCTCACCTTAGCAGCATCAGACTCTAGGCAATACCCCACTTAATTTCCATAGCCCAGCACTTTCAGACCGGTAGGGATGAGTAGTTCGCTTTGCACCCCTGTATAGCACACCCTTAACACCACACAGAGGTTACAGTGCTCCTACCTACTTTTTTCGCCCTTTGTTCCCCTTACTTGCTTCAACAGAATCACAAAATGGCTGCCAACACTTCCTAGTTGCAACGGCTCTCACCGCCCGCAACCAATAAGCAGCAAGCTTGTGCTTTTTACGCCTCAGCCAATCAGATGGCAGAATTCCCAAATATCGATATCTGTAAAATGTGATACTTCTCCAAACTACTAAACAAAAGAGAGAATTTGATAAAAACCACACAAAAAAAATCTTAAAGTAAAGAAACTGGATGAGGGCAAATTTCGGGTGATTACAAATTACTCGGAGGACGCCGACTCAATAAGAAGAATTCTACGTCGGAATTGGCATGTCTTAAAAACGAACATGATTATTGGAATGGATATTCCACCAATTCCACAGATAACTTTCAGAAAAGCCAGATCAATAAAAGATAGATTGGTTCATAGCCATCTAGACCCAATCTCAAACAAGAAAGGAACATTGAGTGAAATGAAAGGTTTTTACCCATGCGGAATGTGCAAAGCTTGCGCTTTCAGTAAAAGAGTATTAACATCAAAGAGTAAAAAACACCGGACTATAAAAAAAGTTTATGACATGTCAAACTAGTCATACTGTCTACTGTTTAGTGTGTCCTTGTGGCCTAAGATATATTGGTAGCATCATACACAGTGTCAAGGTAAGAGTTCTGGAACACATGCGCGCAATAGCAAATAGGGATACAAATGATCCTGTTGCAAAACACTTTGCGATCAAACATCAAGGCAACAGAGACCAGTTACAGTACTTCAGCTTAGATCATGTGCCCCTTAACATCAGAGGGGGGGATAGGGTAGCAACATTGAGGAGATTGGAGTCCCGTTATATAATTGATTTACAAACGAAGACTCCAAATGGATTGAATAGTGGGGAGGAATTGACCTCACACCTAGGGACCTAGGAAATTATCCACTTGTTACTGACATTTTGTAAGAACTGTTGCCTGTAAGAGTTGATTCTGCATATGCAATCTCCATGTATATTTCATTGATGATGTTTTCCGTTATTTCTTTTGCAAACAATGATCTATTTAGAGAAGCCGATACATGGCTTGATTACGAATAACAGAAGAGAGTAATCTAAAGGACTTTTGGCAGAACCAACAAAGGTTCTGCATCACGCCGATACACGGCATTAATAAGAGTATTAAGGTTTGCGAATACTTAGTGGTATAAATTGCATCAGATGTCACAATGATTTATGTGTTTATAATAGACATAATGTCTAGATAATTTTGATGACCAAGTAGAATCAATTAGATTAACCGAATTTGTAATTATTGTATTTACGATCTTTTACCAATAGGATTGGCAAAAATCAGGTATACTCTAAGATGGCGCCTAATAATTTTGCAGCGCTTTTATCCTTTGTTTGTTTGCATGCTCGTAACATTCAAAAATGGCGCCTCCCAGTGCAAAGTGTAAACACTGAGGAAGGGAAACCCCGAAACGCGTTTGTTTTGTTCTGGTAACGCTGTAATTTGAATTAAAAACTGGGTTGCGGAACCTGAAGCCCGTGAGTGCTAGTACTTCTTTCGGAATGGGAGAGAGTGTTGGAGCGGACATTTTAACACGGGCACCACCGTGTAAGAGCACCCGCCACACGAGTGATCCTGCTAATAAAGGTGCAGTGGAGCAGGATATATATATATATATATTTTCATGGGTGAATTTATTTTCAGTGTGTGTCATATTATTTTTAGTGGCAGCTGGTTAACTTTGAAACGGAACAGGGGTAAATACCACAGGTATAGGAGAGATACCCTTCTAACAAAAAGAGACAGTGTCAAATAACTATAAGAACAAGAAAGGATCCGTTTTTTGTCTCACACTCTTACTGTCACCACTATATATTTGCATCATCAAAGGGAAATTCATCATTAATTTACCATCCACACAACTGCCTTGACACTGAACACTTTTAAGTGTAAAAATGTCCGATTTATTAAATATTAACAATCCTTTGTCAACCCACAATTATCCTCAAATAACATACTGTGTCCAGTATTGCCTTCATATAATACAATATTGTTAAAATTCAAAAAGTGTTTTTAAACATTATTCATACTTTATACAACAAATCCTCACTATAAAACATCTCCCTAACACAGTAATCTAATATTTTATTATAAAAATGAATTCCTCTGTTCTACACAATCATATAACTGACCAATACAATGATATTAAAAAAACACAAATATCATCACACATTGTCGACACAGCATTTCGGTGGTATTTAGTTCATTCACCCCACCTTCTTCAGGACAAAATATTATAAGAAATTGGATTATCTAAAAAGATAGATAACACTTTTCAAACATACAGTCTGATAATCATGAAAGACAAATTTACTCAAACAGGCTTAGTGTGTAACTCTCTCACTATTCACTCACAACGTTTCAAGCTTACTTTCTCTCTCTCTGCAGTTCCCTTTTCCACCACCCACGTATTCGCTTATCACTTGTAATTGAACATTACCTCCACGCAGATCCTTCCCTTATTATTTACCAAAGGCTCTGGGATGCTACCTAATTACTGCCTCATCAGCCATTCTTTTTCATATGTAGATATATTCTTATTTTGCTTTTTTATATATCTCTTATTATTAACAGGGTTCTAAGAGCTGGTCCCTCATGATTAGTAACCTCCTTTATTCTATGGAACAAATATATTAGATTTTTTTAACATACCATAAAACCAAAGGGACTTATGTCAAAACTCTTCCCCTTCACTATAAAAATTCCACATGTATTTTGGGGATCTCATTAGCTTTTCCTCTGCAAGAACAAAAAATAACTGTTTTAATATAAACCTTTCTATAATAGCGACTCCTCACAATCTATGGTGAGTTACCAAGCCAGACTTTCTTCAGGTCTGTAGAACTAATTTCTTTGTATTCCAATGTATATTTATAGAACAGCCGCCCCCTTTGTTTTAAACAGAGTATTGCCTTTTTCTCCTTATCTGCCCGCTCATCATCGGGACAATGTTCTACATTCAGATAAAAATATATATTTTTTATATTGTGGCAAGTTATAGCTCTCTCTCATTTTACGTAATTATGATTACTCCCTTGTTCACATACCTCAAATTGTCACTAGCAGAATTCATAGGAGAACCTCTCCTCTGAGCTCCCCTTGTTGTTCCTATTGGCAGGCAGCATGGCTTTTATTTTCAATGTATTATCTTCGCAATAATATACGGGACTCCTAATCTGTATCCTCCCTCGTATTCTATTAATATTTCAAAATACGACATTGTTTGGGACATCAAATTATTATACTCCTCAGAACAAATAGTTATCCCTTTTTCTTATTTAAATACAGCTTCCCTATATGCAGCTATCTATTTTAAAATACTTATATAATTGTATTTTTATCAAATATTTATATAAAACACACACAAAGAGTGCTGTGAACCGGCAATCTCCCTTAGCTGGGAACCACTGGTATAAAGCAATGAGGTATGCGCACTTCCTAAAACAAGAGGACAAAGTGCCGGGTAGCAGAAATTGTGTGCCCGAGGCCATAGTCTTTTTAATGGCCTCATACAGGAGCCTTCCGGGAAACCAAGCACCTGATTTCTAGATCGAAATACATACATAGGTAGCCATTCCAATATCAGGTTAAAGTCATACCATCTATTATATATTAACCCAATATTGACGGTTCTAGCTGCACCATAGCCTCAACCAAACTCATCCTTCACTCACCTTTTATAGCATGGCCCGTCTCCTCGATCGGGTGTTTGTAAGTCGAAACGCCATTTCTCAGAGACATATCCTTTTTAAACACTTTCAGTGCTGCATATCTGCACTGTTTTATTATCGTATTCAGCGGGTAAGTCTGGAACAGGCAGATCAGGTCTTTCTCATTGGTTCCAAGATGTGGCTATACTTTGTTGCTATTATCTGATCATGCACTGTTATTCCTTTTACACCTAGTGCATACCTGTTAATGTGTGTCAATTTTGACTCCCATGTTGGTTCTTTGTTTTTAATATTAATCGTGAAATGTTTTTTGTAACTCCAAACACCCTTTCATCTCTTTGTATGTAGTCTTTCCTTACACATTTCCACTGCATTGCATTTATATCAAGCCTCCATATGGTGCAATTGCTTTCTTGTATATTACCCACAGTTCGTACCTATATTTTAACATACCATCCGGTGGCTATATTTATGTCAAGCTTAAAAACAGCGTCCTTTTACTTCACATATTAAAACCATCCACTCACTGTAGTGCACAATTTCACCCTTGTGGTTCAAAATACCAATTTTTATTAATATTATTATTTATCAAGAATAGAAAGTGGGCACAATATAATTTCAAATTAATATTAGTACTGAAACACATAAGTTCTATTTAATGCATTCGTAGAGAGTTTACTATGTATTGAAAAGCCACTTTCAACTGTTATTTGTATGTAAGGGAAGATCCAAACATCTAACTTCACCCTAATTTTCTCCCCACATTTTTTCGGGGTACTATCTATAATGCTCATTTTCTTTACTACCACTTGTCTATGTCCTATATTATCTCAACAGCCATTCCCATTCTTCTTGGTTGTTCAGGCCATATTTATATGTACTAAATTTACTCCTATAAAACTGATGTCTTTTTTTTATCTACATCACCCCCTTTTACTGTATTCTGTATACTCTCTATGATACACCATTTCAAATCTCAATCTATGTTTCTGTATTCTAACCAATGCTCCATCAAGGTGCCTTCTTCCTTTTAATTCTGATTGCTGATCTCTGTTGATTTAGTCGTATTTGTACCTCTCTTGCAGCATCACCTGCATAACCTTTCTTACAAGGACAAATGATCAAGTATATTGCGTTCTTGTTTTGTCCTGCAATTCCTCAGTTTGTTCATGTGATTTTTTACAGCATTCAATTCTATATCCCTACCTGTCATCGTAGTGCTACAGTTGCCACAATTACCACATGGAAAATTGCCTGTAGCTTTATTTCCACTGATAAAGCTCCTTTGTTATAGCCCTTTAAGTTCTCTGTAAGTGTGGACAGGACAATTTCTGATTGTTCTATTCCTCCTATATGCGAATAGAGGATTTTCTACACATTCCTTCCCTGCCTCATTCAGTAAGGACCAACTCCTACTGATCACGTTTTGAATTTTGTTGCTAATGCATGGGAAATTCATTATACAGATCATCCTCTGCTGACCTTCCTGCTTTTTCACATATGTTTCGAAAAGGCTTTACCTATTATAATATTTTGCCCTCTTAAAGGCTTGTCTAATTATTATTTTGGGATAACCTCTATTAAGAAGTTTTTCCTTCTGGACCTTCTGACAATTCAGTTGATTACTGGTATAATGGAGGACAGTGTTTCAATCTGAGGGTTTGTTAAAACATTCCACTACTAGTATACCCTCTATAGTTTTAATTTTGATATCTATACATTTTCAATGGGATTGAGTAATTGCAAAAGTAAATTTTAAGTTTGAAACACCGCAATTTAACCATTCTATAATGGAAAACCATATAGAGCAGGAAATATTGAGCAAAGTTTTTCCTCATTCGTGCTCATCAATGTCAAGTTGGCGAGCGTGCTTGAGGGAAATCAACCTCCCGGGGAGATTTCTCAAGGCAGGAGGTTGGATATTTCATTGTGAGTAGCCGTGTATGCTCGCAACCGCTCATGTTGAGAAACCTTCCGTTTGCGTTGAGAAAGCTGCCGCTCGAGTAGAAAATCTATTCCAGCGGCAGAAAGGAAGCATTTTTCTAATACACACTGCCTCTCGCGGAGCTCAGCGCGGCAGAGTTTTTTTGCACTTCACGGAGATCAGCATACTGGAACTCCACCCAGGCTTAATTTCATGTCTTTCTCTATCTCAAATTTGTTAGGTAGTGCTGTGGGCACAATACTTAAATCTTTCCCTAACACCTGTGTTCCTTCTATGCTTAGAACTATACATTTATTATGGGTGACTTCTCAGCTGCTAATCCCAACTGTTTTGACTGCGGGTTCTCATGTATAGATTTTTGGGGCGTACATTCTGACGTTGGTAATCTCCTCTCTTCCTGCATCTCCCTCTCAGGTTAGAGTTGTATCTTGACTGTTGTTAATCTGAAAAAGTGGAATTTTCTCTATTCAGTCCCATTCCTTCTGCATTTTCCATATTATATCTTTGATCCTGTGTGTTCTCTTCCTCTGAATCCATACTTGTATAGGGGGTGACAGAGAAGGTTATATGTTTTTTAGCACCCATGATATTATTTGAGATCCATCTTCTATTTTGTCCCACATCATTTAATGGTGTATCATGGTAATCTTTTGAAGGTATGGCTATACCCTTTCGATATTGTACCTTCTTACATCCTTTAATATATTACCGTTCTTGTTTACCAGGTATTCTTTATATCCTAATATATCTTCTTGTATTTCATCTAACTTACATTTTGCACTTCTAGTGCTGTATTTTCTTACAATTGTGACTCCAGAGTTTCAATTTTGCTTTTTTGTAATCTTATTTTTTCTTGTGCAGTCTCGATGATAAGTAGCATCCAATTACAGCTTAATACACTTAGTTTGTTTTCTTGGGATGTATGACGTTACAACGCACACTATTACAACGCATGCACTTACAACGCATTTTTTACAACGCATAATCCATTACAACGCATGACATTACAACGCATGACACTACAACGCATTTTAAAAAAATACCTTTACAACGCACTACCATTACAACGCATACTACCTTTACAACGCATACTATTACAACGCATAATATTAAATTACATTTAAGGTAAGTATTAGATAGTATAGGGGTAAAAATTACTATTCTAACTCCAGGGGGTGCAACAGTAGGGTAAGTGTTGGATAGTGTAGGGGTAAAAATTACTATTCTAACTCCAGGGGGTGCATCAGTAGGGTAAGTGTTGGATAGTATAGGGGTAAAAATTACTATTCTAACTCCAGGGGGTGCATCAGTAGGGTAAGTGTTGGATAGTATAGGGGTTAAAATTACTATTCTAACTCCAGGGGGTGCATCAGTAGGGTAAGTGTTGGATAGTATAGGGGTAAAAATTACTATTCTAACTCCAGGGGGTGCATCAGTAGGGTAAGTGTTGGATAGTATAGGGGTAAAAATTACTATTCTAACTCCAGGGGGTGCATCAGTAGGGTAAGTGTTGGATAGTATAGGGGTAAAAATTACTATTCTAACTCCAGGGGGTGCATCAGTAGGGTAAGTGTTGGATAGTATAGTGTAATATTATGCGTTGTAATGGTATGCGTTGTAATGGTAGTATGCGTTGTAATGGAATGCGTTGTAATGGTAGTTTTTAAAAATGCGTTGTAGTGTCATGCGTTGTAATATCATGCGTTGTAATGGATTATGCGTTGTAAAAAATGCGTTGTAATGGTAGTGCGTTGTAAAAGTTGCGTTGTAAAGGTTGTTCCCCGTTTTCTTGCAGCGAAAGACTAGTGACATCCCCAAAATACTTGTGGATTTTTTATCGTAAAAGGGAAGAGAATTGACAGAAGTCCCTTTGGTTTTACGGTATGTTAAAAAGGATCAAATATGTATGTACCATAAATTAAAGGAACTTAATAATCATGAGGGAAAAGCTCCTAAAACCCCGTTAATAATAATAGATATATAAAAAGAAAAATTAGAATATAGCAACATATGAAAAAGAATGGCTCACAAGGCATTGATTAAGTAGCAAACTTGAGCCTTCGGTAAATAATACGGGAAGACAATGTGTGGAATTAATGTTTAATTACAACAAGTGATAAGCAAATATAAGTGAGTGGTGGAAAAAGGGAAGTAAAGCAAGCAAAAGAATGCTTGAAAAGTTGTGAGTGAATAGTGAGAAGAGTTACACACTGAGCCTGCTTAATTAAATGAGTCTTTCATGATTATCATACTGTATGTTTGAAAAGTGTTCTTCATCTTAGATGATCCTCTGTCTTATAATACTTTGTCCTAAAGAAGGTGGAGTGAACCAACTAAATACCACCAAAACGCCACATCAACAACTTGTGATGATATTTATGTTTATTTGAATATCATGGTATGGGTCAGTTCCATGATTGTATAGAGCAGAGGAAGTCGTTTTTATACTACAATATTAGATTACTGAATTAGGGAGATATTTTATAGTGATGAAATGTTGTTTAAAGTATGAATAATGTTTGTAGATTTTTTTTTAGAATTGTAACAATATTGTATTATAGGAGGGCAAAACAAGACGCAATATGTTTTTAACTTTGAGGATAACTGGATTGACAAAGAATTGTTTATATTTAATAAACTAGACATTTATACAGTAAACAGTGGCAAAACAGTTGAGTGGATGGTAAATTAAGGTTGAATTTTATTTGATGATATGAATATCGAGTGGTGAGGGCGTAAATACCATCTTCTAATGTGAACAAGCAAGCACACAAAGCTGGAGAGTACAACCTACTATAAGGGTTCTCCGCTGCAAACCTTTTGAAAAAACAGAGACAAATTCTTCATTTTGGAGCCCAATCTCCACACAAATTAGCTTGAAATCTAGCTGATTTGAAAGGACACTGATGACATACTCAAATATTTTTGTGATGTGCCAGGCAAGCCTTGCCCTTCCTAGCTATATCAGGACTCACCTGCTGCACTTGGGTGCACTAAATGCAGCACACTACCGTTTTTTCATTTATCATTCACTGGGTTGATTTATAGCAGCACCGCCTCAGCCTTCAATTGTTTGAGAATCTAACAACGGCTGTTGTACATGAGTATGAAAAAGTCCCCCTTAGCGCTTCTCTGATAACTAGTAAAAACCAGGGCTGGCTTTAGTGCTCATGGCGCCTTGTGGGAAGAGGTGTGGCGCAGCAGCCAGGGTGCCTGACTCCAAGACATGGGGGCTACGGTGAGATATCCAGCAGCAGGTTAACCCAGCACCATGTGACTCTGGGCAATAGCTCGCTAAATCTTCCCGATGGCCCCTAGTGCCTTGATACCCTTGGGTAATTGTTTGCGTTTTAGAAATACTGTATTTCATTTCATTTGTGAAATAATCTCCCCCCCAAATGATCTGCTCCATGGATTCCCTCACTACCACTTAGTGCCCATCATTTCTCCATAGTCCCTCTCTGACATGCATTTGTCATGGGAAACAGCGTTTACAACGCTGCCATCACATCGCCTTACTGTTACATCTCAGTTGTTGCAACGACCACGTTGTTAGAACGCGATACCTTTACATCGTAAGTCATTAGATCGACTTGCTGTAGGGGGTGTTCTAACATAAGGAATAGTATAATTCACTATTCCAACACCTTCCCTACTGTTGCACAGACTGGAGTTGGAATAGTAAATTATACTATTCCTAAGTCCAGCGCGCCCACTACAGTAAGTCGCTCTAATGACTTGCGATGTAAAGGTATCGCGCTCTAACAACACAGTTGTTTTAACGACTGCGTTGTAATAGGACGCGATGTAATGACATGCGTTGTAACATGCTATATTCATTTGTCATATGTCCCTTGCAGGCTCATTGTCGTTTTCCCCTATGATAGCATGAAAACATTGCAGACTGTCCTCTGCTTTGTGCACATTACTCTTCAGACATATTTTCCTTTGTGCCACACTATACTTTCACACAGAGCACACTGTTGGTTTCTAGTTCTGTTCTTTCATAGGATTTAGTCTGAACACATAGACAAGATTGAACAACAATGCCCCTTGTTATTCTGTTCTGGTCAGGCCTGGGCACC
Source organism: Triturus cristatus (assembly GCF_964204655.1). Classification (NCBI taxonomy): domain Eukaryota; kingdom Metazoa; phylum Chordata; class Amphibia; order Caudata; family Salamandridae; genus Triturus; species Triturus cristatus. The sequence goes on along the minus strand of NC_140592.1, from coordinate 655,097,779 downwards.
TAGACAAAACACGCAAAAACAGCTGTTGTTTTGGAACATGTACTTTTGTCATATAGGTTTACACAGATAGGTAACACACACTGGTCCTACCCAGAAAAAAGATCATGACAGCACATGAGATTTAGAATCTTCATCTGTGTATACTAAGGTACGGGGTCTGCTACTAAGACCTAGAGATCTTCTAATATATAATTGTTTTGCTTATGTAGAGGGGGAGGATGGTTAGGCTACACTGTCATATATAAAAACAGCTCCATTTAAGATTTACAGATTACTTGCTATGCTAACCTTATTTGTGTTAGGCGTTTTCCTACTTGTTGTGGCATGTATACTGCATACTAGAGCACAATAGTTAAAATAAACATTTTATAATTTCCTCATGTCACTGTCAGAACTTATTGTGGACTAGTACGAGTGTGAGAGCAAAAGGGTGTGTCGTGTAACCATGTATCCTGAGAGGGTCAGGAGTGTTGTGATCTGGGTTGTCTAATTGCTTCTTCCTCTGTGAGTGAGTAGGAGGGGAAAGTGAGACACTATAGCTAATCGGTCCCGGGCTCATGGGTACCAAGGTGGTGGGATGACTCAGTCCCTACCTACTAAGGTTCCATAATCCCCAGGATAGTTCTGTGACTTCGCAGAATCCCAGAAACATGGCACCACCAACATTTGGTCTGGTACTTATCCATGGGACCCCTGAGTAGCGCTTGTGCTTGTAGGCTTTACAGCACTAATGAATAAATAATGAGTTGACTCAAATTTGTTTGGAGTCGGTATTGTTTTATATAGATTGCTTGGAATGGTTTTGAAGTTTATTAAGATGAAGCAAGTGTTTACAGGAACCATCATTCCTTGTGTAATGCTGAGTCCTAAAGATGGTCTTATGGACCCTTTTGGCCATATAAAGACCGAAACGTCGAGAACGCACCCTTACTTTCTTAAAAGATTTTTACTGAATTGACAATTCATCTGTTTAAATATTTGAATGCTTGATCTAATGAAATGTTAGATTTTATCTGCATTTTCCTAAGTGGAAATAGGGTGATTACACTCCCATCAATTACTTGAGAGAATTAAGAGAAAGTTGTCTGGATTGTTTTGGTGGTGTCAGTGTTGCTATCTGTGTATATAATTTGTATATAATGCTTGCATTAAAACAGTTTGTATGCTTTGTATGATGAACTAAATTTAATGAGATAAATGAAGTAAAAATATTTGAATACATCCTTGAATATAACTTTTTGTATTGTAATTAAACAAATTGGATCAAATTTGTGACCATTAGAAACTGTTGAACTTAGTTGGAACATAAATAATTCCTCAAGGTATATTCTGTAAGAAAACATGTCCACATGTCCACAATGTTCGAAGTCTTCTACTCCTGGGTTACATTTCCTGCAGGGCATAGGAATGATAATTCTTTCCATGATTATACTCCTGCCGATGTTCTGGCAGATTATCGCCCTTATGCGGTCGTTGAAGTTTGTCTTACTGCCTGGGAGCGCCAGATTTGTTTTAATGGGGCCCTTCTCCATCCTGTTTCTTTTGCTTGTATGGGCCCCTTGAGTACTGATGGGGCCACTTGGTCTGTTTTGGCCAGCTTTACTCCTCATCCTAACAATCTTAATGCTAATTTGGCGGAAGTTTGTTTGTTGTATGGTCAGGTAGTTCTTCTTTATAGACACCTGATCCAATTTCTTGCCCGTACTTTACTGGTGGCTCCACCTGGAGCTGTGCCTGCTTCCAAGCTGCACATGGTGGTGGTCTTGTGATTAGCCCCGTTATTATTAATTCAGTGATGGACAAACATCCTCCGAATAGTGAACACTTGCCGTTTTGAATTGCCTGGAAAATTGAACAACTTGATGCACTTTTCCCTCTTACGGGACCTGTTGAAAAAGCAAAAGATCCTTACAAAGTGCTTGCCTAGTGATCTGATTCCTTCGTTGGCCAACTGCAACACCTGGGGGATGGTGTTTGCCTCAGTATATACACGTTGTTATGGCACTCCCTCGATGAGCGTTCTTCTGAGTGTTCTTAAAAAGGTACAGGATGAACATGGGGCAGGTCCTGCCCTAGGTCTGGGGATGAAGTTATTGAGAATTTTTCCTGTGTTCTATGGAATGATTCTTGCTAATGTTAAAGGTGAAGCAGCAGCTTTGATGGTTCGTCAACACCTTCCAGTGATGCCTGACCTTGATCGGAAGTGTGAGTTGCCGATTAATATTGCTGATGTTTATACGTTTTTGGGACACAATAATTTGGGGGTGGACCTTCTCGTCAGCCTCATGGGTAAGCCCCCTTCTGCAAAGCACGGACGTCCAGTATTTACTAAGAAGACTTGGGACAAGATTAAGCAGTTACAGAAGCCTAGGTCCCGTGGATATTCACCACCAGACGCTTATGATTTACGTGAACGCTCTAAGATTAAAACTCCTGAGATGTTTCAAATTCCTGATCCTCGTTCTCCTCGTGCCTTTCAGGAATCGTCTGATCAGCAGTACGACTGAGGCGGAAGGCAATATCGCAGACAAGGTGAGTCCACGCAACCCTAGCGGGGTCCGCAGCGCTCTTTTGACCTGAAAGTCAAGAGAGAGGAACAACCTCCATATAGAACCCTGTTCCATAAGAAAAAAAATGCGGCATTGACAGCAAAATATGCCCCAGATGGTGAGAACCCTCCTCCTGGACAGAATTTGGGCAGTGACTCTCCTTGACAGAGTGGCAGAAGTTACTGTAGTGTGCCAGACATTGCACCCATTTCTGGAGGCAAAAGCAACTAATACCTTTGTGACTGTTGAAACTGCAGACACCTGCGTAACACCCCCTTATAGATTTAATCATGCAGACATTCAGATTGAAGGTGACATTAGGCGCACTGTTAATGTTATTTTTTGGGACAAATTGATGTCTTCTAATGACATTTTACTGGCGGAGGTCGATTGGCCTCCCCCATTTGTTCTGCTTGTCCTCAAGGCGAGGATGTAATTATGCCTTCCTTTTTGCAACATGTCCCTGATGAGCCCAAGCATGCCTATGCTTCTGAGTAGGCTCTTGCCTTAGCCTCTTAGTGCCGAGGGCACTGAATGCAGACAAGCCCCGAGATTGTTTATGGGGTCTAGGAATAGCCCCGGTGTTTTTGCGGCACAATTAGTGTCACTTTTGAAAGAAATTGACCCTTATGCATTTTCTTATGTCTATTACATATACCTGACGGACGATGAATTGAATCCCCATCTTGCACGAGTGGATCGCATCATTACATGATTTGCAGATCTGGGCTCCAAATTCAATTTTGCAAAATCCCATATTGCGTTTTACTGGCCGATATCTTTCTTGGCTATGAACTAAACAATGAGGGTAGGGGTTTAGCTCTCCATTTTTTTAAGAAGTGTGTTCAATTGCAACCTCCTCTACCCTCAAAAATTGCAGTTGTTGCTAGGTTTTTTGAACTTCAGCAGGACTTGCTCAGCGTATCAACCTCTTAATGCTTTGATACACTCTTCCTTTTTTGCTTCCTCTTGGCTGCTGTGCTGTGTGCTATGCAGCCTGACTTGCTTGCAACGCAGTAGTTACAAACTAGATTAAATACTTCACATTTGGTGATCAGGATTCTGCCCAGGGCAATCGGTTTCACTTATGTGGCTTTGAATGAGGGTGACACAGTTCTAATCGCTTATAAATCTTATCTGTATACTCTTGTGCAAATGCGTTTCTCTCCTACTGAAAAAATTATCATGCTGTGCCGATGGCTGTTCTGAAAGAACGCCCTCTGGCATAAGGTAAACGCATTTTTGTCATTTCTCCCCTGCCTGCTCTGGAGGTGGTCGGGAAAGCCAGTATCTCTAATTCTAAAGCTCTACATCCTTTTTGGTTTCAATGGGCTATGGCATTGATGTTGACTGATGTCAGCTTTGTTTTTAACCCTTCTTTGCAAACACAGTAATTTCTTCAGTATGAACATGATCACCCTCTCTCTTCTTCCATTCTTCCTTTGGATGAGTACCAATATCTCATTTACACTGATAGTTCAGCTCAACCAGCTATTTGTTCTAAGCAGCCTTATTCAGCAGCTTGAGCTAGTGTCATAGGTACAATGAGACTACACAGCCCAGTTGGATGAGTTAATTTCACTCCTCTTGGCTCTTGAATATACTAATCCTGAATTACCCACCCTTGTTATGTGTGATACTTTTTACTGCGTACAGTCTTTTAATAACAATTTATTTTTTTGGAACCATATGTTTTCCGGGATTTTAGGTAGCACAATAAAACATAAAACGCTTTAGGCTCAGGTGGTGGCCCTTAAGGCACGCCTGCCCCTTAAACATGTTGTCCGTACGTTGGGACATCAACGTGGAGGAGCTCATGCTGTTGATAATTCATTGGCTGATAAGGTTGTCAAATTTACAGTAGCCACAGTTGGAGTTGACGCTGTTACTCATTCTATGACTAAAATTGATGATAGCTTTTTTTGCGGCTATTGCCGCAACTAGAGAGCTCACTCCTTTTCCACAAGGCTTCCCTTTTCACTATACCTATCTGTTGGCTACTGACAAAGTTTTGTTTGTTTCTATTACTACAGTTAGCGATCGCTTGCTTCCCAACCTTGAGCACAGACATTTTCTAATAGTGGCCACTCATTAATGCATGACTTCTGCTCACGCTGGTGTTGCAGCTACTGTTTCTCTTTTACAACAACGCTATTGGTGGCGTGGATTATACCAGCAAACTTGCAAATATGTCCTTTGTTGTAAAGTTTGTCAACAAATTTAGAGTTTCATGATGTCGCGTCCACCACCAAACTCATCTGTTTTTTTCTAATCATCCTTTTGATTGTATTTACCTTGATCATTGCGGTCCTTTAACGCCAGACACTGCTTTCAAATATATTTTGGTTGCAGTGAATTCTTTCACTAGGTTCCTCTGGTTTTGGCCTCAGCACCCTGCTGACGCTCACACTGTTATAAAGGATTTGCATGTCTTTATGGGGACTTATCCCTGTGGTACTTTCCATTTAGATCAAGGTCTGACTTTTGCCTCTAAGGCTTACCGTGATTTGATTAACTCCATGGGAGTGCAGGTGCATTTCTCATCTCCATATCAGCCCATGGGCAATTCTGTTGTGGAGCGGATGAACCATGACTTAAAACAATCTTTGACAGCAAGGGTATTAGGTATGGCCCATGGCTGGTTATCTCACCTATATGGGGTTCAACCTGCTCTCAATAATATCCCAAGAAGATATCTAGGTGGGTGGACCCCATACGAAATGCTTTTTGGTATCAAGATGTTTGTTCCAGACCTTGAAGGTCTAGACGTTGTGGTGGCTGCTGTAACATATGACGTAGATAACCACTGTGCTGTCTTACAGGATCTACAAAAGGGTTGTGATACACTGGCAAAATCTCATTTGCCCTCGACTTCGCTAGAAGAAACACACAGTTCTGATTCCTGTTTTAGGCTGACTACCTAAAGTTGGAGATCTGGTTTGTTAAAAAGATGGCGATCAAGAAATAATTCTGTCCCTCCTACCATGCCCCTGTTCCAGTGCTTGGTCTTCAGGGTACTCGAACTGTGATTTTACCTCCTCTGCCAGGATCCAACAATAATTGTTTTATTTCAATTGACCTTGTCAAGCTACACCATATCGAAAATACTGAATAGTATGCCTCGGGGTGTCCCAGAATGGGATATTGTTTTACAGTCTGTGAGAAAATGTTTCTTCGGATAATTCTTTGTTGTCTTCAGCTTTATCCCCACCACCAGCTAGGATTTGTGTATTCATATCTTGGTTAAAACGCACTTATCTAGTTCCACCTAGGACATACGTCTGGATCATGTTTTCCATGGTATTTTTGTTCATGTAGATTGGATTTGTTACTACTTGTTTCCTCTTGATTAATGGGCACTACCTCCTGGAACGATTTGCTGCAGAACTTGCTGACGGGGTGTTGGCCCCACATTCATCTTTGCATTAAATGAAAAGAGATCAGTCCATTGTTAACATTTCTGTGGTCCCAGTCAGTGGTGGAAGTGTATGGGACAAAGTAGTATTTGATGTATTTGGTCCGCCTGAGGAGGATGCTATCTTTAGGTACTGTATTGAGCATGCGCAGCATGTCTGATGCCTTGATTATGTGAGACGGGAGCTGAAATAAAAAGTGCTCCTTACAAGTGCAGTTCATTTTGCCTCCTGCTCTTTCCCACTCTGTGAGTTGCCATGCACACTTTCAGCTGTCAGGAGCGCAGGACTGTAAAAGTAAACATAAGAGCTGAGAATTCTATCAGTCCTTCTGCTTAAAGTCTCTCTGCCTGAGCTGCAGTGAACAGGTTCTTTTTCTTTAGATGGTAGTGGGGCGCCGCTCCAGCACCCCCTATGGACCAACAACTTCTGATTATTTTCAAGATGTTCTTAAAATGTAGTTTTTCCAGGACTGAGTCATATAGTGAGCTTGAGACTAACATTTACTCTGAAGTGAGTGTCTTCCCTCGTCCCAGTCCCCACTGGTCCGGTAATCAGATCTAAAACAGCACTCCATCCAGAACCACTACTGGGCAACCCCCCATTGCAGCAACAGGCCCCTATTTTAGTGGTCAAGAGAAAACAACAATCAAGAAAGAATGAAAGCAGCAAGAGGAAAAAAACTGTTACCAAAGCACTTGCAAACTCTACAAACCAACCACTCACATGGATTCAACCAATGCCTATGTCGTTGCCCCAAAATACAAAATGCCACAATACAGCTCTTGACTGCTTGGATTCCTGGACCCTTGCAGCATTGTGTGACAAATGTGGGAAAATACTGGAGGACAAACTGAAACCAGTGATGAATCACCTGAAGAAGCTTGAAAACTCTGTGCTTCCTGCCTTTCACAAGTCCTTCCATGAACACATAAAGTGCACAAAGGTCTGCCCCTTTACTTGTTCCCCACCAACCTTCACGATCAGAGCTCCTATTGACCATCCTACTGGTACCACTATCCCTATCCAGCCAGTCAAGAAGACCCCTAGACCATCCACAGTTGTCGCCCACCAGGGGAGCAAAGTAATTCAATGAGGTGCTCGGTCACAGATCAACAAAATTCCCCCTGCCAAGCCCACTATGGTATTGCCCATACCAGCCCCTGTTAGTTATTTGTAAGCCCAAGCCCTGACAACTTGAGCCTTCCCCCCGCAGCTTGTCCCTATGTTCTGATTTTGGCTGGGGTTCCTTCAGTGAAGGTTGGGCAGCACGAGCCTTGGGACGAATTACACAACAAGTCTGCTGATTAGCTTTCCAAGCATAAGCATTTCAATGCCTGGGGATTGAATGAAATTATAATGGCCAGAAGAATGAGATGGGTGGGGCAGTCTAAGAAAGATATTGAAGGGGACTTTGTTGTTTTAAACTTTCTCAGGTCTGCATGCATACATAATATCCTGAGTGCTAAGGCACTTCACACCCCTGCCAAAACAAAGGTAGTCGCGCTCCCCCTTGGATTCTTTTGCAGGCCACCTCTCCTCCTTCCAGCAAAACGCAATTGCTTTATGGCTGCACCCGGCCATGTTGCCTGTTTTAATAGGTTGTCCATCCTGAGTGACCTAGAGGCCGTGGAATGACTTCCGGCCAACAAGGTAATAGATAACAAAGTGTCTCTCATCATAGTTCACAATGGTTTGCCCCATGCCCCCAATAGTCCTGAAGGTCAGCCAGAGTATCTTCCACCGTATCCAACTATTATTGTTTCAGGTGTCCCCAGGAAGGCCCAACTTATCTCCTGGAATGTGGTGGGCCTGGAATCTAAAATAGTACGTCCTGACTGGTGTGAGTTTATTGAATAGAATGACGTGTGCCTCTTTCAAGAGACATGGTCCCTCCAACCCCAGTTCCATGTTGGGAATGCTAACTATACCAAGGTCGCCACCACAGCAGGCAAGGGCCGACCTTCTGGGTGCCTTACGATTTGGGTTAAGACTACAATGAGGAGTACGATAAAAGAAATCATGGTTGACTACCCTGATTTACTGTGTGTATATGCCTTAAGGCCCCACAGGGTACAACAAAACCTGCAGAGACGCCAAATCCAAATTGGTCGAGGCAATAAAGGCGCAAGACAAATCCTTGATCCAGGAGGCCAGGCATATTCATAAAAATGCCCTTGTGGATACTAAAAAAAACTGGGAAAGGGACAAATTGTAGAGCTTGCTATAAGCTAGCAATTGTGAGGGTCACCATTGGTTCTGGAACATTATCGCTAGTTGCATTAGAGAAAGGTCCTGTATCAGTAATGTTAACATTCCAGCAAGTGATTGGGCACCCCATTATTCAATCCTTTATGTGCAGAAGAGAGAACTGTCCCCCGCAGTTAATGATTCTGTAGGGTAGGTGATCGGGAGCCGATTAACACAGGTTTTAGGAAAGGTGGCTGACATCTTTGAAGCAGTGGCCCCAAGGAGTGCCCTCAATGACCATGGAAGAACATGGCAGGAAATATGTCTAGCCATACAGAGCATAGTACCCAATAAAGAACCAGGTCTAGATAAAATTCCAGGGGACATATTTTGGAGAGAGGTCGACATCCAGGGTGCATACTTCTCTCTATTTTTACAGCATTTCTAAAAGGGGCCCCTTTGCCCACTACATGGGCTGATGCCACAATCATACCCATTCATAAGAAAGGGCCCCCCAATGAACCATCAAATTATGAACCCATAAGTATTACTGGCAGATCACAAAAGCTGTTTTGTAGGGTCATACTTGGCAGACTGCAGGAGTGGACGGTTAGGAATGATATTCTGTCCCCCCTACAGGTGGGCTTTAGAGAGGCCACAAGCACAATAGACCAGGTGTTCCGGATCCAGATGGTGGTCACCCCGGGGGGTTGACGTCTGTATCAATGCATCATATATCCAACTGCCCAATGCATTTCGGGCTTTTTTTAAGCCCTTCTTCAGGGGCGGTACTCTGAAAGGATAAGGTATAGGGTTCAGTATATGTATACATTTTGTAAACACTCAATAGAAAAGAGAAATCTTTGCCCAAACAATTATACAGTAGATGTTGATTGTAACAAACATAATCATGTTAAAACAGTATTAAAAATAATACGTTCGTGATAGGTAGAAAAACACAATACCAGTATGAGTAATTACCAAAATAGAGGCGCGCTACACATCATGGTGATATGAAAATATCCACTTCTTTTACATGTTAGAACAACACACTGTGGTGTGCATTTACCAAAATCGTAGGAAAAAGTGAAGCCGAATTGGGCAGTTGGATATATGATGCATTGATAAAGAATGAATACAATTCTTTGACTTCATTAATTTTGAACAACGGTTAATAAACCCAAGTTATGCTTGAATAAACTTCGATTTACCTGAGTTTAATTTCACAAAAGAGATCATATCTCTGAGATTGAGTGCAAAACGAAAGACATTTTCCTATTCAGGAACGTGCTATCACTATAATACTTTGTGAAGCTCATTGATATCGCAGAGAACTCTGGTAAAGAAATCTTCAGGATAGAACCTTTATTTATTTATTTATTTGCAGGTTTTTATAGCGCTAGAATCGACTCCAACTGGAGTATCTCTGCGCTTCTGGCGGGTTAATCCTTTATCAAGAGTGAAACAAGCGGAAGTCACTAGATCGCATTTGTGAACAACAAGGTTTTAAGTTGTTTCCTAAACATCAAGTGTTCGGAACACGAACGAATAGCTACAGGGAGACAATTTCACAATTTAGGTCCCAACACTGATAGGGCCTTATTTCTGTGCCTGGCCTTCTTGGCACGCGGTACTACCAGTAAATGCCCGTTGCTGGATCTGAGCATTCTGGAGGGAATGTATGGAATAAATTTCTTTTCCAGGTATAGTGGACCTTGTCTATTTAGGCTCTTATGTATTAGGCAGCAAGTTTTAAATTTTATCCTTTGGCGGATTGAGAGCCAGTGTAGTTCTTCTAAAAGGGGCTTTGATGCTGTTCTTAGAGGGGCATTAAGAACAAGGCGAGCCGCAGTGTTTTGTATCACCTGGAGTCTATTCAATACTCCCTCATTTGCAGAGAGCAACAGACCGTTGCAGTAGTCGATCCGACTCATGACAAGGGCCTGCACCAGCGTCTTCCTGAAGTGGTCCGGCAGTAATGGAAAGACTTTACGTAGCAGGCTAATAGTATGGAAGCATATGCCTGCGACATAATTAGTATGTTGTTTTAGTGACAAATCCTGGTCAAGGCGAATCCCCAAGTTTTTAACGATCTGTTTAGGCTCAGGTACTACGCCTAGACCAGGTGGCCACCAGTCTGGAGTCCAGAGTATTTTGGCTTCTCCGAACAACATGACCTCCGTTTTGTTGACGTTACACTGTAAGTAATTAGTGGACATCCAACATGCTACAGCTTCCATGCCTGCAGAGAAAGAGCTCCTCAATTCCGAGGTAAGAGTTTTAAAAGGGAAGAGGAGCTGCGTGTCATCAGCATATGACACAGGAATGAAGCCAAATTTACGCATCACTCTTGCCAGGGGAGCCACATAGATGTTAAAAAGCGTTGGGCTTAGACAAGAGCCCTGTGGCACCCCTTTACCAATCCTTCTGCTATGGAGGGTAATATGCAGCCTTTCCCTTCCTGTGCATGAAGTTATTCGACTACTTTGAGGAAAAAATACAGAGAATATATGCCTCATTTACTGCAGGGGCTGAGACGGTAGTGCCACAAATACAGGGATGTGTCAATGCCAAGGGCATCCTCTCAGATTTTCTTCCATATCCCTGCAGGAATCATTGAATGAAATCCTGACATGCAGGTCTGGCTCTCCAGAGGATCTATGTCCCCCGAAGCTTTTGAGGACATTGGCTCACTTGATTAACCCTATCTTAAATCACATTTGGAATACCTTGCTATCCACCAGCATTTTCCCTATCATTTGGAAACATGCTCTGCTACTGCCCCTATTAAAAAAGCCAAATGCTGACCCTACGGAGCTTAGCAACTACCGCCCCATCTCACTACTGCCAGCACCCGCAAAGATGCTGGAAAAACTGATGCAACACCAAATCGCCAATTACATAGAAGCTCATGACATCCTGCATGACACTGGAAACTGGTAGGGATTTAGCACTGAGACTGCGCTTGTGGAGGTGGCGGGTTCTGTAAGACCTGTAACAATGACTGTAGACGCAGGAGCATCAGCGATGCTGGTCTTTTTACATATGTCTGCAGCATTCAAAATGGTTGGGCACCCAATCCCACTGGCCGGACTCAAATAGCTGGGCTTGCGGGGGATTGTACTCTCCTGGACCCATCTTACCTTAAAGACCGCTCTCAAAGGGTCTTTCTCCAACATCATCAATCAGAACCTAAGCCACTACGGTGCCAGGTACTTCAGGGCTTGGCCTTGGGCCCTTTGCTCTTCAACACCTATCTGGTGCCACTTTTCACCTTCATTGCTTCTTGTGAAATAAAGGCAGTCTGCTATGCAGAAGACACCCAGCTGGTGTTCTCTTTTAAGAATCACTCTCCTGATTCTTTCACCAGATTTAAGGGCTGTCTGAAGGACATTTTGAGCTGGATGAACAATAACAGCTTAAAACTTAAAGCGGACAAGATGGAGGTCTTGTTCTTTGGCCAGGCATCTCCTCCCCCCGCTGGACTTTGGTGGGCAGTTGAAATGGGATAGCCACATTTACCAGCAAACAGGGTGAAAAACCTGGGCGTCAAATGGGAAACACACCTCTCTTTCTCTGCCCAAGCACACCATGTATCAGCCTCATGCTTTGGGAAGCTGAGAGGTTTAAAGAAATTATTGCATCTATTGCCGGAGGAGAGTCGAAGGGTCATAGTTCACACTACAGTGACTCCTCGGCTGGACTATGCAAACTGTCTCTACCTGGGGCTTCCCCACTATCTGATCAATAGATTACAGATGGTAGAGAATGCGGCAGCAAGAATAATTTGTCGAGTTCCGTTCCATCACCATATCTCTCCCCACATCTGACAACTTCACTGGCAACCTGTGGCAAACAGGATAGAGTTTAAGTTACTAACTCTGGCCTTTCATGCATTGCAAGACAGCAGCCCGGCATATCGCAGGCATAGGCTTTGCCGATATCAACAAAAACACACTCTGAGATCAAACTCCCAGCACTTGCTCTGTGTGCCTCACTATGTTAAATCCAGATTAGGAGGCAGGTCCTTCACAGTAGGGATGACCAGACGGTGGAACTCCCTGCCTTCCCATATGCGCTTGATCAAGTCTGAACGTGATATCAGTAAGACCTTGAAGACTTGACTTTTCAGTCAAAGTTAGCACCTATGTTGGACCTCACCTGTTGTGACCGCAAAGCTCCGGGACATCTCTGCTTCAGGTAGCTGTAGCGCTTTACAAATGCTATTATTGTTATTATTATGCAGCAATTTACTAAACATCGTTGTGAGGGTGCACATGAACAATTATGCGCAGATGAGGTGAGGTGTGGTCAGTCTGGTGAGCTGTCAGAACCATTCTCCGTTAGTAGAGTGGTAAGACAGGGCTGTGTACCTGTCCCAACGCTCTTTTCCCTTTACATCAATGGTCTTATAGATTACCTGGGCCAGATTGTTAATGATGCCCCCAGACTGGCGAACATGAGGATTCTGGCCCTCATGTTTGTTAATGACATCTCTTCCTGTCAAAATCCCCCATGGGCTTGCAAAAGCTCCTGGATAGTTTTTAACAATTTTGCAGGGATCGGGGCCTGGAGATCAATATCGGCAAAACCAAGTACATGAGTTTAAAACCAGGGCACTCAACCTGGGCTAACCCATTTCTAGCAGAGTCTCTCCTTGAAAGGGTGCAATCATTCATGTTCCTGGGTATTACAGTCACTGAACATATGGGTGGCAGACACACATCACCCAATGCAGGCTCAAACTAGAGCAAATCGCAGAGGGCATTTCCAAGGTGGCATGAAGATTGCAGTTTCGTCCAGCAAGCCCGGCCCTTCAAGTTCATCGATCGCCAGCTCTGGGGTCAGCTATGTATGGTGCAGAGCTGTGGGGCCATGTTGATGCAACTACGCTTGATTTAGTTGAAAATTGATTAATCAGGCAACTGGTAGGGGTCTCTATTAGTACCCCATTGCTTCCACTCAGACTTGACATTTGAATGAGACCTTTATCTGCAAAAACTGGTATACACCCAATCATGCATTGGAAGAGGCTCTGGACAAATCCGGAGCTCCACCGGACAAGGAAGGCCTAGGTGAGATCCTCAGCCTCGCAGGCTCTAGTCAAATTCCCTGGATCCGGTATGTGAGATCCCTCTTGGAGAAAATTGGGTTTTAATTACGTGGAGTACTCCATACGGGTCAGCTGGGCTCTCCAAGAACAGCATCAAAAAAGTGTATTGGAAGCACATAGATATAGCAGCAAACACAGAGGAAAGCAGAGGTTCTTTGACCGATGCATTCCTTATAATTAAGGATGTTTATAGCAGAGAAAAACCTCATGGATGAGATTGAACCTCCAATGGCTAGGCACCTGTTCCTGCAATTCCGTTACAGTACTCTTTCCCTTCGGTCCTTCACAGCTAAATGGGCTAAAGTACCAAGTGCAGAAGAGAGGCACTGCCTGTCATGTGGTGCACCTGAGGAGACCCTCTGTTTTTCTGCTTGGCATATGAGAGCAGGAGGCGTTGCTGGATATCACTGCTGTGCAGGTCCCTAGGCACTAGAGAATACAAAGTTGCCCTAAGGATACTAAGAACACATTTTAGAAAGCCATTAACTTTTGCACTAACACGGTATCTCCTGGCTATGTGGAAAGCTAGGGCAAAGCTTTCCAAGGTAACTGGAAACCCATTCCTGAATGATGTAGTAATGTGATACTGCACTTCCTACACTCAGTCTTGGATCCTAACATTTGACCCTACTGTTATCTTCCCACATCCTTTAGTGTGCCTACTAACCAATAGTCTTTTAATTATGTCAAATATGTCATTTTATAACCCTTATAATTCTAATGAATTGTATTTTAACACTATTTATGTATTTAACTATGTATGTTTTACATTGGAAAATATTTGTGTGTGCTTTTATGGCCTTTTGAGCCAAAATAAAGCTGAATTGAATTGAATTGAAAGTTTGCTGGATAGTTGTCAAAACGCGCAGCGGACATCCTCCAAGCTTTTTTGCATATTGAAGGGCCCCACAATTATAGTGGTTCTCTTCAAAGTACAAAGATGACTGCTGGTCCAGCAGTCTTCTCTAAATTTGGCAAACAGTAGCCCATCAGGGTGGCGTAGAGGCAACAACAAACATGAAACAACAGTGTTTTCCTCACAAAGAACAGAAACACACAAGAAACAGTAGACCCTCTTGTTCACAGATCAGGGACAATCCTCTCATGTTGCCTGATTCACCATTAAACTTATTTTGTTTTGTAAAATTACTCAGTTTTGGTATTCATAAACTACAATTTAGTAGTAAATTTATGACAGTGAAGATTCCGCAGTGGGGCCGGAAACCTCCACTCATAAAAAGAAAAGACTGGCCTATCTTTTTATGTGATGAGTTCTCTGCTCCGCAATCTTAAGGTTACTATTGAATCATACTTTGTGAATACCGAAAAGGAGTAAACTTACATAAAAGAAAAGGGTACGTTTAAATATGTGAGTCAGGCCTATGGTATTCACTTTCTCTCACAGTAGTTGTATACTATCACAGGAAATTCAAGGATGTTTTTATTCAGACTGGACTCTGGTATTATTAAATCCACATTTTGCGAGGATCTGTATTTCACTGATACCCCTTCATCATATACTATTCACAATACCCACATTAACTCAAAATACCACGTGTGTTTTGAACTTTGAACAAAGATAAGGCTTTTTGATTTAATTCAGAAATCTGATTGCACTAGAATGAGCTGCTATCACGCTCTCCTTTCGACGTCAGAGCTAAAAGGTTACATAATGTTCTTCTCAAAATTAAATTGCAAAGCTGGCTTGTGCGTGAAAGGCAGAACATGGCTCAGAGTGTTTTCTGTCCAAAAGACCTATTGCAAATGTCAGGAGAAGAGGCAAATTCAGGAAAACTCAGCTACAAGAAACATTAACCCCTGCCCACAAAGCCATTGCTTTCTGGGCAAGTTCCAGAAGTGTAGGGGGGAGGGGCAAGAACACTGGAGACACATAATTATACTGCTTTGGTGGTAATTGCCTGTAGTAATAACATATCTATGCATTAACAATGCATTTTTCTTTTATTTGATGTGTATTCTATAGCAGTAGCATGTCACCTAGCACTGAAGCCATTTCATCTCATTGTAGTATACAAAACCAGTGCCTCTGCTAGGAATGTACTAACATTGTTTATCGGACTACTAACCAGCATTGGTAAATAAATATTTAATTAATTTACCAATTCATCTTATAAAAATAATCAGTATTTTCAAATCACACATATACCTATAATGGCTTGATGCATAACATTCCAAATCTAGTAATCCATACCGTGCCGCTCGTCACACTTTTACTCACTGACAACTGGTGGAGCTGGATTCTGTCCTGTTGCCTTGTCCAGCCTGAGGGGACGCCACGCTGACCAAGGAGGGCACGCCACGGAGGCTGTTGAATCCGGGACTGCGAGTCCCAGGGTGCTGGGGGATTAACTTTGCCGGCACACCTGGTTCTCTTCCCGGCCACGCCCCCATTGCTGCTATCACCTCTCGCGGCCCCCGCTTCGCGGGAGCCCCTCGTCACACTTTTACTCACTGACAACTGGTGGAGCTGGATTCTGTCCTGTTGCCTTGTCCAGCCTGAGGGGACGCCGTGCTGACCAAGGAGGGCACGCCACGGAGGCTGTTGAATCCGGGACTGCGAGTCCCAGGGTGCTGGGGGATTAACTTTGCCGGCACACCTGGTTCTCTTCCCGGCCACGCCCCCTTTTCGGACCCTTCCTTTTGTCTAGGGGCTCCGCCCATACGCGCCAACGGAACGCGCCAGGGACGCAGACCGGGGCGAAGACCGGGCAAAGAGCGGGCCGTTTGAGGCCGTTTGAGGACGCTCGGGATCGGTCTCGGTCAGCCCCCCCTGCCACTTCGCCCTCCCATGCCTCACGATACCTGCTCTTGGCAGCTCTGAGAAAATGGCCTTGAGGGAGACACGGAGTAAGACCCTGATGGCCGCTGGAAAGCCCCAATGTACTCTGGACAGTTATTTCGCCAAAGCTGGTTCTTTACTAATTGAGGACATCACTACACTCGAACGACGTATCTCTCAAGAGATTGAATGGGTAAGGAGATCATCGCTGGGCCCCCTAGTCTCTGCAAGGACTCCGACTCAGAGACTTGATGGCAGTCAATCAATGGCGGGGGGAGAGGGTCAAATTGAATTGCTTGAAACAGCTAGATCATCTTATCCCACTATAGCAGGCACCTCCAACATTGATTGCTCTATACCATCTCAGATAGATTTTAGCATATTACCCCTCCCCTCATCAAAGCCGCCTCACTTAAATCCTAGCCCCAGCACTATTGTACATGGTAGGGAGGAAAATAGCTTAGGGGCTGAGCTGATAGACTCTAATAGGGCAGGAGTGAGAGAAGGAGCTATCCCTAAGAACAGTAAGAAGCCCCAGACGTCTCGGGGGAAAAAATGTAAAAACACCAAATTATTTCCTCAACCACAGAGCCAGAAACCTGAGATAATGAATAAACGTCGAACCCCATTACAATCTAAGGGGCCCAAACCAACTAATGCACTACTCTATAAATCTGACAACACTGGATTAACTTCTGGGGAGGAGGATATTACACTACTGGATATTCGTAATATGATGAGGCTGCTGCTTAAACCACTGGAAGCACGCCTGGGGAAAATAGAAACCACCCTAAATTGCATTCCCTGTCCAAAAGATGCCCTAGCCCCAGCTACTGATTCGAGCGGTGCGACAAACAAAACAGCCCTTCTAGCTACAAATTTGAATTCCCCTACTATCCCCCTAATACCCCACGTTTCTCCTCCCCAATTGACATTACCAGCTACAGTTCAGACACTAAACAGAAGTCCAAAAGAGAACCCGTCTGTACCTGGCGCCAAGGGCTCGTTCAACAGCATTATTGGGAAACAAATGACTATAAACTTACCACCTGAGGCCAGCCCATTTACAGTAATTTTGGCAGGTGTCCCTGCCCTAAAAGAGTCAACGCAAGAGCCAGTTGAATGGCTTAAAAATAAGGTTATCAATTGGCTCACAATCAATAGACCTCTTCCCGATGGTATACGCAGTCAGGTCCTGATGGTAAGAAGAGCTACATGGCTGGGCGGTAAAAAGAAATCTATCCAGGGAGACTGTGTCTTGGTCAACTTTAGGGACCCTAGGACAGTCTCCCACATAATCAACTGGCCCTATCGTGACAGGGGTACTACAATCCAAGCCCTACCACTATCTTTCTTTTACCCATACATGAGTGACCTACCACACCTTGATTACTTCCCCACGCAGAATAGATTTGGAAGTTTAGCCTGGGAGGACTGACTGCTCTGGAAAAGCAGTAAAGAGGAATGCGTCCTACCCCACCACACAAAGGAGTCTAACACTATGAAGGTTGAGATCAAGAACCTGATAGCCAACTACCCTGTGCACTTTGCTATCCCGCCTTGTGAGGCGGTGCCTTCTGCATCTCCTATTCCTACTACGAGCACATCCCCATTGCACGAGCGGTGCTGCACCCCAGCTGCAGAAAAATCCATTGGCAGCACTAACTCCACCGTTTTAAAATTGCTATCATGGAATGTGGCGGGCCTCGCTAACAAGTTGCATTCTCCAGAGTGGAATGCACTTGTCAGGAGCAAAGACATCTGTATGTTCCAGGAAACCTGGGCCTGTGACGAGGTGACGTATTTAGGATACGCGTCATTTTCCATGCAGGCGAAATGGGGAGGGAAAGGACGTCCTTCGGGCGGACTTGCTACATGGTTAGCAGCAGACTTGGGATGTAGTGCTGTTTTACATCCACTCTCCACGGAGGATATTCTTGTGGTTTTACTGGAATGGCCAAATTTTAATAGGCTCATGTTGGTTAACGTTTATTCTCGCCCAGTACCTAATGGGCTTGAATCACGAACTATAGATGATCTCGCCTCCATTTTATGCGAAATTCCCGCTGATACTCCCTACTTAATAGGGGGTGACTTCAACTGTCACTACGAGCCCCTCTATGGCCCATTAGATGGACTAACCGACGAGGAGGATGTGCTTTGGTCTATACCTCCTTTGGAGGCTCCCGGCCCCAGAGCATGGACACCTCTAGCGGTCCAAATTACATCCCTAACCTTAAAATTTGGTTTGCGGGCCTGCAATGGCCGGAAAAAATCAGACATCCCTCCAAAATACACATTCAGCCGGGGTGGAAGGCAATCAAAATTGGACTATATTCTTGTCCCCTTAGCAGCCTGGTCTTCCATCAAAGACTTTAGGGTCCTGCCAGGTGTGGATAGTGACCATCACGCTCTGGAAGCAGAATATATCCTTTCCGATAGTGAGGCCGTGAGGTCTCAGACCTCGCCCCCTCGGAAGGGTTTAACATTAGCAAACAATAGACGCAGAGTGAGATGGGAAAGATTACTTTCGAATCCAGAAACTCTTCCCAGTCTCTACGCTCGGGCAATTCCCATATTGGAAAAAGCACTGATGATAACTGATCGAGATGTTTGCCCTGATAACTGGATGGAGTGGGGAACACTACACACAGACCTAACTTTGGCTCTTTCTGATATCCTCTTTACTACACTGCAAGGACCTTCCAAACGTTCACTTAGCCCCACCTGGTATAATTGTGCATGCCGGAAGGCTAAATCGGATCTCCTGGTGGCAATCAAAGAGGGCCTAGGGACTGAGGTTATTAGGGCCAGGCGCTCAGCCTATAAACGTATGATTGGCAATGCACAAAAGGAATGGGAGTACAATAAGTGGGAGAAACTTAAAACCACACTAGCATGTGCAGACTCCCGTTTATTCTGGCGCCTTGTAAACACAGGGGAAGAAACACAACCTGATGCAATTGAGCCTAACATTTCGGCCTCTGCATGGCGAAACCATTTTAAATCTTTATATAGCACATCTGCCCCACCAAAGCTAATACATTTGAAAAATATTGACGAAACTAAAGGGCACCCCTTTACCCTGAAGGAAGTATATGAGGCGATAGACAGTCTAGCCCCTGGCAAGGCACCCGGCCTAGATGGCCTGCCTGGTGATCTTTTTAAACACGAGCCAGTAGTCTGGGCTCCATACCTGTTGTGCCTATTTAATTCTATTTTGGGGGGCATGGAGGTCCCAAAAACTTGGTTGGGAGCAGAGATCGTCCCAATATTTAAAAAGGGATCACCTCTGCTCCCATCCAATTATAGACCAATAAGCTTAATAGATGTCCCACAAAAGCTGTTTGGGAGATTGCTATTGAACCGTCTCCAAGTATGGATTGCAGAGAGGGACATACTGAGCCCATATCAGGCTGGGTTCAGAGAAGGTGTCTCTACAATAGACCAGATTCTCCGATTCAATAACTTATATTGGAAAACTGTGAATCTGGGTAGAGGAACGCTGTACACGGTCTTTGTTGACCTGCGGGCAGCATTCGACTTGGTGCCCCGTGCCAAACTATGGGCAGTACTCAAGGATCTAGATGTCCCGGGTGACATCCTATCCATGTTGATGAGGCTCCATTGGGGCAATTATGCCAAAGTGAGGTGTGGTAGAGGAGGCGCTCTTACAGAGGGTTTTCCGGTGGATTCTGGGGTAAGACAGGGCTGTGTGCTGGCACCAACCCTGTTCTGCCTCTTCGTGAACGGTGTCATAGATTTCCTGACAGGGTTGAGCTATATTGATGCCCCGGTGTTGAATGGCAGGAGGGAACCCGCAATTTTGTTAGCGGATGATACCCTCCTGCTTTCAAAATCTCCGATGGGCCTTCAGAGAATTTTGGACGGTTTCATGAACTTTTGTGAGCTTCGTGGTTTGGAAGTGAACGCGACGAAAACTAAGTTCATGACATTTAACCCGTCCACTTCAACCCGTCCAAACCCTATGATAGGACATGAAAGACTAGACCGGGTCTCCACATTTGAATACCTAGGTGTCACCCTGAACCAAACTTTGACTTGGGACACCCACATTACGAGAGTAAACTTGAAACTCGCCCAACTCACAGGTGGCATACATAGGATGATATCTAGGACCTCCTACAAGCCACTTGGCCCACCACTCCACATCTACAAAACCCAGGCTAGAGGTGCAGTCACCTACGGGGGTGAGATATGGGGTCATGCCGCGTGCTGTAAGTTGCAGATAACTGAAAACAACTTTATCAGGCAACTTACCGCTCTACCATCAAGCACCCCGCTACTCCCGTTGAGACTGGACCTCGGCCTAAGACCAATTACTGAAGAACTGGGACTTAAGCCTTTGACATATTGGCGTAGAATATGGAGTTCGGTGGAGCTATCTAGCTACAGAGCAGAATTAGAAGAAATTCTGGGCCTACCAAACGTGTTGCAAATATCTTGGTTTAAGTATATTAAGATCACTCTAGAAAGGATGGGGAAATCGGAGCTGTGGCAAGACCCGCGGAGTGCTTGTCCCAGGATCTCTCGTAGATCGCTGGTGGAGGCATACCGCGAGTACAAGCTACATGCTGCAATTGAATCCCTATCCCAAGATTCGTTATCAAGGCACTTCCTTGCTATCAAGGATCTTTATCAGCTAGAATTGGTCCTTGATGATGTCAGCCCACCACTAACTCGAAAATTGTATTTGCAGTGGCGTTATGGAACACTCCCTGTGAGGGCTTACACAGAGCACTGGCATAAAGCGGTGACCACTCCAAATTGCCAAGTATGCCCTCACAAGCGAGAAGACGATCTACACATGATCTTTTTTTGCCCTGCATACAACATTCCACGTAAATATTGGCTTGCCCCACTTCTTAGGAACCTAGGCTTTAGGGAACACCGTTCTGCATTTAGAGTTCTAAAATCTGATCTGTCTGCCCCCATTGTATGCGCAGTAGCCAATTTTTTAACTGCAGCATGGTTTATTCGCAATCGTTTTATGTCTAGTGAATAATACACTTTCGAAATGTTTTAAGATTTGCACATGATTTCACCATTGTTTATGTTTTATTGTCTAATTGATATTGCATTTTATTTCTGTATCTTTTATGGTCCTCAGAGACCGAAATAAAGATTTGATGATGATGATGATGAGTAATCCATACAAGCACTATAATTACACATCAATAATCTGTACAAATGCTATTATTACACATCATGACACGACAATTAATCAGATTATGCCAATACATTTTAGCAGTACTAAACATTACAAAAGGAAAAGTGCAGTGCATCAATACCGAGCTGGGAAGCAGCTTTTACCACTACAAATGTATTTATAATTATATGTTAAAATCTCTCATATACAATGTCATTTAAAATAGCAAAAATACCAAAAAGGTTCACTCTACCTAACAGCTCAAAAGAATTCCTAGCATTGCAAAGAACATGAAACTGCTATTTCTAAAGGTGTAGTGACCTCTTTGCATAATATAATTTCGTTATAGGGCTGTCCTTCTCAGAATAGCATTAGGAAACCTCACTACTGCAATCAGAACACCAAAGGTCTTCATTTCTATGCAATTTAATCCTTGTAAGGGCTCCATACCTTTTAAACATTTAGCAAGAGACTTGTTTTCTTATCTCTTTAAAATGTAAACCATAATAAGTAGATGAGCTATACTACATTTCACATCAAGTGCTCATGGGCGGTGTCCATGATTGATTTTCTTCCAATGAGAAGTCATTCTACATAAAGGATCTAAACTAGTGGTTCTATGGTCCGGGCACCCCTGGGGGTCTGCTAATCTAACTCAAGGGGTCAACAACTGCTTAGAAAATAACACAATATTAACAGATTAATAAAGTGTATATAAATAAAGTAGCAACATGTACATTGAAATGTTAAGACTTTCCATAAATGTGAAGGAATTTAAAAATGTAAGCTGAAAGTTGCTATTCTGAGATTGATTTGTGGGAGGAATGCAAATGCATCAAACAGAATAAAGGATGGACATTGGATAGCCACAGTTACATTTAGAAAACTCCAACCTTCCCATAAAATAACAATGTTGACTGTTTAATATTTGTTTTTAAATTAAATACAATACTTCATCATTTGTGTATTTGTTTAATCATTGCTTGTTCCATCGTAATCGGTTGGTCAGAAATGAGGCCGATTTGGCTGGAAACATAGGTTCCGAATCGTATTCAGAGAATCTAAATCCCGTTCAAAGCCTTTCCGACCGACATCGTAATTGGCCCCTTAGTCTCCACTCTGTCCTGCACTGGACCCAATATGTCCAATCCAATCCTTTCCCACAGCATTTCTGGGCACCTAATAGAACACAAAGATTGTTTGATGGTAATGAGGGATTTTTCTGAAGTGTTGAACAAAACACAACTTCTTACCTCTTATCAACAGCCTGGTCAATACCAGGCTACCCGTACACCTGTTTAACTCTGCACTTAATTTTAGTAATACCCAAATGGCCCTTATGGCATCTGTCCAAAATCCTGTCCTTCAACAACTCAGGGGTGCAACCTTTCCAGCTTGTAGCACTTTACCAACCTCAGCAGACAACTCTTGTCTCAACTCCCAATATACACACAATTTGTTGCCTATTTCAACCTTAGGAGGCCAACCCTCCATAAACCAAACATCAATTTTCTGCAAATGTTCCTTATTAGTTGCTTATACCTATTCCCTTTCCACGATACTAACACCGATACTTGCCACACAACAATTTTCAAATTCATCCTCCTGCTCTGGTTTGGTTTTCTATGGCAAAGTCACGCTGCTTAAAAAATCAGCAGTTTTGTATTCGACACCCGGTACATAACACACCTCATAATTAGAATCCAGAAGTTTGATGGACATGCAGGCCTGCCTGGGAGATGCATTAAGTAAACCCTTAGTGGTGACCACTTTATTTAAAGTCTTGTGTTCGCTTCTGAGCATAAATTGTGAACTCCAAATATACGATTTGAAGTGTTCCAATATCCACATGCATGATAGGGTTTTTTTTTTATTACGTAATACTCCTCTTCTGGTAGAGTAATTTGAATGTGATGCAAAAGCAACAATACATTCTTTCCCACCTATATCAACCTGAGTGAGAATCGACCACCCCCTTGCAACTTGCATCTGTGGTGACAATACTCTTGAAAGCTGGACCATATCCTTGTAAAGCCCAGAGCACAGCTAATGTCATTTTTAACGACTTGGGAGGCTTACTGACACTCTTCAGACCAGAAAAGTTCACACTTGCCCTTTAAAAGTTGTCTGCTTTAGGTTCCACACCCTTCCCTATTATTAAATAGAACAAGTATGTAAAAGAGCTCTTTGCAAACTTGCACTTGACATATTGTGCCGTAAGTCCATTTTCACAAAGAATATCCAGAACCTTCCTAAGTTTTTCATTGTTTTCCTTCTTCGTCACCCCCATGATTAAAATATCATCCTGGAAAAACACAACTTTAAAAAAAAATCTGAATATTTTCAACATTAAACACTGTAACGTGGCAGCTGCAGATGTCAACCCAAAAGGAACACTTCTGAACTGAAGATGCAATGAATGCTGCCAATCTATGGCTGTCAGGATGCAAAGGGACCTGGTGGTAGGCAGATGTGAGATGAATCATAGTGAGCCATTTGACACCTTTAGTAATAGATACCACTTCAGTCACTTTAGGGAGGAGAAATTAGTCTACCAGCATGTTCTTATTAAAATCCCTAAGGTCCACACACAACCCAAACTTACCGATGGCCTATCTTGCTACTACTGAGGGTGCGACCCAATATGAAGTTTCCACTGACTTAATTATTCCTGCTTTAAGAAGTTTGTCTACTTCATTGGAAACATCATCACTGATACCCAAAGGGATGTTCCTAGCTTTGTGTATGCATAACACAGTAGTTTCTTTTAAAATGATTCTGTGCTGGAACCCCTTGATTTCTCCCACATTATCCGAAAACAAATCAGAGTATTCCATCCAAACATTTGCACTGTTGATTATATCACATTGCACCCCTAGAACAGGTTCCACCCCACTGGGATCTAAAATTATGTCAAGTTCTCCTTGGTCCCACCAACCCAGGAGAGATGGACCAGCATTGGAAACATGAAATTTTCAATCAGCTTCTTGTTCCTTAAATCAGAACTTTAATTTCCTAAAACCCAAAAGAGGTATGGTTTCTCCAGGTAAACCTTTTGGAGAATATCTTGTAACTCAAGATTCTCACCCAACACCACTTTAAAATTCTCATCACACTTACAGCTTCACTTACTATAGTGTAAGTTGACCCAGAATCTTCAGTGACAGTTATAAGTATGCCCCATCTCAATACAACACTTAGGCTTTTTCTTATTGCTCAAGCTGACTCTACACTTAACTCCCATGTATCGGTGTCTTTTGCATCTGTGTCCTAAGTGTCTGACTGCAGAATTCTGTTTTTCCTTTTTCTTGTAAACCTTGACATAAATACGGACTATACCACAACCTGAGCACCTTTGATTTTGTGCTGGGCATTGTTTATCATAAGCCAAATGCCCAGAAAACCTATATCTGTAACACTTCACATCTTTGTCATACTCATATTGCTTCTTTTTGTAAACGTGTTTAGAGTTCTTATGTATCGTGGATGCAGACTTCTTACCAGGTTTTATTTTATTAACTACTTCTTTAGTTCCCATTTTATTGCCCAGCTCCTCTATGTTTTTGCTGTCGACCAAAGCCACTTTTGCGCATCTACCAGTGAGCTCAACCCTTTTAACAATTTCCACAACTTCCTGAAGAGGCGACCTCCCCCGTGGCCCAAAGTCTATCCCTCATAGAGAAATTAGCAGCATGCATGTCAATTTGGTTTCTGATGAGCTCAGCATGTAAAGTGCCAAAACAACATGTTAACGCCAGATTGTTTAAGGCAGAGACATAGTCTACACAGTTTTCTCCTTCAATTGTTTCCTGTGGATAAACCTCCACCAGTTTATTCCCACACAGCCAGTGGGGGCAAAATATATATACAGATCTTCCAGTTCATGCAAAAAACATTTCCTCCCAAATGAGGCTTTTAAGCGATACGATTGAAAACTCTTAAATCAATGGGACCCAAAGAGTGCAACAAAATTTTCTTCTGTTTTACGAAAGTATGATTGTCCTTCTCTTCCAAGGTGAAAATATAATTCAAGAAATACTTCTTCCACTCTTGCCTCTTGCGTGCATTCTCTCCTGAAGAAGACTCAAAAGTCGGGGTGGAGTAAGATTTACAGCACCATTTGATGCCATAATAACCTGAATTGAAGGTACAACAAGGAAATGAAAATAAAAAAAATGCTTAGACTCAGCAAAGTAAAACAGGAAAAGAATACTACTAAAAACTAAATAGTACTTACAAGTGTGCGTATCACTGATGTGAACGCACAGACAGCACAGTACTCTCTGATTTAATCACCGATGAAAATAGCAGCTTGAAGAATTGCTGGTTGTGCTTACGCTATTACAATATTGACACCGCACCAAAACATATGCTTATTACCATGATTTCGGCAAAATGATGAGGTCAAAACGTCTTTTAAAACTGTTGGAGCTGGGACTCCAGCAATGGCGTGCATATCACGGATTTGAGCGCCTACGTTGTGCACCAATGTTGCATGAATACATGCAGATCACATTGTGACTCATTCCAAGAAAAGCGTCCATGTCGCCAAAATGAGCCTCAACGATGTGCACCACTGTAGCGTGTATGCTTGTGTATTGTAGTGTACTTCCCAGACGTGGCCCAAACAAAAATGACCACCTATGTCTGACCTGGAACCAAGAGACGTGAACGTGGAAGGCATGAACCAGGAGGTGGGTGGAGGTGTAATCATGTCGGCTTCTGGAATGACTTGGCTTCTGGAATGATGACCAACAAATGGAAGCATCTGTAGAAGTAGAAGGTGCCCACAGTGGAATCCACACAAAGTTGAAAAACTGCAGTGAATGTAACATGCTTGCTAAACGGCCAAGTCACACCTCCATTTCCTTCAAAAGAAAATTTCTCACCTCGGTATGAGGACGTGGTAATGTACTCCCGGTATGCAATTGGTCCAGAAAATGTACTTGAAATGTAGTACAAAAGTACTAAGTTTCTCAGTAATGTAAATTTTCCAGTAGATATAACCAGTCTACCACCATAGGTCCTTGTGATAGGGCAACTCTTCGCCACAAAACTGTAGTGAAATCCGGAGTCTAATTGTATTTTAAAAAAGATTTATTGCAAAGCAAGTACCCCAGCAAAGGTAGCAGCAGCATACATTAACCAGTACAGCCACCATCTCCCGTAAAGATCTCTGTCCCCACATTCAATAATACATCATGCACTTCTAATACTGTTTGTCTAAACTAGGAGATTCCTAAGGGGACAAACTAAGGTACAAAGAAACAAGAAACTACATTACACAATACAACAAAAGTTTTAGCATAGCTCTTAGATGTGATGTCTAATAGGGAGATAAGCTGATAATTTGCAGGATCTGCTATTTCTCTCATATATTGGCTTAATGTTAGTTCTTCACCAGGAACCCAGGATTTGACCTGTATTTGAGACCCAATTAAAAAATGGACTGAGAAGATTTGGTCAATACAGGGAGATGGGTTTAAAAACTACAGCCAGCAGACTATAAGGCGGTAGAGTTTTATTTTGTCTATTATACCTGCAATAACCTCTACTTGCCACTTTATTTACAACAGAGAGGGTACTGTCAGTTTAACTCCCATTCAACTCGGATCAATATTTATATAATTCAGAAATACAGCTCGCCCATTGTGATTTGCTAACATAGGCCTCTAAACTGCGAGGGAAGACTGTTAATTATGAATTAACCAGTCACCAAAAGGATTTAGAGTTTGCCTGCATTATTGCAAAATAAATTTGCTCCCTTTGTTGGTCAAAATAGTGACACTTCTTTGCCATTACTTGGGTACTACTTTAGTGCGGGTAGCTCATGATTTAATTATTCTCTATCACGTTTTATTGAGAGCTAATACACCTTACTGAGCTCTTTCTTCACCAGGTGGTATTCATAATCAAACCAGACTGATGAATGCTTATCTGTTTTTCAATTTTTAGTGGGATGTGATTTGAAACGGGCCTTCAACTGACACAACACTTTTTAAGAATAAAAATACTATGCCATTCTAAATTACTCTTAGCATCTACAATTGGAAACAAACTATTGAGCCGAATAGAAAACATATCCTTCAGATTCCCATCTGAGATTTTAACTCTACATTTTAGAAATGTAACTCAGACATAGGTTGAAGGGAGTGATATCTTTATCATATTATTGACCTCTAAAGAAAATTTCCATAACATGCTGGTTACTGGAAAAGAGTTCAACCACTTTAAAATCAGCTGTGAAATTAGTAGTTGTAGTAGTAGTAGTAGTAGTAGTAGTAGTAGTAACTTTAATATGGTTACATAGACGTAACCATAAAAGTACATTTAAAAATACAGATAAAATCACAATAAAATTACAGTGCCATTATAAATGTATGCAGAACAAGCAACTTCAATATATGTTAAGTCAACTGGATGTATGCTGATTGAACAGATCTGAGAGTTTCCTTGAGCAGCATGAAAAATAGGGAATTCAGTGCCACAGTAATAATCCACAATTTACAAAAGACATGAAATTCATATTAAAGTGGCTTATGCTTTGTCCTACAAGGAAATATTTAGGAAACTCACTAAAGTAAGACATCAATATAAAGGTGACAGGTTGCCCAAAAAGATCAAAAGATCATAGTTTCCTTAGACAATATATGTAAAAATGTAATATCGCAATAATCCAGTATTTACAAACAACATACAATACATAATAAAGTAACGTGCTTTATCCTACAATGAAAATTATCTAGGGAGAAAAACATCAGTGTAAAAGTGACAAGTGTCCAACCAACAAATATCTAGATGATAAAGTATCAATTCCACCAAACTCTAGAGCGTCACAATTGATAACACCTCATAGCCCAAGGATAGGTTTGAGGGGGTGATAGACCTTCTAGTTGAAGCTTCTGGCTCTTATATACCAAGCCTATCTTAGGAATCTTGATAGCACAAAAACTATCTGTTCACATGTGACAACCCTGAGAATATGCTGCGCTTTGTGCACTGGCCAACAACCAAGTGGCAACCAATTGAAATAATCTACTTAGTCATGGGTAGAGTGTACTTGGGACAAAAAAGTAAAAAATTAGCCTCAGTTTCCGTAACTGTGAGGCAGAAAGGACACTCCCCTAGATCACCTTCTCTCCCCTTCCATTTTGCTGTCAGCGAGTTTAGGGGAAGGGAGTTGATTCTAAAACAGAAATGCAACGTTTTAGCTGTGTGGAGAGCATTCCTATACAAGAATGTTTCATATTTTGGAGTACATTTATGAGGTAGGAACTTATCAATCATGCCCTCCAGACGAGTTTCACGCCAGATTTCTGAAAAGCTATGGTCCCATTGTAAGCTCTTGATCGGAGCACCCGCATTTCTTCACAGATTTTCTAGGTCTTCCTACACTTCATGCAAATGTAAGCGAAAGCAGAGCTCTTTAACTGCCTTTAGCCAAGGCATGGAACAGTTCTTGTTAGGAGCAATCAGCTCCTTTAGGGCCATTCTATATGAAGCCAGCATTGAGGTTGTCCTTATTCTTATCCAATTATTCATGATCCATAAATGGGCAACATGATCAACCCTCTGAATGTTCATATCCTATCTCAGCGGTAACATAGGGGTACTACTTGGTAAGTTGGTAAGTTGAGTAATGACCTTAAAAATATGTTTTCCATTTTTGTTAGCAGACTGGTGTCAATATATCCTCAGAGCTCTGTCTCATACTCGGCCCCACCTAGAGCCAATGCTCTATAAACCTCAAGGACAGATGGCAACGCCCTCCTGGAAGTATATCTGTACTTTTTTTTAATGGCTGTATAGATCTACTGGAGCTGAGATTTGCTCTTTTCAGTTGGGGTGTTTATCAGAGAGTCTCACACCTAAATGATTGAAACTCCTGACCCCCTCAAACAATGTTCAATCCACCTCCATTTTATTTTTAGATAAGCGATTGGGGTTTTTGGCCATAAACCTTGGTTTTCCTGCATTTATTTCAATGCCTCTGTTCGCACAAAAATGTTGGGATTCCCCCAGCAGAACTTGTAGGCCCATAGGGGTGAGTGACATAAGTAACGCATCATCAGCAAACATTAATATAGGAGTTTTAGCATTTGCTAATGTTGGAGCATCATGTTGGCAACTATTCATCCACCGCACCAGACCAATGATATATAAACAGAACAAAGAGGGGGCTAATACACACCCCTGCGTAAATCCTCAGTTGTTGAGAACCATATCAGTGAGATCGCCGTGGCTATTTCACCTGATTTGAACATATGTGCTAGTGTGTAGTTTAATTAAAATGAATAGGAGATCTTCGGGGATAGCATATTGTCTGAGGACTTCCCACAGACATTTCGGAGGGCCAAAATCAAATAGGACTCTCAAATCCATGAAGACCACATAAAGGTGGTCTTTCCGTAATGTAATATATTTCCAGCAAATAGCTGAAAAACAAAACACCTAGCTGATAGTGCTCAACTTTTACAAAAGCCTGCTTGAAAAATCAGACGAATCTGGTGATCTTTCATCCAGGTCTGGAGCCAGGAGAGAACATGCCAAGCAGATATCCTTTGTGAGATGTCTATGAGGCTAATAGGCCTGTAATTTCCCGAGTTGTCTCTTGCCCCCTTCGTATGGATGGGGAAAATAATAGTCCTTCTCCAAGACTTGAGAAGATCTTTTCCTCCTGCAACAGCATTAATAAGGGTATTCATATAAAGTAATCAGACCTCAGACTCAGAAAGAAAACAATCGCCTGGGATACTATCGAGGGCTGGTGCTTTTCCCCACATTATTAAGTGTAAAGTTACTGCAGTCTCTTTCAATGAGAAAGTGAACACAAATGATTGGTGTTCGGACATTTACGACCTCGAAGACATGGTTCATGCTCAATACTATCACAAGAGGGTATCACATGGGTTACTCGTCCTTTAAAAAGAGAAGCAAAATGGGCTACCCACTAATTGGCTGAGATAGATGAATTGGGTTGGGGTGCACTCCATCTAATACCAGTGCAATAATTCTCCAGAGGGCTTGGGTCTTTTTCTTTGTTAGGGTATCAGTAAGTTCGACCAACTGAGCCTCCTCCCAGTCTCTTCTATTGGCACTTAGAATTGACTGGTATACTTTTCTAGCAGTGCTTAGTTGGGATGTATTGCCTTTTCTTGCGGCTCCAATCAACCCCTGGTTTGCCATGGCACTCCCTTGTGAACCATGGGCAAGATGTGTCGCATTTAGTAGGGGTCATGAAAAACTGTCTTAAAGTGGCAAAAAAAGTCAGAATGAAGTGAAACTAAATTTCGCCACTTAATATCAGCTAAATAATATGGGTTAAAAGAGTCAGCAAAAGCTTGGAAAATTCTGCCCAGTGTTGAAACGTTGTTAACTATGTCAGCCCATTTTACATTCCTTTGGTTATTAGTAAGTGACAATGGCACTGAATGAGATTCAGTTTCACATTCCTGAGGGTAAGAAAAATATCAGCTAAAAGATCAAGGCCCAATACATTGTGATCACTATTGGGCAAAATATAACCTTCGTGTCACATTAAAAGGGCCACAGTCTGAGGTCAAAAAGCATATATAATCAATGTAACTTGTGGAGCTACCCCTCTTAAAAGTAGGCTGTATTGTCAGATTTAGGGTGCCCATGTTCAAGAGTTAGGTGGAAGAGTTGATAAGTCACCTTTGACCATATTTTTACAGGTTGGCCAAGAGCTCTGGAATTCCTCATTCCTCATCTTCTGCTAGTAAATGGATTGAGAACGGCTATTAGGGTTCAAAATGTGTATTACAGTTCCCAGCTATAATCACAGGCCATTCTTGCTTGACTGAACCAAGGAGAGTTTGGAGAGAGTGTAGTATTTGAGATTCACTATTATCTACAACTGAGTGGAAATAAATTTGATCACAACAATATTTCTATACTTTACTCTTGAGGTGTTCCGCAGAGTCATTTTGATAGCCAAGATATCCCTGCAGCCGGAATACAGTATTTCCATTTCTACATATTATTGCAGACTTTACCAAATTATGAGACTCCCAGCAGCTGACGAGGTAGAATACCAGACTTAAACTCAGGTTGTGTCACCCTCGGTTCCTGGAAAAAGTTGATATGAGGACATTAATAAACTCTCCCCATTCTAGGTTCATGAGTTTTGATTGGATACCTGATAAATTCAAAGACAACAGTTTCACTAGTTGAATCATCCCTTCCTCGAAGGGTGATTGACTGTGGTTGTTCCATGGTGTTGGAAATGAGGGTTTCTAGTGGCAATGGCTTGCACCTGGGTCCAAGGAGGGACCCTTCTTCCTAGTAAGGGAAGGGGGATAATGACCCCTGATCACCCCCTTGGTAGCTTGGCATGAGCAGACAGGATTATCTCTGAGGCAGTGTGTAAAGCATTTGTGCACACATACAGTAATACAGCGAAAACACTACAAATGGACACCACACCAGTTTAGAAAAATAAGCAAAACTTTATCTAAACAAACAAGACCAAATATGACAAAAAAAGCTCCATTGGCTACCGGTGGAGGAAAGGATATTCTTCAACGCCCTATGTTATGCTCATAAAATACTGCAGGGCAAAGGCCCACATTACCTGCTCCTGATGATCCAACCTTACCTTCTTGGGTGCTGCCTGAGATGAGCTGGCACTGGATTGGTTAAGGGCCCCTCATACAACAGAAAATGCTTTGGCTGTGCCTCTTTCAGTTTTTTGGCAGCCAAACAATGGAATTCTCTCCCTTTAGATCTCAGATTAGAACCTTCTGAACTGGCCTTCATTAAACGCCTTAAAACCTGGCCATTTCAGAAACAGCTTAACCAACAGTTGCCCAGTCTCTCTTACTCTTACTCAGTTGTTTTCTAGCGCAGGGACAGTCTGAATTGGAGTAACCAGGCGCTTTATAAGCTGCAAAAGCAAAAATATGTCCAAAAGTGATCTTTGAAGTCTTTTCTGTCCCTGAGACTTCCAACAGGAGGCAAGCTCTACTTCAAGCCCTTGGTGAAAACTCTAACAGTAGGATGATGAAAGTACAGTCCAGTCCTTCCCCTGCCCAAGGCAGAAGCAACCACTGCAGGCCAACTCCAACATCACACAGCACAGGGGCAGTACTCCTCCTCCAACTTTTCCGGTTCTTCTTCCTGGCGGATTCCTTAGTTCAGCTGTAATCTAAAGTTCAGGGGTCTGGGCCCCACTTTTTATAGCTCAATTCATTTGTTCTCTGGTGGCAAAGAAGCTCTTTGCCCAGCCACACCCAGTTCTGTCCTCTCTGGTGCAGCTGTCTGGCAGAAGGTCGAGATAGCATTGTCCCAAGCAGACCAGGACCAGTCATGTGTGAAAGAAATGGCTGTCTGAGAGAATTCACATCCCTAGCCCCTGGCACTCCAAACCCAGACAGTCAATCCACAAACCAGCAGAGGCACACAGGATGGAAAAGCAAAAAAATTCCCACTTCTAAAAGTGGTATTTTAAAACACACAATATAAATATCATCTTTATTAAAATATGCATTTTTATATTCTGAGTTCAGGCATACTGAACTCCATTTTCCACCTTGTCCCAATGGGAAGTTATACTTATAGGATGTTATAAATAAACTTCCCTTCTACCCTATGGGACAGATAGCCTTTCAATAATGAAAAACAAAATTGGCGGTATTTCACTATCAAGACATACCACACACCTCTGTACATGTCCTTCCTTTCACATACACTGCACCCTGCCCATGGGGCTCCCTTGGGCCTACCTTAGGAGTGTCTCACATGTATGAAAAGGGAACGTGAAGGCCTGGCAAGTGGATGCACTTGCCAGGTTGACATGGGAGTGCCAAACTGCGCACAGACATTGCAGTGGCTGGTCTGAGTTACATTTACAAGCTGCTCATGTGGGTGGCACAATAAGTGCTGCAGGCCCACTAGCAGCATTTGATTTAGAGGCCCTTGACACACACAATGCACTGTACTAGGGACTTAGTAGTAAATCAAATAACCAATCATTGAAAAAACAATCTATCATAACAATTTACAGGTAGAGCATTTGCACTTGAGCACTGATCATCAATGGTAAAGTGCCCAGAGTCCTAAAACCAGCAAAAAACACGGTTCAAAACAGGAGGCCAAAAAGTGAAATGTCTAACACATGGCCTTCACAGGATCACTGCCAACCTAACCACACTGCACTGACATTGAACCTGCTACAGTAAGTCAATGTCAGATGCCGTCACTGTAACAAGATCTTTAGGCCCAATTGATTAGGAACTGGACAGATGTCAGGACCATCGAACTCGAGCTTCCACAAACAAAATCATCAGGTAAATGTAGTTTTAAATGGATGGGGTAGCCACTAATTGAAGCTGATCTAAGCGCTATTTGAATTAAGCCATCAACTATGGTACTGCTCCCAAATTCCACTCCATTACATTTGGTTCCACTATACTTATTCACATATCTTGGTGCAGTGACAATGTCTTCTTCTATCACAGATCTGCAGCTGTGCCAATGAGGAAGCCAATGAAATTCTTTGTTATTCAGTGTCATTCACCACCTGCAGTTCAACATATAGTACAGTATTATTAGCAGCACTCCTTAATGATGGAGGGATTAATAAGCCCCTAGCATTTAGGGCAGAGTACTCTCGCCTGGTGACTCTCCCAGAGGTGGGGATCACATTAGGCCCCCCCAATGGGGGTGCCCTCTTCTACGGTGTGCTCCTCACTAGTGGGGTAATGTCTCTGGACAATGGCAAAACCTGAGGACCCATATTGGAGAGAGTTGATGCATAAGACTGGGAGCAACTTGCAATCCTTATCTTTACTAAGGTTTCTAGGAGCAGCCCTAACTTCTCCACTTTCTTTGTAGAATATGGGTGAGTGAAGTGACAGTAGTTTCCCTAGACTTTTTGCCTTCTGATCTCTTGTTTTTACTGTGTGTTGAACTTTGTTTTTGTTGGCTTTAGGACTCTGTGAACTTTTTCACTGCTGGCCACTGCTAAAATGCATGTTTTCTGTGTATAAGATGGCTGTAGTTTCATGATATTTAGTACTCCATGATTGGCATATTAGATTTACTCATACGTCCCTAGTACAGTGCAGTACATGTGCCCAGGGCCTGCAAATCAAATGATGCTGGTGGGCCTGCAGCGATGATTCTGTATCCCACATAAGTAGCCCCTCAAACATGTTGCAGGCCTGCCACTGCAGAGCCTGGGTGGCAAGTTCAACTGCCATTTCAACCTGGCAAATTCCCCTACTTGTCAGGCCCAAACCTTCCTTTTCATTACACACATGCCACCCCTATGGTAGACACTAAGTAGTCCCATTGGCAGGGTGCAGTGTATATAAAAGGTAGGACATGTACGTTTTAGTATTACATCTCATGGTAGTCAAAGACTGATAAATTCATTGTTCACTACAGCAAAGCATATCTCTCCCATTGGTTACAATTGGAGCTGTCTTGTAACAATTTATAAGTGTCACTTCCAATCGGGAAAAGATAGGAAGAGTATGTTTGGTGTCTCAGGGCTTACAATTTAAAAACACATCTTTTAGTTGTTGGTTTTTAAATAGCATGTCTGATAATGCCACTTTTAGGAAGTTGCCATTTTCTTACTTTAACCATTCTGTGTCTCTGCTTGTCTCTAGAATACATGTCTGGGTTGGGCAACAGCTAAGCCTTGTGAATTCCCTCTAGACAGTCACCCACAAAGGAAGCTGAGGTGTGCCCTGTATATTCAGATAGCCCGTCACCAGGCTGATCAGTCTGCCTGAGCTAGAGGGAGGAGCTGACACATGCACCTGAAAAGGGCTTTGCCTGTCTCCACACAAAGAGTTGCATACCCACTGTAGTGTGTCTGGAGCCAGGGGAGGAAAGGGCAGGGTTTTGTGCAATGCAAATACATTTCTTTGAAGTCTCCCTACTCAAGGACTAAAGTGGGTATAAGTACTGGACTTCTGACACCATATGCTCAAAACACTTTTGGGACTGAGGATATTCTACTAGTAAGAAGAGCTGTGGTGCTGGCCGGAGGGACTGCCACTTTCCTGCTTGCTTTGCTATTGTCAGAGCTCACCTTCAGCTTCTCACTGGTTACCGTTGTCTTGCACAGGAACAGAAGTCGCTAGCTTCCCGACTCCCACTACTAATCACTCAGCCCAAAAATATGTCTTTGGCTCTAACTGATCAGCAAGGGGGAAGGGGGAAATTGGATAAAATAATAAACGATAGAAGAGACTGGTTCTGGACCTTCTGGTTTCCTATCTAGAATTCTTCTTCAGCTATCACTCTGCCTTCTGAAGACTCCTAAGGGTAACTAAGCACACAACAAATTATTATTCATTCTCTATTCTATTCTGTCTCTTTTCTTCTCTTCTCTTATGATTTTTCTACCTACCCAGAATCCTGAACTCTGTGCCTCTCTTCCTGTTCCTGTTCAACTCTGCCTTTTCTTCTTTCTTGTTATTGATGTTGCTAATTATCTGTAAAACATATATCTTTTTATTATACCTATTTACTCTTGGTCTTTTAGATACATCTTCTAACTCTTTCTCTTTTAAACCTACCATTAATGTTTCTGTGTGTGGCCTTCTCTTTCTTCTCGTGATTTCTCTTCCTTCTTTTCTTGCCTCTTGCTTATTCTAAAAAAAACTGTTGTTTTCTAAATTAAGCCTTTTGTGCTTTTAACCTTTTCTGTTTGCTTCCTCTCCTTAGGTTTCTGCGGAGCTGCTAATACTCTGGTAAGTCTTTCTTCTTACTTCCCTAGTTAACTGTTGGTATTGTCTATAAACTTTTCCTGAGAAACCTTTTCTCAGTAAATCCTATAATGTTCTTCATTTTCTGTTACAGGACTCTGTATGCTGATCTCTGCTGACCTTGGTAAGGGTTATACTTATTGCGTCTCAAAACACTGCTTACATTTTAATGTGAACGAAAATTCTAACAGTAATTCACTTAGCTTTCTTCGGTTTTCTTTTCAGGTGCGGCTGAAGTCTTCACTCGTTTCTTCCCTGTAGTGACGAGGTGACTCCGTACTCGACTCCCGGTAAATAGCCCACTACGGACTCTTGCAGCTTTTCTAACCTCTTCAGTAAGTATCGGTAAGTATCGGTTTCTTGACTCGGAACTACTCTCAAGCGTTACTCTGGAAAGCTTCTTAATAAAATTCACTTCAAAACTGGGAACGCACTCGAACACGTCTACTCTGAGGAAATGTCTTGGTGAAGTGCGCATTACTTCAGGCGTGCGCGCGTCACATCGTGTCTCTGGACAACTACTAGACCGCAAACCCCAGCGCCTGAGCGGCCATCTTGGAATTGCGGGCATGCAACAAACTCGACCATTGAAGCCCATTCGAAACCGAAATGCCTATTGAACTAAGTTCCTTGCGCTTCGCTTTGGGACTCACATTAGGGATCCTGACAGTACCCCCCACCAAGGGTAGTCCTTCCACTCTGGGCTTGGTTGGATTGCGCTGTTAAAAAAGTTTTATTAGCCTAGGAGCATGAACATCTGAATCTAATTCCCAAGACCGCTCCTCAGGACCGTAGCCTTTCCAATCTACCAAATAATACAGTTTACCTCTGACTAATTTTGAGTCCAGAATTTCCTTCACCTCAAACTCCACTCCTGTATCTAGCTGAATTGGGTTTGGAATCGATTCTTTTCTCAAATTAGGAACTGCCTTCTTCAAAAGGGAAACATGAAACACTGGGTGAATTTTGAGTTGGGAGGGTAAAGTCAATTTATAGGTCACTGGACCGATCTGCTCTGCAATTGGGTAAGGGCCGATAAATCGTGGCTGAAATTTTCGGTTCCCTTTTAGCCTTAAATTTTTTGTATTCAACCAGACTTTATCTCCTATTTCTAGTGGAGGAGGTTTCTTTCTTTTCTTATCTGCGTACTTCTTATACTTTTCCTTAGCCTGTACTAGATTCTTTGATGCTATTTCATGTACTGAATTTAAATGAGCTACCAAATCCTTGACTGCTGGGACTGTGAGCTCTACATCTTGTACTGCTGAATTTGGATGTCTACCATAGTTTAAGTAGAACGGGGAATATCCAGTGGACACATTCTTAGCGTTATTATGAGCGAATTCTGCTGTCCACAAGTAGTCCGGCCATTCTCCCTCCTGTTTCAACAAGAACAACCGTAAATATTGCTCCAATTCCTGGTTCACCCTTTCCGTTTGTCCATCCATCTCCGGATGGAAACTGGTGGAAAAACGAGTTTCTACTCCTAACCCTTTCATAAAAGCCTTCCAAAAGTGCTAAACAAATTGGGTTCCCCGGTCTGATATTACGATCTTGGGTATTCCACGTAATCTGACAATCTGGGTACTAAAGTGCCTTGCTAACTGTTTTGCTGTAGGGATTCCCTTTAAGGCCAAGAAGTGTGTCATTTTCGTGTATGCATCTACTATTACGAGTATTGTATTTGTCCCTTGACAGGATGGTAAGTCTGTAATCAAGTCTAGGGTGATTGTATGCCAAGGATGAGGAGGAATGGGCAGGGGTTGCAACAGCCCTTGAGGAGCGTGCCGTTCTGATTTTCCCTGAGCGCATATCTTACAAGTCTTTACACATTGTTCTATGTCTTTACTCATCTGTGGCCACCAATATTTTCTCTTAATTAGATCTGCTGTCTTGAACTCTCCCTTGTGGCCAGCCAACAGGTGATCATGGCATTCCTGCAAGGCTTGCTTCTGCAATGCTGTAGTCGGCAGATACAATGCACCTTCTTTA
This sequence comes from Triturus cristatus, assembly GCF_964204655.1. Lineage (NCBI taxonomy): Eukaryota > Metazoa > Chordata > Amphibia > Caudata > Salamandridae > Triturus > Triturus cristatus. The sequence goes on along the minus strand of NC_140592.1, from coordinate 655,059,808 downwards.
AATGGTAATTCATCACAAATTTCTCTCCCAGGTTCTAGTTGCGCCCATTTCTGCATTTCTTCTGGGGTTAGAGCTTGGATTACTTTTTCCTTAAAGTTCACTATATCTGTGGCGCCTATAATCTTGGTATCCGGTATGATTACTTGAGCGCTCAGTGGACTTCTTTCTTCTCCGGTTCCCAACCTGGACAAAGCATCCGCCTTTCCATTCTGTGCACCCGGCCGATAAGTTATCACGAAATCGTAATCGGCAAAGTACAGTGACCAACGGAGTTGGCGAGGTGTCAAGGTTCTGGCTGACTTCAGGAATTTTAAGTTTCGATGGTCCGTGTAGACTGTTACCACGTGGTGGGACCCCATTAGATAATGTCTCCACTCCTTGAAGGCGTCTTTTATTGCCAGCAACTCTTTTTCCGTAATCGTATAATTGATTTCCGCTGGTGTCAATTTCCTGGATCGATAAGCCACCGGGTGTAACTGGCCCGTTACTTTATTCCTTTGAGAAAGAACTCCACCAATCGCAAGGTCCGAGGCATCTGTCTCGACATAAAAGGGCTCCATCGGATCGGCATGAAGGAGGATAGGCGCAGTGGTGAACTCTATCTTCAAGTCTTTAAAGGCTTGCTCTGCTTCCTCCGACCATTCGAATCGTGTCCCTTTCTTCAGTAGTCGTGTCAAGGGTAGAATTCGTCGGGAAATTTCTCCAATAAATCTCCGATAGAAATTTGCGAATCCAATAAACGCTTGGACTTCTTTCACGCAAGTGGGTGACTTCCATTCTTGTACGGCTAGAATCTTCCGTTTGTCTATATGAATTCCTGCTGGCGAGATTACAAAGCCCAAGAACTCTACCTGTGACACTCCAAAAGCACATTTCTCCAGCTTGACAAATAGTTTGTTCTCTCGCAGTTTTTGTAAAACTCCTCGAACCTGTTTTTGATGCTCCTGCGTATCCTTTGAGTAGATTAGTATATCGTCTATATACACAATTGCACATTGATCAATGAATTCTCTGAGCACATCATTTATGAAGTGTTGAAACGCTGCAGGCGCATTACACAACCCATAGGGCATCACCTGGTATTCAAATAGGCCCAAGCGTGTCCTGAAGGCCGTCTTCCACTCGTCTCCCTCTCTCACTCGAATAAGGTGATAAGCTCCCCTTAAATCCAACTTCGTGAACATCTGTGCTCCTTTGATCTGGTCCAACAAGACAGAGATAAGGGGAAGAGGATACCTGTTCTTCTTTGTTATTCGATTTATGGCTCTATAATCAATGCACGTTCTCAACTCGCCCTGCTCCTTCTTAGGCACAAAAAATAGTGGCGAGGACACTGGCGATTGGGAGGGACGTATAAATCCATTGGCCAGGTACTTGTCAATATACTCCCTCAGGTGATGATTCTCTTGTTCCGTCAAGGCGTACACTCGACTGCAAGGCAAATTCGCCCCTGGCTCCAAGTCTATTTTGCAATCGTAAACTCGATGAGGCGGCAGTTGCTCAGCTTCCTGTTCGTTGAAAACGTCCTCAAAATCTTGATATTCTTGTGGAATTGTTTGCGTATTTATTACGCACACGGAGACTCCAGCGGAACATAAGGCATGAGCCGGGTTCTGTTTACTCATTGCCTCATAAGCCCCAAAACTGTTCTCTCTACAATATGCTGAGTTCATTTCAATTGTTCTGTTGCTCCAATTGATTGAAGGATTGTGCTCTGTGAGCCAAGGAAGTCCCAATATGAGTTGAAATTGGGGGGCATCAATTAAATTAAAGTGTATAGCTTCTCTATGCCCATCTTCTCGAATCAGCTCTACTAACTCTGTGTGACTCGTGATTGGGCCTGAGGATAGATTGGTGCCATCGATTGCTCGAACTGGTTCGCTTCTAGCCTTGGCAATTGCTTGCAGCCCAATCTTAGCCGCAAATTTCAGATCGCAGAAATTACCTGTGGCTCCTGAGTCCACCATCACAGCCACTCCTTTCATTATTTTTTCACGAAATCGGATTGTCAAAGATAAAATCAAATGGGGCGAAGACGACTGTAATGTAGTCGCCAGCCGATGTTCCTGAGGAGTTGATTTCTGATTCGCATCCACCTGCACAACTCCTTCTACAGGTGGTGCTGCGAGTTTTCCTTCGGCTTAAATGGACCCTTTGGCTTTCTTGGACAATTTCGCACAAAATGTCCATTAGATCCATAATACATACATAAATTGTTGCCTCGTCTTTTTTCCTTCTCCTCCTTTGTGAGCGGTCCCCGAATCGTTCCTATTTGCATAGGTTCAGATCCTGTGGTTCCTTCTGTACTCCTTCCTGTTTCAGCCTTAGCTCGGTCGAATCGCGGAACCGTACTTCTGTACTCTCGTCTTCTCTCTCCCCTTCGCTCTCCCTGCCGGAAATCCAGTTCTAGCACTAGGTCTATCAGGGCGGAAATTTCAGTTGGACGATTCGGTATTTGAGCCAAACCATCTTTTAGTTCATCTTGCAGGCCTCGATATACGTAAGTACTGATGCAGAGTTTAAAGTTTAATAGGAAGACTCTCTTCCCTTCATCTGTGAAATGTACACCATCTCTTTTTTAATTACTTTGCCACTCCCCTCTCTTTGTCAGGGAGTCCCTGAAGGTTTACTAAAGTTGAAAAAAATGATTATTTTTTTTAAAAAACATCATTGGGTGCGCGCACCCCAAAAAAAAATTGACAAATAGATTCAAAAAACAAGTTTTTGTGTTTAGATTTTAGGTGGCTCTAAAAAGAGCCCTTGAGTTAATGTAGGGACAGAGGAAGAGAAAAACGAAAAAAAAAATAACAAAACTATGGCCCAGTGCAAGAGTGCTCCTCAAATTTTCTCTGCATGAGATCAACACTGCTCTCACCCATAGTAATAAGAGTACCACAATCCATGCACCGTGTAGACATCCTTCCAAAACAAGGACGAATATCCAGAGGTGTGTAAGAAGGTGAAGGCGCCATCGCAGAAGAAGTGCTCGGCTGAGCTGCCAAAGATGTGCTCGGCTGAGCTGCTGCAGATGTCGTCGGCTCAGCAGGTGGAGGGTTTGCTCCAGAGGCTTGACGAAAAGTCACAGGATGCATTTTCTCAACGTGCCTCAACATTGTGTGAATACTAAAGGAGTACTTCTTATTAGCATTCCCACGTGATAAGGTCCGCTGACAAAGTATGCAGGTGACTTTTGGTGCATTCACCTTCTTTTGTCCCTCAGGAAGAGTGAAAAACTGCCATATAAAGGAGTCTTTCTGCTTCCTCTGCCTCTGTCTCTCAAGAGTGTCCTGTTCACTCTCAGAAGGTGGCTGGTGCTCTGCCATTGTCTCACAAAAACAGAGTAGCTCCTTCGACAAAGGAATCAGAACTAACAATGAGGGGAATGGGTGTGGTTTTGGAAGAATCTGGAACTGAAAGTACTTTGAACCAATGAAAAGTGATGTTTCTTGATCACATGACTTGCCATGAGGAGATTGGGTGTGGTGTTGAAACAATCTGAAACTGAAAGTAATGAAAACCAATTAAAAGTGTTGTTTTATTAATCACATAACTCGAGTTGCGCGCACGGAGCACGCTCAGAGCGCGCACGGTGCAATTACGCATGCGCGAACGTGTACGCGCGCATGCGCATAAGTATTATGCGCATACGTAACGCGCATACGCAGCACGCGCGCATGCGGAACGTCAGCGCGCGTACTCCACGCGTATGCGCGAGATTAGCGCGCGGAGCACGTACGACGCACGCATGCGTACGTACGCATGCGTACTGGGTGCGCGCTGCGAGCGCGTACTAAAACGTACGTATGCGTACGTATATAACGTACACATGCGTACACAAAAAACGTACGCAGGCATACATGAAAAACGTACGCATGCGTACTAGGTGCGCGCTCAGTGCGCGCACCCTAAAAATGTATAGAAAAAAAAAATAATTAAAATGTACATAAGTTAATAGAACATATTAACTATGCTGTTCAACTTTATCCAAATTGAAAGTAAAAAAAAAATGAGCCACACCAAATTAAAGGATACAGATAATCTATAAATGTATACATAGGGAAATTTTTGTAAAAGAAATATATAAAAAATATATTAAAAAATTCTAAAATTAGCATTTAAAAAACCTCTGAAATTCACTGAAAAAACCATAGGTTTCACACACGTTATAGTTAGGAATTAGCATTTAAAAAACCTTGCAAATTCACTGAAAAAACCATAGGTTTCACACATGTTATAGTTAGCTGGACATTTTACTCATAAAAAACCAATGAAATTCCCCCGTTATAGTTAGTTCAGCTAACTATAACTCGCGCGCCCGCAATCCACTGCTGATGACGTCACATATTACATCACTCATGACATGGTCAGTGACATCACTCATGACATCACTCATGACATCACTGATGACACCTCAAATGACATCACTGATGACATCACTGATGACATCATCCTCGTGATAGAGTGGCAGACCTCCTCTCCCCCTAATATAACCTTTGATACACACATTCAAAAATAGAAACTAAAATGTTCAAAACAATGGACATACCAATACCAGTTACAACAACCTATTTAGTAATTCTAAGATCCACAAACACATCCACTCATTCACCAACAGTCCTATACAGTCACTCATACATGTACTCACTCATCATATGTACTCATACACCTATACATCCTGTTACACAACACCACTCATCCATAGAGTTACTCACACACATAGTCACTCATGCTAATAAAGAATCAAACATCCATTTACTTGCATATACAGTTATACACACCACCACACTTACTTCTACAGAAACTTACACATACTTAGTCTTTTAAACAATCACTTATAGAAACACATACTTATTCATATAGGAACTCTTTCAATCTCTCACTCTCACATATACTTACTTATATACAACAATAGTCACATACACTAGTTTAAAACATATGTAGTTACTCATAAAGACACTATTGAGACAGTCATTCACTCACTAACACACCCATGCACACACTCATCCACCCATACAGTCCTGCACACATGCTGTCTTCAACACATACAAACAGTCAGTCACTCATTCATGCTCCTATGCACTACGTAATACCCCCCACCGAACCATACATACACTCAGACACTCATACTGATACTCAAAAAAACAACTAATAACCTCTATAGACACTCATGTAGCTACTCACCAACCCATGCAGCCACGTATACACAAAGTGAGAGACTGATACAGATATTTACATATTTAAACATTACTCACTAAGCCATGTATTCACTAAGATACACTTAATCAGTCAGTTATACAATCAATTTTTCAAAAAGAAATCATCCATTTACACACTTATATACCCATTTATTCTTCCATCGACCTTGAGATATACATATATAAAACATATGGATGATGTCATCAGTGATGTCATTAGTGATGTCATTTGAGATGTCATCAGTGATGTCATGAGTGATGTCACTGACCATGTCATGAGTGATGTAATATGTGACGTCATCAGCAGTGTATTGCGGGCGTGCGAGTTATAGTTAGCTGAACTAACTATAACGGGGGAATTTCATTGTTTTTTTATGAGTAAAATGTCCAGCTAACTATAACGTGTGTGAAACCTATGGTTTTTTCAGTGAATATATATATATATATATATATATAGATATAACCTACTGGCGGTCGCCAGTAGGTAGTTATAGTTAGGACCTTTCTATTCAAAAAGCGTTTTTTGTTTTCTCAATAACTTTGGCGTAGTTTGACGAATCTTCCCTAAATTTTCAAAACTAGTGGCCCACTCTAGTCAGCTCCTGTCTGAAAAGAGGGGGCTCCCAAAATGCATTTTTCTCATTTTAATTTCCCCAACTGCGATACTCCTCTCATTTGTTCGGTTTCCTATTCGCTTTCCACTGCCAAACTCATATCTGAGGCTGATGTTGAGATTATGGCAGTCGATCTGCTGCTTATTTGTTATTCATCTCAGGGGGTTTCTTTCCTTCCTGCCTTCTTTTACATGATATCTGCTCCAAGGACTTTAATGACATCACATGCTGTTTAAAAGATGTGGTTACCACTAATCAGTTATTCTATAGTTTTATCGGTATCACCAGAATAATAGAAGACCTTCTGACTCACCCGTTCACAACACGCCTGGTTAAACATAGAGGTTGGCTTAACCACGCATGCAATACTGACTCCAGGGATCTGAAACTGGCCCTTTGTGAAAGATCCAGAGATATTTCGCTGATTAAATTGCTTAGATTTAAATTTAAAGAGGTGCTCTCAGCTAGGAAGAAAGAACTCCAGGATGTGGCATGGTCCAATCTGTCACGCGCTGCGGACACAGGAGATAGTAAATTATTTTGGGATACTGTTAATTCCACTCTCTTAAAGGATGATTCCTTTCTGAATTGCTATCACATGTTGCCTGTGATGCCTGAGTTGCTCACTTCTCTAGAATTTTTAACCCCCTAGCAGTGGTGGCTCCTCCATTGGGGCGTGGGGGTGTTGCCCCACTGCTTTCTCACAGTGCGAGAAGCAGAAACATAAAATGGTAGAACTACCATTTTATGTTTCTGATTCTCGCACAGCAAGAAAACAGAAGTGCCTGGTTGGGGCGGGCTGGATGGGCAGACCTGCTCGAGGGCAGGGGGGATGGCTTCCACCACTCTGAGTGCCCTGACTGTTTGGTCGGCCCTGGGGTCGATCAAAGCAGTCATGCGCACTCTACATTTTCTCTATAAAGGCCTACATAGAGAAAATGGCCTCCGTACAGGAGCCCGGCTTGGGGGCTCTCCGCTGCACCTTACCAATCACAATGCTGCCATTGTAGCGTTGTGATTGGCTTAGGGGAGCAGGAGGAGGAAGGCTGCTTAAAACGCCCCAGGAGCAGCAAGAGCTGAGGTGGCGGTGCGCGATGCGGCATGCAGAGGAAGGTAAGTTTTTGTATTTGTTTCTGTCCCGCTTCACCCCCCGCCTGTCTTGCCGGCCGTGAGTCTACTGATGGGTGTTTCGGTTCCTTGTGTATCACGATGGCACAGCACAATTCCAATATGCAGTCAGCCTTTTGTGGAGTGTGCAATGTGAGGTGATGAACCCCATTTTACAATTTCACTGGTTCATTTCTCACTGTCCAGCTAATTCGGGGATTCCTTGGCATGTAGAACCACTTTTATCAACATTTCACCTTACATTGTTTCAAGGTTTATAAGTTATATAACAAGGCAGCCGAGACCCACAGGCAATGGCCGCACCATGAACGGCTGCACTAGTGCAGAGCCCAGACCTGTTTATAAAGTGAATTCAATTAACCCTATGTTCCTCTTGAAAGCTTGACTTCCACACCGTGCTGCTGGGAAACAGTGAGTGGGGTTTGACTCTTTCTGTTTCTGGGCTGTCTTATGTACTAACTCCAAGAAATATCGGTTAAACAAAATTAGGCGCATAAAAATAGGTGCTCGACTCTGCACTGAGACAGCGCAGCTCTTCGTGATATGGCTCCAGATGTCTCGCCTGTAGTGAGTCACATAGTCAGCTGCATTAGGTATATAGTGGTAATAGTAAGAGGAAACAATTAAGTTGACAAGTAAAGTGCATTATTTCACCAGTAATTCATTTAATTAGTCAGTGATTGAGTACTGTCTTTTCCAAGAAGTCGTGCAGTTTTCACATTACAAGGGTCATGGCTTTTTAGGTCTCGCCTGACCCAGCGCATGCGCTGGTCTGACGAGACATTTTGTGAGGGCACAAAAAAGTGCTACCACTGTAGCCTAGAGCTACAGTGCATGTGCGCGGGCGCACGCGCTTCACTTCAGCGGCCGCAAGGCCGCTTTGATGTTTGATCGCGGCCGCAAGGCCGCTTTGATGTGCTCCGTGAGCCAGTTTTTTTTTTCCTGTTTATTACTTCTATGTATTAATGGTGGCACCTGTGCTTTAGCTTAAACATCTTACTCTAAAGTCGGGTGCTGAGATTGCTTCAAGAGTAAAGAAATAGACAATTCTTTACTTTTGAAGCAATCTCGGCACCCAACTTTAGCTTAAGATGTTTAGGCTAAAGCAAGGGTGCCGCCATTACTACAGAGCAGTAATAAACAGAAACAAGCATTGGCATAGCCAATAGGTCTCACTTTTGGGACCTTATAAGTATTTAGTTATGCAACTGTTGCATGGCTAAACACTTATAAGGTCCCAAAAGGGAGACCTATTGGCTATGCCAATGCTTGTTATTCAGAGGGTTTGTGTCTGAAATCCTTGCTGTTGTCCTTTTTGCACGATGTCAGGCTAGTTTTTCCAGCGCAGCACAAACAAGCACTACTGATACCTCACTGTGAGGATTTACTGTACCCGTGCTACCTCAGCATTCTGAGTTTCTCAACTCGGAATGGTTACTGATGAGTGATGTGGTAATACCATACTGTCCTCCGTTCTGAGCTTCAAAAACGTGGAATGTGACATATTTTCCCTGCGCAAATTCTGCCAGAAAGTTGTATGAGAACAAAGTTATTTTTTTAAAACATAGTCTATAACCCCCGATCGATGCAAGTTTCCGTTGCCACCCAAATCGAGCTTACCAGCTCCTGCGGCCTCGTGCTTTTATTCTCAGAGAAGTGTGTTTAGGCTTCCGCCTCACAATTTAGCTGTGAACCAATCTTGCAGACCAATTCAGCTGTTATAACAAGAGATTGCTTTGAAATTATCCTTCGACCTGTTCTGAAAAAAGGTGTCTTTCATGCAGTTTTGCTCTGTGATCATTAAAGTGCTTCTCTGCATCCGGAAATGTGTTCAGATTACACATATGTTTTGGATGGCCAGGCATGTTGGTTGCGGCTCGCCAAACTGTTTTAAAGGCACGGAGGTGAGATACAGTAACATTTTAGATTGTAATTGTAATTTTATTTATATAGTGCTTACTACCTCTGATGAGTAATCGAAGCGCTTAGATGTCTTAGAGCGTGTGTGTGAACTAGATTTCTGGGGGAGAGTGGGTCTGTTGGGCGTTCCTTCTGCAGAGTCGGACTGGCCTAACGTTCAGAGGAATCTGGCAGTGCCATTGGGCTGGTCCGACAGGTCAGTGTGTGGGCCTTTTTTGTGGCTGTATGTTGGCCTGTTTAGTGTTCTGCTACTGCCTTGGTTCAGGTTTACTATTGTTCTCCCTGATCATATTACAGCAAACATTCACTACAGTAAAAACGCAAATGCATGCAGTCTACCACATCAGATCAAAAGATCAAAGATCAACAAAAATATTATTGTGTGATTAATTAAAATCTTTACAATTATTCCAAAAAATAATAAAATAAAATGTCTTTACAATCGCAATTAAACCAGACATTAAAACCAACATTAATAATATCCCATTGGTTATAAAGCTTAAGTGCGTGTGTTTAACCAACACATAAATGTTATAAATGCGGTAATAAAATGTAAATCTAATCCAGCTTCTGTGATCCTACTTACTAAAAAAACTCTTAATGTTTTTTACATTCAATCCATATATTACGCAATTGGCACCGTGGAGCCCAAGACTGATCGGTCATTGTTCTCTGTTTCCTCATAAAGTTTTCTTACCTCAGCCAGGTATTTTACTCCCCGGCAGGCCAAAATTATGGAGGAACCATCCAACCAGCGTATCTCAGCTTGCCTGCACGTGCGGATATTCAGCTTGTTAAAAATTGGTTTTAAGTACCGTTTCCTCAGGAACGTGACTGCTGGGCATACGCATAATAGGTGGGATACAGATTCCTTGGTATAGCTACACAATCGACACTGCGCTGTTTGTTTAGTATATTTTCAGGACGGCTGTAGATCTTTTGAATCGTGCTGGCCCAACCGAAAGTCTGTGTAGCTCTTATTTATATACCGGCTGAAGTGTGAGATTAAATATGCTTGGGGTTTTAATAATTTATAAGAAGTGATGACAGTCCACCCATGCCGACGTTTAGAAATTGTATTTTTATCTTCCAAAAAAGATTTCCTTTTTGCTGCATCGTTGACCGCTTTACTGATACTTGCTTTGTCTGCCCTATTTTCCCATACTGTTTGTATTTCCAGATCGGCAAAACAAGTTTTCAAATAACTTCCCCATGAACTCGATATTTCGTGGTCCACCTGGTACCTAATTTCTTCCCAGCATAAGCTGTCCATATTATCTGGTTCTGCAGAACGAAATTTTTGGCATAGCTTTAAAAGCCGCTCATGCTCCGAAATTTCTGATTTTGAAGGCCGAATTCAAGCCGAACTTGCGACGGGGAGGCAGACTTTGGCAGATTGAAAACGGCCTCATAAATCTTCGTCTGGAGATCATTTAATAGGTCAGCCTCCTTGCCACACCAGGGGGCATATGTATCAACATCACCATTTGCGATTCTCAAATAGCGATTTTTAAAGAATCGCTATTTGAGAATTGCAAATCGGGATGTATTAAAAAAATTGCAATATTTTTGCGATTTCTTAAAATTCCTTAATTGCGATTAGCAAATTGCGAAATCTCAATTAAGGAATACCTGCCCATTCATTTCTATGGGCCAGGAGACCCATAGGAATGAATGGGAAGTAATTCTCAAATAGCGATTCGCAATTTGCTAATCGCAATTTGAGAATAATTTCAAAGGTGCAAGGGTGTCATGATGACACCCTGATTCACCCCTGTAATGAGCATGTGTGTGCATATGGCGCACATACATGCCCTAAGGGCATGTATGAGCGCCACGTGGCACTTTGTAAAATTCAAAAAAGTGCTTTTTGAAAGGAAATCGCAAATTACCACCAAATAGAAGTTGGTGGTAATTTGCGATTTCTTAAGGATAATTCGCACAACTTGGGCGCTTTTTACATATCATTTAAGAAATCGCAATTTGCGATTTCTTAAATGCTTACGCAAAATTAAGAAATCGCTAAATTAGCAATTCCTTAAATATTGGCTCATACATCCCGATTAGCGATTTTTTAATCGCAAACGCTGTAATTTTGCGAATCGCAGCGTTTGCGATTAAAAAATCGTTTGATACATATGCCCCCAGGTGACTAACCCATATGACAAGGTGGGCAAGATTTGTGCAGCCATTACTTTTAAAAGGTGGTTATAATTCGGGCAGTCCAATTTTGTTTTTAATAGACTATATGCAAAAATTTGTGATTGCGCTTTGGCTTTTATAGCCAGTTTATGCTCCTTGTGTGTTATGCCCTGCCCTATTGTTATACCAAGATATTTATATGACCCTTGCTCTTCCACCATTGCCCCTTTCACCGACCATTTAAACGTAATTTTTTTGGGATCCACTAGGCGAACGACTTTTGTTTTTGCTTTGTTTAATTCCAAGTTTTCCTGGTCCAAATAGGATACTAGGTTATTTATCGCTCTTTGTAGACCTATTGGAGTTTGACTTAGCACTACAATGTCGTCTGCGTATTGTAACACAGTGATCGGCTTATTGGCCATATTTGGCGGGTGACAATTGGCTGCTTCCATGTTTTTGCTGATATCCGAAAGAACCAAATTAAATAGGCTTGGTGCTAACACGCATCCTTGTTTTAAACCTTGGTGCGTGTCAATGCTCGAAGTTGTACTGCATCCATCGCCTAATTTCACTCTTGCCCAGGAGTTACTATATAGGGCAATTATTGCTTTTAATAGATGGCTCGGCAGTCCCCATGCGTTTAATTTTACCCAGAGAAGCTCTCTACTCACTCGATCAAAAGCAGATTTTATGTCAACAAAACATGCATACAGCCGTGTTCTCTTTTTTAATGCATTTTCGATTAAAAGCATCAAGATTGCCAGGTTTGTTATTGTGCACATCCCTTGCCTAAAGCCTGTTTGGAACTTGGGAATTATGTTCTTGTCGTCCATCCAGTCTCGCAGCTGTACAAGGAGGCAAGAAGCATAAAGCTTGGCCTCTACATCGATTAAGGATATCAACCTGTAATTCAAAGGCTTGCGATGATCTCCCTGCTTAAATATTGGGTGGATTATATTCCCTTTCCAAGAATCAGGGACATCGGTATGTGCATAAATCTGGTTCAAGAGAGGCTTTAGGTTCTCCGACCAGAAATCTGGGTCATTCTTAAAAAGCGCATTGGGAAGCCCATTAGGACCTGCTGCTCCTTCTGTCTTAAGTTTTTGTATTATGCCTCGTAGTTGTTTACTAGTGGTCAGGGAATTTTGTTCGTTACCCCTTTTCTCTTGTTCTATATCATTGTTTTCCGCCTTATCCAGACTCAATTTTGTTTTAAATTTTTCCACTACCAACGTGGGCCCTCGGGAACCTTCAATAGTACTTAATTCTGTACTGCTGTACATGTTTCCTACGTGTTGAACCCACGTTTCCTCTCCAACATCTTCCTATAGTTGTTCCTTATTTCCTTTAATTTACTTTTATTTGGGTTTCTTCCCATTCTTATTGCCTGCGTTTGTAATCGTACCTCTCTTGCAACCCTTCTCTTTTGGTCTCGTAAGTCAGTATTGAACCATGTTTCCCTCCTGGTGTTTATTCCTCTTCGACTACCCGGCAAGGCTGGAAACTTTCGGGTGAGGACCTGGGCCAGCTGTTCCCAGTTGTTTATGCGTTCATCCTCTATCTGTGGCCCCAATTTGCTCACATTTTCCCTTGCTGTCTCCTGAATGCTTTTCAAGTTGCCACCTCGCCATTTTAATTTTCTTAAGTTAAACTTTTCGGCATGTTGTGTAAGGAAATTATTATTTTGGGCCTGAGTAAGAGAGATATTCATTCTCGTTAATTGGGGGAAGTGATCACTTTCTATACGTTGGGCGATTTCAAATGTTTCAATACAGGGGAATAACTTGTTACTAATAATTGTGAAATCTATTGTTGAGCGAACCTTACCACTCAAGTATGTTATAGCCACTGGTGTATCTCCCTTTATATTGCCATTCAGGATTGTCAATCCCAGGTCTTCTAGTTTGTTCGTTATTATTTGTCCTCCCCCATTCGCTTGCTTCTTTCCTTCAACCCGATCTTTGGTTATGAGATTACAATTGCAATCTCCTGAGATGAACATAGAGCATTGCTCATAAGATCTTTGCATTGCTTTTATCAGGGTCATTAATGTAGAATATTTTTCTTTCTGAGTCTTTCTCTCTGGGTGAATGTAAACAGTGATCAGTAGAAGTTGCCACTTTAATTTATTTAGTGGGGACTTACCACTAATTTTAATCACTTGTACCCAGTTAACCCCTACATCCTGTTCTTCAGTTACCCAATCATATTTTTGGGCTGCATATATCGATAAACCGCCTCGTGGGTGTCCAAACGATGAAAATCTTTCTGCGAAAATGTGATGTTCTTTAAATCCTGGAATTGAAGTTGGAGTCATATTCCAAGTTTCCTGAAGCAAGATGATGTCTTGTTGCTGAAAAAAGTTTAGGGTTTCGTGGTCCTGGTCCATTTCTTCAAAACCGTGGATATTCCATGAGCAGATCGTAACACTATTCGGCCTTTTTCCCTTCGGGATTTGGTCCTGCGTTTCTACTTCCGTTATTAGTTTTAATTCTTCATTAGGTATGCTTTTTGTTTAACGCCTTTGGCACCCATGACCAATCCATCTTGTCCAATGCTCGACTTCCCGCACTTTGTGTACTTGCTGTTATGTTGACCCCATTTCCAATAAGTGACGTTACAGGCGTGGTGGATCGAGCGCCTCGCACGCAAGAAGTCTGTATTTTTCCGACTCTGTCTTCATTTTTTGAATTTCTTGGACTATTTAGGAGGGGATAAGGGTACCTTGGGCGATTGTGCAACATCAACGTGATTCCCCAGGCTCCAAATCTTGGTCTTGTTAACTATATCTTATCCACTAGTTCCTTTGAGGCCCAAGTTGTCACGGTTTCTTCAATATCTGGATTTAATCTTTTTTGTTGGACTTCCACACCTATCAAATCTTGTGAGGCTATCCCTTTTAATTCTGGGATTTTTTAAAACTACTTTAACAAGTTCCCTCGGTTCAGAATATCCTGCCTTCCCTTAGTGGGATATTCTGGCACGAATGTCAGTTTTTATTCGTATGCCTCTAAATGGTTTTTGAAGCCTTTGGAAGATTGAAGAATATCATCTTTAGCAGAATTACTTACAATTAATGAGTCACACATAACGTGGTCTTCTTGTTCCACTAGATCTTCATTCACCTTCTCTTTTTTTCTCTCTGTTTTGCTCGGGTTCCTTGTTGTCCTTATCCTTGTTGGTTCGGGGTCTGGTTCCGTGGTAGATAGCTTGCATCTTCGATCCTTTCCAATTATTGTAACCTTTAATGGATTGTGTTGTGGTTTAGGATTAGTTTTTATTTTCTCCAGAAGCTTTTTGTTTGTTGAATTTTCCCGTCTTCTTTGTTCATTCTGTGTCTTACTTTCCTCATTCCTTTTTTTTTTTTTTTATTAAATATTTTTATTTTCATCATCACGGTAGGCACAAAATAAAATACAGTAATACAGAAGCATATATAGTAGTATACATCAACAGTATAATAAATTCAAAAAGACAATAAAATGAATAGCATATGGCATGGCATATGGACATATGGAGAAGGAAGGCAACAAAAATAGAGTAAGCAGGTAATCAAGAAGAACCATATAGTCACAAATTGAGATGATCACCAAATGATATAAAGCAATATAGTCATGAGGGCACACAGGAGCATTTACTTCGCGAATTACAAAGCCACAAATATATAATAGATTGATCAAAAAGACATTGGTCGCCAAAGTGCTTCTAATTTAACCAAGGAGCGAAGTCCCCTTGTATTTGCTAAGGCAACCTCCAAGCCATAGGTGTCCTTAATTATCGACCAAAAATCCTCAACCTGAGGTGGTGTGGGGGAGATCCAAGCCCTAGCGATAGCTAGTCTAGCAGCCGCCATTAAGATTGAGAAGAGACATGCTAAGCCTGAGTTATTTTCTTTACAACCCAGCATGATCTCAAGACCAGTCAATGGTTGATTCAGACCGAGTTTTAGCTGAAGTAGCTGTTCAAATTTCTGCCAATAAACCGTCAATGAAGGGCATGAGATAAACATATGCAACAAGTCGGCAGCGTATAATCTGCATTTAGGGCAATATTTTTTATCTCCCGTCATATTACCTGGATCCCATTTTGCAATTCTAGCCGGTGTGTAATATAGCATACAGGTAGTACGTAGTTGCTGGAGTTGCAAGTTGACAGAGTGCACCGAGTCCTTTACATTAACTAGTGTTTGTTTAATCATACTAGGGGAGACCGTTAAACCCAGCGTTTGACTCCACCGTTCAGCTAATTTTACGCTACCATCGAGTTTAAAGCTAGACAAATGAATATACATCATGCCTATTAAAGACTTAGTCTTTGTGCTATATATACAATCCCAAACACTTGACTGTGTAAACTCAGTTGGAGCGAGAGTTGTAGTCAAATAGTCTCTTATTTGCAGATACTTATAGAAAAAATTTACCGGTAGCTTATACCTTATGCGCAAATTTTCGAATGACATGATTCCCCTCTCGTTATAAATTTCGCCTAAGTATGAGATCCCATATTTACTCCAAGATTTGCCTGCCTGATCCTGGAAAATCCTAGGGAGCAGTGGATTCCCCCACAGAGGAAATTTAGCATGCATTTTGGGTAGCTTACACTTACTAGCCATATCTCTCCATATAAACACAATATCCCTCAGAGTCTTAAACTTAACTCTCTTAAAGTAATTTGGATCGTTTATCCCATAAAGAAACATGTCCCTTTGATTACCTAAAATAAGCTTGAATAGTGGATTTGGCTGGTCCAAGCCCAACAAGCATCGAAAACGAAAAATAAATGAAGACCAAAAATACATTTTAAAATCCGGAAAACCGAGCCCTCCCTGTTCGTAAGGAGATTTAAGTAGCTCGATTGCTCTTCTGGGTTTTTTATAACCCCACAGAAAGCTGCTACATATGCCCTCGAGTTTTTTAAACAAATTGTTAGGAATTTTCAGCGGGATAGAACGGAACAAATATAAGAATTTGGGAAGTATTTTCATTTTTATTAGATTAGATCTACCCAATAGCCCCAAGGGGAGCCTGTGCCAGAATTTAAATAACCTAGCGGTTTCCTGCAAGAGTGGTAAATAATTGATGTCTATAATCTGTTTAACATTAGGAGTTATTTTTACCCCCAAATAAGTTACTGTAGTGTACGCCCCAACCGTCACATTATGAATCCCTGGAGTAGTAAGCACTTGAGTTTTATTCACGTTCAGCTTGTATCCTGAGACGTTACCGTATTTCTCAGCTTCATCTATGATCTTATTCACGGCCTCACTTGGATTAGTAGCATAAACCGCTATATCATCAGCATATGCTGTAAGCTTGAGTTGAGAGGTGCCGGAGACCAACGGATCAATGTATACACAAGATTGAAGGATACGTAAAAATGGCTCTATATATAGAGCAAAAAGTAGTGGTGACAGCGGGCAGCCTTGCCTGGTCCCGCACAGTATCCTAAAAGATGTTGACCTAGAGCCCATATAACAGAGATTAGCTTGGGGATTACTATATAGAGCTTTTACACAGGACTGGAACTGCTTACCGGCACCTATCTTTGCTAGGATAGCCCAGAGAAATTCCCATCTGACACGATCGAACGCTTTTTCAGCATCTAGTAAGATCATGCCAAAATCGATTTTCTTTTGCTCTGCATAGTCAAATGAACTAATTGCCGTGTTAACGTGGGCAGTAGTATCCCTCCCTAATATAAATCCATGTTGACTTTCAGAGACTAAATCCGTCATGATCGGGGCTAAGCGATTTGCCAAGATCTTAGAAAATATCTTCGCGTCCGCATTAATAAGCGAAATTGGCCGGTATGAACCACACTCAGTCGGTGGTTTGCCCTTTTTTTAAAAAAAACACAATCTGTGTCTTATTCCATGATGCCGGCACCTCACCGTAAATAGCTACATATTGGATTGCACTTATAAGGGGTAGAAGTATGATCTGTTTGAAGGATTTATAAAACTCTAAGGGTATTGAGTCAAAACCAGCCGCCTTCCCACTTGGTAGTAGTGACAGTGCAGATTCAACTTCTTCTTGCAGAATTGTTTCTTCTAATGTATTAATTTTCTCATTATCTGCAGACTGGAGGCCACTGTTATTGATATAGCCTATTATCTCTTCTTGTTTAGATGACCATGTCAGAGAATATAACTGTTGATAGAACTGCGAAAACTGATCTAAGATATCGGATGTTTCTGTGTACAGTATACCATTTCTTCCCTTTATAACATCAATCTTAGTTCTAGCTTTTGCCTCTGCAGTCTGATATGCCAATACATGTCCTATATGTTCCCCATACTCATACCTCTCCAGCCGATGCTTACTGTACTTTGCGGCCATTTTCTCTCTTAAATGTTTTTTGACTGCAACTCTTGCATCAATTAAAGAAAGGAGCATACTTTCCTGGGCCTTTGAATCCTTACTCTTAACTACCTTCACGTGTTCTCTCTCAATATCACGCAGCTTAAGTAATAAATTCTCCATTTCGCTTTTTCGTTTTTTGTTCTGTAAAAGAATATATTTCTGTGTGATACCGCGGACGAACGCTTTCATAGTATCCCAAACAATTATTGGAGATGCAGAGCCTATATTTATTCTAAAAAATTCCTTTAATTGCTGTGTAGTACTCGACAGATATTCAGTATCCGTCAGCAAATACCTAGGGAAAGAGAATTGCCTGATTTCCTTATCTTCAATTTTAACCTGAAAAGAAAAAATAATGGGGTTATGGTCGGAGGTCACCCGGGGGCATATTTCCATTTTCGATGTTCTAAGTACTCTATCAGAGACCAAGGCCATGTCAATCCTAGAGTATGATTTATGAGGAGCCGAATAGTAAGTATAGCCCGGTATTAGAGGGTATATATGTCTCCAAGCGTCCTTGACGGACTGAAGCCTCATCATTTGCATTATCGCTCTACGAGTTTTGCACATTCTTACATTACGCCTATTCCCCGTAGAGTCTATATGATAGTCTAAGACGCAGTTGAAGTCCCCCAAAATTAATTTTTCCCCCTCCCAGTTTAATAATTCCAGATTGAGGAATTCGAAAATATTAGGATCGTCGACATTAGGGCCGTATATAGCACAAATCACATATTTCTTACCCCCTATAGCCAGCTGAGCTATTGCCCATCGGCCCCATTGATCTGCCAGTTTGTTGATAACTTCGCAGGCAAACTTTTTATCTTTTAAAATAGCTACTCCTTTAGTAGATACGGTTTGAGTTGTATTAATGACAACCTCTAGCCCCAGGTCCGCTAATAAATTCCGGTCTTTGTAAGACAGATGAGTTTCTGTCAGCACCACTAAATGAGACTGATAGATTCGTAACTCCTCCCGGACCAGCCTTCTTTTACCTGTGTTGTTGAGACCAGCGACATTACAGGCCAAACAATTAATCCAATTCATATTTAAGTTTTATCTTTTGTGTTAATCCTCCTCCTCCTCCTACAACAATAATTATCAAAAAAAATTCAAATGATCTATGACATATAGTTTATTTTTTATACTGTTGACAACTGAAATAAAACGCCTCCCCCATTCTTTAAGAGCGCAGTGCCGCAATGATGACGATTTTCTCCCCCCCTTTAACCTCATACACCCTCCCTAACCCCCACCAAACCTGAGCCCAATCTAAAGGTGACACCTCACCCCGTCTCCAAGAAGAACCCCCCCTTATTACCAGCTGCCGCTGGAAATGGCAGCCCTACCGAGCCACAGCCCAGTCAAACCTACCCTCACTTACATCTGTTTATAATGTAGTTTATAATATAGTCATAAACAAAAACATAATCCCAGGCTTTAAACATAATTGACAATTTCTGCTAGTTTCTACAGACTACTACAATACTGCACGGAAGAAAGTTCCCAGTCGCAATAGAGCAAACCCTCCTTCTATCCCACCTATCCCTGTTCAGCATCTTCTGCGCGCCATTTGGCTATTGCCGCACTTGTTTCTTTTTCTCCCAGAAAAATGTAGGTATGGCTACCCTTGAGAACTTTCAAACGTGCAGGTTCTTGTAGGAAAGCTTGAGCGCCAAGAGCTTTTATAGGATCGATAAATTGGCGCAGCCTCCAACGTCTGTCCATTGTAGCCTTGCTCAAATCTGATCTAACAAAAAAAGAAAAAGAATCTACTGAGACTGGAACGTTAGGTCTCGCTTTCATTGACACTGCTTGTCTCAATAAAAAGTTCCCAAAATAGATCAGAAAAGGGCGAGGGTATTGCCCCCCTTTATTCCTCTGAGTTAGCGGCAGTCTATGGACCCTTTGAAGTTGAGAGTCCCAATCCCAATCCGAGAGGTCAGGGAAAGCTTTCTGAAATAGTTTAACCAGAAACCCCCTCGGGTCTGACCCCTCCGCACCTTCAGAAATACCAAAAAGTCTCAGGTTTTGTCTTCGCTGGCGGTTTTCAATATCCTCCAGCTTGATTTGCATATCCGCAATCTGTCCTTCATGCTTTCTGGCAGAGACATCTGTGAGTGCTGATAGATCTTCGGTTGCGGAAACTCTCTGCTGCAGCTCCGTTAGGTCTTGAGTTAACCCGCTAATTTTATCAGACATTTCCCGAAGGGATTGTTGGATTCTACTATTGTCCTCTCTGACCTGTGTATAGTGCAGCTGCGCCTCTTGTCTTTGCTCAGCTAGGGACTGCAGAATCAAAGAGAGTGATGGCGGTGGCGCTGCTCCCTCATTACAGCCGGTTCCTGCCTCTGTTAGTACTGTCGCCTGACCAGCTTGAGACTGAATCTCTTTCGGGAAATATGGATCATTGTGACTTAAGGATTCCGGCTGTGCTATTCCTGGGACACCGCGCCCAGAGCTGGCTTCTGATGGCGAGTCGCCAGGGTGAAATGTTGGTGGGTTAGCCCCATTGCTGTTGCCGTTAACGCCCGAGAGTCTTAGTGCCATATTTCGCACTCCGCCCTTAGCTTGCACCCATTTTCTGAGGGGGCTGTTATCAGAGATAGCTTTCCCAGTAGGAAGCACATTGTGTAGGTGAAGTGTACTTCTCTTCGTTTTGCTATTGACTTTCCCTTTGGCCTTTTTAACGGTCAGTGGCTTACACCCCGTCTGTGCTGGATACTCGATTGGTTCTTCAATGTCATCAAATGAAGCCGAGTCATTAGCATCGCTATCACCTTCCCCTTCTACTATAACACTGCCCTCCAAGCCAAGAGTCCGATCCGCACCGGCTATTGCAGTCACGTTATGCTCACCAACAACAGCGTCTTTTCTCAAGTCTGTAGATGCAGACTCTAATACCTCTGTTACAACCATCAGCTCTCCCTCTTGCCTGCTGGTCCCCTCGTCATACCGTATGGGTGGGAAAGGAGTAAGAGTAGGCATGGACTCAGATTGTAAACCCTCTGCGCCTACACTGCAGCTTGTAATAAAGACACTGGCGTTATCCGCTACAGATGAAGCGTTGTCTATTAAAGGGACGGCTGAGCTGAGTGCAACATTGTTGCTATCTTTAATCGCGGAGAGTAAAGTTTCCGAAACATTGTTGCTAGTCGCGCACTTGCCTGCGAGGAGCTCCGGGACTCTCCCAGTCTGTAGAAGGCTCGTTAATGGCTTGCTGGTTGTAATGCCTGATCTCTCCTTGCCGGCACCCGTCACCAAGTTCCCCTCGCCTTTTCCAGCGATATTCCGGCCGGTACGAGTGCACCGCGGGGTCGTTTTCGGTGGCGCCATTTCTCCCCCACGCTTGGAGTCAGCTGAAGCAGCCACAGCGGACGAAGTCAGACCGGTCCAATGGAGTGTCGAGCAATACGGTGAGCGCCCTGGGAGAGAGCAATAGCCAACAAGCAACCTCCCCAGTGCTCTCCGCTCAGATCTCAAAGCGAAAACTTGCCACATTCGCGCACTCTGTACTCAGCTCCGTAGTTCTTCACTGCAGGTATTTAAATTCGAAGCCTCGAAGTCTTTCGTATCGCACACATCATATCGTATCTTTAGAGGTGTAGGAGACCGTCAGGGCTGCAGCTCGCTGTGGCGGCTTCAATCCGCCATCTTGGTTCTTCCCCCCTTACTTTCCTCATTCCAATGTGAAAATTAATCTTCTATTGCTGTTTCTCGGCGTATGTTATTCCAGGAGGCATTTATTTCTATGATTTGAGATGTTCCTGCTTGCCCTACGTCTTTGATTGATTCCGATCGTTCAGGAACCCGCGATTCCTGTCTATATTTTAGATCTATTTCTTTTGTTGACGGGCATCCTACATCTGTAAGGAGACATTGATTCGTCTTATTTTTTTGAAGAGTGGGAACAGTGTTAACTGCAGTAACTGAGCCTTCTTCCGTTGGAGTGGGTTCTAAAGTATGTTTCAGTTGAGCTATGTCAGTTAATACTGCCCCACGCGAGGATTAATTCAGTGATTTTCTTTTGCCTCCTCGGGGTGTTTTTATTTTAAATATTGAAAAGTTTTTTTCTGAATCTATGCTTTGTTGCTTTTTGTATTTAAGCCTAGCCTTCCTTGCACGTTTTCTTTGCCTTTTTGTCGGTTTTACAAGGGGCGAGGTCTTAACCCCTTCAGCGCGGCGCGGATTTCCGCGCCACGCTGAAGGTTCCGTGCGCGGGCGGGGCCATGACGGAACGGTTCCGTCATAAGCACAGCCCAACCGACGTGCATGACGGAACCGTTCCGTCATGCGCGTCGAACGGGTTAAGGGAATTCTGTGTTGTTTCCATTAGATTATCTATTGTGTCCAATTGCTCTTCGAATTCCGCTTGCTCTCGCCCGCCGCTTGCTTTGCTACTTGGTTTTGTTATTAAGTTGTTGCATTTTGAAATGGCCGTCATGTCCATCTTATATTGGGTTTCCATGTACTGCTTGTTGTTACAGGTTAGTTTTACGGCCCCTAGAATGTCCTTTAAAATGTCCGGGAGACTTGCCAATTTCTCAATTATACTCCCGCAGCCGCAGTCGGGCACTTGTTTATCTTTGTATGTTTGATCATCCGATTTTCCCCTGTTTGTTAATAGGGACGTAATTAAGTCCATCTTAGCATTTATGCCTGAGATGTGACCAGCAATTGGATTTTTGAGGTCTATTTGAACTTCCATCTTGTCGGATTGATAATTCAGCACCCTTATTGCTTGGTCCAGTGTGCCTAGCAAAGACTGACTCCATTGTGTACTCGGCTGTTGTTCATGGCACTTTCCCGAATCCCCTGATTCATGATCTATCATACTAACGGATGAGATTGTTATTGGTGCTGAAAGATTCAATTGATTTACTTTTGATAGAGAACGTCTGCTATCATCTAATTCAATCCGTTGTTGCTCATAATTAGCTGGCTGGCTTCGTGGGGTTGATACTGCCATTCCCAGTCTGCTCTGTTGGGCTTCTGTAAAATTTACTGATGGCAAGGTGTTCCCTTGAGATTCTTTTTTCTGTGTTATTGTTTCCATGTTTTCTAAAAAGTTGGGATCGTTAGATAGGGAAAGTGAATTTGACCAGGGTTCCTCCTCTTGGGCTGTCTGCTTTGATGATTCACTTAACTTTAACAATTTCCCCATGAGTTCCTCCGAGTCTTACTTTACATTTATGTTTCCCTCGGTTGCTGTATCTCTGATTATTGTACTTCTGCTTGAATTATTTAGTTTTGATTTTGTTTTTTCCCCCACAAATTCCTCTACACTTTCCTTATTTACGCTACTAGTTGTTTCCCTTGCGTTTGTTGTAGATTTAAACTGGTGCACCTGTGCTTTAGCTGTTACCAGCTTACTCGATGGTTGATCTGTCATTGGTTTATGTGGGGGCTGCTTCCCTATTGAAGCATCGTTGTTGTTTATCAAAGTTTGCACAGAGGGAGCATTTGTTCTATCTGGAAAAATAGGGCTTGGCAATTTGGAGGCCTCGGCTGTTGGTGCATAAATCACTGCCATTGGGTCCTTTAGATAGAAAAATGTATAAATCCCGGTTTTCCTTCTCGGGCTCAGCGTTGTTATATCAGGTGTCGGTAGTGCTGAGACCAATCTTTCTCTCGGTCTTGCGGTCATTCCTTTTTGGCTTATAGGTAAGCCTGCCTCGAAGGATTTTTTAGATTTAACTTTTTTTGATTTTTTACCTGTCGCCAATTGACGAATTTTCCCCGATCTCATTTCTTTCTTCACTTTGCTTTTATCCTTCTTTGCTCCTTTGCACTCCTATTTCTCTTATGCTTTAAGCAAGTGAATTTGAGGTGGGGCTTTTGGACCCAATTGGTCTTCCTGGCCTCAAGCCTTGATAGGGCCCGAGACTGAGCGACCAAACGATCACCCAATGGTGGAGTTAAGGGGGTAGCCAGAGAGTAGCTAAGAGTCGCTACAGATGACTGTCGATTACTGCATGGGAGAAAAGCAAATCATTACAAATCACTAAAATCCCTAGATGATACTTTCCCATCAAAAAGTGTAGAATGAAAAGAATAAATCCAGTGGGTCACAGCCCTATTATAAATTCATGGCTTATAAAATGTGAGATCTCACTCCTGGCCCTATGATGAATCACCAGGGAATAGTTACTTAGATCTTGTAGAGCAATATCCACAAATAACAAATCCAGTACTCTTCACTGTACAATGTTTGTATTCCATAAACAAAGGCTCTTGGTTGGTAGATAACAGAGCGTCTTAAATAGTACCTTACTAGGGCAACTCCACTCCCGCCCCGCATTGTATTTCCTCCATTAACAGCCACTCTAACCAGAGCAGCCGTCGAAATTCGTTCCGGACCTGAGGCAAGGAAAATAGCTCCCCACGCTGCTCGATCCTTGCAGCAGAGAGCCTCTCTAGGAGTTCCCAAATCAAGTCGGCACTCCGTTTGAAATCCTGCCGAGAGTCCGCCTCAAAACAAACAAAAGAAGATTCCGCTCACTCGCTGCTAACCTATAACCAAACAGCGGTAAGCCTTTCTCTGTGCTCTGAATCCGACCTCCTCGTCGGAGAAAGGAAAACACAAAACCAATCAGGAATGCTGGCTCCGCCCAGATCAGACTCGTTATCTCGGCTCTGAATTACCAGCACAGTCCCCAGTGCTCGTGCCTCATCTTTACAGAGTCTGTAAGCACAGCACCAATGCTTGTTTATATCCTCTTCTCACAGCCAGGAGTATTGTACTGTCCGTGGCAGAGCTGCAGCTGTGAGACTGTAAAATATCCACCATTGAAAGCGTTCTCTGGGGTCTGTTTTCAGCTTTTCCTTTTCCTGATTAGCCCATAGAACAAGGAGTCGGCTGACCGGAATGCGTAATGTCGGCTTTACAAATGAGCAGCTCGACCACTCACCCGCACCTGGGGGTCAATAGTGATGGATTTCTAAAGAGCAACATGGGCACCTCAAGCTGAGACTGGGAGCCGGGAACTGGAAACCAGGGGGGCGCGAGGCATCTATTTCGGCGACCTTCCTCGCGTCGCCTCGGAGCACATCGCAATGGGCGGTCAGCACAAAACCCCGGCACAGACTTCTCCCACAGGAATCAGAGACACATATTCGATCTACCATATCAAAAGAAGATACCTATACACCATTCACCACGTATTTACTAAGTTAAAATGTTTCACGATTTGCAAATGTCATCATGTGGGCCGGTTTTTAGCTATCTAGGGTCCGCTTTTATTTTGGTGTCCGTGCTGGAGCTTATTTTATGTTACAGACAGTCGGACCTTGATGTTCTGCATGTGTTTCTGAAAATAACCTTTGGTTGCCAAAATGAGAAGTGTTTACTGAAGTGAAACTCCATAATAATGGTAATAAAATTGTACAAGATCCCATGAGCCACCGCAGTACTAACAAATGAGGGCTGCACTGCACAGCTGGATATAGTAATGATTGTTTCCAGAAATAAGTGACATGAGATCTTTGCTTTGGATGTTAGAGGATATAGGAGGGGGGTGTAGAGTCAAAAACTTTCTCGGTAACTGTCTAACAGCACCAACCATTTTATGCTACTTTGAGCTGCAATAAGCAGGGCTCAGTGTGTCAGGACGTACGAACCATAAAGCTGTGTTTTAAATGCCATATCTGCATGAGCAATATACTTTCCAGGATCAAAGGCTCTTTTAATGGAAAAACAACCCTGATCTGAAAGTGTCGAAATAAAACAGGAACTGACAACTGAATTGTTATAAAATGTGCATCCAGTTCCAGGATGCTGTATTTGTCTATTTTTTTGTGTAGCATATTTCTTTTCTACAGTGCATACTTTGAACTGACTTGTGCTTTAAAATGTTATATTTGGATCCCGTTTTTTACAACAATTTGCAGTAAATATGTGGTGTGAAAGCCACCATTTGAATCAATTTTTTGCAAAATTTTCTTATGGGGGGAAAACCCCCCTGCACCCTCCTTTTTCAGTTTGGGCTCGCACGCTTCGCTCACTCGCTCCTTGTACTGGGATAACATATTTCGCCTCACTACTTTCCAAATCCACCAGCCACCACTGAACAGCAGATATTGCGATCTTACCAAATAAAGACCAGTTGATGTGACCCCCCCTTATCTCTGGAAATTACGATTCAAGAAGTGTCATGGGCCGTGAAGGAAAGTAAAGGGGGTAAAGGCCCCAGGCCCAGACGGGGTCCCAGTTGACATGTTTAAGATCCCTATTGATTTATGGGCACCTTTTCTTACTAGAGTTTTTAATATGACTGCAATGACAACGATTCCGCCCTTATGGTGTACGTCCATTATAGTACCCATCTACAAAAAGGTTGTTAGATCAGACCCTAAGAATTTTCAGCCAATATCATTTTTAGATCCATCGGTAAAAGTGATGAGCAACATCTTGCTCAAGCGACTAGAAGAATGGGCTTATGATTGCTCAATACTGTTACCAGCACAATTTGGCTTCAGGAAAGGTGTGGGGACCCTTGAGCAATGTTTGAATTTGGATTACCTTATGGGAAGTATACATGTGCTAAAGGCGGAAGTCTGTTTTGCTGACTTGAGCAGCGCTTTTGACATAGTGGACCATGTCATTCTTTTGACCACCTTGCTTGCTATGGGGGCGCCTAGGCCAATCATCTGCTTTTTGGCAAGCTTATATGAGAATCTGGCATGTAAAGTAAGTTATGGGGCACGAGGTGAATGCACCAACAATTTTGCAGTCAATCTTGTAATTCGACAGGGCTGCATAATTGCCCCACTGTTATTTTTTTTATTTATGAATGGGGTGAAACAGATATTACAATCTGTGCATGCGGATGCCCCTCAGGTGGCTGGGCGCCCGATACCAGTGCTCTGGTGTGCAGATGATGCTGTCCTGCTGGCCAGGACCCCGGTGGGGCTGCAACATTTAATGGATGCTTTGGGGGAATTTATTGCTGCTAGAAAATTGACTATCAATAAAAGTAAAACCTATACCATGGTCTGCGGGCCAAGGGATAAACAATGTTGTACATTTTTTATGGATAAGTCACTGGTGGCCTCAGTTGATACTTTCTGCTACCTGGACATCTCTTTCTTGGGAAATGGCTCATGGTCCTGCGAAATTAGTAACACCAGGAGTAAAATGAATAGAAGCATTCATATGGTCTTTAGATTCTCAGCTAAGCTGGGCTCCAGGCCTGTTTAAGAGATGATAACAATTTATAGGGGTAGGGTGTTATCCATTTCTACATATGGGGCTGGTGTGTGGGGCTATTATAACCGTAAAGCACTACAGATGGAGGAAAATGGTGTCCTTAAGCGTCTCCATTGTTTACCCACCTCGGCTTCCTCTGAGATTATTCAAAGAGAATTTGGGCTACAGTAACTTACAGAGTTAGTTGCACTCCTCCCCCAGCTGCTCTGGCGCTCCATATCGTCCAAAGAGGAAACCTGCTTTACAAAGTCTATCATAACAGATTGCCTTACCCTGTGTAGGAAAGTAGGATCTGCTTCTTATGGTTAACCCCACTTTTTGCTTCATGTGATACTGTTTTTGACTAGTCTGACTGGGATCCTGTTAATCAGGACCCCAGTCTATTTGCTTTCGCCCTAAACTGTTATGTCATGTACGTCGGTACACTCCAGATTGGAAACTGGGGTACTACCCTTGTCTGTCCCTAGTATATGGTACCCATGTACCCAGGGCATAGGTATCCCAGAGGCCTCCCAGGGGCTGAAGGATGTATTATGCCACCCATGGGAGGCCATGCACAATGGAACCTACAGGCCTGCCATTGCAGCCTGTGTTGAATTTGGGATTCTGGGTATAATTTAGTAATGGTATTAATCATGGATAATTCAAAATCAATAATTACTTTTCTAAGACTTTTACTTAGAGTTTTAGTTGTTATCACTGACAAAAATTCAGTGTAGGTTGAAGTTTGTTTGAACTGTGATTAAAGGAACAGTGGTGTTGGTAATGTTGGCATGAATAGTGTATATTTGGCTGAAGAGATGGGGGTGGATTTAAATGTACCATCTATCATCCAAATATCACTATTCTCTGGTTTAGCAAGGCTACAGGGGGTGCTAACATTTAGAATTCGCTTTCGAGGGGTTGTATTGTTGTGGAAAATGAATGATTCATTAGTAAAGGTTATTGTTATTTCTTCTGGTATGTTGATATCTGAGTAGATTTGAGGTGTAACACATTGAGGATTATTTGCCTCTTTATATCTGTGTATAATATGATGTAGATTAGGAATAGTAGGCAAAGAATTAGCTACATGCATAGGTATGTTTTGGGAAACCTCCCTCAAAACTGAGCCACAGGGTTCATTAGAGGTGGATGCAAGGGTTTCTATTTGTTCAATATTTTGTCGAACTTCAATATCCATTGCAGATGCAGAGTGGTTATGCTTGGTTGTTTTTTCAATATTGTCACCAAGAGTAACCGCTCTGCCTGTGCAATGGGATGCATAAAACTGCACACACCTCCATTGACATCTGGGCTTAGTTCATCTCTCCTTACAATAAATTTAGCCACTGTAACTCAAAAGTCTATTTCCCCTGCTTGATTTTCTATAATTTGCTTGATTTCTTGCTGCCATTCTTTATCTGTATTTAGAAAGAAAAAAAAGAGAAGAGTGATTTGGTATATGAATGTTTTTTTAAAAAAATGTATCCTGCAATTGAAAAAAGTTTTTTTATTAATTATTTACAGCCTAGTTTTTTATTTTATAACAAGGGTTGACTTTTCTAGGCTTTGCTATGTTGGCTTTGAAATGTTTGGTTCTGTTGATACCTGTGAAAAGAAAGTTATTTTTGGAGAGAGTTGTGTTTTTGTCAAATGTTACCTTTGATAAGGTTCTCTGTTGTGTGAATTGTAATTTCTGAAGGTGATGGTGTGTGTTTTCAGATTTCTGGACAATTTGTTCCTTCAGATTGGTGGTGTGCTATGGCTTGTTCTGTTCTGAAAGAAAAGAAAAAAAACTGTTTTCATGTTTTGCTTTAAAAGGTACTTTTAAAATTACCCTGCAAAGAAGAATGTTTGACATTATTTATTTGAAAAACTCATTTTTTTATTGTTTTGCAAGTTCTTTTTTTTAAGCAATGCGATGTCCGTGTACAAATGTATTTTCACTTGAAACCTGTGAAAAGAAAATTATTATTGGTGTTAATAGGTTTTTTGTTCAATTTTACCTTAAATGGTTTGGCTTGTTGTGTGATCAGAAACTTCAGATGGTGTTGATTTGGTTGTTTTTGAGGATGTATTTGTCGACACTGGTGGTGTGATATGGGTTGATCTGAGAGAAATGTAAAGAACACATGACTGTATATTAATATTCGCATTTGTTGGCCAGTGGATGGATGGTTTGCTTTACACCTGTAAAAAGGAAAATTCTTTTTTCTGTGGTTAGTTCTAACATACTCCATTTATTCAGATATAGGTTTTTATTTTATCTAGTGAGATTGGGTTAGGAGTGGGTTCACATGTCCCTTCTTTTATTGGTGCAGTTTTTAATACTGTATAAAATGAATAGGTTCTTGGATCAAATATTTACCTGCCAAGCTATTTTAATGGCAATTACCTCCTGGGATTGTTTGTAGTATGTTGTGGTGTAGATTTTGAAGCTTTAATTTCTTGCAAAAAAGTTACAGATCTGGAAAAAAACAGTAAATGTGACTATTATTTGTTGTTTATGCTCTCATTTCTTTTTATTTAAGTGCAGTTGTATTTTTCTTTCAGGGCAGCAGAAATAGGGCTCATTGTACTTTATTGTGTTAATTTTAGTTCCCCATCCAGCACCTTACCCGGGGCAAACAACTGTTGGAGTAGGAATAGTAAATTTCCCCCAACACCATCCAGCACCTTCCCTAAGGCAAACACATGTCAGAGTAGGAATAGTAAATTTGCCCCAACACCCTCCGGTACCTTCCCTGAGGCAAACACCTGTTGGAGTAGGAACAGTAAATTTGCCCCCTACACCCTTCCGCACCTTTCTTGAGTCAGTTATCCACTGAGCACAGAATGGTGGATAGCTCAATTTTTTTTTTTGTTCTGAATGATAATTGAAAACAAAATATGTTTTTGATTGCATTTTAGATTTAGAAAGTAAATCTGACCGAAACTATATTTAATATGTAATGTTCAGAAAGACTTTTTTTCTTGTTTGTTTAGAACGGCAGCCATTTTCATATGTCAGTGAATCCAGAGTTATTAGTAATAATAGAGAAAGGACCCTAAAAAATTGCTTTTGCAACACATCTGCTTCGTTTTTTATCAGCTTTATTTTGAATTGGTTTTTTTAACCCATGATAGATACTGTAAATGTTCATTCTCAATTTAATTTTTTAATCAATTATTCAAAAAAAATCTCAAAATGAAGTGATACAGTTTTTTAAATTCTTTTCGAGAGGCTGATAATCTTTTTTTTTACAGTTCATTATATTTGTGTTGTAATGGTGTGCATTGTAATGGTAGTTATAACGCTAGCTTCTGGGACTGCGTTGTAACGGTATTCATTCTAAAATCATGTGTTGTAGTGGTTGTTGCATTGTAATGACCGCATTGTGAGGCAAGATGGCGGCCGCGTGAAGTGGCTGAGAGCAGCAGATCGCGGGAGAGAGATGCCGATCGTGCTGGGGAGAGAGCACCAAACCGCAAGCTGTTAGCTGAAAGCCGGAAGCGCTTTGGGAAAAAGTTTGATGTTTAGCACAGTACAGCGTGGGATGCAATCGCAACTTGAACAATTTGAATAACTTGAACAGCTTTAACAATGGAAAAATGCTCCTAGAACCTACCGGCTCCAGAGCTCCGCTCCTGTGGACGTTGGCCGCTGCCGCAGTTCGCGCATCTCGCCGCTGGCGCTCCGTTGCTGTTTGGGGGAGGAGACTGTGTAGCGGAGCGGAACTCCGCGCAAGCTTGGTCGCTGGAGGTAAGGAGCCGAGTAGGATTCAGGACTGGGAGCCGCGGTGTCCGTGTCCCAGGAGTGACATCTCTATGACCAGGAGGAGGGTTCTTACGACGAGACCGGCCACGATGCCTCCCAAAACTGCTAGGGCAAGCCCGGGGACACAGAAAGCGAAGGGAGGGCTGGCAGGCGGATCAGGGCAGGAGGGGCTGGCTTACTCCACTAGAACGCACTCTCCCCTGGCTCGGAAACAGCGGATAATTGGGAAGACTCGTCAGGCTTCTTCCACCATGCTAACGGATATGTTTGTTAAATTAAGTAAGGAGAAGAGGGTGGATGGCAGTCAACATCAGATGTCTCCAGGGAAAATACAGGAGCCAGCTCTTAGTGTAGGCGAAGCAGGAGCGGATAAGACACATACTTTTGATGTACCTCTAGTCGAAGGAGAACCGGTGGGTGGTGTCTTGAGCTGTGTATCCGAGGATTCACCCAATACTAATAATATCTCGGCGGTGCACGAAGCATTGGCTCCCATAAAAGCGGACGATGTTATAAACGCTGGTATACAACCCACCTGCAGCAGTGGCCCCTCTGAACTTGGCAACGAACAGCAGCGCAAGGAACAGGATAACTTTGCAGTCTGTGAAACCCTCGAGTCTGTTTCTAGGGGGTCCGCCCTAGAAGTAGAGAGGCTGGGACAGGGGCAGGGGCCAGCTGAAAAAGAAAAAGTACCAAGTGAATGCTTCTTTTCAGTATCTGAAGATGCTGAATGGTCAGACGAGGAGGGAGAAGAAGAAGATCAAAGCTTCGTATTAGATGGTAGTACTCGGGGCACAGGAAGTGATCAAGAACCTGAGCCACCCATTACCACAGTACGGCCCACTGTTGGTTCTAAAAATTTTAAGAGTCAGGTTAATCAGGAGCTTAGATGGGAAGACTCGTCCGACAGGCCGCTACAGGGGAATCTCACCCTAGAGGCATCTCAGGCATCACTATTGGAACTAATTCATCAAGAAATCGTTGCTCACCGTGAGGAGACTCGCCAGGATAGCAAGAAATCACAAGCAGCTATGAGAAAAATGCAGGGAGCTGTGAGGAAACTATCTAAGGCATGTACAACATTGGGTGACAGGGTCTCCAATTTGGAAGAAAGGATTGTAGCCACAGAAGCTCAGGCCACGGAGGCAGTGGCCAAGGCGGATGCTCATAACTCGCAGCTTTCAGATATACAGTGGAAGCTCGAGGATATGGAGAACAGATTGAGGCGGAGCAATCTCAGGGTCTTGGGGATCCCCGAGGGGTCCGAAGGCCTAGACATCAGAGCTTATGTTATTAAACTGTTTGGTCAAGCCTTTCCCGAGCTATCTAGCTGGAACTGGTCTTCGGAAATTCAGAGGGTCCATCGAACCCCGTTCAGAGTGCGTAGAAATACGAAAGAGGGCGACAAGCCGAGAGCTATTCTGATTTTTTTTGGAAACTTTGTTTTAAGGCAATTGATTGCCGAGATGGCGAGGCCGGATATGAGAAGATCTAGTGAAGGGGTGACTTTCTTTGTTCGCCCGGACTACTGCCATGTCACGGTAGAAAGGCGATGGAGACTGCGGCAGCTCATCAAACCTTTTCAGGACCAAAAATTTCAAGCCTATCTGATTAATCCAGCCCAGTTGAAAGTTATTAAGGAAGGGAAGATTAATTATTTCTCCTCTGAGATTAAGGCGAAGGAGTTTCTTGATGCATTAGGTTAACGGGGCCATTTGGGAGTACTGAATTAAGGGAATTAATTCAAGCATTGTATTTCATCAGGTTGTTGATAAGCATAGGGCTTGGTTTGCTTCTTTTTCTCTCTCTCTCCTTCTTAATGTAATGGTCTTAACGGCTTTAGAGAAATGTCTGGTTCCTGGGTACATTTTGGCCTTACGTCTCTCTCTCGCGACCATGCTCGCATCACATGCTCAGAATCTACTGAGCGCCTCAACTATGGGTAAGGTGCAGGGGCGCAGGGGGGTGTGGGGGGGGTTTGGAGGTGGGGAAGGGTTGGGGGGAGGGGGAGGGGGTTGGGGGGAGCAGGGGGAAAAAATTAAAAGAGAGTTTATCTGGTGTGGTAGGGAGGTACTCCAAACAGGAAAATGTAGATGTAGTTGTAGTGAAGGCTATATGTGCTGGGGGTCTTGCCTTTATTTTTTTGGGTCTGTGCATAATTCTGTGCTGAATTTATTTGGGTGCTTTGGGTGCTTTGTGGTTAAGGAGGTTTTAAAATCATGAGAATGGCTAAGATCAATATTTGTACTGTCAATGTTAACGGGCTGAACAATCTGAAAAAGCGCCAAAATTTGTTTCATTTTATTACATTTAACAGGTTAGATATAATCTGTATACAAGAGACTCATCTACCTTGGGCCAGCCGTAATTTACTCTGTATGAAAGGGTTTGATATTATAGCCTGTACCACACAAACTTCCAGTGTAAGGGGGGTCGTAATCCTGGGTAGAACGTCTTTGGGAGGGGCAAAGAGGGCAAAAAGTGACAGAATGGGTAGGTGGGTGATCGCAGAAATGAATTTTGGCTATACAATTTGTTCAATATATGGTTCAAACTGTGATGACCCGGATATATTTGATTTGTTGGAGGAAGAATTAGCGGACTGGCCAACCCCATTGATAGTATGTGGTGACCTAAATATTTCTATTGATGGACATAATTTACAGAATTATTCTGGGCGGAAGCCAAGGGTTTTTAGGGCTCTTTCCTCCCTTATTAGATCTCATGGGCTGGAGGATGTTTGGGGTACCAGGGAATCACAGAACCTGGGCTACACTTACTTTTCACACCCGTTTCAAAAGTATACCAGACTTGATTATTTTTTTATTTCGTCGTCAGCATTGAGCAAGGCTGGTATTAAGAAGCTCCCCAGAGTAATATCTGATCACAATCCTCTAATTCTTTCTTGTAGCATAGATACGGCAGGGAGAACCCGTACCAATTGGACCTTCGAAAGAAGACTACTATCCGATCATAGATTTATAGATCATATTTTAAAATGGACCAAGGAGTTCTTCGATGCCAATCGATATAGTAGCTCAAGGAATGTTGTGTGGGAAACTTTTAAGGCGGCCTTTAGAGGGGAATCAATTAGCTGCTCAGTCAATTTAAAGAAAGCAGATAAATTGGAGCTGGAAAGGTTAATAATAGATTTAATCAAAGCAGAGGAGCTCCATGTGAGAGATATTGGAAATGGAATAGATGGCTCGGAAAGTGCAAAAAGTTTGACTATTATTAAAGCTAATATACAGAGATTAGTTACACAGAAGGAGGTAGGTGAGTATCAGGCTTCCAAGGCCAAGCGCTATGAGACAGGTGAGCAAGCAGGTAGGATTCTTGCCCTACGAATAAGACAGGCTAGAACGAGGAATGTAATCTCAAATATACAAGAGGATGGTAAAAATTATTCAGAGCCTCAAGACATCCTCAGAGTCTTTAAAAATTTTTATCAAAAATTGTATGACTGTGAGGATCTCCCTATCAATCAGCAAGATCATCAAAGATGTGAGTTTGATAATGGAGGTAGAGTTCTTGATGAATCACTGAGGGAAAAACTGGATAGAGACATAAATGAAAGGGAAATTAAGGATGCCTTGCATGAGCTGGCTGTCGGGAAGGCTGCAGGCCCCGATGGAATTCCCCTAGAAGTCTATAAGAATATTGAACCTGAGATTGTTCCTATCTTGTTGGATTTGTTTAACGGTATCCTGTGTACAGGCATTATCCCCGATTCATGGAAAGAGACAAATGTAATTATTTTCCATAAAAAAGGCAAACCTAAAGAAAACCCAGGCTCGTATAGGCCTATATCACTCATTAATGCAGACACTAAACTGTATTCCAAAATTTGGGCCAAAAGGTTGGGGGGGGTTATTGGAGGTCTTGTATCCCCCTGGCAGCATGGGTTTGTGCCTGGGCGGGGCACTACAGATCATATACGGAGAGCAATCGCTCTGTTCGACGCTCATGCTGCCAGGGGGGGCGAGATGGCCATGATCCTCCTCGATGCAGAGAAGGCCTTTGATCGCGTAACCTGGAACTATCTTTGGGGTATTCTTGAAGATAGAGGATTTGGTACAAAAGCAGTTAACGCTATCAGAGCCATGTATAAAGATCCGGTAGCCAGGGTGTCGGTGATGGGGGAGAGTTCTGAGAAAATTAGGATCAGGAGAGGTACTCGTCAGGGCTGTCCCTGCTCCCCGATACTCTTCGCGCTATATATAGATCCTCTGATCCATAGAATCCTGAATTGTCCATTGATTTGCCCAGTGATCGTTAATGGGTATAGTAATAAGCTGTTGGCTTATGCCGATGATCTGGCGATTCTTACGACCCATCCACAGCAGGCGATGACGGCACTAGTGGAGTTGGCAAGAGAATTTGGTAAAAGATCAGGGTACTTGTTAAACGAGGGGAAGACCCAGATTATTGGTACAAATAACATCATTAAGTCAGATAATAGATATGTTGATTCTGCAGTATATTTAGGGGTGAGGATCAATGCAGCAGTAGACAAGATAAATGCAGAAAACTACTGTCCGCTTATTGGCTCAATAGAAGCGGAGTTAAAAAGATTAGACGTTCTACACCTATCTTTGGTGGGGAGGGTGAATGTTCTCAAAATGGCAATGTTCCCCAAGATTCTTTATTTGTTTCGTGCTATCCCCCTCCTGCTGGAGGAAAAATTACTGAAGAAGTTGGAATCAGTTTTCAAAAGGTTCATATGGCAATATGGGAAAACAAGACGATCTTTGATGCTTATGTCACTCCCTCATGATAGAGGTGGAATGGCCCTCCCAAACCTTCGTTTGTATCATTATTCTTCCCAGTTAGCTCAAATGTCAATTTTATTCCAATTAAACGATAATTTACCAAGGATTCAGGGAGATAGTCAGGACCCCCCAACTATATTTGAGCTTTTATTGGGGAAGAAGGCTGTAGGGCTATTATTGATGGAAGTCGACCGCAGATATTATTCAAAGGTGAGGCTCAAGATTGTAAGTGGGATATGGGGGATCTGGAAAGCTATTCAAAAGCTGTTAGAGATTCCTAAAATTAATACATATTTGTCTCTATGGAATTCTAAATTGTTTCCACATTTGGATACAGGTATGCACTATCAATTTTGGAAAGAGCATGGAATTGGGACCATCGGGGATGTGTGGGAAAGTGGAGCGGTTATTGGGTTTGATGT
This sequence comes from Triturus cristatus, assembly GCF_964204655.1. NCBI lineage: Eukaryota > Metazoa > Chordata > Amphibia > Caudata > Salamandridae > Triturus > Triturus cristatus. Next base: position 655,024,303 of record NC_140592.1, on the reverse strand, counting down.
AATTCAGGTCAAATTTGGGGTACCACCAACTCACTGGCTTTTTTATAGTCAGTTATTTCAGTTGTTAAGGGCAATTAGACCGAAAATTACTGTTACTACATGCTGCCCGTTATTGGATTACGTAGGGAAAGGGGGAAATAAAATTAAACATATTTATAATCATCTCATGGTGGGTGTACAGGATGATATGGAAAAAACCGAACATGCATTATCCATTAAGTTAGACAACCCGGATGTGGATCTTGATTTAGCGCTTATATTAAACAAAAAATTGTTACGTTCATCTAATTTAAGGGCACAGCATTTTAAAACACTGTTCAATCTGTACTTTACTCCAGCCAAATTGTTTTCGTGGGGATTGGTGGAGAATGATAAGTGCCCTAGGTGTCAGACTGGCCCAGCAGATTTATTACATATGTTTTTCGAATGTGATAAGCTATCCTTGATACTTAGAGAAATCTCAGATTTTTTGGCCGGATTGTTAAAATGTAGAATTGTTCTATCTTCTACGCAGGTGGTGGTAGGTGTAGATAGCAAAGCTGATTTGTCTAACTCTGCTGAAGCACTGGTATTTGTATCGGTTGCTGTGTTGCGCATTCTTATTTCAACAGGATGGAAAGATCTTTCCCCCCCAACCTTTCAAATGTGGATGGCCAGGTTCCTAGCGATACATAATATTGAGTCTTGCCTATATGATCAAAAGGGGGAAAAAATAAGGGAAATGGGTAAAAATATGTGGGCTCCTCTTGATAGCTGGAGAAGTTCAAACTGATGACTTATGTTGTGGTTATTTTCTGATTTTGTGTTATGTAATTCTTTTTTTTTTTTCTTAATTAGTATGGTTGTAGAAGAATGTGTATATATTCTATTATTGGTTATTTGTAATGACTGATTGGATTACCATGTACACCAGGCAAACTCTCAATAAAAAAAATAAAAAAAATAAAAAGTAATGACCACATTGTAGATGCATGCATTGTAATGGTATGCGTTGTAACATCATACAACCAGGATTGATATGTTTTGGTACATCCCAATTCGAGCCATAAATAAGCATTGTTTTTCTGATCATCCTGCCTCTCTCCAGTTGATTTAGGATCAAATGGCTGGTACCTGACCAGTTAGGCTGAATATACCTGCCTATACCTGATTCTGTATTTGACTTCATACTTTGGGATTGATAGGAGGGCTTTCCTCAGATTGGTTATGACAATTGTGCTCACTGTGCAAAAGATTTTCATGTTAAAAAAATGTATTTACATGTGTGTTAATTTGTTGTGTTAATGTTTGTTTTTAAACATATATAAATCTCATTGCTAGTTTTAAATTGTAACTATGTATGGAACTTTTTGTGGAAGATTCCATTTAATGTGTCTTGAAGAAGGTGGCTTCAATCATTTTGACCAACGGAAATGTGTTAACAAATACTCTGAATTCATTTCTTGTCTCACCTTGTTTGAAATAAGAATTAGCATCTATTTAATGCCATATAATGAGAAATAAGAAATAGTCAAAATTCATTATAAATGTATGAGCTCCGAATGTAATTTTCTGATGTCCATAATTTACTTTTCAATGTTTATATTAATTATATTGGTCTGTTTTAAAATCTCATTAACTGACATAGTTGTATATATTGCATATATCTTTGTATATCAATGTTCTTTGCACATGGTCTATGTGAATTGATTAATGTAGTGCTCTGAAACACTTAGGGGTTGTGTTTCTCCCTGACTGATGTCAAATGAGCCTAGTATTAATGAAAACATTTTAGTGTCTCTGTTACACTGTTACTCTACTTCTGGGGCCGCTTGTCCCCTGCTGTGAACACTGTGACATGGCCTCCAAAGACCTCTTTTCTTTTTATTAAATGCTTGTTTGTAGATTCTTTTATCTCTTTTTATTAGAAAGTGTAAAGTTTTAGTCTCACACAGAAGTATTAATATCATGTTTGACTCCTATCTAGGCGGACATATTTTTATTGTTTTTGTTATGGGTGTTGCCATAACATCATGGATGTTAATGTAATAGCTGACATGTTTTTATTGTTTTAATTATAGAAGAATCTTATCTGTATGTATATTGAGATCACACATTTATCACCATATTTGCTTAGTCTTGTTGGTTCTTCAGAGTCTGCAAATGCTGTCTTATTCTAAATTTAAGAGAGAAAATCGATGATCAGATTCTCTAAAAACACAGGTATCCGATCATTCATTTGAGGGGCTGCATGCAGCAGCAATATAGTTTTCAGCAACAACCAGCCTCAGATGGAGGCTGCTCCAGGAGTGGGGATGAGAAGTGGTCTTCAGCCGTGCAGTGCTTATCGTCAGGGCCACACTGGCCGTACCAGGCATAAGGCATTGCCCTGGGAGCCTGGAAGGGTGGGGGCCTGTTTTACAGTGGTGGTGGCTGGTTCTGTTACTGGAGGCCAGTTTTGCAGCAGTGCTGCAATATCGGCTCCCAGTAACAAAAGAGGAAGCTCTTCACACTTGAACCCCCCCGCCCCCCACTCAGGGCTCATCCTACAAAATTGTCAGGTTTTCTTAGAGTTCCCAGTCAGGTCCTGCTTATCATTCCCCAGAAAGAACTGTGGTGGAGAATAACTAAACAGATATTTTAGTGGGAGAAGGTATACTGTGTGATCCATCTTAAAAAACTCAATTTATAGGCTTGCTATTTTGTGCTTCTGCTCAAATTTAGCGATGAGCTGAGAAGTAGTGGTAGGGTGTTAGGATGCTAGGAACTTGCTAACCATATTATGATGGTTCATATTGTTTTTGACTGCCACATCATGCATTACTGCATTTATTTTCGCTTTCTGTGGGGTTACCGTTCATATTTTATACACTAGACTTGGGTTTTAGAAATACACAATTAAAGTTCATCCCATGTTTCTTAATACTATTTTGATTGTGTTATTCATTTATGAAAGAGTGTTTAATGTTCCTCTATGTCCCTGAACTAAAAGCACGTCCTACACAGTACTGCTCAGTGGGATTTGTATGGGTTCTGGACTTCAAATTTGTATTGGTGCATTGAACTGAGCCCTTGCACCAGATGGTTAGAAATTTGATCTCTGTGGCTCTTGGGCGACTGGGGGGACAGACCTTGACACCCCCACTATGTTGTCCTGCATGACATGCCCATTCTCTTCCTTCACTTGCTGTCCAGTCCTTAGGACAGAGAAGGGTCTGCAGTGTCCAAGGTGTTGCCATGGGAGAGTGGAGTTTTGCTAAGTATTAATGCCCTTGTCAAAACACTACACTTTCCATTGTGACAATACAATCAGTCTAACAGGTATCTACCTTGTTAGACCTAGCACCATTGGCGTGGGTCTCCCTTCCATTTTTCGCTGTTGTCTCCTCTGTTTTTGCTGGTAATAGATGCTCTGTGTGCTGTGCCACTGCCATTCAGTACCACAGCGCAAATTCTCCCTGTGTAAATATGACATTTGAATTGGTATATCCATGATTGGCTTATTTGGTTTGCCTGTTAGTCCCTAGTAGCGTGGCCTGTGTGTGCCCAGGGCTGGTAAACCAAATGCTGCTGGTGGGCCTGCAGCGCTGGTTTGCGCCACCCACAGAAGCAGCTTGTAAAGTGTGTCTCGGACCTGCCACTGCAGTGTCTGCGTGCAGTCTAGAACTGCCATCTTGGCTGTGAAGTGCACCCACTTCCCAGCCCCTGAACCTTCCCTTGGCATCATGTAAGCCACCCCTATGGTAGGGTGCATTGTATGTGTAAGGTAGGACATGCTCTGATGTGTGTAGCATGTCCTGGTAGTGAATTACACCCAATTTAGTTTTTCACTACTGTAAGGCTACCTGTTCTCCATAGGCCAGAATGGGAGGTTTGGCTATTACATTCTATAGTCCGAACTGACCCACAGAACTTGGTAGAAAAACGAATTTAGTATGCCTGAGCTCAGAATATTAAAATACATCTTTTAGTGAAGTTTATTTTTATATTCTTTGTTTGAAAATACCACTTTTAGAAAGTAGGTATTTTCTTGCCTAAGCCTTCCAGTGTGCTCTACTGTTATGTGTATTGGCTGTCTGGTTTTGGAGGGACAAGGCAGGCTGAGTCAGACCTGGGTTGAATAGAGAGATCTGCATTGGAGTATGGAGAGGGGTAGCTCTTGGACCTGAATAGGGCTGTGCCTGGCAAGGTGAATGCTGGCTCCACCTCCCACTGTGCGTCTGATGGCAGAGCCCCTCTTTCTGAAAGGAAGGATGCAGCCTGGTACACAAAGTGCTCCAGGGCTGGGCAGAACTGGTTCTGGCTGGGTTCAGTGACTTGTAGCTTCTGAGAACAAAGACTTTTGGGGTATAAATATCTGTACTGAAACCCCAACAATTTGTATTGCTCCTGGACAACAACAAGAACTTCTGTCCGTGTAACTGAAGGAATCTGCAGGAGGTGACTGTCCCTGTGCTTGTGCTGTTTCTTGGACTGGCCTGCAGTGGTTACTACTGGACTTGGAAGAAGAGGAAAAGGACTTTGAAGGAACTTTTATTTTATCTTTCTACAGCAATCACCCAAGGGCTAGAAGAGAGCTAGCCTCCTGCTGGAGTCTCAGGCACATCAGACTCCACCACCAGCGTCCTGTTTCCTCCCGGGTGTGGAATGAGAAGGAGAGGAAGAGAGGTGATAGATTTCCCTGAGACCGACTGTAAAGTGGCGGTGAAGAATTCATTGTATATATATGTGATATAAAACGGCGCTTAAGTAATTGAACCTTTGAGGAAGGATCTCCAGCGTTCACGCTAGGAGGCGCTGTGTGGCCTATTTGCCGAGGAAGTTTTGGATTGCTGCATACCATGTATGTTGTGGTTTAGCCATTGATGAAAGATATCAATGTATTGACCATGTCCTGAGGAGGCCTAAGGAGTATTAAGGTTGAAACGTGGTCACGTAGACACTGCTATGGAGGAGTCAAAGGAATCATTGTGTTTGTTCTGAACTTTAGGGTGTCATACTAGAATGAGTGGTACTATTTGATTTGTTGTTTGTGTGCCATCCGGACTACCTCTGAGTGGTCCTTCCAGAACTATAAGGAGGTCACTAGTGAAAATAATTTCTGTAGGGTTAGTGTATTATACATTTATGTCTGTATGGTTTTGTATATAAATGTTCTGATATGTCAATTCTATGGGTTTTTTTTTTTGGATCAGGAGCCATTGTTAATGTAGATTATATATAAAATGTTTTTGATTTAATTCATCGAGAAATAATTAATTGTGGAGAGGGTAATTAAATGTGCTATACTCAGAATTGATTGTGTATTTTTTCCTTTATACCACTTTTCATTGTATAAAACTCCTGTTTCCTCCCAGCGAGGATTTCTATATGCAGGTGAGGCTCCTGTGAGTTCCAGGGCCTCTAGTTCTACTGTGGAGAAGAGAGTGCTGAAAATCGTCGCTAACGCCCATTAGCGAGCCGCCGCAGCTGAAGCGCGTAAGGAAAATCATTGCGCTGCTGCCGCTGAGTGCTCGCTACCGGAGATCATCGCATCACACGTTTGCGGGCCTTCAAGTGCTCGCTAACCAAACATCATCGCATCGAGTTCATCGCTTCACGACATTGCAGCGCGGACGCCGAGCGTTCGCCATTTTCATCGCATCAGGATCTTCGCTCCCTCGCGGGCGCCATTTCTTTTCATCGCAACAAGATCGCACACGCAACAGGCTCGGCGCATCATCCTCCCTTCGCGGCAAGGATTTCATCGCATCGCCGGCTTAGCGTGTAGAAGTTTGTCGCTTTGTCCTGCACACAGATCAGCGCATCATCCTCCCTTGCGGCAAGGATTCAACGCATCGCTGGTCACGCGTGAGGAAAATCATTGCTACAACTCCTTAGCGACATGTTGGTTGCTTTGCTACAGAATCCAGGTAGTTTGTGAGTAAAAGGGTAGCAGAGACCACGGCCTTGAACTGAACTCCTCTTTGCACACTTTGAACTATTTTGGCAGCATTTAAAGAGTAACCCAATTTTCTAGTACTGTGGCTTTTTACTGTTATTAGTCTTGTGTTAAGTCTATATATAAAGATACTTATTTTTTATAACTACTTGTGTGGTGTCCCTTTGTAGTGTTCTTCACTGTGTTGCTGTGTATGGTCATAAATGCTTTACACACTGCCTCTGAGATAAGCCTAATTGCTCGTTCTACGTTACCACAGGGTTGAGCAGGGGTTATCAAAGGGTATAGCCCGCTTACTCTGACTTAGGAAGAAGGGTCCCTACTTGGACAGTAGCCAGCCATTGTCAACTAGAGACCCCCATTTCTAACATACATCTACAAGTTAGGCACACTCACCCAACTCAGACCTGTAAACACACATCATGCTGCTGGGCGTCATACAGGATGGGCACTCCTCACAGGGTCAAGTGGTGAAGAAAGGATGAGCTGAAAACCCCAGGACAGAATAGGTTTCCAGCACTTTTACCATTTTACCATGAGGCTCTGCAAAGTTGTAGGCCAACACAGCTTTTCTAACCACCCCAAGGGGATGGGTGGTAGCCATAAAAGCATCTGGGCCTGATTCATAATAGTAAACATCAACATTTATGTAAGTTTACACATTTTTCAGTTTTCACAAAACAGCATTTTAATAGTACGTTTACGAGTGTGGAGACTCTGCAGTTGGGGCGGAGAACTCTGCACATAAAACGATAAGTCTGTCCTGTCTTTTTATGTGCTGAGTTCCGTGCCCCGACTGCGGAGTATCCACACTCGTTAACTTACTAATAAAAATGCAGTTTCTTGAATACTTAAAATAGCATAAACATACATAGTTGTGTAAGTATTCCAAAAATGTGATAGGTTTGTGCCAGAGGTACGTACGTAAAATCCTAGGTTGAGGAAATCTCAAATTCTTGATTGGCGTTGTGGATACAGGAAGTAGAATACTGTGTTTTTAGTAGTTCATTTTTTCCAAAGGCAAGCGAACACAAGAACAGCCGACACATGTTTCGCCCAAAAGGCCAGAGGGCCAAGAGCTTTTTCAAGGCAACATATGACAGCTTCTGTATGCAAAGGTCTAGAATTGTAACGGTCTCATTGCTAAGTTATCTGAAACATCCCTGCACGGGATGCGTTTTTTTATCTCTGCGGTCCGGTCGCGTTTCTGTGTGTAAACCCTGGCAACACCCACAGCCTGTATGCGCTAGCAAATACATAGTCAGGTAATTTTCCATTTATGAATCAGGCCCTTAGTTTGGGTTTTTAGGGAAAATATGATTCACTGTTAAGGAAGTGCCATGCCAAGGCCCCTTGCCATCCAAATTTCAATGGCTGCTCAGTCAGGGACAACCTCAAGCCCTGTCTCCTGAACCTCGCCCCTCAGAATCCTTAACTCCTTTCTTCATTGGCTTACAAGGTGAATTTTTCTTAAGAATGGCAAAGGATCCGGTTTATGTTGTCCTGTAAGAAAAATGAGCTGTATTTTACACACAAAAAAAAATATGTTGCTTTAGTTAAAAGCAAACACATGGTGGTCTGCTGTTCCCTGCAGCCACCATCTCTGTGCTTTTAACATTCCCAATGGGTCGGAAATTGCGACCAGCCTCATGAATAATAATGACGTACGTAGGTCAATTGCGACCTCATTAGGAATCGCTAAATGAAACCTACGTAATATGGCCTCAAATCTCATCTTTTTGCGACTATGAAAGAGTGATTCCTTATCTAAGTAGAACGGGAACAAAATATTCATATTTTTATGACTAAAATAGGTCAGTTTGCATGAATAATTTTTGAGCGTGATGAGAACGTCACAAACAATACGCACTTCTTTTGCCATGCTTTCCACACTGTTTTCCATGACATGCTTTTCACGTAGATCAGATACTTTATATTACATTCGTCGCTGTGTATAGGAAAAACGACCGGATCCCTGATTCTAAACACCCCAAAGCCAGAACCTTCCCCCACCCCGCGCCCCCTTCCTCCAGCGCGGACTCAACAGCCGCGAATATTCATTCCTCAGTCTCTGGAGGCAGTGCCTCCAGAAGTCAAGACAATATTGTCATTCAAGTGTTATTGCCGTCGCATGCCTTCCGGGGTTTGGGCTTGATCTGCGCGCACAAAATTTGCATTTCGCTCGCCAGCTGAAGTAAGTGGCGATGGAGCCAGCGGGAGGCGACGGTGTGGCAGTACAATCGATTGGTTATTCATTATTTTCAATTCATTTTCTGCTAAAACATGCATTTTTTCGCCTACGCAGCGCGTCATTCTATACTGTTTTGTCTGGTTTTATTTTCTTGTTTATCCAACCCTTTATTATGTCTTCATTTGTACTCATTAGAATTTTTCCATGTACATCGCACATTAGAAACCCTGATGAATTCACATTTTTTGAATTTGTAATAAATATCTGGATATCAATTTAGAGATAAATAATATGCAAATATATATGTCGACTATTAATGCAGCGCACATGATTCAAATCTCTGTTAACGCAACCTGCAATGCAATTATGCATTTGGAGGAAAATCCCGAGCTTCATGCTTATGCCATTGGATAAGAATGGCAAAGTGGCTGACGGTACAAGAAACTGCAGCTGGCTAAATAGCTGAACACCTGCATACGTTAAATGCTTTTCTACGACTGTCTTGTAGAAGCTGACATCTTTGCTGCATTTTGGACTGAGGGACCTGAAAGGGTAGCACAACAGCAGGGGCCACTGGATTTATGCGACAAAAGAGGACCACGTTGTGTGTGGCAATGCTCACTCAATTATATAGCAAAAAAGGCACATTGTGCGGCATACTCCTGCACATTTTACCATAGTATTACTTCATTATTTCGTAATCTTCACTCCTGTTAATACAGACAGGGCAAATGTTTGCCTCATTAGTACCAGTTTGAAACCGGATACACCAATAAGCAACAGAAAGGTGGCCACTCAACCTATATGAAGGGACTTCCTTTGCGCAGGAATTACGTTGCTGCATTTTTTGTAACTTGATTTGTTTGAGCTAAAAACTAAGTTATAGCTAATCTAGGGACTGAAATACTTTGGGGAGGAGGAAATACAACGTCAACTGCGGAAGTTTCTTTCCACTTCAGACACTAATACATAGAGTTGGACAAGAAAAATTGTGGACAATATAGCAATGCAGTACTATCTTACCACATATGCCCCAAGCTATGACTATGCATCGAACTTAGTTTACCGCAGGGTGAGTGCAATGAAGTCTTTTTCATACTGTGGGGCAGATTTATGAGCCCCTTGCGCCACTTTTGCGTAATTTTTAACATGGGAAAAGTGACGCAAAAGTGGCGCAAGGGGCTCATAAATCTGCCCCTGTGATTTTACTTTACATGTACGGGATAATACCACACGTGAAACACTCTGTGTACATGCTCAGAGTTTATACTCCCCGCAACACTTGAAGTAAAATTGTTTGCGTTCAAGTCACACTCCTTGGCCCCGGACAATGCCACAATCCTGTACCACAGCACCCATAACCGGAAAAGCCTGCTGCCTCCTTCCTTTAGAAACCTGCAGAATGACTCCTTGACCCAGCACCTGCCGGCAGCAACATCTCCGAAAGATAGAGGGCGAAAAGAGAGAGCCTGAACTGTAGATCTTGACAGAGGAGGCCCTCTGTGAGTAGTATTGCCAGTTTACCTACCACAAGATAACAAGCAAGGCTCAGGCTTCAGCCTTGAAGATATACAAGGTCGATGACGCGGCACTGACAATGATAAGGACTGGAAGAAAAGGTAGTGACGCCTTTACAGACATGTGAAGATTCTCACCAGTCAGCATCATGCCTTGCTACAGTTGCTTGTAACCTGGAGGAGGCTGCTGGCAGTACCACAAACCTCATGCTCCAGCCATGAGAGGAGACCTTGTCAAAAATCCATGTTGCCTCACTGGTGGAAGTTCACGGTGTCAAAATAGAAGTTTCCGGTTCTTGGGATTGATAGGACCGGATTTTTGCCTACCTGGTCATCTCCAAGAATCCTCACAGGCCGCCAGGATCTTTTTATCTGCCAAATAGCGTAGAGGGGATGAATACAATTATCAAAATATATTTACCAAAATTAGATTTCATTTGGAAAGGACCACTGACTCCGAATCTAAAATGTGTAAGATTATATTACAACCAAAAACAACTGAACATACAAACACCTCAGTACAAGGTGTAGAAGATAAACGGGCACTAACACGAAAGCAAGTCTACCCAGGATTCACATTCGACTCAAAACAAAAAGAATTACTGATTCCAAAATCAACAAGAAAACAATAGTTAAACCAATATCTATTTTCGGAATCATTAGTCAAAGGAAAAAAAACATTTCTATCCCTACACTGTCTCTAAGGTGACATTCCTCTTTAGCATTCCCATCCCAAGCAAAAGAATCAAGAAAAAGGTGTCAGAAGTGAAGACTTCCTAAGAAATACATTCACTTAATCAGAGCTCGATCTAAGATGCTCCTTCTAGCTTCCCGTCTCAACCTCACCTGCTCAACCCACAGGGCACTGTCCCTAATACAAACCCCCAAAATCATAGAACACGCCCTTCGGCACACCTCTTCAGCCAGGTCTTCTCTTGGTAGTTTTCCACAAAATTGTCTGGCGTCCAACGACGGTTAGCTTGACCTTGGGTCCCAGGCACCTTCTCCGCTGAAAGTATCATCTCCGCATTCCATGGCACTCCCCTTTTGGCTTCTCACAGCATCCTAACTCCTAAAACAAAGACCAAGTCTCTCTAACGAGCTAAATGTCCTTGCACCTGCAATAGAAACATGGGAACGAGAAACCATTTCACGTCTTTAAGATTTTACATTTCCCTGCATCCCAAAGCCTTTTCCAAGGGAATCATTTTCGGCCTACAACATTAGCTAACATAAGGAAAGGAACAGGCCTTCTCTTCTAACGTATATGCGATCAGGCTTCTACAAAATCAAACACACTATTAAATCACACTCTAAGCATTAGTTCATTATTCTCATGTGCGTGAATAAGCAATCTACACGTGTAATTTTAACATGGCACACGTTTAACCTAATACATTGCATTGTACGAAAACTGATCATTATGCATTTTACTGAATTCATTCACGATAACCTGCAACGTTGATCTTCACAAAAGCGTTATTACATTTCTAATCACCTCTATGTTAAACGAGTTCTAATAATACATTTCTAAAGCTTTTCAACATACATCAATTAATATGCGGGTGCTGACTAACGGTGAATATAATGCACCCCTACAATTTTCAGAATCACATGACGCTCTATCAGTTCCCCCCTTTGATGACAAATGTAATCACACCATCACACAATTACCTCCCTTGGAGAAAGAACCGGCCTCAACAGTGCTTGTTGCCATCCTCCCCCCCTGTCGGAACCTCTCCATTCTCTTAAGATTCTGATATTGACTGTCCTGCAGTCTAGCCATTTGCCGCTCACTTGCTCTGAGAGCTCTTTCAATCCTGTTTCCTCTGTACCACTTATAGGCTCTAATAAGACCCCACAAGCAGATCACACAAACCACAACAATAATAAGAGGCTTCAACACGAATCCAAGGAACCCTTTTCCCAAGCTCACAAACCAACTTCCCACACAACCAAATCCTTTTCCAATCTTTTCCCACACACCCTCTTCAGCCAGATCCGCAATCTCTTGATGAATCGTAGTGATGTTATCTATATATTTCTCCAGATCCTTGCTATTGTCTGGACTATACGTACAGCATTCCTGAACTTTCAACAATCTACAGACTCCGTCCTCTTTTGCCAACAATACGTCTAAAGCAAGCCAATTTTGCAAAACCATCGTCCTTATTGACAACATCTCTCCATCCACCAACAGCAAAGACCTTGCAGTATTCATCGACATCTCATCAACCACAGTCGCCAACTTTCTTATCTTCACATCATTCAAAATCACGCCCAAACTCGGTATCATCGCTCCAAAGATATCACCAATCACTGCTCCTGCACTTGCAGCTCTCCGTACTTTAGAATGATGTCCAGTCTCCAAAAGGTTTAAATCTTCCGCATGATAAATCTTCGGAAAAATAATAGCCAAGTAACACGTACCATACCAATTCGCAGGCAACCTCACATAGGCATTCCTTCCGCACACATAATACACAGTTGGAATCACTTGCACCGGACCTTGCAAAAAGTTCTTAGCATAGTAAAGGTATGGTTACACGTACTCTGTCCTACCGAAACTTTTTCATAATAGGTCTGTGGACTTCTCACACACAACTTCCCCTTCTGCGTCTGATCTAACGCTAAAGGTCCATAACTTCCCTTAGATCTGTGCAATCTCTCCTCATCAGTCCAATCTACTGGACTCTCACCCTTGTTTCGTGTCTGTGTCAGTTTTCTATATCTATCTTCTACTTGACCTATAAACTTCTTCTATGTATCTGACAATGAACATGTCAAATTATGTCGATGAGCATAAGCCATATCCAATTCCAAAGTCGGTATGAAATACTTCCGGAGTCTGTCCTCTGACTTATAATAGTCGTACTTATTCAAATGCTTATAGGCTGGAAGTACTGCATCATAATTGGAAAAGAAATACTCAAATTGTCTTCTCTCATAAAAGATACTAAGCAACAAACTACAAGAAATTCCATAGGTTAATGGAAGGTGATGGTATCTAATACCCTTATCTACTGAAGAAGGTAGCTGCATGCACACATAACAGTCTTTCGCATCCATTGCATCCACATACTCATACAACAGCTTTGCATAAGCATTAAGCTTAAAGTCACTTCTAGACAGATCTATGTAAAATCTACGACTCTCTTCAAGTAACAAAGCTCTTTGAGCTCCTATAGTAACCTCTTTCTTGCTAGAGGTGGTAGGTGTAGGTGTCCCCTGTACCTCCCCCTCCTGCTCATGTGAAACGATATATGAGGCTACAACTATAGCAACTATAACAACTATCACTACCCCTAAAAGTGTGCCTATCACTAATTTAGCTCTACGGTGAGTGTTTCCAGTATCTGCCATATTTGCGAAGTTCTCAAAAGTTCAGTTCAACCGCATGTAAGAGTCTCTTTTCTCCTCCGGGTGTTGCTTATCAAACCAGTTCAATCAACTCCTCAAAGCTGGAAATCCCCTAGCAATTTTCAGTTCCTTATTTACACATTCCATAAAAAGACTTCCTTAGCCCTTTTCGTTGTCTCTAGCGGAAAGTCCCTAACTTTATTCTTCTTCCACTAGGGCCTAGGTTATATTCTTCTTTTGGACGTTTATGTACAACAAAGGGTTTACCTTCAGTCCAGAACGATATTCGCTCCCAAAAGCTCTAAGACCCCTTGCAAAATTTCAAGATGAAGTATCACCAACTCCTGATGTGGTGGCATGATACCAAAAGTCGGAAAAACCAGCGTCTCCAAAATCAACTCACGAACTTTACTCAGAAGCGGTGGATTCGGAATATTGAGGGTCAGTATTCCTTCGATTTCCAATCCTGGAACTCGCAACAACACTTCTATTTTCAAGTTCGGAGAATTGCTGATCAACGTCAAGGATCTCAGCCACCCTGTGCTCGGTATGCCTGGCATCAGTCATAGCGTATGTCCACTCTGGTGATGCGTACTGAAGAACCAGAACCTTATGGGCCTGGCGGCGCAGGGTACGCCTTAATCTCCTGGGTTCTCCTGCTTCAGCTAACAGAGACACGGGGACACTCTGTCGGCATAAAAGATCAGATTTTATTAGCTGCAGCTAGTACAGTTGTCCTAGAAGTATACACGGTATGTTCTCAGGAGACTGCCACTTCACTCCGTGGCGCACAATCTTATATAGTATGTAGGTAGCATATAGATTAACTAGAAACACACCAAATACATACATGAAGAACCAATAAGGGAATGTCAAAAACAAAATGTAGCCAATAGAAAGAATGTAAAATAAAGTATTGAGTAACCCGAAGAAGCCTCTCCTTCAACTGTGTTTGTCGCTCCTCCTTACGGGTTAATTTATTAACGTGTCTTTAGCTGACTCGCAGGTGGCGAGATACATTTGTGTGTTTTGGAGGACAGTTGTGAAACGAGAGAATACGAGCAGAGGACAGCGAAGGCCAGTAGATAAGATAAAGTCAGAAGAGAATAGTGTGAACCAACAGATAGTTGAGACAGGGATTAGAAAAACCAGACAGGGATTAGTGTACTCGGCCAGTCCCTAACATCAGCTTTGTAAACAGAGGCAGAAGGCTATTTTGACACGATACTGCAGGAAAAGCAGAAAAGACTTCGCTCGTCGTGCTGCCTGAGTGAGGGCAACACAAAATGGCGGCGGATTACAAAATGGCAGGTCAATACGATCGAGATCGAAAATCGAATTTCCTCAGACCCTCCTTTTGCCAGAACTCAGGCAATAATACACGGACTCATGTTAATCTGAGTCGATGTCAATGGCCATGAGGTCATCAAGCTGTTCACATCATTTTAATATTCTCTGTTCTCTGTGACTTAGGGTTTGGGATGCATATAGTAGCACAAAGGCCACAAATGGAGGGGCCACAGTGCATACAGAGACAACAAGAGAAAATGATGGCCAAAACCATTCCAAGGAATGTTAATACCTTCCATCCCCACTTAGACAGTAGTCCCCAAAACCACTCCAATAACGACCAATCTCCTTTGTCCTGATGAATCGACTCGGAGATTATATGTAATTTAGAGATGGCCTGGTATACTGTTGGAGCATCATCAGGTATATAAATACAGCAACTTGATTTGATCAATTTACAGACTCCACCACGATCTGCAAGAATAACATCTCAGGCAACTCGGTTCTGTAATGTCATAAGACGATCCGCCTGTAGTTCCGCTGTAATATTACTCAAAGCTCCTACAGTGATGTCTATGGTACTCTCTACAACACGAACCAGTTGTCTCATATTCCTACTGTTTGCCATAGGACCCCAAAAAGGAAGAAATCCTTTTAGGAAGTCTCCTCCCTCTTGTCCTGCTGTGTCTTTGGAATCAATAATTCCTCTGCCATATCTGTTTTTATGAAAATTTGAAGAAGCAGTGTATGTAGGGGAAGAAGAAAAGCTATATAACAAGTTCCAGAAAAACCCGTTGGCAACCACGTATAGGCTCTATCGTGGCAGATGAAATACGTGCCCTGAGATGGCACTAACGGCGGCGAATTCTGAGATGAATGGATGTACGTATGACAACAAAAGCTTTTCCTCTGTTCGGTGTCAGCAGTCTGGCCATTTATTTGCAAACAGAAATTGCCTTGATGAGGCACAGTCCAAATTGGTGGAGATTTTCCCTGTTTAACCTTATCACTAAGACTAGTGATATAATGAGTGACCTTCCAATAATTATATGCTTTTCTCTCATCAACAGAAATGTTACTATTTTCCATGATTTTGGCCATAGCTACCATTCCCTTTATCAATGAACTATGACTGAAATCTGGTCCACCAATATAAGAACTGACAGGTCGTTTAAACCGGCTTTGATAGGCGTTAGAGAAAATTACAAAATAAGCCCAAGCAGAACCTTCATAAGAGAATGGAAGGACTAAATATGGCATCCCTTTTTCTGTGGTATGAGGCATTAGTCCACACACCCAACAATCGGTTGTATTAATTACCAATTGGTGTTGGTGTAATAACTGGATAAATGAATTATTGTAATATTCGGTTCTTCTAACCAGTTCATGTTGAGGAAGTGTATGAAATAGATGTGGAGAGATAGTAGAATAAGAAGGCACAATGATAGAAAGAGGGACAACTTTTTGCTGCATAGCATGAACAATCCAACCTATACACGCCAATAAAATACATAATAATATGAAAATACATAAAGTTATACCACAACGACTATACATCAATTTACAGTATTTTTCTTTCAACTTATTCTTCTTCTCTCTTATTTCTAATGTAGTCTCCATCTTCTAGGTGGATGCTCACGGCAATCTTCCTCAATCATTTGGTTATGATTATCTGCCGTCCTATGACACTGCACGTCCTGCAGACCTATTGTCACTACTCAGGTCACAACCAAGACTCCTACCATGACCCTGCAACCGGGATAGAAACTACATGGAAGAGAGAATCTAGAGTTTTCTTCTTTAGTCTAGGTCTTAAATTGTAATGAGCCTTATCAGGTACCGTCTGATCCTGAAACAATGTTCGTGAATTTGTGGTATTCAAGCAAAAAATGTGGTGGTACAGCTTCTTGGAGAATGTCGTTGTTTTCTTTTTCAGACAGTGTTCCATTCAAGCATGCATCACTAAAAGGTATAAATCGGGGAACCTTCTCGCTTCCAGAGTCACTTATACCCTTGCGGACCCACTGATCGAAAGGCAAAGGCAAAGGCACCTTCTTGCAGTGCACACCGTGAATCCAGTTTTTCTTTCCTTCAACTTTCACTGCTGTACGGGTAGTTAGGAGCACCTGCCGAGGTTCTTTCCAGCGAGGCTCCAAATTCTTCGTCCTTTGGAAATTCTTCACACAAACCCAGTCACCTGGTTGGATGGAATGACCTGAGTCTGTGGAGGCCTAGGGCAAAGCGCTCTGAACCTGTTGATGGAGAATACACAATTTAGTTGTGAGGTCGTGCAGATAATCAATTAACATCGGGTATGGTATATCAGAGTACTTTTTAGGGCGAGGGACTCCCCATATATTAGCTGGGCGTCCGAAAACTACCTCATAAGGGCTAAGTCCCAAACGAGAATGCACAGCCGTTCTGGTGGATAGAAGAGCCAAAGGTAGGGCATCGGGCCTACTAAGGCCTGTACTGGCTTGTATTTTAGCAAGCTTGAGTTTTAGAGTACCATTATAGCACTCCACTAGACCCGCTGACTGTGGATGGTTTGCCGCACAGAACTTTTGCTTGATGCCAAGACCCGCACAAACTTTTTGCATGACTTGGCCCACAAATTCACTCCCATTGTCACTCCAGACAATGCGCGGCAACCCAAATCTAGGAAAAAACTCTTTTAGAAGTATTTTGGCTGTGGATAAAGCAGTATTGTCTTTCAGGGGGTATGCCTCTATCCATCTGGAAAAGGCACATACCACCACTAGAACATATTTGAGATTGTTGCATCGTTCCATGTGAATGTAATCGATTTGCAACACCTCAAATGGATAGGTCAGAGGAGCAAAATGACCTACTGGAGTTGGGGTTCCCTTTCCTGGATTGTACATTAAGCAAATAATACAATGTTTCACTACATTTTCTGCACACTTCGGTATTCCTTCATTCTGCCACACTGGAGCCAAAAGCTTGCATATTCCTTTCGCACTTAGGTGGGCTGGACCATGCGCCATAGTAACTACAGATAGTACATAAGCGTCTGGTAACAGCCAACGCTGGTGCTCTGATAATTCTACCCAACATTAAGGGTGGGCGTAGTGGGGCTACGTAGTGTGCCCAAATCTACGCACACTACGCGCTTCGCGTAGCCCCACTACGCGCCACCCGCCACCCACCCACCCTACTTTTAAAAGATAAAATGAATTTGTAATAAAGCAAATTAAAGGCACTTACCTGATGCGTGGCGTCTCCCGGGGCTCCCTCTTCCTGTTTTTCAATTTTCCTGACAAATGCGCATGCGCGGACGCCCGCGCATGCGCATTTCTTGCGAGAAATGCGCATGCGCGGGCGTCCGCGCATGCGCATTTGTCAGGAAAATTGAAAAACAGGAAGAGGGAGCCCCGGGAGACGCCGCGCGTCAGGTAAGTGCCTAATTTGCTTTATTACAAATTTATTTTACCTTTTAAAAGTACGGCGGGCGGGAGGCGGGTGGTGTGCGGCAGGCAGCTACGCTTCGCCCACGTAGTGTGCGTAGGCGCTGCCTGCTTCGCCTACTTCGAAAACTGCGAAGCAGGCAGCGCTACGTACACTACGTGGGCGAAGCGTAGTGTCGCGCCCAGGGTTACCCGACATCCCATCTCATCTAACATTCCTGTACTTTCTTTCCACTTACTCACTTCTTTCTCTGTAGCCTCTTCTTGAATTGATTTCACACTTTCTACTGTGTCCTCATACATTCCTCTTTCTCTGACCCAATTTGCAGGGCCCGCAACATACATGCGACTTGTAGCATCTCTGGCTGTATTTTTCGCTATCTCATCCGCAAAAGCATTTCCGCGACCAACATCGTCAGTAATCTTCTTATGCACACTACACTTCACAATTGCTATCTGGGTGGGTAAAGCAAGTGACTCAAGAAGGTCAGTCACCAACTGTCCATGTTGTATCTTAGTGCCATGGGAAGTAAGGAATCCCCTTTCTTTCCACAAACGCCCAAAATTGAACGCCACACCAAAAGCGTACTGGCTATCGGTATACACGTTCACTCTTTTTCCTTTGGATAACACACACGCTCTGGTTAAAGCTATCAGTTCAGCTGCCTGAGCTGAATTATGTCTGATGCGTGCTGTTTCGACGACTGTATGCAAGGTAGTAACAGCATAGGCTGAAGTTGTCTCTCCATTAGGAAGCTTAAAACAAGAACCATCTACCCATAGACTTCCATCCGGATTCACTAATGGCGTATCTGTTAAGTCAATTCTACCTTTTGTCTCTTCCTCAGTAAGGAGGAAACAATCATGTTGTTCTTGAACACCTTTCTCTTCTGAAAGAGGCAACAAAGTAGCTGGATTTAAAGAGTTACTTCGTTTGATGTGTACGTGACTAGCCAAGAGCGGCAGCTCATATCCAGACAAACGAGCACTCGTAAGATGCTGTGTTTTTGTTCTGTTTAACAAAGTATCCACTGCATGTGGTACCATAACAATGAGAGTATTATCTAGCACCACTCCAGCCAACTGACAAATGGAAATTGCTGCTGCTGCTGTCGCTTTAAGACAACTAGGCAATGCTTTAGCTACTGGATCTAACGTAGCCGAAAAATAGGCACATGGTCACTGTTTATCTCCAAATCGCTGTGTTAAGACTGACAACGCACAACCTTCTCTTTCATGAACATAGAGCGTAAAAGGCTAGTACAGGAGCAGAACACAGAGCAGCACGTAAGTCAGTAAAACTCCTCTGACATTCGTCAGTCCACGGAAGGGGCTGAGGTGTATCTTTCAAAGTGAGTGCCAACAAAGGTTTGGCCAACAGAGAAAAGTTAGGGAACCACTGCCTACAATAGGAAGTAATGCCCAGAAAGGCACGTACCTCCCTTTGTGTGGATGGCACAGACATTTGCGCAATTGCTTGGATACGTTCTGGGGTTCATCGTCTTCCCTCCTTTGATAAGAGATGACCCAAGTAGGTAACCTCTCGGTGAACATATTGTAGCTTAGAAGGTGAAACCTTATGATTAAGATCGGACAAGTGTTGCAACAATGCAACCGTCACATTCTTACATATATCCTCTGAATCAGCAGCGATTAACAAGTCGTCCATGTACTGAATAAGAGCAGCACCAGACGGCAAAGAAAAAGCATCAAGATGACATTTCAGAGCTTGACTATGAATAGAGGGACTTTCACAATAGCCTTGAGGTGCACGCTTGAACCGGAAGCTTCGGCCTCCAAGAGAGAAGCCAAAAATATCCCTACTCTCTTCGCCAATGGGAATACTAAAGAAAGCATTTTTCAGATCGATAACAGAAAACCAAACTGCTGTAGAAGGTATCATTGTCAACAGTGCAGTGATATCTGGGACAACAGGAAACTGTGGTACAAGAATTTTGTTTACCTCCCGAAGATCAATCACAAAACGATAAACAGGAGGCTGAGAAGGATCAGTGTGTTTAAGAACAGGAAGAATAGGGCTATTACATATGTTACCTCTCGTTTCCTCAACCACATCCTTATGAATCAAATCATGAATGATTTAAAAAAGCGCTCTT
The DNA here is from genome assembly GCF_964204655.1 of Triturus cristatus. Lineage (NCBI taxonomy): Eukaryota > Metazoa > Chordata > Amphibia > Caudata > Salamandridae > Triturus > Triturus cristatus. Next base: position 655,004,480 of record NC_140592.1, on the reverse strand, counting down.
TCACCTTCAGTGGAAATTCTATATTGAGGAACACGTGGCAATTCAGCATTGGGCTTGAGAGTAACAACATATGGTGGGATCTCAAGACAACCAACATCATTTGGACCCGTAGCCCAAAGTGTTGTAGGAAGAGAGAGCAATTCAGGTGGGAATTGATCTTTAGACAAATACATTGGAGAAGTCAATCTCTGTCCTAAAGTAAGATATACACCAGAAGGAGAACAAGATATTGTGGCCTGTATTCTTTTCAATAAATCCAAGCCCAATAGATTATCGCCGCAACCATTCGTTAAGAGAAGCGAGGCTTCCAAATCATAAGGGCCAATTGAAATAGGCAAAGGGCAAGAGACCGGATTACGAACTGGGGCGCCAGAAAAACCTACAGATACATTTGTTAAGCCAGACAAACGTGCCCCAGGGAGTTTTGAATGAATGATAGAACTTCTCATCGCACCAGTATCTAAAAGAAATGGCTCTGAAACACCCATTGTAGTGACATTAACATAAGGTCCACTCTGATCTACTGGAATCGACACAACTCCCTTACTTTGTCCATGGCTGTCCTAGTTAGCATGAAGACTTTCATTCTCGCTGTTCTTGGGTCAACATGCCTCGACCTCTACCTCTGTTTACTGACTGGAGGCCACCATGACCTCGTGGAGCAGATAGTGTGCCATTGCGCTGCAATAAAACCGGACAACTATTCTTAAAATGACCTTCCTCCCTACAATAGGCACATTGATTAGGACCTAACAAAGGTCGCGGAATATATGGCTCAGGCTTTTGATACACCCTCTGAAACTGTGGAGGCTGTTGAAACTGGGGCTGAGCATAACAAGGTGGATAAGCCTGTTGCAAGAGAACCTTAGTTTTCAATTCTTTAGTCTTTTTCTCTTGCTTATCTCTTTCTTCTTTATCTCTATTTTCATAATATTGAGCAGTAGCCAATATGTGGGCTGAAGAAGAAACAGCCCATGAACTCTCGGAGTCTTTCAACTTATGCAACAGCTCGGGAAGCAGGTTGAATACGAACTTATCTACAAATAATCGCTGTCCACCCTCCGTAGTCATATCCTGACCACTGTGATCAATGAATGTCTCTTCGAAACAAGTGAAGAAATCGGAGACACTCTCATCTTTCTTCTGTTTACACGCAGCTAGTTTATCCCAGTTAACTCTCAAGGCAGGCATCATCATTTTCATTAACATAATAATCCTACCAGGGAGTTCTGAAATCAAAGCATCAGGCTTCGCACCACCCACTTGGGCTCTATCTGCGGCAATTATAGCATCCCAGTCTCCACCTAATTCTTGGGCATGATTCTCTTTGCGAATTCTAGCCCATAACGCTTGTGGAACTACATTCCCCATCAACATGTCAATATCTGCTAAATTCATAATACAGGCATCAACGGTCTGTGACAATTCTTTATAATAACCTGCAGGGTTCTTACGAGGATCCGGTAGAGACTGTTTAAGAGCCAAAACTTCAGATCTTTTCCAGGGGACATGTACCCATATACGCTGGAAGTGAGCAGGAATAGCTGGAATAGCACCTACTGCTGCAACCTCTTCTCTCCATACTGGAGGAACCTCTCTCATTGGGTAATTTTTCAGTGTCAACCTAACTGAGGGATCGGAGTCAAGAAAAGTCTGTGAGGTAAATAAGGTTCTAAAGGTAACAAGTCGCTTCACAGCATCCTCAACCTTAGAACCCACAATGAGTCCCTTATCAAAATCAGCCTGAACATCTAACAGACCCTGAGGAACCGAACCCAAATCCATATCCTCCCATCCTTTAACGAGAGTATCACACATGACATTGAAAACATATCTCTGCGTAGGTGCATTCCACTGTGAGAAGGTAGGCATAATGTCGGGCACATTATACTGGGGACCCTTCTCAATCCATTTACGAGCGAGAGAGTCCAACCTTTCTCGTTCTTTGGAAGCGGGGAACTGACTACGAGACTGTCTTCGAGAAAAATCCGGAGACACATTTAAAGCCTCAAAGAAAGGAGATAAAAGACCAGAGACCGTATCTATGAGTCGTTTACGCATAGACGGAGAATTGGACATAAGGATAGGGGAGAAGGTATTAGGCGAACTAACTGAAGGGGAATCAGTAATTACCGGGGGAGCAGAGGGCAAAGAAGATGAAGGCAAAGGAGTCGAAGGCAAAGCTGGCAGAGGCGGCAATACTTGAGGGGGAAAATGTGGAAGAGCCGGAGCAAGCGGAGGCGCAACTGGCGGCTGAACAGGTTGTAACAACGGGGGTGCATTAGCACCTTGTACATAGGGTGGAGGCAATCTCAATTTATTTATTTATTTTATTTGTGGGTTTGTATAGCGCTAGAATCGACTCCAACTGGAGTATCTCTGCGCTTTCTGGAGCCGGTAGAAACAGAGGAATAATAGGAGCTAGATCTCGTTTCTGAACAACACAGTCTTCAGGAGTTTCCTGAAAGTGAGATGTTCTTTGCACTGTCTCAGATGAAGAGGAAGCCTATTCCATAGGGTAGGGCCTACGATAGATAACGCTTTACCACCGTGTCTAGATTTCTTTGCACGGGGAATCACCAGAAGAAGACAGTTACTGGACCTAAGTGAACGACTTGGAACATAAGGAACAAATTTGTTCTGAAGATAAATAGGTCCTTGTCCATTTAAACATTTATGGATCAAGCAACATAACTTCATAATACAGCATCAATAAGTGAGACATCAAGGGATCTTCCTCTAAATCCTTTCTTCTATCAGAAGGGGAAGCTGGCAACATCGGATAGCATTTATCTATCGCCATACGATGCTGTCTCTCTGAAATTTCCATCGCATTATCAACTTCATCATCTTTAAATTGCTGAGCGGCCTGTATAATTGTCATAGCCTGTGTTTTCTTATCTCGTTTTTCTTGCTTAATTTTTCTCTGTTTGGCTTCCTTACGCCAAAGGTGGAAAGAGTCAAACATTGCCGGCCGGGCTTTTCTTTTAAATAAACTAGCTTCCAAATTATCTAGTATGACAGGCTCAAAACTACCATTTTCTGGCCATTTTAAAACACCATCATTCTTCGTGTATCGGATCCATGCCTCGTTAAAGGCAATGGGGCCAACACCATGTTTAGAATAGAGCTCATAAGTGGGAGTTCCAACCGAAGGAATCGGACAAGAGTCCTCCAGCCGGGAATCCCTATTACAACCAAAGCAACAAAGTTTCCTAAACTTAGTCAGACCAGGCATCGTTACTTCACTGGACTGTTCACAAACATCAAGGGGGTTAAATCAATTAACACAGCATAAATGTACTTACCCCTCGGCTTCGGTTATTGCAATACCCGAATCAAAGACCCAAAGAACCTAAGAACCAAAGAACCAAAGGACCAAAGAACCAAAGAACCAAAGAACCAAAGAACCAATGTGGGAGCGACCCACCAATACTTAACTAAGATGTCTTCTTACACCAACAGAGGCCCGTCTATCGTCTCGCCTTACCATATATCACCAAAAAGAGGGCCAAGGCAGGGCGGCAGTCAGGGCAGCAGTCGTCAGTAGCTGTCAGGAAGGAGTAACCACGCTGCAAGAGACCTTCGGACCACTTTCGACATACATGGGTCGCTTGACGTGGTTCGCGATTCCTCCATAATTTTCTTTCGTCGTTCCTCACGACCTTCAGGCAGAACCACTACCTCTGAAACCGCCCAACGTTGGGCGCCAGTTGAAGAACCAGAACCTTATGGGCCTGGCAGCGCAGGGTACGCCTTAATCTCCTGGGTTCTCCTGCTTCAGCTAACAGAGACACGGGGACACTCTGTCGGCGTAAAAGATCAGATTTTATTAGCTGCAGCTAGTACAGTTGTTCTAGAAGTACACACGGTAGGTTCTCAGGAGACTGCCACTTCACTCCGTGGCGCATAATCTTATATAGTATGTAGGTAGCATATAGATTAACGAGAAACACACCCAATACATACATGAAGAACCAATAAGGAAGTGTCAAAAACAAAATGTAGCCAATAGAAAGAATGTAAAATAAAGTATCGAGTAACCCGAAGAAGCCTCTCCTTCAACTGCGTTTGTCGCTCCTCCTTACGGGTTAATTTATTAACATGTCTGTAGCTGACTCGCAGGTGGCGAGATACATTTGTGTGTTTTGCAGGACAGTTGTGAAACGAGAGAATACGAGCAGAGGACAGCGAAGGCCAGTAGATAAGATAAAGTCAGAAGAGAATAGTGTGAACCAACAGATAGTTGAGACAGGGATTAGAAAAACCAGACAGGGATTAGTGTACTCGGCCAGTCCCTAACACCAGCTTTGTAAACAGAGGCAGAAGGCTATTTTGACACGATACTGCAGGAAAAGCAGAAAAGACTTTGTTCGTCGTGCTGCCTGAGTGAGGGCAACACAAAATGGAGGCAGATTACAAAATGGCGGGTCAATACGATCGAGATCGAAAATCGAATTTCCTCAGTACCTTTAACACGGCACTCTTGCCCTCCTTGACCTTCTCAGATTGCCTCGAGCTTGCTCTTCATCACTTTGCTCAGATTCAGATGTTTCAGAAACTGTGGCAAGGTCTCTACCAGGTGCCAATCTCAAGTTTAGCCGTCTCTGATTCACAGGCCAAACCCTTTCTGCTTCTGCGACACCTCTGCTCTCCCTTTGACTACCCTGTACACTACTTCCCTCTTTGGCAGAATTTGACTCTACTCCACCCACAGCAACACTTTCTCCGTCTGAGTCAAATTCGGGGCCTAGGATTTGCACAACCCCTTTCAGCTCGATCTAGTGCACAACCAACTGCATCAGCAACCCTCACAGCTTGGCTTGCCCTCTCAGATGGCCCTGCCACCTCAGCTGGATTTTCATTCACGAGAGAGGCTGTATCTTCCAAGGGTGCTGGAACTCTGCGGGTATGGGAGGCATGCACCCAGTTCGGCAGTCCCCCACACTTCACTGCCGTGTTCATAACCAGTATTACTTGGTACGGACCACGCCAACGAACATCCAGGCAACTCTTCCTCACATGTTTACGCACAAGCACCCAATCCCCTGGGCGCAAGTCGTGGCACAGGTCACTTGCAGCTGGAACGGCTGCTGCTTGCACCTGCTGAGACACAGAACGGACTACGTCAGCCAGGCCCTTACAGTAGTCGAGAATCAAGTCATCAGTGATGTTAATCAAAGCAGTAGTAGGTATCACTGGTAATCGCATCGCTCTCCCCATGAGTATCTCATGAGGTGACAACCCAGTCCTCCTATCAGGAACACTACGGAGGCTCACATTGAGAACTAAGGGTAGTGCGTCGGGCCATTTCAGGGATGTTGAAGAACACACTTTTGCCATCCCTGCTTTCAAAGTCCCATTAATCTGTTCCACAATCCCAGAAGCCTCTAGTCGATAACTGCAATGCAGTCTCTGATCCACATTCAAGGCAGCACAGAGCAATTTCATGATTTCACTATGGAAATGTGTCCCTCTATCTGACTCCAAAGAGGTCGGGAAACCGAACCTTGGGATAAGCTCTCTCAGTAACAGCTTAGCTACAGTGAGTGTGTCACATCTGCGTGTTGGGTAAGCCTCCACCCATCTTGAAAAGACACATACCACAACTAGGATGTACCTCAACCCATTGCACTTTGGCATCTCAATAAAATCCAACTGCATCCTCTTGAAGGGCCCTCCTGACCTCCCGATGTGGCTTAAAGTCACAGCAGTTCTCTTTCCTGCATTCATCTGCTGACATGTAACACACCTCTGACACACAGCTTCAGCTACTGCACGAAACTTCGGATTGTACCATGTCGAAACACTCGCATCATCGCATCTCTACCAAGATGTACCGCACCATGTATCAATCTTGCCATTGGGCTCAACAGACATTCTGGCAATACAGCTCGTCCATCGCTTGAAACCCACACGTCCACATCTCCCTTTTCACATCCTGCTTGTATCCAGCCATCTCGTTCCTGATCAGTAAACTCATCCTGCAGTCACTTTAGCTCCTCCCATGTATCAGCCATGGCCAAAATCATGCCGAGATCGGTTCTTTCTTGGCTTTCTCCAGTATACCCTCCAGTAAATATGCATCCTTGTTCTGCACAAAACCGGGCAACTTCATCAGCATAGCAATTTCCCAACGACACAAAGTCGCTTCCTTTGGAATGAGATGAACATTTGACAACAGCAATCTCTTTGGGACATTGCAATGCTTCCAACAGCTGTCTCACATATTCCCCGTTTCTGATGGATGAACCAGAAGATGTCATGAACCCTCTCTGTGACCATAATTGTCCAAAGTCATGAACGACACCAAATCCGTACTGACTATCGGTATGAATCGTTATCCGAATCTGGTCAGCAGCCAAACAGGCACGGGTCAAGGCGATGATTTCAGCCACCTGTGCGCAGTGTACTCCCTCTAAACAAGCAGCTTCAACCACTCCTGTGATGGTACATACAGCAAACGCTGCTCTCAATCGACCAGCACTGTCTCTTAGACATGAACCGTCCACAAAGAAGATTTCATCAGGGTCAAGGAGCGGTTCATCAACAATGTCTGGTCTCGGTTTGGTGCACAGCTCAGTCACATCGAGACAATCATGATCCTCACACTCTTCATCGTCTACATTTGGAATAGGCATCAATGTCGCAGTATTTAAAACAGAACACCTCTTTAAAGTCACATTCTCTGCAGCAAGGATGACTTGCTCATAACGGGTCAATCGATTGTTTGTGAGGTGCTGTGTTTTAGTCCTTGCCATCAACAGTTCAACATAATGTGGTACATAGACTGTAAGTGGATGTCCCATTACAATGCTCTCACAACTTTCAATACTGACACCTGTTGCAGCAACGGATTTGAGACATCCGGTCAATGCAGAAGCTACTGGATCTAAAGTAGCTGAAAAGTAAGCAACTGGTCTACGGACACCTCCATGACTCTGAGTCAAAACTGCCAATGCGCAACCTTCCCTCTCGCAGCAGAATAGTGCGAATGCCTTGTTGTAATCAGGCATTCCCAAAGTTGGAGCGCAACACAAGGCTTCTCTCAGCCTCAAAAATGATTTCAAGCAGTCTTCATCCCATGGTACCGGATCACTCACATCCTTACGGGTCAGCCGCTGCAATGGCTTTGCTTCAAAGGAGAAATTTGGAATCCATTGGCGACAGTAGCCAACCATTCCCAAGAACATTCTGACTTCTCTCTGAGTGGTGGGCACAGGCATATTCATAATAGCCTCAATGCGGTCTGGTGACACCTTTCTCTTGCCTTTCTCAATTCTGTGACCCAAATACTGCACTTCACTCAGGCAGTACTGCAATTTGCTCGGTGACACCTTGTGTCCATTCTCTGCTAGATAATTCAGTAAGGCAATGGTTTCGATCCCAAAATCGTCTTCAGTTTCTGACACAATGAGCAAATCGTCTATGTATTGCACCAGAACAGAGTTCTGCGGTAACACAAGACCTTCAAGGTTCTTCTTCAAGATCTGATTGACGGGCTCTCCGTATACCCCTGTGGGATACGACACCACGTTAAAACACGATTCTCCAGCTGAAAAGCAAAAAGAAATTGGCTCTCCTCATGTAGAGAAATCGAAAAGAATGCTTGGCACAAGTCAATCACTGTAAACCACTCAGCTTCACATGGGATCTGAAACAAGATCACAGACGGATTCAGTACCACTGGACAACATGGAACGACTATCTCATACATTTTTCGCAGATCTTGTACAATCCTGAATTTCCCACTCGGTTTCTGTAGACCCATGATAGGTGAATTTGCATGGGCTACCCATGATCTCCTTTAGAATTCCTTGCTTGATCATAGACTCAATTACAGGCTTGATCCCTGCAATTGTTTCAGGTGACAGATTATACTGAGGCGTCCTAGGAAATTCTACATTCGGCTTGACCTGGATTTTTACTGGGTCTATGCCTTTGACCAATCCGATCTCTTCTCCACTAAGATCCCACACATCAATTGACACAAAATCCCTCAGATCAAGTGGAAGTTCCTCCACTGTCAGCGCTGGATGCATTTCTATGCACACACGGTGATTTGCAACCTTAAAGGTCACATCATCATCCCTCGTCTGTACTTCCAATCCCTTCGGGGTACAATAGATGGTGCAATTCAGCTTGCATAACAGATCTCTACCTAACAGGCAAACTGGACTTGAGTCGCACACCACAAACTGGTGTCGATCTCTGAAATTTCCTATTCTCACCGGAATTGGCTCCGTCAATGGACTAGTCAATTTCTTATTCGCAACGCCAACAACTTGGATTGATTGTCCCGAGAGGGGTAGGTCAGGGACTACTGCAGATCGGACAGTAGACCGGGTAGCACCAGTGTCAACCAAAAAGGCTGTGGGGTGACCATCAATGTCTGCTTCCACAAATTGTCCCCTCTGGTCTACCTCTAAGACTGCTCCAAGCGTGCAGTCCTCCTCCCCTCTCAGGCACCGTCATGCCAACGGATCTGGGCCGAACTCCTCACTCCCTTCAAACATGGGCATCTGCATGTAAGTACGTACTCCTTGTTGCATGTTCTGAACCCTAGGTTGTTGAGGAACCTGCACTTGCGGAACACTAGGCCCCCCTTTGATCATCTTGGGGCGAGTCACTGTGGGAACCATTTCGGACACAGGTACCTGAACTATCTCTCCTTCTTGCTGTATCTAATTCAACGGGTTCAAAGGAAACTCACGTTTCCAGTGTCCAATCTGGTGACAAAGATGACACGCAGTGGTCTTTTTCAATGTCGCCACATCCATCCCTGTCTTAGGATCAATTGACTTTGGTCTTCCCTGACCCTGGGCATTCTGATTTCCTCCTTGGTTATTTCCCTGTTTTCTTCTTAACGTCCCTCCACTAGACTGTCCCTGAGCTGTTTGCATCTGAACAAGCATCAATTTGTCTTTCAACTTCCTGTGCTTTGATTCTATCTCATCACTACAGTACCTAGCATACCGTAAAATCTCATCCACAGGCTTGTTCTGCCAACAAATCACATGCTGCTGTATCATGAGACTAACCTCTGGCCTCAATCCCAGCACAAACTTCGAAACAAACTGTCCCATGTCCTTTGTATCTAATACATCTAGTCCACTGTACTGTTTAAAAGCCTGCAAAAGTCTCTCATAAAACTCATGCACCATCTCTTTTGGCTCTTGCACTGTTCAATCTATCTGCACCCAATCAATATCCTGAGGTGAAATTTTCGATTTTAACCATGTAATCACCTGTTCAAACTTTTTCATCACTATGGGAGACGTACCATTCTAGATTGGGTCCCTGTCAGGCTCTGAGGTTGGCCAATCGACAGCAATTTTACATGCTGACCATAAATCACTCGGAACCACAATGTCAAACAATGTATTCAAATCAACCCACAACACCTTCGAGATTTTAACAAACCGATCAACTTGCTTGTACCATTCCACAGGCTTCTCCCTTAACCGGGAAAAATCGTTCGTAAATGCAGCCAAGTCACCCCTTCTCCAAGGTACATGCACATATCCTCCATTCTGTACCTCTCGTAAAGGGAAATTCCCTACCTCCGTCATCCCTCCACCTGGAGGTGGCGTCTCTCCTGTCGTTCTCCTAGAACTTTTCTTCATAGACCATCTTTCTTCCCACTTATCAAGCCTAATCCATGCACACATTGCTATGATCAAATCCTTGATGTGGGTCCTCAATCCCATGACCCTTTTTTCTTCCAGTTCCTGATCACTGTACTGCAATCTATGACTTCCCTGCAATGATTTCGTTTTGGACAAATCCACATCATACTTTTTGGCCAATTCTGACAACTTCTCATGTGCAGTTTGTGCCTTGCGAGTCACATCCTTCGACACAAAGAGTAACTCATCTTGTTCATACATGTATGTCCTCTCAAGAGGCAAGTTTCCGCTTATTATCTCATCTACTTCTGCTTTCAACCTTACAACATCTAACGTTCTTCCTTTCAAAGCTCCCTTTAGTACTTCTCGACATGCTGCTCCATCTCGTTCATCATAATCACATTCCCGTTCCTGAGACCTGCTCTCTTCAGACATACTCATAGGAACAGAACGATTCACTATTGTGCCTCGTTCACTTTCTGCCGTCCTCTCACTCTGATTCTGATTTCTCACTGGCGGTGCCCACATCCGTAAATCTGATCTTGACTCGACCAAAGACCTCGGCCTCACTGGTCTCACCTCTGCCTGTCCCCTAGAGGAGTCTGCTGTAGCTGGTAATGGCATACTTCATTCTATAGGCTTTGGAGTGTGCTCCATTCCGCTCACTGATCCATTTCCCTTGACCACACTTCTCGCTCCTACAGCTGACTTTACTGAATTCCCAACCTTCTCTTGATCTGGGACGTAAACAGAAACAATAGGTCTAATGGTGACCGGTACCTTTAGAGCATCCGGTAACCTCACACCTCTCCCAACCTCTGTGCTAGCTACAGGCTGATTTCTAGTACCTGCAACTCCTGTCGAGATCTTCCCTTCTACTCTCACTTCTGACTGAGTCGGTACTCCACTAGTCCCTTCTGACTGACCCGATCTTCCTTCGCAGGGATCGGGATTGTATGGATTTGGTCTTTCAGACAATAACCTCTCTAGTAAGCTATCATCTGTATCGCTGTCATCATCATCATCCGCACCCTTTACCTTTGAGCCATCAGTCTTTACCAAAAATGGATACAGCTTGCCTCCCTCTATTGTTTGTACTCTCCATCTTTTCTCTTCTGCGTCCCATCTCGCATCCTGGATTGCCTTAATTGACTTTTTCACCCTTTCCTGATTTCGATCTCTTTTCCTGTCATGCCCTGCTCTAATTCATGCATACAACACCTCAAACTGTGTTGGTCTCAGCAAAGGTCGTAAAGCCGCCATTACAGATTTCAACTGATACAACACTTCCAACCTAAATGAGCCATATCGTGGGAAAGCTAATTCTCCTTCACTCTGGGTCATCTTATGCCAATTTTCAAGCCAAATTATGGTATGCAACCCCACATTTCTTGCCATATAATGCGGCGGAGTATCCTCGGGAGGGGCCTCTTCTCCCCCACGAGTAACCACATGTTTGTCACCTCTACATACCCCTCGGAAAACTTTAAAACATTTCATAGTGAACAGATTTTGATCGCACACAATGTTTTCGTCTACTTCCTGATGTCAAACCCGCCAATAGCAGCGCGACTCACACCAACCGACCTATCGCAGCACGGCACCTTCTGACGTCACCCGTCCTCTGCTCGCAGCAGTACCCCTCCTTCACAACTCACGTCTCACCCTTGCATCCGTCCCATTCATACGCCAAAATAACTGTTTGTCCCAAACAAGTTACTTCTCTGACTGTTCGTCCACAGTCTCTCGAAATTGTCGACCTCGGCTGGCAACTGTCTAGCCACGAACGACCAGACAATCACCTCTGATAGATTACAAATACTCAAATTCCACGTACAACAACCCACGACCAGCGTCGGTTTCTCACGCACTCACACATTTGATCCCCCTATCTCGGTCCAGGTGATCGATGACGTCTCACGATCCCCTTTCGGTGGTCAACAAAATCTACCTCGGGTGTCTTCTACACCACAATCGCTTAAGCTACTCGTCGATCCTAAGACTTTCCCGGGCTGCGCGCGCTCACAGCCTGATCTCACAATCACTCAACACTCACTCCAACTCCGCAAGACATCACACAATAACTCAACGCCGCAATCTACAAACATCTCACCCTTTCATACTCACTCCTCCACGAACTGCTGCTTTCCGCCGCACTGCTACTCTCCGTCAATCTCCATCAGCCGCCGTCGTCCGCTGCTCGTCATCCAATGAATCACAATCACAATCTCCCCTCGCTATCGGAGATAACTATCCTACTCTGCTACCAACTGATAGGACTGGATTTTTGCCTACCTGGTTATCTCTAAGAATCCTCACAGGTCGCCAGGATCTTTTTATCTGCCAAATAGCGTAGAGGGGATGAATACAATTATCAAAATATATTTACCAAAATTAGATTTCATTTGGAAAGGACCACTGACTCCGAATCTAAAATTTGTAAGATTTTCTTACAACCAAAAACAACTGAACATACAAACACCTCAGTACAAGGTGTAGAAGATAAATGGGCACTAACACGAAAGCAAGTCTACGCAGGATTCTCATTCGACTCAAAACAAAAAGAATTACCGATTCCAAAATCATCAAGAAAACAATAGTTAAACCAATATCTGTTTTCGGAATTATTAGTCAAAGGAAAAAAAACATTTCTATCTCTACACTGTCTCTAAGGTGACATCCCTACTTAGCATTCCCATCCAAAGCAAAAGAATCAAGAAAAAGGTGTCAGAAGTGAAGACTTCCTAAGAAGTACATTCACTTAATCAGAGCGCGATCTAAGATGCTCCTTCTAGCTTACCGTCTCAACCTCATCTGCTCAACCCACAGGGCACTGTCCCTAATACAAAACCCCAAAATCATAGAACACGTCCTTCGGCACACCTCTTCAGCCAGGTCTTCTCTCAGTAGTTTTCCACAAAATTGTCTGGCGTCCAACGACGGTTAGCTTGACCTTGGGTCCCAGGCACCTTCTCCGCTAAAAGTATCATCTCCACATTCCAATGCACTCCCCTGTTGGCTTCTCACAGCATCCTAACTCCTAAAACAAAGCCCTAGTCTCTCTAACGAGCTAAATGTCCTTGCACCTGCAATAGTAACATGGGAACGAGAAACCATTTCACGTCTTTAAGATTTTACATTTCCCTGCATCCCAAAGCCTTTTCCAAGGGAATCATTTTCAGCCTTCAACATTAGGTAACATAAGGAAAGGAACAGGCCTTCTCTTCTAACTTAAATGTGATCAGGCTTCTATAAAATCAAACACACTATTAAATCACACTCAAAGCATTAGTTCATTATTCTCATGTGCGTGAATAAGCAATCTACACGTGTAACTTTAACATGGCACACGTTTAACCTAATACATTGCATTGTACGAAAACTAATCATTATGCATTTTACTGAATTCATTCATGATAACTTGCAACGTTGATCTTCACAAAAGCGTTATTACATTTCTAATCACCTCTATGTTAAACGAGTTCTAATAATACATTTCTAAAGCTTTTCAACATACATCGATTAATATGCGGGTGCTGACTAACGGTGAATATAATGCACCCCTACAAATTTCAGAATCACATGACGCTCTATCAGGATGATGAGCATCTCATAGGATCTCAGCTTCATGGAGGCCATAACGTACACAAGCACAATAATTCATCAATGGAACCATACACTTTTGATCCACTTCTTATTACAAGCGGCATAAATTGAGGTGCACAGCTTCAAGAACGCTGCTAGAAATGAGTCTGGAAAGAGCATCCTTTCACAGTAGAAAACATCAAGAAAACTGGGCAGCAAACCACCAATCAGCCATCCATTGATCAGACCCCCAGGATTTCGCGATTTGCAAAAGAGCCTGCAAAACATGTTTAATAAAATGCCGTTCACCCTCTCTTTACTGGCTCTGTGCTGCCACTGAGCCAGTAAAGAGAGGGCGAGCAACAGGCCAGCAGAGGTGTTAAATGTCTCTGCTTCCTGCCTTTGAATTGCAGCTAGCCCCCTCCGGAGCAATTAGACTGCGGCCTCTCAGTGTGTGTGCCCCCAGCGGACTAACCCCTAACCTCCCAGGTCTCCTATGTTTTCTTTTTTACCTACCCTCAACCTTCTCTGCAGCAACCCCCACCCATCCCAGCCCTTTACCCCTGCTGCCCTGAACACATAAGTTATCCAATGTCAAAAAGAGCAGGTTTCATATTGTAATCTGCTCTCTTTGGTATCAGACACCCTCTGGTTCTAGGCTCTGCGCTGCTGGAGACTCTGCAAAGTTACAGACTGTGACATAGCATGGTCTCCAGCAGTGACAGAGCACAAGCCTTCGGTATTTTTGTGGTGGGAACATTCTTTGCCCACCGCAAAAATACCACGAATTTTGAGGTTTTTGGATGCAAATTTTGCTTTTTTTACCGCAAAATTTGCCACTCAAAGCCGCTAAATCATGGGGGGTCTGATTAATCAGGCAGCTTACTCGCAGGTAAGCCCTGGGCATCTAGCCACTAGGAATCCAACCTTTGGCAGTTAGATCCCAAGCTGCAAATACCGAGCACTTGAAAAGTAAGAAGAAAGCATACAAGCAGGCAGCCATCAATCACTCAACGCACCCATCATCTTGTGGCTGGTTCTGCTGCAAAAATTGTAGTCCTGAAATGTGTTCCATGTGTCAATGTTGTAGAACGGTTTGAGCCCTACTAGGACACCCTTGAACTCCTAGCACATAAACAGACGTTGATAAATCAGGGGAAAGAGTGATGTTCGTGCCCCCAGATTTCACTGTCTCTGCGCTATATGTAGCTTGGGAAATAGAACCCTGTAACTCAGTGGGAAAAAATGTCAATTCATTGATGAGTGCTACAGTCAACAACACACTTGGCTGTACAAATATGCATTAAAAACACAGAAAGACTGTACTCCTCTCATAAGAAAGTTGGAGAAAAGTGCCCATCAAAAGAACTTTATAAGATCCCCTCAGAATTATGTAACCTGGGAGGCACGACTACATGCTAACTCGCTTCCACTCCCTCTGGGATGACCCTGAGGATGACATGGACATAAAACCCAAGACCCTGCAACTCAGCATCAGAAGTATTTAATCTATCAGCCTTTCTCCCCATGTCACTAAACCCAGGATTTGGCAATCTAGCAGAAACGGATCATGGTCTCCTTCAAGCAACTCTTGCAATCCAGTTCAGGGAGCTGTTCAAGCACAGTGGCTGGCTGGGTCACCTGAAGACCCTAGCCCTCCTCACTCCTTCAAAGGACATCATACTTTGTACCATTGCTACCTTCTCAGCCAGACACATCATCGTCTCCACAAACTCTCGGATCTTTGCCTGCGACTACCTACAACAAGCGCCTCATAAAAAATTACAACCTCAATCTGGCAGACCTGGACAGCTATAAATCTCCAAAAGACCATTCCTCAACAAAGTCCTAGTAAGAGCAGCCTTGTCACAGATCTTCAATGTCGTTTAAGAAAATAGTATGCTCTACAATCAACAAACTGCTTTCTGGCCCTCAGATATACCAAATCTACCCTGTTTTCCATCAGGGACCTGTAGTGTTCAGTTTACGGAAATGGACTTTCTGCCTTGCCTTGATAATGTGGTTGTTGCCTTGGAGTTGATGTGTCAGAAACATTGATTACATCCCACTATCCTACTCTTCAGAATCTAAGATGCCAACGGGAATGCAGCATTCAAGGACCGATTCGGAATTTTAGTCTCTCCTTGTCTCCAAAATAGTGACCATCACCATGCTCCCACCTTTACTCTTCAACTCCTTTCTGAATCCAGCTTTCCTCAAGGTTGCCACAACTCTCCACTGCTCCTCAACGCAACACATACCTCAGCCCACTAAAAGGCCACATAAAGTTAGACAATTCAGGGGCATCACAGAAGAATCTACATTACCCTGATGGAGCGGCTCCCTGGGCTTTCCCACGGGCAGTAGACCCTGAACTACTAGTTAGTGTGAGCTTGACAGGGATGGTAGGCCCTTTAATGTAAAGTATCTGCTGCTGCCAATCCCCAGCCTGCTCTGTGGAATATGCCCGCACATTGAGCAGTTAAATTGTTTTTGAATTATCGAATAAAAATACGCCCCAGAGTCTCTCCTATATAAACATGAGCAGATAAAAAGTTGAGAGAGAAATTCAGCAGAGGCAAGCGAGGGGGAAGAAAAATATAAAGTAACACAGCAGGGGAGATAAGGAGAATAATACCAAAAACTTGAACTGAAACTGAAACTGAGCTTGCCTCTTGTTCTGAAGCCTCAGCGACACAAAGACCTCATCCCTTCTGCCGCTCTGCATCTGGAACAGCTGTTTCAGCTGCTACAGAAGGAAATTGCAACACTGACACCGGCCAGTGATGCCGTAATCTGCACCGAAGACGTGGGCACCGATCATGAAGAGAACGATGCACCACCCCGACTTGCACCATAGGCCCGATGCCTGCTGACGCCATGCCGCATTGACTCCAAAGCCGCCATCGAGGCCACTGCCTCCACCGGAGCCGAGGACACCTCCCGTGACGTCCGCGATGCACCGTCCCAACTAGCGCCACAGCTCTGACTTCATCGACTCCGGTGCTTCATCAACGGGGAGCCGATCCTCGACTTCGGTGACTCCCGCATCCATCGGCATCGCACCGTCGTAAGGAACCACCACCTCGCCGCCATCCATGACGTCACCTCCCCGATACAGTAAGGAACCAACGTCTCACCTCCCCAGCGCTGCAGTAAGGAACAGAGGCATCACCTCCCCCTGGGGTCATAAGGAACCAACCCCGCAGGCGCCAACAAAGCCTCACCTCCCGAACGCCGTACACCATTTTTACTTCCATCAATTCCAAGGTACTATTCTTTGTGGGTCTGCTTGACTCTAGGCCCGACGCCACACACCTCGTGGTCAGCACCGTTCTTTGGGATTTTCATCTGTCACGACATCGTAATAACTCCAGGTGGAGTTATTTGTTTCTAGAACCTTTATTTGAGAGAATAGCCTATTTTTAAGGTATATATTTGATACTGCATTGTGTATTTTTGTCGTTTGGTCTTATTTTGGTTTGGATAAAGATTACTTATTCCTCTAAACTGGTGTGGTGTCCATTTGTAGTGTTTTT
Organism: Triturus cristatus; assembly: GCF_964204655.1. Classification (NCBI taxonomy): domain Eukaryota; kingdom Metazoa; phylum Chordata; class Amphibia; order Caudata; family Salamandridae; genus Triturus; species Triturus cristatus. Next base: position 654,987,727 of record NC_140592.1, on the reverse strand, counting down.
ACTGTGTTATTGTATGTGTTCACAAATGCTTTACACACTGCCTCTGAGATAAGGCTGTCTACTCATGCCAAGCTACCAAGGGGGCAAGCACGGGTTATTTTAGAAGTGCATCCCCCTTACCCTGACTATAAGTAAGGGTCCTTATTTGGACAAAGGTACCTACCTCTTCCAACTAAAGACCCCCATTTCTAGCACTTCCCTGTGGGGAGGGGCATCCCCTAACCTCATTGGGTACAATCCTTCTATTCAAGATGGAGTATTTACTAAGGAAGGGGCCACCTTGGTCCAGGGCACCTTAGTGGTGGCCCTGGCAGAGAGAGGACCCTCCTCTCCTGACTACTAATTTTTCTGCTGACCTTGCCGCAAAAGTGGGGCTAGGTCAGGGGGGCGGGCATCTCCACTAGCTGAAGAGGCCCTGGCCAACATATCAAAGTGCAGGAAGTATTTCAAACTGACCGCACAAGTAACCATGTTTCTTTACCCACAAGAGCACAAGAACTCTTACCTCAGGGGGTCAGAAACAAGAGGGTGTGTGGCAGGCTGGTGCAGACCAGTCAGCTGCACACTAGTGGGTTGGTTGTTTTTCAGGGGGCATCTTTAAGATGCCCTCTGAGTGCATTTTGCAATACATCTAATACTGGCATCAGTATGGGTTTATTGTGCTAAGTAGTTTAATACCAAACTTCTTCTGAGCATTCAATAAAGCTATCATGGAGCTGTGGAGTTTGTAGTGACAAACTCGCAGCTCATGTGCACAACATGGCTTCCCTGCACTTACAATGTCTAAGAATGGACTTAGACACTGTAGGGGCATATTGATCATGTAGCTATGTCTTCGCCTGTGGTATAGTGCACTCTGCCTTAGGTCTGAAGGGCCTGCTAGTGGGGTGACATACCTAAGCCATAGGCAGTGGTAGGTAGGCATGGTACACACATATCTGCAGCGGCAGTGTATATGTGTTAGGTGAGCGGTCTCTGATGGTCTCACAATAAAAGCTGTAGCCCTTAGAGACCCTCTGCAGTCACAAGGTCCTTGGTACCAGTGGTACCTTTTACAAGGGACGTATAACTGGGCCAGAGGTATACCAATTGTGGAAACAAAGATACAGTCTTGGGAAAGAACACAGGCCCTGAAAACTGGATAGGCAGGGACCCAGAGCACATTCAGTCAAAGTGTATCAGAAATCTGATAAAAAGTGGGGGGTTTACTGCAACAGAAACCCACTTTCCTACAGGACACCCAAGTTTGGTGTCTCTGGAATCACAATTTAAAATCCTAACTTATGGTGAAGTTAGAGTTTAAATTTAAATTCTGAGAATTCCAGTTTTAGAAAGTCAGCATTTTCTTATTTGAGCCATTTGGTGCCTTCTGCCTGAATCTGAATGCACATCTGCGGTGGGTGATAGTTGGGCTTTGAGCATTCACCTCTGGACTGCCAAACACAAAGGGAACTTGGTATGACTGATGGGCCATCCACATCCTGATGGGCCATACTGTGCAGGATGGAAGAGAGGAGTTGACACTTACACCTGAATGGACTGAAGTGTGTTCCCACACAAAGGGCTGCAAAACCCCCCTGGAGAGTGTCTGGAACCAGGAAAGGAAGGGCAGGGATTCTGTGTACTTCATGTACCTCTCTTTGAAGTATTCTCCACTTCAAAGGTACAACTGGGTATAAGTCTCTGACATCATCAACTCAGTACAATTCTGCACTTGTGGATACTCTGCCAGGAAGAAGGACTGATGTGCTACCGAAAGGACTGTTATTCTGCTGGACTATGGTGGACTCCTGCTCTGCTGTGCTGACCTGCTGCCTGCTGCCCTATTCCCTGGGAGGAGAAGGACTGGACTTGCATATCTCCACCACTTATAGGGCTTGTCGGCTTATCTCCTGATGGAAGTCTCAGTTACATCAAAGAATTCACTCCACTCATCAACAGCACTTGGACTCTGCCATTTGAGAGTCTTGCCCTGTCAATTAGTGCCAATCTAGTCTGTCACTTGGAAGTGGGTTTAAATGCTCCAACTGTGAACCCACCTTGTTAGAACTGGGGGTCTCTAGTTGGCAAAATAGGGACCCTTGCTCCTAAGTCAGAGACTGCACACAGGCTCTGCAATGGTAGGCCTGAGACACACTTTGCAAGCTGCTTCTGTGGGTAGCACAACCAGTGCTGCAAGCCCACCAGCAGCATTTGATTTACAAGCCCTGGGCACACATGGTGCACTCTACTAGGGTCTGACAAGTAAATCAAATAACCCAATCATGGAGTCGCTAATCAAGACATCAATTTAACATAGGGCACACTTGCACTGTGGCACTGAATAGCAGTGGCACAGTGCCCAAAGCATCTAAAACCAGCAAACAGATCTAAAACCGAGGAGGCAATCAGAAAAAATGGAAGGGAGTCTCACGCCAATGGTACCAGTTCTAACACACCTCAACGCCAATACATCGCCGCTGCTGACAGAATCAAGGACATTACATCACCAGCTGCGCTACTCAATGACGACACATCGACTACATCAGGTGGGTTCAAAGATGACACATTCCTGATTTGCATGACTGGGAACTGATGCTTCGCCTAAATCTCCTGGATCGACAACGACACATCATCTCCCTTGCTCCTGCGTCTCATCCTGAATGCAAACCTTGAACCAAGGTACTGTTTCAGTGGGCCAAGGCTGGTCCCTGTATTCCGCCCACGCTCCATCACGGGCAGCTTGAACATTTGAATTTGACCTGTCTAGCTCAACCAAATAGCCCAGGCTGACGCTTTGTGCTTTTAAGCACTATATTTGAAGATATTCTACAAAATTTCATAACTCTAGTTATAGTTATTGGATTTTAGGCATTTTGGTCTTATTTGTTCAATAAAGTAAGCTCTAGTTTTCTAACCCAATGTGATATATTTTTGTGTGTTGTTTGCACTGTGTTACTCTATTAAGTGTTGAACAAATAATATAAGTTAAGCCTGACTGCTCTCTGCCAAGGTAGAAGAGGGTACTGGGTAATTTAGGGTGTGTAACTGACTTACCCTGGCTAGGATTGTCGTTCCTGCTTGGACAGGGTGCAAACCTCTGCTAACCAGAAACCTAACTTCTAACAGTTACTATGGTTAAAAGGAACCTAAACTTTTGTAAATGTACTCCCGCTCTCTATCTAAGAACTGGAGTACTTTCAGGCCCATCCATGACTAGTCACAGATTCTCTAACACCCTCCCCTAAAATATAATAGAGGTGTGGTCTTAAAAATAACGCTCAGCAGCAAATAATGGTGAAATAAATTATTTTAAACCTTAAAAAATATATTTGTTTCAATTTAAAACTAAAAATATAATACATAAAAAATATATATAAACATTTTCCTTTAAGTAGATGTCAATTAATTGCACTTCTAATACATTTGAAAAACTTAAGAAATTAATTTAACAATTTTAATATTAACTTGAATTAATTTTTACTTAGGGGAGATCTCCACCCTAATTGTGTCAGTCTCTACCAAGTAGCAAAACGTTAAATACAGTCATAAAGTCACTAACAGTAGGAACTTTATGGTTGTCTTCGACATTTCTAACGACTACACCCCCTGTTTCAGGAGATAGGAATACATGAGACTACACTTTTGAGTAACTTTACACTTGTAAATGATGAATAGCCAAAAGTAGTGAATTTAATCAAAAGTATAAGAGTAAATGTACACATATAGATTTACTCACATATAAATGTACCTTTGTGGTCATCTTTTCGTAACTTTTCGTAACTTTTTATTAGAATGGATGACAGTAATTGGGACTCCGGAAGCACCAGTCTAAGAAGAAGACTAAAACGGAGTCTGCTAAAGGAGTTCAGAGCAAAAATGGTTTTATTTCTAGCTGTGCCTTTGCAGGAGCAGCAAGCAGACTCTGGCAGAGGTTGATTTCCTTAGGCCTCTCACCTCATCGCCACTTGAGCCCCATCGTCACCGCATCCGTTTACACCAGGCTGATTGGATTGATGCTAATGCAGGTAATTGCGCTGTGGTGATCTATAGGTGAGAAGGGGCCAGGGAACACAGATAAGGACTGTAGGGCAAACCTGCATGTGGTGCATTGATTGATAGGAGATTCCCCGCTTCCCCCACCCCGCATGCCTCCCGAGACTCTCTTTAATGAAACAATTGACTATTAATGAGACAGTTTATCTTTGTGCAGCATCTTCCATGTTTGTGTTGGAGGGGGGGGGGGGGGGGGGGGGGGGAGCGTGGAAGGACTCGCATCTAGAGCAGGCCGGACTCTTATGGTGTATTTTCAATACTGCTGTTGAGGGATGATGCATACGGTATGAATACTGACGTGTTTCTATATTCAGCAGATGGTTCTAGATGATATTTGCGCCCCGTGGATTATGAAAGAGTCAATATTGGCTCCTGCCAGGATTGATTGCTCGAAGCTTCCTCTCAAGGGACTCCAGCAGCGTGTAAATAACGCAGTAGTGTGCTCGAGCTACACCGACCTAAAGAGTGTTCTTCTGCTTGCATAGAGTTGCTGAATTTTCAACCATGTGTCTTTGAAGTGCCACAGAGAAGAAATGTGTAAAAAAAAGAAGGGAATACCCACAAAAGTAGACATGTTTACCTCCAGGTAATGAACGTGAGCGATTTGAAAAAAGATTGACACCTTCTGTTTACGAAATAAAGGGCTAAGCTGCCTCCATCATCACCCTAATGCGCAGGTGCGGTGCGTCCATTGGGGCGTTGGGGTGTAGCCCCCCCCGCCCGCAACTCCCTCGGCGTCTTTGAACTTAAGTAAACTGAATCAGTTTACTTAAGTTCAAAGACGCCGCGGGAGAACTGACAATCATGTCACTCAGCATGACGTCGTACCGCCCACCCCCTTCAGAGTCTGAAGGGGGTGGGCGGTCGGGCATCATGTTGACTGACATGATTGTCAGACGACCAGGCAGGGGCAACAGGCAGCAGCACAAGTACGCATGAGTGGGGAAGGTGAGCAAATGTTCGCACCGTGCCCAGTCATGCGCACTAGTGTCTGCTCTGGCTGGCGCATGCCCATTAGGAGAGCGAGGGTTGAGCAAAGGCTCAAACCTCGGTCTCCTAATGGGCAGGCGGGCGAGCAGTAACCGTGCCCTAAGCCAATCCTGGCGCTGCTGGCAGCATCAGGATTGGCTTAGAAGGGCAGTAGGCGCCAACGCACCCGAGGCGGCGCGGACGGCGGACCTGCTCTCAGATAGGATTTTTAAAAATTTATTTTAAAACTCCCCCTCCCCCCCTGGCCGCCACCACCGCACGACCCGCCTCCCGGGAGCCGCAACTGGTGTATATATCTGCAACTACGTGTTTAACAGTTGGAATGGGGCATAACATTCATCTCCAAGTAAATATCGGCATGTTTGACGTGCCAATGTTTACCTGTTTACGTTACTCCGAGGGATCAGAAAAATCTGACCCACGTGCGACAGGGGTTTGTAATGGAGGCCAAAACATGCATCCCTCGTACAATGATGCGCCATGCATGATGCCGAATGGGGGTGGGGGACTGGAAACGTCCTCGGCAGATGAGGACAGGAGGGGCGAAGAGCGCCTGAGCAGCAGGGGCCCCCACCACCAAGGACACAGCTTGGGAGCCCGTCTCATCATACAACACTTCATGTGACACGGCGTGATGACATTTCAAGCAACATGTCACTCCGATTAACTCTGTTTTATCATGAGTCTTATTACACTGGCAATGTATAATCAAGGAAAGAAGCCAGCTGGCTCTAAACCGCGGAATGTTTTATTCATTCAAAGGCACCATGACTCTCCTGAATGCCACTTGCGCTTGCTTGTAGCCCACCATGAGGGTCTGCTCCTTTTGTCCCCGTCCCTTCCATGGCTGCCTTTCATTTTAGCATGACGCATGTTCGAGAAGTAACTTCTGAGCAAGGCCTTTCACTGTTGAATCTCAGGTGTGCTTTCTCTCTGTGGTTAAAGCCACTCTGGTACCCCACTTCTAGAAAGACACAAAGAAGGACATGGAGAGGAGGCGAGGCAAACAGAAGCAGATGAATATGAGGTGCAGGGCAGAAGGGAAGAGAGAATACGAGAGGAGCGAGGTAGAGAAGAAGTTTGGACGCAGGGGGGCCCAATCTCGAGTTGAGCAGTAAGCACCTAAAATATAATTCAGTTGTGTATGTTACTTATTTGGTAGTTTGCTTTCATGACTAAAAATTACTAATCCTCTGTGAGCTTTGTTGTTGCCTTATGCGTTTATGCAATGCTGCAGCATCCACTAATACCGCTATTGTGAACTCTTATCTAATGCTACTATTTGTGCTGCCATGTTACTCTATGCTAGGTAGGTTATGTTAGTTCACTGTGTTATAGATGTAGGTAAGTGTGAATATAAGGAGCAGTCGCCTATCGTGTTAAGCTGCGCTCTTATAACTATGCCTTTTGCTGTTATGTTATGCTGACATTCGTTCTGCAAAATTGAATGTGTTTATATTAAGTTACACCATGAGGGGGTTTGTGTGTGCATGTAAGCAGTTATGCTGCGCAGATTTGGCCATGTAGCGCTGCTATGTTACAGTATATTGAATGATGTCAGGCTATGTTATATTATAGTATTGATTGATATGTGGGCATGCACTGCACACTGCTGTTTTGGTATGCTGAATGTTATGCTCTATGATGAACTGCAATATCGGACAGGAATCAAAAGTTCTCGCATTGAAAAGTTTTGTATATGCGAGTATTTTTATGGTTGCCGAGAGACCCCGTGTGATTACGCCCCACCAGATTCAAATTCCACTAGCCGCCCCTGCTAATGCGTACTTCCAGTGCGAGCCATTGAAGTCCAGTCCACAGCTCTGCCATGTATTTTACCCACTGCTAATCAAGAAGGGTTTGGTTACATACACCCACTCACTCAACGTTAACCGCTAGCCCCTTCACATTCAGTCTTTACTTGCCTAGGTTCACCCATCTACTACTTACATTCAACCACCTGGTTTAAGACTCATTCACCCACTAGCTCACATTCATCCAATCATCCACATTTACCCAACCACATCCACCACATTCACGCCCTCACTCTCATTCACCTCCCTACTGAAAACCTCATTCACTGAACGGCCCATCCACAAAATTCCACAGAAACTAACAGAAGTCGTATATCATTTAACAACCACATATACTTGCAAATTCTTGTTTTAGTGTGCAGGAAGAGAGGAATGGCACGACAGACCTCATCACTACCCCAACCTGGATATATTTCAAGACGCCCTCCTCCTGCCATCCTCTTTACATCCACCCAGGCAGTCATGCCACATGCGACCTTATGTTTGGGCTATGCGTACAGAGGAACTGGCATTCATTCTCGCTAATGCCATCTGACGCATACTATTTGCTGCAGCATTTCACCATGATTCTCCAGTACCATCAGCAGGCAGTGTGACAACCAACCACATTACTTTTACCTTAAATAAGTAGATGATGGACAAACAGCAGAAATATATGGTACTGGAATTTGGATGATTGATGATTTACTTGTACCTTTATCACCTATTGTAGTATGCTGTTACAGATTCCTCCCCCTTTCATTCCTACCCACTGACGTTACCCCCACAGAAATGGCTTGTTCTATGCCTAAGCCTGCTGAGGTCTTATTACCTTCTTGTCTCCAGACTTCCGGTGGTGGTTTACTAGTAACCGATATCCGGGGTGTGATACGGGCCTGTTGCACATTGCTTCTTTGGTGCAAAGCCTAAAGGCTGAGATATTCCATCTTAGATCTAAGGTATCCCTGCTTTCAGCTGAGCTAGGGGAAATTAGACTTCTTGTTAAATCTTCCTCTTTTAGACCTATTCAGGATGTTTTTTATTCCTCTTATGCAGCGCTAATTGAGCAGAACAATAGTAAGGAAAATGTAAGTGCTATGAAGTACCCCGTATATCGTATTTTCCTCCCCAAAATATCTCTATACTGGGCATGTACATTTGGCTTCAAGCAGTAACACATGCTTAGACTTTTCCCAGGTAAGAACATTAACTGACCAAGTTCAACCTGACCATGATATGAAGAAAGGTCAAGCTGATGACAACACCAGGTCTGAGAGGGTTTATCGAGGTAGTAATTTGGCCTCAATATATATGACAAAGAATCTCTTGAAGATGATGAGTCTGTTAAAAATAAATGCACTCGTCAGATACTTTGTCTGATATTTGGTTGTCCATTCAGACATTTTGCATGCCAAGCGTTTTCATGATCTTTCGGAACCCTTGGGTTGTTTTGATTACATCAGACTGGGGATGAAATCCACATTTTTGGTAGAAGGTCCTGTTAATATTGATTACGTAGACAGGCCCCACTCAGCACATTGATCAGGTGGGATTCAGACAGGGGATTAGCACTAAGGACCAGGTTTTTATGTTCTTAACTATTTACTGGAAGACACTTGTCCTCCAAAAACACACTTCTATCTGGTTTACGTCGACCTTAAATCTGTGTTTGACTTTCTCCACTGCGAGAAACTGTGGGCAGTTCTTGAATGTTTTGATCTGTTTACATCAGGATAAATATGTCCATGTCAGATGGGGCAAGGGAGGGGAACTTACTGACAAGATAGACATCCATAAAGGGGTTCGCCAGGGGTGCGTACTCGCCCCTACTCTTTTTTCATTATACTTGAATGACGTAGTTGCCCACTTGGTCGAAGGTCCAAATGATGCCCTGTGGTTGGCTGGCGAAAGAATACCACTTCATCTATTCACCAACAACACCCTTCTGATGTCGAAAACACCAAGTTGCCTCCAACACGTAGTAAACAGGTTTGAAGCTTTCTGCTGTGAAAGTGGACAGGCGCGTAGCTAGGGGGGGGGCGGTGGGGGCGGTCCTCCCCAGACGGCACTATTTTTGAGGTGGCAGCCGTGCGGCATTGGTGGCCCATGGTGGCAGCCTTATCATTTGTTTGGACACTCAGTCCACAGTAGTGTCCTGTCCCCAAATAAATGATAAAGGCAGCCGCCACGGGCCGCGCAGCCCCGTCTGAACAGCAAGCGCGCGCACCTGCTTTTTAAGCAGCGACTTACCCAGTTTGTGGTTCCTGTCCCAGGGCCGTCAATCTTGTAGCGCGCGAAAGCGCAACCAATGACGGCCCTGGGCATAATGTTTGGCCAGCCCTCGCGCTGAAACGTAGCCCAGCATGGCAGCAGTGACGCGTCACACGCTCGCCTCTCCTGAGCGGCCGCCAGCACGAACATAGTAGGTGGTGTTGTTATAAAATGCATAATCAGTCCATTTGTATTTGTATTCTCTGTTTCACAGGGTTATTATAGAATGCATAATCAGTCCAGGGTTATTATATAATGCATAATCAGTCCATTTTTATTTGTATTCTCCGTTTCACAGGGTACTCGGTTAGAGTCTTTCATTTCTATAAATTGTGTGGGTCTCTTGTCCGCCTGCAAAACTCTGACCTATTCTTATTGGCAGCGGAAAGCCGTGCAGATTATAGTCCCGCTCACGTTACCATCAAAATAATATTGCAGACGCCTCCGATTACTTTCAGTGGACGCCCTGTCCAAACTCCCCTGAAGATGCAGCTCTTTGTCACACTGGGGCAGCCCTGGACAGACTGCGTTTTCGTTATAGAACAACGGGTGATTAAATATGCCATATGAAATAACGCCCTTATGGACAGATAGCTGACTGTATGCGAGATTGTGTGTTTGGGGGTACGATCTGGTAGGAAAGAAAACGTGACTGCAGTTCTCTTTGTTCAATGACGTATTCTTTGGTTTTGCTTCATAGCTGTTGAAAGTAGTTGGCAGACTCTACTGCTCCCTGCGGTGTACTATGTGCCATTTCTATGTCCTGCTACATGCTACGTGAATGCATACTTTTGATATAGCCGTTACTGATTCTCTCCCCTTGTTTAGCACAGCCTCTTTGAATCTTTGCCTAAGATTAGTTTGGGGAAACTGACTCAAAGTTGCTTAATAAGGGCCCTTTCCTCAGGGTTTTCTCATCAGCGCGGAGTCAGGCTTGTACTTTTCCCTGTCAGAATTTGGTAATATATGTAATTGGGATTGTGCTATATTATGAGTTGCCTATTCAGCTGCGGGACTAATTCTTTTTGGGTAAGCCCATTAATTGGCTTGGTAAACTGCTCTGAGTTATTTTTTTGCTGGAGTTAATTTAGTAAACATATATTCAGTTAATTAAAACCTTTACATGATGAGAGAAAATGCAAGTAACAAATATTTTTAAAAAGCATGTACTCTATCAAAGAGCTTTTTTAAAAATATGTTTTAAAAAGGCTGTATGTATGCTCTGCCACCCTTCCGAGCGTACACACGAGTGCCAATGATCATTTAAACTTTGTCCTTAATGGAACACGAACGTGCAAGTTAAAGTTATTATTTTTTCTTGTGTTTTTTTTAATTTATTAATTGTTTCAAAACAACTAACTACCCACTATTGTGCTGCAGTTGGGTTCCAGATACTATCGACCAAGGGTTGTTAAACAAATTAATCCTCTTCATTCTTCTCATATGGTCCGGCTGGCCACTGTGGCTTGCCTCACGGCCCCCGAAATGGGAGGGCTCGGGCCACTCGCTCAGGTCACTGATGTAGCAGCAGCTGAGCTTGCATTGTTTTTTTGGGGGTGACCTAGTGGTTAATGCTCTGGTTTTTTTGGGGGGGGGAATAAAGTCAGCCTGTTCCGTTCATCGCCAATAGCTCTGTTAATCACCGAGTGCTCCGATTTGTGAGTTGTGAATTGTAAGGTCTTAGAAGCTACCAAAGTGTGGCTTCATACCGCACCTCTGGTATTGGTTTCTACCCAGATACTTCCTGTTGGTGAGCCTGCAATGCCAGAAGGCGTCCAGCCTTCATCCCCCAATCATAATAGCATTGTTTAGGGTGTAAAAGTGTTTTTTCTGCTCTGGTAGTGTACATTGTGGGTGTAGAGTGTGACCTATGTGGGAGTCGTTTTGGTGTTCTTGATGTCTAGCGGGTGGTTTTACTGCTGTGGTCTTGTAGCAGCAGTTAAGTATGGAGTGGTGTAAAGAGGAGGAAGGGATACATTTACTTATGTGTTTAGCTACCATTTTAGTGCTGGTGGGCCTTCATCAACTGAGACTTGACCTTCGAGGTTTGCTCTATGCTTATGCCGCAGTGTCACACCCTTTCTTGTGCAGTGGAGTAGAAAGTGGCGTCGTAACTTAAACCCTGCCAATCCACCCCTGCTGCTCGCCGTCATTTTTCCCCAGATTCCCCCCCCTGCCGCTACCTGCCATGGGCGGCAATCTGGGGGATAGCCCCGGGCGCCATGAGCTCTACCTATGCCACTGAAAGTGGACTAGTGGTGAATCATGTGAAAACAAAACTTATGGCAATTAGTCAACATAAATCCTTCAGGGGCTCGTTGATGTTGGGGGTTATTCCTTAGGAAAAGATTCTGGAGTTTGATTATCTTGGGTTAAGGATATTTATATTTAATATCCTGGCAGTACCAGGTTCAGAAGGGCAGTCTGAATTTAACGCAACATTCTGCTGCAATCCTGAGAGTGTATATGTCCTCTGATCTTAAGCGCATATCCCTGCCTTAAAGGTTTATAAGGCCAAGGCCGTGGGCAGATCCCTATTTGGGGCAGAAGTATGGGGCAATGTAGCACTGGTCCCCTCGGGAGTGGCTGAAAACTCTTTTCAAAGAGTTTTAAATAACCTCCCTAAGAACACTCCTTTAGTTCACTTACGGCGAGATGTTGTCATTACACCACTCACCTATAAAGCCCAACTAAGGCCTCTATTATACTGGCACAGGTTGAAATGTTCCTTGGCCCTTGAGGACTATTATAGAACTTTTCAAGATGTCGTTTCCTTGAATAAATTCTGTAAAATAAAGTAGTTGTCTAAAGTCAAAGGACCAGATGCATCAAAAAAGCATATTGCTATTCCCAAAAAGTGATTTTTTTCCGAATCGCTCTTTGGGAATCGCAAAATGCTACGTATGTAGGAATCTATAAAATGTTTGCGATTCCTTAATATTAGTAAGTAAAATTTTATTGTGTATGGTTAATTAAAACCTTTACAAAGGAGTAAAATTCAAAAGAACTTATTTCATTTAAATAAATAATTAAGAAAAAATTTGGAGAAATAAAGTCCAACTTTCATTGTCTATCTTCAAAGTCATTTATTCCAATAAGGCTTTAGGTTTTGCCCAATAGGTCACCTCTTTTTCGTTTTTGTTAATATTAGGTAATACGACTCCATTCATTCCTAGGCCCATAAATGTGAATGGTTTTGCATTAGCTAATTTGTGATTACCTAATTGGTAATCGCAAGTTAGCGAATGCAAAGCCAAGGGTGCCCAGGGGCCTAAGGCCCCCCAAAGCACCCCAAAAAAAGAAAGTGTGCACATGTAAAGCACACACATGCCCTAAGGGTTTGTGTGCGCTACATGGTACTTGGCAAAAATGCATTTTTTATGGCAATTAGCATTTCCTAAATACACAGTTCACATTTAGGAAAGGCTTCTTCCATGCGCGTTAGGGATTCGCAAATTGTGATTCCCTATATGCATTCGCAATTTAAGTAATTGCAAAATATTGCGATTTCCTAAATTGCAAATCTAAAAGCCTTTCATACATGAGGAAAGGCCATTTTGCATTCGCAAATGACCGAATTTTGCGATTCTCACCATTTGCGAATGCCAAATGCTTTCATACATATGCCCCAAAAACCTTGTATTTAAACTTGGCTTTGGCGATTTTTGGTCTTCTCCTCCTTCTTTGAAATATCTGTCCAAGGTCACCCTGAAAGACAAATTTTGGGGCTACATGGAAGATACTGAAATGAGGAACGTTTGTGAGGAGTCTCTTGCCGACACATTTTGGGATTAAAACTCCCCTCCTCCTTTGAGCCTTTTGTAGATCACATTATTCCATCAGCATCTAGGCAGCTACTTTGCTATGACACATTGCCACTAGCCATATTACTTGCCGTCTGGAATTCAAAAAACCTGCACAAGCACAGCATGCCTGACATGCTGTCAGTCGGAAGAAACGGATGCACATTTTTTTCTTTTTTTTGTTCTAGGTATGTCCATACCAGGAAAGCCTGAATTATTCCACTTTGCAAGCAACTTGGATGTAGACATGTTGTGGCTGCTCTGAGAATTTTATCTACAGAAACATCCCAGGGGGTGGTTTGTGCATCAAAATTAATTTTTTGGGCATGGTGTATCAGGGCTAAAGCTATGCAGTGAGTGTGTTACTATCTGTGTCCCCTTCAGAAATCTTTCTATGCTTCGCTGATCACAGATCCTTTAGCTATATTTTTATTGCTCATAAGATCTATTTATTTAATTATTTATGATATTGGATATCGGAGATGGACTTTTATTCTGATTTTATTCTTAATTATTTATCCCATGTCTCATGTACTTTGTGTTTTTTTTATTACTTTTATGGTTGAAAAACCAAATAAAGTATTTTTATGAGGAATATATGCAAGGTATGCGTTCTGTTTAATTTCCACAGTAAATCTGACGCATGAATATTTATGACATTTTAAAGTGACACAGAGGCTGCTTGAGTGGCGCAGAGGTCTGATAGTGTGAAATATTCTGTGCCTGTGAAACTCAAGCTTAGCAAATTACACATTGGCATTGCTATATATAAAGAGAACCTGGATGAGACCGTGTTGCAAGCACAACTGGACCATGGAAGTAGTAATTTTGCAGCTGGGAGTTGCAAGGAGACCACCACCACCATCCACTCCACCCCAACCACCCAGCTCACCCCACTTACCACCATGAAGGCAACGCAGGCAAAGGGAGTGCGTTTATTGTCAGAGGCCTCCTCAAATAGGACTCAGGGAGGATGAGGTAATTACCTACTACTGACTGACGAAGCAGCTCACTGTAGAGCTGCTATACCTGATTACCCCAAGGCTTCAGCCAACAGCTGAAAATGTCTACCGACATCCCTCCACTAGTGAAGGTTATGGCAGCACTACACTTGCAGGCATCGGGGTCCTTCCAGCTAACAGCCACCAGAGTAGTCGGAATCTCCCAGCCATCTTTCTCATCATTCCTTTCCTCCTTCCTGGGTGCCATCATCCGTCTGACACCTGCCATCTCCTCTTTACCAACACCCAGGAACTGCAGATGGAGACCAAACAAGGCTTCTATGCCATCACTGGGTTCCCCCATGTGGTTGGTGCTATGGACTGTACACATGTGCAGCTGGTACACCCTGTAGCCACATCCCATCTCTACAGGAACCAGAAGCACACCCACTCCTTAAATATCAAGGCCATCGTGGACCATCGGGGCCTCTTCACCAATGTGCTGGCCAAATACCCTAAGAGTGTGCATAATGCATACATATTCAGGCACTCTATCATGAATGACCTCTTCCAGAATGGACAGTATGGTAATGGCCTACTTTTAGGTAAGCAAAACTCAAATACCTAACACATCCACTAACAGTTAGAAATGGATAACTTAATACCCATCACTGTGTCTGTTGACACATATAGGAATATACGTAAGAGGGGTGTGTCTCATACATGCACCATCATCATGGTACATATGTCATGCAAACCCACAAGTTACCAATGTCAAGACGAGCAAAGCCACTATGGCTGCTGTTTAATAGTGGAATTACACAGAGCAATGCATTGCTGTGCCAAATGCTCTGTAGCATCAATGTGTGCGAGGAAGGGGTTGCAGGGGTGAATACATGCCACTCCCATGGCTCATAAGACATGTCATGTATCCCACCACCCACATCTATGGTTTACTTAGAGAGGAACAACTACCCAAATAATAGATCCACAAAGGGCAAGTTCACACATGTAGTGGGAGCACATAACATAGAGTGGTCAGGAGCATTTTCAAATAGACATAAAAAAAACTACAGGATAAACATGACAGTCAGTATGTAGGAATGTGCAGGGTATCATCCCATGCTCAGCATTTACTATAACACAGAGTAATGAAAGTGTCAACCCATTAAAAATTGTATGACTAACACATATTGTATAAACAATGTTAGAAATCTGTATGACAATGTAACTACACACAAGACACATGGCCTGCTGTGTATCAGCAATTTGTAAAAGTATTGACAGATGTCCTCTCTCTTCACTTTCAGCTGACCAGGGATATAGGATCCAGGCATGGGTCATGACCCCATATGCACACCCCCATACTGAGCCGGAGAAGGCCTACAGCTTGGCTTTCTGCAAGAGCAGGAACATTGTTGAGCAAACCTCCGGACTGCTCAAGGCCAGGCTACACTGCCTAGACATTTCAGGGAGTACATTGCTCTTCTCCCCCCCAAAATTGGTCTGCAAAAGAGTCTTGGTGTGTGCCATACTTTACAATCTATATGTGTGTACTAATGTCCCCTGAGATGGGGACCTACAACTGCAGGACCCCATGAAGGAGAAGGAAGAGGATGCAGAGTGTGTAGACATCCAAAACACTGCTGTAGGCAATTGCCAATAAACAGACATTGTGCAACATTTCTTTACATAATCCACATGTTTGTAAAAGGAAAATGAACAACTTCTTAAAGGTTCAAAATGAAAATAAATGTTTGAAACCATTACTTGTCTTTGCATTTATGTCACAGTCCCAGAAAACATCTACATATAGGCATTTAATCAACTAGAAGTAGCCAACAGAAGTTTAGAATCAGGTCAGAAGCCAGACATCAACGTCAAAGCCTCAGAAACATTGTACCATTCATTGTGACGTGATGTATGTCACTTGCACCTTGGCCATTTTCACAGCAATGTGTCAGTAAAAAAACATGTTTGAGTAGGAAAGGTGACACTCTAGTAGAAAAGGTGACGCTATAGTACGAAAGGTGACCGTTTTAGTAGTAAACATGACTCTTTGGTATGGGAAGTCACGCATTACCACTAATCGTGACTTTTGAATAGGAAAGGTGACTCAACAGTAAGACAGGTGACTTTGATGTAATAAATGTGACTCTTTGGTGTGGATAGCAATATTCCCTCAAAATATTTTCCTCTGTGTGCGGCAGTGTAAGGTCTCTGTTCCCTGCAATCAAGGCTATGTGCGCGGGGAACCAGACCGTGCGTGTGGGTGTAGTGCCAAATATCACTCCAAACCTTTGCTTAAAAAAGTGAAAAGACAGGTCAGTTCCACACATGCTACGCCACATAAAGGGTCTTAAGACAGGTTTTCAATTTAGATATACACACCATGAAATGAATTGGTTACACAGGCAAGTACCCTACGTGTTTAGAAAAGAACAGGACTCCAATGGTGGTATCATAATAAGATTTTACTAAAGATCCTCAACTTGGGCACTGTTCATAGGGTGGGGAAATGTTGGGAGCTTATACAAGATCACAAATACACACAATTACATAACATATTTACAATTTGATGTGCAAGCTACGGAGTAATGTCTGCATATCCCGTCAGAGATTGTTTGAGAAATGTGTGACATCCAGGCAAACATAGACTGTGGGAGAGGGCTGCTCACACAAGTCAAGTGCCATCACCAGATGGGTGACATGTTTGCTTCTCACATCGATCCTTGCCATTTTTCCAGTGCTGATAAACTCTATTGAGGTCAACTTTCCCATTCAGGAGGTAGGCATTTGTCCTCATGAACATATCCAAATGCTTCTCTTCTAGTCTATTTCTCGATTTACTCATTATAGTGTTCATGAGGCTGAATCCTCGTTCACAATCTGCACTAGATGCTTGAAATGTAGCACAGACATCAACAAGCTGAGACACCACACTATACTGAGCAGCATTGTGTACAGTGAAATTCACCATGTCTTGAAAGGTCATAAATAACCCACCCTTTACATGTTCTGCCACCACATATATATATTCTTTGTATTGTCGAACAACATCTTCTGGTGTTTCACAATCACCCAAGACCAAGACACTTTTTATACTTTTAAACAAGTCTTTGTACATTCTCAGTCCCAAAATGTGATTGTGTTGCTATTGCCTGGAATTTAAAACTTGCCCATTCTTTCAGTTCATCTTCAGGGAACCTTTTTTGCATGTGCTCATAAAGAAGGAAAACAAAAGACAAAATAGGCCCACTATCAAACTCTTGTCCTTCCCTGTACAACACAATCAGATCCCTTACCGTACTGCTCCAAAAGACACTGTCCCCCAAGTACTGTTCCTTAATTTGGCCAATCTTTGCTCTTGCATACTGTACAGCTTTAACAGTAGTCAATGAACTTTTTTGGAATAGTTTGCACAAAGATTCAAATTCCCACAGAATGTCATTAAGTACTGCAAGGGAAATATGGTAGTTTGAGTCCGAAAGCTTTTTTGCAACAATATTCAGCAACTGGATCATTCTCTTCAATTTTCTCATGCTCAAAGAACTTAAGAACAGCCTTGTAATTACGTACTAGCGCACCAACTGCAAAATGCCTTGAAAGCCATCAGACTTCATTCAATGGTCCAAAGGAGACCACTTCACATTCAGTGACCGATGCAATTTCATCAAGCTTGGACTTCCTTGCAGGAGATCTGGAGAACACAGAGTGGACAGTCCTCAATAATGTCTCCATTTCTTTAATCATCAAAACCCTCTTCTAGGCATCATCAACTCCCAAATCTTTCCGATGGGTGACACAATGCTGCCCAACTAGATGAGGAACGGATTGTTTAAGGCGAGTAGCAACACCATTATTCTTGCCCAGCATCACAGATGCACCATCGGATGTCAACATGACCATTTTCATAAGGTCCTGTTCATTGGTAGTGTAGAATTCCTTTCACAGCAGTAGTGATAGCCTCAGCATTACAACTAGTCAGCTTCACTATGCCCCTAAACTGGGTTTTGTGCTCTGTTGATGTTACAGGTTGGAACCTGAAGTATAGGATGAGCATTTTTGTAACATAAATATCTGTGCTCTCATCAGTTATCAAAGTGTGATACAGAGCGTTGCGAAGTTATGCAACAGCTTCACAGTGTATCACACTAGTGATGGCCTCAAGGAACTCAAAGGCATAGTTCTTGCTCCTCTAGCTGTCTGGTATCTTCACATACAAAGCTAGGTGGTCATGGATGTCTTAGACAGACAACATTGAAGTATTCATCTTGACTGCCAGCAACACGTTGATGAGAATCTTTATATCCTCAGGCAGGGATCTTTGTTGTTCAACCACTTCTATTCTGTTTGCTTTTTCGGTGGCAGCTTTGTCAGCATTACCTGCACTCCATAACCAAAGCTGGCAGCAGCACTTTTGTTTCTCAGTAGCACCAAAGCAGACTCTTGAACATTGCTAATTAGATGGTGTTTTATGTAATCCAGTTTCCAGCCATCACTCTATTTCTTCCCTGTAGAAAAGTCCCCAACAGTCTTGGCTTCTGCACATGTTTTTCAGATCAATCCCATGTCTGGACCATATTGAAATAGTTCCCCATGCTGCACACAAACCTTGCTTCGTGATTTCTATGTCTCAGCCGCCACAATTTCTTTCATACACTCTTCCTTGAATACAAAGAAACATTTCATCCTTTGTGTTAAAGCACTGCACTCTGCAGAAGTTACATCTTTGCGCTTTAACATTTTTGTGCCTACCAGTTTTAGTCTGCTATGCCACAAAGCCTGCAAAATAAAGTAACATGGTTAAAGTCGGTGCATATGCTCATGAATGCAATCTGTCACACAGTATTGAGGCATTGCCTGCAAATGTAGAGTAGAGGTACAAGGATTTTTCTGTTCTCAGCCCTTCCCTTCCAAACTTAAATGTAGCACTGTCCGTACGGCCTGCAATAGAAGAAGAGATTGTTATGGCACATTGTGGTTAAGGTATGTTGTTATACTACAATGTACAAGATGCACCACAGTTTAACTCTACCAAACAATTACCTGTTCTGCTTGTACTCACGTATGCCCGTTCAAATGTGTGTGGTACTGTCTGCGAAAACGAAAAGAGAAGAAACCATGGGTAAAGTATGTTGGCATGCTATAATGTACAAAGTGCACCACATGTAACTCTGCCAAACAATTACCTGTTCTGCTTGTGCTCACGTATGCCTGTTCAAATGTGTGTGGTACTGTCTGCGAAACCTGTAACAGAAGAAAACATGGTTATGGTATGTTGTTTTACTACAATGTACATGATGCATCACAGTTTAACCCTACCAAACAATTACCTGTTCTGCTTGTACTCATGTATGCCTGTTTTAATGTATGTAGTACTATCTGCAAAACCTGCTACAGAAGAAAACATGGGTAAAGTACGTTGGTATGCTATAATGAACAAGGCGCACCACAGTTTAACTCTGCCAAACAATTATCTGTTTATTCTGCCTGCACTCACGTCTGCCTGTGCTGATGTATCCGTAGTACGATCTCAAAACAATTGAAAAAGGGTGCAGATTTTGAATCTATTCATCCAGCAACCCCTAAATCCAACCAGGAACGTAAACAGAATGACCTTGTCTTTGTGGGTACTCACGCCTGACCAATTAAATGCAAATACCTTACAGACTGCAAACCTGCAATTGAAGACAAGCTCTTTAGCAAAGGCTCTAAGAGTTACAAACAATGTATGTGACTGTTCCAGAGACTACAATAGGAAAAGCGACCAAATAGTTACCTGGGATTCCAGTTTAGGTCAAACAGGCACATGCCCATGTGCTTCATAATTATCATCCATTACGCTAAACTGGTCTATAAATCTGCATTGTGTGTTACACCTTCTGTGAAGCTGCTGGGTGAACTAGAAAACGGACGTAAGCCAAGCCCTCTTCCTAAGGGAACAACATTGGGTGTTCCGCTTACGCACGTGGGACGTTGGCTTAAACGATGAAATTCCCTGGCTCCAAGTGGGAAGGTAGTAATATGAATAGGAACCCTGGGAACGAATACTAAAGGGGATATTCTATCCACCCGTCCACTCCGGCTATGAACAAGGTACACTACATGTACTTCCTTTACTGAACTGGTAAAAGAAATGTGATATCCCTAGTTTTGGGCTCCTTACACTTTTCCCTATATGTGAACTGTCATGTTTAACTATGCGATTGTTTTACAGTTAACATCGAGATACATTGTCTCTCTTTGTAAATTTTCCACTCCAAATTTTTCCCATGTGTAATATATAAAGGTACTCCTCTTGTACTATGCATCACATTTTTGTACTTTTCTTTCCTCGACGTGTGAGGCCGGTTATCTTGTTCTACGAGGGTTGTTCTGCCTCACTTGCCTGACTTCCGACCCCTCCACTCAGTGGGACGGAGTCTTCCGGTTTTGGTCCCGCCCTCGTGATAGCACCACTGTAGGGTGTCTCCACCGCGTAGAGAGCGCCGGCGCCGCCCCCTCTCTAGACGCGGCTCCAGCTTGCACGCTAATCAGACACAACTGACCCGCCCTTTAGGAGTAACGCACAAACAAGGTGTATGGTATCTATAATTTGGTATTGTTACCAGGTTGCCATGGAACACTGGTTCCCATGGAACCCGATTGACGCACCACCTGGAAGTCAGGCCAAGTCAGGCAACACGAGTGCTGGGCGCAGTTCGGACACCGGATCCCACATTGAGGTTCCGTGTCAACGTTGTAAGCAGGCCCCTCCCGGCACTTTACCAATTAAGGGCGCTATTTAACAACGGTCCCAACTCGTGCTCACTTATCACTGGGGGGGAGCAGAGTACACAGCTAGGTGATCCTGCGGATAACGCACCTTGACGAATTAAGATGATGGGATATGAATCAAGTATGGATGTTGGATGCCTGCATAGTAGGATGCAGTTCACACCAGTATGCCTCTTCCTCTTCTTCTTTTTTTACTTTATTTTACTTTATTTTCGGCTCAACAATGCTGCCTAAAACTTTTCTCTATATGCTTACCTCTTCAGAGTTTGACTACAGGGGTTCTCTTTTACTTCCCCTCCCATGGAGTACATAGGGTTAAGGCTGTAGGTAAGAAGTGGGAAGTAATTTTCCCCATGATTTTACTCACTTGTGTATTCACGTATGTCAGTCACGTGTTACACACTTGCACCACGCGCACTTAATTTTGTGAGTAGTGGTTTCCGTTTGTTTTTTCATGAATGACCCCTATACCTAACTGTTGCTGAGTATGTGTTGTTTATTTTTCTCTCTAACAGGGTACTTTTGACCCATATATACAGCAGAGAGAGACTAAAGTCACTCCGCCGCTGATTTCCTCTAACCACAGTGTTGGTAAGAGTGGAGCCTTATATTTGTTTAATTACTAAGGTCCTGATGAATGCCGAGTACCTCTGTTGACAGTAGGCAGAAACATGTTGACCCAATTCCACACCAAAATTTACGGCGAGGGGATAATAACTTTCCCACTTTCGCCGTGCACTTGTTTTTATATACCATATAGTCTCCTGGATCATTAAAAAAGCAAATGAGGTTACTATAATGGCTTTTAACTTCACTTATTCACTTTGGGCCCCACTTAGGTAGAAGTGCATCCCTGTCGTCAGGTGTATGCCCGCCCTCTATCAAACCGAGTTTTTAGAGGACGAGGACTGGCCAATGATGAAGCATGACACCAGGTGGTGTGTGAGGCCAGTCCGTAACTTTTAGTGAGATGTCCACACTCACATTCACATAACACTATTCAGCACTTTTTAGGTCATTCCAGTAGGAGCGGCCCCATTTGTGTGTAACATGAACTAGAAAATTCACAAAGAGGACTGAGCCACACACATGCATTTGGCCCAGGGCCATCCGATGTGGTTCTGACCGGCTGCATTCCTCTTCCTAATAGGAACACGGATGTGAAGCAGATTGTGAGACTTTTTGAAAGTATTCATGTAAATCACAGCACCCGTTATGCATCTACATGGCGCTGCACATGAATACTTTCGCAAAGGCACACAATCAACCCTGCAGCAGCGCACTATTAACAGCAAAAATGGCTGTAAAGGAGACACTTACCTGCCGCTCCCTCGTGTTCTCCTCGTCACCTCTTCCTCTGCCTCCTGCAACCAGGAAATTACATTTTTTTGTGCCACTGGCATTTTAACAGCAGTGGCGCAAATGGTTTTGCAGGATGTGCTGGGTGTGTGTGCTTAATATAGGACAATGCGCGCATGGGGTGACTTCGGTGCACGTGTGCACCTTATAGGGAACAGTGCTCTCATCCATCAACAGACTCATGCTTATGTGCCATTTGTGAAACAGAATTATGTCATTGGGGAAATGCCCATTAAAGTGGGTTGGGCCTCTCTGCCACTCAAAGATGGCCTGCTGCGGTTTTTATTATCCTTGCCACCCCCCCCCCCCCCCCCCTCCCGGCCCCAAGATGATGTCCATATTCAAAGTTTCAAATTGATCTTCATTGACCTCCTTGGAAACAAAAATGCTAAAATGCTAAGAATACTCTAGTGATTGATGGCAGTATGGTGGAAACCCACATGCTTTTAGTCTGCATGCGTTTGTGATGCAGTCACTACACTGACTGCGACATTGCCATGTGTTACTTTACCCAGCAGTAATTGCAATGGCTTGCTTTAGGGGGCGCCGAAGTTTGGAATAGTATAAATTACTATTCCAACTACAGTCCATACAACAGTAGGGAAGGTGTTGGGCTTAAAAATCCAACACTAGTCTAACAACGTGCCCCCTACAGCAGTCGTAACAACTTCAGGGTTAAAGTAACTTGTGATAAAGTCGCAGGTGGGGTAGTGGAAGCGTTGCAAAGGTTGGTCGTTGTTGAGACTGCGAGGTAAAGGAGGTTTCCCCTGATTAATATTTCTGCTGGAGAGAGATGTTTGTCTAGTTGCTGTTTTGACTCATCATAAAGTAGTACAGAGGGTTAATATGCCTGTTACAAAGAATGTGTACCATACAGATAACAGAACTGTATTTTATGTGGATAGCTCATTAGGTTACTACTTTTGTTGTGGAGATCCTTTTGCTACTTGCAGTTTATAAGTTACAATAGTGATTTAGAACAGTAACCTATGAAATGTCATCAAAAAGCTGCCTGCAAACTGCATGGTATAGGTTAAAGTGTTATGTTTTTTACATATCTTTCTCTATACTAATCCTGGTAGAAAGGGTTGGTTTGGGTAGAAATGCATTCTTATTAGTAAAGACAACCCTAACCACTCCAGTACATTTGAAATCCTAGACTTCTCCTGCAAACACCAGCTCAAATTAAGCACTAGTAACACAGTCTGTTGCCTTCTGCTGGGGCTCTAATTGAGTTTCAGGTTAGAACTTTGAGGGATGAGTTCTGGCCTCAGCATTCAACCCCTTCATGAAAGAAGAGCTGTTGGCACATGCAACAATCCAAACGAGCAGCTGCACAGGGCTTAGAGCAAAACAGAAAAACAGTTCACAGGGATAGATAATGTTATAGCTTCCAATCAAAACTACAAGTAATGTTTGTATTCAACAGTGTTTTACATTCCAGGACAAATATGTGATAATATACTCAATGCGCATTTTATTTGTTCTTAAAGAATTAACATATATGCTTTTTAAAATTGTATGAATATATTGAACCACATTCTGCCTGCAAAGCTAATAAAGAGCATCAGCTTTACAACTACTTAGTTTAAATAAAAACTGTCCTGCAACTACTTAGTTTAAATAAAAACTGTCCTGCAACTACTTAGTTTAAATAAAAACTGTCCTGCATTTTCATTTTTTGCTTGTTTTGGGATTGAAATGCAGAAGACCAAAAGGTTCTGATTTGAATATCCTTTTCCTTTTGGAAAATGGTATTGCCTAGTGTCTGTTAAAATGTGCCCTTTACGAAAATACAGAGTACATTGATCTTTTTTTTTTCTATTTCATCTTGAAGAGTTATTTGTCATATCAGCAGGTGGGTTTGCGTGTAAATAATTATTTATAGTACAGGTTAGAATAAACAAATCGCCTATAAATGGCGTTAGTCAGAAAAACTGCTGGTGTAAATGTGAAAATGCTCATTTGTAGGAAAGGGCACTGGCTCCCATTTGCACTTGCTTCACAATCATTTGTTTTTTAATCAGCGAACGTGTGTGCACACTTACTTAAGCACAAAGAAGCAATACACATAAAAGCGCGTGCACCGTGAATTCACAAATTGTACAGAACTATAATGTTAAAAACTTACACAATTTCGTGCCCGTGTCTTTTCGTCCTCAAATATAGAAGGCCTCAAGGTATCTCTATTTCAAACAAATGACAATAAGCAGCAAGATCCTAGTGCCGATAATGGTCTCGCCCTCTCCTTTGGTTACCTGCTTGCGATGGGTGATAGCTAGTCGCTGCAGGTTAATGACACAGTGATGACTGGTGCTGTAATTGATCCATGCAGGGCAGGAGAGCATCGGCCTATCATTGGAGAGGGTGTGGCTTAACAGATAGGGCGGCCGACTTTGAAGCTGAGGACCAGGGTTCCAGTCTGGCAGGAGGCCAAACATCCTGTGATTCTGGGCAAATCGTGTAATCTCCCCGTGCCTAAAAATGAATGTGTCCGGCTGTAATGCAACTGGCAGCCGCAGTCAGTAGTAGGAGTACCTGCAGGGCGGTGACGTGGGGAGGGGGAGGGGCAGGGTGGGGGGTAGTAAACTATGGATTACGGAAGTTTACAGGTAAGTTAACATATAAATTAATAAAACGAATTTCGTTGCGTGCACTGCATCGCATTTGGGGATGCAGTGCACTCAAACGAAATTCGTTTTTATTAATTTATATGTTTACTTACCTGTAAACCTCCATAATCCATAGTTTACTACCCCCCACCCTGCCCCTCCCCACGTCACCGCCCTGCAGTTACTCCTACTACCGACCGCGGCTGGCAACTGGTGCTCCAGTAAAGCACTCTGATTATGCTACCTTCGGAACAAGTTCGCGTTATATAAAACTTCAATAGAAAATGCCCTGCCGCCCACCTGATATCTGACTCCACAATGCTGCCAGACTTATGAGGGACCCAACAGTGATAACAGTCAGTGCGTCAGTGCATTGTAGTACAATGGTAGGGGAGTGGTCCCACTGATGTTGGTGTTGGAAGCACAATAACGAGTCAAGAATTTTGCCAGCCAGTTGTATTTAAAGTGTTCTGTGTGCAAACTTTTAATTTGCTCTGTACGTATGGTACCTCCAAAAAAAAGTGCATCCCACGTCCCTGTCACACCCTGCTTCACCCCAGCTCAGCCTGTAAGGTCACCTATTCCAGACGGGAGACAGCCTTTACATTGAAACTGTTACAACGCATGCCTTTACATCGCATGTGCAGCAGTGGGTAGAAGGTGTTGGATTTAACTCCAACACCTTCCCTACTGTTGCACACACTGGAGTTGAAAAAGAAAATGAATCTATTCCAACTTCCAGCGCCCCGACAGAAACTCGGAGTAAAAGTTTGCGTTGCAACGGCATGCGATGTAATAACATGCGTTGTAAGGTCACCTATTCGTCTGTACACAATTATCTAATCAGAATGAGTTAAAAAAGAGTGTAGCTTTTGTGTGCTCTAATATGGTGCTGGCCGGGGGTAGGCCCTTTTATGTTAAACGCTAGTCAGATCATGGCGGGGCGTGCGTTTACATTCCAGCTATGTGTGCACACCTAACCAGTGAAAAAGTGCAAGAAGATTGTTATGAATCATTAAAATGATCAGCGCTCGGAATAACAAAAAGCCCTTGAGTTCAATGTGAAAAATTGCCAGTGGAATATCTGGCCGCCAGAAACTGTGGATTGCATTTCATAATGCATTGTTTATGATGTGCAGAGAACCATAAATTAATATTTGGAAAAAGCAGGCAGGATAAATAAAGAAGTTGTTGCAAAGGAAATGTCAGAATTTAAACGAATAGCAATTTTCTGAACAAATCAAATTGACATACAGTGAAGGGAACGTTTCGAGAAAACTCAGTTATATATGTGTAATTTACATCAATACTATCTTGAAAGCTCCCAATCAGCTCCGCAGCCGCGCACCCTTTAATAAACGAAATGCAGAGTCTAAAACGCGTGGTGTGCTTTCAGAATCCTCTGAAAGCACACGTCGTGTTTGAGACTCTGCATTCCTTTTACTACTAGAGCACGGCTGCGGGGCTGATTGTGGGCCTTTGAGATAGTATTCATATTCATTACAGTGCCCCTGTGCGGCGCATTTAACACAAATACTATCTCACATAAAGGCCCACAATCGGCCCAGCAGCCGCGCATTATTAGTAAATGAAATGCAGAGTCTGAAACACGACGTGTGCTTTCAGAATACTCTGAAAGCACACGTCGTGTTTGAGACTCTGCATTCCTTTTACTACTAGAGCACGGGTGCGGGGCTGATTGTGGGCCTTTGAGATAGTATTCATATTCATTACAGTGCCCCTGTGCGGCGCATTTAACACAAATACTATCTCACATAAAGGCCCACAATCGGCCCAGCAGCCGCGCATTATTAGTAAATGAAATGCAGAGTCTGAAACACGACGTGTGCTTTCAGAATACTCTTAAAGCACACGTCGTGTGCTATAGATGTGCTGCATTCCTTTTCCTAGTAGTGCAAAGCTACGGGGCAGATTGTGGGTCTTTGCAAAAGTATTCATGTTAATTGCAGCGCACAGGGGCACTGCAATTATCATGAATACTTTCACAAAGGCCCACAATCTGGCCCGCAATCGCGCACTATTAAGAAAATAATGCAGCAAGTGAAGGGGCCACTTGCTGGTGACCGCGAGCCCTCCCTAACCCCAAAGGCCTAAAGGGATAAACTTACCTGCCGCACCCTCGTGTTCCCCTCGTCGCCGTCGTATCTTCCTCTGCCTCTCGCAAAGAAATGGCCATTTTTTTGCGCCTCTCACGTTTTAAACGCGGCGGCTCGAACGGTCTCGCTGGATGTGCTGTGTGTGGTGTGTGCGCACTAAATATATGACAATGCGTGCTCGGGGTGATTTTGGTGCGCATGCGTTCGCACCTTATAGGGAACAGTGTTGGAAAATGAAGCTTCACCACTAAATTTGACTTTAAGTAGAAAAGTGACTCTATAGTATGAAAGGTGACCTTTCTGTAGTAAATGTGACTCTACAGTATGGAAAGTGAAGCTTTATCACTAAACATGACTTTTGAGTAGGAAAGGTGACCCTACAGTATCAAAGGGGACTTTTCTGTTGTAAACCTGTCTCTTTGGTATGGAAAGTTACACATTACCTCTAAACATTATTTTTTTAGTAGGAAAGGTGACGCAACAGTATGAAAGGTAACTTTTCAGTAGTAAAGGTAATGCTCTTGTAGGAAAATTGGCCCTTTACCACTAAAGGTGATGCTTGTGAGGAAAGAGTGTCGGGCAGAAGCCACGCCACAAGGCCAATTCATCAAAAACAATGCTTTGACCATAGTGTAACTCGCAACATGGCTATTTCTCTAGAGAAGTGTCAGAAAAGGATACACCTTAGTAGGAAGCTTGACACATACGTCGGAAATGTGACACATCCACACAGTAAATGACGCAATAACTCAGTCATGCTGCAAGCCAGGAAGTGTGAACTTTCTTTCACTTTCACTGACTGCCGTTTGTCTGTGCTTCCTGGTGGAGGTGTTTGTTGTTTGCTGTTGAGTTTGGTGCTGTTTCCTGGTCCTGTTGGTGTCGGTGCTGTCTGTGTCGTGTCCCTAAATTGTCACATTTGTCCTGTAATTGTATTTTGTGTTGTTGTGTGTAGTGTATTGTGAAGTGTTTGTTTCAGTAGTGGATAGATAGTGGGGCTCTAGGTAAGTTCCTATATACCATGAGCTTGTGGCGGTTTGGCTGTAGCAACATACTCTTAACGGTTTTGTTATCGAAAGGCCCAGATATGTATACAGGTCACTATGGCATTATACGGGTTAACTCACTTACATCCACTGAACATGACTCAGGGGCCTGTTCACAGGGGCATTACAATAGCCAAAACAAACCATGCAGTGCATGGGAGGCCCATAGCTGATGTGGTACCCATCCTGCACTGTGTATGGAGGATTGTCACCCAGTCTGCTAGGTCATTACTGACACTGAACTGTGTGGGCCGACCACCATATATGTTGCAGAGGAGCACACTCACATGTAACCAGGCCACAGGATGGACAAGGTGTTCCCCCCAAATGGTCACACATATGTCTCTGTTACATAACAACATCATCAAATCTTTATGAGCCTGTATGGGCCTTGATTGGCCATTGTTAATTTACTGCGCAATGGACACTTGGAAGGAGCTAAGAGAAGGAGACAAAGACGCATGATTATTCTCTCATATGTGTAGCATGGTAAAGTACATGTATGAACTTGATAAGGCCCCAGCATTTTCATACTATGCAGAGTGTGGTAAATCAAGTTGGACTGTTCACATAGGCATCAAAGTCTGGCACCCTTGAGCCATGTTGCAAGCGAGGCTGGTTTGTACCTTGTCTGTACTTTGTCACCTCATATGTGAAGCGCCTGCTATCAACTGAATACATTGCAACATGGCATACATATGTCCATCATGAGGGCATTCCAACTGTGTCTTATGCTACAAGTCAAACATATAGACAATACCAGGCATTTGTGAAGACAATATACTGTGCTTCATATCTACACAGTGTACATGTTTAGCATTCACAAAGCTATGTACAGTGTTTTTGTCTTGTACGTGGACCAAACCATTGCTGAGGTGGCGGCTTTCTGAGATGCCAATGGTACCAGTGAGTGTCACCTTATTGTTTCTGTGACCTGCAAGGATTCTGTGTGTTTGCTGAAATGGTTTGCAGTAAGATGTGCAAGGGGTATCATCACTTAGCAGTTATAGCTGCACCTTGCATGTGGATTTACTACAGAAGTAGGACTAAGTTGCATGAGCAAATGACATGGCCAAATTGCCACTTTGAATGATTAGCAATGCATGCAGACCCACATGATAAATGTCTCTTATCATGTCGTGCTACTGTTGTATCAGCTATGGTGTGGATACCCATGGCACATACACCATCACCTGCCCTAAAACATATTGACGGTAATTAGTTGTAATGTCTCTCACCCAAACTATGGACCGAAATTGCCAACATGTTACTCCAAATATGTGACACAATGTTTCATGGTACCTGCTGTGAACTCCCTGTCACAGTATGTTTGCCCAAGTGATATTTTGTGCAGGACACGGGTGTTTTTGGGGTGTAACACATATCGCAGCCCAAACTTCCAATAGCCAACAGCACATCAAATGTTGACATGTGAACAAAGGACATTTTACCAATGTATGTGTTCTCATATTGTGAGTTCACATCATACTAAGCAAACGCCTGCCGATTACTTTCCTCTACCCTACCAATATTGGATCAGGCTAATTGATTGAAGTTATGTCAGACATTCATGCCACTCAAACAGCATATTGTTTTGTCTTCCATACATGTACCTGTAGTACAGCGTCAAGCCAAAGTATGGACTCCAATGGACTTGGGTGAGCATGTGTACAGGCTCCCCATACCAAAATTGGTTCCATCCTAGTGTAGATGATGCATATGGATTTTTGAGTAGGCATAGTTAACATGTATTATTCCAGATAGCATGACCAGTGGGCAGAGTGCATAAGTCCATTGTCCATGCCAATAACTTACTTGGGTTCACCCCCCAGCCAACATTAATCATTATATTTTTCAACTGTTATCCCGCATCATGAGTGCCAGCGTATTCCTCAGAAAATGGCACATCCATGACATGTGAGATGGGGTGACAGAGGAGAGATAGGCAATATGGCCTAGTGGTACTAAGAAAGTTGTGATTAAACTCAATGTGAAAATGGAATTGGAGGAATGAACTTCTAACTTTGTCTGCTGCACATTGCTCCTGTATGCATACACATGGTAATGTAGGGAAATGTTTTGTGTGACAGGGCCACACAGGCTGTGATGAATCCTACACCAGTGCAGACTGAATAGGTATGAGTAGGTATGAGTGTATGTGGGACGTCACCAGTCCACACATGGCAATGCTCTAACATGCCTGACTCCTGCACCTTAGATCTAATGGCCTGTAATAGACACATTTCCAAACCTTTGTAGTGTTTTGTGAGATATAAGGCCAATGTGTAAATTACCACCGGCATGTATGCCCTGTGTTGTCAGCATACAGGCCCTCCACATTCCTCCAAATGCTGTGGTTGCCTATATTTTATCCCCAGGAATTCTCTCTATTAAACAACTACTCTCCAATTACAAGAATGATACAGCTCTAAATACTCACAAATCTACGCTCTACAGTATACATGTACACACTCATCACATGGACTAAGTATGAGTTGATGTGCTTCTAGGTAACAATCCATACAAGAAGGTTACGACAGACTATTGGGTATGTTAAGGAGCACATGCATTTGTCTGATTTTCTGAAGGTTATCTATGTCACTGTGCTCCAGGTCTGTCCATATGTCAACCTTTGAAAATTATCCAACAGGTCTGTTGAATGGGAGGTAGATAGCCACGCTCTATGTCTCAAATACCTGGCACTAAGTCAATCTATGCTGCTCGTTGTGTTTGGCCTTGTGTATATGCCATAACAATGAAGCATTGCTGAGGCACAACACGTGTACTTGCTACACAGCACTCATTTCACATAGCTGATTGGTCATAGACTGTACCTACTTGCATGCTACATGTCAGTACCCAGTGAGCACATAGATGGAGCATGTGTACCTTTCCATGAGCACATAACAGCATGAATCCAATTCATATGCACATGGGTACATGGTAATGAAAAGAAGAGCATGGTGGAGTGAGTGGTAGGTATCCTGGCTGAACTGACGTTAACTTTTATAACGTACATCCTCTGCCTGTCACTCGATGGAGCCTAACCATAACCCAAATCGGGTCGGTCCATTCAATATATAATAAAAAGGCACCTCAATGTTAGGTAGCAGAGTGCTTGGTTCACCTTAGAGAGCATCACTGAACCAACCATGTGTAGATAGCGTAGTGTTTCTGGTCCTGACGAATCGCCACTTGATTTCTTACACACTAGGCGGGAAACATGTTCACTGCCCACTTGTAGACACCTCTGACCATTATATCAGCAGTACCATCATTGTTGTTTTTAATTGCGACCAGTGGGCTTGCAGATTAAATTCATTTTGGAGCACCACTGCGCCTCATTTTATCCCCCACACACCTTGTTCACATCTACACCACAAGGCCCCGAATCTGCACAAAGAGCCTCTCATAGAGTGCCTGTCTGGCATTGCAGCGCCGGCCTGACGAGGAGCAAGCACTATGATGAAGCATGACACCCCATCTGGTGTGTGAGGTCTCCACTTGCCAAATTGGGAGACACCCCATCTCCACCTTAGGGTAGGGGTGTTTTCCTGACCCAGCTTCCTCCTCCCTCCCCCACAGGAACTGCATACTTCCTCTTCTCATTTATGGTCTTTGGGACTCATATGCTGGACCTACAAGTGCCCTTTATCCCACTTTTGTTATAAGTACACGGTAATGAGGCCAGATACTGCCATTTCCTGCACCTACAAGGTCAAAACCTAGGTTATTTACCATTGTTATCTTAGAGGAAGTACATGCGTCTCATGATGGTTTGTCATTATACGTTACATAGATGTAATTGTTGTTGGCACACCATGACACTTGTGTTGCTAATAAGAATTGATGCAGGTAAATGTTGTCAATTGTGACAAATAAGCTTGGTCTGATTCATATGTCCTTTCTCTTCAACAGACACATGACCCCAGACGAGGAAAATACTTATTGAAGTTGTCTGGAGAGGTAAAGGCACCTCCATAACGTTGCAAAGGCCTACAGGTGCATAGAGCACTATCATGATTGAGCTAGGGCAGCAGGGACCTGGAAGTTACCACCTCGGGATAGAAAACTACCAACAGGACAAGCAGCAGCCATCAAATGGAGCATTTTCATAGTGGGGTTCCAGGACCAATTGCTGGACCCTCCACAGCCCCAGTTCTAGGAATCCCACAGGCCCAGTTCCAGAACCCTCCACAGCCCCACCAGCAGTGGCACCACATGCGGTTTCCACAGCCTCACAGAAGCCAACAGAAATCAAGACAGAGATGCTGAAGGGCCAGTAAGAGAATGCCTTTGAAGTTGGCAGGACTGCAGTTGCAGTTGGCAACCCTGATGAAAATGGTGGAGACCTTACAGAAGACAGTGGACCAAATTGAGTACACAATGTATGCCCTCCCTCAAACGTTCTGGCCCACACATGTTCTTCTTCATAGTTTTCATAGTTTTGACTTTTAGCATAGGTTAGGATATGTGTTAGCATAGTGGTAGGGTAGGGTAGTTTTAGTGTATTTCTCTATTTTGCTATTTATCTGTTAATGGGTGGGTAGATGGTTAAGTGGGTGGGGGTTAATGTTTAGTATGTGTTATATAAAAATAATAAAAAATACAAAAAATTATATATGTTTAGATGTTAATGTTTAGCTAGTGTATACCAGTAGTTTATGTTAGTCTCATGTGCAAATGTGTTATAAGGGGGTGGGGGTTGATGTTTAACATGTTTGTTGTGTTATATGTGTAGAGTAGGCTAAGTTAAGGTTAGGTTAGTTTTAAGATAGGATATTGTAGACACTTTAGTATAGATTAATTTAGGTATAGTTTAGATAGGTATAATTTGTGTAGGTTTTAGTTTTTAGATGTTAAGACTGGTAGTATGTGTAAAATAAAATATGTTTTAAACTTACACAACTGCTTACTTATTTTCAGCTTGTCAGTTGTGACATCTGTATAGGTTGGGTTAAGCACATGCTGTAGAAGTGCCTGCCAGTGTTTGTATGCATGTGGTACTAGGTGGAGCCCCTAAGGAGTAGAGCATTTCAAGTAAGCAATGGAGTCCCTTAAGGGATCTTCTAACCTGATTAGTCACTGTAAGTGGCACTCTTGCAGTGAATAGACACATAGCAAAAAACAGATATTAATCTAACGTAGCACTATGTGGGTACATGAAGCTATGTGTATTGTATGTATGATGGAGTCAAACTATTGTGACTAATCTAGGATGTATTTGGTGCACACTGATGGCAGCCACTTACACACTCTCCTTATCACCATTTAGTAATTGCATCAATGTTGGTTGCTGGCTAGTATGCTTAGAAATATCACCAACCTGTGCAGAAACAACCTTCAGTTTTACAATTGACTGATTGACAATTGTTGCCCTTCATGCATGTGATCCTAGGTTGGACTTGCTACTGCTAGTTTGGTATCAGATACAGATCATATAAACTATTTACCATGCAGTGTGCAGTATTACCCCAGGTTAGCACAGACACATTTCCCTTTAGATGTTATGTGGTGTCTTAAGAGATTGCACATCCACCATGGTCTACTCACTGCAATAATGTCCAGGAATACAACATGCTGATTTTGAAAAGTAGTTTTATTCACACATCAACCAATGAACAAGTGGCAGTCCTTGGTACCACAACCCCAACAGAGTTAGTGAGCAATTGGATGTCAAGACAGAGTCCAT
This sequence comes from Triturus cristatus, assembly GCF_964204655.1. Classification (NCBI taxonomy): domain Eukaryota; kingdom Metazoa; phylum Chordata; class Amphibia; order Caudata; family Salamandridae; genus Triturus; species Triturus cristatus. Next base: position 654,954,291 of record NC_140592.1, on the reverse strand, counting down.
GGGGGAAACATGTCATGGGCCATGTTGAGGAGAGGAGTATTCCAGTGAGGAGGAGGATCAAATTGCCATTAGGAAAGAAAGAACACATAGACAGTCCACACATGGATCGATCAACGGGGGGGAAGCAAATAGAGGACAGTACCTGTTGAGAGGTACACTGGCCTGGGCATAAGCACAGGGCAATGGAGAAACTGCTGTTCGAAAAGTATCGAAGGAGAGCCCTCCACCGGTACCAAGGGATAAGAGAGGTTTTCTAGGAAGTGGATACACACTCCTGAGTAAACTGTAGCAAACTTAAAGTATCCAGACCCAACTGGCTAAAAATGTGGCTTATGTGGCGTACCCCGCTAAACTTTTTGTTAAGTAACCCTCACACACACTATTAGTGTCATGCTTCATCTTCGGGTTCTAATAGGTGACTTGAGGGGCAGGACCTTTGGAGTAGTATGTGAAGTTAATTGACAACGCTACGGGACCAAGGTAAAAATGTTTGTTTTTAACAATGGGGGCATATGTTGTTAATGCTGATGTTTATCCTACTTCCCCACAGTGTTTGACTAAAAGGCTACCCTTTACCTGATCCCCATGAGAATCGCGTTTTCCACCTAAAACGGGTAAGACCTGAACCCATCATCATTATCTACCAAAATTGGGGCAACACACTCATCATTGTTATGACACATGTATGGATGCGTGTAAGCTTGCAGTTAAGGGTGAAAGGATGGTGTTTGAAGTTTTTGTAGACTGTCACTAGGCATTCACAGAGTTATGAGTAAGATGGCATGCGAGCACAGAACGCATACTGCAATTGGCAGTTTGAGGACAATATTACCCTAGCATAGCTCATTTATTTGGTCACAGAATACAGAGTGGAAAGATTGAAAACACACCAAGCACGTTGGAAGTGCGGTGGTGTGTCAGCACATATATGAGAAAAAAATGTGTTGAAATAAAAAAACTGGTTTATTTTGTTTCTTTTCATTCTTGTCTTACAGGCGGAATTTTTGCGTTCTTACTAGATAGAGAGATGAGTATACCCTCCATACTTTTCACGAGGGAGCAGCTTTCTACTCTGTACAATAAAATATATAGGATTACCCCTATTAAACTCCAGGGAGGAATCACAATTTGCCCTGAAGAAAGCCCAGGACCTTACAGGCCATTGACTAAGGGTTGAAACATGTTGGCACACCTTTAGGGTCATAGGACCATTACCTCTCAATGACCCCCTGTATATATTCATTTTAATATCCAATATGTCCCCGCAAATAGAGGGATACCTGGGGAATGTAGTAGGATTTTTATCTTTAGAACCCCTGGCCTACATCTCCTAAGCGCTCCCTGAAATACGGTCGAGCCCACCATGACCTTTAGGAGTCAGGGTGAACCCGATGACGGAGCATGACACCAATAGGGTGTGTGAGGGTTTATTAACAACAAGAATTGGCATAGCCAATAGGTCTCGCCTTTGGGACCTTATAAGTGTTTAGCCAAAGGCGAGACTTATTGGCTATGCCAATGCTTGTTATTCCTTTTCCCCCTTTAGAAACCCTAAAGAATCCTGCAGTATTGGGGAGTGAGTGGTGATTAGGGTAGAATTTTTTTCCACTTCATTCCTCATTAGCTGATTTTTGCTTTTCATTTTGTAGGGACAAGCCACACAACGGATGGGGAGCATATGCAGCGTCCCCCAGGGTTCAGTGTCACGCCCCACCCCCCCTCTTGTATTTGTTTGTAAGCACTTTGCACGATACCCTGACTGCTCTGAGAGTAGAATTTTGCTCCCCTTCTTACTACATGTAAACTCAACACTACATTTGATCTCATATCGTTTACCAGTTATCTCACCCAGAAGTGTTCAACGCCTTGTCATAGATAGTAAGCGCTATATAAATGCAATGGCACTACAGTGTGCGAAGGAAAAATAAGGTAAGAGATGGAAATTGATACGATTACTGCAGGCAAAAACTATGTTTCTGGTAGAAGATACAAAACACAGCCCCATTTCCAACAGCATATTAACGTGAACTACATTCCAAATGAAAAATATTTGGTTTGCATATAATCTGTTCCTGATTTAACAGATTCACATATTACCATAGCACCCAAGTTTCCCAGTTCAACATGAGAAGCTAGCCTTGTCCTGTTTTTTTCTGTGCATTGTTTTAATATAAATACCAGAATTAAAGATAAAATCCTTGACTAGGTGCAGTATTCAAGAAAAGAACTGGGAAATTGCATCTGTGAAGTATTAGTTTTTGAACCATGACTATTGCATGAAGACTGTGAGACAAACGTCGAACAAGAATACTTCACAGGTAAAGTATTGGTATTTTAGGAACACATTTGAGCTCAAATGCCTTTGCCAGGTGTTGGTGCTCACCTGTATTCAGACAGCTGCCTGGGTCTTCAGCGGCCACGTGCATTTACACTGCATGTTTTAATTCGTGCCATGCCCATCCATAGTCTTCTGAAACCCATGGCACCACCCTATCCAGTCCATATAAAACCATATCTCGGGCTCTAAGCGGGCTGGGTCCTGTAGGTGCTCAGCACCGGCAGTTCTAAAAAGAAGGTGCTGAGACGGTTCTCTATCTGGCTCTCCATTTTTGCCCTCGCCATCAGGGAGAAAACAAAATCCCACCCCTGCAGCAGTACCACCCTTCAGTGCCGTTTATGTAACTTCAGAGAGAATCCTTATAGCTCTTTCACAGTCTCATCATTCAAGAATTGAAGCATTTCCAATGTTATTTACAACAAAGCCATAGTTGTTGCCTATTGATCTTATACAGCTAACAACCATTGACAAACCCAATAGTCCTGGCTTGTTGTAGGTGTAATGTTACTTGTCGTATTAAATATGTGGAGGCAATGACAAAAGTAGCAAAATACCAGTTGGGCGGCACACTATGCTAAGCACAGATTTTTAGCTTATGCGTTTTTCAAGCCACGCCCATAATTACATTAACCGGCCCCTTTGAGTCCCCCTCCCCCCAGTTTTTTCATCACACTTAAAGCCCCACCATATGTAAATATTCAAATATTCTTTGTGCATCCACTTCCAACTCATGCAGTGTAGATCAAATTACAAGTATTTCTCCCTGTCAAGCAGCCACGGATGGCAGAGGCAAAATGCATGATGGCAACATATTAATATGCGTGCGCTAGCAGCTATCGGGCACTGGGGTTAAAATCAACAATGGCATACCTCAGTGTGCCCCTAGGGATTCTGTACAGTGTTCTAGATACAGTTTAAAAAGCAGAGCCACACATTTAGGCAGCCCCTCTCTGAACGCGGATACCTCTCTGGGGCATCCTCCGGGGGCCCCGGCCGTAACGAATAGCAAAGGAGTGCGCGCACTACGAGCTTCAGCCGGCGTCACACCTGGCCCTGCTCCTCAGGCCGCCACCGAGTCACCAGCCACGGACACCCCAAAAACAAACGTGCTTCGTGTTCTTCATTTGTGGAATGGCGGACGAGAGAAGAGCAGCTTTGTATCCTTGCAGTGTGTAAAGATGTCCCCACTCCACCCACCTGTTTGGGAGGGAGGAGGGCAAGCTAACAAGAGACCACCTTTCTGTGTGTGTAAAAGGCCGCTTTATTGAAACAGGTGCATATCACAAATTCATCCCCTTGGCAACTGCCTTCCAAAACTAAAACCTCACTATACATGAAATTCCTGACCCCTTGTTCCCCCCCACCCCTATGATCCCCACATCAGATCCCCCACCCCACAAAATACAACATAACATTCCATAACAATAATATTACCCAATCCTACACAATCTTGCATTTACAAATCCTAACCTCCCATGACCCTAATCCCTACCTGCCTTGTGCTACTGTAACTAACCAACCTCTAATCTAAACTTATCCTACCTGGTTACCCTTTCTCTGCTCCTGTTCACAAACTACCAACATATAACAAAAAACTACAGCCAATCCCGTCCAACTGTCAACCACCCCGCGTGCACCTGTTCCAAGCGACGAATACAACTTATCCAAAATCCCCTATGTACCTGTTCCAACAAACGCTGCCCGCAAAAAAACCCAAAATCACAAAAAAGAAAATACGAAAAAACGCCCCTCCAACAACCCAAGACCTGGGGTGGGAGGGCGGGGACAAAAATCCTAACAATACAACGCTCCGAGCCACCAGGTCACCAAACCTAAAATGGTGGCTGGAAAAGCGCAAAACCCCATAAATAGCCCATTGGACTAAACTGTCAAATTTGGGCTACAATTGGGCTAGTCCCAATGTAGCCCAAAAACTTCAAAATGGCCGCTCGCCGGCCAGACCCTCCCCCTCCCAAACTGCCCGGGGGCAGACCTCGCCATGCTCGGCTGCCCCCCAAACCCCCCTTGGGAGGGAGGAGGGCAAGCCAACACGAGACCACCTTTCTGTGTGTGTAAAAGGCCACTTTATTGAAACAGGTGCATATCACAAATTCATCTTCTTGGCAACTGCCTTCCAAAACTAAAACCTCACTATACATGAATTTCCTGACCCCTTGTTCCCCCCCACCCCTACGATCCCCACATCAGATCCCCCACCCCACAAAATACAACATACCATTCCATAACAATAATATTACCCAATCCTACACAATCTAGCATTTACAAATCCTAACCTCCCCTAACCCTAATCCCCACCTGCCTTTGTGCTACTGTAACTAACCAACCTCTAATCTAAACTTATCCTACCTGGTTACCCTTTCCCTGCTCCTGCTCACAAACTACCAACATATAACAAAAAGCTACAGCCAATCCTGGCCAACTGTCAACCACCCAGCCACCCAGAAAAAGGCGGGAGTGTAGGCGGAGACTCCGCCTCCCCCCTTTTTCTGCCCCCCCAACAAACCTCCACCCCCATTTCAACGCCTATGAACGCCCAGCAACCTGGCCAACACTTCCCTCAATTCCAATAAGTACAAGTCCATACCCAGCCAGGATAAATGGACCCCGTCATCTCTGAAAAAATCCGAGTGTCATACCTAACATCCTTATGCGCAATCCTACAAATTCCCAACTGCCGACAAAATCTCACCATTTCCGTATTCAGCTTACGCCGGGCTTTATCCACCGCACCCGGGTTAACTGCCCCTCTCCAAACCCTGCGAGAAACAATTTCTGTGCAGACAATTGTACAACCCGCCCACTGAGCCTTAATGAAAGCCAAGTCCCGCTTCATACATCTCATGAGTGCCAGGCCCGTTTCCCTTACCATGTCGTTCTCCCCTAAATGAAGTACGAAAACATCAGGGCACCTTCCAGCCACCAAAATCCCATTGAGAACCTGCAGCAATTCCTTCCACCGTATACCACCCCTGCCCCGCAAGCACACAGAAAACAGATCTTTATTAAACCCCAAACTTTTCCCAAAATAGCTGGAGCGGGCCTGGTATTGCGCCCGCTTCACAAATGAATGGCCGACAATCCAAATGGACATCTCCCTGGCGAGGGGACCCATCACCAAACCTGAAACAAAAAACATAAATGAACAACAAGAAAACAGGAACAACCGCGCTATAACCCCTCAGGTACGCTGCGCACATAATGCTGATAGCAGTCCGAAGACCACCTACCCAACTTCAAAATGTCCCCTCGCCCCCATCATCTATGGTTGGTTTCAGACGCTGCTCCAATCCAAAACGAATGCGTCCCAAATTCTTTCCCTTCAATCCCCAGCCTACCCAGCGCTTTTCGCAGTACAGCTAAAAGCTGTGAAGCTTTAACCCCCCGTCCGTTCCCATGCTGGAAGACCAAACCTCCCAAATCCCCTGCGAAAGACTCAAACCCCATCGATAAGGGCAAGCCTGTGAAGCAAACCCCTTTTGCAACTAAACCCATTTTCCCCTTCCCTTCTGATCCGTCTTTGATTTTCTCAGCCATATGTTGACCCTATCTGCACTAAAAGAAACCTCCCTTCAAGACAACCCCTGCTTAGCTATGGTTCCCAACAACTCAGAGACCCGAAAGGCCCCGAAAAACATCCAGGACATCAGTGTGGAAAAAAGTACAACTTCCACTTCATCAAAACAAGTCCCACGCAACACCCCAATCACCCTCTCCAAAAGTTCCCACGATAAAGGATTCCGCACCCGGGTTGCGCAGCTGCATTCACGCGCCCAACCTTCCAAAATGCGCGTCCCCAGTTCACCCACGGAGGGGGTGTAGTCTCACAATAATTTCCCGATAAAAGCAGTCCCCGCCAGCTTACCGCTATCATGTCCCTCGTAAGACCCTTCTCAACCAAATCCAAGAAACTGAATCACATCTTCTTGTCTAGCCGCCAAAGAGTCCCGCCACCGGGCGCCGGAGCGCAAAAATTCCTCCCATGCCGTCCGATACGCTGCTTTCATGGAACGAGCCAGGGAACCTAAAACCAATTGCAACATCCTGTGTTGCCTACGTGCCACAAATGCTGCGGCATTCTGGTCGGGGTCCTGTCCGCATCCTTGGCTAGCCACGGAATCTCCCCCACTGCGTACGAGTCAAAGCATCCGCAATGTCATTGTCCACACCTGGCACAAGCACCGCGCGAAAAGCAATGTCATGCTTCAAACATCCTAACACAAAAACCCTCAACAACTTCAAGACCTGTTCATCTCGGGCAGACTGGCGATTCACAATATGCACCCCCGCCATATTATCAGTTCTGAAGCTTATTTTCTTGTGCGCCAAAAGGTCCCCCATAATGTGATTGCCACCACCAGAGGGAAAAACTCCAAGAAGGCTATGCTCCTGCCCCCCTCCAAACACTCCTGGGGCCAGTGTTCGGCACACCACCTCCCTTGCCAGTACAAACCAAAGCCCGTACTTCCTGCTGCGTCCCAAAAAATCTGTACATCCCACAACATATCTGCCTCCCTCATCAAGGTTATGCCATTGAAATGTTGTAGGAAAAACTGCCACATCCTCAAGTCCTCCCGCACCCCCACTGACAAATGTACATGATGATGTGGAGGCCTCTGCCCTGCAAGTGCCCTGCACAGTCGCCTACAAAAAGTCCTCCCTACTCTGACCACCCGACAGGCGAAATTGAGGTGACCCAGCAGTACTTGAATGTCTTTCACTGTGACCTAATGTTTTGCCAACATCGTTGCCAGCAGCCCCAACATTTGCTGCTTTTTGTCTGGCAGAAGGCGTGCCTCCATCAACTGTGAGTCCAATTCAATCCCTAAGAAGGACAGGGCCGTGCTATGTCCCATAGTCTTCTCTGGTGCCAACGGCACGCCCAGTTCCCTCATGATCTCATTGAAACTGTCCAGAGCCCTCTGGCAGTCCACGGAGCCTGAGGTGCCACCAAAAAAGAAGTCATCCAGGTAGTGCATAACTCCTTGGTGACCGGTTCGTTCCGTAAACAACCATTGTAGGAACGTGCTAAAACACTCAAAAGGTGCGCATGACATCGAACAGCCCATCGGCAACGCTTTGTCCACGTACCAGTGACCGCCAAACTGGATGCCCAAAAGATCCCAGTCATCTGGGTGAACTGGAAGCAACCGGAAAGCCGACTTTATGTCGCACTTTGCCATCATTACTATTGCGCCCGCGGTCACTAACAGTGACATGGCTATGTCAACAGATGAATAAGAGACCGTGGCCTCCCGCTCGTCGATGAAATCATTCACCGAACCTCCTTCAGGCCACAACAAATGTTGAATGAGACAAAACTGACCCTGCTCTTTTTTAGGCACCACTCTAATGGGTGACACAATCAGATTTGGTAAAGGCCACTCCTGAAAGGGACCCGCCATGCGGCCCTCACGCACTTCCTTATCAAGCTTGTCTTGCACTCCTGAGAGTGCTCTTTTGCGATTTCAAATTGTCCGCCCACCTTCTCACCCTCGGTCCATCATACCCCAGTCTGAAACCCTTCAGAAAACCCAATCGCAACCGCTCGGCAGCCTCCACATCCGGACACCCCTGCAAGGCCGTCAACAAATTGTCCACATTAACCGGAGTCCGAGCCCTTGGGCCCAGGCCCCTTAGCTCCTCGGCCCCCTCCTAACTGCTGCTGCTGCTGTTGCTGACCCCGTCTTAAAACCTCCTGCCTGCCACTGCTGTGACCCCTGCTGCTGACCCTGGCTCCAACAATTGACCAGCGCGTGTCGTCCTCCTCACCCTGAGCATTCGTGCCGGAAACGGCAGTACTCCCGGGTGCACAACACTTTATTATAATCCCAGCAAGCCCCTTTTACCCCCAGCTGTCCCCTGCCTGCTCCCCCCAAACCCCTCGGGTGGGGCCTCCTTGAAAGGGCCGATAAACGAGCGGGAGCCCCCTGGCCGTAAAAATGGTTTTCCCAGACCCAGCTAAACCCATCGTGTGTTGCCACAAATCCGTATCGAACTCTCCCCATTTCGCCTCTGGTTCCCACGCCATGCGTGCCCGGAATTCCACATCATATTGTGCCCAAGCATATCCACCCCCATAATCTGAGCCTTCCTGATCACGTCCATGTATTTAAACATGGCCACAGACCTTTCAGGGTATTTTTCGCAATACACGCTGGCAGAAATGAGAAACGCTCCCGTCCAATTCTCAATCGTCAACGGCACCTTCGGCCGTTTTGCCAACTCAAATTCCTCCTCTTTAGAGCCCTCTTTTGCCCTCACTTCCCTGTGAAGGAGTTTAAGCATTTCGACATATTCACCTTTCCATATCCTTTCCTTGGTGGACAACATTAGATGAGCGCTCAAGGGCTTAGTAACACCCATGAATGGCAACCGTTGAATTTTCACCTCTTTGCTGTCCAATTTGGTCTCCACCTCCCGCGTCTGAATCTCAACCATCACCTTCTTGTCTGTCATGCCACCAATGTCTATGGACGTCTTACCTGTTCCCTCCACCGATCCCTTACCTGCTTCCTCCGTTCCTACCGCAGCATCCACCACATAAGCACCCTTGTTCAACCGACCTCCTGCCCCTCCTCCCTATCAGGCCCACCCACGCCCACTGACACCATCACAGGACGCAAGTGCGATGACCGCTTACCTGGGGCGAAGGACTCCGACTGCTGTTCCACCCTGCGTCCTGGCAAAGGGGCCGACCTCTACTCCCAATGCGATGTCCGACCCGTGGGCTTCGCCTGGCATCGTGACACCTGTAAAATACTAGGCACAACATTACTCGGCCCCCCCCCATCTTCAACATCCCGCCCTTCTCCTTCCTCCATACTATCCTCTTCATAATCCAACTCCTCCTGCCTAACACCCCCAGCACTCCCCGCTGGTGGTGCAGAATGCACCCGTCGTGAAAAACAAAATTTCTCCTCCTCGGTGCTCCCTCTTCTGCGTTGTCCTACGGGACGTTGCGATCCCGGGGGTGTTGGGGCCAGAGAGCCCGTCCTGGGCCTACTTTTGCCAGCCATGCCGGGATCCCCGACGGTACTGGGTATGCCGCACGAGGCACCACACTCCATTCTCCTTGGTACCAATGAGCTGCTCCCAGCCCTACCAAGTCTGGCACCCCGCAATGCTCTGTGCGTTGCTCCACCGCCTGAAACAAAAAAGTATGGTCTGGTGTGCTGGGCCTACCTCTCTTCTCTCTCCCATCCCCACCCCTCTTACTTGCGGCTCCTAAAGTGCTAGCTACCCACGCTTGCCCTACCGCACCACCACCTCCTCAGGCTCCCCCCATCCCCCTCTCCGTCGCTCCATTCCAAACGCCCGGCCCCAGACCCCCACTGAAAACTTGGCCCAGCCTCCTCATCCCCCAGATCGGAACCCGACCCCCTCCACACCCCCCCACTAGCCAACTGTGCGGAAACTCTCTCACCCCTCACCCCCCACCCCCAAAACCTCCGGCCCCACACCCAACCTGACCCCATCCAGCCCCACATCCCCCTGTGCCCCTGACACCCCCCACCCCCTCAGCCCATGCCGAAAAAATGTCCAGCCCAGCCCAATCATGCTCGCTGCCTTCTGAGTCTATTAAGAGAGGAGAGACCCCCCTGTCTGCCCCACCCCCCTCGTGCCCTACCCCACCAGAGACTTCCAGGTCCCCATCAGCGTCTACCTGGCCCCCCGACTCCTCCCCCCCGCTGAAATGGGCCTGCACCCCCAGACTATACCTCCTCCCCCCTCTACCCTCATTGAAAAAGGCCTGACCGCCAAATCCCTGAGGAGAACTGGATCTTCTCAACAACATGTATTACAGCCCCCCCCACTGCCTCCACGCTAGGAACGTGCTCTACTGCTGAAATCGGGGCAGCTCTCATCACATATGAGCGGCCCCTGTCAGCCTGAGAGCGCCTGGGGGAGCCTAGCACCGTGCTCCCCCGCAGCGCTTCAATGCCTCCAACCGCTCCCTTAACCGCGCATTTTCCCCTTCCCCCCCGCCTTTCCACATCTCCCTGGGCAGCCCCACTGATCTTCTGCCCGCACACCACACGGGGCGGCTCCACTGGCATTTGAGCAGCCCCCAACGGAATGCAACCCCGGCGGGGAGACATGAGACGCGCTCCCCCTTCGGGCTACACCACTGCCTTGCGCCTTTCCCCGCCACTCACCTTCACCGTGCCGACTTTCCGGGGGGGGGGCGAACAAGCCACAACAGCGGTCGCCACCCTGGCCGACGCACGCCTCACCGGGCGCGAAGTCAGCAGATCCATCCGACCCGCTTCGCTAAGAAGCCTCATCGCTTCACCAGTCGCCATCCTAACGTCTTCTAAGCACCACAACCAATATCAAAATCTAACAACACTAAGCCTGACAAAAATCCTAACAATACAGCGCTCCCAGCCACCAGGTCACCAAACCTAAAATGGTGGCTGGGAAGGCGCGAAAACCCCGTAAATAGCCCATTGGGCTAAACTGTCAAATTTGGGCTACAATTGGGCTAGTCCCAATGTAGCCCAAAAACTTCAAAATGGCTGCTCGCCGGCAAGCCCCTCCCCCTCCCAAACTGCCCGGGGGCAGACCTCACCGTTTTCGGCTGCCCCCCAAACCCCCCATGTTGTGTTTGTATTATATGTTTACATTGTTGGTTCACTTCATTAGCGCCATTTTAGGTCCTGACAAATGAAGCTGCGCACTTAAACTGCTGGCATTTGGGTCTCTCACTTGTGGCCAAGGCTGAATCATATTGAGGTTTTCCCTTTGCACATCTTACTTCCCTGTGCCACAGACATCAGTGGTCTAGGTTGACCAACTCTCTCTATGTCATTAGAGATACTGGTTCCTGCCCTGAATTTTTGTCTGATAGCCTTATGCATTCTGGGTGTTGTAGTCTTTCTTTGCTTCCATCAAAACGAAGTAAAGCAGCACACCTGAAGTCGGTAATTTGTTAGGGAAAATTTTAGGACTAGGGATGGTGTCCTCCATGACCTTGAGTATGATGGGTCTCTGCATACTGATCTGTTCTTCAGATAGTACCCATGAAGAAGCCTGCAAGAGCCTCCTGCAAAAGTGCACCACGTATTCTCAAAACTGTGAGCAGACTGAAAGCAGACATACAAATGCCTTCAGACTAGTGTGATATTGTAGGAAAGTGCTCAATTATATAGCATCACAAGGCAGCCTTACGCACATTCTAGACACAAAGTAATCAGCTGAATTAGTAATACAGCGGAGAGCCCTAAATTAAGCTTTGCATTAAGGAACTCATGTGGTATTTACGCTCTATTGCTGAGTCCATGCCAGACCAAATAAACACAAGTTACCCCATGCCAGTTTCTGCCCACATGGTGATTTTTAGTAGTATGAGTACTGTGCTAGAGTGAGCAGAAGCCCCACATCAAGCATAACCATCACCTGTAGGGCATCACACTGAGAAAAACAGGCAAAAAAAATCTGAAACCGGTCTGAGTTCTTGGGTTCCTGCTCAGATAAGACCTGGCTTGGCAATTCGGCTGGACTGCTCCTATTAGAGCATGACCAGGACTGATTTGCATATGGCTGGTTCCTGTGTGAGGTGGCATGGTTGGCAAAAAAACATGGATTGGAATACAATCCGAGTAATTCCCAGTGGTAGAGATCAATTCAAGCTTTCCACCTATCATTTTCTGTTTTCCTTAATTAATATATAGTACATCACAAACGGAATTGTTTTTTAGACATAGATAAAAGGTGTTGTCATTATCCAACCTGATGGGGCTCATTATATGGACCTTGAAAATATAAAATGCTGATCCCAAACGCGTCCTTGCGACTGCACACAGATGTTAGGGGCAGCAGCTGCTCAACCCACCGAACTACAGTGCCGGATTAAAGAGTTTCCCAATTGCATATAGAATGGTGATGTTACTTGACTTTATTAGCTGTGTGGATAGTTCTTAATTTCAGCTTTATCTTCGCGTTTTTACACCATGCTCATCCTAGCACCGTGCTGGCCCCTCGCTCCTGTCTTTACGGAGTTCTGTTACAGCTATGCACAAATAGACAGAACGACTGCGCAAACAGCAAAGCTAAGTCAACACATTGTATTCTTTCATTTTTTTAAATTTTAAGTGTTCACGGGTGCCAAATGTCCCCCGGTGTCTGACACACCATACCATTCACCTGCCAACCTCACCCAGCGCTTCTTTCGTGAGTTTGAGACCTGTTCCAGCTTCGCTGGGAGAACTCTAAAGCCTTTCACACCTGTTTCTTCTTTTTTACTTTGATTTGAATAAAAGAAAATGTACAGAGGCCTCACGTGTTTTCCCAGCTGGTAAAACGAAGGCTCATCGGAAGGTAGCGAGCATCTGTAGTAAGAAAAAAGGGCGGGCCCGCCTCGAGGGAGCGCAGACTGACAATTTTCCCTACAAGCTGTTTGTGTCTGTGCTCCATGACTTCCTGCAGGAATGGTCAGGTTACCTGGGGTGGGGGAGGGGCGTGTATTTACAAAGGTGAAAAAACAGTACCTCAGAGCTCCTGCAGCATCTGTCTCCTTTCACCCGGCAGGCCTACTTTGCACACTTTCACTGCAGCGTAAAAGGACCCTGAGTAGGGAGTGCATAGTTCTGAGGGGCGACACCTGGCTTTGACAGTAACACCTTTCCAGTGTTTACACACTGGTTTTAGTAATTGCACGTTGATGTCCCATAATAATAGGTTGGTATTATGTAACACTTCGTTCCGCTCATATGTTGTTGTTCAGCACTGTAATTAATAGATGTTACTATTACTAACTTTAATGTTGCTCAGTTTACCAGGGGCAGAGGGATGGTTGCGGAGTCGACCATGCCTGGATGCAAACTCCTGATACTGGGATCACAGCAGAAAGCTCCCAGAATTGAAAACAATTGCGCAACCTTCCTACATCATGGGATCAAAGATGGCATCGGCCTGTCCACATTGGCCGTCCTAAAAGTGACAAGGCGGTAACCCAAAAGCCCGATTTTCAATCACTTGCCAGCATTTAACATAAACGATGACGCATGCCAATTGAAAACAAGGGCAGGGCTTAAAGTCCCTTCCGAAACTGTATTGATTCCAAAATGTCCTGGCATGGCGAGTGCAGCGCATGCACGCTGCTAACGGCAGGTGAGACCTAAAAGGAGCTGCCTCCTTTACCGCGCTTTAGCGGGGTACGCCACGTAAGCCTAATTTTGAGCCCGTTGATTCTGGATACTTTAAGTTTGCTACATTGGAGAAACTGGCCATGTGGCACACATTTATACTACCGGGCAGATTTCCTTTGAAAAGAGCTGCAGTCCACATCTTTATTTTCTAATGTGTGGGGGGCTTCAAGTGAGGGCAGTGCTGAAGGTCCTAGAGCCGACGGACGCAAACATACATCAGGGACTGGAGATGTGGACCCCCAGTTCCTAGAAGCATTTCCCTGCACCAAGTAAGGCAGAAAAGCATTGAGAACGACCTGCTGGTTTGCCAGCACAGCAGCAGCATAACAGTGGTAGGCAGCCATTGTTGCCTTATAGAAGTCCGGTTCTGTGCCATGTACTCCAGGATGTTGCGTATTGTCACCAGCTGGTTGGCAACCTCATTGGCGCCACCTTGGCAGAGCATTTGCTTATGCCAAGATAGTAGGTGCCTCTTACAGCCTCTTAGGTGTCCTTATTTGGACTGAGGCAAATATGGACTCCCTCTAGGGTGCCTACCACGGTCTTCATCCTCACCTGCACCTCATCTACCAGTTCCTGCTGTTTTCCTACCACACAATGTTGGAAGACATTTTGAGGAGCCTCAGTGTCCTGGGATGGGGATTGCCTGGAAGGTGGTTTTTGGTGGGTGAGAGGCAATTCATCTGGAGACCCTTATGTTGTTAGCCCTTCCCATGACAGGAGATGGTGTTTGTATGGAGTCCAGGATATTCTGGAGGGTATCTTGGTCGAGGGTTGGCAGTCTGTCATCCTCCGCAGGTTCCACTTCCAGGACATGTAGCTTATCAGGAGTTGGTGTTTCATCCTCTGGAATGGAAAATCTTTATGTTGATGGTGAGCCATGTCAGTTGCTCACATGAGTCAAAAGGTTGACAATCAGGACCTCATTTACAAGTTTATGGTGTAGGGCAGCATTGCAAACCTTCCTACTGCGCTACCCTACATCAAAAGAAAATGACATGTCTATGAGATACTGCGTATTCCTGTCCTCTTCTACAGCGCTGGGGCACAAATATCTGGCATGCACCAAAACAGGCACCCTTTCACCATGGTGCAAGGGTGCCTGCATTGTAGGGATGAATGCTTTCGTGGAGGAAGAGGCACCTTCCTGCCCAAAAACAAGATTTGAAGGCACTGTCTTTTTTCTGTTTAAGCTGCTGAATCAGCACACATAGGAAGAGGAACAATCGTCACACCTCCCCTTCACCTCCCCTGGAAAGGCGTCAGATATTGATGTATTCCCAGGTTATCAGCTTGTTGTAAATCTGTGTATGTGTCAAATGCCCACGGCATGCCTCCTTATGGCACTGTGAGGCAACTCAGTGATTTGCGCTGTGTTGCCTCTCTCCATATTTACAAGGCCATAAAAAGCCACACAGGGTGACTTTACTTGGCCTTGTAGATATTGGTAAGCCCAGTGCATGGCCGCACATCATTAAAAGTGACGTTCCAGCCGCACACTTGGCTTGAAATATGCCTCCATGTCTTTGGATGTATTGACACCACTACTATGCACATTGCCTATAACAAAGATATCCATAGTGCCAAAATCGCTCAAATCAGGTCACAGCTCGACCACGCCAAACAGGCCAAGAAAACTGTTCAACGTTTTCAAACAATAAGCTAATCACTCCACTAATCAACACTCTACACTCAATGACCTAACCCCTAGCAGTGAAGATTTTTCTTCACTCTTCATTGAAAAGACAAGAAAGATCGAACTAGAATTACAGCACACCTTACCAAATACTCTTTGCCTGACCCAGTCCACTTCCTCTCCTCTCCCCTTAGTGAATTCCCCTCTTTCTGGCTCTATGGTTCACTTGCCAAAAAATCAGTCACTGTGGAAATCCTTTTCTCTACTAGATGATTCTGAGCTACTCAAAAGTATAAATTCATTAAAACCTTCAAATCATTACAAGAATCCGCTGCCCACCAAGCTCTTCAAAGAACTTGTACCCTTCCTGCTATCGCTCTGGTCTCTGGTCTAAGATTGTCCATAAATCTCTCCTTCCTCAAGATTGGCCAGGTCACCCCATTCCTAAAAAGCCAAATGCAGACTTAACTGATCCTAATAACTTCAAACTTATTTCTAATATCATGACTTTAGCCAAACTACTTGAGAAATGGGAACGGTAGTAAGTGACAATACATATGTCTACTACAGCTACTCTGGGAACTACGAGGTAATCGCTAGAGTCTCAGCCCGCCCAACCGACCGACTCTAGAGGAACCAGTATTCCTGAATTCAGCTGCGGCCGGAGCGCTAAACATTTGCTTTCCAGCGGCCGAAGCCGGGAGAACTTCTCAGCGGCGGCCTGAGCCGCTAAAACATTTACTTTCACGCGGCTGAAGCCACGAGTACACCTCTGCTGCGGCCAGAGCCGCAAATATTTGTCTTCACGCGGCCAAAGCCGAAAGTGCAACACAGCTGCGGCCGAAGCCGCAAAAACATTTTCTTTACGCAGCAGAAGCCGCGAGTGCAAAACAAAAGCGGAAGGAGCCACCCAATCATTTCCTTTCAAGCGGCAGAGGCCGCAAATCTTGTTTTTCGGCGGCAGAAGCTGCGAAATATTTCGCTGCAGCAGGAACTGTAAGTTGACCTCTGGTACGGCAGGGGCTGTGAAGATTTTTCTACGGCAGTAGGAGCTGCGAGAGAGCTACAACCAACGCTGACTGCGAGGGCGGTTGCCTGACCTCTCTTCTGTCTTAGAGGCGCACGGCAGGTGCTGGCAGCACCGCCTCCAACACGAGCACGAGTTTGGCTTCTCTCTTTGTTCTCTTTGTACCCCTTCTGGAAAAAGCGCCATTAGGAGAAATCAGCGCTTTGTTCTGTACTGTAGGCACCAACACCCCTGATCCTTCCCTCCTGAGCTGCATTCAGTAAGTAGCTCTTGAACCTTTGGATCTGTTCCTAGTTGCCCAACAGGATTGTGCTACATTTATATTTTTATTTTATTTGTATTGAACTTCTTTTTTTACATATTTCGAGTTGTACTATGACGGTGTAAACATTGTCTCTCTGACCAGGAACTCACTGTAACTTACCTCCAAATACTCAATCTTTTATTGATTATCTGTTATTAATTGTATTTATTGGGATCACGGTCTCTCCTGCTCTCCACGTATAAGGATGACGGCTAAAAAGTTACGTTCTGGGAGACTATTGGGGGGAAGGTCTTGCATGAAGACAAGATCCAACCCCCTTAGAAACAAGGCTGCCAGTCATTTGTTTTTAAAGGGTCAATGCCAGCTGTTGCAATTGTGGGAAAAACCCAAGGATAAGGAATTGTTAAATGTTGCAAATAAAACCTTTGACATACCTTCTCCATCTGGCACAGCCCTTATGGTGCTCAAGAAGGTCCTTCCTTTGGTGAATGAAGAATATTTGGGCTCCCTGATTACTGAGGAATCTTGCCCAGCGCCCCCTGAAATGACTGGTGACATTAAGTGTTCTGCTTCCAATTCTGAGGGTGGGCAACAAAATAATGTGTCTGCAAATCATAAAGTGTTTTTATCTAACGATCCCATGGGAGGTCTACAGTCAAAGGTGGACAGTAAGGGGGACTCACAGTTGCTGAGTATTGACCTGGAGCTTTGTGGTCGATACCTAGCTGATGGTACTCTGAAATTATCTGAAGCTATTAGGTCCCCGATTGGTGCTACTCCATCTGGTCTTCTGCTTTATAGCAGTACTCCCTCTTTAAAATTGTCAGATATTTCCTCACAGTATAACATCTTAAAGAGCCCACTGCTTAATATATCTGGCATTGGTCCCATGTGTCTTCCAGGTTTTGATAAATCGGAAAAACCGATTTCTGAATCCCGATTGCATTGGAACATTTGCTGGAATCTATTTTACAGTTATTGGGCAAATTTGTGGGAAGCTCTGATTGTATTTTGGAATCAGTCACTCAGATACTAAATGTTTTACTGTTAAAGCTCCCGGAAAAGGTTCCTGACTTGGTTCCTAAGGCAGGATTGCAGGGGCCTGAGTCGGGTAGTGACCATCTAGCTGGAAATGTTAATTCAGTTCAAAATAAACCTGTGGCTATTCTTAAAAATGAGCCATCTTCAGTACCCACACTTCCCGTATCTAACTGTGTAAGGAATTCACACGATTTTGCTTCAGACGCCACGAGTGGACCCGTATTACGGTCGGCATGGAGACTTCTCCAGAAACGAAACATTTGATTGAATAGGACCGATATTTGTTCTATCGTCGAGGAGTATATGCATCCCGTTATATTGGGAGATCAACGAAATTTTTAGCCTTAAATATCAGGAAGCTTTAAAGAAACTAACAGATAGGAATTGTTCTCAAACGGATAAAAGCCCTGACGAAGTTCCTCTGGAACGAAACGCGTTGGCTGTGCCGTACTGTAAAAAGAAAATAAAGACTGTGTCACAAGACTGAAACTACGCAATTTGTGCTATATTGTGCACCGTCCTCATTTCTTAAAACTTTGTATCTGCGATTGCAGTGGAGCGTAAGTGTAGCACGCTCCGGACGTCGCGTGCACAAACCAGGACTTCACTAAGTTACTTTGAAATGGGATGTGCTTAACCATGGTCAGCTACACTGTTTTTGTCGATTAATGTGTAAGGAATTCTGACCTCGAAATTGAAGAAGAAAGTGTTGATGTTACCGCTCCAAAATCTGAAAAAGAGCTATTCCCAATATTTGTGCCTGAAATGAAGGGGATAGGGGGGGAAGAAAAAGAAAAAACTGGAAAACAAAGAAAGAACAAAGGAAATAAGAGGAAACCAATCCGCAGATACAGGAAGAAAAGGCAGAGACAAATAATTTTTGAGGATTCCCAAGTCCCTTATATCAATGAACCTATCACTGGAGAATCTGTGAATGGGTCCTTGAGTCAGGCAGCGGCTACTCATCCTTCCGATAATTTGAATCCCTCTGCATTAGACATTAAAATTTCTTCCAATTGTTTAATCTCTCCTGTGGGAGGCCCCCTATTAGATGTAGGAGGACTGACGATCCCTCTCCCCGTAGCAGAGATGACTAGGCCAGTCCCTATTGTATCTGTGGCTCTTAACCCTTCTGCTCCTACTTTTCATGCCTCAGGTGATGGCGTTGTATGGCCTCATCATCTGCCTATAAAAGTTCCAGATGTTTTTGTAGATACATTGACTGTGGATTTTTTATCGTTATTTGATTTTGATCTGCCTTTAAATAGAGCATGGTTACTTAAGTATTTCAAAGACATTGAGAGTCTAAAGCTAATCCAATCTAACGATATTGATTTAGTCTCCATATCCGGAACAGTTGCCGCGCCCTATAACAGGGTAAAGTTCTATTCCAAACTTATAGTAAATCTTATATTGCAACAGGCTGAGAATTTCCAGTGTAGGGGAATCGATGTATTACCTGTTTTGTCTTCTAGAAGAGACAGTTTCCCTTATAATAGACTCTCTCAGCAGGGCACTGGCCAAGATGGTCTTCCTCCCTCATTTGATGATTTAAAGATTTGGGTTTCGAAAAGCACACGTATGGTGACGCATGTAATGCCTGCCCCGTTAATTCAGAACACCCTCCCAATAGAAGATAACCAGCTGTGGAATTGGCTGCCCGGTGCTTTGTCTAGTAAATCCATAGACAACCCCAAACTTTTTCAACATCTTTAGCAGTAATTTAAAAGTTCTCTCTTGGAATGCTGCCGGGATAAATAATAGTCCAGAGAAATTACAATATTTGTTCTCTCTGAACGCTAGTGTGATTTGCATCCAAGAGACTTGGCGTGCTAGTAGATTGTGTGCAGGGAGAGATTATTTTGTCCTTGAGGCAATGGCCTCTCCTTCGAAGAAAGGTCATGCAAAAGGGGGAATTGGGTGCCTTCTGTCCAATAGATTAAAGTGGAACTTCACACATTATACTGACCCAAGCAACCTTTTTCAGGCCGTGACCCTTTGTAGTCTAACCAGTATGGGAAACAATAATCCTCTGGTAATAATAAATGCATACATCCCCCCGGATGAATGTTTTAATATTCTATTGAAGCAAGTCTTTTCGTACTTTAAACAGTTTAAAGAGTTAGAACCTCCCCCTTATGTGTTGTTAGTAGGTGATTTTAATTGTAAAGTTTCTAACTCTAGCTTAGAGCTATTTAGAAACAAATTTAAAGAAGAAGCCTATCTTATTCCTCAATCTCTCTTCCCTAATAAAATTAAAACTAACAAGAGAGGGAAGCTGTTGCTAGAAGAACTTTCAGCGGCGGAGGGGTTAATAGTGAACGGTAGGCTTTCTTCTTATGTCCCTGCAAAATATACTCATAGATCCTTCCAAAGTGAGTCAATTCTGGACTATGTAATCACCGACTATTGTATTTCCTCCTTAGTGAAGGATTTGGTGGTCTCTCCGACATCATTTAGTGACCACAATGTGATTACTATAAGCCTCTCTTTACAACCTCCTAATTCCGATTCATGGTCCCTTAACAGTGATGTAGTTAACTTTCATAAGGACTCTGGAAGATGTTTTTGGAACTTTAAAGCCAAGAAGGGCCTGGAGTATATTCTAGGTAAAACAGAACTGAATGCTTGGCAGGGTTCCGAAATGATTCACTTTGAGAATTTTATGAAGGAGGTCATCCGTGTTGCCAAAAGGTCTAGTTCTTCTATAAAAAAGATTTATGTTTCTAGACCGATTACCCTCCTAAATAAGGAAATAAATAAATTAGTGCGGGAGCAATTTTTGCACAGATCTATTGAAATAAATAATAAAACATACCTGTTAAAAAGAAGGAGAAGCAGAATTAGGAAGAAATTTAAAAAAGAAAAAGAAGATTCACTCTGGATAAGTCTACGGGAGGCCGCAGTTCATGGTAAAGTTAGACAATTCTGGTCACTTATTGGGGAGGGTTGTGGAGCAAGAGTTAGCCCCCTCCCTATTCCCATCGCTGAATTGTCATGGGTCACTTTTATTTCCAACCTGTATGCTGGGAACGGCGTAAGGGTAGAATGTAAGGGGTCTACTAAAGAAGATGAGTGTTCTATTGACGCCCCTACGGAGAAAACCATTCTAATGGCCATTAAGGTTATGCGTTCCTCTGGAGCAATGGGGCCTGATGAACTTCACATATCGGTATTGAAGCAGGACCCTGTTTTATGGAGCAAGATTCTTTGTCCTTTATTTAGATCTTGCTTCATTAGTAAAACTGTGCCCTCTTCTTGGAAGGGGAGCATATTGGTTCCATTATTCAAGAAGGGCGATAGGGATAAGCCAATGAATTATCGTCAGATAGCCCTTCTCGATGCCATTGGCAAAGTCTTTTCCAAATGTCTCCTATCGCTAATTACTGATTGGGTTGATGCGAATCAGATATTACCCCTTGAACAAACCGGCTTCCGTAAGGGACATGGTACATTGGATAACCTCACAGCCCTTCAGGTTATTTCGGACAAATATATAAGAGTTCGGGGTGGAGGAGTGTATGCGGCTTGCGTTGATTTCTCCACAGCATTCGACAAAGTTGATCGTCCCTTGCTGTGGAGAAAGCTATCTGACTTGGGCATGCCCCCTCTTCCATTAGATCTGGTGCGGTCTTTACACACGGACACTTGGTGCCGAGTGTTACAAGGTGGAGAAAGGGGTTTATCGCGGGTTATTCCCTCCATTAATGGATTAAAACAGGGTTGTCTACTGGCCCCATTACTGTTCTCCCTGTATATTGCTGACCTTCCAGCTTCGCTTTCATCTTGTGTTGGCATAGCCCCGGTAGTGGGGGGATCTTCTATCTCCTGCCTTTTATATGCAGACGACATCCTTATCCTAGACTTAACGCCTAAGGGATTAGCTAATCGTCTGCAGGCTTTACATCTTTTTGCAGAGACCCACTACATGAGGATAAATGCCACAAAAAGCAAAATTATGTGCATTACAGGGAAGAAAAAATCTAAATCAGAGAATTTTGGTTGGTCAGTTGGTGGTCAGAAATTGGAGGTGGTTAAGACATATACCTTCTTAGGAAAAATAATTTCTGCCAACCTGATAATAATTCCCGTAAAGCCCTGTCCCAAGGCAAAAGTCACTTTGCTTGTTTACTGGAGGTCTACAGGGCAAAAATTCCATCAACCCTCTTGTACGGAATGGAACTGGTTGACTTAAAGCACTGGGGTTTTCTACAGATGGTAGAAAGAAAATTATTAAGGTCTATAACTTCTCTCAACTCCGCCTGTTCTGTGGCTGCCTGTAGACTTGAATTCGGTCTCCGTAGTAGTTGGGTGCAGGGCCTGTCCGCTCTAGTACGATAGGTTGCCAGCCTGGCTAGAGGAGAAACGGGGACCTTGAGATCCCTTCTCAAGGGGGAATTGTTGGGTAGCCTAAGAGAGTACTCCCTAATTGTTAAGAACTTTAGAAAGGCTGTGGCACTTCTTGAATTGGAAGAGAGTACCCTTTTTACTAGTTCCCCTTCCCAGCTAAAATCTCATTTGAAACAGGCTTCTTGGGCTCTATGCTTCACGTTGGACAAGAAGTCCATGCTAGTAAAGAAGGGAGGTGATCTCCTTGCAAACACATACTCAATGAAGCTTGCCCAACCCTATGTCATCTGGAATCTACCACATGGTGTTCGGAGATTTTGGTTCCTCCTAAGGCAGGACTTGCTGCCCCTAAATACTCTTTTGGCAAAATGGCATGGATCCTCTCCCACATGTAACTTTTGTAATATGTCTGCTCAGGATCGTTCTCATGTACTGTTTATATGTCCTGCATTGCGTCCACTTTGCTTGAAGTGGTTAAGATCAATATGCTTGCAATTGGGTATCCTCAATGTGAATTCTTTTTTGCAGGCTTTATATACTCCTCCAAATGAAATGTTTTGCTTCAATATTTTTAACTTTTTTAAAGGTTTTTTAGCTATTTATTGATGAAATATGGAGGTATGTGTCACTGATTATCTTGTTCAGTGGAAAATGTTGTAGTTGTCATTTTTACTTTGAGAATGTGTATTTGTATTTGTTGTATTTTGTTTTATGTGGACCTCTTCGGGGTGCCAAAACATAATAATAAAATTGATTGAATTACTTGAGAAATGTGTGCACACGCAACTGTGTAATCACATCAATCAATTTCAACTCCTTGACCAATTCCAATCAGGTTCTAGAGCGGGTCATAGTATTGAATCTGCCCAGACACACATTGTCGATGACATTTGAGACTACTTGACCAGAATGAAAGTTGCCTACTTATTTTCCTTGATCTTTCCTTTGTGTTTTACACGGTCAAACATGACAACTTTCTCGATCTTCTCAAAAAAAGGATGTGGTTATCAGGACAAGTTTTAAATTGGTTTGCCTCATTCCTATGCAATAGAACACATAAAATAAAAATCAACCATTCCCTTTCTAACATCACCCCGATGTCAATTGGAGTGCCTCAAGGGTCTGCACTCTCACCCATGCTCTTCAACTTGCTCATGGAACCGCTCACTGAAATTCTGAACAGCTCGAACATACACTATCACAGACGATACTCAATTGTACTTAAAAATGTCCTCACCCGATGATATCAAAACTCTTAACTCTGCACTTGTGAAAACTCAACTGGTCATACTAACAAGGGCATCATCTCTGCTTTTTTGGCTTTAAAAGCCAAAAAAGCAGAGATAATCTTTTCGCCCTATTTACAAGAGGGTGATAACATGCATTAGCGCATGTTAGCACCCTTTTACCCGACGCCTCCCTTTGCATCTCTAATGAGATGCAGAGTGGGCATCACTGGGCAGTACAACCTTGCAAATATCGCTGATGTGCACATCACAATATTTACCAGGCTGCCCCAGCATTCAAGCAGACGTTAGTTTTTGGAGAAAACCGTTGTTTTCGCCAAAACCTAACGTCTGCTAAAATGCAGACTTACCTATCCCTAACATTGGGGGTGGATTATGTTGATACGACCACAGGGTCGTATCAGCAAGGTTGTCGCCATTTTGCAGGGAACATCGCTGGAAAACCAGCGATGTTCCCTGCAAAATGTCGATTTCCCCGCTATCGCTGGAAGTTTTTATCGCCCTGGAGAAACGCGTTGTTAATAACGCACTACCAGGGCGATAAATTCCAGAGATAGACGGCGATAAATAAAAAAGTGCTATGCGTGCTTTGCGTTATTTATCGCCGTCCCTTGGTGATATGCCCCAACATTGGCTAACTCTCAATAACCTTATGCTAACTACTCTCAAGACGGAATTCCTCCTGATTGCCCCACAATCATTCTACCCCAATTCAAGACTGGCTCAAACAACAAATGGCCCTCAATTGGGCTCCACATGCTGTGTATTCCACCAGGTCATTAGGCATAACGCTGGACAAACACATGAACATCAAGACCACCTCTGCAACAACTAGAGTAGCCAATCACCAACTCAACACTTTGAGGAAAATCTAATTTTTCCTGCCTCCTGACAACATGCAGCTAGCAGCCAGTCCTTGTTATCTTCCGTTTAGATTAGGGAATTGAAGTGGCAGCTCGCCGAGGCTGTGCTGCTGGGTGGTGAAGCAGTGTGGGAGAGGGGCAGGTTGCGGGGTAGTAAACTCCGGCATACAGCTGAACGGAGTTAAGTACATAAATAAAACAATATACATTGCATGCGCTGCAACGCCAACTCGGCGATGCAGCACGCGCTATGTAAATTGTTTTATTTATTTATTTATGTACACTCCCTCGAGGAGTGATGCAGGCCTCCTCACTTGCACGTGTACATGTCTCCTCTGTCAATTCTTATTTTGGACCAGGGACACAACTTGTTGCCTTACACTGATGGAACCCAGATCCTTCATTGACTTTCATGTGCCTACAGCACCAAGAATATGCCTGACTGTATACAATAGACTGACATGGCCGCCTGTTTTTGAGGGCTCTGGGTCACCTGAACGACACATGGTTGTAGTGCTGGAATTGATGACGTACCTACCAACGTTTGCCAAACAACTGGGCCTATCCACATCAGCCTCCTACCATCCCTGATTCAAGGGCTTTGCCGTGGCAAACTAGTTCTTCCTATACCTTGACTGATCCCTGTTTCACATCCTCCAACTTTGACATTTGTGGCAGTGTTAGACACTTTGCTTCCAGACTCCATCCTACCATGTGCTAAATCTTTAACCAGGGCAACATCACATGTAGGATGTGGTGCCCCAATCTGCTCCTCTCTGCCTTCCCTTTGCAGCTATGACACAAGTGTGACACTGTCAGACATAGCAGTGCATGTGTATTTTTCAGGCTACCTTGCTGAACACATATTCCTTCTCACCACCTTCCTATGCAATATTTCCACATCCACACACACTGACAGTAGTACGTGCTCAGCCCGCACCTACAATGCACTTCACTACCAGAGGCCCACCAGAGCCACACACCATCTTTAGTTTCAACTTGCATGGTCCTCTAGTGTGCATCACTTGCATTCACACCCAGATCCAGATGATTATTTACAAACCCAGTGTGTCCCCAGAATGTCACTTTTCTTGACGTTCCGTAGGCTCACAGTGCAGACCCATCTCTTGAAGGCCAGGCTAAGAAACAACGACGTAGAGTAAGGCAAGACAGCGCTTTGCGTGAGGGTATCCAGGTGCTGAGCATGTGAGTGTAGGCATGTGGTGTGGCTGGGCCTGAATACAGGCAATATTGATGGTCCTGCTAGAAGACAAGTTGAATAGCCAAGTTTTCAGCTTCTTGTGAAATTCAAGAAGTGAGGAGGAGGCCCTGATGTGTTGAGGGAGTTTGTTCCAGGGTATGGCAACTTGGTAGGAGAATGATCAACCTCCTGTTCTGCTTCTCTGGGGGCGTGTGAGTGAGAGTGATGCTGAGCTAAGTTGTCTGGAGGTTTGGTGGAAGTGAAACCGGTGATTGAGGTATGGTGATCCTGAGCTATGTAGTGACTTGATTGAGTGTGTGAGAGGTTTCAACTGGCAGCGCTTATGAATGAGGACCAGTGGAGCTCTCTAAGGAGTGATGTGGGTACAGCGCGAGAGGTCGAGGCTGAGTCTGGTGGCTGCGTTTTGGATAGTTTGAAGGAGATAAGTTGGGATGTCGGTACTCTACACCGGCATACTAACCCAACTCTTTCAGTTCACTTCTAATATTTGTTAAAGACAGTTCTGTTGATGGAACAATGTACTATTAGGGTCAGCATAGCTAACCATCACTTTCTGTTGGGTAGGTTCAGATTGAATCAATTACACTGGCTTTTAGCTTCCATATAGGCACGAGCAGGGGTATTAATTCTAGACCTTCTGGCTTTGATTCAGTGTCAGAGAAAGATACATGTTGTCATATTTTGTGAATTTTATGTGAAGCCACGAAGAGCTTTTATTCTTCCACTTTGAAGAACAGGAAGATGATTTTGTGTGTCTATCTTTTGCCCGTTTTCTTCACTTCACTTCACTTTGATAGCTTTATTTCGGTCGATGACCATAAAAGCACAGGTAAAATATATACATACTCATAAAATACATAAATAATTCTGCACTTGAGATAAAAAGTTATTAACCCCTTCAGCGCTGCGCGGATTCCCCCGCGGTGCTGAAGGGTTCTAGCGCGGGCGGGGCCATGACGGAACGGTTCCGTCATGAGCACAGCTCAACCGATGCTCATGACGGAACCGTTCCGTCATGAGCATCGAAGGGGTTAAACAGCAGTTATCAAAGAAGCAATAATAAACAGTTAAATTCCATTAATATTAAAAATAATTAGTTGGTTAATTTATCAAAGCAAACCTTCTTCTCCACATACCATATAAGAAGCGAGAAACAGAGAACACAATTGGGGGGGAAGTGTCATAGCGAAAAAATCCTGCAGGCTTGTGCACAATGCTTTAGTCCCAAATTTCTGCACAATGGTACAAGCCAGGCTCTGCGTATTTCGTTGTAGGCGGTGCAAAAAAATAAAACATGAGCAAGGTCTTCTTTGGTTTTATTACCGACAGGGCAAACCCCCGTACCTCTTCCCGTCCACTTGCAAGTCAATGCCCCAATTGGAAGACAGCCATACCTTAGTTGGATATATAATTTCTTTGCTCTGGGAGGCTGGATCAAGTCTAGGAACTCCTCCCTGCTAGGAATCAATTTTATTTGTAGGAATTCCGTGGTCAGCCTGCCCATAGATGATAGGCGGTATAGCTGGTCCAGATTATACTGTCTAAATAGAGCTAGCAACTCCGTTCTCTTTACCGCCATGCAACTTTCCTCTGGAGTCTCCCATAATTGGGGAAGACCAATCTGATATAATACGGCCTTAATATGGGATAGCCAAGGTATATTTCTACTCTTCAGCTGATCCCAAATTGGTGAGAACTCGGCTCTATAATCATCGAGCTCTGGTGCTGTCCACAACCTTCTCCAATACAGGAGGGGTCTGCTCATCAGGAGTTCAGAAATAGGCTCTAGGTATGGATCTAGTCTCAGAGGTATCAACGGGGTGCTCTGGGGGAGCCCTATCAAATTTCTAATAAATGTGTGTTCGACCTTAGAAAGGGCCAATACACGGGTATGGCCCCAGAGTTCTGCGCCATACATTGCAGCGGGTCTAGCTTGAGCTTTATATATTTCAAGACCGGGGGAGACTGGTTTAAATAGCGTTTTCCTTTGAAATTTATTTACACCCCCCGCTATCTGTGCGAGCCTCAGGGCAGATTTAACCACCTGTGGGCCCCAGCCAAAGTCTTCAGTCAGGGTAACACCAGGTAGACAAAAGTGCCAACCCTTTCTAGTGCAATGCCATTTAGAACTGGGCAGGGGCGGGTGCGCTTCGGGGGGCCAAAGATCATAAACTTTGTCTTTTCTAAATTGATCTCAAGCCCCCGCGATGCGCAGAATGTTACAAAGCCATCCAATACCCTCTGGATGCCTGTAGAGGTTCGAGACAGCAGTAGAGTGTCATCTGCGAACATCAAGGCAGGCACCCGTCCAGATGACAACCGAGGGACATCGCTATTCTTAACATTATCTAACTCACCCACCAAACCGTTGATGTAGAGGCTAAAGAGAGTGGGGGCCAGGGCGCAGCCCTGACGTACTCCTCTAGTAACGGGGAAGCGGTCTGAGAGTTCTCCATTTTTCCCACAGCGTACCTGGGCGTAGTTCTCTTTGTGGAAATGCTTCAGAACATCTAGTAGATAGGGCGGGAGGTTTAGGTCCTCCAGGACCCTCCATAGACTCTCTCTAGGCACGAGGTCAAAAGCAGCCCGTAAGTCTACGAAGACCAGGTAAAGGCTACCGCCTCCCAAGATTACGGTCTTCCAGTACAAGACCTGTAATCTAAAAAGCTGGTCCAAAGTCGAAATCCCAGCTCTAAACCCTGCCTGGTAGGTACTTAGAATCTTATTCTCCTCCGCCCACCCAAGTATTCTATCTAGTATAATCCGGCCCATAAGTTTCTGTGTGGTATCCAGAAGGCTTATAGGCCTGTAATTTGAGGGAACTAAAGGGCAACCTTTTTATGAATAGGAACAATTTCTGCCCCTGCCCAGGTGTCTGGTAGATTTGCTCCTAGCAGAACTGCATTCAATAATACAGCTAAGTAGGGTCCCCAGATTTTAGGTTGGGAACGAAAAAGATCACCTGGCACTTTATCGAGCCCTGGAGCTTTATTAGGGGGCTGTCTAGCAATTGCGGATTCTACTTCTTTAATTGAGATACTCTCAACACTTTCAGAAGTCATCCGCATCCCGGTTCTTAGATGGCCGAGCTGGTTTCCATAGTCTGGAAACTCCTGCGGACAGTGCTCGTGTGTGGGATCTAGATCCAGTGGGACACAAAATTGCTCATCTAATTGCATTGTCAGAGCCCTATTCGGTAGCTCCAAAATAACCGAGGGGGAAGAGTACAGTGTAGCAAAATGCGTTTCCCACACTGAGGGAGCAATATTTGGCAGAAAAGATTCCCTACTACCTCTTATAGTGGAATTCACTAATGCCCAAAAAAGTTTAGCGTCTTTTGTCACTAAGGCATCCCTCAATGTTTCCCACCTCTCTTCTTCCCATTCCAACCTGCTCCTGGACAGTTCCTTCTTATATGCTTGTCTAGCATCTCGGATATTGGGTTTGTTTTTTAATTTGATTGCAGTAAGAAGGTTCTTTTTTAATTTTCTACAGCTACTGTTAAACCAAGGAAAAGCTTTAGGCACATACCTCTTTGCTCTGGCTAATGGATAAAAGACATCCCCCAGTTCCATCACTAACTGTTTATGTATTTCCACTGCCTGTGTAAACCCTGTTTCGGCAGCCATCTGGGTTATCAAGGGTATCGCTGTTTGATAAATTTTTGCGAGTTGTAAAGGTGACATTGCCAAACGAGGCCATTTCACCCTTCTACGGTTGTTAGATAATACAAGGGGAGGAATTGCCACAGTTAGTGTAGTCTCAGGGTTTTTTAGCCCGAAAGACCCTGGCTTCAAAGTTAAAATCAGAGCATTATGGTCACTATCCTGCCTTTTTTCAACTTTGAAGTCCTTTAACTTGTTCCAATTTTTAGCTTCTATCATTACATAGTCAATGATAGAGATCCTATCTGTCCGATTAAACGTCCCTATTGCTGGGCGGTCAGAGTCCGTTCTCCCATTGCACGCCCGCAGGGACGTTGCAAGGGAGAAGGATTTTACTTGTAACACCAAAGGTGTCCAAGCTCTGACTGGGGAAATATCAGGATCTGGAATGTGCCATAGCGCATCTACCTCATCCTGCTCACCCTGGTCCACCCCACCCAGTGGTTCGAACTGACAGTTGAAGTCCCCACCAAGAACTATAGAGATACAAGGATCTAGCCCTGAGATAAATGATGCCAACTCATTCAGTGTGGTTGATTCTTTACCATTTCTAATTGGTCTCGAATAGACATTAATTAATGCTACTGGGGGGTTATCTGGCGGTTTTAATAAAACACATTGGAAATCCAGAGATTTTGTTGGTATTTGCACAGCCTGGGTTCCCAAATGTGTGGCTATCCATATCGATAATCCCCCAGAAGGGCGGCCTTTACCTACTGATGTTGCAAAAATATTGTAGGTAGCAAAAGTCAGACTACTGCTATCCTCCAATGCCCAGGTCTCTTGCATTAGGCAAATATCGAATTTAGCCATAAATGCAGTCCAATCTGGGGTACCCAACTTATTTTTTAGGCCAGCAATATTCCATGAAACCAATTTTATACAACCTTGTGTCAAATCCTCAGGACTCTCAGCGGCCGAGCTACTTATATTAATTTCCCTACCCACACTCATCTGATCAGTTTGTGAGTTGCTTGTAAAATCTACTAGCGGTACTTCTTCCTCTGGAGCCCTTGTCCGGCTAGAAGCTTTGCTAATGGCTTGCTGGTCTAATTTTACGCCTAAACTAAGTCAATCTACCTCTTCCAATACACTGAATCTATTCCAATGTGGTTGTATCGGGAAGAGGGGAGTGCGAATAGGCCAGCCTTCTCTATATGTTCCTCTCTTTTCCGAGTTACAGGGTGGGAGGTAATGCCCCCTGTTGAGGAACCTGGCTCTAGGGCAGTGTGGTTCCAAGCTAGGAGTAGGATAAAAATAAGAGAGATGTAAAGCAGATATTTGGGTGTTTTGCCTGTACGTGTCGCTACTACATATATATTGTACAGCAGTGGTGTCCCTGAAATTCAAAATTATTACATCCCCTGCTACAGTCTTTGGATTCCTCCCAATCCAACCCACTCTTCTAGCCAGCAAGATTTCTCCTGAAATATCTCCTGGCAGGGGTCTGTTTACTGTGAGCCACTGAATACACTTATTTTTTAGTTCGCCCTCATTTTCTCTTTTACCCTCACTTAAGGGTGGAACACCCACAAGTGCGACGACAAAAGATTGGGCTTCGGGGGGTAGATTTATTGTTGGTAAATGCTGGGCAGTAGTTTCTAGCATCACATTACCTTTCATGGGGATGTTAGTATTATTTCTCAGTACACCTGGCTTTGGTTTAGTCAGAACTTTATCGGGTTTACTTGCCAGATTTTTTGTAGATTGGCTATTCTTTTGCTGAGGACCGGTACTAGGGGTATCTCGGGGTGGAATGGATGTTAGTCTTTGGGTGTCTAGGGTAACTCCCATATTTGCAATCTGTGCCGGTTGGCTAGTGGTTCCAGCTACTGGGTTGCAGAAAGCTTTATGTTGTTGGTCTTCCGTAACAAGAGGCACAGAAGTTCTTTGGGGGTTAGCTACCTCGATTTTCCCCCCGCCTCTGGCATTCAGCATAGAAATCAGTTTATCAAGTTTTGATACCAGGGGCTTAAGCTGCACAATAATTGTACGTTCCAGGGAAGTTTGTAAGTCCGAGACCATATTAGTAACCCAACACGGTATTCCTGGCGTGGAATCGCGTAGATTATCAGATGGAGTCACCAGGTCATGATTAGTATAAGTATTTTTATTTGGTTTAGTTGGGGCACTATTATTTTTATTTCTCGGACACGGCTTACATGTATCCACCCTTTTCTCTGCAACAAGGGGAGAGGTCAGGATAATAGATCTGTCACGAAGATCTTTAGAGTTTTCTGTTGGCGCCTGGCTACAAGGTAGATCTATGTAAGATGATGTCTTATAGGAACTGGCCTCCAGCGCTTCAGTCATAGTGACTGAAATGTCTCTTTCCTGACTTGGGATGTACAATGATGGTGTAATGGAAAGCCGCCTCTCAGTGTTCTCAATAGCGTTAGCCACAACCCCAATGGTCTGCTGTAACATCTTGTCAATAGCAGTCAGCGTCGGTAATGGCTTGGGATCTGCAGCTAGAGACTTAGTGTGCGACCGTGTTACAGGGGTTTTGGCTTTAACTTTCCTTCCCCGTTTCATCATTTCCTCGATTTAGCAGATGGAACGAGTAGAATACAATATAGAGATAATTCTAACACTAGCAAACAGAAAATGAGATTTTCAGTCCAAACTGTTGGTAGTCTCTAATCCATCAATGGAGGGTCTTGTACATCAATAAGTAATTAGCTTATCCAAATACCTGTGTAACATACAGTTCAGCTAAGAGCCAATACCAAAAACACCGTACTAACCCACAGTTTACACCGAAGGGGATGTGGCCCAGCCTGGCCTCCTCCGGCCCCGGACGGCCACAGACGGTCCCGCCCTTGTCCCGGGCTTCTCCCGGCGCCGCCCGCGCGCGTCCCGCGACGCGGATGGGGTCGCGTCCTTTTGTGCGCCTCCGGGCGCGAAGATGACGAGGAGGGGCGCAAGGAGTGCTGGGAGGTGTGGAAATATGGATTTTTCTGGTCAGTTATGTCCCCTATCTTGGACCCCAACGGTTCCACGTGCATGTCACAAGTACATGTATGTTCCCTCCAGTTCCAGTTATGAAGACGCAAATACATGTGCGTCCACCGTCAACATGTCCTTTGACAGATCCGCCATGTATAGGCCGGATATCCCATTCCTAAATATGAAAGGCCATCGGCTTTATATGGTTCACTTATGCCACTTTACAGTCCAGGCAAGTAGGCCCTGATTCTGTCATCAAAACTCCTCTTGCCTTCTGCCTCTGAAAGCTCCAGTCCGAGCCTGCATCTGTGACCATGAACTTTGTCTCATTCTCTGCGCGGCTCACGAAGCCTGACATCAGCCTACTCTCTGCCAAGAACTGTATTTCACCTTCGAATTATCTGCCTCCCCCTCAGCCGATGCATTCCTGCCTAGTAGTTTAAGTAAACATTCTTCCAGTTACCAAGCAGAAAGGCCCATCTTCTCTGTCCTCATGCAAGTAATTCATAGCCCTGTTACCATGGAATATTCCTACCCCCTCGCATTCAGTGTAGACACTTAGACGCTTGTACACGCACGCACAGTCAGTATAGAATAGATTCTGTCCGAGAGTCCCTCTTTTATGGATAACATAGTTCTTTAAACATAGGATGTTAGATATGATTTGGGATTAGGTTGACTTGACCCCCCAGACTTCTCGTCTCCACATGTAGAGCTAAATGTCAAGTCCCCGTCACCCCCTAGTTACACGTCAATTACACGTCATACTGCTGCGCGCGCATCTATGCCAAGTATTATCTTATAGATCCACCTATGTATTACATCATAACCAATCATGTTCCTTTTTACTCATTATTACACCCATTTTCGGTTACGCAGACCAAACGTCAATGTCCTTATCAATTGTTACGCCTACTGTATTCACTTCATTATAATGTATGTACTATAAAAGTTACTTCTTGTCAATAAAGTATGTACTTCACTTCCTGAACCCCCGTGGTGATGGAACTTGAAGCATCCGATTATAATCGATTATTGGAATAAAGCCCATTCCGAAACTCTAATATCACGGTTTCTGCCTCTCATTTTACTGAGCTATTTTATAATGTTTCTGTATCAAATTCAGTCCCGGTAAAAGAATTTTTATTTACCACATGATGGCGCCCGAACAGGGACACTTTCTCATCTCACGCGCCGGCGGTGCGTTGCAGGCCCGGTCTCCTGCCACAGCTGGACGGACAATAACGCGTACCAGCAGGATTTCCTGTATCTCCCTCCGGTCAAGCGGGGGCGACTGAGACTGCGATCAACACCCAGACGAGGCGGTGAGAAGTGCGAAGTATCCCGACCAGAGCCTAGCTGAGAGAGCAAGATCCGAGGTTTACAGAGACCCACCAGTCCGAAGTCAAGCCCAGTGTCCGACGAGTCGAGTCGAGTCGAGTCCAGTCCGGTTCAAGTTCAAGTTACTGAGGCCTTCCGTTTCCGAAGCTACCCGGTGAGTACCATTGCTGGGGAGGCATTTCTGACGTGCACATAGGTTGTGCCGGTCAAGACGGGTTTGGGTACACAAATCCGGTCTGCACTGTTTTAGCAGTGTATCTGTACTGTTTAGCAGTATATCAAGTATTCCGAAGTATTCCGAAGTATCTAGTTATTGTCTAGTTATTGTCGAGAATTAAGCTTGGTGATTAGTTATGCAGACGATCATCATTGTTGTTTCAGTTAAAGGTTTAATGTTAAATGTTTAAAGTGTTTAAGTATGTTCTGTATATCGTGGTATGAATGACTGTTCATTATCGTGTTTATTGTATTAAGTCTGTTCAAATTCAAGTATCAGGTCAAAATCAAGTATAAGGTCAGTTCTCAATATGCCGCTCTTTTCGAAATTAAGACAGATCACTACCAGAAAAGGGGTTCTTGAAGAAGCCGTCCCTATTCCTCCTAGGGACACTCCAGGGCACTTTATGTATCACAAACATGGCTTAGACGCTATATTATTTCTTGATTTATGGGTAGACTATACCAAGGGATTACCAGAAAGTCAGAGGTGGCCCACAGCGGGGACCTGGGATGCAGAGTGCATCATGAAAGTCGAGGAAGAGTTATGGAAAAGAAAAGTCAGACAGTCACAGAAAGACGCCGTTGAATTATGGCGTAAAGAATCACATAGACGAACAGAAAAAGCACGTAGACAGGAAGAGAAGAGTAAAGAGAATTCCAATAAAGTTCGAGAGAATCTATTAATTGAGGAAGGTATCCGAGTGAAATCAGAACAAGTAGACAGACAAAGAAATGCCCTTATGAATGGTATGTATCCCCTTCTGGCCGAAGGATTACCTAAGGCTACTCCAGAGATACCGAAAGACTTGCCACCCCCATTATTCCCAATCAAGGTACATCCTAAGGGGCATCCTAGAACCGCAGAAGATGTTTTTCTTTCCTCATATTTAGATGACGCAGCTCCCGAGTATGCTAATTCCGCCCCACGTAGACCGCATACCAGGGAGGTCCAACGCCAAGATCCAGCACCCGTATCCCTGCAGCAACAAATCGAGTCACAAGTTCCGGCAAGCACATCTGTTTCTGCATCTGTCCCTACAGGTACTTCTATAGCTGAGTCCACACCTATAGTTGCTGTGTCACGTTCGACGAATCCTTTCACACCCGACGCCCCAGACGGGGCCACGGGAGGTGCTACCAATATTTTTTCTACGCCACCTAGAATAAATAAACTTATTTTCCAAGAGTCAGCGCATTCACGTACACCCAAATTCGTAAGTGATCGTACGCTTAAGGAACTTCTTATAGATTGTAGATATGACCCGGTGCTCGGTAAAGAGGACGAAATGATCCTGGCATCATTACGTATCAGACGAGCCGCAGGGTATTTAGCGAAGCTACCAGGAATGACTGCGCATCTAGATAAAATATATCATTTTGTTCAAACAGGGCGAGATCCAGAATGTATTAACAGAGCTATGGAATACCAGAAAGTAGAGATACAGGGGGAACTGTTGCGTTTTCTCATAAACTGTGTGATCAGAAATCAAGACCGACCGGGGGTAGATCCGGAAGCAATGAAAATTCTTACAAAATGGAGCCAGAATATATCAGAAGGGAGACACGATAAGCAAAATTGTATAATAGCCATGTGCCGAAAGATCCGTAAAGAAATAGAACGCCTACACGAAGAGAGATTAGAGACAGACGAGTTCGAGCAAAGCGAGGAAGAAGGGTCAGGACTGCCCGCCGGACAGTCAGACACCATAGCCTATGTAGGTAGAGGAAGATCTTGTAATAGGAATCAGACTAGATGTCATACTGACCCAATACGTCCAATATGTCCAGATAATGACAGGAATTTCCAAATACCTATAATTAACATAAGGTCTAACGAGCATTCGTTCCAAACCGCCGACAAACTACTCCGAGAACGAAGGGGTTATCATTTTCTCGATTCTATGGATGAACAAGATTTAGCAAGGGCAGCTGTTCATTGGGTGGACAGTCCCGGAAAATATAGTGATGAGACAGTAGTACGCACATTTTTGAATCTCACCCCAGATGAGCAGAGGTTAGCTGGGATTTATATGATTCAACAACTCATTATACTATATCAGAGTCAGCATTCGGACCCTGGTCCCTTACCTGACATATTGACTGAATTGCTTATGAATAAATGGAGAGGTCCAGGTACCAAATTAATTAAAGAAATTCTAGTATCTAGAAAGCAGTATATTCTTTTTGTATGCTCAGAGCATGTCTCATTGCCTGTCAAGGAAAGAACGACGTATCACCTGGATAGACAGAATCCCTTACGAGAAGTACACCCAATAAAAGGCGAGGACAATCAGTTTAAACGTGTATTTGTATATACGCCTATATCGAAAATAGAATTGTTAGAAATGAAGAAAGTAGTACCCAGTCATGACAAGGACCCAGCGGGTTTTCACCGAGAAATTAAAGACATGTTACTCATGGGAGAGTATACCTACCCCGACATTATGACAATATTAAAGGTGTTGATGCCTGCTGGCATTTATGAGAAACTCAAGGAAAAAGAGTGGGAGGTAGGTGATCAAAAGATAGAATGGTCAGCATTAGAAGCAGAAGAAAGGGCCCGAGGTCCAGGTTCGGGGCTTGGGGACAAAACTAAAGCACTACCAGGTCTACTAGTACAGGTACTGCCACGTTTATTGACTACGAAAAAGGAAGATTGGGGTACAATTTCAGCCTGTAAACAGAAGCAAGATGAAGACACTAGCGATTACTATGCCCGATTCGAGAAATGTTTTGGTATAAATAGTGGCATAAAAGCAAGTAGCGAATCATACCCGCATCTGTTTGTAACAAAATTAGTGGAAAATGCCCTGCCCCCAGTAAAGAATAGAGTATTAAAATTCGAGAGTACCTGGCAAGGTAACACTCCAACACAAATGTTACAAATGTTACAGTACCACCACAATAGAATTAAAGAGGAACAAGAACATGAACACAGACGCATGAAAGACACGAAAATGAAAATGCTAGTTTCCCAGACAGTTCCAGCTGAAGGACATAAAAAGGGTATGACACATTCCGATTCAGCAGGACCTGTAAAAGGGACATGCAATTATTGTAAAAAGCCAGGTCATTACGTACACGATTGTCCAGTGCTAAAACATAATATCGCCATAGGTAAAACACAAGAAAGATCACGGCCACTAAGACAAGATCAGAATGAACAAGGAGCTACGCAGCATGCCCAGGCCATGCCAGCCGCACAACAGCCAATACAGTTTGTGCCAGCTGCACCACCGTTGCCTGTTGCTGCCACACAGACAACAACACGACAAATGTATCAGACTGCACAGTATGAATATCCGGAGTATCAACGTTACGCATGAACTAGCCTAGAGAGGGAAGTTGACTTACCCCTTATCGAGATTCCTGTAGATCAAGAAGGACCTTATGTACATAGTGAATTATTAGGTCAAGATAGAAAATTTTTACTCGATACAGGGGCAAGTCGAACAACTATAAAACGAAGTGAAGTCCCAGGGGCACCCCTCTCAGGCTCACAGAATATTTCCCTTGGTTTTTCAGGAAAACCTATTGTTAATGAAGTGTCACAGCCTCTTCCACTTACGATAGGACCTCTGACCCGAACTACAGATTTATTGCTTACTAAATCATGTCCAGAAAACTTGTTAGGAATAAAAACGTTGAAAGCCCTAGGAGCCATAATATGTTGTTCTCCGGAAGGAGTAAGGTTGTTTTTACGTGATTTTAAAGGTCACTATGTATCTAGAGACATGGATCCCCGACTGCAGACTTTACCTACACATCTATGGGCACAAGGCCCTACTGATGTTGGTTGCATGAATATTACACCATATCGAGTCACACTAAAGGCAGGAGTGGTGCTACCACGAATGCGACAATACAAGTTACCACCAGATGCTGTAACGGCTTTACTACAAATCATTGACGAGCTTATTGCCCAAGGAGTAGTTGTAGAAACAGACTCCAATGTATGTAATTCACCGATAATTCCGATTCTTAAACGAACAGATCCTACAGCTCCGCCAGTATATCGATTGGTTATTGATCTGCGCGAGTTAAACAAATGTATTGTGCCACAATTTCCTGTGGTCCCAGATATCTCGTCATTATTGACAGCTATTGATTCCGAAGCAACATTCTTTACTGTAATTGATCTCAAAAATGCCTTTTTCAGCGTCCCAATAGATCCGGAAAGCCAATATTTGTTCGGATTTAGTTTAAATGGGCGTAGCTTTAAATTCACCCGCGCACCTCAAGGATTTACAGAAAGCCCCAGCATCTATAGCCAAGCACTGAAACGAGAACTTGACAGTATCCACATGCCGGTTAACACTGCCCTGCTTCAATATGTCGATGATCTGCTGATCACCGCTAGAAGCGAACCCGAATGTGAGAAAGCATCACTGACAGTTTTACAATTTCTAGCCGAAAAGGGGCACAAGGTGTCCCCTTCTAAGCTGCAATTCTGTGTCCAGCGAGTTGTTTATCTTGGTCACTCGCTGTCCAAGGAGGGAAGGCAGCTTACACCCGACCGCATTCAGTTAATTGCTAACATGTCAATACCCAAGACACAAAAGGAGGTGCGGGCTTTCATAGGCCTCACTTCATATTGTAGACAGTGGATCCCTCAGTATGCATTTCTAGCAAAACCACTCATTCAATTGACAACACAGGAGGCAGCCACACCGACTGTTCTCCCTTGGACTCAGGAACACACACAAGCTTTTGAAAGCTTAAAGAAAGCTTTATGTCAAGCACCCGTTTTAGCAACGCCATGTTACAGAAAACAGTTTACACTCTTTGTTACAGAACGCGAAGGTACGGCCTTGTCAGTACTCACACAGGAACAAGCAGGAGCACACAAACCATGTGCTTATTTTTCTAGTACATTAGATCCCGTAGCTCAGGCTTTGCCTGCATGCCTAAAATCAGTAGCAGCAACAGCTTTAGCAATCAGACAAAGCGATGCCATAGTGTTAGGACATCCATTGACAGTTCAAGTACCACATGCAGTAGAGGTTCTTGTAAATAGAACGCAAACACAACACTTGACTGTAGCGCGACTTACAGGATACGAGCTTACATTGTTTCAGCCACATATAGAAATCAGACGCTGTAACACATTGAATCCTGCCACACTTTTACCAGTAGTCGGAACAGACCCACTAGCCCATGACTGTATTGAAGTTATTACAATAACAACAAAACCCAGACAAGACTTAACCGATGTCCCATTGTCAGATCCAGACCTGACCTTGTATGTAGATGGTTCATGCATGAGAACAAGTACAGGAGAGTTAGTAGCCGCCTACGCAGTCACAACAGATACTGAGGTCATTGAAACTAATCGTATAACTACTTTGTCAGCTCAAGCCGCAGAACTTATCGCTCTGACACAAGCCTGTATTCAAGCCATGAATAAAAAAGTCAACATATACACTGACTCACGTTATGCATTCGGAGTTGTACATGACTTCGGCGTGCTGTGGCGAGAGAGAGGTTATTTAACTTCCCACGGTGCCCACATTCAGCACGGACCCCTCATTCATGCATTATTAGATGCAATACATCTACCCACTGAAATATCAATTATGAAATGTAAGGCCCATACAAAGGTTACTGATATCATTTCCCAAGGCAATGATCTAGC
The DNA here is from genome assembly GCF_964204655.1 of Triturus cristatus. Lineage (NCBI taxonomy): Eukaryota > Metazoa > Chordata > Amphibia > Caudata > Salamandridae > Triturus > Triturus cristatus. Next base: position 654,915,322 of record NC_140592.1, on the reverse strand, counting down.
CGACAGAACAGCTAAACTGATTGCTCAAACTCAAACCCCCGATATGACAAAGACAATAGTCCCGACACCAACACATTGTATGACAGTTAAAGATCCTACTCTTGACGTAATTGACATACAGACACATGCTACACCAGACGAAATAAAGAAATGGACTGAATTAGGAGGGATCCAAACGGACCAAGGATGGATGATGAAGGAAAGGTCTGTATGGTTCCTTCCTGATTCAATGGTCCAAGTCATAATTAACACTATACATAGTCCAGCACATTTAGGAGAAAAAGCTATGCTAGACAGCATTCAACACATTTGGTTCAATAAACATTTACGAGCAGCAGCAAAACAAAAGGTCCGTACCTGTATGATCTGTTGTCAGTTCAACCCAGGAAAAAGCGTTCCCGTAGAACAGGGTGGATTTCATACCCCTAATCATCCTTTTGAAGTACTCCAGATGGATTATATCCAGATGGAACGATGCAGAGGATTCAAATATGTTCTCGTAGTTGTTTGCGCTCTGTCCCGTTGGACGGAGGCATACCCGGTTTCAGATTACACTGCCCCGACTACTGCCAAACAGTTGGTTCGAGAATTCTTCCCACGATACGGTTTACCACGTGCTGTTTACTCAGATAACGGCCAGCCGTTCTCATCTGAATTAATAAAACACGTTTCACTTCTGTTAGGATATCAGTGGAAATTCCACTGTGTCCGACATCCCGAGGCAGCAGGTCTCGTAGAAAGACATAACCAGATACTGAAAATTAGAATGTCCAAAATATGCAGAGAGAAAGGTGTCGACTGGGTAGTAGCGTTACCAGTTGCACTCTTTTATATGAGAATGGTAGCACACTCTCGAACAGGGCTATCCCCGTATGAGGTGATCTTCGGTAGACCACCGAATATGTGGGGGACGCCTATACCACGCAAAATAACTGATATTGACTGTAATATGCTGACAGATTACTTGGCTTCCTTGATGTCTGCACTACAATCTTCTCGTTCACAGGTAGCTGCAGCCTTTCCCGACAACACTGAGGTGAAACCCCATGACGTTGTTCCGGGTAATCTTGTCTTTGTGAGGAATTTCGACCGAAAGACTCAGCTGGAGCCCAGGTGGAAAGCACCCAAGTTGGTCCTGTTGACCACAAGGACAGCCGTGAAGATCGAGGGCCGCAAGGGCTGGATTCATTCAAGCCACATCAAGAAATTTCATGGACTATCTTCGGATATAGACATTGTGCCCTGCACTCCCTCACAGACTGATACAAAACTCCCTTTTGTTGAACCTAACAAATCTGAAAATTACAAACTAAAGCTTAGGCCCAACCAGTCGAGCAATTTGATTGTTTAAGTCCTCTCCAAGGTGAAGCGGTTGAATTGTCTCTGACATGTATCCCTTGGACCTGAGTAGAGAAAATACCCGAAAAATGTTGAAACGACAGGCGTATTGTAAATCACTGCGTAGCCACTGCATAGTGACATTATTAATTTTGTTTTTATTGAGTCTTTTAATAATTATTACAAGTATGTTGTTGCACATATATTACCCTATTTCTAGACATGTTTATAATGTTGCTGCTGAACATTCTTTTAGTGACTTACCTCCGCATGAATTGTCTTATAGACTTGCGCTGCGCAATAACACTTTCATTAGTATGTTACATCATTCCCATCAGACTAGTAATGCCACCAATTGTTGGGTGTGTGGCCGACTCCCTCCCTATCAGAATTATGAAGGAGTCCTGCCTTTCTTTCCACATCCATTTACACATAATGGCTCCTGTGGAGCATGGTTTAGCTTAATTAATTCCATAGACTCAGACACAGCAGTTTACCAAGATCATTGGGTATGGGGAAATCTGAACCTAGCTTTACTCAAGGTCTGTTACCCTGACAAGGAGGGTCGCCCCAAAAGAACAGGAACTGATCTAGAAAATGAAGTATATGGATTAGGTAATTTTACACCTAATCTCATGATTCTAAATGTCGTATCTGAAATTGAACTAGTCTTACCCACCATGTCAGTATTCCCAGCGAGGGGTGAATTATGTGTAAGAAAGGTTGGTTCCATACATATGGGCCATAGTAAATGCACTACTATAGTAGAATTCAGTGATCAAGGAAAATCTTCATTTAGAGCTTCTCGCCACTCCTACTTTATATGTGGTCAGACTGCATATATGCGTCTACCTCTAGATTGGGATGGTACCTGCTACATTGCATTCCTTTTGCCACCTGTTTTCCTAGCTCCTCCTGATTATTACAGAAATATTCATTTAGTACACAACAGAGAACGGAGAGATCTCCCCATTGTCGATTACACTGAGACGGCATGGGACAAGTATGTAGATTTTAATAAAGGCATCTTTCCCTATATAGGTACTGTTACTAATAGTAAGCTGATACGTAGATTAACTAGAACCCTTGAAGCAGTAGTGAATGAGACTATTTCCGCCTTAGGCAATTTAACGGAAGAGCAGTCTGCTATGCGGATTGTTGTGCTTCAAAATCGTCTTGTCCTTGACGTCATCCTGGCTGATAGGGGCGGAGCTTGTAGGGTCATCGGATCAAGCTGCTGCGTATTCATACCAGAAAATTCGCCATCTGTATATAAAGCCATCACTCGCCTTCATAAGATTGTAAGCCAGATACACCAGAACCCAGGCACTTGGACTTGGTCCAGTTGGTTTTGGAATGCGGTATCAGCCTGGGGATGGAGAGTTTTATCCTTCCTAGGTATTGGCCTTCTCATACTATTCAGTTGCTGTCTATGTCTACAATGTGGACCAGCAATTTGTGGTCTGTGTGCCACATCGTGCATTCCACATCAAGATTTTCATTCAAGATCCCGGAAGAAGAAAGAAGAACAAATGATGCTATATGAACAGATCAATGGATTGATGAAGATTGATATCTCTTGAAGGGCAAGTAGGGGACAAGGAGGGAATGTGGAAATATGGATTTTTCTGGTCAGTTATGTCCCCTATCTTGGACCCCAACGGTTCCACGTGCATGTCACAAGTACATGTATGTTCCCTCCAGTTCCAGTTATGAAGACGCAAATACATGTGCGTCCACCGTCAACATGTCCTTTGACAGATCCGCCATGTATAGGCCGGATATCCCATTCCTAAATATGAAAGGCCATCGGCTTTATATGGTTCACTTATGCCACTTTACAGTCCAGGCAAGTAGGCCCTGATTCTGTCATCAAAACTCCTCTTGCCTTCTGCCTCTGAAAGCTCCAGTCCGAGCCTGCATCTGTGACCATGAACTTTGTCTCATTCTCTGCGCGGCTCACGAAGCCTGACATCAGCCTACTCTCTGCCAAGAACTGTATTTCACCTTCGAATTATCTGCCTCCCCCTCAGCCGATGCATTCCTGCCTAGTAGTTTAAGTAAACATTCTTCCAGTTACCAAGCAGAAAGGCCCATCTTCTCTGTCCTCATGCAAGTAATTCATAGCCCTGTTACCATGGAATATTCCTACCCCCTCGCATTCAGTGTAGACACTTAGACGCTTGTACACGCACGCACAGTCAGTATAGAATAGATTCTGTCCGAGAGTCCCTCTTTTATGGATAACATAGTTCTTTAAACATAGGATGTTAGATATGATTTGGGATTAGGTTGACTTGACCCCCCAGACTTCTCGTCTCCACATGTAGAGCTAAATGTCAAGTCCCCGTCACCCCCTAGTTACACGTCAATTACACGTCATACTGCTGCGCGCGCATCTATGCCAAGTATTATCTTATAGATCCACCTATGTATTACATCATAACCAATCATGTTCCTTTTTACTCATTATTACACCCATTTTCGGTTACGCAGACCAAACGTCAATGTCCTTATCAATTGTTACGCCTACTGTATTCACTTCATTATAATGTATGTACTATAAAAGTTACTTCTTGTCAATAAAGTATGTACTTCACTTCCTGAACCCCCGTGGTGATGGAACTTGAAGCATCCGATTATAATCGATTATTGGAATAAAGCCCATTCCGAAACTCTAATATCACGGATTCTGCCTCTCATTTTACTGAGCTATTTTATAATGTTTCTGTATCAAATTCAGTCCCGGTAAAGGAATTTTTATTTACCACAGAGGTGTAGTCTCCCCTGCTCACGGCCGCGGAGTGGAGCTGCGGCAGCAGGGGAGACACGCAAAGCAACAGCCCAGATTTGTCGCTGTCAGCGGGGCACAACAGCGCAGGTAGCGTTCACGGGGCCCCAACAGGTACAGCAAAGCTTCGGCAGTGGTTCCCACTCCACCAAGGGAGTCGCGTCCTTTTGTGCGCCTCCGGGCGCGAAGATGACGAGGAGGGGCGCAAGGAGTGCTGGGAGGTGTAGTCTCCCCTGCTCACGGCCGCGGAGTGGAGCTGCGGCAGCAGGGGAGACACGCAAAGCAACAGCCCAGATTTGTCGCTGTCAGCGGGGCACAACAGCGCAGGTAGCGTTCACGGGGCCCCAACAGGTACAGCAAAGCTTCGGCAGTTTTCTCTCAGATGAGCTTAAAATACGGCATCTGGTTCCTGACTGACAATTTGTTTTAGTGTTCTTGATTTTATATTTTTGTTTTTTTCAGGAGAAATTGTACTCTGGAGTGGCGGATCATGATAACTATTATATGGTGCTGATTGTTTGAGGTGTTGAGTGTTATGTGATGCTCTGTATGAATTTGATTGTTGTTATGATATGTATGGCATTTATTATAACCTTTTATAGAATTGTATACAATTCCAAAATAAAGATTATTGACTCAATGACTGATATATGCAGTGTTAATTTTTTCCTTGGGATGACATTATCCTAAAATTACAAGTTCTGCAAGTTGAAAAGGGGATACCGCAAAAATATTGCATGTTTTCCCCAGTTCATCTGCACTCAGAACATTGCAGTTTTTTTCTATACAAATTCCACTGAGTTGTATCTGCCAGATTTGGGCAAGGAAAACTGAAAGTTGTTCCCAGTAATTTTCCACAAGTTGTAATCCTGATTTCCTTACAAAATCCTATTTTCTCGAGAAACTAGACTATCTGCAGGATAAAAATAAGGGTCTACAGGTGAAACGCAGACAACTGGCATGAAATGTGACGTTTCGGGTTTCAAGATAGAGCCACAGAATTGTTTTTACCGCAATTCTGTATCCAACCTTGTGTTGAAGAGTTACAAAGTGGTCCTTGGGGCATATATTTTATTAGGGCTCACATGGTTAGTCCCGGAGGGATTCTGACTCAGTGATGATACCTGTGAAGGTTGGGAAACTTGTTCACCATCCTAAAAAAACACGAAAAGAGAAAGAGTCTATTAGGTGTCAGATATATTTTTTACTTAATCACTAAAGCAGATTTTACCTACTTTTCGTATTAAAAGATTATGGGCCAGATGTTTCAAAGGGTTTTACCCATTCTGTGTCAATGGGAAAATGTGTTCATACATATGGCCCTATGATTAGAAAGGGGCTGTCCTGGTGCATCTTATTTCACTGCCACCTGTATCCTTGAGGATTTAATATCAGACAATTAATCTCTGTGAAAACGCTTCTGCATGACACTACTACTTCACTTCTCAGATGAATCTGTTTCACACTAGCACCGAATCACTCTTTAAGGGAGAGGTGCGCGGACTCCAATGATACTGTTGAGAGGTTTGTCACACTCTTGGATATGTTACACATTCATTTTGGTGAATATCAGGAGCCGTATCCTGATCTACTTTTCTGGTGCAGCACAGAGTCGGGCACCTGTTTTATGCACCTGCAGTGTGTAAAGTGAATTAATTTAACCTGATATTTCAATGTGCTTCATGTTTTAGCTAGTGCAGCTCAGAAACAGTGAGCAAGGTTTGCCTTTTTCTGGTTCCGAGCTGTGCAGCTCAGAAACAGTGAGCAAGGTTTGCCTCTTTCTGGTTCCGAGCTGTGCAGCTCAGAAACAGTGAGCAAGGTTTGCCTCTTTCTGGTTCCGAGCTGTGCAGCTCAGAAACAGTGAGCAAGGTTTGCCTCTTTCTGGTTCCGAGCTGTGCAGCTCAGAAACAGTGAGCAAGGTTTGCCTCTTTCTGGTTCCGAGCTGTGCAGCTCAGAAACAGTGAGCAAGGTTTGCCTCTTTCTGGTTCCGAGCTGTGCAGCTCAGAAACAGTGAGCAAGGTTTGCCTCTTTCTGGTTCCGAGCTGTGCAGCTCAGAAACAGTGAGCAAGGTTTGCCTCTTTCTGGTTCCGAGCTGTGCTGTCTGAAAAAAGCACTAACTGAGAGAAGTGTTGGGTTCAATTAATTCACTTTACGCCCAGCAGGTGCATAAAATATGCGCATATCTCTGTGCTGAGCTAGAAAAGACAATCATGGTATGGCCCCGGTTGTTCTACGGAATCCATAGAAAGAATATCCTTTTCCTAGGGATATTGTAGACATGCAGCTATAAAACCCCCTACTGATTGTGCCCTGACGTATGGGCAGTTGAGGTTTATGATGGCAGCATAGATACGTCACGCTGACCTCACAGATAGCTTGAAGGGCCAACAACGCCATGAATGATCACTCCTTCCAAGATGAAACTTGTCTTTGACATATGCATGTAGCATGTGTGAATGTATATGTCCACCAGCTGTTGTAGCCTTAAGCCAGACACAATCAAAAGTCCAGACATCGGCAGCCAGACTCATCCTCAAACTCCCAAACAGAGCTCACACCACACCTCATGGAGCTCCACTTACTCACAATACACAAATGCACTCATTTCAAACTCTTCGCAAACACATTCAGGACACTTTCCAACTTAGGCCTAAGCTACCTGAACAGTTGCGTCTCTTCCTATCCACCACCCAGACACCTCTGCTCTGCAGGACTCCTATTCGCATGCATGCCAAGCACACACAGAGCCAGATCAGGGGGACGGCAATTCTGTTACATCATTCTCAAAGGCGGGAATGACCTTCCACTCCACATCATTGCCCCCTCCTCTGTTCTAGAAATCCACAGGAAGCCGGAGACTTGGCTTTTCAAGTAACCTACCTACCTAGGAAAGGCTAGGTACACACCTTCCCATTGACAGGATACCCTTGCAGGCATTAATGTGCTTTGCAAATACACATAACATAAAATCAACAGCATGCTTACTTCACATCCGAGCATGCATACACGTCATTTAGCAATTGCCAAGGGTGACAGCAGCGACCCTTAGTACTGTGGTTTCGTCGTCGTGCCTCAGAGGAAAGTAATAAACGTACAAAACTAAATTTATTGTTGCAGGTGGAACGGACGCCAGTAAAAAAATGTCCCTGTTTTCCTCCTGCCCCTGAGAATGTGAAACAAGCATTTGCAATGCAACAGGTCTCGCATTTACATGAGTTTGAGCTATTGTAAATGACAATGCCTTTAATTTAGGTTTTAGTTTTTGAAACATAAATAAAACACATTGTCATTTAGAATGCCAATAGGTTAAATTTGCGTAAATGCGAGACCTATTGCATTGTTCCTAAGGCAGCCCTCCCCATCAGTGAGGGCCCTTCAGAACTGGTCCGAAGCTGTAAGCTCTTGTGTTATGATTCTATTGTTGTGAAGTGCGAGTAGTTTTCGTGTTAACTGTTCAATTGTGTTGTAATGCTCTCTTGTGCTTTGGGTGTGTTGTGTTCTGTCTTGTGTTTCTGCAGTACTTCGTGTGTTTTGTGCTCTTACTGTCGCCTTGTTTTGATTGTATGATCTTTTGCTATTGTGGTGTTGGTGTCGCATTGAGGTACTGAGTGCATGTGCTGTGTTATTTGTCCTTGTGTACTGAGTTGCTCTGTGTTAGGATGTGTTATAGTGAATATTTGTTTTTTTTTGTTGGTGTAATATTGCATTTTATTTCGTGTCCTTATTGTGTTATTTTATTGTACTATTGTGTTGTATGATGGTATCTTGTAATTGCAGTTGTGGTGTGGTGGTGTTCTATGGAGTGTCTGCCGTGTTCATGTGATGTTATTTTATTCGTTATATTGGTATGCTGTGCATCTGTGGCTTAAATTAAACCCATCAAATGTAAAAGGGAAAATTGGAGCTACCCGTAGTTATTTTAATATTGATATCAAAGAATGGGTCAGCTTCACCAGTGGCACCATGTTAGCATTACCAAACATCGAGAAGGGAAGGAGCTTGAGGAACGCCACATATGATGAAGGTAAGTGTGTAACTGTGAGGTTGCAGCAGTGTGTGATGGATGTGAAAGAAACAATATGACACGACCCAGAATTGGTCGGTAATTTCAAAATCAGGGTTCTGACTCCCTAATCACATCTTCACCCCAGGGTAACGCGGTGGTTGGTGTACATTCAGTGACCGTTACAGTAAGGGCAGATGGTGGTACTTTCAGCCCAGCATGTAACTGCAAATGCAGCATATTCAGCAAGAGCCACAATGAGTGACTAGTGGTGCTGTCATTTTGTTTTCCGATTGTGTCAGTCACAGTTGCATTGGATGTTATAGTCGAGTTTAAACAGGTAAGTACTTTCTGTGTTACACTGGTGAATGTGACATATGTTCATTGAGTGGTGTGCTCTTTTTTGTTATATTTTAGCATTTGTCTCTTCCATTGGTTGTATTTTTGTCCAACTTGTAGGAGTGGTCTCTTTCTCCTTTTACATGAAGCCTGTGAAAGCGACCTGTATTTTGTTATGTATGGTCTGTGTTTCTTTTGGGAAACACATGTGAAATGTGCATTCGTGCTGAATGTGATCTGTGTGCATTGTTATTGAGCTCTGTGTTCCATTGGTAGAGTTGATCTGTTCCATGAGTGTGGTTTATTTTTCATTGTTGGGTGGTGTCTGTGACTGCAGTCTATGTTCAATGTTTGGAGCAGTCCAGGTTTCAGTGGTACATTTGATCGGTATTCCATTGTTTGGTTTAGTCTATGGATATTGTTCGGTGGTCTGGGTATTCTTCGGGAATAGATCTGCATTCCTCCCTTTGTCACAATGTGTGAATGATGTCTGTCTGCAATGTGTCACTTCATCTATGGCTAAACCTTGGCTGACAGTCTACTTGGAACTGTTACAAAAGATAAGCAGGCACAGCACAGAAAAGGCCACGGAAAGGAAGGTGGCAACAGGGTGCTCTGGACACGTGACCCACACGCGTTTCAAAGATCCCCAGAAGCCACTAGCGAACAGGGGTGTTCGCTGAAAAGTTGTGAAGTAGGGGAAGGCCAGAGCATTAGTGCTGCGCGCATGCCGCGCATCTGCCACCAACCTGTGCGGGAGGACGGCGGCAACATACAGCCACAATAAATACTAGCTCCCAGACGAGTTCATGAGCAGTGGCTCTCTTTATTTATGCTGGGAGTGGACAGCCCAGTCCCGTGGACTCGCGGAGGTCCGTGTGAGTTCACAGATGCCATGGAAAGGAGACCAGGCAAGCGGAGGAGGATGACAGAAGCCGAAGGAAAGAGGGTGAGAGGAAGTGACGGGGGAGGTAAAGAATTAGAAGAGCTGAGAGGAAAGAGTGCAAGGATGGCTGAGGGAAGTCTTGGTGTATCACTTTTTTCGCCACAAATTGCCAAGCAATTGTTTGCAAACGTTTGGGAACTCCTAACATGCCCTTCTTTTCTTTTTAGTCCAGTGACTGTTTTTGGTTCTAAACTGATCTTTTCTGTTGTCATAGATCTACCATGTGCTCACCTTATGCTCCCTGGCAGCATCCTCTATGGGACACACTGTATGTGCCTTGTGATCCGTCGACTCTCGGCAGATCAAGCATAGGAGTGCGTGGTCCTGTTGGCAGACCAGATTCAGCTTCTCCTGGTGTTTGGGGCACAGATACTGCTCTGCGACCAACCCGAACCTTTCTACGATGTTTCTCAGCGACATGTTGGGTGCAGGTTGGCTCCTCGAGATACTGGCCGGCATAGGGGGCAGGAGTAGTCTGGATCACCGAGTGATGCGTGAGCGGCAGAAGTTGTCTCACAGTCACTATTACACCGGCTGCTCTGACGGTCCGTGGAGGGAGCAATAAATCTGAAAAAAGACCTACTGTGGGCCCAAGTGCATCCTGGTCTTGTCGGGGCGTGAGAGGAGGCACCAGGCAACAACAAAGTAGTCCCTACAATTGAAAGATACTACCCTGCAGCGTCAGGGAACTGCAGTTGGTCGATGCTGCTTCCTCCGAGAACGGAAGAAAACAGAAGTGACGCACCGGCCCACCAGCCAATAATGAGAGAGTTTAAAAGAGCAATGCCAGATTTAAACCAATGGCAAGGGACAAAACAAAAAAAACGCAATAGGTGGAGTTTCACCCTAAATACTAATTACTTGATACCTCGTAGAGGCAGCGCATGCGCTGCCCTATGCGAGACCTAAAAAGAAAGACAGGCAGGAGAGAATAGAGGAGTGAGGGTGTTGGGGGTAGAGAGGAAAACACTTTAATGTAAATGAGGAGAAAAGAAGGAAAGGAAGAGGACACTACAAACACATGTGAGAGATCGAGAGGTAACGTGTGTTTTGTGTGGAAGAGAAAGAGACATTAAGGGATTAAAGAAACAGGTGGTATGTGAGAGAGACACAGACCGGTGTGAAAGAGAGTGGTGCAGGTGAGAACAGTAAATGATAGACACCAAGGTGACAAAGAGAGAGAAAAGAGTCAGAGACTCTATCCAACTCAAGACTTTTAAAAGGGGAAGACTGGTGACAGGCAATGACAGTATGAGAGGTGTACTGTAGATATAGATGATAAATAGATAGCTAAGAGAGACAGAAAGAGAGGTGAGATGGGTGTAAGAAAAGTATCAAAGGAAATGCTGATGATAGGCCACTGAAAGGGAGAGGAAGGTATTCGAGACTCAGAGATGGGCAGGTGCACAAGTAATAAAGAGGTAGCTGAGAGAGATTTGCGATACAAGTGTGAGAGGTGACAGACTACTGAGAAAACGCCTGTTCAGAAATATGTAGAGGCAGTGAGTGGGCAAACACTTTAGAGAGGTAATAGAGACAATGATGAAAGAGACAGATCTGAGAGAAGTAAAGATGAGTGTGAGAGAGGGGCAAAATAAAGAGACACTTTAGAAAGACATGGGGAGCTGGACTAGTAAGAAAGTGACAAAAATCAAAGGAAGGTAATTGAGAGGCAGTTTAGAGAGTGACACAGAAGCAGGTTAGAAAAATAGCTGAGGGGATGTAGGGAGGAGCAAAGTTGAGAGATAAGAGGTTATATTGAGACAGAGGCAGCTAAGAAAGAGAAAGGCGAGGACTAGGAGAGGTGGGAAACGGGCAAGGGAGGTGAAAATGATACAGAACAGGTGAGAAAGTCAGACATGTCAGACATTATAGGAGATCAGTGAGAAAGAGTCAAGTGACATAGGGAAGAAGACACGAGGGGTGAGAAAGAGACAACAACAAATGAGAAAGACATGTGAGCGAAAGGTAATATAAAGACAGACAGTTGAGAAGCAGCTGATTGGAGGGTGTCAGCAGCCACAGGGCATATGCCATCGCTTCCTGTGATGTTATTGTGGGTCAAATGACATGTGATGTCACCTCAGCTATCCCTGTCATTTTGGTAATCGAGATCCATGCGAGCATGGTACAGTTTTCGCTCTGATCGGTGTTGAACTGGAGTTTAGAAGAGACAAGCTCCACATGACAGACCCCTTGTAAACTGATGCCGATGTGCGGTTGTTTTTCATCCTTTCTTTGCGTCTGTTGTTCTTTCACATGTCTCTCACGTGTTCTGTTCTTCACTGCCACTGTTTTCCATTCGTCCCTTTCCTGCCTGCAGTCTGGATCTCAAGTCACGGTCAGTTCAAAGCAGGAGTCAAGGAAAAAGTAAAGAAATATGCTCACGTTCTCGTTCTTGTGGTGCGTACATGGAGCATAAGGAAAAAGAGATCCGGTCAAAGCTCAGCTTTACAAGGCGGCAAGTCATTTAAGACCAGCTTTAGGGCAGGGCAACAGGGGCGGCGGCACTGGGTACTGACTTAAGGGGGTGGTGCTGTGTTTAGCAACAGCATACGATTTGAACGCACCCGTTTCAGAGTTTCTCTTGCATCCAGCTTTCAGGCACAATTAAAAAATGTCATGATAACCCTTATGATTAATGTTCCTGCTTAAGAAAGAAATCAGTGTTTTGTCTAGTGACAATTTTGGCTTGCCATAAAGTAGTGCAGAGGGTTAATACACCTGCTGCACAGAACAGATCTATGTTAGTGGAATAGGGAAGCCAGTCTTTACCAGCGCTTTAAACAAATGAAATGTATTTGAGCGAGAAGCTACCGAGAGATGAGGGGCATTGTTGCCTGGTTGGCAGTGATGGAATCCAAGCAGGAGGTCATATGGGGGGAGGTGGGGGAGGGAAGGCCCCAGAAAAGAATTGTCGCACCAGGCACCACCAGCGATAAAGCCGGCCTTGGCGTCCATGCCTAATAAGTGAACATATCACTGGCAGTAATTTGTGCAGTGACCCAGTGTCCTGACTCACATAGTGGGTGGCAGATTCAAAGTCACAAATATATCAGCTGACACTGAGAAGGTGTAGAGATGCCCTGGCAAAGGCTCAGCTGTCTCTGGTGCTACAAGTACATAAGGAATTTCTGTAATGTTTTGGCAACAATTGTAAACCCATGAATCATGACAATAAAGATGTATTGGATAGAGTACAGAATGAAAGAGTGGGAGATAGAAGGAAAAGAGGGTCAGACAAGAGGAGAAGCGACAGAAAGAGAGTTTGTTTAAGAGATAAAGAAGGAGAAACTGAGGAAGAGAGAGTGGAGTAGCCAGTTATACAAGTAGAAAATATAGGACAGAACAGGACCGTGAACTTTTAAAAAGGGACATTATTGCATCGTGCCATATCCCTGACATGTTCTGCCTTCTTCATCACCTCACAAACAAAGGATCAAAAAAGACACCTCTGAGTCCCAGAGAGAGATAATAGTCTGCTGCCAATGGAGTGGTCCCCACTCGACTCATCACGACAAGTAGCTTAATATGGACCTATTAACTTGATTGGAAATGATTGTGACTGCCACAGCAGGTAGAAGAGAGAGGGGAGATTAGCTATTGGATTCAGTACTTTGAAATTGCGTGTTTTAAAATCTGATTATATATAAATCTGCCTGTGTGGAATCGGGTAGGGTCTTCGCAATGGCAGAACTTTGTGAACATGTGAGAAATTCTAATAAGGCACACATTGAAGGTGTTCTTATAATTGGCTGCTCAGGCTATATGCGTTGAGTCGTGGTGCTTAGGTCATTGGTATGCAAAAAGAACTGTTGATGGACAGAATGCAGAACAATGTCATACATTCACCCCAGTACAGAGATCTGGACCTTAATCCATCGTTTTTTTGCTCACCATGCCATTACAGTTTGGACCCAGCCATATGCAAATCAGCCTTGACCCTGTGCCCTGTGGGAAAAGTCCAGCCCGAACTGCCAGGCCAGGTCCTCCCTGAACTGGAAACAAGCATCCTAGGACCGATTTCGGGGTTTCACCCCTCTTCAGCCAGGATAGCTTGATTCCAGTGGCATGGAGAGCACGGGACTCACGTCTGAGTATACCTATCCCACTCGGGTTGACAGAATGCAGAACAATGTCATATATTCACCCCAGTACAGAGATCTGCACCTAAATCCATCGTTTGTTTGCTCACCATGCCATTCCAGTTTGGACCCAGCCAATAGGTCAATTGGTATAACATTTTATTTTGGTTAATTGATTAATCTCATGGACTAAATGCTAGAGGAAGCGTAAGTTAAATTATGCACCCACCAAGCCCTGAGAGATGCCACACAATTGACTCCCTGACCTTCTTCATCCCCCAATAGCTTCTTTTTTCAAATTATCCCATCTTCCTGGTCCTCTTCACTCTTAACTCCCTTGGTATGAACACAGCTTTTATTTTCCTTCTTCGTTTTTCCAACGTGGGTTCAAAAATAAATCCACAAACTTGCCCTGGTTCTCCTTCTCTCTGCATGCAATTTTATCAGCCAGAAACGTGTTCTACTTCTCACCCTCTTTGCACACAACTCCACTAGTTCTATGTCTGGTCTGGTCCAGTAGATAACAGGTAAGTAACATAACAGCAACCTCTCGCAACAAATATGTCTCCCTGTCTTCTAACTCTAAACCCTGATGAACACACAGCACTCCATCCACACTACAGGGCAGCTTTAATACACTGGCATCAAACATTTCACTCTCTAGTCACACTAGAACACACTCACTGAAGGCCAGGACATGTGTGCACACACACACTAATGTTTTACTTACCACTTGGCCAGGCAGGCCCACCACCAACTTACCTCTGCTGCGCTACTATCAGTCACCTGGAGCCGAACCCGGGATTTGAACCTTGGTTGGCTGGCTGGAGGACAGAAATTTACCCAATGGACCACACTGGTGTCCATATCAGTAGCCTATCAAATTGTCCCTATATCATGGTCATCCTTTTCATGTGCAATGGAAGCCACAGGCAATGTCACCAGGGCCTGTATGTTGCTTATAGTTACTACTGCAAAGTTATGGTCCACCAAGGAGCTATATCTCAGTGGCAAGTCTTGTGCCTTTAGATGCAAAGGTTCTCACAGGACAGGGGGTCAGATCCTGCCAATGCTCTCAACATATCCTAAGGTGGTAACATTTCAAATTGTGCTTTTATTTTCATTTGCTAAGTTTATTTCCAATTTGAAAAATAGAGAAGAAAGGTGGCCACTCTTTATGGCACGTGTGGCACCCCAAAATTTCAAATCTTTTCCCTCGTGACCTCCCACCAACCCCCTTTTTCTCAAGTAGGGGTAAAAGAGAAAAAAGCCTTATCTTTCTTTATCAATGTGTTCATTGTTTGTCCTTTCAATTTGGTGTATTTTAGGGCACAAATGTGGCCTTGGGGGGTAAAATTGATCACAAGAATGCGAGGAAGGTGCTACACTGATAGTAAAATAAATTAGATGGTGCTGATTTTTCATTTTGGTGTAAGCCGATATCTCAAATCAGGGGTTTAGTGTCTGTAAGGTTGGCTAGGAATAAAGGTCATGTACGAGCTCTAACTAATGAAATGATGGGTAAAGTTTGAGTCAAGTGAAACTCCATTTATTAGGTGCAACAAGAAGCTAGAGTCTTTGTTTTCTTCAAGAGGCAGATAAGGGCAAAGCCAGGCCTTTGCTCTAACAGGTCTGCATCATGCCTGCTGGCTGCAGCAGGTAGGTACTGGAGCATCAAAGTGCCGGGCAGCGCTGGGCAGAGCAGGACAGGGCTGGGCAGGGGCTTTAAACATCCCCTCCCTTCCATTGAATGAAGCCCTCGAATGCCCTTGAACACCCATGTTCTATATAGAGGATGACTGCAGGCAATTTGGAACCCTGCTAAATGAGGGTGATGTCCCCAAGTGTGGCCTTTGATTGGCAAAATCCTTAGACTAAGATAGGCTGCTTTTGAATTTGGCTGAAGATCTGATGTTGGAGGCAGTATCACGGCGCAAGCTGGCGACCGTCTCAGAAGACAGTATGCATGGGAGGACATTTTTTGCATAGGACAGCCCTCTTCTCAGTCACATTATTATGCTGCAGTTGCAGTGTAGCGTTACTAGAGGGCAGCAGTATGAACATAAAAGCACACTGAGGCTTTTCTTCTGCTTGCTGACATACCTCTTGCTCATGTTTGTCTTGCAGGGCTTACAGAGTGGAGGACTGTGATGACTGAGTGAATGAGTAATGAGGAATGGCCGGCCTATATTTGTGGTGAGGGGGAAGGTTTGGAAGGTAAATAGCAAGATGAAAGTGTTTCCAGGTATGCATGTTTGCTGAGTGATTTAGTGAGTGTGTCACCTCTATTTGAACGGACACGTTAGACAGTAACAGCAGCTCCAAAGTCCTCAGTTAAGAGAGGAAGCATGGATGAATATTTCTCTCAAATAAACCACTTGCACCACCTCAAAGCTGGCAAGTGTGATAGGGTACTTAGCATGTGTAAGGATTTGCCATGTATGGTGCATACATTTGCATGGTTAGTGAGGATTTTCCCAGAATGTCAGTAGCGCACCCTTTGGGAGTATCCTTAGGCCAGAAAGGTCAGGCACTCCTTTCCAGGTGTGAGGCCAAGAAAAACTTTGGGAAGGTTGCTCCAGTCATCTGCAGGCTTTAAATAGACTGGGGAAAAGTTACAGAGGGAGCAAGGCTGTACAACATTTGCTCACGGTTTGACAGAAATCTTTAGCTGGAGTTTTTGACCACCCTTCACTGTGGGACCAGGAAACCCATACCTCTGTGCCTCTGACACCTTTTTTGACCTCTGGATACCATCTCATTACCCCTCAAATGTTCCCTCCTGGTACCCCAGCTTTGTTAGCGCACCAACCATGTTTCAATCCATTGATTGACCACAAACACCCTTCCTTTCTGCCCTCCGTTCACATTTCATCATTAACCCAGGTGCTTCTGTCACTGTTCGGTCTTAACCCTATTAGTGCCCTTTTAAAAACCTTCACTGCCAAGTCATTTCATGACTTTTTGGAGTGCTTTGCTTTAACATGCTGTAGTTTGTGTAATTACGATTATAATGTTGATAAACTATATATTGTTGGTTTCAGTACTTCTTGTGCTATCAATTTAAATATAAAACATGCATTTATTAAACAGTCTGAAGTCACATGACACAATTCAAGATGGCCAACAGGTGACAGTGAAAATGATAAGTGTAAATGACCGCGTTGGGTGGGTAATAGAAAAATAGTGTTTCCAAATGCAGATATGGATTTTGATTTTCTTTTAGTTTTTTATGGCTATGTATCATACTATGTCATAGATATGAGGCACATACATTTTTCACGTGTTTCTATTGTTGTGCAAAATCTAAAGTTATAAGCCAAGCAGAATTGGTTCACAGTAGTAAAATGGATGTTTCAGAGATGCCTGTTAGTAAAGACATGAAAATTCATATTTTTGCTGCTTGGACAGCACTTTACGTACTACAAAATGGACGACATCCTGTTTCGTCTGTTGATGTTTTTTCATATAATGGTGTCAATCTTGTTATTGGAGATGTGTTCACCATCTCAAAATGTATTTTCTGACTTTTATGCAAAGCAGTGATGCATATTTTGTGAATATGTGGCATATGATTTCATGCATAGTCTCTTGAAGGTCACAGTCTTTGACCTTTGACCCCAAACGGTAGCTCCTGGAAGTGTGCAAAGGATGTATCTTTGTAACAGTGATTTTTTTATGCAAAGTGAGGTATCATTGGAATAGTCATTGTCTGATCTCAAAGGTCAACTAGTCAAATTTTTTATGAGGTTAAAAAACCGTGACCTATGACCCCTAAATACAATTTGTTTTAACCTTTTTTAGTTTTTAATCTGTTACCCTTGGATCAATTACAGCAAGTGTGGTATTATCAGACTTCTCGAGAAAATTGACAAAAAATCTTTGTTCAAATTGTTGAAGAGGTAATAATGTTTGACTTATGACCTCTATTTGCACTTATTGTAAGCGTTTTAAGGTGTTTCTTCCATTATTGCTAGATAGTTTTTTTTACAAGTATTGCAGTGTTTGAATTGTCATGATAAGGACTTACATTTTTCTTGGTTAAATGGGTATGGGGTCTCATGTGGTTTGACCTTTCACCTCTATTTTTACTGTTTTAAGTGTCTCATGGTCATTAATCCAATACTGTTAGATCATTTGTTACAAGTGAGTCATTATTGGAATTGTCATGACAAGCACTTACTTCCTTTTTAGTTACTGTGTTGGAGGAGGTTATGCTTGTTGACCTTTAAATATACTTGTTTAGGTGTTTCAAGGTCGTTATTGCACTGCCCTTGGATCATTTACTACTAGTGTTGCATTGTAATTTTCTTGATTTTCATTGGTTTAATTGGTGTTGGGGGATCATGCCTGTTGACATCTGACCTCAAATGTTACTATTCCAAGTCTTTCAAGGTCATTAAGCTATTACAGTTGGATCTTTCTTGTCTCTACGACCCCCTACACCTCTACTTACCTCTGCTGTCATCGGTCTCCCCCCTGCAACCTCCGGAACAATGTCTGCAGCTGGTTTGTCAAAAGAAGAAATTCCATTCAGAAGCATTAGGTGACTGACGCTGAAGTGGTACCCTGCACCCAGCCCCCTGTGCTGCTGGGGGTGTATGTTCGGTGCTGCTTTGTCCCCCCCTGTGCTAACCCCAAAGTTAGGCTCCTGCAACCGATCTACTTACCTGTAAGCAGTGTGGCTCCAGGCAGGCCCAGTCTCCATTGAAACGCATTGGGCCAAACTCCGACTTTGACCTCTGCACCCAGCTGCCCCTGTGCCGCTGGTGGTGCAGTTTTGGTACTCACCTGACCCTTTGCCTTTGCTGACCTTTGGCCCCAAAGACTGGATCAGTAAGTGTGGTACTTACCTGTTTAACCACAATATTGTTTTCCCCATAGGATAACACTGAACTGTTGTGAAAATATTCTAAGTGTCGACTTTTGAAGGTGAAAAGTATTTTTATTTAATAAAATCTGACTGTGAAGATCTAAGTCTTAAAATAAAATACAAACAAATTATATGTTTCTATATTGGTGTGGATCTCCTTTTTGAGTCATGTGTTGAGCAATAAATGTCCAACACTCCTCTGTGTTAGGCCTAAGGCTCCTTGCCAACACTATCACTAATAGAGCATTTTGGGTTTTACATTCAGCCGTGTACACTTTTGGAGAGCACCTGGATTCTGTGCACGGTATTACCACCTAGTGGCAAAATCATATACAGAGCCAGCTTCTTACACTTTTTCACATAATTCACTTTAAAATCTCCTCTCACTTTGCAGTCAGAGAAAGAAAAGTAAACACCAATGCTGCAGCAGTTTGTCAGAAGACGTAGCCAGATATTTGACCTCTGTCTGTGAAGCACCTTCAAATGTGAAAAGTTAAACGCAGAACTTAAAGCCATCTTTATTTTTTCTAGGACTTCCCCAACCCTTAATAAAGGACACAAAGTGTAATTGAGGATTACACCTTTTCATTGCGCCATTCACCTATGCCTACAATCAAACACCAATGTGCCCAGAGTCCTGTTCAATCATGCTCTGCTGCTTGAATCCAAGTGTAAAGCTGCGACCATGGTTAGTCTATGGCCAATTAAAAACAAGAAATGACCAAGATTGCATGAAATAAGGTATGCCACAGGAGAATGACAGTGTCACATGTAGTTATAGCAGTTTTTAATCATGTTCAAGAGCTTGTCAGCAAGTGCAAAGTTGGATACAATGGAGAGATTTGAGGCGATGAACTATCAGGAAATGGACATGAGGCCATTATCTGAGTTACAGTGGAGGTTAACATTACGATCGAATTCAGTCACCAGTATTAAAAGTATTTTCAGCTATACAAAACAAACAGTGAAAATATATTTAAATACATATTTCGCTATATGAAGAAATAGCAGAAGAAATATAAGTCATGTTGGTAACATCAAATTTATATATGACTGTGATGCTTTTCTAAATTACGTCAAACAGTTATTACAAAATGGCTGACTCTTTCTACTGAAAAGTGGGCTCTGTCTGCTTGTCCTTCTTCTCTGTCAGCTTACTCCTGCTATGAGCAGCCGAAAATATACATTAGCCCTCTCTCTTACAGACATTTTTCTGACAGGGATTTTGGTGTGTTGGAGAGAGGTTGGGTTTTTAGGAGCTTGTGAGAGAATTACTAATCTACACATTTTTTGTTTTTTCAATGCTACACATTCTTATTTTCTTAATATATAGGGTGTGTAAGGATTCATTTTTAAATTATTATTAGTGAAAAATTGGGAAGTGTGAAGGAGGGTTTGGATTTTTTATCTGTGTGTTTTTTTTTACATTAACCATAGTCCTCACCAATTTTTTGGGTGTAGGCGGTGTTGGTTAATGTTTTGTACCTCACAGAAGTTACACAAATAAGGTTTGTGAGGGAGGGTGCTAAATTTTTCACCTGTGTTTTTTTTCAAATTAAGAACATGAACACCAAACGATTTAAGATTGACACAGAGGAATTTTGTTCAAATTTTTGGATGAAGCTCCATATATTAATTCTGAGGGTGACAGTGACATTGAGGTGGATTCTGGGGAGGGGCAGGAGTCCAGCAGTGGGGAAGAGAGTGTAGGTGATGATGACTTTGGAGAGAGTGGAGAAGAAGAAGAATTATCTGAAGAAGATGTGTATGAGACTGTCTGGGATGAAATTGTACCAGGCAATGTTAATAACGATTATGGTATTGATTTAACTGGAAGGAATCCTGGAGTCCGGAAAGTTCCACCACAAAATTTCCCCTCAGTTGCATATTTGCAATTGTTTTTAACTATGGAACTGCTTGTACATATAGTTCGTGAAACAAACAAATATGCAAGAGATTTGCTGGACAAAATGGCAAACTGGATCAGTGAGCATCCCCATTCACGGCTACGCCGATGGATGAATGGGGGATTGACTGTAGGCCTCTTGAAAAAATGGATTGGTTTATCTATTAACGTGGGCCTCATAAAGAAACGTAACGTGAAACATTACTGGGATTTGTCACACCCTTCTCAGGCCACACCTTTCTTTGTGCAGGTCTGCCATTGTGGCAATATCTTATTGTCACAAGAATGATTCACATTAATGACAATGACACTGTAAAGGTGAGGGGAGTTGAAGTTTATGACCCTTGGCATACGATTAGGCCAGCACTTGATTCACTAAACCATGCTTTCAAGAGGTATTATGTGCCACACCAGGTGATTTGTATGGATGAATCAATGATTGGCATGAAAAATAGGGTGGTTTACATTCAATACGTGCCTAATAAAAGGCATGCTAGATTTGGCATTAAGAAATTTGAGGTATGTGACAGGCAGTAATAGTTATGTCCTTGTTAGACGGACCGGGAGGGTCGGCCGAGGACAAGGGGAGAGGTCTCCGGGGAGAGCCGTCTCCAGCGATCGTACAGACAAATAACTTCCCCCCCACAGACAGATACCACACAAGGATAAGATTCAGCGTTCTTTATATGCACTTCTTAAGGTACGATGAAATGGTACAAGGAGGTCTGGACTCAGGGGTCCCCTCGATTAAGTCTCTCACGATAGGAAAAAAGGGGTAGCGGGACAGTCTGTTTACCAGTCTGGTAGTTCGGATGATATGATGGTTAGCTCACAATCCTCGAGCTTGGTGGTTTAGCTGGTACGGGCCGCGGCAGCGCCAGCAGGTCCCGGTGGAGATGGTCGATACACGGTCCGCGGCAGTGCCAGCAGGTCCCGGTGAAGATGGTCAAGGTACGGTCCGCGGCAGCGCCAGCAGGTCCCGGTGAAGGTGGTCGTTACAACGGTCCGCGGCAGCGCCAGCAGGTCCCGACGAGGATGGATGTTGCAGAAGGCCGCGGCAGCGCCAGCAGGCAGGACGATAGTTCGCAAGGTAGGGCTACGGCAGCGCCAGTAGTCCGTCAAGGCTGAGTTCTCTCGGTGTCTCTCGACTCCAGGATACAACTGCCCCCCTGCTCCGGAGCTGCCCCAGTTATAGGGCAGGCGCCCTTTGATGTCCGGACCCTCGCACTTGGAGGTCGGAGGGTCCGGGATGAAGGTGTCCAGACACCCAGCAGGGGGTGGAGCCAGCGCCTGGGGGAGCTGGAGGCGATCGGCACCTGGCGGGGGAGAGTCCTTGGCGCTTCGTTCTCCCATTGACCTGCCAAGTGGTCCGCTCACCTCCTGGGTGGATGGTGGTGCCGGGATGTCGGGGCCGGCCAAGCCCAGGGTTAGGGTCGGATGGAGGCCACGCGGCCTCGTGGCGCAGGGCCCAAGATGGCGGCTTGACCCGGCCGGGGGAGCCGGTGGTGGCTTGGGTCCGTGATACATGGAGGTCCGAGGGCAGGAATTCCGTCGGGAGACGGGGTGCGGGTGATTCTCGTGGGTCACGCCTGGTGGGCCTGGGCTGGGGCCCTGTCATGCGGGGAGGGAGCCAGCCCTTCGTGTGGCCTGTCCAACATGCGTCCCCCCCAGCTGAAGGCGGGGAGAGTCACCCATCTCCTTGGGGACTCTCCTCGTCGAGGCGGAAAAAGCGTGACAGGCCATCCGCGTTGGCGTGGTCTTGGCCCGGTCGGTGCTCCACGGTAAAGTCCATTCCCTGCAGGGAGATGGACCAGCGCAATAGTTTTGGGTTCTCCCCCCGCATCTGCATCAGCCACTGCAGGGGTCGATGGTCGGTTTGTACCCGGAAGTGGGTACCGAAGAGATAGGGCCGGAGCTTTTTGAGGGCCCACACCACTGCGAAGGCCTCCCTCTCGATTGTGCTCCAGCGCTGTTCTCGGGCCAGGAGACGTCGGCTGATGAAGGCCACCGGCTGGTCATGACCTTCGGGGTTCACTTGGAAAAGAACCGCCCCGATGCCGTGGTCGGAGGCGTCTGTCTGTACCACGAATTCCCGACTGTAATCGGGGGCCTGGAGTACAGGGGCGGTGCACAGGGCGGCCTTCAGCTTTTCGAAGGCCGCTTGACAATCGGGGGTCCAGTTAATCCGCTTCGGTTGGTTTTTGGACGTGAGACCCGTGAGGGGCCCCACAATGCTGCCGTAGTCCCTCACGAACCGCCGGTAGTAGCCGGTGAGCCCCAAGAAGGCTCGGACCTCGGTCTGGGTGACGGGGGGCTGCCAGGACTGGATGGCAGCAATTTTAAGTTGCAGCGGGGCCACCAGCCCGCTTCCCACCTGGTGCCCAAGGTAGGTCACGGACCCTTGACCAATTTGGCATTTGCCGGCCTTAATCGTGAGGCCGGCCCGCTGGAGGGCCTGCAGGACCTCTTGGAGGTGGAGGAGGTGGTCGGACCAGTGGCGGCTGTATACAGCGATATCGTCCAGGTAGGCCGCGCTGAACTCTTCGAGCCCCGCCAAGACCTGGTTCACAAGACGTTGAAACGTGGCGGGGGCGTTCTTCATGCCGAAGGGCATGACCTTGAAGTGGTAGTGGCCATCGGGGGTAGAGAAGGCAGATCGTTCTTGAGCCCGGGGTGTGAGGCCGATCTGCCAGTAGCCCGCTGTTAGGTCGAAGATACTGAGGTAGCGGGCGGCCCCCAGCCGGTCGATCAGTTCGTCCGCCCGGGGGATAGGATGAGCGTCGGTCCGGGTGACAGCGTTCAAGCCCCGGTAGTCGACGCAGAATCTCAGTTCAGGTGTGGTGCCGGGGGCAGCGGCTTTGGGTACCAATACAATCGGGCTGGCCCAGGGACTGTCCGAGGGCTCGATGACCCCGATCGTGAGCATTCTGGCTACTTCTTCTTGTATGCAGGCCCGTACCCGATCTGGTACGCGATAGGCCCGGTGTTGGATAGGGGGACTGTCCCCGGTGTCCACGTCGTGCAAGCACCAAGGGGTGACCCTGGGGGTGAGGGAGAACAGTGTAGCGAACCGCAGCAGGAGGTCCCGGCAGCCCTGGCGTTGCTCTGGGGTGAGGGCATCGGAGAGCCGGACCCCGTCCACGGAACCGTCGTTCTCCTGGGCCTTCAGTAGATCCGGGAGGGGTTCGGAGTCTTCCTCTGCCCCACTGTCCGTAGCCATCAGGAGGCTAAGTTCTGAGCGCACAAAGTGTGGTTTGAGTCTGTTGGTGTGGAGGACCCGAAGGGGGTCCCGGGGGGTCCCCATGTCGATGAGGTAAGTGACAGGGCTTTTGCGCTCGACCACTTTGAAGGGCCCCGTCCACTTATCTTGCAAGGCACATGGTTCGGTGGGGGACATCACCCACACTTGTTGACCAGGTTCGAACTCGACGGAGGAGGCATTGTGATCATACCACCTCTTCATGTCTTCCTGGCTGGCCTCGAGGTTCGCCTTGGCCATCTCCCTGAAGCGCCGAGTCTGGTTGCGTAGGGCCAGGAGGTACTTGAAGACGTCTGGAGGGGTCTTTAGGGGGGCCATCTCCCAACCTTCTTTGACTAGGCTGAGGGGCCCTCGCACAGGGTGCCCGTACAGGAGTTCGAAAGGGCTAAAACCGAGGGATTTCTGGGGAACTTCCCGGTAGGCGAAGAGGAGGCACAGGAGTAGTACATCCCACTGGCGACGGAGGGGCTCTTCCAATCCCCCAATCATCCCCTTGAGAGTGCGGTTGAATCGCTCCACTAGTCCATTCCCTTGGGGGTGATAGGGGGTCGTGAATCTGTAGGTGACCCCGCACTGTTGCCAGAGGGACTTCATGTATTTGGAGATGAAGTTCGTCCCTCGGTCGCTGACGACTTCTCGGGGGAAGCCCACCCGGGAGAAGATCCCCATTAGGGCCCGGCCAACCACCGGAGCGGTCACAGTTCGTAGGGGCACCGCCTCGGGGTAGCGGGTGGCGTGGTCCACCAGTACTAGGATGAACCTGTGTCCTTGCGCCGTGCGGGGGTCCAGGGGCCCCACAATGTCTATCCCTACCCTCTCGAACGGGGTAGTGACCACTGGGAAGGGTTGTAGAGGGGCTTTCAGCTTACGGCCACTCTTCCCGCTGGCTTGGCACGTGGGGCAGGACCGGCAGTGGTTCAGGACGTCGTTCCTCATCTTCGGCCAGAAAAAGTGGGTTACTAGGCGACTGTAAGTTTTGTCCTGGCCCAGGTGTCCAGCCAGGGGTACATCGTGGGCCAGGTTGAGCAGAAAGTCTCTGAAGCGGAGAGGTACCACTAGTACTCGACCGGCCCCTAGCTCCGCGATTCTTTGTTCGCTGTATAGCAGGTCGTTATCCCAGTAGACCCAGTGAGTTCCGGTGGAGTCCCCTGCGCTCTGGGCGCTGGCTTGTTGGCGGAGTCCCTCGAGGGAGGGGCAGGTCTTTTGCTCCTGGCGGAACTGTTCTTGGGTGGGCCCCCCTTCTTGACGCCATTGAGCCAGGCCGGGTAAGTCCTGGGGTTGCGTGTCCCCTTCGATCGGTGGTTCCGGGGGGTTGGCCTCGTCGTTGTCTTCTACTGGGGCGACCGGGGGCGGAGGTGCTGGCCATTCCGGTTCTTCGGATCGGGGGACGGCACGGGCGGCCATGGACCGGGTGGTTACGCAGGCCCAGTCCGGGAGGCCCAGCATCCCCAGGTGCTCTCTTCTCTCGACGGTGGCCCACGGGGAACTCTCAAGGTCATTCCCCAGGAGGCAGTCCACGGGGGCATCATCCCGGACCGTCACCTTCAACAGGCCGGAGACCCCTCCCCATTCGAAGGGGACGCAGGCCATTTGACACAGACTTTCGGAGTTGTCGGCTGAGCGGACGGGGCAGAGAATGTTCGGCAGGATCTGCTCGGGTTTCACCAGGTGACAGCGGACGGCCGTCACACTGGCGCCTGTGTCACGTAAGGCCTCGGCCCGATGCCCATTAATGGTCACCCACTGACCGTATTTCCTGGTGTTGGCGGGTAGGGGAGCCCGCGGGACCATGTCTTTTCCCCCTAGACACGCTAGAACCATGGCGGCCGGTTCCCACTCTTGCTGGGCCGGCTCATACTCGTCCTGTTCCTCTGATAGTCGTTCTTCCCCCAGTGCGGCGGCAGCTACCTGGCGGGGCCTTGGCGTTTGGTTCTGCGGGCAGCTCGGGTCATTGGCGTAGTGGCCGACTCGCTGGCATCGGTGGCACGTGACGTTGGCTTGGAACCCAGGACGCATCGGGGGGTTGCCCCGGCCGGTCGGGGGCGGGGTGCTGGTCACGGTTGTGGCCGGGGGGCTGTCTCTCCCTCGCCCCTGGCCTCCTCCTCCTCCCCGGGGACGGTGCTGGCCTTGGTTGCTTCGGTTTTGCTCGTGTGGTCCTCTCCGGCCCACTCGGGTGCTTTCCCATCGATCAGCCTCAGCGGCGAGCTGCCGGGGGTCAGTCAGTTTACTGTCGAGGAGGTGCTGCCTGAGCTCGACGAAACAGTTGTTCGACAGGTGCTCCCATACCATAAGGTTAAAGAGTTGTTCGTAGGTTGTTACCTGGCTCCCCTTGATCCAACCCTCGAAGGCTCGGCTGAAATAGTTGACGTACTCCACCCAAGTTGTACCCGGGATCCGGGTGCAATCCCTGAACCTCTGGCGGTACATCTCAGGTGTGAGGCCGTAGCGGGTGAGGAGGGCAGCCTTCATGTGGTCGTAGGACGACATTTGGTGATCTGGGAGCTGCAGCAGGGCATCGCGGCCTTCGTTGACGAACCTCCCCCATAGTCCGGCTCCCCAATCACTCCGGTCGATCCGGTGGGAGGTCATGGCGATCTCGTAGGCTTTGAACCACTGTTGTATGTCGTCTTCTCGAACATACTCTCGGACAACATCCTTGGGGATGTGGACTTTTTTCTCGGTTGCCCCCGGGGTGTGCGGTCGCTCAGGCATTCCCGGTTCTTTATTCTGTTTCCGAAGTTCTATTTCCGCCAGTTTGCGCTCGTGTTCGAGTGTTATTCTTTTTTCCTCAAGCTCTCTCTGTCTTTGCTTTTCTTCTCGCTCTTCTCGGAGCCGCAGATGCTCTAGATTTATTTTCTGCTCGGCTAACTTGAGTTCACCGTCCATCTTGAGTCGTGCCATTTCCAATTCGTGTAGTCTGGTTCTTTCTCTTTCCTGGATCTCCTCCTGCGAGAGGCCCGTTCCCCGCTCCTCGGGAGCCGTGGCGTTCCCCTCTGGTGCGACACTGTTTTGGTCGGAGGGTCCGGCGATCCCAGTTTCTGTCCACGACTCAAGGGCGTGCTTCAAATCATCTTTGGTACTCAGGCCGGTGGTAGCAATGCCTAGTTCCATGCAGAATTGTTTAAGTTCGCGGTGGCTATATTCTTCCAACTTATCCATTTGGAACTTTTCAGTGGAACCGCTATCTTTGGCTGACATCGTGGTTTTGTCGTGGGGTGAGCTACTCTCTGTACGATTACGCGTTGATTCGGATCGCGCCGCTGGCCACCAATGTTAGACGGACCGGGAGGGTCGGCCGAGGACAAGGGGAGAGGTCTCCGGGGAGAGCCGTCTCCAGCGATCGTACAGACAAATAACTTCCCCCCCACAGACAGATACCACACAAGGATAAGATTCAGCGTTCTTTATATGCACTTCTTAAGGTACGATGAAATGGTACAAGGAGGTCTGGACTCAGGGGTCCCCTCGATTAAGTCTCTCACGATAGGAAAAAAGGGGTAGCGGGACAGTCTGTTTACCAGTCTGGTAGTTCGGATGATATGATGGTTAGCTCACAATCCTCGAGCTTGGTGGTTTAGCTGGTACGGGCCGCGGCAGCGCCAGCAGGTCCCGGTGGAGATGGTCGATACACGGTCCGCGGCAGCGCCAGCAGGTCCCGGTGAAGATGGTCGAGGTACGGTCCGCGGCAGCGCCAGCAGGTCCCGGTGAAGGTGGTCGTTACAACGGTCCGCGGCAGCGCCAGCAGGTCCCGACGAGGATGGATGTTGCAGAAGGCCGCGGCAGCGCCAGCAGGCAGGACGATAGTTCGCAAGGTAGGGCTACGGCAGCGCCAGTAGTCCGTCAAGGCTGAGTTCTCTCGGTGTCTCTCGACTCCAGGATACAACTGCCCCCCTGCTCCGGAGCTGCCCCAGTTATAGGGCAGGCGCCCTTTGATGTCCGGACCCTCGCACTTGGAGGTCGGAGGGTCCGGGATGAAGGTGTCCAGACACCCAGCAGGGGGTGGAGCCAGCGCCTGGGGGAGCTGGAGGCGATCGGCACCTGGCGGGGGAGAGTCCTTGGCGCTTCGTTCTCCCATTGACCTGCCAAGTGGTCCGCTCACCTCCTGGGTGGATGGTGGTGCCGGGATGTCGGGGCCGGCCAGGCCCAGGGTTAGGGTCGGATGGAGGCCACGCGGCCTCGTGGCGCAGGGCCCAAGATGGCGGCTTGACCCGGCCGGGGGAGCCGGTGGTGGCTTGGGTCCGTGATACATGGAGGTCCGAGGGCAGGAATTCCGTCGGGAGACGGGGTGCGGGTGATTCTCGTGGGTCACGCCTGGTGGGCCTGGGCTGGGGCCCTGTCATGCGGGGAGGGAGCCAGCCCTTCGTGTGGCCTGTCCAACAGTCCTTCATGTAGATTTATATTCTGGTAAGGATAAAACAATAGGAACAGAAAAGGGGTTTGTGTTCAACAACGTGATGAGTCTTCTCCGCTCCTGTGATTTACTAGGTAAAGGGTATCATCTAATGACTGACAACTATTACACAAGTGTCAGTCTAGTGGAGGAGCTACTTGAGAACAAAACTCTATTAACAGGCACAGTGTGGGCAAACTCTAAAGGGCTGCCTCCAGAGATTGCAAGGGCCAAATTGCAAGCAGAAATGTCTAAGTATATGAGAAAGAAAGGGGTATTGACAAGCGCCTTTAGAGAAAAGAAAACCCAACGCAAGCCTGTTCTACTGCTGTCCACCTCTAGCCTAGCAGATGATGTGACTGTACAGACAAGGTCAGGAAAGTCAATCATCAAACCTCAAGTCATTCTAGACTACAATAAAGGAATGGGTGGGGTTGATGTAAGCGACCGCAAAATATACGAATTCAAAACAGAGAGATCAACACACAGATACTGGTCCAAGGGTTGGCTTGCTCTGATTGATGTGTCGATCATGAATGCTTATGAATTGTATAAATTGAATACTGATCCATGCAATGTTGAGAGTCGGCACAGTTTTATAGGGAGTCTTGTAGAGGTACTTTGTCTATGGCAGGATGGTGTCTCTCAAGAACAAATATCTACAACACCACTACTTTCTCTTTGCAGTGAGGAGCACAGCTTTGCACTGTTGCCTGTGCGAAAGAGAGAGACTGTGCTGTGTGCTCTGACAGGAGTAAGCCTGGGGTAGAAAAAGGTCCCGCCACTGGTGTCCTGCATGTCAACTTGGTGTTCAACCCAGTTAAGTCACTGTCATCCCTCTCCTAGTGTTCAGGAGGAAGAAAACTAGTTTTTTGTTGCCTTGCATGTTTCTTAATAACTATCATAATATTTTACATTATCGTTACTATATTACTAATTCAAATATGTCAGTGTTTGCAGTTTAATTTGAAATAGTTGTAGGTTGAGTAAGTAATAGTTGCTGCTCTATATCATATACAGAGATGCATCTGAGAGGGGCAGACCTAAACCAGGAGGCTGACGGAGGGGCATGTGGCAGCACTGATAGATGGATGGTACACACCTGGGGCCTGTTGCTTGTGGGAGGTGACTCTCTGGGCGATGCTGCCTTTGTGTTAGTGAAGACCAGATGCCATAGGAAAACACTGAGGGTCTACAGGGATGGGCCGGAGAGTTTGAATGTAACTCAAGACTTCTGCTGGAGGTGGCTATTCTCTTACTGCTGTGCTCAACCAGACTACCCACTGTTGTGCAGTGAGGAATTTTGACTACAGAAGGTATCCGAGATCAATGGAGGGGCTGCAAGCACGGAAACCAAGCTAACACTCCAGCAGGAGATCAGTGCTGTGTCAATGGGGTTGGGATTGATCCGGGCAGAACACCGCAAACTAGCAGATCAGATGGACACGGTTAAAAATTCTCTGAGTGAGTTACAGATAGAACCGAAGAAACTGAACCCTAATGTAGAAGACCTGTCAGACATAATGTGCATCCAGAAACGGCGCGCGCAAGACGCGAAGGGGCCTAACCAGCGCAATAATAACAATTGGATCTACTGTGCTTTGACACCGGTTTGTATAAACTGGACAATGTTATGTGGCCAGATAAACATGTACAAACCCAACTCAGGGAGGCCAGGGACCTCTAACAAAACAATGGAGTGCTTACGGTGCCACACCTATAAAGAATACATAGCGTAGGTTCATGACAAGGAGGGTAGACCTGGTAGTTGTTGGCATGGCTCATTAGACCTGAGTCCCGAGGGATGCCCATCACCCAAATCAGCTTGGATGACAATAGACCAGTCTGTTCTCCTGGTGAGATTAATATGGCATTCCAAGTATACTATGAATCCTTATATGGACGACCCGACACGTTAGACCAGCATGGCCTAGCAGCATTTCTTGAGAGCCGGTGTGGGATGGTGGTCGACACAGGTTGTCAATGGAGACTCATCGATACTCTCCCATTGCCGGAGGCTTGGGAGCTGCTGACTTCGAATGTTATTATTTGTGCGCCCAACTACAGTGGGTGGCACAGTGGGCAGCTGGTTCCTGCCGGGAGGAAACGTGCCTGATGGGTAGATTTACTCCTCAAGAAGCATTACTAGAGAAGATTCTGGCTTGAAAGGCTGACCTCCCGCAGCAGGGGATTCTGCTGTATGTGGTGCTGGAGTGTTGGAAGCGATTTATACTACAAATAGCTGGGAACCCTCTATACGGCCCAGAATTAACACTGATAGGATTGTTTGTTGTTATAAGTTTACCCTTTGTTTTTTTGTTTTGTTGAATGGCCACTGCAATAGTTCCTATGTTAGACACATGTGGAGCACTGCAAAATGACAAAACATCTTATACAGTTTCCTGGTATCCTGGAAACTACCTTAGAGGTATTATACACACAGGGAGAATAAATGACTAAAAATCATCATAAAAGAGTACACATATATACAGTTAAGACAATATTAAATCAATATACAGAACATTGAACTATTTGTATGTACATAGAATCATTCAATGTTCTGTATATTGATTTAATATTGTCTTAACTGTATATATGTGTACTCTTTTATGATGATTTTTAACCATCGAATAAAGAACAATTGAATTGAATTGACTAACATTAAGGTATCTGGATGAATACGTCAGAGAGGCAGAATCAGTAACCCATGGACACATGTTGAAACCCTGTGGTACCACTAGCTGGGGATGCATGTGCGGTCACATCTCATACTGGGGATAACAGTTAAGGTGATTGATTACATCCTTGTGAACTGCTTTGAATATATGATTCAAATGTATGTTGTAAAATGGCAATAAAGATATGTTAAAAAAATAACTTCTTGGCAGAGCCAGGAGACACAAAACAGGACCAAGGTTGCCTTGAACCAACTGTACAAAGTGGTGCAGTGGCTCTGCTGGCAGCAAACGCACCTCAGTGATGGCATTAGCTCAAGTCAAGCTTCAAAGCAAGTACCTACAAACTTTTCCTAGTCTAAACTTGTGTTGCTGATGGTTGTCGAAGTGCCTGGTCCACCTAGAAGGGGAAAAAGAGAGAGAGTGTGCCTACAACCTGTCCCTGTTCTTAAATTCATGGCAGAGCGAGAAGACACAAAATGAGAGGCAGGTTGCCTTGAACCAACTGCACAAAGTGGTGCTGTGGCTCTGCTGGCAGCAAACGCATCTCAGTGAGGGCATTAGCTCAAGATAAGCTGCAAAGTTTGTACCTACAAACTTTCCCTAGTCTAAACATGTGTTGCTGATGGTTGTTGTAGTGCCTGGTCCACCTAGAAGGGGAAAAAAAGAGAGAGTGTGCCTACATCCTGTCCCTGTTCTAAACATTCATGGCAGAATGAGGAGACACAAAACGAAAGGCAGGTTGCCTTGAACCAACTGCACAAAGTGGTGCTGTGGCTCTGCTGGCAGCAAAACACCTCAGTGAGTGCATTAGCTCAAGGCAAGCTGCCATAAACCTACAAGCTGTCCCTAAGCTAAACGTGTAGTTGACGATTGTTGAAGTTCCTGGTCCACCTACGAGGGAAAAAGAGTATGTCTGTAACCTCACCCTATGCTCCTCTTGTTGAAAGAGTGAAAACTAGATCCAGATTCCTTGAACGTATACCAAGATGCTTCCCAGGAGGCCCACAGATTTGGTATACCTTCCAGTCAGCGACTTACCTCAATGATGTTTCTTTGGCAACATCCAACAGTCTTTCCAGCGTGACGTGATAGTTCATCTTCTTCACCTTCATCACAGACACCATCAAAGTGTTCTCATGAGTACGGTTTCCACAATGTGAAGGAAAAAAACATAATTTAATGATTAAGTACTACTAGTCACACATCCCCAAATCGCACCCATCCATTTATTTGATACTTGCCCTCTTAATATGCAGAGTTGGATTGTAAGTAGCTTTTTCAGAGGCAGCGCATCCCATCAGAAACTCTCATACAGAACACGGTTGGTACTAGTGAAACCATGTAGTGCTAAACCAAGGGCAATCAAATCACTTCCAAAAAGAAATTGGTCACTCTCTCTCACCCCGACATCAAAAGATAGTCACAGAACAGGACCCTGCCTTCTAGATTAACATCCCATCTGACCACCCCCCTGAAATCAAGATACCAAGAGACGAATGCTTGCTTTAGATTCACCAAACAAGCCATGTAGCAAGAGGCCTATGCACGATATCAGATATCCATGTTATGTCATGTTATCCCGGAAGGGTATCCTGGTGCTAGGCAGGAAATATTTCGGCCAGAGTAGGGGCTAGATGAATAGTCAGGTGTTGTGGAATTCAAGAACTGTGGCGGTGGCTCTGATGCACAGGAGCAGATCATTCCAGGCTTTAGGAGGGAGGAAAGAGCATTACTGATCTGCTTCTGTATACGCAGGGGTGTGTGCGAGTCTAATACCAAGGTTCACAAACACATAATAAGGAGTCGGGCAAAAAACGGAATTTCTAAGGAGAGACTGAGGTGCCAATTCCGATCCGGTAAAAACCGGGTACGAACCGTCGGACGGAGCCTTTTCTCCGTCCGACTCGTACCCGGTGCGAAATCCATCCGAAAATGCAAGTACGATTCATACGGAAACACCATTTCCGTACGAATCGAACAAAACACCGACCGAACAGAAACTAAACACAATTCCGATCCTGAAAGGAGCCGACGTGACGTCGGTACGCATCCAGCCTACGTTTCACGAACCAGGAAGTACGATTCGAACCGACGTCATCCCGCACGGAAAATATTTACCGGCTGCCAAAAACTGCCGGGAAATCAGGACGACACACGCAAGGAGCAGCTGGACGCGACGAACAGACATGGACCCGAACCTACGTGCCATCCCTGCCCTCCTAGCAGTCCACCTGGCGTACAGGAACCGACGCAGACGCCGCAGAAGGTCAGCACAACAACCAGGGGCAAAGGGGGGGGCAGGGGCAGGACACACAACACCAACACATGGTACCAAATCACACATGGCCTGGACATACCTGACCATCAGGGCCTGGTCACTTCCAGGGGGTGGGGGCGAGGCCAGCAACGCAAGCGTCCGCCACAACGGAAGTGGATGGTCACGCGAACCGGTACGTACCCTACCCAGGCCGCAAGAGCGTGGGTACGGAACGTACCACGCGTCCCCCTACGTCACTCCAACAATAGCGGTACGGCCCGTACCCACGTCATAAAGGCCTTGGTACAGCTCGTACCAGCATTGCTGGGGTCATGTAGGGGTACGCGTGGTACGACCCGTAGCCACGCCCCCAAGGCCTGTGTACGGTGCGGACCCCACGGCCCCGCAACAATGGTGGGACGCACCGTACCCACCCACCAAAGGCATGGGTACGGCCCGTACCCAGGCACGCAGAGCGTGGGCAGGGGTATGTACGGACCGTACCCCCACCCGTGGAAGTACGGCCCGTACCCCCACCCGTGCATGTACGCCCCGAACCCCCACTCGTGTATGTACGCCCCGAACCCCCACCCGTGTATGTACGCCCCGAACCCCCACCCGTGTATGTACGCACCCAAGCGCCACCCGTGTATGTACGCCCCGAACCCCCACCCCACCCTGGTATGTACGCCCCGAACCCCCACCCGTGTATGTACGCACCCAAGCGCCACCCGTGCATGTACGCCCCGAACCCCCACCCCACCCTGGTATGTACGCCCCGAACCCCCACACCAGCCGTGTATATACGCACCAAACCCCCACCCCAGCCGTGTATGTACGCACCGAACCCCCACCCGTGTATGTACGGACCGAACCCCCACCCGTGTATGTACGCACCCAACCCCCACCCCAGCCGTGTATGTACGCACCGAACCACCACCCGTGTATGTACGCACCCAAGCGCCACCCGTGCATGTACGCCCCGAACCCCCACCCCACCCTGGTATGTACGCCCCGAACCCCCAGCCGTGTATGTACGCACCAAACCCCCACCCGTGTATGTACGCACCAAACCACCACACCAGCCGTGTATGTACGCACCAAACCCCCACCCCAGCCGTGTATGTACGCACCGAACCACCACCCGTGTATGTACGCACCGAACCCCCACCCCAGCAGAGTATGTACGCCCCGAACCCCCACCCGTGTATGTACGGACCGAACCCCCACCCCAGCCGTGTATGTACGCACCAAACCACCACCCGTGTATGTACGCACCTAACACCCACCCCAGCAGAGTATGTACGCCCCGAACCACCACCCGTGTATGTACGCACCAAACACCCACCCGTGTATGTACGCCCCCGAACCCCCCCCCAGCCGTGTATGTACGCACCGAACCACCAGCCGTGTATGTACGCACCAAACACCCACCCGTGTATGTACGCCCCCGAACCCCCCCCCAGCCGTGTATGTACGCCCCGAACCACCAGCCGTGTATGTACGCACCAAACACCCACCCGTGTATGTACGCCCCCGAACCCCCCCCAGCCGTGTATGTACGCCCCGAACCACCAGCCGTGTATGTACGCCCCGAACCACCAGCCGTGTATGTACGCACCAAACCACCACACCAGCCGTGTATGTACGCACCAAACCCCCACCCCAGCCGTGTATGTACGCACCGAACCACCACCCGTGTATGTACGCAACGAACCCCCACCCCAGCAGAGTATGTACGCCCCGAACCCCCACCCGTGTATGTACGGACCGAACCCCCACCCCAGCAGAGTATGTACGCCCCGAACCCCCACCCGTGTATGTACGGACCGAACCCCCACCCGTGTATGTACGCACCCAACCCCCACCCCAGCCGTGTATGTACGCACCGAACCACCACCCGTGTATGTACGCACCTAACACCCACCCCAGCAGAGTATGTACGCCCCGAACCACCACCCGTGTATGTACGCACCAAACACCCACCCGTGTATGTACGCCCCCGAACCCCCCCCCAGCCGTGTATGTACGCACCAAACCACCAGCCGTGTATGTACGCACCAAACACCCACCCGTGTATGTACGCCCCCGAACCCCCCCCCAGCCGTGTATGTACGCCCCGAACCCCCAGCCGTGTATGTACGCACCAAACCCCCACCCGTGTATGTACGCACCAAACCACCACACCAGCCGTGTATGTACGCACCAAACCCCCACCCCAGCCGTGTATGTACGCACCAAACCCCCACCCCAGCCGTGTATGTACGCACCGAACCACCACCCGTGTATGTACGCACCGAACCCCCACCCCAGCAGAGTATGTACGCCCCGAACCCCCACCCGTGTATGTACGGACCGAACCCCCACCCCAGCAGAGTATGTACGCCCCGAACCCCCACCCGTGTATGTACGGACCGAACCCCCACCCGTGTATGTACGCACCCAACCCCCACCCCAGCCGTGTATGTACGCACCGAACCACCACCCGTGTATGTACGCACCTAACACCCACCCCAGCAGAGTATGTACGCCCCGAACCACCACCCGTGTATGTACGCACCAAACACCCACCCGTGTATGTACGCCCCCGAACCCCCCCCCAGCCGTGTATGTACGCCCCGAACCACCAGCCGTGTATGTACGCACCAAACACCCACCCGTGTATGTACGCCCCCGAACCCCCCCCAGCCGTGTATGTACGCCCCGAACCACCAGCCGTGTATGTACGCCCCGAACCACCAGCCGTGTATGTACGCACCAAACCACCACACCAGCCGTGTATGTACGCACCAAACCCCCACCCCAGCCGTGTATGTACGCACCGAACCACCACCCGTGTATGTACGCACCGAACCCCCACCCCAGCAGAGTATGTACGCCCCGAACCCCCACCCGTGTATGTACGGACCGAACCCCCACCCCAGCAGAGTATGTACGCCCCGAACCCCCACCCGTGTATGTACGGACCGAACCCCCACCCGTGTATGTACGCACCCAACCCCCACCCCAGCCGTGTATGTACGCACCGAACCACCACCCGTGTATGTACGCACCTAACACCCACCCCAGCAGAGTATGTACGCCCCGAACCACCACCCGTGTATGTACGCACCAAACACCCACCCGTGTATGTACGCCCCCGAACCCCCCCCCAGCCGTGTATGTACGCACCGAACCACCAGCCGTGTATGTACGCACCAAACACCCACCCGTGTATGTACGCCCCCGAACCCCCCCCAGCCGTGTATGTACGCCCCGAACCACCAGCCGTGTATGTACGCACCAAACACCCACCCGTGTATGTACGCCCCCGAACCCCCCCCCAGCCGTGTATGTACGCACCGAACCACCAGCCATGTATGTACGCACCAAACCCCCACCCGTGTATGTACGCACCAAACCACCACACCAGCCGTGTATGTACGCACCAAACCCCCACCCCAGCCGTGTATGTACGCACCGAACCACCACCCGTGTATGTACGGACCGAACCCCCACCCGTGTATGTACGCACCCAACCCCCACCCGTGCATGTACGCACCGAACCTGCTATAAGAATGGGGTGTGCAAAACACCCCCAGCAGTGCCCAGACACAGGAGGGGTGGGTGCAGGGTCCTCCCAGCAGTGCCCAGACACAGGAGGGGTGTGTGCCTATCACTCCCAGCAGTGCCCAGACACAGGAGGGGTGTGTACCTATCACTCCCAGCAGTGCCCAGACATCGGACAATATACCCCATCAACAAGTTCAGTGACCTACAAGGGTGATACCCCAGATGCAGGCGGAGCCATCGCTGAGCCAGCATGGCTATATTGAACGGCAACCCTCACACATCCAGGAAATGTAGACACAGCACAGCATTTGGGAGACACCCTGCAGGAAAAATGGCCTGGGCCACAGAGGATGGAACACACCTTGGGACAATGTCACCATACAGTGAGAGCAAACATGACCAAATACCATTTGCAGAGACCTTTGTGATGGCACGCAGATGGCAGGGTACACCCCATGAGCAGCACAATCCAACATTTCACAGACCCCTAACACATTATCACCACCCCAACGCAGGGAGCACCAGCACCAACAGCAAGTCCAGGAAAGCATCAGTGTGCAAAACAAAAAGAAAAGGCTTTATTCAGCAGGAAAATATATCAGAGAAAATGTCCACTATGTACAAGGGCCATGGGCCAGCCCAGCAGCAATGTCCGGGGGGGGGGGTACACATCGGGACGTGTGTCCCCTAGCTTGCCTGCACAGTTCACAAGTCCATTTCATCCACAGAAGAGGGGGCATCAGGGGGGAGGGTGGAAACAGGCACCGCAGGGACAGGAGGGGAAAGGGTAGGTGTTGTGGGTGCAGGGAGGGATGAATCTGCCACAGGGGGGGTGCCAGCGCCAAAGGTGGAGGACAGAATGGCGCTGCACACGTCGGCAAGTTCCCCCAGCGACTCCCCCGCACCCAATCCAACCACAGGCCCCAAGGAGGGGGGGGGGCAAAGGGATGGGTCGCAGCGCCACTGGGGGAGGGTGTGGACAGGGTGGGGGACTCAACTCCCCTGGCCGGGTCCCGCCTCCACCGCTTGCGGGGTGGTGTCATCCTGGGGCTGGGGGGCACACTCGCAGTGGATGATGCTGTCACTGACTGTTGGCCAGGAGAGCTAAGGGGAGTGGATTTGGAGGGAGTGGGTTGTGTGGAATGCGGACTCCCACTGTGGCTGCGTGTTCTATGTTTCCCCCCCGACCCAGTGGGTGTGCCTTCCTCACCCTGTGTGTGCGTGACAGGAGGTGTGCGCTTCGACTTCCCTGGTGGTGTGGTGCCTGTGTCTGTTGGGGTGCGTGCACGCTGACGTCTGGATGTGCGTGGGACAGGCACGGGAGTGGGAATTGTGGATGGGGCAGGGGTAGGGGGTGTTACGCAGCGCTGCAGGAGATCCAGTGCTGCAGTCAGTGTGGAGTCTATGGACCTCAGCAACTGCCGTTGGTCAGACTGCGCAGCCGACATGCCCTCCATGTATGCCTCCATCTGGGTCAGCACCTGGGTGTGGGCATGGAGGACATTTAGCATCGCAGTCTGACCAACCTGCAACTGCCTCAGGATGTCCACAGACTCCGCACTCACCGCAGCAGTGGTGACAGGGGCAGGGGGTGCGGTGCCTGGCAGGAAGGAGACATGTGGGGACCGAGCACGGAGGGAAGGGCCACGAGC
Organism: Triturus cristatus; assembly: GCF_964204655.1. Taxonomy (NCBI): domain Eukaryota; kingdom Metazoa; phylum Chordata; class Amphibia; order Caudata; family Salamandridae; genus Triturus; species Triturus cristatus. Next base: position 654,877,253 of record NC_140592.1, on the reverse strand, counting down.
ATGTGGGAGGCCGGTGATGGAACCTGAGGTGGCGGGGGGATGTGGAGGGCTGCCATCAGCTGGGGGGGCAGACTCCGCCACCTCTGGGAGCTCAGCCTCGGACCCGTCTGCGTCATAGTCTGTGTTGGCAGTCAACAGGTCCTCCGCCTCACTCCCTTCGGCCTCCGTGCCACTCCATGTGCCAGACAGGACAGCACTGCTGGCACTGGTGCTCAATCTCTCCTCCCGGTCCGTGCTAGTGTCTCCTTCCGTGTCCCCCGGCGATGCTGTGGGCAAGGTGAAGAGACAGGAGAAAATCAGACACCTGTACACTTATGTCACATGAGTCAAATATACATAGGTCACATTGCATAGCCTGAAAAGCAACAGGAGTAACACCTACAAAACAATGTACACATGTAGGCCATGGAACACACAGTTTTTCGACCCACCATGCCACTGAGACACAATGGAGATCATGACACAACAGCAAATCACTGCACCTGAAATTTTAGAGAGGAGTCAGCCTCTGGGGACAAATGTGCACAGAACCTGCACCACACTGCGTCGTCAAAAAGGGATGAGCATGAATCATATCCATTTACTCTTGCCGCATGCTGCAAAGGCAATACATGAAACCAGGCCACACATGACAGGGTCACTGCACCTTGAGCGTATGTCCAGTCAAACATCACACACAGGCTAAACCCAGCAAGGAGGATGAAGCTTCTGACATGTAGGCCTTGTACGCACAAACCACCCACACCTGAGACAATCTCATTGAGACGGAGAAAGTATGTACACCTCTTACTCTGGGATGGAAACACATGGCCTCCACTAATTCATGACTGTACACACACAGCCCCTGGTGGCCATGTCCACACATCATTGACAGGCAAACATCATCAGATTGTCTCAACAACACACACAGGTAATGCCCACTGTGAGTATGCACAAGCAAAATGGGTCCCCCTGTACAGTGGACACATGTAGCAACCTGTAGGTCCTAACAGTTGAGCCCAGGGTACAATGCCACCCTACGCAACCCATGGCAAAGACACAGTGAATGGCCATATTGTTGGATGACGCACATGATACCTAGGAAGAGGTGCCCCAGGGCACAGTAGTGCCCACACTCCTCCATGGTCCAGGATGGACATGACTGCAAATTAAGCAACCGTCCCTGCACTTAGCAGGCCTCCCACTCAGGCACATCATGTCAGAGGGCACACAATTGGACATGCATGCTGGAAGGCTGTACATTTTGGAGACACACCCCTATGTCGTGATTCACAATCAGTGCCAAGTGACATGGACACCACAATGACTGAAATTGGCCATGGCACACGCAAGGTCCCCATACCTGTGGCACATCACCCCCACACATGATGCTGATAGCATAGGGCACCTGCATGAACTGCCTGCCTAAATAACCTTGTGCAAGAGTGGCGACAGACCAGGGAACACATTGCAAGGAGGGGAAGGGAGGGAGTGAGAACAGCACTGTGCTACTTTGTGGAGAAGTTGACGCACTGCACAATCAAACCCTGGCAGTGTATCCATGCAACTGCACACTTACATTGGCTGGGGACACACAACTGACACACATGTACCTACCCCCTTCCTGCTGCTGCCTCTCCTGTAGGCGCCTGTCCATATCGGGGAAGACCACCGCCAGCACACGCTTCTGGATGTGGGTCAGACGACGGCGCCCACGGTTCTTACGGCTCTCAGGTGAGTCCCCCAGCAGGAGCCGTGCAATCCTCCTCGTCCAGCACCGGATGTCCTGCCAGCGTTTCCTCACCTGAGACAGGCTCCGCCTCCGACCCTCTGTACCCCTCACGGCACTGACGGCTTCCCTCCAGATCTCCCCCTTGGCAATGGCGCCTACCTGTGAGGATGCAAAAGAGAGAATACATTAATCCACATGAGCAAAGACACAGAGACACACATATAGAACAATCCTCATTATGAACAGGCCATGGTATGCATGCAACTAATTGCACCTTTGTCATAGGGACATTATCCACTGTGGAAGGCCAAATGCACTACGTGCCAGTGGAAGCACACGGGTGGCATGAGGGGTACCACACACTCACTGACCAGGGATCACACTGTGCCTCACAGGCTACACCAGGATTATGTACAGCACCTCACAGCAGTCACCTGCCCCAGCACACTGATGCTACCTCAGCAGAGTACACAGACACACACAGGTACAGGACAATCACATGGCATTGCCAACTGCGGGTACACACCTCACTCTGCCCATGTGCCAGTAGACGGGGGTGTCACAGGTGTGGGGCTGGCTCAGCACGGCATGCACACAGCACTGCTCCCTGCTCACATCCGATGGCCAGGCCATATCCATCCCTCATGCTGCTTGTGTGCAACACTCCCCATATGCACTCACCCACATGACAGGGGACTAACACACACACCAATGTGCAGGGGACGAACACGGCCTTTGGACACTCACAGCACAGGTACACTGAACAAACACACATCCATGGGTACTGACACCTGTCACACTGGGGGGAACACAGGATCACATCAGGACTGTGGAAACAACATCCCCAGGAGGAGTATGCAGGCAGAATGTGGCATGCACCTTGCATTCATTGTCACAGTAGGCACTATGCAAGTGAGGAGTGCACACAGGAAACACAGCATGCTCTGCATGGGTGACATGAGGCCTTCCACACCCTGGGACCCACTCCAAACAACAGTGCATGTCTGTCACACATGGACACAATGCCAGAAGTCACTGTCACACAAAAGGGGCACAGTCTAAGCTAGTGGAGTCTGCACTCACCTGAACCCCTGGTCGACCATACAGGCTCTGGAACTGTGGGAGGATCACATCTATCAGGGCAAGGTTCTCCTCCTGGGTGAATGGCTGTGACCTCTCCACAGTCCTGGACATGGTGCCAGAGGAATCACTATCAGCAGCAGTGGTCATGGATGAATGGATGTGCAGGCAAGTGCTCTCTCATGGGACCTGGCTGCCTTATATATGCCTGGCTGGCCTGTTCATGTATAGGAGTACAGATTGATTGGTCAGTCACATTAGCATCCTACGTTTCATCCAATCCCTTCAAACCTACCCCAGTGTGTGGCTTTGCATGGTTTCAGTTTTGATAATGATGTCAAGTCAACATCCACATTGCAACAATGTAGATTCTTTCAAACTGACTTCTGCTGTGCACCTGGTGCTCAAATTCAAAAATTTAACTCAGTCTCCATGGCAACCATCAGGCATTTAGGCCCTTATACTTGTCCCTCATGTGTCCCCTATGTGTTTTCATACATTTACACACAGGTACGGTGCGTTCCACGCCCTAGGGCACCCCACAAGCAGTGATACCGACCGTACATGCGCTTGTACGGTCCGGATCACAATATGGGCGCTGGCGTATGCGTACGCCACAGTAGTACGGACTGTACACGCGCTTGTGCGGTCCGGATCACAATAAGGGCGCTGGCGTATGCGTACGCCACAGTAGTACGGACTGTACACGCGCTTGTGCGGTCCGGATCACAATAAGGGCGCTGGCGTATGCGTACGCCACAGTAGTACGGACTGTACACGCGCTTGTGCGGTCCGGATCACAATATGGGCGCTGGCGTATGCGTACGCCACAGTAGTACGGACCGTACAAGCGCGTGTACAGTCCGTACTACTGTGGCGTACGCATACGCCAGCGCCCATATTGTGATCCGGACCGCACAAGCGCGTGTACAGTCCGTACTACTGTGGCGTACGCATACGCCAGCGCCCATATTGTGATCCGGACCGTACAAGCGCGTGTACAGTCCGTACTACTGTGGCGTACGCATACGCCAGCGCCCATATTGTGATCCGGACCGCACAAGCGCGTGTACAGTCCGTACTACTGTGGCGTACGCATACGCCAGCGCCCATATTGTGATCCGGACCGTACAAGCGCGTGTACAGTCCGTACTACTGTGGCGTACGCATACGCCAGCGCCCATATTGTGATCCGGACCGCACAAGCGCGTGTACAGTCCGTACTACTGTGGCGTACGCATACGCCAGCGGCAATATTGGCCCAGGGACCCTATACACGCGCTCCGAGCGTATGTACGGTGCGTATAACAACTGTCAGTGGTGACAGGCGGCACACAGACAGGAATGGAGCGGACAGGTATTGCCAAGGGTGGACACCAATGCATTGTCTGTGCAATACCACCTGTGTGTGACACAGGTGTGTCAGGATGTGATGTGGCACTTTACCCCTGAGGTGTGGGCAAAGCACATGTACGATGAGCTGTGTACACATGTCGTGTGTGATGGTGCGCATTGTACCACACATCCCCTGCACTCCTTTGACATGTGTGCATGTCGTACACACTAGTGGAGCCATGAGTCACTTGCATGTCCCAGTCACGGACACCCGCACCTGTCCCCTGATGCCAGGTACACGGAATATTACACATGACACGTGTATGGCTGCGTTGCACGCTGCAACCATGTCATGTGTGTGGCATGTCTTTCCATGATTTTGCTGTAGGTGTGTGGTTCAATGCGTCAGCAGTTGCTGCTGCCAACATGTGTCTGTGTGTCGATGGGCATGGCACACTGTTCCGCACACCAGCCCACATATGTGATTTGCAATGAGGTGTGTATGTATCCAACTACACGGAGTATCAACACAAGTACATATCCACATGCTCCCTATGTATGTTCTGTCTCGACATGTACTCCTCAAAGGCAATGTGTGTGGCCTGTCCTATTCCTATGACATGTGACCAGTGCATATCGCATCCAACTACCTGTCTGTACCATACGCATACTACTTCTGCACATGTGTGGATGTCTGTGAATCCTGTGATGCGTGTGCATGTTCACTTACACTGGCCCACAGCTAGTCTCATGCCATGTCATCGTGATCTTGCCCCCCTCCGTTAGTGGCTGTCCCTTGGTAGGAGTGTAACCTGACTGGCGTACGTGTCCAGGAACTGTGGCACAGACCTGACTCACAACGTGGCATATGTGTATTGGCTGTGTAACATGTGCTCAGTGCATTGACGATGTTGTTGTACAGTGCTCACTCTTAGGTGTTCCTTCCATTTCACTGCAGGGCTCCGCCTCTCCCTCGACGTATGCCAGACATTGCTGCCCTGCATAAACGGGACTGTATACGCCGCTACAGATTCAGCCAACGGTTGATTGATGAGTTGACTGGCCGGCTGGAAGCACAACTCCTCCCGCGCCACAGGTATCCAAGTGCACTGACACCCAAGTTGAAGGTGATGGCAGCCCTACATTTCCTTGCCACGGGTACGTTCCAACATACCATTGCTGATGTCGGGGGCATGTCCCAGACGATGTTCAGCCGTGTTCTGCATGATTTCTTAGAGGCCATGTTGGTTCACCTGGATGAGTACATTAAATTCCCAAATCGTGAGCAGTTGACAGATGTCAAGCGTGAGTTCTATGCCCTGGGAGGGATGCCCCATGTCATTGGGTCCATAGATGGGACACATGTTGCGTTGGTACCACCACAGGCACAGGAGGTGGTGTATAGGAATCGCAAACATTATCACTCCATTAATGCCCTTGTGGTGTGTCTGTCCAACATGGTGATTTCACATGTCTGTGTTCGCTTTCCAGGATCAGCACACGATGCCTTCATCATGAGGCGTAGCAGGGTGCCAGAAATGATGCTGCAGCTGCGGAACGAGCGAGCATGTATTGTTGGTGGGTAGACTCTGGCAGTTCAGTGTTTGGCGTCATCTTCCAATCTCACTGCCTGTGCTGACACACTTCTGTCCATGATGTTTCCTTGTAGGGGACGCTGGCTATCCCAACATGCCATGGCTGATGACGCCTGTCCGCAACCCCAGCACGGCTGCCGAGCACCGCTACAACAACGCACATGGGCGGACCAGGAGAGTCATTGAGAGGACGTTTGGACTTCTGAAGAGCCGATTCCGGTGCCTCCACAAGACCGGCGGAGCACTCCCATATGCCCCGGTGAAGGTGTGCAAGATCATCATCGTCTGCTGCATGCTGCACAACATGGCAGTGGAGGAAGCTGTTCCACTCATACTGGATCAAGATGACCAGGACCATCCACCCGTGGAGGATGAAGGGCTTGGTGACGGGGCAAGTGATGTGGAGGAGGAGGAGGCTGTGGAGGACATGCGGAGTCGGCTCATACGCAACTTCTTTGCTTAGTGGTGAGTTCCAGTGTCTGAGTGTGCACGCATTGGGCCGTGTGTGGCATGTGTTGCAATGTGTGTGTCCATCTGCATGTCTGCCAAGTGAGTCAGTGGTGTGTATTGAAGTGTCACTCAAGTGATGGCGCAATGGAAGGATGTTGTCTGAGGGTCATCATTGTCACCTGTCATGTTAACAACATGATACGTGTTAAGTACATGCTTGCGGATGTGCTCCTTTGTGCTGAATCCTTGTGTGTCTCTCTTCCACAGGTCCATGTGCATGCTGTCTGCTGGTGGCATTGTTGTGCTCCTGCTACTCCTCATGAACACAGCGACATGTGCTGATTCAGCGTCACATGCACGGGCAAGTGTTGAAATCTCCTCAGGGTAAGGGATGCCTCACGTCGTTTTGGGTGTGTGAATTGTTTGTAGTCTGTGTGCACTTCTCCGGTTCATGTGTGTTCCATTTGCATACATGGTGATCCTACATGGGGAACATGACATGGGGCAGGCTTCACCTGGAGCCATGGTCAGACTTGGTGACTGTCATGTGGCAGGGGATTGGGGATTGTGATGAGGCCATCATTGTGTGTAACACTGGCCTCAGAAACATACAGGTTGCACCGGGTTGACATGGTGTGTGATTGCCCCATCAGGGCCTCAATGGTGTATAGCGGCCTCTCCGTGGCAGCAGGGGGTGTTTAGCTGTTATCCGTCACTTGTGTGCCAGGTCAATGGGATGCCAGCATCTGTGTTGCAATGGGGGGTGCCAGTGTTGCTCCCACATGTTCATCCACATGACCTGTGTATGTGTTGACAGAGTATCATTGTCATTCCAACACACATGACTAATAAATTTGTCCCTCTGTCTCCAAGGTGCCTCTTCCCTGTCAATGGTGCCCTGTTGCCACTGTGCGTGCCGCAGGTCTGGCATAGTTTTCATAGGTGGTGCATATGTGTCTATGTGTAGAGTGACAAGATGCTAGGGGTTTGTCAGGGAGTGGGAACTGTATTATGCACAAGATGCACAGTTCCATCCACCTCAAGGCAAGAGAGACCATCCCCCAGGGCAACTACAACATCCGTGTCGAATCCTACCCTGCAGTCTACGGACATGTGCCTCACGACTCCCATGGTACTTGTCCATATCCGGAGTGCATCTGCACAGCTCTGCTACTGCGTCGGGCAACCAGGCCACATCAACGTCCTAACGGGATGGGGGGAATGTTTCACAGCCAGCTGCAGGATGACCTTCTAGATCCACGCCCACACTCATGATGCAGCCCACAACCCCAACACAACCATGTGGCACAGTGATCCTAAACTGCATTCTGGCACCTCCATGCATCCAACCTTGGCCTAGCCACCATTCTCAACATCCGCCTGACGCAAGCATGCTGCACATTGTAGGGACACATGTCTAGACATACCTGGGAGCGGCAAGCCAGATCACTCCACATGATCCCTGACCTCTGCGCATGACTGTTGCTCCCCTGAATGTGTCTGTAGCCACAGTTGTGCGGGAACCACTCAGCTGGTTGGGCCCAGCACAGGTGAGTTTGGTACTCCATGTCTGTATCAGATGAGACATTGGGACCCATGTGTGTCCTGGGCAAGACTGCGACCCCACGGTTTGGATGGTTGGAGTTAATTCTGAGATCAGGCATGCTTTGACTGTACGACACACACATGTATTGTAATAATGTAGAATCACGGCATCATCTTGTAAGTGTGATTAATTTATTTGTGGTGGGGTACGGGTTTGTGGGGATGACAAGAGGTGCACAGCGGGAGTGTAGAATCCAAAGTTCACTGGGGGAGTTGGTATCCTTGTCGTAGCAAAATGTCAGAGTCCATGCCACAGTCTTCGTCAACATAGGTCAGACAGTGACCAGCAAGTCCATGTGGCAGAGAATGTCATGTGCTGCTATTGGGCCAGAGGGCCAGGTGCCAGGCCAGGTGACCTGGGAGATGGTGATGTTCTGCTGACTCTCACAGTCTTTTTCGTGGACGACCCACCTTCCTGCGGGGACCCTCGGAAGCAGTCCGTGACGATGTCTGTGACGCTCCATCGGATGAATCCTCCTCCTCCTGATCCCTCCCTGTGTCTGGTAATGGCCTTCGCCTGGTGCCACAGGGAGGGTTGCCCATGTTGTCGGCAATCCGACGGAGTACACCGGTCATTTGGGTTTGCACCGCCACGAGCTCAGCCTGTCTATCCTCCATCCTTCCTTGGTGTTGCAGTTGACAGGCATGTTGCTGGGACTGCAGGGTCTTCATCTCCTGGAGGGTCCCCTTGATGTCATTGAGGGTGGACGCAATCTGGTCCATGCCCCTGGTGTCACGCCGGTATGTATCCAGGATGTTGCTGACCTGGGACACTACCGGGTCCTGAGCTGCCTGGTCAGGTTCGCGCCTCCGCCGTCCTCCACTCCCGCCACCCCTGCCCACGTGCACCTGGCCTGCCGTTGTGGGTGCATCGGGTCTCCGGGACCCCTGAGGGATGGCATCTGCGTTGCCGCCTGCCTCCTCCTGGGTGCCCGGAGGACCGTGTCCCTCCTGGGCAGACTGGCTGGGTGGTCGTGTGCGGGCAGGGCTCCTGGACGTCTCCTGGGATGTGGCAGGAATGGGGGTGGTGGTTGGCACAGTTGTACCTGACGCAGGTGCTGCAGGTGGTTGGACACCAGAGGGGCCAGGTTGGTCTGGGTCATCCACGGAGTGGTGAGAGTCATCGCTGGCGGTGGGGTCATCATCCCGCGGAGCCTGGTCCTGTGTGACTTCCCCCCCAGTGTTGGGGGGTGTTCGTCGACGTTGACCTGTGTGTGAGAGAGACAATGTTAACAGTGTCACATGTGGCATCCATGTTGCATGCATTTCTGATTTGGCACTCTTCCTCTGGGTAGTTGGATCTGTCCTGCATTCCTCTCACAGTGCACTTGTGCATGGCTATGTCCCTTGGCCACAGCTGTCAGGGCTTTACGCATGTGTGAGACACAATCTTAGTTGATGCATCTATTTGGGTACACAGTCAGCAGTGTGGTGTGCGGGCGTAGCGAGCCATGCAGAGGCGCCTTACGTGTTGCACTGTACGTGGCCAAATGGTGTTTTGGCAAGGCAATTTGATGTTGCAGGTAGGGGACTGAAGCATTTGTGACAGGGTTCTTACCGACACGGTGGGTGGGTATACTGGGTGTGTGGTTAGGTCTGTGCCTGCAGCACGGATGGACTCGTGCACAGATTGACACATGGACCGGTCTTCATCTACGGAAGGGGGGGTTGAGGCACTGCCAGACCTGGTCTGCATGCACACAGTCCACCGGCTGACGAGTGGACATGGCCACACCACCCAAGGGTGATTTAGTCTCCCTGTGTCTCCCTTCCTCCCTCCCTCTGTCACCCTCCTCCCTCCCTCTGTCGGTCTCCCTCTGTCACCCTACTCCCTCCCTCTGTCTGTCTCCCTGTGTCCCCCCTCTGTCTCCTTCCCTCTCATTCCCCCTCTCCCTCCCTCTCTTTGTCACTCTCTGTCACCTCAGGCCAGCTTCCTGGGCACACACAGTTAGCCGGTCTTTGAATGGCCATTGGCTTGTTCATGTGAGTTAGTCCCTGTTCTCCGGGCACCCATTGGGCAGTGTGTCTGAGTGTAGGCTGCTGCTGTGGCGGTGTGTGCTGAGACTCTATCAGAGCGATGCATCTTCATTGTCTGCTGTTATGTGCAAATTGTGCCTTCAGACCCATGGCATCCTGCATGGCAGCCATCATTTGCAGGCAAGACAGTACTGTGTGGGTACACACAGTTTGTATGGCTGTGCCCTGGGCCATATGGGCTGAGGGCATTGTTGTGTGCTTGTGAGTTGCTCAATGTTAGTTTTGCTGCCCCCACTCCCAGCATCGACCACATCCTGTGTTGTGTTGGTGTTTTGTGTGGCCTGTGACTTGGCATGGCCCTGATTGATGCATGGGGCATGGAGGCGCCAGTGGCATGTGTGTGTTTGTGGAGTGTTGTTGTGTCCGGTGGTGGCTTGGGGGGGGTGGCATGCATGATTGATTGTGTATGGCATCCCCCCCCATGTGAGGTGAGTTGTTTGTGTACTCACCAGGGTCTGGGAGTCCTGGCAGTCCGTGTAGTCCCTCCACCGCCAGCGTGGACATCACCTTCTCCTCCCAGGGATGGTATTGTACCGGTCTGGGGGGCGGCCCTCCTCCAGTGATGTTCCCCTGGTTGTGATTGTCAGTCATCTTCCTCTTGACCGTCCTCCGCAGATCGTACCACCTGGATTGGCACTCGTGCCTGGTCCTTCTGGTTGTCCCAACAGCATTCACAGAATCGACGATCCTCTGCCACATGGCGGTTTTTTCGGATATGCTGGTCTGTCTGACCAATGTCCCAAAGAGCTGTGGCTCGACTCTGAGGATTTCGTCGACAAGGATCTCCAGCTCCTCCTTTGTGAACTTTGGATTCTTGGTGGTGGACATGGCGTGGGGTGTGGGTGTGGATGGTTGTGGGGGTGTGGGTGTGGATGGCTGTGGGTGTGTGGGTGTGGTAGTGGAGGTGTGTGTGTGAATGTGATGAGGGGGTGTTTGTGTAGGTGGTTGTGTGAAGGTATGCAAGTGTGAGGTTCAAGTATGGTGGTGTGGGTCGTCTGTGGGCTCTGGCAGCAGTGGGTCTGTTGCAAAGGCTCATGGTTTGTGTGTGTGGTCCATTTTTATTGGTCCATTTGTGGGTGTGGCTGTGTTTGAAATTTGTGTGGGTGTGTTATGAGGAGTGATTGAGTTTTGGGCCTCTGTTTGGCAGTTTGGCAGTTGCAGGTGAGTGTATGTGATGTTTGTGGGGTTGTTGGGCCTGTTTGGTGGTGTGGGGAAACTCTACTTGACTCTCCTTGTGTAAATATGGTTTGTCCGGGTTCAGTACGTGTTTTTTTGGCGTCAGTACGGTCCGTACATGCACTGGTGGGGGTGCGGTCCGTACATTCCCTGGTGGGGTGGTGGTTCGGTGCGTACATACACGGCTGGGGTGGGTGTTTGGTGCGTACATACACGGGTGGTGGTTCGGTGCGTACATACACGGCTGGGGGGGGGGTTCGGGGGCGTACATACACGGCTGGTGGTTCGGTGCGTACATACACGGCTGGGGTGGGGGTTCGGTGCGTACATACACGGCAGGGGGGGGTTCGGGGGCGTACATACACGGCTGGTGGTTCGGTGCGTACATACACGGCTGGGGGGGTTCAGGGGCGTACATACACGGGTGGGTGTTTGGTGCGTACATACACGGCTGGTGGTTCGGTGCGTACATACACGGCTGGGGTGGGTGTTTGGTGCGTACATACACGGCTGGTGGTTCGGTGCGTACATACACGGCTGGGGGGGGTTCGGGGGCGTACATACACGGCTGGTGGTTCGGTGCGTACATACACGGCTGGGGGGGGGTTCGGGGGCGTACATACACGGGTGGGTGTTTGGTGCGTACATACACGGCTGGTGGTTCGGTGCGTACATACACGGCTGGGGTGGGTGTTTGGTGCGTACATACACGGCTGGTGGTTCGGTGCGTACATACACGGCTGGGGGGGGTTCGGGGGCGTACATACACGGCTGGTGGTTCGGTGCGTACATACACGGCTGGGGGGGGGTTCGGGGGCGTACATACACGGGTGGGTGTTTGGTGCGTACATACACGGCTGGTGGTTCGGTGCGTACATACACGGCTGGGGGGGGGTTCGGGGGCGTACATACACGGCTGGTGGTTCGGTGCGTACATACACGGCTGGGGGGGGTTCGGGGGCGTACATACACGGGTGGGTGTTTGGTGCGTACATACACGGCTGGTGGTTCGGTGCGTACATACACGGCTGGGGGGGGTTCGGGGGCGTACATACACGGCTGGTGGTTCGGTGCGTACATACACGGCTGGGGGGGGTTCGGGGGCGTACATACACGGGTGGGTGTTTGGTGCGTACATACACGGCTGGTGGTTCGGTGCGTACATACACGGCTGGGGGGGGTTCGGGGGCGTACATACACGGCTGGTGGTTCGGTGCGTACATACACGGCTGGTGGTTCGGTGCGTACATACACGGCTGGGGGGGGTTCGGGGGCGTACATACACGGGTGGGTGTTTGGTGCGTACATACACGGGTGGGGGTTCGGGGCGTACATACTCTGCTGGGGTGGGGGTTCGGTCCGTACATACACGGGTGGGGGTTCGGGGCGTACATACGCGGGCGGGGGGGTGGTGGGGTGTTCGGCGCGTATGCGGGCACATGTCTCCATGGTTGCTATGGGAGTTCGGTTCGGACGGTGTTTTTTGCGTACGGTTGTGAAATGGGGAGGACGGGAGGGATCGTACTTGCGCAGTCGGACTTTATTTTTCCGCACGGTGGGTTTCTCGCCCGGGGACGTGTCGGTGACTTTTCCCGACCCGAGGACGTGTGGGGAAATCTTCCCAATGCGATTCGTATGGACTTTTTTCCGTTCGAATCGTACTTGGCAGTTTGTACGCTACTTTGACGATTCGGACGGAAAAAAATCCGGATACGAGTCGGACGGGGAATTTTTTTACCGGATCGGAATTGGCACCTGAGTCTTTTTAAAACGCCTTTCTTTTTTTCTAAAAACTCGACAATTGTGTACTGTTCCAAGGAATAGTTTTGTGGCTTGGGACAGACTTGACTACAATGGAGGGAGGAACTCAGGGCCGAGTGTCTGCATGGAGCCGATTAGATCGGATCGTGGCACTTCTAATTTTACGTTCGAAGTGATTGAGAAATTCGAGATGAACTTGTCAAAGTACCTATTTCAAAAGTGCTATTTGGTGAGCCATACCTGCACTGGTTTCTTGGTGTTTTCAGATCAAGGCCAGAAGCGGTGGACACGTCGAGCACGCAGACGTGCTGCACTGTCTCTGGGGCTTACGGCAGATTTCAGCAATGTCTCCGAGCTGTCTGCGCCCGCTACTGATAACAAGCATTTACAATGCAATGGTCTCGGCATTGGTAAAGTTAGAGCTATTGGCATTGCTCATGATCTTATTTTTGTTTATGTTTTTGTTTTTAAAACATTTAAAGAAACGGCATTGTCATGAGCAATGCCAATAGCTCTAACTTTACTAATGCCGAGACCGTTGCATTGTAAATGCTTGTTGGGGGGAGCTATTGCTGTTCTCTCTATGTTTTGAGTATGTGTGTGTGTGGTTGTTTTGTCATTTAGTCCACAGATCAGGTATACTGTGCGTGCCCTTTTCAGTTTGTATTGAGTTGTGTTTGTTATTTGTGTGATTGTTTTGTAATTTAGTCCACTGATCTGCTATAATGCGTGTCCTCGTGCAGTTTGTATTGAATCATCGTGTTTTCAGTATTGCTATTCTGTGTTTCAGTGTGTGCGTGTGTGTGTGTGTTTGATTTTTCATTTAGTCCACCACAGAGCTGCTATAATGTACGTGTCCTCGTTCCGTTTGTATTGAGGAGTCGTGTTTCGGTGTTGCTGCTCTCGGTGTGTTTTAGTGTGTGTGGTTGTGTGGTTGATTTTTCATTTAGTCCACCACAGAGCTGCTATAATGTACGTCACATGTCCTCGTTGCGTTTGTATTGAAGAGTCGTGTTTCAGTATTGCTATTCTTTGTGTGTTTTAGTGTGTGTGTGTGTGTGCGTGTGTGTGTGTGTGTGTGGGGTTGATTTTTCATTTAGTCCACCACAGAGCTGCTATAATGTACGTGTCCTAGTTGCATTTGTATTGAGGAGTCGTGTTTCAATGTTGCTGCTCTCGGTGTGGTTGATGGCTGCCCGCTTGACAGGCAGAAGTGTGAAATCCCCCTGCAGGTTTCCAGCTCACTGTCCCTTAGTGACTGGGTAGAATCACTGACACAATATCGAAAGACTAAAAATCGACCTACAAATATATCGATACAAAATAATCGATCACATTATTATCGACATCATATACTTATTTAAAACATTACAAAAATATCGAACACACAATTTCGAACTACAGAAATATAGGTACACAAAATATCGGCAACACAAATATCGAAATCCTAAAATATCGATGCTCAATAATATACATATACTTCATAACTAAATATCGTAAACTAAAATATCGGCCACTAAAATATCTCCATTTTACTAATATCGACTATATAACATTTAATTAAAACCTAAAATCAAACTACATAAACACCAAATAATGTCTTTTATCTCTACACAAAATTATTATTAAACAATTATATATTTACTACATTTAAAAATGGATTTAAATAATTAACTCTTTACTAAAACATTATTAACAACCTTCCTACATTAAACAACTATATTATTAAATTATACTTTATCAATTCATGCATCCAATACATAATATAATGTTTAGAAAAATACATATAGAATAATACACCACAAAACCACTAATTAGCGTTTTCCTTATTAGGAAACTAACTACCAGAAAAAAAAAAAAAAAATTCGAACTAACCAATAAAAACACTCCAAATTCAAACTGACCAATAAAACACATATTACAACATCCAAAGCACTATAAAAAGAAGTTCAACTTCATTCACAGTCCAAAACCAAAAAAACGAAATTGAATGAAGAGGAAAATCGACTGGATTGCAACTACAGATATAAGAAAATCAACATAGAGGAAATGTTTAAAACTATCAAAAGTAAGTTAACTATATTATTCTCATGAAGACTCAAATAGAATAAATTGTAATTACAATATACATACACTATAAATAAATTAATGTCTTCTTTCTATTTCATGTTTTCACTACAGGAAACTCCAAAAGAAACTAAGAAAATACAGAACAGCACCAAAAAAGATACAACTAAAAAGTAAGTATTTCACAACCAAAAATCAACTAATAGATTAAAATACCACCCTAATTAAATCCAAATTGCAAATCCCCTAACCATTCCCTATAAAAATATAGAAACAATTATTACAACACATTTCCTTTTCTTTTCCAGACAAAGAAAATACTAGAGGAAAATCCCACAAATAAAGAATCAGGAGCATTCTACTCAAACACATCAAAACCAACTTTGTAAGTATATAGTAACTAAATCTTGTTTTTTTCTACTGAAAATTAATATAACATCATATATAATAACTATAATATATATTTTTCATAGATAAAGCTACATCAAAATGACTGAAGGAGCTGAATTCATAACAAGCCAGAAGGGAAAAATGTTACTATGCTTATGGGGTACACTTACACACAGGAAAAAGTGTATGGTTTAAAAGTTAACTGGAAATGCACTAAATACTACTCTAATAAGTGCTATGGGCGTGCTACAACACGACAAACAACAGTACTATACACTAGAGAACATAACCACCCACCAAACATTACTGAAATCGAAGTCAGATCTGCTTTAGAAACTATAAAGGAAGCTAGCACAAGTTCTCAAAAACCTACCAGTGTAATTTTAAAAGAGCAGCTTCCCAAAATTCCTAAAACTGCTACTACACAAATGCCATCTGTAACTTCACTCAAAAGAACTATTGCACGTACTAAAAAAACCACTACTACTTCAACCCCAATTCCTCACACATACAGTGAAGTTATTCTAAGTCCAGAACAAAGTATAACTTTAAACAAAGAACCATTTGTCATTTTTGATAATAAAAACAATGACAAAAGAATAATAATATTTGGAACAGCTAATAATCTCTGTAAACTACAAGAATCACATAACTGGATGATGGATGGGACTTTTACCATATGTCCCAAACCATTTTTCCAACTATATACAATACATGTCCTATATCACAATTGCAATATACCATTAATTTAAACATTATTACCAAACAAACATAACTCCACATACACTGAACTATTAAATATAATAAAACAAATGACTTTTCCCCACAAAAAATAATCCTAGATTTTGAACATGCAATGATTAATTCTATATTAAAAACACACCCCCATACCTCCATACAAGGCTGTTACTATCATTTTAATCAATGCCTATGGAGACACATGCAAAAATCAGCCCTAAGCATTGAATATGCAACTAATTCATCTTTTGCATATCAAATAAAAAAACTCATAGCACTAGCTTATGTACCTGACACAGACGTAACAGAACATTACAACATTTTAATAGACAGCGCCTTCTACAAACAAAATGAAGAAAAACTAAGTTCACTATTGGACTATTTCGAAGATACATGGGTCGGCAGACTACATAGATCTGGCCACAGAAGAAACCCTAAATTCTTAATTCCCTGGTGGAACGTATACAGAAGCACCTTAAATGGAGAATCCAAAACTAATAACGCAGTTGAAGGATGGCATAACGCCTTCCTACAATCAACAGGCAGAACAAAACCAACACTAGAAAGATTTATATCATGCCTACAAAAAGAACAGAGTTATCAAGAGTTCCGAATGGAACAATCCATAACTCAGCTAACTCCAAAAACCTCAAAACAAACTAAACAAATGTATAAATATCTAGAGCAACAAGTAAAATTGTACCCTACTACCAAAGGCCTAGAATACCTAAACATCATAGCTAAAACACTTCTTTAAAGTACAAATACAAATAAATGACTAATTACCCATTTTCAATAATATTAAACACATAAAATATATGTATCTTATTACAAAAATAATTACTGTGTGTAACATATTTATACATATTGTCAAAAATATATTAACACATATTAATAATATTTGTAATAAAATAAAAATAAACAATAATATTAAACAATACCCACCCACAAGAAATAATAATAAATTAACTTACCACGTTTATTCCAAAGTCTGAAAAATCCATTTCCTGCTTACACAATCCAAACATAAAAAAAAAGGTTCCCAAAAAAAAATGCAAAAATACAACTGGCGATTAAATCCATAAGCCATTCACCAAATATCCTTTGAAAAACCATGAAAAACCCGAAAATAGCTAAAAATATTAAAAAACGATCCATGAAAACCGAAACATTTAAAGTAGTGTAAAAAACATATTGTTCAATAAAACGAACACACACTTCTTTTAAAAAAAAAATGAGTCCATCCGAAACGAATAACCTAGAAAAGAAATAGTAAAAACAAAGCAACTGACATTCCCACCCACATAAAACAACACATAAACACTTACTAACAATAATACTAGATTTAAAACACTTCTAAATATACATTAAACACCTTAAACCTAACTTTCGAAACATGCCTACACATCGTTAAAAACACGTAAAAACACAACACGCAACTCTAACACATAACATTTCCAAATATAACTAATATATGTACAGCTACACTAAACATTATCTAACTAGGCTCAAAAGTAAATTTAAAACCATCTAAAACACATAAAACAAACCTTACCTTTCACGACGCGAAGTAACTCCCAACCGCGAGCTTCCCTTCAAACCAAATGACCCAAAACAACATTACCCGGTTACAAAATAGAGTGTCCAAAACATAATAAAACATTTAACTATACTAAAAAGCCCTAAATAAATCAGGTAAAACAGTAAATTCACACACAAATATTTTATATTATTTAGCAAAAATATACCTATTTTTTTAATTTACCTACAAATTGTCAACAAATGTTCCTAATTTGTAAAATTATATAAATAAATATTTTAAAATTTAAAATATTTATTATTATAATTTCTAAAAAGATAATACTACAGAACAATGTATGAAAAATTATTAAAAATTTTTTGCATGAATGCTAAAATTTTATTTATGTTAAAAATATGTTTGTTTCAAAAACATTGTAAAAATAATTAATATTAATATTTTACATATTAATATTAATAAAAAAGGTATAACATGTTTGTACTACAAATATTAAAATGTTTATATATGAAAATATTTGTTAAAAGTTTTGTATAAAGATTTACAAAACCTATTGCTATGTTAATTTTAATTTAAAACACTACATTGTACAACATTATTAATAATCTTTATAATTTACTTAAAAATGTTAGAAAATATACTTTGTTCTGACCTATATTCAATATGTTTGAATGTAATTACAATGTAAATAATGCTATTTCTGAATGATCTTACTCAAATGAATAAACAATAAAAAATTTAAAAAACTACAATAAAAACCATGTTCTTGTCTTATTAATTGTGTTTCTCTGATTATTAATATTAATCTTCTATTATGAATATTTAACATATAGAATAATTATTTTATAAAAAATTACAAATCAATCAATATTATAAAATTACAGAATGCCATTACCCATTATTCCAATACAAAATATTCATATATTTTTCCTAATAATAATATTAAATATTCCAAACATATCAAATTAAAAGGTTACATGTATATATTATCCTAAACTATAAATATAGAATTAATTAGTACAAATCCAATATATAATAATACAATATAAATAATATTCACTTAAATATATTTTTATAACTACTATATCAATGTAATTTAATTAAATTAAATACCAGACAGATTAGAGTAGTTGCTGGACACTGATCATAAACAATTTACTATTCCCACTCCACTCTATAATAAATAAAAGTAGATGCTTGACACTGACCATAAATAATTTACTATTCCCACTCCAGTCTATAATAAATTAGAGTAGGTGCTGGACACTGACCATAAATAATTTACTTTTCCCACTCCAGTCTATAAAAAATTAGAGTAGGTGCTGGACAGTGACCATAAATAATTTACTATTCCCACTCCAGTCTATAATAAATTAGAGTAGGTGCTGTACACTAACCATAAATAATTTACTATTCCCACTCCAGTCTATAATAAATTAGAGTAGGTGCTGGACACTGACCATAAATAATTTACTATTCCCACTCCAGTCTATAAAAAATTAGAGTAGGTGCTGGACAGTGACCATCAATAATTTACTATTCCCACTCCAGTCTATAATAAAATAGAGTAGGTGCTGGACACTAACCATAAAACATTTACTATTCCCACTCCAGTCTATAATAAATTATAGTATGTGCTGGACACTGACCATAAATAATTTACTATTCCCACTCCAGTCTATAAAAAATTAGAGTAGGTGCTGGACAGTGACCATAAATAATTTACTATTCCCACTCCAGTCTATAATAAATTAGAGTATGTGCTGGACAGTGACCATAAATAATTTACTATTCCCACTCCAGTCTATAATAAATTAGAGTAGGTGCTGGACACTGACCATAACTAATTTACTATTCCCACTCCAGTCTATAATAAATTAGAGTAGGTGCTGGACAGTGACCATAAATAATTTACTATTCCCACTCCAGTCTATAAAAAATTACAGTAGGTGCTGGACAGTGACCATAAATAATTTACTATTCCCACTCCAGTCTATAATAAATTAGAGTAGGTGCTGGACACTAACCATAACTAATTTACTATTCCCACTCCAGTCTATAATAAATTAGAGTAGGTGCTGGACACTGACCATAACTAATTTACTATTCCCACTCCAGTCTATAATAAATTAGAGTAGGTGCTGGACACTGACCATAAATAATTTACTATTCCCACTCCAGTCTATAATAAATTAGAATAGGTGCTGAACACTAACCATAAAAAATTTAATATTCCCACTCCAGTCTACAATAAATTAGAGTATGTGCTGGACACTGACCATAAATAATTTACTATTCCCACTCCAGTCTATAATAAATTAGAGTAGGTGCTGGACACTGACCATAAATAATTTACTATTCCCACTCCAGTCTATAATAAATTTGAGTAGGTGCTGGACAGTGACCATAAATAATTTACTATTCCCACTCCAGTCTATAAAAAATTACAGTAGGTGCTGGACAGTGACCATAAATAATTTACTATTCCCACTCCAGTCTATAAAAAATTAGAGTAGGTGCTGGACAGTGACCATAAATAATTTACTATTCACACTCCAGTCTATAATAAATTAGAGTAGGTGCTGGACACTAACCATAAATAATTTACTATTCCCACTCCAGTCTATAATAAATTAGAGTAGGTGCTGGACACTGACCATAACTAATTTACTATTCCCACTCCAGTCTATAATAAATTAGAGTAGGTGCTGGACACTGACCATAAATAATTTACTATTCCCACTCCAGTCTATAATAAATTAGAGTAGGTGCTGGACACTAACCATAACTAATTTACTATTCCCACTCCAGTCTATAATAAATTAGAGTAGGTGCTGGACACTGACCATAACTAATTTACTATTCCCACTCCAGTCTATAATAAATTAGAGTAGGTGCTGGACAGTGACCATAAATAATGTACTATTCCCACTCCAATCTATATTGAATTAGGATTACTATATATGTTAGATTTTTTCAAACAATTACTAATTTGTAAACACTACCCACCCTTATCCCCTATAAATCCTACATCACTCTTATTAAATGAATTATCTTCTTAAAATTGTTAAATGTTAATTAAAATAACATTTCTAAATGTAAATAATTTTTTATGAATAATAAAATTTTTATATATTTATAAAACACTCCCCACCCTTATCCCCTATAACCCCAAAATACCACTTATGAAATTTATTTTATTATTAAAAAGATAAAAATTTACTTTTATTAAGAAATTAGAACTTTGCATTATATTTTTCAAAAATAAAATATTACATATATTTTGAAAGCACTCCCCACCCTTATCCCCTATAACCCCCAATTCCCACTTATTACATTTATTGTATTAGTAATTTATTGAATTTTAATTTTTAAACCCAAAAATTAAATTTCTATTTTTTTTTTATAAAATATTAAATTTTTCTCAAAAACACTCCCCACCCTTATCCCCTATAACCCCAAAATCCCACTTATTAAATGTATTTTATTAGTAAAATGTTTAATTGTAAATTTTAATACAAAAATTTAAATTTTCATTTTTTTGAATTCAATATTAAATAATAAATATATATCTAAAACACTCCCCACCCTTATCCCCTATAACCCCAAAATCCCACGTATTACATTTATTTTCTTATTACAATTTTCCCATTTAAATTTTTAAAACTAATTTGAATTTTTTTTATTTGTAAATATATTATTTCAAAAATTATAGCATAAATTATTAAATTTTATTACTACAATTTTTAATTGTAAATTTTCATACCAAAATTGAATTTTTTTTTTTAAATTAAATATTAAATATTAAATATATATCTAATACACTCCCCACCCTTATCCCCTATAACCCCAAAATCCCACTTATTACATTTATTTTATTATTACAATTTTCACATTTAAAATTTAAAAACAAATTTGAATTTTTTATTTTTTTTTAAATATAATATTTCAAAATTTATATCCTAAAATATTAAATTTAATATTTATTTCCGAAACACTCCCCACCCTTAACCCCTATATACACAACATCCCACTAAGAATATTTTTTTTCATAATTAAAATTTAAATATTACTATTTTGTTCAAAATTTAAATTCAAATTCTACAAATATTTATTAAAATATATTATTTCTAATATATATTTTTAAAACACTCCCCACCCTTATCCCCTATAAACCCAACATCCCGCTCCTAAAATTATATATCCAAATTAAAAAAATTATATTAATAATATTTCAATAATTATATCCTAAAATATTAAATATAATATTTATTTCCAAAATACTCCCCACCCTTAACCCCTATATACACAACATCCCACTAAAAAATTTTTTTTTCATAATTACATTTTAAATATTTGAATTTTGTTCAAAATTTAAATTTAAATTCTACAAAAATTTATTAAAATATTTTATTTCAAATATATTTTTTTAAAACACTCCCCACCCTTATCCCCTATAAACCCAACATCCCGCTCCTAAAATTATATATCAAAATTTAAAAAATTATATTAATAAAAACAAAATTGTTATTTTTAATACACTTAAATAAACATTTGCTGACACTTCTAAACAATAATTTTTGACAAATCACAAAGTAACTTAATACTATACTTTTTCGATATTTTTACTACACGATATTGAGGTGCCGATCACGATCCGGTAAAAAATTCCCCCGTGCGACTCGTATCGGGTCTTTTTACCGTACGAATCGTACAAGTGCCGTACGAACTGGCAATCACGATTCGCATGGTAAAAAGTCCATACGACCCGCACCGGGAATCATTCCCCACACGTCCTCGGGTCGGAAAATGTGTCCGACACGTCCTCGGACGATTTACCTTACAAACGTAAAAATCCAAGTCCGACCGAGGAATCACGATCCATCCCGTGCGTCCGAGCCTACAACCGTATGGAAAAAACACCGTCCGCACCGAACACCAATATCAACCATGGAGACATGTGCCCGCATACGCGCCCAACACTCCCCCCAGCCCCCGTACGTCCGACACGTACCCCCCGTATATGTATACCCCCACCCGTCAATGTACACCCCAGTACGTTCCAGTCGTACCCCCACCCCAGTACGTGTCGTACCACCGTCAATGTAAACCCCCCCACCCCTGTACGTGTCGTACCACCGTCTATGTACACCCCAGTACGTTCCAGTCGCACCCCCACCCCAGTACGTGTCGTACCCCCCGTGTACCTACACCCCAGTACGTTCGAGCCACACCCCCACCCCAGTACGTGTCACAGCCCCGTCTACCTACACCCCAGTACGTTCCAGTCGTACCCCCACCCCAGTACGTGTCGTACCACCGTCAATGTACACCCCCCCACCCCTGTACGTGTCGTACCACCGTCAATGTACACCCCCCCACCCCTGTACGTGTCGTACCACCGTCTATGTACACCCCAGTACGTTCCAGTCGTACCCCCACCCCAGTACGTGTCGTACCACCGTCTATGTACACCCCCCCACCCCTGTACGTGTCGTACCACCGTCCATGTACACCCCAGTACGTTCCAGTCGTACCCCCACCCCAGTACGTGTCGTACCACCGTCAATGTACACCCCCCACCCCTGTACGTGTCGTACCACCGTCTATGTACACCCCCCCACCCCTGTACGTGTCGTACCACCGTCCATGTACACCCCAGTACGTTCCAGTCGTACCCCCACCCCAGTACGTGTCGTACCACCGTCAATGTACACCCCCCCACCCCTGTACGTGTCGTACCACCGTCAATGTACACCCCCCCACCCCTGTACGTGTCGTACCACCGTCAATGTACACCCCCCCACCCCTGTACGTGTCGTACCACCGTCTATGTACACCCCAGTACGTTCCAGTCGTACCCCCACCCCAGTACGTGTCGTACCACCGTCTATGTACACCCCCCCACCCCTGTACGTGTCGTACCACCGTCCATGTACACCCCAGTACGTTCCAGTCGTACCCCCACCCCAGTACGTGTCGTACCACCGTCAATGTACACCCCCCACCCCTGTACGTGTCGTACCACCGTCTATGTACACCCCCCCACCCCTGTACGTGTCGTACCACCGTCCATGTACACCCCAGTACGTTCCAGTCGTACCCCCACCCCAGTACGTGTCGTACCACCGTCAATGTACACCCCCCCACCCCTGTACGTGTCGTACCACCGTCAATGTACACCCCCCCACCCCTGTACGTGTCGTACCACCGTCTATGTACACCCCAGTACGTTCCAGTCGTACCCCCACCCCAGTACGTGTCGTACCACCGTCAATGTACACCCCCCCACCCCTGTACGTGTCGTACCACCGTCAATGTACACCCCCCACCCCTGTACGTGTCGTACCACCGTCTATGTACACCCCCCCACCCCTGTACGTGTCGTACCACCGTCCATGTACACCCCAGTACGTTCCAGTCGTACCCCCACCCCAGTACGTGTCGTACCACCGTCTATGTACACCCCCCCACCCCTGTACGTGTCGTACCACCGTCAATGTACACCCCCCACCCCTGTACGTGTCGTACCACCGTCTATGTACACCCCCCCACCCCTGTACGTGTCGTACCACCGTCTATGTACACCCCAGTACGTTCCAGTCGTACCCCCACCCCAGTACGTGTCGTACCACCGTCAATGTACACCCCCCCACCCCTGTACGTGTCGTACCACCGTCAAGGTACACCCCCCCACCCCTGTACGTGTCGTACCACCGTCTATGTACACCCCAGTACGTTCCAGTCGTACCCCCACCCCAGTACGTGTCGTACCACCGTCAATGTACACCCCCCCACCCCTGTACGTGTCGTACCACCGTCAATGTACACCCCCCACCCCTGTACGTGTCGTACCACCGTCAATGTACACCCCCCACCCCTGTACGTGTCGTACCACCGTCTATGTACACCCCCCCACCCCTGTACGTGTCGTACCACCGTCTATGTACACCCCAGTACGTTCCAGTCGTACCCCCACCCCAGTACGTTCCTGGCACACCCCCAACACAACCTCCTAAGTACGGAGCGCACCCCATGCCCCACCATCACAACCGCATGTACGAGTCGTACAAAGCCACACACAAGGACATAATCGTACAACCAAATGGCCCATGTACACACCGTACACACGCTCAAAACGCACGTACACAACAAGGACAAAACAAAACAACTCAACAATACACCATTCGAAAGGCACACAGCCACTAAACATGGCCAACAACCACTAAAATAACACAATCACTGACCTGCAACTGTCAAAAACAAACAGAGGCCCAATACACCACCACTCCTTATAACACACCCACCCAAAATTCAAACACTGCCACACCCACCCATGGACCAATAAAAAGGGCCCACACACACAAACCATGAGCCTTTGCAACAGACCCACTGCTGCCAGACACCACAGAACCAGACTACAAGCGACACCACATCTTACACTTGCACACCTTCACACGACCACCCTCACAAACACCCTCTCATCACATTCACACACACACACAACCATCCACACCCCCCCCAACATCCACACACCCCCCACACCCACACCATCCCCACCCACACCCCTCACCATGCCCACTACCAAGAATCCAAAGTTCAGTCACCGAGAGTTGGAGGTCCTTGTTGATCAAATCCTCAGAGTCGAGCCACAGATCTTTGGAACATTGGTCAGAAGCACCAGCCAGGCAGCCAAAACAGCCATGTGGCAGACCATCGTCGATGCTGTGAATGCTGTTGCGGACACCAGGAGGACCAAGCAGGATTGCCAGAACAGGTGGTACGATCTGCGGAGGAGGGTCAGAGCCAAGAGACAGGAGGAACACGACCAGGCCAACGCCACCGGAGGAGGGCCCTCCCGCAGACCCGTACAGTACCATCCCTGGGAGGAGAGGGTGATGGCCATACTGCCGGTGGAGGCAGTTGAAGGAGTAGAAGGACTCCGAGACCCGGGTGAGTACACAAACAACGCACCTCACATGGGGGGAACTGCAACCACAACCAAAATTAATAACAGGCACGCAAACACCACAAGCCATCGCATTACTCAACCACACTCCATGAGCAGGCACATGCCACTGCTGCCACCATGCCCCATGCACCCAGCTGGACAATGTCAAGTCACAGGCCACAGAAGACAACAACACATGACACGGTAACCCGGATGGCGGGAGTGTGGGCACCAAGAATCACATAGTGCGACTCCAAAGCAGACAACAATGCCCTCTGCCCATATGGCCTAGGTCACAGCCAGACAAACACTGTGTCCCAACACAGGAATGACTTGCCAGCAAATGGCGGATGCCTTGCATCAACACATGGGGGTGAAGGCACTGTTTTGCACATGCCAGCAGCTAATGAACAGCCAACAGTGTGAAAGAGTGGCAGCACACACCACCACAGCAGCAGCGCACAGACACACAGCAGACAAAATGGGTGCCTGGAGATCAGAAACAAACTCACATCAACAGGCCAAGGGCCACTCAAAGATCTGCTAACAGTGTGTGCCCAGGAAGCTGGGCCAAGGTGACAGAGGGTGACACACGGAGGGAGGGAGAGGGGGACACAGAGGGAGGGAGAGGGGGACTGAGAGGGAGGGAGACACAGGAAGATGGACAGAGGGAGGAGGCTGACACACAGAGGGAGGGAGAGGGGGACAGAGAGGGAGGGAGAGGGGGACAGAGAGGGAGGGGGACACAGGAAGATGGACAGAGGGAGGAGGCTGACACACAGAGGGAGGGAGAGGGGGACAGAGAGGGAGGGAGAGGGGGACAGAGAGGGAGGGAGAGGGGGACAGAGAGGGAGGGAGACACAGGAAGATGGACAGAGGGAGGAGGCTGACACACAGAGGGAGGGAGAGGGGGACACAGAGGGAGGGAGACACAGGAAGATGGACAGAGGGAGGAGGCTGACACACAGAGGGAGGGAGAGGGGGACACAGAGGGAGGGAGACACAGGAAGATGGACAGAGGGAGGAGGCTGACACACAGAGGGAGGGAGAGGGGGACACAGAGGGAGGGAGAGGGGGACACAGAGGGAGGGAGAGGGGGACACAGAGGGAGGGAGAGGGGGACAGAGAGGGAGGGAGAGGGGGACAGAGAAGGAGGGAGACACAGGGAGAGCAAATCAGTCCTTTGGTGTGTGGGAATGTCTGCTCGTCAGCAGGTGGACTGCGTGCATGTAGACAAGGGTGCCCAGTGCCAGAACCCCCCCTCTTCATCATGGCAAAACGCAGGGCCATGTTACAACCTGTACACGAGCACAAGGACAGCCACCTGCATCATATGAGTGTGTGGATCCACTCCATGTGCACATGTACAGTGCTACAAGGAAGGCGCAAACGCATAGCTCGGCACACATGCACACTCCACTGCTGACTGCAGTCACACTTGACGCAGCAAGTAAGACTGTGCCACACATAGTTAAAGGGGCCAAATTGGTGCCCAAGGGACACACACATGCACAAGTGCACTGTGAGTGGAATGCAAGACAGATCCTAATTCCAAGAGGAAATGTGCCAACTTTGTAACGGATGAAACATGGATGTTGCATGGATCAAAAGTAACATTGTCTCTCTCACACACAGGTCAACGTCGTGCTGCACCCCCCAACACTGGGGGGGAACACTCACAGGACCCGGATCTGCAGGAGACCGATCCCACCGGCAGCGACCACTCTCACCACTCTGCGGACGACCCCGACCGACCTGGCCCCTCTGGTGTCCAACCACCTGCAGCACCTGCGTCAGGTACAACCGTGCCAACCACCACCCCCACTCCTGCCACATCCCAGGAGACACCCAGGATCCCTGCCCCAACACCACAATGCAGCCAGGCTCGCCAGGAGGGACACGGTGTCCCGGGCACCCAGGAGGAGGCAGGCGACAACGCCAATGCCACCCCTCAGGGGTCCCGGAGACCCCATGTGCCCACAAGTGCAGGCCAGACGCAAGTGGGCAGGGGTGGTGGGAGTGGAGAGCGGCGGAGGCGTGAGCCTGACCAGTTGGCTGGGGATCCGGTATTTTCCCATGTCCGTAACATCCTGGACTCATACCGGCAGGACACCACGGGCATGGCCCAGGTTGTGTCCGTCCTCGAGGGGATCAAGGTCCAGCAGGCCCAGCAACATGCGGAGCTAATAGCCTGTCTACAGCTACACCAACGGAGGATGGAGGACAGACAGGCTGAGCAAGTGACGGCGTCCCAGGGGATTCACGCTGAACTCCGTCGGATGGCCGACACCATGGCCGACCCTCCCTGTGCCAGAAGGCGGAGAACATCACCACCCACAGGGAGGGATCATGAGGAGGAGGAGGAAACATCCGACGGAGCATCCCAGACGTCGTCACGGCCTGCTGCTGAGGTTCCCCGCAGGAAGCCGGGTCGTCCACGGAAAGGACCGTGAGGGTGGCTGCTACATCACCATCTCCCAGGACACCTGGCCTGGCACCTGGCCCACTGGAGCAACAGCATCACAGCATCAAGAGACATTCTCTGCCACATGGCCCTGCTGGTCACTGGCTGACCAATGTTGACAAAGACTGTGGCATGGACTCTGAGGATTTCCAATGGCAAGGACACCAACTCCCCTACTGAACTTTGGATTCCCTAATCCCGGAAAGGCCCTCACTTGGCCCCCCCCCCCAATAATAAATCACACTATTAAGAGTAGATGCCTGCTGGTAGCATTATTACCTAACATGTGTCTTGTACAGTCTAAACATGCCTGAGTCATCTGTTCACTTCAACCATCCACACCCTGGGGCCTGAGTCTGGCACAGGACACATGGGTCACAGTTTTCTAGGCAAGACAGACATGGAGCACCATACACACCCGTGATGGTCAGAACCAGCTGAGGGGGTGGCCGAACAACCGTGCTGACAGACACATTGAGTACAGCAACAGTCATGCGCAGAGGTCAGGGATCCTGGCCCGTGTCCTGGGGGGCACCCAGGTACGTGTAGACAGGTGGCAGAACCATGTCCTGCAAGCTTGAGTCCGGTGGATGCAGAGAATGGGGTCATGGACAACGTTGGATGCATGGGGATGGCACATGTCACAATACCCACACAGTCATGGACATCATGCCCATTACACAGTCTCAGCACACACACACAGCTTGCATCTTGCCACTCGACACATTGACACATGGCCACAATCAGGGAATACCATGCCAGACATGCAGGATGCACCGTGCCAACACACCAGCATTGACTGAGAAGAGGCACCTTGGAGGCATAGGGACACCTTTAATAGTCATGTTTTTGGGATTGCAGAGGCAACTTGAAGTACACATGAACACATCATGTGGAGTAACATGTGGCTCCAACACTGGCACCCCCCTTCTGCAGCACAAATGCGTGATAGCCATGGAACTGGCACACAAGTGTCGGATAATAGATAAATACCCACAGCTGCTCACGGAGAGCCTGCCATACACCATACATCCGCTGATGTGGAAGTCCCACGCCATGTCAAGACAATGTTAACCGTATGTGTCCGAGGGCAGTGTCACACACATTGATGCCTTCATCACAATCCACCATCCCATCACTGATGACTGACAACCAGGCAGCCCATCTATTCAGGTGTACCCAGCTGCATGTCGTGTCCCATGGGGATGCCACATGTCTGCAGAGGACCCAAACCCCGACCGGGGCAGTGTGCACACATCGTGAACAACTGCCACACCCAATACACCCCAGATGCATCCCTTACCCCATGGAGACTTCCAAACGTGTCCGTGCCTGTAACGCTGAGTCAGCCCACGATGCCATGTCCATGAGGAATAGCAGTGCCACAACAATGCAACCAGCAAACGGCATGCGCAGGTACCTGGGGAAGAGAGACACACAAGAAGTCAGCCACAAGAAGCACAGCCACTTGCATGTGCATGTACTCGACACATGTATGTATGACAACATGCTAGGTCACAATTATGTCTGGGGAAATACTACCATCACTGCCACCATCACTCCAGTGACACACCCACACACACCTCTGACCCACGTGCCATACATGCAGGTGGAGACACACATCACAACGCATGCCACACGGGGACCAATGCGTGCACACTCAGACCCTGGTACTCACCACTAAGCAAAGAAGTCGCGTATGAGCCGAGTCCGGATGTCCTCTTGCGGCTCCACATCCTCCACATCACTAGCCCCATTGCCAAGCCCTTCGTCCTCCACGGGTGGATGGTCCTCGTCATCTTGATCCAGGATGAGGGGCACAGCTCTTTCAACTGCCATGTTGTGCAGCATGCAGCAGACCATGAAGATCTTGCAGACCTTCGCCGGGGCATATGGGAGTGCGCCGCCGGTCTTGTGGAGGCACCGGAATCGGCTCTTCAGCATGCCAAACGTCCTCTCTATCACTCGCCTTGTCCGGCCATGGGCGGTGTTGTAGCGGAGCTGGGCCGGCGTGATGGGGTTGCGGAGAGGTGTCAGCAGCCAAGGCATGTTGGGATATCCAGCGTCCCCTAAATGGAAAGAACATGGATATCGTTAGAACAGGCGAAGCGGTAGTGCTGCTCGGCCAAACAGAATACAGGACAGACAGACTGTACCCACCAACAACACATGCACGTTCGTTGCGCAGCTGCATCATCATATCAGGCATCCCGCTACGCCTCATGATGTAGGCATCGTGTGCTGATCCTGGAAAACGAGCACAGACATGTGAAATCACCATGTTGGACAGACACACCACAAGGGCATTGATGGAGTGGTAGTGCTTCCGATTGCGGTACGCCACCTCCCGTGCGTGTGGTGGTACCAAACCTACATGTGTCCCATCTATGGACCCAATGACATGGGGCATCCCTCCCAGGGCATAGAAACCACGTTTGACCTCAGTCATCTGTTCAGGGGTTGGGAACTTGATGAAGTCATCCAGGTGAATCAACATGGCCTCCAAGAAATCATGCAGCACACCGCTGAACATGCTCTGGGACATGCCACCAACATGAGCTATGGTATATTGGAAGGTACCCGTGGCAAGGAAATGTAGGGCAGCCATTACCTTCAGCTGGGGTGTCAGTGCCGTAGGATACCTGTGCTGCGGTTGCAGGTGTGGTGCCAGTCTCGCCGTCAGCTCCAGAATCAACGGTTGGGTGAAGCGGTAGAGCCGGATCCTGTCATTCTCCTGCATGGTGGCCAAGTCTGGAATTCTTCGGGCAACAGGAGGCGCTCTGCAGTAATTTGGAAGTGACAAGGAAGAGTGAGTGCACTACGAGAACAACTCATGTCTACTGAGCACATGTAAATCTGCCAATACACACATGCCACATAGTGAGTCAGGCATGTGCTACATGCCCAGGACACGTATGGATGCAAGGTGACACTCCTTCCAAGACCCAGCTACACACGGTGATTGAGAACCTCCCCATGCCACGCCATGGGAATAGCTGTGTCCCAGTGCAAGTGAACAGCCCGACGCAAGACAGAAGTGACATACACCCACACATCAGCAGAAGTAGGATGCCGATTGTAGAGACTGGTAGCGGAACACCGGAGCCACAGGTCACATGACATTACACTAGGCCTGCCCACACACCTTGCCATGAAGGTGCACATGTCATGACTCACCACACATTCCTTGTGAGGATGCTGACATGGCCTTGTCACGCTACTCCGTGTCCCATGCATACATGTGCACCTCACATCAGATACCACATGTGGCATGGTGTGCGGAACAGTGTGCAATGACAATCTACACACAGACACATGTTGGTTGCTGCAACGGCTGCAGCTTTTGAGGGTGCTACAACATCAACCTGATGTAAATCCCGGACACATAAATGACATAGTCACATTGTGCACTGTGGGTAGTGACAAGTCAGGTGTCATGACCCCTGTACCGGGCATCATGGGACACTTCCGTGTGTTGGTGTCCGTGCCATGCCAGTGACGCTCACCCCAAGTGCGCAGTACGACATGCACACATGTCAAAGGAGTCAAGGGCATGCCTGGCACACATTGCACCCTCACACAGTACACCTGTACACATCTCATCATACATCTGGTGCCTCCTCCACTCAGGAGGCATGTTCCACATCACAGCCTGTCACACCTGTGCCCCACACATG
Organism: Triturus cristatus; assembly: GCF_964204655.1. NCBI lineage: Eukaryota > Metazoa > Chordata > Amphibia > Caudata > Salamandridae > Triturus > Triturus cristatus. Next base: position 654,845,679 of record NC_140592.1, on the reverse strand, counting down.
TAGTAATGCACAGACGATGCCTTGATGTCCATTCCTGGACAAGTATGTCCATCCATGGACAAGTATGTCCGCACTATTCCTACCTGTGTGTCGACTATCACCACAGTGATGTGTACAAACCGGCGTACTGCTGCTAAGAGGGCCTGTGTATGTTCCCCAATCACTGTGGGAGTGCTGCCGTATGTGTACCCATCGTGATGGCGAGCGTACAGGCATTTGTACGGTCCGTACCACTACGTGTACGCATACGCGTGCAGACCCATAGTGATAGTGAGCGTACAGGCATTTGTACGGTCCGTACCACTACGTGTACGCATACGCGTGCAGACCCATAGTGATAGTGAGCGTACATGCGAGTGTACGGCCCTCTCACTATGGGTCTGCACGCGTATGCGTACTCGTTGTGGTACGGACCGTACAAATGCCTGTACGCTCACTATCACTATGGTTCTGCACGCGTATGCGTACTCGTTGTGGTACGGACCGTACAAATGCCTGTACGCTCACTATCACTATGGGTCTGTGTACCCGTAGTGATAGTGAGCGTACATGCGAGTGTACGGTCCGTACCACTACGTGTACGCATACGCGTGCAGAACCATAGTGATAGTGAGCGTACATGCGAGTGTACGGCCCTCTCACTATGGGTCTGCACGCGTATGCGTACTCGTTGTGGTACGGACCGTACAAATGCCTGTACGCTCACTATCACTATGGTTCTGCACGCGTATGCGTACACGTAGTGGTACGGACCGTACACTCGCATGTACGCTCACTATCACTATGGTTCTGCACGCGTATGCGTACTCGTTGTGGTACGGACCGTACAAATGCCTGTACGCTCACTATCACTATGGGTCTGTGTACCCGTAGTGATAGTGAGCGTACATGCGAGTGTACGGTCCGTACCACTACGTGTACGCATACGCGTGCAGAACCATAGTGATAGTGAGCGTACAGGCATTTGTACGGTCCGTACCACAACGAGTACGCATACGCGTGCAGAACCATAGTGATAGTGAGCGTACAGGCATTTGTACGGTCCGTACCACTACGTGTACGCATACGCGTGCAGACCCATAGTGATTTTGAACGTAGGCATGCATGTACGGGCCGTTGCCATGCATTTGGGGTGCCCTAGGGCCCAGAAACGCACCGTACCTGTGTGTGATTCTCCTAATTACATAGGGGACAAGTATTAAGGCCTACATGCATGCTGGTTGTCATGGCGACCAGGTTCAAATTTCGATTTTGTTCTGGAAGGTGCACAGCAGAAGTCAGTTGGAATTCTTCTACTTTGTTGCAATGTGTTTGTGGGGCTGACATCATGCAGGAGAATGAAACCGATAGAGAACCCACAGACTGCTAGGTTTGAAGGGATTGGTGGAAACATAGGATGCAAATGTGAGTGACCAATCACTCTGTACTCCTGTGCATGAGACTGGGCAGAAGGCCACATATAAGGCAGCCAGGTCCCATGAGGGATTACTTGCCTGCACATCTTTGCATTTGTCGACCAAGCTGCTGCTACTGATTCCCTGGAACCATGTCAAGGGCTGTGGAGAGGACACAGCCATTCACCCTGGAGGAGAACATGGCTCTGCTGGATGTGATCCTCCCACAGTACCCCATGCTGTATGGGCGACCAGGGTATCAGGTGAGTGCATAGGCCACTGCCACAGACTGTCCCTATGTTGTGACTGTGTCTTCAGGCATTGTGACCCGGTGTGACACACATGCCATGTACTGTCGGGGGGGTACCAGGGGGGGGGTGCCTGATGTCTCCCAGCAGTGCCCTGAGACAGGAGGGGTGTGTGCAGAGTCCTCCCAGCAGTGCCCTGAGACAGGAGGTGTGTGTGCAGAGTCCTCCCAGCAGTACCCTGAGACAGGAGGTGTGGGTGTGATGCACAGTGTGAGCCTTGATCATTGATTGTGACATTGCCATCATTCCACCTGAGTACCCACTATGGCACGTACTGCCTTTTCCCTCACCAGAGGATGATGTCCCTATGACAGAGGTGCAATGCGTTGGCTGCATTACATGCCATGTAGTAACCAGCTATTATGTTCACATATGTCTCTCTGTGACATGTGGCTGGTGTATTGATGTGGTGTCACTTGTACTTCCTCACAGGTAGGCGCCACTGCCAAGGAGCAGATCTGGCTGACCGCCGTCAGTGCCGTGAGGCGTGTGGATGGTCGGAGGCGGAGCCTGTCCCAGGTGAGGAAACGCTGGCAGGATATCCGGTGCTGGACGCGGAGGATTGCACGGCTCCTGCTGGGGGACTCACCTGAGAGCCACAAGAACCGCGGCCGCCGCCGTCTGACCCACCTCCACAGGCGTGTGCTGCCGGTGGTCTTTCCAGACCTGGAGAGGCGCTTACAGGCGATGCAGCAGGCGGAAGGGGGTAGGTACATGTGCGTTTGTTGTGTGTCACCGGCATTTGTAAGGGCACAGTGGCATTAATTCACTGGCAGGGTTTAAAGGTGCTGTGCCCATCCAGTTTGCCCAAGTGTAGCGCTGCGCCCCTGCCACCCTTCCCCTCCTTGCAATGTGTTCCCTGGTCTGTGTGTAGTCACTCCTTCACAAGGTAATGTAGGCTGGCGCTTTGTCCACGAGAACAATGACTGTAGCATCATGGGTGGTGGTGGTGGGTAACAGGTTGTGGGACCTTGCCTGTGAACTGTCAAGTTCACTGCATGTGGGTTCCATGTCAGTTGGCACTGATGCTGGCTCCAGACATGGGAGTTGGTCTCTCATGTGTCATGCCTTACAGCGCGCATGTCCTATGTAGTGGCCTGTGACATGATGTGCATGAGTGTGCGCTACGCATAGTGCAGGGATGGTGACGTGTGTAGCAGTCATTCCCATTCAGTAGCATGTAGTTGCGTGCCCAATACTGTCCCCTGGGGCACCTTATCCTCAGTGTTGTTTGTGTCATCATCAACGTGGACACTCTCACTGTCTACAGCGTAGGTTGTGCTCTGTGCCATTGTCCCCTGTCACCATGTATATAGACGTGCTATTATGTACAGGTGTCCACTGTGCAGCCTGACCTGATTGTCCCTCTTCATACTCACAGTTGCCAGTGCCTGTGTGTCTTGTTATACTCATCTGAGGATGGGCACTGGTACCTCATTATTTGTACAGGCGCACCTTTGCTGTTTTGCGTCCAATCTTGCCTTTTGCCTGCCACTGTGTTTATCACCCAGACTATGAGATGTTGGTGCCACCTGTGTCTCAGCAATTAGCATCGTGTGGGGGTTGCTTGGGGCGGGCAATGCCTATGTGTCAAATCCTGATTCCTAATTGCTGGGTCTGGACAGTGTGTGATGTTACTGGACACACACGCAAGGTGCAGTGACCGAGTTATGTTGGGCATGTTTGCAGCATTACCTATGCAGCATGTGTCTCAAGTTCATGGATATTGTCCCTGGTCATAGGTATTTTCACAAACGCTGTGTGGTGCAGAGGCAGTGCAGGATTGTCCCCAGGGCCTGGGTGCTATGTCAGACTCCGTTTCCTGTCATCAGCTATTGTCTCATGCTCTCCATGGTATTTCAGTGGCATGGTGGCTCAACCAACTGTGTTTCATGCCCTACATCGGTACCTTGTTTTGCAGATGTTAGGGATCTGCCTCTTCAGGCTATGCAATGTTGACTATGTAGATTGGACTCATGTGACAGATGTGTACAGGTGTCTGATTAATTTCTGTCTCTCCACCCTGCCCACAGCATCGTCGGGGGACACAGAGGGAGACATGGACACGGACCAGGCGGAGGGACCGAGCACCAGTGGCAGCCGTGACATCGGGGCTGGCACATCGAGTGGGACAGAGGCGGAGGATAGTGTGGCCGAGGACCTGTCGACTGGCACATCAGACTACGAAGCTGACAGGTCCGAGGAGGATGTCTCAGGGTTGGCGGAGGCTGCACCAGCAGCTGACAGTGGAACAACACCTGCCACCGCCCCCTCAGTTCCCACCAACCGCCTCCCACTTGCTCGTGTCCCTTCCCAGCGTGCCCGGTCACCGCATGTCTCCTTCCTGCCAGGCACCGCACCCCCTGCCCCTGTCTCCACTGCTGCCGCCAATGCTGAGTCTATGGACATCCAGCGGCAAATGCAGGTTGGTCAGGCTGCGATCCTGAATGTCCTCCATTCCCACGGGAAAACCCTCACCAACATCGAGGCATTCTTGGAGGGCATTCATTCTTTGCAGGCTGACCAACGCAACTTGCTGAGGTCCCTAGACTCCACACTGACTGCAGCAGTGGGTCTCCTGCAGCGCGACCTCCCCCCACCTACCCCTGCCCCATCCACACTTCCCACTTCCATGCCTGTCCCACGTACACCCAGACGTCGGCATGCACCCACCACAACAGACACAGGCACCACACCAGCAGGGAAGGTCCACCGCACTCCTCCTGACACGCACACACAGGGTGAGATAGGCACACCCACTGGGTCGGGGGGCAAACGTGTGACACGCAGCCAGAGTGGGAGTCCGCATTCCACACAATCCACTCCCTCCAAATCCCCTCCCCTCAGCTCTCCTGGCCACATCTCCCCCAAGGACTCCTTCATGGCCGCTCTGTCCCTGAGCCCCACAGTTACGCCACCACGCAAGCGGTCAAGGAAGTCCTCGGTCAGGGTGGTTGAGTCTCCCCCCCTGTCTCCACCCTCCCCCGGTGGCGCTGCAACCCATCCCTCTGAACCCCCCCCCTCCTTGGGGCCTGAGGTCACTTCGGGTGCAGGGGACTCCCTGGAGGACCTTGCTAAGGTGTGTAGTGCCATCCTGGCCTCCGCCTTTGGCCATGACACACCCCCTGTGGTTGAGTCCTCCATCCCTGCACCCACAACGCCGCCCCTTTGCCCTGATGTCCCTGCGGTGCCTGTTGCTTCCCCCCCCCCTGATGCCCTCACCAGTATGGAAGACGATGGCATTTGACTGTGCAGGCAAGGTAGGGGACACACATCCCACTGTGTCCCCCATGCAGCTGGGAATAATTGACTGCCCTATGGCCTTTGTTGACTTTGAACTGCCTTTGATCCACGGACATTGTGCTCATGCTGAATAAAGCTTATTTTTTTTTTCATTATCACACTCCTGCTATGGTGGTATTGGTGTTGGTGGGGCTGCTACATTGTTTTGGGTGGTGTTTAAGGCTTTGGGTGTGTGGGATTTGTAGTAGTGTTCTGCTCTTTGGGGCCACCCTAGGATCTGTGTGCCATCACAAGGTGTTGGCTAACTTCCTTAGGTCATGTCAGCAGTTACTGCATGGTTCAATTGTCCCAGGGTGTATTCCTTCCTCTGTGTACCCAGTTTCTTCCCTGCAGGGTGTTCCCAATGTTTAGCGCAGAGCTGTGTGTACATGAGCTGTGTGTGTGACGGAGCCCTTCTACTTTGGCCATGCATGCATGGCCATGTCTCCACCTGCAACAATCGTGGCATCCTTGGTGATCACTGTACTTGTGTGTGGAGTCAGTTGACATGAGTTCATGGGGACATGTTCCCTTGTAGGCAGTATGGATGTGGGTAATTGTGGCATCACACACATGTGTTACACCCCTCCTGGGTGTGGACACTGCTGGGAGGACTCTGCACCCACCCCTCCTGGGTCTGGACACTGCTGGGAGGACTCTGCACACACCCCTCCTGTCTCTGGGCACTGCTGGGAGGACTCTGCACCCACCCCTCCTGGGTCTGGACACTGCTGGGAGGACTCTGCACACACCCCTCCTGGGTCTGGACACTGCTGGGAGGACTCTGCACCCACCCCTCCTGGGTCTGGACACTGCTGGGAGGACTCTGCACACACCCCTCCTGGGTCTGGACACTGCTGGGAGGACTCTGCACACACCCCTCCTGGGTCTGGACACTGCTGGGAGGACTCTGCACACACCCCTCCTGTCTCAGGGCACTGCTGGGAGGTCTCTGCACCCACCCCTCCTGTCTCTGGGCACTGCTGGGAGGACTCACCACCCACCCCTCCTGTGTCAGGGCACTGCTGGGAGGACTCCACACCCACCCCTCCTGTCTCAGGGCACTGCTGGGAGGTCTCTGCACCCACCCCTCCTGTCTCAGGGCACTGCTGGGAGGACTCCACACCCACCCCTCCTGTGTCTGGGCACTGCTGGGAGGACTCTGCACCCACCCCTCCTGTGTCAGGGCACTGCTGGGAGTGATGGGCACCCACCCCTCCTGTCTCAGGGCACTGCTGGGAGGACTCCACACCCACCACTCCTGTCTCAGGGCACTGCTGGGTGGACTCTGCACACACACCTCCGATTTCTGGATATGTGCGCTTGGCACATACACGGTGGGGTTACGCACACTGCATTAGAGGTGAGGGTACGAGTCTACTGACACTGGTGTGGTGGGGGTACGCTCCGTACGTCCGCGGGTGTGGGTACGGGTCGTACTTACACTGTTGGGCAGGGGGGTACGCTCCTTGCATTCGTGGGTGGGGGTTCGAGTCGTACTTACACTGTTGGCATGGGGGGTACGCTCCATGCATACGCGGGTGGGGGTACGGGTCGTACTTACACTGTTGGCATGGGGGGTACGCTCCATGCATACGCGGGTGGGGGTACGGGTCGTACTTACACTGTTGGGCAGGGGGGTACGCTCCTTGCATTCGCGGGTGGGGGTACGGGTCGTACTTACACTGTTGGGCTGGGGGTACGCTCCGTACGTCCGCGGGTGGGGGTACGGGTCGTACTTACACTGTTGGCATGGGGGGTACGCTCCATGCATACGCGGGTGGGGGTACGGGTCGTACTTACACTGTTGGGCAGGGGGGTACGCTCCTTGCATTCGCGGGTGGGGGTACGGGTCGTACTTACACTGTTGGGCTGGGGGTACGCTCCGTACGTCCGCGGGTGGGGGTACGGGTCGTACTTACACTGTTGGCATGGGGGGTACGCTCCATGCATACGCGGGTGGGGGTACGGGTCGTACTTACACTGTTGGGCAGGGGGGTACGCTCCTTGCATTCGCGGGTGGGGGTACGGGTCGTACTTACACTGTTGGGCTGGGGGTACGCTCCGTACGTCCGCGGGTGGGGGTACGGGTCGTACTTACACTGTTGGGCTGGGGGTACGCTCCGTGCGTCCGCGGGTGGGGGTACGGGTCGTACTTACACTGTTGGGCTGGGGGTACGCTCCGTACGTCCGCGGGTGGGGGTACGGGTCGTACTTACACTGTTGGGGTGGGGGTTACGCTCCATGCATACGCGGGTGGGGGTACGGGTCGTACTTACACTGTTGGGCTGGGGGTACGCTCCGTACGTCCGCGGGTGGGGGTACGGGTCGTACTTACACTGTTGGGCTGGGGGTACGCTCCATGCATACGCGGGTGGGGGTACGGGTCGTACTTACACTGTTGGGCAGGGGGGTACGCTCCTTGCATTCGCGGGTGGGGGTACGGGTCGTACTTACACTGTTGGGCTGGGGGTACGCTCCGTACGTCCGCGGGTGGGGGTACGGGTCGTACTTACACTGTTGGGCTGGGGGTACGCTCCGTACGTCCGCGGGTGGGGGTACGGGTCGTACTTACACTGTTGGGGTGGGGGTTACGCTCCATGCATACGCGGGTGGGGGTACGGGTCGTACTTACACTGTTGGCATGGGGGGTACGCTCCATGCATACGCGGGTGGGGGTACGGGTCGTACTTACACTGTTGGCATGGGGGGTACGCTCCATGCATACGCGGGTGGGGGTACGGGTCGTACTTACACTGTTGGGCAGGGGGGTACGCTCCTTGCATTCGCGGGTGGGGGTACGGGTCGTACTTACACTGTTGGGCTGGGGGTACGCTCCGTACGTCCGCGGGTGGGGGTACGGGTCGTACTTACACTGTTGGCATGGGGGGTACGCTCCATGCATACGCGGGTGGGGGTACGGGTCGTACTTACACTGTTGGGCAGGGGGGTACGCTCCTTGCATTCGCGGGTGGGGGTACGGGTCGTACTTACACTGTTGGGCTGGGGGTACGCTCCGTACGTCCGCGGGTGGGGGTACGGGTCGTACTTACACTGTTGGGCTGGGGGTACGCTCCGTACGTCCGCGGGTGGGGGTACGGGTCGTACTTACACTGTTGGGGTGGGGGTTACGCTCCATGCATACGCGGGTGGGGGTACGGGTCGTACTTACACTGTTGGCATGGGGGGGACGCTCCATGCATATGCGGGTGGGGGTACAGGTCGTACTTACACTGTTGGCATGGGGGGTACGTTCCATGCATACGCGGGTGGGGGTAGGGTCCGTACATATCCGTCCCCACGCTATGTGATGCTTGTGCGGGCCGTACCCAGGCCTTTGCCACGTGGGTACGATCCGTCCCGCCATTGTTGGGGTGACGTGTGTGTGGGCGTGGTACGACTCGTACCCACGCTCTTGAGGCGTGGGTACGGGACGTACCTGTCTGGTTGTGTTGCCGGTTCGCGTGGTGACGGACTTCCGTTGTGGCGGTCGCTGGATTATCAGGACACGCCCCCACCCCCTCGTGGTGACCAGGGCATGGGAGTCAGGTATGTCCAGGCCATGTGTAGTGTGTCACTCATGTGGTTGTTTTGTGGCCTGCCCTGGTCGTGCCACCCCCACCCCACCCCACTTTCCCCCCTCCCTTAGTTATTCTGACCTTCTGCGGCGTCTGCGTCGTAACCTGTAGAGGAGGTGGACTGCTATGAGGGCAGGGATGACTCGTAGGTTCGGGTCCATGTCTGTCCGTCGCGTACTGGTACTCCTTGCTCGCGTCGTCCTGTCGCGTACGGGTCCTCCTTGATCGCGTCGTCCTGTCGCGTACGGGTCCTCCTTGGTGGCGTCGTCCTGTGTGTCCGTCACGTACTGGTCCTCCTTGTTCGCGTCGCCGTCTGTCCGTCGCGTACTGGTGGTCCTTGTTCGCGTCGTCCTGATTTCCCGGCAGTTTTTGGCTGCCGCAAAATATTCACCGTGCGGGGTGACGTCGGTGCGAATCGTGATTCCTGGGTCGTGAATGGCTGGCTGCGTGCGTCCCGACGTCAGGTCGGCGCTTTCCCGGATCGCATTGGTAGGTGTTTTTTGTTCGGTCGGTCTTTTTTACGATTCGTACGGTAATGGTGTACCCGTGCGAATTGTAATTCCATGTTTGTATATTTTGACGACCGGGTACGCGTCGGACGGAGAATATGCTCCGTCCGACGGTTCGTACCCGGTTTTTACCGGATTGTGATCGGCACCTATGTCTTTCGATATACTATACCTCGATATTTTACTACACATCACAATCTCGACATTTTTTACATCGATATTGTTGACAGAGATATATTGTTCCATCGATATTTTGACTTCGATATTTCTGTATATCGATATTACATTTCCGATATTTTGTCTACTCACCGACTGGGTAACAGGCAGCCTTGGAAATGAGTGCCACTGTCTCTCCTCCAGGGGCCGTCCCATCTCTTCCCTCCCAATTCCCGCCATGTACCTGGATGGAGGCGGAGCCAGGACGAGGGAGAAGCTCTGGTGGAAGCGAGGCACTTATAGATCACATTCATATGACGATAGCCAGTAGTCCACGGTCTTACTGACAGGGCTAGCAGGCCAACTTCCGTCCAGAAGCTACGAGCCTCGCAGCGCCTTGAAACCGCAGCACCATCACCACACTTTCCTGTTTAGGACTGGTCTGTAAGACAGCTAAACATCTGAGGACATGCAAGAATAGTGTTCGACGTCAGCAGTAAGATTATCCTGACTGGTCTAATCACGAACATAAAGTTGTCCAGTCATGCTTCCTGTTGGCGGTGTTTTCGGACGCTTGTTTGCCCGATGCTGCGGGGGGGGGGGAGGGGCTAAGACACACTGCAGCGGGGGCACAGCTCACGCTGAAGGAGTGTTTCACACTTCTCAGAGAGCGAGCGGGGGGCGGGATGGATGACTCGCGGCTGCTTCTGCTCCTGCCCACGGCGCGCCCAGAGACCCTTCCTCCTCCTCGAGGCACAGCCGGGGCTCCTCCAGCTAAACAAAACAGCAGCTGCTGGCTCTCGAGCGCCGCGAGAAGCGCTGTTTTACCGAACACGCGCCCGAATAGCGCGATACAGAAGGTACTGCGGTCGGCTCAGCCCGCAATAAATCAAGTGAGTAGAGAAGCCGTCACGAGTGTCCGAGGCGGAGCGGCTGCTGTGTTTTTTTTTATTTTATGTAGCTGGTTGCGTGCAGCCTCCGTCCCCCCTTAGCAGGTGTGTATTGTCACTCAGGGCCACGGGGCAGCGTGCAGTGGAAGACTACCCCCCTCCATTTCCCTCACCACAATGAGAGCCCCCTGCTGTGGCCACGGTGGCGCCCTGTCTGGTGGGAGGCCATCTGAGGTAGCATCATTGGTGTCCTTCTCCCAGAACAGTCTCCACACTGGCCGGCTGTCTGGTGCTGAAGGCGAGGAAACGCAGCGTCCTTTTCGGATCGGGGGGCGTGTTTTGCTGTTGTCTCCTCCCTGAGACTTTTCGCAAAAAACACGCCCCCCGATCCGAAAAGGATGGGGCAGGATTGGAGTGACGGGACCTCTTCTCCAATGGCTGGCCAGCATTTACGAGGCCAGCCAATGGAGAACAGGGCAGAAGAGGGGCGGGTTCAAGCCCCTCTTCTCCCAAGTCATTAAATCTCCGGACTTCCGGTCTGCCGACCGGATGGTCCCGAGACCTAAAAAAGGGCCAGTGCAGCTTTCAGCTGACGCTGCTTTACGTTCCGATAACAATATTTCTCCACTAGTTTTAAGTGGGGAAATCTCCGTGAGTGGTTCACTATATGGCCTACTACAGCATTGGAACGAAAGAGGGAGGTATTTTAGATTGGCATTTGAGGCCAGTTTTCAATTTCAAGTGACATAGCAGGAGATAAACTGCTCCCAAATGAGTGTCAGCTCCTGGTCCAATCTGATCGGCCTGAGCACTTTCGCTTTTAACACGGGGCCGATTAGATCGGCCCGTGGCACTTCTTACGTTAAGTGACGGTTTTGATGCAGATTGATTTGGTATGTATACAGGTACTTACAGCTCTGTACAGCCCCTCACAGCACACGTAGACTACACTTCTTTAAATCATAAATACATGTTCTGCCTAACAGTAAGGCCTGGCCATCCCTCTGTGGATTATTGCCCCATAAGGAGGACAAATAAATTGAAGAGCATGCCGAACACTCTACAGACGCTGCCAATGAATGTACTGCTGCGTATTTGCATGCCATGATTATTCTCTATGACCCATCCAACCAATTGCCACAGGTACCCTCGCTCTGCCTCATTCGTCTGCTCCACTGCCCCCCGATATTTAGCAAGCGTTAGTGCTCTCAGATTTAATACCAGGAATCTCTATACTGTCTGTTTACAATAAAAAATTCCCAAGGGTCCCTATTACATGCCGCACGGAGGGGAGGAGAGGCAGTAAAATCTTGGGGAGGTCCACTTGCAAAAATATCACCACATGCTCCTTGTTGTACCTTTCAATACCATAACTGAAGTAGGATTGCATGGTGCCCGCCTAGTGTTTGGTAAATTAAACTGTCACAAACCTGTTCACCCCCCCTATCCTTTTTGGGGCGCAATCCATAAGGGAGGAGGGGAGCAATAAAATCTAAGGATAGCCCCCCAAAATGTGCCAGAAGCCATGTAATTCTGTGCCCGTTCCCCCTCCATAGTGCAACCCCAATCCCTTTTAATACTGCTCCCCCAAATATGATTGCCCCTGAAATCAGAGAGTGTAAGGGGGTGCAGAAAAAAATAGGCTACCCCTCCATAAGTCCTAATCTCTGTAATCACCCCATCTGTGTTCTGAGCAACCACTGCATGAGTGCCCACCTTTGCCCCCACTCGTCTCTTCCCCTTACTTGCTGAGTGCCATGGCCCCTCCTCCATCTATGACCACTTCTTAGTCACTTAGGCTTCAATCATCATCCCTTGCTTTCCCCTACACCTTTTCCCCTGCACTCTGAATACACCCAATCTGCCTAGGCTCCTCCTACACCCCCTCTTCACTTAACACATGCTACCCCTTTTCACCTGTTAATGTTCCAAACCTTGCCTCTCATCACATCCATTTCAATTACCAACCACTCTGCAATACACCATTCACCGGGGTAGACATCACTCTTACGCTTTACACACACACACACAAGTTTTACTTACCAATTGGCCAGGCAAGCCCACCTTCAACTTACCTTGACTGCGCCACCAACTGTCACCTGGTGCCGAATCCAGGATTTGAACCTTGGGTGTGTGGTTGAAAGTCAGAAATTTACTCACTGAACCATACTGGTTTCCATGTCTGAAGCCTATCAAATTGTCCCTATATCATGGTCATCATTTTCATGTGCAATGGAAGCCACAGGCAATGTCACCAGTGCCTGTATGTTGCTTATAGTAACTACTGCGGAGTTATAAACCACCAAGGAGCTATAGCTCAGTGGCAAGCTTTGTACCTTTTGTGGCAGACGCTCTCAGAGGACAGGGGTTCAAATCCTGCCAATGCTCTCAACATGTCATAAGGTGGTAAAATTTCAAATTGTGCTTTTATTTTCAATTTGAAAAATAGAGGAGAAAAGTGGCCACTCTTTATGGCATGTGCGGCACCCCACAATTTCATATCTTTTCCCTCGTGACCTCCCACCAACCCCCTTTTTCTCAAGTAGGGGCAAAAGAGAAAAAAGCCTTATCTTTCTTTATCAACGTGCTCATTCTTTGTCCTTTCAGTTTGGTGTATTTTAGAGTGCAAATGTGGCATTTGAGTCGCAAAATCCTTAGACTAAGATAGGCTGCTTTTGAATTCGGCTGAAGATCTGATGTTGGAGGCAGTATCATGGTGCAAGCTTTCGACCGTCTCAGAAGAAAGTATGCATGGGAGTGCATTATTTGCATAGGACAGCCCTCTTCTCAGTCACAATATTATTCTGCAGTCACCGTCTAGCTTAACTAGAGGGCAGCAGTATGAACATAAAAGCACACTGAGGCTTTTCTTCTGCTTGCTGATATACCTCTTGCTCATGTTTGTCTTGCAGGGCTTACAGAGTGGAGGACAGTGATGACTGAGTGAATGAGTAATGAGGAATGACCGGGCCTATATTTGTGGCGAAGGGGGAAGGCTTGGAAGGTAAATAGCAAGATGAAAGTGTCTAAGCATGCATGTTTGCCGAGTGATTTAGTGAGTGTGTCACCTTTCTTTGAAGGGACACGTGAGACAGTAACAGCAGCTCCAAAGTCCTCAGTTAGGAGAGGAAGCATAGATGAATATTTCTCTCAAATAAAACCACTTGCACCACCTCAAAGCTGGCAAGTGCGATATGGTGCTTAGCAGGTGTAAGGATTTGCCATGTATGGTGCATACATATGCATGGTTAGTGACGATTTCCCCAGAATGTCAGTAGCGCCCCCTTTGGGATTATCCTTAGGCCATAAAGGTTAGGCATTCCTTTCCGTGTATGAGGCCAAGAAGAACCTTGGGAAGCTTGCTCCAGTCATCTGCAGGCTTTAAAGATACTGGGTAAAAGTTACAGAGGGAGCAAGGCTGTACAACATTTGCTCACTGTTGGATAGAAATCTTTAGCTGTGACTTTTGACCACCCTTCACTGTGGGACCAGGATCCCCATACCTCTGTGCCTCTGACACCTTTTTTGACCTCTGGATACCATCTCATTACCCCTCAAATGTTCCCTCCTAGTACCACAGCTTTGGTAGTGCACCAACCACGTTTCAATCCTTTGATTGACCACAATCACCCTTCCTTTCTGCCCTCCGTTCACATTTCATCAGTAACCCAGGTTGCTTCTGTCACTGTTCAGTCTCAAGTGACGGATTTGGTGCAGATTGATTGGGTATGTATACAGGTACTTACCGCTCTGTACAGCCCCTCACAGCACACGTACACTACACTTCTTTAAATCATAAATACATGTTCTGCCTTACAGTAAGGCCTGGCCTTCCCTCTGTAGATTGTCGCCCTATAAGGAGGACACATAAATTGAAGAGCACGCCATCTCTACAGACGCTGCCAATCAATGCATTTCTGCGCATTTGCATGCCATAATTATTCTCTATGACCCATCCAACCAATTGACGCAGGTACCCTCGCCCTGCCCCATTCGTCTGCTTCACTGCCCCCCTTTATTTAGCAAACGTCAGTGCTCTCAGATTTCATACCGAGATCTCTATACTGTCTGTTGCAATAAAAGATTCCCAAGGGTCCCTATTACATGCCGCACTGAGGGGAGGAGAGGCAGTAAAACCTTGGGGAGCCCCACCTGCAAAAATATCACCACATGCTCCTTGTTGTACCTTTCAATACCATAACCGAAGTAGGATTGTATGGTGCCCGCCTAGTGTTTGGTAATTTAAGCTGTCACAAACCTGTTCACCCCACCATGCCCCCTGTTGCCCCTATCCTTTTTGGGGCGCACCCCATAAGTGAGGAGGGGAGCAATAAAATCTAAGGCTAGCCCCTTCAAACTTTCGCAGAAGCCATGTCATTCTGTGCCCCATTGCCCCTCCATAGTGCACCCCAAACCCCTTTTAATACTACTCCCCCAAATGTGATTGCCCCCGAAATCAGAGAGTGAAAGTGGGTGCAGTTAAAGAAAATGGGGTACCTCCTCCATAAGTCCTAACCTTTGGAATCACCCATCTGTGTTCTGAGCAACCACTGCATGAGTGCCCACCTTTGCCCCCACTAGTCCTTTCACCTTACTTGCTGAATGCCCTGGCCCCTCCTCCATCTATGATCACTTCTTAGTCTCGTGGGCCCCAATCATCATCCCTTGCTCTCCCCTACATCTTTTCCCCTGCACTCTGACTGTGCCCGATCTGCCTAGGCTTCTCCAACACCCCCTCCTTACTCAACACATGCTACCCCTTTTCACCTGTCAATGTTTCCAACCTTGGCTCTCATCACACCCATTTCAATTACCAACCACTCTGCTATACACCATTCACCAGGGTAGATATCACTTTTACGCTTTACACACACACACTCATCTTACCTCTGCTGCGCCACCATCTATCATTTGGTGCCAAAGCCAGGATTTGAACCCTGAGTGTTTGGCTGGAAGTCAGAAACTTACCCACTGGACCACACTGCTTTTCATGTCTGAAGCCTATCAAATTGTCCCTATATCATGGTCATCTTTTTCATGGGCAATGGATGCTACAGGCAATGTCACCAGGGCCTGTGTGTTGCTTATTGTAACTACTGCCGAAATATAGACCACCAAGGAGCAATAGCTCAGTGGCAAGTCTTGTACCTTTGGTGGCAAAAGCTCTCAGAGGGCAGGGGTTCCAATCCTGGTCATATCCTAAGGTGGTAAAATTTCAAATGGGGATTTTATTTTAATTTGCTTAGTTTATTTTCAATTTCAAAAATAGAAGAGAAAAGTGGTCACTCTTTATGGCACGTGCGGCACCCCAAAATGTGAAATCTTTTCCCTCGTGACCTCCCACCAACCTCTTTTTTCTCAGGGTAGGTGTGTTGTGTTTCGATTTAGATACCCGTACATATGTTTCCATGAATTCGCATTGCCCTTATTTAGGCATAGAATCCCAGTCCTTATTTAGGCATTTGCCATGCTATCCAAATACAGGCATGGTCACCTACATCCATCCATCCCATGTCACAACGAGTTCTTAGAAACCAGACCCGTAAGCCATCGGGACTTTACCTAGCTAGGATTATTGATTTCTCCAAGAACTCATCTATTATGCATGGACTACTATTCTTTAGGGGTTCATCCATGACGTCTTCCTCTGTCCGTCAATGCTTGCATTCCTAAGTACCTTCCAGGTATAACTATGCCTTCCCTTACCATGGAAAACCACGGCACAGCTCGGCACGCCTTGACTTGACTGCACGATTCGCCAAAGCAAGTTTGGAAGAGACCATATCCCGGTCCGACACACTGACCAGACACTGTCATCCCTGCTCGCAGAGACTCCAGCTTCCAGTGTTCTGACTCCCTTCGTGAGGTGTTAGAGTTTGAGACCCGTAAAGAGATTTCCACCTCTCTCATTCTAAGGTATGGAGTTGATAAGAACCTAGAGGGACTCTTGGCATATACAAAACTTAGTATATATCATACTATAGGAAACATCACCTACTCTTACCTTGTACTACACTTAGCTTAGGTACACGGGGGTAGAATTGTTTAGAAGCATCAGACGAGTATACACTTTTTAGCCTGTGTTATTTATGTATGTATATATAAATATATGTCATAGCTAAAAGACAATGCTCTTGCAGTATTATTTCTTCTTACTGTTTACACTGTGCGTATTATACCTTGCTTACTGTCTAATGATTGTAACAGCTCATATCTCTTACACGAGGAACAAGACTGTTCAATAAATACCTTTTTTTTAAATGTCTGTCTTTCCATTTCTGTGTAACTCTGAAGAAACTAAGCCTGCACGATTGACTGAGTGAAACTGTTATCTATTGTTTCCACGATTCTAAGACGCGTTCCGATTCTAAGGGAAACAAAGTTGTCATGTTTATGCGGTTGTCAGAAATTAGTCCCTTCTTGTTCATTCGAGAAGTTTCTAGTGACCTCTGAATTAGCTGGCACACACAAGTAATTAAGTTTAATGTACTCGATAGGAGCATACTGACCTTAGTCCTATGCAAAACCTATAGTGTATATATTCCAATGCGCAGAGCCTATAAGGAAAATAGGAACTACACTACATGCGCCCAACATTTGGTAAGGCACCAATTTAACGCTAGATACTGAAGTAACTCAGTCGTGCTTTTCTCAGAGACCCCTACTCATAATACTCCATAAGACGTCTGGAGTGGGTAGGGATAATATCCGCCATAGCTGAGTAGGACGAGAATCCTATGTAGTAGATGTTTGGTTTGTTCAACACTGAAGGATAAAGTGTTCCAAATTATTGTGCACCTTATCTTTGTTTCCTTGAAATTTGTTCTACATTTTTCAAAAACAATGTCCCAAAACAGGGATAATAATGAAGCTGCGGCTGACCAAGTCGCGACAGCTTTTAATGCTATAGGTTTAAATGAAACCGATCAGGGTGTTATAAACATCCCTCCAAACTTAAGGAGAGCCATCACTCTAAAACATATAAAACATGGCCTAACACCAAGAGGTGGTAGAGCAGTTTTTGTGATAGAGACACATGAATCTTTTCAGACAGAGGTATTATATTCGTGGATTACATTCCCAGAATCAAATCCAGTAACACATGTGTTTCACTTCTGCAAAGAAGATGAACCACCTGAGGAATACATTCCCTTCGAGGATATTGAAATTCCACTCACATACCAGGAGCATCAGCTCTGGTTTAAAGGCGCCCTAAAACATTTCAATCACATTACCAGGCTCGGTCCACTAGGTAGACCAGGAGCAACATGGCCAATTTTAGCCGGCTACACACCTCATCCTGATATTGAAGAGATGTCAGAGGATGAATTGCTCACTCAACTAAAGGAGTTAATACAAATTTACAGACAGTTAGTACAATATGTCATGCAGACTTTAACAGTCCAACCACCAATAACCATTCCAAATCAAACCCCTCACCAGGGTAATACACTAAAGATTACTCCACAGACTTTACATGCAGTCATGAGTAAAATGCCCACAAAACGTGAACAAATTCCATTCTGGATAGCTCAAAAAATTACTCAAATCGAAGAAGTATTTCCTAATAATAGCCCTTATGAGAAACTCAGAATCTTAACAATCCGTCTACCAATGGGGATTCCACCACATCTGGAAGACTGCACCACTTGGGGCACAGTCTTTGCTGCCATCTATACTAAAACACATGGTGTTTCGTCTATTGAGGCAATACCTGATGTCCTGAAACAAATTCAAAATGAATACAGGGCAGAGCCTGCTCTGAATCTAGGTTTGAAATTACTAAAGAATTTCGACCAGGTATCAACAATAATATTATCTAATATTGAAGGGGAGGCAGCAGCAGTGGTGATCCGCCAAAAATTAAGGGAATTTGATGTAACAGAACATCAACATGAACTACCCAGAATAATAGAAAAATCCTATGAAGAATTAGACAGAGACATTTTGGGTGGAAAACCAGTTAAACCACAACTCTCTGAGGGTCCTGAAAAGAACTCAATTAAAAATAACCCTAAATCTTCTAAAAAGAAGTGGGAAAATAACAAAAAACATTCAAAAGAGAAACGTTCTCAATGCCGAGGTAGGTCTCCTCAAAAGGAGCCCTCTGACAGAAGGTATAACCTCAGGAATAGGAATAATTTGAAAAAACCTGACAGGTATCAAGATACTGATACACGTTCCTCTCGTACCTTTCAGACATCTTCGCAGACATCCGAAAGAAGAGCACGGTCAGATCACAAAGAAGAACGCGTGAAGTCCAGAGACGATCAACACGTTCAGAAAAACAAACCAAAACCTCAATTCACTAAGAAAATGGTAGCAGGTCTGAAGATCAGACATGCCGAGAATTTTGAGAACACAACTCAAGAACGGAGAATGGGCTCAGACAATGCTGGACAGTGCAGCAGAAGTAACAATAGCTCGCCAGAACCTGAAGGAACTTCTGGAGATAGTGGACTTGTATGAGTACATCACAGTTGAGACTGTGGACACCAGGGTTAGTTTTCCACAAAAGTTACATGAAATAACACTCCGGATGGAGGGAGACATACCAAGAAAAGTGAAAGCACTCTTTTGGGAAAAACTTTCAAGGGGTTATGATATATTTCTAGCAGAACAGGACTGGCCACCAGAATTTGTCAGGGAGTGCCCACATGGCGAAGACATCATTATGCCAGCCTTCTCCAACCATGTTCCAATACACCTAAAATATACATATGCCAGGAAATAGGAAGTTGCCCAGGCTCCAGCATTATACAAAAATGATGTAGGATGGTATGAGGACTCACCTCACCATAAAATCCAATTAAAATGTCAACCTACTGCACAAAGGCAGAACCCAATTAAGCAAGAAGCTAAAAAACAGGTCAGGGAGATCTTAGATCAACTTGAATACCAAGGGGTGATTGAAACATGCACCTCTTCAACGAACAATCCTTTGTTTCCTGTTTCCAAACCAGACAACACATATCGTCTAGTTTTGGATTACAGACACCTGAACACTTGTTCTAAAGCTTTTGCAGTACAAAATGCACACAGTACAGCGCTAATGAATAACATTGTAGGCAAAAAATATAAAACCACATTGGATATTTCAAATGGTTTCTTTTGTCAAAATATAGCACCTGAAAGTAGGTACTTGACAGCTTTCTCAATAATGGGGACCCAGAGTCACTTCTGCCGACTCCCTCAAGGGTTAAAGAACAGCCCAGGATTATTCTCAGCAAGAGTATCAGAGTTACTACAAATTTATGATGAAGAGGCATTGTCATATGTCAATAATATCTATCTGACAGACGATGACCTTGATGGGCCCTTGAACAGGGTAAATACCATTATACTGGGCTTTGCCTCTGAGGGCTACAAATTCAATTAGAAAAAAATCAAGAATTGCCCATCTCAATGTCCTTTTCCTAGGATATGAGCTTTCAAGTGAAGGCAAAAGCCTGACAGCTAACTTTTTAGAAAAGTGTGCACTGTTCCATCCTCCAAAAATGCTGAAAAACTTACAGTCGATTCTAGGGTTCCTGAATTTTGGAAGAACTCACATTCTAAATTACGCAGAAAGGGTTCAACCTCTCTACGAATTATTCAAACCTGATTTCAAAAACAAAGATTGGACACATGAACACACAGACATCCTGCGTTCTCTTCAAGCTGACACTTTAGCAACCAATCACTTACAAATACGCGTAAATGCACGCAATTTAGTGATCCGAATAATTTCGGGTCATTGCGGATTCACCTACTTAACTTTTAATGAAGGTGAAAAAATACCAATTGCGTACAAATCACATTTGTATACACAAGCAGAAATGCGCTTCACTTCGACAGAAAAAATCCTGTCAGCATTTCATACCGCTGTACCAAAAGCAAGAGCTCTAGCTCAGGGGAAACGCATTATTGTTGTGACTCCAGTACCAGCCTTAGAGGCAGTTACAAAAGCAAGCATTCCAAATGCAAAAGCTTTGCATCCAAGATGGATACAATGGGTTCATTCTCTTGCTGCAACAGATCCTAATTTAAAAACACAAGCATTCCTGCAATATGAACACAAATGTCCTCTGCCTATTGAGATTCTCCCTCTTGACCAGGATGAATTTATAATTTATACTGATGGATCAGCAAAACCCGCTACGGAAAGTAAGCAAGCTTACAGTGCAGCATGCGCATTCGTTAAAGGTCGTATGCGCAATGGTAAATTCCGACCGATTGTCACTAAAACACAATCTCTAGGAGATTGGGCAGCTCAGCGAGCTGAACTACAAGCATTCAAATTGGCACTAGAAAATACGGATCGCGAATTCCCCCCACTTATAGCGTGCAATTCTTTTTACAGTGTTCAATCATATAATTAATATTTACAGAATTGGCTTCAAAATGGTTTCAAAGATGCAAAAGGTGGCACAATCAAGCACAAAACGCTTTGGGAATAAGTAGTTCAGTTGCGAAACGGACTACAAAACACTCACGTGATACACATGCTGAGTCATCAATGTGATGGCGTTCACGTTGCAGGGAATTCATTGGCTGACAAAGGCGCAAAGGGGGCTGTGCAAACGGCTTCCGCAGCTGCGATCACTCGTTCAAAAATGAAAATAGACAGTGAGATATTGTTGGCTGTCAATGCTTCAAGAAAAGGCAGTGGTGCAGCGCTACCGAAAAAATGTTCACTCAAATACTCGAATATAATTTATGTGAACAACCTTCCGTTTGCTTGAATCCCTGGAGTGGGGGATAGGGTAATTCCAAACATGGAATGTAGATTAGGAATAATCCTAGCAGCAAATAAAGGGATAGCCTCTGCCCATGCAGGTGTTGCCGCCACAGTATTGTTATTAAAACAGAGATATTGGTGGCCTGGCATTAGGAAACAGACCAAAATCTATGTTCTGGAATGTGAAATATGCCAAAAGATGAAAGTCTCTATAGTGAAACGTCCTGCGCAGACGCCCCTGTTAATTTCAGATAAACCATTAGCTTGTGTTTATCTGGATCACTGCGGTCCCTTGCAAAGGGATGGTAACTATAAATATATCATGGTCGCAGTAGATTCGTGCTCAGGGTTCCTATGGATGTGGCCTCAGCGCTCGGCTGACA
The DNA here is from genome assembly GCF_964204655.1 of Triturus cristatus. NCBI lineage: Eukaryota > Metazoa > Chordata > Amphibia > Caudata > Salamandridae > Triturus > Triturus cristatus. The sequence continues at coordinate 654,824,459 of NC_140592.1, read as the reverse complement.
CACGAACTGTTATAAAAGATTTGCGAGTCTTTATCAGCACATACGCAATAGGCGAGCTGCACTCTGACCCGAGCCCTGCGTTTAGCTCTCAGGCTTACAAAGAAGCCATGGCGAGATGGGGAGTTGCATTGCGGTACTACTCTCCATTCCATCCTGAGGGAATTCTGTTGTGGAAAGGAAAAACTGGGACATAAAGCGGTCTATAACAGCTAGGGTATTAGGTTTGGGTGATGGGTGGGTCAAACACCTTTCTGGGGTCCATCACTCATTAAACAATTTGCCAAGAAGTTTTCTAGGGGGGAGTCACTCCATATGAGGTCTTATTTGGGACAAGAATGTGGGTTGCTGATCTCGAATGTAAAGCTAGAGTGGTGGAAAATAAACCATTTGATAGCAAAGATCGTTTGGGTGTTTTACAGGACTTAAAAGAACTAAGATCGAAACAAAGCAACGTGTTCCTGAAACAAACAACCACTGGGGATAATCCAGCCATCCCACCAAGGCTTGTCTGGATCCCAAAGCTTGGGGATCTAGTCAGAGAGAAGATCACGGACAAGAAGGAATTTGGGCCTTCTTACAGACAACCGGTACCTGTCCTAGCAATCCACGGATCAAGAACAGTACTTCTGCCGCCCCTTGCTGGTAAAAAGGAGAAAAGATTTGTGCCCATTGACCTCCTCAAACCACACTATGTGGGCAATACTAAGCAGTAGGCCTTGTGGACTCCGACCAAGTAGCAGCCACACTCCTCTAGCTACTATCCAAGAGGTTCAAACTGAAAGACTCATCACCATTGAGAATCCAACAGTAAGAAATGAAGGACTATGCAACAATGCTATGGAACTGGTTCCTCTTGAAACCCAAATAACAGTTTGTCCTGATACACCTGTCTACACCAATGTAACAAGTCATCCACTGGTTCCAGCGATTTCAAAGAATCCTGAAGCAATATCTACCATTGACAGAACTGCCTCTGGCTATTTCATTAACTTTGATACGTTTTCTGAGGATCCCAGCGAACCTGAAACAACGCCAGCCCAAAGAACATTCAAAGAACAAGCACAAGACTTCTTTCATCACGTGAAGAAGACTTATCTGGTTTCACCATGGATTGAACTATGGATTATTTCTGTAATATTTTTCTTTCTGCTTTGGCTAGCTTTAGTAATGACTCTGAGCATGCTGATAAATGAAAGTTACATTCATTTGAACACAGAAAGTAAAAACGTGAACTTACTTTTGAAACCACACAAATCATCCCCTCGTGAAGCAAGAGACTTGTCAGCAGTGAACATCACAGCCGTTCCTATACAAGATGGTATAGTTTGGGACAAAACGGATTATGATGTATTCGGCCCGTCGGAACTTTTGAAGATTCCACACTTATTTAAGATTTCATTAAGTGACTTTATTACCTCTAGTACCTATTCTGATGATTGGGACTTTGAGACTGTTAATAACATGATGTCTGATCTAGAAAGGTCTGCTGCATTCTCTAACCATGAATATTTAGAGGGTTCAACTGACTATGAACAGCTTTTTTGTTAAAACCACTATGGTCATCATGTCTTGCATAAATCAGCAACAGTTAGAAATGTATTTATGTATAACCAATGGGAACATTGTCCTACACCACCAAGGGGTAGCTCAAAAACGTTTGCAATTAAGTTTCCATATTTTTCAGGATACAATATATCCAATCCAGAAACATTTTACTTTAAACATGTGAACAAAACACAAATGAAAAATATGTTAACAAATACAAAACAGATTTTTTCTGCAGCTTTTATTGCCCAACTGTCTGGACAGGGTTTCGACTTTTGGAAAAACACATTTGACACAAAATCTGCCTGAGGTACAAAAGATTGGCAAGTACAGGGGATAGAAGCTTTGTTTAGAGCCTTCATCAACCCACAGCAGATAATGTTTTTGAATGACACTGTCCAACAAACGTCTTGACTTGGGTTAGCCAAGATCAAAGACATGAACACACCACCCATACCTGCACCTGCAAGTAATAGCACTACAGAGGGGGTGGTCGACGTACATACCATTTTACAAAACAACAGATCAGATTCCGAACGGAAAAAATGGTTGCTCTGGCCCACAGACACAAACATCTGTCAAGAAAGATTCCTGAACAAAATACAAGGTTTAACAATCAATAGGCCACAATATGTTCAAAGACAGCATCCAGGGGTAGTAACAACATATAGTGTAGGAAAACTATGCCTTGATTGGCTGAAGACATCTACACTGGAGGATGTGAAACAACACCTATTATTAGGTCCAAGAATTCCACGTCAAAAACGTTTCATATATGCCAGCATCTATGCTGCTTATAATGAAATATGGTAGGTTACCCAAGCAGACGCTGCAGAAAGAATACGAGAAATTGATCATATTAATTTAGAGAAATCTCTCGCTGTGGTCGACAATGGGTTAACGACTCTGTCATCCAGGATATATTCATTGGGCAACATTGTATCCTCTGCTATAGACATTGTGGAACAAGATTTGGTCCTGCTGCGTCATGGCCAGTCTCAATTACGTTCTATTCTGTTATTAGGCTGGACGCTACAAAATTGCGTGCAGGCTATGTGCCTTGGCGTTTCATCAACACGTCTTCTCTGTTTTCTGATTACAATCTCACTGATAAAAAGATTGAACTGGCACAAAGGGGAGCAAAGTATACAATCCTGAGCATTGAAAAACTGGAAAAATTGCCATTTACCGTAGCAGAAAAAACAGCAACAGAATGGATCATATATGGCAAAATAACTCTGCCTGTTACAACCCATTTTCAGTATTGCTTTAGACACATGCCAGTAGGCAAATATGAAAGGTTTGGTAAAGAATACATCAGGACATCCTGGGATGAACCTTTCACACACAGATGTTGGAGTGGGGGGCGTGAAGTGTTTATTAGCGGTACACACTGTGAAAATGCAGTAAGCGGTTCACTCATATGTCGCGATATTAGTTTACACGGGGCCTGTAGCGGTTCCACTGCAAATTTATCCTGCCACCTGCAAGGTTCACCAGCCGCTGTGATTAATCCAACATTTTCAAATGGGAGTTACCTCATGTTGAATGATCAGAGCTATTGTGGCATGTTGCCAGGTATCCCATATCTAGTAACGGTTACTACCAGGGTCACTTGCTGTATGCAAGTCTCGTTCCCCCAAATAGACACAGTCAGAGAGTCGCCTTTGTGGCCTTCACTGAACATCTCTTCTATACGAATTGATACTTTAAGCAGAATAAAAGTCATTCTTTTACAACAAACCATGCCTTTGACCTCGGCTAAAGAAACCTATGATCTACAAGTCGCAAGGACTTCGGCTGAGATACAGGCTCTGTTAAGGACAACCTGGCACATGCATCAACAAAGACTTTTGCGATTCCTTAATTGCGATTTTTAAGTAATCGCAATTAAGGAATTGCAAAAGCCTATGCATGTAGGAATCGCTATAAAAATAGCGATTCCTACAAATTCCTTAATTGCGACTCGCGAATTGCGAGTTGCAATTAAGGAATGCCGTCCCATTCATTCCTATGGGCCTCCAGGCCCATAGGAATGAATAGGAGATTGCATGAGCAATTTGCGAGTACCAGTAGGTACTCGCAAATTGCTCATGCAATTGCAAGGGTGCAAGGGTGTCAAAATGACACCCTATTGCACCCCTGAAAATGATCTGTGCACATATGTTGCACACACACATTCTCTAAGGGCATGTGTGTGCACAACATGAAACTTTGAAAAAGGCACAAAAGTGCTTTTTTCAAAGTTTTTCCAAATTACCATGAAGTTCAACTTCATGGTAATTTGCTCTCCCTATTAGCGAAATCGCTAATTTTTTAACTTTCATGCATTGCATTTAAGGAAACTCAATTTGGGATTCCTTAAATGCAATTGCAATTTAAGGAATCGCAATTTAGAGATTCCATAAATTGCAATTTTTGCATTTGGGATGATGCATCCCAAATGCAAAAATACCGGTCGCAAAGGGGCAGATTCTGAGAATCTGCCCGTTTGCGACCGGTTTTTACATTGATGCATGTGCCCAAACGTGCCCTACACATTTCACAGAAATGTTGGGACGTATCTTAAACATGTCTGATACAAGCGGTATTGTGCATGTATTTAAAACCGTATGTTCGGGACTGTTAACACCGTTTCAAGCAGTCCTCTGAATCATTCCAAACTTCATGCACTCAGTGTTTGGAGGTCTGCCGCTAATAATAGCACTCGTTGCAGGAATCCTGTTTTCATTCCTACTGCTACGCTATGGCAAGCCACTACACCAGCGTCACTCCCAGCTTTCTGACTTTCAGCCAGACACCCAGGGTTCAAATCCCGGGTTTGGCGCCAGGTGACAGATGGTGGCGCAGCAGAGGTAAGTTGGAGGTGGGCCTGCCTGGCCAATTGGTAAGTAAAACATGAGTGTTTGTCTGTGTGTAAAGCATACGAGTGATGTCTCCCCTGGCAAATGGTGCATTGCAGAGTGGTTGGTAATTTAAATGGGTGTGATGAGAGCCAGGACCAGGAACATTGACAGGTGAAAAGGGGTAGCATGTGTTAAGTGAAGAGGGGGTGTAGGAGGAGCCTAGGCAGATTGGGTGGAGTAAGAGTGCAGGGGAAAAGGTGTAGGGGAGAGCAAGGGATGATGTTTAGCGCCCGAGTGACTAAGAAGTGGTCATAGATGGAGGAGTGGCCAGGGAACTCAGCAAGTAAGGGTAAGAGATGAATGAGCAGAGTGGGGAAAAGGTGGGCACTCATGCAGTGGTTGATCAGAACACAGATGCGGTGATTAGAGATATTAGGACTTATGGAGGGGTACCCCAGTTTTTTTTAACTGTACCCCCCTTACACTCTCTGATTTCGGGAGCAATCACATTTGGGGCAGAAGTATTAAAAGTGGTTTGGGGGTGCACTATGGAGGGTGAAGGTGACACAGAATGACATGGCTTCTGGTAAATTTTGGGGGCTAGCCTTAGATTTTATTGCTCCCCTCCTCCCTTATCGGGTGTGCCCCAAAAACGATAGGGGCAACAGGGGGGATGGTAGAGCGAACAGGTTTATGACAGATAAAATTAACAAACACTAGGCGGGCACCATACAATCCTACTTCGGTTATGGTATTGAAAGGTACAACAAGGAGCATGTGGAGAGATTTTTGCAGGTGGGGCTCACCAAGATTTTACTGCCTCTCCTCCCCTCCGTGCGGCGTGTAATAGGGACCCTTAGGAATTTATTTTTGCAAACAGACAATATAGAGATTCCCGGTATGAAAGCTGAGAGCACTAACGTTTGCTAAATAAAGGGGGGCAGTGGAGCAGACAAATGGAGCAGGGCTAGGGTACCTGTGGCAATTGGTTGGATGGGTCATCGAGAATATTCATTACATGCAAATACGCAGCAGTGCATTGATTGGCAGTGTCTGTAGAGAGTTTGGCATGCTCTTCAAGTTAATTGTCCTCCTTATGGGGTGATAATCCACAGAGGGAAGGCCAGGCCTTACTGTTAGGCAGAACATCTATTAATGATTTAAAGAAGTGTAGTCTACGTGTGCTGTGAGGGGCTGTACAGAGCGGTAAGTACTGAGGAAATATGAATTTTGTGATCAGTTATGTCCCCTATCGTAGACCCCAACGGCTCCATGTACATGCTATAAGTACATGTATGTTCCCTCCTGCTCCAGTTTTGAAGACGCAAATATATGTGCGTCCACCGTCAATCTGTCCTCTTTCAGACCCGCCATGAATAGGTCAGATATTCCATTCCTAAGTATGAAAGGCCACCGACTTTATATGGTTCACTTTCCACATTTCACAGATTCAGGCGAGTAGGCCCGAATTCTGTCATCAAGCCTTTTCCTGCCTTCTGCCTCTGAAAGCTCCAGTCTGAGCCTGCATCTGTGACCATGAACTTTGTCTTACTCCTTGCGCGGCTAACGGTGCCTGATCCAGCCTGTCGCCTGCCAAAAACTGTATTTCACCTTCGAGATTATCTCTTTCGCTCCTCATCCGATGCATTCCTGTCTAGTAGTTTAGGTAAACATTCCTCCAGCTACCGTGCAAAGGGGCCAGGCCTCGCTGTCCTCATGCAAGTAATTCACAGCCCCGTTACCATGGAATATTCCTACCCCCTCGCATCTAGTGTAGACACTTAGACGCTTGTACACGCACTAACAGTCAGTATAGTCAGTATAGAATAAGATTCTATCCTAAGAAGACCTCTCCTTTTGGATAACACAGTTCTTTAAACATAGGATATTAGATATGATTTGGGATTAGGTTGACATAACCCCAGACTTCTGTCTCCACATGTAGAGCTAAATGTCAAGTCCCCTTCACCCTCTAGTTGCACGTCAATCACACGTCATGCGGCTGCGTGCGCATCTCTGCCAAATATTTCTGCTGACATTGCAGGATTCTTCTATGGATCCACCCACTTGTGACATCATGTTTAATGACGTATTTTAGTTACACCCATGTTTACGCCTCTATTAGTTACGTATGTACAGTTTATCTGAATTATCAGCTGTCACGCCTCTTGCATCTGTTTCACTGTAATGTATTTTCTATAAAACTGCTTAACTGTCAATAATATATGCTCCCTTCCTTCCTGAACTTTCGTGGTGATGGAACAGAAGGCCCACAATTCGAATTGTCTTCCTTTGTATTAGGAATAAAGCCCTTTTAAAACCTCTAATACCACGGATTCTGCCTCTTATATTTACTGAGTTATTCTTAATAGACTTTACCGCATAAAAAATAGTACCGGTAACAAAATATTTACCACATAAATTGGCGCCCGAACAGGGACACTTTCTCATCTCACGCGCCGGCGGTGCGTTGCAGGCCCGGTCTCCTGCCACAGCTGAACGGACAAAAACGCGTACCTGCAGGATTTCCTGTATCTCCCTCCGGCCAAGCGGGGACGACTGAGGCTGCGATCAACACCCAGACGAGGCGGTGAGAAGTGCGAAGTATCCCGACCAGAGCCTAGCTGAGAGAGCAAGATCCGAGGTATACAGAGTCCCGCCAGGTTCCGAAGTTCCGAGTCCAGTCGAGTCGAGTCCAGTCCGGTCCAGTTTCAGTTCCGTTCCGAGGCCTTCCGTTCCGAGCTACCCGGTGAGTACCATTACCGGGGAGGCACTTTACGTGCACATAGTCTGTGCCGGTCAAGACGGGTTTGGGTACACAAATCCGGTCTGCACTGTTTCAGCAGTGTATCTGTACTGTTTAGCAGTATATATAGTATGTTATGCATATAAATAAGTATTATCTAGTGTCAGTATAATGTCAGTAACTAGTTTTCTATTAGTTATCATTGTTCGTAAAACTGTTAAGCGTTAAATGTTTTAATACGTTCTATATATTGTGGTGTGAATGACTGTTCATTATTGTGTTTTCTTGTATAAAGTGTGTTCTAGTAATAAGGTCTAAAAAATGCCGCTCTTTTCGAAACTAAGACAGATCAAAACTAGAAAAGGGGTACTCGAAGAAGCCGTTCCCATTCCACCTAGGGACACTCCAGGATACTTTATGTATCATAAGCATGGTCTAGATGCCGTATTATTTCTTGATTTATGGGTGGACTACACCAAAGAATTACCAGAGAGTCAGAGATGGCCCGCAGCGGGGACCTGCGATGCAGATTGCATCATGAGAGTAGAAGAAGAATTATGGAAAAAGAAAGCCAGACAGTCACAGAAAGATGCCATTGAATTATGGCGTAAAGAATCATACAGACGTACAGAAAAAGCACTCAGACAGAAAGATAAGGGTAAGGAGAATTCAAATAAAGTCCGAGAGAATCTGTTAATTGAGGAAGGTACCCGAGTAAAATCAGAACAAGTAGATAGACAAAGAAACGCCCTTATGAATGGTATGTATCCACTTCTGGCCGAAGGGTTACCTAAGGCTACTTCGGAAATACCAAAAGACTTGCCACCTCCATTGTTTCCGATAAAAGCACATCCCAAATCACATCCCAAAACAGCGAAGGATGTTTTTCTTTCCTCCTATTTAGACGAGGCAGCTCCCGAGTATGCTAATGCCATACCACCCACATCGCTTGCCGATGGTGTTCAACACCAAGAGCATACGTCGGTACCCCCGCAACTACAAACTCCTACACAAGTTCCAACAGGCCCGTCCGTCTCTACAGTTTTTCCCGCATCTACAATCTCTGTCTCACCTTCAACAAATCCTTTCACGTCCAGCACCCCAGACGGTGCTACAGGAGGAACGACAGACATTTTTTCTACGCCACCCAGAGGAAATAAATTTTCCCTTAGAGAATTAGCACACCAACGTACGCCCAAACTAGCAACTCCCGACATGCTTAAGGAACTTCTAGTAGATTGTAGATATGATCCTGTGCCCGGTAAACGGGACGAAATGCTGCTGTCATCATTACGTATTCGACGAGCTGCAATATATTTAACGAAGCTACCAGGAATGACTACACATTTAGAAAATATATATCACTTTGTCCAGTCAGGGCGAGGTCCTGAAAGTATTAGCAGAGCCATGGAGTACCAGAAAGCGGAGGTACAGGGACAACTGTTACGTTTCCTCATAAACTGTGTAATCAGAAATCAAGACCGGCCTGGGGTAAATCCGGAAGAAATGCAAAAACTTGTCACTTGGGGCCAGAATATATCAGAAGGGAGACATGATAAACAGTTATGTATAGTCGCTATGTACCGAAAGATCCGCAAAGAAGTAGAACGAATACACAAAGAAAGATTAGAGGTAGACGCCGCTGACCTAAACAGAGAGGAGGAGGAGCAAGAGTCAGAGCAAGTAGAAACGATAGCTTATGTAGGTAGAGGAAGACCCCATAATAATACCAGAGGTTTTAATGATCCGGTACGTCCAATACGTCCAGAATATAATAGACATTTTCCAAACCCTATGTTAAATACAAAATCCCCTGAACACTTATTCCAAGCCGCTGATAAATTACTCCGAGATCGAAGGGGGTACCACATGCTCGATTCCATGGACGAACAAGAATTAGCCAGTTCAGCAGTACAATGGGCTGACAGTCCCGGCGAATACAATGATGATGTACTTACACACACGTTTCTGAATCTAGACCCATATGAACAGCGTTTAGCTAGTATATACATGATTCAACACCTCCTTATATTATATAAAAGCCAACACAATATCCAGGACCCTTACCTGACATATTGACAGAACTACTCACGAATATATGGAGAGGGTCAGGTACTGATTTGATTAAGGAAATTCTAGAATCCCGAAACCAATATTTAAATTTCGTATGCCCAGAACATGTTCCAGTTCCCTTTATGGGAAGAAAAATGTATCACATAGATAGACAGAACCCGTTACGCGAAGTACACCCAATTAGAGGTGCCGGTGATAATTTTACACGCGTGTTTGTGTACACACCTATAACTAAATTAGAATTATTAGAAATGAAGAAAGTAGTACCCAGCCATGACAAGGACCCAGCAGGTTTCCACCGTGAGATAAAAGACATGTTACTCATGGGAGAGTATACCTACCCCGACATTATGAAAATATTAAAAGTCCTCTTACCCGCCGGTGTTTATGAAAAACTCAAAGAAAAAGAATGGGAGGTGGGAGACCAAAAGATAGATTGGACAGCATTAGAAAACGAAGAAAAGGCCCGAGCTGCAGGAGCAGGGCTTGGGGAAAAGACTACAGCACTAGCAGGATTACTAATACAGGTACTGCCACGTTTATTAACTACGAAAAAGGAAGACTGGGGTGCAATTTCAGCCTGTAAACAAAAACCAGATGAAGACACTAGTGATTTCTATTCCCGATTTGAAAAATGTTTTGGTATAAATAGTGGTATAAAAGCCAGTAGTGAGTCATATCCACATCTGTTCGTGACAAAATTAGTTGAAAATTCTCTGCTACAAGTTAAGAATAGAGTATTGAAATTCGAAAGTACCTGGCAAGGTAATACCCCATCACAGATGTTACAGATGTTACAATATCACCACAATAGAATTAGAGAAGAACAAGAACACGAACAAAGACGTATGAAAGATACAAAAATGAAAATGCTTGTTGCACAGTCAGTTCCAGCCGATAGTCATCAAAAGGGTGATTCCGCAGGTCCTACGAAAGGGACATGCAACTATTGTAAACAACCAGGTCATTATATACACGATTGTCCAGTCCTGAAACATAATATTGCTACAGGTGGAACACATGAGAGACCACGTCCACCTAGACAGGATCAGAATCAACAACAAATTCCTCAGCATGCACAACATAGGTTAGCTCCGCAACAACTAGCTCCGCAACAGGGAGCTCCACAACAGACCATAGCACCTCCACAAGCGCAGCCTATTGCTGCAACACAAGCAACGACACAACAGATGTACCAGTATGCACAAGCAGATTATCCCGATTATCAGCGATACTCATGAGATGGCCTAGAGAGGGAAGTTGGCTTACCCCTTATTGAGGTTCCTGTAGACCAAGAGGGACCTTATGTACATAGTGAACTATTAGGGGAAGACAGAAAGTTTTTACTTGATACAGGGGCAAGCAGAACAACTATAAGACGTAGTGAAGTTCCAGGGGCACCCCTCTCAGGCTCACAGAATATTTCCCTTGGATTCTCAGGAAAACCTATAATTAATGACGTAACACAACCTCTTCCACTTACAGTCGGTCCATTGACACGTACTACAGATTTATTGCTTACTAAATCATGTCCAGAAAACTTGTTAGGCATAAAAACATTGAAAGCTCTAGGAGCTATAATATGTTGTTCTCCGGAAGGAGTACGACTATTTCTACGTGACTTTAAAGGTCACTACGTGTCCAGAGACATGGATCACCGACTGCAGAATTTACCTACACATTTATGGGCACAAGGCCCCACTGATGTTGGTTGCATGAACATTACACCATATCGAGTTACACTGAAAACAGGAATAGTACTACCACGAATGCGACAATACAAGTTACCCCCCGATGCTGTTGTGGCTTTGCTGCAAATCATTGACGAGCTCATTGCACAAGGAGTGGTTGTCGAAACTGACTCCAATGTATGTAATTCTCCGATAATTCCGATTCTTAAAAGAACGGATCCAAAAGCTCCACCAGTATATCGATTAGTTATTGATCTGCGCGAATTAAATAAATGTATTGTGCCACAATACCCCGTGGTCCCAGATATCTCTTCATTACTAACAGCTATTGACTCAGAAGCAACGTTTTTCACTGTAATTGATCTCAAGAATGCTTTCTTTAGTGTCCCAATCGATCCGGAAAGTCAATATTTGTTCGGATTCAGTTTAAATGGACGAAGTTTTAAATTCACACGCGCACCTCAAGGATTTACAGAAAGCCCCAGCATCTATAGCCAAGCACTGAAACGAGAACTCGACAGTATCCACATGCCAGTTAACACTGCCTTGCTTCAATATGTCGATGATCTGCTGATCACCGCCCGAAGCGAACCTGAATGTGAAAAAGCGTCACTGACGGTTTTGAAATTTTTGGCTGACAAGGGGCACAAGGTGTCCCCTTCTAAGCTGCAATTCTGTGTCCAGCGAGTTGTTTACCTTGGGCACTCGCTGTCCAAGGAGGGAAGGCAGCTTACACCCGACCGCATCCAGTTAATTGCTAACATGCCACCACCCAAGACACAAAAGGAGGTACGGGCTTTTATAGGCCTCACTTCATACTGTAGGCAGTGGATCCCTCAATATGCATTTCTAGCAAAACCACTCATCCAGTTGACAACACAGGAGGCAGCCGCATCGACTGTCCTCCCTTGGACTCAAGAACATACACACGCCTTTGAAAGCTTAAAGAAAGCTTTATGCCAAGCACCTGTTTTAGCAACACCATGCTACAGTAAACAGTTTACACTCTTTGTTACAGAACGCGAAGGTACTGCTTTGTCAGTACTCACTCAGGAACAAGCAGGATCACACAAACCATGTGCTTATTTCTCTAGTACATTAGATCCAGTAGCTCAGGCTCTTCCTGCGTGCCTGAAATCGGTGGCAGCAACAGCTTTAGCAATCAGACAAAGCGATGCCATAGTGTTAGGACATCAATTGACAGTACAAGTACCACATGCAGTAGAGGTTCTTTTGAACCGCACACAGACACAACACTTGACTATAGCGAGACTCACCGGTTACGAACTGACATTGTTTCAGCCACACATAGAAATCAGACGCTGCAATACGTTAAATCCTGCCACACTGTTACCAGTAGGCGGAACAGATCCATTGGCACATGATTGTGTCGAAGTCATTACTATCACGACGAAACCCAGACAAGACTTGACAGATATCCCTTTGTCAGATCCGGACTTGACATTGTATGTAGATGGGTCATGTATGAGAACAAGTACAGGAGAGTTAGTGGCCGCTTACGCAGTCACAACAGACACTGAAGTCATTGAAACAAATAGTATTAACACTTTGTCAGCTCAAGCAGCAGAGCTCATCGCTCTGACACAAGCCTGTATTCAAGCCACAAATAAGAAAGTCAACATATACACAGATTCACGTTATGCATTCAGAGTCGTCCATGACTTCGGCGTACTGTGGCGAGAGAGAGGTTATTTAACTTCTCACGGTGCCCACATCCAACACGGACCCCTCATTCAAACCCTATTAGACGCGATTCATCTACCTATTGCAATATCGATTATGAAATGCAAAGCCCATACAAAAGTTACCGATATTATTTCTCAGGGTAATGACCTAGCTGACAGAACAGCTAAACAGACTGCTCAGAATCAGACTCACACAACTGACATGACAAAGACAATAGTTCCGACACTAACACATTGCATGACAGTTAAGGATCCCGCCCTTGATGTAATTGACATACAGACACATGCTACACCAGAAGAAATAAAGAAATGGACTGAATTAGGAGGGATCCAAACCGATCAGGGATGGATGACGAAGGAAAAATCTATATGGTTTCTTCCCGACTCTATGGTCCAAGTCATCATTAACACAATACATAGTCCAGCGCACCTAGGAGAAAAAGCTATGCTAGACAGCATTCAACACATTTGGTTCAACAAGCACTTGCGAGCAGCAGCTAAACAAAAAGTTCGTACCTGTATGATATGTTGTCAGTTTAATCCAGGTAAAAGCATCCCCGTAGAGCAGGGTGGATTTCAAACTCCCGATCACGCTTTTGAAGTCCTCCAGATGGATTATATCCAGATGGAACGATGTCGAGGATTCAAATATGTTCTCGTAGTTGTTTGTGCTCTTTCCCGTTGGACAGAAGCATACCCGGTTTCAGATTACACTGCCCCGACTACTGCCAAACAGTTAGTTCGAGAATTCTTCCCACGGTACGGTTTACCACGTTTTGTCTACTCAGATAACGGCCAGCCGTTCTCATCCGAACTAATGAAACACGTTTCCCTTCTATTAGGCTATCAATGGAAATTTCACTGTGTCCGACATCCCGAGGCAGCAGGTCTTGTGGAACGCCATAATCAAACTCTGAAAATTAGATTGTCCAAAATATGTAGAGAAAAAGGAGTCGATTGGATAGTAGCCTTACCAGTTGCGCTCTTTTACATGAGAATGGTAGCACATTCTCGAACAGGGCTATCCCCGTATGAGGTGATCTTCGGTAGACCACCAAATATGTGGGGGACGCCTATACCTCGTAAAATCACTGACGTTGACTGTAATATGCTGACAGATTACCTGGCTTCCTTGATGTCTGCACTACAATCTTGTCGTTCACAGGTATCCGCAGCTTTTCCCGACAATACTGAGGTGAAGCCCCATGACGTGGTTCCTGGTGACCTGGTGCTGGTCAGGAACTTTGACCGGAAGACCCAACTGGATCCTAGGTGGAAGTCACCGAAGTTGGTTCTACTCACCACAAGGACAGCCGTGAAAATCGAGGGAAGGAAAGGGTGGTTGCACTCGAGTCATATCAAGAAATTTTATGGACTACCTTCCAGTATAAATACTCAACCCTGTATTCCCTCAAAGACAGACTCAAAGCTCCCCTTGGTTGAATTAACCAAACCAGAACTTTATAAACTAAAATTGAGGTCTAGTAAGTCAGACAATTTGATTGTTTAAGTCCTCTCCAAGGTGATTCGGTTGAATTTGTCTCTGACATGTATCCTCTAGACCGGAATAGAGAAAGAAATCAGCAAATGCAGCTGAAAAAGCATGCGTATTGTAAATCATTTCGTAGTCACTGTACAGTAACATTATTAATTTTGTTTTTTCTAAGTCTTCTGATCATTATTTTTAGCATACTATTGCACATGTATTACCCTATTCTTAAACATGCTTATAATATAACTGCAGAACATTCTTTTAGCGAATTTCCTCCGCATGAATTGTCCTATAGATTTGCGCTGCGCAACAACACATTTATTAGTATGCTACATCATTCCCATCAAACCAGCAATGCCACAAATTGTTGGATATGTGGCCGACTCCCTCCCTATCAGAACTATAAGGGAGTTTTGCCCCTCTTTCCATATCCGTTCACACACAATGGCTCCTGTGGAGCATGGTTTAGTTTGATTAATTCCCTAGATTCAAATTCCGCAGTTTATCAAGACAACTGGGTATGGGGAAACCTGAACCTAGTTTTGCTTAAAGTCTGCTACCCTAACAAGGAGGGACTTCCCAAAAGAACAGGAACTGATCTAGAAAATGAAGTATATGGATTAGGTAATTTTACACTTAACCTCATGATCCTGAACGTTGAATCTGAAGCTACACCAATCTTGCCCGCCATGTCAGTATTCCCAGTAAAAGGGGAATTATGTATAAGAAAGAATGGTTCCATACACATGGGTCATAGTAAATGCACCACTGTAATAAAATTCAGTGATCAAGGCAAGTCTACATTTAGAGCTTCCCATCATTCCTACTTCATATGTGGCCAGACCGCATATATATGTCTACCTTTAGATTGGGATGGTACTTGTTACATAGCATTCCTTCTGCCACCTGTTTTCCTAGCTCCTCCTGATTATCATAGAAATACCCATTTAGTACACAATAGACAACAGAGAGATCTCCCAATTGTCGATTACACTGAAACAGCATGGGAAAAATACACAGATTTCAATAAAGGATTCTTTCCCTATATAGGTACAGTCACTAATAGTAAGCTGATACGTAGATTAACCAGAACCCTTGAAGCAGTAGTGAACGAAACTATTTCCGCCTTAGGCAATTTAACAGAAGAGCAGTCTGCTATGCGGATTGTTGTGCTTCAAAATCGTCTTGTGCTTGACGTCATCCTGGCCGATAGGGGCGGAGCTTGTAGGGTCATCGGATCAAGTTGTTGCATTTTCATACCAGAAAATTCGCCGTCAGTATATAAGGCCATAACTCGCCTTCATAAGATTGTAAGCCAGATACACCAGAGTCCAGGCACCTGGACTTGGTCCGGTTGGTTCTGGGGCGTGTTGTCAGCCTGGGGATGGAGAATATTATCCTTCCTAGGTATTGGCCTCCTCATACTATTCAGTTGCTGCTTATGTCTACAATGTGGGCCAGCGATTTGTGGTCTGTGTGCCACCTCGTGTATCCCACATCCAAGTTTTCGTTCGAGATCCCGGAAGAAGAAAGAAGAACAAATGATGCTATATGAACAGATCGATGGATTGATGAAGATCGATATCTCCTAAGGGTCCGAAGGGGACAAGGAGGGAATGAGGAAATATGAATTTTGTGATCAGTTATGTCCCCTATCGTAGACCCCAACGGCTCCATGTACATGCTATAAGTACATGTATGTTCCCTCCTGCTCCAGTTTTGAAGACACAAATATATGTGCGTCCACCGTCAATCTGTCCTCTTTCAGACCCGCCATGAATGGGTCAGATATTCCATTCCTAAGTATGAAAGGCCACCGACTTTATATGGTTCACTTTCCACATTTCACAGATTCAGGCGAGTAGGCCCGAATTCTGTCATCAAGCCTTTTCCTGCCTTCTGCCTCTGAAAGCTCCAGTCTGAGCCTGCATCTGTGACCATGAACTTTGTCTTACTCCTTGCGCGGCTAACGGTGCCTGATCCAGCCTGTCGCCTGCCAAAAACTGTATTTCACCTTCGAGATTATCTCTTTCGCTCCTCATCCGATGCATTCCTGTCTAGTAGTTTAGGTAAACATTCCTCCAGCTACCGTGCAAAGGGGCCAGGCCTCGCTGTCCTCATGCAAGTAATTCATAGCCCCGTTACCATGGAATATTCCTACCCCCTCGCATCTAGTGTAGACACTTAGACGCTTGTACACGCACTAACAGTCAGTATAGTCAGTATAGAATAAGATTCTATCCTAAGAAGACCTCTCCTTTTGGATAACACAGTTCTTTAAACATAGGATATTAGATATGATTTGGGATTAGGTTGACATAACCCCAGACTTCTGTCTCCACATGTAGAGCTAAATGTCAAGTCCCCTTCACCCTCTAGTTGCACGTCAATCACACGTCATGCGGCTGCGTGCGCATCTCTGCCAAATATTTCTGCTGACATTGCAGGATTCTTCTATGGATCCACCCACTTGTGACATCATGTTTAATGACGTATTTTAGTTACACCCATGTTTACGCCTCTATTAGTTACGTATGTACAGTTTATCTGAATTATCAGCTGTCACGCCTCTTGCATCTGTTTCACTGTAATGTATTTTCTATAAAACTGCTTAACTGTCAATAATATATGCTCCCTTCCTTCCTGAACTTTCGTGGTGATGGAACAGAAGGCCCACAATTCGAATTGTCTTCCTTTGTATTAGGAATAAAGCCCTTTTAAAACCTCTAATACCACGGATTCTGCCTCTTATATTTACTGAGTTATTCTTAATAGACTTTACCGCATAAAAAATAGTACCGGTAACGAAATATTTACCACAGTACCTGTATACATACCCAATCAATCTGCATCAAAACCGTCACTTGAGACTGAACAGTGACAGAAGCAGATGGGTTACCGATGAAATGTGAACGAGGGCAGAAATGAAGGGTGTTTGTGGTCAATCAAAGGATTGAAACTTGGTTGGTGCACTACCAAAGCAGGGGTACCAGGAGGGAACATTTGAGGGGTAATGAGATGGTATCCAGAGGTCAAAAAAGGTGTCAGAGGCACAGAGGTATGGGGATCCTGGTCCCGCAGTGAAAGGTGGTCAAAAGTTCCAGCTAAAGGTTTCTGTCCAACCATGAGCAAATGTTGAACAGCCTTCCTCCCTCTATAACTTTTCCCCAGTATCTTTAAACCCTGCAGATGACTGGAGCAAGCTTCCCAAGGTTTTTCTTGGCCTCATATCCGGAAAGGAGTGCCTGACCTTTCTGGCCTAAGGATACTCCCAAGGGGTGCACTGCTGACATTGTGGGAAAATCCTCACTAACCATGCAAATGTATGCACCATACATGGCAAATCCTTACACCTGCTAAGCACCATATCGCACTTGCCAGCTTTGAGGTGGTGCAAGTGGTTTTATTTCAGAGAAATATTCATCTATGCTTCCTCTCCTAACTGAGGACTTTGGAGCTGCCGTTACTGTCTCAGGTGTCCCTTCAAGGAGAGGTGACACACTCACTAAATCACTCAGCAAACATGCATGCTTAGACACTTTCATCTTGCTATTTACCATCCAAACCTTCCCCCTTCACCACAAATATAGGCCGGCCATTCCTCATTACTCATTCACTCAGTCATCACAGTCCTCCACTCTGTAAGCCCTGCAAGACAAACATGAGCAAGAGGTATGTCAGCAAGCAGAAGAAAAGCCTCAGTGTGCTTTTATGTTCATACTGCTGCCCTCTTGTAACGCTGCACAGCAACTGCAGCATAATAATGTGACTGAGAAGAGGGCTGTCCTATGCAAATAATGTCCTCCCATGCATACTTTCTTCTGAGACGGTCGCCAGCTTGCGCCATGATACTGCCTCCAACATCAGATCTTCAGACGAATTCAAAAGCAGCCTATCTTGGTCTAAGGACTTTGCCACTCAAAGGCCACAGTTGGGGACATCAGCCTCATTTAGCAGGGTCCCAAATTGCCTGCAGTCATCCTCTATATAGAACATGGGCGTTCGAAAGCTCCTTTCAAAGGAAGGGAGGGGATGTTTAAAGCCCCTGCCCATTGCTGCCCAGCACTGTAATGCTCCACTACCTACCTACCTACCTACTGCAGCAGGCATGATGCAGACCTTAGAGCAAAGACCTGACTTTTCCCTTTTCTGCCTTTTGAAGAAAAAACATTTCTAGCTTCTTGTTGCACCTAATAAAGGAAGTTTCACTTGCCTCAAACTTTTCCCATCATTTCATTAGTCAGAGCTTCGTACATGACCTTCATTCCTAGCCAACCTTACAGGCACTACACTATTTGAGATATCGGCTCACACCAAAATGAAAAATCAGTACCATCCAATTTATTTACTATCATTGTAGCACCTTCCTCGCACTCTTGTGCTCAATTTTACCCCCTGAGGCCACATTTGCGCTCTAAAATTCACCAAACTGAAAGAACAAAGAATGAACGCATTGATAAAGAAAGATAAGGCTTTTTCTCTTTTGCCCCTACTTGAGAAAAAGGTGGTTGGTGGGAGGTCACGAGGGAAAAGATTTGAAATTTTGGGGTGCTGCATGTGCCATAAATAGTGGCCACTTCTCTTCTGTTTTTCAAATTGAAAATAAAAGCACAATTTGAAATTTTACCACCTTAGCAGGGGCGTAACAAACACCCCCGCAGTCCCCGCGGTGTGGGGGGCCCCCAGTATTAGGTGAGGGGGTCGCCCTCAGCTCTTCCGTAAAGAGCTGTGAGAGAAAGGCTTGCTCTAGAAAGCAGCTGCAGTCTGCAGCCTGCTCTGAGCTCCTCGCGCTGACCCAGGGCAGTACTGAAGAGGAACAAAGTAACAAGTTACATTGTTTCTCTTCAGTCAGAGCCAGGCCTGGAAAAAGGATGGGGGCCCTGTGCTCTTCAGAAACACGGCTTTCAGGGAGAGAGGTTAGACTAGTAAAGAGCAGGACAGATAACATTCAGCAGCGTTGTCGGTAATTCTAGCAGTTCTAATTGTGAGCTCCTTCAAAAAACATGCTATGTTGTGGGTTGATAACAAATGCCTAAAATGTTTTAAAATGCAGCATTTACATTTCTCAACTATAGATAGTTAGGTTATCTGGGACATTAATTAGTCCCAGCTGTAAATGTCCTCCTTTCGCTGACCCTTTTCTCTGTCTCACAACACTAACTAGGGGTGGGCGGAATTTAATCGCGATACGCAAATCTTCGCGAAAACGTCAAAAATCTCCGCGAACACGCGAAAATATCGCAAACACGCGGCAGTTCTTTTCCGCCTGTTTGCGATGGTTTTTTGCGTGATTGCGTTGGAAATGTGTCGCCAACTTGCCCTTGCGGTCTCTAATGGGTGCGGCCATCTTGTTTTCACTTGTCCCGCCCGCTTGCGATGCTATTTCCTGTTCCGGGTAGCACAATGCATGCTCGCGCCCGTTTGCGATAGGTATTTTCTGTTCGGGAACGCATATTACGTGTTCTCGATGCTTTTTGCGTGCTCGGGGGGGGAAATATCTCGTAAACTTGCCCATGCTGTCGCAATGGGTGCGGCCATCTTGTTTTTCACTCTATTGCTATGGTTCCGGGGCCTGCTTTTCAATCCTCCCTCTATCTTTTCAATCCTTTGTTTCTGAAAACTTTTTTTTGATCTTTTTTATTTATTATCTCTCTCTCTATTTTTCTGATTCTATATTTTTAGTTTTTGTCTACTTTTTGTGTGTTTTTAAACTACTTTTTCACTCTTTTTCTATTACCTGCTATTTTCACTTCTTTTTCTTACTTTTTAATTTTTACCTTTTCTTTTCTCCCCCCCACCTACCCCAGAACCATGCCAAAGGGCCCCAGGGCGCATCGCAGCCAGAGCCGCGACCGCACGGACGGCGGCACCCACAAGGGGTTCAGGTACAGGTGGAGTTGGCCGCACTGTTCTTTTTTGTGCAGCTTCACCTCCCCTTAACCCTGGCAGCACCCGGCAGGCCTGGGTCCGGGTACGAGCTCCAGGAGCGTCGACAGCGGAGGGGAAAGGTACGCCGGGCAGCGTTTCGCTGCTCTGGGGTCCGGCGCAGCCAGAACCAATTGACGCACCGGTGGTCCGATATCCTGGACCGGGAGCAGGACCTGCTGGACCTTCTAGGAGTGGAGGTCCCGGGTCTTGGTGAGTAGCTATTTAATTATTACTACTTTGTGTCTGTTCTTCTGCTCTGTGTTATATATTGCGAATATATTTTTTTCCGACCAGCTAGAATGCTGCTGCTTATATTACAGGTAATTTACGTTTAAAAGTCTTCTGTGATTGTTATGACACAGGTGCTCTGCGCCACTAATCTTGTTATGTGCAACTTTGCGATTGCGCTCGTTTAGCGTGATTATGTAAGAGTTTATTTTAGAAAACTTAAGTTAGGTAATGCTAGAGTGATTATTGTCCTTCCTTTGTCCTGTCACTAAGAGATAGGGGTGGATTGATACTTAGGTTTAGTTACTTATTAGGAGTTTGTAATTTTTTAGTGGTCTGTGTGATGCCCCCTCTGTTACGTCACGTGCTGCTGAGTGCTGCTAGTGCTTATCCCAGTCCTTAGTAGTACCTTTTGTAGTTTGTTCAGTGAGTGGTAATAGGCTTAGCAGTAGCAGAACATCAGCATCAACCAACCAATAATTTGGTGTATGCAAAAATGCAGGCATGTGTCCTCCATTTATGCATTTTTGAGGACTAAAAGAAGTGAAAATGCTTTCTTAATGTACAATTGGCATGCCTGGAATAGGTGGGCTAGGTCAGGTGGTACAGACTACTTAGGCTTAGTTGGTATTCTGGAATCAGAATGGAACACTGGATTAGTGTTGATAAATAATAGCTAGTCGGTCCGCGAATCCCCCGATACTACTTGTCGACCAGATTAGATAGGTCAATTTTATTGCAATTGTTTTTTACATAAATGTTTTTTTGACAGTCTTTTAAAAATATTTTATTTGTTTCACACCAATCATCAATGTTTGTCTCTTTCTTTCTTATATCTTTCATGATCAGCACCCAGGAGCAAGAAGATGGGGTCAGAGTCGGCGGCAGCAGTTCAACAACACCAAGGACAGGAGGACCAGAACGAGGGCTATTCTACTGGCCCCAGTAAGTCTTCCTGTTTTTAATATTAATAATTCTTATTCACTAACTTTTACTGCACCATATTTTTTCCGAACTATTGTTTCTGTTTCCTAATGCTATTTTTTACCAACAATTATCCTTCGATCTAGACTATCTGTCTCTAAATTCTTGTTATCCCTGCCTCTAACTGCCTCTGCTATGACTCTCTGTACTACTACTATTAGTCTGTCTGTAGCTAAGCTTGCTCAGTTGGCCACTCTTTATTTAAAAGGTTTTAAATAAAACTCAGATTCACCAGTACCTCTAGCCATTGAGTCCAGTCCTTTGGGTTGTCCTCTTGTACTCCTTCTAGTCTTCTTAATCTTTGAGGCTTTATTAATCTTGATGTTTCTCGACAATTCCCACCAACAAAATGCCCAACCAGATTTTACTATTTTGATAGGATTGGACATACTGCTACTGTTGTAGGGATTTTGCACATACAGAACTTTGCACAAGAAAATAGGATGTTGGTTGGTGATGGGAGGTTGGACCTTCCTCACACCTCAATCAGAACAGAACCCACCACAATCCCCTGCCCGACTAGTTATAGTAGTGTTTCATTACTATTAGCTTTCGGAACCCCCCCAAGATACCCAATGAGTAGACAACCCAGAGCATAACACTCCCGACCTCTCAGTCGTGGAAGCAATGCACATGCACACCCTTCCTTTCGCTCGCTCACTCATGTAAGTCCATCCACACCAAATACCACAGAGTCTATGTAAGTTCAAAAGTTTTATTTGCAACTGACAAGTTTTGTACCTTGTTCTATAATGCAGCACCAAAAGCAAAATGCATAAGATTAAAACTATAAACATTGTTATACTTAGTTACACTTACAATAACTACAAGTCCATAGAACGAAGAAAAGAAAATGCGAAATCATGATAACTGAACAGTGGTGGAAGCACGACCATCCCCTTTGTAGGAATATAGTTTATATAAAATTATAAATGAAGATCTCTGAGCGAATTCTGTGGACCCCCTCACCTTAGAAGAACCTAGTACTGGTTACATCATAAGCTCTGCAAAGCTCTGGTTCATAGAAGGGAATCTTCCGTCTGTTCTGAGAAAAATGGTGCGCGAGTATATTGCAAGCATTTCTCACTTGTGCCAAAAAGTGTAGCATTTTGGATAAGCAATATGGACTTACACCAGAACTCCATAACAAAGTGGCATGTTTTGTTTGACCTTGTACGTAGCACCTAGACAGTAGCAGTACTATGAGCTCAAGTGGCCTCAAAGGTGTCACTCTTTATACAACAAGCTGTGAGGTAATGACGCGTGTGCAAAAATAAAAGACACAAATGTAAAATGGTTGCATGGCTCGGGCTAACTAAGCAAAGACTAGAATGACCCTAGGGACCATATAACTACTAGTGTCTACTCTACTACTACCTGATTTGTACTAGGGATGTATGTTGTATAAGTACGTATTACTATTAACTCATTTTTCAATCTTGCTAGTGAAAAATATGGGGAGGTGTATATGACACCTAAAAAATGTGTAATGTTTTTTCAAGGCGCACTACCAACCACCAGTGCCGGGGCCAGCGGCGAAGGCGACACGGCTGCTGACAGAGTAGAGAATGCAGCAGTTGCAGGAGGAGCTGCAGGGGGTGAGCCAGCAGCAGTGGCGGGCGGTGGTAAGTTAGATTCCTAATCCTTACTTATTGACATTACACTCACTGCAAGGGTGTACTGTGTATTAGTGTACAGTTGAGACTTACTAAGTAAGAAGTTGTTGTGAACGGTTGAAGACACTCTTTACTTAGCATTAGTAAATGCATTAGCGGCGGGAGTGTTGAGTAACCAATGGCCTCTTCTATCTGATTTCAACTCAGCTGTGAAAGTTTTAAGGAGTATACTAAAAGTCAGATCAGATGACCATGATGGATGGGTTGAACGAAAAGGGAAAGAAGAGTGGAAGGAAGAAGGACGGGCGAGATTTAATATTTATGACTGGCAGAGAAGGATACGTGGGATGCATGCATGCATAGGTGGCTGATAGTAATCAGATACATGGTTGGTTGAATGCCTGAAACTCCCACAAATGTTAAAGTCCAAGAAAGTGGGAGGATAGATAAATACCACAAATGTTATGTACTGTGCTTGCTAGTGCTACCGTGCCACTATGTGTACAATTAATTTGTCTTACTGCTTTGCTAAGAGTATATTTTACAATAGTCTTGTTTTTTCTTCTTGATATATAGCTACTCCTTCCAAGGGGAAACCTGACAGGAAGGAGTTGGCAGCCAAAGCCCGGCCCCGGAAGCTGGAGGCCATACAGAGTGAATACCGTCGGCTGGTGGTTCTGGAAGAGGAGGAGAAGGAGGCGGCAGCAGCTGCAGCCTCCTCCAATGCCCCGGGTCCCAGCCATCGCCCTCCAGTGGTACAGCGCCACCGTCTGGCAGCCGCCTGCCGCCACCCCTCCATCAGTGCTGCCCCCGTGGATGCAACTGCCGTGCATTGAAGTGCTGTGTTGCCTGCCTAGAGGACCAAGTCCATGTCCTCCAGAGTCAAGCCCGCCGAACATAAGACCCTGTTCATTGCCCCTTTTAATTTATTATTTTGGTCGGTGGGAATCGGGTGTTGGGTTTTCTCTTTTCATTGGACAATTGGACATTATGTTGGACTTTTTCTTTACGAACATTGGTTGGGGTTAGGGAGAGGGATGGGTCAGGTGTTGTGGGATTTTTTTACATAGTTTATTTTTGTTAGGGTATTAAATAATATATTTCTACTTTACATACGATGTTGTTAATGTTTTCTGGGTGGGGTTACTGTTTTACATCACACTGTTTCCTTGCTGGTGCAGGACCGCCCACAGCCAGTGTTTGATTTTAATAATTGGCTGACTTTGTAAGACACAAGCAGATAGATGCGGCACCCCTCACTGAGTGAACTTGTCCTACTAGTAGTGTCAGTCTCTTCTACTCTAGGCATTCTGCAACTGGACTCAAAGGGGTGTGTGAAATTGAATTAATGAAAACATGTCCATTATTAATTATGCGTCCCTCAAACTTCTCTTACCTTTGCTT
Organism: Triturus cristatus; assembly: GCF_964204655.1. Lineage (NCBI taxonomy): Eukaryota > Metazoa > Chordata > Amphibia > Caudata > Salamandridae > Triturus > Triturus cristatus. Next base: position 654,800,200 of record NC_140592.1, on the reverse strand, counting down.
GAGGTTTAACTTAGGCACAGAGTTGGCTGCATGGTGATGATGGTTTTCTTTCCTAACATGCCATGGTTGTGGTGGTAGTAGTAGTAGTAGACACTGGCAACAGCATTTGCAAAAAAAGAAAATGAGACAGTCAGTAGCCTGAGAGAGACACTTCGAGGCGTAGTAGAATGAAGTACAGTACAGAACTTACTGCCAAACAATAATATGCAAAAATACAACAAAACATAATGGTGGCGGGGATAGCATAGTAGTACACAGAGTTATAAACTCTAGTTGTGTTGAGTCACTTGACTAGGCCTACAGTACACTGGACTGTTTACTGTTTACTTCTTTACCTTTTATGCCACTCATGAAACGCCCTGACTTATTCCATCAATCATCTCCGATCCGTGTACTGAGTGACTGTGAAGATACTATGTCACTGTGGTCATCATGATGGTGTTGTTCAACTCAGTCTGCAGTGTACCGAGTGAGTCCAGATTCCATATTCAAAAATGCAATGGATTGGCCTGCAGTAGAAGAACAAGTTTGATATTAAACAACAAGAGTGGAAATATTGACTTGAGTCACTGTTAGTGTGTAGAGTAAATACTAGTACACTTTGATTTTACTTCATGCACAACAAACAATAAAAACAGAAACACCTATCACTCAGAGTCGGTGTCCAATGCATGCCATTCATTACCTGTTCCTTCTCATCTTAAGTGAAGGGGCTGTCTCTCTCGCCATCATCATCATGGTGTTGTCCTACTCAGTGTGCAGTGTACAGATTGAGTCCCCTTCCTATATTCAAAATGCAATGTATCGGCCTGCAGTAGAAGGACAAATATGTTATTAAAAATACAAGAAGGGAAAAAGTGACTTGAGTTACTTTTACTGTGTAGATTATTACATAAAGTACACAATGAAGTAACTTCATGCACAACAAACAACAACAAAATCACTCAGTCAGCGTCCAATGCATGGCATCATTCATTACCTGTTCCTTCTCATCTTCAGTTAATGGGCAGTCTCTCTCGGATCAGAAAGGAGGATAGCTATAGTAGTCATCATTAATCATGTTCCACTTCTTTTGGAGGGACTAGGAAAGATGTTCTTTTTTCTTCTATTTTGCATCATCCAATCATCATCTGTCTTCTTGAGGGCAATGGATTTAGGGAGATTCAGGAGGATGGAGGAGCAGGATTCGGAGGAGTGGACTGTGAAATGCAGACAGCTGAAACTTGTATTTGGCAATAAAACGATTAGAAGACGGTGGTGATCGATTTGTTGCGATTCGAAGTTTCTAACCAGAAAGACAGACACACAAATAAAAGAAAATAAGGGAGGAAGGCAGTATGAAGTGCAAGCCTAATTGTCAGGGAAGTATAGCTTGTCCTCAAACTCTGGGGGTTCAACCAGAAGTAGGTAATCATCATCTAACACACCACTTCCATCACCTGAGCCGCTGTCCTCATCTTCCTCCCTTGATTCATGTATTGTGTAATTCGGTGGTATAAAGTGTTGATTTATTTTGATCATGGTTAACCTCTCCACGTTTTTGGGCGAAAGACTGGTCCTTCTCACTGTTACAATGGAACCAGCAACACTGAAAACACGTTCAGAAGAGACACTTGCGACAGGGCAAGCCAGATAGTTTATCGCCAGCCTGCTGAGCAGTGGCCATTGGCCCTTTTTCCCATACCAATTCCGCAATGGGTTTTGATCAATGTACACCTCTGTTGAGTCGTCCAGATAGGCCTGAACCATCCGCTCAATGTTCAGGGGTGCTAAACTTTTTGGGCTCTTTTCTCGTTGCATCAGCACTGGACTTACCAATGCCTTGCTGTAAATACCAATCCTGTAACGATTTTACTGGGCCTAATGATCCAGTTCTTGCTGTTGTCGATAGTGTTGGTGAGTGTTCCGAGCCAAACGTAATGCCCTCAGGCTCCGAAGTTGAACTTGACGCCGGATGCCCTGCTGTAGTACTTGTTGTGGGTTTATCTAGCGGACTTTTAATTAGCAGCCGTTCATTTTCCAACTTAAACGCTGACTCAGCTATCCAAGTTTTGTACCGGGCAACATCTATTTCTGAAAAAGGAATTAATGTCTTCAGTGCCCATTTTGTCCGTGGATCCAGAATTGTGGCACAAATGTAATGTTTTTGTGACAAAATCTTATTTTGCACCCTTGTATTGTCAGCTAAGCGACGGGCTAAGCTCTCCACCAACTCATATGCTTCTTTTTTTTCCTCTATACCTTTGTATGCTTTAGACACCTCCTTCAGCTGATGCTCTAGCATTTGCAACAATGGGATAGCTTGGCCCATAGTACAGTCCTCCTTGCTGACTTCACGTGTGAAGACCTCGAAAGGAGGAAGAATCTCAGTCAGGCATTTAACTAGGCACCATGGGTCCATCTGAAGTGTCATGCCTTTCACAGTAGCATCCCCTCTTTGCTTGACATATTCATTGATTGGCCTGTATTGCTCAAACAGACGGTCAAGCATGTAATAAGTTGACGTGTTGCCACCTCCTGGATGAGTGATTTGACTGGCATTCTATAGTCACGTTGAATGATCCTCAGTTGCATCTGAGCTTTAAAAGAATGGCTGAAATGAGTGCATATTCTTCGGCAGGTGGTCAGTAAGTTGCTGACTATGGCTTCTTTTTTCAGAAAGTCTTGAACAATAATGTTAATGCTGTGCACCAAACACGGAACCCTGAAATAGGAACCAAGCTCCATGGCCTTAAGTACATTACTGCCATTATCTGTGGAAACAAAACCAATCGTAAGCCCTCTTGGGCGCAGCCATTCAAAAACCTTGCTGTGAAACTCTTCCAATAGGTTTACAGCAGTATGAGATTTCTCCATGGCGAACATGGGTACAGTTGCATGTTTCTGAGTAACTTTAAAAATCTCAGCTGTGTCAACAGCACCTACTTCAGATAGCTTATCTCTAACCCACACAAAGAGACCCAGTGTGCAGTAATGCACATGTAATCAGTGGCTTGGCAACTGGTCCACATGTCTGTTGTCAGGTGGAGATTGTGAACAGCACTCTGCTGTAAAGCTTGTCCAACCAATTCCAGCACATCATGATGTAGTGCTGGAACAGCAACTCTTGCGAAATAGGACCGGCTGGGAACCTTCCATTTAGGGCAGATGGTTGACACAAATTCAAGGAAACCCACCCCTTCCACAAATGAAAAGGGGAGAAGGTTCAGCGCTAACATTTTAGCCAGCTTCGCATTGTACAACCGTGCCGTTGGGAGGTTGCGTTGGTACTGCCCCTCCAACCTAAGCATGCTGTCAATGGTAGGCTGGATTATTTTCCTTTGTGGTGCAGTTGTTTTCTTTAACCCAGTTAGGCTCAATGATGCACTTTGTTTCATTGCAGTACTACTCGGTCGCTTTGGTGTCCCAGCCTGACTCTGACTGCGGTGCCACTGAGATGTTGCTGAGGAGGATGTGGGCGGTACCACTACACTACTAGGGACAGGGCTAGAAATGTCTCCCTCTTGTTCACCTTCCACCGCAATAATATCATCCCCTGATTCTTCATGCCCAACAACAATGGGTTGAGTTTTACTTTGTTCTAAGCGAAGTAGGTGAGCCTCCCACATGATAGTGTGGTGTATTTTGGGATGACTTGTTTTGCCTCCGGTACCATAGTTTGTACCAAGCTTACCTCGCCTAACAGCATGTTGACAAATTGAGCATATAGCAATGTTCTCCTCCTTACTGCTAACCGAAAAGAAGTCCCAAACTGGGGAGGATAACTTTCTGGTGCTGCTGGATGTGCCACTTTCAATACCAGATGAACTGGAGGGTGTGCTTGGAATGTGACTCTATGCAGCTACACTGTGACTTCTACCATTACCTACTGAGGTGGTGGTTGAGTTGGATGTAGGTCCCTGCCTTTCCTTTGCAAATGAAAATATGGAAGCTGGAAGTCATGGTGGTGTTACCTGTGTTGGTGGTATCCCTACTACATCCTTTGCAGCCATTTTGGATAGGGTAATAATGTTGGTCTCCATATCCTTTGTGCCGGGAGTGATGTCCGTGATGACTGGCTCGTCATCATCATCATCCCCATCTTGTACATCTGCCTCCATAACTCTAAGGCTTTCTGGAACCTTCCTTTTCACTAGCCTTGTCTTGTGGCGTGCATCATTCTCAGGCTGAGCTGGTGGCTTCCAAGTGGCATAAAGATCATCAGAAGCAGGGCTTGAAGAAGAAGATGATGGACTAACCCTCCTTTTCCTTGCTGGGGGTCGGGCAGACAATGGATCTTCTGAAACAGTGGTTTGCTCCACTTTGTCTGCAGGAAGCTTGATTTCCTGAAATGCCCGTACTTCAGGAGGAACAACTACTATTGTGGGCTTTTGTTGTGGCTGTTCTTGTGGCTGCTGCTGTTCTTGCGGCGGCTGCTGTTCTTGCGGCTGCTGCTGTTCTTGCGGCTGTTCTTGCGGCTGTTCTTGCGGCTGCTGCTGTTCTTGCAGCTGCTGCTGTTCTTGTGGCTGCTGCTGTTCTTGCGGATGCTGCTGTTCTTGTGGCTGCTGCTGTTTTTGCGGCTGCGCCTGCTGCTGCACACTTATCAGCTGAGTTTCCGCCTGCATTGATTGTGTACTACTTTGCGATAATGACATTTCTACATCGCTGCTCATTAGTAGACTGGCTACCTCTGCGACACTCATGGGCTTGGACCTATGTTTGTGGGGTTGGCACGCTGGTACGGAGGTGCTGCTCCCAGCTTGGTTCCCGGACAACGCTGCTGCAGGCGTAATTTTTTTGGTCCCAAAAAACACATTTGCCGTCACACCAGTCGTGGTTAGTGCCTCTTCCTTTTTCTGTTCCTTCTTCTTCTCACCGGCAACCTTCTTGGTACTGGAGGACCTGGTACCTATCTTTGGGGCCATCTTCTTCAGATGTCAGACAGGACGCAGGTGCACAAGTTGCAGAGATGTCTGTGGTCATACATGGACGTGATGTGGTGCGCAGCAGGACTTCCGTCTGGCAGTACAACGGATGATGTTGGTAGTTACCGCCTCCTCTGTCTTTTTGTGCACCTAAAGCCAAATAAGCCGGAGAAGAACATCAGTGAAATGTTGCATTTGTTGTTGAGGTTCAATTACTACTAGTAAAAACAAACAAATAAAAGATATAGTGTAGCCATTTGTGAGACTTTGGCAACAAGGGCTATGGTATACTACTTACTGTGTACAGTGCTTAGTACACACTACACTCTCAGGAAGGATAGGAAAGAATAAGAACAACAACCAAAATACAAATGTAATGGAAGGGTGCTGCTGCTGGCAAAGATGGAAACAGTAAGCCAATAGGAAATCCATGCATGCCTATATGGCAAAAGCAGCACACTAATAATAACTCCCACCAGAAAAGGCCACCACCCACATGGACACTCATAAATCACAAGCAACAAGCAGGAGGCCTGGCAAACAATGAACTGACAAAAGGCCTATAAAAGAAGCCAGGCAAAAGATGCATCCTAAACCACACTGCTTTGCCTTTTTAATACATAAAATGCAAAAACAAAAATTCAAAGGGCAAAACAAGGTCTGCAGGGTGCACACCAACACACCAGGCACACACAACAAAGGCATTTCTTTAACACACACCCAAAAACAGAAATACCCCCCAAAAAACACATTTTCCGACTCAATCCAATGCCATCCATGCCCTAAATAATGTTTAAATTCAACAGAACACACAGAAAGACTTGTTTATTGCACCTGTGGCTACCTGCTCTGAGTCTACTGGGTGAAAGTAGGCCCGTGGGCAGACAAGGCCACACAAGCTTGAAGGCCTAGGCTTCAAAATGGCCACCAGCCACATGGCCAGGCCCACCCAACCACAAGAAACAGAAGACAGGCAATACAGGCCTGTTGCAAAAAACACACTGCCTGCCTTCAAAATGGCCGCCAGCCTCTTGCCAGGCCCACAACAAGAAGCCTAGGCCACAAAGGAATACCATGCAGGCCTATATATGGCAAAAGCAGCACACTAAAAACTTCCACCAGAAAAGGCCACCAGCCACATGGACACTCATAAATCACAAGCAACAAGCAGGAGGGCTGGGAAACAATGAACTGACAAAAGGCCTATAAAAGAAGTCAGGCAAAAGATGCATGCTAAACCACACTGCTTTGCCTTTTTAATACAATAAAATACAAAAACGAAAATCCGTAGGGCAAAACAAGGTCTGCAGGGTGCACACCAACACACCAGGCACTCACAACAAAGGCATTTCTTTAACACACACCCAAAAACAGAGAAACCCCCCAAAAATACATTTTCCAACTCAATCCAATGTCATCCATGCCCTAAATGATGTTTAAATTCAACAGAACACACAAAAACACTTGTTTACTGCACCTGTGGCTGCCTGCTCTGAGCCTACTGGATGAAAGCAGGCCTGTGGGCAGACAAGGCCACACAAGCTTGCAGGCCTAGGCTTCAAAATGGCCACCAGCCACATGACCAGGCCCACCCAACTACATGAAACAGAAGACAGACAATGCAGGCCTGTTGCAAAAAACACACTGCCTGCCTTCAAAATGGCCGCTAGCCTCTTGCCAGGCCCACAACAACAAGCCTAGACCACAAAGGAATACCATGCAGACCTATATATGGCAAAAGCAGCACACTAAAAACTCCCACCAGAAAAGGTCACCAGCCACATGGACACTCATAAATCACAAGCAACAAGAAGGAGGCCTGGGAAACAAGGAACCGACAAAAGGCCTATAAAAGAAGCCAGGCAAAAGATGCATGTTAAACCAAACTGCTTTGCCTTTTTAATGCAATAAAATGCAAAAACGAAAATCTGCAGGGCAAAACAAGGTCTGCAGGGTGCACACCAACACACCAGGCGCACACAACAAAGGCATTTCTTTAACACACACCCAAAAACAGAAATACCCCCCAAAAAAACATTTTTCAACTCAATCCAATGCCATCCAGGCCCTAAATGATGTTTGAAAAACATTCAACACACACCAAAGGAACAGTTGCTTCATCATGCACCCTCCCATGACTAGCTCTGGGCCTACTGGCTACCTCCAACAATTTAAAAAAAAGAATGATAAGTACCAAAATTGTAGTTGCAGCAACTGCAATGCCCCCAATCAAACAGACACAACACCAACTTACTTGTAAAATATCAAATTCAAAAGTCCTCAAATCCAATGATAATGATGCAGCAGACACAAAGAGTGATCCTTCCAGCTCAAATCCAAAGGCAGAATGAACAGGAGATGGACAAAGCACTGGGAGGAGCCCTTTGGACAGGAACAGGAAGTTGGAGACTCTGTGGCACATCCTCCCTCTCCCCCCCAAAAGTTTTTTTTTTAAAGGACTCCTTGGGGGCAGCACTCACAAAATTTGGCTTCGGACCTGGCTTTATGGGCTGGGTTAGGCTACTTAGGCTACTTTATGAGGAACCTTTTGCTAAATCACGGTAAGCGGTAGGGCGTCATATCCGTTTGAGCTTGGGAGAGGCACCCGGCAGGGTTGTCCTCTGTCGCCACTATTGTTCGCCCTCGCCCTTGAACCGCTGGCGGCATGGATTAGATGGCAGCCAGACATAAATGGGATCCGATGGTCGCCAGACCATGAGGACCGCATTTCTTTGTATGCAGACGACATTTTGTTATACCTGACCTCACCCAGGAAATACCTCATAGTAGTCTGTGACGTCTTGAATTCTTTTGGTAGAAACTCTGGTCTCGCCATTTACTGGGGGAAGTCGCATCTATATGTTCTAAGTGGAGACACCCCTATAGTCCCGCGCAACTGCTCCATCCAGATCGCCCAGCAGGGTTTTTTGTACTTAGGGATATATGTTTCGGGAAACATCCTTTACCACGCAACCATTACAAAGCGGTATGGTTACATCGTGGTTTTAAAAACGCAAGTTGTTACACCGACTTGCACTGGAGGGTGCTGTAGGATAAGGAATAGTGTGAATTACTTTCCAACACCTTCCCTACTGTACGTAGACTGGAGTTGGAATAGTAATTCACACTATTCCTATGTCCAGCGCCCTCCAGCGCAAGTCGATGTAACGACTTGCGTTATTAAAACCGCGATGTAACATACCGCGTTGTAATGGTACGCGTTGTTACATCATACATCCATATGTTTCCACCGATCCATCGGTCCGATATGAGAAGAACCTAATTCCTCCATTGTCGCGTTTAAGACGGGACGTTGCGGGTTGGAGGCGGCTGCCGCTCTCCCTCCTAGGCCGTGCTGCATTGTTTAAAATGATGTCTCTTCCCCGATTTCTCTATGCCCTAGAGTTAGTCCCGGCCAGTTATTTTCGTGAGGTGGAGAGTCTCCAGCGCTCGCTGTTGTGGGACGGTCGACCGCGTATAGCTATTGCAAAGTTGACCCTTCCATGGTATGACGGGGGTATTGAGCTCCCTGACATCAGAAGATATTATTGGGCTACCCAGTTGGGAGCGAGGAACCATGGTGTTTATGGTCCGGCGTTGAACCCTGGCTTTGCTATGGATCGATGGTTGTTGCGCGGGGTAATTATCTTAGGGCGCTGTATTCCAAATCACTGGATGGGTCCCTCACAGGGCCAACCAAGACGGCGGTGCATGTGTGGAAGGCGGTTACGAATTCGCTGGGATGGAAGGACAGGCTTACCCAGGCTACTCCGCTTTTCGAATCCGATAAATTTGGGAAATTATGGCACACAAAAGGGTTCGAGAAGTGGGACCTAATTGGTATATCTAGAGTTGGTGATCTGCTGGCTAAGGGTAAGGTGAAATCGTTTGCGACGCTGCAGACTGAGTACGAATTAGGGGGTACCGAATACTTTCGGTATGCCCAGGTGCGTATGCTCTGCTATCTGTCCTCGCCGAGGGGGAGGTCGTGCCTGAGTCCTCTCCTTTGGAGGATCGGATTTTGGATGGCCATATGCCGGAGAGTACAATCTCCTTGATTTACAAGAAGCTTGTTAATGTTCGGACCGACCTCCTCCTCGATGTGCGCGAACAATGGACTAGGGATGGTCTTGAGCTGGACGTCGAGGACTGGCAGTATGCCATCTCCTCTCCGAAGGAGGTCGCGATCCCGGCGAGACTGAGGCTGGTGCAGTTTAAGATACTTCACAGGGTTTACGTCACGGGGCCCCGCCTGATTCACATGGGTTTCTCTGAGGATGGCTTATGCAAGAGAGGCTGTGGGATGTTGGGCACCTTTCTACACATTATTTGGGAATGTGGGGAGATCACAGAGTTCTGGAAACAAATTCATGATGTGATGGAGGAGGTCACGGGTATCGCGCTATTACCGGAGGCAAGACGTTGCCTATTGAATGTCTGGGGTCCCACCGATTATGATGCCGCTCAGACCCAATGGGTGACCCTGGGGAATATGGTGGCGAAGCGCGATATTGTGCAGCTGTGGGGATCCCAAAGACCTCCCACCTTGGTAACATGGATGGAAAATATGGACGGGGGCATGTTCCGGGAGAAAACGGTGTACAGTGCCCGAGGTCGCCCTAAGAAATGGCATAAGATATGGGGGCCATGGAACCATTATAGGGGGGATATTTGTGTGCCCCCGGTTACTGAGATGTCAGATGTGCAACTTTCCCCCTAGCTCTCTTTCCACCTTTGGACGTACAACTGATTATAACTTGGAGTTCATACCTCTGCTTTCCCCTCGCTTCCTTAGATGGGAGTGGGACCTCGCCCCTACTGAGAACTAGCGCATGTTTATTATATGCTCTGCCTTGCTTGTGTTTTTTATTTTTGGTTTAATTTAAAACAAAACCTTTGTTACTCCTGTTCAATAGCTATGGGCCTTCATACGTGTTTTTCTTACTATGCTGCCGGACCTCCGGGATGTCGGCTGAATAGCTGTGATCCATGTTGACATGAATAAAGGTTTAAAAAAAAAAAAAAAAAAAAGGGACTCCTTGCACAAAAAAGGACAGCCAAATGTTAATCTGAGGAGTTTTTTTCATCCAAATCATCATTTACAGAAGGTTTTATGCTGCTAGAGTTAATATTCTTCTCCAGATTGAAAATTTGGCATGTTCGCGATCGCGAGCTTCACCACACTTCCGCCGGATGTCAATGGTGCGTCCAAAATGACGTGTTCGCAATCTCATGCTCTCTGTCGCGGTGGAGATTGACATGTCTGCGACCTCACACTCTCTCTCGCGGTGGAAAATGAAGTGTTCGTGATCTCAGACTCTCGCGGTGTCTGATGGCGAGGTGAATTACGTGATCGCGGGATAGCGCGACCGGCTATCAACATCTCGTGGACCACGCGAATGGATTGGAAAACTCGTTGGCGAGCGCGGGGATCCCAGTAAGGCGATTGTGTGCGCGAGAACGCATTTTCAAAGCGCGAACATGAAAAAAATCTTCGCAACGCTGCAAATCGCGGAAATGTTGGCATTTTCGTGCTCTCGGCGGAACGCGAAAATGTCAAAATATCGCAAATTCCGCGAATGGAACGGAATTTGATGCCCACCCTTACTAACAAGTGTAGGATATGCTACCTCCTGCCCCCAATTTTACCATCCCCCGTCCCACCCTTCGTGTTTGTTGGCACTAGCTTGGTTTTATTTTACCTTTGCCAATGCTTGATTACTTGCTTCACAAACATTGGCTGCCGCTGCAAGGCTACCACGTGCTGGCCTCGCACTTCGGAGTTGAGGCGACCCATCCCCTGTTTCTGTAGACGCCTCGGTGCTGTTGCTCCACCCTGGTGTAGGCTGCCAGCTCCTCACTCTGCTCCTAAACCTCTTACTCATCAGCTCACAGCCTCACATCTACCGGGGCACATGAGCTGAGCTACCGGGAGCTGTTTGTGTTGGTTTTGACACTGTTCTGTGGTATTGCTTGCTGTGCAGGAAGGAGAGAGGGCTCCTTCCTGTCCATCTTTAAACAGGTGCCGGGGACTACAGAGAATGGGGGCAGGGATTGACAACCCTTGTTGAATGTGACAATAAATTACCTAGTATTGCATTCTCTCTATAATGGTGAGTTCAAGTCAGAACATTCCAAATGTGGCCCTCGGGCTAAACGCACTGCTACTGGGCACCAGAGACACACAAAAATCACTATTCGGCTCCCGGGCATCAGCTAAGCTTTATCCAAACAGTTCTGAAGTGCTGCTCACGTGGTATTAAGAAGTATTTTCTTGCACTTTTTCGTCTAACAGCACGTTACAGAGACCGGTCTGTGTGTAACCCATTAACGAAAGAAACTGTACCTCTGCCAGTGGCATAGCGATAACTTTTGTTGAAATAGTGCCAAGTAACACGCTTATGCTCTTTGTGAGCGCTATAAAACACATAAATTGTACCTATTTCAACTGCACGCAAGTTACCAACTGAAGCGTGTTACAATAGTGCTTAATGGAAGGTCCTTGCTCTTCATCTCATGTGTGCATAAAATGAAAAGCATGTCACGCTTGTTAGCACCGGAGTCCTAGAAGAATGTGGAAGGACTTGCTGTCTTTCTTTTCTAATCATTGTCTCTTTCAATCTTACTTTCATTACTCTTGCGCTTAATTTACTAGCACCAACTTTTCCTACTTATGCCTACTGCTGATTTTTGATTCTACTCATATGTTTCATACTTCCTCTTACTGTGCAACGTAACTGTTGTAATTAATTATTACTGTAAGTTTACAGACTGTTTTCATAATGTCACACTTGTTACTTATGCAATGGTTTGCTCCGCCTCCCCCTGCCAGTCCACAGTTGTTAGTCCCTCCCATGGAGTTCATCTAGAATGTTGGTGTACCAGCCCTGTGAGATGGAGAGTGGATGATCAGGAATAAAGAGACGTGGACTTACCAGCCTTGGAGTTTGCATCTTTTACTTTATAACACTGGCGACGAGCTGTGGAACTGCGGAGGGGGCAGTTGATCATCTCCCCTTTGTGTTCTCTCCATCAACATTATCTTTGGACAGCTGGTCAGGAGGATGCTGACAGTGACCGGTGGGAGAGGTGTCTGTGGAGAGTGCTGCATCCCCCATCTGAGGAGAAAGGCTCTCCGAATCTGCAGTCCGGTATTGCTGTGGGATATCCTCCACATCCGTCGCCGGTCCTAGTCATTTTGAACACATCATCTGTTTCACCGGATATCGAAGTTGAACAGAGCGGTGTAGAAGCGACTTGTCAAGCCTCCAGTGCGTGGTCCGCCAACTCCTCCGCCTTGGCTGGTTGCAGGCAGCTAGAGCTGGATGCGGTCCGGCACCAGAAGTGGCTGCTGCCTTGTCCGGAAGTGCCCATGGAGTCCCTAAGAGCCTTCCAAGCCCTTCGTGAACCTTCAGGTCGGTCGTCGGTGAGATCGGCAAGGGGAGGAAGAGTAAGCCTCCTCAGCACCCAGGTGAGGGTGGTGAGTCCCCTGGGAAGGCAAGCCTTCACGTCGACTGCCTCAGCGAGCGGCAAGCGGAGGAAGAGAAATTCTCCTCAGCGTCTTGTCTCCACCTCCTGAGGCCGGGGGTGTGTTCCGTTTCAGCTCAGCCGTCTGACTATCCGGCGCTTCAGCCTCTAGAGGACCGGTAGAAGACAAAGTTTCCTCAGGAAATCTCCTCAGCGTCATTGCCCCACCTCCGGAGGCCGGGGGTGTGTTCCTGGACATTTCCGCCGTCTTTCAATCCGTCGCATCAGCCACCAGACGGCCGGTAGGAGCGAATTTTCCTTCCTTTGGCGTAAGGGAGCCCGTCTGAGAGGGAAAGTCTCTCTAAAGGAGTTCTGCCTTTCTTCGCAAGTCTCCGACGCCCCAACAACGGGAGGGCTGTGTGGAGGTGAGTCAGGCACTGCTGTTCTCCGGCCAGAAAAAGGGGTCTGTGAACCCAGTGCTACGGTCCTAGGAGCCCAGGCTCGGTGGAGGTTGGCGCTGGCCTCGTACATCGGGCGGAGGGAGCGCAGAGTGTGGGTTACTGGGGTGTTGCATGTACTGCAGTGAGGTGGGTAACCCGGGAGAATTCCCCTTCAATTCAGCGTGGCACTAGTAACCTACCTAAGAGGTGTGCAGGGTAAAACGTTACGTGCCCACCGTGCTATATTTTTGTGGAGGGTTTTTCTTCGTTGTCATTAAAAAGGGTAGCAGTACGCTTTCCAATGGGCACCCCAGGAATTAGCCAGCCACCCTCATTCCTCAATGACTGCGGAGATCCGGAGATACATTGGAAGGATTGGACAAAACTATTCGAATCCTACCTAATTGCAATGGGGGGGGGAAAGATTCTCTGCCCTCAGGAAACAACACATCCTATTGCATAATTTGGGGGTACATGATCGCAAGGTGTACGAAACACTACCGGAACCAGAGGTGGAGGGTGAGGATGAATATGATATTTACGATATCACTCTAATAAAATTGGAAACACACTTTGGGGACAAGGTTAATGTAGTTCTTGAACGTCATTCATTTTTTACCAGAGTACAAGGGAAAAATGAGTCCATCAACAATTATATTGCAGCCTTAAGAGGCCTTACCCAGCTGTGTGAGTTTGGGGATCTTAATGATTCGCTTATTCGTGATCAACTGGTCAGATGCACTAACAATAGCAGGGTGCAAGAGAAACTGCTAGCTAAGAATCCAATTTTAAGGGAGGCCATCTCGATTGCGCAATCTATCGAACACACGGCTAAGTGTGTAAAGGGAATGAAAGTCAAGGAAGAGATAATTTCAGTGGTACAATCTGAGTCCTGTGAAAGTAGTGTACATAAGATCCTGGAAAAGCGGGGTAGTAAGGATAATGCTACTGTGAAACATAATACTGAGGGCCATGCTTTGAAATGTTTTAGATGTGGTAGCAGCAACCATTTGGCAAACAATCCTTTATGTACTGCACGGGGTGTTCTATGTAAGAAATGTAAGAAATGTAACAGGAGAGGGCATTTGGCACGGGTATGTAGAGAGGGCATGAGTAACACAGTCAGTGTGGTTAGCACTCAAGAAGAGCCACAGGCTAGATTTGTGTTTCAAGTCAATGAAAGTGATACAGGGACAGAGATTAACTATCCCAAATGTATTGTGTTATTTGATAACAAACCACTAGAAGTGTTTGCAGATTCATGCTCTCCGTTTACGTTGATAAATGTTAAGGATTTTGAGGGGTCTTTAAAAGGATGTAAAATGAAATTATGTACGCCGGATATATCTCCGGAAGGGTACACAAAAGAGCCCATTCATTTGGTGGGCATGACGAGCAGCCACTTAAATTTTAAGGGGAGGTCCACGGTGGGCAAAGTGTACGTGGTAGAGTGTGGGGCCAACTTGCTAGGGTGGCAGCATCAGAAGGAACTGGGGATCATCCTGGATCCTAATAATAAGAACCAAGTACTGCTAGTCAAGGAGCCGGTTAGCAATGGTCACCTGCAAGAGGCCTTCCCAAAATTGTTCACGGATAGGCTAGGCAAGCTACGGGACTTCCAACACAAGATTAAGGTCAGACAAGGGGCTAAACCTGTGGTGCATAAGACACGTCCTGTCCCTTTCCGCCTTAGAGACATGCTCAAAGAGGAGCTGGACAAACTAAGTGAGATGGGGGTCATCCAACCTGTGGAGGCCACAGAATGGCTCGCACCTTTGGTTCTAGCATCTAAAGGCAACGGGCAAGGCATCCGCCTGTGTGTGGATCTCCGCTCACTTAATGACAACATATGGGTGTAAAGGTTTCCTCTTCCCAATATTAATGAAATGTTGAGTACTATGGGGAAGGCCAGTTTCTTTTCGGTCATTGATTTGTCCATGGCTTATCACCAAGTCGAACTGCACCCTGATTCAAGACCTCTAACTGCGTTCAGTTCCCCGTTTGGTGCATATATGTTCAAGAGGATGCCGTTTGGCCTCGCTTCGGCGGCGTCTATTTTTCAGAAAATAATGCAACACGTACTGCAGGGGGTTAGAAACACACTCTGTTTCCAGGATGACATACTGATGTATGGGGCCACTGAGGAGGAGCATGATGAAACGCTCAACAGGGTGTGTTATAAACTCTCAGAAGCTGGATTAACAGTGCGATTGGACAAGTGCAAGATTAAGGTTACTTCGGTCGACTATCTAGGCCACACTATATCCAAAGAAGGTTTTAGACCTAAATACAGCCTTATTCAAGCAGTTGAGGATGCTCCACACCCAGCTAGCAAAGATGAACTGAAATCTTTCCTGGGTCTAGTGGAGTACATGTCAAAGTTTGTGAGAAATTTTTCTGATTTGTGTGAGGGTTTGCGTGAGCTCCTCAAGAAAAATGCAGAATTTGTGTGGGAAGGTAAACATGAGGAGATGTTTGAAAGGATAAAACAGCAAATTGTCGAGTCCCCGGCTCTTGGCACTTTTGACCCCAAAAAGAAAACCATTCTAATGACAGATGCATCCAATAAAGGATTGGGGGCCATGCTGTCGCAGAAAGGGGATGGAGAAGAAACGGTCATCGCGTTTGCATCCCGCACGTTGACTTCATCTGAGCGCAACTACTCAGTTATTGAGAGGGAAGCATTGGCCTGTTTTTGGGGGGTGCACCACTTTACATTTTTTCTGTGGGGCACGAGGTTTGTAATACACACAGACCACAAGCCTCTCACCTTCATGTTTTCTCCCAAACAGGCTCAGAGCGTATCTCCACGCATAAGTAAATGGGTCCTAGGGTTAGAAAATTATTGTTTTAAGGTGGAATATTTGCCAGGTCCGGAAAATGTTATAGCGGACTACCTATCGAGGGCACCCTTAGAAGGCAGTCCGAATGAAGAGGTGCTAGATGTTCCCATATTTCCGATCCATCTCACGTCAATTACCAATGGTGAATGGGAAAAAGGAATGAAGGAGGATACAGCCATGGAAACTTTAAAGAAATTCATCACCAAAGGATGGCCAGAGAAAATATCGGAAGTTCCTGACAGCATCAAAGACTTTTGGGAAGTGAGACTGGAATTGTTCCTCCTCGAGGGTCGCATACACCGTGGGGATAAAATCATTCCGCCAAGGGATATGAGGAGCAAAATAATTGACTTAGCCCATGAGGGGCATTTGGGCAGAAGCCTCACGAAGAACAAGGTTAGGAGCTGTTATTGGTTTCCTAAGATGGATTCCATGATCGAGGTAAAAGTTAAGGAGTGTATCAGCTGTGCCAGGAGTGACAAAAGTAAGATCCCTCACAGAGCTCCACTGGCACCTGTCAATGTTCCTATGACCCCATGGACAAAGTTAGCCATGGATATCATTGGGCCCATGGACAGGTTAGGCCCACAGAAGCGTTTCATGTTTGTTTTGGTGGATTACACCTCCCATTGGGTCAATTTCAAGTTCACGGCATCCACAACGACCAATAACCTCATCACGTTTTTGAAGAACATCTTTGTATATGAAGGTATCCCAAGCACCTTGGTCACAGACAATGGGGTTCAGTTCGTCTCTGAGACTATGAAAGAGTTTTTGGAGGAGCTTAATATAAGGCATGAGAAGACTGCACTCTATTGTCCGAAAGCCAACGGCTTAGTGGAGAGGGTGAATAGAATGGTGAAGGAACACATCCAACTAGCAATCACCAATGGCTTCAATGTGGAAGACTCGTTAAGAGAGTGGTTGTGGGCATACCACACCGCTCCCAATATGGTTACAGGAGTGTCTCCCTTTGTGTTCCTAAGAGGGAGGGAGCCTGGTACCAAGATGTATCCCAGGTGGTTGGGAAGTGGGAAAAGTGTCTGTCATGATCTAGACCAGAGCAGAAGGAAAGTTGAGGGTCATCAACAGAGGTACAAAGCCTGGTATGATGTTAAACATGGGGTTAAGGAGGTGGAATTCGAGCAAGGTACGCTCGTGAGGGTCAAGAAACCAACACATGTGACACCAGGTGCGAGTAAGTACGGGGATTCCACAAGGGTAGAAAAGGCAGGAAAGAATGTAGTGCGTCTGGAAAATGGGCAGACATGGAGTAAAGATAGAGTGGTGAACGCGACCTGACCATAGAGGGGTACGCAGCTCTATGCAACGTGTAAAGATTTCAGGCTTTCTTTCCCTACACAGGGAGATGTGTTGTAATTAATTATTACTGTAAGTTTACAGACTGTTTTCATAATGTCACACTTGTTACTTATGCAATGGTTCGCTCCGCCTCCTCCTGCCAGTCCCCAGTTGTTAGTCCCTCCTATGGAGTTCATCTTAGAATGTTGGTGTACCAGCCCTGTGAGATGGAGAGTGGATGATCAGGAATAAAGAGACGTGGACTTACCAGCCTTGGAGTTTGCATCTTTTACTTTATAACAGTAACCTCTTAATTTTACCTTTCCCTTACACCTCATATTTGTTCCCACTCTTACGTTTTATTATTCAAACATACTCTTGCTTCCACTTACAACTTATTACGCCTATTTCCTCCTGCTCTTACTCATTTCTCCTCTTACTCCTATTACGTCTACTCACTGCTATTCTTACTTTTACTACCGTATTTGCCAATGCCCTTATTACCATTAACTTAGTCCTACCTACTCCTACTTGCACTCTTACTCCTGCATACTCCTACTTGAACCTACCTTCCACTACTTTTACATCTACATGCTTCAGCTCTTCTGCTTAGCCCTTCGTATGCCTATTCTTACTCATACTTGAGAGAGGAGTTGGCCTAACGGCTAGGACGGTCGACCTCGAATCTGGGGAACTGGGTTCGAGTCTCGGCAATGACGCTGAACATCCTGTGATTCTGGGCAAATCACTTAATCTCCCCGTGCCTAACAAATATGAATGTGTCCTCATGTAACGCAACTGGTGCTCATGTAAAGCGCTCTGATACCCGATACAGGTCAAGTTAGTGCCATATATAACTCCGTAAGAAAAACAAAAAATGAACAGGATCTGCTGGGACGCATTGTAAGGTAAACACGCATTTGCAATGCAATTGGTCTTGCATTTGTGAGAGTTAGAGCTATTGATGTTGTAAAGGGCAGTGTATTTTGCCTATGTGTTTTCTGCTTGGAGTGGAGTGAATGTGTGTGGTGTCAAGTGGACATATGTGGTTTGGATTCAAATTGTTAGTTGCGGAATTGTGTTGTGTGGATTGGATCTGTGTAGTGAAATAATGTAATTATGTGGATAGTAATTATGTGGTGAGTGTACTAGAATTATGTGGAGTGGGATTGTGTGCCATGGAGTGGGATTGTGCATCTTGGAGTGAGATTATCTGGAATGGTATTTTGCGTTGTGGAGTGGTATGTAGTGGAGTTTACTTATGTGGTGTGCTGTTAAATATTGTAGCATGATGTGGAATTTTGTGGTGTAGATTAGATGTATGTGGTGTGTTGTGAAATTCTGTTGTTGGTTTAATTATGTATTTTGTTGTTGAATTATGTGGTGTGGAATGGAAATGTGTAGAGTTGAAGTGTGTGACGTGGAAGTGTGCGCTGCTGTGTGAAAATTATGTTGAGTGGTATTATGAGGCATGGTGTGAAGTGTAGTTATGTGGAATGTTGCTACGTGGCATAGACTGGATTTATGTGGAGTGTATTTATGCAATATGGATGAGAGCATAATTATGTGGAGGTTAATTATGTGGTGCTGAGTGTTATTATGTGGAGTAATTATGTGTGATGAATTGTGTGGGGATGAATTGTGGAATTGTGTGATGTGTGGAATTATGTGGCATGGTGTGGTGTATAATTGTGCGGCATGTTGTAGAGTTGTATTTTGTGGAGGGTCATTCTGTGTTTTGGAGTTGAGTGTAAATATGTTGTGTGATGTATAATTATATAGGTTGAAGTGGAATTATGTGTAGTTGAATTGTGTTGTGTGGAGCGGAATTATGTAGTTTGGACTGCTGTTATGTTGTGTGGAATGTTATTATGTGATGTGGAATTATGTGGTATGGAGTGAACTAGAAATATGTATTTTTTCATTTTTAGGATTGTAATTATGTAGTATGGAATGTAGGGTTAAATTATTTATAGTGAATTGTGTTGCATGGAATTATGAGATTTCAAATTTGCTGTGTGTGGTAGAATTAGGTGGTGTGGATTTGAGCAAGCTGTGCACGCTAAGGCTTTTATGTCATGGGGTATAAAGTTGACGATTGTCTATTTTTCTTTGTAAAAATAATTTGGGCTGTTTCTTTACCTTCCGGTACATTTCTGAACAATTTGTTAAGCTAAATTGTAATGTTGCTTTGTGTGCGCATGCAGGGAAGAACGAGTGTATGCAAAAAATCATCCTATGTCTCAGTATTAACTTCCACACCTCTAAGCAGTAATCCAAATCTTAGAATGAGTTACCCGTTTGCTTTACAACGATAGTTAGTAAAACAAGTAAGTGCTTTTCCAGCCTGTATAAGTAGCAAAGGTTTTAAAGGGACTTGTTTTTGTGCAAAGTATTGCTTTTCCCAGTTCACGGAAGAGATAATAATAGGGTTGACAGGATGGTGCGATAGCAGAATATTGATTTGTGTGGATCTGGTGAGCACTGCGGGCAGCAAGTGCTTGATACGCTATTTGCATAAGAAAATACTATATATCTTTTTCGTTATCCTCCATTAGTTATTAGTAAGGAAGGGGGAAGAGGAGCGTTCACCGACAGCATTCGGTTAGTCTTAGGGAGACAAAGAATGCTTTTATTTGTGGTAGATGGCGCCCAGAAGGCATAAGTATATGTATCAGGAGCTGCCAATGCAAGGAAGTGGAAATGCGCTTTAGACGTTGCCGGTATTGATGGCTACTGTGCGGTTGCACACTTCGCTGGGCTGACAGTGGGTGGGGAAATGCTATGTTGTCATTGTAGATTTAATTCATGAATCGCTCATTCTCTCTGGTGTTTGTCCTTGGGGTATTTGTTGACTGGTGCTACATATGGGATCTAGTTTGCCTTTGACAGGAGGTATGGTTTAGTGGGGTACATAGTGTAAATAAATGTTGGCGTGAGGAAACAAAAATCGGACTCTTTGTACATTTTATATTATTGTGTGCATCATGCAGAGGATGAAAAGTAGCAGGAACCGCTTGATGCCGTAGAGGCTAGCAGGAAGAACTTTTTTGAGGTGGTCAGTTGAAGAGATTGTTTAACATGTCTTAAACTTCCACAGTGGCGTTGGGGAGGCCAGCAACTGAAAGGCTCTGTCTTTACTGGTAGGAAGTGGTTAGATGGTGACCGGTCATCAGTCTTTCTGTGGGTGATGGACAGGGGAGCAGTGGGCGGCAGTCACAGGTTTGCAGTGACATCCGAGGGGTGGTTTTAAAGGCGGGCGGAAAAGCATAATTGTGGGTTTCATAGGGGTGAGAGTAGAGTGTAATGGATGCGTTAGTAGCAGGCACGACAGAAGTGATCTGCGTTTGGAGGTGGTTAACTGAGAGGGGTTCGCCTGGAGGTGGGTCATCAAGTAGGAGGATGTGTTTGGAGGCCTGGCTGGAGGCAGTGTTATGTAACTTTGCTGGAGGGCGCAGCAGCAGCATTTACTGATGTATATAAATCGCCCGATGAGAGGGCGGATGTGACCAATGGAGGAACCAGAATCCTTTTTTATGGCTGGGGTGAGCCCCTGCAGTATGGCGGGTCGCTGGCCGGAGAGCTCTTGACTGGCAAGGAGAATGGGGGGCCCCCTCCATGTACTCTGCAGGGGGGCCTCTTCAAGTTTCGTTACGCCACTGCACCTTATGGCATGTTGAGTGCATTGTCAGGATTTGAACCCCTGTCCTCTGAGAGCCTTTCCCCCCAAAGGTACAAGACTTACCACTGAGCCACAGCTCCTTGGTGGTCTATATCTTCGCAGTAGTTGCTATAAGCAACATACAGGCCCTGGTGACATTGGCTGTGGCTTCATTTGCACATGAAAAGGATGACCATGATATAGGAACAATTTGATAGGCTTCAGACATGGAAACCAGTGTGGTCCAGTCGGTACGTTTCTGACTTCCAGCCAGACACCCAGGGTTCAAATCCTGGGATCGGCGCCAGGAGACAGATGGTGGTGCAGCAGAGGTAAGTTGGAGGTGGGCCTGCCTGGCCAATTGGTAAGTAAAACATGAGTGTGTGTAAAGCGTAAGAGTGATGTCTCACCTGGCGAATGGTGAATTGCAGACTGGTTGGTAATTGAAATGGGTGTGAAGGTCGGGAACATTGACAGGTGAAAAGGGGTAGCATGTGTTAAGTGAGGAGGGGGAACAGGAGGAGCCTAGGCAGATTGGGTGGAGTCAGAGTGCAGGGGAAAAGGTGTAGGGTAGAGCAAGGGATAATGATTGGGGTCCAAGTAACTAAGAAGTGGTCATAGATGAAGCACCCAGCAAGTAAGGGGAAAAGACAAGTGAGCAGAGTTGGAGCAAAGGAGGGGCCTCATGCAGTGGATGCTCAGAACACAGATGGGGTGATTACAGAGATTAGGACTTATGGATGGATACCCCAATTTTTTAACTGCACCCCCATACACTATCTGAGTTTGGGGGCAATCACATTTGGGGGAGCAGTATTAAAAGGGGTTTGGGGGTGCACTATGGAGGGTGAAGGGGGCACAGAATAACATGGTTTCGAGGAAATTTTGGAGGGCTATCCTTAGATTTTATTGCTCCCCTCCTCCCTTATGGGGCGCGCCCTAAAAAGGATAGGGGGGGTGAACAGGTTTGTGAGAGTTTAAATTACCAAACACTAGGCGGGCACCCTACAATCCTACTTATGTTATGGTATTGAAAGGTACCACAAGGAGCATGTGGTGATATTTTTGCAGGTGGGGCTCCCCAAGACTTTACTGCCTCTCTTCCCCTCCGTGCGGCATGTAATAGGGACCCTTGGGAAATTTTTATTGCAAACAGACAGTTTAGAGATTCCGGGTATGAAATCTGAGAGCACTAACATTTGCTAAATAAAGGGGGGCCAGTGGAGCAGAAGAATGGAGCAGGGCAAGGGTACCTTGGCAATGGGTTGGATGGGTCATAGTGAATAATCATTACATGTAAATACGCAGCAGTGCATTGATTGGCAGCTTCTGTAGAGAGTTTGGCATGCTCTTCAATTTATTTGTCCTCCTTATGGGGCGATAATCCACAGAGGGAAGGCCAGGCCTTACTGTTAGGCAGAACATGTATTCATGATTTAAAGAAGTGTAGTCTACGAGTGCTGTGAGGGGCTGTACAGAGCAGAAAGTACCTGTATACATACCCAATCAATCTGCATCAAAACCGTCACTTGAGACTGAACAGTGAAGAAGCAGCTGGGTTACTGATGAAATGTGAACGGAGGGCAGAGAGGAAGGGTGTGTGCATGTCTCGGGCGATATTTTAAAACCCGGGCCATGTATCGGGTCTAGAGATCATCAACAAGTACTTACTTGCACCCACTGGGGTGAACCACTTAAGAACTTCATGCACCAGCTTCCCATGGGGCGACCCGGAGGAGGAGCTAGCGGTGTGCGCTCCATTGCGGTTGTTTATAAAAATGGCTCACTCGAGCTTTGAGCTGACGAGCTCCTGGACGACGCACCTGCGTGCCTGTGTGGGCACTGAGGCCCTTGACGGTTGCTTGGCGGCCCTCTCTTCCACCCCTAACTATTTTCTCTACTGAGGAGGGAAGTTATCCCGAAACCCGAGCCATGTCTCGGGTGATATTTTAAAACCCGGGACATGTATCGGGTCTAGAGATCATAAACAAGTACTTACTTGCACCCACTGGGGTGAACCACTTAAGAACTTCATGCACCAGCTTCCCATGGGGCGACCCGGAGGAGGAGCTAGCGGTGTGCACTCCATTGCGGTTGTTTATATCTTCGCAGTAGTTACTATAAGCAACATACAGGCCCTGGTGACATTGGCTGTGGCTTCCTTTGCACATGAAAAGGATGACCATGATATAGGAACAATTTGATAGGCTTCAGACATGGTAACCAGTGTGGTCCAGTCGGTACGTTTCTGACTTCCAGCCAGACACCCAGGGTTCAAATCCTGGGATCGGCGCCAGGAGACAGATGGTGGTGCAGCAGAGGTAAGTTGGAGGTCGGCCTGCCTGGCCAATTGGTAAGTAAAACATGAGTGTGTGTAAAGCGTAAGAGTGATGCCTCACCTGGCGAATGGTGAATTGCAGACTGGTTGGTAATTGAAATGGGTGTGAAGGTCGGGAACATTGACAGGTGAAAAGGGGTAGCATGTGTTAAGTGAGGAGGGGGCACAGGAGGAGCCTAGGCAGATTGGGTGGAGCCAGAGTGCAGGGGAAAAGGTGTAGGGTAGAGCAAGGGATAATGATTGG
Organism: Triturus cristatus; assembly: GCF_964204655.1. Lineage (NCBI taxonomy): Eukaryota > Metazoa > Chordata > Amphibia > Caudata > Salamandridae > Triturus > Triturus cristatus. The sequence goes on along the minus strand of NC_140592.1, from coordinate 654,777,001 downwards.
GGTCCAAGTGACTAAGAAGTGGTCATAGATGAAGCACCCAGCAAGTGAGGGGAAAAGACAAGTGAGCAGAGTTGGAGCAAAGGAGGGGCCTCATGCAGTGGATGCTCAGAACACAGATGGGGTGATTACAGAGATTAGGACTTATGGATGGTACCCCAATTTTTTAACTGCACCCCCATACACTATCTGAGTTTGGGGGCAATCACATTTGGGGGAGCAGTATTAAAAGGGGTTTGGGGGTGCACTATGGAGGGTGAAGGGGGCACAGAATAACATGGTTTCGAGGAAGTTTTGGAGGGCTATCCTTAGATTTTATTGCTCCCCTCCTCCCTTATGGGGTGCGCCCTAAAAAGGATAGGGGGAGTGAACAGGTTTGTGAGAGTTTAAATTACCAAACACTAGGCGGGCACCATACAATCCTACTTATGTTAGTGTATTGAAAGCTACCACAAGGAGCATGTGGTGATATTTTTGCAGGTGGGGCTCCCCAAGACTTTACTGCCTCTCTTCCCCTCCGTGCGGCATGTAATAGGGACCCTTGGGAATTTTTTATTGCAAACAGACAGTATAGAGATTCCGGGTATGAAATCTGAGAGCACTAACGTTTGCTAAATAAAGGGGGGCAGTGGAGCAGAAGAATGAAGCAGGGCGAGGGTACCTTGGCAATGGGTTGGATGGGTCATAGAGAATAATCATTACATGTAAATACGCAGCAGTGCATTGATTGGCAGCTTCTGTAGAGAGTTTGCCATGCTCTTCAATTTATTTGTCCTCCTTATGGGGCGATAATCCACAGAGGGAAGGCCAGGCCTTACTGTTAGGCAGAACATGTATTCATGATTTAAAGAAGTGTAGTCTACGAGTGCTGTGAGGGGCTGTACAGAGCAGTAAGTACCTGTATACATACCCAATCAATCTGCATCAAAACCGTTACTTGAGACTGAACAGTGAAGAAGCAGCTGGGTTACTGATGAAATGTGAACGGAGGGCAGACAGGAAGGGTGTGTGCGGTCAATTAAAGGATTGAAATGTGGTTGGTGCACTACCAAACCTGGGGTACCAGGAGGGAACATTTGAGGGGTAATGAGATGGTATCCAGAGGTCAAAAAAGGTGTCAGAGGCCGAGAGGTATGGGGATCCTGGTCCCACATTAAAGGGTGGTCAAAAGTCCAGGCTAAAGATTTCTGTCCAACCTTGAGCAAATGTTGTACAGCCTTGATCCCTCTGTAACGTTTCCCCAGTGTCTTTAAAGCCTGCAGATGACTGGAGCAAGCTTCCCAAGGTTTTTCTTGGCCTCATTCCCGGAAAGGAGTGCCTGACCTTTCTGGCCTAAGGATAATCCCAAAGGGTGCGCTAATGACATTCTGGGAAAATCCTCACTCATCATGCAAATGTATGCACCATACATGGCAAATCCTTACACCTGCTAAGCACCATATTTGAGAGAAATATTCATCTATGCTTCCTCTCCTAACTGAGGACTTTGGAGCTGCTGTTACTGTCTCAGGTGTCCCTTCAAGGAGAGGTGACACACTCACTAAATCACTCAGCAAACATGCATGCTTAGACACTTTCATCTTGCTATTTGCCTTCCAAACCTTCCCCCTTCTCCACAAATTTAGGCCGGCCATTCCTCATTACTCATTCACTCAGTCATCACAGTGCTCCACTCTGTAAGCCCTGCAAGACAAACATGAGCAAGAGGTATGTCAGCAAGCAGAAGAAAAGCCTCAGTGTGCTTTTATGTTCATACTGCTGCCCTCTAGTAATGCTGCACGGCAACTGCAGCATAATAATGTGACTGCGAAGAGGGCTGTCCTATGCAAATAATGTCCTGCCATGCATACTTTCTTCTGAGACGGTAGCCAGCTTGCGTCGTGATACTGCCTCCAACATCAGATCTTCAGCCCGAATTCAAAAGGAGCCTATCTTAGTCTGAGGATTTTGCCACTCAAAGGCCACACTTGGGGTCATCACCCTCATTTAGCAGGGTCCCAAATTGCCTGCAGTCATCCTCTATATAGAACACTGGTGTTCAAGGGCTTCGTTCAAAGGAAGGGAGGGAATGTTTAACCCCTTCAGCGCTGCGTGGATTTCTGCGCGGTGCTGAAGGTTCTGAGCGCGGGCGGGGCCATGACGGAACGGTTCCGTCATAAGCACAGCCCAACCGACGTGCATGACGGAACCGTTCCGTCATAAGCGTCGAAGGGGTTAAAGCCCCTGCCCTGTCGTGCCCATCCCTGCCCAGCACTTCCCAGCACTGTGATGCTCCAGTACCTACCTACCTACCTACTGCAGCAGGCATGATGCAGACCTTCTAGAGCAAAGACCTGACTTTGCCCTTTACTGCCTCTTGAAGAAAAAAAACCTTTCTAGCTTCTTGTTGCACCTAATAAAGGGAGTTTCACTTGCCTCAAACTTTACCCATCATTTCATTAGTCAGAGCTCGTACATGACCTTTATTCGTAGCCAACCTTACAGACACTAAACCCCTGATTTGAGATTTCAGCTCAAATCAAAATGAAAAATCAGTACCATCCAATTTATTTTACTATCAGTGTAGCACCTTCCTCGCATTATTGAGCTCAATTTTACAAGCTGAGGCCACATTTGCGCTCTAAAATACACCAAACTGAAAGGACAAATAATGAACACATTGATAAAGAAAGGTAAGGCTTTTTCTCTTTTGCCCCTACTTGAGAAAAAGGTGGTTGGTGGGAGGTCACGAGGGAAAAGATTTGAAATTTTGGGGTGCCGCACGTGCCATAAAGAGTGGCCACTTTTCTCCTCTATTTTTCAAATTGAAAATAAACTTAGCAAATGAAAATAAAAGCACAATTTGAACTTCTACCACCTTAGGACATGTTGAGAGCATTGGCAGGATTTGAACCCTGGACATCTGAGAGCCTTTGCCACCAAAGGTACAAGACTTGCCACTGAGCTATAATGCCTTCGTGGTCTATAACTTCGCAGTAGTTACTATAAGCAACATACATATCCTGGTGACATTGTCTGTGGCTTCCATTTCACATGAAAAGGATGACCATGATATAGGGACAATTTGATAGTCTTTAGATATGGAAACCAGTGTGGTCCAGTGGGTAAGTTTCTGACTTTCAGACAGACACCCAGGATTTAAATCCCAGATTCGGCACCAGGTGACAGATGGTGATGTAGAAGAAGTAAGTTGGAGGTGGACCTGCTTAGCCAATTGGTAAGTAAAACATGAGTGTGTGTGTAAAGCGTGAGAGTGATGTCTTCCCTGGCAAATGGTGCATTGCAGAGTGGTTGGTAATTGAAATGGGTCTGATGAGAGCCAAGGTCGGGAACATTGACAAGTGAAAAGGGGTAGCATGTGTTAAGTAGAGGAGGAGCCTAGGCAGATTGGGTGTACTCAGAATACAGGGGAAAAGGTGTAGGGGAGAGGAAGGGATGATGATTGGGGCCCAAGTGACTAAGAAGTGGTCATAGATGGAGGAGGAGCCAGGGCACTCAGCAAGTAAGGGGATGAGACGAGTGAGCAGTGTGGGGGGCAAAGGTGGGCATTCATGCAGTAGTTGCTCAGAACACAGATGGGGTGTTTAGAGAGATAAGGACTTATGGAGGGGTACCCCATTTCTGTTTTAACTGCACCCCCCTTACACTCTCTGATTTCGGGGGCAATCACATTTGGGGGAGCAGTATTAAAAGGGGTTTGGGGTGCACTATGGAGGGTGAAGGGGGCACAGAATGACATGGCTTCTGGTAAATTTGGGGGGCTATCCTTAGATTTTATTGCTCCCCTATTCCCTTATGGGGTGCACCCCAAAAAGGATAGGGGCAACAGGGAGAATAGGGGGGTGAACAGGTTTGTGACAGTTTAAATTACCAAACACTAGGTGGGCACCATACAATCCTATTTTGGGTATGGTACTGAAAGGTACAACAAGAAGCATGTGGTGATTTTTTTTGCAGGAGGGGCTCACCAAGATTTTACTGCCTCTCCTTCCCTCCGTGCAACATGTAATAGGGACCCTTAGGAATTTATTATTGCAAACACACAGTATAGAGATTCCCGGTATGAAAGCTAAGAGCACTAACGTTTGCTAAATAAGGAGGCCAGTGGAGCAGACGAATAGAGCAGGGTGAGGGTACCTGTGGCAATTGGTTCGGATGGCTCATAGAGAATAATCATTACATGCAAATACGCAGCAGTGCATTGATTGGCAGCGTCTGTAGAGAGTTTGGCATGCTCTTCAATTTATTTGTCCTCCTTATGGGACGATAATCCACAGAGGGAAGGCCAGGCCTTACTGTTAGGCAGAACTTGTATTTATGATTTAAAGAACTGTAGTCTACGTGTGCTGTGAGGGGCTGTACAGAGCGGTAAGTAACTGTATACATACCCAATCAATCTGCATCAAAACCGTCACTTGAGACTGAACAGTGACAGAAGCAGCTGGGTTACTGATTAAATGTGAACGGAGGGCAGAAAGGAAGGGTGTTTGTGGTCAATCAAAGGATTGAAACGTGGTTGGTGCACTACCAAACCTGGGGTACCAGGAGGGAACATTTGAGGGGTAATAAGATTGTGGTATCCAGAGGTCAAAAAAGGTGTCAGAGGCACAGAGGTATGGGGACCCTGGTCCCACAGTGAAGGGTGGTCAAAAGTCCCAGCTAAAGATTTCTGTCCAACCGTGAGCAATTGTTGTACAGCCTTGCTCCCTCTGTAACTTTTACCCAGTATCTTTAAAGCCTGCAGATGACTGGAGCAAGCTTCCCAAGGTTTTTCTTGGCATCATACCCGGAAAGGAGTGCCTGACCTTTCTGGCCTAAGGATAATCCCAAAGGGTGCACTACTGACATTCTGGGAAAATCCTCACTAACCATGCAAATGTATGCACTATACATGGTGAATCCTTACACCTGCTAAGCACCATATCGCACTTGCCAGCTTTGAGGTGGTGCAAGTGATTTTATATCAGAGAAATATTCATCTATGCTTGCTCTCCTAACCGAGGACTTTGGAGCTGCTTTTACTGTCTCACGTGTCCCTTCAAAGAGAGGTGACACACTCACTAAATCACTCAGCAAACATGCCTGCTTAGACACTTTCATCTTGCTATTTACCTTTCAAACCTTCCCCTTCACCACAAATATAGACCAGCCATTCCTCATTTCTCATTCACTAGTCATCACAGTCCTTCACTCTGTAAGCCCTGCAAGACAAACATGAGCAAGAGGTATGTCAGCAAGCAGAAGAATAGCCTCAGTGTGCTTTTATGTTCACACTGCTGCCCTCTAGTAATGCTACACTGCAACTGCAGCATATTAATGTGACTGAGAAGAGGGCTGTCCTATGCAAATAACGTCCTCCCATGCATACTTTCTTCTGAGACGGTTGTCAGCTTGCGCCGTTATACTGCCTCCAACATCAGATCTTCAGCTATAATAAAAAGCAGCCTATCTTAGTCTAAGGATTGTGCCACTCAAAGGCCACGCTTGGGGACATCACCCTCATTTAGCAGGGTCCCAAATTGCCTGCAGTCATCCTCTATATAGAAAATGAGCGTTCAAGGGCATTCAAGGGCTTCATTCAAAGGAAAGGATGGGATTTTTAAAGCCCCTGCCCAGCCCTGCCCAGCCCTGCCCAGCCCAGTCCAACCCAACCCAGCCCAGCCCAGCCCAGCACTGTTATGCTCCAGTACCTACCTATCTACCTACCTACCTATCCACCTACCTACCTACCTACCTACCTACCATTCCTACCTACCTACATACCTACTGCAGCAGGCATGATGCAGACCTGCTAGGGCAAAGACCTGCCTTAGCCCTTGTCTGCCTCTTGAAGAAAAAAACCTTTCTAGCTTCTTGTTGCTCCTAATAAAGGGAGTTTCACTTGCCTCAAACTTTAACCATCATTTCATTAGTCAGAGCTCGTACATGACCTTTATTCCTAGCCTACCTTACAGACACAAAACCCCTGATTTGAGATATCAGCTCACACCAAAATGAAAAATCAGTACCATCTAATTTATTTTACCATCAGTGTAGCACCTTCCTCGCATTCTTGTTCTCAATTTTACCCCCTTTACCACATTTGCGCTCTAAAATACACCAAACTGAAAGGACAAAGAATGAACACATTGAAAAAGAAAGATAAGGCTTTTTCTCTTTTGCCCCAACTTGAGAAAAAGGGGGTTGATGGGAGGTCACTAGGGATAAGATTTGAAATTTTGAGGTGCCGCACGTGCCATAAAGAGTGGCCACTTTTCTCCTCTATTTTTCAAATTGAAAATAAACTTAGCAAATGAAAAAAAAAGCACAAATAGAAATTTTACCACCTCGGGACACGTTGAGAGCATTTGCAGGATTAGAACCTTTGTCCGCTGAGAGCCTTTGCCACCAAATGTACAAGATTTGCCACTGAGCTGTAGCTCCTTGGTGCTCTATAGCTTCGCAGTAGTTACTATAAGCAACATACAGGCCCTGGTGACATTGCCTGTGACTTCCATTGCACACGAAAAGGATGACCATGATATAGGGACAATTAGATAGGCTTCAAACATGGAAACCAGTGTGGTCCAGTGGGTGAATTTCTGACTTCCAGCCAGACCAGTCCTGGGTTCGACACCAGGTGAGAGATGGTGGCACAGCAGAGGTAGGTTGGAGGTGGGCGTGCCTGGCCAATTGGTAAGTAAAACATGAGTGTGTGTGTAAAGCGTAAGAGTGATGTCTCCCCTGGCAAATGGTGCTTTGCAGAGTGGTTGGTAATTGAAATGGGTGTGATGAGAACCAAGGTCGGGAAGTTTGACAGGTGAAAAGGGGTAGCATGGTTAAATGAGGAGGGGGTGCAGGAGGAGCCTAGGCAGATTGGGTGGAGTCAGAGCGCAGGGGTGAGCAAGGGATGATGATTGGGGCTCAAGTGACTAAGAAGTGGTCATGGATGGAGGAGGAGCCAGGGCACTCAGCAAGTAAGGAGAAGAGACGAGTGGGGGCAAAGGTGGGCAATCATGCAGCGGTTGTTCAAAGCACAGATGAGGTGATTACAGAGATTAAGACATATGGAGGGGTACCCCATTTATTTTAACTGCACCCCCCTTACACTCTCTGATTTCGGGGGCAATCACATTTGGGGGAGAAGTTTTAAAAAGCGTTTGGGGTGCACTATGGAGGGTAAAGGGCGCACAGAATAACATGGCTTCTGGGAAATTTTAGGGGGCTATCCTTAGATTTTATTGCTCCCCTCCTTCCTTATGCGGTGCGCCCCAAAAAGGATAGGGGCAACAGGGCGGATAGGGGTGGTGGACAGGTTTGTGACAGTTTAAATTACCAAACACTAGACGGGCACCGTACAATCCTACTTCGGTTATGGTATTGGAAGGTACAACAAGGAGCATGTGGTGATATTTTTGCAGGTGGAACTCCCCAAAAATTTTCTGCCTCTCCTCCCTCTTCGTGCGGCATGTAATAGGGACCCTTGGGAATTTTTTATTTCAAACAGACAGTATAGAGATTCCCGGTGTGAAATCTGGGAACACTAATGTTTGCTAAATAAAGGGGGGCAGTGGAGCAGACGAATGGGGCAGGGCGAGGGTACCTGTGGCAATTGGTTGGATGGGTCATAGAGAATAATCATGGCATGCAAATACGCAGCAGTGCATTGATTGGCAACATCTGTAGAGAGTTTGGCATGCTCTTCAATTTATTTGTCCTCCTTATGGGGCGATAATCCACATGGGGAAGGCCAGGCCTTACTGTTAGGCAGAACATGTATTTATGATTTAAAGAAGTGTAGTCTATGTGTGCTGTGAGGGGCTGTACAGAGTGGTAAGTACCTATATACATACCCAATCAATCTGGATTGTATGGTGCCCGCCTAGTGTTTGGTAATTTAAACTGTCACAAACCTGTCCACCCCCCTATCCCCCCTGTTGCCCCTATCATTTTTGTGGCGCATCCGATAAGGGAAGAGGGGAGAAAATCTAAGGATAGCCCCCCCAAAATTTACCAGAAGCCATGTCATTCTATGCCCCCTTCACCCTCCATAGTGCACCCCAAACCCCTTTTAATACTGCTCCCCAAATGTGATTGCCCCCAAAATCAGAGAGTGTAAGGGCATGCTGTAAAAAAATGGGGTACCCCTCCATAAGTCCTAATCTCTGTAATCACCCCATCTGTGTTCTGAGCAACCACAGCATGAGTGCCTACCTTTGCCCTCACTTGTCTCTTCCCCTTACTTGATGAGTGCCCCACCCCTCCTCCATCTATGACCACTTCTTAGTCACTGGGGCCCCACTCATCATCCCTTGCTCTCCCCTACACCTTTTCCTCTGCACTTTGACTCCACCCAATTTGCCTAGGCTCCTCCTACACCCCCTCTTCACTTAACACATGCTACCCCTTTTCACCTGTCAATGTTCCCAACCTTGGCTCTCATCACACCCATTTCAATTACCAACCACTCTGCAATGCACCATTCACCAGGGGAGACATCACTCTTACGCTTTACACACACACACGCACACACATTTTTCTTACCAATTGGCCAGGTAGGCCCACCTCCAACTTACCTCTGCTGCGCCACCATCTGTCACATGGTGCTGAACCCGGGATTTGAACCCTGGGTGTCTGGCTGGAAGTCAGAAACTTACACACTGAACCCCACTGGTTTCCATGTCTGAAGCTTATCAAATTGTCCCTATATCATGGTCATCCTAATCATGTGCAATGGAAGCCACAGGCAATGTCACCAGGGCCTGTATGTTGCTTATAGTAACTACTGCCAAGATAGAAACCACCAAGGAGCTATAGCTCAGTGGCAAGTCTTGTACCTTTGGCTCTCAAAGAATATGGTTTCAAATCCTGTCCATGCTCTCAACATGTCCTAAGGTGGTACAATTTCAAACTGTGCTTTTATTTTCATTTGGTAAGTTTATTTTCAATTTAAAAATAGAGGAGAAAAGTGGCCACTCTTTATGTCACGTGTGACACCCCAAAATTTCAAATCTTTTCCCTCGTGACCTCCCACCAACCCCCTTTTTCTCAAGAAAGGGCAAAAGAGAAAAAGCCTTATCTTTCTTTATCAATGCATTCATTCTTTGTCCTTTCAGTTTGGTGTATTTCAGAGAGCAAATGTGGCCTCAGGGGGTAAAATTGAGCACATGAATGTGAGGAAGGTGCTACACTGATAGTAAAATAAATTAGATGGTGCTGATTTTTCATTTTGGTGTGAGTCTGCTGGAGTGGGTAGTACAAAATTTTGTATACCCCCCCCCCCATTCTGCATGTTTATATTAATCCGAATTATCAATTAATTGTAATATTATTAATCTGTTTGAAGTGACTATATTAACAAAGAGAATTACACGTGGGAATTGCACTTTGCATGACTATATTAATTGTGAATTAACTTGTGTAGGCATATTAATAGTAGAAAATTATAATATTATATGTTATATGTTGCTTTCAGTGATGTATTTGTGATTTGTGCTTTATTCAGTGAGTATAAACCGCTCTGAGGGTTGCTTCTGCTAGATAAATACACACACATATGGGTATTAGTAAGGGGATAACATTTTATTAGTCATTTCTATCTTTTAATTACGTTTTTGTGTTTCTTTTGTTTAAGTTAACCATTTCGGCCTATACAAGATGGCTGAACGAGACGTTAAACGTAACTGCCCTGACAACACGAGGTTCTGGGTGAAGTGCGCAGGCGTCACCGCCAGTGGCCTGGACCTGACCCCGGGAGAACATGTACCCTCCAAGGTCGTTCCGGGAACCCATCCAAAAGAGAGGACAATGCTTGATTTAAAAACCGGAACCAGCAAGTGCGATGACCTCATATTGTGGACTATGTGAGAACTTCACCTCGCCACCCCACGTTGACCAATCCAGACTCTCTAAACCCCGATCTTGTTACATTTTGATATTATTTTCACTATAAAAGTAGGTAGGAAATTGAACTAATTTTCACGCTCTTCTTTGACGAACTCGATTTCCTGACGTTATGCTGACGGAGAGGACGGTGACACTGCTGGACAGCTGTTATCCTGAATCTATGAGAGACTGAATTGCGGCCTGACTTTGCTGAATAAATTCTCCTTGACTGACTGACTTAGAGGACGACTTTAGCCAGAATAGGTAAATATGATGCTCCGAAATGCTGATGATTATTTCTAACATTTCTTGCAATATTTCTTAGATAAAGAATAATTGATTAATTGACAAATGTGTTGTGTCGAATATTTGAAAAAGAAGAATAAAAGAAAAGAGGTAGAGCAAAGGTAGACGAGTTAATCATCAATCACCAATTCAACTAAATGATCTATCTCCGTATGGGAGGGATATCTTAGGTTTAATGTCAATGTGTTTTAGGGTAAAGTAAAGGTATTCCTCTCATGTCAGCGTTGAGAAACTTATTTTCCCTCAGAAAACAGGTCAACCGAGTGTAAGTATATTGGTGTTATGGGCCCCACCAATGAATGTATGTGAGTGAATTGAATGACGAGATAGTTGATCTTTGCCAAAAAAGGGGGAATTTGACGTTCAGCGCTGTAACAGTTTTCTGGTAGCAAGACGATGGTTTTTATTGTCTTGGTTTGGTGATTATTGCTTGTAAATAGCTTATTGATTATTGGTTATTGATATTGATTTATTTACTAACACTCTATGTTGAGTCGTGTTGAAGTTTTATGTTGTTTGCACGACTTCTGGGATGTAGGACGTCGGAAGTTTGTAACGGTTCCGTAGTAGAGCAGAGGTAAGCGCTATTCTCGGGAAAGATGGAATTGTTGTTATCCTGTAGGTACACAGGAGAAAACGTGTAATGATTGAAGTTGCACGACGCATTGTCTGGGTTCGACTCGGTGACATCGCCGTATGTTGCCATTAGAGACATTTTCTGTGTGAGAGAAGTGTGTATGATAGCGAAGGTTACCTGTGAAATTCTGGTCTTAGGTACCATGGATCCAACTGGCATTCCGATAACGCTTATCACTGGAAAGGTAATAGGTACTCTCTGAGCTTGTTAGAAGGACAAAGGAGAGGTAAGCGCTGCTTTGTTAACGTATGTCATAATTCTGTAGTAGGACAGACTGTTCGCTGTTCTTGGGAAAGACAGGATTCAGTTTGAATGTACTACACTTTCTTTTGTGAAAGTGCGTGAACTAAATAGCATTCAGGTTAATTGTGAAACTCTGGGTTTATTTCTCAGGAGCATTGGGTCTCCAACTATGTGTCTTAAATACTAGAGAAACGGTTAGCTAGTGCTTGTTAGAAGGATGAAGTAGAGGGATGTGCTACTTTATCAACGGAAGTAACGATTCCGTAGTAGGGCAGAGGTAAGCGCTGCTCTCGGGAAAGACAGAATTTTCGTGAGAAAGGTCTATTGCTATTCTTTGGTTAGCGAAGCGGACAATGGAGACGTTTTTATGTTGTTAATAACAGAATTATAGAAATTGAAACAAAAACTTACTGAGCAGATTGTAAAGGAGGGGTAGACAGGAGCAGAAGCTGCCGCAGCGGCTGCTGACGTCGGAACGACCGCGCTGGGATTGGACAGTTGGTCAGAAACGTAAAACGCTCCAGATTGGTGCGTTAGTGTGCACCGCGCTAGGAGTGGAGAAATACAGGGTGACGTAAAACGCTCCCTATTGGTGCGTTAGTGTGAGTCGCGCGGCGATTGGACAGAGTAGCGGTACAGTTGTAGGGAGAAACTAGTGAGACACGAAAAGAAAGGAAAATGTATTACGATCCACCAAAAAATGAGAAAAAGTCATGGTTTGGTAAAATGAAGAAGTGGTTTAAGAAGGACAAACCGATCAAAACTAGGGAAGGACAGTTACTTCCTCCACCGAAAACCCCTGCATCCTTAATGATTGCAAAATATGGATATCACACTTGTATTTGGTTGGACAACTGGGTTAAGTATACAAAGGAGGACGGAGTGTTAGCCTTTGCAGAACATGGTTCATTTAATTTGGCTGTTTTGAGAAATTTGAGAGAGAAAATGATGATGTTAGAACCAAGACCTAGACCGACTCAATTTGAGGCTTTGACAGAGTAGGAAGACGAAATGCATGACCGAGAAAGACAGAGAAATGGTAGAGGATATAGGAACTTGTTTGGCAGATCGTACGGACATGACACGCATGATGATCGAATGAGAAGGTGGCGGAATGCAAGTATGACTGAGGGTTTGTTTCCCGTAAGAGCTGCAGGAGAGCATGAAGGACGAAAGTGTGTACAAAAGAGGCATAATGTGGAGACGAAAGGGTATGGAGTGAATGAGTCCGAGGATGATGTTCTTGATGATATGTTCTATAAGAATCCACCACCATACCGACCAGAACCAGAAATATTAACTCCAAGTGCCCCAATGAAAGAAACAGTACGAATCATAAAATCGGAACCAGAGTTCCAAGATTTGGGAAGAAACAATCCTATTAGAGAGGTAGAAAAGAAGTCTGGAGGGAAATTGGATGGAGAAAATTCAGCAGAATTAGCCAAAACAACTCTAGAATTAACGGAGAAAATAAGAGAATTGACTAAGAATCTGGAAGCGGTAACTGTACCAGTAACGATAGTTCCAGTAATGCCTATTTTTGACAAGAAAAAAGACAGTGACATTGTTTGACAGTCCCTTATAAAAGTAATAAGCTGGTTGAACAACCAAGAGTGAATCAGAGTGAGAATCCATGGAGACAGATCATGAGTATGATTTAACCGAATTTTTCAAATAACCCGTTTGTAGGTCAATTGTGTGCAGAAAAACGTATGACAATGATAGAGACAATGTCAGAAACTCAAAAGGATTTTGGACAAGGAAATGTAGACAAGCCAGTAGGACCATCTACAGAGGTGTTGAGTGAATGGTTGAGAAGCTTGCAAAAGAAAGACAGGGAATCGTAGTCGATAGATGTAGCTAAATTACGAATGGTACTGGAAGAATTAATAGTAGGAACTATCCCAACAGAGAAGTTAAAAACTTACCAAGATGAGGAGTTGTTATTTCGGGGCAAAAGTGTAACATGGAGAGCGAAAAATCTTCATGAAAGATTAGAAGAAGTGGCAAATGAGATGGGTATTGATATTGAAAAGGTAAAAGCCTTACAGAAACCCTATCGAGTAGATTTCACTGAAAAAGACATTGAAAACATGAATACCACAGGACGAATAGGTCAGATTAAGGACATAATTGTTTTGTTGAGAAAATGGGGAGATGTGGACAAATGGAAAAGCAGATGGTATCGTAAGCGAGACGAAGTTTCAGACAAAACGTTTTCAGCCTATCCTATGAGAGAAAAAGAGAAGGTTGTGACAGAATACCCTATGAGAGAGATTTCAGGAGGAGGATATGTGCATGTCCCATGGACTAGACAGGATATTTTGTCATTTACGAATGACTTCCTTCGACTGTGTGAAAAGCCCGTCGAGTGGTATAGACAGGTAGACAGATTTGTGAAATTATCCAAAGTACTGTGGATTGATTTGAATAGCCTGTTTGATATAATTATACCAGCAGATCTATGGACAGAATGCAAAATAGTAATAGATTGGCCGACACAGGAATACCCAAGGGATCCAAAGACAGGAGCTCCAGACCCTGAGGTAATGAAGAAATACGAACAGGTTATGGCATTCTTGAAGAACAAAGTACCCCCTAAAGAGACAGATTGGGTGAAAATTGACAGAACACATCAAGAAAGCAAATAATCAGTACATGCCTATTATGAGAGGTTAATTTTAGCCTTTAAACAATTCAGTGGAGATGAAAATTTGAGTGATCAGGATTTGAGTCATTTCGTATAGAGGTTTGTATATGGTCTTCGTCCAGAAATTAGTGAAATGATCAAACAGCATACGGTAGATTGGCAAAACAAGAAAATAGACGAAGTATTGAGACATGCTAAATATTTCAGTGATGAAATTGAAGCAAAACAGCGAAAACTAAAAGAGAAGGCAATGTGGGCACAGGTAAAAGTAGCAGAGAGACAGGAAGCACAATTAGTGGAACAAGCTGGGTCAAAACAAAGATTTAATCCTGGGAAAAATAAAGGGAATATTGAGGAAGCTAAAAAGAAATTTCCATGTCATAATGATGCAAATTCATCCTTGAATCCACAGGTGCAGAATGAGGTGAGTGGTCAACAGCAACGACAACAGCAGGGTGTAACACAACAGAATCAGGTGCCAAAACCACCTTTTCCACAGAACAAAAATTGCCAGAAGTATAGTAAGGAGAATGGATTCTACAACGAAGAACAGGTAAATAAGCCGCAACGCGCTAGCGCTGCTTCGCAGTATTGGCTGCAACGCGATGAAAGCGATTCAGAAGAGGGTTATTGACGGTGCCGAAGGGAGGAAGAAGAGTGCGTACTTGAAGCAACTCTAGAAGTAGACCAGACAGGCCCATTTGTAGATGGAAAAGTTAATAATGAAAATATTACTTTCCTAGTTGATACTGGTGCTACTCGATCAACTGTTAGATCAGCTGATGTTAAGAATCTTCCTCTCTCGGATGAAACGATCCAAGTAGTTGGGGTCTCCAACAGACAGATTAAAACTTATCTTACGGAACCAGTGAAAGTTAGTATAGGGACATTTTCTGAAATGCACAGATTCGTAGTGTGTGACACTAGTCCTGAGAACTTGTTAGGTAGGGATTTATTGTGCAAGATGAATTGCACTATATTTTGTACTCCAGATGGAATAGCCTTTGAAACACCAGATGATGATGTGCTGTATAAAATGACATTGGCAAACAGAGAGAAAGAGGTTACGGGAACATATGCTGTATTCAACCCTGACGAACTACCAAAAGAATTGAAACAATCAGTCAAAGCAGAGGTTTGGGACTTCACAGGAGGAGATGTAGGATTGATGAGAAATATAGATCCAGTAAAGATAACTGTAAGAGTAAGTTATCCAAATGTTCCACAATATAAATTGACTCCTGAAATAAACAAAGGAGTTACTTCTGTGATTGAGAAAATGATAAGGCAAGGAATTTTGAGAGAAATAATGAGTAGCCCATGTAATTCACCGATAATGGGACTGAAAAAGCCTAGTGAGAATTTCAGAATAGTGCAAGATCTGAGAAAATTAAACAAAATTGCTGTACCATGTTGTCCCATTGTACCAAATCCATCTGTGATTTAATATCAGATTCCTCATGACGCAGAATGGAACACAGTGAGTAATTTGTGCCATGATTTCTTTTCCATCCCAATGCACCATGACAGTCAGCAAATTTTTGCATTTCGTTTTGGCGAGCGTATTGTGGCGTGGTGCCGAATTCCACAGGGGTATATAGAAAGCCCCTCAATCTTCAATCAGCTATTGAAGAAGTCTTTGGAGAGTCTAGAAATGCCTGAAAATTCAGTACTTGTCCAGTATATCTATGATCTACTTGTGGCATCGAAAACTCGTGAAGCTTGTGAGGTAGACACGGTAGCTTTGTTAAATCATTTGGCAGATGGAGGACTAAAAGTGTCACCATCAAAATTACAATTTTGTAAAAGAGAAGTCCAATATTTGGGACGCAACATTGAGAAAGGACACAGGAGAATAACAATAGATAGAATCAAGATCATAAAAAGAATGAGTCCACCAATGACCCAAAGAGAAGTAAGAATGTTTCTGGGAATGGTTAGATATTGTCGTCAATGGATAGGAAATTTCTCACGGATTGCAAAACCTTTGGTACGACTGACAAGAAGCGATGTGAGAGATCCGATTGATCTGAACAAAGAGGAGTTGGCAGCGTTCAAGAAGTTGAGAGAAGGATTGTGTGAAGCGCCAGCATTAGGTATGCCTGACTATGATAAGGAGTTCGAGTTGTATTGCAGTGAGAGAAATGGATGTGCACTCTCTGTTCTAGTACAGAAGCATGGAAAACTGAGGAAACCAATTGCATATTTTTCATCCATGTTGGACCCAGTAGCTGTAGCCCTTCCTGGGTGTCTGAAAGCAGTAGCTGCTACATGTCGAAGTTTGGAACAGAGTGAAGGAATTGTGATGGGGTATCCTGTGAAAGTGTTTGTACCTCATGATGTGGCGATTCTTTTAACAAGGAGTCGTACTCAGTATATGACGCACAGCCGACTGACTAAGTATGAAAAGGTCATTTTGGGCGCAACAAATGTGAGTCTTGTGTGATGTGTGAATGTGAATCCTTCAACATTGTTGCCTGATGTAGAGCATGTGGAGGTAAGAGATGAAGCAGATCATGATTGTTTGGATGTACTTGATTTTTGTACAAAAGCAAGGCCTGACATAAAAGATGACCTTTTACTAGAAAGTGATTATGTCATGTTTGTTGATGGATCTTGTTTGAGAACAGATGATGGAGTGCTAAGTGCAGCATATGCAGTATGTACAGTTGCAGCAGTGATGGAAGCATCCTATTTGAAAGGAGTAAGGTCGGCACAAGTTGCTGAACTTATCGCCCTGACCAGAGCATGTAAGATTGGGAAAAGTGTGAGAGTGACTGTGATAACTGACATCCAGTATGGCTACGGGGTGGTCCATGATTTCGGCCAAATTTGGCTGCAAAGAGGTTTCCTGACCTCTAGTAGGACTCCCATTAAGAATGTTGAAGTGGTTGAAAAGTTGCTTGAGGCAATACAGCTGCCTGTATCCTAGGTTTAATGTCAATGTGTTTTAGGGTAAAGTAAAGGTATTCCTCTCATGTCAGCGTTGAGAAACTTATTTTCCCTCAGAAAACAGGTCAACCGAGTGTAAGTATATTCGTGTTATGGGCCCCACCAATGAATGTATGTGAGTGAATTGAATGACGAGATAGTTGATCTGTGCCAAAAAAGGGGGAATTTGACGTTCAGCGCTGTAACAAGTCCATATTTCAAATCAGGGGTTTAATGTCTGTAATGTTGGCTAGGAATAAAGGTCATGTACGAGCTCTGACTAATGAAATGGTGGGTAAAGTTTGAGGCAAGTGAAACTCCCTTTATTAGGTGCAACAAGAAGCTAGAAAGATTGTTTTCTTCAAGAGGCAGAAAAGGGCAAAGTCTGGTCTTTGCTCTGGCAGATCTGAATCATGCGTGCCGCAGCAGGTAGGGAGGTAGGTAGGTAGGTACTGGAGCATCACAGCACTGGGCAGCACATGGCAGAGCTGGGCAGGGGTTTTAAACATCCCCTCCATTTCTTTGAACAAAGCCATCGAACACAAATGCTCTATATAGAGGATGACTGCAGGCAATTTGGGACCCTGCTAAATGAGGGTGATGTCCCCAAGTGTGGCATTTGAGTGGCAAAATCCTTAGCCTATGAGAGGCTGCTTTTGAATTCGGCTGAAGAGCTGATGTTGGAGGCAGTATCACAGCACAAGCTGGCGACCGTCTCAGAAGAAAGTATGCATGGGAGGACATTATTTGCATAGGACAGCCCTCTTCTCAGTCACATTATTATGCTGCAGTTGGCGTGTAGAATTATTAGAGGGCAGCATTATGAACATAAAAGCACACTGAGACTTTTCTTCTCTTTTGCAGGGCTTACAGAGTGGAGGACAGTGATGACTGAGTGAATGAGTAATGAGGAATGGCTGGCCTATATTTGTGATGAAGGGGGAAGGTTTAGAAGGTAAAGAGCAAGATGAAAGTGTCTAAGCATGCATGTTTGCTGAGTGATTTAGTGAGTGTGTTACCTCTCTTTAAAGGGACACTTGAGACAGTAAGAGCAGCTGCATAGTCCTCAGTTAGGAGAGGAAGCATAGATTAATATTTCTCTCAAATAAAACCACTTGCACCACCTCAAAGATGGCAAGTGCGATATGATGCTTAGAAGGTGTGAGTATTTGTCATGTATGGTGCATAAATATGAATGGTTAGTGAGGATTTTCCCAGAATGTCCGTGGTGCACCCTTTGGGAGTATCCTTAGGCCAGAAAGGTCAGGCACTCCTTTCTGGGTATGAGGCCAAGACAACCCTTAGGATGGTTGCTAGAGTCATCTGCAGGCTTTAAAGATACTGGGGAAAAGTTACAGAGTTACAGAGGGAGCAAGGCTGAACAACATTTGCTCACGGTTGGACAGAAATCTTTAGCTGGGACTTTTGACCACCCTTCACTGTGGGATCAAGATCCCCATACCTCTGTGCCTCTGACACCTTTTGTGACCTCTGGATACTACCATCTCATTACCTCTCAAATGGTACTCCGTCAGCAAGCAGAAAAAAGCCTCAGTGTGCTTTTATGTTCATACTGCTGCCCTCTAGTAATGCTACACGGCAACTGCAGCATAACAATGTGACTGAGAAGAGGGCTGTCCTATGCAAATAATGCCCTCTCGTGCATACTTTCTTCTGAGATGGTCGCCAGCTTGCGCAGTGATACTGCCTCCAACATCAGATCTTCAGCTGAATTCAAAAGCAGATTATCTTAGGCTAAGGATTTTGCCACTCAAAGGCCACACTTGGGGACATCACCCCCATTTAGCAGGGTCCCAAATTGCCTGCAGTCATCCTCTATATAGAACATGGGCATTTGAGGGCGTTCGAGGGCTTCGTTCAAAGGAAGGGAGGGGATGTTTTAGTTCCTATATCCCTGATAGGCTCTGCGCATTGGAATAATATACACTATAGTGTTGACATAGGACTGAGGTCAGTATGTCTCTATCGAGCACATTAAACTTCATTACTTTTGTGTGACAGCTAACTTAGAGGTCACTAGAAACTTCTCGAATAAACAAGAAGTTATTAGTTTTTGATAACTGCATAAACATGACAACATGTTTCCCTTAGAATCGGAACAACTTCAGAATCGTGGAAACAATAGATAACAGTTTCACTCAGTCAATCGTGCATGCTTCGTTTCTACAGAGTTACACAGAAAAAGATAGATGGGCGTTTCAATAAAATGGGTTTATTGAACAGTCTTATTTCTTGTGCAAGAGGTATGAACTGCTACAATCGTAAGACAGAATGCGAAGTATAATACGTACAGCATTAGCAGTATGATAAAATAATACTGCAATAGCATGGTTTATAGCTATGACAGATATTCATAAAAATACATACATAAATAACACAGGCTAAAATGTTAATACTCATCTGTTGCTTCTAGCGAGTTGTACCCCAGTGAACCTAACCTAAGTGTAGTACGAGGTAAGAAGTACGTGCTGTTTGTCTATAGTCTAGTTTAGCTATAGTTGCCAAGATTTGCCAAAAGTCCCTCTATGTTCTAGTCCGCTCGATACCTTAGAATGAGTGAGGTTGGAATCTCTTTCTGATTCTCGATCTCTAACACCCCGCAAGGGGAGTCAGAAACACTGGAGCTGGATTCTCTGCGAGGAGGATGACAGCGTCTGGTCAGTGCGTCAGGCGGGGACTTGACTTCCTCCCGAACTTGCCGTGGCGAGCCACGCCATGCAAGTAGGCAGCCGAACCGTGGTTTGCCATGGTAAATGAAGGTATATTTATACCTTGAAGGTGTTTAGGAATGCCAGTATTGACGTAAAAGTCGGGCAGAAGAACGTCATGAATGAACCCCTAAGGAATAGATGTTCATGCATAATAAATGAGTTCTTGGAGAAATCAATATCCAAGCAAGGGGAAATCCTAAAGGCTTAAGAGTCTGGTTTTCCAAGAACTTGTTGTGACGTAGATGAACGAATGTAGGTGGCCATGCCTGTATTTGGTTAGCATGGATAACGCCTAAATAAGGGTAGGATTTGTATACCTAAATATGGGCAATGCGAATTGTGCCTATATAAGGACATAAATCGGGAAACCTATATACTGTACCTAAATTGACACACAATTTTTGGGGTGCCTCATGGGCCATAAAGAGTGGCCACTTTTCTTCTCTATTTTTCAAATTGAAAATAAACGTAGCAAATGAAAATAAAAGCACAATATGAAACGTTACTGCATTATGACATGTTGAGAGCATTGGCAGGATTTGAAACCTTGTTCTGAGAGAGCTATTGCCACCAAAGGTACAAGACTTGCCACTGAGCTATACCTCCTTGATGGTCTATACTTTTGCAGTAGTTACTATAAGCAACATACAGGCCCTGCTGACTTTGCCTGTGGCTTCCATTGCACATAAAAAGGATGACCATGATATAGGGACAATTTGATAGGCTACCGACATGGAAGCTAGTGTGGTCCAGTGGGTAACTTTCTGACTTCCAGCCCGACACCCATTGTTCCAATCCTGGGTTTGGCACCTGGTGACTGATGGTGGTGCAGCACCGGTAAGTTGGAGGTGGGCTTCCCTGGCCAATTGGTAAGTAAAACATGAGTGTGTGTGTGTATAGCATAATCGTGCTGTCTCCAGTGGCGAATGGTGCATTGCAGATTGGTCTGTAATTGAAATGGGTGTGATGAGAGTAAAGGTCGGGAACATTGACAGGTGAAAAGGGGTAGCATGTGTTAAATGAGGAGGTGGTGTAGGCGGAGCCTAGGTAGATTGGTTAGAGGAAGATTGCACGGGAAAAGGTGTAGGGGAGAGCAAGGGATGGCGATTGGGACCCAAATGACTAAGAAGTGCTCATAGATGGAGGAGGGGCCAGGGCACTCAGTAAGTAAAGAGAGGAGTGAGCAGAGTGGGGGCAAAGGTGGGCACTCATGCAGTGGTTGCTCATAACATAGATGGGGTGATTACAGAGATTAGGACTTATGGGAGCAATAACATTTGGGGGAGCAGTATTAAAAGGGTTTGGGGTGCAATATGGAGGGTGAAGGGGGCACAGAATGACATGGCTTCTGGGAAATTTTGGGGGGCTATCCTTAGATTGTATTGCTCCACTCCTCCCTTATGGGGTGCACCACAAAAAGGATAGGGGCATCAGGGTGGATGGGCGGTGAACAGGTTTGTGACAGCTTTAATTACCAAACACTAGGGGGGCACCATACAATCCTACTTTGGTTATGGTATTGAAAGGTACAAAAAGGAGCAAGTGGTGATATTTTTGAAGGTGGGGCTCCCCAAGATTTTACTGCCTCTCCTCCGCTCCATGCGGCACGTAATAGGGACCCCTCGGAATTATTAATTGTAAACAGACAGTATAGAGATTCCCGATATGAATTCTGAGAGCACTAACGTTTGCTAAATAAAGGGGGCAGTGGAGCAGACGAATGGGGCAGGTTGAGGGTACCTGTGGCAATTGGTTGGATGGGTCATAGAGAATAATCATGGCTGCAAATACGCATTAGTGCATTGATTGGCAGCGTCTGTAGAGAGTTTGGCATGCTCTTCAATTTATTTGTCCCCCTTATTTGACGATAATCCACAGAGGGAAGGCTAGGCCTTACTGTTAGGCAGAACATGTATTTATGATTTAAAGAGGTGTAGTCTACGTGTGCTGTACAGAGCGGTAAGTACCTGTATTCGTACCCAATCAATGTGAATCAAAACCATCACTTGAGACTGAACAGTGACAGAAGCAGCTGGGTTACTGATGAAATTTGAATGGAGGGCAGAAAGGAAGGGTGTTTGTGGTCAATCAAAGGATTGAAACGTGGTTGGTGCACTACCAAAGCTGGGGTACCAGGAGGGAACATTTCAGGGGTTAATGAGATGGTGGTATCCAGAGGTCAAAAAAGGTGTCAGGGGCACAGAGATATGGGGATCCTGGTTCGGCAGTGAAGGTTGGTCAAAAGCCCCAGCTAAAGATTGCTGTCCAACCGTGAGTATATGTTGTACAGCCTTGCTCCCTCTGTAACTTTTCCCCAGTATCTTTAAAGCCTGCAGATGACTGGAGCAAGCTTCCCAAGGTTTTTCTTGGCCTCATATCCAGAAAGGAGTGACTGAAATTTCTGGCCTAAGGATACTCCCAAAGGGTGCACTACTGGCATTCTGGGAAAATCCTCACTAACCAAGCATATGTATGCACCATACATGGCAAATCCTTACACCTGCTAAGCATCATATCGCACTTGCCAGCTTTGAGGTGGTGCAAGTGGTTTTATTTGAGAGAAATATTCATCTATGCTTCCGCTCCTAACTGAGGACTATGCAACTGTTTTTACTGTCTCACGTGTCCCTTCAAAGAGAGGTGACACACTCACTAAACCATTCGGCAAACATGCATGCTTATACACTTTCATCTTGCTATTTACCTTCCAAACCTTTCCCCTTCACCACAATTATAGGCCAAACCTTCCTTATTACTCACTCACTCAGTCATCACAGTCTTCCACTCCGTAAGCCCTTCAAGATAAGCATGAGCAAGAGGTAAGTCAGCAAGCAGAAGAAAAGCCTCAGTGTGCTTTTATGTTCATACTGCTGCCCTCTAGTAACGCCACACGGCAACTGCAGCACAATAATGTGATTGAGAAGAGGGCTGTCCTATGCAAATAATGCCCTCCCATGCATACTTTCTTCTGAGACGATCGCCAGCTTGTGCCGTGATACCTCCTCAAACATCACACCTTCAGCCGAATTCAAAAGCAGCCTATCTTAGGCTAAGGATTTTGCCACTCAAAGGCCACACTTGGGGACATCACCCTCATTTAGCAGGGTTCCAAATTATCTGCAGTCATCCTCTATCTAGAACATTGGCGTTCGAGCGTGTTTGAGGGCTTCGTTCAAAGGAAAGAAGGGGATGCTTAAAGCCCCTGCCCAGTGCTGCCCAGCATTATAATGCTCCAGTACCTACCTACCTACCTGCTGCAGCAGCAGCAGGCGGCATGATGCAGACCAGCTAGAGCAAAGACCTGACTTTGCTCTTTTCTGCCTCTTGAAATCAAAAACTTTCTAGCTTCTTGTTACACCTAATAATGGGAGTTTCACTTGCCTCAAACTTTACCCATCATTTCATTCGTCAGAGCTCGTACATTACCTTTATTCCTAGCCAACCTTACAGACACAAAACCCCTGATTTTAGATTTCGGCTCACACCAAAATGAACAAGCATTTGCAGTGCAATTAGTCTCGCCTTTGGGACCTCATATGTATTTAGCTATGCAGCACATTAGCCTGGGTGCTGAAACATCTACTGTCCTTCAACATGGAGGGAAAGTAAGCACCAAACTGCGTGACATGCAGGTATGGGAACATATGGAGAGAAATATGCCTTTCAGCGGCAAATGGTATAGTCCAATCTCTGTTTATTAATATAATATCAGGGCCTTCCGTGGTCATATCGCTGAAAATACAAGATGTGAAAAAAATAACATTGTCTACGGATGCTCGTGGAAGACAAGTTCTGTTGAATCTAAACAATGCTTAAGTGATTAGCTAGATTTCCTCAACAGAAAGCAATTATTTCACAGGACAGCCGAGACATGGTACATAGATATGCAAATATATGAAAGATTGTCAGCAGGTTGTTTGTACACACCATCTAGTCCCCTTGCTCACCTCTACCTGGCTCAATTTTAAAGGCCATTCATCAGATAAACGTCTGTTTCAGAGTCTGCCCGACCTTGCAAAGACTCTTACCCTGTGGATCGGGAACGGTTCACACTTCAGTCTTGGTCCCAGGCGGCAGAACATGCCAACGGGCAAACAATTCATACTTTAAAAAAATGACACCAATGCGGTGCTGCCTCTAAAGATTTAGGGGCAGATTTACAAGCCCCTTGCGCCTGTTTTACGCCGCCGTTGCATCACTTTTGTGACGCAGCGGCGGCGCAAAACCAGCGCCATGCTGCGGGGTATTTACAACGTGACGCAAGCCCTGTGCCAGAAACAGGCGTCCTGGCGCAGGGGGGGGCGTTCCGGCGCAGAGACGCCTCCTAAAAGTGGCTGAGTGAAATCCACAAGAGTTCAGTCAGTCCCTTTTAAGGCCATGCTGCGTCAAAACACTGCGCCTGCTTAAAGCAGGCGTAAGGATTGACGCAGCATGTTAGGGATAGGGAACCCCCGAGCCTTGCTGGAGCTGCGTCGCGCTTGCGACGCAACTCCAGCAATGTGCCGCCTTTCCGACAGGGGATGCGTCACGCATCTGCCCATCCGAGTGCCACGGTGCACCGCATTATAAATGCGGCGCATCAGTGGTGGCGCACGGGTGGCCAGATGCGTCGTAACTCTTCTGGCGCATCTCTGCTGATTAGCAGAGATGCGCCAGAAGTAAAAAATCTGCCCCTTATTGTGCTTCACAGAGCTCCACAACCGGACTGTGACTCGCATAGTAATGCAGTATTTTTTGTTTTTTTTAAGAAACAAAGCACAATTTCTTACGTTTAATACAACAAAAGAACAATAACCATTCCAAACTTGGCCATTCAAGTGATGTTTTTTAGCATTTGTACAGCGGGCATCTGCAGTAGTGAGGCTTTGTAGCCCTTTAACTGCTGGGCTGGTTACATTCGGACCTCTGTGGTTCGAGAGCTTTGGGGTTTCCCATAAGACCTTCGTGCGATGAGTTGCTTGAGGTGCGTGGTGTCCTCACACATGGCAAGGGGGCAGCAGACTTTTTCTGCTCCTGTGTAATACAATCTTTTAAATATGAGTTTATACATAAAAAGGCTGGAAATATACGGATCGTTAAGGAACATCTTTCTTTTTGTAACCAATAAAGTTTCAAAGAGAGGCACTCAGAGTAGATATCTTCAGGATTTTGTCCTGACACTCTGCAAATCACGTTCACATTCACTTCAATAGAATCTTTACACGAGCTGTGAATATTTAAGAACTATTACTTAATCTGCATATGTGGGTGGAGCTAAAACACACAACTGTTTTATTGTCCTGCAACGCATCTTTGTTCAAATCTTTTGTATCCCACTCTAGTATTAGTTGTCCTGTCTCCAAAATGTTCGGATCACTAATTGATGAAAGTACAACTCCAAACAGGCAGGCGTATCATGGATAATATTTGATGAAACCATTTGGCTAATGCAGAAAAATTATTAGTAATGTGTTTTAGAGTGCACTTTATACTTATTTAGCTGTCTCTAAGCACTGTCAGCTAACAGTTGATGCTAATTTCCAATTCACTGGTACTGAATTTATCGACTTTGGAGTGATGGAGGGCTGACTTGGCTTTGCAAAGATTCAAATGTATGACCTACGCATCACATCCGATATCAGCAGAGAATGTTAAACTTTGAGCCATATTGCTGCTATAATCCATCCAAATTTGAATAAAAGAAAAAAAACGTTAATTATAAGGATTGTTTACCTTGGTGCCATGTCCTTTTCCAGCCCGTCTGTTGGGCTGGAGAGGAGCTCCAGAGACGAGAGACGAGGGCGAGAGCGGAGGACACAAGTGGACTGTGGGATTGCTTCCTCCCGACCGACCCCTGCAGAGGACACAAGTGGACTGCGGGAGCGCTTCCTCCCGACCGACCCCTGCAGGCCTTTGTAGAAAGAAGCATTGTGTAGTCAGGTGAGTGATCTGTGGGTGGGGAGGATGGAGTGGAACCCGGCCGCGCTTCACCTCGTCCTGCTTCGCTGCTTGTGCTGTATCTGCCTCCCTTTGTCTAGCATGCGCACGATGTAAGGCATCACGTGCATGCGAGACAAAGAGTGCGAATTCACCCATCAATGACACAGCAAACAAGCATTGAAAATGCAATAGGGCTCGTATTTACGTGAGCCCTATTGCATTATACACGTAAGTGCAACCGTAAAAGAAGGCACGAACGGGAGGGGGTGGGGGTGTGTTTGTGGTTTAAGAAGATACGGACTATGGGAGGGAATGGGGAGAGGCAGGGGAACAAAACAGTTTTTCTAGTAAAGGGGCCGATAGCCTCGTAAGGATAAGAATGACGGCATGGCCGTCAGGAGGCGGGACTAACAAGCAAAGCACCAATCATAATGCAGAAATTATGATTTAAGCCTGTCAAAAATAAGGCTGGAAAGTGGGCGGAGCTTCCCCCACTATACTGTATACAGCATCTCTAAACGAGACAGCGCATGCGCTGCCTAGTCGAGACCTAAAAAATCAGCACCATCCAATTTATTTTACAATTTTATTGTAACACCTTCCTCGCATTCTTGTGCTCAATTTTACCCCCCGAGGCCACATCTGCGCTCTAAAATACACCACATTGAAAAGACAAAGAATGAACACATTGATAAAGAAATATAAGGCTTTTTCTCTTTTGCCCCTACTTGAGAAAAAGGGGGTTGGTGGGAGGTCACGAGGGAACAGATTTGAAATTTTGGGGTGCCGCACGTGCCAAAAAGAGTGGCCACTTTTCTCCTCTATTTTTCAAATTGAAAATAAACTTGAAATTTTACCACCTTAGGACATGTTGAGAGCATTGGCAGGATTTGAATCCCTGTCTTGTGAGAGCCTTTGCCACCAAAGGTACAAGACTTGCTCCTGAGCTACGGCTCCTTGGTGGTCTATAACTTCGTAGTAGTTACTATAAGCAACATACAGGCCCTGGTGACATTGCCTGTGGCTTTCATTGCACATGAAAAGATGACCATGATATAGGGACAATTTGATAGGCTACAGACACGGATAGCATAGGACTGAGGTCAGTATGCCCCTATCAAGTATATTAAACTTAATTACTTTGTGCCAGCTAGCTCAGAGGCCATTAGACACTCCTTGTAAACAGGAAGGGAGTAGTTTCTGGCAACCGCATAAACATGACAACTTTGTTTCCCTTTAGAATCGGAACGCTCTCAGAATCGTGGAAACAACAGAAAACAGTTTCACTCAGCTAATCGTGCATGCTTAGTTTCTTCAGAGTTACACAGAAAGAATAGATGGGCGTTTCAATAAAAGGATTTATTGAACAGTCTTGTTTCTCGTGTAAGAGATATGAGCTGTTACAATCGTAAGACAGTATGCAAGATATATTATGTACAGCGTAAGCAGTAGAAAGAAATAATACTGCGCTAGGATTATCTTTTAGCTATGACACATATATTCATATACATAAATAACACAAGCTAAGAATGCGAGTACTCATAAGACGCTTCTCAAACTAGTTCTAACGCAGTGTACCTAACCTAAGTGTAGTACAAGGTAAGAAGTAGATGTTGTATTCTATAGGCGGTCCAATCGATAGATTTCTAGAGTATGATATAGTATGGTATGCCAAGAGTTCCTCTAGGTTCTAGTCAACTCCATACCTTGAGAATGAGAGAGGTAGGAATTTCCTTCCGGGTCTCGACTCTAACACCCAGCAAAGGGAGTCAGAACTCTGGAAGCTGGATTCTCTGCAAGCAGGGATGACAGCGTCTCTTCTCAGTGCGTCAGGCTGGGACACGGGTTCCTCTAAAGTCAAGGTCTCCTCTAACTTGCTTGGGCAAGGGAAGGTATATTCATACCTGTACGTGCCTTGGAATGTTAGCATTGACGTAAAGGGTAGAGGAAGACGTCAGGAATGAACCCTTAAGCAATAACGGTTCATGCATAATAAATGAGTTCTTGGAGAAATCAATAATCCTGGGCTAGGGAAACTCCAGAGAGCTTAAGGGTCTGGTTTCTAAGAACTCGTTGTGACGTTAGGGTGGGTGTATGTAGGTGACCATGTCTGTATTTGGATAGCATGGCTAATGCCTAAATAAGGACTGGGATCTTATGCCTATATAAGGGCAATGCGAATTGTACCTATGTAAGGACATGTTTCAGGAAAACCTATATACGGACACTTAAAGCGGAATAAAATACCCACTCCACTTTCGAATGAACGATAGTACTAAATGCTAAACATTAAATGCTAAACATTAAACTCAGTACCACATGTTGCTAAAACATCTGTAAAAGCATACTAAAAGAAGCTTGAAAAAAACTTTTGCTTAACATGTAATGCATAGGAACTGTACATTTTAAAGCAGTTTTACATTCTAATATATCAGAAATAAATGCAATCCTGAATGAAAATAAATATATACATATGACGAAATGGTTGACAATTATTCAAAAACCAAATCCATTTCATAACATGGTACTAATGAAATTGTGGTAAATAAGGTGATAAATTGTCCCTGGAAGAAGTCCGTTCTATATGAATAGTTCTACTGTAAGCAGATCGAATTGCCATTTAATTTCAAATTTAGAAAAAAGTAAATTGTAGGAAGAGTTCCAAGTTTTGTTCTGTTTTGAAAACATGGATGCGTAATTCATAGCTTCCCCGGTACACTGTGAGCAGAATCAAAGTCAGTGTATGGGTCTGGCGTAAACATGAAATCATCCATTCCAGTAGACAAAAGATCGTCTACTGATGTCGGTGACAGTTGGAATACCTCGTTTAGATGGTTAACTGCACAGAGATGTGAAGCATCGCCTTCAGCATTGGATGCCGCAGCAGTGTTCGCGTATGTTGTTACCTGTGTTCCTGTGGATCCATCTTGTACCTCAGCAGCAGCAGGAAGCGTCTGTGAGATCTCAGTGAATGCCGTCATCAGGATTGGTAGCCTCTGGGGACAACACAGAGCATGGGCCGTTATCGGGTCCAGCAGAGTATCGATATCCGTTGTCATGACTGATGGGAGTGTTAGACAGATGTCTAGCACGCATTCTTTACCGCAAAGCAGGCAGCGTAGAACAGGTAAGATGCAATCTTGCCAGATTGGTCTAAATGACAGAAACCATGTTGTATTAAGTTCCCGTAGACGAGGCATGCCCAAAAGTTGCACTATGCGCTCACAGCACTTCCGTTCTAGGAGAGCTTTCTCCAAGTTGCTGGGAGTGACATCTGTGGATAGGCTTGTCATAGCATAGTAGTAGGAATAGAATCAGGATTCCTGCAACGAGTGCTAAAACTAATGGCAGACCACCAAACACTGAATACACAAAGCTTGGAATGATTCTGAGGACTGCCTGAAAAGGTGTTAACAGTCCTGAACATATGGTCTTAAATACATGTACAATCCCACTTGTATCAGACATGTTTAAGATACGTCCTATCATTTCTACAAAATGTATAGGACAGTTTGTACGTATGAGAGCCTGTATCTCAGCCGAAGTCCTTGCAATTTGTAGATCATAGGTTTCTTTGGCCTAGGTCAAAGGCACGGTATGTTGCAAAATCATGGCTTTCATTCTGCTTAAAGTATAAAAACGTATAAAAGAAACATTCAGTGAATGCCATAGAGGCGTCTCCCTGACTGTGTCTATTTGGGGGAACATTACTTGCATACAACAAGTAACCCTGGAATTAACCGTTTCCAGATATGGGATCCCTGGCAACATGTCACAGCAACTTTGATCATTCAACATGAGGTAACTCCTGTTAAAAAGTTGGCCAAACGTTGGATTAATCATAGCAGCTGGTGTACCCTGCAGGTGGCAGGATAAATTTTCCACTGAACCATTACAAGCCCCATGTAAAGAAATGTCCTGACATATGAGTGAGCCGCCAAGTGCAATTTCACAGTGTGTACCGCTTAGAAACACTTCACGACCCCCACTTCAACATCTGTATTCGTAAAGTAAATCCCAGGAGGTCTTAATGTATTCTTTACCCAACCTTACATATTTGCCTGCTTGCATTTGTTTGAGGCAATACTGAAAATGAAAAGTAGTGACATGCAGAGTTATTTTGTATTGGATAAGCTATTCTGTAGCTGGTTTTTCTGCTACCGTAAATGATAAATTATCCAGTTTTTCAATTCTCAGCACTGTATACTTTGCTCCCCTGTGTGCCAGTTCAATCTGTTTATCTGTGAGCTTGTATTCAGAAAACAGAGCCGACGTGTTGATAAAACGCCAAGGCACATAGCCTGCATGCAAGGATTGTAGCGTCCAGCCTAATAACATAATGGAACATAACTGAGATTGGCCTTGTTGTAACATGGCTAAATCTTGTTCCAGTATGTCAATAGCAGGGGATACAATGCAGTTCAGTGAATATATTCTGGATGAAGTTGTTAACGCATTGTCGACCACAGTGAGAGA
This sequence comes from Triturus cristatus, assembly GCF_964204655.1. NCBI lineage: Eukaryota > Metazoa > Chordata > Amphibia > Caudata > Salamandridae > Triturus > Triturus cristatus. The sequence continues at coordinate 654,747,246 of NC_140592.1, read as the reverse complement.
TTTCTCTAAGTTAATACGATCAAGTTCACGTATTCTTTCTGCGGCCTCTGCTTGTGAAACCTTTCATATTTCATTATAAGCAGCATAAATGCCGGCATATATGAAATGTTTTTGATGCGGTTTTCTTGGTCCCAGCAAGAAATCCCTACGGTCTGCGCCTTCTTTAAGTGAAGATAAGTGTTGTTTCACATCCTCTAGTGTAGATTTTTGTAACCAGTCAAGGCACAATTTTCCTACACTGTATGTTGTTACCACCCCCGGGTGCTGTCGTTGAACATAACGTGGGTCTGGCCTATGGATGGTAAAACCCTGTGTTCTATTCAGGAATCTTTCTTGACAGATGTTTGTGTCTGTGGGCCAGAACAACCATTTTTCCCAATCAGGGTCTGATCTGTTGTGTTGTAGCATTGTATCTACTGTGACCGCTCCCTTTGTAGTACTATAACTTGCAGGTGTTGGTACAGAAGGTGTATTCATGTCTTTGATCTTGGCTAATCCAAGGCAAGACGTTTGTTGCACAGTGTCATTCAAAAACATTATTTGCTATGGGATGATACAGGCTCTTAACAACGCTTCTATCCCCTGCACTTGCCATTCTTTAGAATCCCAGAGAGATTTGTGTCGATTGTGTCTTTCCAAAAGTCAACCCCTTGTCTAGACAGTTGGGCAATAAAGGCTGCGGAATAAATCTGTTTTGTATTAGTTAACATATTTTTCTGTCCTGTTCTGTTTACATTTCTATAGAAAAAGGTTACCGGATCAGATGTATTGTACCCTGAAAAATATGGAAACTTATTTGCAAACGTTTATGAACTACCCCTTTGTGGTGTAGGACAAGGTTCCCATTGGTTAAACATAAACACATTTCTAGGTGTTGCAGATTTATGCAAGAAATGATGATCATAGTGGTTGTAACAATTAAGCTGTTCGAAGTCTGATGAACCCACTCAGTTTTAATTGTTAGAGAATGCGGCAGACCTTTCTAGATCAGACATCATGCTATTAACAGTCTCAAAGTCCCAATCATCAGAATAGGTACTGGAGGTAATAAGGTCATTTAATGAAATTTTAAATAAATGTGTAATCTTCAGAAGTTCAGTCGGGCCGAATATGTCGAAATCGGTTTTGTCTCAAACTATACCATCCTGTATAGGAACGGCTGTGATGTTCACTGCTGACAAGTCTCTTGTTTCACGATGGGATGATTTGTGTGGTTTTAAAAATAAGATCACATTTTTACTTTCAGTGTCCAAACAAATGTATCTGCCATTTTTAAGCATGCTAAGAGTAATTACTAAAGCTAGCCAAAGCAGAAATAAAGATATTCCAGAAATAATCCATAGTTCAATCCATGGTGAAACCCGATAAGTCTTTTTCAGAAAATGAAAAAAGTCTTGTACTTGTTGTTTGAAAGTTTTTAAGGCTGGCGTTGTTTCAGGTTCACTTGGAGCCTCAGAAAACGTATCAAAGTTAATGAAATAGCCAGAAGCAGTTTGGTCAATTGTTGGAATTGCATCAGGATTAGTTGAAATCACTGGAACCAGTTGGTCACTTGTTATGTTGGTGTAGAGAGGTATACCTGGAGGTCGCTCCCCAAGCCGCAACAGCACCAACTGTTGTGCCTGTGTTCCCTGCTCGCTGCTGCCACTGCCGCGAGTTCTAGGCCCTCCTCCACCTGCAGGCTACCACCTGTGCCTCATCCCTGGTGGCCAGTGGCTGGCCGTAGGTCTGCTTGCACTGTATTGCTTCTGTTTTATTGCTTAATTGCCTAGTTTTTCCCTCCTCTGTTTTTATTGTTTAATTCTGTGCCCTGTGCCTTCTGTTCCCTCGTCGTTCCTGCCCCATTTTCCCACCTCTGCGTCTCCTGCGGCCCGCCCCCTGCTTTGTACTGTATTGCTTCTGTCCTTATTGTTTAATTTGTTCATTTTCACTCCTTCCCCTTGCATTCTGTGCCCTGTGCCCTTCCTTGCCTTCTGTTCCCTCGCCGTTCCTGCCCCGTTTTTCCCGCCTCTGTATCTCCTGCGGCCCAGCCCCCTGCTTTGTACTGTATTGCTTCTGTCCTTATTGTTTAATTTGTTCATTTTCCCTCCTTCCCCATGCATTCTGTGCCCTGTGCCCTCCTTTGCCTTCTGTTCCCTCGCCGTTCCAGCCCCTTTTTTCCCGCCGCTGTGGCCAAAGGCACGCTTAAGGCAAGCTCGTCTGTGCCCGTCCGTGCCTGGACTGTGCCCAGCGCCAGAACCCCTGGCCCCCGCAACCGCCGTGACACACTACAATGCCAGCACCCTCCAGGCACTCAACACCGGACGATCACACACCTGCTTCTGGGCCGCCCGAAGTGCACCCAAGGACCCTTCTCCTGCCGGAACTGCAGCTTCACCAGCATCCGACCCACCAACCCACCGACCAGGAAAGAACCCAACTACCTCTGATGCATTCTTCTTAACACCCACTCTGCCCGCAAACACGCCGTTGAACTCTGGAACCTACTCGACTCTAACTCACCAGACATGCCTTCCTGATGGAGACCTGGCTGAACCCCTCCTCGGTACCTGACATCACCACAGCCATCCCAGACGGCTACAAGAACTCCCTCAGGGACCCCACCAACGGAGTAGGAGGAGGAATCGACATCGTCCACAGGAACACACTCAGACTCTCGACCAACTCCGACTACACCCTCAGCACCGCCGAACACCTGCACTTGCAGATCCACACCGATCCCAACACCACCCTCAGAGGAACCCTCATCTACAGACCCCCTAAACCCTGACCACCGTTCAGCGACTAAATCGCCGACTTTGTCAGCACACACACCCTCGCCTCCACAGACTACATCCTTCTCTGGAACCTGAACTTCCACCTCGAGAACAACAACAACACCAACTCCACCACCCTGATCGGCAACCTCACCAACCTTGGACTCAGACAACTCGTCACAACACCAACCCACTCCGCCTGCCACACGCTTGACCCCATCTTCTCTGCAAGCTCCCACGTCTCCTTTAACCACACCACCGAACTCCACTGGACCGACCATCGCTGCATCCACTTCACTTTCCGGAAACCCACCACACACCACCGCACCCAACAGATCCCCCGCCGCTGCTGGAGCAAAGTCACCAAAGACCAGCTCACCACCACCCTTGCCCGGAGCCCACCCGCCAACCCCACCGACCCCGACACCACCGCCCGCAACCTCAGACAGTGGATCGACAACTGCGCCAACACCCTCGCCCCGTTCAAGAAACCCTCCAATAGTCACACCAGCAAGAAAGCCAGCTGGTTCACTGAAGACCTCCAGGCCTCCAAGCAAACCTGCCGAAAGCTTGAGAAGAAATGGCACAGTGAACGGACACCAGACAGCTAAGCAGCCCACAAGAACGCCACCTGCAGACACCATCACCTCATCAGATCCGCCAAAAGGGCCTCCTTCAAAGACCGCCTAGACAACAGCACACAACAGCAAAGAGCTCTTCAACATCGTGAAGGAACTCTCCAACCCCAGCTCCAACACCAATGACATCCCACCCTCGCAAGACCTGTGCGACTCCCTTGCCACCTTTTTTCATCGCAAGATCGCAGGCATCCACAACAGTTTCAATGCCACGACCGCCACGACAACCACTGAGACCTCCGCCCCCCCAGCCACCATCCACAATGACCCCCTGCTCTCCTGAACCAACATTAATGACGATGACACCATCAAAATCATGAACACTATCCACTCCGGATCTCCGTCAGACCCTTGCCCACATCACATCTTCAACAAAGCCAGCACCACCATCGCTCCCCATCTCCGGAAAGCCATCAACATCTCCTTCGAGACAGTGACATTCCCGGAGAGCTGGAAACACGCCTAGATCAACGTCTTACTCAAAATACCCAAGGCTGACCCCCAAGGACCTCAAGAATTTCCGGCCCATCTTCCTGCTACCTTTCCTGGTGAAGGTAATTGAGAAGACCGTCAACAGACAATTGACTGACTACCTTGAGGAAAACAGCATTCTGAACCCGTCCCAGTCTGGGTTCCACAGCAACCACAGTACCGAAACTGCCCTCATCGCCGCCACCAATGACATCAGAGCCCTGCTAGACAACAAGGAAACTGTGGCCCTCATCCTCCTGGATCTGTCAGCCGCCTTCGACATGGTCTGCCACTGCATCCTACACACACGCCTCCATGACGCTGGGATCCAAGAGAAGGCCCTGGAGTGGACCACCTGCTTCCTCTCCAGCAGAACCCAGAGCGTCCACCTCCCCCCTTTCCGCTCCGAAGGCACTGAGATCATCTGCGGCGTACCCCAGGGCTCATCCCTCATCCCAACACTGTTCAACATCTACATGGCACAACTCGCCGACGTCGCTCGAATGCACGACCTCAACATCATCTCCTATGCCGACGCCACCCAGCTGATCCTCTCCCTCACCAAGGACCCCCACACCACCAAAATCAACCTCCATGAAGGAATGAAACTCACTGCCGAGTGTATGAAGACCAGCCGACTGAAGCTAAACTCGGACAAGATGGAAGTCCTCATCCTCGGACCCACCCCCTCGGCCTGGGACGACTCCTGGTGGCCGACCGCACTGGGAACCGCTCCAACACCCACCGACCATGCACGGAACCTAGGGTTCATCCTTGACTCCACCCTCTCCATGACAAAGCAGGTCAACGCCATCTCGTCCTCCTGCTTCAACACCCTCTGCTAGCTCCGCAAGATCTACAGGTGGATCCAAACCAAAACTAGAATAACAGTCACCCAGGCCCTCGTCAGCAGCAGGTTGGACTACGGAAACGCCCTCTACGTAGGAGCCTCGGCCAAACTCCTGAAACGACTTCAAAGCATCCAGAACACCTCTGCCTGCCTGATCCTCAACATCCCTCACCGCAGCCACATCACATCCTACCTGAGAGACCTGCACTGGCTCCCCGTCAACAAGAGGATCACCTTCAAGCTCCTCATCCACGCACACAAGGCACTTCACAACTCAGCTTCCACACCCCCAACCACCAGCTCTGCTCCGCCGACCTTGCCCTCGTCACAGTCCCCCTCATCCGAAGAGCGACCACCGGTGGTGGATCGCTCTCCCACCTCGCCACCAAGACCTGGAACGCCCTCCCCATCCTCCTACGGCAGACCCAGGACCTGCTAACCTTCAGAAGACTCCTCAAGACCTGGCTATTCGAGCAGTAGCAGCACTCCTTCCCCAGCGCCTTGAGACCCTCACGGGTAAGTAATGCGCTTTACAAATGTTCTGATTGATTGATTGATTGGACAAACTGTTACTTGAGTTTCAAGAGGGATGAGTTCCATAGCATTGTTGCTTAGTTCTTCATTTCTTACTGCTGAATTCTTGATGGTGATGAGTCTTTCAGTCTGAACCTCTTGGATAGTAGTGAGAGGAGGGCGTCTGCTACTAGGTCGGAGTCCACGAGGCCTTCTATTTAGTATCGGCCACATAGTGTGGTTTTATGAGGTCGATTGACACAAATCTTTTCTCCTTTTTTCCAGCAAGGGGCTGCAGAAGTACTGTTCTTGTTCCGTAGACGGCTAGGACAGGTACTGGTTGTCTGTAAGAAGGTCCAAATTCCTTCTTGTCTGCAATCTTCTCTCTGACTAGGTCCCCAACTTTTGGGATCCAGACAGGCCTTGCTGGGACTGCCGGTTTTTCCCTAGTGGTGGTTGGCTTCAGGAGCACGGTGCTTTGTTTCGATCTTAGTTCATTTAGATCCTGTAAAATGATCTTTGATATCAAAGGGTTTATCTTCCACCACAGTGCCTTTGCATTCAAGATCAGGAACCCACATTCTTGTCCCAAATAGGACCTCATATGGAGTGACTCCCCCAGAGAAGTTCTTGGCAAATTATTTAATGAACGTTGGACCCCATAAAGATGTTTGACCCACCCATCACCCAAACCTAATACTCTAGCTGTTATAGACTGCTTTATGTCCCGGTTTTTCCTTTCCACAACAGAATTTCCCTCAAAATGAAACGGAGAGGAGAACCACAATGCTATGCCCAAACTGGCCATGGCTTCTTTGTAAGCCCGAGAGCTAAATGCAGGGCCCTGGTCAGAGTGTAGTGTGCCAATTGCGTTTGTGCCAATAAAGACTCGCAAATCTTTTATAACAGTTTGAGCGTCAGCCGAGCACTGAGGCCACATCCATAGGAAACCTTGAGCACGAATCCACTGTGACCATTATATATTTATAGTTACCGTACCTCTGCAAGGGACCGCATTGGTCCAGGCAAACACAAGCTAATGGTTTTTCTGAAATCAACAGGGGTGTCTGCGCAGGAAGTTTCACTGTGGAGACTTTCATCTGTTGGCATATTTCACATTCCAAAACATCTTTTTTGGTCTGTTTCCCATTGCCAGGCCACCAATATCTTTGTTTTAGTAAAGATATTGTTGCAGAAACACCTGCATGGGCAGAGGCTATCCCTTCATGCGCTGCTAGGATCAGTCCTAATCTACGTTGCTTGTTTGGAATTACCTTATCCCCCACTCCAGGGATTCGAGCAAAAGGAACGTTGTTCGCATCAATTACATAAGAGTACGTGAGTGGAAATTTCTTTGGTAACGCTGCACCACTGCCTTTGCTTGAAGCATTAACAGCCAACAATATCTCACTGTCTATTCTCATTTTTGAACGAGTGATCGCAGCTACGGAAGCCATTTGTATAGGCTCCTTTGCGGCTTCATCAGCCAATGAATTCCCTGCAACGTGAGCGCCATCACATTGATGACTCAGCGTGTGCAACACGTGAACTTTTGGTAGTTCTTTTCTCAACTGAACTACTTGTTCCCAAAGCATTTTATGCTTTATTGTGCCACCTTTTGCATCTTTTAATCCATTTTGAAGCCAATTCTGTAAATATTCATTATATGACTGAACACAGTAATAGGAATCGCACACTATAAGTGTGGGGAATTCGCGATCTGTACTTTCAAGTGCCAGTTTGAATGCTTGTAGTTCAGCTCGCTGAGCTGTACAATCTCCTAGAGATTGAGTTTTAGTGACCAATGGTTGGAATTTACCATCGCGCATGCGACCTTTAACGATTGCGCACGCTGCACTGTAAGCTTGCTTACTCCCTGTAGCGGGTTGTGCTGATCCGTCAGTATGAATTATGAATTCGTACTGATCGAGAGGCAGAATTTTAGTGGGCAGAGGACAATCATGTTCATATTGCAGGAACGCCTGTGTTTTTAAATCAGGATCAAAAACATATTCAACATCCGTTGCAGTAAGAGAATTAACCCATTGTATCCATCTAGGACAGCGGTTCCCAAACTTTTTACTGTTGAGGCCCCCCACTTAATTATTACTGGAATCCGGGGACCCCAACTGAATCAATATTCAAATTTGGGGACCTCCCATGAGTCATTACTGGAAGTCGGGGACCCCGGCCTAAGCAATGTTGATGATTTGAACCACTAAACAATGCACAAAAATACAAAAAAAGCATTCATCAAACAAATACACAAATTACACATTTTATTTAATTAGAAAACATATAAATAAAAAAGACATCAAAATTTAATTTTAATAGAATGGTTGGAGTTTTTCTAAATTCAATTGAGGCCATTCATCTCCATGCTATATTCAGTTTGATACACTTGCGCTGCGCTCTCAAATTAATCTGAGGATACTAATTGTATTTTTAGCCTCCCATTTCAAATTCCTTCACATTTACAGTATGTTTTAAAATGTTCAATTGTACGTTTAGCATCTTTATATATCTACACTTTATTAATCTGTTAATATTATTGGATTCTCAAAGTAGTCGAGGACCCCTTGAGGAGACTTCGGGGACCCCCAGGGGTCCCCGGACCCCAGTTTGGGACTCACTGATCTAGGATGTAAAGCTTTGGCATTTGGGATGCTCGCTTTTGTAACCGCCTCTAAGGCTGGTACTGGAGTCACGAATACGTTTCCCCTGAGCTAGTGCTCTTTCTTTCGCTACAGCGGTTTGAACTGCTGTCAGTATTTTTTCTGTTGAAGTGAAGCGCATTTCTGATTATGTATACAAATGTGATTTGTATGCTATTGATACTTTTTCACCTTCATTAAATGTTAAATAGGTGAATCCGCATTGACCCGAAATTATTCGGATCACTAAATTGCGTTTATTTACGCGTGTTTGTAAGTGATTTGTTGCTAATATGTTAGCTTGGAGTGAACGCAGGATGTCTGTGTGTGCCTGTGTCCAATGCTTTATTGAAAAATCAGGTTTGATTAATTCGTAGAGAGGTTTAACCCTTTCTGCGTAATTTACAATGTAAGTTCTTTAAAAATTTAGGAAACCCAAGATGGATTGTACATTTTTCAGTGTTTTTGGGGGTTGGAGCAGTACACACTTTCCTAAAAAGTTAGCTGCCAAGGTCTTGCCTTCACTTGAAAGCTCATATCCTAGGAAAAGGACATTGAGATGGGCAATTCTGGATTTTTTAAAGTTGAATTTATAGCCCTCAGAGGCGAAGCCCAGTATAATGGTACTCACCCTGTTCAAGTGCCTATCTAGGTCATCGTCTGTCAGATAGATGTCATCGACAAATGACAATGTCTCGTCATCATATATTTGTAGTAACTCTGTTACCCTTGCTGAGAATAACCCCTGCTGTTCTTAAACCCTTGTGGGAGTTTAAAAAATTGACCCTGGGTCCCCATTATTGAGAAAGCTGTTAATTGCCTGCGTTCAGGTGCTATGTTTTGACAAAAGAAACCATTTGAAATGTCTAATGTGGTTTTACATTTTTTACGCACAATCTTATTCATTAATGCTGCACTATGTGCATTTTGCACTGCAAATGTTTTAGAACAAGTGTTCAAGTGTCTGTAATCCAAAACTAGACAATATGTATTGTGTGGTTTGGATACAGGAAACAAAGGATTGTTCTTTGAGGAGGTGCATGTTTCAATCACCCCTTGGTATTCAAGTTGATCTAAGATATCCCTGACCTGTTTTTTAGTTTCATGCTTTATTGAGTACTGCCTTTGTGCAGTAGGTTGATTTTTTAGTTGTATTTTGTGGTGAGGTGAGTCCTCCTCCCAACCTACATGATTTTTGTATAATGCTGGAGCCTGGGCAACTGCCCATTTCCTTGAATAACTATACTTTAAGTAAATTGGAATATGGTTGGAGAAGGCTGGCATAATGATGTCCTCGCCATGTGGGCACTCCCTTACAAACTTTGGTGGCCATTCCTGTTCTGCGAGAAGTATATCATAACCCCTTGAAAGTTTCTCCCAAAAGAGTGCTTTCACTTTTCTTGGTATGTCTCCCTCCATCTGGAGTGTTATTTCATATAACTTTTGTGGAGTACTAACCCTGGTGTCTACAGCCTCTACAGTGATGTACTCATTCAAGTCCACTATCTCCAGAAGTTCCTTTAGGTTCTGGCGAGCATCTGTTACTTCTACTGCACTGTCCAGCATTGTCTGATCCCATTCTCCGTACTTGAGCTGTGTTCTCAGTATACTCGGCATGTCTGATCTTCAGACCTGCTACCTTCTTTTTTGAGAATTGAGGTTTTGATGTATTTTTCTGAACGTGCTGTTTCTCTTTGGACTTCACGAGTTCTTCTCTGTGACTTGACCGTCCTCTTCTTTCTGTTGTCTGTGACGATATCTGAAAGGTACGAGAGGGATGTGTATCAGTATCCTCATACCTGTCCGGTTTTCTCAGTTTATCCCTATCCCTGAGGTTATACCTCCTTTCAGAGGGATCCTTTTGAGGAGACCTACCTCGGGATTGAGAACGTTTCTCTTTTGAATTTTGTTTATTAGTTTCCCCACTTGTTTTTAGAAGATGTTGGATTTTGTTTAATAGAGTCCTTCTCAGGACCTTTAGACAGTTGTGGCTTCAAAGGTTTTCCACCCAAACTGTCTCTGCCTAATTCAGCATAAGATTTTTCTATTATTCTGGGTAGTTCTTGTTGATGTTCTGTTACATCAAATTCCCTTAAGCATTGGTGGATCGCCACTGATGCTGCCTCCCTTCAATATTAGATAATATTATTGTTGAGACCTGGTCGAAGTTCTTTAGTAATTTCTTACCTAAATTCAGAGTAGGCTCTGTCCCGTATTTGTTTTGAATTTGTTTCAGGACATCTGGTATTACTGCAATTGACGGCACACCATGTGTTTTAGTATAGATGGTAGCAAAGACTGTGCCCCAAGTGGTGCAGTCTTCCAGTTGTGGTGTGATCCGCATTGGTAAACAGATTGTTAGGATTCTGTGTTTCTCATAGGGGCTAGTATTAGGAAATACTGCTTCGATTTGAGTAATTTTTTGAGCTATCCAGAATGGAATTTGTTCAACTTTTGTGGTCATTTTACCCATGACTGCGTGTAAAGTCTATTGAGTAATGTTTAGTGTATTCCCCTGTTGAGGGGTTTGATTTGAAATTATTAATGGTGATTGGACTGTGAAAGTCCACATGACGTATTAGACTGATTGTCTGAAAATTGTTATTAACTCTTGTAGTTGAGTAAGTAATTCCTCGTCTGGCATATCTTCAGTGTCAGGATGTGATGTGTAACCGGCTAGAATCAGCCATGTTGCTCCTGGTCTACCTAGTGGACCGAGCCTGGTAATGTTTTTGTGATGTTTTAGGGCGCTTTTAAACTAGAGATGATGCTCCTGGTATGTGAATGGACTTTCAATATCCTCGAAAGGAATATATTCCTTAGGTGGTTCATCTTCTTTAAATAAGTGAAACACTTTTGTTATTAGATTTGATTCTGGGAATACAATCCATGAATAGAATACCTCTGTCTAAATGGATTTGTGTGCCTCTATCATGAAAACAGCTCAACCACCCCTTGGTGTTAGGCCATGTTTTATAAGTTTTAGAGTGATGGCCCTCCTTAAGTTTGGAGGGTTGTGTATAACACCCTCATCGGTTACATTTAAACCTGTGAAATTGAAAGCTGTTATGACTGGGTCAGCCACAGCTACACCGTTCTCGGTGTTAGTATCCCCGTTAAGGGCCATTGTTTGAAAAATGCAGAACAAGTTTCAAGGAAACAAAGATAAGGTGCACAATATTTTGGAACACTGCATTCTTCAACGTTGAACAAACCAAACAGCAAATATATAGGACTTTTGTCCTATTCAGCTTTGGTGGATACATTCCAGACGTCTTTGGAGTATGTGAGGAGGGGTCTCTGAGAAAAGCACGACTGAGTTACTCAGTATCTAGTGTTAAATTAGTGCCTTACCAAATGTTGGGCGCCATGTAGTGTAGTTCCTATTTTCCTAATAGGCTCTGTGCATTGGAATAATATACCCTATAGGTTTGGCATAGGACTGAGGTCAGTATGCCCCTATCGAGAATATTTAACTTAATTACTTTGTGGCAGCTAGCTCAGAGGCCACTAGAAACTCCTTCTAAACAAGAAGGGAGTAGTTTCTGGCAACTTTGTTTCCCTTTAGAATCGGAACGCTCTCAGAATCGTGGAAACAACAGATGACAGTTTCACTCAGCTAATCGTGCAAGCTTAGTTTATTCAGAGTTACACAGCAAGAATAGATGGGCGTTTCAATAAAAGGATTTATTGAACAATCTTGTTTCTCGTGTAAGAGATATGAGCTGGTACAATCGTAAGACAGTATGCGAGATATATTATGTACAGCGTCAGCAGTAAAAGAAATAATACTGCGCTAGCATTATCTTTTAGCTATGACACGTATATTCATATTCATAAATAACACAAGCTAAGAATGCGAGTACTCATAAGATGCTTCTCAAACTAGTTCTACCCCAGTGTACCTAACCTAAGTGTAGTACAAGGTAAGAAGTAGGTGATGTATTCTATAGGCGGTCTAATCGATAGATTGCTATAGTATGATATAATATGGTATGCCAAGAGTCCCTCTAGGTTCTAGTCAGCTTCATACCTTGAGAATGAGAGAGGTGGGATTGTCTTTCCGGGTCTCGAATTCTAACACCCCGCGAAGGGAGTCAGAACACTGGGAGCTGGATTCTCTGCGAGCAAGGATGACAGCATCTCTTGTCAGTGCGTCAGGGCGGGACACGAGCTCCTCTAAAGTCGAGGTCTCCTCTAACTTGCTTGGGCAAGAGAATGTATATTTATACCTGGTAGGTGCCTTGGCATGCTATCATTGACGTAATGTCGGGCAGAGGAAGACATCAGGAATGAACCCTTAAGGACAAGCGGTTCATGTATAATAAATGAGTTCTTGGAGAAATCAATAATCCTGGGCTAGGGAAACTCCAGAAAGCTTAAAGGTCTAGTTTCTAAGAACTCGTTGTGATGTTAGGGTGGACGGATGTAGGTGACCATGCCTGTATTTGGATAGCATGGCTAATGCCTAAATAAGGACTGGGATCTTATGCCTATATAAGGGCAATGTGAATTGTGCCTATATAGGGAAATGTTTTAGGAAAACCTATATACGGACACCTAAAGCAGAATACAACATAATGTTTGCTAAATAAAGGGGGGCAGTGGAGCAGACGAATGGGGCAGGTTGAGGGTACCTGAGGCAATTGGTTGGATGGGTCATAGAGAATAATCATGGCATGCAAATACGCAGCAGTGCATTGATTGGCAGCGTCTGTAGAGAGTTTGGCATGCTCTTTGACTTATTTGTCCTACTGATGGGTCGATAATCCACTGAGGGAAGACCAGGCCTTACTGTTAGGCAGAACATGTATTTATGATTTAAAGAAGTGTAGCCTACGTGTGCTGTGAGGTGCTGTACAGAGCTGTAAGTATCTGTATACATACCCTATCAATGTTCCTCAAAACCGTCACTTGAGACTGAACAGTGACAGAAGCAGCTGGGTTACTGATGAAATGTACTCCTTGCTGAGACATAGGTTCACTCACTATATCTCACCCTATCACTGCACCTATAAACCTATCAGTCACCCCATAGCAGGCTGTCTCATTCCTGAAGGCAGGGTGCTTGGTTTTATGTGAGAGGGTGCCCATGCATGTGCAGAGCCCCTCTGCAGCCTTCGGAATCTATTCTCCGGGGTTGTCTGTGATGCAGCCTGACCATATATTCTTAAGTGCATTATAACCTTGCGGTAAATGCTAACTTTGGGATGGCTGCACGGAAACATGTTGTGTTTGGTGTCAAACACCTTGGAATCATACCCCCACACCAGTAACTGGTGTGGGAGTATGATCCCACCCGTCTAGAGGGAGAGACATGACAGTACAGGTATACCCGGTACCAGCTAACAGAGCCCTGGCATCACAAAATGGATGCTGCCAGCCACAGACACAAGCCTGGCCTCCTGCTGCTGACCAAAACTCCGGCAGGGGAGGCCTGAACAATAGGTATCCTGTCACAGAGAGGTGTTATCATCTCCCAGACAGGCTTTAGTGTATTGGGGCTGGGTGGGTGCACTCCAAGAGTGCTTTGAAGTTCAGCACTGGGGGCACATTTGGTGTCCCTGTGCATAGTCCAGTTTAAACTGGTTGCAGGGGCTACCAGCCCCTGCTCTGGCGCAAAACTGGACAAAGAAATGGGTATAGCCACCCCTCATTCCAAACCCTCCCATAGGTGGGTCCCCTGAGTTAGTCTAACCCCTTCCTTGGTTATAAAGAAGGAATCCCTGACTACAGAACTTTAGATATCCCTGGACGAAACTCTTAAACGGAATCCTGGAACTTCGACGACCTAGACTATGCTAGATGACTGAAGACTCTCCCTTGGAGTAAATGAGTTACTTCCCTGCTTGGCAGGCACCAAAGACGCAACAGTCCGGTTTGCATCTCCTAAGCTCCTGAGGACTTCGAAGAATTTTGCAACACAGGAGGTGGGTTCCTGTGGCCTCTGAGATTGGTCTGTGTGCTCAGCAACTCTGAGGCATGTATCCCTCGTGGAGACCATGCAACCGGAACCCCTGGACACCGCAACGATTTGCAGAAGCATCAGCTTTGAGGTGACCTCTGCAGCTGAGCTTTGGGTTACTTATAGCCCTGATCCCAAGCAGCATGTGCAACGAAGATTGCCCACCTACACTTCACGAGTGTTCCGTGAGCTGGCACTTTGTGTTTTCTCTCAAGGTCCCTTCGCGATCCCTCGTCCGTTGACTGGTGGGTCCCTGTGAAGGCAACTCTAACTTTAATTGGGCTTCCCTCGTTGTTCCTGATATGCCCTGACTCTCCATTGCTTGGGAAGTCCCCAGGACCTTGCTGGTCCGCACTGAAGCATCTTTTCTCTTCCTGCGTGGGTTGCTGTTGCCAAGGCTTGTTGTGTCCAATCTGGGCACCAACACTGCAGCACTCGACATCCTTCATTGTAGCGTTCAAATCCAGCTCCTGGTTGTCATCCATGCCTCCTGGTCCTCGTGGCTGAAGAGTCAAGCTTCCCCTCTTCGCACCTGAGGCACCCGACATACGTGGGCATTCGTATATCGTGTCCCTGGTCACTGGCTAGTGACCCAGACTCTGTCCCCTCTGCTTTCAGGTTCTTCATGTCTTCGATCCAGGCTTGGATCTCTTCGGACACTTCTCCTCTTCCCGGCAGCAGCACTTTTCAGCACCTTGCCATTGAAATCAACAAAGACGCCCGACACCATTTGACACCTATGCCCCCGGCTTCCCTGGGTGAGGTGACACAAGTACTCCGGTACTCCCGTGGGTGTTGGCCCAAGAACCATCTAAGTCCAAAAGTGTTTGTTCCTAGACCACCTCTAAGTGTCCTTAACCTTTAAAATTCCAACTGCGACTTTCCCTGTAGAAGCTAACGGAGCTCACGGCTTTGTTCTCACACTGCATACGTCCCCCGTGGATCCCCTGTGTCACTACCTTGGGTGGTTCCTTGGGTTCCCAGCGATTCTACAGGTTCTAGGACTTGTGTCTAGTCAAATCGTGGTTCTTATACCACTTTCTTAATATATGGTTTGGTTCGCCCCTAGGGCCTATAATTTATTGTGCTTATTTACTGTGATGTTCAAATTGTAACATATGTGCTTTGACCTCTAGCCTCATAAAGAGACTAGAAGGGTGTGTTTAGTAATAAATACATATATTTTATATATATACGTAGTGTGGTTCTCCTTTCATTTGGTCATTCAAGAGATTATAGACTGGTAAAACAAGCTGATTTACATTCCTCCAAGACTTAGTCTGAAGGCTGCTCTCCATAGCTACCACTTGGATAGCTTTCAAATAAGGTTGTCTTTAACCTATCATCACTAAGGGGTTGTTTGGACTGGTGCGAGGTGCCCACTATCACTAGTGGATAGCATATACCAGGCCTACTTGTCACACAGGGCACTCAGCAAGTAAGGGGAGGAGAGGAGTGAGCAAAGAGGGGGCAAAGGTGGGCACTCATGCAGTTGTTGCTCAGAACACAGATGGGGTGATTACAGAGATTAGGACTTATGGAGGGGTGCCCCATTTGTTTTAACTGCACCCCCCTTACACTCTCTGATTTCGGGGGGCAAACACTTTTCGGGGAGCAGTATTAAAAGGGGTTTGGGGCTGCACTATGGAGGGTGAAGGGGCACAGAATAACATGGCTTCTGGGAACTTTTGGGGGCTATCCTTAGATTTTGTTGCTCCCCTCCTCCCTTATGGGGTGCACCCCAAAAAGGATAGGGGCAAAATGGGGGATGGGGGTGAATAGGTTTGTGACAGTTTAAATTACCAAACACTAGGGGGGCACCATACAATCCTACTTCGTTATGGTATTGAAAGGTACAACAATGAGCATGTGGTGATATTTTTGCAGGTGGGGCTCCCTAAGATTTGACTGCCTCTCATCCCCTCCGTGCGGCATGTAATAGCGACCCTTGGAAATTTTTAATTGCAAACAGACAGCATAGAGATTCCGGAGAGAATAATCATGGCATGCAAATACGCAGAAGTGCATTGATTGGCAGCGTCTGTAGAGATGGCATGCTCTTCAATATATTTGTCCTCCTTATGGGGCGATAATCCACGGAGGGAAGGCCAGGCCTTACTGTTAGGCAGAACATGTATTTATGATTTAAAGAAGTGTAGTCTACGTGTGCTGTGAGAGGCTGTACAGAGCGGTAAGTACCTGTATACATACCCAATCAATGTGCATCAAAACCATCACTTGAGACTGAACAGTGACAGAAGCAGCTGAGTTACTGATGAAATGTGAACGGAGGGCAGAAAGGAAGGAGGTTTGTGGTCAATCAAAGGATTGAAACGTGGTTGGTGCACTACTAAAGCTGGGGTACCAGGAGGGAACATTTGAAGGGTAATGAGATGGTGGTATCCAGAGGTCAAAAAAGGTGTCAAAGGCGGCACAGAGGTATGGGGATCCTGGTCCCACAGTGAAGGGTGGTTAAATGTCCCAGCTAAAGATTTCTGTCCAACCGTGAGCAAATGTTGTACAGCCTTGCTCCCTCTGTAACTTTTTCCCAGTATCTTTAAAGCCTGCAGATGACTGGAGCAAGCTTCCCAAGGTTTTACTTGGCCTCATACCCGGAAAGGAGTGCCTGACCTTTCTGGCCTAAGGATACTCCCAAAGGGTGCGCTACTGACATTCTGTGAAAATACTCACTAACCATGCATATGCATGCACCATACATGGCATATCCTTACACCTGTTAAGCATCATATCGGACTTGCCAGCTTTGAGGTGGTGCAAGTGGTTTTATTTGAGAGAAATATTCATCTATGCTTCCTCTTCTAACTGATGACTATGGAGCTGCTGTTACTGTCTCACATGTCTCTTCAAAGAGAGGTGACACACTCACTAAATCACTCAGCAAACATGCATGCTTAGACGATTTCATCTTGCTATTTACCTTCCAAAGCTTCCCCCTTCACCACAAATTTATGCCAGCCATTCCTCCTAAATCATTCACTCAGTCATCACAATCCTCCACTCCGTAAGCCCTGCAAGACAAACATGAGCAAGAGGTATGTCAGCAAGCAGAAGAAAAGCCTCAGTGTGCTTTTATGTTCATACTGCTGCCCTCTAGTAATGATACACGGCAACTGCAGCATAATAACGTCCTCCCATGCATACTTTCTTCTGAGACGGTCGCCAGCTTGCGCCGTGATACTGCCTCCAACATCAGATATTCAGCCGAATTCAAAAGCAGCCTATCTTAGGCTAAGGATTTTGCCACTGGAAGGTCACACTTGGGGACAACACCCTCATTTAGCAGGGTCCCAAATTGCCTGCAGTCATCCTCTATATAGAATATGGGCGTTCGAGGGCTTCATTCAAGGGCTTCGTTCAAAGGAAGGGAGGTGATGTTTAAAGCCCCTGCCCAGCCCAGCCCAGCCTTGTCCAGCCCTGCCCTGCCCAGGGCTGCCCAGCACCAGGGCCGGACTGGGAACCAAAACCGGTCTTTGCAAAGTGCTCGGCCGGCCCCCCCGGGGCTTGGTGGTGTAGCCGAGCTCTTTGCCAGGGCAGGTTTTCAGCCGATTTTGTTACAGGGCTGATTTTGCCCCCACCCGTGCGGCACACCAGGGGATTTCCCGGTGCCCGCTACGGCCAGTCCGGCCCTGCCCAGCACTGTGATGCTTCAGTACCTACCTACCTAACTACCTACCTACCTACCTGCTGCGGCTGCAGGCATGATGCGGACCTGCTAGAGCAAAGACCTGACTTTGCCCTTTTCTGCCTTTTGAAGAAAAAAACGTATCTAGCTCTTGTTTCACCTGACCATTATTCTAAGCCAACCTTACAGACACTAAACCCCTGATTTGAGATATCGGCTTCCACCAAAATGAAAATTCAGCACCATTCAATTTATTTTACTATTAGTGTAGCACCTTCCTCGCATTATTGTGCTCAATTTTACCCCCTGAGGCCACATTTGCATTCTAAAAAACACCAAATTGAAAGGACAAAGAATGAAAACATTGATAAAGAAAGATAAGGCTTTTTCTCTTTTGCCCCTACTTGAGAAAATGGGGGCTGATGGGAGGTCACGAGGGAAAAGATTTGAAATTATGGGGTGCCGCACGTGCCATAAAGAGTGGCCACTTTTCTCCTCTATTTTTCAAATTGAAAATAAACGTAGCAAATTAAAATAAAAGCACAATTTTACCACCTTGGGACATGTTAAAAGCATTGGCAGGATTTAAAGCCCTGTCCTGTGAGAGCGTTTGCCACCAAAGATACAAGACTTGCCACTGAGCTATAGCTCCTTGGTGGTCTATACCTTCGCAGTAGTTACTATTAGCAACATACATGCCCTGGTGACATTGCCTGTGACTTCCATTGCAAATGAAAAGGATGACCATGATATAGGGACAATTTGATAGGCTACTGACATGGAAACCAGTGTGGTCCAGTGGGTAAGTTTCTGACTTCCAGCCAGACACCCAGCGTTCAAATGCCGGGTTCGGCACCAGGTGATTGATGGTGGTGCAGTAGAGGTAAGTTGGAGGTGGGCCTGCCTTGCCAATTGGTAAATAAAACATGAGTGTGTGTGTATAGTGTAAGAGTGATGTCTCCCCTGGTGAATGGTGCAGTGCAGAGTGGTTGGTAATTGAAATGGGTGTGATGAGATCAAAGATCGGGAACATTGACAGGTGAAAAGGGGTAGCATGTGTTAAGTGAGGAGGGGGTATAGAAGGAGCCTAGGCAGATTGGATGGAGTCAGAGTGCAGGGGAAAAGGTGTAGGGGAGAGCAAGGGATGATGATTGGGGCCCAAGTGACTAGGAAGTGGTCATAGATGGAGGAGGGGCCAGGGTGTAGGAAGGTGGATTCTGACTGCTCGGTTGCCCTCACTGTTTTGCTGGTTTTTGACTTAGTTTGGCTGGGATCCTGCTATTCAGGATCCCAGCCTATCTGCTTTCTCCCTTAAATTGATTCCCAGTACTTTAGGTACTCTCCAGATTGGATTCTGGGGTACCCTTATAAGTCCTTAGTATATGGTATACTATGTAACCAGGGCATAGGTACCCCAGCGGCCTACCAGGGGATGCAGCATGTATTATGCCACCCCTGGGAAGCCTTCCAAGATGACACCACAGGACTACCACTGAAGCCTGAGTGAGGTGGTGCATGCACCCCTTACTCAGATATAGGTTCACTATATCTCACCCTATCACTGCACCTATAAACCTATTAGTCACCCCTATGGCAGGCCTTCTCATTCCTGAAGGCATGGTGCTTGGTTTTATGTGAGAAGGTGCCCATGCATGAGCAGAGCCCCTCTGCAGCCTTCAGAATCTATTCTCTGGGATTGTCTGTGATGCAGCCTGACCATATATTCTTAAGTACATTATAACCTTGCGGTAAATTGCTAACTTTGGGATGGCTGCACGGAAACATGTCGTGTTTGGTGTCAAACACCTTGGAATCATACCCCCACACCAGAAACTGGTTTGGGAGTATGATACCTGGTGTGGTTCTCCTTTCATTTGGTCATTTAAGAGATTATAGACTGGTAAAACAAGCTACTTTAAATTCCTCCAAGACTTAGCCTGAAGGCTGCTCGCCATAGCTACCACTAGGATAGCTTTCAAATAAGGTTGGCTTTAACCAATCATCACTAAGGGCTTGTTTGGACTGGTGCAAGGTGCCCACTATCACTAGTGGACAGCATATACCAGGCCAAATTTTCACATTGGTGTGCAGCTGTTGGGATTGAAGCTTGCAATTGTTTTACCAGATAATCTCAAGTGAGTGACTAACTGAAAACCACTAAAGGTCCTTGAGATACATATAATTCAAGCTTAAATTACAGTAAGTTTTACTGCACTTAGAGTTGTGTGTCAAGGGCTTAGCACACCCTTTCTACAACTCAAGAGTGTTTAGTAGGCCACACTAGAGTAGGTAGGTGCATACAGCACACCACACTAGTGATGTCTTAAATACCAGCAGCCAGTGGGCCCCTGCCAGATGCCATTGGGCTTCTCCCATCTAAGTATGACAAACTCCCATTCTTGGAATTGAGAGCATTGTGTAGTACTAGGAAATTGAAGACAGGGAAAAGTACAAACACCCAACGCCTCATAGAGGTACTGCTCTTGGATGATATCAGAAAGACCTCAGGGTCTGAAGGGGTAGGCAGAGTGGGTGGGGCAGCAGATAAGGAAAGGCCAAGGAGTGAGGATACCTATGACCTGACCTCTGAAGCTGGCCAGGAAGATGAAAATGATCTTAACCTGGAAGATACAACTCCTCCTGAGGATGAGGAAGAAGGCCACAATGACCCTCTCTTTACCCCAGCTGGGATAGTTGGCAGTGTGCCTAGAAGGTCAAGATCTACTTCTCTGGAGTCTAACCATTCTGGTACATCTGTAGGGAGCTCTGTTTCTTCTCATAGGAGAGAATCCTCCCATGAGAGTAAAGAGAGACTGCTCAAGTATGAAGAAGCTCAGCTTAGAATCAGAAGAGAGCAGTTAGCATTAGAAAGGGAGTCCCTAGAGCTTCAGAAAGCTAGAAGCAAGTTGGGGCTAGAGCCCCATGGAGGCAGCAACATCCCTAGTGGTAGAGAGAAGTCTCATGACCATAGGAACCTAAGCAAGATTGTCCCTCCCTACCATAGTGGGGATGACATCCACAAATGGATTACTGCACTGGAAAGGGCCTGTAAAGTTCAGAGGGTCCCCCAGGAGCAGTGTGCAGCAATCTTGTGGCTCTCCTTTGCAGACAAAGGTAGAGATAAGCTCCTCACTGTTAGATAAGAGGATGCTGATGATTACCACATCTTGAAGAGTGCACTGATTGAAGGGTTTGGCCTAACCACTGAACAGTACAGGTTGAAGTTCAGAGACACCCAAAAGACTCTACCTCAAGACTGGATTTACTTTGTAGATTGTGCTACTAAGGCTCTGGAAGGTTGGATACATGGAAGCAAAGTGCATGACTTTTTAGGATTGTACAATTTGATTATGAGGGAGCAGTTCCTTAATAATTGTCAAAACCAGCTTTTACATCAGTACCTGGTGGACTCTGATCTGACCGCTCCCCAAGAATTGGGAAAGAAGGCAGACAAATGGGTCAGAACCAGGGTAAGGCCTAAGAATCAGGGTGGTGACCAGAAAAAAGATTCTACCAAGTCCCAAGAGAAAGGTGGGGATAATTCTAAAGACAAGTCCTCTACAGGGCCCCAAAAGTCTTCTTCTGGGGGTGGTTCCCAAACTCCTTCCTCTCCTGAAAAGAAACCATATTGCCATGTTTGTAAAAAGCCTGGCCACTGGAAAACTGATCCCAGTTGCCCCAGGATTGGCAATAAAGAAAATGTTCCTCCAACCAATACTACCACTCCTCCTGGTACTACCAGTAGTAATCTCCCAGGCGGTAGTGTTGCACCCAAAATGTTAGGTGCATTCTCATGGGGAACAGAGGTGGGCCCTAGTTGAGACAGGTCCCCCTCACAACCTCCCTAGTCTGTGATGGTGGCATGGGATTTTCCCATTTTACCACGGGTCACAATGCATTGCGCAGGTACAGACTGGAACCACTGATTAATGGTCAGAAAGCTGTGGCATTCAGAGACACAGGGGCTAGTGTCACAAAGGTGACAGGAAAACTAGCCCCCCTCACCAGCTTTTACCTGACTTGAAATACCAGGTGACCAACATTGATGGTGTCAGAACAGATCATCCCATGGCCATAGTCAATCTCAGCTGGGAAGGGGTCACAGACCCAAAAAGAGTGGCAGTGTCCCCAAACCTGCCTGTAGATTGCCTGATGGGCAATGATCTGGAAATTTCAGCCTAGGCTGAAGTTGAACACCAAGCCTATCTGAGAATGCTGGGCATCCCTGAGAGAGTTGGTGGGGCTGTGATGGCCACAGCCAACCCCCAAGAACATTTTGGAGTGATGGAGCCTGAAATAATGGCCCACTCTCCTCCACAAGAGAGCACAAGGGTTGAAGAAAAGTCTTCTTACCCCCAGACTATAGGTAAGGGTCAGCCTCCTCAGGGAACTGATCCTACCCCTAGTGAAGGAGCTGCCCCAGAGGTAATCAGGCCTGTCCTGGTACCACCTCTGATGGCAGGGGACCCTTCCAAGGTGGTACCCAGTCTGGAACTGGTAACCTGCCCCTCTCTACCCTACCTCAGTCAGCCCAGGGCTGTAGAGGTCGGTGGACCCCACAGGGCCCCCTGTCCAGAGGAACCCCCTTCAGCAGATTAGGGGCACCCAGTCTAGTAGCCCTAGCCAGGTGAAAATTCCTCAACACCCTGAGGGATCCCCCTTACCTTTGGGTAGGGACCTCCCCCCGATGGACTCTGTTGGGCAAAGGCAAACCTGGGACCAAAAGGTTCCAAACCTACCATGTTCCCCCAGTGTTCCAACCAAAGGTACCCAACTCCCAGTTGTAAACAGCCAAAGGTTGAACCTTAGGGCCAGATACAACTCAGTCATGGAAAGAAAGGCCTCCATGGCGACCAGTGATCTGAGGAAGCTGAGACCAACTTTATTAGGGCCTCACTTCTACACTCAGACACCCCACCAGCATTTTACTTTGCCAAAACACACCACAGGTAGTAATTCCCCATGGTGGAGATCATCCCATACCCTCGGGGTTAGGGATTGCTCAGTGGACCACAAGACAGGGGGTAATTATGCTAGTGCAGGTTCTTTCTTATATGGCCACTTAGTCAATAAAGGCTCAACTGGTCAAGGTTAGCCTAATCTCCATTCATTTGGGGGGTTATGTAGGAAGGTGGAATCTGACTGCATGGTTGCCCCCGCTTTTTTCATGGTGTTTTGCTGGTTTTTAACTTAGTTTGGCTGGGATCCTGCTATTCTGGACCCCACCCTATCTGCTTTCTCCCTTAAATTGATTCTCAGTACTTTAGGTACTCTCCAGATTGGATTCTGGGGTACCCTTATAAATCCCTAGTATATGGTATACTATGTACCCAGGGCATAGGTACCCGAGAGGCCTACCAGGGAATGCAGCATGTATTATGCCACTCCTGGGAAACCTTACAAAATGACACTACAGGACTGCTACTGCAGCCTGATTGAGGTGGTGAATGCACCCCTTACTAATATATAGGTTCACTATATCTCACCCAAGCATTGCACCTATAAACTTATCAGTCACCCCTATGGCAGGCCTTCTCATTCCTGAAGGCAGGGTGCTTGGTTTTATGTGAGAAGGTGCCCATGCATGAGCAGAGCCCCTCTGCAGCCTTCAGAATCTATTCTCCGGGGTTGTCTGTGATGCAGCCTGACCATATATTCTTAAGTGCATTATAACCTTGCGGTAAATGCTAACTTTGGGATGGCTGCACGGAAACATGTCGTGTTTGGTGTCAAACACCTTGCAATCATACCCCCACACAAGTAACTGGTTTGGGAGTATGATCCCACCGTTTTAGAGGGAGAGACATGACAGTACTGGTATACCCGGTACCAGCTATCAGAGCCCTGGCATCACAAAATGGATGCTGCCAGCCACAGACACAAGTCTGGCCTCCTGCTGCTGACTGAAACTCAAGCAGGGGAGGTCTGGACAGTAGGTTTCCTATCACAGGGAGGTGTTATCATCTCCCAGACAGGCTTTAGTGTATTGGGGCTGGGTGGGTGCACTCCAAGAGTGCTTTGAAGTTCAGCACTGGAGGCACATTTGGTGTCCCTGTGCATAGTCCAGTTCAAACCGGTTGCAGGGGCTACCAGCCCCTGCTCTGGCGCAAAACTGGACAAAGGAAACTGGTGTAGCCACCACTCTTTCCAAACTCTCCCATAGGTGGGTCCCCTGAGTTAGTCCAACCCCTTCCTTGGGTATAAAGAAGGAACCCGTGACTACAGAACTTTAGATATCCCTGGACGAAACTCTGAAACTGAATCCTGGAACTTCGACGATCTACATGATGCTAGATGACTGAAGAATCTCCCTTGGACTAAAGGAGTTACTCCCCTGCTTGGCAGGCACCAAAGACGCAACAGTTTGGTTTGCATCTCCGAAGCTCCTGAGGACTCCGAAGAATTTTGCAACACAGGAGGTGGGTTCCAGTAGTCTCCGAGGTCGATCTGTGCGCTCAGAAACTCTGAAGCCTGTATCCCTCGTGAAGACCGTGCAACCCGAACCCCTGGACACCGCGACTATTTGCAGAAGCATCAGCTTTGAGGTGTCCTCTGCAGCTGAGCTTTGGCTTACTTATAGCCCTGATCCCTAGCAGCATTTGCACGGAAGATTGCCCACCTACACTCCACGAGTGTTCCGTGAGCTGGCCCTTTATGTTTTCTCTCGAGGTCCCTTCACGATTCCTGATCCGTTGACTGGTGGGTCCCTGTGAAGGCAAATCTATCTTTAATTGGGCTTCCCTGGTTGCTCCTGATGTGCCCTGACTCTCCATTGCTTGGGGAGTCCCCAGGACCTTGCTGGTCCTCACCAAAGCATCTTTACTTTTCCTGCGTGGGTTGCTGTTGCCGAGGCTTGTTCTGTCCAGTCCGGGCACCGACGCTGCAGCACTCGACATCCTTCATGGTAAAGCTCGAATCCAGCTCCTGGTTGTCATCAACACCTCCTGGTCCTCATGGCTGAAGAGTCAAGCTTCCCCTCTTCGCACCAGAAGCTCCCGAGATCGGTGGGCATTCGTCTATCATGCCCCTGGTCACTGGCTAGTGACCCAGACTCTGCCCCCTCTGCTTTCAGGTTCTTCACATCTTCGATCCAGGCTTGGATCTCTTCGGACACTTCTCCTCTTCCCGGCAGCATTACTTTTCAGCACCTTGCCATTGAAATCAAGGAAGACGCCCGAGACCATTTGACACCTATGCACCCGGCTTCCCTGGGTGAGGTGACACGAGTACTCCGGTACTCCCTTGGGTGTTGGCCCTAGAACCATCTATGTCCAAAACGTGTTTGTTCCTAGTCCACCTCTAAGTGTCCTTAACCTTTAAAATTCCAACCGCGACTTTCCCTGTAGAAGCTAACGGAGCTCGCGGCTGTGTTCTCACACTGCACACGTCCCCCGTGGGTCCCCTGTGTCACTACCTTAGGTGGTTCCTTGGGGTCCCAGTGATTCTACAGGCTCTAGGCCTTGTGTCTAGTCAAGTCGTGGTTCTTATACCACTTTCTTAAAATATGGTTTGGTTCGGCCCCTAGGGCCTATCGTATAGTGTGCTAATTTGCTATGATATTTTAATTGTAACATATGTGCTTTGACCTCTAGCCCCATAAAGAGACTAGCTGGGTGTGTTTAGTAATAAATACATATATTTTATATATATACCTGGTTCGGTTCTCCTTTCATTTGGTCATTCAAGAGATGATAGACTGGTAAAACAAGCCGCTTTCCATTCCTCCAAGACTTAGCCTGAAGGCTGCTCTCCATAGCTACCACTAGGATAGCTTTCAAATAAGGTTGTCTTTAACCTATCATCACTAAGGGGCTGTTTGGACTGGTGCCAGGTGCCCACTATCACTAGTGGACAGCATATACCAGGCCAACTTCTCACACACAGCACTCAGCAAGTGAGGGGAGGAGAGGAGTGAGCAAAGAGGGGGCAAAGGTGGCCACTCATGCAGTGGTTGCTCAGAACACAGATGGGGTGATTACAGAGATTAGGACTTATGAAGGGGCACCCCATTTTTTTTAACTGCACCCCCATACACTCTCTGATATCGGGGCAATCGCATTTGGGGGGGCAGTATTAAAAGGGCTTTGGGGGTGCACTATGGAGGGTGAAGGGGGCACAGAATGACATGGCTTCTGGGAAATGTTGGGGCCTATCCTTAGATTTCTTTGCTGCCCTCCTCCCTTATGGGGTGCACCCCAAAAACGATAGGGGCAACAGGGGGGATGTGGGGGTGAACAGGTTTGTGACAGCTTAAATTACCAAACACTAAGTGGGCCCATACAATCCTACTTCGGTTATGGTATTGAAAGGTACAACAAGGAGCATGTGGTGATATTTTTGCAGGTGGGGCACCCCAAGATTTTACTGCCTCTCTTCCATACCGCATGTAAGAGGGACCTGTGGAATTTTTTTATAGCAAACAGACAGTATTGAGATTCCCGATATGAAATCTGAGAGCACTAATGTTTGCTAAATAAAGGGGGCAGTGGGCAGCGGAGCAGACGAATGGGGCAGGGCGAGGGTACCCGTGGGAATTAGTTGGATGGGTCATAAAGATTAATCATGGCATGCAAATACGCAGCAGTGCATTGATTGTCTGTAGAGAGTTTGGCTTGCTCTTCAATTTATTTGTCCTTCTTATGGGGCAATAATCCACAGAGGGAAGGCCAGGCCTTACTGTTAGGCAGAACATTTATTTATAATATAAAGAAGTGTAGTCTACGTGTGCTGTCTGTACAGAGCGGTAAGTACCTGTATACATACCCAATAAATGTGCATCAAAGCCGTCACTTGAGACTGAACAGTGACAGAAGCAGCTGGGTTACTGAAGAAATGTGAACGAAGGGCAGAAAGGAAGGGTGTTTGTGGTCAATCAAAGGATTGAAACGTGGTTGGTGCACTACCAAACCTGGGGTACCAGGAGGGAACATTTGAGGGGTAATAAGATTGTGGTATCCAGAGGTCAAAAAAGGTGTCAGAGGCACAGAGATTTGGGGATCCTGGTCCCACAGTGAAGGGTGGTCAAAAGTCCCAGCTAAAGATTTCTGTCCAACCGTGAGCAAATGTTGTACAGCCTTGCTCCCTCTGTAACTTTTCCCCAGTATGTTTAAAGCCTGCAGATGACTGGAGCAAGCTTCCCAATGTTTTCTTTGGCCTTATACCTGGAAAGGAGGGCCTGACCTTTCTGGCCTAAGTATACTTCCAAAGGGTGCGCTACTGACATTGTGGGAAAATCCTCACTAACCATGCATATTTATGCACAATATATGGCAAATCCTTACACCTGCTAAGCATCATATCACACTTGCCAGCTTTGAGGTGGTGCAAGTCGTTTTATTTGAGAGAAATATTCATCCATGCTTCCTCTCTTAACTGAGGACTTTGGAGCTGCTGTTCCTCTCTCAGGTGTCCCTTCAAAGAGAGGTGACAAACTCACTCAATCACTCAGCAAACATGTATGCTAAGAAACTTTCATCTTGCTCTTTACCTTCCAAACCTTCCCCCTACACCACATATATAGGCCAACCCTTCCTCATTACTCATTAACTCAGTCATCTCAGTCTTCCACTCCGTAAGCCCTGCAAGACAAACATGAGCAAGAGGTATGTCAGAAAGCAGAAGAAAAGCCTCAGTGTGCCTCAGGATTGTACAATTTGATTATGAGGGAGCAGTTCCTTAATAATTGTCAAAACCAGCTTTTACATCAGTACCTGGTGGACTCTGATCTGACCGCTCCCCAAGAATTGGGAAAGAAGGCAGGCAAATGGGTCAGAACCAGGGTAAGGCCTAAGAATCAGGGTGGTGACCAGAAAAAAGATTCTACCAAGTCCCAAGAGAAAGGTGGGGATAATTCTAAAGACACGTCCTCTACAGGGCCCCAAAAGTCTTCTTCTGGGGGTGGTTCCCAAACTCCTTCCTCTCCTGAAAAGAAACCATATTGCCATGTTTGTAAAAAGCCTGGCCACTGGAAAACTGATCCCAGTTGCCCCAGGATTGGCAATAAAGAAAATGTTCCTCCAACCAATACTACCACTCCTCCTGGTACTACCAGTAGTAATCTCCCAGGCGGTAGTGTTGCACCCAAAATGTTAGGTGCATTCTCATGGGGAACAGAGGTGGGCCCTAGTTGAGACAGGTCCCCCTCACAACCTCCCTAGTCTGTGATGGTGGCATGGGATTTTCCCATTTTACCACGGGTCACAATGCATTGCGCAGGTACAGACTGGAACCACTGATTAATGGTCAGAAAGCTGTGGCATTCAGAGACACAGGGGCTAGTGTCACAAAGGTGACAGGAAAACTAGCCCCCCTCACCAGCTTTTACCTGACTTGAAATACCAGGTGACCAACATTGATGGTGTCAGAACAGATCATCCCATTGCCATAGTCAATCTCAGCTGGGAAGGGGTCACAGACCCAAAAAGAGTGGCAGTGTCCCCAAACCTGCCTGTAGATTGCCTGATGGGCAATGATCTGGAAATTTCAGCCTAGGCTGAAGTTGAACACCAAGCCTATCTGAGAATGCTGGGCATCCCTGAGAGAGTTGGTGGGGCTGTGATGGCCACGGCCAACCCCCAAGAACATTTTGGAGTGATGGAGCCTGAAATAATGGCCCACTCTCCTCCACAAGAGAGCACAAGGGTTGAAGAAAAGTCTTCTTACCCCCAGACTATAGGTAAGGGTCAGCCTCCTCAGGGAACTGATCCTACCCCTAGTGAAGGAGCTGCCCCAGAGGTAATCAGGCCTGTCCTGGTACCACCTCTGATGGCAGGGGACCCTTCCAAGGTGGTACCCAGTCTGGAACAGGTAACCTGCCCCTCTCTACCCTACCTCAGTCAGCCCAGGGCTGTAGAGGTCAGTGGACCCCACAGGGCCCCCTGTCCAGAGGAACCCCCTTCAGCAGATTAGGGGCACCCAGTCTAGTAGCCCTAGCCAGGTGAAAATTCCTCAACACCCTGAGGGATCCCCCTTACCTTTGGGTAGGGACCTCCCCCAGATGGACTCTGTTGGGCAAAGGCAAACCTGGGACCAAAAGGTTCCAAACCTACCATGTTCCCCCAGTGTTCCAACCAAAGGTACCCAACTCCCAGTTGTAAACAGCCAAAGGTTGAACCTTAGGGCCAGATACAACTCAGTCATGGAAAGAAAGGCCTCCATGGCGACCAGTGATCTGAGGAAGCTGAGACCAACTTTATTAGGGCCTCACTTCTACACTCAGACACCCCACCAGCATTTTACTTTGCCAAAACACACCACAGGTAGTAATTCCCCATGGTGGAGATCATCCCATACCCTCGGGGTTAGGGATTGCTCAGTGGACCACAAGACAGGGGGTAATTATGCTAGTGCAGGTTCTTTCTTATATGGCCACTTAGTCAATAAAGGCTCAACTGGTCAAGGTTAGCCTAATCTCCATTCATTTGGGGGGTTATGTAGGAAGGTGGAATCTGACTGCATGGTTGCCCCCGCTTTTTTCATGGTGTTTTGCTGGTTTTTAACTTAGTTTGGCTGGGATCCTGCTATTCTGGACCCCACCCTATCTGCTTTCTCCCTTAAATTGATTCTCAGTACTTTAGGTACTCTCCAGATTGGATTCTGGGGTACCCTTATAAATCCCTAGTATATGGTATACTATGTACCCAGGGCATAGGTACCCGAGAGGCCTACCAGGGAATGCAGCATGTATTATGCCACTCCTGGGAAACCTTACAAAATGACACTACAGGACTGCTACTGCAGCCTGATTGAGGTGGTGAATGCACCCCTTACTAATATATAGGTTCACTATATCTCACCCAAGCATTGCACCTATAAACTTATCAGTCACCCCTATGGCAGGCCTTCTCATTCCTGAAGGCAGGGTGCTTGGTTTTATGTGAGAAGGTGCCCATGCATGAGCAGAGCCCCTCTGCAGCCTTCAGAATCTATTCTCCGGGGTTGTCTGTGATGCAGCCTGACCATATATTCTTAAGTGCATTATAACCTTGCGGTAAATGCTAACTTTGGGATGGCTGCACGGAAACATGTCGTGTTTGGTGTCAAACACCTTGCAATCATACCCCCACAC
The DNA here is from genome assembly GCF_964204655.1 of Triturus cristatus. Taxonomy (NCBI): domain Eukaryota; kingdom Metazoa; phylum Chordata; class Amphibia; order Caudata; family Salamandridae; genus Triturus; species Triturus cristatus. The sequence goes on along the minus strand of NC_140592.1, from coordinate 654,717,689 downwards.
AAGTAACTGGTTTGGGAGTATGATCCCACCGTTTTAGAGGGAGAGACATGACAGTACTGGTATACCCGGTACCAGCTATCAGAGCCCTGGCATCACAAAATGGATGCTGCCAGCCACAGACACAAGTCTGGCCTCCTGCTGCTGACTGAAACTCAAGCAGGGGAGGTCTGGACAGTAGGTTTCCTATCACAGGGAGGTGTTATCATCTCCCAGACAGGCTTTAGTGTATTGGGGCTGGGTGGGTGCACTCCAAGAGTGCTTTGAAGTTCAGCACTGGAGGCACATTTGGTGTCCCTGTGCATAGTCCAGTTCAAACCGGTTGCAGGGGCTACCAGCCCCTGCTCTGGCGCAAAACTGGACAAAGGAAACTGGTGTAGCCACCACTCTTTCCAAACTCTCCCATAGGTGGGTCCCCTGAGTTAGTCCAACCCCTTCCTTGGGTATAAAGAAGGAACCCGTGACTACAGAACTTTAGATATCCCTGGACGAAACTCTGAAACTGAATCCTGGAACTTCGACGATCTACATGATGCTAGATGACTGAAGAATCTCCCTTGGACTAAAGGAGTTACTCCCCTGCTTGGCAGGCACCAAAGACGCAACAGTTTGGTTTGCATCTCCGAAGCTCCTGAGGACTCCGAAGAATTTTGCAACACAGGAGGTGGGTTCCAGTAGTCTCCGAGGTCGATCTGTGCGCTCAGAAACTCTGAAGCCTGTATCCCTCGTGAAGACCGTGCAACCCGAACCCCTGGACACCGCGACTATTTGCAGAAGCATCAGCTTTGAGGTGTCCTCTGCAGCTGAGCTTTGGCTTACTTATAGCCCTGATCCCTAGCAGCATTTGCACGGAAGATTGCCCACCTACACTCCACGAGTGTTCCGTGAGCTGGCCCTTTATGTTTTCTCTCGAGGTCCCTTCACGATTCCTGATCCGTTGACTGGTGGGTCCCTGTGAAGGCAACTCTATCTTTAATTGGGCTTCCCTGGTTGCTCCTGATGTGCCCTGACTCTCCATTGCTTGGGGAGTCCCCAGGACCTTGCTGGTCCTCACCAAAGCATCTTTACTTTTCCTGCGTGGGTTGCTGTTGCCAAGGCTTGTTCTGTCCAGTCCGGGCACCGACGCTGCAGCACTCGACATCCTTCATGGTAAAGCTCGAATCCAGCTCCTGGTTGTCATCAACACCTCCTGGTCCTCATGGCTGAAGAGTCAAGCTTCCCCTCTTCGCACCAGAAGCTCCCGAGATCGGTGGGCATTCGTCTATCATGCCCCTGGTCACTGGCTAGTGACCCAGACTCTGCCCCCTCTGCTTTCAGGTTCTTCACATCTTCGATCCAGGCTTGGATCTCTTCGGACACTTCTCCTCTTCCCGGCAGCATTACTTTTCAGCACCTTGCCATTGAAATCAAGGAAGACGCCCGAGACCATTTGACACCTATGCACCCGGCTTCCCTGGGTGAGGTGACACGAGTACTCCGGTACTCCCTTGGGTGTTGGCCCTAGAACCATCTATGTCCAAAACGTGTTTGTTCCTAGTCCACCTCTAAGTGTCCTTAACCTTTAAAATTCCAACCGCGACTTTCCCTGTAGAAGCTAACGGAGCTCGCGGCTGTGTTCTCACACTGCACACGTCCCCCGTGGGTCCCCTGTGTCACTACCTTAGGTGGTTCCTTGGGGTCCCAGCGATTCTACAGGCTCTAGGCCTTGTGTCTAGTCAAGTCGTGGTTCTTATACCACTTTCTTAAAATATGGTTTGGTTCGGCCCCTAGGGCCTATCGTATAGTGTGCTAATTTGCTATGATATTTTAATTGTAACATATGTGCTTTGACCTCTAGCCCCATAAAGAGACTAGCTGGGTGTGTTTAGTAATAAATACATATATTTTATATATATACCTGGTTCGGTTCTCCTTTCATTTGGTCATTCAAGAGATGATAGACTGGTAAAACAAGCCGCTTTCCATTCCTCCAAGACTTAGCCTGAAGGCTGCTCTCCATAGCTACCACTAGGATAGCTTTCAAATAAGGTTGTCTTTAACCTATCATCACTAAGGGGCTGTTTGGACTGGTGCCAGGTGCCCACTATCACTAGTGGACAGCATATACCAGGCCAACTTCTCACACACAGCACTCAGCAAGTGAGGGGAGGAGAGGAGTGAGCAAAGAGGGGGCAAAGGTGGCCACTCATGCAGTGGTTGCTCAGAACACAGATGGGGTGATTACAGAGATTAGGACTTATGAAGGGGCACCCCATTTTTTTTAACTGCACCCCCATACACTCTCTGATATCGGGGCAATCGCATTTGGGGGGGGCAGTATTAAAAGGGCTTTGGGGGTGCACTATGGAGGGTGAAGGGGGCACAGAATGACATGGCTTCTGGGAAATGTTGGGGCCTATCCTTAGATTTCTTTGCTGCCCTCCTCCCTTATGGGGTGCACCCCAAAAACGATAGGGGCAACAGGGGGGATGTGGGGGTGAACAGGTTTGTGACAGCTTAAATTACCAAACACTAAGTGGGCCCATACAATCCTACTTCGGTTATGGTATTGAAAGGTACAACAAGGAGCATGTGGTGATATTTTTGCAGGTGGGGCACCCCAAGATTTTACTGCCTCTCTTCCATACCGCATGTAAGAGGGACCTGTGGAATTTTTTTATAGCAAACAGACAGTATTGAGATTCCCGATATGAAATCTGAGAGCACTAATGTTTGCTAAATAAAGGGGGCAGTGGGCAGCGGAGCAGACGAATGGGGCAGGGCGAGGGTACCCGTGGGAATTAGTTGGATGGGTCATAAAGATTAATCATGGCATGCAAATACGCAGCAGTGCATTGATTGTCTGTAGAGAGTTTGGCTTGCTCTTCAATTTATTTGTCCTTCTTATGGGGCAATAATCCACAGAGGGAAGGCCAGGCCTTACTGTTAGGCAGAACATTTATTTATAATATAAAGAAGTGTAGTCTACGTGTGCTGTCTGTACAGAGCGGTAAGTACCTGTATACATACCCAATAAATGTGCATCAAAGCCGTCACTTGAGACTGAACAGTGACAGAAGCAGCTGGGTTACTGAAGAAATGTGAACGAAGGGCAGAAAGGAAGGGTGTTTGTGGTCAATCAAAGGATTGAAACGTGGTTGGTGCACTACCAAACCTGGGGTACCAGGAGGGAACATTTGAGGGGTAATAAGATTGTGGTATCCAGAGGTCAAAAAAGGTGTCAGAGGCACAGAGATTTGGGGATCCTGGTCCCACAGTGAAGGGTGGTAAAAAGTCCCAGCTAAAGATTTCTGTCCAACCGTGAGCAAATGTTGTACAGCCTTGCTCCCTCTGTAACTTTTCCCCAGTATGTTTAAAGCCTGCAGATGACTGGAGCAAGCTTCCCAATGTTTTCTTTGGCCTTATACCTGGAAAGGAGGGCCTGACCTTTCTGGCCTAAGTATACTTCCAAAGGGTGCGCTACTGACATTGTGGGAAAATCCTCACTAACCATGCATATTTATGCACAATATATGGCAAATCCTTACACCTGCTAAGCATCATATCACACTTGCCAGCTTTGAGGTGGTGCAAGTCGTTTTATTTGAGAGAAATATTCATCCATGCTTCCTCTCTTAACTGAGGACTTTGGAGCTGCTGTTCCTCTCTCAGGTGTCCCTTCAAAGAGAGGTGACAAACTCACTCAATCACTCAGCAAACATGTATGCTAAGAAACTTTCATCTTGCTCTTTACCTTCCAAACCTTCCCCCTACACCACATATATAGGCCAACCCTTCCTCATTACTCATTAACTCAGTCATCACAGTCTTCCACTCCGTAAGCCCTGCAAGACAAACATGAGCAAGAGGTATGTCAGAAAGCAGAAGAAAAGCCTCAGTGTGCCTCAGGATTGTACAATTTGATTATGAGGGAGCAGTTCCTTAATAATTGTCAAAACCAGCTTTTACATCAGTACCTGGTGGACTCTGATCTGACCGCTCCCCAAGAATTGGGAAAGAAGGCAGGCAAATGGGTCAGAACCAGGGTAAGGCCTAAGAATCAGGGTGGTGACCAGAAAAAAGATTCTACCAAGTCCCAAGAGAAAGGTGGGGATAATTCTAAAGACACGTCCTCTACAGGGCCCCAAAAGTCTTCTTCTGGGGGTGGTTCCCAAACTCCTTCCTCTCCTGAAAAGAAACCATATTGCCATGTTTGTAAAAAGCCTGGCCACTGGAAAACTGATCCCAGTTGCCCCAGGATTGGCAATAAAGAAAATGTTCCTCCAACCAATACTACCACTCCTCCTGGTACTACCAGTAGTAATCTCCCAGGCGGTAGTGTTGCACCCAAAATGTTAGGTGCATTCTCATGGGGAAGAGAGGTGGGCCCTAGTTGAGACAGGTCCCCCTCACAACCTCCCTAGTCTGTGATGGTGGCATGGGATTTTCCCATTTTACCACGGGTCACAATGCATTGCGCAGGTACAGACTGGAACCACTGATTAATGGTCAGAAAGCTGTGGCATTCAGAGACACAGGGGCTAGTGTCACAAAGGTGACAGGAAAACTAGCCCCCCTCACCAGCTTTTACCTGACTTGAAATACCAGGTGACCAACATTGATGGTGTCAGAACAGATCATCTCATTGCCATAGTCAATCTCAGCTGGGAAGGGGTCACAGACCCAAAAAGAGTGGCAGTGTCCCCAAACCTGCCTGTAGATTGCCTGATGGGCAATGATCTGGAAATTTCAGCCTAGGCTGAAGTTGAACACCAAGCCTATCTGAGAATGCTGGGCATCCCTGAGAGAGTTGGTGGGGCTGTGATGGCCACGGCCAACCCCCAAGAACATTTTGGAGTGATGGAGCCTGAAATAATGGCCCACTCTCCTCCACAAGAGAGCACAAGGGTTGAAGAAAAGTCTTCTTACCCCCAGACTATAGGTAAGGGTCAGCCTCCTCAGGGAACTGATCCTACCCCTAGTGAAGGAGCTGCCCCAGAGGTAATCAGGCCTGTCCTGGTACCACCTCTGATGGCAGGGGACCCTTCCAAGGTGGTACCCAGTCTGGAACAGGTAACCTGCCCCTCTCTACCCTACCTCAGTCAGCCCAGGGCTGTAGAGGTCAGTGGACCCCACAGGGCCCCCTGTCCAGAGGAACCCCCTTCAGCAGATTAGGGGCACCCAGTCTAGTAGCCCTAGCCAGGTGAAAATTCCTCAACACCCTGAGGGATCCCCCTTACCTTTGGGTAGGGACCTCCCCCAGATGGACTCTGTTGGGCAAAGGCAAACCTGGGACCAAAAGGTTCCAAACCTACCATGTTCCCCCAGTGTTCCAACCAAAGGTACCCAACTCCCAGTTGTAAACAGCCAAAGGTTGAACCTTAGGGCCAGATACAACTCAGTCATGGAAAGAAAGGCCTCCATGGCGACCAGTGATCTGAGGAAGCTGAGACCAACTTTATTAGGGCCTCACTTCTACACTCAGACACCCCACCAGCATTTTACTTTGCCAAAACACACCACAGGTAGTAATTCCCCATGGTGGAGATCATCCCATACCCTCGGGGTTAGGGATTGCTCAGTGGACCACAAGACAGGGGGTAATTATGCTAGTGCAGGTTCTTTCTTATATGGCCACTTAGTCAATAAAGGCTCAACTGGTCAAGGTTAGCCTAATCTCCATTCATTTGGGGGGTTATGTAGGAAGGTGGAATCTGACTGCATGGTTGCCCCCGCTTTTTTCATGGTGTTTTGCTGGTTTTTAACTTAGTTTGGCTGGGATCCTGCTATTCTGGACCCCACCCTATCTGCTTTCTCCCTTAAATTGATTCTCAGTACTTTAGGTACTCTCCAGATTGGATTCTGGGGTACCCTTATAAATCCCTAGTATATGGTATACTATGTACCCAGGGCATAGGTACCCGAGAGGCCTACCAGGGAATGCAGCATGTATTATGCCACTCCTGGGAAACCTTACAAAATGACACTACAGGACTGCTACTGCAGCCTGATTGAGGTGGTGAATGCACCCCTTACTAATATATAGGTTCACTATATCTCACCCAAGCATTGCACCTATAAACTTATCAGTCACCCCTATGGCAGGCCTTCTCATTCCTGAAGGCAGGGTGCTTGGTTTTATGTGAGAAGGTGCCCATGCATGAGCAGAGCCCCTCTGCAGCCTTCAGAATCTATTCTCCGGGGTTGTCTGTGATGCAGCCTGACCATATATTCTTAAGTGCATTATAACCTTGCGGTAAATGCTAACTTTGGGATGGCTGCACGGAAACATGTCGTGTTTGGTGTCAAACACCTTGCAATCATACCCCCACACAAGTAACTGGTTTGGGAGTATGATCCCACCGTTTTAGAGGGAGAGACATGACAGTACTGGTATACCCGGTACCAGCTATCAGAGCCCTGGCATCACAAAATGGATGCTGCCAGCCACAGACACAAGTCTGGCCTCCTGCTGCTGACTGAAACTCAAGCAGGGGAGGTCTGGACAGTAGGTTTCCTATCACAGGGAGGTGTTATCATCTCCCAGACAGGCTTTAGTGTATTGGGGCTGGGTGGGTGCACTCCAAGAGTGCTTTGAAGTTCAGCACTGGAGGCACATTTGGTGTCCCTGTGCATAGTCCAGTTCAAACCGGTTGCAGGGGCTACCAGCCCCTGCTCTGGCGCAAAACTGGACAAAGGAAACTGGTGTAGCCACCACTCTTTCCAAACTCTCCCATAGGTGGGTCCCCTGAGTTAGTCCAACCCCTTCCTTGGGTATAAAGAAGGAACCCGTGACTACAGAACTTTAGATATCCCTGGACGAAACTCTGAAACTGAATCCTGGAACTTCGACGATCTACATGATGCTAGATGACTGAAGAATCTCCCTTGGACTAAAGGAGTTACTCCCCTGCTTGGCAGGCACCAAAGACGCAACAGTTTGGTTTGCATCTCCGAAGCTCCTGAGGACTCCGAAGAATTTTGCAACACAGGAGGTGGGTTCCAGTAGTCTCCGAGGTCGATCTGTGCGCTCAGAAACTCTGAAGCCTGTATCCCTCGTGAAGACCGTGCAACCCGAACCCCTGGACACCGCGACTATTTGCAGAAGCATCAGCTTTGAGGTGTCCTCTGCAGCTGAGCTTTGGCTTACTTATAGCCCTGATCCCTAGCAGCATTTGCACGGAAGATTGCCCACCTACACTCCACGAGTGTTCCGTGAGCTGGCCCTTTATGTTTTCTCTCGAGGTCCCTTCACGATTCCTGATCCGTTGACTGGTGGGTCCCTGTGAAGGCAACTCTATCTTTAATTGGGCTTCCCTGGTTGCTCCTGATGTGCCCTGACTCTCCATTGCTTGGGGAGTCCCCAGGACCTTGCTGGTCCTCACCAAAGCATCTTTACTTTTCCTGCGTGGGTTGCTGTTGCCAAGGCTTGTTCTGTCCAGTCCGGGCACCGACGCTGCAGCACTCGACATCCTTCATGGTAAAGCTCGAATCCAGCTCCTGGTTGTCATCAACACCTCCTGGTCCTCATGGCTGAAGAGTCAAGCTTCCCCTCTTCGCACCAGAAGCTCCCGAGATCGGTGGGCATTCGTCTATCATGCCCCTGGTCACTGGCTAGTGACCCAGACTCTGCCCCCTCTGCTTTCAGGTTCTTCACATCTTCGATCCAGGCTTGGATCTCTTCGGACACTTCTCCTCTTCCCGGCAGCATTACTTTTCAGCACCTTGCCATCGAAATCAAGGAAGACGCCCGAGACCATTTGACACCTATGCACCCGGCTTCCCTGGGTGAGGTGACACGAGTACTCCGGTACTCCCTTGGGTGTTGGCCCTAGAACCATCTATGTCCAAAACGTGTTTGTTCCTAGTCCACCTCTAAGTGTCCTTAACCTTTAAAATTCCAACCGCGACTTTCCCTGTAGAAGCTAACGGAGCTCGCGGCTGTGTTCTCACACTGCACACGTCCCCCGTGGGTCCCCTGTGTCACTACCTTAGGTGGTTCCTTGGGGTCCCAGCGATTCTACAGGCTCTAGGCCTTGTGTCTAGTCAAGTCGTGGTTCTTATACCACTTTCTTAAAATATGGTTTGGTTCGGCCCCTAGGGCCTATCGTATAGTGTGCTAATTTGCTATGATATTTTAATTGTAACATATGTGCTTTGACCTCTAGCCCCATAAAGAGACTAGCTGGGTGTGTTTAGTAATAAATACATATATTTTATATATATACCTGGTTCGGTTCTCCTTTCATTTGGTCATTCAAGAGATGATAGACTGGTAAAACAAGCCGCTTTCCATTCCTCCAAGACTTAGCCTGAAGGCTGCTCTCCATAGCTACCACTAGGATAGCTTTCAAATAAGGTTGTCTTTAACCTATCATCACTAAGGGGCTGTTTGGACTGGTGCCAGGTGCCCACTATCACTAGTGGACAGCATATACCAGGCCAACTTCTCACACACAGCACTCAGCAAGTGAGGGGAGGAGAGGAGTGAGCAAAGAGGGGGCAAAGGTGGCCACTCATGCAGTGGTTGCTCAGAACACAGATGGGGTGATTACAGAGATTAGGACTTATGAAGGGGCACCCCATTTTTTTTAACTGCACCCCCATACACTCTCTGATATCGGGGCAATCGCATTTGGGGGGGCAGTATTAAAAGGGCTTTGGGGGTGCACTATGGAGGGTGAAGGGGGCACAGAATGACATGGCTTCTGGGAAATGTTGGGGCCTATCCTTAGATTTCTTTGCTGCCCTCCTCCCTTATGAGGTGCACCCCAAAAACGATAGGGGCAACAGGGGGGATGTGGGGGTGAACAGGTTTGTGACAGCTTAAATTACCAAACACTAAGTGGGCCCATACAATCCTACTTCGGTTATGGTATTGAAAGGTACAACAAGGAGCATGTGGTGATATTTTTGCAGGTGGGGCACCCCAAGATTTTACTGCCTCTCTTCCATACCGCATGTAAGAGGGACCTGTGGAAATTTTTTATAGCAAACAGACAGTATTGAGATTCCCGATATGAAATCTGAGAGCACTAATGTTTGCTAAATAAAGGGGGCAGTAGGCAGTGGAGCAGACGAGTGGGGCAGGGCGAGGGTACCCGTGGGAATTAGTTGGATGGGTCATAAAGATTAATCATGGCATGCAAATACGCAGCAGTGCATTGATTGTCTGTAGAGAGTTTGGCTTGCTCTTCAATTTATTTGTCCTTCTTATGGGGCAATAATCCACAGAGGGAAGGCCAGGCCTTACTGTTAGGCAGAACATTTATTTATAATATAAAGAAGTGTAGTCTACGTGTGCTGTCTGTACAGAGCGGTAAGTACCTGTATACATACCCAATAAATGTGCATGAAAGCCGTCACTTGAGACTGAACAGTGACAGAAGCAGCTGGGTTACTGAAGAAATGTGAACGAAGGGCAGAAAGGAAGGGTGTTTGTGGTCAATCAAAGGATTGAAACATGGTTGGTGCACTACCAAACCTGGGGTACCAGGAGGGAACATTTGAGGGGTAATAAGATTGTGGTATCCAGAGGTCAAAAAAGGTGTCAGAGGCACAGAGATTTGGGGATCCTGGTCCCACAGTGAAGGGTGGTCAAAAGTCCCAGCTAAAGATTTCTGTCCAACCGTGAGCAAATGTTGTACAGCCTTGCTCCCTCTGTAACTTTTCCCCAATATGTTTAAAGCCTGCAGATGACTGGAGCAAGCTTCCCAATGTTTTCTTTGGCCTTATACCTGGAAAGGAGGGCCTGACCTTTCTGGCCTAAGTATACTTCCAAAGGGTGCGCTACTGACATTGTGGGAAAATCCTCACTAACCATGCATATTTATGCACAATATATGGCAAATCCTTACACCTGCTAAGCATCATATCACACTTGCCAGCTTTGAGGTGGTGCAAGTCGTTTTATTTGAGAGAAATATTCATCCATGCTTCCTCTCTTAACTGAGGACTTTGGAGCTGCTGTTCCTCTCTCAGGTGTCCCTTCAAAGAGAGGTGACAAACTCACTCAATCACTCAGCAAACATGTATGCTAAGAAACTTTCATCTTGCTCTTTACCTTCCAAACCTTCCCCCTACACCACATATATAGGCCAACCCTTCCTCATTACTCATTAACTCAGTCATCACAATCTTCCACTCCGTAAGCCCTGCAAGACAAACATGAGCAAGAGGTATGTCAGAAAGCAGAAGAAAAGCCTCAGTGTGCTTTTATGTTCATACTGCTGCCCTCTAGTAACGCTACATGGCAACTGCAGCATAATAATGTGACTGAAAAGAGGGCTTTCCTATGCAAATAATGTCCTCCCATGCATACTTTCTTCTGAGACCGTCGCCAGCTTGCGCCTTGATACTGCCTCCAACATCAGATCTTCAGCCGAATTCAAAAGCAGCCTATCTTAGGCTAAGGATTTGTCCACTCAAATGCTGCTCTTGGGGATATCACCCTCATTTAGCAGGGTCCCAAATTGTCTGCAGTCATCCACTATATAGAACATGGGCGTTTGAGGGCTTCGTTCAAAGGAACAGAGGGGATGTTTAAAGCCCCTGCCCAGCACTTTCCGTGCTCTCCAGCGCTGTGATGCTCCAGTACCTACCTGCTGCAGCAGGCATGGTGCAGACCTGCTAGAGCAAAGGCCAGACTTTGCCCTTATCTGCCTCTTGACGAAAACAAGCTTTCTAGCTTCTTGTTGCACCTAATAAAGGGAGTTTCACTTGCCTCAAACTTTACCCATCATTTCATTAGTCAGAGCTTGTACATGATCTTTATTCCTAGCCAACCTTACAGACAGTAAACCCCTGATTTGAGATATTGGCTCACACCAAAATATAAAATCAGCACCATCCAATTTATTTTAGTAGCACCTTCCACCATTCTTGTGCTCAATTTTACCCCCTGAGGCCACATTTGTGCTCTAAATTACACTAAATTGAATGGACAAAATATGAACACATTGATAAAGAAAGATAAGGCTTTTTCTCTTTTGCCCCTACTTGAGTATAAGGGGGTTAGTTTTAGGTCACAAGGAAAAAGATTTGAAATATTGGGGCACTGCTCGTGCCAAAAAGAGTGGCCACTTTTCTCCTCTATTTTTCAAAGTGAAAATAAACGTAGCAAATGAAAATAAAAGCATAATTCAAAATATTACAACCTTAGGATATGTTGAAAGCATTAGCAGGATTTGAACCCCTGCCCTGTGAGCACCTTTGCCACCAAAGGGACTAGACTTGCCACTGAGCTATAGCTCCTTGGTGGGCTCCAGCTCTGCAGTAGTAACTATTAGCAACATACATGCCCTGGTAACATTGCCTGTGGCTTCCATTGCACATGAAAAGGATGACCATGTTATAGGGACAATTTGATAGGCCACTGACATGGAAACCAGTGTGGGCCAGTGGGTAAGTTTCGGACTTCCAGCCAAACAACCAGCGTTCAAATCCCGGGTTTGGCACCAGGTGACTGATGGTGGTGTAGCAGAGGCTGCCTTGGATCCTCCTACGCCCCCTTCTCACTCAACACATGCTACCCCTTTTCACCTGTCACTGTTCCCGACTCTTGCACTCATCACACCATTTTAATTACCAACCACTCTGCAATGCACCATTCACCAGGGTTGCCATCACTCTTACGCTACACACACACACACACACACGCACACAAAATTAGGATTTTTAGTGTATATAATAGAGTGGTGAGAGGTTCAGAGGAAACAAACACGATCTGCATCATACACCATTCTCTGTCCCAGTTCTCAGATAATGTTCCTGTATTAGTGGTGGGTGATTTTAATTGTACTTTTGAACCCCTTACCCTCATTTGACTGTGGAGTGGGACCATGAGTGGCATATCCCTCAGCTAGGTCTCCCTACAGTCAGGTGGACAAAGAGAGGAAGCCAGGTGTTGGCCCTTACCTTGCAGCATGATTTGAGAGCCACAAATGGGAGAACAACCTCTGATTCAAAAAGAGATTTTACCTTTGATAGACCTGGCCACGCACGCAGAATTGACTACTGTCTGGTCACCATAAAACTCTGGCCCCTAGTTGATGATGTGGTAGTGGTCAAAAGAACTGATAGCGACCATATTGTCCTATCTATAACCTTCATCAAGCCTGGCACTCATGAATCTGACATTAGGGGTAGTCCTGATCTGGGTTTCCTCTCTATTACGAATAACCTGAGATCAATCATATGGGACTAGATGGAGAAACATATGGGGGCCCTTGACGCAGTCAAAGAGGAGCTAGCCAAATACCCTACTAACGATGTTGTGAAGATTCTGGGATACTGCCACGAGGAGCTATACAACGAGTTTAGGGACATGCTAAGCCAACCATGTAAAGCTCAAAAAAAGGTGGGAAACTGTACACATCTTTGATCGGATTTCCAGGGTGCTTTGTATAATCAGGATTGCAGGAATGCAAAAGGGATGCTTGTCCGTGCAGTGAAACTAAAAGCATGCCCTGAGGTATGTAGAGCCAAGTATAGGCAGGTAATGGAGCTAGCCAAGAAGAAGTGTGAGGGTTCTTTGTGGTCCTCCCTACGGAAGGCTCAGACAGACAACGATTCCAAGATTTTTTGGAGCAAAGCAGCGTACTGGCTCAAGGGTAACAAGTCAGTCCTGGAATTTACAGTTAAGCCTGATGAGTGGGTAGCGCACTATGGTTCCCTTTATGAATCAGGCACCATGGTAATAGAGGCAGCTAGTGAGAGCTGGGGGAAGGCCCCCGGTGAAGTGGTTGATGCTCTGGTTTCTTGTATAGAGGAGACGCAAACAGCAATCCGTTTGTGTGTCCCATCCCGTGCCCCAGGCCCCAACACGATTCCTAACGATCTGTACAGAAAGGATATAATTCTTTGGGGTTCTAATATAAATTTGCTTACTAACTCAATTATGTCTGGTGCTGTCATTCCCCCTACATGGAAGATCGCAGAAATAGTGCACATCTACAAAAAGTTGGATAGAGCCAAGCCGGCTAGCTATAGGCCTATAAGCCTTATAGACTCTATCCAGAAAATGTTCTGCAAACAGATTTTAGGGAGGATTCAGGAATGGATTCTAGAGTCCCTAATTCTGAGTGATTATCAAGCGGGCTTCCACGCAAAAACTTGTAGTCTAGATCAGGCTTTTCGCCTCAACTGTATTTATTTGAAGGAAGTAGCTGTCACGAGAGGGACGCTTTACGTGGCCTTTGTCAATCTATGGTCTGCGTTTGACCTAGTCCCACTAGCTAGCCTTTGGAGAGTTTTAAAAGAGATGGGCTTCCCATTGAGAAAGAACCTTCGTTCGAGCAAAGCATAGACACAGAGGGCACGATGGGTTGATCTTTTCCAACCTCTTTGGTCACTGCTTCATCGTCAATTTTTGCTGAAGTGAAGGCAATGTGTCAAATTTGAGCCACGCAGAGTGTCATCATCGAGCCTTGCAGGCTGTTGAACCGCTGTCGTCAAACAGCCTCTGCATCGAAGAACTAAGCATTTGTTCCGATGGGAGCAGTGGTGACGATGTGTCAGTTTTGTAGCAAAAGAGCTGCAGAACCAACTTCTGAGGCCCAAAACTTGGAGAGGACACCTCAGATAATGGTAGGACTCACAGAAGGGAGAGTCCAGCAGCACCAGCAGAATTATAGGACGTATTTTGTATTTCAGAGACTTCAGAAAGCAAGCGTTTGGAGATCACTTGGCTGGAAGGCCCAGTCCAGCTATCCTTCATCAGAGTCAGGGAGCAGCAGTCCAACAAGCAGAGAAGCACTCCTTCCAAAAAAGCAGTCCAGTTGAGTCCTTTAAGCAGCACAACAGTCCTACTGACAGAGTTTCAGTTCAAGATCCAGAAATGTCTGATTTTAGGGGGTCAGGAACTTAGTCATAATTCCCAAAAGTGCCGTTGATGTAGGGGGTGACTTCAAAGCAGCTCTCTGAAGTGAACAAGGGTCGCTTTCAACCCAGTCCTGTCTGCCATGCTATCAGGGGGGTGGGAATCAGTGGTTTGTGTGTGGACAGAACGCCACCCATTGAAGTGTAAGTGTAAGCCCCTCCCATTCTTTCCTGCCCAGGAAGAAACATCAGAATGCAGATGAGTGCTTAGACTGCAGATAAGCCTCACCTTCCTGTGTTGTGGCTATCTAGAGGGAATGCAGAAAGTGTAGCTGTCACCAAACCAGACATGTATTAGAGACAGGATGCAAAGTACACAGAATGATAAGCACAGAGCAATGTCCACTTTCTAAAAGTGGCATTTCTAAAACAGTAATGTGAAATCCAACTTCACCAATAGGGAAAATTAATCATTACCATTCCAAACATATGAAACATGAAAAACAACTACTCTTTTCTGATCAGGAGTTACAGCTTAAAAGTGCATTCAGGAATTTCCAATGCTAAAAGTAGTGAAACACTAAATAGGCTTTTTCTCACTAGGAGGACAAGCAACACATAAAATTGCATGTCCTGCCTTTTACTTACATAGCAACCTGCCCTCAGGGCTACCTAGGGCATACCTTATGGGTGACTTGTATGTAATAAAAGGGGATTTTAAGGCTTGTCCAGTAGCTTTAAATGGCAAGTTGAAGTGGCAGTAAACCACACACACATGCACTGCATTGGAAGGTCTGAGACAGGTTTGAAAGGCTACTTCTGTGGGTGGCAAAATAAGTGCTGCATTCCACTAGTAGCATTTGAAGTACAAGCCCTAGGTATATGATATTCCATTTTACAAGGGACTTGCCAATCAGGTATACACCAATGTCATCATGATGGGGGAAAACCACATGTACTTTAGCATGGGCCAGCAGCGTAATGGTGCTCAGAGTCTTAAGGCCAACAAGAAAGAGTTCAGCCAAAAGATGAAGAGGAAGGCAAGATGTTTGGGGTGACCTTTCAGATAGGGCCATTTTCCAACACAACCAAACTGGAACGATGGAGGAAGAAAAAAGTTGAAAACCATCACAAAGGGACAATGCAGGAACCTGCAAGAGTGAGATAAATGGGCAGGGAGAGTGTGGTAGTGGATTAAAGAGGCATGATATGGATTTAAGACTACCTGCTTTGGTATTTGGTGCACTGGCATTTAATTGCACCTGCTGCAGGCTTCTGAGCAGACTTAGGGCACTGGCACTCTTTCTTCTACAAATTAAGCAATGCCATAGACTTTCCCACTGGTAACTGAAACAGCCCTATGACAACAACTTGCAGCACAGCCAGTAGTCTCAGAGGGAGGCTGTCCAAATGTGTATAAGGAGTTCTAGTGCATTCCCAAAGCAGTCAGCAAGTGCTTGATTCTGCCAATGTTCAGCCAATAAGTTGTGAGGATATTGACTGTAGACGTTTTGAGAGGTTTTATAGGCATACCTAGACGAGGCTAGGCCTCCGTGTGCATCTGGGTGATGATAATAACCCCTTGGCTGGCTTCCACTGTTTCTACCACTGTAGGGGGAACTGGCTATAGATCTGGATTGCATTCAACATAAAGACATGGTTGATTCATGATTCCTCCTTGGTGATGCTAGTGAGTGTGCATGAGACAAGGTTTGATCCCAATTTCTATAATTTTGAGTGTTACCTGCACATTTGAGGGATACTTGTTGCTCACTAAAGGCCAATATAATGCATCAATCATTCCATCCATTACAAGTAGCAGTTGTGGTTTCCAGGTTTCTTCCTATCAGTATAGCTGCATGTTCACCGATTTGGTTTCAAATATTTCTGGGTGCATTTTAGTCAACTGCCATGATATAACAACAGCTGTAATCAAATAAAAGTCTTCAGTAGTATTTCCAGTTGTGAGGAAGCTTCAGTTGCAATTTGTAATAAGACTTTTAAATCCATACCTAGTATTATTTGTAGCTAGACTAAGGGATGTTACCAGGTTGTGATAGTGCTCCACATAACTACTAATGAGGAATGTAGTCTGTTTCTGACTTTGCAACCCAGACTGCTTATGCTGCATATTCTTGTAACACTGTCAACTTATCCTGCATGTCCATGTGTTGCATTTTAAAAGGATGTAATCTCTTTTTAATGCATTCTATATTAATTTATTTTGAAACCCTATTCATCCTAGCATATTTAAAATATATTTTCATGTAACTTTTGTTTCAAAGCACATCATCATCATTTCAATATGTCATAATCATTTAAACATGGGTCATATTTATTTCAACATGTTCCATATTATGCCTATTATGCATGCCTCAAGGTTTTGCATTATGTTCAGTGAGTGTCATATTCATTTTAATGCCCATCATATCCATTTGGACCTGGGCCATACTCAGTCCAACACGGGACACCTTTATTTCAGTGGATCTTGGAACAATTACTTAGCATTTACATTTCAGAATGTGCTATATTTACTCCAACTGCTGTCACATTATTTCATTGCATGTTATATATTCGTTTCAAGATGTGCCATTCATTCAAATGTACATAATCTGAATTTCAACAATTTGAATATTCATTTGATTGTATATCATATTCATTTTAAGGCATGTTAGGTTCTTTATAAAGGTAGCCCTATTATGTTCAAAGCATACCATATTAATTTCACTGCATATCATGTATTCATATCAGCATGGCCTTATTTATTTTAATGCTTATCATATTACATTGAAAAGGGGCCATATTCATTTCAATACATATGATCTGTATTTCAATGTAGGCTATAATCATCTCATCACGTTACTAATGTAAGCCTGTTGATTTTAGCAGCTTTCGTTATTTTAAGGTGTTTAAAATAATTCCAATACATCTCATTTTTTTCAGCATAGGTCACAATAATATTAGCATTTATACCTATTTCTGTGGATCCTATAATAATTTGAAATCACATTTGTTTTAACATGGCTTGTGTTTACTTCAATATGTCTCATATTGGGCCTCATTTAAATCACGCCAAAAGGCCCATTCTCTGCCAAGGGGACAGAGTAAATTACTCTGTCGCCCTGACGGAAGTGCCCCCCTCCAGATTTACAATGTCCACTGACCCAGAAGACATTTTTAGCATTGACAGTAAATGCCTTTCTGGCAAATCCTGCAAATTAATTGGAAGATTGATGGACGGCTCCCTTAACTTGATGGAGACGTACATCAAACTTACAACCACAGTGGGATTTAAAAAATAAAATAAACAAACAATGCCCTCTTTGCCATGGGAGTTCCCTCCCATGATGAGGTAGGCATTGGGCCCGTACCGCCAGGTTTTTCCTGTGGTGATGGGTATTGAAAAATGGCTGTACGTCCACCCTTTTAAATTAGGCTGCCTGTCAGGACCCCACAAGCCTTACCTGTTTTTGCTTGCGGAGTTATCTCGCAGGGACGACGTGAACAACCTCCACCGTTCCCCTCCCTACCTGATCGGGGTGAAAAGACAGACCCAGGCAAGGATGGGATATGGGGAAGGTGCCTAAAGGTGTCGGGAAGGGATGTTGTGGAGGAAGACCAGGTAAGGAATCCCACTAGACCGGGGCCGTTCTTCTGGGTATCGCCAGCTACACAAGGGAAAGAAGCTATTAGATGCGTCTGCCTTTTTGCTACGGGCATGCAACCATTCACAACAACCATTCAGCAAGGAGCAAAGTAATCAAAATCCAAGAGTCACCTGGCATATGAGGATCGGGTTCCACCCGTGGGTTGCTCAGAAGAGGGCTGTATCAGGGCTCCCGACGTCTGGTGTCAAGAAGGCAAAGAAGGGTCATGCAGACGTGCATGATGGCAATGGTCAGTGATGAAAACAAGGGCGCTCCTGCGCAATGAGAATGAAACAAGGGAAACCATGAACACACTTCCCTATGCGTGTCATGGAACAATCAATCAACACCCAAGAAGAAAAGGCGCTCCTGCGCTGAACAGACAACAAAAGGTATGTGACCACGCTTCCCTTAGCGCGTTGCTAAAAATGATGGGTTTAAGCGCTCCTGCGCTGGTGAGAAAACAAGTGTCTCCGTGACCACGTTTCAGTCGCGTGTCACGGTAGGTCAGGGGTGTTGGCGCTCCTGCGCCAAGGCAAAATCAAGAAACAACTGTGCCCACGCTTCCCAAGCGTTACACAGAATAGCAGGGGAGTAGGCGCTCCTTCGTTGGGGAGAAAACAAAGTGTACCGTGCCCACGCTTTCCTAGCGTGACACGGAAAGCTGGTGGATAGGCGCTCCTGCGCCGAAGGGAAACCAAGGACGTGACCGTGCCCACGCTTCCCGCTTGGCACGGTATACAGAAGTGTAGGCACTCCTACGCCGTGAGGGGAGGCTGCAAAAAGCCGCGACACGCTCTCCAAGGCGTGTCGCGGTACGAACCTGCCACAAGGTCTCGGTGGGGGTCCGTCAGGGAATTGGAGCTTCGCCGGTGGTCGCAGCTTCAGGAGGAGCTGGAAGATACGTTGGGCGGACGGCGGTCGGCAGCAGCTAGGTATCTTAACTGAAAGCACTGACGGGATTGAGCGCCGCGGCTTATCAGTGGTCTCACCTGGAAGTGCTTCCTGTGTTTGAGCACTAGACCGCTAACCATGAGCGGTGTAGTGCTCCGTCTGCCGGAACCCACCATGCATTCGCGCATACAAACCCCCGGCCGGGTCCATGACACTGCCAAACATATAGCCGGTCCTCTCATGGCCCTTACTCAGTTGGGCTGTCGGAGCAGTTTCATAATGGTGGAGACAGAGTAGTCACCGCTGTCGCCAAACTATAATTCATCAAAATTTAAATTGTCAGGAAGACCCCAGTGTTGGTGGGGAGGGACACCGTTGTGACGGAGTTCCTTCACTGTCAAGATTTAAATGAGACCCAATGTGTCATGCTCTTTTCAATATATGTTGTTCAATTCAATATGGGTCGTATTTATTTTGTCACCAGTGATACTCAATAAAATAAGTGTAATGTCAATTTGAAAGTGAGTAATATTATTTTCAATTCTTACTATATTCATTACAAATTAAAATAAAAATGTAACACGAGCCATGTTGATTTCATTGAAAGTTATATTAGTTGCAGAGCATCATGCTCATTTCTGCTTGCTCAAACCTCATGCCTGTTGCTATTGTAAATGACATTTTATTTTAAAGCAATATTGATTTCATGTTTGCTATATTATTTTCAGTGACAGCCATATTAATTTCAAAATGGTTAATATATATTTCAGTATATGTTTTATTCAATTTAGCTTATGTTGCATTCATATCATTCAGTAAGTAGTGTATTCATTCTGCTGTCTATTATATTTGTTTACTACATAGTATGTTCATTCTGCCTTTGATCACATTTATTTTGAGACATGTTATATTTTTTCCATATGTATTATAGTTTATTTTGCTGTATGCTATGCATTTAAGGAGTGGAAGAGCTGTAATTTGGACAACTTCCCATATGTATTCCTCTCTTGTGACCACCACAGCAGTGACTCTTAACTGCTTTTTCAAACTGAGAGAGATTGCGGTGAGCAACTAGCTCATACACAAAAACTATTAAGAGTCACAACTTTACGCCCACAATTCAATTCCATCCCATGAACCAGCAGCAACACTGACCAATATGAGCAGCCATATTGTAAGTAAATTATCAGCACCTTTACAGCCATGTGAAAATAGCTGTTTTTATTACCTGATTATGCACAAGTTAAATTTTTAAAAATAATCCCACATTACATAGCACAGAAATCTCAACGTAAAAGAAGTATTTTGCAAGCAAAGCAGCACATATTTTGAGCCGGTGGTTTCCAGTGCTTGGCACCGGCACTTAATTAGCAGCAGCAGCAGCAGCACTGTGATGGTCTGCCACACTGTGGCACTGACTGTCTAATTTTGAAATGAGCACAAGAGCAGTTGTTTTATAATTCAATTTACAGCACAAATGACTAATACCTTCTGTTTAAGCCATTTTAAAGTGTTGGGCACCTGGATTAATCTTAATTGTCTCACTTGTAGGAGTGTGGTGGTTCGTTGATGGGTTGGCAGCGCTGTTAACGGCAATCTGTGGTGCAAGCTGCAGTGGTCTCCTGACAAAGGCCTTGCCACTTATTTTTTTTTAAACTAAGCACAGATGCAAACAATTAATTTGGGCCTTTGACAGTTATTTACATGGAAGAGGGGATCAAAGACGAATTGCGCTAAGCAGTTGAGCTGGCTGATTGTATATGTTGAATTTGCCCATTTCTTACTTTTTTCTGTTTTTTCTATGGTCCGATTACTGCGCATGTTACTATTTTTAGGTCTCGCCTAGCTATTGCGTAGCAATCGCAATGCGAGACTCTAGTAAGGGGCTCCCAAAAGTGCTCCCAAAAGTGGATTGCATGGCGAGCACGCACACAATGACGTGCATCGTGCCGCCATGCAATCCACTTTTGGGAAGCGCTTCAGCCCACTGGCACGTGCACCTACTTCAAAGGGTCCGCTCCCCCGCCTGGAATGCGCTCCCCTGCCCCTTGCCGCTTCAAAGCCCGCGTTTAGCGAGATTAAAGTGACACTTCAATCTAGGCACGAGACTGACGTACAGCAGCGCACGGGGAGCTCGAGCCCACGGGAAGACACGCTACTTTTGTCTTCCTTGGTAATATTGCAACATGCTACTAGGAAAAGACGTAAATTATGTATTCATACCGTACAGCTGTTGCCCACAGCATCCTTAGAACTCTCTAAGTCAGCTGACCACGTGTGTCGTCATTGGTAAGGCCTGCGGTGAAACCCATCAGATTTCATATAGCTCTCCGACGCCTGCTCACTGAAAGCCCCCACTAAATTCTCGCTGCACCTCAGACTGCTTAGTGCACAAGTTCACCCTGGAATGTACTCGTAAATTTAAAGTGCTTTGTAAGGGTTGCGTTTCAGTTTACCTTCGTGGCTGCCAACTGCATTTCATATATTTAATTGGGCTTCTATCGTTTTACCAAAACCTTGAGCAAACACCATGTCACCCAGTGAATCCAAGTTCTCCTCTCTGCAGTGTTATTGGAAGGATTTTAGGGGCTCGGGGAAGACCTATTTTGGGGGCCCCTGTTTGGAACAACTTTGATTTTTTTATTACTCATTTTTGCTTACTGAAGTCTATGTTGGCTAGCAATATTGAATTATATGTTAAGAGTTAAGATATTAAGCATTGGCATAGCCAATAGGTCTCGCTTTTGGGACCTTATAAGTATTTAGTTATGCAACCGTTGCATGGCTAAACACTTATAAGTTCCCAAAGGCGAGACCTATTGGCTATGCCAATGCTTGTTTAGCTTTGCTTCTGTGAAATGAAGAGTTTATTTCTTTTAGATTTTTTCAATCAATTCAATTCTATCTTTATTCAATCTCAACACATAGATCATAAAAGATACACACATACAAGTAATCTCATGAATTAAAAAAGAATAAATATGTACAGAGACTATTAAAAATACGTAGAGCATGAAAAAACATATTACAATGTTAAACATTATTTAAAATTCAGCTCTATCAGGAATTAGATTATTTTGTTAGGAGCAGGGAATAGTAAAAGCAGGAACATGTAGTGCAAATAATGAACAACATTACATCAGTTAAAATAACATACTCTTTCTCAGTACTAAAGTGCATTTCAAAAAAGACATCCAGATGAATTGCATGTATCATAATCATTTGATGACCAACATTACAACTGTTAAAACAACATACTCTTTGTGATAAAAATGCATTTCAGAAATCAACCAACCTGATAACGTGTCATAATCATTTAGTTGCTGAAGAAAGAGCAGGGCAGCTTTGCATTTAGAGAACTTATACCTGCCTAACAGGGACAATAACATTTTTCGTGTATAGGGTAGGTAGTAACTGCAAAAAAATAAAAAATGCAGTAAAGACTAGGCTGTTTCTGACCACATGGGCAAATACATATATCTGAAGAGGAGTATTGCCCTAGCGAAAAGCATACCAACCAACAAATCATACTCAGTCCAAATCTAGTCAGCATAGTTCTTTCATAAACATTCTGTACAAAGAGTAAATAAGGCACAGTCTATTCTTCCATCTCAATTACACAGTTATCTCTCGCAGATTGTTTACCACTTTGACTGCCTCCCTGGAGGCCTGTCTGCGCTTTATATAACAATCATGAATCCAAGTTTTACCTTTTTTTGCTATAGCATCTGGTTTCTCAAACATATGTACACAGGCCAGAGCCTAGAAAGTTTCACTCATGTACTTAAGCCACTGGATTACCATTCCATATTCACAGGAAAAGCAGTCTCTTATAACTGCGGAGGCAAAGTTCAGCTTCACTGCTCGACCATATTGAGCACCAGAGAATCAGAGGGGCTAGATTAATGAGATCTTGAACATAGTCCAAACCTAATTCCTGGTGCAGACACAAGTGTGGAGTCGAATGGGGAAACCCAAACAGGCGACGGCAGAACCTGTTTATACTCAACCTGAATCAACACACCCTCTCTGTAGACCCAGATTCCCATTCCATTTGTCACATTTGGACCCCACTTTCCTTTTGTACACAACCAGGGTTGGGGCAACCGTTTTTCTTCCAATACATGCTCCAAGGGAAATAATAACACCAACAGCAGGAGAAAAGAGAGCTATCCTGCTTCTAAGACAGGGGGACCAAGAGCAGCCTCGTCAAATCCAGACCAAGGTATGAGAAGGAGCTCACCTTGCCCAATTTCCTTCCTTCTACATTTAAAGTGCAGGTTTTAGTGTTTCTGGAACCAAGTGTCGTTAGAAGTCTTTGTAAAATAGAGGTCACAAAGCTTGAAATTAAAATCTTTAGCCATGACATCTTGGCAAGAAGTACAGCGTAATCAGCATATAATAAAAAACGGGCACAGCCTTTTCCCCAACCTGGCGTACGTCTGCTCCAGCTGATACGAATACTCTTTCCAGATTGTTGACATAAAGCAAAAAGAGAAGGAGGGCAAGTACACAACATTGGTGTACTTCTCGTTTAACTTTGAATGTTGGTGTACTCTCGCCAACATTTCTAAACCTAACATAAGTCAAGCGATCCTGGTGAAGAAGTCCTAAGAATGAGACCACACCCTCCTCTAGGCCCAGGGATGCAAGTGTAGCCCATAATTTTGACCTTTAGACGCATCCAAATGCACTCAACAGGTCCATAAATGCAAAATGAATAAGGACCCCCTTTACAATTTTGTGTTTGGCCATGATAAGATGTAAATTGAGGCTCTGTTCAATCGTCCCATGGCCCTTCCTGACACCATATTGAAATTGGGAGAGGACAATATTCTCATTTATCCAGAGAAGAAGGCAAACCAGGTTTACTCTGCCAATTATCTTAGTTGCGGAATAAGCAGGGCTATCTGTTGGTAACAACTAGGATCATGGGCATTACGCTTTTTAAAAATAGGAACAACAACAGATGTGCACCAAGATGACTGTACCCTCACTGGACAGACTGAGTGAAAAACCCTGGTAAGCACAGGAGACCAGAACCCATAATCTTCTTCAAACAATTCAAGAGGAACTCCATCCGGACACTGAGCCTTCCTAAAGGGGCTGTTATGGGTAGCTTTAACAACGTCGTCAACACAAAAAGAAAGTTATCACTAAATACATAACCACACTATCGACCTTCAGTTAACACATCATCATCAATAGAATAGACAGCGTGGAAATGATCTATCCAAGCTACGGCAGTGATATAAACAGTTCCTTTATCTGGGGATGACACAGGGGATAAGCCAGCTTGCAGCACCTTCCAAAGAGCCTGGGGATCTTTTTCCTGGCAAGCAGCAACAATTGTGTGGAGTTCTCTGCATGTCATGGAACTCTCAGCATGTTGCTAGGTTAGAATGTTATTCTTTGTTAGTTACTGGATTTCTTATGAGCTGTGAAGCTGAGCTGGAGGTACCTGCTGTTGCTCTTCAATAATGATACCCTGTCTTCACTAATTGCGTGGAAAGTGGATCTTTACATTGGTGACGAGTTGGTCTGCGCAGGGGGCAGATGACCTGTACCTCCACCCCTGGATGAATATACTACTAAGGACTCATTACAATTACTTCAATGTGAGTACTTTTCCTTCCTCTACTGCCTACTTGTTGTCACCTCTGCAATTTTAATTGAACGGCAATCCAAATGACTCCTTCTGGACCGGATTTATAGCGTGTGCTGTGCCTCATTGGAGTTGTGATTACTGTGGAATTTTTATCTCCGTGCCACTTTAAGCACTACAGTGTGGAGACTGCAGATTGGAAAGTTCCTGAAAACTTTAGCAATGCAGCAGTTCTGTTTTTAAGACTGTATCTGGGATATGACACCCTATCAGTGTTACTGTTTTTAGTGTGTGTACTGCGCTGAGTTGCCTTACATGAGCCGTTCTCTATCAACGTTAACGTCTTTGTTCTGTGTACTGAATTACCTTGCATGTGCCTTGCTGTTTTTTTTAGGATTATAAGGATCCGTTGCTGCGAGGGACGGAGTTAAGAGTCTGTCAACGGTCTAATTGAAAGTAAACAGCTTCAACTGTGGAGTCCATTGCTGCGAAGGACACAGTTGAAAGCCTGTCAACAAACTAATCGAAAGTAAACAGTTTCAGAAACGCTTACTGCCATTCTTGACTTGTGGTGCTTTCACGTACTTCGCCTGCGCTCCCGCTGCTTCTGTTTGCTCATCACGTCTCTGTACACGTTCTCTCATGGGCAATTTCCCTTAAAAAATCAACGTAAACTTCACGTTCTGGCGGCCATTTTAAAACATTGGGAGGAATTTCCTAATTTTACATTGAGGCAAGTCGTTCTTCTTTCATTCAACGGCGCTGAATGAAAGCACTTCAAAGTCATTATGTTTTATTTCCAGGCAACACATCAGATGGACAACACTGGATTGAACTAATAAAGCAACGTATTGAATTAACAAACGATTTGCATAAGAACTGGATCAGACATCTCTTCAAGCAATCGTTATAGTTCTTATTTTGATTTGTTATCTTAGTTTGTTATTTCATTTAACGTTTGCTTTTTACAGCTAGGACTATTCAATTTGTCTTTAATTGTACTATATTACTTCTATCAATATTTGTCATGGCAGATCAAGGGTTATCTGCACCACCTACTTTTCTTCCTACTCCAGGTGAACCTGCTGTTCTCTGGAAAGATTGGAAGAAGTTATTTTTAACTTACATTCTCGCCACACAGGCGCAGATAAGTATGGTCCAGTGCGTAGGCAAGCGATTCTACTTCACCATTTAGGGGTTGAAGGGCGGCGCTTATACGAGGATCTTCCTGAAATTTCCTTAGGAAGGAGGGATGGTCAACCTATCAATGTGTATGAAATGACTATGCAAATGCTGGGTTTGAGATTCACTACTAAAGTCAATGTTGTATTGGAAAGACATAAGTTCTTTTGTCGTAAACAAAAAATTGATGAAGATATTGCAACATATTTGCTGCGTAACGTGGTCTTTCACTGACTTGTCACTTTGAGGGTTTAGCGGATTCACTCATACGTGACAAAATTGTGAGGTGTACTAATAATAAAAGAGTGCAAGAGAAATTGCTCGTTAAAGACTCAACTTTAGAGGAGGCAATTTGAATAGCTAAGGGTCTGGAGCACACTGATTTATGGATAAAGGAAATGGAAAATTGTAGCAATCCCATGATGTTCAAAGAACAGGTTGTCAAAGGTGCGGAAACTCAAGCAGGATGCGCGGATGAAACCAAAGTAACAAATTCATCTACAAAATGTACCAATAAGGTCCCTAACAAATTTAGCGATACTGCTAGTGCAAATACTGCTGCTTCCAATAAACTCCCTAGCAAGTTTAATGATAATGCTCATGCAAACATTGCTGTTTCAGGAACTGGTTGTAGAAATATTAAATGCTATTGCTGTGGTGCTCCTGGGCACATAGCTTCTAGTACTAGATGTATGGGCAGGAATGCGTTGTGTAGAGCTTGTAGGAAGAGGGGACATCTACACAAAGTGTGTAGGACAAAAACTCAAATACGGGAAGTAGATGATATATGTGAGAATGTTCAGGAGTTTATGTTATGTGTTGATGGATTAGATCTCGAATTAGATCATGATCATACCATTTTAGAATGTGATATTGTTAAAGAAAGTACATCGTTGTTGAGTGAGCCTCATTGTGTCATAAATTTGGATGGACATAACCTTACTATGTTAGTGGATTCAGGTAGTTTATACACACTGTTGTCTATGGATATGTATTCAAAAATCTGGGAACATGAGGCAGATGTCAAATCCTCGGACAAGCCTGACAATAAGGCTTTGGGATAAGGTGGAAAAACGATTGATATTTTGGGATTGAAATGGATGGTAATTTCGTTTAGTGGAAAAAGGGTGTATGGTCGAGTGTATTTGACTAAGCAAGGATCCAACTTACTAGGGTGGCGACACCAACAAGATCTATATATAATTCTGAATCCCAATGCAAGAGAGCCTGTTATTTCCACTGTGATACATGAGATTGATGGAACATATCAGTCGGGTTTGATAGAAAAATACCCACAAGTCTTTTCTGAGGAGCTAGGGAAACTTAAGGATTTTTCTCACAAGATTATTTTTTTTAAAATGCAATTCCGGTTGTGCATAAGGTGAGGAGTTTGCCATTTTTGATGAGAGATCCCTTACAAAATGAACTTGAGAAATAGCTTGCACAAAACATCATAGAACCTATTGAGGCTTCACAGTGGTTGGCCCCCATTGTGGTCGCACCCAAGGATGGGGGTAAGAAAATGTGTTTGTGTGTGGACTTACGTGACTTAAATAAAAATATTTGGGTGGACAGGCACCCTTTGCCCAACATCTCTGAAATACTGACAGCAAGGGGCGGGGGTACTGTCTTTAGCGTAATGGATATGTCTGCAGCATATCATCAGATTGATTTAGATGTAGCTTCAAGACACCTCACCTCATTTGTCACCCAGCTGGGTGCATTTCGCTATTGCAGAATGCCTTTCGCTTTGGCATCTGCCTCAGCGGTATTTAAAAGGGTGATGCAGCGAATTTTTGGGGACATGATAAACGTCTTGTGTTTTCAAGATGATGTCTTAATTGTGGGGAAAGACAATAAACATTATGATTTGGTAATGGATGAAGTTCTCAAAAGATTGCAAACTAAAGGGCTTACTATAAAAAAAGAAAAGTGTCAACTAAAAAAAGTTATGTAACTTATCTAGGACACGAAATATGTGAAGATGTCATCAAACCTAAGAAAAGCATTAGTTCAGCTATCAAGGATGCCCCCGCCCCACAGAATAAAGACCAATTAAAGTCATTTTTAGGTCTGGCAGAGTACTGCTCGAAATTTGTAAAAGGATTCACTGAAATAGTGGAACCCTTAAGAGTGCAAATGAAAAAAGGATCATATTTGAATGGAATGCTAATTGCGATCATGCATTTCGCATGATAAAAATCTGTATTATGAATGCCCCTGCTCTTGGACAAGGCTAAAACTATTGTTACTACTGATACAAGTGCAATTGGGATCGGTACGGTTTTAACACACATGAGTGATGGTGTGGAGAAAGTTATTTGGTTTGCTTCGAGGAGGTTACGTGATGCTGAACTGATATATTACAAGAGAAGGAGGCCTTAGCGTGTTGTCAGTATTAAAAAATGTAGTGGCAGATCATTTATTAAGGATGCCAATTAATGGAGTTGCCTCATATGTAGATGATGTATTTGAAGAAGTATTTAACACTAACTACAATGTAACTACAATGGTGAGGAAGCTGCCTTCTCCAAGCAAGAATGGATGGATGCCATGTCTAATGATGAGATTTTGCAGTGTGTAGTTAGGTGTGTCTCCATGGGATGGAGTGAAAGTGTCACGCAGGATATTCATTTTAGAAGTTACCATCATGTAGAAAGTGAGTTGAGTGTATGTGATTGAAAATTAATGAGAAGGTGTCAGTTTGTACTACCGGTTAGATTGAGGGGGAAAATTGTGAACATCGCCCATGAGGGGCACATAAGAAGGAACATGACCAAAAGGAGAGTCCGACAAGCGTATTGGTAGCCTGGCCCTGGAAAGTGATATTGAGGATGTTGTGAAAGATTGTCATGCATGTGCCCAAGCTGACAAATCTAAAGTTGTTAGACAACCTCCTTTAGGTTGTGTGTCATTTCCCAAGCGCCCGTGGGAAAGAGTTGAAATTGATTTTTTAGGACCAATGTTAGACCTGACATCCTTGGCGTGGGTTTTTCCCCTATCTTTTGCCTCTGCTACATGGATTTTTGATGCTGTGATGGATTTCGTTTTTGCTGGTTTAGATGCTTTGGACACTCTGCCACTGCTAATCAGTGCCAGAGTGTAAGTGCTCCCTGTGTAAAATATCATATTGATTGGATATACCTGATTGGCATATCTGTATCCCCATGAAGTCCCTAGTAAAGTGCACTGTGTGTGCCAGGGCTGGTGATGACAGATGCTACTAGTGGGTCTGCAGTGCTGATTGCGCCACCCACCTGTGTAGCCCTAAAATGGTGTCTCAGGCCTGCCACCGCAGGCCTGCCTGCAGTCCCCGGACTGCCATGTCCTCCTGGCCAGTGTCCACACTGACCGGGCATAACCCTTCCCTTTTTATAAACGTCAGTCATCCCTATGGAAGGCCCAAGGTACCCCCCTGGGCAGGGTGCAGTGTATGTAAAAGGTAGAGCATGTACTAGTGCAGGTAACATGTTCTGGTAGTGAACAACGGCCATTTTGTGTGTTCACTGCTGCAAGGTTATCTTGCTCCATAGGCTAACATGGGGGAGGCTGGTGCCAATGGCTATCCGCCTATCTTCTCATAGGAACAAGATAAGACATGAGTGTTTGATTTCCCTGAGCTCAGCATTTAATAACACATCTTTTAGGAGAGGTTGTTTTTAAATCCTGAGTTGGAGAATAGTACTTTTTAGAGAGTAGCTGTTCTCTTGTCTGACCCTTCTGTGTGCCTGGGCATGCTTGTGGATTGACTGTCTGGTTTGAGAGTGACAGGGGCTGGGGATCCCCCAGGAGGTTGGCTGAGTCGGCCCTTTGCTGAATGGCGACATTTGCAAGTAGAGTGGAGGGAGGAGGTAGCACCTGGGAGTGAATAGGGATGTGCCTGCCTGCCACAGTGCTGGCTCCACCTGCTGCTGGGCGGCTGACGACTCTGCCCCTCACTCTGAAAGGAGAGAAGAAGACAGGAAAACAAAGTGCTCCAGCAACACCCAGAACTGGATCAGACCGGGCTCAGGGCCCACTTGCACAAAGACTTCAAAGACTTTTAGGGGTATAAGTAAAAGACCCCTGACAACAGATTTTTAGATTCTACAATCAAGAGGAACCTCTGCCAGAAGAAGGACCGCTAAGGAACTAAAGGAAGATTGCCTTGCTGTGTGCTCTAAGGGCTGACCTTTTCTGCTGTTCGACTAAAGGAGAGAAGAAGGGCTTGCTGTGTGCTGTGCCCCTGCCTGCTTGTACTACCAAGACTTTGCTGTGTGCTGTGTCTGAACCTGAATCTCCAAGGGCCTGAGAAGAGCTGGCCTCCTGTCCTGGAACCCAGGGTCAAAAGGTTCCCAAGAAACTGAACTAAGCTATCAAGATTGTGCTGCACCGGCCTGGAGTGGGAAGTTGCCTGCAGCTGCTAAAATCCCTGTTGCCGTGAGGGTTTTGCACTGCCAGAGGGCCGCACATCGCCCCGCAAACTCGCCGTACCTTGCTGAGGCTCCCGAAGCGAAGATCGAGCCCGCTGCCCTCTCACTGGTTGAGAGGATCGAGCCCCCTCACTAACGCCGCGCTGGGATTGGTCAGTGACCTCAGGACATCCCGAGAAGCCGGCGGAGTGGTGCCCGAGTCATCTGCGTGACCAGTCTTCATTGAAGGAGCAGCGAGTGTATCCAGCGTGCCCCCAGCCTGTTAACCCAAGAAGAGAAGGGCCGCACTGCCTTCCCGCCGCTCGTTGGATTGTCGAGAGCGGGCGGAAGGGCGGATGTGACTGGCCGGGGCTGTCAAGGAAAGATCTGCCCACGCTGAGGCTGCAGCATAACGCGCACGGTGAGACGAGCTGACTGGATATTACAGCCCTGCTGTAATACCCCCTACGATAGCGAGTAGAGACTTGAGACCGTTCTTAACCTAGAAGAAACTTCCTAGTAACCTAGTGCAACCATTAAGTTCGTGTGCAACCTACCCTGTAAGTGATCATATTTTCCCCTGCTACACTATATAAAGATATATTTTTGATATATACCTGTGTGGTCTACCTTTGTGGTGTACGAGGGGGGGGTCATTGTGGGATTGAGTGCAAATACGTAACACATTGCCTTGGGGATAAGCCTGACTGCTCGAGCCAAGCTACCTAGAGGGTGAGCAGGGGTTATCTACCGTGTGTGTCCCTGTACCCTGACTAGAAGCAAGGGTCCCTATTTGGTCTAGGGTACTTACCTCTGCCAACTAGAGACCCCCAGATCTAATAACCAATATCTAAACTTGGGTCACGTGATACATTTATGATGGTTTAGGTTGACTACCATTCCAAACGCAGAGGGTAATTGCGTTTCTGGAAAGAGTTTTCTTGAATGAAGGGATTCCGAAGGTTTTGGTGTCGGACAATGGAGTCCAACTAGTATCTAAAGAAATGCAAAGTTTTTTATGCAAGTTGGGAGTTAGTCATGAGAGAGTTGCTATGTTCAGGCCCCAAGCAAACGGTTTAGTACAGAGAATCAACCGTTTGATTATCGAAAATATACAGTTGTCACTATAGAATAGTTTACCATGACGTGGGGAGCTCAAGAAACTTATGTGGTCATACAAAAAGTTTTTCACTGGTTTTTTGGATTTTAGTTCTTGTATATAGTGTGTGTGAGGAAAAACAATCATAGTAGAAATAATGAATTATCAATATGATTAACACTAGCAGGCTAAGGACACCTCTTATGATCAATCAATTATGAATCTATCATAGTTTATACTGTATAAATAAGAATCAATCTGCACAGATGATGATTTGCAGATATATTGTTGTCCATATGTATTGTTGAAAAAAAGAATTTATTGTGAAAAAAAGAAATTGAAAAACAGAAAACGTAAAAAACAGATATTTATATTTTGTAAGAATAAAAGAGATATATCACATATTCATTAGCCTGTATGCCTATCTATTCCACTATTTGTATTTGTTGTATATTATTAGATGGTTGTTAATAGAATGAGTGATATGCATGTTTATTGGGAGTCAATTTGCAAGTAGTATTTATCCGACACTGTGCCCGGTGTTAACCCTTTCCCCATAATAGTTTATTCCCTACTTGGGCTATTCATTAAGTCAGTAGGGGCCCCGTTGCTTTACCAAACACATTATCTCGCAGCCTGTCTGTGAGGGGTTCTTTTTAATATTATCAATTGACACTCTTTATACATTTATCAATTTGAACTTGGATTCCTAACCAAATAGTCTCTGGTTTTGCACTGATTACAGCACACTGAGATAGATTATCACGTTAAGTACATAATACAAATATGGCCAATCTCCAAACATTTGGATTCACAGATGAACAGTTTGCCAATATGGTAGGCAGTTCTAGCAATTTTGGACAACAAACTTTCACAGGTACAGATAAAAATGAAGATATAACATCACTTCTAGCATTGAGAAAAAAGATCAAACGCATTGAACTACATGGCCAATATATGTTGGAATATTTAAAGGCAGGAGTCATACCGCAAGGTTTAAAAGTCAGGAACATCCCAGGATTGTTTGTTCAAGTTAAACAATTTCTTGAACGATGGGCAATGATTTCCAATCGCTGCTCCCGTGACTATATGATGCTGATTGTGGAAACAGCAAAGGAGGTAATTGAACAACTAGCCTCAGAAATCGCAGAACTAGAGAATAAAATCAAAGCCTCTTGTGCAGTGGAGATAGCAAAAAAGAAATTAGAAGAAATAGATAAAGACCTACACTCCTACACAGAATACCTTAATAAACGTAAGATAGAGAAATTAAGAAAAGATATAAGGTATTTCAGCAAGGAAGGTACATATCCATACTTAGCTGAACAATTTTACAATCAAGCAGGAGAGATGCAACACGATACATTTATGAATAGACCAACATTTGTCAGCAGGAAAGTCACCACATTCTCTGACACAACAGATTCTGATCAGGAAGAACGAGCCCAAGAGCTCAGAGATAACGGAATAAATACAGCAAGATCAAGAGGAAGACAGTCTAATTTTTTAGGGAGGCGTTACACCAGACGCCAAAACTGGAGACCCCGATATCAACCACGTTATCCCACTCCACAATTTCAACCGCGCTTCCAGGGCAATCCACCGATGGACTACGACCAATATCTGGTAACCCGGAATGCGCAATACTGGAGGGAATAAATACTCTACCTGTATTCAATTTAAGTCACATGCCCATATCTGACTCTACTGTTGCCTTATTGTCCAAAGGATTGACGTTTGCCCCTCATTCAGGCCTTAACAAATTTGAGCTGGTGAGAGATCTTGTAGCCCTCTTCAGAAAAATAAGACTGAAGGTTTTTTTTGCAGGCGTAGACCCTCAACAAGGAACCCCAAATTTATCGGGTCTTGCTCCAATATCTGTATTTACACCTACCTTAGATCAACTACCACCAGAAGTAGCGATATTCGAAAAAGTAGTTTACAACAAAGTCCAGAATATCATTAAATATGTTCCGGCAACACCGTTCAATTTAAAAAAAGAGGAATATACAGCAATGCAAACCCTTAAACAGGCATCACATCTAACAGTTAAAGCCTGCGACAAAGGAGGGGGAATAGTCGTATATGACACTCCCACATATGTCACAAAAATGAACCAAATGTTGGGAGATACCAGATACTATCGTATTATTACCAGAGACCCCACAGCACAAATTGCTAAACAAATACTCAAAATAACAAACAAGGCACTGAAAAATGGAGACATATGCATTAAGGAATGGACATTCCTTAATAAAGAAAAACCTAAAATGGCCAGCATCTACGGCATACCAAAAGTGCATAAGAACGCCAGTGATCCGCCGCTGAGACCGATAGTCACCACTATAGGATCAGCGACCGAACCATTGGCCAAATACGTAGATGCACTACTATGCAAACATATACCTAAAACCCCAGCTTTCGTAAAGGACACTAGACATATCATTAACCTCGTGGAGAATACACCTTTCCGCCCAGATAATCAATATATGGTCACTATGGATGTAGAGGCCTTATATAGCAATATTCCAATTGGAGGAGCCATTGCGGCCGTGCATTGGTTCATAAAGACATATAACATCGATTGTCCTTCTATCTTTGTGCTAGAATGTCTTAAAATTGTATTAGAGGATAATGTGTTCGAGTTCAATCAACAACTTTACAGACAGAATCAAGGCGTCAGCATGGGGGCGTCTTGTGCCCCCACGGTCGCCAATATCTACATGACCCTTTTTGAAAAAAACTACATCTATAATGAAATAGCACCTTTTTACGAATCAGTGACCAAATGGTCGCGATTTATTGATGATGTTTTTTTTATTTGGTCAGACACATATGAAAAGTTACTTGAATTCATAGAGTGGATCAATTTATGCGATGAAAATATCAGCTTCACTCACAACATTAGCTCAGAACAAGTAGAATATCTAGATATCCTCATCAAGCATCAACAAGGAGTATTAATGGTTGTGCTATACACTAAGACAACAGCAAGGAACACACTATTGCATTATGATAGTTATCACCCTAAGAGCCAAAAGGACAATATCCCGTTCGGTGAGTTTTTACGCCTTAGGCGAAACTGTACGAACATCAGTGACTTTGATGAGAAATCAGAGGTCATGAAGAAAAAAGTTCATGCTAGAGGATATCCGAACAAAATCGTAAGGGAGGCCTACAAACGGGCACGTTACTATGATAGGCAACACCTACTCACAAATATCAAAACTACATCAAATCCACCTTTGGTTTTTGCAACACGCCATTCCATGCTGAACTCCAGAATTCGACAAGTGATATGCTCTAGTTGGCACATATTAAATGTGGAGAAAACTAAGAGAGAGGAAATAATACCTAAACCTCTATTTGCATACAAGCGTAACAAAAGCTTGAGAGACCACATAGTACATTCAAGAATGAAAAATGAGACAAACTTCCACCAAATTGATTTGGAAGGCTCTAAAAAAGTGGTAGGGAATTTCAAATGCACCATGTGCAAATCTTGCTCCATGGCCATCGAAGCAACGACATTTACTTTCAATGGTGTCAATATTACACCC
This sequence comes from Triturus cristatus, assembly GCF_964204655.1. NCBI lineage: Eukaryota > Metazoa > Chordata > Amphibia > Caudata > Salamandridae > Triturus > Triturus cristatus. The sequence continues at coordinate 654,683,517 of NC_140592.1, read as the reverse complement.
AAAACATTAAACAACTGCAAATCAACAAATGTCATTTATTTGATCATTTGTCCATGCCACAAGGGATATGTGGGAGAAACAGGGAGAGCGTTCAATGTCAGACTTACCGAGCACAAATCAGCAATTAGAACACAGAAAACATCGGCACCCATGGTGCAACACTTCCTAGATCTGGGACACACACCAGAAGACATTAAGTGGTATATACTGGAAAAGATTTGGCCCCGCGTAGGAGAACAGATGGATAAGATCAGAAAAATGAGAGAGGTTTATTGGATGTTCATCCTTAATACAGCTACATCAGGTTTGAACCAAGAAATACCTTGGGATCAAGCAATTAAAAATAATGGATAATTGATACTCATGATGACAGTCAAGTCAATTAAATTTATACCAGTCTTCAAGTCAAGGTTAAGAAAAAGAAAAGAAAAAGAAATATAATTGGCTATACTGATCTAACACATAGTGGTTGATAAGCGGAATAAAGAGGTCAGTGTATATAGGAATCTAGTTGAGAAACGAGTAACCACTTTAGCTCAAGAGATCCTGGCAATAACATCTTAATATCATGGAAACAATGGTCTCTCTCTTTAACGTCGTAAGCCTCAAACGAAAAAACAAATTGTATCACTGTCTACAACATATATCCTCCAATATCAAAGGATATATATAAAATATAACACATTCATAAGTTTCTATAACAAATAAATAATTGTGGAAATTTTTTTTTTTTTTTAATCACTCGAATTGAATTATCAACAGTGATAGTGAGACTTCTATCCATAAAGTAGACAGGAACAATAAAGTTATAAAATAACCATTCAAACATGGCGTAGGTTGTTATTTCGACCAAACCACTAGTCCTATCTCCATGCGCATGACCGAGTACGTCAGAACAACGTACGTAACACGGGCGTAGGTAAATAGATCCAACATGGCGGTGATTATAATCACTGACGAAGCAGAAGAGGACGCTGAGCCAAACAGAGAGGAGATTTCCACCCATTCAAGACCCGACCGGGTAAGGAAAGATAATACGGAGTGCTAACAGTTTATTCCGAGTTAGACTCAAACCAATAGGCATACGGTTTGTGCACGTGCTGATACGAACGCTGGTTGATTGTATCACATTAGCAGCATTAAACTTATTGACACATGCTCTCCGGTAGTTGAATATCGATTGCAGACAGGGAAGCTAACCAGTATGAGTTGAAGATTCTTATACTATGAAGTGTTTTCCCAAGGAGAGTTTTTACTTTCTGTGGTGAAATTTCTTTAAAACTTATAGACAACCATTTACGCTATTCAACAGGATGATTAAATAGAGCCCGATATGAAGGGGAAACAACAGACGCAACAAAGACGGACCACAACGACATAGAGAACAGGATAACATAATCAAGGTGTGTATTAAATACACATGAATGAATTACAATGATATCTGTGCAGCTATTGGGTTACTTAGACAGATAACAAATGGGTAAATAACAGATCTTTTCATAGGTAACACGAATTAGGTATAGTATCAGAGCCTTTTCGTCTATATAATAAACTGTAGATAAAAGTGAGCAGCTATAGTACACTCGCTTATATATCCACTTCCTTAGGTCTGCTTTTATCTGCGAAGACAGAAAAACAAAGGTGCGCACCATTGACATCCATGTTTGGCAAGAAATCAGTTGTTTAATCGGTGCAACACTTTTCAAGCAAGTAAGTACTCTAGTTAAGCGTACCACAGATTAGACCAACATATCGTAATAAATAGAGTATAATCAGTTATCTCCCATCCCTCAGTCTAAGTGACACATCTCTGTCTTTCTTTAGAACCATTGTATACCATTCGTCCCCCTAAATAAGGATATAAACTGGGTTCAACCGATTACTTCGAACTACACACGAAAATAGTCTATTGGAATAACAAGGGTCAGTATGGTTTTCTCATCTCTCATAACTATATAAAAGCAAGATTAGAGATTCAGTGTTCTTAACTTCAATTTAACTGGCATATACCAATAAAACATCTCCCATCAACACCCTTTGTAAGAGTAGAGAAACTCGTCCTGGGTAACAAAAAAGAATACCTGTTAGTACCCAATTCCAGCATAGCCCAGGTTTCCATCAGATTGGACATGCTTGGTACAACTTAAGCAAACTGGTATTGTTTCACCCCATTTTTGTAAAAGTAGAGTAACTCGCCCTGTGCAACAACAAAGAACACTTGTTAGCACCCTATTCCAATACTTCCTAGGTTTCTATCAGAAAGGTTCTTGCTAAGTATAGCTAAAAGTCAAATGGTATTGTTTCTCCCCATTTTTGCAACACTATGAATCTGGGTAACTGAATTTCTTTATCAAGAGTGTTGGGATCGGTGCAGAGCTGAGAGACGTTGGGAGGGGATATCATAGTTCAAATGAATTAGCTCATCATTGTTTATGTTAATGAATTATCATTGCTACATTGACTCCCTTAAACAGTTCATAAAACGGGTTTTAATTGATACATATGTTTTTTCTTGTTGTTATTATTTTTTACATATAGTGTTAAACTCAGAGCGGATTCCTGACGAAGGCCTAGCCGAAACGCGTTGTGTCAATCGACCGCCTATGTGCTCATTGTTCTACAATTGAGTATAAAGTTGAGATAATCAAAAAAAAGTTTTTCACTGGTTTTTTGGATTTTAGTTCTTGTATATAGTGTGTGTGAGGAAAAACAATCATAGTAGAAATAATGAATTATCAATATGATTAACACTAGCAGGCTAAGGACACCTCTTATGATCAATCAATTATGAATCTATCATAGTTTATACTGTATAAATAAGAATCAATCTGCACAGATGATGATTTACAGATATATTGTTGTCCATATGTATTGTTGAAAAAAAGAATTTATTGTGAAAAAAAGAAATTGAAAAACAGAAAACGTAAAAAACAGATATTTATATTTTGTAAGAATAAAAGAGATATATCACATATTCATTAGCCTGTATGCCTATCTATTCCACTATTTGTATTTGTTGTATATTATTAGATGGTTGTTAATAGAATGAGTGATATGCATGTTTATTGGGAGTCAATTTGCAAGTAGTATTTATCCGACACTGTGCCCGGTGTTAACCCTTTCCCCATAATAGTCATACAAAGAGACACCACATTCTATGACTTGTGTTTTGCCATTTATTTCTCTTAAAGGACGTGAACCTGGCGTTAAGGAGGTACCTGTGTGGTTGAAAGACAAGAATTGTATGTGGGTTGATCGTAATGCTGTAGGAAGTGGGGTAGCTCAATACCAATTAGCCACAGCAAAGTATTACAATGTCAAGAAGGGTGTGAAAAGTTATGATGTGGAAATTGGAGATTGGGTGGTTGTGAAACGTGGTGGCATTGAAGGGAGATAGTAAATTCTCTAAACCAAAGCAAGTAAAATCTGTATAGAAGAACATTGTCATCCCGAATAATGGGTCTGCTTGGAGCACTGGTAATGTCTGTAAATGTCGTGCTCCATTACCTATTCTTGACATTTACATGTTGTAATGTATCATATTTAATAATATTGATGTTTTTGCTTGGAGCACTGGTAATGTTTGCAAATGTTGTGCTCCTTTACCTTTTCTTGACAATTAAATGTTTTACATGTATCATATTTATTATATTAATATAATATGTGAGGGGGAGATGTGTGGAGTTCTCTGCATGTCATGGAACTCTCAGCATGTTGCTAGGTTAGAATGTTATTCTTTGTTGGTTACTGGATTTCTTATGATCTGTGAAGCTGAGCTGGAGGTACCTGCTGTTGCTCTTCAATAAAGATACCCTGTCTTCACTAATTGCGTGGAAAGAGGATCTTTACAAATAGCCTCCCATTTCTCACCCTTGATAGCTTCCCTTCTCTTTTTAATACAAAAGCATGAACATTTCTACAACCTGCAATTATGCTCTGATTTCTAGGAACCTTCTTTAAAGCACTCTCCAGACTATTATAGGCAACTCTACAATCTTTGTCCACTGGCCTAATCAAAATGCATTTAATGCATGTTAAAGGTTTGAAAAAACTATCAATTACAATTAAGGGACCTGCAGCTGGCAACCAGATTTATAACCAGTTCCATGCCAGCTGAATACTAGACCAATCTGTGCCTCGCATCCTTGGTAGCTAGCAACTGGCTACTCACTGTGGCTACCCACTTTTGCTTAATGGAGATCACAATCTGCCCAGCTAGCGGGTTGAGTTTACTATATGCTAGTACAAGGACCTTGCCCCCCATAGTTGAAGGAGACAAACTCCACAAGCTGAAAATGTAATCTATTATGGACGCGTTGTCCTTCCCAGTGTATATTGGGATTACTAAAGGAGAGGAATTGGTGACCACATTTTCTAAATCATAGTCTGCCAGCAGTGGGTATAATAAACACCGCCTAGCATCCATAACATTCAGATTGACTTCTATTGAAGAAGGCTCAAAAATAGATAGTGTCAAGGGAGGTAAGAGGCCCAATTTGGCATTAAAATTATCTGCCAGCAGAAGGTTAAAATGTCTGCCGGTCTCTATATCTATCTCTTCTAAACCACCAATCAAGGAGGACAAACCCTTAAAGTATAAATTCCCCTTATAAGAAAAATCATCATTATAAAAATTCTTCATGTACACTCTGAGTTTACTCCCCTAACATAGCTTGAAAACTGTAGCACATTTATATCAGATGCAATAGGAGAAATTGTACAACCAATATTAACCGCGAACCAGTCCGCCAGACCCCCCTTGGCACGATCCGCTCGGGGGGTGAGGTCGGGAGGGTGAGGCACATATATCCATCAAAATTTCCTTTTTAACATCTCAGATTTCCTGCATAAATATAATGTCATGCTCTTTAATGATAAATTGACAACCCTAATTATGTATTTTTCAAGGCCAGGCTAGCTACATTCCAACTAAGAAAGCTGACAGTGGAGCTACTCTCACCCACCTATTCTGGGAGCCCCTACTACGGCCCCACTGCCACTCTACTGAGCAAGATGTCAATTGTTATCTTCCAACCCTGTCAGTGCCTAGAAAAAAAGCCCACAGGCAGAATCCTAATCAAGATTGATTTCACCAAACCAGCTTTAGCTTGTGTCAGGACTTCACCTGCTACAAGAGGATTACGTACATTAATGATTATTATATCACCATTAAACTGCTTTCCCAAACATTCAATCCCCCTCCAGTGTCTTGACAAAAGAATCTCATTGAAGACGTACCACTATCCATGCACATTGGAGTTCAGCCAATTAATGTCTTTGTTCGTAAGAACTCTTGTGGGTTCAGGTTGGTCAGTAGGCAGGCTAGGTACATTAGCTAGAACGATAACATATGGACATGAGGCAGGAGGTAGATCAATCACAGAGAGGGATCCTAGCCTCATACTGCTACTGTCGACCTGATTAACGGGAGGAACAGGAAAGGTCTCAGCCGCAATCCTCTGTTGAAATGAGGGCAGGGCAGGTCCTATGTGTTTGACCCAGAGGTCAATGTTGGCATCGGTACCACTGTTCCCTCTATTGCAGACTAAATATTGCGCTGGTGGTATTACATATCCAGACAAAGTATTCGTATACTTAGACAAAGTAGGCTGTAATTTCTGAGGGAAACCATCCCAAATTTTGTCCAATTTGGCCCGATTGGATTCCAGCCGATTGTAACTTGGTTGAAGATTTGCATCCCATACTTCACTTAAGCGTGCACTCATGCTGTCCCATCGATCAACAATTGGTTCGAACACATTTGTATGATTATCTGACCCAAGTACAGCTGATTTTGCAGTGCGACCTGGTGCCTTAGATTTTACAGCCTTCGTCCTGCATTTTGCTGATGGGCCTAGATCTAGGTCTGGGTCTGGATCCAGGACGGGTATTTAATCCAGGGAACAGAGATTTGACATGGTCCCATGCTCCAAGCCTGGGCTCTCATTCTTAGCCAACAGACTGCACAAGCAACCCCCTTGGCCCCAGAACGGATGCCAGGGCTGTCCCTGACAGAAAAGCTCAATGGCCTGGCCGGTTGCCCCAAGGGGGCAGAAGGATCATTGCTGCATAGGGAAATGGTACATGCTGTCATGGATAATTACTGCGAGTCAAGGTCATCAGCCGATAGCTAAAGTCGTCACTCAACAAGTTTAAACTCATTGGAGACAAAGTCCACCGCCCTCGACAAAAAATGATCAATTGTGGTGTGCAGGAGCGGTGATGGCTGTGTAGAGTTGCGGAGCACCCAGGTACAAACTTCTTCTTGCCCATAATACAGGCCGGGCTCAGCACACGTAAAAAGCCCCAACGTTATATAAGCAAAACTCACAGTACTTTTTCAGATGACGAAGGACAGGAAAACAAGGAGCCAAGAGATTGGGACCAGTCCAGTCTCTGCCAATCTAAGACGGGTAAGACAAGCCCGTCCTGGCACAGTCTTTACCCGGGCACACGCCCGGTCAAGTCCCGCCCTGAGGTGCTTTTTAGTGCATAGCCAGCTCACCCTTCCACCTCAGAGTATGCTGGGGGCAGGGAGTTTTCTAGCTGGAACACTGTAACAGGTGTTGTGGGAAGAGCAGCACAACCAGCTCCGTCAGGTTCACATCCTGCACTGCGGGAAGTCACGGGCGCTTTTCAGCACATGGCTAGTCCCTCCTTCCATGGCAAAGTATGCTGGGGAGTGTAGTTTCACCCCAGCAAGGCTGCAGGGAGTTTTCTGGCTGTAACAGGTGTTGCAGGCAGAGCAGCACAACCGGCCCGGTCAGGTTCACATTCTTAGATTTTTTTAATATCCTTCCTACAAATGGAGTGGCAGCTCCATTGGGGCAGAATGGTGTTGCCCCCCTGCCTATCGGGAGCCAACACATACATTATAGTTTCCTTTTCCTGTGTTTAATTTATGTCATTTTATTTTTTTTCGCCAGCACTATTTTATTTGAATCATGGCCGGGTGCTTTTCTCCCTCAGAGTGAGGGCAGGGATGGGGCTTGATCAATAAGGCAGAGAGTATGAGGAAGCAGTAATAAAGAGAAGTGAGCATGTCAGGTTGGACTGGTGGCTTGCTGTGCGCAGCCTGACATGCACCCTTTACCCCTCTCCTATCCTCGCAATATTACGAAGTCTGGAGAAACACAGATGTAGCTTCCAGTCTCCTAATGAGCGTTGAGTTTGACTGACCAAGCCAATACAGGCACTGCTCACATGCTGTTTACTAAGATAACCAGCATGCAAGTAGTGTGTGTATTGGCTTAGAATTCAGGCATACGCTGCACACACAAGTCAGTGTGGGGTGGGATGTTCGCAGATCATAGCCAATCATTGTATAGCTTTCTTGTGAAGCCATGCCGTGATTGGCTATGTTCGTCCCTTTCCGTTGGACCCAATGATCTCTTCTTTTCATGTGCATGGCTGATGACGAAATTGTGCGTGGAAGGGTAAGACGTGGTACCTGCAGTCACCCTACCCTGACCCTCAACAGGCCTCCAGATAAAGGTGAAAATGCTGATATGGAAGATGTGGACGCTCCGTAGAGGAGCGTTAAATATAAACAGTTGTATCCTCTCGTCAGTCTGCAGACGGGCTCCCTTGCTTCTCAAAATTAAAAGTAAGTTGGTGTGTGTCTACATTTGTGTGTGTTAATGTGTGCCTGTGTGTCTGCGTTTGCATTGTGTGTACAAAGATGCATGTGTTGGTTCGTGTTTGTGTGTTCAAGCATGAATGTGTTTGTGGGTCTCCATGTTGTTGTGTTTATGAGTGTATGTATGTTGTCTGTGTCTGGACTCCCTCATTCTTCTGCTTATTAACGCTTCCTTTCGTTGTTTTTTCATTTCTGTAACGGTCTTGCTTGAGAGGTATGGATAATTCAGTTGTTCTTTTATGCAGACTTTGGCCAGTCACAGTCAGCAATAGCTCTGATTCAGTTATTTCTTTCAAAGTGGGTCTTTAATGATCCTTGGAAGATGGATTAAATGATTTTAAACTCATCAGCTACAGGGTATTTGTTCCCATTTTGAGATAAGATTTATTATCAATATCTTTAAACACAATCGTTTTATTACATTTGTGTAGCGTTACTTGGAGCTCACAGTGGTTTTTTGGTGCTTTCATTATAAAAACAAAAAAGTGACCAAATACCTTGTCGAATTAATGCATTTTAAGAAAACTGAGAGGCACTCAGCTCCAGAGTACTCAATCCTGCAGCACCATAAACACACTTAGCAAACTGAGCTCATCCAGAGTGATTTGTTGAAGCAAGTAGAAACTGTTGAACATAATTAATTCAGTACAATATGAGGCAATCTTTAACGTTTTAAATTTTTCAAGACAACATATTCAGAATTGCATTATAAACCTTGCTTTTCACAAATGTTTGTATTAAAATTATCTTTAAAGTGTGCCATTTGCCCCTCTTTTTTTCAGGCTTTTCTCAGGTGGACAACCTCCAAACCCACCCTAAGGTCAGTTGGGCTCCCTCCTTTTGCTGGCTCACTACTTAAAACGCATCCACAATTTCTACGCCTCACTACTTCGAAATGTCACCAGCCGCCACTGATGCTAAGTGACATGTGCCCACTTTTTGAGTGGGAGAACATAATTTGCTTACAATAATAACACTGAACCCTGTGGCCTTGCAATAAGCTGGTGCCCCTATAACCCTTCCTTAACTCCTCCTCCTCCTGATCCATCTGTTCCTGCGGGTGATGAGAAGGATTTTGATAGCAGAGGTAAGGTCGAAAAATTAAATTCATGCAAAACATTTCTGATACTCATTGCAATTTTTATGCTACAGACAGTTGGCACTGACCTGAACTGCGGCACCCAGAAGGAAGACCGTCAGCTCACAATCATGAAGGATTCCACTAAACCAAACACACACAACTGAATGAAAAATATAAACGCAAGCCGGGCCAAGGTGGGGGGTCAGGTAAACATTGGCAATCACAATAATTAAATAAAGTCTTACAACGATAGGCCCTGTTGTTCACAGAGTCTGGTCCCCACATTTGGTATTCAATAAAGCAGCAGTGTGTGCTGTTTGTTCCAATCCCACAATAATGTGGCCATGAAAATAAAGCAGTGATTGCAGGGGTACTGTGTTGCTATTCACCTCACCTCACCTGACCATATCTGGGATAAATCAATACTACAGCCTCATTTCAAAGGTTTGGATAAAGCAGGCAAAGTTGCTATGGTACTATGAAGACCACAGAGGAAAGATATGTGGATTAATCTATCATCATACATTCACAAAGCCCCTCAGTAACATTCGGCCCTTCCAATGAATGTTCTAGAAATGTACGTGCTAGTTAGAATTAGATTCTGTTTATTTCCTACAATGGGCTTTCGCTTTGGCTACACGTAGGGAGAGAGCTGATCGTATACTGCTGTTTCTATTTTACTGAGGGCAAAAACTTACACACATCTTGTACCTCTGTCTGGAATCTGTCTGTTGTCCAAAGACCATCTCTTTTTTAACTGAAAATTGGGAAATGCGTAGATGCGTTTGTAGGCTGTTCGAGTGGCGCTGATCCACATCTAACTGATTTTTAAAAAAATGAATGGATCTACTTTAAAGTAAACTTTCGAAATGTTAGCTGCCTGTGTCAAGCTTCAATCATGTGATTAACCTTTATAGATATTTATTTCTATTTATCTATCACCCTTCGTTCTTATTTATTGCATTCTCATTTCACCTCAGTTTTATCTATTTATCTCGTCATGGTAGCAATGATTTAGTGACTTGTACAACAAACAGTTGGATTTTGAAATTTGAATTTCACTTCATTATTGACAGTGGCTGGCACCTTCCTGCTGCCAGTAGCAGTAACAAAGATCAACATGTATTGCCAGGCTGCCCGGGGGGCCATGTAGGGGACCTCCCAACAGGGCGGCCTCCTTAGTGTCACAGGAAGGCACAGGTTTCAGCATATCAGGCTCCCTGGTCTAGGGACCAGGGGGTCAGTCGGCTGCGTCATTTCTGGCCGTGGGGTGTGGGAGGACAAGGGTACAAATACCTTCCCTCGCCCACTGTGTAGCCTCTTGACTGCTGCCCGTCTCGCTGTTTGAGCATGTTTGTGTATACACGCTCGTTGAGGGGCATGGGCAGGGCAGCTAGCGTATGTGATGTGTGCTTGTGTGTAGGGTGCGAGGAGGGGCTGGCAGAGCAGTCAGTACATGTGTGTGCCAGCATGGAGAGGCACTACATTTAGGCTGTTTCCAATCGCAAAATGCCATGGGCTGATGCTAACGCTAAAAAACAGCCTTCCAGGACATTGGCTACAGCCAAGTGGCGTACAGTAGCCAATGGCTGAAAGAGTATGTTCAAAAGCCCCTTTATGTAGATGTACGTGCATGATTTGAAGTGTTTGTTATGTGATGAAAATAGCTCCCACTGGACAGCTAAATGTGTCTGTAAATTGCTGACCAGCTCCGACTTTGTCCTCTAAAACTTTGGTATTCAATTTGGACAAAAGAGCAACTTGGTTTTAATAGATTAATACTGCAGGATTATCTAAAATTAGATAAGCCCTCACCGATTCAGTGGTTGGCTTCTACCTCCCACAACTTGACGTCCTTAGGAAGGTCCAACTTATATGCTAAACCCAGCAGCTAGGTTTGCTCGGATGGGAAATGGGTTGAGGAAGCCTTTATGGATAAGATGGCAGCAGACCGTGAAGCCTCTGCAATATTGGAACACTCTGTGGGTTACGCGATCCTAGTGAAAACTGTCTGTAAATTCGAATCCTACCTGACCTGGAACATGACACGTCACCAGCGCCGCCTGTTAAATTATTTTAGGCTGAACTTATTTCCTCAACTAGTTCCTTTTAATCATGGCTGTTTTAAGGAATCTGAATTGCCCCTCTGTGATTGTGACAACACCTCAGTCAAGGATACATTACATGTTATGATTTGCCCAAAATACAATAACCTACAATAAGTTTCTGTGACCAATTTTAAAACCAATGAATTTTACTCAAGTCAGGCATGCTTTACTGTATCTACAGGTTTTAAATTCACCTACAGTTCGCTTATCTCTTGTGCGTTATCTCTCGGGGGTTTTAAAGTGAGTATGCTTATGTTGATGTTAATTTTTGCTCTTTTTAACTGATTTCTCTTTTATGATTTTATTTTTAAAATCGAATAAAGATTATGAACTGAACTGTCTGTAGGAAGCTCTTAAAAACCATTTCATTCATTGCACATAACTGCATAAAAAAAGCTTAAGACACTGATTTAGAGTTAGGTGTTAATGGCAATGCTAAAATTTGTAGAAGATGAGCTAAATCAAAATCAAAATACACCAATAGAATTCTCTCCAAAATTGCAGCATTATAGTGGTGCATATCCACTGTTTAATTATCCCCTAGATTGCACAATTCCTTCAAACATTAGAGTATTTAACATTACCATCTAATCCTAAAACATAATGTAGGCAGGATATACCACTACCTAGGTCTTACATTGGCAATAATGTCCTTTTATTTGTTAAATACTGCCTGTTTTTCTTGCACTTTGCTATTGCTCACATGGATGGGAGTAATGCTGCAAGATGTTGCACTGTTAGTAGGAAATGTGCAAATTCACAGTTACCTTTCTTAAAATTCTTGCTGCAAACTTTTTGACCATTTTTAACCATGGTGTCATTACACTGGCCAAGATTCCTTCCATTGTTTGTTCTTTTCCCTAATGTTCTTTTATCAAGAAATATCTTTACTTATGCTCATGGATTATCCTGGTCTGAAAATTACAAACAGAAGATTTAGTATACAACAATAAATTAAAGATCGAAACTGCCAAGTGCAAAATAAAGCTTTTCTCTGAGGAAGCAAAGTAGGCCAAAAAATGGAGCCTTAGGGGTAACCTATTAGAAGTGCTTAACAAGTACCAATATTGTGGCATAAAACTTTCCTTTTCCCTATCCTACCCCCAACAAAGAAAGACTGGAATGTTATTAATACTGGAATGGAACTACTAGCTTGGGAGAACAATATTTCCTCGCCCTGATATCAACATATGACTAAAAAATTCCCATTGGTTCTGTTGTTTCTCTGATATGGCTGTGAATACATACCCTCTGAAGCTCCAACTAGTTACAGTTGCGCAAAGGGTAACCTGTGGTAGGCTTAAAGCCAGTGCCAGTCTATGAGTGGAACCTAACCAGTTTGGGGACACAATTGTTGAGTATTATTCTGAAAGGCTATGCACAGTTCATTAGAATATACGAACAGATTCTTTATGAGCCATACTGCATGAGGCAATAGAGAGTTAGAGTCACATGTACAAAGCATTTTTGTGTAGGATATGGTCAATCAGGTTGTTTCTGACTGCAAAAAATGCTTTTACAAATATACAAAACACAAATTGTGATTCGGTAACATGTTACCGAATCACAATTTGTGTTTGCGATTCGGTACTTGGATAGGGTGTGTTTAGGGCATCCCTTCCAAATACTGATTCACATTGGTATGTATGAATGTTTTGTGCCCAAAATACTATCAGAAAACATTTGCATTTTACCACCAACTTCAAGTTGGTGATAACCCATTTGCTAAATGGGAAGGGGTCTCCAAATTTTACTTCTTAAGTTAATTATTTACTTGCGAAGGTGCTAAGTAAATTGAAGCCAACATCCCTTATGAATGTGGGGATCACATATTCTCAGTCCAATAGGATGGTTAAGGATTTGATGCTACGATAGCCCACCCGACACATCAATAGAGGCACCCATATTGCCTGGCAACTGAAATACTCTCATTTGTAACACGGGTAATTAAAAGGAAAATACGTTCTACTTAAATGTATTCCTAGTTCCACAAATCTTCAGATTTTAAATAATTTTCAGTCTGTTTTTTTTTTTAAATATATTTTTATTACCTTTTCCCCAATTATTTTTACAGAGCATAATCAACATAACAATCATATTACAGAGTGCTACATAAATCCATTTTTAAAAAAAACAAAACAAAGCCAGGCATGCAATGACCATTGTAGCTAAACCTGAAAAATAAACCCCCAAAAAAATTTTAGATTCAGATCTTACTTTGTCAGTGATTTTTAATTTTCCTTCCACCTAATAATGGGTTCCCAAATTTGTAGTCCTAACTTTCTTCCCCTTTTGCCCTTCCTCGCGTATATCTCTTTCTCTAGGTTGTATACCGAGAGCAGTCTTGCCAGCCACTGATTAAACGTGGGTGGGATTCGTTCCAGCCAGGCCGAGGCAATACAAATTCACAAAACAGCCATAGCCACAAACATAAAAAGGCATTTAGAATCCACTATACCTTCATTATTTAACCCCAGCAATATAATCGGGGGGGTGAGGGTGACCTCACTTCCCAGTAATCTGCCTAAGAAGACTTCTATAGCCCTCTGAGTCGGAAGTAGGTGTGGGCAGGTAGCGAAGACATGTATTAAATCTGCCTCAGAGCTATCGCACCTAGAACAGGTAGTACCAGCCACCCCTCCCCACTGCGCGATCCTGGCTGGTGTGTAGTATAGTGAGTAAATTGTTTTGTAATGCTGAGCCTGAAGTGCAGCTGAACAAAGAACTTTCTGAGCTAATTCTAATGAGAGTAAAAAGCACTCCTGTCCCACTCCAAGTTTCTCATCCCACTTTTTTTGAAATTTCTCTAGGTCATCTTCTCTTCCCACTATAAGTTCAGCATAGAGTCTTTTAATAGTACAGTTCTCCCTACCCCCAATGATTTCCATAATTGCGTTTTCCACAAACCCAGCAGACCCACCCTTTTTGGGTGCCGATCACAATCCGGTAAAAACCGGGTACGAACCGTCGGACAGAGCATATTCTCCGTCCGACGCGTACCCGGTCGTCAAAATATACAAACATGGAATTACGATTCGCACGGGTACACCATTACCGTACGAATCGTAAAAAAGACCGACCGAACAAAAAACACCTACCAATGCGATCCGGGAAAGCGCCGACCTGACGTCGGGACGCACGCAGCCAGCCATTCACGACCCAGGAATCACGATTCGCACCGACGTCACCCCGCACGGTGAATATTTTGCGGCAGCCAAAAACTGCCGGGAAATCAGGACGACGCGAACAAGGACCACCAGTACGCGACGGACAGACGACGACGCGAACAAGGAGGACCAGTACGTGACGGACAGACATGGACCCGAACCTACGAGTCATCCCTGCCCTCATAGCAGTCCACCTCCTCTACAGGTTACGACGCAGACGCCGCAGAAGGTCAGAATAACTAAGGGAGGGGGGAAAGTGGGGTGGGGTGGGGGTGGCACTACCAGGGCAGGCCACAAAACAACCACATGAGTGACACACTACACATGGCCTGGACATACCTGACTCCCATGCCCTGGTCACCACGAGGGGGTGGGGGCGTGTCCTGATAATCCAGCGACCGCCACAACGGAAGTCCGTCACCACGCGAACCGGCAACACAACCAGACAGGTACGTCCCGTACCCACGCCTGAAGAGCGTGGGTACGAGTCGGACCACGCCCACACACGTCACCCCAACAATGGCGGGACGGATCGCACCCACGTGGCAAAGGCCTGGGTACGGGCCGCACAAACATCACATAGCGTGGGGACGGATATGTACGGACCCTACCCCCACCCCGTATGCAAGGAGCGTACCCCCCACCCCAACAGTGAAAGTACGACCCGTACCCCTACCCGCGTATGCAAGGAGCGTACCCCCAGCCCAACAGTGTAAGTACGACCCGTACCCCCACCCGCGGACGTACGGAGCGTACCCCCAGCCCAACAGTGTAAGTACGACCCGTACCCCCACCCGCGAATGCAAGGAGCGTACCCCCCTGCCCAACAGTGTAAGTACGACCCGTACCCCCACCTACGAATGCAAGGAGCGTACCCCCCACCCCAACAGTGTAAGTACGACCCGTACCCCCACCCGCGAATGCAAGGAGCGTACCCCCCACCCCAACAGTGTAAGTACGACCCGTACCCCCACCCGCGAATGCAAGGAGCGTACCCCCCTGCCCAACAGTGTAAGTACGACCCGTACCCACACCCGCGGACGTACGGAGCGTACCCCCAGCCCAACAGTGTAAGTACGACCCGTACCCCCACCCGCGGACGTACGGAGCGTACCCCCAGCCCAACAGTGTAAGTACGACCCGTACCCCCACCCGCGGACGTACGGAGCGTACCCCCAGCCCAACAGTGTAAGTACGACCCGTACCCCCACCCGCGAATGCAAGGAGCGTACCCCCCTGCCCAACAGTGTAAGTACGACCCGTACCCCCACCGGCGAATGCAAGGAGCGTACCCCCCTGCCCAACAGTGTAAGTACGACCCGTACCCACACCCGCGGACGTACGGAGCGTACCCCCACCACACCAGTGTCAGTAGACTCGTACCCTCACCTCTAATGCAGTGTGCGTAACCCCACCGTGTATGTGCCAAGCGCACATATCCAGAAATCGGAGGTGTGTGTGCAGAGTCCACCCAGCAGTGCCCTGAGACAGGAGTGGTGGGTGTGGAGTCCTCCCAGCAGTGCCCTGAGACAGGAGGGGTGGGTGCCCATCACTCCCAGCAGTGCCCAGAGACAGGAGGGGTGTGTGCAGAGTCCTCCCAGCAGTGCCCAGAGACAGGAGGGGTGTGTGCAGAGTCCTCCCAGCAGTGCCCTGACACAGGAGGGGTGGGTGTGGAGTCCTCCCAGCAGTGCCCTGAGACAGGAGGGGTGGGTGTGGAGTCCTCCCAGCAGTGCCCTGACACAGGAGGGGTGGGTGCAGAGTCCTCCCAGCAGTGCCCTGACACAGGAGGGGTGGGTGCAGAGTCCTCCCAGCAGTGCCCTGACACAGGAGGGGTGGGTGCAGAGTCCTCCCAGCAGTGCCCTGACACAGGAGGGGTGGGTGCAGAGTCCTCCCAGCAGTGCCCTGACACAGGAGGGGTGGGTGCAGAGTCCTCCCAGCAGTGCCCAGACACAGGAGGGGTGGGTGTGGAGTCCTCCCAGCAGTGCCCTGAGACAGGAGGGGTGGGTGTGGAGTCCTCCCAGCAGTGCCCTGACACAGGAGGGGTGGGTGCAGAGTCCTCCCAGCAGTGCCCTGACACAGGAGGGGTGGGTGTGGAGTCCTCCCAGCAGTGCCCTGAGACAGGAGGGGTGGGTGTGGAGTCCTCCCAGCAGTGCCCTGACACAGGAGGGGTGGGTGCAGAGTCCTCCCAGCAGTGCCCTGACACAGGAGGGGTGGGTGCAGAGTCCTCCCAGCAGTGCCCTGACACAGGAGGGGTGGGTGCAGAGTCCTCCTAGCAGTGCCCTGACACAGGAGGGGTGGGTGCAGAGTCCTCCCAGCAGTGCCCTGACACAGGAGGGGTGGGTGCAGAGTCCTCCCAGCAGTGCCCAGACACAGGAGGGGTGGGTGTGGAGTCCTCCCAGCAGTGCCCTGAGACAGGAGGGGTGGGTGTGGAGTCCTCCCAGCAGTGCCCTGACACAGGAGGGGTGGGTGCAGAGTCCTCCCAGCAGTGCCCTGACACAGGAGGGGTGGGTGTGGAGTCCTCCCAGCAGTGCCCTGAGACAGGAGGGGTGGGTGTGGAGTCCTCCCAGCAGTGCCCTGACACAGGAGGGGTGGGTGCAGAGTCCTCCCAGCAGTGCCCTGACACAGGAGGGGTGGGTGCAGAGTCCTCCCAGCAGTGCCCTGACACAGGAGGGGTGGGTGCAGAGTCCTCCCAGCAGTGCCCTGACACAGGAGGGGTGGGTGCAGAGTCCTCCCAGCAGTGCCCTGACACAGGAGGGGTGGGTGTGGAGTCCTCCCAGCAGTGCCCTGAGACAGGAGGGGTGGGTGCAGAGTCCTCCCAGCAGTGCCCTGAGACTGGAGGGGTGTAACACATGTGTGTGAGGCCAGAATTATCCACATGCATACTGGCTACAAGGGAACATGTCCCCATGAACTCATGTCAACAGACTCCACACACAAGTACAGTGATCACCAAGGATGCCACGATTGTCGCAGGTGGAGACATGGCCCTGCATGCATGGCCAAAGTAGAAGGGCTCCGTCACACACACAGCTCATGTAGACACAGCTCTGCGCTAAACATTGGGAACACCCTGCAGGGAAGAAAGCTGGGTACACAGAGGAAGGAATACACCCTTGGACAAGTGCACCATGCAGTAACTGCCTACATGAACAAAGAAAGTTAGCCAACACCTTGTGATGGCACACAGATCACAGGGTCCCACCAATGAGCAGTACACTACTACATATCCCACACACCCAAACCCTTACACACCACCCAAAACCATGTAGCAGCCCCACCAACACCAATACCAGCATAGCAGTAGTGTGATAATGAAAACAAAATTAAGCTTTATTCTGCAGGAGCACAATGTCCGTGGATCGCAGGCAGTTCAATCTTCACAAAGCCCATAGGGCAGTCAATGATTCTCAGCTGGATGGGGGACACAGTGGGATGCGTGTCCCCTACCTTGCCTGCACAGTCAAATGGCATCGTCTTCCACACTGGTGAGGGCATCAGGGGGGGGGGGAGCAACAGGCACCGCAGGGACATCAGGGCAAAGGGGCGGCGTTGTGGGTGCAGGGATGGAGGAGTCCACCACAGGGGGTGGGTCAGTGCCAAAGGCGGAGGCCAGGATGGCACTACACACCTTTGCAAGGTCATCCAGGGAGTCCCCTGCACCCGAAGGGACCTCAGGCCCCAAGGAGGGGGGGGGGTCAGAGGGATGGGTCGCAGCGCCACCGGGGGAGGGTGGAGACAGGGGGGGAGACTCAACCACCCTGACCGGGGACCTCCGTGACCGCTTGCGTGGTGGTGTAACTGTGGGGCTCAGGGACAGAGCGGCCATGAAGGAGTCCTTGGGGGAGATGTGGCCAGGAGAGCTGAGGGGAGGGGATTTGGAGGGAGTGGACTGGGTGGAATGCGGACTCCCACTATGGCTGCGTGTCACACGTTTGCCCCCCGACCCAGTGGGTGTGCCTACCTCACCCTGTGTGTGCGTGTCAGGAGGAGTGCGGTGGACCTTCCCTGCTGGTGTGGTGCCCGTGTCCGTTGATGTGGGTGCATGCCGACGTCTGGGTGTACGTGTGACAGGCATGGGAGTGGGAAGTGTGGATGGGGCAGGGGTAGGTGGGGGGAGGTCGCGCTGCAGGAGACCCACTGCTGCAGTCAGTGTGGAGTCGATGGACCTCAGCAAGTTGCGTTGGTCAGCCTGCGATGAATGAATGCCCTCCAAGAAAGCCTCGATGTTGGTGAGGGTTTTGCCATGGGCATGGAGGACATTAAGGATCGCAGCCTGACCAACCTGCAGTTGCCGCTGGATGTCCACAGACTCTGCATTGGCGGCAGCAGTGGAGACAGGGGCAGGGGGCGCGGTGCCTGGCAGGAAGGAGACATGCTGTGACCGGGCACGCTGGGAAGGGACACGAGCAAGTGGGAGGCGGCTGGTGGAAACTGAGGGGGCGGTGCGAGGTGTTGTTCCGCTGTCAGCTGCTGGTGCAGCCTCCGCCCACTCGGAGACATCGTCCCCGGACCTGTCAGCTTCGTAGTCTGATGTGCCAGTCGACAGGTCCTCGGCCACACTCTCCTCCGCCTCTGTCCCACTCGATGTGCCAGCCCCGATGTCACGGCTGGCACTGGTGCTCGGTCCCTCCGCCTGGTCTGTGTCCATGTCTCCCTCTGTGTCCCCCGACGATGCTGTGGGCAGGGTGGAGAGACAGAAATTATTCAGACACCTGTACACATCTGTCACATGAGTCCAATCTACATAGGTAACATTGCATGGCCTGAAAAGGAAGATCCCTAACATCTACTGAACAGGGTACCGATGTAGGGCATGCAACACACAGTTGGTTGAGCCACCATGCCACTGAAATACCATGGAGAGCATGAGACAATAGCGAAACACAGGAAAAGGAGTCTGACATAGCACCCAGGTCCTGGGGACAATCCAGCACTGCATCTGCACCACACAGCGTTTGCGAAAATACCGATGACCAGGGACCATATCCATGAACTTGAGACACATGCTGCATAGGTAATGCTGAAAACATGCACAACATGACTCGGTCACTGCACATTGCGTGTGTGTCCAGGCACATCACACACTGCCCAGACCCAGCAAGTGGTAATCAGGATTTAACACATAGGCATTGCCCGCCCCAACAAGACCCTACACGAGGCAAATTGTGGAGACACAGGTGGCACCAACATCTCATGGTCTGGGTGATACACGCAGGGGCAGGCAAAAAGCAAGATTGGACGCCAAACAGCCAAGGTGCGCCTGTACAAATAATGAGGTACCAGTGCCCATCCTCAGATGAGTATAACAAGACACACAGGCACTGGCAACTGTGAGTATGAAGAAGGACAATCAGGTCAGGCTGCACAGTGGACACCTGTACAAATTAGCACGTCTATATACATGGTGACAGGGGACAATGGCACAGAGCACAACTTACGCTGTAGACACTGACAGTGGCCACGTTCATGATGACACATACACCACTGAGGAAAAGGTGCCCCAGGGGACAGTAGTGGGCACGCAACTACATGCTACTGAATGGTAATGACAGCAACACACGTCACCATCCCTGCACTATGTGTATCGCACAGTCATGCACATCATGTCACAGGCCACTACATAGGACATGCGCGCTGTAAGGCATGACACATGAGAGACCAACTCCCATGTCTGGAGTCAGCATCAGTGCCAACTGACATGGAACCCACATGCAGTGAACTTGACAGTGCACAGGCAAGGTCCCACAACCTGTTACACACCACCCCCACACATGATGCTACAGACATTGTTCCCGTGGACAAAGCGCCAGCCTACATTACCCTGGGAAGGAGTGACTACACACAGACCAGGGAACACATTGCAAGGAGGGGAAGGGTGGCAGGGGCACAGCGCTATACTGGGCCAAACAGGATCTGCACAGCACCTTTAAACCCTGCCAGTGGATTCATGCTACTGTGCCCTTACAAATGCCGGTGACACACAACAAACACACATGTACCTACCCCCTTCCGGCTGCTGCATCGCCTGTAAGCGCCTCTCCAGGTCTGGAAAGACCACCGGCAGCACACGCCTGTGGAGGTGGCTCAGACGGCGGCGGCCGCGGTTCTTGTGGCTCTCAGGTGAGTCCCCCAGCAGGAGCCGTGCAATCCTCCGCGTCCAGCACCGGATATCCTGCCAGCGTTTCCTCACCTGGGCCAGGCGCCGCCTCCGACCATCCACACCCCTCACGGCACTGACGGCGGTCAGCCAGATCTGCTCCTTGGCAGTGGCGCCTACCTGTGAGGAGGAACAAGTGACACCACATCAATACACCAGCCACATGTCACAGAGAGACATATGGGTACAAATTAGCTGGTAACAACAAGGCATGTCATGCAGCCAACGCATTGCACCTTTGTCATAGGGACATCATCCCCTGGTGAGGGAAAAAGCAGTACGTGCCACAGTGGGTACACAGGTGGAATGATGGCAATGTCACAATCAATGATCTAGGCTCACACTGTGCATCACACCCACCCCTCCTGGCTCAGGGCACTGCTGTGAGGACTCCACACCCACCCCTCCTGTCTCAGGGCACTGCTGGGAGGACTCTGCACCCACCCCTCCTGTCTCAGGGCACTGCTGGGAGGACTCTGCACACACCCCTCCTGTCTCAGGGCACTGCTGTGAGTGATAGGCCCCCACCCCTCCTGTCTCAGGGCACTGCTGTGAGGACTCCACACCCACCCCTCCTGTCTCAGGGCACTGCTGTGAGGACTCCACACCCACCCCTCCTGTCTCAGGGCACTGCTGGGAGGACTCTGCACCCACCCCTCCTGTCTCAGGGCACTGCTGGGAGAACTCTGCACACACCCCTCCTGTCTCAGGGCACTGCTGTGAGTGATAGGCCCCCACCCCTCCTGTCTCAGGGCACTGCTGGGAGACATCAGGCACCCCCCCCCCCTGGGACCCCCCCGACAGTACATGGCATGTGTGTTACACCTGGACGCAATGGCAGAAGTCACAGTCACCACATAGGGACAGTCTGTGGCAGTGGCCTATGCACTCACCTGATAACCTGGTCGCCCATACAGCATGGAGTACTGTGGGAGGATCACATCCAGCAGAGCCATGTTCTCCTCCAGGGTGAATGGCTGTGTCCTCTCCACAGCCCTTGACATGGTTCCAGGGAATCAGTAGCAGCAGCTGGGTCGACGAATGCAAAGATGTGCAGGCAAGTGCTCCCTCATGGGACCTGGCTGCCTTATATGTGCCCTTCTGCCCAGTCTCATGCACAGGAGTACAGAGAGATTGGTCACTCACATTTGCATCCTATGTTTCCACCAATCCCTTCAAACCTAGCAGTCTGTGGGTTCTCTATCGGTTTCATTCTCCTGCATGATGTCAGCCCCACAAACACATTGCAACAAAGTAGATAAATCCCAACTGACTTCTGCTGTGCACCTTCCAGAACAATTTCCAATTTTGAACTTGGTCTCCATGACAACCAGCATGCATGTAGGCCTTAATACTTGTCCCCCATGTAATTTGGAGCATCACACACAGGTACGGTGCGTGTGGGGGCCCTAGGGCACCCCAAATGCATGGCAACGGCCCGTACATGCATGCCTACGCTCTCCATCACTTTTGGTCTGCACGCGTATGCGTACTCGTAGTGGTACGGACCGAACACTCGCATCTACGCTCACTATCACTACGGGTACGCATACGCGTGCAGACCCATAGTGATAGTGAGCGTAGATGCGAGTGTACGGTCCGTACCACTACGGGTACGCATACGCGTGCAGACCCATAGTGATAGTGAGCGTAGATGCGAGTGTACGGTCCGTACCACTACGGGTACGCATACGCGTGCAGACCCATAGTGATAGTGAGCGTAGATGCGAGTGTACGGTCCGTACCACTACGGGTACGCATACGCGTGCAGACCCATAGTGATAGTGAGCGTAGATGCGAGTGTACGGTCCGTACCACTACGGGTACGCATACGCGTGCAGACCCATAGTGGTACGGACCGTACACTCGCATCTACGCTCACTATCACTATGGGTCTGCACGCGTATGCGTACCCGTAGTGGTACGGACCGTACACTCGCATCTACGCTCACTATCACTATGGGTCTGCACGCGTATGCGTACCCGTAGTGGTACGGACCATACACTCGCATCTACGCTCACTATCACTATGGGTCTGCACGCGTATGCGTACCCGTAGTGGTACGGACCGTACACTCGCATCTACGCTCGCCATCACGATGGGTACACATACGGCAGCACTCCCACAGTGATTTGGGAACATGCACAGGCCCTCTCAGCAGCAGTACGGCGGATTTTACACATCACTGTGGTGATAGGCGACACACATGTCGGAATAGGGCGGACATACTTGTCCATGGATGGACATACTTGTCCAGGAATGGACACCAAGGCATCGTCTGTGCATTACCACATGTGTTGGGCACAGGTGTCACAGGCTGTGATGTGGAACATGCCTCCTGAGTGGAGAAGGCACCAGATGTATGATGAGATGTGTACATGTGTACTGTGTGAGGGTGCAATGTGTGCCAGGCATGCCCTTGACTCCTTTGACATGTGTGCATGTGGGACTGCGCACTTGGGGTGAGCGTCACTGGCATGGCACGGACACCAACACACGGAAGTGTCCCATGATGCCCGGTACAGGGGTCATGACACATGACTCATCACTACCCACAGTGCACAATGTGACTATGCCATATATGTGTCCGGGATTTACATCGGGTTGATGTTGTTGCACCCTCAAAAGCTGCAGCCGTTGCAGCAACCAACATGTGGCTGTGTGTAGATTGTCATTGCACACTGTTCCCAACACCATGCCACATGTGTTACCGGATGTGAGGTGCACATGTATGCAAGGGACACGGAGTAGCGTGACAAGGCCATGTCAGCAAACTCACAAGGAATGTGTGGGGAGTCATGACATGTGCACCTTCATGGCAAGGTGTGTGGGCTGGACTAGTGTAATGTCATGTGACCTGTGGCTCAAGTGTTCCGCTGCCAGTCTCTGCAATCAGCATCACACTTCTGCTGATGTGTGGGTGTATGTCACTCCTGTCTTGCGTCGGGCAGTGCACTTGCACTGGGACACAGCTATTCCCGTGGCGTGGCATGGGGAGGTTCTCAATCACCGTGTGTAGCTGGGTCTTGGAAGGAGTGTCACCTTGCATCCATACGTGTCCTGGGCATGTAGCACATGCCTGACTCCCTATGTGGCATGTGTGTATTGGCAGATTTACATGTGCTCAGTAGACATGAGTTGTTCTCGTAGTGCACTCACTCTTCCTTGTCACTTCCAAATTACTGCAGAGCGCCTCCTGTTGCCCGAAGAATTCCAGACTTGGCCACCATGCAGGAGAATGACAGGATCCGGCTCTACCGCTTCACCCAACCGTTGATTCTGGAGCTGACGGCGAGACTGGCACCACACCTGCAACCGCAGCACAGGTATCCTACGGCACTGACACCCCAGCTGAAGGTAATGGCTGCCCTACATTTCCTTGCCACGGGTACCTTCCAATATACCATAGCTCATGTTGGTGGCATGTCCCAGAGCATGTTCAGCGGTGTGCTGCATGATTTCTTGGAGGCCATGTTGATTCACCTGGATGACTTCATCAAGTTCCCAACCCCTGAACAGATGACTGAGGTCAAGCGTGGTTTCTATGCCCTGGGAGGGATGCCCCATGTCATTGGGTCCATAGATGGGACACATGTAGGTTTGGTACCACCACACGCACGGGAGGTGGCGTACCGCAATCGGAAGCACTACCACTCCATCAATGCCCTTGTGGTGTGTCTGTCCAACATGGTGATTTCACATGTCTGTGCTCGTTTTCCAGGATCAGCACACGATGCCTACATCATGAGGCGTAGCGGGATGCCTGATATGATGATGCAGCTGCGCAACGAACGTGCATGTGTTGTTGGTGGGTACAGTCTGTCTGTCCTGTATTCTGTTTGGCCGAGCAGCACTACCGCTTCGCCAGTTCTAACGATATCCATGTGCTTTCCATTTAGGGGACGCTGGCTATCCCAACATGCCTTGGCTGCTGACACCTCTCCGCAACCCCATCACGCCGGCCCAGCTCCGCTACAACACCGCCCATGGCCGGACAAGGCGAGTGATAGAGAGGACGTTTGGCATGCTGAAGAGCCGATTCCGGTGCCTCCACAAGACCGGCGGCGCACTCCCATATGCCCCGGCGAAGGTCTGCAAGATCTTCATGGTCTGCTGCATGCTGCACAACATGGCAGTTGAAAGAGCTGTGCCCCTCATCCTGGATCAAGATGACGAGGACCATCCACCCGTGGAGGACGAAGGGCTTGGCAATGGGGCTAGTGATGTGGAGGATGTGGAGCCGCAAGAGGACATCCGGACTCGGCTCATACGCGACTTCTTTGCTTAGTGGTGAGTACCAGGGTCTGAGTGTGCACGCATTGGTCCCCGTGTGGCATGCGTTGTGATGTGTGTCTCCACCTGCATGTATGGCACGTGGGTCAGAGGTGTGTGTGGGTGTGTCACTGGAGTGATGGTGGCAGTGATGGTAGTATTTCCCCAGGCATAATTGTGACCTAGCATATTGTCATACATACATGTGTCGAGTAAATGCACATGCAAGTGGCTGTGCTTCTTGTGGCTGACTTCTTGTGTGTCTCTCTTCCCCAGGTACCTGCGCATGCCGTTTGCTGGTTGCATTGTTGTGGCACTGCTATTCCTCATGGACATGGCATCGTGGGCTGACTCAGCGTTACAGGCACGGACACGTTTGGAAGTCTCCATGGGGTAAGGGATGCATCTGGGGTGTATTGGGTGTGGCAGTTGTTCACGATGTGTGCACACTGCCCCGGTCGGGGTTTGGGTCCTCTGCAGACATGTGGCATCCCCATGGGACACGACATGCAGCTGGGTACACCTGAATAGATGGGCTGCCTGGTTGTCAGTCATCAGTGATGGGATGGTGGATTGTGATGAAGGCATCAATGTGTGTGACACTGCCCTCGGACACATACGGTTAACATTGTCTTGACATGGCGTGGGACTTCCACATCAGCGGATGTATGGTGTATGGCAGGCTCTCCGTGAGCAGCTGTGGGTATTTAGCTATTATCCGACACTTGTGTGCCAGTTCCATGGCTATCACGCATTTGTGCTGCAGAAGGGGGGTGCCAGTGTTGGAGCCACATGTTACTCCACATGATGTGTTCATGTGTACTTCAAGTTGCCTCTGCAATCCCAAACACATGACTATTAAAGGTGTCCCTATGCCTCCAAGGTGCCTCTTCTCAGTCAATGCTGGTGTGTTGGCACGGTGCATCCTGCATGTCTGGCATGGTATTCCCTGATTGTGGCTATGTGTCAATGTGTCGAGTGGCAAGATGCAAGCTGTGTGTGTGTGCTGAGACTGTGTAATGGGCATGATGTCCATGACTGTGTGGGTATTGTGACATGTGCCATCCCCATGCATCCAACGTTGTCCATGACCCCATTCTCTGCATCCACCGGACTCAAGCTTGCAGGACATGGTTCTGCCACCTGTCTACACGTACCTGGGTGCCCCCCAGGACACGGGCCAGGATCCCTGACCTCTGCGCATGAGTGTTGCTGTACTCAATGTGTCTGTCAGCACGGTTGTTCGGCCACCCCCTCAGCTGGTTCTGACCATCACGGGTGTGTATGGTGCTCCATGTCTGTCTTGCCTAGAAAACTGTGACCCATGTGTCCTGTGCCAGACTCAGGCCCCAGGGTGTGGATGGTTGAAGTGAACAGATGACTCAGGCATGTTTAGACTGTACAAGACACATGTTAGGTAATAATGCTACCAGCAGGCATCTACTCTTAATAGTGTGATTTATTATTGGGGGGGGGGCCAAGTGAGGGCCTTTCCGGGATTAGGGAATCCAAAGTTCAGTAGGGGAGTTGGTGTCCTTGCCATTGGAAATCCTCAGAGTCCATGCCACAGTCTTTGTCAACATTGGTCAGCCAGTGACCAGCAGGGCCATGTGGCAGAGAATGTCTCTTGATGCTGTGATGCTGTTGCTCCAGTGGGCCAGGTGCCAGGCCAGGTGTCCTGGGAGATGGTGATGTAGCAGCCACCCTCACGGTCCTTTCCGTGGACGACCCGGCTTCCTGCGGGGAACCTCAGCAGCAGGCCGTGACGACGTCTGGGATGCTCCGTCGGATGTTTCCTCCTCCTCCTCATGATCCCTCCCTGTGGGTGGTGATGTTCTCCGCCTTCTGGCACAGGGAGGGTCGGCCATGGTGTCGGCCATCCGACGGAGTTCAGCGTGAATCCCCTGGGACGCCGTCACTTGCTGAGCCTGTCTGTCCTCCATCCTCCGTTGGTGTAGCTGTAGACAGGCTATTAGCTCCGCATGTTGCTGGGCCTGCTGGACCTTGATCCCCTCGAGGACGGACACAACCTGGGCCATGCCCGTGTTGTCCTGCCGGTATGAGTCCAGGATGTTACGGACATGGGAAAATACCGGATCCCCAGCCAACTGGTCAGGCTCGCGCCTCCGCCGCTCTCCACTCCCACCACCCCTGCCCACTTGCGTCTGGCCTGCACTTGTGGGCACATGGGGTCTCCGGGACCCCTGAGGGGTGGCATTGGCGTTGTCGCCTGCCTCCTCCTGGGTGCCCGGGACACCGTGTCCCTCCTGGCGAGCCTGGCTGCATTGTGGTGTTGGGGCAGGGATCCTGGGTGTCTCCTGGGATGTGGCAGGAGTGGGGGTGGTGGTTGGCACGGTTGTACCTGACGCAGGTGCTGCAGGTGGTTGGACACCAGAGGGGCCAGGTCGGTCGGGGTCGTCCGCAGAGTGGTGAGAGTGGTCGCTGCCGGTGGGATCGGTCTCCTGCAGATCCGGGTCCTGTGAGTGTTCCCCCCCAGTGTTGGGGGGTGCAGCACGACGTTGACCTGTGTGTGAGAGAGACAATGTTAATTTTGATCCATGCAACATCCATGTTTCATCCGTTACAAAGTTGGCACATTTCCTCTTGGAATTAGGATCTGTCTTGCATTCCACTCACAGTGCACTTGTGCATGTGTGTGTCCCTTGGGCACCAATTTGGCCCCTTTAACTATGTGTGGCACAGTCTTACTTGCTGCGTCAAGTGTGACTGCAGTCAGCAGTGGAGTGTGCATGTGTGCCGAGCTATGCGTTTGCGCCTTCCTTGTAGCACTGTACATGTGCACATGGAGTGGATCCACACACTCATATGATGCAGGTGGCTGTCCTTGTGCTCGTGTACAGGTTGTAACATGGCCCTGCGTTTTGCCATGATGAAGAGGGGGGGTTCTGGCACTGGGCACCCTTGTCTACATGCACGCAGTCCACCTGCTGACGAGCAGACATTCCCACACACCAAAGGACTGATTTGCTCTCCCTGTGTCTCCCTCCTTCTCTGTCCCCCTCTCCCTCCCTCTCTGTCCCCCTCTCCCTCCCTCCGTGTGTCAGCCTCCTCCCTCTGTCCGTCTCCCTCCCTCTCTGTCCCCCTCTCCCTCCCTCTCTGTCCCCCTCTCCCTCCCTCTCTGTCCCCCTCTCCCTCCCTCTGTGTCCCCCTCTCCCTCCCTCCGTGTGTCAGCCTCCTCCCTCTGTCCGTCTCCCTCCCTCTCAGTCCCCCTCTCCCTCCCTCTCTGTCCCCCTCTCCCTCCCTCTGTGTCCCCCTCTCCCTCCCTCCGTGTGTCAGCCTCCTCCCTCTGTCCCCCTCTCCCTCCCTCTCAGTCCCCCTCTCCCACCCTCTGTGTCCCCCTCTCCCTCCCTCCGTGTGTCAGCCTCCTCCCTCTGTCCGTCTCCCTCCCTCTCAGTCCCCCTCTCCCTCCCTCTCTGTCCCCCTCTCCCTCCCTCTGTGTCCCCCTCTCCCTCCCTCCGTGTGTCACCCTCTGTCACCTTGGCCCAGCTTCCTGGGCACACACTGTTAGCAGATCTTTGAGTGGCCCTTGGCCTGTTGATGTGAGTTTGTTTCTGATCTCCAGGCACCCATTTTGTCTGCTATGTGTCTGTGCGCTGCTGCTGTGGTGGTGTGTGCTGCCACTCTTTCACACTGTTGGCTGTTCATTAGCTGCTGGCATGTGCAAAACAGTGCCTTCACCCCCATGTGTTGATGCAAGGCGTCCGCCATTTGCTGGCAAGTCATTCCTGTGTTGGGACACAGTGTTTGTCTGGCTGTGACCTAGGCCATATGGGCAGAGGGCATTGTTGTCTGCTTTGGAGTCGCACTATGTGATTCTTGGTGCCCAGCCTCCCGCCATCCGGGTTACCGTGTCATGTGTTGTTGTCTTCTGTGGCCTGTGACTTGACATTGTCCAGCTGGGTGCATGGGGCATGGGGCATGGTGGCAGCAGTGGCATGTGCCTGCTCATGGAGTGTGGTTGAGTAATGCGATGGCTTGTGGTGGTTGCGTGCCTGTTATTGATTTTGGTTGTGGTTGCAGTTCCCCCCATGTGAGGTGCGTTGTTTGTGTACTCACCCGGGTCTCGGAGTCCTTCTACTCCTTCAACTGCCTCCACCGGCAGTATGGCCATCACCCTCTCCTCCCAGGGATGGTACTGTACGGCTCTGCGGGAGGGCCCTCCTCCGGTGGCGTTGGCCTGGTCGTGTTCCTCCTGCCTCTTGGCTCTGACCCTCCTCCGCAGATCGTACCACCTGTTCTGGCAATCCTGCTTGGTCCTCCTGGTGTCCGCAACAGCATTCACAGCATCGACGATGGTCTGCCACATGGCTGTTTTGGCTGCCTGGCTGGTGCTTCTGACCAATGTTCCAAAGATCTGTGGCTCGACTCTGAGGATTTGATCAACAAGGACCTCCAACTCTCGGTGACTGAACTTTGGATTCTTGGTAGTGGGCATGGTGAGGGGTGTGGGTGGGGATGGTGTGGGTGTGGGGGGGGGTGTGGATGTTGTGGGGGGGGTGTGGATGGTTGTGTGTGTGTGTGAATGTGATGAGAGGGTGTTTGTGAGGGTGGTCGTTTGAAGGTGTGCAAGTGTAAGGTATGGTGTAGCTTGTAGTCTGGTTCTGTGGTGTCTGGCAGCAGTGAGTCTGTTGGAAAGGCTCATGGTTTGTGTGTGTGGGCCCTTTTTATTGGTCCATGGGTGGGTGTGGCAGTTTTTGAATTTTGGGTGGGTGTGTTATAAGGAGTGGTGGTGTATTGGGCCTCTGTTTGTTTTTGGCAGTTGCAGGTCAGTGATTGTGTTATTTAAGTGGTTGTTGGCCATGTTTAGTGGCTGTGTGCCTTTCGACTGGTGTATTCTTGTGTTGTTTTATTTTGTCCTGGTTGTGTACGTGCGTTTTGAGCGTGTGTACGGTGTGTACATGGGCCATTTGGTTGTACGATTTTGTCCTTGTGTGTGGCTTTGTAAGACTCTTACATGCGGTTGTGATGTTGGGGCATGGGGTGCGCTCCGTACTTAGGAGGTTGTGTTGGGGGTGCGCCAGGAACGTACTGGGGTGGGGGTACGACTGGAACGTACTTGGGTGTAGGTACACGGGGGGTACGACACGTACAGGGGTGGGGGGTGTACATTGACGGTGGTACGACACGTACTGGGGTGGGGGTACGACTGGAACGTACTGGGGTGTAGGTACACGGGGGGTACGACACGTGCAGGGGTGGGGGGTGTACATTGACGGTGGTACGACACGTACTGGGGTGGGGGTACGACTGGAACGTACTGGGGTGTAGATACACGGGGGGTACGACACGTCCTGGGGTGGGGGTACGACTCGAACGTACTTGGGTGTAGGTACACGGGGGGTACGACACGTCCAGGGGTGGGGGTACGACTGGAACGTACTTGGGTGTAGGTACACGGGGGGGTACGACACGTCCTGGGGTGGGGGTACGACTCGAACGTACTCGGGTGTAGGTACACGGGGGGTACGACACGTACTGGGGTGGGGGGGTGTACATTGACGGTGGTACGACACGTACTGGGGTGGGGGTACGACTCGAACGTACTTGGGTGTAGGTACACGGGGGGTACGACACGTCCAGGGGTGGGGGTACGACTGGAACGTACTTGGGTGTAGGTACACGGGGGGGTACGACACGTCCTGGGGTGGGGGTACGACTCGAACGTACTCGGGTGTAGATACAAGGGGGGTACGACACGTACTGGGGTGGGGGGGTGTACATTGACGGTGGTACGACACGTACTGGGGTGGGGGTACGACTGGAACGTACTGGGGTGTAGGTACACGGGGGGTACGACACGTACTGGGGTGGGGGTACGACTGGAACGTACTGGGGTGTAGGTACACGGGGGGTATGACACGTCCTGGGGTGGGGGTACGACTCGAACGTACTTGGGTGTAGGTACACGGGGGGTACGACACGTCCAGGGGTGGGGGTACGACTGGAACGTACTTGGGTGTAGGTACACGGGGGGGTACGACACGTCCTGGGGTGGGGGTACGACTCGAACGTACTTGGGTGTAGGTACACGGGGGGTACGACACGTACTGGGGTGGGGGGGTGTACATTGACGGTGGTACGACACGTCCTGGGGTGGGGGTACGACTGGAACGTACTTGGGTGTAGGTACACGGGGGGTATGACACGTACTGGGGTGGGGGTACGACTGGAACGTACTGGGGTGTAGGTACACGGGGGGTACGACACGTACTGGGGTGGGGGTACGACTGGAACGTACTGGGGTGTAGGTACACGGGGGGTACGACACGTCCTGGGGTGGGGGTACGACTCGAACGTACTTGGGTGTAGGTACACGGGGGGTACGACACGTCCAGGGGTGGGGGTACGACTGGAACGTACTTGGGTGTAGGTACACGGGGGGGTACGACACGTCCTGGGGTGGGGGTACGACTCGAACGTACTTGGGTGTAGGTACACGGGGGGTACGACACGTACTGGGGTGGGGGGTGTACATTGACGGTGGTACGACACGTCCTGGGGTGGGGGTACGACTGGAACGTACTTGGGTGTAGGTACATGGGGGGTACGACACGTCCAGGGGTGGGGGTACGACTGGAACGTACTGGGGTGGGGGTACACGGGGGTACGACACGTACAGGGGTGGTGGGGTGTACATTGACGGGGGTATGACACGTACTGGGGTGGGGGTTTGACTGGAACGTACTGGGGTGTACCTAGACGGGTGGGGGTATACATACACGGGGGGTACGTGTCGGACGTACGGGGGCTGGGGGAGTGTTGGGCGCGTATGCGGGCACATGTCTCCATGGTTGCTATGGGTGTTCGGTGCGGACGGTGTTTTTTCCATACGGTTGTACGCTCGGACGCACGGGATGGATCGTGATTCCTCGGTCGGACTTGGCTTTTCACGTTTGTAAGGTAAATCGTCCGAGGACGTGTCGGACACATTTTCCGACCCGAGGACGTGTGGGGAATGATTCCCAGTGCGGTTCGTATGGACTTTTTACCATGCGAATCGTGATTGCCAGTTCGTACGGCACTTGTACGATTCGTACGGTAAAAAGACCCGATACGAGTCGCACGGGGGAATTTTTTACCGGATCGTGATCGGCACCTTGGTGTTTAAAAAACTCCTGACTTGTAAGTATTTAAAAAAACTTCTAGACTCCACCCCATGAGTTATTTGAATATCCGCAAACTGTCGTATTCCATTTATGTCCATTAAATCCTTAACCATCGTTATACCTCGGCTCCCCCAATCTGCAAAAACCGAATCTGAAAATATGTCCCCCGGAAGGGTGTGGTTTTTATACAATAGAGTGTATGCATTGAATCTCCCTAGTCCGAATCTTTTCTTGAAGGATACCCATATCTTATGGGCAGCTATCAGCGTCTTGAATTTTGTCCTTTTAAAGTAGCTTGGGTCAGTGTATTTCAGAAATACATTCTCTGCTTCTGCTCCTAATAATATCGAATAGATAGATATAGAGCCAAAAGTGTCCTCTGAGTCAGTGTTGCCACCACCTAAAAGGCCAGACATATACTGTAAGGCTGCTGCCCAATAATACATTTTCAGATCAGGCACCGCCCATCCTCCCCTATCTCTAGGGAGTGCCATATAACGTAAAGCCCTTCTTGTCTTACCGTGTGCCCACAAGAATCTCTTTACCATCTGCTCTATTATAGTGAACCATTTTACCTCAAATGCAAGTGGAATAGATCTAAAAAGATAGAGGAATTTTGGCAGAATTATAATTTGAATGATATTCGTTCGTCCAACTATAGAGAGATGCAGGTTATGCAATCTATCCATATCAATTTTTACTTTCTTTATTATTGGATCTATATTCCTTTCGACAACCTTGTTAAGATCCGCCGAGATTGCAACCCCTAAATAGACCCCAAATTCCACTACACGAGAGTCGAGGCAGTCTGTGTTGTTGTTTTTAATTATTTGTGTCTTTGGCCCATTCAAAGCATATCCAGAGACCTGGCCGAAACTTAAGGCTTCCCTCTCAACCTCCCTTATGGCCTCAATTGGTGCCGGGGTAAGAATCGCCACGTCATAGAAAGGGGTCTATATATAGCGCGAACAGAAGTGGAGAACATGGACAGCCCTGTCTCGTACCTCGTTTAATCTGCAGCGGCTTTGTGTGTCCACCATTCACACGGATTCGAGCTGTAGGAGCTATGTATAAGGCCTGAATAGCTTTTATAAATCCTTCTCCAACTCCAGCCCATCTCAGCGTTGACCACAGATACTCCCAGGAGACCCGATCAAATGCTTTCTCGGCATCGAGTAGCATAGCTGCCATCGGGCCTCCTGCAGCCTCTGTGGCATCGAATAGAGTAATAACTCTGCGAATGTGCTGAGTTGTGCATCTTCCTGGAATGAATCCATGCTGGGTGGTACTAACCAGGGTGTCTATAACTTTTGATAGTCTGGTGGCCATAACTTTAGAAAATATTTTAGCATCCGCATTCATCAGCGTAATTGGCCTATAAGACCCTGGTTCTGTGGTCAACTTTCCCTTCTTTAAAATTACTACAATATCTGCTCCTGCCCAAGTGCTAGGAACCGACACCCCTGCCTGGGCCTGTTGTAGAGTGGTACTTAAATCCATAAAGATTTCATCCCGAAAAGTTTTATAAAATTCCATCGGGATTTGGTCGGGCCCGGCTGCCTTCCCTGTCACTAAACTAGCTAGTGCAGTGGATATCTCCTCTGCACTCAGGGGAGCCTCTAGAGCTTCTGCTGTTTCTTGTGATAAAAATGGGGCAGGAATATCAATGTACATAATTTTCAGTCTGGATGCCCTCCCGGTTAGTGGATCATAAATCTAGGGTAAAATAAAGGGGAGATAGCTGATTATGGCCCCTGTGTCGTTCAGGGATTCATGGCATATTATATTACTTGATCAATGATTGAAGGCTCCTCCACAGAAGAGATTTAACATACCAACATTTGCACACCAAAAACAAAAAACTTTATCAGTGCTCAGCAATGAGCACTATATCATCTTTATAGTGCTGAGATTGTAAATACATGTTATTTAAATCACATCTTTTAGTGATATTTAATTTTCTTTGATTATGATTGAGATATTTGTATGTACTTCTGTGGAAATCTTTCAGTTCAGACAACTAAATACATACCCCTTTTTCAATACTTGATAAATATCTAAGTAGCAGAGGCGTTTTCTTTTGTATGGAGTAGATTTGTGAGAGTGAGGACTCATTTCACAACTGAGGATTGTGATGAGAAAGAAAGAATTCCGACTAAATAGTATTACACAACTCTCAGATTTTTTACAATCTTGTCACCCTGTCTCTGTCTACATCCCTGCATAATAAACTCCAACAAAATATCTTTGGCACAAAGGAACATACCCTGCCGAGAGGTCAGAACAGTCCCTCCTTAAGGAGGTAATTTCATAGAATACACTAATGCCTGAAGTATAAAATTGTAATGTATCTTGCAGTGCTTCTAGGTCCCACTCCGACCAATTCTTTTGGCGTCTCTAGGCACCAAGTGCCTAGGGTGTCACTCTGGGGGCATAATTATAAATGAGACTGATGGGGGTGAGGTATTCACTCATCTGGTGAGATTGCTCTGGGTAATTCCTTCCAATTCAATTTGTGTCAATAGACCTTTTTAGTACCCTGAGAGGAAAAGGGGTTATTGACAATTTAAATCTTAAAATACAGAGTGATCATTAAGACCACACAATAAAAGTTGGAATCAGTAACTTGAAGTTAAAAGGTTTATTTTAAACTCAAAGTCAGACTGATATAAATCAATCTCAGGAACATACTGTAAAAGTACAAAATTATCAAAGGAAGACTAAAGCATCTTGCCATATTGGTTGGCCCTCAACACCAAAGAGCATATAAGGATCTCAGTAGCGGCTATACAAAAAATGAGGAAAAGGATTTGATGACTCGTCAAATGGTTTCAGTCCTTCTCCCTATATATGCAAATGATTTGCAGCATCTACTATATTCTACACTAACCAAAAGATAGGGCAAACCCTATTCAATCAAGGGAGCATGAAAGGTGTCAGCATCAGAACCTCTGTAAAAGTTCTATACGTAAGGAATCACGTATAGCATGAATCCTTACAATCAGAGATGAGAAGAGAGGTCTGTACCTCTCCAAGTCTAAAGGGACTCTGACTAAACTCAAGGCGGGTTCACTAATTAAAATGCGAAAAGAACATTTGAGAAAACATGCCATCATACACATCATAATATGTTTTCCAGTTCCCAAAAAATTACTTGTTGCCTTGAACACTACTTCCATCTTCTAGTCTCTACTTCCAAAGAGTACTTGGTTCTTCCCTTCGTCTCATAGTACCAAATGGTAACACTCCCTTTTTAGGTCTCGCGAGCCAAAGGCTCAAAGAGACATTTTATATCTGGGCTTTTCAAAGTGCTGCCGTGGCCTAAAGCTACAGTGCACGTGAACGTGCACGCGCGCAGCGCCATGTGTCTTTTCTCCGTAGCGATCGTAATCATGATCACTTTCACTTTCGCGGGCTCCTCTGTTGCTGCCATTCCCCCCTCCCTTCTCGCCCAGCCCTTCTTGTTAACATGAGCTTTGGGACGGAACACAACTGCTTGTGTTTGGAGTAGCTGCATGCCTGGTTGCGCACAAAGTTCACGAAGAGACCGGTGCCGCCTCTCACCACAACACACCTCGCACTCCACCAACACACCATTTCTCCCCTGCGGGTCACCTCGTCGGCTCTCTGTTTTGTACCCAAAAACGGCGATCTTTCTGGTCGTTCTGCAGCAAAGTCTCCGCGCTCGTGTTCCGTCCAAAAACACATGTTTTTTCCCATTAACCAGTGTTGCTTGTTTTAGTGGTGCAATGACAGACTAAGTTAGTCTTGTGGAGATTCTTGTCTAATCATTGTTCGGAGGAGTTTTGGCCTCTAGTCTGTGGAGCATTTCTTTCTCTCTTGGCAGACAGCACTGTGCACTTCACAGTAACGAGACACTTAAGAATCAAATCCAGTGCTCTGTGAGTGGCGCAGCCCCTTTCAGTGAATCCACGGGCCAGACTGTGAAACCGAAAGCAGCTGACAAACATGCTGTAGCCAGCCCCGCTTTCTTGCCTCTCCATCCATCATTCTCTCTCTCCTTCGCGCCTCTCTCCTCCCTTTCTGATCTCGATCTCTCTCCCCGTTCCCTCTCTGTTTCTTGAAGCTCCGTGTGCCTGCTGCTACTAATCTCTGTGAGCTGCGGAAAGAGCTGCTAGAGGTACCAGCAGCAGCCCCGGGCTTACAAACTTGGTCTGAGGCCTCCAGAGCTCCAGTCCACCTCACAGGATAAAAGGCCAGGCCGGGTGCAGGACGCATTTCAAAACAGGACCGATGGAGCACGGAGGTTTTCTGACAGGGCAGTGGGACTGGGAGAGAGTCAGCCTTATATGTCATGTTAATATATCCCGATAGGTCGGTGCCTCAGAATCCTGGTGCGGATGGGTGAGCGCCATGTCAGGCAAGATCTTTACTAGCCCCTGAAGAACCTAAGGCTCTTGAGAAATGGTCATTTTTTTTTGACAGTACACAGGTCGGTGTTTTTTAAATGCCAGTGGGCTGGGTCCGTGTCAGACGCACATCAGAACGAAGAGGTATGCGAATAGACGGCTACCTCTAAACAACCAGTAGGCCTGCCACTGTGTCGGTCGCCTGCCCGGCTCTCTTAAAAGACCTCTGCCGAGGGTGGGCACATACAGGGTTCACGTACCACGGCTCATATGAAATTGTGCACTGATGCAATGAAAGAGAGACTCTATTTCCAACATTTTTGATGCTTATGTAAGACGAAATAGGAAAACGATCTTTGCACCATGACGAAACACAGAACAAGAGCTTTTTCACTATTTTTGTTAGCATGCGTACAAAAACAACTAGGGAAAATAAATGTGATTCATTTTTAGCATGGACATGACTAGGCTCGAAAAAGACACTATTTATCTGCCACCTGGTGGGACCTTTAGTGGTATAACATGTGATCTTATTCAATTTGTGAGTGGGTGAGGTTTCTTGTAGGGGGTAACAGTAGAGTTATTTGGTTAATCTGAAAGAGTCATGGACTGCACAGGTGGGCCTGGCACCCTTAAGTCGGTTTATATACATACCATGTGTGTGAAGTGCCTGTTTATTTTCACTATGGGAGACTCTCCTAACACGAGACAGCACTATACGGGCCTCCTCCCATGGTGCTTTAATTAAACAGCATATATTTTGTTGTTGCATACATCAAAGCAGTATCTGTTTACATCATAGAATAAGAACAAAGGAAGCCATGCTGCAAAGAAATAGGCGACGAGGCTGGTAACATCTCTGTGTAAGGTGGAAGGAGTGACAGGGTGTTTCTATTTAACATCGTAAACTCTGCTACTAACGTAAAGCACAATTTCGAACTCCTCCCACCCTGCTTTAATTAAACAGCATATATTTTGGTGTGTATTATGCACGTAAACATTTTTTTTTAGTGAAAACATTGTTGTATTAAGTTACAAAATATATACAATTATTTAAACAACAAATACACTGCCCTTTAAAAACCAGAGCAGTCCGCAAGAGCTACTCCTTTAGCAGCATGTTGCGTTCACCTAGCACCTACTGACATTATAAATAACAAACCTTTAATTTATTTGTTGGTTTTAAAAACCAATACATAAAAGACATTGCCATTTACAATACCAATAACTTTAAACTTTGCAAATGCGAGACCTATTGCATTGCAAATGCTTGTTTCTTCTGCATTTAAATCATTTGACCTTGCCAGATCTTCCTCACCTCTCTGTCTCTGAAATACAGTGTGCTTTTCACTAACTAATGCCTTTGGTCTGCAGCTGCCGAGGAGAAACACCTGCAGAAAAACAACTTTCACGTTAAGGTCTTGATTGCAAGCTTAAGGCCCACAATCATGCAAATATAACATTTTTCTTTAAAAACATATCAGTTCTACAACCTACATATAATCCCATAAATGAAATCTTTAATAAAAGAATCAAGCTATATCGTGCCATGCTCTTATATGTGGCACAATAACTAATACATGTAATTTTAAGCAAAAGGCGATTAATATCAGCAATCAGGATATTTCTGAAAAGAAAAGGTTAAGATGCACACAAAATAGATGCACTTTCTATACCTTTGGTGCACCATATCTCTTTAGCATTATTGCATCACACGAGTACATGAGGCCAAATGTAAATATATGTGTATGTGGTCTAGCTAAATGCAGAAGGATAGAGCCAAAATTATGCCACTCCATGGTAAATCCAGTTACCCAAAAGGGAGGCAGTTACATGATGCGGTAAATACCTCTTGTTCCAAATTTGACACTAGAGAATAATACATAACATTATGAAACAAAATTGAAATTACTAAATACCATATGCTTTATCTTTCTTCAAGGTCTTTTGTCTGAAAAATGTCAGCAGGCTAGACCTGAAAAAATCGTTCAGAAGAAAACATGAACGATGATAATAATATTCGCATAGCTCACAATTCCAATCTATGCCCAACCTCCAGTTTGCACTTAGAACAGTATTTAGGGTCTAGGTTATGTGATAAAGTGCTAACCATGAGCCAACTAATCATGGTCTTCACTGTACCCTGCATTTCTTTCCTAGAAGTTTAAGCCATTGAATGACTAAAACTCCTACTGAAATTCAATGAGGGGGAGACTGTTGTTATAATATTGGAAATGTAAAACTATTGGCTAATAACCAATTTAGGTTAACTCTTAAATAATCTTTTGTAGGAGTCATTACTTATTTGTTTCTATGGTTATCAGTAACATTGGTTTCTGAGAACTTATATTTTCCTATCGGTGCTGCTAGTGTTAAATTGGAGAGATGGAAAGGTCCGAAAATATTTAACCCCTTCGCCGTGGCGGGAATTCCGCCACGGCGCTGGGGGGTGCGGGGGGGCAGCGCGGTGGCGCTGTGCTCATGACGGAGCCGCTCCGTCATGAGCCACGGTTGAGCTGTGCTCATGACGGAACGGTTCCGTCATGACTCCGCCCAGTTGCTTGTCCCCCCGCACAGGCGGGGAAACAGCGCCGCGTGGGCGGAGCGGCCGCCAACGGTCGTGGCATGACGGAACCGTTCCGTCATGAGCACACGGCAACCGTGGCTCATGACGGAACGGTTCCATCATGAGCGGGGAAGGGGTTAATGGTTGCAGCACCTTAGATTTTTTTTTTTCCTTTTAAACATATTTTTATTGGCATTTTAAGTTTACAGTGACATAGTGCATCAAGATACGGTTTGTTGAATTGCATTTCTCGCATTTATACCATAATACATTGCTATTCGCACAGTAGTTAGACAAATATCCTGCCACTAGTGAGGTCTTAAGGTGTAGAATTTCTATATAGAACTGGGGTGCAAAACTGGGGAAGCGTTCATGGAGTTCTGGGGCAGCACCTTATATATATATAAAGCAAATCTCAACTGTGTATAGACAGTATTCTGGCTTATACGCTACTGTCGAAAAAGTATGTCTACCGGCTATCAAGTATTTCAACACCTGAGAACAAATACTGCACTTTCTTGTTGATGCTTGTACTCTTCTGCAAGGTTTTAACAATAAAATGAAAATGAAACATTGCCTTTTAGGGGCTTGCCCTCTTCTCTAGGGCTTTATAATCTTGCTTTCTACTTATAGGCCAAAGATGGAGGTCCAGGAAACATCTGTGCATGATTGTGAGGGGGTTATGCGCTGTTAAATCGAATTTGAAACTCAATACAGGGCCCTAAATCCTCAAGACAGAGATTCGTTACTCAATATGTGCATGAGTCACTTGGAACTTGGGGGTTGCAATTTCTCCACAAAGACTGGTAATCCTTTTAAACAATGTGCTTCTATGATGAATATCAATAATGAGTGAAAGAAATGTGGGTTCTGTGTGACCCTTTTTGATGCTCTTTATCATTCATCTGTTAGTGGCATCTATTTGCATTTTCCTATCATACATTTTTGGCGCAGGCTAGTAATTCTTCCCTGTTTGCCTCTAAACAGGATCTAGCACCACTTGCAGACAGCACAGGGATAGGGACTAATCTATCAACAGGATGGGCCTCTTGAGTTCTGTCATGGTTACAGGATGTGCTCCTGCAGGGAGTGCTAAAAGCTGTAACAATTTAAACCTGAATGTGCTGCTTTGTTTTAATCCTTCTTTGTTGTAACTTGTGTAGTGTTCACTGGAAGTACATTCTTAGGGGTCTAAGTAGAATAAACTTATGTTTTTGATGGGTAGAAAATGTTTAAATCTATGTACTTCAAATTATCCGTCTATGGATGTGCAGCCTTGGGGATGCATATTCATTTGTATTAAAGTTTAATGTAAACGTAACCATTACAGCTGTGAAGGTGCTCATACTGATTCTTTTGAGCTGTTTTGGCTTGATGATGGATTTGCATTAGTTTCAAAGTTTATTTGCAAACCAGTTTGTGCTGGAATATTTGCCTCTTCCTTAAAATCCAGATACATAATGCATTTGTGTTGCGAAAGTGCTCAAAGTGATTTTATTTTCCCTTGTGGCCCGCAGATAGCATTTGCATTAGCTTTATTAATAAAAACATAAATGCAAGCTTGATTTTATCTTTAACTACGAGTGAAAATCTATACATAACTGCTGTGAAACTACTTTCATTGATACTTTTTCGTTCATTATTCTGATTATTTGTCTGCTCTACCTGTCAAACCAGCGTGTTTTGGATCACTTTAAGGTCCTTCAAAGTCCTGGCTCATTAATTCTGGCCCTGTCTTCATTGCTCTATACTCTGACAATGTATTTAGTGATTTCTAAAGCTCTTGCTTTGGCAAAAGGGGCATATGACCCTGACAACCAATTCAGGGCAATATTGGCAACCTAACTGGGATTTGTGGAATGCTCGGTCATGGCCTGGTCATTTTAAAGGAAAGCCTTTATTCCCTTTCCAAAGGACCGTCCTATTATTAAGGCTGACTGAGTTCAAGGGTGAATCCCTGTTGTGATTACCCGTTTCACCCTGTTACTTCTTTTGTAGGCCATGGACCAATACTATTCATCCCATAGCCACATTTGCCTCACCACTCTGACACCCTAACAACCACCAGCCTAACAAAATGTCTGTGTACCCATAATCAGAACTGGTAGAGTCCATAAACACCAGAACATCTATTTACATAACGGGCAGTGGTTGTGGCACCCCTGCCCTGCAGGTTGGACCTACCCATTGAGACTTCCAGAGCTGGCTGTCTTCTGATAAAGCAAAAACATTCTGTAAAGTAAGGAAACATGTAAAACCATGGTATCTCACACAAACATCCTTACGTAGGACTTATATTATGGGACAAAGAGACACTGACATATGATCTTGTTAGACTTGTCATTAAACCTCTCCAAACCTCTCCTTTTTTCTTATTCACATGATTGTTGTATCATCTACTTTTGACAAACGTTTTTCTCCTTTCCTGCCCCATTCTATGCTACTCTATGTATTCCTCTTCCCCTGTCTTGTTTCTTTCCCTTTCAGTCTTTTTTTTTGCTCAGCTTTCCTTACTTTTCTCTTATGCTTCTCTCCTATTCTTGTCTCCAAGCCATCCCTCTTTGTACTTCTCTCTTCTCTATTTTTTACTTCTCTTCACTACTCTTTACACCAACCACACTCCTACACATCCCAAACAAACTCATCAGGATCCATCCCCTGACAGGACGTAACAGTAGGTTTGGCATTTCCCTGCTATTTCCATGTCACTCATTTGTTGATTTAGTATTGTAATAACGACACTTCGAGCTTGTAGACTACCATTACATTGCCAGAATATCTTTCTGGCACTTCTTTTGGCTGTGATAATCACATGACTCTCTCACACCTCTCTTATTGAATCCATCTGTGGTATTGAGGAAATGGGCATGCTACCTCTGAAAAGGACAGCACCTGTTGGGCCTGCAGGAGCCAAAAGAGATACCACTGCTTTCCATAGCATTAGCTGCTGGTGTGCTCTTTGCCAGCATACCAACACTTGACTTGGATGGACCTCATAGGAATATTTGGTGATTATGTATTTCTTCTTTTCCTAGTCCACTAATACTCAGCTATTCTTGACTGTGGTGCTGAAAGGCTAAATAATTCTCAAACATCTCAGTATTTCACGGTTCTCTGACAAAATTTCGAAGGTCAGAAATTCGACCTACAAAAATATCGCAACCCTAATATCGATGTCAAGAATATCGACATCCTAACTACAACATGGTAAGTACAAAAATATCGAAAATAAAATATAGATGTCAAAAATATCGTTTTTAAAAATATCGGGTTTTTTTGGTGATAAAAAAGATGTAAAATATACATAATTAAATATATTTCACCATGTTAAAAATTAATAATTAATAAATATAATTTAATAAAAAATTAATTAAACATAGACATATAATATATATACTTACTTATTAATGTTTTAATACTTATTTTAATAAATTATAAATTATTTAAAAATGTTAACAATTGCAAAAACATTACACACATAAAACAATAACATAAATAAAAATTAAATAATTATGTATAACAAATTAAAAAAATTATATTTAATTTTAATATTGTTAAAATTAATTAAATTATAATTATATACTACATTAGCTAAAATAATAAAAAAAATATTAAATAGCAGAGACAATAAAACTACTACTCCAGCTCCAAAAAAAACAACAGTAGGGAAAGTGTTGGATAGCGTAGGGGTAAAAATTACTATTCCAACTCCAGAGAGAACAACAGTAGGGAAAGTGTTGGATAGCGTACGGGTAAACATTACTATTCCAACTCCAGAGAGTGCAACAGCAGGAAAAGTGTTGGATAGCGTAGGGGTAAAAATTACTATTCCAACTCCAAAGAGTGCAACAGCAGGGAAAGTGTTGGATTGCGTAGGGGTAAAAATTACTATTCTAACTCCAGAGAGTGCAACAGTAGGGAAAGTGTTGGATAGCGTAGGGGTAAAAATTACTATTCCAACTCCCGAGAGTGCAACAGTAAGGAAAGTGTTGGATAGCGTAGGGGTAAAAATTACTATTCCAACTACAAAGAGTGCAACAGTAGGGAAAGTGTTGGATAGCGTAGGGGTAAAAATTACTATTCCCACTCCAGAGAGTGCAACAGCAGGGAAAGTGTTGGATTGCATAGGGGTAAAAATTACTATTATAACTCCAGAGAGTGCAACAGTAGGGAAAGTGTTGGATAGCGTAGGGGTAAAAATTACTATTCCAACTCCAAAGAGTGCAACAGCAGGGAAAGTGTTGGATAGCGTAGGGGTAAAAATTACTATTCCAAATCCAGAGAGTGCAACAGTAGGGAAAGTGTTGGATAGCTTAGAAGTTAAAAATATCATACTTATAAATAAAATAATTCTTTAAAATAATTAATAATTTAATTATTAAATAACTCAAAATTACTTACAAATACCAATAGATATTTATTAAAAACATAACTACCAATAAATAATTAATTAGCAATAAATTATTAATAAATACCAATAAATAATAATTACTGAATATTAATTACCAATAAAAAATATTGAACAATTACATTTTTTATACCCAAAAATAATTATCAAACACGAATTACCAATTAAAAAATATTAAACAATTACATATTTTTTATACACAAATTATTAATTATTATACATTATTTACCAATTATTCATTACTTATTAGTATATTAATTACAAATATCAATAAATAATATTTAAACATGTTTAATTACCAATTGATTATTACTCAACAATAAATTATTTTTCATAACCAAATTATTATAATTTAAAATATTTACCAATTAATAATTAATCTCCAATTAATTAATTATCAATACCCAACAACAAATTTAATAATTACTTAATTAGATTTCAATCACTATTCCCCTATACACACAAAACACTCTAATAATAAAATAATACAGTTAACATAATTATCAATTAATCAATTAATAAAAACTAATTACCAATTAATAATAATTAATTACCAATTAATACTTAATTAACAATAATATAATTATCAATACCAATAAATAAATAAAAATATTACTTAATTACAATTAAATTACTTCCCACCCTATTCCCCTATAAACCCACAACCCGCTACAGAATTTAAACGCAAAAAATATTTTTAATTATTTTATAATTCCTAATAATTTATAATTAATTTCATATAATTAAATTACTTCCCACCCTGTTCCCCTATAAACCCACAACCCGCTACAGAATTTAAACGCTAAAATTATTTAAAATTAATTTATAATTCCCAAAAATGTATAATTAAAATCATATAATTAAATTACTTCCGACCCTATTCCCCTATAAACCCACAACCCGCTACAGTACTAAAACACAAAATTAACTTAAAAATACCATTATTAACATATAAAAATTGTATACATATATTTTTAAAACAGTAGAACACTTAACAAAAAATAATTAACACATACATATTAAATACATAATAAAACACATAGTAATATTATAAATATAGATATTAGTGACATGTATATTAGTAACATCGATATATTTCATATTGATATTAGTATTTTCGATATTACTAACATCGATATAAATGAAATCGATATTACTTACCTTAGGGTCGATATTCTGTCCATAGATATTCTTGACATCGATATTCTGTCCCTTCGATATTCTAAACTCGATATTATTGTAGGTCGACATTAAAGTTTCGATATTTAGACTGCTCACCAGTATTTCACATCTGATGGTCTTAAGAGATCTGGCTTCAATTTAACTTATCACCTGTGCGATTCTCTGAGATTTTGCATCTAACATTTACATGGACATGACAGTGATATGTGATCTTTACCCAGCAATTGATGTTTGAGTAATTCTTCACCCTTCATATACTTGAGTGGTGCTTATTACTCTTTGGTGAACTCAACAAAATTTTTGGAGGAATGAGTATTTATTAGCCTCTTTGTCATATCACATCTCAACAAAGTTGACAGAGGTATATGCCGTCTCTAACATTCTTAGCCACCTCTTACATCTGGAAGTGCCTTGCTGCAAAATCTTCATCTCAGTATATATGACAGAGATAATCTAGACTTTAGTAATTCTCACTGTTCATGCTTTGTTGTGGTAGGTTTGTCCTTATTATTTATTACTCACCTATACATCCTACAACTCACCAAATCTGACTTGGTATCTTTTGCCTCAACATATTTGACAGGGCACTCAGGCATCAAATTCCAGGAATGTCTCTGAGGGATCACTGAGCTGTCACTGTTACAATGGTCATGTTTCAGAGAGCACAAACGTACCACTGTTTGTATGAGATGCATGTAACATACAACAATCTATCACATATCTGTGTCCCATGAATGCCTTGCTGCAGTGTCAAGTCTTGTGCGATATCATAATTGAACATCTCTAGGACACAGCCAAATACCCATTC
The DNA here is from genome assembly GCF_964204655.1 of Triturus cristatus. NCBI lineage: Eukaryota > Metazoa > Chordata > Amphibia > Caudata > Salamandridae > Triturus > Triturus cristatus. Next base: position 654,638,631 of record NC_140592.1, on the reverse strand, counting down.
ATGAAACTGTCAGTCCATGCACAATTCAGTAACACATAAGCACTCTGGTTAACAATGCATTTGAAAAGATAGCACAGCAGAAGTGCCAAAACAGTCAAAGCTCTGCTTTAAGCAAATGATAGTGGCAAAGGCTATTGTCACTAGTTTAGAAATACACAGGGGGGAGATGTCTTTCTGGCTTTTAGACCATATGTAAGTATGGCATGGTGCATGTGCTTTAGAGAAGTACTAGTTCACCTCTGTATTGGACACGTTTTATGGCACACTGATACAGCACCAGACATTCATGGAGTGCTTCTTAGTGTTTTTCGGGGTGACACTGCAGTGGAACACAACAGCTTCACCTCAATGGGTGAAGGGGAATTGTATTTAATGCTCATTCCAATAAGATTAAACACCTGTGGATCAGCTGCTCTGTTTCTTTTGGCCTTTAAAACTCAGTTTGTTTGACTATCCCTCTCTGCCAAATACAGGATATGACTCCTTTGATATCACTGAAGGATTCATGGCATATTTGTAGGGTTAGAATATTGGATGTGTGCCTCAGAGGTCAAGATTGCTACCCACATTGTGAATGTCTTAAATATGTGTTATCATAAATGCAGATCAACCAGCCCTAAGCAATGGCTAATGAATATCTACTTAATCGACTTTCCCAGTTGGGGGCTCATTATGAGTGCTCCACATGTGGAGATTTTGATACTGCACCCCCGGTTTATCAGTACCAGGGTCCTGCCAACTCAAAGAGTACTAAATTAGAGAGGATTCAAAACAAAATTTAAATGGCTTCATTTGATCTATTTAAAAAGCATAGATCATAAAAGTGCATGCATTTAAATAATTTTTCAGACAATAAAAATGGAATGAGGAGTAGATATTCAAAGTACGTATTACAAACCCTAGTCAATAGCTCTTCAAATTTGACGATTTTCCAGTAAACAAGATTTATGTATTTGATGTCGCTAGTCAATAAAGTGAACAGAGTGCAAATTCAAGCATCACAGTTACCTACAAGAATCCCAAATAATAGATAACTAAAAATTAATTACAGATAAAACGTCTAACACAGTCATAAAAACAATAAAAAAACACATCATTTATACAAACCCCTTATTTATCACTCTTTTATCAATAACATAATATACTAAATAATGTATAGGCGCAATTAAATAAGTTATTGCAGTTTGTACAGTTCTCAGTTATACAAATTGTCTCCTTTGCTTGCAAGCCCAAAGAAATGAAACTACGGAGAAACAAACAAAGGGATCATTAAGCTTTTTCAGGAAAACAGGGCAGTGCTGCATTGCACAAAGTTATATCGTTTTAAAAAAGTTAGAATATATCTGGATCTTTGTTATATATCGAAGTGACGGAAAAAGAAAACATGGAGGTCAGATTGTTCAGAAAAATTCTCACATAGGCGGGGTGTCAAATCATTAAAAGAGTACTTCTTAGCAGGGAGGCCCAGCATCAAAGGAATTAAATTGGTACAAAACCTCAGAAGAATAAATCTGTGCTGTAAATTTCGGACTCTTTTTAAGTACCAGTGCTCAGCCTGCATTGAGGGCGGAGTCAGTTGGTACAACATTACAATGGGTTTCACATGATACCTTTCATTTCTTTCATAAACTGCCTTCTTAGAAATAGTGCTTTGAATCTATTTTTTGGAAATTTAGAACAGGAACTAGGGTTTGTGAATAGTTCAGGCACACCTAACGAAAACAGCGTAGATTTAACATAATGCAACCAGACAATTTTCTGTACTTTACCCAGTGCCAGACAGTTTTTTTATTATAGTCTGGGTTAGGTCTAATATCTTTTCCATATTGAGTGCCATAACATGATAGGGACAAGTCTTATGATGTCAGTCTCCTAGGGTAAGTCTAATTCTAAGTGGCAAACATAATTAGGAAATGAGCTAGGAAGTAAAACTACCCTTTTAAAAAAACACATCCTCTTACATTTGGAGAAAATCTATTGTTGCTGTTCCCCCCAGCCGTGCCCCATATGTTGTGGCCGAGATTGTTTTAGCACTACAGATCTTTTTTACGGTGACAATGGGTTTTGAGCCCAATTTCTTAATAAAGCTAGAGACCACAATCATTCTTCGCTCCATTATTAATGCCCTGCTATCCACCATGTGTGACCAAAATTGTTTATTATCAAATGATAACCCTAAGTAGGTAGAAGTCTTCACTACTTCCAGTTTTCAAGTTCCAATATGGAAAGATGGAGTTCTTTTAGAGGGGGTTAGTCCTGTCACTAGAACAAAGGATTTGGACTCATTTACTCTTAGATCCAAAGATGACATGAAACTCATGTACGCCTCTATAATGCGTTGGAGTGCTCCGCCTGTTCTGGCTATTAGGACAGCGTCATCCGCGTAAGCCAGGATCGGGAGTGTGGAAGGGGAGCAAGAGGGGACTTCTAGTGTGGAGCCAGTTAGAGCTGCTTCCACCCCATTTGTATAAAGCGAAAGTAAGAATGGTGCAAGGACTCAGCCTTATCTAACGCCCCTCATGATTTTAAACATTCATCTGCATTCCCTGTTCCTTCCATATCTCACATACGCCAACGCCTGTGAGTACATCTGATGAATAAGGTTGATTAACTGAGGATCTATGCCCATCTCTACCATAGTTTGACATGGCTTATGCCGTTAGGTCCATAAAGGCCATATAGGTCTGGCCGCCCTTTGCTGCGGTATACTTGGTGATTATTAGGCTCAGGTTCAGACACTGGTCTATCATGCCTCTACCCTTCTGGAAGCCATACTAGTCTGGTATCAGGATTATTTTTATCCCGCCCAGTCTTCTAGGCTGTTTAACAGAATGCGTTGCAGCAATTTCGCCTTGTTATCTAAAAGGGAGATAGGATGGTAATTCCGGGGTTTAGATTTATCTCCCTTTTTGTAGATTGACATTATAATGCTTGTTTTCCACAATGGTAGAGGACCCCTCTTAGATATTACATTCAATATGATAGTTAACAGTGGGGCCCACAAGTCTTGATGCTCTTGGAAAAAATCAAAAGGCACCCTGTCCGGGCCTGGGGCTTTGGCATGGCTACGGATACAGTTACCCAAAGCAATTCTTACTTCATCCAGGTTTAATGACAAATGATCCATTATGGGTTGGGGAGGAACAGGTGGATCACACATAGGTACAATTTCTGACCAAAAGACCTGCCCCAAAAAAGGCCACCCAGGCACCTTCACCCATGTGATTATCCAGGGTGTTCTCTGTATTATTCTTAAAGAAAGGGGGATTTATCACCTTCCAGAATTCCCTGCTATTCTTGAAAGATGCAACCTTTGTCAGATTTTCCCAGACATCTTTTTTCAATTCCATTTCCATATTTTTCCAGACTGTCTTATATGTCTTGCGTAGTGCCTTAATCAGGACCTGATCTCTGGGAGGCACTTTGAGGGCCCTACGGAGGTCTTTTACAGCCCTTGCCCCAACCTCGTCAAACCATTTTGTTCCCGACATCTCCTTGGTAGTTTTAGGCCAGGTCAATGACGATTTAATTTCCTCAAGTAAAGCTAAAAACAATGGGAGTAGAGAATCTGGTGAAACATCAAGATCTAGGCATTTAAGAACCAAGTCCAACTTACTAGATACTGTTGCAGGGATTCTGCTCATGCACAGAACTATGCGCAGGAAACCAGGACCTCAGTGAATTGCGGTGTACCAAAAACTCACCGCAGTACCCAGAACCCCTATCCGACTAGCATCAGTGTCTCATTCGCTCTCCGTATCATCTCGAAGCTACCAATGATTAGACAACCCAGAACATGCAACTTAGAGTACTCTCAGGAACGGTGGGAATCAGAAATACCTGTTCGTTATTAATCTCATATCAGTCCACAACAAGAGTAATGAGAGACACAGTAAAGTTTAAAATGTTTATTTTATAAACTACGTGTCCTAAGATGCAGTACTTTGGCTAACATAAGCAGAAAAATGACTAAAACTAAAACCATCAGCATTGTTACAATACCATAGAAAATGAAGGGAGAAATCATGTTACATGAAATTGGAATACAACCACCCTTCCTTCCATAGTAAGCTAGTATTATTAGACTAATAGAAGCTCTCTAGGTTTGAATGGGAAACCCCATACCGTAAATATCAGCTTAGGTGAATCACATCACAGGATCAGCTTTGCTCTGTGTCTAGAAAAAGTCTTCTCCAATGTGTGTCTCATGCATGCAAACTGCAATATTAAAGGCGCTCGAATTTCAGAGATTTGCAGCTGTGTGTGTGTTATGTCTAGGGAGTGGGCGGATCAACCTGAATTAAAAAGCATACATTGCTTGTTAGCCCAGACGGTCTCTGGACACAATTTTCAGACCAAGGTCGCGGTGCACGTCTAGGGATGTGAACAACAGACCGTTCCCATGTGAAGAAAAGGCAAGCAAGCATTCTTCATATAATAACATCTATCAACAGTGTCGTGTGCAAAAGCAGCAAAAGTGGCAAGATGGCGTTTTAACTTTTAAGACGCTTATGCTAACATAGCAATGTGTGTACCGAAACCTCCGTCACCACTACAATACGATTTGTTGGATGATTCTGTCCATGTCAGTGTTACCCATTTAAAGCTGGTAACCCTTCTACCTTGTTAAGACTGGTTTTGTTGCCTTTTCTGTTTGTGAGTACTTAACACCGACCCCAAACAGCACAAGGAATAGTATTGCATAGTCACTGAGGGTGGAGAGTTTAATGTCAATGTGGAGGATGTTTCCACAACAGGGAGCAGAAGCTACTAGATCATAGTCACCACAAAAGAAAGCCTCCTGTGTCTGAGACTACCTTATTACAGACTTCTAAATACCTAGTGATTAAAATCCTATTTAGGATATTCCCATATTTGTGATGTGTAAAATGAAACAATGGATCTCCCTCTGTGCCTTCCATTCCACAGACAGTGTCCATTGAATGGGTACATAGATGGGCACTAAAGTCACATATCCATAAAATGTTGAACTTCTGATTTGGCATTGCCCCAGTGAATTTATCCAGTTCTTTTTCCAATGACCCTGTCACCGATGACTTATTTCTACCAAAATTGCTATTATAATAATTTATCAGTAACCAAACCTGCATGCTTCCCTCTTCAAAAGCTATAAAATGAAAAGATGGAGATGGGTGTTCAAACTTTATGATCTTCATAGCTACGGTATTGGAGATTAAGGTTATCAGGCCTCCTTTAGCTCTACCAGACAAGAGTGAAGTTGCATTAGTTTGATATGGTCGATACTCATTTATAAATACTGGATCTGTTGCCCATGTAATGTGTAATGTAATGTAAAAGTTACTTCTATAGCGCTGCTACCACTCCAGGGAGTATCTTGGCGCTCACCCAACTCAGATGTACGAGAAGGGGGGGGGAGTAGACACAGATTACATGCGGCACACTACATCTCAGACCATTGCTATACAAGCTGAATTGGACATAGAGTATACCCAAGTTTTTAATGCTTTCCTGTATTGGGTTTCATCCGACAAGGAGCGTAAGGAAAAGGGTAGCTTGTTCCATGCTTTAGCACCCAACACGAAGACAGATTTGCCACCTTTAGTTGTCAGCTTAAATTTAGGGATAGTCAGCAGGTTTTGGCCCGCAGATCTTAGACAACGTACCGGCTTGTATCGCTTAAAACCCTCAGTTAGATATTTAGGGCCTCGATGGTGAAAAGCCCTAAAGGTAATCAAGAGGACCTTAAAAAGTATTCTCTTTGCGATTGGTAGCCAGTGTAATGCATCCATTGCTGCAGAAGCTGATGATCTACGGGGCCAGCCTAATACTAGGCGGGCAGCTGCATGTTGGACCATTTGTAGTCTGTGAAGTACCGATCTGTTGGCTCCTGCATATAGACTGTTGCAGTAGTCCAGCCTAGAAGTGATCAAGGCCACTGCAACAGTTTTCCTGGCTGACAGCGGCAGAAGATCAAAGAACTTTCTCAAGGCTTTGGTTATGTGAAAGCATGTGCCAGCTACTGCAACAGCTTGTTGTTTGAAGGACAGCTGATTGTCAAATTTAATGCCTAAGTTCCGGACTGATGTGATGGTATTAGGAGGAGGTACCTCACCATCCGGCCAACAACTTATCGGGGAAAACAGATTTTCTTTTCCGACCGGAAGGATTTCCGTCTTCTCGGCATTGCATTTAAGATGATTATCTGTCATCCATTTAAATGTTGCGGCTAGGCACTCTTTAAGATTTTCTTCGTCGGCACCTGCTCGATCCCTGTCTAGTACTAGGATAAGCTGGGTGTCGTCAGCATACGAGATAGTACTGATCTGGAAAGAAGTAATCAGATTAATCAGGGGAACCAGGTACAGATTAAAAAGTATGGGACTCAAACTTGAACCCTGGGGGACTCCCGAGGTAAGGGCCTTAGCTTCAGATTGATACTGGCCCAATACTGTAATTTGGTGTCTATCTCTGAGAAAGTTTCTCAGCCAGGTCAGAGCTGTCCCCTCTACCCCCGCGGCAGCTAAACGGTCCGCCAAGATGTTATGCGAGACCGTATCAAACGCTGCCGACAGGTCAAGTAGAATTAGGACCGCCTTCTTTCCCTGGTCAATGGCCAAACGGAGAGTCTCAGTTGTAAACAATAAGGCAGACTCGGTAGAGTGTTTTGACCGGAACCCTGACTGATTATGATGTAAAATATCATTAGTTTCCAGGAAATTTGTGAGTTGGATGTTCACAAATTTTTCCGTTAATTTAGACATCACTGGAAGCAGGGAGATTGGGCGTAGGTTGGAGAGAGTGGTAGGGTCGGCAAGGTTTTTTTTTTGAAGTGGTTTGACCGCAGCAAGCTTCCAATCGCTAGGGACATCTGCCGTCGCTAAAGATGAATTAATAATACTGTTTACAATGGGGTTGATAGTTTCTGCCAGAGATTGTAAAGCCAAAGGAGGGCAAGGATCAAAGGGGGATCCGGATTTGCTCGCAAAAATGGCTTTAAGGGAGTCTTCAAGGGAGACAGGGGCGAAAGTGTCCAAACTAATTGGGGCCTTCACCCTCTCCCCTCTTTCATCTGCTTCTAAAATGGAGGGAACTAGAGGAAAGGTTCTCACAATTTTAAGAATTTTATTCTCGAAGTAATCCGAGATCTCATTACATAGGATTTGAGAAGGTGGAATCTCCTGCGACAGGACAGAGGGATTCATAAAGTCCTTGACTATATTAAAGATTTCCTTTTGTCCTTGAGCTGCCGTTTCAATTGCCTGAAGATAGTAGGCTTTTTTGGCTGATTTTATATCTGCATGGTACTGTCTTCTGGCCTGTTTATAAATGTCACGGGCAGTGGTCTCATAATGCCTGCGCCACCGGCGTTCTAATGTTTTTATTTCCCCCAGTTTAACTCTCAGGGGTAATGTAAACCAAGGAGCCTTCATTTTCTTTTTAGTGGAATTTCTGATGTTGGAAGGACTTAGTTGATTGCCTATCATAGTTATCCAATCCCGCAGCTTTTGGTTATCAACAGAGGTGTTACCTGTTGGCGCCAGGGTGCCAATTCCAGGCGCATCCAACGCATCAAGTCTACTGGATAGTTGTTTCCAGTTAGGTTTATGAATCATGTTAGGAGTGGTGGTGTTATTTCTAATTCTATCCGACATTTTATGCAAAAATGGAATAGAGAACGGGATAAAGAAATGGTCAGACCAAATCTGGGGACAGGGCGGATTGACTATCAGATTGCTGGAATTAGAGCAAATACAGTCTAATAGGTGGCCACCCGAATGCGTATATTGATGAGTCAGAAGAGTGAGTCCTAGAATATTAATAATGTCCATAAAGCAGTCCACTCCAGAGGCTTTTGGAGAGTCAAGGTGCAAATTTAAATCACCCAGTATGGTAAAATTCGAGAATCTAAGTACCAAGTTGCTGAGTGCATCTCCCACACTTTCCAGGAATTCCTTAGGGGGGCCTGGGGGGCGATAAATGAGTACACCAGAAAATGTGAGTGAATCATGTATACCCAAAGAGAATGCTAACGCTTCTGCTCCTTTTATCTCGGCGAGTTCATGGGAGGAGCATTTTAGTGAGCTGCGATATATAATGGCCAGGCCGCCTCCCCGTTTTTCCTTTCTATCTAGACGCTGAATAGAAAAATTCTCCGGGAGAGCGATAGCCAAGTCAGGATTACACCAAGGCTTAAGCCAGGTCTCGGTAATCAGAAGCCAATCGAGGTCATTGTCGGAAATGAGCTCCTGTATATTTTGCGCATTTTTACACAACGAACGGGCATTAATAAGACCACCTCGTAGTGTGGGGGAGGTAGGCGACATTTCCGGGGACAATACAGACAGTGGCATGCCAATATATTTGTTCACACGCAGCAGAGACAAGGTCTACCACCTATGACAGTCAACTGATGGACTCGTGCCAAATGATACGATCAGGGAAGCCCTACCTGCAGTGAAGTAGTATAGATAATGCTCAGAACGGAGAGTCTCCCGCCTCTACGCCTCCGTTGCGCTGACGGGCGCAGACGAGCAAGACTCTGGCCCGACTCAGGCACGAGTCAGGCACTACCGCCGCGCGTCACCGCTGCGCGGTCCGACGTGAGCTTTAAGTAGTCACTCCCCTCCCTCCGGCTGAGCACTAGAGCGCTCTGCGCGATGTTTCCCGGAGGGAATTCCAATATGGCGTCAGGTAACAAATAAACAGCCGGTTCTGCCCGCTAAAACAGCGGTGAGTTTCCAATTTAAGTGCGGGTGTGTGGGCAAGTAGGAACAAGTAGGAGCAAGTTAAAAACGAGGTAAACTAAACCATATACGAACACAAATACAAAAAGGATTGTGGTTTTAAAAAGTTAGGTAATGTCCTGATCGCGCTTGCTTGAGCGCCGGTTTAAAATATACAGTGCTACGTTCTGTCAGTTCTACTATCCTCAGCCACACTAGCCACAGCTCGCCTTAAGTAGTCACTCCCCTCCCTCCGGCTGAGCACTAGAGCGCTCTGCGCGATGTTTCCCGGAGGGAATTCCAATATGGCGTCAGGTAACAAATAAACAGCCGGTTCTTCCCGCTAAAACAGCGGTGAGTTTCCAATTTAAGTGCGGGTGTGTGGGCAAGTAGGAACAAGTAGGAGCAAGTTAAAAACGAGGTAAACTAAACCATATACGAACACAAATACAAAAAGGATTGTGGTTTTAAAAAGTTAGGTAATGTCCTGATCGCGCTTGCTTGAGCGCCGGTTTAAAATAAACAGTGCTACGTTCTGTCAATTCTACTATCCTCAGCCACACTAGCCACAGCTCGCCTTAAGTAGTCACTCCCCTCCCTCCGGCTGAGCACTAGAGCGCTCTGCGCGATGTTTCCCGGAGGGAATTCCAATATGGCGTCAGGTAACAAATAAACAGCCGGTTCTGCCCGCTAAAACAGCGGTGAGTTTCCAATTTAAGTGCGGGTGTGTGGGCAAGTAGGAACAAGTAGGAGCAAGTTAAAAACGAGGTAAACTAAACCATATACGAACACAAATACAAAAAGGATTGTGGTTTTAAAAAGTTAGGTAATGTCCTGATCGCGCTTGCTTGAGCGCCGGTTTAAAATATACAGTGCTACGTTCTGTCAGTTCTACTATCCTCAGCCACACTAGCCACAGCTCGCCTTAAGTAGTCACTCCCCTCCCTCCGGCTGAGCACTAGAGCGCTCTGCGCGATGTTTCCCGGAGGGAATTCCAATATGGCGTCAGGTAACAAATAAACAGCCGGTTCTTCCCGCTAAAACAGCGGTGAGTTTCCAATTTAAGTGCGGGTGTGTGGGCAAGTAGGAACAAGTAGGAGCAAGTTAAAAACGAGGTAAACTAAACCATATACGAACACAAATACAAAAAGGATTGTGGTTTTAAAAAGTTAGGTAATGTCCTGATCGCGCTTGCTTGAGCGCCGGTTTAAAATAAACAGTGCTACGTTCTGTCAATTCTACTATCCTCAGCCACACTAGCCACAGCTCGCCTTAAGTAGTCACTCCCCTCCCTCCGGCTGAGCACTAGAGCGCTCTGCGCGATGTTTCCCGGAGGGAATTCCAATATGGCGTCAGGTAACAAATAAACAGGCGGTTCTGCCCGCTAAAACAGCGGTGAGTTTCCAATTTAAGTGCGGGTGTGTGGGCAAGTAGGAACAAGTAGGAGCAAGTTAAAAACGAGGTAAACTAAACCATATACGAACACAAATACAAAAAGGATTGTGGTTTTAAAAAGTTAGGTAATGTCCTGATCGCGCTTGCTTGAGCGCCGGTTTAAAATATACAGTGCTACGTTCTGTCAATTCTACTATCCTCAGCCACACTAGCCACAGCTCGCCTTAAGTAGTCAGTCCCCTCCCTCCGGCTGAGCACTAGAGCGCTCTGCGCGATGTTTCCCGGAGGGAATTCCAATATGGCGTCAGGTAACAAATAAACAGCCGGTTCTGCCCGCTAAAACAGCGGTGAGTTTCCAATTTAAGTGCGGGTGTGTGGGCAAGTAGGAACAAGTAGGAGCAAGTTAAAAACGAGGTAAACTAAACCATATACGAACACAAATACAAAAAGGATTGTGGTTTTAAAAAGTTAGGTAATGTCCTGATCGCGCTTGCTTGAGCGCCGGTTTAAAATATACAGTGCTACGTTCTGTCAATTCTACTATCCTCAGCCACACTAGCCACAGCTCGCCTTAAGTAGTCACTCCCCTCCCTCCGGCTGAGCACTAGAGCGCTCTGCGCGATGTTTCCCAGAGGGAATTCCAATATGGCGTCAGGTAACAAATAAACAGCCGGTTCTGCCCGCTAAAACAGCGGTGAGTTTCCAATTTAAGTGCGGGTGTGTGGGCAAGTAGGAACAAGTAGGAGCAAGTTAAAAACGAGGTAAACTAAACCATATACGAACACAAATACAAAAAGGATTGTGGTTTTAAAAAGTTAGGTAATGTCCTGATCGCGCTTGCTTGAGCGCCGGTTTAAAATATACAGTGCTACGTTCTGTCAATTCTACTATCCTATTAGTTTGATATGGTCGATACTCATTTATAAATACTGGATCTGTTGCCCATGTCTCCTGGAAACATATTATGTCTTGATGCCACCAGATAGACAACCACTCAGCATTGCCCATCTTAGTGGCAAGACCCGCAATTTTCCATGTACCCCTCGCTTCTGTTCTCCCATCAGAGCCACCAGTGACAATCCTCCCAAATTATTTGACAGCTCTTTGGCAGTGGTTAGATTACCATTTACACCCCCCAAGGAGAGTCAATCACAGGACCCTAAGTCATTCAAGGGGGCGAATTGGTTCACAAACTCGACCCTCGCCTCCGATCTAGATGAACTCACGTGGCCCCGGGTCACAAGGGGGGTGGGGCGAGATAGACCAGTGCAGGCTCTCATACAATCAGTGTGTAATAGCAAAGGAGGTCTGTAAAAATATGCCAGTGAGGACACAGTAATCTGGGAGCTAAGCTGAGACACATTTGAGCAAGCCCTTAGCAAGTTTCTTACCACATACTGGTTGTTAAAATTAATAACAACAGTCTCCTGTTATTTTGTTAGCAGAGTGGCCCACCCATCCCACCCTCCTTGCCATTATAATGTGCCTATCCAGCCTGTTGACACACAATGTACAACCTCTAACATGAGTAGATAACCAATGCATGCCTTTATTTATTAGCTGCTCCGTCAGCTCGCTTTAGTGCTTGCTCAGCGGTGGCATATTAAATAAGACAAGGACGTAGGGTAGGGCTGCTGGGGGGAGGTCTAATATATGTGGCTGGTTTGAGCCAGCAGATGACAGATTTACACTCTGTACTGCCTCCCTTTCCCTTCTCTGCCTATTTGCATGCATATTGGCCTGGGCTGCTCGTGGGTCTGGTATGATTTCCACTTGGGGGCTTTTGTTTGAACAAGCCAAGGGCAAAGCAAAAGGGGTAGGAGGAATGTGGGAGAAAATATCAGATGCTAACTGTGAACCTGGTAAGTTCACAATATTCGTTCGCTAAGGCCCCTTGTCCCCCCTTACTGAGTTCCCCTGGGACCCCAGAGCTTGACCTGAAACAGGTAGAGATACTGTAATCGGGGTGTTAGCATGGATAAACCCCCTGTTAATAAGGGTATCTCATTTATCTTCAATCTTTGCCACTCTGTTGGTTAACGGCTGGAGCAGCGAAGAAACCATCTGTCCCAATTTGACACACAAGTCCTCACTTAAATCTGCCAGAGAGACCTTTTCCAGGGCAATGGAACCGCAATCATTGAGCCAGAATTGTTTGATCGCTCTTGGAGCCTTAAAAGTTTTTTATTTTTAGTTTCTCTCCACGTCTTTTTCTCTTAACTGCTGACTCAAAAAAAGAGTCTGAGGATGCAGGGGATCAAGGATGGAGCAAGGTAATCAAAGGGTGATTAGGGGTGGCACTTGATTCCTTGCCCCCATCCACTGCAGGCTGTAGAACAGGAGTGGGTTCTAGCAGGGGGCAGCCTTTCGTACTTTCCTCCAAGCAGAGGCTGCGCTCCGTTAGTTTAATTTCTTGCAAGAGGACTTTTGCAGCTCTTGACAAGAAAGAGTCAAGAGTATTTACTATTTCCAAAGTCCCTGAAGATTTTCCCTCACAGCAACGCTTAGATGGGGGGCCCAGCCTGTCGGGTGTGGACAGGCCGTAGCGCGCTTTTATGTGCAAATTCAGCTGTTTGCTGCTGGGAATGATGGGAGGTGCAGTCCCTTCCCAGCGGTATGATGCCGCAATGCACGGCTTCTCCTCCCAAGGCGATGGCGTCCAGCGGGTAAAGAGAATTATGCATTGAACCCACAACAACTTAGGAATTAGCTGGGTAATCTGTAAAAAAAGACACACACAACCAGGAGCATCCAGCATCTAAAAGGTACAGCAAGCAACTAACCAACACCGTCAAGTACCTCGCAGATGTGGGTCAATTCCAGAACCAAGAATCCTCTATGAACACATACAGTGAACTTTTGAATGAGCGTGCGCTCAATATCACAAACTCATGCATGGGCGCACGCTCAACACACACACAATACTACACCATATACCCCCTTTTTTACGTACATACTTAAATACATTGCAGTCATTAAAACAAAGAAACAATATAAATACTAAGCTGACATTAAATAAATTCTACATTGTACCTCAAATATGAAATACCATAAATAAGAAAAATATCTTCAGCACATTATAACAAAATATAACCATTGAACCTGCAAGGTGCCTTTCCTTTGCAACACCCTACATCACTCTGTGGTACCAACAGCATCTCCCTCACAAACATCCTAGGGCAGGTGTCTTCAAAACCCCAAGAAGACTGATTCAGAGAAAAAGAAGCTGGGGAAGACACTGCTTGGGAACCTTGCAACCACACAGACCACTCACACTGGTCCAACTCCTTCTCAGACAACCCCCTCAAGGTGATCGCTTGCTTTTTAGATAGACAAACCAGACTTCTTTTGTTCCACCACTCTTTTTCACCCAGAAGAGCTGAACCTTTACTCACCCTAGGGACTTGAACAAACGACAATCTAGACAAACCATTCATCAATCTTCTTGTGTTCTTTATCAGCACCCAATCACCAGTGAGAAGATCCATATCCCTGAAGCTCCTCCCTGCATTCACTCTTTCCTTCATTACACTCTGTTTTTGCAGTACAAGTGCACTCACTGAAGCTCCCACTGGTGCACTTTCATTCAACACACCCTTACATCGCGACCACTCAGAATACAAGCACATGTGTACCTCCCTCCCTCTCAACATCGTGTCCCTCTCTTGGTCGGAAAAAATGAAGCGTGATCGCAAACCAACTGGGTGTAATTGTGTGGTTGGACCTTGAAAGAATAATAAGCAAATATTGCTAAGTAAAAAATGCTAAGTAAAAACAAAAGGGGTGCAGGCCCCTTAGGAATGTTGAAGATTTTGATGGAAAGAGTAAAAAGACTACAGATTATAATATTCAGCAATATGCTTAATGTTAGATTGGGAGGAGAAAAAGCACTTGGTGTTTGTTGATGGTGCCCGCAGTACTGGGATGGCACCCAGTGTTTTACTAAGGAATGAGGATTTTTTAACTTGATATGTTATATGTTAGTAATCTGACTACGTTGCACAACTTCGGGGTTCAGGTAGGTTCATTCTTTTAATGAAATCTGGGGCAATTCGGCGACCTCCACATTTCGGCACATATTGTCTACAAGGGGACAAGTTGAGGTGTTAAGCCAGTGGTATGTCTGGACCTGTGTACCATGGGTATATTGACCAGAGTATTGTATGTATGTGCTTGGGAAAATACATAGTGCTTGATTGTGAAGGTAAAATTCAGGTGTTCAAGCTATGCCAAGGGATATTATCGTTTAATCCTTTTAGGTGAGTTGAAAGACGAAATATCCAAAGTTGTTCCCTGGTGCGAAGGAATTTGTCATTATTGGTGTTATTGCACTCAATGTGTTCTATCACTGTCTATGACATGTCGTTGGGTGTGTGTCCTTTTTGAAAGTAGTGGTCCTTCATATTGCTGATATTGCTGATATTCTTTTTGCACCGAATGGTGCTATGGTGTTCCACAATTCTGGTTCTCACCTTGCGAGTTGTCATGCCCACGTACCGGAGTCTACAGGGACATTCAATCAGGTACACCATGCTGACTGAGTTACAATTGCTGTGTTTAAGTTGTCACCATATCTTGCCGGGTTCCAGATTTAGTGTCTTGGTAGGCTGTGTCACGTGACACTGCAGTCACCGCATGGGTAGTGCCCGACCACATTTGGTAAACCCCAGGGATTGAGGACTGAATTGGTAGTGGTGTTCTTGAGTGTCCTGGGTCGGGTAGATACCAGTCTGTCTTTGAGGCTGCTAGCTTTTTAATATGCAAACAGAGGTTGGTCCCAGTTTCAAGTCCCAGAGTTCAGAATACGCCAGTTCTTCCGTATTATCTTAGCCATTTTATTGGAGGCCTCATTGTAAGTAGTGACACATGTGAGTGGAGCGGTTATGTCCATCTGTGTGTTGTCCTCCAGGACAGCCTCCCTGTTCTGGTTGCAGGCATGCTTTTTTGTAGTTTGGACAATTTTTTGGGGGTATCCTCGTTCTTGTAATTTCACGGCCAAGTCTGGAACAGAGTGAAGGAATTGTGATGGGATATCCTGTGTGAGTGTTTTACCTCATGATGTGGCAATCTTTTTAACGAGGAGCCTCACTCAGTTTATGATGCATAGTCGTCTGACTAAATATGAGAAAGTCACCCTAGGTGCCACGAATGTGAGCCTTGTAAGATGTCTGAATGTGAATCCTTCCCCGTTATTGCTTGACGCTGAGAATATTGAAGTCAGAGATGATGTGGATCATGACTGTCTGGAAGTGCTTGATTTCTGTACCAAACCACGTCCTGATATAAAAGATGTACCCTTGACAGAAAGTGACTATGTGATGTTCGTGGATGGATCATGCTTGAGAACGGATGAGGGAATTCTGAGTGCAGCATATGCAGTATGTACAGTAGCAGCTGTATTGGAAGCATCTTGCCTAAAAGGAGTAAAATCAGCCCAGGTTGCTGAACTTTTTGCGTTAACAAGAGCATGCAAGTTGGGAAAGAATATAAGAGTGGCTGTGATAACCGATAGTCAATATGGCTTCGGTGTAGTGCATGACTTTGGGCAAATTTGGTCCCAAAGAGGGTTTTTGACATCGAGCGGAACTCCTATAAGGAATGCTGAAGTGGTTGGAAAATTGTTTGAGGCGATACAGTTGCCTAAGCAGTTAGCGGTTGTGAAATGTGCAGCTCACACGAAGTCAAATGATTATGTTTCAGCTGGCAATCAGTTTGCCAACGATATGGCCCGATATTGTTATGTTATGTTATGTTATTTTCATTTATACAGCACACAGCTACTCGGAAGTGTCCCGGCGCTATAGACCGCTGGGAAACCTGTCCTGGCTATCCCTGTGAGATGGTCCCTTTCTGGGTATCTCCAAGGTGAAACCAGGCATCCCCGGCGTCTGAGGGGGGCCGTTGTAGAGATGAGGCAAGCTTAATGCCCAGAGTTGCCGAGTGTGTTCGTGGTTAGAGTAGGTACTGAGGCGAGAATTATCGAGTCCGTTTTGACCCTGGTCCACGACCCTGCCGCGTCGGGAATTGAACCCTCGTCCCTGGCCGATTCTCTGCTTACAGATCTGCCACCTCTAACCAGTGAGCCACACCTCTCCACGAAATCGGAATTCTGTGAATCGCGGAAGAGAAAGAGAAATTAATTCATGTCCCTTGTTGTTTACGAACACTGTGAATACATGGGAAGAAGTGAGGCAGTTGCAGGAAGAAGCAGGAGATTAGGAAATGAGACAGTGGGTAAAAGCAGGATGTGCACCACGGGAAACCGATCATGTGTGGGTTTATCGGGATGGAAGACCAGTTATGCCTGATAGCATGGTTTCTGCCATGGCACGGATGTATCATGGACAAGCACATGTAGGAAGAGATTCTATGATCAGACTTTTCAAACAGACATCGTATAATGCGAAATTTAGACTTGTAGCTAAAAGTCTATGTCAAAGATGTCTTATATGTCAGCAATTCAATCCTGGAAGAAAAACAGCGGCAAGTCTGGGAACGATAGGTCGAGAAGGAGGGCCTTTTACCAGAATGCAGATTGACTTCATTGAAATGCCTCCCTGTAACAGGTTGAGGTATGTTCTAGTGATGGTTTGTCTGTTCTCTCGATGGGTGGAAGCATACCCAACAAGAAGAAGTGATGGAATTACAGTAGCCAAGCTATTATTGAGAGAGTTCATTCCTAGATTTGGTTTTCCAGTTACGATTGAGTCAGATAGAGGAAACACTTCCATAATGAAATCATGAAATTAATTTGTGAAGCATTAAATGTACAACAGAAACTACATTGTGCCTATCGCCCAGAGGCTTCTGGTGTGGTGGAACAAGTAAATGGCACCATTAAAAGCAGACTGGAAAAAATGTGTTTAGCCACAGGTCTGAAATGGCCAAATGTCTTGCCTCTAGTACTCATGACTATTAGATCTATTCCAGATAAGAATACAGGCTTGAGTCCCCATGAAATCGTCATGGGAAGAGCAATGAGACATGTTTTCATACCAGTCTACAAGCTATTGCCTATATCTGATGACTTGGTGTTGGATTATTGCAAGGGGTTGGCTGATTCCGTTCATTCTGTGTTCCATCAGGTTGGATCGGATACCACCACTCTTGAAAAGAAGCCAGCTCATGACCTGAGCCCAGGCGACTGGGTGAGAATAAAAGTGCACAGAAGACGAATCTGTTTGGTCCCACGTTGGGGAAAACCACGTCAGGTGATTCTGACCACGACAACAGCTGTAAAATGTGCAGGAGTAAAGAACTGAATTCATGCTAGTCGCACTTTGCGAATTCCGAATCCAGTGGATAACAAGGAAGGAGAATACTTTGAAGAGTCAGATACAAGTTCTGAATCAGATACTGAAGATATAGGAACAAGACAAACTCCTGAAAGGGGGGAGTTAGAACCAAGTCCAGTTATTACACCAGAGAATCTTCCTCTAAGGAGAAAATTACAGATTTCTGACACCAGCTCAGAATCAGGCACTGAACCCGTTCAAGCACACAAGAGTGAGAATAAAAACAGTGAAGAGACTGTAAAAGAAATTCTTGATAAAACAGTCCTGAATGAAAATTCAAGAGAAATTCCACCTGAAATAATGAAATTAGATGGTAAGGTACCAGATACAGAGTGTGAGGGAAAGATTTTTGCGGAAGCCCCCGAGGAGTTGTAGGGAAATCACACATTCGGGTAGAAGAAGGAACAGTTAGTCAGCAGGAAGATTGTGTGGAAGAACCATGAGGAGGGACAAAAGTAGGTAAAAAGAAGGAAGTGGTGGAAAGAAAAACTACTGAAAGTAAAGGACAAGTTGGAACTGAATCAGAGGACAGTGACGAAGAAATACCAGAAGGTCAAGTCATGAGAAAAAGAGCATGGAGAACTGAGAGAAATGAAAAAGGAAGTAAATTGAAAAGGCCAGCAAGGGATGAAATCTGGCCTAACAAGATAAAAAGATTAAGATACAGATTGACACGAGTAAATAAATTCATCTAGAGCTGAACAGGTGAATGAGGTGTCTAGCCAAGAGAAATCAGAAGACGTGAAACAAACACCAGCAGAAGAAAGTAAAAGAACGAAAAAACCTAACCCGAAGTATAAGTCGCCGGAATGGTCATATGTGGCTTTGCCTGAGGTTAAAGAAGAGGCAGATAGCCAAGGGGATCCAGAGGTGACTGTACCAGAAGTGGTTGAGGAAGACGAGGAATCGGAAATCCTGAGAGTTATTTTGTCCGACATCGGAGAAGAGACGGATGTTCAGGAAGTTCTGTAACAAGATTGTGAAAGACGGTCAAATGCCAAACTGAAAAGACCAAAAGTGTTCTAAATGGAGAAACAATAAATTACCGGAAAATACATAATCTGAAAGAACCAAGTAGGTGCTTAGAAGGTTGGGTTAGACAAAACTAGTTGTGAAGTAGAAGAGGCTAAGTCAAAAGACACTGATCATTTTTCGAAATGGCAAACACAGAAAGTAGAATATCTAAATGTGTGTTCCTTAGAGGATGGTTTAAAATGTGTTGTTGTTGTAAAGGATTACTAATGCTTCTGTGCAGTGCGTTAGCATTAATGGTTTCATTTAAGGTTACATTAGAAACAATAGAAGGACATAGTGAGAATAAGACTAATGTAGAAAAGATTCAGAAGATTTACCCGACTAAAATAGATAGAAATATTTACATAAAGATAGGTCTATAACTGATTTTTCTAACAATGTTTTTTCAAAATTACTGTACGAATATGTAAAGATGATGGACGTGAGGGATTGCTACGTTTGCATGCAGTTCCCGGCGTCTGTATCTGAGGGAGTGGCATACCATCACCTCCCAGTAACATATGGAATAACATGTAGTGTATTAGCAAGTTTGTTTTACAAAATAGGGAAATTAGAATATTATTTTTCAGATGTAGATAACGTATTTTCACAAGTACCTGTAGTTAACAAGCTGAATAAAGTAAAACCTGCTAAAGTGTTAGGTGAATTTTTCTTACAAACTAAAGAATTAACATTAGAGTCAATATTTAGAAAAATCTAACCTGTAGTTTAAAGAAGGAGGAGAAAACTTTTTTAGATATGGTAGAAGAAAGGAGATTGAAAATGCAAAAGGAAGTACCTGAGGGAAAAGAAGAAAAGACAGTCTGGGATGTTGAAAGAGAAAAACATTTGAAAGGAGAAGCTAGTCAAACAATGGCTTTAGATTGGCCTCAGAAAGGGAAGTTGTGTATCAGAAGGAATCAAACTGCATATGATAATTACTTTGTAGGCACAAGTGATTGCCATGATACTTATAGAATCATGGGTGGATGGGGATTTAAAGGAGGAAATGATCCAGTTTTTCCTGGATTATATTTTATCTGCGGGAACAAAGCATACTATTGATTGCCAGATCACTGGTATGGCACATGTTATCTAGGCCTGGTTTTCCCAAAGATATTTCATGTGGGAAGAGGAAAAGATGGTGCAGATGAGATAGGTAGACAACTAACACGTAGTAGGGGAGAATCTTTGTCAGAAATTGTAGGAGACATTTTCAGAGCGTTGATACCAGCAGTGGGAATATCTCTGAATGCACACAAAATTAGAAAACTATCAACAGTAGTGGATCGCTTGTCAACAAGCACCGCTGGAGGAATTTTATTGGTAAATACTGAAATGGTCACCATGAGTGCAATGGTAATGCAAAATCGACTTGCCCTTGATATAATTTAGGCAAAAGAGGGTGGAGTCTGTGGAATGCTGAAGGTTAAACATTGTTGTACTTACATTCCTGACGAAAGTCAAGATTTGAAGACGTATATTAAAAATATAACTGATTTGCATGAGGAGATTGTTCCACTGGAGGCTGAAGGTATTTTGGAGAAGATTGTGAAAAAGTTTTCTACTATTAAGAACTTTTTATTAAAAGTAGGTAGTACCTTTATTGGTAAAATTCTATTTCCAGTAACATGTGTGATTATTTTAGTATTAATTTTAAGATTAGGATGACTATGTAGCAAAAGAAGAAAATTATGTAATAACAAAAAAAGAGAAACTGTAAAGAAAAGAGAGAAAGAAAGAAAAAAAAGAGAGTTTGAAGAAGTAGAATTAGAGGAGTGGAAAGACAATATGTATAGAAAAACAAGAGAAGAAGAGACGGGTGAAACAGTAATGTGATCTAACAAAAAGTTAAGAGAACTGAATTCATTTCCATTTACTACATTTTTCAAAAATGTAAAGGTAGTGTGGTGATGTTAAAAATCACCAAAGGGGGGATTGATGGAGCAGGTAGAGCAAAATTTTGTATACCTCCTCTATTTGCATGAAAAGATTAACTATATAGTAGTAGTAGTAGTTTAACTTTATTCGGATTCAGTAAAGATCCATAAAAGTACAACATCATTATAAACATATAGCATACATTCTTCACTCGAGAAAAATAAAACATATAAAGAATAAAAATAAATGTCATAGAGCAAATACATAACTAGAAGGAAAAAAGACAATTTTTAAAAGGGGGAAATGGGTTTAACCAGTAGTACGTACAATGACCATCAATCTGGCTGTGCAAAGACGCAAAATGTAAACTTTAAGACGCTGTGCAAATAAGCAAATTGTAAACATCCAACGATAAAATAAGAATTTTGTCATTGTAGACCCTGTATACAATAATCTTATTGAATAATAAATAGGCGATAATGTATCTAAGATGAGTTGTAAAGAAAACCTCACCATTACTGTGCAAAATAGCAAGCATGTAAACATAGTTATAGTACAGATGGACAGTTACAATAACCTGTTTAGAACAGAATAAACATATCTTGGTTAGCCGTAATCAGCACCTTTTAATAATTAGTAACATTTATCATCAGGTATGCATAGATTAACTATATAACCTACTGATTATAATTTTACTAACGGTTTGCTGTGTGAAACTAACTCAACCTTTGCATACACAAACTACACGTGGGAAATTGCTATTTGCATGGCAAGATAACTCAAATAACTAAAATACATACGCATATTAATAAGTAGTATATGTGGTAATTAGATATCACATGATTTATATTGCTTACGTGATGTTTGCATTCTAGGTTGGATCCAAAAGGTAAATATTATCGCATTAAATGTCGCTATAAGATAGGAAAATACTAATACATAAATGGATTAGTGAGGGTTTAACATTAGACGCATCATTTCTTTGTAATAATTATTCTTTTGTGTTTGTTTCGCTTAAGTTAGCATTTGGGCCTACTACAAAATGGCGGCAGAAATCGAGTTCAGAAGTGGCCACCGTCTCGTGAGCGCGTTACCTATTGCGTAGACTCGGATGGCTTCGTGGACTTCCTAACGAACCCTGTACACCATTATCCTCTGTCAAGGATAGGTTCTTAGTAGACTGCCAAAACCTCAGACAGTAAAAACCAGTTTAAAATGAACAATTGGATCATACAAGCAAACCAAGAAATATTGCTACATAAGGACTATGTCATCTCCGGCAGTGAAACAGCAAAATCCATGGGAAATTATTATGAACAAATATCGGACGTTTGCGATTAGCCAATCATAGACTTTCTCCGCCTAAAATTTTTTCATGTTATCCCGAAATGTATTATAAAAAGAGTAGTACAATTGGGAGGGGTTGGTATTCGGCGGTTACTATGACTGCATACCCTCTTTGACTCCACAGGCGATGACTGATGCTTGCACAACTTCTGGTCCTTTGGCAATCTTTGGGACTGTGACGTGCTGAGCAAAGAACTTTGGACCTTAAGCTTTGACCTGTTTTTTTGGACAATTTAACGGCTAATTCGGTTATGCAGTGCCAAAGAATTAGAGAAATTCAGATAGCCAGAATAGGTAAATATAATGTCCTGTGATTTGAATAAATTGATCTAGAAAATTCTAAAACTTTTGATGAAACAAATACTAATATTATTTAAAATGAAATTTTAGATAAACAAATATTGATTAACAAAAATTATGAGTTTGTGGTCTTTCTTTTAAGAGAATAAAGGATTCTGAGTCTTAAAATGTGTTTTAGCTGGTTCTAAATCACCATCAACCAATCCAACTAATTGGTCCATCGACCAAGTGGGTGGAGAGCCTTGATGTTTGGGATTAGGAATATATAGGTGGCGAATGTTAATGTACATTCTGTAAAATAACTTTTCTTTCCCTATAGGTTATAAGGAACCCCCCCACATGTCCAGCGTGATATCGTCATCCCTCCTGTGTGCAGACTCGTGAGTCAGAGACGTGTGAGTGTTGGTGTTATGGGCCCCACCAATGACTGCATGAGTGAATGGGCTAGTTTGAAGTTGGGTCTGCGACGCAGCGAGGATAGTTATATGATTTCCTTCTTTTTCTCTCTCCGGTCTCGCGCTGAATCAGGTGCAATAACACCAATAATGACAAATTCCTTCTCACCAGGGAACAACATTGGATATATCACCTTTCAACTCACCTACAAGGATTAAACGATAATATCCCCTAGCATAGCTTGAATACCTGGATTGTACCTTCACAATCAAGCACTACGTATTTTCCTAAGCACATACATACAATACTCTGGTCAACATACCTGTGGTACACAGGTCAAGACATACCAATGACTTAACACCTTTACTGGTCCCCTTGTAGACAATATGTGCCGAAATTTCTGAGGTCGCCGAACTGCACCAGATTCAATTAAAAGAAAGTACCTACCTGAATCCTGATGCCTTGTGCAACGTAGCCAGGTTACTAACATATAACAGATCAAGTTCAAAAATCCTCATTCCTTAGCAAAACACTGGGTGCCATTCCATTACTGCGGGCACACTCAACAAACACCAAGTGCTTTTTCTCCTCCCAGTCTAACATACAGCATATTGCTGAAAACTATAATCTGTAGTCTTTTCACTCTTTCCAGCAAAAATCTTCAACATTCCTAAGGGTCCTCAACCCCTTTTAATTTTACTTAGCAATTTTTACTTAGCAATATTTGCTTATTATTCTTTCAAGGTCCAACCACACAATTACACCCAGTTGGTTTGTGATCACGCTTCATTTTTTCCGACCAAGAGAGGGACATGCCCACTGTTCACTGGGCGTCAACCTTCCCCTACACGCACACAGCGTTGTCTTTCTTCTGTTTTAATTGTTTCCCTCGCAGACGCTACTCACGCTGGACAGGAAATTGCCTTCACCTGTGATGCACGGAAGGCATTTAAACCTCGCCACGACCGGGGGCTCACACCGACAGAGTTCCGATGCATGCCAAGTAGGTCAAGACACGGGTCTCGAGCTTTGACGAAGTAAGTGGGGATAACGGAGATCCAAAATCGCTTGAACCCTGGGTAGTCACTTTCTAACTATCCTGCTATATAAGTCATGCTGTGTATGTCACCTTTACACAAAGCAGTGTGTGACTAAAAGCCGGACCCCCTTCCCTTCCGGAAACTCATGAGGTTTATCTCTGACAATACCAGAGTAAGAATTAACACCGTTTTATCTGTTTCTTTGCGCAATTGTCACCATATTAAGCGCATGCAATTATCCCGCTATTGAATTCTGGACACAGTAGCGCGTACCGCTTGCAATGACAATTATGCATCACAGTTCCACCACGAACCGTACCTCACCGCCACTTAATACTCAGTTAGAGCACGGGCACGATGGCACAGAACCACATGATTTGTATGTGTATTTACTGAAGCAAATTCACATACCTGGTCACATATAGGTGCCGATCACGATCCGGCAAAAACCGGGTACGAACCGTTGGACGGAGCATAATCTCCGCCCGACGCGTACCCGGTCGTCAATTTTTACAAACAAGGAATTACGATTCGCACGGGTACACCATTACCGTACGAATCGTAAAAAAGCCCGACCGAACAAAAAAACACCTACCAATGCGATCCGGGAAAGCGCCGACCTGACGTCGGGACGCTCGCAGCCAGCCATTCACGACCCAGGAATCACGATTCGCACCGACGTCACCCCGCACGGTGAATATTTTGCGGCAGCCAAAAACTGCCGGGAAATCAGGACGACGCGAACAAGGACCACCAGTACGCGACGGACAGACGACGACGCGAACAAGGAGGACCAGTACGTGACGGACACACAGGACGACGCGACCAAGGAGGACCCGTACGCGACAGGACGACGCGATCAAGGAGGACCCGTACGCGACAGGACGACGCGATCAAGGAGTACCAGTACGCGACGGACAGACATGGACCCGAACCTACAAGTCATCCCTGCCCTCATAGCAGTACACCTCCTCTACAGGTTACGACACAGACGCCGCAGAAGGTCAGAATAACTAAGGGAGGGGGGAAAGTGGGGTGGGGTGGGGGTGGCACGACCAGGGCAGGCCACAAAACAACCACATAAGTCACACACCACACATGGCCTGGACATACCTGACTCCCATGCCCTGGTCACCACGAGGGGGTGGGGGCGTGTCCTGATAAGCCAGCGACCGCCACAACGGAAGTCCGTCACCACGCGAACCGGCAACACAACCAGACAGGTACGTCCCGTACCCACGCCTGAAGAGCGTGGGTACGAGTCGTACCACGCCCACACACACGTCACTCCAACAATGGCGGGACAGATCGTACCCACGTGGCAAAGGCCTGGGTACGGCCCGCACAAGCATCACATAGCGTGGGGACGGATATGTACGGACCCTACCCCCACCCCGTATGCATGGAGCGTACCCCCACCCCAACAGTGTAAGTACGACCCGTACCCCCACCCGCGTATGCAAGGAGCGTACCCCCCACCCCAACAGTGTAAGTACGACCCGTACCCCCACCCGCGGACTCACGGACCGTACCCCCACCCCAACAGTGTAAGTACGACCCGTACCCTCATCCGCGTATGCAAGGAGCGTACCCCCCACCCCAACAGTGTAAGTACGACCCGTACCCCCACCCGCGTATGCAAGGAGCGTACCCCCCACCCCAACAGTGTAAGTACGACCCGTACCCCCACCCGCGTATGCAAGGAGCGTACCCCCCACCCCAACAGTGTAAGTACGACCCGTACCCCCACCCGCGTATGCAAGGAGCGTACCCCCCACCCCAACAGTGTAAGTACGACCCGTACCCCCACCCGCGTATGCAAGGAGCGTACCCCCCACCCCAACAGTGTAAGTACGACCCGTACCCTCACCCGCGGACTCACGGACCGTACCCCCACCCCAACAGTGTAAGTACGACCCGTACCCTCACCCGCGTATGCAAGGAGCGTACCCCCCACCCCAACAGTGTAAGTACGACCCGTACCCCCACCCGCGGACTCACGGACCGTACCCCCACCCCAACAGTGTAAGTACGACCCGTACCCTCACCCGCGTATGCAAGGAGCATACCCCCCACCCCAACAGTGTAAGTACGACCCGTACCCCCACCCGCGGACTCACGGACGGTACCCCCACCCCAACAGTGTAAGTACGACCCGTACCCTCACCCGCGTATGCAAGGAGCGTACCCCCCCCCAACAGTGTAAGTGCGACCCGTACCCCCAACCGCGGACTCACGGACCGTACCCCCACCACACCAGTGTAACTAGACCCGTACCCTCACCTCGAATGCATGGAGCGCACCCACACCGTGTATGTTCCAAGCGTACATATCCAGAAATAGGAGGTGTGTGTGCAGAGTCCACCCAGCAGTGCCCTGAGACAGGAGGGGTGTGTGCAGAGTCCTCCCAGCAGTGCCCAGAGACAGGAGGGGTGGGGCCCTATCACTCACAGCAGTGCCCTGAGACAGGAGGGGTGGGGGCCTATCACTAACAGCAGTGCCCTGAGACAGGAGGGGTGGGTGCCTATCACTCCCAGCAGTGCCCAGACACAGGAGGGGTGTGTGCAGAGTCCACCCAGCAGTGCCCTGAGACAGGAGGGGTGGGTGCAGAGTCCTCCCAGCAGTGCCCTGAGACAGGAGTGGTGTGTGCAGAGTCCTCCCAGCAGTGCCCAGAGACAGGAGGGGTGGGTGCAGAGTCCTCCCCAGCAGTGCCCAGAGACAGGAGGGGTGTAACACATGTGTGTGAGGCCGGAATTACCCACATCCATACTGCCTACAAGGGAACATGTCCCCATGAACTCATGTCAACAGACTCCACACACAAGTACAGTGATCACCAAGGATGCCACGATTGTTGCAGGTGGAGACATGGCCATGCATGCATGGCCAAAGTAGAAGGGCTCCGTCACACACACAGCTCATGTAGACACTGCTCTGCGCTAAACATTGGGAACACCCTGCAGGGAAGAAATCTGGGTACACAGAGGAAGGAATACACCCTGGGACAATTGCACCATGCAGTAACTGCTGACATGACCTAAGGAAGTTAGCCAACACCTTGTGATGGCACACAGATCCCAGGGTCCCCCCAATGAGCAGAACACTACTACAAATCCCACACACCCAAAGCCTTAAACACCACCCAAAACCATGTAGCAGCCCCACCAACACCAATACCACCATAGCAGTAGTGTGATAATGAAAACAAAATTAAGCTTTATTCAGCATGAGCACAATGTCCGTGGATCGCAGGCAGTTCAATTTTAACAAAGCCCATAGGGCAGTCAATGATTCCCAGCTGGATGGGGGACACAGTGGGATGTGTGTCCCCTACCTTGCCTGCACAGTCAAATGGCATCGTCTTCCATACTGGTGAGGGCATCGGGGGGGGGGGAAGCAACAGGCACCGCAGGGACATCAGGGCAAAGGGGTGGCGTTGTGGGTGCAGGGATGGAGGACTCAACCACAGGGGGTGTGTCATGGCCAAAGGCGGAGGCCAGGATGGCACTACACACCTTAGCAAGGTCCTCCAGGGACTCCCCTGCACCCGAAGTGACCTCAGGCCCCAAGGAGGGGGGGGGGTCAGAGGGATGGGTTGCAGCGCCACCGGGGGAGGGTGGAGACAGGGGGGGAGACTCAACCACCCTGACCGAGGACTTCCTTGACCGCTTGCGTGGTGGTGGAACTGTGGGGCTCAGGGACAGAGCGGCCATGAAGGAGTCCTTGGGGGAGATGTGGCCAGGAGAGCTGAGGGGAGGGGATTTGGAGGGAGTGGATTGTGTGGAATGCGGACTCCCACTCTGGCTGCGTGTCACACGTTTGCCCCCCGACCCAGTGGGTGTGCCTACCTCACCCTGTGTGTGCGTGTCAGGAGGAGTGCGGTGGACCTTCCCTGCTGGTGTGGTGCCTGTGTCTGTTGTGGTGGGTGCATGCCGACGTCTGGGTGTACGTGGGACAGGCATGGAAGTGGGAAGTGTGGATGGGGCAGGGGTAGGTGGGGGGAGGTCGCGCTGCAGGAGACCCACTGCTGCAGTCAGTGTGGAGTCTATGGACCTCAGCAAGTTGCGTTGGTCAGCCTGCGAAGAATGAATGCCCTCCAAGAATGCCTCGATGTTGGTGAGGGTTTTCCCGTGGGCATGGAGGACATTAAGGATCGCAGCCTGACCAACCTGCAGTTGCCGCTGGATGTCCACAGACTCAGCATTGGCGGCAGCAGTGGAGACAGGGGCAGGGGGTGCGGTGCCTGGCCGGAAGGAGACATGCGGTGACCGGGCACGCTGGGAAGGGACACGAGCAAGTGGGAGGCGGCTGATGGGAACTGAGGGGGCGGTGCAAGGTGTTGTTCCGCTGTCAGCTGCTGGTGCAGCCACCGCCCACTCGGAGAACTCCTCCTCGGACCTGTCAGCTTCGTATTCTGACGTGCCAGTCGACAGGTCCTCGGCAGCACTATCCTCCACCTCTGTCCCACTCGATGTACCAGCCCCGATGTCACGGCTGGCACTGGTGCTCGGTCCCTCCGCCTTGCCTGTGTCCATGTCTCCCTCTGTGTCCCCGACGATGCTGTGGGCAGGGTGGAGAGACATAAATTAATCAGACAGCTGTACACATCAGTCACATGAGTCCAATCGACATAGGTAACATTGCATAGCCTGAAAAGGAAGATCCCTAACATCTTCAAAACAAGGTACCGATGTAGGGCATGAAACACACAGTTGGTTGAGCCACCATGCCACTGAAATACCATGGAGAGCATGAGACAATAGCTAAAGACATGAAACAGAGTCTGACATAGCACCCAGGCCCTGGGGACATTCCAGCACTGCATCTGCACCACACAGCGTTGGCGAAAATACCGATGACCAGGGACCATATCCATGAACTTGAGACACATGCTGCATAGGTAATGCTGCAAACATGCCCAACATGACTCGGTCACTGCACCTTGCGTGTGTGTCCAGAAACATCACACACTGCCCAGACCCAGCAAGTAGAAATCCGGATTTGACACATAGGCATTGCCCGCCCCAACAAACCCCTACACGAGGCAAATTGTTGAGACACAGGTGGCACCAACATCTCATAGTCTGGGTGATAAACACAGGGGCAGGCAAAAAGCAAGATTGGACGCCAAACAGCCAAGGTGCGCCTGTACAAATAATGAGGTACCAGTGCCCATCCTCAGATGAGTATAACAAGACACACAGGCACTGGCAACTGTGAGTATGAAGAAGGACAATCAGGTCAGGCTGCACAGTGGACACCTGTACATAATAGCACGTCTATATACATGGTGACAGGGGACAATGGCACAGAGCACAACCTACGCTGTAGACAGTGAGAGTGTCCACGTTTATGATGACACATACAACACTGAGGAAAAGGTGCCCCAGGGGACAGTAGTGGGCACGCAACCACATGCTACTGAATGGTAATGACTGCAACACACGTCACCATCCCTGCACTATGCGTATCGCACACTCATGCACATTATGTCACAGGCCACTACATAGGACATGCGCGCTGTAAGGCATGACACATGAGAGACCAACTCCCATGTCTGGAGTCAGCATCAGTGCCAACTGACATGGAACCCACATGCAGTGAACTTGACAGTGCACAGGCAAGGTCCCACAACCTGTTACACACCACCCCCAGACATGATGCTACAGTCATTGTTCTCGTGGACAAAGCGCCAGCCTACATTACCTTGTGAAGGAGTGACTACACACAGACCAGGGAACACATTGCAAGGAGGGGAAGGGTGGCAGGGGCGCAGCGCTATACTGGGGCAAACAGGATCTGCACAGCACCTTTAAACCCTGCCAGTGAATTCATGCTACTGTGCCCTTACAAATGCCGGTGACACACAACAAACACACATGTACCTACCCCCTTCCGGCTGCTGCTTCGCCTGTAGGCGCCTCTCCAGGTCTGGAAAGACCACCGGCAGTACACGCCTGTGGAGGTGGTTCAGACGGCGGCGGCCGCGGTTCTTGTGGCTCTCAGGTGAGTCCCCCAGCAGGAGCCGTGCAATCCTCCGCGTCCAGCACCGGATATCCTGCCAGCGTTTCCTCACCTGGGACAGGCTCCGCCTCCGACCATCCACACCCCTCACGGCACTGACGGCGGTCAGCCAGATCTGCTCCTTGGCAGTGGCGCCTACCTGTGAGGAAGAACAAGTGACACCACATCAATACACCAGCCACATGTCACAGAGAGACATATGAGTACAAATTAGCTGGATACAACAAGGCATGTCATGCAGTCAACGCATTGCACCTTTGTCATAGGGACATCATGCCCTGGTGAGGGAAAAAGCAGTACGTGCCATAGTGGGTACACAGGTGGAATGATGGCAATGTCACAATCAATGATCAAGGCTCACACTGTGCATCACACCCACCCCTCCTGTCTCAGGGCACTGCTGGAAGGACTCCACACCCACCCCTCCTGTCTCAGGGCACTGCTGTTAGTGATAGGCCCCCACCCCTCCTGTCTCAGGGCACTGCTGTGAGTGATAGGGCCCCACCCCTCCTGTCTCAGGGCACTGCTGGGAGGACTCCACACCCACCCCTCCTGTCTCAGGGCACTGCTGTTAGTGATAGGCCCCCACCCCTCCTGTCTCAGGGCACTGCTGTGAGTGATAGGGCCCCACCCCTCCTGTCTCAGGGCACTGCTGGGAGGACTCCACACCCACCCCTCCTGTCTCAGGGCACTGCTGTGAGTGATAGGGCCCCACCCCTCCTGTCTCAGGGCACTGCTGGGAGGACTCCACACCCACCCCTCCTGTCTCAGGGCACTGCTGTTAGTGATAGGCCCCCACCCCTCCTGTCTCAGGGCACTGCTGTTAGTGATAGGGCCCCACCCCTCCTGTCTCAGGGCACTGCTGGGAGGACTCCACACCCACCCCTCCTGTCTCAGGGCACTGCTGTGAGTGATAGGGCCCCACCCCTCCTGTCTCAGGGCACTGCTGGGAGGACTCCACACCCACCCCTCCTGTCTCAGGGCACTGCTGTTAGTGATAGGCCCCCACCCCTCCTGTCTCAGGGCACTGCTGTTAGTGATAGGGCCCCACCCCTCCTGTCTCAGGGCACTGCTGGGAGGACTCCACACCCACCCCTCCTGTCTCAGGGCACTGCTGTTAGTGATAGGCCCCCACCCCTCCTGTCTCAGGGCACTGCTGTGAGTGATAGGGCCCCACCCCTCCTGTCTCAGGGCACTGCTGGGAGACATCAGGCACCCCCCCTGGTACCCCCCCGACAGTACATGGCATGTGTGTCACACCAGGACACAATGCCTGAAGTCACAGTCACAACATAGGGAGAGTCTGTGGCAGTGGCCTATGCACTCACCTGATACCCTGGTCGGCCATACAGCATGGAGTACTGTGGGAGGATCACATCCAGCAGAGCCATGTTCTCCTCCAGGGTGAATGGCTGTGTCCTCTCCACAGCCCTTGACATGGTTCCAGGGAATCAGTTGCAGCAGCTGGGTCGACGAATGCAAAGATGTGCAGGCAAGTACTCCCTCATGGGACCTGGCTGCCTTATATGTGCCCTTCTGCCCAGTCTCATGCACAGGAGTACAGAGTGATTGGTCACTCACATTTGCATCCTATGTTTCCACCAATCCCTTCAAACCTAGCAGTCTGTGGGTTCTCTATCGGTTTCATTCTCCTGCATGATGTCAGCCCCACAAACACATTGCAACAAAGTAGAAGAATTCCAACTGACTTCTGCTGTGCACCTTCCAGAACAATTTCGAAATTTGAACTTGGTCTCCATGACAACCAGCATGCATGTAGGCCTTAATACTTGTCCCCTATGTAATTTGGATCATCACACACAGGTACGGTGCGTTTCGGGGCCCTAGGGCACCCCAAATGCATGGCAACAGCCCGTACATGCATGCCTACGTTCACAATCACTATGGGTCTGCACGCGTATGCGTACTCGTAGTGGTACAGGCCGTACACTCGCATGTACGCTCACTATCACTATGGGTCTGCACGCGTATGCGTACTCGTAGTGGTACGGGCCGTACACTCGCATGTACGCTCACTATCACTATGGGTCTGCACTAGGCCTGGGCAAAAATTTCGTTCCGTTCGCGGAAATTGCGATAATTTGACATTTTTGCGTTCCGCGGAGAGCGCGAAAATGTCAAAAATTCCGGTTTCCGCAGCTTGGCGATAATTTGTTTCTTGCTCGCGCTGTAAAGTGATACATTCTCGCGCGCGCGCGATCGCCTTACCTGAATCCCTGCGTTCGCCGACAAGTTTTCTTGATCCGGTCGCGTTCTCCATGAGATGTTGTATTGTTTTTAGCCATTTGCGCTGTCTCGCGACAGTTCGCGCCCGCAGTGACGTCATGCGTCGCGCGATCACGTCTTTCTTCTCGCGATCATGCACCGCGAGAACAACTCAAAACAAGATGGCCGCGCCCGCAAGCAACCACATGGGTAAGTTGGCGACCCGCAACCATGCAGAAAATCTCGCGAACATGCCGGAAAAAAACTTCCGCATCTTCGCGATATTTCTGCTTGTTTGCGATAATTTTAAACATTCTCGCGATAATTTGCGAAGGTTAATTCCGCAAATTCCGCCCACCCCTAGTCTGCACGCGTATGCGTACTCGTAGTGGTACGGCCCGTACACTCGCATGTACGCTCACTATCACTACGAGTACGCATACGCGTGCAGACCCATAGTGATAGTGAGCGTAGATGCGTGTGTACGGTCCGTACCACTACGGGTACGCATACGCGTGCAGACCCATAGTGATAGTGAGCATAGATGCGTGTGTACGGTCCGTACCACTACGGGTACGCATACGCGTGCAGACCCATAGTGATAGTGAGCGTACAGGCATTTGTACGGTCCGTACCACTACGGGTACGCATACGCGTGCAGACCCATAGTGATAGTGAGCGGAGATGCGTGTGTACGGTCCGTACCACTACGGGTACGCATACGCGTGCAGACCCATAGTGATAGTGAGTGTACAGGCATTTGTACGGTCCGTACCACTACGGGTACGCATACGCGTGCAGACCCATAGTGATAGTGAGCGTACAGGCATTTGTACGGTCCGTACCACTACGGGTACGCATACGCGTGCAGACCCATAGTGATAGTGAGCGTACAGGCATATGTACGGTCCGTACCACTACGGGTACGCATACGCGTGCAGACCCATGGTGATAGGGCCGTACACACGCATCTACGCTCACTATCACTATGGGTCTGCACGCGTATGCGTACCCGTAGTGGTACGGACCGTACACACGCATCTACGCTCACTATCACTATGGGTCTGCACGCGTATGCGTACCCGTAGTGGTACGGACCGTACAAATGCCTGTACGCTCACCATCACGATGGGTACACATACGGCAGCACTCCCACAGTGATTTGGGAACATACACAGGCCCTCTTAGCAGCAGTACGGCGGTTTTTACACATCACAGTGGTGATAGGCGACACACAGGTAGGAATAGGGCGGACATACTTGTCCATGGATGGACATACTTGTCCATGGATGGACATACTTGTCCAGGAATGGACATCAAGGCATCGTCTGTGCATTACTACATGTGTGGGGCACAGGTGTGACAGGCTGTGATGTGGAACATGACTCCTGAGTGGAGAAGGCACCAGATGTATGATGAGATGTGTATAGGTGTACTGTGTGACGGTGCAATGTGTGCCAGGCATGCCCTTGACTCCTTTGACATGTGTGCATGTCGTACTGCGCACTTGGGGTGAGCATCACTGGCATGGCACGGACACCAACACACGGAAGTGTCCCATGATGCCCGGTACAGGGGTCATGACACATGACTTGTCACTACCCACAGTGCACAATGTGACTATGTCATTTATGTGTCCGGGATTTTCATCAGGTTGATGTTGTAGCACCCTCAAAAGCTGCAGCCGTTGCAGCAACCAACATGTGTCTGTGTGTAGATTGTCATTGCACACTGTTCCGCACACCATGCCACATGTGTTATCGGATGTGAGGTGCACATGTATGCATGGGACACGGAGTAGCGTGACAAGGCCATGTCAGCATCCTCACAAGGAATGTGTGGTGAGTCATGACATGTGCACCTTCATGGCAAGGTGTGTGGGCTGGACTAGTGTTATGTCATGTGACCTGTGGCTCCAGTGTTCCGCTACCAGTCTCTGCAATCGGCATCCTACTGCTGCTGATGTGTGGGCGTATGTCACTCCTGTCTTGCGTCTGGCTGTTCAATTGCACTGGGACACAGCTATTCCCATGGCGTGGCATGGGGAGGT
This sequence comes from Triturus cristatus, assembly GCF_964204655.1. Classification (NCBI taxonomy): domain Eukaryota; kingdom Metazoa; phylum Chordata; class Amphibia; order Caudata; family Salamandridae; genus Triturus; species Triturus cristatus. Next base: position 654,604,958 of record NC_140592.1, on the reverse strand, counting down.
TCTCAATCTCCGTGTGTAGCTGGGTCTTGGTAGGAGGGTCACCTGGCAGCCATACGTGTCCTGGGCATGTAGCACATACCTGACTCCCTATGTGGCATGTGTGTTTTGCCAGATTTACATGTGCTCAGTAGACATGAGTTGTTGTCGTAGTGCACTCACTCTTCCTTGTCACTTCCAAATTACTGCAGAGCGCCGCCTCTTGCCCGAATAATTCCAGACTTGGCTGCCATGCAGGAGAATGACAGGATCCGGCTCTACCGCTTCACCCAACCGTTGATTCTGGAGCTGACGGCGAGACTGGCACCACACCTGCAACCGCAGCACAGGTATCCTACGGCACTGACACCACAGCTGAAGGTAATGACTGCCCTACATTTTCTTGCCACGGGTACCTTCCAAAATACCATAGCTCATGTTGGTGGCATGTCCCAGAGCATGTTCAGTGGTGTGCTGCATGATTTCTTGGAGGCCATGTTGATTCACCTGGATGACTTCATAAAGTTCCCAACCCCTGAACAGATGACTGAGGTCAAGCGTGGATTCTATGCCCTGGGAGGGATGCCCCATGTCATTGGGTCCATAGATGGGACACATGTAGCTTTGGTACCACCACACGCACGGGAGGTGGCGTACCGCAATCGGAAGCACTACCACTCCATCAATGCCCTTGTGGTGTGTCTGTCCAACATGGTGATTTCACATGTCTGTGCTCGTTTCTCAGGATCAGCACACGATGCCTACATCATGAGGCGTAGCGGGATGCCTGATATGATGATGCAGCTGCGCAACGAACGGGCATGTGTTGTTGGTGGGTACAGTCTGTCTGTCCTGTATTCTGTATAGACGACCAGCACGACCGCTTCGCCAGTTCTAACGATATCCATGTGCATTCCATGTAGGGGACGCTGGCTATCCCAACATGCCTTGGCTGCTCACACCTCTCCGCAACCCCATCACGCCGGCCCAGCTCCGCTACAACACCGCCCATGGCCGGACAAGGCGAGTGATAGAGAGGACGTTTGGCATGCTGAAGAGCCGATTCCGGTGCCTCCACAAGACCGGCGGTGCACTCCCATATGCCCCGGCGAAGGTTTGCAAGATCTTCATGGTCTGCTGCATGCTGCACAACATGGCAGTTGAAAGAGCTGTGCCACTCATCCTGAATCAACATGACGAGGACCATCCACCCGTGGAGGACGAAGGGCTTGGCAATGGGGCTAGTGATGTGGAGGATGTGGAGCCGCAAGAGGACATCCGGACTCGGCTCATACGCGACTTCTTTGCTTAGTGGTGAGTACCAGTGTCTGAGTGTGCACACCTTGGTCCCCGTGTGGCATGTGTTGTGATGTGTGTCTCCACCTGCATGTATGGCACGTGAGTCAGAGGTGTGTGTGGGTGTGTCACTGGAGTGATGGTGGCAGTGATGGTAGTATTTCCCCAGTCATAATTGTGACCTAGCATGTTGTCATCCATACATGTGTCGAGTAAATGCACATGCAAGTGGCTGTGCTTTTTGTGGCTGACTTCTTGTGTGTCTCTCTTCCCCAGGTACCTGCGCATGCCATCTGCTGGTTGCATTGTTGTGGCACTGCTATTCCTCATGGACATGGCATCGTGGGCTGACTCAGCGTTACAGGCACGGACACGTTTGGAAGTCTCCATGGGGTAAGGGATGCATCTGGGGTGTATTGGGTGTGGCAGTTGTTCACGATGTGTGCACACTGCCCCTGTCGGGGTTTGGTTCCTCTGCAGACATGTCGCATCCCCATGGGACACGACATGCAGCTGGGTACACCTGAATAGATGGTCTGCCTGGTTGACAGTCATCAGTGATGGGATAGTGGATTGTGATGATGGCATCAATGTGTGTGACACTGCCCTCGGACACATACGGTTAGCATTGGCTTGACATGGCGTGGGACTTCCACATCAGCGGATCTATGGTGTATGGCAGGCTCTCCGTGTGCAGCTGTGGGTATTTAGCTGTTAGCCGACGCTTGTGTGCCAGTACCATGGCTATCACGCATTTGTGCTGCAGAAGGGGGGTGCCAGTGTTGGACCCACATGTCACTCCACATGATGTGTTCATCTGTACTTCGAGTTGGCTCTGCAAACCCGAATACATGACTAATAAAGGTGTCCCTATGCCTCCAAGGTGCCTCTTCTCAGTCAATGCTGGTGTGTTGGCACGGTGCATCCTGCATGTCTGGCATGGTATTCCCTGATTGTGGCTATGTGTCAATGTGTCGAGTGGCAAGATGCACGCTGTGTGTGTGGCCTGAGACTGTGTATTGGGCATGATGTCCATGACTGCGTGGGTATTGTGACATGTGCCATCCCCATGCATCCAACGTTGGCCAGGCCCCCATTCTCTGCATCCACCGGACTCAAGTTTGCAGGACATGGTTCTGCCACCTGTCTAGACATACCTGGGTGCCCCCAGGACACTGGACTGGATCCCTGACCTGTGCGCATGACTGTTGGTGTACTCAATGTGTGTGTCAGCACGGTTGTTCGGCCACCCCCTCAGCTGGTTGTGCCCATCACGGGTGTGTATGGTGCTCCATGTCTGTCTTGCCTAATAAACTGTGACCCATGTGTCCTGTGCCAGACTCAGGCCCCAGGGTGTGGATGGTTGAAGAGAAAAGATGACTCAGGCATGTTTAGACTTTACAACACACATGTTAGGTAATAATGCTACCAGCAGGCATCTACTCTTAATAGTGTGATTTATTATTGGGGGGGGGGGACAAAGTGAGGGGCTTTCCGGGATTAGGGAATCCAAAGTTCAGTAGGGGAGTTGGTGTCCTTGCCATTGGAAATCCTCAGAGTCCATGCCACAGTCTTTGTCAACATTGGTCAGCCAGTGACCAGCAGGGCCATGTGGCAGAGAATGTCTCTTCATGCTGTGATGCTGTTGCTCCAGTGGGCCAGGTGCCAGGCCAGGTGTCCTGGGAGATGGTGATGTAGCGCCGACCCTCACGGTCCTTTCCGTGGACGACCCGGCCTCCTGCGGGGAACCTCAGCAGCAGCCCATGACGACGTCTGGGATGCTCCGTCGGATGTTTCCTCCTCCTCCTCCTGGACCCTCCCTGTGGGTGGTGATGTTCTCCGCCTTCTGGCACAGGGAGGGTCGGCCATGATGTCGGCCATCCGACGGAATGTAGCGTGAATCCCCTCGAATGCCGTCACTTGCTCAGCCTGTCTGTCCTCCATCCTCCGTTGGTGTTCCAGTAGACAGGCATGTTGCTGGGCCTGCTGTGCCTTGATCCCCTCGAGGACGGACACAACCTGGGCCATGCCCGTGGTGTCCTCCCGGTATGTGTCCAGGATGTTACGGACATGGGACAATGCCGGATCCCCAGCCAACTGGTCAGGCTCGCGCCTCCGCCGTCCTCCACTCCCACCACCCCTGCCCACTTGCGCCTGGCCTGCCCTTGTGGGCACATGGGGTCTCCGGGACCCCTGAGGGGTGGCATTGGCGTTGTCGCCTGCCTCCTCCTGGGTGCCCGGGACACCGTGTCCCTCCTGGCGAGCCTGGCTGCATTGTGGTGTTGGGGCAGGGATCCTGGGTGTCTCCTGGGATGTGGCAGGAGTGGGGGTGGTGGTTGGCACAGTTGTACCTGACGCAGGTGCTGCAGGTGGTTGGACACCAGAGGGGCCAGGTCGGTCGGGGTCGTCCGCAGAGTGGTGAGAGTGGTCGCTGCCGGTGGGATCGGGCTCCTGCAGATCCAGGTCCTGTGAGTGTTCCCCCCCAGTGTTGGGGGGTGCACCACGACGTTGACCTGTGTGTGAGAGAGACAATGTTAATTTTGGTCCATGCAACATCCATGTTTCATCATTTTCAAAGTTGACACATTTCCTCTTGGAATTAGGATCTGTCTTGCATTCCACTCACAGTGCACTTGTGCATGGGTGTGTCCCTTGGCCACCACTTTGGCCCCTTTAACTATGTGTGGCACAGTCTTACTTGCTGCGTCAAGTGTGACTGCAGTCAGCAGTGGAGTGTGCAGGTGTGGCGAGCCATGCATTTGCGCCTTCCTTGTAGCACTGTACATGTGCACATGGAGTGGATCCACACACTTATATGATCCAGGTAGCTGTCCTTGTGCTCGTGTACAGGTTGTGACATGGCCCTGCGTTTTGGCATGGTGAAGAGGGGGGGTTCTGGCACTGGCCACCCTTGTCTACATGCACGCAGTCTACCTGCTGACGAGCAGCCATTCGCACACGCCACACGGCTGATTTGCTCTCCCTGTGTCTCGCTCCATCTCTGTCCCCCTCTCCCTCCCTCTCAGTCCCCCTCTCCCTCCCTCTGTGTCCCCCTCTCCCTCCCTCCGTGTGTCAGCCTCCTCCCTCTGTCCGTCTCCCTCCATCTCTGTCCCCCTCTCCCTCCCTCTCAGTCCCCCTCTCCCTCCCTCTCTGTCCCCCTCTCCCTCCCTCTGTGTCCCCCTCTCCCTCCCTCCGTGTGTCAGCCTCCTCCCTCTGTCCGTCTCCCTCCATCTCTGTCCCCCTCTCCCTCCATCTCTGTCCCCCTCTCCCTCCCTCTCAGTCCCCCTCTCCCTCCCTCTGTGTCCCCCTCTCCCTCCCTCCGTGTGTCAGCCTCCTCCCTCTGTCCGTCTCCCTCCATCTCTGTCCCCCTCTCCCTCCATATCTGTCCCCCTCTCCCTCCCTCTCTGTCCCCCTCTCCCTCCCTCTGTGTCCCCCTCTCCCTCCCTCCGTGTGTCAGCCTCCTCCCTCTGTCCGTCTCCCTCCATCTCTGTCCCCCTCTCCCTCCATCTCTGTCCCCCTCTCCCTCCCTCTCAGTCCCCCTCTCCCTCCCTCTGTGTCCCCCTCTCCCTCCCTCCGTGTGTCAGCCTCCTCCCTCTGTCCGTCTCCCTCCATCTCTGTCCCCCTCTCCCTCCATCTCTGTCCCCCTCTCCCTCCCTCTCAGTCCCCCTCTCCCTCCCTCTGTGTCCCCCTCTCCCTCCCTCCGTGTGTCAGCCTCCTCCCTCTGTCCGTCTCCCTCCATCTCTGTCCCCCTCTCCCTCCATATCTGTCCCCCTCTCCCTCCCTCTCTGTCCCCCTCTCCCTCCCTCTGTGTCCCCCTCTCCCTCCCTCCGTGTGTCACCCTCTGTCACCTCGGCCCAGCTTCCTGGGCACACACTGTTAGCAGATCTTTGAGTGGCCCTTGGCTTGTTGATGTGAGTTTGTTTCTGATCTCTAGGCACCCATTTGGTGTGATGTGTGTCTGTGCGCTGCTGCTGTGGTGGTGTGTGCTGCCACTCTTTCACAATGTTGGCTGTTCATTAGCTGCCGTCATGTGCAAACCAGTGCCTTCACCCCCATGTGTTGATGCAAGGCATCCGGCAGTTGCTGGCAAGTCATTCCTGTGTTGGGACACACTGTTTGTCTGGCTGTGACCTAGGCCATATGGGCAGAGGGCATTGTTGTCTGCTTTGGAGTCGCACTATGTGATTTTTGGTGCCCAGCCTCCCGCCATCCGGGTTACCGTGTCATGTGTTGTTGTCTTCTGTGGCCTGTGACTTGACATTGTCCAGCTGGGTGCATGGGGCATGGTGGCAGCAGTGGCATGTGCCTGCTCATGGAGTGTGGTTGAGTCATGCGATGGCTTGTGGTGGTTGCGTGCCTGTTAGTGATTTTGGTTGTGGTTGCAGTTCCCCCCATGTGAGGTGCGTTGTTTGTGTACTCACCCGGGTCTCGGAGTCCTTCTAATCCTTCGACTGCCTTCACCGGCAGTATGGCCATCACCCTCTCCTCCCAGGGATGGTACTGTACGGGTCTGCGGGAGGGCCCTCCTCCGGTGGCGTTGGCCTGGTCGTGTTCCTCCTGCCTCTTGGCTCTGACCCTCCTCCGCAGATCGTACCACCTGTTCTGGCATTCCTGCTTGGTCCTCCTGGTGTCCGCAACAGCATTCACAGCATCGACGATGGTCTGCCACATGGCTGTTTTGGCTGCCAGGCTGGTGCTTCTGACCAATGTTACAAAGATCTGTGGCTCGACTCTGAGGATTTGATCAACAAGGACCTCCAACTCTCGGTGACTGAACTTTGGATTCTTGGTAGTGGGCATGGTGAGGGGTGTGGGTGGGGATGGTGTGGATGTGGGGGGTGTGTGGATGTTGGGGGGGTGTGGATGGTTGTGTGTGTGTGTGAATGTGATGAGAGGGTGTTTGTGAGGGTGGTCGTGTGAAGGTGTGCAAGTGTAAGGTGTGGTGTAGCTTGTAGTCTGGTTCTGTGGTGTCTGGCAGCAGTGAGTCTGTTGCAAAGGCTCATGGTTTGTGTGTGTGGGCCCTTTTTATTGGTCCATGGGTGGGTGTGGCAGTGTTTGAAGTTTGGGTGGGTGTGTTATAAGGAGTGGTGGCGTATTGGGCCTCTGTTTGTTTTTGGCAGTTGCAGGTCAGTGATTGTGTTATTTTAGTGGTTGTTGGCCATCTTTAGTGGCTTTGTGCCTTTCGAATGGTGTATTCTTGTGTTGTTTTGTTTTGTCCTGGTTGTGTACGTGCGTTTTGAGCGTGTGTACGGTGTGTACATGGGCCATTTGGTTGTACGGTGATGTCCTTGTGTGTGGCTTTGTACGACTCGTACATGCGGTTGTGATGTTGGGGCATGGGGTGCGCTCCGTACTTAGGAGGTTGTGTTGGGGGTGCGCCAGGAACTACTGGGGTGTACATAGACGGTGGTACGACACGTACAGGGGTGGGGGGGTGTACATTGACGGTGGTACGACACGTACAGGGGTGGGGGGGTGTACATAGACGGTGGTACGACACGTACAGGGGTGGGGGGGTGTACATTGACGGTGGTACGACACGTACAGGGGTGGGGGGGTACATGGACGGTGGTACGACACGTACAAGGGTGGGGGTACGACTCGAACGTACAGGGGTGTACATTGACGGTGGTACGACACGTACAGGGGTGGGGGGGTGTACATTGACGGTGGTACGACATGTACAGGGGTGGGGGGGTACATGGACGGTGGTGCGACACGTACGGGGGTGGGGGTACGACTCGAACGTACAGGGGTGTACATTGACGGTGGTACGACACGTACAGGGGTGGGGGGGTACATGGACGGTGGTGCGACACGTACGGGGGTGGGGGTACAACTTGAACGTACAGGGGTGTACATTGACGGTGGTACGACACGTACAGGGGTGGGGGGGTGTACATTGACAGTGGTACGACACGTACAGGGGTGGGGGGGTGTACATTGACGGTGGTACGACACGTACAGGGGTGGGGGGGTGTACATAGACGGTGGTACGACACGTACAGGGGTGGGGGGGTGTACATTGACGGTGGTACGACACGTACAGGGGTGGGGGGGTACATGGACGGTGGTACGACACGTACAAGGGTGGGGGTACGACTCGAACGTACAGGGGTGTACATTGACGGTGGTACGACACGTACAGGGGTGGGGGGGTGTACATTGACGGTGGTACGACACGTACAGGGGTGGGGGGGGTACATGGACGGTGGTGCGACACGTACGGGGGTGGGGGTACGACTCGAACGTACAGGGGTGTACATTGACGGTGGTACGACACGTACAGGGGTGGGGGGTACATGGACGGTGGTGCGACACGTACGGGGGTGGGGGTACGACTCGAACGTACAGGGGTGTACATTGACGGTGGTACGACACGTACAGGGGTGGGGGGGTGTACATTGACAGTGGTACGACACGTACAGGGGTGGGGGGGGTACATGGACGGTGGTGCGACACGTACGGGGGTGGGGTTACGACTCGAACGTACAGGGGTGGGGGTAGGACTCGAACGTACTGGGGTGTAGGTACACGGGGGTATGACACGTACAGGGGTGGGGGTACGACTGGAACGTACTGGGTACACGGTGGTGCGCCACGTACAGGGGTGGGGGTGCGACTGGAACGTACTGGGGTGTGGGTACACGATGGTGCGACACGTACAGGGGTGGGGGTAGGACTCGAACGTACATTGACGGTGGTACGACACGTACAGGGGTGGGGGGGTGTACATTGACGGTGGTACGACACGTACAGGGGTGGGGGGGTACATGGACGGTGGTGCGACACGTACGGGGGTGGGGGGGTGCATGGACGGTGGTGCGACACGTACGGGGGTACGACTCGAACGTACAGGGGTGTACATTGACGGTGGTACGACACGTACAGGGGTGGGGGGGTACATGGACGGTGGTACGACACGTACAGGGGTGGGGGGGTGTACATAGACGGTGGTACGACACGTACAGGGGTGGGGGGGTGTACATTGACGGTGGTACGACACGTACAGGGGTGGGGGGGGTACATGGACAGTGGTACGACACGTACAGGGGTGGGGGGGTGTACATAGACGGTGGTACGACACGTACAGGGGTGGGGGGGTGTACATTGACGGTGGTACGACACGTACAGGGGTGGGGGGGTACATGGACGGTGGTACGACACGTACAGGGGTGGGGGGGTACATGGACGGTGGTACGACACGTACAGGGGTGGGGGTACAACTCGAACGTACAGGGGTGTACATTGACGGTGGTACGACACGTACAGGGGTGGGGGGGTGTACATTGACGGTGGTACGACACGTACAGGGGTGGGGGGGGGTACATGGACGGTGGTACGACACGTACAGGGGTGGGGGGTGTAAATAGACGGTGGTACGACACGTACAGGGGTGGGGGGGTGTACATTGACGGTGGTACGACACGTACAGGCGTGGGGGGGTACATGGACGGTGGTACGACACGTACAGGGGTGGGGGGGTGTACAGAGACGGTGGTACGACACGTACAGGGGTGGGGGGGTGTACATTGACGGTGGTACGACACGTACAGGGGTGGTGGGGGGTATATGGACGGTGGTACGACACGTACAGGGGTGGGGGGGTACATGGACGGTGGTACGACACGTACAGGGGTGGGGGTACGACTCGAACGTACAGGGGTGTACATTGACGGTGGTACGACACGTACAGGGGTGGGGGGGTGTACATTGACGGTGGTACGACACGTACAGGGGTGGGGGGGGGGTACATGGACGGTGGTACGACACGTACAGGGGTAGGGGGTGTACATAGATGGTGGTACGACACGTACAGGGGTGGGGGGGTGTACATTGACGGTGGTACGACACGTACAGGGGTGGGGGGGTACATGGACGGTGGTACGACACGTACAGGGGTGGGGGGGTGTACATTGACGGTGGTACGACACGTACAGGGGTGGGGGGGGTACATGGACGGTGGTACGACACGTACAGGGGTGGGGGGGGTACATGGACGGTGGCACGACACGTACAGGGGTGGGGGTACGACTCGAACGTACAGGGGTGTACATTGACGGTGGTACGACACGTACAGGGGTGGGGGGGTGTACATTGACGGTGGTACGACACGTACTGGGGTGGGGGTATGACTCGAACGTACAGGGGTGTACATTGACGGTGGTACGACACGTACAGGGGTGGGGGGGTGTACATTGACGGTGGTACGACACGTACTGGGGTGGGGGTACGACTTGAATGTACTGGGGTGTACATAGACGGGTGGGGGTGTACATCCAAGGGGGGGTACGTGTCAGACGTACGGGGGCTGGGGGGAGTGTTGGGCGCGTATGCGGGCACATGTCTCCATGGTTGCTATAGGAGTTCGGTGCGGACGGTGTTTTTTCCATACAGTTGTAACCTCGGACGCACGGGATGGATCGTGATTCCTCGGTCGGACTTGACTTTTCACGTTTGTACGGTAAATCGTCCGAGGACGTGTCGGACACATTTTCCGACCCGAGGACGTGTGGGGAATGATTCCCAATGCGGTTCGTATGGACTTTTTACCATGCGAATCGTGATTGGCAGTTCGTACGGCACTTGTACGATTCGTACGGTAAAAAGACCGGATACGAGTCGCACGGGGTAATTTTTTACCGGATCGTGATCGGCACCATAGTCTATAGACCACGTTCTTACTCACTTTTTCACATAGAGGTCCTGAAGAAAGCCAGATCAATATGAGGCCTAGCTGAAACATATTGACCACACTGGATGTGGAAGACCATAGTCACCTCCAAGCACATCTGCCGCCTTGCTTTTAATACTGCCAAGGGCCCATCAATAAAATAACCCTTGTGGGTAGTGGGACCCTAGGACAGTTTTTATCTTATACTCACAACACTATCACTGCACACTCACTAATCAATTCCCTCTCCACTGTAAACAGGCGTCACAGCACACTCGGGCACGCTCGGTGCCACCGGGTGGGGCCCGATGATGAAGCATGCCACCAACTAGGTTGGTGGGTGAAGGCTTTCAAAGAAACAGATGTCTTCTTTACTCCAGAAACACACATCTTGAGCTTTCATTTAATGGCTAATTCTTTTTGATTATTTACATTATTTTAGGGGAAGAGAACTAGCTTTTCAGTTCATCTCCCTCTCTTTGATACCTTTAAAATTAAGCAGCGCACAGCTGTGAGAGCGCACATATTAAAAAACCTTCTACTACACAGTATGGCGGACAACGCAGGTTTGACATTTAATGATGATGACGTTAGTAAAATCCTCGCCGATCCCTTCTTTTTGACAGACATTAATATATCACGGACCATATCTCAAACCACAGACTGGGACACCTTAACTGAGAAAAAGCACAGGATCCGTTCGATCCTACACGGTGTAATTCTTACTGAATATCTTTGCACAAACACTGCCCCCAAAGGCTTACTTGTGACCAATGCACCCAGGATCTTCCTGGAGGAGGCCTCCTTCAGGAAGGACTGGGCTCAGATCTCTTGGCACTACACCAGAAATTGGCTGGTACTAATAATCAAAACTGCCAAGCGTCTATCTGACGCTCTGATAATAGACATCCAGGCCACAGAAAGTCAATTCAAAACGATCATAACATCCATTAAGAAAAAGCTTGAAGAGTCAAACAAGGAAATGATTGAGTATAGAGAGTACCTTACCCAGTCAAAAATTGCCAAGTTCCAGAAGGACCTAAAAAAATTCTCATACAAGAAAACATATCCCTATACTAAGGACAACTACACAGCTCCACAAAAACAGGACAGGTCATCTGACACTTCCGGGGATAACTGCTCAGTTTCAAGTGACTCGAGCACAGGTTCCTACAAATCTAAAGGCAGGGGGCGACCACCACGATGGCAACAACCCTGAGGTGCGTTTCCACATCAAGGCCAGAACTTTGGACCACCGCCATTTGCTCACCCACCCCAAAATCCATACCTCAGATTGCCCCCATGTACTATCTTGGACCACAAGCTTATTACCAACACAACCAAGGCCTCCTTTTTTAGGACTAGGCCAGAGATCAAGGGGACGGAGAAGGAACAAGAAACAGTTACACTGGGCAGAGGAAAAAGGACCCGTGAGCGCCAATACCAGGAACAAGACGAGAGAACCCCAACCAGGACCAAGCAGACACTGCTAGCAGCCCAGGACCCTAAACCTAACTCCCTGGTATTCAATGTATCCTCAACCCCTCTCACACAAAAGGAAGAAGAAGTACTCAACAAAGGACTATCCTTTGCACCTACTACACGGTTGGATACATTTCAACTTCACACTGAACTGGCGGTATACTATGAGGTTGAGAACATGGACCAACCTAAAACCTATATCAACTTTTCTAGAGAAGACAGAGAAGCAGTCCGCAAACTACAGGAGAACTCCAACATAGTCATCAAACCAGCGGATAAAGGGGGAGGAATTATCATTCAGGATAAGCAGGGCTATACCACCGAATGCCGCAGGCTACTCAGCGATGCGCGGAATTACAGACGTCTGAAGGAAGACCCCACTAAGACGTTACAAGCCACACCACAATAAAATCCTTGGTCAAGAATGCAGAAGCGAATGAGCACATCTCTAAACAGGAGGCTGATTTTCTATGTACCAGAAATGCCAAGGTCCCTTACTTCTACACAGTGCCGAAGATACACAAAGAGGCAAGACCCCATCCCGGGCAACCTATCGTCTCAGTGATCAATTCCATTTTAGAACCTCTTTTCCGGTTTTGAGACTTTTTCCTGAACACCCTGGTACAGAGGGCATCCACTTACATCAAGGATACCAAACACCTACTGAATCTCATAAAAGACCTTAGGTTTGATCTCACCGCACAACTCCTAGTGGTGCTGAACATCGAGAGCCCTTACACAAGTCTTCCTCAAGATGCTACATTAGAAGTTCTCAACGACATACTGATGGAGAATCCTTGGGAATATACCACCCCCAGAGAATTCATCCTGAAATGTGCCACTTTAGCTCTGAAGGAGAACTACTTTGAGTTTGAAGGGAAATTCTACCTTCAGACTAACAGCACACCAATGGGCAGCATTTTCACCCCAAGCTTTGGTGCGGTTCCGGTTCACCAATTTCCCCCTATTACCACGGACAGAGTGATTTCGCAGTCACACACACACATACACATCATACGCTGGTGGGGCCCATAACACCAACATTCATTCTAACAATCTATCCGTACCTACTCAGAAGGGAACATTGGTTCCGAAACCACACTACTTCCTTGGTGGGAACTTTATCACTTTCTCTCTGTATCAAACCCTTGCTTCTCTTCCCATCAAGAAATAGGTCAATCAATCATTTAGTTGGGTTTAGTTTAACGACTCCTTAATACTCTAAAATTATTCAATAATACATTTCAATGAAAGAACAACCCGGCACATGAATTCAATTGATATTTCTTTATCTAAATCAAATGCAGGTTAAATCCTAGTTAATAAATTTCATCTTTTGTCATATTTACCTATTCTGGCTATTTGTCGGTCTAAGTCAGAGTCCGGTTCTCAGTCAAATCATCAAAGTTCTTGTTCTATCATGCAAAGTCACTGTCCTCTCCGTCAGCATAACATCAGGATACTGGAAATGACGAAGTCACGACGAACGAACCTCTCTAGTCTACTATTATTTATACTAAAAATTACTTTCCAAATGTTGCAACTGACATTTTCAGAGATTCCCTTTGGTTAATTGAAATACATTTTGATGCATCAGGAAACATTCGATGTCGTTCTCACATATTAAAAGTTCCAAAACGAATGTATGGGAATATTAGCAATCCATAGTTCATGTTGCAACAATTTCTGTTGAAGGGTTGGCCTTTCGCCCAGAGCAGCCTTGATGGGCACAGTGATGACAGTTCACCGGCAGGTCGCAGCTGCTGAAGTTTGCGCAGGTGCATTTCTCCTTTCCCTTCATTGGTATTACTCGTAAATGTTTGTTTCAGTCGGCGGCCATTTTATAGCAGGCCCAAATGGTCAACTTAAGCAAAGAAACACATGAACGTAATTAATACATTGAAATAGTTAAACAGTGTTATTTCCCTTGCTAATACCCATATGTGTGTGGATTTATCTAGCCATATGCAACGTCCAAATCCATTAATACTCGTTTATTTAAGCATAATTCACGATAACATCACATAAGCAACGTTTATCCTATTAATATGCATACAAACTTAGTTTACATATTATTTTAGCCATGCAAAGCAATCCCACGTGTATTCTTTCGGTTAATAAGGTTGATTCGTTTCCATACAACAAGCTATTAATTATTATGATTAATTATTAATTATTCATCGTTTTAATACAAACATACATAAATGGATTGGGTACATAAAAGGAAACCATATTACCCGCTTGCATGATTTTATCACCATAAAACAAAACCCACAAATCAATTTATTTTCCCCTTTTACGGAAATTCAAATGTTTTCTTGCTCAATTATAATTCTGTTTCCCCTTCATCTTCTCTTTTTGTTTTGTCATACATACTCTCATTCCATTCTTCCAATTCTATTTCTTCAAAATCTCTTTCTTGTTTCTTTTCCTTTTTTTTAATAATTTCTCGTCTAATTTTCTTTTTATTTCTTTTATGTCTGCAACACATTCATCCTAGTCTAAGTTTTAATAATATGAAAATTACACACGTTAATGGAAATAATATTTTCCCTAGTATAATACTACCTAATTTACCTAAGAAAGTCTTAATAGCAGCCATCTTATTACTAATTTTAGTCCAGATACTTTCAACCTCAAGTGGTACTATTTCATCATGCAATTCTGTAATATTTTTGATATAAACTTTTAGATCTTTGCTTTCATCAGGAATGTAAGTGCAACAATGTTGAACTTTCAGCATTCCACAGACTCCCCCCTCTTTTGCCAATAAGATATCAAGGGCAAGTCGATTTTGCATTATCATAGCACGCATAGCAACCATTTCGATGTCTACCAAAAGAAATCCTCCAGCGGTGCTTGTTGACAAGCGATCCACTATTGTTGACAATTTCCGAATATTATTTGCATTCAAAGATATTCCCACTGCTGGTGTCAAGGTTCCAAAAATGTCACCTACAATTTCTAACCAAGTTTCTCTTCTAATACGCATTAGTAGGTTATTTTGTCCATTATTTTCTACTCTATCCATGTGAAAGATCTTTGGAAAGACCATGCCAAGATAACATGTGCCATACCAATGGTCAGGCAACCTGTAATAAGCCTTGTTCCCACAAATGTAGTACAATCCAGGAAAAACTGGATCTTCTTCGCCTCTAAATCCCCATCCGGATGCAATAAAATATGTATCATGGCACTCACTAGTCCCTATATAATAATAATCATATTGGGATCTTTCCCTCATAATACATAATTTGCCTTTCTGTGGTGTATCTATAGCTATTGTTGGACTAGCTTCATTTTTCAGCTCCTTTTCTTCGTCTATGTCCCAAACATTTTTCTTCAATTCATGTCCTTCTGCATTTTTATGCATTCCTAATGTCTTTTCTTTAACCATATCTAAAAATGTTTTCTCTTCTTTCTTCAAACTGCAAGTTAAATTGTTTCTAAAAATGTATTCTAATGTTAGTTCCTTAGTTTCTATAAAAATCTCACCTAATACATTAGCAGTTTTAGCAGGATTTAATTTGTTATTCATGGGCAATTGTCCAAGAATGTTATCTATATTTGACAGATTATATTCTAATTTCCCTACTTGACAAAATATACTTGTTAAAACACTACATGTTATTCCATACGTTGCTGGGAGGTGATGATAGGTCACTCCTTCTGAAACAGAGGCAGGTAACTGCATACATACGTAGCAATCCCTTACGTCCATTGTTTTTACATATTCATACAATAATTTTGAAAACACATTGCTAGAAAAATCAGTTATAGACCGACCCTTGTGTATATGTTCAGTGCTTGTTTTGAATGGAACTACCTTTTGTGAATTCTTCATTATGGTAGTCATATTTTCTGTATGCCCTTCTAGTGTATCTAAAGTTACTTTGAAAGAGATCAGTAGAGCAAGTATGCTCCAAAGAAGCATTAATAATCCTGTACAACAACAACACTTCTTACACCATCTTCTCATAAAGGTGCATCTACTCTTGTTATCATCTATGTTAGCCATCTTGTTAAATTGACCGTGTCTTTTGACTTAGCCTCTTCTACTCCACTCCTTGTTCTTTCACCTGAAAGAGCTAAGCACTTATCAGGTTACCCCAGTCCTTCAATTTCTTATTCAATCCCTTATATTCTCTACAATGACCTTCTTGAAATTACTCAGTTTGGCATCTCATCGTTTTTCACTTCCTTCTCATCATCCACATACAGAAATTCCTGAATTTCTGCTTCTTCTCCAATATCGGATAGGATAACTCTCAGGATTTCCGCTGTTTCTTCTTCCTCCACCACTTTCAGTAAAGTCTCCTCTGGATTTCCTTCACTATCTACCCCTTCTCCTTGTTTAGGCAGTGCCACATACGTCCATTCAGGTGACTTATACTTCTGGTTTGGTTTTCTTGATCGTTTGTTTTCTTCAGACACCTTTGTCTCTCCCTCGTTTTCTTTGAGCTGACTTGTCACTTCGTTCACTTGTTCAGCTTTTGAGGGTTTGACTCGTGTCAATCGATATCTCAGTCTCTTTATTTTGTTTGGCCAAAGATCTCCTTTAGCATTTATTCTTAGTTTGCCTTCTTTACTGTTTCTTTCCTCGATCCAAGTTCTCTTTCTCAGAACTCGACCCTCTGGTATTTCGTTTTCACTGTCTTCAGATTCTGTCTCGTTTGGCTTTTCTTTTCCAACAGTTTCTTTTTCCACCTCTTGTGTTTGCCCTACTTCTGTCCCTCCTCGGGTCTCCGACACGCAATCTTTCTGCTTGCTTCTTGTCCCTTCAGCTAACTCAGTGTTGGATGTCCCTACACCTCCTCGAGGGTTTTCCGCAGAAATCTGTCCCTCTCTCTCTATTTCTGTCCCTTCTTCCCCTTCAAATATTTTCTCAGGTGGAACTTCTCCTACTCTTTCATCTGGTGTAAATGTCACCTCTGTTGAAATGTTCTTTTCTTTTCTCTTCTTCTCTTTGTGTTCGCCACTGGCGTTTTGCTCATCTCCAGAATCTGAACTTGTATCTGAAATCTGCAATCTTTTCCTCAGTATTTCTCCTCGTGGAATTTGAGCCAGTCTTGACTCCTTCTCCCCCCTTTTGGGATTTTCTCTTGTCTTTGAATTCTCGTGTCTGAATCAGCACTTGATTCTGAATCATCAAAATATTCTTTTCCAATGCTGTCTGCTGGATTTGGAACTCTCAAAGTGTGACTTGCATGTATCCAATTTTTCAGTCCAGCACACTTCACAGCAGTTGTTGTGGTCAGGAACTCTTGCCTTGGCCTTCCCCACCTTGGAACCAAGCAATTTCTTCTTCTGTGGACTTTTATTCTCACCCAGTCCCCTGGGCTCAGGTCATGGGCTGGTGTTCTTTCAAGGGTAGTGGCATCCGCTCCAACCTGGTGAAACACAGAATGGACTGCGTCAGCCTGGCCTTTACAGTAATCCAAAACCATGTCATCAGTTATTGTCATCAATTTGTTGACTGGAACAAACACGTGTCTCATGGCCCGTCCCATGATAATTTCGTGGGGACTCAAACCTGTAGTTCTGTCTGGAGTAGATCTGGTTGTCATCAAGACTAGAGGCAAGACATCAGGCCATTTCATTCCTGTGGCTAAACACATTTTCCCTATTCTGTTTTTGATCATACCATTCATTTGTTCAACCACACCAGAAGCCTCTGGTCGATAGGCACAATGTAGTTTTTGTTGTACACTCAATGCTTCACAAATCAATCTCATGATTTAATTGTAAAAGTGTCCTCCTCTGTCTGATTCAATAGTCACTGGGAACCCGAACCTTGGGATGAATTCTCTTAACAATAGCTTGGCCACTGTTATTCCATCATTTCTTCTTGTTAGGAATGCCTCCCCCCACCTGTAGAACAGACAAACTATCACCAGAACATACCTCAACCTGTTACAAGGGGGAATTTCAATGAAATCTATTTGCATTCTGGTGAAGGGTCCTCCCTCTCGGCTTATTGTGCCTAGGCTCACCACTGTTTTCCTTCCAGGATTGTACTGCTGACATATCGGGCATCTTTGACAGAGACTCTCTGCTATCAACCTGAATTTTGCATTGTACCAGGTCTGCTTAAAAGCCCTTATCATGGCATCTCTCCCTAGGTGTCCTTGGCCATGATACATCCATGCCATGGTTGACATCATGCTATCAGGCATTACTGGTCTTCCATCCCGATAGACCCACACATGATCTTTCTCCCTTAGTGCACAACCTGCTTTTACCCACTGTTTCATTTCTTCATCTCCTGCTTCATCCTGCAACTGCCTCACTTCTTCCCATGTTCCCACAACGTTAGTAAACATTATGGAGCAAGAAGACATTTCGTTTTCCTTGGCCCGATTGATTGAATACTGGTTTCGGGCACAATACTGAGCCATGTCGTTTGCATATCGGTTCCCGGTAGTGATGTAATCACTACCTTATTTTTTTTTTTGTGTGTCCTCATACTACAAAACATGCTCTTAATTTGGGAAGATTGAGCTTATTAGACCATATTATAGCCCAATGAGAGAAAACATCCACACCTGGTCTCTTCTCATTGAAGGAAGGGAAGAAAAAGATCACCCCCAGTAAAGGTGTCCTCAGTATGGGCTTATCCAGCATGATCCAAGCTCTTCCTTATTCGAAGGGCATTTACTCCTAGCCGCAGCTAGTTTTCCAACATCTCACCTCGAGAGCAAGTTCATAATCATTGGACTGAAACATGATTAAGTTTTATCACTTTGCCTAGACAGGTTTGATACTGAGTGATAATCAGACAGATTATAAACATTAAAGGGAGGGGCAGTGTAACTTGGGTTAATAGCTATAAATTATAAACATAAGAGGTTGTGAACCAATTATCCCATAAATCCCAAAATTTGAACTTTTTTCCCCTTTTACTTGCTCGGTCCAGAGTTGAAATACGCTGGACCGAATTTATCCATTCCAATTTAGTTGGTGGGATGGGTAAGATCCACTTTATACAATTTCCCTACGTGCCAGGAGGATCAGAACAAAAAGAAGAGCTTTCTGTTTTTTAGATAGAACCAGATTATCTGTCCCCCCTGGGATTACCCCAAAGATAATAATAGGGGCTGTTAGTCTGACCTCTTTTCCTGTAATTTCAAAAACGGTCTTACTTACATAATCCCAGAAGATCTCCAGCGCAGGACATTGCCAGAACATATGTACCTCGTTTACGTTAATTCCATCGCACTTCGGGCACTTCTTTGACACTCTATTCCCCAATTTGGATAGTTTCAGTGGTGTCCAATAGGCCTTGTGAACAGTAAAGAGATGGTTTCGTTTTAGGGGGGCAGCTTTCACATATGACCAAAGAGTAGACAAAGATACTTGCCCGAGAGTTTCGAGGTCCTCGCCCGGCATGTCTTTCTTCCAGCTCTCTGTAAAATGGATGGATTTTTCCTCTCCAGTCTCGATCATTAACCAGTACCATGCTGCTACCTCCTTTCGAGTTGATCTTACACTGATTCCTTTAACCAGATCTCCATTCTCAACACTTTCTTTATTGATTGGAATTTGCAGATACTTAAAGCGAGAGACCGAGTTATTTGTCAGAATAGAAAAAAGGTGCCAGGGGATTAGCTCATTGTCTACTATTAACTCTCCACATCTTTTTATTTCGGTTTTACGTAGAGGAAGTGTGAGGGCATCTTGTAAACATAGCGGAGTACCCGGGCTGTCCCAAATCGGAGTTTCTTCATTATAGTAAGGGATGTCTAATAATGCTCTCACTTGGATCCAAACTCAAGTAGCTGCTTTAAGAATCTTCAATCTGACCTTTTTAAAGAATTTCGGGTGTCCGTATTTTAAAAGGAAAAAGTCAGCTTCTGTTTTATATGTGAGTGTTAAAGCGGTGAAAAGAGGTGAGTAGGTCTGACTATCATTTAAGAGTTGGCGTGAGTTCTTGAGTTGGAAGGCACAATAGTAAAGGTATAAATCAGGGGTGGCAATTCCGCCTTTAGGTTTTTTCCTCCTGAGTTTCTTTTGGGAAATTCTGGAGTTTTTCCTGCCCCAGATAAAGGAGGAAAAGAGACCTTGTACCTTTTTGAACCAACTTTTAGAGAATTCTAAGGGAATATTATCAAATAGGAAGGTATATTTAGGGAGAATTGACATTTTCAATAGGTTTGATCTACCCACCAGTGAGAGAGGAAGAAGATCCCATGTCTGTAACTGCTGTTTTACACTTGCGACCGTTTTATCAAAATTTAGCTGAGCTATCTTGTCTATGTTCTTAATGATTTGAAGCCTAAGATATCTTATTTGATGTTTTTCCAGCTTTCTTTAATAGGAGGAGTTCCAAATTATAAGCTCCGTTTTTTGCTGGTTTACAGAGTACCCTGAAACTTTCCTAAAGTTCTCCAGCTGGACCCAAATTTCCAGAAGTGCTTGTTCTAAGTCTCCGGTTAAAATCATGAGATCATCCGCATATAAACCAATTTTCCTTTCCCAACCTATACACCGAAAGGGGGAGATGTTATGACAGGATCTTAGATTGCATGCCAATGGTTCAATATACATATTGAAAAGAAGGGGAGAAAAGGGGCAACCCTGTCTAGTCCCACGGGAGATCTTAAATTGTTTAGTCAAAGTGCCATTAACTAGAATTCTGGCTGAAGGTTTATTGTAAAGAGCCTTTATTGCTGCTACGAAGGTTTTTCCAAGATTGAAACGTTGGATTGCTTCTATTAGAAAGGGCCAACTGACCCTATCAAAAGCTTTAGCAGCGTCAAATGTTAAAACTGCCAGCGGAGACTCATATAACACTGCCAGGTCTATAGCTCCAATAAGATCATGAGTTAATTCATTTAATTTTCTCCCTTTCATAAAGCCCCTTTGGTCAGGGTGTATTATGGATCCAGCGACCTTATCTAACCTCTTAGTAAGGAGTTGAGTATAGATTTTATGGTCGCAGTTTAAAAGAGAAATTGGTCTGTATGACTCACAAAGTTGTGGGTTCTTATTGGGTTTTAGAGTAATAGTGATTGTGGCCTCGTTCCAGGAAGCCGGCAACTTCTGAGCCAAAGTAAACACAGAATTAAAAAGTCGGTCTTTCAAAATAATGTAGACTTCATTCGGGATGGCGTCTGGACCCGCTGCTTTCCCTTTTTTTAGATTTTTAATGGCCTGTAGTACTTCTTCTAACCCAATTTTATTATTTAGGCTGTTACTATCAGCATTCGAAAGAGAAGGGAGTTGAAGATCTTGGAAGAAGACTTCCAGATTTTCCTTGCTTGGAATTCATTCTTCAGAGAATAGATCTAAGAAGAAGCGGACGAAGGCTTTCTCAATCTCGAAGTCCTCTTCAATAATTTTACCAGTGCTTGGGCATGTAATCACTACCTTGACTATTTGACTATGAGCAGCACATTTTACAGCAGCCAGTTCTTTAGGCAACTGTATTGCTTCAAGCAATTTTCCAAACACTTCTGCATTCTTTATAGGAGTTCCACTTGAGGTCAGGAAACCTCTCTGAAGCCAAAGTTGGCCAAAGTCATGGACAACTCCAAAGCCATACTGGCTGTCTGTTATCACAGTCACTCTCACATTCTTCCCAATTTTGCATGCCTTTGTCAATGCCACTAATTCTGCTACTTGAGCGGATTTAACTCCTTTCAAGTGTGATGCTTCTACGACTGCTGCAACTGTGCATATTGCATATGCTGCGTGCAACAATCCTTCATCCGTTCTCAAACAAGATCCATCCACAAGCATCACATAATCACTTTCTGGCAATGGTAACTCTCTTATGCCTGGTCTGGGTTTCGTGCAAAAATCAAGCACATCCAAGCAATCATGATCAACATCATCTCTTACCTCCACTCTCTCTGCATCTGGCAATAGTGTGGCTGGATTCCCATTCACACATCTCTCCAGACTCACATTGGTTGCACCTAGAATGACCTTCTCATACTTAGTCAGCCGACTATGTGACATGAACTGTGTTCGGCTCCTTGTTAAAAGGATCGCCACATCATGAGGTACAAACACTCTTACTGGATATCCCATCACAATTCCTTCACTTTGATCTAGGCTTCGGCATGTAGCAGCTTCTGCTTTCAGACATTCTGGCAGACCTACAGCTACCGGATCTAGCATTGACGAGAAATATGCAACTGGTCTCCTCAATCTTCCATGTTTCTGTATTAACACTGAGAGTGCACATCCGTTTCTCTCACTGCAATACAAGTCAAACTCTTTCTCATAGTCTGGCATACCCAGAGCTGGGGCTTCACAAAGGCTGTCATTTAATTGTCTAAATGCTGCCAGTTCTTCATTGTTCAATTCAAGGGTGTCTTTAACCTCACTTTTTGTCAACTTTACCAATGGTTTGGCAATCAGGGAAAAGTTACTTATCCACTGACGACAGTAGCCAACCATCCCTAGGAACATTCTCACCTCTCTTTGTGTCATTGAGGCTCTCATTCCTCTGATAATTCTGATTCTGTCTATTGTTACTATTCTCAGCCCTTTTTCAATGTTATGTCCTAGGTATTGTACTTCCTTTTTGCAGAATTGCAATTTCGTCGGGGATACTTTTAGTCCTCCATCTGCCAAATGATTCAGCAAAGCTATCGTGTCTGTCTCACAAGCTTCACGCGTTTTCGATGCCACCAGTAGGTCATCGATGTACTGGACCAAAACTGAATTTTCAGGCATTGTTAGACTTTCCAGAGATTTCTTCAGCAACTGATTGAATATTGAGGGGCTCTCTGTGTACCCCTGTGGGATTCGGCACCATGCCAAAATACGCTCTCCAAACCGAAATGCAAAAATCGGCTGGCTGTCATGATGCAATGGAATGGAAAAGAAAGCATGACACAAATCAATTACTGTGTACCATTCTGCATCATGGGGAATCTGATACAAAATCACTGATGGATTTGGAACAATGGGACAACATGACACAACAATTTTGTTAATCTTTCTCAAATCCTGCACAATTCTGAACTTTCCATTAGGCTTCTTCAGTCTAGGCCTGGGCCAAAATTCCGTTCCGTTCGCGGAAATTGCGATATTTTGGCATTCTCGCGTTCCGCGGAAAGCGCGAAAATGTCAAAATTTCCGCATTCCGCAGCTTAGCGATAATTTTTTTCTTGCTCGCGCTGTAAAACAATACATTCTCGCGCGCGCGCGATCGCCTTACCTGAATCCCTGCGTTCTCCGACAAGTTTTCTTGACCCGGTCGCGTTCTCCACGAGATGTTGGATTTTGGTAGCCATTTTGCGCTGTCTCGCGATAGTTCGCGGCCGCATTCAAGTCATTTTTCACGCGATCACGTCATTTGTCGCGCGATCACGTCTTTCTTCTCGCGATCATGCACCGCGCGAGTATGAGAAGATTGAGATCTCGAACATGTCATTCTACATCGCGAGCCAGAGAATGAGGACGCGGGCACATGAAATCGAACGCGAACAGGAGAAAGAGACCGCGAACACGTCATATCCAACGCGACAGGGACAAAGAAGAGAACGCGATCATATCGTTTTCGACACGCCGGCGGAAGTAATGTGAAGCTGGAGAACTCAACAACGTAAAATTTACAATTTGGAGAGGAATATCGGCTCTAGCAGCATGAAACCATCTGCAAATACTGATTTTGGATGAAAAGAACTCCTTACATTCACATTTGGCTTTCCTTTTTTGCGCAAGGAGTCATTTTTTTTTTACAAGGTGGAGAGAGGGAGGAAGTGACACAGATTCTCCAACTTCCTGTTCCTGTCCAGCAGGCTCCTCCCAGTGCTTTGTCCATCTCCTGCTCATTCTGCCTTTGGATTTGGAGCTGGAAAGATCACTCTTTTTGTCTGCTGCATCATTGCAATTGGATTTCAGGATTTTTGGAATAGGATATTTTACAAGTAAGTGGTTGTTGTGTTTGATTGTGGGCATTGCAGTTGTTGTGTAACTACAATTTATTTTTGATAATTAATTATCATCATTCCTTTTTTTTTTTTAAATTTATTTTAATTTTGTGGGTTGTAGTAGTAGGCCCGAGCTAGCCATGGGCATGGCCTCATGGGTGTGTGTGTGCATGATGAAGCAACTGTTCCTTTTGTTTTTTGAATATATTTCATTTTCAATCACATTTAGGGCATGGATGGCATTGGATTGAGTTGGGGAAGTGTGTTTTTTGGGGTGGCCTTGCTGATGTTGTTGGGCCTGGACATGTGGCTGGTGGCCATTTTGAGGCCTAGGCCTGCAAGCTTGCCTGGCCTTGTCTGCCAGCAGGCCTGCTTTCATCAACTGCTACCAGAGCAGGTAGCCACAGCTTTAGTAATCTACTGTTTTCTGTGTGCTCTGTTGAATTTAGACATCATTTTGGGCATGGATGGCATTGGATTGAGTTGGGGAAGTGTGTTTTTTGGGGTGGCCTTGCTGATGTTGTTGGGGCTCGCCATGTGGCTGGTGGCCATTTTGAGGCCTAGGCCTGCAAGCTTGCCTGGCCTTGTCTGCCAGCAGGCCTGCTTTCATCCACTGCTACCAGAGCAGGTAGCCACAGCTTTAGTAATCTACTGTTTTCTGTGTGCTCTGTTGAATTTAGACATCATTTAGGGCATGGATGGCATTGGATTGAGTTGGGGAAGTGTGTTTTTTGGGGTGGCCTTGCTGATGTTGTTGGGGCTCGCCATGTGGCTGGTGGCCATTTTGAGGCCTAGGCCTGCAAGCTTGCCTGGCCTTGTCTGCCAACAGGCCTGCTTTCATCCACTGCTACCAGAGCAGGTAGCCACAGCTTTAGTAATCTACTGTTTTCTGTGTGCTCTGTTGAATTTAGACATCATTTTGGGCATGGATGGCATTGGATTGAGTTGGGGAAGTGTGTTTTTTGGGGTGGCCTTGCTGATGTTGTTGGGGCTCGCCATGTGGCTGGTGGCCATTTTGAGGCCTAGGCCTGCAAGCTTGCCTGGCCTTGTCTGCCAGCAGGCCTGCTTTCATCCACTGCTACCAGAGCAGGTAGCCACAGCTTTAGTAATCTACTGTTTTCTGTGTGCTCTGTTGAATTTAGACATCATTTAGGGCATGGATGGCATTGGATTGAGTTGGGGAAGTGTGTTTTTTGGGGTGGCCTTGCTGATGTTGTTGGGGCTCGCCATGTGGCTGGTGGCCATTTTGAGGCCTAGGCCTGCAAGCTTGCCTGGCCTTGTCTGCCAACAGGCCTGCTTTCATCCACTGCTACCAGAGCAGGTAGCCACAGCTTTAGTAATCTACTGTTTTCTGTGTGCTCTGTTGAATTTAGACATCATTTAGGGCATGGATGGCATTGGATTGAGTTGGGGAAGTGTGTTTTTTGGGGTGGCCTTGCTGATGTTGTTGGGGCTCGCCATGTGGCTGGTGGCCATTTTGAGGCCTAGGCCTGCAAGCTTGCCTGGCCTTGTCTGCCAGCAGGCCTGCTTTCATCCACTGCTACCAGAGCAGGTAGCCACAGCTTTAGTAATCTACTGTTTTCTGTGTGCTCTGTTGAATTTAGACATCATTTAGGGCATGGATGGCATTGGATTGAGTTGGGGAAGTGTGTTTTTTGGGGTGGCCTTGCTGATGTTGTTGGGGCTCGCCATGTGGCTGGTGGCCATTTTGAGGCCTAGGCCTGCAAGCTTGCCTGGCCTTGTCTGCCAGCAGGCCTGCTTTCATCCACTGCTACCAGAGCAGGTAGCCACAGCTTTATTGATCAAGTGTTTTCTATGTGATCTGTTGAATTTTTAGACATCACCTTCCTGAGAGTGTAGTGTGGCTGTACACAGTACTAGTAGTATAACATAGCTCTAGTGAAACAAAAGTCATAAATGGCTAGACTATCTTTTGTTTGCACTAGTACAGTACTAAGTAACTGAACCACAAAAACAAATGCAACATTTCACTGATGTTCTTCTCCTGTCTTCTTTGCTTTTAGGTGCACAAAAGACAGAGTAGGAGGTGTCATCGGCATCACCTGGCTACCCGTTGTACTGCCAGCCAGACAGAAGTCCTGCTGCGCATCACGCCCACGTGTGACCAGAACTTGTTGTGCATCTGCCTCCTGCCTGACGTCGGAATAAGATGGCCCCAAAGAAAGGTACCAGGTCCAGTACCAAGAAAGTTGCTGGTGAGAAGAAGGAACAGAAAAAGGAAGTGCCATTAACCACGACTGGTGGTGTGCCGGCCAAGGTTTTTTTTGGCACCAAAGCGTTGTCCGGGAACCAAGCTGGGAGCAGCACAGCGGTCCAGCAACCCCACCAACCTAGGCCCAAGGGCTTTACTGTCGCAGAGGTAGCCAGTCTACTAACGGGCAGCGATGTTGAAGAAATGTCATTACCGCAAAGTAGTACACAATCAAGTTCAACGCAGGCGCAAACTCAGCAGATCAGTGTGCAGCCGCCGCAACAAGAACAGCAGCAGCAGCCGCCGCAACAAGAACAGCAGCAGCAGCCGCCGCAACAAGAACAGCAGCAGCAGCCGCCGCAACAAGAACAGCAGCAGCAGCCGCCGCAACAAGAACAGCAGCAGCAGCCGGTGCAACCAGAACAGCAGCAGCAGCCGGCGCAACCAGAACAGCAGCAGCAGCCGGCGCAACCAGAACAGCAGCAGCAGCCGGCGCAACCAGAACAGCAGCAGCAGCCGGCGCAACCAGAACAGCAGCAGCAGCCGGTGCAACCAGAACAGCAGCAGCAGCCGCCGCAACCAGAACAGCAGCAGCAGCCGCCACAACAGCCCACCATAGTAGTTGTTGCTCCTGACGTAGGGGCATTTCAGGAAATCGAGCTTCCTGCAGACAAAGCGGAGCGAAGTCAAACCACTGTTTCAGAACATCTATTATCTTCGAGACCACCAGCAAGGTAAAGGAGGCTTAGTCCATCATCTTCTTCTTCAAGCCCCGCTTCTGATGATCGTGATGACACTTGGGTCCCACCAGCTCGGTCTGAGAGTGAAGTACGCCACAAGACATTGCTTCTGAAAAGGAAGGTCCCAGAAAAACTTAGAGTTATGGAGGTAGATGTAGAAGAGGGGGGTGATGATGTTGATGAAGACGAGCCAGTCATCACGCACATTACTCCCGCCCCAAAGGGATTGGAGACCGACATTCTAACCCTATCCAGAAAGGCTGCTACTGAGCGGGATGTAGCACGGATCTCACCAACACAGGTTACACCACCACTACCTCCAGCTGCCATATTTTCCAAGGCCCGCCAGGGACCTACATCCAGCTCAACCACCTCAGTAGGAAGTGGTAGTAAAAGTCACAGTGTAGGTGGACAGGGTCACATATTTTCAAGCACCCCCTCAAGTTCATCTGGTGTTGAAAGTGGCACATCCAGCAGTGCCAGAAAGTTCTCCTCCCCAGTTTGGGACTTCTTTTCTGTTAGCGCCAAGGAGGAGAACGTTGCTATATGCGCAATTTGTCGGCAAGGTGTTCGGCGTGGTAAGCTTGGTACAAACTATGGTACCGGAGGACAAGCAAGTCATCTCAGAATACACCACACTATTGTGTGGGAGGATCACCTACTTAAGTTAAAAGAAAGTAGGAAAACTAAACCCTTTGAAGTTGGTCAGGAATCAGGGAGCGATATTATTGTGGTGGCAGGTGAAGAACAGGGAGGCATTTCTAGCCTTGTCTCCAGTAGTGCAGTCACTGCAGTGGTAACGCCCACATCCTCCTCAGTAACATCAGAGTGGCACCGCAGTAAGAGCCATACTCAGAGTGTGGGTGAGACACCAAGGCGACCGGCGAGTACCTCAATGAGACAATCTGTGTCGTTGAGCCTTAGTGGGTTAATGATGGCACCACTAAGGAAAGTAAGCCAGCCTACCATTGACAGCATGTTTAGGTTGGAGGGGCAGTTCCAACGCAACCACCCAACGGCACGATTGTACAATGCGAAGCTGGCTAAAATGTTAGCGCTGGACCTTCTTCCTTTTTCATTTGTGGAAGGGGTGGGTTTCCTTGAATTTGTGTCTGCCATCTGCCCGAAATGGAAAGTTCCAAGCCGGTCCTATTTCGCAAGAATTGCTGTTCCGGCACTACATCATGATGTGCTGGAATTGGTTGGACAAGCTTTGCAGAAGAGTGCTGTGCACAATATCCACCTGACAACAGACATGTGGACCAGTTGCCAAGCCACAGATTACATGTGTATCACTGCACACTGGATCTCTTTTGTGGGGGTTAAAGATCAACTATCTGCACGAGGTGTTGTTGACACAGCTGCGATTTTTGAAGGTACTCGGAAACATGCAACTGTAGCCATGTTCGCCATGGAGAAATCTCATACGGCTGAAAACATTTTAGAAGAGTTTCGCACCAAGGTTTTGGAATGGCTGCAGCCCAGAGGGCTTGGTATTGGTTTTGTTGCCACAGACAATGGCAGTAATGTACTTAAGGCCATGGAACTTGGTTCCTATTTCAGGGTTCCGTGTTTGGCACACTGCATAAACATTATAGTGCAAGACTTTCTGAAAAAAGAACCCATAGTAAGCAATTTACTGTCCATCTGCCGAAGAATATGCACTCATTTCAGCCATTCTTTTAAAGCTCGGAAGCAGCTGAGGATCATCCAACGTGACCGTGGGATGCCAGTCAAGGCACTCATCCAGGAGGTGGCAACACGTTGGAACTCAACGTATTACATGCTTGATCGTCTGTACGAACAGCACAGGTCACTCAATGATTATGTCTGGTACAGAAGCAGTGATGCTAGTGTTAAAGGCATGACCCTTCAGAGGGAGCAATGGACCCTAATTCAATGCCTCACTGAGATGCTGTCTCCTTTTGAGGTCTTCACACGTGAAGTCAGCAAGGAGGACTGTACAATGGGCCAAGCTATCCCATTGTTGCAAATGCTAGAGCATGAGCTGAATAATGTGTCTGAATCCTACAAAGGTGTAGAGGACAGAAGGCAAGCCCATGACTTGGTGGAGAGCTTATCCAGGCGCTTATCAGAAAATGTAAGGATACAAAATAAAATTTTGTCACAAGAACATTACATTTGTGCCACAATTCTGGATCCACGTGCAAAATTAGGACTATTCCGTTCTTTTTCCGACACTGATGTTGCCCGCTACAAAAGTTGTATAGCTGAAGCAGCCATCAAGTTTGAAAACGAAGGGCTGCTAATTAAAAGCCCGCCACATCAACCCACAACAAGTACTGATACTGAAGCAGGCCATGCAGAATCAAGTGCAACTTCGTCGGCTGAGGGCAGTGCGGTTGGCTCACAATCGCAACACTCACCATCACCATCGACTACAAAAACAATAACTGGATCATTCAGCCGAGTACAATCATTATCAGATTGTATGTAAAGATGGGCCTTAAGCACAGTGCTGATGCACAGAAAAAACAGCACAAAAGCTTACCAGCAGCAACCCTGAACATTGAGCGGATGGTCCAGGCCTATCTGGACGACCCAACAGAGGTGTACGTTGATCAAAACCCAGTGCAGTATTGGCATAGGAAAAGGTCTGAATGGCCACAGCTCAGCAGGCTGGCGATAAGCTATCTGGCTTGCCCTGTCGCAAGTGTCTCTTCCGAACGTGTTTTCAGTGCTGCAGGTTCCATTGTAACCTTGAGAAGGACCAGTCTATCTCCCAAAAACGTGGAGAGGTTAACAATGATCAAAATGAATCAGCACTTCATACCACCGAATTACACAATGCATGAATCAACAGAGGAAGATGAGGACAGCGGCTCAGGTGACGGAAGTATTGTGTCAGATGATTACCTACTACTGGAAGATCCCCCAGAGTTTGAGGACGAGCTATACTTCCCTGACAATTAGGCTCGCACTTACTGTCTTCCTCCCTTTTTTCCCCCTTTGTTTGTGTCTGTTGTTCCGGTTATAAACTTGTGAATCGCAACCAATGCATTATCACCGTCTTCTAATCTTCTAATTTAAGATACAAGTTTCAGGTGTCTGCCATTTGACACTACAGTCCTCAGAATCCAGCTCCTCCGCTCGATCATACTGCATCTCCTGGTCAATTCCATTTCCCTCATGAATGATGATTGGATGATGGTAACAACAAATTCAAACTTTCCTCGTCCTTCCAAAACAAGTGGACCATGAATCTGATGACTTCTATAGCTATCCTCCTTCAGAGCCGAGAGAGACTGGCCATTAACTGAAAATAAGATGCAACAGGTAATGATTGATGCCATGCATTGTCCGCAGAAAAGCAGACTGAGTGATGTAGATTTTGTTGTGTGTGTTGCGCATGAATGAATTGATGTAATTGTGCACTGCCACTAATCAACATTCTACAGAACACACTAATTTTCCTCTTCTGGCAAACAAGAAATGTGTACTTCTCCTGCATCTTGGGGATACATTGCTTTTAATTCAATACAGGAAGGGGACTCACTCAATCTGCGCAATGCAAATGACTGTGACTTAACAGCACCGTCCATCATGATGATGGCGAAAGAGACGGCCTGCAGCGTTAACGAGATGAGATGCAACAGGTAATGATTGATGCCATGCATTGGCCGCAGAATAGCAGACTGAATGATGTAGATTTTGTGGTGTGTTGCGCATGAATTGATGTAATTGTGCACTGCCACTAATCAACTTTCTACAGAACACACTAGTAATTACTAATTTTCCTCTTCTGGCAAACAAGAAATGTGTACTTCTCCTGCATCTTGGTGATACATTGCTTTTAATTCAATACAGGAAGGGGACTCACTCAATCTGCGCAATGCAAATGACTGTGACTTAACAGCACCGTCCGTCATGATGATGGCGAAAGAGACGGCCCGTTAACTTAAGATGAGAAGTAACAGGTAATAAATGATGATAATTAATGGCATGCATTGGACACCTGACTCTGAGCTATTGGTCTTTGTGTTTGCGTTGTTTGTTGTGCACAAAGTGATGTCAAAGTGTACTAGTGTTAATCTATCTTTCTGTACACAATAAAGAATGACTCAAGTCAGTAATATTTATATTTCTACTCTTGTTGTGTTATAAAAATTACACTTGTACTGCAGGCCGATCTTCAGTCAGTAGAAGTATCAGAGCTGATGATGAAGTCAGGAGGATGTTTCATGAGTGGCATAAAACGGAAAAGCCTAAAGGTAAACATGTGAACCACAACCACAGCACACCCAAATGTCTGTGTAGAAGTTGAATAGAGTGTAGCGGTGGGATGACTGCAGTGCATTGATTTTACTAACTTTAACTGTAAAATGCTATGTCTGGAATGGATAATGTGCTTTGCGTTTGTCCAACTCTTTGAGAGAAAAAAAAAAAGGACTCTAAAGTGTTAACGTAGGATGTGCTAATGGTAAGCACTGTGGGCCTGATCTCTCCTGTTACTGTTGAAGGTCTATGCTGGAAACAGACTACAGTAGAGATGATGCATATGCATACATGCCACCTCGGAAAGTGTTCTTGTTGCACTACACCATCACTTGTGCATTTGTTTTCACTTTCTTTCTGAATATCCCCTTTGGTTTTCAATCTAAAATTACAGGCCGGGCCTTGTCCAAAACTTTGTAAAACATTACAATGCATATTAATTACCTTACCAATCAATCACCTTTTTATTCCAGCCGGGCAGTGGCGAGTAGTGAGGCGACACACCCAAGATTGATGGACGAGAGGAGCAAGAGGAATGCCGAGATGCAAAAAACCAGTCCACATTTTTGACCAGGATAAGACAGTAACAGTATCCACTTTTCACTTCTTTTAAATAATTTGATTAATATCTTGTATACATTCTTTACAACAGTGTGTTCTTGGAGTTGTTATTATCAATCATCATTACGTTTGCTCTGTGTTTACGATTCTTCACTACCAATATTTAAAATTTCTATTTGCTATCTGTTAAAGTATTAAGGCCGGAACAGAACAAGAAATAGAAGTGTATGTAATCCGGGTCTCATCATGCATGCATTTCCTTTTTTATACCTTAACATATGGAATGGATATGGTATGGTAGTCTTCAATGATTGTCGTTTGTTTGTCTATGTATGCATACTGTTTTTCTATGTCAAACCTTTCCCAAAATCCCCCTTCCCATCCAATCAACGGACCCTAACCCTCTTCCCCCGGGCTGTGTGACTTATTGTCGAGGTGTAACTAAATTAAATGTACACCAATACTTAATCACACACTTGCTGGGGCGGATGTGGTGAAAGCAACACTACTTCAATTTCAATGCAGAGCGATGATCTTCTTCTGCTTGCCCACCCATGAGTAGGATATTTCACAGGTTATTTTATTTAACAAAGGAACATATACCTCAGCATGAATTGCCGGCATTGATTGGATTTGTTTGTTGTCATTCCTCATATACAGCACTAACTGTTAGACTGTAGGCATAGCCAAGTCGACAAAACTATAGTTTGTAACTCTGTCTAGTAGGCTATCCTCATAATAACCAGCATTCAGTTTTTTTGTCAAATATTTGAGCATATAATTGTTGCTCGGTAAATTCTGTGATGTACTTCATTCAACTACTCCTCTAACAGTCTCTCAAAGGCGATTGACTATCTCCTTTTCATTTTTTGGAAATGCTGCCACCCTGCCAGTGTATACTACTACTACTATACTACCACCACCACCCCAATCATGGCATGTATGAAAAAGGAAACCATCTTCACCATGCAGCCAGTGCTGTGCCACAGTTGGACATAAACATCAAGCACCGGTAAGAGAGAAGTTTGGGGGAGGCAGAATCAATAATGGACATGTTGTCAATGATGTCAGTTTCAAACACCACTCCAAAGAATGCATAGTAGGACCAGTCAATGAGTGAGGTGTGTCGCATCTATCTGTTTGTGTCTTATACAGTCAGCAAATTATTGAAATCAAACACACGCTATGGGCGGCCATGCACCAGCAAAGAAACAGTGTGATGTAAAACAGTTACCCCACCTACAAAACATTAACAACAGTGCATGTAACATAGAAAAATATATTTAATTGACCCTAACAAATAAACTAAACCCACAAAAGCTAACCCACCCACCTCCCTAACCCCAACGACTGTCCATAGAAATAGAGAACGCCCAAACGAGTGAAGAACGAACAGGAATTAAAAAAGGGGCAGTGACAGGGACTAACTGGTGGGGCGGGACTGGAGGAGGACACGAATCTGGTCCTCTAAATGGGCGTCGCGGCGTCTAAGGCCGCGGCAGTTGCAGCCACATTGGGGGGGGGCACCGGAGATGGCACGGTGGCGGCGGGCAGCCGCCAGACGGTGGCGCCGTACCGCTGGAGGGCGGTGGCTGGGGCCCGGGGCACTGGAGGAGGCTTGAATTGCTGCTGCACTCTCCTCCTCCTCCTCGGCTAGGACCACCAGCCGCCGGTATTCCTGCTGGATTGCCTCCAGCTTCCGGCGCCGTGCCTTGGCGGCCAACTCCTTCCGGTTGATTTTCGGAGTAGCTGTGTATCAAAAAGAAAAAAACAAGACAATTGTAAAATATAATCTTAATAAAACAGTAGGACAAGGTAATTATTTATACACATAGTGGCATGGTAGAGTAGCACTATAAAATAAAGCACAGTAGTACATAACATTTTAAATGTCGCCCGTCCTTCTTCCTTCCACCTGTCTTACACTTTTTAGTTGAACAGTGCACCAGGTGCTCTTCTCCATAAAACTTTCAAAGCGGAGTTGAAATCAGATAGATGAGGCCATTGGTTACTCAATACTCTGGCTCCTAGTCCTATACCAATTAAAGGGAATTCTAGTCTTCTAGTTCACTCTTCAAACGTCCCCATGAACTCATACTTACTTACGACATCGGATAGCGGGCGGACTTTGTCCGCCCGCCATCCGACTGCTAAAAAGGGTGGGGGTCCCGTGGGGACAATTAATTAGGATGATGCGCCCGGCACAGTGGCGGGCGCACCCTGTTATTTTAAATTTAAATTCTGGTTGGCTTTGCTGAAAGCAATGCTAAAATGTTGTGCTGCTTTTCCAAGCACAACATGACGGGCCTCGCACGGAGCCTGTCACGTTTTGCTTTGAAAGTCGGGGGGGTACCATAGCATCGGTAGGTACCCTCCATGGGGGCCCCCAAGCATACTCTGCAATGTGTGCATGCCTTTCCGTGGCGGACGGTAATGCCGCCACGCAAAGGCATTCCAAAATGCAGATTATATGGCTGCCGGTGTGGTGAGAGAGACACCACCGCCATATTGAACCCTTTTCCGCCTAGACATGTCTGAATATTTTCTACAGGGATGGCGGGAGGTTTGCCCCTGCTGTGACGGCAGTGAATTCCAGCCAGCCCGGCGGGGGCAATACGCCCACCATCCTAATGGCGCCCTAATTCACAACTTTACAGTATACATATACATACAGTACACCTTTGCAGTGAGTGTGCTGTCAAGTTCAACAATAGTTAAAGATTATGAATCTAACTTACCACCGCCTGCCACTGGTGCTGCCACTCCCCCTCCGTTGCTATCTGCAACTGCCGCATCCTCGCCCTCTGCGTCGCCTTCGCTGGCCCCAGCAATGGTGGTCGGTAGTGCGCCTAGAAAACATTACACATTTATTAGGCAACATATACACCTCCCCCCTATTGATCAGTAGCAAGGTTGAAAAATGAGTTAATACTAACATAAATCACTAGTACAAATCAGGTAGTAGTAGAGTAGACACTAAGTTATATGATCATTGTAGCATTTGCTTGATTAGCCCTAGCCATGCACATGTGATGTTACCTTTACCTTGCAGCTTCTTAAGACACCTTTGAGCCCACATGACCTGCCTCACACTGCTACTGTCTAGTCTACGCGCTGCGTACAGGCGGTCAACAAACATTAACAAGCCACTTTTTTAGGAAGAACTGGTGTACTACTGTTACTGTTAGTCCATATTGCTTATCCATAGATGCTACACTTTTTGGCACGGCTGAGAAATGCTTGCAAGTTGCAATATACTAACGCACACCATTTCCTTTTTTCGCATTACAGATGCAAGATTCGCTTCTACGAACCAGAGCTTCTGAACGATGCACCAACTACCAGTACTAGGTTCTTCTGAGGTGAGGGGTCCCTTCACTCACATCTTCATTTATAAATGTATATAAACTAAATTGCTATGGGATGGTGGTGCTGCCTTCCACCACTTCAGTTATCATGATTTAATTCCCAACTGTATAAGTGTAACAATGTATATTGTTTTAATGTTATTGATTTGCCGGTTGGTGCTGCTAAGAAAACAGTGTACAGACCTTCTCAAATTGAAATAAAAATGTTAAACTTACATAGACTTTGTGGTATTTGGTGTGGAGTGGACTAACTTACACGATTGAGCAAATTAAAGTAAGGGTGTGCATGTGAATTGCTTCCACGACAGAGGTTGGGTGTGTTAATGTTCTGGGTTGTCTACTTGTTGGTTATCTTGGGGGGAGGGTTCCGAGACCTAATAGGTATGACAAGACAGTACTATAGTCAAGCAGTGGAATTGTGGTGGGTGCGGAATTTCTGATTGAGGTGTGCAAGGAAGGTCCAACCTACCATCACCAACATCCTATTTTCTGGTGCAAATGTATGTGCAAGATCCCTACAACAGTTGTATGTCCTATAGGGTATCATATCAAAATATTAAGAAATCTGGTAGGGCTGTTGCTGTGAATTTTCAAAGCCTAAACATCAACAAGAGTAAAAAGTAGTACAAGACAACGACCCAACGGATTGTACGAGCTACTGGTGAATATGAGTTTTATATTACAACCTTTCACAAAGAGTGGCACTGGGCAAGACTAGCTACTACAGTACAGACAGACAGACTGATAGTATGCAGTAGTACTCAGTCATCATAGCGGAGGCAGGGATAAGCTTTTTGAAACCGTACAGATCGAAGGATAATTGGTGGTAAAAAAATAGCATTTGGAAACACACTATAGTTCGGGAGAAATGGGGCAGTAAAAGTTATGGAATAAGAAATATTATTAAAAACAAGAAGACTTACTGGGGCCAGCAGAGGAGCCCTCAGCGGTGTCCTCCTCGTGGTGTTCCTGTCCCGCCGACTGCCCAGTCCCTGCCCGTCTGCCCCTGGGTGCTGATGAACAGGAAAGATATAAGAAAGAGACAAACATTGATGGATGGTGTCAACTTAAGCAAATACAATATTTTTCAACAACGGTCAAAAAACACTTATGTAAACAATTGCAATAACTACATTGACCGATCTCATCTGGTCAACATGTAATATCGGGGGATTCGCAGTTCGACTACTTAAGTTACTATTTATCAACAGTAATCCATTCTTCCATTCTGATTCCAGAAAACTAAGTTACAAGTAAGCCTAAGTATTAGTACAACGTACCACCCAACCTAGCCCACCTATTCCAGGCATGCCAATTGTACATTAAGTATGCATTTCGACTGTATTCCTCAACAATGTGTATGATCCAATCATGGAGGACACATGAACATGACTACATTTTTTGTATATACACAATTTTGGTTTGATTGATGCTGATCTGCTACTGCTAAGTAACTGCAAAGCCTACCTCCACTCATTGAACAAACTAGAAAGGTTCTAAAGACTGGCGTACTAGCAGCACGTCACGTAACTGAGTGAGGGGGGCATCACGCATACCACTAACCAATTAGAAGCTCATACAAAGTACCTAAACCTATGTATCAATCCGCCCCTATCTATTAGTGACAGGACAAAGTAAGGAGTGGACGTGAGTCACTGTAGCATTACGTAACTTAATTTCTCTAAAATAAACTCGTAAAGAATCACGCTAAGCAAACGCAAAGCTGCAAACAAGTAAGATTAGTAGTAGCGCAGAAGAGCACCTGTGTCATAATCACAGAAGACTTTTAAACGTTATTAACCTGGAATGTATTGCAAGCAGCAACATTCTATCTGGTTGGAAGGAAAAAAAGATATTCGCAATATATAACATAGAGCAGAAGAACAGACACAAAGTTGTAATAATTAAATAGGTACTCACCAAGCCCCGGGACCTCCACTCCTAGCAGGTCCAGCAGGTCCTGCTCACGGTCCAGGATGTCGGACCACCGGTGCGTCAGCTGTGCCTGGGTGCGCCGGACCCCAGAGATGCGCGACACTGCCCGGCGCACCTTCCCCCACTGCTGCCGACGCTCCCGGAGGCCGTACCCGGACCCAGGCCTGCCACCTGCTGCCAGGGTTGAGGGGAGGTGGCGCTGCACAAAGAAAATTAGTGCAGCCAACTCCGCCTCCCCAAATAAGGCCCGTGCATGCACCCCTTGTGGGCGCCGCCTTCCGCAAGGAAGGCGGTCGCGGCTCTGGCTGCGCCGGCGAACAGCCCTGCCCTTGGACATGGTTCTGGGGACGGGGCGGGAAAGAAAAGGTAAAATAAATAAAGGAGTAAAGGAAATAAATAGCAGGCAATACAAAGAGAAAAAGTAGCTAAAAAACAAAAAAAAAGTACACAAAAACCAAAAATATAGAGGCAGGAAAATAGTTAGAGAAATAATAAGTAATAAAGATCCAAAAAAAGTGGCTATAAACAAAGGATTGAAAAGATTTAGAGAGGATTGAAACTCAGGCCCCAGAACCATGCAATAGAGTGGAAAACAAGACGGCCGCGCCCGTTGCGACCACGTGCGCAAGTTCGCGCGATATTTTCTCCCTGAGCAAGCAAAAAGCAACGCGATCAAGTAAAAGCGATCGCGAACAGGAAATATCGACCGCGAACATGCATTGCGCGACCCGGAACAGGAAGTAAACAACGCCAGAGGGCGGGAAAAGTGAAAACAAGATGGCCGCGCCCGTGAGCGACCGCATGGGTAAGTTGGCGACCCGCGAACACGCAAAAAATACCGCGAACAGGCGGAAAAAAACTTCCGCATCTTCGCGATATTTCCGGCGTGTTTGCGGAGATTTTCTGCATTCTCGCGATAATTTGCGGAGGTTAATTCCGCAAATTCCGCCCACCCCTACTTCAGTCCCATTATAGGTGAGTTACATGGACTGCTCATTATTTCCCTCAACACTCCTTGTTGAATCATTTTCTCAATTAAAGGTGTCACTCCTTCAATTATTTCAGGTGTCAGTCTGTATTGTGGAATGTTTGGATAAACTACTCCTTCTTTTAATGTAATTTTTACTGGATCTATATTTCTCATAAGGCCTACATCTTCTCCAGTAAAATCCCAGACTCCTGCTTTCACAGACTGCTTCAATTCTTTGGGTAATTCATCAGGGTTGAATACTGCATAAGTTCCTGTTACTTCATGCTCTTGATTAGCTATTGTCATTTTATACAGTACATCCTCATCTGGTGTCTCAAATGCTATTCCATCTGGAGTACAGAAAATAGTGCAATTCATCTTGCACAACAAATCCCTTTCTAGCAAATTCACAGGACTGGTGTCGCACACCACAAAACGGTGCATGTCTGCGAATTTCCCTATTTTAACCTTTACTGGTTCTGTAAGGAATGTCCTAATCTGGGTGTTTGACACACCAACTACTTGGATTGTTTCATCCGAAAGAGGAAGATTCTTTACATCTGCTGACCTGACAGTTGATTGTGTAGCTCCAGTGTCTACTAGAAAAGTAATGTTTTCATCATTAACTTTCCCATCCACAAATGGTCCTGTCTGATCTATTTCTAGAGTTGCGCCAAGCACGCACTCCTCTTCCTCCCTTCGGCACCATCAATAATTCTCCTCTGAATCACCCTCTTCATTTCGCAGCCAATATTGTGAAACAGCGCTTGCGCGTTGCGGTTTGTTTACCTGTTCTTCATTGTAGAATCCCACTTCCTTGCTATATTTCTGGGTATTTCTGCTTTGCGTTAATGGCGGTTTTGGCATCTGATTCTGTGGATTAACAGCCTTCTGCTGTTGCTGCGGTTGGCCACTCACCTCACACTGCACCTGTGGTTTCAATGATGGATTTTCATTATTAGTACTTGGTGGATATTTACACTCGGATTTCCAATGCCCTAACCTACCGCAATTGTGGCATGGAAACTTCTTTTTAGCTTCTTCTATATTACCTTTCCCCTTTCCTGGGCCAAATCTCGGTTTGATTCCTGGGTTATTTGCTTGTTCGACTAACTGGGCTTCCTGTCTTTCTGCAACTTTCACTTGAGCCCACATTGCCTTTTCCTTTAGTTTTCGCTGCTTTGCCTCAATCTCATCACTAAAGTATTTAGCATGTCTCAGGATTTCGGCAATTTTCTTGCTTTGCCAATCAACTGTGTGCTGCTTTATCATTTCACTAATTTCAGGACGTAGACCATACACAAATCTGTACACAAAATGACTCAGGTTGCTTTCACCAAGATTCTCATCTCCACTAAACTGCTTGAAAGCTAGTATTAGTCTTTCATAGTAAGCATGAACTGATTCTTTCACTTCCTGATATATTCGATCTATTTTTACCCAATCTGTTTCTTTGGGAGGCACTTTGTTTTTCAAAAATACCATAACTTGTTCATATTTCTTCATTACCTCGGGGTCAGGTGCTTCTGTTTTGGGATCTCTCGGGTATTCTTTAGCTGGCCAATCGATGACTATTTTACATTCTGCCCATAAGTCTGCTGACACTATTATATCAAATAGGCTATTTAGATCAATCCACAGTACTTTTGACAGCTTAACAAATCTGTCCACCTGTCTGTACCACTCGACGGGCTTTACTCGCAATTGAGGGAAGTCATTTGTAAATGACAAAATGTCCTGTCTCGTCCATGGGACATGCACATATCCCCCTCCTGGAATATCTCTCATGGGAAACTCTGTCACTACCTTCTCCTTTTCTCTCACAGGGAATGCTGGGAAGGTTCTGTCTGAGGTATCATCTCGCTTTCTATACCACCTGCTTTTCCATTTATCCACATCTCCCCATTTTCTTAACAATGTGATTATTTCCTTAATCTGCCCTATTCGTCCTGTAGTGTTCAGATTTTCAATATCTTTTTCCGTGAAATCCCCTCGGTACGGCTTTTGTAAAGCTTTCACCTTGTCCATGTGAATTCCTATTTCACTTGCTATTTCTTCTAACCTGTCATGTAAATTCTTTGCTCTCCAAGTGACCCTCTTGCATAAGAACAACAGCTCCTCATCCTGGTAATTTTTCAGCTTTTCTGTGGGGATTGTCTCTACTATTAATTCTTCTAACACCATGTGTAATTTTGCCACGTCAATGGTTTGGGATTCTTTCTCTTTTCCTTGCAAGCCCTTCAGCCATTCGCTCAATTCATCTGTAGTTATACCTACTGATTTTTCTACATTCCCTGGTTCTGTCATTCTTTGTGGTTCTAATATTGGTCCTCCTTCTATTCTGTTTCTTTCTACAGAATCAGGACTATAAAACGGGTTACTTGACACATTTAGTTCACCTTCACTCATTGTGTATTTCCAAGGATTCTCCCTTGCTCTCATTAGGGGTTGATCCGCTTGTCTATTGCTTACATACGGAACTATTAGACCATGCTCACTTTCTTTCTTCTTATCAAAAATGGGCATAACTGGACCTATGGTTACAGGGACTGTAACTGCTTCTAGATTTTTGGTCAATTCTCTTATTTTCTCTGTCAGTTCTAACGTGTTTTTTGCTAATTCCCTGGAATTTTCACTTCCAGCCTTATTTTCAATCTCTCTTTCCCTAAGAGAATTTCTTCTCTTCACCTCTGGAGTCATAACCTCTGTTTTGATGATTCGCAGGGTTTCCTTCACTGGAGTACCTGAGGTTAATATCTCTGATTCCTGTCTGTACGGCGGTGGGTTTTTGTAAAACATATCATCCAGGACAGCATCCTCTGATTCATTTGCTCCATACCTTCTAGGTTCTACATTATGTCTTTTTTCTATACATTTTCTTCCTTCATTTTCTCCTGCAGCTCTTACGGGAAACTCCTTCAGTCATACTTGCGTCTCGCCACCTTCTCATTCGATCACAATGAGTTTCACGATCATTTGGTCGTCCAAACATATATCTATATCTACTGCCATTTCTCTGTTTTTCTCGCTCATGCATCTCATCTTCCCACTCAGTCAAGGCCTCAAACTGTGTCGGTCTAGGCCGTGGATCTAAGCTCGTCATTCTCTCCCGCAAGTTCCTTAAAATTGCCAAATTAAACGAACCATTTTCTGGGAACGCTAAAACTCCGTCTTCCCTTGTGTACTTTACCCAATTGTCTAACCAAATACAAGTATGGTATTCATATTTCGCAACCATGAAGGATGCGGGTGTTTTCGTCGGAGGAAGTAACTGTCCTTCCCTCGTCACAATCTCTTTGTCTTTCACAAACCACCCTTTTATTTTACTAAACAAGGATTTTTTCTTCTTCTCGGCTGAATGATAATACATCTTCCTTTCTTCCGTGAACCCCTAGTCTTTTCTTCAACTGTACGATCTCTAGTCCAATAGCAGCGCGACTCTCACTAACACACCAATCCTGGTGCGTCTACGTTACTGTCACAATCCTCAAATCTCAGCGCGACTCACATTAACGCACCAATCCTGGAGCGTCCACGTCACCCTGTACTTCTCCAATCCTAGCGCGGCTTTACACTAACGTACCAATCCAGGGCGTTTTACACTTCTGACCGGCTGTCCAATCCCAGCGCGGTCCTACTGACGTCAGCAGTCGCTGCGGCAGCTCCTGCTCCTGACTCCTGTCTCCAGTCTACCCCTCCTTTACAAGACTACTCGGTAGACTTTGTTTCAATTTTACAATACCGTTAGTTACAACATATAAACATCTCCATTGTCTGCTTTGCTAACCACAGAATAGCAATAGACCGTTCTCCCGAAAATCCTGCCTTTCCCGAGAGCAGCGCTTAACCCTGCCCTACTACAGAATCATTACTTCCGTTGATAAAGTAGCACATCCCTCTACTTCACCCTTCTATCAAGCATCAATTAACTGTTTCTCCAGAATTAAGACACATAGTTGGAAACGCAATGCTCCTGAGAGATAAAACCAGAGTTTCACAATTAACCCGAATGCTATTTAATTCACGCAGTTTCATA
Organism: Triturus cristatus; assembly: GCF_964204655.1. Classification (NCBI taxonomy): domain Eukaryota; kingdom Metazoa; phylum Chordata; class Amphibia; order Caudata; family Salamandridae; genus Triturus; species Triturus cristatus. Next base: position 654,563,584 of record NC_140592.1, on the reverse strand, counting down.
CAAGAAAAATGTAGTACATTCATACAGAATCCTGTCTTTCCCGAGAACAGCGAACAGTCTGTCCCACTACAGAATTATGACATACGTTAACAAAGCAGCGCTTACCTCTACTTTGTCCTTCTAGCAAGCTCAGAGCACACCTGCTACCTTTTCAGTGATAAGCGTTATCGGTATACCAATTGGTTAAAGAGCAAAATTTCACAGGTACACTTCGCTATCATACACACTTCTCTCACACAGAAATGTCTCTAACGGCAACATACGACGATGTCACCAAATCGAACCCAAACAAGGTGACGCGCAACTTCAATTGTTACACCCTTCTCCCTGTGTACCTACAGGGCCAACAATTCCGTCTTTCCCGAGAGCAGCGTTTTATTTTCTCTGCCCTACTACGGAACGGTTACCGACTTCCTACATTCCAGAAGCCGTACACTACATAAAACTCAATACGACTTCAACATATAGTGTTAGTACATATATCAATACCAATCAATAATCGATAAGCTATATACAGGCAAAAGTCATCAAACCAAAACAATAAAAACCATCTCTAAAAACTCAGAAAAGCTGGTGCAGTTCCAGTTCACCAATTTCCCCCTATTACCACGGACAGAGTGATTTCGCAATCACACACACACATACACATCATACACCAACATTCATTCTATCAATCTATCCGTTCCTACTCAGAAGGGAACATTGGTTCCGAAACCACACTACTTCCTTGATAGGAACATTATCACTTTCTCTCTGTATCAAACCATTGCTTCTCTTCCCATCAAGAAATAGGTCAATCAATCATTTAGTTGGGTTTAGTTTAACGACTCCTTAATACTCTAAAATTATTCAATAATACATTTCAATGAAAGAACAACCCGACACATGAATTCAATTAATATTTCTTTATCTAAATCAAAGGCAGGTTAAATCCTAGTTAATAAATATCATCTTTTGTCATATTTACCTATTCTGGCTATTTGTCGGTCTAAGTCAGAGTCTGGTTCTCAGTCAAATCATCAAAGTTCTTGTTCTATCATGCAAAGTCACCGTCCTCTCCATCAGCATAACATCAGGATACTGGAAATGACGAAGTCACGACGAACGAACCTCTCTAGTCTACTATTATTTATACTAAAAATTACATTCCAAATGTTGCAACTGACATTTTCAGAGATTCTCATTGGTTAATTGAAATACATTTTGATGCATCAGGAAACATTCGATGTCGTTCTCATGTATTAAAAGTTCCAAAACGAATGTATGGGAATATTAGCAATGTATAGTTCATGTTGCAACAATTTCTGTTGAAGGGTTGGCCTTTCGCCCAGAGTAGCCTTGATGGGCACAGTGATGACAGTTCACCGGCAGGTCGCAGCTACTGAAGTGTGCGCAGGCGCATTTCTCCTTTCCCTTCATTGGTATTACTCGTAAATGTTTGATTCAGTCGGCGGCCATTTTATAGCAGGCCCAAATGGTCAACTTAAGCAAAGAAACACATGAACGTAATTAATACATTGAAATAGTTAAACAGTGTTATTTCCCTTGCTAATACCCATATGTGTGTGCATTTATCTAGCCATATGCAACGTCCAAAGCCATTAATACTCGTTTATTTAAGCATAATTCACGATAACATCACATAAGCAACGTTTATCCTATTAATATGCATACAAACTTAGTTTACATATTATTTTAGCCATGCAAAGCAATCCCACGTGTATTCTTTCGGTTAATAAGGTTGATTAGTTTCCATACAAAAAACTAATAATTATTATGATTAATTATTAATAATTTTAATACAAACATACATAAATGGATTGGGTACATAAAAGGAAACCATATTACCCACTCCATCAGCGTGGCCCAACTTTGTCTATCATTTTGAAAAAATGCACGTACTACCAGCCGCCAATCCACATATCAATAACATCAAGTTGTGGTGCCGTTATATTGACGACATTCTCATGATCTGGTCTGGCTCTCAAGAATCACTGGCTTTCTTCCTCACGTGGCTCAATCAACGTGACCCCTACCTGCGGTTTTACCAGCACTGCTAATGCAACAAACACAGCTTTCTTGAACCTGACCATTGAAACAGAAGCAGGAACTCTCAAAACAACTACATATTACAGACCGCCGGCCAGGAACCCACCGTTCCAATTCAACAGTTTCCACCCTCGATCACTCAGGGAGAACCTCCCCTTCGGCCAATTCCTCCGCATACGGAGGAACTGTAGCCAGATCTCGGACTACCATAAACAAACTACTAAAAAGCATGCCCGCAACCAGAACAGGGAGGCTCACCTGGAGGACAACACACGGAGGGACATAACCGCTCCACTCACATGTGTCACAACTTACAATTAGGCCTCCAACAAAGTGGCTAAGATAATACAGAAGAACTGGTGTATTCTGAACTCTGGGACAAGAAACTGGGACCAACCTCTGTTTGCATATAAAAAAGCTAGCAGCCTCAAAGACCAACTGGTATCTACCCGACCCAGGACACTCAAGAACACCACTACCAATTCAGTCCTCAATGCCTGGGGTTTACCCAATGTGGTCGGGCACTACCCATTCGGTAACTGCAGTATCTGCCACCTGACACAGCCTACCAAGACACTAAATCTGGAACCCGGCAAGATACGGCGACAACTTAAACACACCAATTGTAACTCAGTCAGCGAAATGTACCTGATTGAATGTCCCTGTAGACTCTGCTACATGGGCATGATGATTCGCAAGGTGAGAACCACAATTGTGGAACACCGTTGCACCATTCGGTGCAAAAACAATTTCAGCAAACTGACAGACCACTACTTACAAAAAGGACACACGCCCAACGACATGTCGTGGACAGTGACAGAACACATTGAGTTCAATAAAACCAATAATGACAAATTCCTTCTCACCAGGGAACAACTTTGGATATATCGTCTTTCAACTCACCTACAAGCCTTAAACGATAATATCCCCTGGCATAGCTTGAACACCTGAATTTTACCTTCACAATCAAGCCCTACATATTTTCCTAAGCGCATACATACAATACTCTGGTCAATATACCCGTTGTACACAGGTCAAGACATACCACTGGCTTAACACCTTGACTTGTCCCCTTGTTGACAATATGTGCCGAAATGCGGAGGTCGACGAACTGCTCCAGATTCCACGAAAAGAATGAACCTACCAGAACCCTGACACCTTGTGCAACGCAGTCAGGTTACTAACATATAACATATCAAGTTCAAAAATCCTCATTCCTTAGCAAAACACTGGGTGCCATCCCATTACTGCGGGCACCATCAACAAACACCAAGCGCTTTTTTTCCTCCCTGTCTAACATACAGCATATTGCTGAAAACTACAATCTGTAGTCTTTTCACTCTTTCCAGCAAAAATCTTCAACATTCCTAAGGGGCCTCAACCCCTTTTATTTTTACTTAGCTATTTTTACTTAGCAATATTTGCTTATTATTCTTTCAAGGTCCAACCACACAATTACACACAGTTGGTTTGTGATCACGCTTCATTTTTTCCGACCAAGAGAGAGACACACCCACTCTTCACTGGGCGTGTACCCTCCCCTACACGCACACAGCGATGACTGTCTTCTGTTTCAACTGTTTCCCTCGCAGACGCTACTTGTGCTGGACAGGAGATTGCCTTCACCTGTGATGCACAGAAGGCATTTAAACCTCTCCACGACTGGGGGCTCACACCAACGGAGTTCCGATGCAGACCAAGTAGGTCAATACGCGGGTCTCGAGCTTTGAGGAAGTAAGTGGGGATAACGGGGATCCAAAACCACTTGAATGCTGGGGATTCACTTTCTAACTATACTGCTATACGAGTCATGCTGTGTATGTCTCCTTTACGCAAACCTGTGTGAGACGAAAAGCCGGACCCCCTCCCAGAAACCCATGACGTTTATCTCTGACAATACCAGAGTAAGAATTAACATGGTTTAAACCGTTTCTTTGCACAATTGTCACCATAATAAACACATGCAATTATCCCGCCATTGAATTCTGGACACAGTAGCGCATACCGTCTGCAACTACAATTATGCATCACAGTTCCGCCACGATCCGTACCTCACCGCCACTTAATACCCGGTTAGAGCACGGGCACGACGGCACAGAATCACATGATTTGTATGTGTGTTTACTGAAGCTAATTCTCATATATGTGTGTTTGTCTGTACTGGAGGAACACACTAGAACAGAGGGATGAGAGGATCAGGTCCCTCTTCGACCTCCCGTTCAGACTTTAATCACAAAAAGAAGAGGGAAAAGAATATAGTGATAATAGGTGTCAATAAGTGAGTGAAAGGGAAATGCACCATGCTATAACAACTGCCCTCACACGAAGCAAGCTGTGTCATGCTTCATCATATGGCTGCTAACACACCTCCAAATTTACCCAACACTGGAGGTGGAGCAATAGGGAGGGGAAGACAATACAACATACAGTGTGAAATCAAGGGTGAGAAATGGTGCAGAAAAAGTGATGTAAAAACTGGTCTCAGGGAATCCTTATTACAGTTTTAATATTAGGTCCCCTGTCCAGGATTAAAAATGGAAAAAATGTGTAGATGCTAGGTAGGGGAGCTTATGATGAGACTCCACCTACTCCACTCTGCATGGGTGTCAACATGTTTCAGCTGGCAATTGACAATGCCCTGGCTTTCTTCAGGACTCTCACCTCTGTGACCCTGGGCGCTCCCCCTCCCTTCTATAAATTCAGAAGTAAAATGGGATATCACCTTTCATGGAGCCCTTCGCATTTGAAGAGGAACCGAGTTTATATAAGTCTAAACCCTCAAAATGGTGGGGGAGTGAGAACAGCTTCCTATTAGCGAGGTAAGCTGCTATCGACCAATTTTGTCTCTACAGCGTGCCGCGTAGGAGTGGGTAGGTCTGCAGTCTTCGCGCGAATAGTACACACTACATGAGGAACCCCTCGTGTGTATAACCTACCAGGTACTGTGATGCCTGACTAATCCATTGATCTTGGTAATTCCTGCACCATCAGGTATTCGACTATTGAGTTTTATGGTTGCTGTGAGTGTGGAGCCACAACACCTAGTACGTTTTAGTGTAGATAGTTATTCTTTTGGTCCTGAAAAATCGCCTGCAGAATACTCTTTTTTTGCAAGAAACATGTTGACCCACTACTTATAAGAGCGCCACAACATGAGAAATTATCCCAGCTTTGCGCCTTATAGTTTTTTGTTATTACTTAGGGTAGGAGGCCCCTTGATTAAAGTTGTTTTCTTAGGTACTCCCAGCCCTATTTTACATTCACTTTCATCACTCATACACATCTACACATACGAGGCCTCCCACCCGCACTTCACCTGACGGCTGTTGGATAAAAGATCTCTGTTAAAGTGCCCCTATTATAGGGAGCCTGTCAGGTATTGCACCGCCGACCCGACGAGGAGCAGCCCGATGATGAAGCATGACACCCGACAGGGTGTGTGAGGGCATTACAATCCAGTATAATGGATCCCAACCTTGACCCTGCCAGGTCAGGTTGGTTCATAATTCCCTGCATTCTGTCTCTCATTTTAGAGGAACAGCATAACCTTTTGTTGATATCGCTTTCCTTGACACCTTCATAAATGTTGATGATCACACGTCTGCCAAAGCATTCAAAACTTAAGACAAAATAACCATCATGTCGATATCTAACTCTCCAAAAGCCTTAAGATTCACACCAGTCTGCTCCAATATAATTTTGTCACCCCACTTGTCCATGAACAAGAATTCTGACGGGGGCGTGGCTTAGCACGTGATGCGACTGGACGTGCCCGGGTAGAGCTCCCGGCTGAGCCTCCCTACCCCGGGTCGATTATCCGCTCAAACTTCTGTTGCGCGGCCCGATACTGCCGGCAGACCTACATCGAGACCTGCTGCAAGCCCTGGCTGACTCTGGGGCGAATCGGAGGTAGGGCCCCGCACCGACCCCGACGGCGAAACTGAGGCCGCCTTGATGGAGACACAGCTGGGGACTCTGGCTACGTGAGCCAGCGGCTTTTGACGGACTCCTGGGCCTTGAACTGCGGCCTGTGGGGGCAGCATTGCGGCAACGCGTGAAGACCCGCGACCCTCGTGGAGAGGCCCCCGGCACGACTGAGGCTGCGCCCGGAGACGCCTGGGGACCCCCCCTCCCCTACGGGGGTAAAGTTGGCAGCGGCGACGCGCTGGAGACGGCCTGGGGCAACTACGTGGAGGAAATCCTCAGCGCCTGGCCTACATGTGGGTTGCCTGCCTGGGGCCCTGGGAGCGGCGGGGCGGCGCCGGGGAGGCGATGGTACCTGGCTGCTGCCACGCGGTGGTGGATGCCCTCTGACCGCTGCCGGGACTGGATGACCTACTGGAGGAGTGGGGTACCCCCACGGCAATAGAGATCCAAGAACGCACAAAGGGACACTGAGACTCCCCCCCCCCCCCCGCTCTGCCCGGTTTCTCCTGAGCTGGGGCAGCTCTTCCCCCCCCCTGTCCTGCAAGACGTTGGAAACTGGGGGCGGACACGCTCCGGACAGGAGCTACACCACTAACGGACATAGCTGCCCACGTCACCGCTGCCTGCCAGCACCGGGGGGGCTGACGGGGTGACTGGCCGGACCCCGTAGGCCCTCGAAACGCGGACCCTGCGCCTCCGGACGCTGCGGAGGGAGAGCGTGCACACGAAGTGGACAAGCGGCACAGATGCGACCATACCACTAGGGGGGAGACGTCTAGCACCCGCCCAGCGGCCGTTGGGCCCTTCACTACTTGGAGCCTCTGGATCCGCGACGACCGGGACGCATTGTGCGAGGACTGGCGGCTTGGGGCAGCGGAACCTGGCGCCGCACTGAGACAAGTGCGCGGACTGCCCCGCTCCTTGGAGGCGCTACACGGCCCACAACGATTGCCTCGGCGCCACAAGGGGGGTTCGCCACCCGAGACGGACCTCCACCCCCCCTGCGACAGGAGAGAATACCATGCACGTGCCGCCAGCCCCATGCCTGGAGGGGTGCGAACACGCACCGGATCGGGGACCACATCGGCGAGGGGAAAGCAAGTGAAAACGGCGCCCAAGATGGATGCTGAGCAGGTGGCGTCGAAGTTGGACAGCGTCCTGGCAGTCATGGAACGGATGGAGGAATCCCTCCAGCAGACACGCACCTCCCTGGAGACCAGAATCGACGGCATGGCGATAGACTTAACTCACCTTCGGGCCGATCATAAGAAGCTGCAAGCTCGCACTAAGGCGCTGGAAGATACAATGGCAGTTATCGAACCAACGGCGGCGCAGACAGACAAAAAAATGCAAGACCTCTTGAACAGGGTAGAATTCTTGGAAGACCGAGCCGAGGATGCAGAGGGACGGGCACGAAGAAACAACATCCGCCTAGTGGGCATTCCGGAGAAGTGGGAAGGAGTGGACCCGACTCGCAGGGTGGAGGAATGGCTAAGAGAACTGCTGCCGGAAAGCGCGCTCTCCCCCTACTTTGTGGTAGAGAGAGCCCATCGAGTGCCCACGAGACCGCTCCCCCCTGGCTCTAACCCTAGACCGTTTCTCCTTCGGGTTCTCAACTACAGGGATCGCAACGCCATATTGCGCGAAGCCAGGAAACTAGGGGAAATCACCATAGACAACGCCGCAGTGATGTTCTTTCCAGACTACACGGTGCAAGTACAGAGACGGAGGCACTCCTTCCTGGCAGTAAAAAGACGACTGCGCGAAGCGGACCTTAAGTACTCGCTGCTTTTTCCTGCCAAACTGAGGGTGATAGCGCGAGACAAGACGCATTTCTTCATGAGCCCGGAGGAAGCGGAAGCCTGGCTGGATGGAGGAATGCCCGAAGTACCGAGGAGAACGCCGGGAACTACTACCACGGAGCGGACCCGAGGACCAAGGCGACGACGCCGCCGCAGGTCGCCCACGCCACCACTGGTCCGAGAAGCGCTGATTCACTCCCCAACGGTGGAACTCATTCAACAAGAACAGAAAGACGCCCTACGCAAGGTGGCGGCAATCAGCAACTCCCCGGTGCCATCACTCCATCCGGGCGCCAGCCCGGCTGTGTCCTCAACGGATGATGAGGCGATCTATGGTATCCCGGATACCCAGAGCTCTGGGGGACCCCCGGAGGTCACGCCGCAAACAGCAGATCTCTTTGGCTGATGGGAACCCGGTAGTGGACTGCCACCTACCGCGTGGCGCAGATCTGCCTAGGTTCCTGCATAGCTGTCCCGCCCTCCAATGGAAATGTCTTGGGCCTACCTGCGCCCGCACCATCGCCACCCTGGGGGGTCTGAACACGGAGCCCGGCACTGTAAGTACATTTTCTAATCATAGACACGAGACTCAATTACCCAAATCACAGATACGCAAATGCGCCCTACGGTGCTCTCCTGTCGGTTCGCTGTCACATGAATCACTTGGAGAGGGGTATGCCCCCCCTGACACCCTTGCCCACACTTGACTGACATTTGGGCACGCAGCTGCTGCGACACTGAGCGGCAGAAACTAGGTGTCCGCCGGACAGCAGCGGCCTCCACACTTCGCCCGGGAGGGATGCCGGGCTCTTCCAAGACTGCACTGTTTTGCTTACTGATAAACTACAAACCACAAGATCCCCCTAAGACTGTATAGTTTACGAGCTCACTTGAGTGTTTGGATGGCGAGATGTTGTGCAGCCGACCTTTTGGTATTTTTGGCATTGTTGCCATGTTGAGGCATTATGTTCTCCCTTTCTCCCCTACCCCCTTACCCCACTGGAGACCATGGCACCGCACACACGACACTAATCCTTGCTGTACGGTGGGAGCGGACCGCTGGAGTTGGGGGGCCGTTGAGCTGGGGGCCCCACCTTGGGAGGGAGCGGGAGGCGCGCACACACACGACCGCTATGGCTAATGTACAAATATGCACCTGGAACGTCAGGGGAATGCACACACCGGCTAGGCGCTATCACATTTATTCATACCTAAAGCGACATAAAATAAACATAGCGCTGCTCCAGGAAACTCACTTAAGCGGAGCTGAGGTGCGGGCGCTGCACCGTAGATGGCGGGGGCAACTATATGCAACGGACTATTCCTCATACGCATGCGGAACACTGATATGGATCTGCCCTGGGACCCCTTGGGAAGCCACAGATATTGTAGTGGATCGGGGGGTAGGTACGCTGCTGCGCAGGGCAGGCTAGATGGCCAACATATTACACTAGTGTCCCTCTACTCCCCCAACGTTGATCAGGGCAGCTTCCTGGCGCGGCTCTCAGCGACCATGGCACCTTGGCATGCAACCTCGTGGATAATAGGAGGCGATTATAATTGCACTCTAGACATCACACTGGACCGCTCCTCCCCACCCCCAGCTAACGCCTCCACTCGGGGAGCCACAAAAGCACTACTGGAGTGGGCCGCACGGTGGTATCTGCATGATGTTTGGCGAACACGCAACCCGGGGACGCGAACATATTCCTACTACTCTGGCGCTCATGACTTATATGTCCGCCTGGACAGGTTCATGGCTTCCACTGACCTCCTGCCCCACGTGACAGACACGCATTACATGGGCCGCACGCACTCAGACCACAACCCGCACTTCATGTCGATAACCTGGGACCACCCGCACCCCCCTGTGCCCACATGGCGTCTACAACCTACACTGCTGCTAGTCGCGGCTTTCCGTGATTCCTTACTTGCGCGTGCTGCGCAGGATTTTGAAGATAACACCGGTACGGCATCCACTCCCCAGGTGGAGTGGGACGCCTTCAAGGTAGTGCTCCGAGGGCACTGTCTGCGTGCACAAGGCCACGTGAGGCACCAACTGGAGAGGGACCTAACTAGGTTGGAGTCTGACTTACTCGCAAGGGAGGAGGGGGCTTTGGATGGCACTGAGGACCCACTACACGAAGCCCACACGGAACATGCGCGCCTCTTAGAGCGACTCCGAAATGTCAACTATGCTGCGCACTCGGCGAGAACACACCACCTCAGCGACTGGCCTGGCAAACTTTTAGCATGGCTGATCTCACAAGAAACCCGCTCAGCCCCAGTGGCGGCCATACAGACGGGAGGGGGGGACTTAGTATACACGCAGCTTAGCATACACGACGCCTTTATCGCCCACTATGAAGCATTGTATCGTTCCGGCCTCTCTGTCCCTCATCCTGATATAACCGGCTATCTCTCCCCCCTGCAAATGCCACAACTGACTATTGCGCAGCAGGACGAGTTGGGAGCTCCGCTCGGGTCGGACGAGCTCCGAGAAGCCATCTTCAACCTGTCAAATGGCAAAACCCCGGGCCCGGATGGGCTGCCAGCTGAGCTTTACAAGGCCGGCTCGGACATCCTCGTCCCGGAACTACTGAGAATGTATAATGCGGCAGCAGAAGACGCCACTTTACCCCCCACGTTAAATGAGGCCACACTGGTCTCTATTCTTAAACCAGGCAAGGATAGCACACAGGTGGGTTCTTACCGCCCTTTGGCGCTGCTAAACACAGATTATAAGATCCTGGCTTCTGCGCTAGCCAGGAGGCTGGCCCCTCATGTACCCAGCCTGGTGCACCGGGACCAAAATGGCTTTGACGCCACACCTCCTACAACATCCCACGCCTCTTTCGGGTGCAAGAATACGCCACACAGCAATGGCCCAGAGCGGGATGCCTGATACTGGACCTGGAGAAGGCCTTTGACTCAGTCGAGTGGCCGTACCTGAGTGCAGTCACGGAGAAGTATCAGCTAGGGGGAGGGTACAGAGCCATGGTCAGCCTGCTTTATGGCGGACCGACAGTCCGAGTCCGCACGGGCCGCCTCCTCTCAGCCGCCATCCGGGTCCGCAGAGGCACTCGACAGGGCTGCCCATTATCGCCATTGCTGTTTTCTCTGGCCATGGAACCTCTGGCCGCGACTCTTCGGACGCACGGGCTGGAGTGGGGAATCCCATTGGTGGACGGTCTGCATGCGGTGTCACTGTACGCGGATGACTTACTGCTGTACGTCAGAGACATAACTGCCATCCCCGCCTCCCTTACAAACATCTTCCGCACTTTTGAGGAGGTATCGGGCCTGAGAGTCAATTGGTCCAAGTCGGGGGCCTATCCCTTTAGCCCAGACACGCCTGAATGCGACATCCGGCTGGGAGGGGACAGGCTGCAGTGGTACCCCACCACCTTCCGCTACTTGGGGATACGAATATACAGAACACCAGCAGACATTTTGGAGGGAAACCTCCTTCGAGCGATAGCTTCTATCCGTGCACAAATTAGTTTCTGGAACACCTTACCCCTTAACGTGCCTAGCCGCGTAGCATTGACCAAGATGATTGTGCTGCCTCGGCTACTCTATTATTTTGCGAACATGCCTATGTATGTTCCCACCAAGCTATTCCGCGAGCTAGAGGTGCTGCTGCGCAGCCTCATCTGGAACAAGGGGAGACCGCGCGTGGCACTGACCAAACTATACATGCCCACGGACTCGGGGGGCTTGGCAGTCCCAAACATGGAACTATACTACCTCGCGGCACAGATGCAATGGGTGGCGGGATGGCTGAGTGGCAAGCAACTTGAGGACACCGCTTCGTACGCAGATGCCTGGACACGAACGCAAGTACATACGCTATTCCACCTGATAACCCGCACGCTATGCCCCTCCCAGATATACCTGGCGGTGGCACGCAGGTGTTTTCTGCGGTGCCTTCGTCTCACACGCGCGACCACGCCATATGCCCCTACTTTACCGCTCTTGGGCACGCCTGGCCCAACGGGGCCGCTCACAGAGGTTCACTTGGCTAGCTGGGAGCGCGCGGGGGTAGACACGCTGGGTGACTTATACGCAGATGGTGACTTACTCACATTCGCCAACCTGGCTGCAGACAGGGGCCTCCCGGCGGGGCAGTTCCTACTGCACGCCTCCCTCTTGCACACGCTCACTGCTTCCTGGGGCGACATCGCAGTAGAGCTCCCGACGCACACCTTCATACAATACCTGCATGTTATGGGTAATGGCTCACACATCATACACTGGCTAGCGCAGGCACTGCAGGCACACTCGCAAACATCCACATTACCACTGAGGGAACGCTGGGCGACAGACAGGGGATGAGACTGGACAGACAAAGAATGGGCACTGATACTGGCCGGCCCGACCAACATCCCACGTAACCCCCGTTTTAAAACTATACAATACTACATACTGCAACGCGCATACCTCACGCCCGATAAGATTAATAGATATTTCTTGCGGACGGATGCAGCTTGCCAGCGCTGCTCGCTACTGGGAGCGGACCTCCTACACATGCTGTGGCACTGCCCTGATATACAGACACATTGCGACGAAGTGTTGACAATACTCGCGCGCGACACTGACGGGCAACTGCCGCGCACGTGGGAAGCGGGCATATTAGGGCTGTATAAACGCACAAAAGATAACAAAGTGCAGGCACGCTTCTGGGACATGGGACTTATAACGGCCAAACGCTTGCTCACTAAACACTGGAAGGCCACGACCCCCCCACACATCAGACACTGGAAAGCCTCCTTCGTTAATTGGGCACAAGCGGAGAGCGCGGTGCTCCTCCGTGAGGAAACCGCGGGGCTCCGGAAGTTCCCCATCGCCCAGCTTTGGGATAACCTCCTCAAAGCGTTTCAGATGGCCTGCCAGGACCGTGGGATAACCTGAGCCTCTAGAATCTGTCACTCTCTTGCTGATTGGCAACGACAGCCCTAAGAATGCGACGGAGCTAGCTCCCGCCTCCCTCCGCTCGCCCCCTGGTGGCCCCTACTCCCGCCCTCAATGAGACTGCTGCCAGGGATTGACCGCCGCACGGCTATAGCGCGCACCCAGCGAACACTGCTCCCATGATCCGAAGCACCACGCACAATGCCTAGCTGAGGGCCCAGACGGGAAGGCACGACTGCTTCACCCTGCCCTGCTGCTCCCTCCCCAACACAGCGGAGCACCCTATGCACCAGGGAAAAGGGTGTGGGCGTTGGCGCATTGAGACCCCAACCTGCCAGGAAGCCCCCTCCCCTCCCTCCCCCGGCCCGCTGCTGCCCGCGTGTACCGCGCGGTTCCGCTGCGCCCCGCTCGGCGGCTGCTCGCCCCCCCGCTCTAACACAGGATGATCTCCTCCCCCCCTCCCCCTTGATTCCGTTTGAATTTATCAACCTAACCCCTACTCCCCCTATCGCCGCGTAAGCGCAGGGGACAGTTTGTTTACTGGTCGAGTTCCCTGACCGGACTCCTACCTAATCACAGATAACAGACGGTGGATGCGTTGTCAGGCGTCCCCGAAGCGCTACCCTACTTAGTGCGCCCCACTTACTGACAGCAGAGCAGCGATGACGCACACACCCTAACAGGGATGGGTACGCCCAGAGCGAGCAGCAAGATCTTGACAAGAGCACACTGTATTGAATATCAGGCGTACCCCGATAATCAGCGGCTTGAGGGGTGTAGCGCCGGGGGGACGGAGGCGCGCCACGTAGCCTGCACATGGACTCGAACGGCGGAGCTGTAGACAGGATTCGCCGGATCTAAACGTTAGCATATATGTCTCAGTGAGCTATACCGAAACGTTCTTGCCGCGCTCCAGCCCGCACGGCGAGCACGACACTGACGCTGTACTGACCGAAGGCCTTTACGCTTGAGGTTAACCACGGTGTCCTACACGACTCCAGATAGAGACCTGAGTGGCGACCGAGTTAACCGCGATGCGGGCTGGACTACAGCGCCATCCTTTGTCGCTGATATCACAAATAAGGAGCACCACGATAAACCACCAAAAAACAACATAGACCTGCTGTTTAACAAAGCGCACACCTGATTCCTGTGATAATGCCAACACGTACAACGCCGCCGGACCCCTGGGTTGCCGGCTGAATGGCTGTGTCATACTGTCTGGAACCATGTGCTTATTGTATAACTGATTCAACGCCTCAGATGGTGAATGTATGCTATAGGATGATGAAACTGTGAATAATAAAGGTTTTTTTTTAAAAAATGGAAAAAAAAAAATGAACAAGAATTCTGACAAAAAAGTGTAATTGGTGAACCCAAATTCGCCATGATGGGGACCTTGACTCCATCAATCACCACAGTGCCCCAAGGCCCTTTTGCCCTGTTCACATGCAGAATAGCATTACATTTAACGATCAATATTACATTCCCTAACTACTCTGTACAGTTATCTAGTGAATCAGAGGCCTCAACGCAATTGATTCGAGTGGGTCATTTGCTAGAATTGCACACTGCTTGAAAGTGACAAATCTTTTTACATGAAGCACGCCTGCCAATGGTATGACAGTTAGTGTTGTTGCCAAAGAGATTTTGTGATCCACATCTAAAACAACACAAATTTCCATTTTTAAAAGGTTGTTTACCAACCTTGTTCACATTCACAGCATAAACAGAGTCTGGTAAATGTTCCCCAGGCGCACTCAAATTATTCACAGTGTGTTCGCTATGAATTGCCCTGCTTGAGACCATTGAATGCGCAGTACTCTTAGTAGTGTCAATGGTTCCCAGCAATGTGGGTTTCGTACAGCTGAGTAGGCGTTCCTTGATCTTTTTGGAGCAACACACAAACACAAATTATTCTCTAATGTATATATCAGTATGTGCCTCAAATTCACAAGAGGCTGGTAAGACCTTCAAGGCTGAAATGTACTTGTCCATACTTTCTTCCGCCTGCTGCTTCCTCATAAAGAAATTGTGCCTCTCAAGCATAATAGCTGGGTCTTCTGAATAGTTTTTGCTCAAGCGTGCTTACGCTTCTCTGTAACGATCCCAAGCTTTCCTGTCATCTGTGCTCCCTTGTGGTTGTGGTATAGATGGAAGAGTCACAATAACCTGCTGAGCCGCAAGACTCAAACAACTGTATAAAATCACCACTTTATGCTCAGGGGACAATTTAACAGCAACTATGGGCCCTAGATAATTTTCAATTTTTTTTACCAGCTACCCCCACTTGACACTAGGTTTACCTGGCTGTTGAATGAATGGGGGAGGCTGGACAAATGTGCAGCGGCCATCAAAAAAGAAGAGTAATAAACAAATAGAAGAAAAATTACAACAAACTTATCATAATTGTAAATCCTAATGTACCAAGAGTCAAGGTGTGCCTGTCACAGTATGTCAGGCAAACAGAGTGTACCTAGAAATGTATTGAAAAGGTGTGCCTGTCACTGTGTAAGCAGGTGATTGAAATGCCAATACAAACCAGGTAAAGCTCACTGAAAATCTGTTGTAGGGGTGTACCTCTCACCATGTAGACAGGCAAAGAAACAACACAATAACAATGGAGAGCATTGTCAGCCGAGTTTCGATATATTGAATTTATTCGGGGCTTACCGACCACCCAGGTCAATGCTCCAGTAACCGGAAATGTTTGCAGTTGAAATTATGTTTTGGACCTACCAAAATGCCCAATCCAAGATGGCCACCAGGGCATCACCAATGCAATGACGTCAAACTTGCCGTAGTACTTTGGGCCTACCAAAATGCCCAATTCAAGATGGCTGCCAGGGCATCACCAGCGCAATGACATCACACCAGTCAGTGCGCACTTTGGTAGTAAAGCACACAAATGACGTCGCTGCCACCAACGCACATTTCTTAGGCTCTCTCTTTGAAACAAGCAGTGCAGGCAGAAAATTATGCTTAAGTTACCACAACAGACTAGAAAATTCTTGGCGCGAATGCTAGCTAATTTTTGATTCTATTACAGGACCGGAGGCTTCGGATTATGCTAGTTTAACGCTTATCAAAACATAACTACAGCTATATCACCCACCGGTTTATAATTAACTGTTTAAATATATAATGAGAAAAACCAATCAGATCTCAAAAGGTCTTGGACAGTAGAAACCATCATTATTATTATTATTATCATTATTATTATTATTATTATCATAAAATATAGAGATGCCATGGCACCACAAACAGAAGGTGTCCCAAACATTTGGGTATGAATACCTGTCTCTTTGAAAAAATTTCCGTCAATCATCCGGCTATAAAGCCGCAGACACAGGTTTAAAAGGTACTATAATGTGAACATTAATTATGTCAAACATCCGGCTATAAAAATCGAGTACATCCCTCTTAAGCCTTAAGGTATTGAACGCCACACAAATTGCAATAGCTGGAAAGCATAATCTGGAACAATTCTTGACACGTTATGGTCCCAACATTAATACTAAATGAAACTCTTTCGGAGAAGATACTGTACCTGTAAAATCCAGGGCTTTCGCGTTGTAGAAACACCAACAGGTAGATAGGCCTAATAACAGCTTGGACGATAAGTACTGTCAACATATTAGTAGTTGGCCTTACATCAAATAAGGAACAAACCATAAAAACATCCGACAGAGGGGAATATCTAGGCTCAGAGAAACTGCGCTACCCTAATACCTTTCAATAACTAACAGGTTACCAGCGCAAGCCCACCGGTCTGCCCTCTACCTGAGAATGACCTGCAGAAACGGCCAAAGGGCATCTACAAACCGAACGATATGCCAATCCCTATGACAGTATGTCTGATAAAAACATTCACAATATGGGGAAAGTCAGCCTTCGCTAATTGACGCGATATTCGCGTCCCCTCTCCGTGAATTGGAATGAACAGAGGGAAGCCTAGGTCTGTTCCACAACCATCGTGGGACGGGACGATCATCGATTTACTGATATGGAAAGTATTCTGCCATGACCGGAATGTGATGACTCAGGCAGAAGCCAGAAGTCCTTCACTACCTCCACTGGTAGAGGTGACCATGTACCTACCAACATGTTGACAACTCTCACTGCCAAGAAATAGCGCCTGTTGGGTAGGATGTAACAAGAGACCTGTTGTGGGAGAGAGAGCGGATCGCAAACAACCCCAACGACCGCTCCAGGCAGCTGATTCGAAGATATAACTCCTGCAAAGACCACCTACTTGCCATGGGGCATCAGATCTGTAAGACAGGCCCATTGAAAAAATGTCTGAGGGTCCCGAAAATGAATGGAGGGGCAGGGAAGATTATTTGATAGCTTATGCTATAGCACCATTACTCTGGCAAGCGCCCGAAGGGGGACATTCTGCAGGAGTAACACCGAAATGAACTTCTTTCTGAGATTCCTCAAGTCAGAGCTGTCCGGAGCGTTATAATCAAACCAGAAGTTCACCGTCAAAGGCGGACAAGGGGACGAGATAATTCGGAAAAAGTGCAAACCCAAGAACACAAGGATATCCACTTAGTAGCCAGAATAGGCGATTACCTATCGTATCCCTGAAGGGAATCGGATTCTAAAAAGGAGACCTGACGGCAGGAAAATTGCGAGGCTAAGGCCTATATCTGTGCTAAGATGAAAACATATCCCGAAACACGATCCAGAGGATGCTCCGTTCCTTTGAGTGAGCAATCACTAATTCCCTCAACTTTGTTGAATATCTTGGAAAAGGAATTGGTAAACTCTAGGAGGAATCCCTAAGTGATCTGTAACAGGCCTGCATCACGAAGATCCTTATGATTCCAGAGGGTGTGGCCAAGAAGATAAGCAGGCCCACATATTTAGAGACGTCTTGCAACGAAACTGTCCCCAGGGGTACCTCCCGCCAAAGGCCAAGCTCTGCCGCCGGTGTACCGGCAAAGTCTCCATCCTCCTGAAAGGATTTTGCGTCTCGCGATAGAGAGGTGCAGTTGCGACCACGAAAACATATCGCAAATTGTGGCCCATGCTCTAATATGTCCACAGCCACGGAAGTGGCCGATACCTCTGCAACCAAAGCCATCTCCAGGATTTGGCCTAAGGTCCTGCTTTGACTAAAAGCATGTCCTGGCCTTCCTGCCAGGCACGGGTAAAGTCTCCCTTGTGATGTTCACCACTAGAAGGAGAGGCATCAACCTCGGGCGTGGAATAGCCGGCCGCGGCACCCTAAAGTAGTCTATTGCGTTTAAATTACTATTGCCTACATGATTAATCGAAGAAACAGACACAATGTACCTCCAGGAATTGAACACTCAACCTTGAGAATAAGAGTCTAAGACCCTAACCATTATGCCACAGAGACTCTCCCCGTCAGTGTGAATGGAGCGCAAACAAAGTAGAATGATCTGGTGTATTCGGCACAACCTTCCTAAAACTTGTCTTGGGAGGAGTCTTCTCTCCATGTACACCTACTGTGCGGTTCATTCTATCACACCAAATATTTAAGGGGAGAGATTCACGCCCAGAGGATGTGTATAAATAATGATGGGCAACTATCATGGCGTGCTACACAGTACTGGGACTGTCATTTTTGCGGCCCTGTTGACCAACTCGTGGATGGAACATCCCGGGCGTCAACAAAGTTCTTCTAGGAGACTTCTGCACTCCTCATAAAAGATCTCATCCTCCTTCTATCTCACCCATTCAATGCCCAGGGGTGTCTATATGTGATATTGTAGTGCAAGGCACAGAATAGCGGAGGAGTCAGAGGGGGAGCTAACCCATGCACACGAGATTGAAAAAAAAAACAATGTACCTAGCTCCGCGGCAAAGCTGTAGTCTAAATTATTCCAGCCCCCAAGGGCGTCAGAGCCATAACCAAATATCAGGAGCGTGTGCGCATTCGAAGGGCCAGCCAATTATTGCAGCCGGGTAGGCGTAAAGAAAAAACTGCTCCGTGTAAAGTACGAGGCACTATGAACCTCAGAGCAAACAGGGGACGCGTGCGATGTGTGTAGACCAGCTGAGCTATGCACATCGGAGCGTTATCAGCTCCATCCCACACTCGGCAACTAGGGAAAGCCTTTGGCGGTGAAGCACGAGACCGCGCAGTAATCAGAAACAACCATTATGGAAACACCAGGATTGATGGTAAATTCAGAAACCACATACAGTGAAACACATAACCTTTTGAATAAGAGTCGGTTACCCTGACCACTAGGCCACAGTGACTCATGAGGAATGCTGAAAACGACAGCGCAGTACCTCCGCTCGCGTCGGAGCGTCCCAAGTCTGCACCCAGACAGCCCAAATCTGATGAAGGGTTACCGCGTGCATGTTTCCATTTAGACATGCAGCGAATACATATCAGCGCATCATCTCCGCCCCCGCAGGAGCGTCCTTATTCTGTGCCCGTTCGGGCCAAATTTCTCAGTGCTATCGCGCACACACCATCAGTAGTGCAGTGGAGTAATGAAGCGTCCATCGGGCAATAAGTACAACCAAGACCCAAATCTGGGGTAAAAGGCCGCTTTATTGGACAGGTAGGCAATACAATATATATTTGCATACAGATCATAATACAAACATGTTCCAAACGAACACCCCCCGCCCCTAAGCAATATCCCCGTAGCAACTATTACCCAACCTTGTTCGGCCTAATCCTCCTCCCCAAACCCCTATCTCCATCTCCTGCCTACCTCTTGCCTCCAACTTCTCTCCCTTGCTTCCCTCTGGCCGAAGCTATTCCTAATGCCCCCAGCCCTTCCTGCCTGTCTTGATCTCCTCCAACTCTGCCACCTGTCCAAGCGACAACCACCCAAAAGAACAATTATTAAGCAAAACATACATGAAAGAAAGCAATACAAATGTTTATAATGCCAGGGTGGGCGGGCGGGCCAAAATTCACTATCCTACCTCACCCAGTACAGTAAAAAGTGCGCCACAAAGAACGTTCGCACTGGAGGCTCGCGCTGATAAGCGTTAGCCAAAAACAAAAGCCTACCTGTCCAAGGGCCTTACTATGTGCCCGAAGCCGCCCGGGGGTGTACACTCTGCGAGTGCCACCCCCAGGAGCCCCCATCGGGCAATAAGTACAACCAAGACCCAAATCTGGGGTAAAAGGCCGCTTTATTGGACAGGTAGGCAATACAATATATATTTGCATACAGATCATGATACAAACATGTTCCAAACTAACACCCCCCGCCCCTAAGCAATATCCCCGTAGCAACTATTACCCAACCTTGTTCGGCCTAATCCTCCTCCCCAAACCCCTATCTCCATCTCCTGCCTACCTCTTGCCTCCAACTTCTCTCCCTTGCTTCCCTCTGGCCGAAGCTATTCCTAATGCCCCCAGCCCTTCCTGCCTGTCTTGATCTCCTCCAACTCTGCCACCAGGAAAAACCCTAACTCAGGCGTTTTTCCTGTCCCCCCCCTTTATTCACCATAAATGTAAAAGAACTGGACGTTTGTCATCAGTTATAGATAAAAAATGTTGAGTACCACTGTCGCCAAACAGGTGAAAACATTATTCACATAAAAGACAGTTCTACTTGAAAAAACCCCGAAAAATAATTCTGTCGCCAAACAGTTAATAACTTATCAGCAATAACTATATCTCTAACAAACTACCACCATAAACTAAACTACTAAAATGTGAGTGGGGAGAGAGAGGTGGGAGGGTTGGGGGGGAAGGAGAAAATAATGGAAGATATTTGTTAATTAATAAAATATTTGAAAAACAATTATGTTCTGAAAAACGACCACATTAGTGCTGCCGCTTCAACAGCATGAATTCAACATCATGTGTGTAAATCCAAAACCTTAGAAATCATTTCTTTTATACTTAAAATTATACATTTCATGTCCGATAAAAGACAATTGAATTCCATCATCTCTAAAAAACTGATAATCTTCTTTGGTAATCTCATCATGAACTAACCAATGTATACCATTAATATAACAAAAACGCTGCAACTGTCGGTTAACTGTCCTTCTTGCTCGTTCAACGGCAGTAAATCTGTCCACCCCTCTCCAGATTCTGCGAGGCATCAGAGCGGTCAAGATGATTTGTGTATTGGGCCAAGTCTTTGTAAAAAGTTCCAAATCTGCTTTTATCTCTATCAATAACCCCAACCCGGAAAATTGCACTGAATCATTTTCCCCAAGATGTAAAATGACCACTTCTAGTTTGCTCTTAGCGGATAACTCACTCATTAAAAGCATGAGTTGGCCCCATTTCATGCCGCTTATTCCCCACCAAGATAACACCACTTCTTCAGAAGAAAAACCTACATTTTTCCCAAAATGCCGTTTTCCGCTTGTTTAGCTCCCCACTTGATGAATGAATGACCAATAATCCAGACTTGGTGTTGTGGCATTGCCAAACCTGCCACCAAACCTGAAAAGAGAAAACAATTAATATCCCCACTAATTAACTGTCATGCTCCAACTTTTTGATATAACGTAAACAACAATCTGAAAACCAACGCACCAATTTTTTAACAGCGCTAACAGAAACCCCCCCCCCAGCTTACTGCCTCTGAAACTGGCCCAATGCGGAATGAGTGTATACCAAATTTGGTTGGATCCTTCCCAATTCTCTTTAATGACTTCCGCAATATTGATAACAACTGTGATGCTTTTAGTGGCGAGCCATTCCTGATGCCGAAAAATAAAGATTGAAGTTGCACCTCCGACTGTTAGAAAATCTAACCATGCTTGTATAGGGCATAAAGACCACCTACAGCTTGCAGAATTACTTTTGAACCTTTGCCTGCTCGGTCAGTTTTGCGTGTTCCAGAAACATTTCTATCTTTGAATGCATCAAAGATATGTTTTGTGTTTTCATGTCATCAGTAATGGTAGTTCCTAACAAGTCAGATACCCTGGAGGCCCCAAAAAGGAGCCAAATCATGCACAATGCTAACAACTGAAATTCAAATTCTGAAAAAACAAATCTTGTGAAGATTTATTACTATCCTATATAACAGCTTTAGAGATATTGACTCTCTTTTGTATAGCCCTCTCTTTTTAGTCTTTGCCCATCCTTGCAATATTCTCTTACCAATTATACCTGCCGATAGCTCATAACCCCCAAAAGAACTCCCGTAAAAAGATATACCAGCTAGTTTCCCAGCTATTGTAGTGGAAGAAATGCTCTTGTTGACATTAAGCATAATGAACTTAACTGCATCCTCTCTGCGCTGTTGTAACCCCCTCTATCATAAAATCTATACGTCGCACCTGAGTCTAAGAACTCCAAAACAAGCTCTTCTTTAAGCCGGTGTTGGACTTTTGCTAATGTATTCTTGACGAGTTGATGAGCATTCATATCGCCAAATTCCATATCTCGCTGGGCATCTGAGTCTTCCGTATATATGCTCCGGGCGCCGAACCACGGAATCTCTCACACTGAAAGCGAGATAGGGCATCTGCGACATTATTCTCTATTCCTGCAATAAGTTTAACTTGAAAATAATGTTAAACTTTAAACAGCCTAGGATAAATTTTTGCAGTAACTTCAACATCTGTTTGTCTTTAGCTTTCTGACCGTTGACTAAGTCAACTACTGTTTTATTGTCTACATTGAATAGCACAGTTCTGTTAGCCATTTTAGCTCCCCACACGGCTAGAGCCGCTATCAATAGAAAAAATTCCAGAAAAGCTATACTTTTCTTCTCAAGAACCCACCTGGCTGGCCATTTTTCTGAGCACCACTTTCCCTCCCAAAAAAGGTCAAAACCGTTGGCACCAGAAACATCAGAAAAAAGTTGCATCTGCCAAATGAAATCGTCATCCAGTGACCAGAGTGTTACGCCATTAAAATCTGACAAAATGTGGACCAAACCTCAAAATCTGCTCGCAATTGCACTGTACGCTACTTCTATGGTGTGGCAGCTTCATACCAGACATAGAAAAAACCCAGGCGCCTGCAAAAAGACCTGCCTGCTCGTATGACTTTACAGGCAAAATTAGGATGACCTAGCAAGCATTAAGCTTCCAATAAAGATAATTTCTACACTGTACATGCATGTTCCAAAGCCTAGATATTACTTTTATTTTCTGAGGGAGCCTGGCTTGCATCCTATTGGTATTCTATTTCAATGCCAAGATATGCAAGGCAACAACTGGTGCCCTCTGTTTTATCCTCTGCTAAAGGCACAACCATGTCCTGTGCAAATATTTTGAAAATCATGTAGCGCCTTTTCACATTGCAGGGAAACTCGCCTTGCCCATAACTAGCCGAATCCATCGATGCAAATTGAACCATGGAATGCTCTTAGCCATTAAATCCTTGACCGAATAACCTTGGGGCCAGGATAGATGCTGGTTCATTCTAAATTCTCCTTCAGCTTTCTAGGAACTGCACCTAAATGTGACACAATTAGGTCATCTAATGGCCAAGAATCAAAAGGCCCCGCCATTCTTCCTTCTTGTACTTCTGTCAGTAGTTTTTCCCCCCAACTATATGCGGAAATGAATTTGCCGATTTTAAATTTTGCGCAAATCTATGACATCGGGGCCCCTGATAGCCCAATTTAAATCCTCCCCTGAAAACCCCATTCCAACAGAGCTGCGTCTTGTGTATCTGGGTAGAATATTAACCACCTACATAAATTGTCCAGCTTGATTGGAGTAGAAGCTCCTGTTTCCAGACAAACGCGAAACCTCTCCCTCTGTTTGGACAACCACTTCCCCAATTTTGCCTGTTCCCCGAAACATTGCATGACTGCGAGTTTACCCCCACACCTAGAGCATGCATCGTTTATACTTGCCTGGGTTTTTTGTACAATACCCTTTATTAAAATTCCAGCATAATCCAGATACAATTGTTTGTAGTCTGCTCCAAGTGCCCCCTCCCCCCCCCCCAGGGTGGGTCTGCTCTGAAAGGGCCGATAAGGAACCGCTAAGCCACTAGCCGTGTGCATGGATGGTGGAGGCCATTGGGGGTACATCCACTGGACCCAAAGCTCATTATCGACCTCCCCCCACGGTTTCTCGAGCATTAAAACTAGTCTGCTTTTTTTTTTTTTTTTTTTATTTATTTATTTTTTCCCTGCCCTGAACTCCTCATCGCAATGCAGCCAGGCATCGCTGCCCAAAATTCTGTTGCTGCCTTCTGAATAGTGTCCAAATACTTGAAAAGTGACGCTGACCTATCGGGAAATTTTTCGCAATATATACTAGCGAAAATGAGAAAGGCAGAAATCCATGTGTCTATGTTTGTTGGTACCCTTGGTCTCTTTGATATTTCCCATGCCTCTTCCTTTGAGCCTTCTTTCGCTTGAATTTCCCTATGGAGTAGCTTGAATACATCAATAAATTCCCCTTTCCATATTTGTCTTTTGTGGTTTGTTTAAATGTGCACCCAATGGCATAGAAAATCCCATATAAGGTAAGCGTCTAAAATTTAATGTGGATTTTTCCTCGGACTCCGTTTTATGTATGTTATCTGAACTTACCGAACTTTTTACCTTGTCCTTCGCTGTACCCACCTCTTCGACTCCGTGACTATCTTTATTTATCATTACCGAAAAATTATGTTCATTATCAATACCCACATCTTTATCAACCCGTAAACGATTTTGCGTAACATGTGTATATGCCTCACCTGATGTAATATGTGTATGGTCTTCGGTCAACGGCCTGTTCTTCGTCCCCTTGTTCTGATGCCTCGCACTGCGTCCGCATTGAGCACCCTTGCCTACTTTGTTCTGTGAAAAATAAAATCTGGAGATGTCTTTAGTACAACCCCCCCTTTTCCCAGCAAGTGTTTGACAGCCATTTGATATGTTTTCATAATCCAATATTTCATCATCTTCCAAAGACTCATTCCCATCAACTGTCTGCTGAGAAACTACCACCCCCTTAAATCCTACGCTACCACCCCTGCCGCTACTGCTTGGCTGTTTCCCATCCCCTATACCCCCATCATATATATATGAAGCTCTGTTTTCGTCCAACGATGTGGGAAATTTCGCTGAAAAATCCCCCTCTTCGCCACTTCTGACGTTGCAGGACGCTAGAAACCTGACTGGAATATCTGTACTGCCCTTTTTGTGCCTGGCAATATCTCGCCCACGTCGAGCTGTAAGACGCTTAAACTTACAGCTGGGAGTGTTCTCTTCTCTTGTAACTTAAAAAGTCAGTTTTCATCAATTTATTATTATTATTATTTTTTTTTTTTTTTTTACCTACATCCATTGCCCACTAGGTCAGCTCCCAGAGAACTAATAACCTGACTGATGTCATTGTTTTAATTAATATCTGAGAAAAGTGGGTCAATTTTTCCAACACCTGTATTCACAGTAACAATATGCAAATCAAGACTGGATTCCTGAGATAAAGAGTGTAATAATAATAGTAATCCACATTTGTAAAGCGCGAACAATCACCCGCGAGGGTCTCTAGGCGCTGGGGGCCGTCGGGAAGACCAAGCAAGCTAATGCCCAGAGTCACATGGTGCTGGGCTGATCTGCTGCCGGCGCCGGGGATCGAACCATGATCCCCAGATTCCGGAGTAAATCGCCTTGGCCGAGGCGCCAAACATCTATTTTCTGCGAATAATTATTTGTTAACAATATGGTATCACCTCTTTTACTGGCCACAATAGGAGATACACCTCTGTCCTTACACATTCTCCTGACATTTCAACATTTTATATAAGCTTCTATTAAAAATAAATATATCTTTATTCCCCTTCCTCAAATGTGAGGAAAAGCTAGGCCCTTACTCTATTTGGCCACCGGGTGGTATACTTTTTCTATTTGAGACCGTCACTGAATCATTTTCTTTTGTGACGACTCGGTTCTTGGAATTACTCTTCTTTTGAAGGGAAGAAGGCATTACCTATGCCCGTCCTGCCCCTCCCATTTTCCGACCTACTGAGGGAGCCACGAGCAGACGGGAAACGGATTTGCTGTCTGGTGATGGGAGGTGAGATTTTTCCCAAGCGCGTGGCTGCTGCTCACATAAGGTGCTTGCCAGCCCTCATTCCATATACAAACAGCATTTGCAGCCTGACACCCCCGCTGCTACATACCGACAGAAGTTGAATGGTACAATTAAACCCCCCTCCCGGCCTCACATAAATATCCGCAAAGGCTCTCTGAATATTTAAATAAAAGCTCATTTCAAAATCTTAAAAACGCTAATGACAGAGCGCCCAAAATTCACTATCCTACCTCACCCAGTACAGTAAAAAGTGCGCCACAAAGAACGTTCGCACTGGAGGCTCGCGCTGATAAGCGTTAGCCAATCACAAAAGCCTACCTGTCCAAGGGCCTTACTATGTGCCCGAAGCCGCCCGGGGGTGTACACTCTGCGAGTGCCACCCCCAGGAGCCCCCATTGCGAAAAACGCGCATGAACAACAACAGTGCAATGTGCATAGTAGTGCTAACCCCAACATCCGTGAATTCATCGTGTCAGCAATTATCATGCCCGAGCGGGCCAACAACAAATCGTAGCGGGAGCGCGCGACCCCAAACAGGCATGAAGAAGCCTATAATTAACAATATAAAACCCAATAAGCGCGTTCAGGCCCACCGGCTGCCCGCATGAATGAAAAACACCTGCTGCCACGCGGGGAGTGAGGAGTGCTACCGCTTTAAAAGCACAGCGCGAAGCACGCGCTGGAGCCAAGGGATTAAACCTGTTGCGCGACACGCCCATGAAAGGCAAACAATTGAAGACTTTTGCATGTGCAAGTAAGGCCTCCAGCTGCCGATGGCAGCAAGGTACATGTTTGCCCAAGGGGCATGACTTCCCCAAGCGGGCCGCCCGCAAAGCGCGCATGACCACTGTAGCAGGGGAGACACTCACAGCGCTTCTGAAGCCGTAGGTCTGATAGCGCTGCCAGCGCCCGCCGGTGACGGGATAAAAAGCTTCAGCGCGATCGCGTGAGGAGCATAATAATGCAGCAGCTGCAGTAGATATACGAAGCATTTGCGCGTTACGTGCGATTTTACCAGAACCCCCAAGGGGTAGGCGCGGTAAGGCATTCACTGCTCTCAGCAGGAGGGCACCGCTCTTCAACCACCGCTCCCAGCGGGGGCCTTTCAAAACGCCCAGAGGCCAGAAAATAAAAGCGCGATGCAAACTCTGATGTGTGGGATCACTCGGCAACCCAGCGCGATGCACGCGCAGCCTAAACAAGGGGAGGAAAAATCAACAGCGCGATCTGTGCGCACAAATGCAAAATATTAAATTTAAACGTAGCGTGACCTACGCGCAAGCATAACCACACAATAATCAGAAAGGTAAAACCATTAACAGTCAATAAGAGACAAATAACATAGTATACTTCTTGAGCACTTAACTTCCTGCGTGAGCATCAAAGAAAGAGTCTCTGCTCGCGACTGTGTGTCTTGTTTTCGTCTGTCAGATACCATCTGACAGTGGTGAGTTTTTGGATACCGAGGCGATAGCCTCATTACTCCACATTCATTTCGAGTTTTTTAGTCGCTGTTTAGATTGTCTTATTGATGTGTGACGCTTTGTCACAGTTGAGGTTGGATCACAAGGTCAGCGCTGTGATAGACCGCGGGTTGCGGTCAATTTGGTTTGCGGAAGTGTCGGCAAGTTTTATCGCAGTCTTGTATTCGTCTGCCAAATGTCTTCTGGTGGTGATGAGCTTTTGATGGCTGCCGCGGCGGTTGCCTTCTGACAGTGAAGAGTTTTGGGTACCTGCCGGGGCGATTTGCCCTCAGGCAGTGATGAGTTTTTGGATGCTGTGTTGAGGTTTCAGTTTCACAAGGTTAGCGCTTCGATGGGCCTCAGGTAGCGGTCAAATGGGTTTGTAGAAATGTCTGCAAGTTTCCTGATCAGTGGGTTATCTTTCTGATCCAAGCCTTTGTAGAATGTCCTGTTGAGTTTGCGGAGATGGTCGTCCAACATCTCGACGCCTAGGTCTCTGTGGAGGTCTGCTGTTCTTGTGAAGATTGGAGCACCTGCTGCAATCCGTAAGGCCCTGCTCTGTAGTCTCTGCAGGTCTTTCCGAAGCTGCTGGCGGCAGACACTCCAAACTGGTGAAGCGTACGTCATGGATGGTCGAATTATTGCAGTGATTACTCGCACCTTGCTCTGCAAGGGCATTGACTTGGTCTTCAGGAGTGGGTATAACGCAGACAGTTTTGTTGCTGCTTTCTGGCAGGTCTTCTCTATGTGGTTTCTCCATGTGAGTTTAGAGTCCAGAGTCACCCCCAGGTAGGAGCTGCTGTTTGTTCAGGAAACATATTTATACAAAGAAGATTCATTTAAAACGATTTGCGCAACTTGACCAATCTGGATTGAAACGATAAATCATGCTGTTATCTCTTGTGTTTTTAAGAAAAAGACAGCTGTGACACACCACGTGGTGAGTATGAACTACGAAACGAATAGTGAAAATAAGATTCCCCAAACCATAGGAAGAGTGGAAGAAACCATGTTGGTAATGGACTGTTCAGTGATATTTGGGTGAGGCCATTTAGATTCTTCAAAGCTCGACATGAATCAAACTGGGTTCGCAAAATACTGAAAAAAGGAGGCGTGCGAATTAATGGGTGAATTAGATTAGCACTGTGTCGTATCAACTACCATGATGAACATGGTAAGCAAACATGAAGCGCTCTTACTCAAACGGGTCGTGTTCCATGAAGCATAACTCGCCTGTGAAAATAATCACAGCAAACAAACATTCTAAGAACTCGCTGCAAAAAAGACAGCAGAGTGTTATAATTATAGCAGCGCTGATCGCGTGGTACTTACGAAAAGTCAAGACTGTGAGCGCGAAGTTGTCATACTGCTTGCTACTCCCGTGGTGTTGTTAGTTTTTTAGCGGTTGTGATAAAGTTACTCTCGCGGGATCGCAAGATCATTGCAAGAATAAAAATAGAAAACAGACTCGAGTTGTAATTCCCATACGCCATAATGGAGAAGAAACGAATAAACAAAATCTGTAAACGACTGTGGTTGGATAAGGGTGTTGACTGTATAACTTAAAAAAAAATATTAAATTTAAAAAATTGACGTGACTCTAATGTAGAATACATACAGGAATATTTTGTAAGAAATGTTCTACCATAAAAGCATTTAGTGTCTAAGTGATAATTAACATAAGTGCAACATGATGATCAAATCGGTCTGTACACAATAATCTTTCAATAAACAGTAAAAAGTAAATGCAGTAAATATATAGACTGACTTCAAGAAAGAAATTGATATCTCAGAATTTATGTTGTACATATTCTAAAGATAACAAAGAAATTCCATTCTGTCATTTAACAGTGGTTCTCTCTTTGTAAAAGTCTGTTTTTGTGGTTGTAGCCTTCTCTTTTTTCAATAATTTCAAGAATCAGAAATTTCAATTGGCTGATATTGTGTTTTTTCTCAAAAAAGTGTAAGGCAACTGTCGATTTGAGATTTTTAGTTCTGAGTTTACTCTTGTGCTCTGAAATGCGGGTGCGGATCTTTCTTTCTGTGTGTCCAACATAACTCAAGCTGCAAGACATTTGAGAAGATAGAGCACATTTGAAGTGTTGCATGTAGCATTTACCCGAAGTTTGATCTTAGAACCTTTCATGGGATGGTTGATAACATTGCCAGGTATAGAGTTGTGGCAGCTGCTGCAATTATGGCATGGTTGTAGACCTTTATAGGTAATTGTGTCTGAATCGTTGGGTATTTTCGTTAATAAATCCTTAAGACTAGGTCCTCGTGTGTAAGAGAACAATGTTTTTGTTCAAACAAGCCTTTGAAGTCCGGTTCCAGACTCAACATTGCCCAATGTTTCAAAATGATGTTGCGTTAACGATTGGAGAGGGTTGAGTATTTGGAGACTAAAACTGACCGATTTGAATCTTTCTTTTCCTTCACAGACAATAAGTCTTTTTTGTTAATTTTCGCACATCGGTTGTTGGCGTGTTGTAATAAATCCTGTGGATATCCTCGTTTTTGGAATTTGTTGAGCATAAAATTGATTTGAGTATTGCATTCCTCTGGATCCGATACTATTCGTTTCACACGTAGTAATTGGAAAAATGGCAGATTATTTTTCAAACTGTTTCTGTGGAAACTGTTGAAGTGCAAAATGCTCTTGCGATCAGTGTTTTTTCGAAAGATGTTTGTCGTCAGTTTTCCATGTTTTAACTGAATTTGTACATCTAAAAAATTAATCTGCTCTTTATGTACTTCAGATGTGAATTGAATGCGACCATCTATTTCATTTAATTGCACAAGAGCTTGTTGCAACGTGTCAAGTGGACCAGACCACATGATGAAAATGTCGTCTATAAATCTTACATACATTTTTTTGTAGCCAATTGGGGGTGTTTAAAATGTGCTGTTCCTCAAAATAGTGCATAAACAGATTGGCATACGATGGGGCTGCACAATTGCCCATCGAAGTGCCACTGAGTTGAAGAAACCACTTGCCATCCCATTTGAAATAACTCTGATAAAGAGTAAATATCAGAAGTTCCATGATAAACACTTGAAGATTAGTTTCCAAGTTGGATTCCAATAGCGTTCGTTCAATGGCCTCTATTCCTAGGTCATGTGGAATAGAGGTATACAGTGACTTGACGTCCACGGTGCACATCCAGAGTTCCTCCTCAGGTGAAAATTGAACTTGATTGATTTTAGTGATAAAGTCCGTGATGTCACGAATATAGGTGTTAGTTTTCGTGACAAAAGGTTGAAGATGTTTATCAATGAATTTACCTATCGGTACGTGAATGCTGCCCCTGGTAGACACGATGGGTCTGAAAGGTGGTTTTAATAAATCCTTGTGGACTTTGGGAAGCATATAAAATGAAGGTGACCTAGGATTTTCTTGAATTAAGAATCTTTTTGTTCTTTCTGTGATGACCCCATTGTCTACTGCTTTTTGAACAATGGTAGTGATGATGGTAAGAAACTGTTGAGTCGGATTCTGATCAAGCAAAGCGTAAGTGTTCATATCAGAAATGTGCGCAGTGATTTGTTCATGATAAAAGTTACTGTCCATAATCACAAGGGCGTCGCTCTTCTGACAGACTATGTTTTTATTCTTCGGCAAATTTTTTAATATGCTTCTTTCTTTTACAGTAAGGTTGGAGTGTTTTGACTTGTGATGGAATTTGAGTGATGATAAATCATGTTTGACTAGATTTTCAAAAGTGTCTAATGTTTTGTGTCTCACGGCGCCATAAAAGTACTGCGTGGTCGCAATCCTTTTAAAATAGATTCTTCATCTTTCTCTTTTATAGGAACCACGTTTTCAAAATAATTTCTCAAACGCAGGTTTCTCATGAATTTGAAGTAACTGATTTCAAGTTCTAGAGTATTAGTGGAGGTGGTGGGAACAAAAGACTGTCCTTTTTGTGAAGTGCGAATTTCATGAGTAGTGAGTTCATATGATGAAATATTTATCACCAAGTTGTCATAATCACTTATCTCTTCCTTCTGTTTTCTTGTCGATCTTCGATGTTGTCTGTTCTTTGTCTGTGTTTTTTTCTATTGCCCCTCCTGGGTCGTCCTGGTTTCCTATACTTACTTCTAAAAAATGTACCGCAGGTGTAGTTGTAGATGTGGATGCAGTAATCTCTTCAGTGAGCCCAGTGGTAGTGGCTGTTGGACGTGGCATTCGTGGATGTAAGTCACTGTCAGAAGTTGATGTTTCTGTCTCTGTATTGGGATTGTAAGGACGGTTTTGTCTACGGCGAGCGTATACTTCTTTAAGGTGTGCCCAGGGGGACATCTCCTCTCTAGGAGGTGCCAATGTTTATCAAGACTTTATAATGAGGCCATGATTGGTAAATTATCATGGAAAACATATTTCGATCAGCTCACTCGTTCAAATGTATTTGTGAAAATAACTTAATCCTCTTGCTTTTTTTTCACATATTATCACTAGAACCAGACTGACAGCTGTAATTTTGGTTTTAATAACACGGAGGTTGCAATACATGGGCATATATAATGAAGGCCACACATTTCCCATTAGGGCCACTGAAGGCATGCTACTTCTTTTATTGGAGGTGACGGCATACAAACCGAAGAGGAAATGAAAAAGGCATACTATTGTCGCCAGCTATTGAGTTCATATTAATATTTAAAGTTCTAAGCTTTATTATGCACATACATTAAAAAACTATCTCAGAATTTTGCAGCCTAGTTCCGATTCAATAGCAGAAGGTAGGAGCTATCCCAGTGTGACCTCCTATGAGAAGACAGTCAGAATCTCTGTGGCGTTACGTTTTTTTCGAGTTTTCATTACTCTAGGTCTTCTTTGATTAAGGATAGTGAAATATAGCACTTTTAAGTGCTGACTGTTTTGGAAAACTTTTGTCAGAAAGATTTCTCTTTGCTGCTCAAGCAGTTACCATGATTGTAATGCGGTCTGGAGTTTGTCCTAGCCTTTTCAGAGTGTCATCTTATGTTATGTTATGTCAGCAGAGTTTGAAAGGCGCCAAGCAGTGGGGGATCAAGCAGGCAGCAGGATTAGCTGTTAAAGAAGCAGGATTTTTAATTTCCTCTTAAAAATAACCGAGCTGTGTACAAGCCGAAGGTCTAACGGGAGTCTATTCCAGAAGAGAGGTCGCAGATAGGAAAAAGATCTCCCACCTCTTCTGAGCCGACTAATGCGGGGCACCTTTGCCAGGTCCGCCAAGGAAGAGTGAAGGGTGCGTCCAGGTATGTGTACACCGATCCTCTCACTGAGATAGGATGCGCCCATGCATAAGGACCATGGCTTTAAAGATCATCCTCTTTTTTGCCGGGAGCCAATGAAGGGCCCTCAGGTGAGACCTAGGCGGGAGTCTGAGTAGCAGTCTCGCCTCCGAATTCTGCACCACCTGCAGTCTCTTAAGGAGATAGTCTGGGAGACCGAGGTGCAGAGCGTTCCCATAGTCAAGTCTTGACGTAATCAGGGGCTCCACTACCTTTCTACCAGCAGACTCAGAAAAAAGAGGTAAAAATGTTTTCAACATCTGAAGCAGGACCCGACTAGGGCTCGAATCTGCGGGTGGAAGGAAAGGGAGCTTTCTATTTTGATCGCTAAATTCTTTACGCAGTTTTGTGGGGAACCAGGGAACGGCAAGTTGCTCGGACAGCAGGTCACCATGAAATTATGGGGGACATCTCCAAAGGTCACGATCTCTGTTTTGTCTGGGTTACATCTCAGATGGTGCAAATCCAGCCTCGGTGAGACAACCTGAGATCAGCTTCCCATCTAAGTCTTTGCCCTTCTCGCAAGCAAACAGAAGCTGCATGTCATCTGCATAAGAGGTGACTTATGCACCAAGGGACTCCACATCAGATATACATTGAACAGAATGGGACTGAGAGCCGAGCCCTGCGGAACGCCCACAGTCAAGGGTCTGGCTTGTGCGGTGTGAGGTGTCAGCCAGACTTTCAGAGTCCGTCTGTCCAGAAATGATGATAGCCAATTTAAGGCTGCATGTCTGATTCCTATCTCGTAAAGGTGATCAAGCAGCGTAAGGTGGGGCACGGTGTCAAACGCCGCCATGAGGTCCAGCAGTATGAGTATAGCCTTACCTCCAGTGTCTAGAAAGCTCCGAACATGCTCCACCACTTCAAGAAGAGCGGCCTCTATACTAAAATGAGGGCGGAAACCAGATTTTGTGGGGTGGAGTATTCCGGTGTCCTCCAGATAACTGGAGATTTGGTGGTTAACTTCCTTCTCTAGGATCTTGGAAAGAGCAGGGAGATGGGCCTATAGTTTATTAGTTGCTTGGGGTCCCCTGCAGGTTTTTTTTAGCAGCGGTAGCACTTTTGCCTTTTTCCAGGCTAATGGAACCACCCCTGTTGCCAGCAAGGTGGTAAATATGTGGTTCACAGTGGTGTTGATAGAAGGTGCCACTGCGATTGGGCAGGGATCGAGGGGTGAGACAGATTTTAAGCTCTTTAAAGCAGCGAGAGACTTTGAGGGAAAGATGGGAGTGAATGCGTCTAAGGAAGCATATGTAAGAGGAGATGCCGGTACCCTACGCACAAGGCTCTTTGATTGGAAATTTTGGGAAGATTCCTTAGTCGTCTGAGTAACTTAAGCAACCTTAATGTCCCAAACTGTGAAATACATTATAAGAAGAGATTGTGGCATTGTATCCAGTGAGCCGGATACACATCCGATTGAGATTTTTTTAAATGCTTCCCACCTTTGGTAGGTTGCAATATCAAAGTGCCATTTTGCAACCCTCCCACCAAAACCCAGAATGTGAATGGGTAGGACTCACTTTTAAAACCTGTTAAAATGGTTTTAACAAAGTGAAAAGTCAACCAGAAAAAACTATTTTACATTAAAGTGTCTAACGCACAGGACGGTTAGGAATGATTATGACAGGTATGATAGTAAATTATGTGGCAAAGTTGCTGATGTCGCTCAGGAGCACTCCTGGGCGCTTAGCGCAATAGGACAGCAAATAATCTTTATCAGAATGAATCTAGACCAGTACAGGACGGGAAACTATGCCTACTACCTTCTCATTTAGTGATGGCAAATTGATGCTGTGGAGCAAGATTTCCTTGGAAAGCTTCTGACCAAGATACTCAATGTATATGCCTAGCAAATCCACACAGGCCAGTGGCGCTGTGTAAATGAACATAGTTTAATGATTTTACTACTTGCAGGGGCTCCTTCAGAGCATTTGTGTTCTATCTTTTGGAAAATGCTTTTTACTTCAGCACCCACCCACTCCTAACATTACCCTTTTGTCTTTCTTCTAAGATGTTCCCATCTTGTTTTGCTTTCCCTGTGTCTCTTTAACTTTTTATTGTCTCCATTGTAGCACTCTCACCGTCCTTGTCTCTCATGAATGTTTTTCAAACAATTGGAACTCAAAATGCAGACACTGTAGGTTCACGAGAATGACAAGAAAAAGTAAAAACGAAAGATGCATGTCACTCTTTCTTGTGATCGTGCATAAATGGCTTGGATGTATGACGTTACAACGCGTGCTGTTACAACGCGTGCTGTTACAACGAAACTGTTACAACGCAAGTGGATTTACAACGCATTCCATTACAACGCAAGTCTTTACATCAACTTGCACTAGATGGCGTGCTAACATTAGAAAAGTGTAATTTACTATTCCAACTCCAGTCCACTTAACAGTAGGGAAGGTGTTGGGATAGTAAACTACACTATTTGTAATGTTAGCACGCCATCTAGCGCAAGTCGATGTAAAGACTTGCGTTGTAATGGCATGCGTTGTAAATCCACTTGCGTTGTAACAGTTTTGTTGTAATGGCAGTGCGTTGTAAAAGTTGCGTTGTAAAGGTTGTTCCCCAAATGGCTTATATCTGTACTGGGGGTTGAAAAGCACAGGGAGATTACAGAATGCACAGGGCAACTCTACTGCACATGTTGCAGCTTCGACTTGAGCAGTGGAGGGGACTTCTTCCGTTTTATGATGTGTGCTGTTTCTGTTATTGCTGCTCCTGTCCAATATAGGGGTTCCAGTCTTAGCACCTTGTTATAGTGATTGTGGAGGTGGAGGTCTACTTCTCGTTGCAGGCCTCCATCCTTGCACTTGCAGTCAAGGTGAAGGATTACCAGATTGCATCTGTCCTCATGAATATTTATGAGATATATTTATTTGAGGGCTTACAGATAGCATTACGGCTCTCCTGGTTTAAGGCAATTGGCACAGCCCAAAATAACATTTAGCTTGTCACATCACAAATGCTGTACACAAACAGTGCTGCAAACCGATCCTACCAGTTAGATATTTGACCTGTATTTTCATACTTTTTTTAAGCTGTCGTTTTTGTGGTGTTGGTTGGGTCTTTGAAGCTGCGATATTTAAAAGACAGGTTTATTTATTAAAAAATGTAGTGCACGTTTTTTTTTTTTACAGAACCAGTGTTTTTACGATTGAAAACACTATCCACTCACTGTGCAAGGTATGTAATGGAATATAGATCACTGCATTTCTTTACCATAGCACATCATTGCATTTGTTTCCAGCAAGAGGTACCAGAATGATGTCACCCGGAGCGTTGTGGCCCGTCCTATCTCAGAGTCCTGATAGTTGACTATTAAAGTCCCCATTTTCAAAAAGGGAGACAAACTTTCCCCTGCATGCTACAGACCATTCTCTCTTATTGATTACACTGTGAAGATGTTAGGGTGTGTATTTCTGACCCGCCTTGAGGTTTGGGCAGAAGAAAACAATATTTTGTCCAAAGCCCAATTTGGCTTTGGACTGGACATGGGAACCGTAGAACAAGCACCAAGGGCCATATGTAGGTAGCATACAAGTTACCACTTCTTAAATACCGAACTTTACCGATTCGGTATTTAAGAAGTGGTAACTCGTATGTAGGTAATCATTCGGTAAATATTACTGAATCGGAGAAATTTGGTAATTACCGAATCGGTATTTACCGATTCGGTAATGAGGCATACCTTCCCATTGAATGAATCAATGGGAAGGTATGCCTCATTACCGAATCAGTAAATACCGATTCGGTAATGGGGGGAGCACATTCAAGGGTGGCAGGGTGTCACATTGACACCCTGTTGCACCCCTGATTCCTGCATGTGTGCACATGTGGCGCACATACATGCCCTGAGGGCATGTATGTCTGCCACATGGCACTGTTAGTCCAGCAAAATATTGCTTTTTGCAATGAATTCGGTATTTAGCACCAACATATATTTGGTGCTAAATACCGAATTATTTTCCCTACACCTCACTCATTTGAGTGTCACCTACATCTCATTTCAGGATTCGGTATTTACCGAATCGGTAAAATTACCGATTTGGTAATTTTACTGATTCGGTAAATTACCGAATCCTGAAATGTTCCCCCTACATAGCAGAAGCCTAAATACCGGTCGGTAACGGTATATTTTCCGAAAATCGGCCGTTACCGACCGGTATTAGGCTACCTACATATGGCCCAAAACCTCCACCTTCTTGTGAGTAAACATGCAGGGACCGTTTACTCACTTGGCTCATTTGGCTTTTATGATTTAACGAGTGAGTTTGATTTAGTAAACCTTGAAACAAGTTTGAGAATAAGGGAGGGCATGGATGTTGATGCCGATCTCCTAATCTTTATACGATGACTACATCAATATCTGAAAGTCACATTGCGTTTTGGGCTACAAGGTGAATGCTCTTTTCAAAGAGTCTCATTAGAGGATTGAGACTGGGCTGCGTCTTAGCCCCTTTCCTGTTCCTACTCCATATAAATAGAATAAGTAGCCATTTAATTAGGGTAGGAAGGGATCTCCCCGAAATAGGAACCCAGTCATCATCCATCCCCCTTTACACAAATGATGTAGTATTGATTGCTCACTTGGCTAATGGTCTGCAAGGTTTACTGGATCTCTTTGAGAGTTGTATGAATGAGCTTGACTTGAGAGTAAATTAATTACGCTCAGTCTTACGTAACGACCTGTGGGCCCATTAACACTAGAACAAAGGGGCATATTAGCAAGGGCTGGCGATATAATTATCGCCGCTTTAGCGTCCGTTTTTGGGCGAAAAGCGGCGATAATTATATCGCAATATCATCAAGGACACGCTAGCGCGTGTTTCCTTGATGTAGAGCCCGTTTTTTCACAGCCTCGCATCGCATCGCTAATGAGATGCAAAAGAGGCGTGGCTGTGAAAACAACATATGTTAATATCGTGAAGGCAGCTTCGCGATATTAACAAGGAGGTGCAGCGATAGAAAAAAACGCGCTACCTCAGCCTTAACTCAGGAATTTAACACCTGTTAAATTCCTGACTAAGGCATACTTTTAATGGGATATGGATTATGCTGATAGGACCACAGGGTCCTATCAGCAATGTTATCGCTGTTTTCAATGGAACATCGCTGGAAAACCAGCGATGTTCCATTGAAAACACCGCTATCGCTGAAATATTATCGCCATAGCGCTATGCGTTGTAAATATAGCGTTATCATGGCGATAATATTCAGCGATAGCTGGCGATAAAATTTCTATCGCTATGAACGGCCAGCGATAGTTATCACTGGCCGTTGATAATATGCCCCAAAGAGCTTCACAATGGGGGTTATAGCTCTAGAGTAGAAACAGACTTCAATTATCTAGGGATAGCTTTCAGCTCATCCCTCTCCTGGAAATCCCTCCTCCTGGTGAAAACACATCAATTTGGCAGGAATATTAGGGCAATCTTTCATTTTGCCCAGAAACTAAAGCATAAACCGATAGCCGAGATGCTGATCCCTTTACAAAACAAACTGTATCTCGGCAGCCTTGTATGGTGCAGGAATTTGGGGGTATTTCAAAGTAGACGCACTCCAAAGTTTGGGAAATGGTTTCACTCGCAGATTGCTAGTCATTCCCCAAAACTCTGCCAATTGTGTGTGCTGTGAGGAATTGGGACTACCCTACACTGAAGATCAGATTGGCATAGTCCCACTTTGTTGGTGGATAAAATGTTGGCAGAACCCAGAGGCGGCATTAGCAAGGTCATGCATCGTCCACTGCCTTTCGTTAGATAATGCTATTGGGATACCAATGGTTAGAGCGGCAGACCCTGATGCAGAGTTCTGGCCAGGGACCAGGGTTTGATTCCCGCCTCGGCGGGGCTCGGGCTCAATTTCCTCGGACCTGTCTATTCTCGCCTCGGTGCCTATTCTGATCACGGGCCCCACGCTGCAACTCTGGGCAATAGCTTGCTTAGCCTCCACACCGGCCTCAACAGCGCTAAGGATGCCTGGCTTCACCCTGGGGGTGCCCAGGAGTGGACACTTCACAGGGAAAGCCAGGAGGGGTTC
The DNA here is from genome assembly GCF_964204655.1 of Triturus cristatus. NCBI lineage: Eukaryota > Metazoa > Chordata > Amphibia > Caudata > Salamandridae > Triturus > Triturus cristatus. The sequence continues at coordinate 654,525,138 of NC_140592.1, read as the reverse complement.
CACAGGGGTATGAGTATCAGCGCCAGGAAACCGATAGGCGACACCGCAAGGTGGCCGTCTGGTGACAGTGCGCTCTATAAGTACCATGACATTTACATTTACATATACCCTGGTTTGCATATTTAAAATGTACTTTTTATAAGTTAGGCTTAAGGGAAATGTTTTTAAAGCCCCCAAGTCTTGGTGTTAACAGTAAGGAGATCATAAAACAACCTTTCGCCGATTCACTTTTAAATGACAGTTTGCTGAGAGCACAACACATGCGAACTGTTGAGAATAATGTACAGGTGTCATCTGCCAGAATTATTGAACCCTACTTATTGTGGGTCGAAAACCCTACTTATAGGTCATATCTTACATTGTTCAGATTTAAACCTGTTTGTTACGGTTTGTATCTTTTGGAACTCTATAAGTTACATAGAGTGGTTGCAGGTCTGACACAGTCTGGTTCCACAGTAAGCGTTCCAGGGTATTGCGGTTGGCACAGCGGAACCAGATGGACCTGTTTCCTGTACGATTGAGCATATCAGAATCAGAAAATGCTTTATTCGATTTTTTTTTTTTTTTAAATTTTTTTATTAAGCATTTTTATATTTATGTACAGGACATGGTACGCAGATCCGGAAACCAACAAAAAAAAAATACAAAAAGCAAACAATCAATTTGGCATAACAACAGTGGTAGGAGCAAGATATTTCATCTGCATTAAAAGCGAGACGGGCCCCAAAATTCTTAACATAGAGACAAGGATACATAGCACCTTAAGAGGGAGGCCAACCAGAAAGAAATTATAAAAGACATTAATTACCATGAACCTTAGCCTCCTCCCTTTTGGGGCATAGTCTGCCTACCCATATGAAGCTTTTAGTAAGCTTATACACCTTTTAGACGCACACTCTAATCCACAAAAAACATATTTGAGCATACAATGCCAGTCCCGTTCAGTGCTTTAAAACAACTTAAAGGTTCCCTTCCTTCCATTGAGTGATGGGCTCCCAGATTGCCCTGCCCATTTTCCTCCCATTTTTACCTTTCCTGGCATATATCTCTTTCTCCAAATGATACATTGAAAGCAATTTTGCAAGCCACTGATGAAACGAAGGCGGGAGAGGATCTAACCATACAGAGGCTAGGCACAATCTTAAGACTGCTACCACCACGAACAAGAATTCCCCCCCTAACTGCAGCTCTCCTTCCTCCTCATTTATACCTAGTAAAATTATTGCAGGAGTTAATGAGAAAGAGTTTAATCCTAATACCGTCTTTATAAAGTTTCCAACCTCCTTCTTCAAAGAAAATAAATGGGGGCATGTGGCAAATATATGTTCTAAATCTGCCAGATTACTTCCACATCTATAACAGTTTATTCCTACAGTACTTCCCCATTGGGCTAATTTAGCTGGGGTGTAGTACAGATGAAACAGCGTTTTGTAGTGCTGTGCCTGCAATGATGCGGAACGCAGAAGTCTATGGCCCTTTCCCAAGGATAACTCGAAACAATCATGGCTAACTCCAAGGCCATCCTTCCACTTATCGCCCCATTTCCCTAAATCATCCTGCTTTCCTTTCATTAATTCGGAATAGAATCTTTTAATCGTACACTCTTTCCCCGATCGTATCAGTTCCATTACCGAGTCCCTACCAAATCCCAGGAATCCACCCACTTTACTCGACAAGAAGCTCCTAATTTGTAAAAACTTGAAGAAGTGTCTATTATGTAAATTATACCTATTCTGGATTTCTGAGAATTGGCAGACACTTGAATCCCCCATAAGGTCCCCAAAACTCTTAACTCCCTTAACTACCCATTCTGTAAACACCGGATCTCCAAAAATCTCTACTGGTATATTAGGGTTATCTACTAATCTAATATAACGGTTATACCTCCCCAAGCCTGCTCTTTTCATAAATGCTTTCCATACTGCAAATGCTGCCATAAGGGTCTTGAATTTTGTTCTCTTATAGTAGCTAGCCTCCGTAAATTTCAAAAACACATTTTCCGCTTCCATTCCCAAAGCCAACCCAAATATTGCCACCGTACCTAGATCACTCCCTCCTTCAGCCTCGGCACCCCCTACCAGTCCTATCATATTTTGAAATGTCGCTGCCCAATAATACAATCTTAGATCGGGTACTGCCCACCCTCCCCTTTCTTTAGGCAATGTCATGAATCTTAATGCCCTTCGTGTCTTTCCTTTTCCCCAAATAAATCTATTAAGCATAAGTTCTATCCTTTTAAACCACCTAGCATCAAACAGCAAGGGAATTGCCCTAAATAAATATAAAAATTTTGGGAGAATTAACATTTTAATTATATTCGTCCTCCCCACTAAACTCAAATGCAAGTTCTCCAGTCTGTCCAGGTCTTTTTCCACTTTTTTCATTAACGGGGTGATGTTCCTTTCCACTAATAAATCCAGCTCTGCCGAGATAGATACTCCTAAGTATGTTCCTGAGCATATGACTCGACTATCAGTACAAATGGCAAATCTATTTTTAATTATTTGGGTCTTTCCCTTATTTAACCTATACCCCGACACATATCCAAAATTTGCAGCCTCTATTTCAATTTGTTTGACGGACTCCATCGGTGTTGGGGTGACCACTGCAACATCGTCGGCATAGGCTAAAACTTTACATTGCCCAGTAAGAGTAGGGAGAGCGCTAACCAGACCACACGCCTCGATTCTTCTTAAGAATGGGTCAATATAAATAGCAAACAGCAATGGTGAACAGGGACACCCCTGCCTAGTTCCACGATTTATTTGAAATTGCCTCGTATACCCTGCATTAACCCGAACCGAGGCAACAGGATTCAAATACAGTGCCTTGATTGAATTAATAAATCCCTGCCTTATACCAGATCTTTCCAGCACCCTCCATAGATAGCCCCAGGAGACCCGATCAAATGCTTTTTCCGCGTCCAATAGCATAACAGCCTTCGGGTCTCCTGCGACCTCCGTAGTATCAAATAACGTGATCACTTTACGAACATGATGGGTGGTCCCCCTTCCCGGAATGAACCCATGCTGCATTCTACTCACGATATTAACAATCACTCCAGCTAATCTTGTTGCCAACGCTTTGGAAAACACTTTAGCATCGGTATTCATTAAAGTGATTGGTCTATAAGACCCCGGCTCCTCCGGCGGTTTCCCTTTTTTAAGTATTAACACAATCACCGCGCCCTCCCACGATGCCGGAATTGAGAGTCCTGCTTGCGCCTGCTGCATTAGGATTGTTATCTCCTCCTTCAGGACCCCCCAAAAAACCTGATAAAATTCTATTGGGATTTGATCCGGTCCTGCTGCCTTGCCCGCCGGCAGATTCCATACTGCATCTTTTATCTCTTCTAATTGCAATATACCCTCCAAACCCTCCGAGTCCTCATCCTCCAATGCCACCCCAGGTATCCCTTGCAGGTACCCATTCACTGTCCGACTATCAATATCCCCCAGTTCTTCGGTGTACAAACTTTCATAAAAATTCCTGAATACCTCTCGGATTTCCTCCGGATCCACATGTAACCCGCCCACTGCATCCCTTATCTCCCTTATTTTTCCCGTAGACTCATGCTGTCTTGCCTTATTCGATATTAGACAGTTAATAAAATCATAAAAGCAGCAATAAAAAGACAAGGTAATCAGATAAAATTTAACATCACAATGTATAGAAAAATAAAACATCTGGGCCGCCACTGCACAACCTTCGACATTAAAATCTAACCAGTTATGCTTTTCCTTTTCCTCACAATGCTTTTCAAAAGTCCAGTCACAATACCTATACAATACATATGATCCAGTAATTGAAGATATAAAAAGGCATATGAATTGTACTGCTACTGCGTCCATCTTTGATGTACCACGGAACCACCACAACACTGTCACTATTCCATCCCAATGTGTTTGGCTGCATGATTTGTGCCCATGTCACTGTAATAATACAGAGAAACAGAGCACTTGTCACTTTATCCTGTTTTGCCCTCTATATTCAGCCCCTAAATCCTCCTTTTTCAAACCTGTGCTGCGTAAGGCAAATATTAGACATTTCAGGTTAGGCCTGGTCATTTTACAAAAATTGTCTTCCGATATCTGAATCGCATTTCTAAATTTGATTAATAGTGCACTTGTTGTTAGGAAATGTTAAGAACTTTTATTACCACAAGGCTAGCATTGTATGCAAATATGTACTATACTTAATACTGACACGTTTCTTATGTATGGCTTAAATCCTCAGGGATTACGAAATGTTGTGGTAATGCGCATGTTTCTGGACGCTTTTACGATTTTCTGTACTTTTATTTTACGTTTTGTGAATGTCGAATAGAATTAGTTTTAATCTTTTTATCACAGCTATTGTTATTTTGTATGCTAATTCCCTTTACGATCATTGTACACAGAAATGTTTTTTAAACTGCTTCAATGGCTCATGCAAAAAAAAGATTGTTTGAATTGACCTCAATAATATCACCAAATTATGTCTTAGCATGGCTAGACATCATAGCATGTGATTACTATATGAGGTAATAGCATGCTTTAATCCAGAAGGTAAGATGCTGATCTCATAGCTATGGTCTCACTGAGTTGGGTTGCTGAATGAAGTATGGGAATGATGCCATTATATGAAATCATATAATTGTGAAGAAACATATCATGCAGCTACGGTATGAGGTAATAGCAGGATTTCATGTGTGAGATTATTGCCCAGAGTTATAGCATGGCATAGGAGCATTAAGTAACAGCACAAGATCTTTGTTTTAAAACATTTCTGACTGGTTGAGCATGTGAGTGAGGCATGGTTTCAGTAGTAAGGTAATTAGTTGTTTAATTTCAGTGTATGTCATATGTAATAAAGAGATCATTGAAAAAGCAGCAATAATAAATATAGCAGGGATATAACCTGCCAATGGCTCAGAGGACATTCTGAAGTTTAAGTACAGTTCATGTCCAAAGGAAAGAAAATTCAAAGCAAAGGTCAAGAATTTCATAACATACACAGTCATTTTAGGGTTCTCAATGCTGATTACATATAATGTGGCTTTCCAACTAGAGTGAACACCCCTTTTCAGGAAATATTGCCAAGCCATTTGTGGCAAAAGACACAGAAGCGATAGGAGTAGTCGAAAGCTACGTTTATTTCTTCTTGAGGCCGTAGCCAAAGAGCCCACATCTACCAGGTCCTGGTACAACCGCTAATGCGGTTGTTAGGAAGAGTGGTCTGTCAACAGAACTGGGCTGGGACATAGAATGTGGTTAGAAGCAATACAAATGTAGCTTCCAAGCAGTGAGAAGGGCCAGGCTAGCTCGACCACAACAGAAAAGTAAACAATTACAAAAGTAAGCACTAACAACACAGTACATCACCTTCCCCATTATGAAAACAAGCATTGACATAGCCAATAAGTCTCGCTTTTGGGACCTTATAAGTATTTAGTTATGCAGCACAATATCCTTGGTGCAACATCAACTGTTGCATGGCTAAACACTTATAATGTCCCAAAGGCGAGACCTATTGGCCATGCCAATGCTTGTTCAGTTTGAAATGCAACACCTGCTTTCACTACTTATATTAGAGTTTTACACAGGTCGTCAGTGCAGTCGTTACAATCTCGCACCTCGTTTTTCAGTGCTTGCTCACGTACCTGCTCCCTGTGTGAGCGAATATTCGTCTGTGTCACATAACACAGGCATTGCTGTTGGATTAGTCATCAGAGCTAAGTTAGAGACAACAGTTTGTGGATATAAGTAAAGGTGTCCTCTGAGTTCTGCTTAACAAAATGGAAGGAATTAATAACACTGTCAATGCTCTTTGTGGGTTTATGCGGGCATATTCTTCTCACCTGGCTTTTTATGGTGCAATTGAAACTGTCACCTTCACGACCTGACCAGAAACGTGGGTATGAAGCCGCGGATTGTGTGTTTGTTACCATTACAAATTGTGCTGTGTCTTTCCGCTTGACTGGTAGGTAAAGAATTTAACGCTAATTATCTTAAGAATCCCAGTGAGAATGGGACAGTAACATGCTCGGCACATCAGTGAGTGGTTACTGGGAATGCCGTCTTATGCTCCAGTAACAAGCATGAATGGCGCTCCCCCCTCCCCCTAGCAGAGGTGTAAGGAAAATGGCCCCGCGCATGGCTGTCCGCACAAAGGCGTAGCACGCAGCTTTCTCACCGGCTGTTTACCCAGAGGATCGCTCGACTGACAGGAGCTTCATGAATGCCCCCTTTGACAAATTAAAATGTTTTGTTCCTTTGGAAATTATTATTTCTCGGCATGATCTGTTTCGTCTGTAAGTTTTAATGCATGTCTGTGTTGCGTTTGTATGTGTGCGAGTCTGTGTGTACGTGCGCATCTTTTAACAAAACCAGAACGACCAATCTTAAGTACTAAAGGAGTTTCTTTCTCTGTTCTGTGATGTGATTCCACACCTGGTTTGGTAAAAGGAAGTACATCTTGAGGGTGCTTGTAGCATTTCACTGTCATTCTTTACAATGATCGGACCGTTGCGACGCTTTGACCCTTAAACGTTGGATTTATCGCTAGTTTTGACGGCACCATTAGGAACAAGTGCGCTCGCCTTGCGCTGAAAGAGTAGGGGCAGCAGGGGGAGGGGAGAGAGGAGGGGGCCTGGGCCTGGGCCTGTTTTCCTTGCGGGAGCAAGCAGGAACCATATGTTAATTAAAACCAGATGGCTTTATTGCTCGCTCCCACAATTGAATCGCCAAATGTTCACGCGTTGCCATTGAAAGCAATGCAACGCGTACATGTTTTTCAGACACAAACTGAATCGATTGCTAAAGGTCTTCCTTTCAGCGCATGTGCGCTGCGTAGGCGAGACCGTAAAAGAAAACAAAGTGACAGTGAGTTAATTCAGACAATATTCTTTATATCTTGAAGGCATGGAAATATTGTGATATGATTTGAGTGATGCTTAATCAGACCTGTTATATACAAAATTGAGCGTTAGTAGTAACTATAATCCCAGCCCTTGCAGCTGAAGTTGAGGAGAGATCAGAACTTGGATTGACAAGATCCTGAACATCATTCGTAAAAGAAGGAGATGCTTCAGATGGCTCAAAATGTTTAGTTGTGTTGAATGTAAACTCAGCCTTCCCCAGAAAGAACTGTCGATAGAGGAATCAAAGAACATGGGAGTCCTTTGACCATCTTTGATAGCTTTGATTTTCTCTGCGTGTTCAGGTGAAATCTTAATCAAATTCCTTCTAATTCACAAGCTCCTAGCAATGAATGTGGACCCTCTAGATAGTTTTTAAATGGAAGTAAGACAAGTGAATCTTGACTCACATTTTCTGATTCTTGTTGGTATTCTCATCATCTCCCTGTTGAGTAATCCAGACAACGAACTTCAGCAAGTAAGTATTTATTAATTAAATTATTTCCAAAGAGAAAGGGCCAACACGTCTGACCTCCACGACATCCAGTGAGCAACTCACATCCAGTAGAATATGTATGTGCTGGATGAGGAGCGCGCGGCGCGGCGATTCAAGATGGCCGCCGGGTGACGAGCTCCGTGAGAACGAAGCCGATCCGATCGTGAAGGCTGCTCATACATGCAACGGAGCTTTGTTTCCAGGATGGATTTCGCAATAAGAAACTGCAGAGACTGACTTGGCAAGTTTTTTTGACCAAAATGCGGTCTTTTTGTCTTTTTTATTGCGCATTTTCTGCTTCCCTCAGATGGCGGCCGCCATTTTGTTTTTTCTGCAGCGTTTTTTCTCTACCTTGCTGCTGCCACTGAGTTCTTTGACCAGCTCCCTGTTGTTCCCCAGCGGTGTTACTGTGGCTGCTGCGTTGGTTCATATTATGCCATCTTTTTGCGTAAAACATTTTAGTGGTGGGACTCCTTTGCTGCCTCTGTGGAGTCCTTGGATTATATTTTTCAACAGCTAATGTAAGAGAAGCCAGGTCTGTTTACCTCCAGCGTCGTCCCCAGCCTTCTTTAATATTACGACACACCCCCATTTTTATGGGTCAATTTTGGCTGTTGGTATTGCTGGTTCCTTTTTTTTTTGCCACTTTCTTCGCTTTTCTCTTCAGTTGTGCTTTCAACGTCCCAGTATCCTTCGCTGTGTGGTCTCCTGGAACTTTTGTCTTCGGCTGCGCTTCCTCTTGCTATTGACTAACCAATATCACTGCTGTCCTGCCTGCACTCCTCCATTTGTTATTTGTGTCATAATTGGTTGAGATACCATCAATATGGAGGGTGCACATTCAACTAAACCTCATGGCGGCTCCACTGGGGGTAGGAAGGACTCAAGTAACACTTCTGTCAAGCGTACCAAAAAGGACCCACCTTCCCCAAATAAGTCTCCGCTGCCTCTCACTCTTGAAGACATTATGGAGGAGTTACGCCTTATTCGTCCTTTTATGACAGACACTGTTGCTACACTTCAGAGGTTAGATGAAAAATGGTCTAGTTTGGATACGAGACTTTCTGAGGTGGAACAGAGGATCAGTGACGCCCAGGATGTTGTAACTAAGGTTGACACTCTTACCAAAGAGGTTGGCCAGCTCAAGAAGGTTGCGGAAGATTTGGAAAATCGCAATAGGCGCAACAACCTACGCATTTATGGTATTCCGGAGGGTTCGGAAGGGTCGGATATGATCCAATTCTTAAAGTCTCAAGTTCTTCAAATTGTTGGCCTCCCGAAATCCTCTGACTTCAACATACAACGTGCTCATCGTCTGGGACCTAGGAATACATCTTCTGCTTCTAAACCTCGGGGAATTATTGCATATTTCCTCCTTTATTCAGACCTTATGTCCATCCTCCAGGCTGCTAAGCAGCACAAGCAAATGATTTGGTCGGGGCACAAGGTCTTTTTCACTCAGGACGTTTCCAAGCCTACGGCCTCCCGTCGCAAGGAATTTTTGGACCTCAGGCCTGCCTTGAGATCTATGAATGCACGCTATGGTCTAATTCACCCTTGCTTTTTCAAGGTGACCTATAAGGAGAGAACATTTAGTTTTGAAGATCCTGCTGATTTGCGGAAGTTTATACATACTCACAAGGGAGAGCTTATGGAATTGAGCAAACCCTAGTTGTATTTCTTCTCTTTTTTTTTATATTTGACCACTGTGTCTGTTCTAAAATTGTTCTGTTATAAGTCATGTAGTTTGTGCGCTTCTTTTGCTCACTCCTGGTTTTTCCTCTTGTTTTGCAGGATTTCCCTATGTGGTGTTCTTGTCAAGGTCATCCTCTGTCCCATCCTGCTGTATACAGTGTTTATCCCCTTCCGTTGATGTTTCTTTTCCTAGATGTTTGGTAAGTTCCTTCACTTGTCTTATTTGACACTATCAGTTCTTGTTTTATATTTTATAGTCTTTCGTCTTTTAGTCTGTTTAGTCGTCTGTTCTCTTGGATGCTCCTCTCGATGCGGCTGTCTTGTTCTTCGTTGCCCCGCTCTCACAGTAATGTTTTTTGTTCAACCTTTCTCTGTGGCTAAAGTGTATTGGCTTTTTGTCACCCTCCTTTGGATGCCTTCTGGGGGTTTATGTACCCCTGCACCCTCCTCTCTATCTTTCCCCTTTTCCTCTTCGCTTCTTCCCCCTTTGTGCTGCGTATTCTCCCTTTCCTCACTCCTTTTTATCCTTGTCATCTCTACTCTTTTGGCAACCTCTTCACTCTTTGATACACTCCACATTTTCTTTTTTTCTTTTTCCAATCATGGTACTTCTTTGTCTGTTTTCTCTTTTATATTTTCATCACTTCATTTGTGGTGGTTACCTGCTTTAATTTCTCCGTTTCCTGCTATCTCTTCAGTGTCCTCTTTATTTAACTTCTATCTTCAGTCTGCTTTTCATTCTCTATCCTGTCTTAACTTCCATACTCTTTTCTGCCTATCTTTACTTTATTTCCAAAAATGAATGGTTTTCGTGTTATTTCTTGGAATGTTAAAGGCGTTTGCAACCCTGTCAAAAAACAACGTGTACTATCTCATTTAGCACGGTTGAAATGTCATGTTGCACTGTTACAAGAAACCCACCTTAATTCTCAATATTTGTCTTCACTGCGTAGACAATGGGTTGGGGAGGCGTTTTGCTCCCCAGCAGTCAATAGTAAAAATGGTGTTCTTATTTTGTTTCACAAGTCATTATCTGTTCAGTTGCACAGTGAGCTCCATGATACGTGTGGTAGATGGCTATTTTTAGATGTTACTGTTAATATTAAACAATTTTCCTTTTGTAATGTGTATGGCCCTAATGGTGTTGATTTATCCTTTTGGAGGGATTTTTCGAAGCTTCTTTCCTCTCATGCAAGCGATAATTTGGTGGTGGGTGGTGACTGTAACCAACTAATGGATCCATTTTTAGATCGTAAATCACACACTAGATATGTTCCCAATAAGATGCAAAAGTCCTTTTTTAATGCTATTTCCTCTAGAGGCCTTATTGATTCATGGAGACTTTCTCATCCAGACACTTTAGAATTTTCCTTTTTTTCTCCAGTACACTCCTCACATTCCCGTATAGATAATCTTTTTCTCACACAGCATTTACTCCAATTTATGACTAACTCGTAAATTGGCTCAATTCTTATATCTGACCATGCTCCGGTTATTATTGATATGGACTTTCCGTCACCTACTCCCATTTCCAAGCGTTGGCGCTTCAATAATTCGCTCCTCCTAGATTCACAGTTTGTTGAGCAATTTTTATCTTTGGCAAAGGACTTTTTTATAAGTAATCTCCATTCTACTCCTCATTTTCACTCCATTTGGGATTCCTTCAAGACTGCCACTAGAGGTTTTATTATTGCTTTTGTCTCACGGAAAAGGAAAACGGCTTTATCAAAGTCGGCCCAAATTCTTAAACAAATTAAGGACCTGGAGCATCTCTATTTTACCACCAATTCCTCAGAATCACTCTCTTCCCTCATCAAAGCAAAAATGCAATATAACAAACACTCTTGGGACTCCGCGTGTAATAATCTTCTCAATTTTCATTCCAAAATGTATGGGGGATGCAATAAGGCTGGTAAGTCTCTTGCTACTTATCTTAAAATTAAAAAACAAAAGTCTAAAATAATAACTATTACTGACTCACACGGGACTCCTCAGTATACTGATGATAAAATTCTTGATTGTTTTGTTCAATATTACTCCACACTTTATACGCCCAAATCCGTTCCCTCGCCTTCTCAAATTGACTCCTTCTTTCAGTCTCTCCCCAGGTCCTCGGATAGTTTTGCGGATCTTTCCTCCCTGGACGCTCCTCTCTCAGAGAAAGAATTACTTAATGCTATTACTCTTCTTCCCAAAGATAAAACTCCGGGCCCTGATGGTTTTACGGTTCGTTTTTATCTCCACTTTAAGGATATCCTGCTACCACATTTATTTTCTTTGATTAACTCCTTTGTTGCTCAGGGAGAGTCCCAAGGTTCTTTCACTCAGGCTATGTTATGCTTAATCCCTAAAAAAGATAAAGATCCCTCCCTTTGCAAAAACTATCAACCTATTTCTTTAATAAATACTGATTGCAAAATTTACGCTAAAGTTTTGGCCTCTCGTATTAATAAAGTTATTCCTGATCTCACCAACATTTATCAATCCGGGTTTGTTAAAGGTAGATCCATTACTGACAATTCGAGAACCTTTCTTAACACTATTCATTTGGCCTCAAAGATGGAATTTCCAATCGCTGCCATTACTTTAGATGCTGAGAAAGCGTTCGATAGAGTCTGTTGGGATTTTATGTTTGGTGCTTTGCGGTGGCATGGCTTTAGTCCTACCATCATTCATTATGTTAAATTGTTATATTCTGCTCCCTCTACTTCCATTTGGGTTAACGGGTCCCAATCCCCTTATTTTTCTTTGCATAGAGGCACCAGACAAGGTTGTCCTCTCTCTCCTCTTCTTTTTATTCTTGCGTTAGAACCCTTTTTGGAAAAAATTCGTCGTTCACCATCGTATGCAGGTTTCATATTTCACAATATTCACATCAAGTTTACGGCCTATGCAGATGACATTTTGCTTTACATTTCTAATCCATCCACTTCTTTACCCTCACTTTTTTCCTTGTTACAAGAATATTCTTTGGTTTCTGGATATAAACTCAATATAGATAAATCTGAGGTTCTACCACTTAATAAATTTAGCCTTCCTCATATGTTTCAGGGTTCAGGCTTTGAATGGAATTCTGGTAATATTAAATGTTTAGTAATTCTTTATACTATCAGTATTAGAGACACTAATAAGCTTAATCAGTAGGATATAGGTAAAAAGCTCTCTTCTCTTATAGAACGTTGGTCCCTCCTTTTCTTATCCTGGTGGGGTAGGCTGGCCACCATTAAAATGATGCTTCTTTCCATTGTCAACTTTTATCTTTCAATGCTTCTAATTTCCCTTCCACTTTATTTTTTTAAAGCCATAAACCGTATTTTTACCTCATTTTTATGGAATAAACGTAAGGCGAGGATTTCTCTCTCCCGTCTTCAGCAACCCAAAGATCTGGGTGGAGTTAACTTCCCCAACATTACTCGATTTCACTCGGCTTTTACTTTGAAACAAATTTGGCCTTTTCTATCTGACTTGTCCGATCCCCCTCTAACAGCCTGGAGCGCTATAGAACTTGCGCAGCTTTCGCCCTTCTCATTTGTTGCGGCTGCTCGGCTGTCTCATCCTCCGCAACGTTTTCTCACTCCTATCTTCAGACACTCTAAAGCACTTGCCCTTTTTGTCGTCCGCTCTTCCCTCTCGCAGTTGGAATTTCATTCCTCAATCCCAATTTGGTATAACAAGTTCGTGAAGATTAATCACAAAGCGCTCTTTTGGAAAGAATGGATTGATAAAGGCATTATTACTTTCGACTCTTTACTTAGCACTAATTCCTTGCGTGACTTCTCCGACATTCGTGCCTCTTTTTACCTTTCCAACACCCACTCTTCTCAGTATCCCTTGCTTAAAAATTCTTTAGATCTCTTTATCTCTCATGGTGCTTCACTCTCTACTGCGGACTCAACCACTTTCCCCCTGCCAGACTTCTCTATTTCTCTTAAAGCTGCTGCTATTTACAAATTGCTCTCCCGTTCTCCTGCCGAAAGAACCAAGACTAAACTCGAACTTTCCTGGGAAGCAGATCTAGCTCAAGAGTTTTCCCTTCAGGTTTGGAACTCCCTATGGTCAAAGTTGCACACTGCTTCGCGTTCTGCAAGCACCACTCAGACTTTGTATTTTTTTTACAACAAACTTTTTTTTACCCCTTCTGATTTGTTTAGTTTCAAATTAATTGATTCTAAAAAATGTTGGTCCTGCCCCTCCGACAACAGTGACTTTTTTCATATGTTCTTTCTCTGCCCGTTGGTTAAATCCCTCTGGTCCCGTATTTGGTCTAAATTGAACGAAATCCTAGCCACTGACCACACTTTTGAGATTGTCCATATCTTTCTGGGAGGTATCGCTCCTATATGGAATGTTTCTAGCAATGTACGTAAATTTATAGATTTGTATATAGCCATTTCTCTACAGATAATCACGACTAATTGGAAAGATACTTCTAAGATCTCGTACAATGCATGGTGGAACCTATTGTGTCATCACCACCGGCTGGATCGTGCTTTTGCCACCACTGCTCCTCTTTTGATCAAAAAAGACTTGTTATGGTTGCCATTAACTAATTTTCTCTCCCAATCTGCCCCTTAAACAGCTGTGTTATTGCTTTTTTTTTTCCTTTTTGGTCATTGTTCACATACCGTTTCTTCTATTTTATATATGCATTTATTAACTTACGGTAATTATATGATGCTTATCCTGTACATTGTTTGCATTCTCCCTGCCCTTTAATCAAAACCTTTTAAAATGCTTTTTCCCTAAGTATATTCCCTATTTTTCTATTGGCATTTGCTAAATTGTATGATTTGGATTTTATTATTGTACTCTTGCATTGCCTTTGTTTTTTCTCTGTACTGATGTTCTACTTGGTTTATGATGCTTAATAAAGCTTTCTAAACTCGAATATGTATGTGCTGACTGAATTCATTACATAAAAAAACATTCTGCACTACTCTATTAACATTCCATTACAACCACAAATGTATTTTAGAATAAACACAGCACATCTTCCTTCTTACACAAAAGGAAAAAATACAATGAAAACTGTGGTACTAACTTTCAAAACTGTGGTAAACAAAAATATAGAAACAGAAAAAAAAGCAGAATAAAACCTCTAATGCATTTCAAGTGATATATTCTTGCAAGTATGCAGGTCATCTAATTTCTCTTCCAGCCCTGCTACTCAACTGATCTTCCTGAGCTTCGCCTTCCACGTCACTACACCAGCGTCATCATTATGCAATACATTCTCACTCGCAGCACGATTCTCATTCTTACTCATCTAACCATCCCAATTGGCATCCTCACTATGGTAACTGTTTGTTTGTCCACCATGAACCTCAACTCCGCTATCAGTCATCTCCAACACGTCAAGCAAGTTATGCTCATCCTTGACAACCTTTTAATCTCCACTTCCTGTCTTGCTCATGTGCCAACTCTACCGAACTTTGCTGAATTAGTAAAAATGTGCTTAAACTCTAAAGGATTGAAAACTTGCTATCTCCTTTACTTAACCTAAAAGGTTACTTCACTCTCACCATACCTCCCTCCTTAATCTGGCACTCTTTTGCTGCTTTTTTTTACTGTCCTGATACCCTTTGTAATTATCCTGGGCCTTCAAAATGTTGCCCTTTACCTCAACTGGAGAACATTGAAACAACCTGGAATTCACTAACTATCCTTGATTATCCTTCATGAATTGAACTCTTCCCCTCATAATGGTAAATGGGCCAAATCAAGTAACTGTCGAAGTCGCGCGATACATCCACACCGTTCTTTTGACGCTCACCTTCCATCTCAACGTCTTGCCATTTGCAACGGTCCCTTTATCATTCTCGTAAATCTCTCTACTTCTCCATTACCACTAGGATGTTAAAGAGAGATACATTTATGCTAAATTCCATTACACAAAAAGAAACTTTTCATAGCTTCACTCCTGAACAGTACCCCATTATCTGTTATAACTCTTTCAGGAAGTCCTTCTCTCTGAAAGATTTCATCCATGAATTTCACAACAGAGTTTACAAATTTGACCTCCGATCATTTAGAAAATTAGTCCATAGCTACTAACTCATACCACGTTCCCCCACCTTCCTCACTCACTGGGCCCATAATACCAACTCCAACAGTTTCCCATGCCATATTAGGACAAGGTACAGTATGTACGTGTGATTTCATCAAAACACTTGTGACTTGTCTGTTGCTTCCCAGAATTTACACTTTCTAACAATTCCTTCCACTTCTACATCCATCCCTGGCCATCAATAACTCCCTTTAACCTTCTTCTTACTCTTCACTATACCCCAGTGTCCGTGATGGCAACTCGCGATGTACTTCCCAAAAACATTTACACTCCTCCTTAAAAGATTTTTTTTTTCTGGCCAACCTACCATCACAAATCTCTTGACATCCACTAAGACCGATTCATTCTTGCAAGCAGGTCTCCATTCTTCTTTGGTAATGGCATTCATTTTCTCATCACACGTCTGTTAGAAATGGGGGTCTCTAATTGGCAGTCGCTGGCTCCAATGTCCAAATAGGGACCCTTCTTCCCAAGTCAGAGTAAGGGGGCTACACCCTTTGATATCCCCTGCTCAACCCTGTGGTAACGTAGCACGAGCAGAGGCAGTGTATGAAGCATTTATGACCATACACAATAACGCAGTGAAAACACTACAAAGGGACACCACACAAGTAGTTATAGAAAAATGAGTATCTTTATAAAGGTTTAACACAAGGCTCAAAAGCGACCAAGAAGCCACAATGCACGTAAATATAGATTCACTTGAAAAGCAATAAAAGCAATCAAAAACGTGGGAAACGAACTTAGTTCAAGGCCGGGGTCTACGCGACCCGGTGATGCACAATGTACCTGAAGTTTAAAGGGGCACGGCACGCAGCTTCGTGAAGAAGCCGCGATGATGACAGGTGGACTCTCAGCGGCCACAGCCCCCAGCTGCAGCGGTCCGCGGCGTGCACTTACGATGATCCTGAGACAGGGATTAAAGGTGGGCACTCAGTGGCACAGCTCCTCAGCTGCAGTGGCACACCGTAGCGATAGCGGGGAATTCTCGTAGCACGGACAGATGCGGGCTCTCAGCAGCAACAACTCCTTAGCTGCAGTGGCCCACAATAGCGATAGCGATGGTTCTCGTAGCACGGATAAATGCGGGCTCTCAGCGGCAACAGCTCCTCAGCTGCAGCGGCCCACAATAGCGATAGCGATGATTCTCAGCCCGCGCTCCCCGCAGTAGATCCAGAGGCTCCGGAATTCTCAACAGAAGCCTCACCTGTGAGTAGAATCCCCCTCAATAGGAATTCGGAAGGCTGATGGGTGAAGTCTAATGTCCCAGAGACTTCAGCAGGAGGCAAGCTCAAATCAGGCACTTGGGTAGTTGCTTCAGCAAGATGGATAGAAATTTCAAAGTTCTTTCTCTCTAGTTGCACGGACAGAGGTTTGTCTTGAAATCCAGAAGGGGGTATTAGCACAGATATTTATACCCCAAAAGTCTTTGTTCTCAAAAGTCACAAGTCACTGACCCCAGCCAGAACCAGTTCGGTGTGGTCCTGGAGCACTTTGTTTACAAGGCGACATCCTGCCTTTCAGGAAGAGGGGGTCTGCCATCAGACGCACATTGGGAGGTGGAGCCATCATTCACCTTCCCACACAGCCCTGCTCAGATCAAAGGGTCACCCCTCCCCATACTCCAACTGCAGATCTCTCTGTTTAATCCAGCTCGGGCTCAGCCTGCCCTGTCCCTCCAGACAGCCAATACACATAACAACAAAGCACACTGGAAGACACAGGCAGAAAATACCCACTTTCCAAAAGTGGTATTCTCAAACACAGAATATAAAAATAATCCTCACCAACAGATGCACTCTAATATTCTGGGCACAGAAAAACTAAATTTGACTTTCCAAACATGTTCCTTGGGTCGGCTAGGATTATAGGGAATACCAATTCATACAGTCATTTTACAATAGGGAGCATTTGCGCTGTGGCACTGGATGGCAGTGGCACAGCACCCAGAGCCTCTAACACCAGAAAACACAGAGGAGACACAAGCAAAATGTGCCAGGTCTAACAGGTGCCCCCTCCAGCTGAAATGTGGGGAGAACTACCCACCCACTTGGAGGTTCTCATCACTAAGGCAGATAAATCTGGACAGACCATTAGCATTGGCGTGTTCTGTACCAGGGCAGTGTTCTACCGTAAAGTCCATACCCTGTAGGGAAATAGACCACCTCAACAACTTTGGATTTTCACCCCTCATCTGCATCAACCATCTGAGGGGCCTGTGGTCCGTCTGAACCCGGAAGTGAGTACCAAACAGGTATTGTCTCAGCTTCTTCAGTGCCCAGACCACAGCAAATGCCTCACTCTCAATTGCACTCCACCTCTGTTCCTGTGGAAGTAACCTCCTACTAATAAAGGCTACCGGTTGGTCTAGACCCTCTTCATTGATCTGTGACAGAACAGCTCCCACACCATGCTCTGAAGTGTCTGTCTGGACAACAAATTCCTTTGAAAAGTTGGGCGCCTGAAGGACAGGGGCTGTGCACATGGCAATCTTCAGGGCGTCAAAAGATTCCTGACAGGTGTCAGTCCAGTTCACAATATTTGGCTGCTTCTTAGAAGTCAGCTCAGTCAAGGGTGCAACAATGTTGCCATACCCCTTGACAAACCTCCTGTAATTACCCGTGAGTCCTAAAAAGGTTCTCACCTGTGTCTGGGTTTTTGGGGTTTCCCAAGCCAGGATGGTTTCGATCTTGGGCTGTAGGGGCACCACCTGGCCGCTCCCAACCTGGTTTCCCAAGTACACCACAGAACTCTGCCCAATCTGGTACTTACTTGTCTTGATTGTGAGGCCTGTCCTTCGCAGTGCCATCAACACTTCCCAGAGGTGGCCCAGGTGGTCCTCCCAGGGGGAACTAAACACTGCAATGTCATACAGGTAGGCGGCACTGAAATCTTCCAGCTCAACCAACACCCTGTTGACCAACCTCTGAAAGGTGGCAGGGGCATTCTTCATCCTAAAGGGCATCACCCTGAACTGGTAGTGCCCATCCGGTGTGGAGAATGCTGACCTCTGCTTTGCCCCATCAGTCAAGGCGATCTGCCAATACCTAGATGTCAAATCAAACGTGCTGAGGTACCGTGCAGCCCCTAGCCGATCGATGAGCTCATCAGCTCTGGGGATGGGGTGCGCGTCAGTATTCGTGACTGAATTGAGACCTCGGTAGTCCATGCAGAACTGAAGTTCGGCAGTGGCACCAGGCGCTGCAGCTTTTGGTACCAAGACCACTGGGCCGGACCAAGGGCTGCTAGAGGACTCAATCACCCCTAAAGCAAACATTTTGGAAACCTCCTCCTTAATGCATACCCTAACCCGGTCAGTCACTCGGTAAGCCTTGTGCTTAACAGGAGGACTGTCCCCAGTGTCCACTTCATGGACACACCAATTAGTGACACTAGGCACCAGGGAGAACAGATCACTGAATTGCCCCAACAGTTGGCAACAATTACTCTGCTGCTCAGTGTTCAGTGTGGTGGAGAGGACCACAACCACCACTGACCCATCTTGCTCCTTTGCACACAGGAGGTCAGGAACAGGCTCACTCTCCTCCTCCATCCCAGCATCTGTGACCAGGAGCATGCCCACTTCGGACCTCTCAAAGTGGGGCTTCAGGCGGTTGACATGCAGGACCCGCAAGGGGTTTTGGAGAGATCGCAAGTCCACCAAGAGGGTAACAGTACTCTTGTGCTCCACCACCTCAAACGGTCCGGTCCACTTATCTTGGAGCACACAGGGCTCTACTGGGGCCATGACCCAAACCTTTTGACCAGGCTGAAACTCAATCAGAGCGGCATTCTGATCTTGCCAAAGTTTCATCTCTTCCTGGCTGGCTTCCAGATTTGCCTCAGCAAGCTTTCTGAAATGCTGAGTGTGGTTCCTGAAGGCCAGCATGTAACTAAACACACCCTTGGGAGGTTTCCTGGGAGATTGCTCCCAGCCTTCTCTGACCAGACTCAGAGGCCCTCTTACCAGATGACCATAGAGCAGTTCAAAGGGGCTGAACCCTAGGGACTTCTGTGGCACCTCACGGTAAGCAAACAACAGGGATGGCAAGAGGACGTCCCACTTACGCCTCATGGACTTTTCCAGGCCCATAATCATGCCTTTGAGGGTCCGGTTGAATCTCTCAACCAGCCCATTACCTTGGGGGTGGTAAGGGGTGCTGAACTTATAAGTTACCCCACACTCCTCCCACAGAGACTTCATATATTTGGAAATGAAGTTAGTAACCCTATACGAAACCACCTCTCTGGGGAGCCCCACACAGGAGAAAATCCCCATCAGAGCACGTCCCACCACGAGGGCCGTCACTGTCCGGAGTGGGATGGCTTCAGGGTACCGGGTGGCATGGTCCACCAAGACCAAGATGAACCTGTTGTCCATGGCTGTCTTGGGGTCCAGGGGCCCCACAATGTCAATGCCCACTCACTCGAATGGGGTACTGATAACTGGAAAGGGCTCGAGTGGGGATTTGATCTTCCCCCCACTCTTCCCACTTGCCTGGCAAGTTTCACATGTCCTGCAGTGAGCATCTGAGCACCTGCGCACCTGGGGCCAATAAAAGTGGGTGACCAGCCACTCAAAGGTCTTGCTTTGCCCCAGATGTCCTGCCAATGGCACATCATGAGCCAACCCCAGTAGGAAGGCTCTGAAGCACTTGGGTACCACCAGCACACGGGCTGACCCCGTCTCAGCAACCTTAGGATTGCTGTAAAGGAGGTCATTCTCCCAATAGATCAGATGTGACCTGACTAATTAACGTGCTGTCTGGGCTGCAGCTTGTAACTGCAGCCCCTCAAGAGAAGGGCACGTTCTCTGCTGTTCACAAAATTCCTCCCTGGTGGGCCCTCTTTCATGCTGCCAATGGGTCAGCTCAGGTAGGTCCCCTAGTTCGGCTACTTGTTCCCGGTAGGCTCCAGGGCATCCCCTTCAAGGTCTGCTCCCTCCTGGACCGTGGGAACTATGGGGGCCGGTTTCCCGCATCCCCTACCCCTTCTCTTTAAGGCAGGGGCCTGAGCCATACTTTCAGACTCCAGGTCCTTCGGAATGTCCTTACTGGCTGCCATGGACCAAGTGGTCGCGCACGCCTACTCAGGCAGACCTAACATTTCCAAGTGAGATTTCCTCTCCACCGTAGCCCACGGGGAGGTCTCTAAACCATTGCCCAACTGACAGTCTACCGGAATGGCTGGCCTTACAGCTACTTGAAGAGTTCCTGAGACACCCCCCCCACTCATAGGGGACTTGTGCCACCTCACACGGGCTCTCAGAGTTATCTGTTGACACGACTGGGCAGAGCGCATGGGGGACAACCTGCTCTTGGGGCACCAACCGGGAGCTGACAGCAGTCACACTAGCTCCTGTGTCCCTCAGAGCCCCAACCATATGGCCATTGATGGTCACCCACGTCCTGTACTTCTTAGAGTTATCAGGCAGTGTGGGGTTAGGGACCTTCTCAAAGTCTCCTAGCGAGACAAGGGTCCACTCTACAGGATCCCACCCCTCTTGGGCACCCATCTCCTTCCCTCCCAGGGCTACACTAGCAAGCTGGCGGGTTGGTGCATGGGGTGGTGCATTGAGGTCCCTCTGGGGACACTGGAGATTATAATACCGGTGGCCCACTTGACCACACTTAAAAACAAGTAAGGGGCCCCCTATGAACAGGCCTACCTGTCGGGGGCACTGGCTTCTTCTCAGGGGTAGACTGGGACACCACCCTTGGTTCCCTTGGGAATTACTTTGGGGGCCTCTCTGGAACTCGCTCTGTTTACCCTTGTCCCCCCCACTTCTCTGCTTGGGACCCTGCCCACCTTTGGCGAAGTCTCCCACATGACCCTTGCGATCACGGGTGCTCACCCAGCGGTCGGCCTCCTCAGCAAGCTTCCTAGGGTTAGTTAGCTTGCTATCAATAAGGTGCTGGCGTAGCTCTGGAAAACTGTTACTAGCTAAATGTTCCCACGCAAACAAATCATACAGTACTAAAGGTATGCTGCCACCAGAGAGGGAGATCTCTAAACTATTAG
This sequence comes from Triturus cristatus, assembly GCF_964204655.1. NCBI lineage: Eukaryota > Metazoa > Chordata > Amphibia > Caudata > Salamandridae > Triturus > Triturus cristatus. The sequence goes on along the minus strand of NC_140592.1, from coordinate 654,503,961 downwards.
CTTTGATCTCCAGCTCCCTCAAAACTCTCATGCTCCAGTTTCATTTTCTCAAGTTCAAATGCCAGCCTGTTATTCTCAATATCCAACTTTTTATTCTCTAGGTCCTTCTGACCTTCTAATTTGGCCATCTCCAAACTGCTTCCTATCTCTCTCCCTGTCCTCCATCTCTTCTGGAGACAGGCCTTTTGAGGACACACTAGTACCTGAACTGGAAAGTGCTTTACTTCCCACTGAATCCACTTCCTCATCCTGCTGCCCTCCAGCATTCTCTTCCCCATCCACAGGCTCTCCCCCATTCCCAGGGGACTCCCTCGCCTCTAACCAGGCCTTTAGTGCCTAGATAGACCTGCAATAGGGAAGGTTAATTGCTTGCAAAAAGACTTTAGCTGTTTGACAATGTAGGTTTCTAACCTCTCTTCCTCAAAGGTTAGATCCTCCAAAGCATTGGATGTTGGCTTACCTATTGTAGACATAACTGGCAATTACGATCAAAAATAGAAAAAAATCAAGAACGTATGTGGTTGCGTTTTAGGTCTGCACTCACTTGTACTGTACACTAGTTATTGTATGTGGATCACAAATGCAAGTCCTGATCCCACCGCTGCCACCAATGTTAGAAATGGGGATCTCTAGTTGGCAGTGGCTGGCGCCAGTGTCCAAATAAGGACCCTTCTTCCCAAGTCAGAGTAAGGGGGCTACACTCTTTGATAACCCCTGCTCAACCCTGTGGTAACGTAGCACGAGCTGACAAGCCTATCTCAGAGGCAGTGTGTAAAGTATTTATGACCATACACAATAACGCAGTGAAGACACTACAAAGGGACACCACACAAGTAGTTATAGAAAAATGAGTATCTTTATATAGGCTTAACACAAGGCTCAAAAGCGATCAAGAAGCCACAATGCACGTAACTATAGATTCACTTGAAAAGCAATAAAAACAATCAAAAGCGTGTGAAATAAACTTAGTTCGAGGCCGGTGTATACGCGACTCGGTAATGTACAATGTCCCTGAAGTTTAAAGGGGCACGGCACACAGCTTCGTGAGGAAGCCGCGATGATGACAGGTGTACTCGCAGTGGCCACAGCCCCTAGCTGCAGCGGCCCACAGCGTGCACTCACGATGATCCTGAGACGGTGATTAAACCGTAGCGATAGCGAGGATTCTCGTGGCACAGACAGATGCGGGCTCTCAGCAGTAACAGCTCCTCAGCTGCGGCGGCCCACAATAGCGATGTTTCTCGTAACACAGGGAAATGCGTGCTCTCAGCGGCAACAGCTCCTCAGCTGCTGCGGCCCACAATAGCGATAGCGATGATTCTCTTAGCACAGGCAAATGCGGGCTCTCAGGCAGCGGCCCACTATAGCGATAGCGCTGATTCTTGTAGCGCAGACAGATGCGGGCTCTCAGCAGTAACAGCTCCTCAGCTGCGGCGGCCCACAATAGCGATAGCGATGTTTCTCGTAGCACAGGGAAATGCGTGCTCTCAGCGGCAACAGCTCCTCAGCTGCTGCGGCCCACAATAGAGATAGCGATGGTTCTCGTAGCAACGACAAATGCGGACTCTCAGCGGCAGCAGCTCCTCAGCTGCAGCGGCCCACAATAGCGATAGCGATTATTCTCATAGCACAGACAAATATGGGCTCTCAGCGGCAACAGCTCCTCAGCTGCTGCGGCCCACAATAGAGATAGCGATGATTCTCAGCCCGCGTTCCCCGCAGTAGACCCAGAGGCTCTGGAATTCTCGACAGAAGCCTCACCTGCGAGTAGAATCCCCCTCAATAGGAATTCGGAAGGCTGATGGGTGAAGTCTAATGTCCCTGAGACTTCAGCCGGAGGCAAGCTCAAATCAGGCCCTTGGGTCGTTGCTTCAGTAAGATGGATAGAAGTTTCAAAGTCCTTTCCCTCGAGTTACATGGACAGAGGTTCGTCTTGACATCCAGAAGTAACACACCGTGCAGGGGTTATTATACCCCAAAAGTCTTTGTTCTCAAAAGTCACAAGTCACTGACCTCAGCCAGAACCAGTTTGGTGTGGTCCTGGAGCATTTTGTTTACAAGGCGGCATCCTGCCTTTCAGGAAGAGGGGGTCTGCCATCAGACGCACAGTGGGAGGTGGAGCCATCATTCACCTTGCCAGGCACAGCCCTGCTAAGATCAAAGAGTCACCACTCCCCATACTCCAACTGTAGATCCCTCTGTTTAATCCAGGTCGGGCTCAGCCTGCCCGGTCCCTCCAAAACCAGACAGTCAATACACATAACAACAGAGCACACTGGAAGACTCAGGCAAGAAAATACCCACTTTCCAAAAGTGGTATTCCCAAACACAGAATATAAAAATAATCCTCACCACAGATGCACTCTAATATTTTGAGCACAGGCATGCTAAATTCGACTTTCCAAACATGTTCCTTGGGTCAGCTAGGATTATAGGGAATACAAATTCATACAGTCATTTTACAATAGGGAGCATTCGCGCTGTGGCACTGGATGGCAGTGGCACAGCGCTCAGAGCCTCTAACACCAGCAAACACAGAGGAGACATAAGCGAAAGGTGGAAGGGAGGCCCACGCCAATGGCGCCAGGTCTAACAACGCCCTTGCCAAAGTCACATCTTCACAACTGTCCTTGGAAATTTCTTCCAATGGTAATGGAAGCCTGCTCAAACAATCAGCTACTTAGTCTCTGATACCTGTAAAATATTGCAATTTATACCAATAGTCAAATAATTTATTTATTTATTTATTTTGGATTTGTAATGCGCATGGCTGCCTCAGCGACGAGGCGTCCCAGCGCGACCAAGGAAAAAAAACGAGAGCCTAGGAGAGAGACAGAGTGATTAGACAGCAGAGGTAGGAAAAAGCCAGGCCTTTCGAAATGTCAAATAATAAGGAATAATTCTGATAGGAGTAGGGAGCGAGTTCCAGAGTTTTGCCGCCATACAGCGGAAAGAGCGCCCCCCGGCCCTCGCTTTCCAGACTCGAGGAATACAAACCAGAGCAAGGTCAGCGGATCGCAGCGAATGCCTAGGCACATAGGGTTTCATCAGATGGAATAGCCCCGATGGAGCCTGTCATGACAAGATCTTATAAGAAATACACAGCGCCTTGAACTGAATACGCTTGTCAACCGGCAGCCAGTGGAGTTTGGGGAGAACGTGCGCCACTGAGCAAAATCTAGGCAATGCAACCAGAATCCGTGCTGCCGCGTTCTGAACCCTCTGCAGGCGCTTGATGCTAGCCTTGTTATCGCCCAAATAGAGGGAATTTACGTAGTCCAATCTTGACAAAGCCGAGGCCTGGACAACCGTCTGGCGCACCTTGGGAGGGAAGAACCCGAGCAAAGGTTTTGGGCCACGCAGGAGCCCGAAACAGAGACCCGCAACGACTTTTGTTTGTTTATCGAAAGTCAAGCCATTATCAAACCACACCCCCCAGGTTTTTTACAGTCTCCTTAGGGAGTGGGGCGGGTTTGAGGCGGTCCGGCCAACATTGCTCAGACCATAGATCCCGGTCCTTCCCAAACAACAGAATCTCCGATTTACTGGCATTTAGCTGTAAACAGTTTGCCGCCATCCAATCGGAGATAGCCAGAAGATCTTCCCTAAACTTATCCAAGTTGGTATTGCATTTCTTCGAGAAAGCTATCACCAATTGGGTGTCGTTACCATACGACACCAAGGACAACCTGAAGAACCAGAACCTTTTGGGCCTGGCGGCGCAGGGTATGCCCAAAGTCTCCGGAGTTCTCCTGCTTAGCTACACAGAGACACTGGACACTCTGTCGGCGTTAGAAGATCAGATTTATTTAGCTGCAGCTAGTACAGTTATCCTAGAAGTACACAAAGTAGGTTCTCAGGAGACTGCCACTTCACTCTGTGGCGCACAGCGTTTTATACTATACAAGGTTCAGACATATTGACCAAAAGCCCTCCCAGAACACACAAGAAAGAGCCAATAAGGAAAGTTGGAAAACAAGATAGAACCAATAGGAAAGGTTTGAAAACAAAAGTGTCGGATGACTCGAAGAGACCTCTCCTCCAACTATGTTTGTCACCCCTCCCTCAATCTAATTTATTAACAGACTCATAACTAACTTGCAGGTGGCGAGATACGTTTGTGTGTGTTGGAGGACAGTTGTGAAATGAGAGAATGCTAGCAGAAGACAGTGAAGGCCAGTCAATAAGATAAGGTTAGGAAAGAATAGTGTGAACCAACAGATAGTTGAGACGGGGATTAGAAAAGCCAGACAGGGATTAGTGTACTCGGCTAGGTCTAACACCAGCTTTGCAAATAGAGGCAGAAGGCGTATTTCGACACCAGGCTGCAGAAAAAGCAGAATAGACTTTGTTCACCATGCTGCCTGAGTGATGGCAACATAAAATGGCGGCGGAGCACAAAATGGTGGGTCGCTTCGATCGCGATCATAAATCGAAGTTCCTCAGACCCTCCTTTTGCCAGAACTCAGGCAAGATAGACTCATGCTAATCTGAGTCCACGTCAGTAGCCATGAGGTCATCGAGCTGTTGCTGTAACATCATTCTTATGTTTTCTGTTACTTGTGGTTTGGGTTTTGGGATGCACATAGTAGCACAGAGGTCACAGATAGCGGGACCACAGTGCATACAAAGGCAACAGGAGAAAATAATGGTCAAAATTATACCAAGAAAAGTCAATGCTTTCCAACCCCATTTAGACAGTAGTCCCCAAAACCATTCCGTTAAAGACCAATCTCCTTCGTCCTGATGAATAGACTCAGAGATTATGTGCAACTTGGAGATAGCTTGGTATACTGTCGGAGCGTCATTAGGTATGAAAATAAAGCAACTTGACCCGATCAATTTGCAAACTCCACCACGATCGGCAAGAACAAAATCTAAGGCAACTCGATTTTGTAATGTCATAAGACGATCCGCCTGTAGTTCTGCCGTGATGTTGCTTAAGGCACCTACAGTGATGTCTATTGTAGTTTCTACGACTTGGACCAGTTGCCTTATATTTCTGCTGTTAGCCATTGGACCCCAGAAGGGAAGAAATCCTTTAAGGAAATCTCCTCCCTCTTGTCCTGCTGTGTCCTTTGAATCAATAATCCCTCTGCCGTATCGGGTTTGATGATGATTTGCGGAAGCGGTGTAAGTAGGTGGAAGAAGAAAGGCTATATAACAAGTACCAGAGAAACCCATTGGTAACCAAGTATAAGCTCTATTAGAGCAGATGAAATAGGTGCCTTGAGACGGCACTAGAGGAGGCGAGTTCTGAGAGGAATAAACGTACGTGTAGGAGCAGTTATTCCTTTGTATGGTATTAGAAGAGCGATCGTTTATCTGTAAGCAGAAGTTGCCCTTATGTGGTATAGTCCAAATCGGCGAAGACTTGCCTTTCTTAACTTTGTCACTAAGACTAGACATATATTGCGTGACGTTCCAGTTAGTGTACGCTTTTCTTTCATCAATGGAGATTTTACTATTTTCCATGATTTTAGCCATAGCTACCATACCCTTAATCAAAGAACTATGACTAAAATCCGGATCACTAACATGTGAACTAACAGATCGTCTGAATTTGCTTTGATAAGCATTAGAAAAAATGACGAAGTAAGCCCAAGCAGAACCTTCATAAGAGAACGGGAGAACTAAATATGGCATTCGTTTCTCTGTGGTGTGTGGCATAAGCCCACACACCCAACAGTCAGTTGTATTGACCACTAACTGATGCTGATATAATAGCTGGATAAAGGAATTGTTATAATATTCAGTTCTTCTAATGAGTTCATGTGGAGGAAGAGTATGAAAGAGATGTGGAGAGATAGTAGGAGAAGACAAAGAGGGAAAAGGGGAGATAACTTTTGGCTGCAAAGCGTAAATAATCCAACCAACAAATGCCAAAACAATACACAATGATATAATAACACATAAAGTTATGCTGAAACGACTGTACATTATTTTACAGGATGCTTTCTTCATTTAATCTTTTCTTTCTCTTTTGCCTAGTGTAGTTTCCATCTTTCTAATGGATGCTCATGGCAATCTTCCTCAATCGCTAAATCACGATGTTCCACCGTCCTATGACACTGTAGATCCTGCAGGCCTATTGCCACTACTCAGGTCGTGACTCAGACTCCTAACGTGACCCTGCAACCGGGACAGAATACTACACAAGAGAAAAATCTTTTAAATGTTCTTTAGTCTAGGTCGTAAATCGTATTGTTCCTGCCCCGGAACACTCTGGTCTTGGAACAATGTTTGTGGTTTAGTCATATCCAAGCGACGATGTAATGGAATTGCTTCCTGTAAAATGTCGTCGTCCTCTTTCTCAGACAGTGTCCCATTCAGGTGTGCATCGCTGAAGGGTACGAATCGTGGAACTCTTTCACTTTCACAGTCACCAACACCTCTGCGTACCCATTGATCGTATGGCAAAGGCAAAGGCACTTTCTTACAATGCACACCGTGAATCCAATTTTTCTTTCCTTCGACTTTAACTGCTGTCCTCGTGGTGAGAAGGACCATTCGGGGCTCCCGCCATCTGGGTTCTAAATTGCTGGTCCTCTGGAAATTCTTCACATATATCCAGTCACCTGGTCGGATGGAGTGACCTGGGTCTGTGGAAGCCTTCGGCAGAGCACTCTGAACCTGTTGATGGAGAACACGCAATTTAGTTGTAAGATCATGCAGACAGTCAATCAACATTGGATATGGCAAGTCTGAGTATTTCTTAGGGCGAGGGATTCCCCATACGTTAGCCGGACGACCAAACACCACTTCATATGGGCTAAGTCCCAAACGAGAGTGTACTGCAGTTCTGGTGGATAGCAGAGCTAATGGCAAAGCATCAGGCCAATTGAGTCCTGTTCTTGCTTGAACCTTTGCTAACTTTAACTTCAAGGTTCCGTTGTAACATTCTACTAAACCCGTTGACTGTAGATGATTTGCCGCGTGGAACTTTTGCTTGATACCAAGACCTGCACAAACTTTCTGCATAACTTGGCCAACAAATTCGCTCCCATTGTCACTCCAGACAATGCGCGGCAAACCAAACCTGGGGAAGAATTCTTTAAGAAGGATTTTAGCTGTGGATAGGGCTGTGTTATCTTTTAGAGGGTATGCTTCTATCCATCTTGAAAAGGCGCATACTACCACCAGAACATATTTGAGGTTGTTGCATCGCTCCATATGAATATAATCGATTTGCAACACCTCAAATGGATATGTCGGAGGAGCAAAGTGACCCGCTGGAGTTGGGGTTCCCTTTCCCGGGTTGTACATTAAACAAACAATACAGTGCTTCACTACATTGTCTGCACATTTTGGGATAGCTTCATTCTGCCACACTGGAGCCAGAAGTTTACAAATACCTTTTGCACTTAAGTGGGCTGGACCATGTGCCATAGTAACCACTGGGAGAACATAGGCATCTGGTAACAGCCAACGTTGATGTTCAGATAATTCCACCCAACAAACCATCTCATCTAACATTCCCGTACTTTCTTTCCACTTGCCTATCTCCCTCTCAGAAGCCTCTTTCTGAATCGCTTTTACACTTTCCACTGTATTCTCATACATTCCTCTCTCTCTGACCCAATTCGCGGGACCTGCCACATACATTCGACTTGTTGAATCTCTCGCTGTCTTCTTCGCTATTTCGTCTGCAAACGCATTTCCTCGACCAACATCATCCGTAATCTTTCTGTGCGCACTACACTTCACGATCGCTATTTGGGTGGGTAAGGCAAGTGATTCGAGGAGATCAGTCACTAACTGACCATGTTGTATTTTGGTGCCATGTGAAGTGAGAAAACCCCTTTCCTTCCAGAGACGCCCAAAGTTGAACGCTACACCAAAAGCGTATTGGCTGTCAGTGTATACGTTCAATCTTTTCCCTTTCGATAATACGCAAGCTCTTGTTAATGCTATCAATTCTGCTGCTTGCGCTGAATTGTGTCTAATGCGTGCAGTTTCCACAACCGTATGTAAAGTAGTTACAGCATAGGCTGAAACTGTATCTCCATTAGGCATTTTAAAACAAGAACCGTCTACCCATAGGGTTCCATCCGGATTCTCTAGCGGTGTGTCTCTCAGGTCAATCCTTCCCTTTGTCTCTTCCTCAGTGCGGAAGAAACAATCATGCTGTTCTTTAACATTTTCCTCATCTAGAAGGGGCAACAGAGTAGCTGGATTCAGGGTATTACATCATTTGATGTGTACGTGACTAGCCAAAAGCGTCAGCTCGTATCCAGTTAGACGAGCACTCGTGAGATGCTGCGTTTTCGATCTGTTTAGTAAAGTATCCACTGCATGTGGCACCATGAAAATAAGAGTGTTATCCAACACCACTCCAGCAGACTGCCGAATAGAAATTGCTGCTGCTGCTGTCGCTTTCAGACAACTAGGCAATGCTTTACCTACAGGATCTAACGTAGCCGAAAAATAGGCACACGGCCGCTGTTTGTCTCCAAATTGTTGTGTTAAAACTGACAATGCACAACCTTCTCTCTCATGAACATAGAGCGTAAAAGGCTTAGTGTAATCTGGAGTGCCTAGTACAGGAGCAGAACACAGAGCGGTACGTAAGTCAGTGAAACTCTTTTGGCACTCATCAGTCCAAGGAAGGGGGTGAGGCGTATCTTTTAAAGTGAGTGCCAACAAAGGTTTGGCAATTAGAGAGAAGTTAGGGATCCACTGTCTGCAATAAGAGGTAATACCCAGAAAGGCACGTACTTCCCTTTGTGTGGATGGTACAGACATTCGCATAATCGCCTGAATTCGTTCTGGTGTCAATCGTCGTCCCTCCTTTGATAGGAGATGACCCAAATAGGTAACCTCTCGACAAACATATTGTAGTTTGGAAGGTGAAACCTTGTGATTCAGTTTAAACAAGTGGCGTAACAATGCAATAGTGACATCTTTGCAGATATCTTTTGAATCGGCGGCGACTAATAAGTCATCCATATACTGGATAAGAGCAGCACCAGACGGCAAATGAAAAGTATCAAAATTACATTTTAAAGCTTAGCTGTAAATAGAGGGACTTTCACAATAGCCTTGAGGTGTGCGCTTAAACCGGAAGCTTCGGCCTCCAAGAGAGAAACCAAAAATGTCCCTACTCTCTTCTGCAATGGGAATACTAAAGAAGGCATTCTATAGATCAATAACAGAGAACCAAGTCGCTGTGGAAGGTATCATTGTCAACAGAGCAGTGATATCTGGAACAACAGGAAATTGTGGGACAACAATTTTGTTTACTTCTCGCAGATCAATTACGAAACGATGCACAGGAGGCTGAGAAGGATCAGTAGGTTTGAGAACAGGAAGAATAGGACTATTGCATATTTTACCTCTTGTTTCTTCAACCACACCCTTCTGAATCAAGTCATGAATGATTCCCAAAAGCGCTTTCTCACCTTCAGTAGAAATTTTATAGTGTGGGATGCGCGGTAATTCAACATTGAGCTTGAGAGTGACAACATAAGGCGGAATCTCAAGACAACTCACATCGTTCGGACCCGTGGCCCAAAGTGCTGCTGGAAGAGAAAGTAATTCAGGAGGAAACTGATCTTTGGACAAATACATTGGGGAGGCCAATTTCTGTCCTAAAGTAAGATGTACGCCAGAAGGAGAACAATATATTGTAGCATGCATTCTTTCCAATAGGTCTAGACCCAACAGATTCTCACCGCAACCATTCGTCAACAGAAGTGGAGCTTCCAAATCATAAGGACCAACTGAAATAGGCAAAGGGCAAGAAACGGGATTGCGAACAGGGGCGCCAGAAAATCCTACAGAAACATTCGTTAAGCCAGATAAAGGTGCCCCAGGGAGTTTAGAATGAATGATAGAACTTCTCATTGCTCCAGTATCCAGAAGAAATGGCTCTGAAACACCCATTGTAGTGGCGTTAACATAAGGTCCATTTTAATCTACTGGGATTGGCACAACTCCCTTACTTTGTCCATGGCTGTCCTAGTTAGCATGAAGACTTTCATTCTCGCCTTCAACATAATGGTCTTCATTGTAATACTGTGCAGACCTCACATTTTGCTGATCAAAGTAGTTCATGGAATTGGGAGAAGGAAGGGCACACTGTTCTTGAGTCAACACACCCTGACCTCTACCTCTGTTTGCTGACTGGACGCCAGCACGAACTCGTGGAGCAGATAACGCTCCATTGTAGGCACATTGATTAGGACCTAACAAAGGTCGCGGAATGTATGGCTCAGGTTTTTGATACAACCTCTGAAACTGTGGGGGCTGCTGAATTTGAGGCTGAGCATAACGTGGCGGATAGGCTTGTTGCAAGAGAACCTTTGTTTTTAAATCTTTCGTCTTTTTCTCTTGCTTTTCTTTTTCTTCCTTGTCCCTATTCTCATAATATTGCGCAGTAGCCAATATCTGGGCAGAAGAAGAAACAGCCCATGAACTTTCTGAATCTTTTAATTTGTGTGACAGCTCGGGAAGCAAATTGAATACAAATTTGTCCACAAACAATCGCTGTCCACCCTCTGTAGCCATGTCTTGACCACTGTGGTCAATAAATGTCTCCTCGAAATGAGTAAAGAAATCAGAGACACTTTCATCTTTCTTTTGTTTGCATGCTGCTAGTTTATCCCAATTAACTCTCAATGCAGGCATCATAGTTTTCATTAACGTAATGATTCTACCAGGGAGTTCCGAGATCAGAGCGTCAGGCTTTGCGCCACCCACTTGGTCTCTATCTGTATTAGTTATAACATCCCAAGTAGCACCTAGTTCCTGCACGTGATCCTCTCTACGAATCTTAGCCCATATTGTCTGTGGGACTACATTTCCCATTAGCATGTCAATATCTGCTAGGTTCATAATACAAGCATCTGTGATAATTCTTTATAATAACCTGCAGGGTTTTTATGAGGATCTGGTAGAGTCTGCTTAAGGGCCAAAACTTCAGATCTCTTCCAAGGGACATGTACCCATATACGTTGGAAATGAGCAGGAATAGCTGCATTAGCACCTACTGCCGCAACCTCTTCCTTCCATACTGGAGGAACCTCTCTCATAGGATAATTTTTCAACGTCAGTCTAACCGACGTATCGGAATCAAGGAAAATCTGAGAAAACAATAAGGATCTATTAGAGATAAGCGTCCTTACAGCTTCCTCAACCTTAGAACCCACAATAAGTCCTTTTTCAAAATCAGTCTGAACATTTAACAGATCTTGTGGGATCGGACTCGAACTCACATCTTCCCATTCTTTAATAAGAGTGTCGCACATTAGATTGAAAACATATCTTTGCAAAAAGGTAGGCATAATATCAAGCACACTGTATTGTGGACCCTTCTTGATCCATTTTCGTGCAAGAGAGTCCAACCTCTCTCGTTCCTCAAAATCTGGGAACTGACTACGAGACTGTCTTCGAGAAAAAGCCGGAGACACATTTAAAGCTTCAAAGAAAGGAGATAGAATACCAGTAACCGTGTCTGTGAGACGCTTACGCACAGACGGAGAATTAGACATGAGAATTGGAGACAAAGTATTAGGAGAACTGACAAGAGAGGAACAGGTAATTGCAGGAGGAGCAGAAGGCAAAGTAGATCTAAGATCAGGAGATGAGGGCAAAGAAGTTGAGGTTAACGGTAAAACCGGCAAGGGCGGTAATACTGGAGGAGGCAAATGCAGAAGAGCCGGAACAGGCGGAAGTACCGCTGGCGGCTGCACAGGCTGTAACGTCTGAGGTACATTGGCACTTTGCGCATAGGGCGGAGGCAACCTTACTAACTGGGACATTAGGGGATCTTCTTCTATATCTTTCTTATTATCAGAAGGAGAAACAGGCAACACCGGATAGCATTTATCTATTGCCATACGATGGTGTCTTTCTGAAATTTCTGTTGTTTTGTCAATTTCATCGTCTTTAAATCGTTGGGCAGCCTGTATAATTGTCATACCCTGTGCTTTCCTACCTCGTTTTGCTTGTTTAATTTCTTTCTGTTTGGCTTCCTTACGCCAAAGGTGGAAAGAGGCATACATTGCCGGCCGGGCTTTTCTTTTAAATAAAACTGCTTCCAAATTATCTAGCACATCAGAATCAAAACTACCATTTTCTGGCCATTTTAGAACACCATCTTTCTTCGTGTATCGGGTCCATGTCTCGTTAAAGGCAATGGGGCAGATACCATGTTTTGAATAGAGCTCATATGTGGGAGTTCCAACCGAAGGAATCGGACAAGAGTCCTCAAGTCGGGAATCCCTATTACAACCAAGACAACAAATTCTTCCAAACTTAGTCAGACCAGGCATCTCGAGATGTCTCCGGACTGTTCACAAACTTCAAGGGAGTAAAAGTCAGTTTACGCAGCACAAATGCACTTACCCTCGGCTTTATCTATTGCAATGGATAAATCTTCGCCGTGCTGCCTGAGTGATGGCAACATAAAATGGCGGCGGAGCACAAAATGGCGGGTCGCTTCGATCGCGATCAGAAATCGAAGTTCCTCAAACCCCCTAACCTTTGCCACCTCCGCCAGGGGGCTGACATATAGATTGAACAAAAGTGGGCTTAGTATGGAGCCCTGTGGCACCCCCTGATGCAACGCAAACTCCTGAGAGGAAAAATGTGGTACTAAGACCTGAAAAGACCTCTCCTCTAAAAAAGACCGAATCCAAGCCAAAGCCGAATCCCTGATCCCAATATCCTGTAGGCGTTTGAGAAGTATCTTATGGGACACGGTGTCAAACGCGGCACTTAAGTCCAAAAGGACCAAGGCCGCAGAGTCCCCTGCATCCAAATTGCCCCTAATGACTTCCGACACGACATATTCTTACTGACATCCTTGTAACTGTGTGAGTAGCATTCACAATCCTTCTGGACTCAAACCCTTCAATAAAGGTTTGTAATCACACCCTATTTCGACTTCATACCCCTATACAAAGTTCGTAAAGTGTTCCATGCCCCATACAATTGCTAGAGTTTCCTTCTCAATTGCTGAGTATCATTCTCTTGAAGCAAATGCCACCATTTACTCATTACTTTTCACATACCTCTGGCTGAGCACTGCACCTATACAGGTGTTACGAGCATCTGTAATCAAGATACATCTTAGTTTAGGGTCAAAGTCATGTACATTTTCCACCATACAAATTCTCTTTTTGATGCATTCAATATCAAGTTGCAATTTGCTTGTCCGATTAAATTTCATTTTGGTTTTCAACTTATATGCCCTGGTGAGGGAAAAGCTGTCCATTCCGTTTTTGCCCATTGTAGATGATTAGCTCCATAAAAGTATAAATATTGATAGGAAAGATCTGAAAATATCATTCAAGGACTTACAACAATAGTTATGATAAATCCAGCAGCTTGCCACTGTTAAATTTATAATACCTATCACAGAAAACAAGTTATTAAACTTTCTTTTCTATAAGCAAAAATTTAGCCTTCCAGCTGCCCTCTCCTGATTGACTAGCTGTAGTGGGCGGGCCCCACGTGTGCAGGATGACAAGTAGACACTGTAGACGTGGCCAGGTAGGAGTAGATGTAGTTTATTAAGATCATAGGTGTAGAAGTAGTAAATCCAGAACAGGCTCCACAATAGGCCCCAACATAGGCCCCAGCATTAGCCCCACAAGGAGCAGCCTCCTAGCTGCTCAGCCCATCTTCCCAACTGTCTCAGTCCCACACAGTATCTAAGCATTCCACCCACACTAACATTCTACGCGGAACACTGACACTGGCTGAGCAGCTAGGTACAGAATGAAAGGAACATAACAACATGACCTGAGGATACTACACATCCTCTTCCTTTACACTGAAAATTAATAAAACCTAGAATAGACCCAAACTACTAATAAGCAAACAAATAAATACAGAAATGTACATAAGATATGAATAGTCCATAAACCCAGGAATGCGTGTAGAAATACATCACAAGAGGGAAAACAGACACACTAAAGAAAAGGAAAGATGCAAGCATAGATCAACACACTAACACCATCCCCTTCCCTTAAAACTGAACAAAAGAAAATTTTTAGAAGTGAAATAAGAGCTCACATACGACAAATGAATATGATACCCAGAGTAGAATCCTACGGGTATAAATGTCTATGGGTAGAACAACACCCAAGGAAGTACTTCTCACGTGAGAAAACTGTGACGACAACTCAAAACGCCACCCCTCATGTAAGGGACACTATGGGACTAAAACCCACGTGTTTGGGACTAACACCCAAATGTAAATAATACGTCACATGGGACTGAAACCCACTGACACGTGAAGCATGTAAAACCGACACGCAGCACAGTGTGGCATCAAAAGATGGCTACACACACAGAAAAGGTGGGACTAAAACCCCCTTTAAACTTAGTAAATAGGACTGGTACCCATTACTAATGACATAGGTGGGACTCTATCCCCCTATAAATAGGTGGGACTCTAACCCCCTATACCAGAGTAAATGGGACTGACACCCAAACTCAAAGGTGGGACTAAAACCCCCTTTTTAAAAAAAATGGGGCTATAACCCATTCCCATATAAATTACTGTGAACGTGGGGTGATGGGACTAAAAACCCACTCCCATCCCTAAGCAGGGATTAAACTATCATTAAAGGAAATGGGACTATAACCCACTCCTATCCCTTAGACAGGGATAACACCATTTTAAACATGGGGACATAGGACTAAAACCCACTCCCATCCTAATACAGGGATACAATATCTGAAACGATAAAATACATAAATAAGAGATATGGGACTAGTACCCACTCCCATGCCAGCAAAACATGTACTTGTGGAAAGAAAATCAACAACCTTGGCATAAAGCAAAAACTAGACACTGTAAATACATTTTTCCTTTTTCCTGTGAATGAAAACATTTTGGCATTTAAATATTGTGAAAATGCACCACAATCTTACAATAAAAATGATAATGGTTTGCCTGTCACCGCTATGATGATGTACACGCGTTCAACTCATTTTAAATAAGCAGTGAAAACTTATCATTACAAAAATGTCAGTGATGTGCCAGTCACCTTGGTATTAAGGGACAGGAATTGAACAAACCCAGGGGACATGCCACAAGAAATTTCTTTGCAGAGGATGCAGTGCCCACTGAAGACTGGAGGATGCCTCGGCTTGCCTCAAAGTACTTTGCAGTAGACTCAATATCATATTGAAGATGTAAAAACGAATGACCTTGAAGAAAACTCACCAAACAATGGGGAAATAAAGTACAGTGTCCTTGCCTTGGGCATCTGATCTATGCACCCGACGTCGTGCTCAATGTACATAACGTACATACCGTTGAATCACATGTGCTGGACACCCAGTCCGGTGGTGTTTGCGCTGAGGCTCGCTGCATTTTCTCATGAAAAGCTTGTCTCTTCACATCCCGACGGTAAAAACAATCCGATGTTGAATAACTTTAATGAACAAACAATGGTTGGCAGCATACCAAAGGAAGTACTGATCACGGAGCATAAAAGACAGCTTGAATGCTCACTCACGCCAATTCCAAAATGGCGGCACGTTCAGGAGAAACACGCCGAATGGCTCATGGCGCACCTCTGCTTCAAAACGTCCTCAGGCAGCCTCTACAACCATGAAGTTACAAGACGTCATCAAAGTTCTGGAGAGACTCCGCGCCAGCCACAGAAACAGGTAGGCTTGCGCGTGCAGCGAGTTGACTCGTGCGTGTATTTTAAAACTGTGCTCAGCGGTTGAACTGCCTAACATGTAAAACAGTATAATTCCTGGGAAACTTGAAGTGAAGGAAAACACGACGAAATGTGAGTTGCGCGAGTCAACATTCAATTTGAAAATGAAGCGCAACAGTCCTTTTTACTTGCCACGTTGTAGAAACCAATACCATTAAAACAAATTTGATTATACACTTTCCTCACCGTGTAGCTCCCAGACTTGCAGCAGGAAAAGAGAACCGGTGAACACCAATGAGACAGTATTTCAAACGCTGGCAGGATAATATAGCTTTTTTTTAAAGTCACAAATGCGCCTAACTTTCAACAGAAACACCGCACTAAGCACTGAGAAAACCATTGGTAACCTTCCTAGTATTGAGATGCAGCTTTTCTTGTTTCTTGTTCTCGTTAACTGCGGCGCAGGTTCTTCTGCAAGGTATAAGCAGGCTTTAAAACATAATTACCGGTGTTGAAGACACATAGATGAAAACACAACATGCCTGGGCTGGGCTGTCCGGTGTGGTGGACACTGGTGGGGCAGACAGGCATGCCTGACATATTCCTTTGACTTCAACTGTGTCGCTAAACAGGTTTCTTTTCTTATCTTTAAATCTCTTGACGCTTGTTTCTTTTTTTTTTCATTTTACATGACCTTGGTTCTTTTCTACACGTTCTCTTGGTCCACTCCTCATTCTTGGTTGACTTCATGTTACCTTTCGCGTGAGATTTGCTCCAGATCGTCGCCATAAATGTAGTGGGCGGGCCCCACGTGTGCAGGATGACAAGTAGACACTGTAGACGTGGCCAGGTAGGAGTAGATGTAGTTTATTAAGATCATAGGTGTAGAAGTAGTAAATCCAGAACAGGCTCCACAATAGGCCCCAACATAGGCCCCAGCATTAGCCCCACAAGGAGCAGCCTCCTAGCTGCTCAGCCCATCTTCCCAACTGTCTCAGTCCCACACAGTATCTAAGCATTCCACCCACACTAACATTCTACGCGGAACACTGACACTGGCTGAGCAGCTAGGTACAGAATGAAAGGAACATAACAACATGACCTGAGGATACTACACTAGCCTCTGCCAGGCTGAGCCAAGCTGTCTTAATGAGGTGTGAAGT
The DNA here is from genome assembly GCF_964204655.1 of Triturus cristatus. NCBI lineage: Eukaryota > Metazoa > Chordata > Amphibia > Caudata > Salamandridae > Triturus > Triturus cristatus. Next base: position 654,487,172 of record NC_140592.1, on the reverse strand, counting down.
GGCTTGCTAGATAGACAAAAGGATTTCCTGCCGGAGAAGAACTGAAACTGCAGAGGCAGGAGGCAGAATGAGGGTGATGTAGCCAAACTGGTCTTCAAAGGAATAATGACACTTTAGGACACCTCAGGCTCACCCCCACATCCTGCAATCCCAGCCACACAGGAGCCCTTGTAATTGAATTAGTGAGAGGGGTGGAAGGGTAGTGTTAGGGAACCTTATCCACACCAGCGTGGTGGCTTAGCCTGATGTAACATCCAAGGAGAGACTTTCTCCATGTTGCATTTTAAAAGAATAGTGCATTCTCGGACAAGAATAGTCCACACTTTGGAGGAAGTGGTTATACATCTGGGTGGCACCCTGCTTCCCAGTGGTCAGGAACACTGCATAAATGTGAATGAGCTGCATGGCAACTCATATATGCTGCCTGAAACTACAATAAGAAGGATTGCCCTGCTGGAACCCTGACCTGCACCCCCAAGGATTGCACTCCGAAGTACTGAGCCTGGAACTACAGCCCTGAGGACTTTGCCTTGCTTAAAGGAGGATTAAGGAGTGGACACCCTGCAAGCTACAGGTTAACTGAGCTCACCTGCATCATCCCGACCAGGATGTTCCCATCCTGGAGTGCTTCCAGCAGATGTTTAAGGATTTGGCCAAGTGCAATGTGGGAATTGTAGTCCCAACATCCTAAGGACCATTTCAGAGATTCTAGACCTCTGGGTTGGTGGTGTATACACTTTGAACCCACAAGATGAAATTCAGGAAGAAGTTCCAGAAGTTTGGAGCAATTTTTGTAAAATAAACTCCATAAGGTGAACAGGTGCAATGTGGGAGTTGTACTCCCGGACCCCAAGAGGCAAACCAGAGTATCCGAACCCTTGGCTGGTGCTGTGGTCCACTTTCCGAAGCGAAAAAACAAAACCGGGTTTCGGCTCAAGAACTCAGCTGAACTGAGCCCAATATACTAGAAAAACAGAACGAAAAGTTCAAGCTAAGGCTCACTAAACCAAATACTTGAATAACTCCTAACAAGAAATGAAACATGAGAGGAGGGTTTTATAAATTTCCTTATTATTTAACGGAAATAATTTTAATTCATTTCACATTTTCAAAAATGATTTTGCGCTAAAACATTACATCATTGCGCTTAGATCAGATATACAAATCCCTACTTAACATAACATATAATATATCTGCATATTATTATTATGATCCCCTGGGTGACTAAAACAGACAAACAAACACTCATCAGACATTCATGGCAATTATACTCATGCATACACTAAAGAATACACACACTATCAAGAACTGGGTCCTTGTGGCAACCTTTCTTCTCTAATAAATTGATTACAACTCAATTTAAACATCAAAAAACATTTCAGTATTTTTGTTGGCAAAATGAAGTTTGCAGGTTATTTTTGAAACACACAAGAAGAACAGAAATATCTTATGAACGGTGCGAGACAAGGACCAAACTGGTCGACGCGTTTCGAACCACTAATTTAAGGGTTCTCCTCAGGACCAACCAATCTCTTGGAGTTGGAGATCTATCTGCCTGAAATCTATCCAAATCGTTTCAATTGATGAGGAACTGGATCGGGGGAACGTGCCCTCTTTTCCGGCTACCAATGATTGTTTAATGCTGGCTTTTTTAAGTGCGTTCGTGAGACCATTTCAATCGGGCTGCCCGCGCCGGGATCGGGAGTTCACCTTTCGTCGCTCCATGTACGTGTCAATCCATTAGTGAGGGACACTTTCCTGCATCAAGACATACTTCTGGAAGTATGTGTGAAAGTGTTACATTGTGGGTGGCTTGAACTCTGGACTTTGTCCTGGTCCAGCACAACTTTTTTTTACCCTTTGAGCGCTAGTTGTTTCTCAGCACTTCTTTTAGTTTAAATCTTTAAAAATTCATATCTCGGGTTCCCTACTTTGGATTTTTGTCATTTTGGTGTCATTTTAATTAAAAACACATGAGCTCCACACTGTGTGGAGGAGGGAACAAGAGGCACGGGGTTTTAGGAGCTAGCAGCCTCCAACTTTGAATGTTTAACCACAAAAGAGCTGCTCCTAAAGTGATAACCACTATAAGAGTTATATTGTGAGTGGGGACATCTCACAAAAAGTAACGGACTGGTCTCACACACCACCTGGTGTCATGCTTCATCATTGACCAGTCCTCGCCCTCTAAAACCTTGGTTTGATAGAGGGCGGGCATACACCTGACGACAGGGATGCACTTCTAAACTAAGTGGGGGCCCGTGTATGAGTGAGTGAGATTAAAAATCATTATAGTTATCCTCATTGTGTTTTTTAATGTGAAAGGTAACTATATGATGTTTAAAAGCAGGTGACGGTATATGGGGAAATTAGTGCCCCCTAACCATTGTGTTTAGAGGTGGACATGTTTCTGCCGTCTTGGCCCAGGAGGGTCCAGGGCATTCATCAGGACCTAAATATGTAAATGGGGGCTCCGTTCTTACCAAAAGTGCCAAGAGTGTACCACTGTGTGGGCGTGATCACTGTCACACTCCACAATTGGATGGCTCCTAGATTCAAGCCCTAAAAACCAAAGCTACTGGCCCCATGGGAGGAGGGGAGGGGAAACCCCTATTTGTCAGAACTGCCTCAAGGAAAGTTTCCTGCGTGGATCCTAGGCGACTGCTCCCGTTCCTCCCCGGTGTAGCATTTTAATTATACACATATTCCTATTTTTATAAAGTCTCATTGGATTTTTATTGTGTGTTGTGTATTACTTATTTAATGTATTCGTGTTTTTAAATGCTTTACACACCTTTCTCCTAAGTTAAGCCTGCCTGCTCGCAGCCATCTACCAAGGGTTGAGCAAGGGAATAATTTATTGAGATCCTGACTGGACCTTATATTGTGATTGTGGCTTTATTACTAGTGGTAGGTCCCTACTTATTACTAGTGGTAGGTCCCTACTTATTACTACTAATAAGCCACTTTCAAACACTATAAAAATACTAACTTTCTAAAAGTGGCACATTGAAAATAGTAATTTAAAACCCGACTTTACCATCAAATGGGATTTTAAATTCCTATTAATTTGAGTTTGTGGATCATGGTTCCATCTCTTACCAAATCATAGTTATGCATTTTAAGGTGGTATAATGTACCTCAGTGCTTTTCTATGAGAGATCCAGCCTTGCTGCAGTGAAAAACAACTTTTGAGTAAGCCTGGGTGGAGTTCGAAGTGTAAAAAAACTCTGCTGCGCTACATAGTGCTCCACAAGCAGTAGAGTGCTTTAGATAAATGCTGTTTGCAGTGATTTTCAGTGCCAGGGGTTTGTCCACACTGTGCAATCATCACGGCACCGTGCACAGCGCAAGTTGGCACTGCTTCCTTTCTGCCGCTCGAGTAGATTTTTACTCGAGCGACAGCTTTTTCAACGCGAATAGACTTTTTATCAACGCATGCATACGAGATCAATAGCAATGAGAAATCTGACCACCCGTGTTGAGAAATCTCACTGGTAGTTTGATTTTCCACCCTCGCACTCGCCAACTTGATGTTGACAAACGAGGAAAAATCTCGCCGGGAGGTGGATTTTCCTCGCTTGCGCTCGCCAACTTGACGTTAATGAACGCGAGCGAGGAAAAAAACTACGCTAAACAAAGCAGAGTTTTTCGGAACTCTGCGACTTCTGCGTAACACGGAGTGCGGAAAACTCCTCAAACTCCGTGAGTGGAGTGAAGTTCACCGCTCACACTTACTTTTGAGATGTTTCACTGCCAGGATATGTAAACTTAAGCAACAATGACCAACTTTTTAAATACCATGTACCCTCCCCTATGGGCTTACCTAAGGGGTGACTTACCATCATAAAAAGGAAGGTTTAGGCCTGTTAACCTCTTCGCTGCGGCGCAAATTCCGCCGCAGTGCTGGACATTCCAATCGCGGGCGTGGTCATGACGTCATGAGCATGGAAGAGGTTAAATGGGTTATTTTGACAAGTCAAATTGACAGTTTAAAAACTGCCATGCTAGGCTGCAAAGACAGGTCTAGAGCCATGCTTTCACTTTGTCACTGTAGTGGTGGCACAATCATTGCTGCAGTCCAGTTTCAACATTTAACTTACAGTCCCTGTGTACACAGAATTCTGTATACTAGGGGCTTATAGGTTTGTTAAATATGTCAATGAGGTATTAGCCAATTGCACAAATATTTTAGGGGTCAGAACACATACACTGAGAGCTGGATATCAACACTCCAGTATTCAGTAAGTCAGTAAGCCAGCACTAAATCTCAAAAAAAGTTGGGGCGAAAAGTGAGGGTGATCTTGCAAAAACAGAATTTCCTTTCAATGTGGGAGTTTAAACCATTGACTTTCTTAATGGAATAACACATTAGGAGAATTGTAGGGTTTTTAAGAAGGGGAAGAGTTTGATGGAACACAGCTGGCACTGACTGGTCACAGCTATTATAAAGTAAATGGAAAAAAAAAACAGTTGTAGTAAAGGAGTCAGTAAGTGAATTAATAAGAATCGTTTAAAAAAAAAATATAGAGTATAGGTGAAGGGAGATCCCTAAATGCATCTTCCAAAGGAAAGGAAAAAATATTGTGTTTGCCAGATGTTCCCTTGTTCAGTTTTATTCAGTCAAATACATTTATTAATTTTATTTTCAGATACAAAGCTGAAGATTTTAATCTAGTGAAGTAAAGTGTTGTCACCCCAGGGAGGGAGTGGGCACTTTTTATTGACAAACATAAGATAAGCCATTTAAAATTCATAAGCTTAATAAAATCATTAATGTGACTGACTTGTCTGCTTTAAAGACATGTGGCTCTGGCCGTCATAATTCTTGTCTCCTTCATGTTTTTCAAATTAAATACATGGATCTCAGCATAGCTTCTGACCCTGGCTCTACATGAGGGCCAGAGAGCCACAGCACTGACGGGCATTTGCAAATATAGTGCGTGTGCCATGTCACTGGTTTTTCAGGGTTACCTGATTTCAGCCCTTGTTTTTATGGCCTGCGTGAGTGTAGGGTCACTCCTCCCCATGATGTGTCCTACCCACGCTGGCAGTGCTTTCCAGACTGTGTGTCAATCAACGAGGGTTCACCATCCCCAACGCGTCACAGCATGGAGTGGATCAGCAAATCTCACTGACCCCACAGCACTCTGTGGCTATTTGGGAGCAGGAGGGCAGGATTAGAGACAGAAGGGTTGATCTGTGTGCGTGTGCCATGTCACTGGTTTTTCAGGGTTACCTGATTTCAGCCCTTGTTTTCCTGGCCTGCGTGAGTGTAGGGTCACTCCTCCCCATGATGTGTCCTACCCACGCTGGCAGTGCTTTCCAGACTGTGTGTCAATCAACGAGGGTTCACCATCCCCAACGCGTCACAGCATGGAGTGGATCAGCAAATCTCACTGACCCCACAGCACTCTGTCACTATTTGGGAGCAGGAGGGCAGGATTAGAGACAGAAGGGTTGATCTGTGTGCGTGTGATATGCGTCATCACTGATGGCAGGTCACATGCTATAAACAGATACAATGTGCATGTTTCAGTTTTTTAGAAGCATGCACACGGTATGGGATCATCAGAATGTGCGTCTGCATTTAATTCTGAGATGTGATCACCCAAACAGGGGTCCTGGTGTTTAGCCTGACAAACTGGCCTGATATGGCAGGAGGCAGAGAGAGGCTCCAAGCAGGGCGCATATGCTCTGAGCAGTGGGAATACTCTCATCTCCAAAGTCAGCCATAGTATTTGGCAGCACACAGTTTGCTGCTCCTGACTTGCGGCTGGCCTGCCCTTGACAAATTACAGTATGCCAATATTATTTCATTATTTAAGCGTTTTAACACACATTTATATTTTCGAGACAAAGTTTCCTTTTGTTGGTACCACTTTAATACGGGAGTGCAACAAGCAGCATATACACTATGGTGTGTTGACCTTTCACATGGGTTGCCACTACTCCATACCACGTGTGCCACTCTTTTTTTTTACCTTTTGTCCAGTTGACCTAGAAACATTTTTGCTGAAAACTTTAAATTATGAAGGAGATGTTGTGTTATGTGGCAAATGCAGTAAATCCATAAATATTACATCCACAACGGCAGAATCCCATAATTGTAGTGGCCTTAGGTACAATTCATTTCACACAACCACATGGGACTCTTTCAGCTTTTTCTGGTACCTTGAATTCATGTTACAAGTGCTCCTTTGTATAAAACCAGGTTTGTACAAGATCACTTAGAGGTACCAGTGTTACAGAGCCCCTCATACTGACATTGATCTTAGGCTGAGTCCACACCCTGCTGCAGTAGTGTTTTTAAGGGGAAATTCTAGGGATGAGAACGAGAAGCCATCTGGTAGACACCCTTTTCAGCTGAGTTTCACATATTTTATGGCTTTCTATGACACGTGACAGAAGCATGTCATTGATGAGCCATGTCCCAGACTTTCATGGCAGAAGCAACATCACGACACTACCTTGCTGGTAAGTGAGTGCACCATCCTACTTATTAAAATGCCTCATTGATGTGACTACATAATTGCTAATATTTCCCTACAATATACACGAGTATATCAGCATGTCTATAGGCAGACACGTGCTGATATAAATAGCAAAACAGAAATGAATGGTCTATAAAACATTCTCATGAAATGAATTATACCCGATCAATGTGGCATGTATCTGATGATGCAAGAGATGCCAATAATTTCAACATTACCTGCTGCAGACAAAATGTTTTGTCTCTTAAGTTTTTTTGTTGTTAATTTATTTTTGTTGTTAATTTCGATGGGGTTTTCAGTATTAACTGATCTGTAAAAAAAAAAGTGATTTTCAGTAGCAGATCATAGGTCAATATTTTCTGAATCTCACAGAGAAGTTTGCATTTGTTGGTTTGCTTTCTGCATCTACATTGTATATACAGATTTTCTACTTACTCCTCCTCACTTTGAGCAGTTTCTTGATCTCCAGCGGACGACAACCATTGAAGGAAAGTGAGTAGGTTAGAGAGAGGGTGAAGAAAATTGAAAGAAGAGGCGGCAAGAGGAAAAGAGGGGAACTGATGGAGATAAAGCAGTACAACGAGAATAAGGGAGAAATAAAGTGAAATGTAGATAAAAAAGAGAAAGTATACAAATAGGCAAGGGAGTCAGAGAAAAACAAAATGTGAATACGAAAAGGAAATGTACTGATATTGGTAGCAGACGCTGCAATCCCAATGGTGTTCTGGCCATGAGCAAGGCGTCTGCAGCTTAGAGGAGGGTCGGGATCAGGAGATGGCCAGTTTGAGGAAGATCTCTACATTTATTGACCAGCAAACCTTCCACACTGTTTATATATATAGTGCAAACAGGAAGGGTGGTAGCACGCAGCCCTGCCTGCCCCCCCTCTAAAGGCTGAACGATTAGGGGTACACTTTCCCTTAACTCCATACCATACCCTGGCCTTACTCCGCGAGTAGAGGCCCTAAAGGAACTGCGCTATGGCGAGTTCAACTCCGCGGTTTAACATAATGGACCACAGCTTATCGTGTTCAACACAATCGAATGCAGAAAATATGTGTAGAAAAGCTAAAAACACGTTGCCTTGTTTTATCTGGGTATACTTTCCAATTAAAAAGTTCAAATTTAATCCCTGTTCAATCGTTTCAAAGCCTCTTTGAAAGCTATGTTGTAAATCCAAAAGTATTTCATTAGAATCTGACCATTCCTGTAAACGATTCAAAATAATACAACCAACTACCATCACCAAAGAACCTAATAGAGAAATCGGTTTGTAAGAGGCAGGATTATGACGATCACCCTTCTTGTAGATGGGCACTATAAGTGATTCTGATCAGGTTTTCAAAAACCCTGTACTACAACAGGCTCAGAGGACCAGGGTCAATAGGGGCCCCACAGGGGGATATTAGCTTTATAAAGGTCCACAGGAGTGCCATCAGGACTTGCGTTTAGGGCCTCGAAGGTAAATGAGAGGTCAGTGGGAGAGTCAAGAGAATTTAATCCTAGTTCTACAGGCCCCTAACTGGACTTTATATAGATGTTCTAAAAGTGATCTACCCAATCCGCTTCACTAATAGAGATCTCCAAGCGGTGGCCATCTACTGCTTGCAAAAGACACACAATAAGACTGATTTGCATATGGCCAGGTCTAAACTGGGGTGGCATGATGAGCAAAAGAATGGTGGATATAACCCAGATCTCTTGACTGGGGGAGAATGTTTTGATTTGTTCTGCATTCCGTCCATCAATTGTGTGTTTTTTGCATCTACTGCTTGCAACAAAAAAGAATTAATAACATGATAAAAAGCTGTGCTGTCATTACTGAGTCTCGCTTCGTGAGGGGACTCCCATGCTTCATCCCTCAAGCCTTTCTTCTGCTTCTCAGTAGCTAACTTGTTGTCACGTCTATGCCCCTGTACTTTTTGCATGTGATCCAGCGGCGTACCAACATCAGATACACTACTACCATATACTCACCTGGGCCCATAAACACACACAAATTGAGCAAACCGCTGGAGTCAAAGTTTATGATTGTTCATGATCACAATATCAGGTTTAGTTATTCATTATCCTTAACTAACATTTCACTGCTCAAAAAGTTATTTCCTCAAGTCGATGGACCATTAGTTGAACTAATTGATGGTGATAATGAAATAAAAACGAACTTACTTAAACTTTAAATAAATGAAATAACCACAGATTAAGATTTTAAAACTTTATCTAAATTTTAGAGCATGTGAACTACTTCAAAAATACAGTACAGAGGAGGAGCCTAGCGCGCAACCAAGATGGCCGCGTAGGCACAGGGCTCCCGAGGGCCTCCACAACCTCCCACGTCTATCCTGAATTTATCCTGATTCTATCGACGGGCTTCTACGGGCGAACCTACATGGAGGTGATACCTGCTGTCCAAATTCAAATCGGACATCGGGAGCCGGAATAGTATCGACTCCAAGTTGGCGGCCTACTCCGGACCTTGCCCCGGACTCGAGTTGGCGTGGTGCCCGGGCAGAAAGTGAACAACAACGGCATGCAGGACTTGGGCCGGGGCGCACCCCCTACTTTCACTTTCGGTTTCGGGTCTCCTCGCTGAACCTGAGGGGCCTTGGATTGTCATCACACATTTATAGTGGGACGATTGGGTGACCTGCCTGCTCTTGGACACTAGCTGGGACTACCCTTTGGGGTCTCCGAGGCTTCCTAGATTGGTTCTCCGGTGCTCGCTCATTGTGTTGGTGGCCGACACCCTTGACGATCATCAGACAATGGCGGAGAGATTGGACGGAGATAAGCAAAAATCCAAGACGACTAGGCGGGGAGCTCATACCCAAGCTAACAACATGGACCGCTATACCCAGTCGAGAGGTTCCCCTGGTGGCCCGCATAAGTCGCCGGAGAGATCCAAGGATGGCCCGGGATCGTCAACGGAGTTAACATTGCAGGACGTCATGGATGCCATCGAAGAGATGAAAGCGGCGGTCGGCCAGCGATTCGATACATTGGCCCATAAATTAGACACAGTTTTGATCGACGTTAAACTAGTCAGAGCGGACCTTTCACAAACGAATGAAAAGGTCAAATCCTTGGGTCTGACGACGTCGAGTCTGGTAACGGACGTGTCTGACCTGCAAGCCGAGGTCCGTAATCTGCGGACGTCCACTGCTTTGTCTGTCCGTCGATTGGAGGATTTTGAAAGTAGGGCTCGGCGGAATAATGTGCGCATAATCGGGGTGCTGGAGGAATCGGAGGTCCCTGCTGCTGACCTCTTTGTGGAAGACCTTGTGATCAACCATCTCGCACCCAAAGGCTTGAGTAAATTCTTTGCGGTTGAGCGGGCCCATAGAGTTCCGGGTGGTAAGCCTAAACCGGGTGCTCCCCCACGGCCCATCATCGCCAGAATTTTTAATTTCAGGGACAAGGACGCTATACTGCAGGCCTCGAGGGTGAGTGGGCTGACGAAGTTCGAGAACACTCATATAAGTTTCTACCCGGACTTCACACAACTGGTCCAAAAGCAGCGACAGGAGTTCATGGGTGTCAAACGGCGACTGAGAGACATGGACCTGAAATATGCGATGCTCTTTCCGGCCAGGTTGCGGGTTGAGTTTGAGGATCGGACGCACTTCTTTGATCGGCCGGAGGAGGTTGGAGATTGGCTTGATACCCTGCCTCAGCAACGACATCGAGAGGGACAGACCGAGGGGAACGGAGCGGGCGCGGCTGGACAGGAGTAGACTTTTGGTTCCCGGTGACTGACTATTGTGATGGCACTTCCATATTTTGGTTTGGTGTTTCTATTCAGCGCCTTATCCTTCACTGCCCGGGGGTTGTGGGGTGCTCAGTGAGGCTCTTTCCTCCTCTGGGGTTTTCTTTTTGTAGCATAGTTAATGTTAGGGCGACAGGCACACTGCAAGTTGGGGGGGCTACATGGGCTCACGCAGGGGTGCAGGGTGGGGGGAGTTGTAACGGGAAGGTTGGTGGGGAGGGGGGGAGTTGGGGAATGTTTGTTTGTTTTACAAGGCAATGTGAGGTTAGCTGCTGATTTGTTCTGGTTGTGTTCTCCGGGATGTGGGCATCATGCACGGGAGCGGGGTGGGGGGTAAGGGATTGAGGATACTTTCGTGGAATGTGAACGGACTGGGGGATAGGATCAAGCGCGGGGTGGTGTTGCAGTTTTTGAAACGGATCTCGCCCGACATTGTTTTCCTGTAGGAGACACATCTGATTGGGAACTCCTTCCATGCCCTGAATAGGCGGGGCTATCGCCTTGCTGTTCACTCTGGTTTCACTTCTGGCTCTAGGGGAGTGGGTATCTTGGTCAGGGCCTCTCTCCCGTTGGAGGTGGACGAGGTGCTCCACGATGACAGAGGGTGATATGCAGCATTGGTGGGGAGATGGGAGGGTAGAACTGTTTCGCTCGTTGCTGTTTATGTGCCACCGGGATTGCAGGCGGCTACATTTGCGGACTTGGGGCGTTTGGTCATGGGACTCCCTGGGGGGGTTCTGGTGTTAGGGGGTGATTTTAACGCTGTTGTATCCGGTATGGAGGACCGCCACCCCCCCAGGGATCTCCCTAGAGCCCAGGCCTGGCTGGGTGGCTTTCTAGATACTTTAGGACTTATAGATTGCTGGAGACTGATGCACCCGGGACAGGCACAATACACCTTCCACTCGGGGGCCCACGGGAGTCTTTCGAGACTTGATTATATACTTATGCCAGCGTTCCAGGCTGGAATGATCGGGGAGGTGCGTCATTTGGCCCGAGGTATTTCTGACCATTCCCCTCTATTGTTGCAGATGGGGGTTGTTCCTGGGGCAGAGGGAAGAGTAGCGCCAATTAACCCCTGGTATTTACGTAACCTTAATGTTCGCGCTGAACTGGTTAAGTCCATTGATCACTACTTCAAAGATAATGTAGGGTCAGTGTCGTCTGCTGTCTCCCTATGGGAAGGTTATAAAACGGTGATCCGGGGGCATGCCTTGTCCCTTATTTCCCATGCTAGGAGGTGCGGGAGGGAAGAGGTGGTCCGACTGGAAACTGACATAGCTGAGATGGAGGGGGATTTGGAGCGGGGTGTCACGGATGAGAAATTGCACGTTCTCAGCCTTACACAGTCAGATTATAGAGCGCTGGTCACGGATGCTGCTAAAAGGATGAGTAGAGAGCAACAAGGACGACTGTATGATGTGGGAGATAAGGCCGGAAAGTTGATTGCTTGGTTGGACAGGAAGGAGAGAGCGAGTAGAGTGGTGCCGGTTGTGGAGAGAGTGGATGGCATGTGTGTGACTGACCCGGTAAAAATTGTTGACTGCTTCGCGGATTACTTCCGTGGGGTATACTCTCCGGTCTCTGGGTGCTCGGAGGAGGACTCTCATCTGTTACTTAGAGATAGTGCATTGCCGTCCCTCTCGGAGGCCGATAGCATATTGATGGAGGCGAAGTTGTCGCCGGATGAGATTGCTCCGGCCATTCGCTCGATCGCTTCTGTAAGGCCATGGGTCCCAATGGTCTCCCCATTGAACTAAATAAGTTGCGTCCAGATAAGATAGCACCATATCTCCGTGACATGTTCCTCGCTGCACGGGCGGCGGGCTCCCTCCCCCTTGACCAACGTCTCGCCACCATAGTTGTGATACATAAAGAGGGGAAGCTGCGAGACTGCTGTGCCTCCTACAGGCCTATCTCGTTGTTGAAAGCGGAACCCAAAATTCTGGCTAAGGTATTGGCCAATCGTCTGGTTCGGGTCGTGGGTGACTTGATTCATCAGGACTAGTCCGGTTTTATACCTCATCGTAATACCGCCCTGAACCTGAGGCGGTTGCATGGCGTGCTTGCTAGAGCGGAGTTTATGCGTGAGCCGGCCATCTTGGCGTCTTTGGACGCTACCATGGCGTTCGATACTTTAGAGTGGCCGTATATTTGGGCTGCGTTAGCGAAATTCGGGTTTGGCCCTGAATTCATTGGGTGGGTAAAATTGCTATACGCTGACCCATTGGCGCAGGTTGTGGTGAATGGTAGGGCGTCGGCTCCCTTCGCGCTGGGGAGAGGTACACGGCAGGGCTGTCCGTTGTCGCCCCTCCTCTTCGCACTTTCTTTAGAGCCTCTCGCTGCCTGATTGCGTTGGGAGCCGTTGTTGCAGGGCATTAGATGGATGCCGGAATTTGAGGACCGTGTCTCCCTTTATGCGGATGACATCCTTCTGTATCTCACCTCTCCTCGACAGTCGCTAATTGTATTGGTGGACGTATTGAATTCCTTCGGTCGTAATTCTGGCCTGGTTATCAACTGGGCCAAGTCATGTGTTTACGTCCTCTCGGGCGAGGCCCCCCTCTTGCCGCGGGGGTGCCCTATTCAGATTGCTACATTGGGGTTCAAATGTTTGGGGATCTTCATATCACTGGACCCTGCGGTCCGCTATGAGCGAAACCTTCTCCCTCCACTCCAGCGATTGAAGGCCGACGTCGCGAGGTGGCGACGGCTTCCGCTCTCGCCGCTCGGACGGGCGGCATTGTTTAAAATGATGTCGCTGCCTCGTTTTTTGTACGCTTTACAAAATACGCTGGATGTCGTGCCGGCCCGTTACTTCCGTGAGGTGGAGGGTCTTCAGCGCCAACTGTTTTGGGACGGGCGACCGAGGATCGCTCTCGCCAAGTTGACACTCCCTTGGTATGATGGGGGTGTTGCCCTCCCCGATATTAAAAGATACTATTGGGCGTCTCAATTGGCAGCGGTGAACCACGGGATATATGGTCCTGCTTTGAATCCGGCCTTCGAGATGGATAAGTTATTACTTCCGGGCGGGGATTACAACAGGGCACTGTATTCGGCGACTCCGGATGCACGGTTGACAGGACCAACGCAAGTTGCGGTACGTGTGTGGCATGCGGCGAATGCTGCGATGGGGTGGAGGGATCGCTTGACTCGAGCGACGCCGTTGTATGCCTCCCAGCGTTTGGGTTGTCTGTGGAAAACGAAAGGCTTTGAGAAATGGGATATGATTGGTATAAGTAAGGTGGGTGACCTCTGGGCGAAAGGGTCCTTTAAAACGTTTGAAATGCTCAAAACTGAATACAAATTAAATGATAGGGAGTACTTTCGATATGCACAGGTCCACCATGCGCTGTGTTTGGTTTTTCCGGATGTCGCTGCTATCCCAGAATATTCCCCGTTGGAAGATAGGGTGTTAGACGGCTATGTGCCCGACAGCACTATTTCCCTGATCTATAAAAAACTTATTAATGATCGTACGGACTTGCTGACCCATCTGCGGGAGGCGTGGACGGCCGACGGATTGGAACTGGACGATGAGGATTGGGTATCGGCGGTGGCCTCCCCGAAAGAGGTGGCGATCCCGGCCCGCCTTAGATTTGTCCAGCTGAAGATACTCCATAGAGTGTATGTCACAGGGCCTGGTTTGATACGTATGGGTTATTCGAGGGATGGACTGTGTAAGCGTGGCTGTGGCTTGTTGGGTACCTTTCTTCATATCCTATGGGAATGTTCGGAGGTTGTACGATTTTGGAACGGGGTACATACTGTAATGGAGGAAGTCACGCATGTCTCTTTGTTACCAGAGGCCAGGAGGTGTTTGCTGAATGTCTGGGAACCAAATGACTATAATGTGGCGCAGACACAGTGGGTGACTCTGGGGTACATGGTGGCTAAGCGCAATATCGCACAGTTGTGGGGTTCCCCGAGGCCGCCTACGATTTCGGTATGGAAGGAGAATATGGATTGGTGTATGTTCAGGGAGAGGACGGTGTATGTGGCGAGAGGCAAGCCTGGGAGGTGGACCAAGGTGTGGGGTCCATGGAATTCCTATCGTGGGAATATCTGCGCTTCGCCTCTGCCGCGAGAGGTCGACGTCGCTTTGTCCCCCTAGCCGCACATTCTACGTAATTGTGCATGCTTTGTCCTCTTCTCCGCCGTCCCCCCACTACCACCTCCTGTCAAGAGTTATTCTAGATAATATGGATCTTCCCCCGTCCTGGGGAGCGCACGCTGCTATTTCGGACTCTCATTGCCTTGTTTGTGTGGTATTGTTGTTTTTTTTCCCTTTTTTTAGAAAATATGAAACCGTCCTTTTCGATTTCCCTTGGACTATGGCCGCGGCCTGTTATATGTGCTTTCGAATTTTCGGGAGCTCTTGCTTCTGACTCATTTGAATGTATGGAGTTGCCTTGCTGGCTCCCGAGCTTTCTAGCGGCCGGCCCTTGTGGTTGTAGGCCCTTGTTTGTATCTCTTTAAGGTGTAATAAAGGTTTCTTCTTAAAAAAAAAAAAAAAAAACAGTACAGTCACCTTCACTTGTTAGGAGAGAAAATTCAATTAATCAATCATCAAACACGTACTTTGAATATTTGCAATGACTTATGCTCAGAAAAGTAGAGGACAGAGAGAAAAGAACATCTACAAATGCACAAAATTATATTTACCAAGAATGGTGTGAAGACCAACCCCCTGGCTAAAGCGCTGGTAAGGGTCCCCCAGGATAGTTCAGGCGACAAAGACTTCAGGACAGGAATCAGGACAGGATAGATGACCTTTCTAATGCCGACACTTGCATAGCACCCCTATCTGACACTCTCTTCCTCCCCGAGATTCTTCCGCAATCTTCTCTCTAACCCAATTATTTATGATAATAGGTTCTGCATCCGGTTCTTCATCAGCATCTCACAGCACCTCTCTCAGCATCAGCATCAGCATCACCCGCTACACCGACAGCATCTCCCCTCTACAGCATTCAGCAATTCACGCTCTCTAACTAACTAAAGTTACCTTAATTATACCTTTCGTTCTGGATGTTCCACCCACTAAAGTTTCAATATCGTAAAAATGTAAATTCTAATTAGTCAGGCAAGGGGGAAGATCATCACACCATGCTTACATATCACTTTATTCAGTTAGCCCGTTGTTTATAAACCCATCCCCTTAATTTTTATTCAGAAATGTTATTTCCCACCGCATTCACATTATATTTGTAACATTTGTTATAACTTCAACATATAGATTCATCCTGCTGAACTTTTAACCGTTCGTTTCTCATGCAAAGTTGTCTTGCGACCTTGGCTCCGGTTCAGATCAGTTTCATCGTTCCGTGCTCGCTTTCAGTAGGCCTGTGCAGTCGTACAGTTCAGTCACATGGGTCAGCTTACTTCAGTTACACACAAGAGCCCCAAATGTGCACTAATAATAAAGTCAGAAAGACAAATGTTACTTTAAAAAATAAATGGTTTCACTGTATACCACCCGTCTCTACTCTATTCCCCTTTATTTATTAATTCTTTCCACGCAATAGCATTAGTTTAATAGCTTGTTTTCATTTCAGCAAAGCAGATGCCATGCACGTGAGCCTTTAAGCCGCCATGTTTGTTCTTTCTGCTCATGCGCAAGTATTTCCCTCCATGCATTACTTCATCATATTGCGTAGATGCAATTGACGCATGCGCAGTACAGATTTCCCAGTTAAAAGCTGTTTAGTTCTTCGTCCGAGTTATTCGCCTTACTAAACACATATGCAAACTTCACTAACCCGTGTGTTTATGTGGTGCGTATTAGTTTTACACAAAACTCAATTAATAACATGTTAGTGTGTTAAACGAGCGGACTGCGTACGAGCAAGTCTCTCTTCTACGAGTCATTCTCCATCAATCCCCTCTCTGATGGCATTTTTGAGCCATCACAAAATTACCCATCCTAACCAGATGCCAACTCTCAGTATTTCTCCTTTTTATTCTCCTCTTTTGCTTTCTCATCTTCATCTTTATTTTCTAAATCTCTCATCTTTTTATAGATTCTCCCTTTCATTTCCTCCATCTGTATTTCTTCATATTCTCTCTTTCTTTTCTTTCCTTTCCCATTAATTTCTTATTTCCTTCTATTTCCTCTGTTCCTGCGACATTTACACCAAATCATTATTGTTAAAACTATTATCGTTATTCCAACTACTGGAAGAATTATTTGACCTAAAATACTTTTCCCTAAATTAGTAAACCAAGTCCCTATTGAAGAAATACTCTTTGTTAGTCTTTCCAATCCACTGTCCACCTCCAGTGGTTTCACATTTTCATGAAATTTCATAATATTCTTAATATATCCTTTTGTCAGGAATATAAGTGCAACAGTGTTCAACTTTCAGCATTCCACAGACTCCACCCTCTTTTGCTAATAAAATATCAAGCGCAAGTCTATTTTGTACAACCATAGAGTTAGAGCTGATGGCAACCATCTCTGTATTTATCATCAAGAAACCCCCAGCAGTATCTGTCGAGAGAGGATCAACTGTTGTTGACAATTGACAAAGTCTATGTGAATTTAGAATGACTCCCACTGAAGGTATCAATGCACCAAATATGTTCCCTATTATTTCTGAAAAACTAACTCTCTTTCTTCGTGTTAATCCATTAGTGTTTTCATTGTTTCCAGTGATTCTTTTTACATGATAAATTTTCGGAAATACAATTCCAAAATAGCAACTCCCATACCACTGTGCAGGCAGCTTATAGTAAGCACTATTCCCACACACATAGTAAATTCTAGGAAATACTGGATCGGTTCCCCCTTTTAGTCCCCAACCTCCCAAAATTAGTAAGTTATGTTCACAGTCACTGGAACCAATAAATATGTTGTTATAATCTGTCTTTAATCTATGGAGGCAGGTTTTCCCTTTCTTCATGAAGTCTAGGGACATCGCAGCATGAGCCTTGCCAGCTGTATAAATTCCCTCTTTCTCAGCCCATGGTGGTACATGAGTCTTCTGTTCAGCAGCTTTCTTGTGGAAATCCTGTCTCCTTTCTTCAACTAAATTCAAAAACACTTTCTCTTCTTCAAGTAATATACATGTTAAAATATTTTTATGTGCTTTTACCATATCTATTGATTTTATTGTTTAAGAAGTATTCACCCCTAAACTTGCATCTTGACTACTAAGTACCGGATTCATATTCTTTCGAATAGGACTTTCTGAGAATACTACATCTACGTTAGAATAATAATACTGAAGTTTTCCTGTTTTATAGAACAGACTAGTTAACACACTACATGATATATCATATGTAAGAGGTAAATGGTGATATGTGACCCCTTCTGATACTGACGCTGGTAATTTCATATAGACATAACAATCACTAATCTCCATTGTATCTACATACTGAAATAACAATTTTGTGAAAGCATTTAAAGATGTATCATTATCTAATACCGTGTGATGAAAATCTATCTCATCTGGTGCTTCTAATTCAACTCTATCTCCTTTTACTGTATCTGCCTTTCCATTAGTATCTGTATCACTCTCATTATTTGTTATCATAAAATAAGGAACTGCTACTTTTAGAAATAGCCATACTGAGATCACTCACAAAATGCTACATATGTAAGCTCTACAGCATCTTTGTTAAAATCTTCGTTTTGATGGCTCATTGACTTCATTTTTCGCCATTTTTAGTCTAAGAAGATTTCTCTTCTTTTCTTTATTTCACTAGGAATTTCAAATTTTTGTTTCAAATTCTTCCAATATTACATAGGTTCACTCAGGACCCTTGTATTTGTTGTTCAAATTTCTCAGTCTTGGACTTCTTTGAGTTTTTCTCAAATTCAACTGTTTTGACTGAGTTTGACTAGTAACCTCATTCACTTGCTCTGGTCTTTCTCTTGTTTTTCTCAGATAATATCTCAATCTTTTCACTCCACCTGGCCAGTTGTCACCTTTTCTGACCCTTTTAATCTGAACTGCATTTTCACCCTCTTCGTCTTTTTCTAAAGTTCTTTTATTTTCTTGGTGTCTAGGCACTGTCAGTTCTTCTTCTTCCGAATCACTCTCTACCTGTTCCTGTTCAGGCCTGTTATCATCTACCTGAACCTGTCCTTCATCCTCTATCTGGTCCTGTTCGGGTCTTAGTTCAAATTGATCTTTTTCTTCTGCCCAAACTTGTTCTTCTTCTCCTAACTGGTCCTGTTCAGGTCTTACTACAATTTGTTCTTCTGCTGCCTGAAACGGGTTCTTCTTCTCCTTTCTGTCCCTCCTCAGGTCTTTGAATGTATCTGTTCACCTCTGCCTGAGTATGTTCTTCTCTCCCTGTCTGGTCCTGCTCAAGGTTTCAGGTAGCTTTGTTCTCTTCTACCTGAGCGTGTTCTTCTACACCTATCTGGTCCTCTCTACTTTCCTGTCTCTCTAATCTTGCTCTTCTTCTTGTTTTAATAACAACTTCAGGTGCGTCAATCACTGGTATCCATTCCCCCTGACTTGTGCTTGGTTGTTCCTCGTCTATCACTTCAAAATCTATCACTCTAGATTCTCCGACCTCACAACCTTCAGCAGACTCAACTGGTTCAATCAGTTGCTGTTCTTCTTCAGTGGGGCCTGGAACTCTTTTGGTATGGCTCGCATGTATCCAATTGGGTAAACCTGCACTCTTCACTGCTGTAGTAGTGACCAGTATGACTTGACGTGATTTATCCCACCTGGGTACTGAGCACGACTTTCTGGCGTGTTTCTTCACTACCACCCAGTCTCCAGGATTCAAATCATGCGCCTGCGTTGCCTGCCTGCCAACTGCGTCTTCTCCAACCTGCTGTGAGACAGAACGCACTAGGTCAGCCAATCCTTTGCAATAGTCCAATACCAAATCATCAGTTATATTAATAAATTTATGTCCAGGAATGTAGGCTTGTCTCATTGCCCTTCCCATGAGTATTTCATGAGGACTCAATCCTGTGTTTCTGTCAGGAATACTTTGGAGTCCCATTAACACAAGAGGCAATGCATCTGGCCATTTCAGTGATGTTGATGCACCCACTTTTCCTAACCTTGACTTGATTGTGCTGTTTAATTGTTCAACCACTCCAGCCTCTGGGTGGTATGCACAGTGCAGTTTTTGTTCAATTTTGAATGCTTCACAGATTATTCTAGTAATTTCATTATTAAAATGAGGTCCTCTATCTGATTCCAAAGTCACTGAGAAACCGAACCGAGGTATCAGTTCTCTCAACAGTAATTTAGCCACTGTGAGGCTGTCATTTCTTCTGGTGGGATATGCCTCTACCCATCTCGAGAACAGGCACACTATGACAAGTACATATTGTAATCCTTAGTGTGGGGGTAACTGAATAAAATCTAAATGCAATCTTGTGAATGGGCCTTATGCCTTCCCAATTTTTCCCCAACTGACCACTTTCTTCCTACCTGGATTTATCTGCTGACAAATTAAGCATATCTGGCAAAGACTCTCTGCGACTACCCTAAAATTTGGATTGTACCAATTTTGTCTGAATAGTCTAATCATGGCATCCCTACCAACATGTGTGTCATCATGATACAATCTTGCCATTTGAGAGAGTAAGCAATCTGGCATGACAGGTCTGTCATCAGTGTACACCCATACATCATCTCTTGTCCTTCTTTCAAACCTGACTTTATGCAGATCTCTCTTTCTTTCTCCTCAACTTCATCCTGCAACTGTTTAACCTCATCCCATGTTTCTAGAGCTGAGAAGAACATAAGTTGGCAGCTGATTTCACTTGTTTTAATCTTTCGGTTAAGTGCCATTTTATTTCTTGCACAATATTGAGCAATTTGGTCTGCATAACGGTTACCTGCCACCACAGTAATTTCCTGACTGGTGAGCAGCACACTTAACCACTGCTATTTCCATTGCCAATTGTATTGCTTCCAATAATTATTTTACATTTTTGCCATTACGTATTGGAGATCCTGAAGAAGTCAGAAATCCCCTCTGCATCTGGAGCTGGCCGAAGTCATGCACAACCCCGAAACCATATTGACTATCAGTAAATATGGTTATTCTCCAATTTTTCCCAATTTTGCATGCCTTTGTTAAGGCCACCAATTCGGCTACTTGTGCAGACTTGACTCCCGGTAAACAGGATGCTTCAATGACCCCTGTTACTTTACACAGAGCATAAGCTGCACTGAGTCCTCCTTCCTCTGTTCTCAGGCAAGAGCCATCTACAAATAGTTCATGATCTGGCTCTCTCAAGGGCATTTCTTTTATGTCGGGACGGGGCTTGGTACACATTTCAGTCACATCCAGACAATCAGAACCTACTTAGTCTTTCACTTCTTCACAGCATGGGTCTGGTAATAGGGTAGCAGGGTTCATTATCGTACATCTGATTACTGTCACATTTTCTGCTCCCAGAAGCACTCTTTCATACTTAGTCATCCGACTAGGGGTAAGGTGCTGTGTTCAAGTTCTTGTTAAAAGAATCTCAACAGAATGTGGAATATAAAGTTTGACTGAATGTCCCATCACAATCGACTCACTCCAGACTCATACAAGTAGCAGCTACTGCTTTTAAGCAGCCAGGTAAAGCTGAACCCACAGGATCCAAGGTATCAAAAAAATATGCTACTGGACGTTGGCTCAATCCATGTCTTTGAGTCAACACTGAAAGTGCACAATTTTCTTTCTCACAACAGAACAATGCAAACTCTTTCGTATAATCAGGCATGACTAAGGCAGGGGCCTCACACAGACTATTTTGCAACTCCACAAACGCTTCTATGCACTCATCACTCCAGACAATTGGATCTTTTGCTCTCTTTCGGGTCAACTGAATCAATGGTTTTGCTGGCAGGGAAAATCCTATAATCCACTGCCTACAGTATCCAACTACTCCGAGAAACATTCTCACCTCTCTTTGTGTCTTTGGTAACTGCATTTGCTTGATTATTTTTATTCTTTCTGGGGTAACTTTTGTCACTCCTCTTTCTATTTTGTGGCCTAAATATTTTACTTCTTGCTGACAAAACTGTAATTTCACTGGAGACACCTTGTGTCCTCCTTCAGCCAAATGGTTCAGTAACGCAATTGTGTCAGTGACACAATCGTCTCGTGATTTTGATGCCACCAGTAGGTCATCAATGTACTGAACCAGGACTGCATTTCTGGGCATGACCAATGTTTCTAGAAACTTTTTTAGGATTTGATTAAAAATTGAGGGGCTCTCTGTATACTCTTGAGGAATTCGGCACCATACCAAGATACGATCTTCACATTTAAATGCAAATAAATACTGTCTGTGTTGGTTCAAAGGAATAGAGAAAAAGGCTTGGCACAAATCAATTACTGTAAACCAGCCTGCATACCATGGTATCTGATGAAGAATCACTGCTGGATTCGGCACTATGGGGCAACAAGGCACAGCAATTACATTTTTCTTAAATCCTGCAATATTCTGTACTTCCCACTAGGCTTTTTAAGTCCTATTATTGGCAAATTATAAGGGCTACTCATTATTTCTTTCAAAATGCCTTGTTTAATCATTCGATCAATTTCTGGAGCAAATCCTGCTTTTACTTCCGGACTCATTTTGTACGGTCATGTGTTTGGGTAAACTGCTCCTTCTTTCACAGTTACTTTCACTGGATCTACATTTGCCATGAGCCCAATATATTTTCCTGTAAAATCCCATACACCAGAATTCACTGTGGTTTTCAATTATTCTGCTAATTCACTTTCAGACATCAATGAAAACATTCCACCTACCTCTGTACCTTTTTGGCTAACAACATCTTGTATACAACGTCCTCATCAGGGATTTGGAATGCAACACCATCCGGTGTACAATAGATTGTGCACTTCATTTTGCACAGTAGGTCTCGTCCTAACGGATTTTCTGGACTAGAATCACACAGTACAAATCGATGCATGTCTTTAAAATTTCCAATATGTACTTCCATTGGCTTTGTGATTAGGGTTCTAATCTGTTGATTTGTCACTCCAACTACTTGGAGGCTTTCTCCCGAGAGGGATAGGTTTGGGATGTCTGCTGTTCTCACAGTAGACCGGGAAGCACCAGTATCCAATAGGAAAGTGATATCATTTCCTTCCACTCTCCCATCAATAAATGGACCTGACTAATCTATCGGCAAGGATGCGCCATGTACGCACTCCTCTTCCTCCCCCCTCAGGCACCGTGAATGCAAGTATTCCTCTTCGTCATTATTATTCTGTAAAAGATATTGTGAAAGTACAGAGTTTTTCTTACCACTTTCTCTTTGAAATCTGGCGCTGGTACTGTACTTTTGTGGGTTCACAAAGTTTGGCATAGGAGCTGGTGGCACCTGATACTGTGGAGTAACTACCTGCTGCATTTGATGCATAATCACTTCATTCTGCGTCTGTGGATTTAAATTTTGATTTGCCCCATTATTATTCTGTATACTCTTACACTCGTTCTTCCAATGTCCAAGCTTTCTGCACGCATGACAAGGAAACTTCTTCTTCGCTTCCTCTCTGTTCAATCGTCCTCTTAATTTACCACCATTCGCCACTTGATCATTCTGATTTTGCTCTTTCACTTGACTATCAATCTGAGTATTTAATTTATTTTCCTGCTGTTCTGCCAATTTCACTTGTGCCCACATGATTTTGTCTTTTAATTTTCTACACCGTGCCTCAATATCGGCTCTGCAATACTTTGCATATTTTAAAATGTCATTGATCGACTTGCTCTGCCAGCACAACATGTGCTGTTGTATCATCTGACTAATCTCCGGTTTCAAACCATACACAAACCGATATACAAAATGTCCCATATCCTTATAATCAATGTTCTCAAAACCACTATACTGCTTAAACACCTGTAACAATTGCTCATATAATGCATGTACAGACTCATTTAGTTCTTGAGTTGTTCTATCTATCTTCACCCAATCCGTTTCTTTAGGAGGAATGTTCCCTTTCAGAAAAGTAATTACTTGGTGATATTTCTTCATCACATCATCTGAGGGTGCCCCTTTTTTAGAATCTCTTGGCTACTCTTCACTTGGCCAATCAATCGTAATCTTACACTCTGTCCATAAATAAGCAGGTACCACTATATCAAACAATCCAGCTAGGTCCTTCAGCAGAACTTTCGAAACTTTCACAAATCTTTTAACTTGTGTATACCATTCAACTGGTTTCTCTCTCAACCTAGGGAAATAGTTCGTAAATGACAAGATATCCTGTCTGCTCCATGGAACATGGACATATCCACCACCAGGAACTTCTCTCATGGGACACAATCTTTCTACCTTTTCTGATTCCTTTAACAAGAATGCAGATGACGCTTCCTTTGCCTGTGCTTCTTCCTTCTTTCTTGTCCACTTAGTTCTCCACTTGTCAATGTCTCTCCACTTCTGCAAAATATTCATTAACTCTTTTACCTGTACTTTTCTTCCAGGCACATTCATATTCTCCAAATCCGTATCAGTTAATTCCACTTTGTATGGTTTCTGCAATCATTTTGATCTCCCTATATACATTCCAATCTCTGAAGCAAGCTCTATCAATCTCTCATGAAACAATTTCTCATTTCTGGTTATGCTCCTACATATAAACTCCTCCTCATTGTAAAGATTCAACCTATCTATTCCCACATTTCCAGCTATCATTTCTTCCAACTCCACTTTCAAATTGTAAATATATAAAATCTTTGGTGCTGTGCTTTGTTTTTCTATTCCCTGTGCCCATCTCTCTAGATCTTCTGAAGTGACCGCTGTCAAGCTTCTAGTTCCTAAAGGTACCATGGTCCTTCTTTCTCTTGAATTTCTGGGTGTAATTCTTTTAGGGGTCTCGGTTAAATTATCCCTTATTGGAAGGTCCATTAATGAAATGACTGAATCACACTCACTGACCTGATCATCAGCTATTACTATCTCTTTTCTTGGATTACTCAAAGGAGTTTTTACATCTTAGGGTTTTGGGCAAGGACCTATGGTCACTGGTACTGTCAATGCTTCAGGGCATATATTCAATTGACTTATTTTCTGTATTAATTCCTCCCTATTTCCATTTAATGCTTCTCTTTCTTTGTCTTGAAGCACCCTATCGACTAAAACTTGAGGTATTAAGGGTGTTCCCATTACCGGTGTACTTGGGGTGACTCTAATGGGTCCTTCTTGGTACAGTGGCGGTTTTAGTTAAAATATCCTCTATCAACTCGTCATCATCTGACTCACCATATCCTGTCACATTCAAGTGTTTCGTTTTCTCCTTACACTTGTCTCCAGACTGTTCCTCTGCCATTAACACTGGATATAAACCCTCTGATACCATAGCTCTTCTCCATTGCTTCATCTGACCTTCTCGTGACTCATGCAAATATCGGGGGGAAAATCCTTTATATCTCCCACCTCAGCATTTCTCTCATTCATATGATTCAGTCTCCCATTCTTCCAAAGCCTCATACTGAGTTAATATAGGTCTTGGTTCCAAATCATTCATTCTCATCCTCAAATTCTGAAGAAATCTCCCATTAAACGTACCATTTTCTGGAAAAGCTAGCACTCCATCACCTTTCGTATATTCTATCCAAATGCCCAACCATACACAAGTATGATATCCTCTTTCCATCATCATAAAAGAAGCAGGTGTTTTCGGTGGCGGAATAGGGATTCCCTCTCTCCTCAATACAGGCTTATCTTTCTTAAAGAAATTCTTAATTTTCTTCATAAATGACATTTTTCTCTTTTCTCCATACATTTTAGATGAACAATAAATAAAATGGTATTCTGCAAACCCTTGAAATCTTCTATCTGCACGACTCACACTAGCAGTCAAGTCAGAATCCAACATACAATTTCTTTTTCGACCAATCCTAGCACGGCTTCTATCTTTTCAACCAATTAGACTCAGGCTCACGCTTGTGGTCTGACCAATGCCAGCCCAGCCTTTTGTGACGTCAGTCTTACTCCTTACTACTGACCCCTCCTTTACAATCTGCTTCTGTCATACGCCTGCTGTTTCAACCAATTCCAACGCGGCTCTCTGTGACATCAGTTCAACTCCGGCGAATGACCCTCCCTTCACAAGGTAATACGAAAAAAAATTCTTAATACTTTTCGACGTATTCTGGATTCTCAAAATTGCTCCTCCTCTACTATGAGTAAAATCCTCTGCTTACCCTCCATTCAAGCTCGGAAGAACCTGTTACTCCTTCAGTGGTACCCTTACAAGGAAATAAGTCCAAAGTTTCCCCAGCGAACTCTCTGCTATCACTCAACACTCGGCTTTTATACGAAATAATCCCTAATTTAACACTGCCAGCCCTGCGTAGCTTCTCAGTGCTATTCCAACAGACAACTAACCTCACTGCAGTGTGGCTTCTGTCACGACCCGCTATTCATTCCCCGGGAATTTCTGGGCAACATAAAACAAGACGCTAACTGTTTTTCTTAAACATAAATCAATAATCAATATTTATCACCAAACTTGTCAATAAAAACCATAACTCTTCTACCAGAAAACTGATCCAGCTGCGTACCAACATCTGATTGTCTACTACCATATACTCACCTGGGCCCATAAACACACACAAATTGAGCAAACCGCTGGAGTCAAAGTTTATGATTGTTCATGAACACAATATCACATTTAGTTATTCATTATCCTTAACTAACCTTTCACTGATCAAAAAGTTCTTTCCTCAAGTCGATGGACCATTAGTTGAACTAATTGATGGTGATAATGAAATAAAAACGAACTTACCTAAACTTTAAATAAATGAAATAACCACAGATTAAGATTTTAAAACTTTATCTAAATTTTAGAGCATGTGAACCACTTCAAAAATACAGTCCAGTCACTTTCACTTGTTAGGAGAGAAAATTCAATTAATCATTCATCAAACACGTACTTTGAATATTTGCAATAACTTATGCTCAGAAAAGTAGAGGACAGAGAGAAAAGAACATCTACAAATGCACAAAATTATATTTACCAAGAATGGTGTGAAGACCAACCCCCTGGCCAAAGCGCTGGTAAGGGTCCCCCGGGATAGTTCAGGTGACAAAGACTTCAGGACAGGAATCAGGACAGGATAGATGACCTTTCTAATACTCGAAATACTTCCGCGATCTTCTTTCTAACCCAAATATTTATGATGATAGTTTCTGCATTTGGTTCTTCATCCGCATCTCACAGCATCTCTCTCAGCATCAGCATCAGCATCACCCGCTACACCGACAGCATCTCCCCTCTACAGCATTCAGCAAGTCGTGCTCTCTAACTAACTAACGTCACCTTAATTATACCTTTCGTTCTGGATGTTCCACCCACTAAAGTTTCAATATTGTAAAAATTTGAATTTTAATTGGTCAGGCAAGGGGGAAGATCATCACACTATACTAACATATCACTTTATTCAGTTAGCCCATTGTTTATAAACCCATTCCCTTGATATTTATTCAGAAATGTTATTGCCCACCCGAATTCACATTACATTTGTAACATTTGTTATAACTTCAACATGTAGATTCATCCTGCTGAACTTTTCATCGCTCATTTCTTATGCAAAGTCGTCTTGCGACCTTGGCTCCGGTTCAGGTTAGTGTCATCGTTCCGGGCTCACTTTTAGTAGGCATGCGCAGTCTTACAGTTCAGTCACATTGCTCAGTTTACTTAATTTACACACGAGAGGCCCAAATGTGCACTAATAATACAGTTAGAAAGACAAATGTTACTTTAAAAAATAAATGGTTTCACTGTGTACCACCCGTCTCTACTCTATTCCCCTTTATTTATTTATTCTTTCCCCGCATTAGCATTAGTTTAATAGCTTGTTTTCTTTTCAGCAAAGCAGATGCCATGCACATGAGCCTTTAAGCTGCCATGTTAGTGCTTTCTGCTCATGCGCAAGAATTTTCCTCCAAGCATTACTTCGTCATATTGCGTATATGCAATTGATGCATGCGCAGTACAGATTTCCCTGTTAAAAGCTGTCTAGTTCTTCGTCCGTGTTATTCGCCTTAGTAAACACATATGCAAGCTTCACTAACCCGTGTGTTTATGTGGTGCGCATTAGTTTTACACAAAAAGCAATAAATAACATGTTAGTGAGTTAAACGAGCAGATTGGCTCTGAGCAAGTCTCTCTTCTACGAGTCCTTGCTCCATCACATGCATCTAGGTGTTTTATGCTGGGCCGCCTTTTACACAATCCCCGACTCCTAGTAACAGATAGACCATCCTTAATCCCCCTCATTGTGGTTAAAACGGCCTCAATACATTTTTACGGCTCTACTTTTCAGTCAGTAAAATTAGCTTTATTCGACAATTAAGTCATCAAAGCACAAATACAAAAACCAATACATGACCCGTAAATATTAATCATAAAACGTTTTCCAGTTAAAATAGTAAGATCGTGTTCAAAAATTTAAAAACAACTTCATTTCTATCACCAAACGGTTCTAAAACCATATAATAATCCTTTGTAGGTACTGGCCATTTTCAAGAAAATTCAAAGTTGTCAGACCCAGGCCTAGCTTTTACATTCTTATCCATTAAGGACATTTTTCAAATTCAGTTGCAACATAATATCAACAGTGATCAAGATGTACATTCATCAAACAGGTATATAATACGATGTTGCCATAATTGCCTGAGATCTAATGGACCATGCCCATCCTAGAAATTTTGCCAAGGCTATGACAATAGATGCCTTAGGGTCTGAACGCAATAGTCTTAATGCTGTGGGATATTGTCTGGTACGCAAAGAACGACAAATTGGGACAGCCATATGCGACGTGGGGCTCTATACGCTGGACATACGAATAACATGTGGGCCAAGGTTTCGGGGTATACAAGACGAGTGCGGCACAGAGTATCATTTGACTTGTTCCATTCGGCTGAAAAAGTCCTTATTGGTAGGGAGCAAATTCGTTATTATGTCCCAGTATGGTTCCAGCTTTTGTAATGGCTTTACGTCCAGGAAGTGCCCTGTTAGTGTTGAGTGGACGCTACTCCTAACAATGTTGTCACTCACCCGGCCCCAATATCTTTCCTTCAATAAAGTTTTTGAAGGAAATGGAATGCTTTCTGGGTTCTCCCATAATGTTGCAATGCCTATACTTAGCAGAATAAATGTAACTTCCTGCAGCCATTTGATTTGTTTTTGATGATCTGACCTCATTAGATCTTTAAGGCCAGCAGCATAAGAAGATAATTCTGGTGTAGACCAGATTCTCCTCCAGTAAAGCAAAGAGCACAATCTGGCTATATCGGCCAGTGCCTTCCTACCTAGGCCGTGAAGTAGTGGGCGAACAGGGGTGTTTTGCGGAAGATTGGTTATCTTCCGAAAGAACCGATTTTCCACTATGGTTAGGTTGGTGAGAGTATTGAAGCTCCGCCCCACATAACACAGAATTAACAACTTTTGTGTTGTATATTTCCAAAACCGGGCTAACTGGTTTAGTTAAAGAAACAGTAAAGTCTGTTTGTAGAGTGTCTGACAGTTGTCGGAGCTTCAGCGTGGCCATGTCTAACTGCTTGTTCCATCTCATATCTCCCTGCATTATAACTCCCAGGTATGTGAAATCCTTAACCTGCTTCAGGGGATGTTAATTCAGGACCACGCTACCTCTAAATGTTTTATGCGGTTTGAAAGTCTTGAACTTAGTTTTAGATACGTTGATTTCCAAGCCCCGTAGATGACAAAACTCTTCAAAGAGAGACAGGGCCCATTGCAAACCGCTCGGTGTTTTAGAGATTAACAACGTATCATCCGCAAACATTAGGATGGGAATTCTCTCACTCGCTAGAACTGGGGCATCAGTGCGAGTGGCTGCCATAAATTTTGCAATCCCATTTATAAACAATGAGAACAAGGTGGGAACCATTACACAACCTTTTCTCACTCCTTTCTCTACTGGGAATGAGCTTGTCACCAGGCCTTGTGTGCCCCACCTTATTCTTGCATAATTTCCCTCATGGAGTCTAATAATTAGAGATAATAACTCTTTTGGCATTCCCAGATCTTTCAGTACTATTCATAACTTACTGCAGGAGACAAGGTCAAAGGCTGACCTAAGGTCCACAAAGGCAGCATATAGGCTGCCTTTGTCCAAGACCACTGTCTTCCAATATAATAGTGTAGAACGAAATATCTGGTCGATAGTACTTGTACGTGCCCTAAACCCATCCTGGAGTGGTGACAATACACTCTGCTCCTCAAGCCAGACCTGAACCTTATTTAAAACAAGTCGCCCCATGATCTACTGAAGTGAGTCTATAAGGCTAATTGGTCTATAATTTCCAGGCTGGGATTTGTCTCCTTTTTAAAAACAGGGATTATCTCAGCCCCTTTCCATTAAATTGGTACTGGAGTGCCCTTTGCAATTTCATTTGTTAAAATCATTATATAGTGACTCCATTTACGTTTATCAAAAAGAAAAATATCGTCTGGGACCCCACCCGGCCTGAGAGCTTTACCTCCCAGAACAGCTTCCAGAGCAAGCCTAACATCAATGTCGTCAAAAGCCGATCCTTGATAATAAGAGTAAGAGGGGACAGCCCTATCAAGGTCCACTACACCACAAGCATATTGACATTCAAAGTGGCTAACCCACTGGTGCTGCCGTACATGGTTTACTGGTTCTGGCGGCCGACCACCACTGCCCCATTTCACAGTATCCCAAAATAGTTTAGGGTTTTTGCTTTCACAGGCACTTTTAAGATCCAGCCATCTCTTCTCATCCCATAATTTTGTGCCCTTCGCCTGTGTACCCTTATAGACTAACCTGGCCAAGCGCACTTTATTAGGATCCCATTCTTTTATTGCAGCCTCGAGGGAACTACGAGCCATCTTACATTGTTCATTAAACCATTTACAAGTATCATTATTCGTATTACCAGGGTGAATACCCCTAGTCTTACATTGGTTGTAAAAGTAATTACGGAGCTGTGAAAAAATGTCTTCATGGTATCCTGTTACAGACTCAAATGTTGAGGAGTTGGCCAGGAGTGCTTCTAATGTTATAATTGCATTATCAATGTCAAGGGATATATTTTCTAAGACCTCCGGACTCTCAAGAAGTTTTGCCCATTTTAGCAACAACATATCATTTGAGGGGACCAAATCCAGAGTTATTAAATCACGATTTAGGGGATTAACTACATTTTCGGACAAATGGGCAAAGGCTGAACATAGTGGACTATGATCGCTCTCTAGCCGCTCTCTTACCACCATATCCCTTTGAGCCGACCATAACTGAAAGTTAATCAGTACATTATCGATACGACTTGCACTAAAACCATTATTAAATGTACAAGCGCCCACTCTGTCAGTTATGGATCTACCATTTACCGCCCTCAAACCTTTCTCCATACAGAATGAGTTCATTTGGATCACCACATCCGTCCATTTTTTTATAGGGGCTAGATCTAGTTTGGGAATTCCCCACTTGGCGCCTTCTTCCTCAGCGAAGTTAGATATCTCCTTAGTGAGTGGTTCAAATGTCACCTTAAAATCATCCGCAATTATTACATTCCTGCCCCTGGTGTTCCCATCTACTAAATTATCGAGAGCCGCAATGACTTTCGATTTTTTCCCATCATAAATGTTATAAATGTCAATGGACTCCTGTTTACCCCGTTTCAACCTATTTGCTAAAATATCCTTGCTATAGGACTCTAGTTCCTCTATGACAAATACCTATATCTTGTCAGGCCCAAATTGTTAGACCTCCTGAAGGCCTACCGTCCAGGTTTCCTGGAGTATGCTTATATCAAATTAATCCATAAATGTGTGCCAGTCGGGAGATGGAATCTTAGATTATAACCCGGCTATGTTCCAGGATAACACAGTAAGATCAGTTGGAGACTTATCACCTACCCTGTAGTCAATAGTAATATTCTGTATACCTTCTTTAGGGATAGCCTTATCTTCATGCATATTTAGATTTATCATTGTATTACCTATAGACGAGTCACTAATATTACATGGTGGCTTACCATTTAATAAAAGAGCAGGGAGGGGAATCGCTACTGGATGGAAGATCTACCTGGGCATCCAACATTTGATGAGGCTTACTTAGAAGTCAATCATTGACTTCCAATGTGGAGAACCCAACTGGGAAAGAATCTTGATGCCCAGATAATCCTCCAAGACTATCACTCGGTGGAGACCGTCTAAACTGAATGGAGGAGTGGTCGGGAAAGAGGTGCGAAATTCCAAGGCAAGCATTTTTTCAACAAGGTCTGGTCCTTTTAATGTCAACTCAATACAGTCTAAGGATTGTGCTCTAGAAGTGAGTCTTTGTGCTTTAATTAAATCCTCTTGGATGACAGACTGACACCCTCTAACATGGCGAATCCAATGTATTGCCTTGTTAGAAAGGCAATCGGTACTTTCAAAAGCTTTACTATTGTTACATTTGGGCACATTAACCGTATAGATTGTGGAAGCCTGGAGCAGGTTAGGTCTAGATCTATTAGGCATTGGCTGTAAAAGATTACATTGGGGATCTCCTGTTTCTAGCAAGGAGGGTCGCCTATTATATGTTTGTACGGTGTTCTTATTTGAACTGGTTACTTTTAAACAATTTAACCTTGCTGGGGAGGTTACTTCCTTTTCTGATGAAGTGTGACGGTGGGGCTGACTAAAGGCCTTACTATGGGCAATCTAAGTTACAGTGCTTAAATTTTGAGTGTGGCGGTTCGCCTGGCTAGGCTGAGCTTTTTGCCATGTATTACATGTATTACATTCCGATTCAGTAGGGGCCTTATGCACTAGTTGCTTAACGATAGTTGTTAATTTCATGATCACTGTTCGCATGGTATTTATTTCTATCCTTAATTCCAGGATAAGAGCGTGCAGCCCCTGCGAATCGGAACTCAGGCTAGTGCTTAACTCTCTGGCGGCTTTAGGGGAGGAACTACGAAGCAGGGAATGGCTAGTATGCAACAAAATGTCCTCCCCTTCTTCCTCCAATGGGACAGCTAGTGAATCAGCTAGGGTGGAGAATCTATTTGTACATATTACTTCAGCTCCCAAAAATCGATAGTTATTATTTAGGATCTTATCGGGGACAGGTCTACCATCCTTCTCCTCTGTTAGTCCACCTGCTTGAGCTAATTGGGTTAAAGGACTTCCTCCAGCAGCCGGCTTGTGAAACATAGCGGGGATAGTTAACTGATGCCCTGGACTAGGATTAGCCAATTGTGCGGGGCAGTTTGTGGGTTCAGTAGTAGCTACCTGTACCATTGTATCACCTTCTAAAATACCCTCACACTCGCTAATAAGTGTGTCTATTCTATTCATGAAGCAGTTGCTTCCTAGATGTTTCTGCTTACGTGACTTTCTAGGCTTTTTTACTCAATTTTCCTTCCCAGCACTTCCCCCACCACCACCACCACCTTCTCCATTTCCCTCCATTGTTTTTCTTTTTCCCATACTTAAAACTATATTGGCAAGGACTTAAAATATACAGTCAGTGATGATATGCTGAGTTTATAGGCCCACTTCCAAGCACCTCAGTAATCCCATTGTTTAACTTAGAGTACACTATTGGCCGCACAATTGAACAGACCTGTGGATGGGTGTCCGATATGGAGTTATTCCAGTCCACAGTATGACCACGAAATGTCAAATATTAGAGGGGTGGCCCTGCCCTGCCTCTTCCTGGCGATGATGGGCAAGGATGGGCCCGCCCTTTGCCCGGGTGCCGCCCGCGCGATATTTTCAACTCGCGCCTCCTGGCGCTGGTGATGACGCTGGGTGAGGTGCAGGCTGGGGCAGCGAGTCCTTGCCCCCTGGTCCCGCTGGCGGACTGCGGAGAGATGTGGCGGTGAGTACAGGCGTCCCACTCTGCAGGCGCCCTTTTCCGATTTTCAACTCGCGCCTCCTGACGCTGGTGATGATGCTGGGCGAGGGGCAGGCTGGGGCAGTGAGTCCTTGCCCCCTGGTCTCGCTGGCTGGCTGCGGAGAGATGAGGCGATGAGTACGGGCGTCTACTTTCACATCTAGGCATAACTCAAATGCCTCTGCATGTGTGCTAATTTGTCATTCTAAAAATCTATTAAGCTCAACTTGAGACCCTCGTAAAGAGTACCCATTTAAAGCAGAAATCTCAATATTGTCAAGTGCTGGGAGTATAGGAGTTTTAGCCTGATTAGTAAAGTAATTAATATCCAAGTTGACCCTCTGCGGAAAGTGATAACTTATTGAGATGCTATGTGTGGTATAATCAAAAACATGACAATTAGGGAATAACACAAAGTCTATAACAATGTTCTGGCCCCCACCATTAAATGTACAACCAAATGGAATGTATCGGGTACATAATTCATTTGAAAAAGCCAAATCATATTTATACACTAGATCATTTAGTTTATCTCCATAACTAGTATGCAAAAAGTTGATCTGGCCACAAGCTTCAGAATTTGTTAAACCACAAATCTTTTTAGATAGCTTTGAAAATCTCTGCCACACAATATATTCATTTCCTTTGTGCAGGCATTACATATGGACTCAGGGTCGTTGTCAAGTTGCCGAAGAACAGTAGTTAGTTTGGACATCAATGCATTATTGTAAAAATGAGTCACTGCTAACAGACGTGATGGCAAGATTTTTAAAAGTGATCACCTGATAATATTTTATTGACGCCACCACAATTATATTAGAAAAGCTTTCATAGTTGGAGACATAGATACATAGTCCCCCTTTGATCTACCAGAATCTGACAAAACAGTCAGTACATGATACGTTTTAAAGCCATTAAAATGCATAAGGCCTATTGTCCAGGTCTCCTGTTAGCAGAAGATTTTGATCTTGGTTACAAAGTCCACCCATTCAACTGTATTACAGTGATAATGGAGACATGCTATGTTCCAATATAGTACCCCCATAGTGGTGCAGTCAGAATTGTTTGTGGGGCCAGTGATTGTGCTCAAAGTTGTAGATGGGTTATGTAAGAATGCTGTAGCCATTGAAGATGATGAACATACGCAGCCGTTGGTACATGATGAAGCATGCATTCTAGGGCCACCAGATTTAAGTAGCCCAGCTCCAACAGGTCTAAATGCCACAGGAGGGCCCACAGCAAGTCAATCCACGCAATCAAGCAACGAAAATGTATAAAAATGATTATGAGTCGGAATGGCATATTAGAAGTCTGCGGGAAATCCCAATTTAGGTTGTACCAGTAGTTCAGGTTTGTCAACAGTGTGAACTGGTTGGCAGAAATAACCGAGTGGCAGTACTTTTATTTGGTGAAGGGACACAGTTAAAGAGCTAGTTCAGCACCCAATGGTTTCAACCAGTCGTGGAGTCTTAAAAGACAGAACCACACAATGTCACTGAAATGCTTTAAGACCACTTCCGATCCATTTGACTCTTATCACTATCTTTATATCAGCAAAAAGAGGCCCTGTTAATCCTGTTTTTATTCCCGCCCAACTCAAAATGTATTTCTCAACAAGTCCCATGTTTCGTTTTCTGTGGATAGAAGGGTTGGAACATTGGCCAGGATTATCACATATGGTGTCACTGCAGGAGGTAGATCAAGGAAGTAAGATTGCTTGTCCAATGAACCAATTGCTAACTCTCTTCTTCTGAGCCTGTGGGGTGATAGGGTAGAAACGGTTTCGTGACAATTTTGGCTTAAATGGGTTTGTGAATGTAGGTTAGGTGGAATGCCCATGGTGTGAATTAAAGGGAAGTTATTTGACAGGCATTTGTTATAGCAACAGGGAGAGGGAATACAGGAGGTGGGCCGCGTTGGTCAGTGTTGGATACATTAAGTGTCTGGGGTCGAGCCACACCTGTGTCAGGCAATTTCTGTGTACTGGATCTATTTAGATTTGAATAGATCTAAGAAGGATGAAGTAAGGCTTTCCATGTGTTTTAATCTAGTAGTCAAAGCGTCCAATGTAGATTTTAAAATAGACTCCAGTGCTTGAACCATAGTAAATAGGCATTTAAAATCATCAGAAGGGGCTTTAACTGAAGCCACTCGAGGTGTGGACTTGGAGGGGACTGGCCTAAGAGATACCTTGGGTTTAGTAGTTGTAACCTGGGCCTTTGTAGTGTAGGAAGCTGGCTATCTATATAGTGTACCAAAACAAAGTACACTGCGTGGAGAGTCCATTGGCTCCCAAATTGGTACAAAGGGCAAAAGTAGATAATACTAGCGCTTTATTTGTGGTAGTGTGGACGAGCAGTTAAGCTTAACAGAGGGTGGTGCTAAGCATTTGTACTCACAGAGGCAATAAATGAGACACACACTCAAGAATAAATCTGAGACCAATTTGCAAAAATAACACAGATTATTATATAATATTTAGGACCAAGAACTTCATTCGTTCTGGGGCAAATCAGAGTTGCTGGGGAGCAGAAAGTTGATAAACCACAGTCCACGGGTTTGATGCCTGCGTACTTCAGGGAAGTTCCTATTCTCCAAGGGAGTTCTCCGGCAATTGGCGCAGGGCTGGAGGTGCTCCAGGGTTCTTGGAGGCATCACAGCATCAGGACGAGACAGCACACCACGATTGTTGAGTCCTTCAGGCAGCAGGCAGGGTTTTTGTGCCAAACATTGTGCAGCAGGTACACAGTTCTCAGGTCAGCAGCTCTTCTTTAACCATGTCTTCTTTGTATCCGTTGAATCTAAAATTAAGGGTCCAGGAGTGCCACCAAAATACTAAATTTAGGGGCCTTACAGGGGGGGGCACCAGGTGGTAGCCAATATGCTACCTACCTTTATTTAGGGTGTCTACAACCTCTATGTGACCACTTTCTTTGGGGAGTGGACACAAACCTGATCCTACTTGGCTAATTCCCTCTCAGACAAGATGGAAGAAACTGAAACACATCTCCTGCCCCACCTTCAGGTGGTGCTGGATGAATGTGGGCACACCTCCTAATCTAACTAAGTTTTCCACCTGTCCCCCTGCCAAAAGTAGAGCAGGACAGGAGGCTCGGCATCCTCCACTAACTGGAGATGCCTGGGTTGCATTTCAAAGGCATCATCACATTTGAAGCTTCACGCCTTGGAATGCCATACCAGCCTAGAGGAGGCGTGAAGCACCTCTGTGCATCACAGGTATTTTTCTCTGCCTCTGAGAGTGAAGGCTGCACCCCATGAGGTCAGAAACATGTCTGGTGATGGCAGGCTGGCTAAGACTATTCAGAGACCACACCAATATTTGGTAGGCTTTCAGAGGACACCTCTAAGGTGTCCTCTGTGTGTATTTATTAATAAATCCAACATTGCCATCAGGGTGGATTTTTTAAAATGCGATGTTTGGTACCAAACATCCCAGGGTACAATGAAGCCATCATGGTGCTGGGTAACTTTTAATAATGAGTCTTCAGCCCATGTACTCCCTATGGCTTCCCTGTGCACTTATAACATTCAAGAATGGACTTAGAGATTGTAGGGTCATATACGGTCATGCAGATATGTCCACACATAAGATATAGTGCACCCTGTCTTAGGGCTGTAAGGTCTGCAGTAGGGATGACTTACCTATACCTCATGCAGTGTCTGTGGGTATAGCAGACAAGGTTGTGTTACATGTCGACTCTTCAGTTTTCTCTGCACCAAGACATGCAGCCTGCAATAGCAGTTTGCATGGTCTTGGTGACGGGTCTCAAGGGTGGCACACTTTGTGCTGCAGCTCTAGTAGGCCCTCTTAAGTCCCAAGGTTCCAGGTACCAGGGGTACCAATTACTAGGGACAAAGTGGTTGTTGAAGTTGTGCCAATTGTGGTACAGTTTTATGGAAAAGAAAACCTGGTACTGGGAACCTGGTTAGCAGAGACCCAGTACACCTCAGTCAAAGTTGCATCCAAAACCAGGCATAAAAATATGAGGATATGGCAACAAGATCCCAGTTTCCCACATGCAGCATTTGAATCTAGATTTTGAGAATGAATCCAAGGTGTCGAAGAGTGTTTTGAGGGTGGTTGTGGGTCAAGGTAACATACTGAAATACAGTCTGAAGTGTCTTGTACACAGCAATCATCTCCCTTTGCTATTTGATTCACTGCTGAAATACTACAGGGTAATTCAGGGACATGGTCAAGCTCTTGAGGTTGAGCATGCGTTCAAGGTGCTGTCAAGCTATCGGAGCAGATGGTCAAGGTCTTGTCTACACTCATAATTTGTTTTTCGATCGCCCCCATAGCACCTGTGATGTATTTCATTATGGAAGTGAACGTTTTGCCTAGAGATTTACCTCTGGCCAGTATAGATGGATGTTTTCTCTTGCCCATCTTCTAAGATGATTACCATTGAAGTTAAATAAGTAAAATGGGAGGTAAAATATGATACAACCACCTGTGTGCACAACAAAAGGCAGTGGATAATACCACTGCTAGTTAAGGTAATAAAAATTACTCACAAACCAAAAAGGCCAACACCCTTGTTTCAGGGAAATTACACCTACTGAATAGTAGTTCACTAATCTGAGCAGCTTTTTAAAAACAAACACTAAAGTAGGGGTCTCAGTGAGAAAATACTATTATCATCAGAAGCCAGTCAGTAGTTCAAGTGGTTCATAAATTGGAACAGCCACTCAAAGTTCAATAGTGGACTGAGGCCCGATGTCCCAAGCATTCCACGTGCAAAAGATGTAGGGCCATATGTAGGAAGCCAAATTGCGATCGCAAATGGTGAAATTCGCCGAATTTCGGCGTTTGCGATCGCAATTTGGGCAGTGTGCTATGTAGCACACAAAAACCCACACGCAAAATAAGGAATCGCAACATTTGTGATTCCTTATTTTGCTAATGCATTTAAGGAAACCTAAATTGCGATTCCTTAAATGCAATGTAGGAAGCACCCAATTTTGGCTTAAGGAATCGCATATTACCACCAACCTCAGGTTGGTGGCAATTTGCGATTTCCTTGAAAAATACACTTTTTTGCATTTTTCAAAGTGCCATGTGGCGCACATACATGCCCTTAGCGCATGTATGTGTGCCACATGTGCACACATGTTTATTTCAGGGGCGCAAAAGGGTGTCCTATTGACACCCTTGCAACCTTGAAATTGCATTCTCAATTTGCGATTCTCTAATTGAGAATCGCAAATTGAGAATGTCTTCCTATTCATTCCTATGGGCCTTCTAGCCCATAGGAATGAATGGCAAGGTATTCCTTATTTGCGAATCTCAATTTGGGATGAGCAAATAAGGAATAGGTGGGAATCGCAAAATATTTTGCTAATCCTACCTACATTCCGTTTTGCAATTCTCTAATTGCGATTCCCTAAAAATTGCAATTAGAGAATCGCAAAACACCTTTTACCTACATATGGCCCCAAGTCCGGTACCTAGTTCTTGAAAGATCTCAGCAGGCCAAATTGTCTATCTGTTTTATATTTTTTGAATTGTTTGTATCAAATTCTTCTTACATACGTAGTAATGAATGAATTGATATATTGTCGTTTAATTTTGTTTTGCGTATTTTGAGTTTGGGGTTTAACTTTCTTCTCTCATTGCTTGGACGGTGTAATTGGAGTGTGAACAGCCTGAGTGACTAATGTGATTCTTCACAAGATTGTGAGTCTGTGAGCAAACAACGCTAGTTATAGGAAACTTGTAGCTATTAGTGCAAAGGAAACCCTCTTTGTGACAAATTGTCTATCCACAATGGACATGTCAGTAAGATGAAATCAAAAGAAAAAGTCGACAAACCTCAGGCTATCCATCAAAAGGTGACAAGCAACAGCTGAGGGCCTTGCAGCTAAGCCAATGGGGGCCCTGTCCTGTTTCTTCTTGGTGCTGACGGGGGCAGGACGGGCCCTCCCTTGGCCCATGCGCATCCTGCGCCACGGGAGATGAAAGACCTTTATATAGCGCTTGACAGTGAAGTCAGCTTATCCTTCTCAGATCAGCTGGCGATTTCTGGGACTTTGAGTCCCTGCAGCAGCTCCAACAACGATGCAGCACCCAGAGAGCAACAGAAGTGTCCCCTAGTCAAGAAATAAACCATAGGACCTAAAGCATTTCTTCTTATGAGGCTGCAATTCAACCATTGACATTTCGAGCTGCAAGTGTGGCTTCTAGTGATTTGTGGAAGACAGGACTAGATAGTAGGGGTGGTGGGCAGAGGATTGCAAGTATTTTATGCATTCATTATTAGTTTAGAGCCTCAAACGTTGTGCTGCTAGTTTGCCAAAAACTAACACATTTAGTGCCATAACATTGTTTAGTTGAATAATGTGAGTTTAATTTAGCATGCAGGCAGCTATGGACAGGTCTGGTCAGGGCTGTGCTAATGCTCTATTCTGCTATTGCTTGACTGTTATTATTGTTACAAAAATACACCGATGCTGAGGCCCTCCAACCTTCAAAACAGGAAAAAGAGTATCCTCGGCTGCTTGGCTCTCACAGGTTCAAAGACGCCAGCAGGAAGAGAGCCAGTCCACCTGGCTGTCCTGACTGGGGGATGGTAGCTGTATATGGTTTTACCTGGGTCAACACACTGTGGAAACTGGTAAGTGTGTGCCAGTTTTCCTAATACTGCTTGCTTAATGGCAATATGCATTGTTCTGGGGCAAAGCTGTAACTCTCCATCACAAATAGGGGGGCAGAAGCCTTATGATGAATCCGCTCTGATTCTA
The DNA here is from genome assembly GCF_964204655.1 of Triturus cristatus. Taxonomy (NCBI): domain Eukaryota; kingdom Metazoa; phylum Chordata; class Amphibia; order Caudata; family Salamandridae; genus Triturus; species Triturus cristatus. Next base: position 654,447,331 of record NC_140592.1, on the reverse strand, counting down.
GTCTAAGCAACACAAAAATTGAAGTGAGTGAACACACTCAATTGGGCGGACAGTCCTTACCATGTACTCCCCCAGCTTCCCCAGCTCCCCCAGACAATCTTTATGATTATTTTTAATAAGGAATCTAGCCTATGGCATGCTTCATCAGTGAATCCGCATCCACATACAAAGAGGTATGGGCGCGCTCAAGCGAAATTCAAGGGGGCTCTTTGTTGTCTTTTGGAGGAATCCATGCTTAAAATTGGATGTGGCTCCCCTGGCAAGGTTAAAAACAGGTCCATGCTTCTGGAGGAGCTCCTGCGTCTAAGGTCTACATGTTCCAGCCTTAGCTCACCTAAACTGGCTTTCATCAGGACTGAGTAATCGTATTGCTACTTACAGTCCTATTTAGATGTGTTTAATCAGTGCACCATACCAGTTCATTCACAACCATGCATGCACTTTAGCATGCCACACTTCTTGCAAACTCCTCCGAGGGACTTCCTCAATAATTGTGCCTGAGGGATTTCCTTAGCATTGCTCCTTGTGGGTAAGAGAACGCAGACATTCATATTTGTAGTCATCGTGGTCAATATTCCATGTGCCCCATGTTGTGCCTTATAAAACTGCTTTCTGTATCATGCTCTTACATTCAGATATTGCTGTGATTGTGCTACTGCATACTTCAGCAGCTTATTATGGTGTGTGCCGTACATCTTTGAATCATCATAAAGGGCCTGCCTTGATGTGTCTGTGTTGCTATAATGAAAACAGTATCCAGATTCCCATTCATCCTCAGTGAATTTGCATCATACTAGCAAGGAGCATGAGCACAGACATACTTTTAATTTGCTAAAGTCAGGCCACATAGGAATGAAGGGAAGGGGGCATCTTGTAGTTGCACAAAAATATATGCAATGACCAACTTCGTCAATTTAGGGGAAAAGTAAAATTCTGCGAATGGCTGTAGTGTGCATGATGGCACATTCTGGTATGGACTTACTTCTTGAAAGGTCCGGACCCGAAGCACTGCCTTCATGCTCTCCCGGCTATCTTGTCGCCTGCAGCGGGAGAGTACTATTTCTCAGCCGTGGTATCTTCTGGGTTACGTATTCCGCACACCTATGTCATCACATCTGATGTAGTGGCCCACCGTTTCTATACTATTTAGCCTCTTCTCCTTGTTATTCCAAGGGGCGCCACTCAGAAGAAAAAGTGCAGCCACCATTAGAGGAAGGGGCTCCTGGACTTAGTGCCCCATGTTCTAAAAAACTTTATGCAAAAAGATTAAAACAGGGCATGGTAGGGACACCCTGACTCCTTTGCACTTGTATGGGAGACCTAAAGGCCAAAATTAAACAAAATAGTTTTTGGTGCCGTGAGTACCACGGTACTCCATCTGGACCTTGCATGGCTCTCCTGTAAGATACCCTTGGGAGTAGCGATGCATGAATGCCATGCACCAAAAAAAAAAAATATAAAATGAAGGATGGGTGTTTACATGGGGTTGGGCGTCGGGTCTGAATGAAGGATTGGACCTCTGGCCAACCCCCCACTGTGCATGGCCAAAGACCAGGTACAGTGAGTGGGAGGTTGAGCTCAGGGCCAGGCTGGCGGCAAACACCCTGTTGCACACAGCCAAAGGCTTTGTGCACTGGGGTGTTGGTCACTCATGGGGAGTTGGGCGCAGGGCCTGGCCAGAGGCCAGACCCTCTGGCTACTCCAGTGCAGTGCATAGCAGGAGGGATTGGCTGCACTCAGGCGCTGGGCCATAGCCCTGTGGCCACACCCCACTGAACATAACCAAAGGTCATGCGCAGCAAGGGAGTGGTTGCTTATGATTAAAAAAAATTGAAAACCATGAAAAAGGTTGAAGTAACATTATAGTTTGGTATGGTAATAAAATATGAAATAATGTTTTTAAAAAACTCGAAATTCCCTGAAACAACACTAAGGTTGAAGTGGCATTATAGTTAGGTGTTGAAATAAGATAAAAGCTAACTTTAAAAAACAAAACACAACTGAAATTCACCAGTCATAGTTTACTGAGCTAACTATAACTTGTGCCCCCGGTAAGCACTGCTTATGACATCACATATTTCATTACTCATACCATGTTAAATTACATCATAGATGGCATCACTGATGATATCTTACACGACACCATGTATGCCAGTGGGCCCATCTCAGGAATGTGGTGGTGGATTTTACTAAACTAAAGAGCGTTGCCACAGGGCCTGGCAGAAGGTGTCTTTTCAGTGGAAAATGTATACCAGTCAATCTCTTGACTTAAATTTGTGGGTGATGTGAAATCTTTAGGTGGATAATCCAATAGAAAATTGATTACTGATGTAATGTGGTGACGTGGGCACCCATTGAGGGTTTGGCACAGGGTCTGGGCACAGGCCAGGCTCTGCACCCAACTCCACATTGCTCACTGCTGAAGACACCTCCAGGAGGTTGCGCGGTGATGGACATCTTACTTTATGTTAAAAACATAGATATTCCATGAAAAAAACAATTGTTAAAGTGACTATATAGTTAGGTGAAAATGTCAGTTAAAATATATGTTTTAAACTAACAAAACTACTGAAATACACCATTTCTAGTTATCTCAAGTAACTATAACTCATTCCCTAAAGTTACTAGAACTCACACCCTTGTCATACACTGCTAAATACCTCACATATTACATCACTCATGAAATGTTCAATGACATCATTAATAACATCACTGCAACATCTGGAATGACGTAATTGATGATAACACTGTACATGGGATCATTTTGTTTTATAAAGTTCCTAAATTGTGTTGAGTGTGATAAAAAAATATGGGCAAGATGTAATACAAATGTGGTTTCAAAAAGTGGTCGCTAATTGTGTACTGAATTTTTGCAACCACTAAATTATTTGCAAACTGACCCATGTAAAAATAGGTTGGTTTGTAAAATGCAGAATCACAGCGGGACACAATCTAACCTACCTAATTAATATTCATTTTTTAAGAACAAATTTTATTCAGATTTTGCAGTTGACACATCATATACATCACATCATATCACATCATCATTGGGCTCCCCCAAGGAATTCCTGGAAACCGTAGGAGAAACACTCAGTAATCTGGTACTCAGATTTTCGAACTTCACCATACTGGGTGACCTAAACTTGCACCTTGACTCTCCAACAGCTCCTGGAGTTGATTGTTTCATGGATACTATCAACATTTTAGGACTTAGTCTTTTGACTCATCAACAGACACATTTGGGAGGTCACTCACTAGACTGTATCTGCTCCAATTCCACTAGGCTGACAGTTCAATCTCCTTGTCCTCAGATTTGGTCTGACCATTTCTTTATCCCGTTTCAAATCTCATTAACGCATAAAATGCTGAATAGCACCATAAATAATATCACTGCCTCCAATTTGAGTTGTAAACCTAACTGGAAACAATTACCCAGCAGACTGGATGTGTTGGATGCTCCTGGAATTTGTACCCCGGTGCCAACAGGTAACACCTTCGTAGATAACCAAAAGTTACGGGATTGGCTAACAATAATAGGCCATCAATTAGGTCCTTCCAACACTAAAAACTCTATTAAAAAGAAAAAGAAGGCCCCTTGGTTCACACCATCTTTGAGAATAGAAATGGGAAAACTAAGAACACTAGAACGCCGGTGGCGCAGGCATTATGCCATCACTGCCCGCGACACTTATAAACAGGCAAGAAGACAGTATCATGCTGACAATAAATCAGCCAAAAAAGCTTACTATCTCCAGGCCATCAACACGGCAGCTCAAGAGCAAAGAGAAATCTTCAAAATAGTCAAGGACTTTATGAATCCTTCTGCCTTGCTGCAGGAGATTCCGCCATCTCAAAGCCTATGTAATGATATCTCAGATTATTTTGATAACAAAATTCTAAACATTGTGAGAACCTTTCCACCAGCTTCTTCCATTCCAGAAGCAGTTGAAAGAGTGGAGAGGGTGAAACCTCCAGCTAGGTTGGATACTTTTGCTCCTGTCTCTCTTGAAGACTCCCTTACAGCCATTCTCGCAAGCAAATCTGGATCTCCCTTTGATCCGTGCCCTCCTTCGGCTTTACAAACCTTAGCAGAAACTATTAATCCCATCACAAACAGCATCATAAATTCATCACTAGCGACGGCAGACGTCCCTAGTGATTGGAAACTTGCTGCTGTCAAGCCGCTTCAGAAAAAGACTCTCGCCGACCTGTCGTACTTTAAAATTTGGGACTGCGTAGGAGGCAGGGCCCTACCCCTATCTATCCTGGTAATAGTGAACCGCGAATGGTTAATGCGGTATGTACAAGTTCTTTTTGTAACGTTTTAGCTATGAATGCACTGTGTATACGCTATTTCACATCACTACGTGGGTTCCATTTTGTAGCGGTGGCCATCTTATGGTTGCCCTCACATAGGCTATATAGCATGAAGCGAAAACGGGCCTTTTAGAGCACATGTGCCTTTCTTTGACTTTTCTGTGACCTGGGCAGCTTGGCTCAGCCGCCCCAGGTCAAACTGGTCTCACGAGTTCCCCGTCCTCTGGCCACCTGTGATTAGCATCAGGGCTTGACACACCATAAAGTCTTTTCATCCTACACAAGCCTCCAGCTAATCTCTTTCACACCTGACTGTTCCTGCTTTATGGCTTGTTTCCCAAAACAGGAGATGCTCATGTTTATTGGGGCCTATCGACTTCAGACCCAACTACCCTTTCCAACCTACGCCCGATCTCCCTGCTCCCGGTGATGTCTAAACTAACTGAAAAATTCGTGAACATTCAACTCACAAGTTTTTTGGAAGCAAATGATATTTTACATCATAATCAGTCAGGCTTTCGGTAAAAACACTCTACCTAGTCTGCCCTACTGTTTACAACTGAGACTCTCCGTATGGCCATTGACCAAGGAAAAAAGGCTGTCCTAATCCTACTTGACCTGTCGGCAGCCTTTGATACGGTCTCACATAACATCTTAGTGGACCGTCTAGCTGCCGCAGGGGTAGATGGGACAGCCCTGACCTGGCTGAGAAACTTTCTTAGGGACAGACACCAAATTACAGTATTGGGCCAGTACCAATCTGAAGCAAAGGCCCTTAGCTCTGGAGTTCCCCAGGGTTCGAGCTTAAGTCCCATACTTTTCAATCTGTATTTGGCTCCCCTGATAGACTTGATTGCTTCCTTTCAGATCAGTACCATCTCGTATGCTGATGATACCCAGCTTATTCTAGTATTAGACAGGGAGCAGGCTGGCGCCGAAGAAAATCTCAAAGAGTGCCTAGCTGCAACATTTAAATGGATGACAAATAACCACCTTAAATGTAATGCCGGTAAGACGGAAATTCTGCCAGTTGGAAAAGAAAATCTGTTTTCCCCGAAAGGATGTTGGCCTGATGATGAGGAAACTCCCCCCAATACCATCACATCAGTCCGGAACTTAGGCATTACATTTGACAATCAGCTGTCCTTCAAACAACAAGCTGTTGCAGTAGCTGGCACATGTTTTCATATTACTAAAACCTTGAGAAAGTTCTTCGATCTTCTGCCACTGTCAGCCAGGAAAACTGTTGCTGTAGCCTTGATTACTTCCAGGCTGGACTACTGTAATAGTCTATATGCTGGAACCAGTAGATCGGTACTCCACAGACTACAAATGGTCCAACATGCAGCAGCCCGCCTAGTATTAGGCTGGCCACGCAGATCATCAGCTTCCGCGGCAATGGATGCTCTACACTGGCTTCCAATTGCAAAGAGGATCCTTTTTAAGGTCCTTTTGATTACCTTTAGGGCTTTTCACCATCAAGGCCCTAAATATCTAAGCCAGGGCTTTAGACGATATAATCCAGTACGCTGTTTAAGGTCTGTGGGTCAGAATCTGTTAGTTATCCCTAAATTCAGACTGACAACAAAAGGTGGTAAATCTCTTTTCGTGTTGGGCGCCAAGGCCTGGAACAAGCCCCCCCTTTTCTTACGTTCCATGTCGGATGAAACCCAATATAGGAAAGCACTAAAAACTTGGGTATACTCTATGTCCGATTCAGCTTGCATAGCAATGGTTTAAAGATGCAGTATCTTGTGCGAAATGTTGTCTACCTCTTCCCCCCCATCTCGTACAACTGAGTTGGGTGAGCGCCAAGATACTCCCTGGAGTGATAGCAGCGCTATAGAAGTGGACTTTACATTACATTACATTACATTACATTACATTACACAGTAACATATTTGCTGTAAATGCAATTTCTCTCAGGCAGCAATGATGCATCCCCACAACCAGTGAGGCACCCCCTCAAACATGATAGGACAGTCCTGTCTGCCCTCCCTCTCCATGAGTCGGTGTGTAGACAATAGTGTGTTAAGAATTAACAATATAGTTAGGTCTGTAGTCTTGGGGCATGATTAATCTGGTGGCTACTGCTAATCTATTTCATGTGGTGGCTTCAAGGGGAAATAGTAGCAGGGCCTAGCTCTGGGCACTCCAATTCCTATTGCGCAGCAGGACTCAGTGAGCCTACTGGTGAATTAATGGGAGTGTCAGGGCCTAGAGTAACAAAGCTATAGACTAACGTTTCCAAGGCACAGGCCATATATAGTGTCCAGATTCCGCAACTAGCCTCTCAGGGGTATTCTTCCTTCACATCCCTTCCACCTCTCCATTTCCCTCTTCCAAGTACCCATCCAAACCCCTCCAGGTGACTTCCAATGTCTCACAATTTCACGCTTGTCTAATATGAATGCCAGGTCCTGGAACATATTTGTGGTCTTGATTCTAGAAGTATGTGATAACCATCCTAAATAGATTGGCTGGGGGAGAAAGGGATTTTCTTTTCTGTGGCAGCTGCAATCGCATTCTTGACCTCCACCCAAAAGGTGCGCAGCAAGGAATGTGGCCAGAAAATATGTAGGATATGAGCTCCCACTTTCCCACAGCAGTGACAGGCTGCCTCAGCTACATTAAAATATCTGCCAACGTGCTCCAGAGTGAGGTATGATCTCTGAAGGACATAAAAATTAATTAATTTAAAACGGGCATTTCTAGATACCTTCAGTGTTCTTTCCAGGATAGTTTCTCACCCCCATATTGGTAATAGGGGTCCCCAGATCTCCTTCCAATCGTGTCCACAGGTGCTCTAATGGGCATTGTAAATCCTCTCAAATCGCCCTGTACAGGCATGAAACAGCCTTAATAGTGCCTGCGGAAAGTGCTACATAATGTCAACTACTGAATGCACAATGTTCATAGGAGCTAGTGCCCCAGTAATTTCAGATCACCATCGTGATCGCTTTAGGTAAGAGAAAGTGGGCCCGCAGCAAGTCAAAAGTCTGGCGAAACTCCTCGAGTGAGAGCATCTCCAATTCTCTCATTAAGTCTTCCACGATGTCACCCCTACTGCAGTCCAAGTGTTGAGCCCTCCAAGTCACCTTCAGAAGTGCTATGCTGCCTGCAATTGAGAGCAGCAGTGTTTTCCAGAAGTCCTTGTGTGAACGGAGAGACCGGGTGGCCAGTCTGGCATTGCCATCTAAAATATTGGCACGGTCATTATATACTTTGACCCCATGAAGGTCAGGCAGTGAGGTTCCCATTGCAGCTGAACTAGCCCTTCCAGTGGCTCTCTGTGTGGTATGGTAGGGATACTTGGACTTCTGCCAATTCACCTTCAGAGCCGACAGTGACCCAAAGTGCTCCAGCATAGCCCTAACCCTGTCTAGGTCCTCTGCTGAATCTTGGAGGAAGAGCAGTAGACCATCTACATGTAATGCAATGAGGTGATAGGAGCCCCGGATCTGCAGCCCACGGTAACCCCTCCCAGTTTTCGCATAACAGGCCATGGGCTACATGGCCAGTGCAAAAAGCCACGGGGACTAGGGGCATCCCTGTCTCATTCCTCTGCCTACTGGGTGTCCCAACAAAATGACCCTCCTTATACAGACTCTAGCAATCGGATCTGTATAGAGCAATTTCGTCGATGCCAGGAAGTTCCTACGCCGTCCCATCCGCAACATCACCTCGCATAGGTAGTGTCACTCTAGGTTATTGAAAGCCTTTGCTATTTCAAAAGTGAGTGCTGTGGCCCTCGCCCAAACATTATTACTGGCTTCCAGTATGGCCAATAACCAACTAATATTGGTGGCCATGTTGTGATGGGGTATGAATCCCACCTGATCCGGATGGATCAGTATAGACAAAAATGGTAAGAGTCTGGATGCTAGGATTCTGCTTCAGATTCTTATAATTGATGTTTAACATTGAGAGAGGTTTAGATGCCATGCCATCAAGTGCCATTTTCCTGGCTTCAGGATGGGGACTATGAGCACTTCCCTGGTGGTGTCAGGTAGACGCCTGGTATCTTTGGCTGCAATGTATAGCTCTACTAGTCTGGTCGCTAGTTCGGTGGATTAGGTAGCATAAAATTCGACCAGTAACCCATCCGTCCCTGGTGTTTTGCCAGGTGCCATATTTTTGGTGGCTCCTTGTATCTCTTGTGAGGTAATATCCCTGCTGAGCTCCTCTGCCTTCTCCGCCGACAGACGTGGAAGTTGTAACATCTCAAAGTATGCCTGCGCCTGTTGTCTTGTCATGTACCATGACGCTTGTATATAGTGTCGAAAAGTACTGAGCAAAGAGGGCATTGATCCCTTCTTGTTGATAGACCCAGGCTCCCCCCCTGAATCAAGCTAAACTATGGGCAAGCCTTGTTTCTTTGGGTTAGCCAGTCAGGCTAGGAGGGACCCTGTCCGGTCCTGCTCTGATTGTGTGCGGTCCATGTATTGTCTATCATCAAAACACCTAAGCTGTTCACTTTGGGCCTCCACGTTTGTCTTAGCTTCTAACAAAATAGGTTGGAATTCACGGTGCTCAGGCCTACGGGTCTCCACATCCCTGAACTCTTATTCCACAGTTATTACATCTCTCAGCAAGGGGCTCCTAATCCCTTTCAACTCTGCTATGCACTGGCCACACAGCACAGCCTTAAAAGCATCCCACTCCACTTGGGGAGAGGAAGCTGTAGCAGCATTGTCATTGAAATACTGAATAATTGTGCCCCTATCGTCTCCTGGAACACCTTATCCTCTTTATTTGCCAAGCGGGAATACAAGGTCTGGGTTTGGCCCATTTCAAAGACAGCAAGATAGGGTTGCGGTCTGAGGTAGTGCTCAGTTGAATACACTAGGTTATGAGGTACATAGTCCAATACACTAGGTTATGGAAATCAGGGGTGCAAAGGAACGTGTCCAGGTGAATATGAACTTCCTGTAGGCTAGAGAAGAAGGAATAATCTCGCCCCTGTGGATGTGTTTGCCTCCAGGAATCAATAAGCCCCATTTCTGCAGCCAGTCCACCAAAGCACTAGTTGTGCAGACCGTCTGAGAGTCCCGCAATAGAGAGTGGTATCTATCTATCCTGGGGTCTGCCACACAACTCAAATCACCCAATCACAGTAGGTAGGTAGGTAGGTAGGTAAGTAGCTTTATTCGATAAAAAAATATCATAAAAGCACAACATACAGTGATATAAAAAGGATCAAGTTAGACAATAAAAAGCAACAATTGATCATAAATACATGTAAAAAGGTTATAAACATGGTTAAGAACAGCATATAAAAAACAAAGGCAAAGTGCTTGGTGACCTGGAGTTTGTTAAAGTGCAAATGGGAACAAATCACAGAGGTGCATCAGTGTAATTAATGGGAAATTTTTTTCTTTCGCAGCAGCCAAGCACAGCCCAGATACTTAGCAATGCCACAGACAATGGTAAGAGACGAGGTATCAGTCTGCAGAATGCGTAGCACAATACGATAGTCACGACATCCGAGCATTCTACAAATCGGACGCAGCCATTTAGCTCTTGGTCTTCGATAGTGGTAGCAGGCAAATAAAAAATGGGGAATGGATTCATTGGGAGCAGTACAGCTCGGACAGCCAGTAGATGAAGGTAAAGATCCCTTCCAGCCAGCAGTCACACAATTGAGGGGGAGGGACCCAAATCTAAAACGTACGTACAAGGATCTGTCCAATGGAGACTGGATGAAGTCGAGGTATGCTTTCAATTTACAAAAGGGCTTATGTTCGAAAAAGGCCTCACTCAGCTTCCCCGACTTAGGATTGGTCAGCTCTCTTGTGTTTACCCAGCTCCAGTAGGCCTTCTTAAGATCCTGCTTCGAAGGGGGTATCTGGGATTCCCAACAATCCTCATAGCCAATGGATTTTAATGTTTGTTTTATATGAGTAATCCATTTTAGCCTCCTCCCAGTGTCTGCTGAAATGATATCATTTAAGCCTGCTGCATAGTTGGCAAGTTCTGGGGTCCGTCGCAGTCTTGCCCAGAATAATAAGGGTCGTAACTGTGCAATATCCTGAATGGAATGTCTACCTAGGTCAAATAGCAAGGGTTTTAGCGGGGATGATGTTGGGACAGAGATGAGGTTCCTCATGAACTTGTTCTCCGAGACAACCAGGTCATGAATATTTTCGTAGCCCCAAATTTCTGCCCCATACATAGAGCTAGACAGTGCCTGGGCCTCATATACCACAAGAGCCGGTGCCACAGGTCGGCTAGTAGAGAGATATTGTTCTCTTATAATGGCACCGGATACCCTCTTGTGGCACAGGAGCATCTTGGTCAGATGCGAACTCCAGTTCATCCCTTTTGCAATGCGTATGCCTAGGTAATCGAAAGAATCCACAATGTCTAATGGTGTGCCATCCAGAGTGAAAGTGTATCTAAAACGTTTCGGAGGGTTTATTACCATTAGTTTGGTTTTTTCTGTGTTTATAATAAGCCCATAGGACTTACAAAAAGAGTCGAATCTATTTAAAATTCTTTGTAGGCCAGCCGAAGATTTGGAAATCAGGAGAGTGTCGTCGGCGAACAGGAGAGTGGGGATCTTTTCGCCAGCCAGGACTGGAGCATCGGCTGGGACCTCTCTGAGGAAGTCCACCACCCCGTTGATGTATAGGGAAAACAGGGTGGGAGCCAGCACACAGCCCTGGCGAACCCCCCTGTTCACCGCGACACTCCCTGTATCACAGTAGGTGTGTTCAGTATAGGGCCAAGAGTCTGGATGAGCTCATTAGAATGGCACTCTGGTCCATACATGGGGCATATACATTGACTATCACTATCTCTCAGCCCTCTAGGCATCCCAGCGCCACCACATATCAACCCTCTGGTCTATTAAGCCTCCCATATGTTGAAAAGGTACCCCCGCCCGCATTCATATCAGGACCCCCCTGCTATAAGCCGAATATGTGGTATAGTATGCCTGGCCCCTCCAGCGGCGTGGCAACACCAGCCCCTCATTGGCTGTCAGGTGCATTTCCCTGCAAAAGTGTTTTCTAGATGCCCCTACTGTTTAATTAAGGAAACACCTTATAACGCTTAGACATGGTGTGCATACCCTGGATGTTCCAGGAAAGACACTTGTAGGTTAGGGTAACCGCCATTTGACAGATATATAAGACTAGGAGCATGTGCTCTTCATCCCCTCGCCCCCCAGGATCCCTGCATACATTGTATACATCGCACTCCCCCTTACCAGCCCAGGGAAGAATCTCCAGCAAGGTTTACCCTTCCATTGAGGGTCTCAGTTCCGTGGCCCCAGCCTATCAAATTGTTACCAGCATGTTCATTGCTCATCCAACATCCCCAGGGTGACACTGGGCATAACCAGGCTTGAGTCCTCCCAGTTGCTGAAGCAATGATCAGAGTCCCATGCAGCACCATAGTCTTCACCTGCCGGGGACCCCGTGCCCCCGCCTCTCATTGATTGCGCTACCTCCATTGGGTTATGCCTGCCTCCTTGTGCTTCAGCTTTGGAGTGGGTAGCAGTGCTGCACGTTCTAGGTCTGCGTCACAATCTGTCCCGACGTGTGTGCTTTTGCTGAGGGCTCGACTGGGCCCAAGCTGCAGTTGCAGGTCAATCCAACTCCAGGCCTCATACAGGAACTGAAGGAATCTGGTGCCATCGAATGTCACCACTGTCTGCCGGGCCGGGAGCAGCATCGCATAGGTAATGTGCATCTGCCATAGTTTGTTCTTAGCCTTCTGGAACGAGGCTCTCTGCCACTGTACTTCTCGCAAAAAGTCCAGAAAGATCCACAATACAGCATTTTCTACCTGGAGATTCCCTTTGCTAGGATGTGGTCTCTATCTTTGTAGTAGAGTAGGTGTGCCACCACCAGCCTTGGGGAAGCCTCTGAGAGCGATGGTCTGGTCTGCATTCAATTGGCTTGCTCCAATGCGAAGAAGGAAGACAGGCCCTCAGGTGCAACCTCCTCTCGTAGCCACCTTGCAAGGTAATCGACCATGTTGGATCCCTCCATTTTCTCGGGGAGGCCCACCACTCTAATATTATTGTGGCGTGAGCAATTTTTGGCATCTTTGGATCTTCACTCAAGCATACAGATTTTGCATTCCATGGTGGAGAGCCTCTCGATCTCCTAGGTAAGCACAGGATGTATATTTGCTAGTTCCCGTTTGGTTGTGGTGACACCCTCTGCAAGGCAGTGAGGGACACCTCGCAGGAGGCCCAGATCAGCACTCAAGGTATCTATTTTAGTTTCCAGCACCTCTTGAGATGCCTGCCTCACCCAAGGCCTCAGTATTGACTCCAAGGGGAGGGCTTCCCGAATTTTGATCCTCCTTGTGGGTGATCCTACCCATGGCTCCGCAGGTGGGGGGAGAACCGGCAGGTCCCTTTCCGCAGTTGTTCTTATCCAAAGGCCAAAGTCTATGTCCCAGGTGCAGTAGGGCAATAGTCAGGGGTCTGCTCTGGCCGGTCAGAGGTGCTTTTTCGATCTCCAGCGGGTGACTCCTCTCCTTAGTGGTCGCGTTGAGCTCTACTGAGAGAGAAGGTTGATTGTTCAGTATAGGCCCTCAGGATCTGAGTGTGACTGGGTGGTCCACCGGCCAAGGGAAAGTCTGTCATCCCCCACAGAGTAAGACAACAAGGAGCTCTTGTTCAATAAGCAATGCTGGGTGGGCCAAAGGGGATTTGCAGTTATAGCTTAAGCATCATAGCTCAGCTGGGAACAGGGAGGTGCAAAGTTAGTCTTCAGTTGAAAGCTGTGTCTTCAGATGAGGCGGGGCACAATGCCTCCGTCTTTCTTTCTTCCAGGGGCCGGGGTTCGCCCTCTGCTGTTTCCCCTCATTGTATATGAAGGTTAGGCCACATGGACCTGTATTTGTCCAGCAGATTGTCCTCCCAGGGCAGCGCCACTCAGGGGAAGCTTTGGGCCAATGGAGCAGTTCACCTCAGTTGAACTCCCAACAGCAGGAAAGCCCATTGTTCCCATGGGCAGGCAACCCGGGGCCTCCCCCGGGGTTCCACAAGCTCCTCACATCTGCTCACTTCAGGCAGGGATGGCAGCTAGGCCTCCTCCCCATATGCCATTTCAGGACTTGTGGCCTGGATTCAGGTCTGCGGACCCCCGCTGGTCTTCTGCCACCACCTGCGGTCCAGGATCAAGCCATTGTCAGACAACTTTGGGGAGAAGGTGCCCCTCCACAAACGCACCTCCACAATTAAGGGTACTACCTCACAAACTTGTTACCCTCAGGTGAAGGTCCTGGCCCCGGGCCCTCACACCGATCATCTCTCTGGGGCCACCATCTTGAATCACAGCCTTGTGGTTACAGCAGATCGAGAGACAAAGTGCACTTATGGCCTCACATATTGCCACCAGCAGGTCTCCCCAGGGAACAGGTGCATCAGTGGATTCAGCAGGCTCCTTCAGGCTAACTGTAGGGAATCAGGATGAGACTAGGTGGGACCCAGTCAAGGGGAGAACAGATTGATGCTGCTCACTCCATCTCTGTCAGGCCACACCCCTTCACCTAACTAATATTCATGAGGAGGTCACAAAATGGTATTCCGATTGGTAGCCATCAAAGAGATGGTTGCCTGCTAGGGTCATCAAGCCATTATGGGGCCAGATGTACGACCATTTTCTGCAGTCGCAAAGGGGATTTCGGACCCTTTGCGACCGCAAAGTAAAATAGGTCAGCCCAATGTACTAACCCTATTTTGTGAGTCGCTAATCAATTAGCGACTCGCAAAATAGGGATAGTGACTCGCTATTAGGAAGGGGCATGCCAAGGTCGTCCCTTCCTAGTAGCGTGTTCATAACCTATGTATGAATATTTTGCAACCACAATTGCGGTAATGTAAAATCGAGTTTTGAATTAGTGCGACTGCGCCCAAAATGAAAAAAGGAAGAGGATTCCACCTCATAAGAAGTAATTTCTCCTTACGAATGAATGATCTGCAATTCAATGTAGAGGTCATCCAGATTAGATGTCACATAAGTCTGCAGATAGAGTGTTGGTATGTTATTAATCAATGAATGCATAGACAATGCTAACCCATCTGATGTAAAATTAAATAATAAAGCCTTTGTTTTGAGCTTATTAATCTTAAAAACATCAAGCTAATGATGTTATGCAAAAATATGACAAACGCTTAACTGCACTTCCAAATTAGGTTTGAAAAGGGCATGGGGTAGTCAGTATAAAGTTTTAGTGCATTGTTTTTGGAATGGACACATTTATAACTGAGTCATTCCTTATATCAATTTTAAGAGGTTCTACAACAAAGCGAATACAATTGGAGTTCAAAAAAGTTAGTAGTAAGCCCTGTCTAGTCCCATGGTTACCTTCAAAAATATCAATATCCACATATTTCAATATTAATCTGGCTTTCAAACATCTACAGTGACTAGTGAAGACCATTGTGAGCTGGGAAGGAAAACCAAATGCCTTTAAAATAAAAGGGAGGCGCTCCCACTACATGTCATCAAAAGACTGCTCAGCATCCAATAAAAATATCATGGCAGGAATTTAGGGGCGCATTACGAGGCCGGACGGAAGGCCATCCGTGCTGGTGGCTGTGACGGAAAACCGTCATGTCTTCCGCCCCAGGTGCAGTCATTGCGACCATCAAATCACAATGGACCCACAGAGGCGATTTTCCGTCCTCCCCCGTCTGACAGGCTCCGCAAGTTTTTTGCATCCGCAAGGGGGGTGGACGGAGCCAGCAGGGCAGGAACGGCGTGTGGAAACATGTTCCGTCCGCCAAGCAAATCACGATGTTGCAGCCAACCCTTCCTACCGCCTCACAAAAACCACCACGTTGTGGATGGCGCAAATACAACATCAGCGAGGAAGAGCCGATACTGTACCTATCTAAACAACAAGACCCGCCGTGGATCCTGCGCCACATCCCTTCCCTTGGCACGACCTGCTGCACCTCTGGCAGACAAGACGCCGCTGCGCCCAACAGCAGACGTACGTACCAGACATCTCCACGCATGCAACCCCTGAACAACTACAACTCCCAGCAAGCGTGGTGGCACCACGATGAATGTGGCAACCTGCCAAATGCAAAGTGTGATGCCCTCCCAATCCCCATGAGTGACCCTCGCTGCCCCCGAAGGCAATCGGAGCCAATGACGAGCCCCACAGTTGCTGAGCGCACACACCGCAACATCTAAACACGGATGACAAAGGCACCCATTGGCTGATGGCTCATCCGCAATGTGTGTGCCACACCCTGGCGGCCCAGAAGCTGCAACCACATCCCTGCAATCTTCAAGTGGGGCCAATGCGTGTCATCAGCGCGAATGCCAGCCACCATGCATGGGAACACATACACATTTGCATCAGCGCCCTGACTATGACCTCACACATCACATCTCATCTGCCGAAAGTGATTGGTGCACCCCATGTGTAACGTTGTGTGGCATGAAGTCTCCATGCATTCAAAGTAACCACAGAGACACCGTACATGTATAGGTGAACTGGCCCAGGGTATGTGCGTCCGGACCCGTTTGTTGGCAGGGTCACTTGTCCAGTCACGACTGTGCTGGGTGGCTGTGTGGTGGGGGGTAAGCTTGCCCTCTGGGAGTGGTTGCTACATCAGAACAACAAGAAGAGTGAACAGCTGCTCACTACACTGCAAAGGAATGAGATAGTGTGACCTGAGAGCCAAGTCTACACATACATGGATTGTCCAAGGAAAGGAGAGTGAAATTACATACATAGCCATGCCCCGTGGCCAGATGGACTTAAATGAGGAAAGGAGTCAAAAAGGACAAAGGTCTCCCGCACTGTACCAATGTTGTGTAATAAAACATCGAACCTGTGAACCCCGCTTGAACATCCCTTGACACCTGACTGGCGTCTTTTGGCCAGGGGTCAAATTGTGAAGGGTCAGTGGCTTAGGCTGACAATCAGAGGAGACTATTGTTTGCAAAACAAACATACGTGTAATCCCTAGCACACTCAACACACGTACTGGTGTGGCGTGCAGTCTGCCTAACTGCCACTGCCTGTAAATGTCCTCACACACGTCCGGAGTCAATTGTGTCTCCCAACCAAACGCCCCAAAAAATCCTGCCCACCAGCAAGGATGACGTGATTACCACACCTTGCAATCCCCATTGGCTCACATAACATTCCCTGTTGACTGCAGTACTCACATACTTGCATGACTGATTGTCTCTGTACAATGTGTGCATGTTCGGGCTGGACTGTTCCCATGAGGCACAGGGACAAGACAGATTTGCATATGGCCATCTCTGAACTGGGGTGGCGTGGTGAGCAAAATAACGATGGATTAAACCCAGATCTGTGACTGGGGGTGAACATTTTGCCAATGTGCAACATTCCGTCCATCATTTTGTGTGTTTTGCTGTTCGCCCTATGTGGGAAGGGTATGCCCAGACGTGGGTCCCGTGCTCACTACGCCACTGGAGTCAAGCTATTCTGGCTGAAGAGGGGTGAAACCCCGAAACCGGTCCTAGGATGCTTGATTCCGGTCCAGGGAAGACATGGCTTGGCAGTTCGGGCTGGACTGTTCCCATGAGGCACAGGGTCAAGACTGATTTGCATATGGCCATGTCTGAACTGGGATGGCGTGGTGAGCAAAATAACGATGGATTAAACCCAGATCTGTGACTGGGGGTGAATGTTTTGCCAATGTGCAACATTCCGTCCATCATTTTATGTGTTTTGATGTAAAGCACTGTCACACCCTAATCACATATAAGTAGCGCAATGCAACAAATGAAATGCACATGTGCGTGCGGCCATGGAGAGATGAGGGGTGCTAGACGAGGGTGGCAGAGAGGGAATCCGATGAGGAGGGCCTAAGTCAGAGCATGAGAAGAGTCACTTGCCTGAAACTCCCACCTCAGGAAACCTCATCCTCCCATCAGGAGGACCTCCAATGAAAAAAAAACACGCCTTGAGAGTGACAACATCTAGCAACAGAATCTGGAAGGAAAAAATGTGTCTCTCTGGCCCTTGTAAAAGTGAGGAGACACAAAGGGGGGCCCTGAAGCAGGCATGGCGAGAGACATAAGTGATAACTCGGACACGCCAGTGGCCCACCCGAATGCATCGTTGGACCGCACAAATGAAGATTCCTTGAGCTGGCCCTGCCGGGGAGGCATCCCAAATGCATCCTAAAGCATCCAATAAAAATATCATGCAGGAATTTAGGGGTCCATTACGATGCTGGACGGAAGGCCATCCGTGCTGGTGGCGGAAAACCGGCATGTGTTCCGCCCCAGGTGCAGTCATTGCGACCAACAAATCACAATGGACCCACAGAGGCGATTTTACTTCTCTCGCCGCCTGTCAGGCTCCGCACGTTTTTTGCATACGCAAGAGTGGTGGACGGAGCCAATAGGGCAGGACCGGCATGCAGAAATACGTTCATTCCGCCAAGCAAATCACGATGTTGCAGACAACCCTTCCTACCGCCGCGCAAATCCACCACATTGCGGATGGTTGAAATACAACATCGGAGAGGAAGAGCCGATACTGTGCCCATCTAAACACCCGTTCCTGCCATGGATCCTGCACCACATGCCTTCCCGCTGCACCAGCTGCTGCACCTCCAGCAGCAGAGGTATGTACCAGATATCTCCACTCATGCAACCCTTGAACAACTACAACTCCCAGCAAATTTGACCTCATACATCACATCTCATTTGCCAAAAGTGATTGGTGCACCCCACGTGTAATGGTGTGCTTCACAAAGCCCCCATGCATTCAAAGTAACCACATAGACACCATACATGTATGGGTGAACTGGCCCAGGGTATGTGCGTCTGGACCCGTTTGTTGGCAGGGTCACTTGTCCAGTCACGCCTGTGCTGGGTGGCTGTGTGGTGGGGGTAAGACAGCCCTCTGCGAGTGGTTGCTACATCAGAACAACTAGAACAGTGAACAGCTGCTCACTACACTGTGAATGTGTCTCCCTGGCCCTTGTAAAACTGAGGGCCCTGGAGCAGGCCTGGCGAGAAACATAAGTTACAACTCGGGCACGCAGTGGCCCACCCGAATGAATTGTTGGACCGCACAAATGAAGATTCCTTGAGGCGGCCTTTCCTGGGAGGCATCCCAAATGTTGATGGCAGCCATTGATGGCACACACATCTGCCTCATACCACCACAGGCAAGTGAACCCGTCTATAGGAACCGCAAACACTACCACCCCATCAACGTGCAAGTGGTATGACAGGTGGAGCAGATCATCACACACGTGTGTGCAGAGTACCCGGATTTGGAACATGACTGACACATGGCGCTCCAGCAACATCACCCCCCCACCCAACCCACATATGCACAGTGACAATACAGTGGTGAGGAAGAAGGCCTTGACCAGCGTCTACAGCTCATCGTCAACTACTTCCGTTGAGTGTGATGCAACAATGAGCGACTATGCCTGTGTCTGTGTGCCTTGCAATTGTCTCACAGACTTTGACAAATATCCCTGAGATTCCATCCACATACCCGACTATGTGCCAGATTAGAGAACACATGCATGCAAAGACTCAGCACCCCGAAGCAACACAACGCACAGGACACCATTGCCATACTGCCTCACTTGCTCCCCTACTCACTCCAAGCGCATGTACACAACCAGACAAGTTGAAGACAAGAAACGTTTCCAAATGTGAAATTTTTACTACAGTGTTAAAGCATGCAAAATACAAGCCACAACAGGTTAGGTTGAAAAGCATGAATACTCAACCAGTCACCACAGGGATATATCCATTTAACATGAAGCAAGATGATGCATCAACGACCCCTCCGGATGTCGAACCTCAAGCATATGCCCCTACCCCTTACAGGAAGGAGTTGTATGGGATGTCCCTCGTCTATGGGCTCTGTTAGCAGAACCCATTAACCAGACTATACATGGTGACATCACACCACTTTGGCTGAGTCGCACTCATCACTGGATGGATGACCCCCCAAATGTATGGCATCTGGCCCAAATTCACATGTAAATCAAAGGGGATTCTTGTCCTCCAGCAGCTGTGACACCTCGTTGTTTAGGGGTGCTATGGACTGAACTGACCAAAATGTCAAGGGACAGGGTTCTAAGAGCACGGACAGAATGGTCAGACAGTACTCCTGGACCGCTCAGTGAACAAGCTCTGTGGACACCTGTCATGTGACAGACATGTACTACGGTACTTGCAGGGCACAAGTCCTAAAACAGAAAGTGGGGGGACTGAACAAGTAAAACAAAATGCTAATGAGCTCACAACGCCACGATGTAGTGCGATAAAAGCAGTAACATAGTGCGACTGACATGATTAGTGCAAATACTGGGACAGACTAACCCATCTGACAGTCTTACAGTGTCTACATTGACATATAGGGCCTGAACAAAGGCGAAAGCATGCCTCACTTAAGTAGCTGTGTAGAGATGGCAAGCTGTGTGCATATGTACCCTTCTTTGGCATCTACATTCAAATGTAAGATTCAAGGCGGACCCCAGTCAGCATGTACCAACAAAATAGGCCGGATGGCCCCCTTACTTAGGCCTGGCTGGAGGAGAAAAAAGGCACACTCACTGCATGCACGTTGCTGCTGGGAATGGACAGCAGACAACGTGCAGGTGCTGATGAACGTTTTCCGGGATCTGGACGGTACACCAGGACAAGTTAAGCATATTCTTGTGGGGACCAACGTCCTGGTAGGGGGGATTGTGACAAACCCGTGAGAAATGGGGGGGGCACCGTGTTCCTGCGTGTAACCCAGACTCGAGCCCTGGGTACTTGCAAATCAACAATGCCATGTCCTCTTCATGTGCTACAGCTGCATAATGGAAGCTGGGCTCATGCCAGACGACAATGACCACGACTGTCAGATGACAGCCTCCACTCGCCCTGATCTGTGGTACACAGCGCTATAGATCGCAGAGCACAGCGCAGTCTGAGCCAATGCAGACAGTGCCAAAGTCACAGAGCTGGGTGGCAATTCTGGTCAGGAGGTGTGAAGAAAGGGAAACGTTGATTGAATTAGTCACCAACAGTTCCTGCTGCTGTGAAGTAGTTACGAATCCAAGAAGGCACAGGCAGCTTCGAAGGCAATCAGTTCCAAGAGACGATCCATTTCATCTTCAGCGAAGAGGACCACCATCCAATCCAGCAGTATAAAGAAACAGATGTGCTCCTCGCACCACGAGGTTGCAAGTAGCATCCCATCGCAACCTGGGAGAGGTTCGATGTAGGCATAGCACAGGAGCCATTGCGCTAACACACAGGCACAGCTGTGAGCCTGCCTGGCACATTGTAAGGCATCCCATATACGTGTCTCACCAAAGCAGTCTTGTACATGGACCAACAAAGAAGTTACCCACAGCTCAAGATCCAGGTCAGCCAGGGATGTGTTTGATAGGTAGACATCCATGGCCCACTGAAACAGACATCTTCTGCAGGAAAAGACGGGTTGCACGCAGGTGAAGTAGGCATAAAGGAATGTTAGCCTGTAACTGATGCCCATCACAGCCAGTGGGGCACATCCAAAGAGGTGCTGCATGCGGGCACGGTACAGTTGCAACAGACCAGGCTCGGCCTGGCCCACTGGACGGTCAGACATGGCGTGAGAGCAATCTCAGACCCAGCGCTCAGCTGTACAGCCAAAGTAATGGTCAGAAAGCATAAAATGCAGGGTGCAAATTGGAGGATTGACACCCGGTAGTACTTCCGGAAAAGCATGGACGGAACGGACAAGGCCAGAGCCCACAAGTCTGGTAAAAAGTATGCAGCGACCTTCAGTATCAGACGCTATCAATACTCTGTGTGTTAGTTCATTGCGCAAAAGTGGGCGAGTGGTGTTCAGCACTGACTGAATCGCGTGAGACGGTCAAGACACCTGGTACCTGAAGGTCATTGGGCTGATGTGGGAGCGAATACTTGTCTAAACAGAGGCTCATTGTGCCTGCACACTCATTGAAGTATGCTTTTGCTGTGGGAATGTGAGGCCTCGATCGACTATTCACAATCATTTCTGGGGGAGTAAGCAGTACATTGGCACAAAATGGACACGTTGAGCAACTGTTCCCATATACGTAACACATGGCCTGTGCATGCAGGAGGGGCCATGTAGGTTCTCCTCACCTGTACAGACTAGGGACTCTGCATCCAAGACTTCACCTTCCGGGCAGTGGGCTGGCTGGGCTCGTCCATGGTACGGTCACCTGCTGTTGCTATCGAGTGACCTCTTGGAGTTAGGTCACTTTTGTCAGCATGTTTTGCACACAGCACAACTTAGCTGTTCATATTTGCCACATTTGAATTGAGGTGACATGACTTTTGCCTTGGCTTTACTAGGCATTCATGGCAGTATGTCATCAGTCGCACATGGTGTTGATGTACATACAGGTCTTTCAGGGGGCCGGTTCTCACCAGTGCTGTGCACCGTCCCTTTTTCAGAGTGGGCCTCGGTCCGAGTTTTTTTTGTGCCCTATTTTGTGCCCTGCTACAGGCGGTCCCTTCGTCCTGCAGGAATGCATGGCCAGCAGGCACATCGATGTGTGCATGGTCACACTCCTCACCTCTCACTGGTGGAGTAGTTACGGTATGACATCATGCCAGGTGAGCATTGTGGGGGAGTCAAGTCCTTTGTGGATTCATTTTGGCTAGGAAAATCACTCCTTTAGAAACCCAAGAGCAGCAACATCCTTGTGGGGGTCATATGGAGCAATGCTGTTTGTGAGGGAAGAAAGAGGGCCATGTGGGAGTTGTGGTGTTGCGGTCAGGGCTCAACATCCCCCTCCCTAGTGAGATGGCTAGCTAACTGTTGGTAAGCACAGTCAACGGTGTTGCTGCCACATGGCTGTGGGGTGGGAGGGTGAGCCATGCTGTTCAGGAGGGAGGCCAGGGTGCATGAGCTGCCACCTGTCTGTGAAGTTGAGCAGATTAAGGAGATGCTATCCTTGTGATCCATTCATATTGTAAGCATGCATTCCACATGAGTTTGATGTGGGCGGGCGAGTGGGGTTCACTTGTAGTGCACTACGATGTATTGTAGTGTGATGTGATCATTTTGTTGTTACTTACCAGCCTCCAGTCACCCCCGATTCCTGTGTGACTCTCGGGATGCATTATGGCAGGCACCTTCTCCTCCCATTCGGTGATGATTGGTGGTGGAATGTGAGGGATACCACCAGTACTCTGGGCCGCCGCGTGGTTCATGTGGGCCGGATGCTTGTCCCAACCCTTGGGGTCTCCCCACTGCTTCCTGATATCATACTCAGTGCATAGGGTGGTCCCTATGGCTTTGAATTTGCTCTGGATCCTTGCCCACATCTGATTCTTTCTTGCAAGTGGGGTGGGTTGAAGCAGGTGCCCAAGCAAATGTGGTTCAGCCCTGATTGTCTTGTCTGGCATCACGTTCAATTCTGAGTCGGGGATGTTGGGCATTTGCGGGGGGGGGCATGGTACAGATGAATGAGGAGTGCAGGGTGCAAGGTAATGGTGGAGAGATGTATATGTGTGCAGTGTGTGGGTGTGAGTGGTGTTGTGTAGAGATAGCTGAGTTTGATGTTGTGCAGTGTGAGTCAATGGTGTCCTGTCTCTCTGTCTCGGCTTGTGGTGTGCAAAGGCTGCTGGGCAGGTAGGGGTTGATTTTGTACTGTGGGTGTGGGTGTGTCCACATGGCTGTTCACCTCCAGTTGTCTCTTCCCTGCTGCGCATGGCTTTCCCTACCAGGTGCCGGTTGGGGTGTCTTTGTGGCATGTGTGTTGTGATTGAGGGCGGCCTGGAGTACAGCCACACTTCGGCATTATTGTGGGGATGGTTCTGCACGCCATTCACCTGGCCTGTGTGCCTGCGAGGCAGTCGGACGCAGTACTCAGTCCGCCAGCTCCACGTTCTCATAGTAATTGGCCTTGCGGTCATGCCGCAGCAGGGGCAATCTTTTCAAGCCGTTGTACAGATTACCCCATCCGCCGCGGTCTGATTTGCAGCTTTTTCGACCGTGGTGGACGGTGTTTTGTGGCATCTGTCTGCCGCGGTCTGATTTTACATACGTTGCATCGTAATTTGACCGACAGAAATGCTGCGGCCCATGTGGGGGGATTTTTAACGACACCATGGCGGTCGAAGGGCTTTTCCATCCGGCATCGTAATGGGCCCCTTAATTACTATTAAAAATATCCAAGGTCTCAATCAAGTAATTGGTATTGGCATATAATTGCCTGCTAGCTATAAAGCCTTTCTGATCTTTCTCTATAAGTTCCCTTGCTGACAGATTCATTCTATTTGTATTTAGTTTAGTTATTATTTTATGGTCTGTGTTGAGTAAACTAGTGGAGATATATATAAATTCAGATCTTCTGGATTTTTATCTTTTTAATAAAGCTGACCACTATCTTGGTATTGAAGGAGGAAGGGAATATGTCATCCTGATAAAATAAGATTTGCCACTTTTAATAATTAAATGTTTACCATTTTCTTTAATTTTGTAAATAAATTAGCAGGAAACCTGTACTCTACTCTTGCTTTTCCATTAGACAAAGATTTAACTACAAAGTCTATACCATAAAATGCAAATATTTTATACTCAATCAATCAATAGACATTATTTTGGTTGAATGATCCTAAAAGTGCAACATGCAATACAGTCGTAATAAGAAATAGTTAAAAATATCTGATAAAATACATCTAAACATGTTACATTTAAAAAATGAGTTAACATACCTAATGAAATATGTGTTACAAAACACAAGAACAATTATCAAGTATTAAGCTAATATCGAATAAAAGCCCACATAATCATTCCCTCCTCCCAAATGGACAAGTAAAACAAATCGCAACAAGAGCCTCTAAGAAGACCTAGTATTGGGCAAATAGGGTCCATTATGCTGTCTAGATTCTCCAGTCCAGCAATAGAGTAGATTGGCCCTGATATTATATATCGGTATAAGCTTTTTATATGGACTGGAACAAAAAAAGACCATTGTTAGCTTATGGAAGGACAGCAATTTTCGAAACTTGGGAACCGCAGTAGCAACTTTTGCCTACAGGGCTTGAGACAACATATTTAATTTGGTTAATTGTAAAGGAACAAGCTTGCCTAATGCATTTTAATTTCCTGATGGGGATGGATTATGCTGTGATTTTCCTAGTTGTTAGAATCTAACCAATCCACCTCCACGCCCTAGTTGTGCACAGGAATTAGAAATAGATGCATATATACAATTTGGACCTTAGATGATCATAAGGGTTTAGGGGTTCCTCGAGGGAAACCCTTTCGATCTAATTGTATTCTTGTTTGTACAGGTCCTGCATCAATGAGTGTTTGCAAAGCTTTAAGAACATATTCTAATGTTGTTAAATCTTTTTCTTGCAATAAATAGTTTTTGATAATGTTCTAATACCACAGCATTTATTAGTTATTAGGTTTTTTTATGCTTAATTTACCTTTTGCTTGGAAGTCAGTATAGAGCCTGAATAGTTTTTTGGGTAGCTTTTTCATGCACCTGCCACATCAATAACCTTCCTGAGTATTCTCTTTGCTCATATGCTTTTTGCATATATGTTTTATTATTTAAATAAATCTCTTTAGAGTCAGCAGTGGTACCTCCATTTGCATGGAGTAGTGTCGCCCCAGCCTCTGCTGCAAGTGCAGCAAAGGAGAAAAATAAAATGGTAATAAAATGAATTTATTACCATTTTATTTTGTACTGCTCCTAGCCTGAGCAGTGTTTAAGGGGAGGTCAGAGCCACTGCTGCTGACTACAGAAGGTGAGCAGGAACTGTGTTCACTCAAGTTTAAGTGAGCATGTCACTTTCGGCGTCTGTCTTGCGATGGCCAGCCTGACATGATCACTTTTAACCTCTCCAACTTGAGCTGTCTTAGGCAGCTGGGTGCACAGCTGGCAGAGTTAGCGTTGTGCTGTTGCAGGGATTCTGCCCATATACAGAACTATGCGCAGGAAACCAGGACCTCGGTGTATAGTGGTGTACCAAACTATCACCTCAGTGCCCAAAATCCCAAAAACTGACTAGCTATAGTGTCTAATTCGATCTCCGACCAATAGCGAAGCTACCAATGATTAGACAACCCAGAACACAACACTCCCGACTCTCAGGAATCGCGGTAGCAAGACAAAACTTTCGCTCACTCACTCATACTTGTCGACAATAAGAGTAATCAGAGTCACTGTATAGTTTAAAATGTTTATTTTAAGTAGCGTGCTCTATGGTGCAGTACACGTTGTTAGGTCTGAAATCCCCCCTTCCCATACTGCTTCTCGTTATGCTATATTTGTTTAGCAATGTGTGGCTAAATAGACACCATTTGTATTAACGTTATATAACCCACTGAGTTCTTTTGTTAGCCAGTGTGACTCCATTTTGTATTTTGCAACCATTGGAAGACTGCTTAGGCTGTGTTCGTAGTAGGCCTTATTTTCTAACTCGCTTGCCTCAGCAGAACACTGTGTTTCGTTATTATTTTTTCTCTTGTTCAAGGCTGTACCTCGACTTGCTAATGGACTGTTATTCCGTTTGCACATTCCAATCTCTTCGTATAGCTCTGCTCCACGTCACAAGATGCTGAGACTCCCCACAGTGGCCTTGAGTAATGATAGTGCACCCCGCTGGCAGGTGCTAGCTCAACTTTCTGTACCTCCATTGTTCATGCCCAGCTTAAACTGGTAACTTTCCATTAGAGGCGTGGCCGAAGTCTCCAGAAGGGCTTATCATGTATTAGCGTACCGTGGGGGGGGTAGGTCCCCTTGGCAGACATCTTAGGGTGAAGGCCTGACTGTGCTCCTCTGCAGAGTACCTATCAAGTAAAGTATGTTTATATTCTCTACTGTCTGACCGACTCTTCATTTTGGAAAGGCATAGCAGGTGGTTATATATAACCCGCATGGCCCTAGATGTGCCATTACTAGCAGCAAAATGCATAAACGCAATACCGTCAGCATTGTTACAATTCCATAGAATACAAAAGGGGATGTCATTTTATAAAGAGATTGGGAAAGGGCGATAGTACCTAACCACTCTCCCCGTGATAAGATATAGTTTATTATAAAAAAAGAAGACCTCTGGGCTTTTTCAGCAGACCCCATACCTCAAGGCCTAGATGAAAGGTTTACATCTCAGGACCAGCACAGCTCTTCTCTCTGTAAAGGTCTCTCTCTAACTGTGTGAACAACATGCGTCGCTGCAATATTAAAGCACACAACATTCAGTAGTGCAGCTGTGTGTCATGTAGGCCTGGGCGGTGAATTCCGTTCCACTCGCGGAATTTGCATGCTCTCCATGCCACTGGAGTCAAGCTAACCTGGCTGATGAGGGCTGAAAGCCCGAAACCAGTCCTAGGATGCTTGTTTCCAGTCCAGGTAGGAACTGGCCTAGCAGTTTGGGCTGGACTGTTTCCATTGGGCACTGGGTTAAGACTGCTATGCATATGGCTGGGTCCCAACTGGAATGGCTTGGTGTGAAAAAAAACGATGGATTTGGGCCAAGATCTCTGTACTGGGGTGAATGTATGACATTGTTCTGCATTCTGTCCATCAATTGTTCTTTTTGCATTTGTTACTCCAAGTGGGACGGGTATGCCCAGATGTGGATCTCATGCTCTCCATGCCACTGGAGTCAAGATATACTAGCTGATGAGGGCTGAAAGCCTGAAACCGGTCCTAGGATGATTGTTTCCAGTCCAGGGAGGACCTGGGCTGGCAGTTCGGGCTGGACTGTTCCCATTGGGTGCAGGGTCAAGACTGATTTTCATATGGCTGGGTCCAAACTGGAATGGCATGGTGAGAAAAAATATGATGGATTTAGGCCCAGATCTCGGTACTGGGGTGAATGTATGATATTGTTCTGCATTGTGAAATCCACCCGATTTACAAAACAGTAATTGATCAATACTCGTCGAAATGGTAACTCCCCAGCATAACTAATGTTAAACATTGCACTTGATTAACTGAAGTTAATTGCTTGCGTGACGTCAATTTTACCCTTCAAACTGCTTGACATTGATGCACAAATACAACGCTCCAGAATGAAGGCCCTTCTTTTTTCGTCTTCAGATTTAGGACTTTATGTGATGCATTCTCGTACCAAAACAATGAAATCCATAAGCTTTTCTCTACTCTCAACAGCGTCTACATGCTAACATCATCAAAACAATGTCAGTTGTCAATTATTTTGTTGCTCCTACCGCCAATTGAATAACCAAGAGCCATTGTAAACAATGTTCTTTCAATTCTTTACAGTTATCAAAGACACCTACCGTCCATATTACACCACACTTCTGCGGACACTGCAAGTAAGTGTCACCCGTCAACACAATATACAGTATAAGAATATAACCTGTATGTGCCTACAAACAAGACTGACTTTATTATCCTGTTTCTTAGTGTTTCTTTTTCACGCATATTTACAGGCCCTTAGCACTTTTCAAGAGATCTACTACTAGTGTTTCGGCAGGATTGGCTAATCTCAAACTGAGGAAATTTTCAACAGAGTTAAATCCACAGGGAATGTGTGGTTTGTAAAACATGGTGTTGAAAGTGATAACACATGCACTTTTTCCTTTTCTTTTCTCATTCCAGCTCTTTTTTAGTTCCAGGTCCTGAGGAGAACCGCACCCAACAGTTTTTCCGGGGTACGAAACGCGTTGACCATATCATGACTAAACAAGTGGTTAAAAATATACTATCAGGCTTACACTCTTGTGCATTTTTGTAAAGCATTTTAAAAAAAAAATAAGATTAAACTATTTCGGTACCCTGATTAGTACACTGTTTGGTCACTGCCCAGACCAAAGTTATCTTGTTACAAAACACAATTTTTCCAAAAGATTTTGCAACCGGATTGGGCTTCTTTTCTTTTTCTTTTGGTTTTTACATTCAACATTATGGAACCTGAGCTTATGTATTTATTCTTAGAACTGTATAATTTGTTGTCTACGTCTTGTCTAGTGTTGTCCAATATATGTGATGATTAATATATGTATTTGATGTAATGGCTGTTTGAATATGTGTGGTCTATGAAAAAATTGGTCAAATTGACTTTTGTGTTAACCACTGAGAATCTTGAAAAAATTGACTTTGCATTCTGTCATTGAAACAAAAGAATTCAAAAATGAAATGTTTTACAGTCACAATGAGTGTCACGTGTGATCTGATGGAATAAATGTTGACCTAGTATCAGAATTGGCAAGCGTGTTGTTTTGAACATACTTCTATTGGCCTAGCCTTTCTGATTATGGGCCAAAACCCTGTATAGTTTAGCATAACATTATCAGCAGCATGAGAATAACATCTGCTTTGGTAGAGGAGAGTTGGCTAAGGCTCCGGGTACTTGAGCTCGGGCTGCAGAAGAGAACACAGAGGAGGAGGATGCATGGGTAAGTGAACATATTTTATATCTTATTATTACCTTTTTGAACCACTGACAGGCACTGTGAGAAACTTGCATTAACTTCTGCCAAGTGCTTAATTTGAGATGATGGTTTCTGGTCACCAACACTAAATTGTCAACTCTGGCACTAATGGCAGTCTGACACATGATGTGGCTGTTTGTCTAATCAGCACAACAACAGTTGTTTCATAATTCAATATATGTTAACAATGACTAATACCTGCCGCTCAAGGCATTGTTACAGCTTTGGGGACCTGGAATAGTCTAAAACATGGGTGCATGTACACATTTTCCCAGGGGCCAAAAAATGTGGTCTGTGAAGTGACCGTGGGCTGCATTGATGCCAGGCAGGGAGGCAGTTGTGGGTTGAGGGGTTGGTGGAAAGGTGGGTGTAGCAGAAGTGAAGCATACATCTAGTCGCTGAATTACACAATGTGAAACCAGAATACCTGGGCATAATCCCAGTTCCCTCATGTAACCAAATTGTGTGATCCTAGACAGTTGTTTTATTTCCCTTTCCCTCCTTTTTTCATTATCACATATAAGAAGACATCTTTCTTGAAGTAACAGTGCCCACCAGTGCCAGAACCCGGGTCCCTCCGTCATCCGGGAGTCACGAGGGGAGCGGACTCCATTTTCCGGCAGCCCCAGAGGCGCGCATAGCGCACCAGTCACCAGACGTGCCACAAGGCGCTTAAAACAATGCCTGGGCTCCGGCAGCGTGGGAGCTCCTTTCTTGAAGTACCTGTGCCCACCAGTGCCAGAACCCGGGTCCCTCCGTAATCCGGGAGTCGCAAGTGGAGCAGACTCCATTTCCCAGCAGCCCCAGAGGCGCGCACACCCCAGGCGCAGCCAAGGGTGGGCCTATCTACGCCTGTCCGCGGCCGATCGAGGCTGGGCCACCCCCGTTGGTGTCTTCCAAAGAAGTAAATGGACCTGGCTCCTGGACATTACTTGGCTTAAGGTCAGTGCCCCAATATCCCTCTATATATTTTACTGTACCGGCGGGCTTTCCTGTTTAACTTGAACTCTACCTGGGACTAAATGGTACACGGCCTAGACAAGAGCAGGTGCCCTATTGGTATTTAGAACAAAAGCGGTGATCCTACAATATCCATATCAAGAGAGCAAGTTGAAAACAAGTAGAATAAATAGGCAAGCAAATTTGTGCAGATAAGAAACAAACGGCACTCGCAAAACCAAAATCCAAATCCAAAGTGCAACCCACCTCCATTGATAGGATGTTGGAGAGAGCAATAGGAGCGGTGGCTACAGAAATAGAATGGACCGAGAAACAATTATCACTCACCCCAAATCTGGACCTTCCCTTGATAGATTTGGACACATCACAAGCTCCGGGTACCTTGATCAGCGACACCCCCAGGGCCCAGATAACTATTGATGAAGTGTCCAATGCTGATGAACATACGGAGGTAGTACCTACGCGTCAAAAGAAAAAAGGAAAACCTAAAGCACCGGTGAGAACAGGGGTAAAAAAGAAGAAGGTAGCAGAAGAAATCATGGACGATATTGACAGCGGGGAAGGATGTCTGTCCAGTAGTACTGATAGGGTCAAGGAACAACCTGTATGGGTAACAAATCTAGTGTTGAACTTACAATTCCAAGTAAGGGCTATTGTGAAGGATGAACTTAAATGATGGTAGAAAGGGTTGATAAGTTGACCGTGTTGCTTGAGGCGAGGGTAGTGGTAACAAATGGAAGAGAAGGGATTGGCAGTGGTCAAGAAGCACAGGCTGTAACTTGCATCAGCAAGGCTGCCCCTCCCTCAGGTCAGAGTGCCCCCCCCCCCCCACTACCGCTACAGATCAAGCCAGACAGTGTTCTGCAAGCTCTAGCAGGACCATTTTAACACCTGTTCATCCACATAGCAGTGGGCAATGGCAAGAAAGTCGACTGCGGGAGGGGGTAGGACCCATTAAAAATATTAAAGCTAATAAAGTACACCATCCCCGCTATGTATTAATTTACCACCAGCCTCAACCCCTTACGTTGTTATTCTGTCAGGTATTCCTGAGCTTGGGAGGGGGCAAGAGAGATCACACCAGGATCTAAAAAATAAATGCATTTTCTGGTTAGCCAACAACAAGCAATTATATTATGAGGATGCAGGAGAAATCCTAACAACCCGTCGAGTTGGCTGGGTGGGTTGGAGACCTAAGGTAATACAGGGAGACTGTGTAGTGATAAACTTATGAAACCCACTAGTTGCCTGAGCAATCCTAAGCAGGAATGATTGGAGACAAGAGGGGACTATAACAGCCCTCCCGCTAGGCTATTTTTACCCCCCCCCCCCAGGGAGACTCCAACACTGTAAAAGGCAAAATGACAGATTGGATTTCCAACGGCCTAGGCAACCACTCTTCAGTATTCCCACAACAAGTAGATTTGTGTCCAAGAAGGAGTGGACTGACTTGAACCTATGGGGTATGGGCTGAAGGAGCACTATCACTACGGAGAGTTGCAGGTGAAAATTGTTCAAGCAGGGGAGATCAAAGACCAGCAGATGATACCGGAAGAGGGTGAGACTAGTGGGAGGTCGAGAGGGATATTAAGGGGCAATAAGGATGCATCCAAAAAGGTTACAACTAACAGCCAATCTCGCAATTCCAACAGCGAGACTTCCCAGAAGTTAGACTTGTGTACTGGCGGGATTCTGCACCCTCCCGTCCCCAGAACTAGCTGTCATAGATAGCCGGCCAGATCCATCGAGGTTGCGAGTTCTATCTTGGAACATAGCCGGCCTTGCTCCCAAGAAGGATAATCCTGAATGGGGGAGTTTTATTGAGCAATATGAAATCTGTATGTTCCAAGAAACATGGGCAAGGGGGGACATCCCTAAATTAGGCTACGCCACGTATAGCATAGCAGCGTCATCTGGGGGAAAGGGCAGGACCTCAGGGGGGCTTTGCATCTGGGTGGAGATACATTTGGGCTGCACAGCTACACAGTTAGAAACATTTTCATATGACATTCTGTGTGTCCTCATTAACTTCCCTTCAAGGATCACAGTTGCTCTAATAAATGTCTACTCGAGACCAGTTAGCTGTAGTCAAGAGTCAAAGACACTCGATGAGCTAACAACATTTCTCGCTACTATCCCGGATAACTACCTGCTGATTTTAGGTGGGGACATCAATTGCCATTATGAGCCCCTATATGGTATTACTAAGGATAACCTGTGTGAAGAAGATTTACACTGGGCTGTACCAGAAACCAATTGTTCGTTAGTAAGAATCTGGACCCCTTTAGTACTCCAGATGAATTCTCTTGTATTAAAACACTCATTGAGGGCATGTAATGGTAGAACCAAGTCTGATACCCCTGGTAAACACACTTTTAATAGAATTGGCCAATGCTCCTTAATTGATTATATTTTGATTGACATAACATCATGCCACAGGGTAGCAGACGTTAAGATCGTGCTGCATCATGATAGTGACCATAACGCCCTAGTTCTATAGTTGTTCACACTAAGCCTTGGGAGTACCACAGATTTGGCTACATCAGCTAATGGCAGATTGATTCTTACTAATTGCAGGAAGAGAGTGCGATGGGCGGACCTAAGTCAATCCCAAGAAAAGTTAGGCGCCCTGTACCAAAATGTTATTATGATCCTTATGGATTCTATTCAATCCGTCTCAGCTGACAGTACCCAAATTGAATTACTGAAGGTCTCCCTAAACCACACTAGGTTAACGTCCACTATGGTTGATTTTTTTTCTTCCCAATCAAAAAAATTAGCAAGGATACCCCGCCATCCTTGGTATAATGAAAGATGTCGAAAGGCCAAAATAGCTCTGATTCCTGCCATTAAGGCTAATGATAGACCTTTGATTAAAACCAATAGAGAGACCTATCAAACTAGTATTAAGGAGGCAAAGAAAAGGGTGGGAAAGTGACAAGTGGGAAACCCTTAGATGTTCCCTGGGCATCCGTGACATGAAGATATTTTGGAACGTGGCAAACACGGGTAGCTCTGAAGGAAAGCCGGCGATAGAGCCAAATTTAGGGGCAAACGTGTGGAAGGACAACTTTGAGTCCCTCTACTCTAGGGCAAAGATAGAGGTTGATGTAGTGGACAATGCATGTCACTCCCCACAGGCCGATTGCTCCAATGCATTTATGATCACCCCCAGAGCGGCAGATGATTCCCCGATGATAACACTCACAGAGGGAACCGGCGCTTTATGTCAAATAGCACCTGTTAAGGTCCCAGGGTTAGACAAGATTCCCCCATATTATTTGGGCACCATATTTTGAGATTTTATTCAACGCTGTCATGCAAGGCATGACAATTCCCGCTAGTTGGGCCAGTGCAGAAATAATACCGGTTTAAAAAAAGGGATCCCCAATGTTACCCACAAATTATAGGCCCATAAGCCTGATCGACATTAGCCAAAAAATCTTTGCATGCGTGTTGTTATACCGCCTGCAGCGTTGGATGGAGGAGCATAAAGTTCTCAGCCCGTTCCAAGCAGGGTTTAGAGAAAAAATTTCCACATTGGACCAGATCTTCAGGCTACAATTATTACACTGGCAGACCGTGTGGATAGAGGGTGGCAGCCTCTATCTAATTTTTGTAGACCTGAAATCTGCATTTGATCTGGTGCCAAGAGACAAGTTGTGGGCAGTCCTGCTAGAGATGGGGGTCCCGTTATAGCTGTGTCAAATCATGAGGCGGTTACACGAAGGAAACTACGCGCAAATAAGATTTGGCAAACACTGGGAACTCACCACACCCATACCTGTAGGTAGAGGTGTACGCCAGGGATACGTTCTTGCCCCGGCCCTTTTTAGTCTTAAAAATGGGTTAGTCGACTTTTTAAATACTGAGAAGGATTTAGAAGCACCCAAGCTGGCAGCATGTAACATCCCGGCCATGATGTTTGCCAATTATACCTTGCTATTAGCAAAATCCTCAATCGGTATACAGAGGATTCTAAACAAATTTGATGCCTTCTGTAAGAAAAGGGGGGCTTGAGATTAAGCACTCCTTCCGGCCTGGTCACCCCCACGCTCCTATGCCTGTGCCTGCTCCCGCAGCCCCAGCCACCCGAGGGCCGCCGAGCCCACACCAGCCTCCCGCAGCCCCAGCCACCCGAGGGCCGCCAAGCCCGCTCCAGCTTTCCCGCCGCCCCAGCCCGTGGCCCCGCCCCCCCGCCAGCCGATTGGCTCACGCACCCGTCTCCCCGCAGACCCTCCCGACCGGCTCCCTTCTTATGACGTCCCCAGAGTGACCGCGCAGCGGACGCGCGCAGCGGGAGCACCGATTGAGCGCCGAAGGTGCGCCAAAGGTAAGCCCGTCAACGCCCGTCCGCGCCAGGACCGCGCCCAGCGCCAGGACCCCTGGCCCCCGCAGACCCCAGCCCACCCGCCGGACGTACGACGCCGCCACCCTCAACGCACTCAACGCCGGCCGAATCCCAGGATGCTACCGAGCCACCCCGAGACGCACCCACGGACCCTTCTGCTGCAACGCCTGCAAGTTCACCTGCATCCGGCCCAGCACTACTCCAGCACCAACCAAGACCAAGACGAGCACCAGCAGCAGCCTCCTGAAATGCATCCTGCTCAACACCCGCTCCGTCCACAGACACGCCGTCGTGCTCTCGACCCCGTCTTCTCATCCAGCAAGGACATCCCCTTCAGCCACGCCACCGGACTCCACTGGACGGACCACAGCTGCGTCCACTTCAGCTTCAGAAGGACCACGATCCACCACCACCAGCAACAGGTTGCACGCAGAAGCTGGAACAAGATCACAGCCGACCAGCTCGCGACCGCCCTGAGCAAGACCCACCCACCAGCGCAACGAACCCCAGCCAAGCGGCCACCAACCTCACGAAGTGGATCAGCGACTGCGCAGACGACCTCGCCCCTCTGAAGACCCCGACTAGCAGACCCGGTAGCAAGAAAGCCCCATGGTTCACCGACGAACTCAAGAGCTCCAAGAAGAACTGCCGAGCCCTCGAGAGAACCTGGCGCAGAGACCCAACACCGGACAACATGACTGCCCTCAAGCTCGCCACCCGAAAACACCACCAACTCATCCACGCCACCAAGAAAACCGCATTCAAGGAACGACTGGACAACAACGCACACAACAGCACGGAACTCTTCAACATCGTCAAAGAGCTCTCCAACCCCAACGCCGGTAACAACGACATCACCCCTTCACAAGACCTCTGCAACTCCCTCGCCTCCTACTTCCACAACAAGATCGCGGACATACACAACAGCTTCAGCACTCAACCGACGCACGCCACGACCGAACCACCGCCCCCCACCACCACCCTCCGCGCCTGAACCCCGATCAGCACCGAAGACACCGTCCGCACGATGAACTCCATCCACTCCGGATCTCCTACCGACCCCTGCCCTCACCACGTCTTCAACAAGGCCGACGCTGTCATCGCACCCCACCTGCGGGACATCATCAACACCTCCTTCGACACCGCTACCTTCCCGGAGAGCTGGAAGCACGCCGAACTCAGCGCTCTACTAAAGAAGCCATCAGCCGACCCCACCGACCTCAAGAACTACCGCCCCATCTCGCTGCTCCCGTTTCCTGCAAAAGTCATCGAGAAGACCGTCAACAAGCAGCTGGCCGCCTTCCTCGAGACGAACGGATCCCTCGACCTCTCGCAGTCTGGCTTCCGGGCCAACCACAGCACCAAGACCTCCCTGATCGCAGCCACTGATGACATCCGAGCTCTGCTTGACAACGGAGAAACAGCGGCCCTCATCCTCCTAGACCTCTCCGCGGCCTTCGACACTGTCTGCCACCGTACACTAGTGCAGCGTCTCAGCAACGTCGGAATCCAGGAAAAGGCACTGGAGTGGATCATCTCCTTCCTCGCCGGAAGGACACAGAGAGTCCGCCTCCCCCCGTTCAGATCTGAAGCCACCAAAGTCATCTGCGGCGTTCCTCAAGGCTCCTCGCTCAGTCCAACCCTCTTCAACGTGTACATGAGCCCCCTCGCAGACATCGCACGCCAGCACAACCTCAACATCATCTCCTACGCCGATGACACCCAGCCGATTCTCTCCCTCACCAACGACCCCGCCACCGCCAGAGCCAACCTCCACGAAGGGATGAAAGAGGTAGCCGAATGGATGAAGAACAGCCGCCTGAAACTGAACTCGGACAAGACGGAAGTCCTCATCCTGGGATCCTCACCCTCCACCTGGGACGACTCCTGGTGGCCAACCGCCCTAGGCAGCGCACCCAAACCAACAGACCACGCACGCAACCTGGGCTTCATCCTGGACTCCACCCTCTCCATGACCAGACAAGTCAACGCCGTCTCCTCGTCGTGCTGCAACATCCTGCGCATGCTACGAAAGATCTTCCGGTGGATCCCCACCGAGACCAGGAAGATGGTCACCCAGGCCCTCGTCACCAGCCGTCTGGACTACGGCAACTCCCTCTACGCCAGAACCACCGCCAAACTCCAGAAAAGACTTCAGCGGATCCAGAACGCCTCAGCACGACTCATCCTGGACATCCCCCGTCGCAGCCACATCTCCGGACACCTGAGAGACCTGCACTGGCTCCCGGTCACCAAGAGAATCACCTTCTGTCTCCTCACCCACGCACACAAAGCCCTACACAACCAAGGCCCAGGATACCTCAACAGCCGCCTCAACTTCTACGCTCCCAAACGCCAGCTTCGATCGACCGGCCACGCCCTCGCCACCGTCCCCCGCATCCGAAGAGCCACCACAGGGGGACGGTCCTTCTCCTTCCTCGCCGCCAGGACGTGGAACTCCCTCCCGACCCACCTCCGCCTGACCCAGGACCACCTCGCCTTCAGGAAGCAACTCAAGACCTGGCTGTTCGAGCAGTAGCGGACCCCCCTCCCCTAGCGCCTTGAGACCCTCTGGGTGAGTAGTGCGCTATATAAATGCTTTGATTGATTGATTGATTGAAGCTGCAAAAAACAAAATTCATGGTGTTTAACTCAGCCAAAAGTACCCGACCAAACCCATGTCCAGATGGCAGACCCCTAGAGAGGGTCCCTGTCTTTGACTACCTCAGCATTACATTTACAGAAAAAATGGACTGGGGGTACAAATTAAAAACACCAGCCTGAAGCTAGAGCAAACAGGAGGCCTGACCAAGATGTTCCGAAACTTTAGCCATAAACCGGTGGGCCCAGTATTAGAAAAATACAAGGTACAAGCTAGAGTTGCTACTCTTTATGGAGCAGAAATGTGGGGCCACTGTCGCATTGATAGCCTAACACAAGCAGAAAACACCTTTGCTAGACAATTGTTTGGTCTCCCCCATAGTACCCCACTCATACCGCTACGACTAGATCTGGGGGTCAGGTCAATTGAGGAAGAAGTTTCTCTGTGACCCCTTTTATCCTGGAGACACTTTTGGGTCACTCCAGAATTGGTTGAGTACAGGGAAGAACTAAGAGAGGTGATGAGTCTACCTGGGGTGGGGAGACTACCATGGCTTACCTATGTCAGGAACACCTTGACACTCATGGGTCGGGGAAATCTGTGGGAAAATCCAGAAACGTCATGTCCCACAGTGTCAAGGAAAGAGCTAAAGGTTTGTTACTAGGAGTACAAACTGGCCCAACTACAGGGGAACCATTCAATGGGAACGCTTTTTGTAGCCTTCATGGAAATTAAAGAGCAGTACATACTGAAATGAAAAATTATATTTATATAGCGCGTAACTACCCGGAGGCCTCGTCACGCTTAAGCTTAATACTAGAGCCGGTACTCAATGACATCAAGCCGGGTGCCGCAAGAAAGCTCTATTTACAATTTAGGCACAGGGTATTGCCACTGCGAGTTTTACGAATAAATGGGTGGACCTTCAAACAATGGGATGCCCGTCCTGCAATGGCGCAGAAGAATCTGAATACCACGTGTTTTGTTTTCTGCACTGGCTATAAGAAAGCAAGAAAACAATGGTTGACCCAGATATGTAGAAATTTGGGAACTAGGAAATGCTCAGAGGCTTTCAGGTTACTGAAATATGATGCTAGTCTCCCCATAGCATTTTCGGTGGCAGGCTTCTTATTTTCTATGTGGTGTTCCCGTAGAGTTTTCTTATAAATGTCCCCCGAAGATGGCGATTAAATCTGTGTGCATCCCCCTTTAACTGAAGGTACTTTATATGAGTTGTATGTGCATTTTAGTATTGTTTTAACAATGTAGTACTATTATGATGTACATTACTTCGGCGGGAAGGACTATTAAGAATTAGAATTGCTGTCCAAGGGTCTACAACAATGTTTTTAGCCTTCTTGTTGATTGAAGCAATTCTTTTTTTTATATATGGAAACACTTTTTATTAAATAAGGCATTGTAAATTGTTCAGTTATATATTGCACAAGCACTATAATGTAACCAGTGATGATGTTAATAATCTCCTTATTGACTGATACAAGCACTTTATACAAACATATATTTTTGAGTTGAATAGTTGATCTGAGCGATAGAGCAAGAGCAGAAAAAAAACCCGCATATTGTAAATTGCATTTATGCACTGCATAAGCACTTTAATACAGACTGTGGTATTGGAATTGATTGCAATATAGATTTCCGCAGGTTATATTATGTATCTACTATACAATGTCATGCGATGACTGTATATTTTCTTATCTGTTTTATTTTAACTGAAATGTAAGATATTGTTCAAATGCTTTTATGGTCAAATTGACCGAAATAAAAGTTTTATAAAGTAAAAAGTACATGACTTCAGGATTTGGGCTATACAAAACTTCATGTATGATATGAGCCCAGGTCCACCAAAGAGTGCACATTACAACTGACTTGCCTCTTAGTTCATTATTGCCATTGTTTTCTAGGTCAGGTAAAGAAATAATGTTTCTAAATTCATGTTTGAAAACTATCACTTTAAAAAAAATACTTCTCAATGCACTGATGTAATATGATGTGCTCAGGTGAAAAGCTTCTGAATGTTAATGAAATACACCTTTTGAGTTTTGAAGAGATGTTATCATTTTTTTAGATGCTTTTAAACATTGAAAGTTTTCCTGAAAGCTAACCAGTGCAGGACACCTTAGTTACGTCCTTTCTTTAACTTCAATTAGCCTTTAAATAATTGCTTGCCCGTTTGCTTGCCTGTTTACTTTAACATCTCCTTGATGTTATTGCTGAGTTGAGTAAACAGCAGCCCAGTTTTGCTGTTGAGGAGAGGGCTGCAGGTAAAGGTCAGCCGTATTTTGAGTATCAGTGGTCAAAATTGTCACACTTTTAGGTGTATGATGGTTAGCAGTTGTATGGGTACTGTCACTGGCAGCACTGATAGGGGCAGTGGATCATGCAAGCTGCAGTGGCCTCCCAACTAGGGCTCTGGAAGTTACTTTTTTCCAAATGAAGCGCTGCTTCAGCCTCAACTCCAGAGTTCTAATTTTGAACGAGCAATGAATGAGAGCGTGAGGCATTGCACCAAAAGGCATTGCTGGTTCATCACAGTGCCTGTAACTGTGTTAAAATATTCACTTTGCTTGATAATGCCCCTCCCCTATTAAATGTCACCATCATTGGCGGCCGGCATGGCTTGCGGGTGACGGGTTGTGGTCGCAGGAGCGGCAGGGGAGATGCGCGAAGATGCACAAAACTAAATACAAACTAAATACAAACTAAAAAAATTAACTTACCTTCCCGACAGGTCCCCCATCTCTGCCCCATACCTCAGGAATCAGGAAGCCGAGCCAGGTCCCACTGACCAATCGCAATGCTGCAATGCAGCATTGTGATTGGTAGGCACCCAGGCTCCTCTGACCAATCAAAATGCTGCGATGGAGCGTTGTGGTTGGCTTTGAGCATCCTGGTTTGACATTCAACTAGGGAATGGGGGCCGGGGCATGTTCTCCTTACAGGCTGTAATGCAGCCTGCATGGAGAACGGGGAAAGTGCACATGACTGGTTTGGGCGACCAAACAGTCATTGCGCACTTAGGAGTGGGCAAACCACTACTCCACTGCCCTGTTATGTTATGTTATCTGTTCTTATAAAAGCGCATGGCTGCCCCAGCAACGGGGCGTCCCTGCTCTGAGAGCAGGGCAGCCCCGCCCACCTGCAAAGCACCACAAACATAAAATGATAATAACTGAAAGTTATTTTCATTTTATGTTTTCTCTTCCCGCACTGCTTGAAAGCAGTGGGGCGATGCTCCTCCACAATAGCAGAGGAGCAGCCACTGGTCACCGTTCACCACAGTCTACAGTAAGAATCACAAAGCTATTGTTTCACCTTTTCTAGTATACTAACCTGTATTATATTTTTTGTGCAAAAATTATTATTTTGTTCCGTTCCTTCTGTGCCTTATTCTCTAGTTTACCTCTATTATGTTTGTTTTTTCATCTTTCAGCGGTATCGTTCTTTATTATTTGAGCTCTGAGTTTAGCATTAAAAAGCATCCCAACCATATCAGTACTGATGGTCTGCTCCTTTTGTAACAAATGGTTTATTTCCGTTCTGTGTGGGATACCTAAGTCTCGTATTCCGGATATATTTTATTAAAAGACCACATTTAAGCCGGCTTCATGAAACCTGAGACATTCAGCTCTATCATGGAATAGTCTGGAAAGCCATTAGAGTGGCTTTGACATTGCCTGAACTCCAAATCTGACGTCATTTAAAAAAATCAGATCGTGCTTATTCCTTGCAGAAGCACAGTTATATACACGCCTTCTTTGGAACCTAGATCGCCGGGGATTAAGGAACCTTTGAACCTAGGTGCAGGTAATACTTTTGCGGATTTTATTATGTTTTGTTTTCGATTGTATGCGAGACACTAGTTTTAGAACAGCCATCTAGGGATGGCTGTCGTATGTGCCGTGACATCTAGGAATAGCATTAGAAGACGGGCCAGTTATTAAACATCGACAAACTGGAAAGTTTTGATAGTACAATATGCATTTCTTGTAAGAGAATAATATCTAGACAATGCTTGAAATCCATTTTTCTATGGCTTTTAACTTGCGTCTATTATTCAGACCATTTACATTAAATGATTCTATCTTCAAATTATTTATTATCATAATTGCTTCACTCTGTTCTTTGGAACTGATTATAATTGTTTTATTCAATATGAAGTGTCATCTCTTATACGACCATCTAATCATGGAAGAACTTGAATGGTCAAAGTGCAAATCGTGTATATATATATATTCACTGAAAAAAACATAGGTTTCAGGGGCGTTATAGGTAGTTGGACATTTCACTTGTACAAAAACATAGAAATTCCCTGTTATAGTTAGTTCAGCTAACTATAACTCGCACGCCCGCAATGCACTGCTGATGATGTCACATATTACATCACTCATGACATGGTCAGTGACATCACTGATGACATCTCAAATTACATCACTGATGACATCATCCTTGTGATAGAGTGGCAGACCTCCTGTCACCCTAATATAACCTTTGATACACACACTCAAAAATACAAACTAACATTTTCAAAACAATGGACATACAAATACCAGTTACAACACACCTATTCAGTAATTCCAAGATCTACACACAAATTTCAATGGTGTTGTACGAGTGAAAAGTCAAGCTAACTGTAACGCCCCTGAAACCTATGGTTTTTTCAGTGAATTTCTAAGGTTTTTTAAATGCTAATTCCTAACTATAACGTGCCTGAAACCTATGTTTTTTTCAGTGAATTTCAAAGGTTTTTTAAATGCTAATTTCTAACTATGCCTACAGAGATAGGACATGTGAAGAAAGAAGAAAAAACGCACAGAAAGAAAAAAAAGAAATGCAGAAAGAAGCAACAGAAGTCCTCAAAGACGAAGAAAAGTGCAGGAAGAAGGATAACGTGCAGAAAGAACAAACAGAAGAGCAGAAAGAAGCCTTGTTGCAAAATCATCCTGTAACCTCAACTTTTTCAATCGGATACTGGTGGTAACTGAGTCTGACTAACCAGTCCTAGAGCCAGTGCTATGTTAAAAGTCACTCAGAATACAGTGAAAACACCTACATACACTAGGGAACACTATGCGTTGGGGTCCCCCTGTGATCAGCATGACCTCCTCTGTAAGCCCCTAGTATATAATAGGGCAGGGGATTAAAACTACCTCTTAAAACTCGCCACAGGGCGTGGTGCACACGTCACCTCAGGCCCCGTCCCCTCACTTCCCCACTGTATAAACACGCCCTGTGGCCGTTTTAAGTTGGAAGATTAAGTCCCCTTGAATCCTGAGGGTCCCTAGGGTCCAACTAGACCACTAGATACCTCCAGTAAGCGCCACAGAGCTGCGTTGCAGAGAGATGTAAAAAGGGGCACGGCCTGGACCACCTCTCTGCAACGCAGCTCAGTGGCGCTAACTGGAAGCACCTGGTGGGCTAGTTAGCCCTCCAGGGGCCCTCAGGATTGAAAGGGAATTATTTCCCCAACTTAAAACGCGCCACAGGGTGTGTTTGCACACGTCAGCTCAGGCCCCGTCCCCTCCCTTCACCACTGCGTAAACGCTCCCTGTGGCCGTTCTAAATTGAGAGATTAAGTCCCCTTGAATCCTGCGGGTCCCTAGGGTCAAACTAGCCCACTAGGTACCTCCAGTAAGCGCCACAGAGCTGCATTGCATAGAGGTGTAAAAAGGGGCGTGGCCTCAGAACACCTGTCTGCAACGCATCTCCCTGGCGCATACTGGAGATACCTGTTGGGCTAGTTGGCCCTCAGGGACCCTCAGTATTGAAGGGGAATTAATTCCCCAACTCACAACTGGCCAGGGGGCGCATTTGCAGAGTGCTGCAAGGAGGGGGCATGGACTCCGGCGCGATGCCGGTCTTTTATTTATTTTATTTTTTTAAGAAGGAGGGCTGTGTGGCCCCCACTTCTTTTTCTAATTTACTGGCCCTGGAGACCCCATGCCCCAGGGCCTGCACCCTAATCTTTTTTGTTGAAAAAAATTAATTTGGCCCTCCCAAGGCCTTAATCGGCCCCGGGGACCCCAACCCCCGGGTCATGGCCTTTTTTTTTTTTTATTCTTTAGGAAGGGAGCTGCGTTGCCCCCCTCCTCAGGCCACTTATGGCCTCAGGGACCCTATCCCCCGGGGCCGGTCTTTGTTTTTTATTATTTAAAAAATATATATCTTTATAGAAACACCTAGGACATGCTGGACAAACCGTATTTACCTATCACCATGACGATTTGCGTGATATTCATTAAAAGGCGACTATGAATAGAATGAATCCACATGGAATGTATTTACACCGCTAGTGAAGCTCTGACGTGTCTGACGCCCTACCGTGCCTAATCCTGGCGCCCCCGCCGGTGGGTACTCTCCAAGTAGACACCCTTGTTGTTTATTTATACAAACATGGGTAGCTATTGATGGGCACATTTAATATACACGCACACCAAGCCATTCAAAGGGGATTCGACAAAAATTCGACCAAACTATGCAAGAAACCCCCTCACGGTTAATAAAACACACATCCACCGCCGGATGTGTAATACTTTTTATTTTACTCTCTGGAAAGGAAACGAACCTCACTTGAGAGTCACAGCGTGCTCCTGGCTGAGCCCAATGCTGTGTTACATCCACCAGTGCCCGCCAAGTGCCTCACACCTCTGTGTTGTATTCCACCAGCTAGTGCGTATGCTATGACACTCTCTAGCCCATGTGCACTGTAACACCACCCCGTGAATATGCCATGCCACACATGCCTTCGCACAGGTTATATTGCCCCATGTAACGTGCCTTCCTCGATGCCTATGATATAACGCACAGCGCTATGCCATACATATTACAATTAGGCCTGGGCGGTAAAATCCGTTCCGCTCGCGGAATTTGCGGAATTTGGGTAATTTCTCGTTCCGCGGAGAACGCAAAATTGCCCAAAAATCTGCATTCCGCGACTTCGCGAAATTTTTGGCTTGTTCGCGTTCTCAATATGCGTGTTCGCGAGATATTTCAACCCGAGCACGCAAACAGCGATCGCGAACAGGAAAAAAGTATCGCGAACAAGCAATTCCGCGTGTTCGCGGAATTTCTGCGTGTTCGCGGAGATTTTTTACCATTTCGCGGAGATTTGCGTAACGCGATTACGCAAATTCCGCCCACCCCTAATTACAATCTTGGATCCATATCTTTGTCACAGTGCATATGCAACGTTACACTCCCCAGCACATATTTTATATTACAACTTTAGAGACTAGTTAGGTTACACAACACTGCCCTGTGCATATTACACTCCAAGGCGCATATCGCATAGCACGCGCTAGTGCCTGTGCTATCTCGCGCTCTCCAATGAATCTGTCATTGCACACAATGTATTGCATATTATATTTCACGCCCCGGTTCATCTTATATCACACTTTTTGGTGCATAGTTTATACCATATACTATATCTAGTTTTCATTTTCAATCGTGCTCTCACGACTATGTTCTATATAACACTGCGTCCACCTACCCTTTTCACGGGCATTACATTTTGCGATGGGGTGGAGGGTCAGGGGGTGTTTCTGCCAAGTGAGCCCAGAGTCACAGTCACAAATGTCCTCTTCTTCCTGAATAAAAGTGAGATTATGCTGCATA
Organism: Triturus cristatus; assembly: GCF_964204655.1. Taxonomy (NCBI): domain Eukaryota; kingdom Metazoa; phylum Chordata; class Amphibia; order Caudata; family Salamandridae; genus Triturus; species Triturus cristatus. Next base: position 654,403,082 of record NC_140592.1, on the reverse strand, counting down.
CTTGTTCATATTTTAAGTAGTTCGCACAGACACACATTTTAAAAACAATAAAGTTCCTAATACCCACCTTCTCTGAACAGTTAGCTTGCTGTCCCATCCACCTCCTCCCTATCCTCTGTTGTCTGAATCCATGGACTAGCCTCCTCCCTCCTGCCATGCATGGTCTGATGTGCTGCCACTGCCCCAGTCCACTCATCCTGCCCTCCATTGCCCAATTCTATGGCCCATCATTGACCTCCTGCTTAGCCTCTGTGCTTAGCTTGCTGCCCCTATTCTCCTTCCCCCTGCCCTCCGATGTCTTTGTGTATGCCCCTGCTCCATCCTTTTTGCCCACCATGTTCCATGGACCTGCCACTCCTATCTACTCTGAGTGTTCTGTTGAGCTGCACTCCCCTCCCACCTGCCTAGCATTGTCAGATGACTGTAACCTGTCCCTGCCACCTCCACCCTGCCTGTCCACATGCCACACCCCTATCCCCTTCCTCCTGTCCTCCATGGTTCATTTTACTGCCACACCCTTCTGCCCTCCCTGGTCTGTTGTGCTGCAACTGCTCCTCGTGCCTGCCCCGTGCGGTCTGTTGTGAGGCCCCTTCCCCTGAACTCTCTTGTCTGTGCCCAGGTCCTGACCCTCCCTTCTATCCTCCATGGTCCTTTATGCATGCCCCTGCACCCTCCTTCTTGCCCATCATAGCCATTGTGCTGCCACTAACCCTCCCGCTTGCCACGCATGGTCTTCTGTACTGCCATGGCCCCTCCAACCTTCCCTGTGTGGTCAGCTAGCTGCCCCTGACCCCCTCCCACCTTCCCTCCATGGTCTGTGTGTATGCCATCATAGTCTCATTGTTGCTCTCCATGGTGTGTTTTGTTTCTAGTGCCCAACCTGCCTGACCTCCATGGTCATCTTGCTGCTCCTGCCCTGCCCCCTTGCCCCCAGCCCTCTGTTTCCATGTGCAGACCCCTATTCACTCCCTTCTGGCTTGTCTGTTCCATTGTAATGCCCCTGATCCGTCCCTCCTGCCCTTTATGGTCTGTTATGCTGCAGCTTTCTCTCCTGTCTGTCCATTATGGTCAGCTAGCTACCATTGCCTCTTTCCCCTCTGTTCTCTGTTGTCCATGTGCATGGTCCTGTCCCCTCCCTATTGCTTTCTATGGATTGTTGTGCTGCACTCCCGTCCCGCATGCGCTGTGTGGTGTATTGTGCTGCTGCAAACCCTGATGCCTGCCCTGTCGGGTCAGTTTGGTGCACCTCTCCATGTCCCTCCTGTCCTCTGTTATCCGAGTCCATGTCCCTATCCCAATTCCTTCTGCCTACCATGATCCAATGTACCATACTTACGAACATGTTGAACTTGGTAAGAGGGAGATTTTGAAAAAAAACTGGGGTATTGATTTTCCCCTTTGAGTTACATTGAAAAAGAGGAGATTGTAGACAGGAGACAGATCAAATAAAGACCATTTGAGCTTAAAAACATTGGACGTTTCCTGGCTGAAACGGGTCTGTTGGCATGTATGGTTGTACTACCACTGCCTCTTCCTTCTGCCCACAATGGTCTATTATATTGCCACAGCCTCTCTTGCCAGTCCTGTATTGTTGGTTTGTTGACCCTGCCCCCCTTTCCACTGCCCTCCATAGTCTGTTGTGCTGCCACTGCCCTTCCTGCCTGCCCAGTGTGGTCAAATTGTTGCATCTGCACTCTCCTACCTGCCTTCAATTTTCAGAGTCCGTGCCCCTGGTCTCTGCCTCTCAACAGTATCGGAATGAACAACTAAATTGCTAACATTCTATATTTATTACAAAACTGTGGAACGCCTGACGTCATCTTGATGTAATCAAAACTGTAATACCTAGAGTATTTCCTTTACAAATTACATATATGTGAGGGTCTTATTTGCATCAAAATTATGGTTAGTGCTCTCAAAAACTAAAATGAGGACATATTTTCTGAGTTTTCAAATAGCGACAAAGAACTTTTAAATTATTTGTAATCTTTATGTTTTTTTATCCAGTTGACCACTTGATTAAATGTTGCACCTAGGGGAGAGGATGTGGTGTTACTTCCAGAGCTGCAGACTTTGCAACTGGGGAACCAGGTTGGAGTTTCTGCTTCAGCTCAACATTCTGTGATTCTGGTCAAATCATTTAATCTCCCCATTTCTACAACCAAAATGAATTTGATCTTGTGTGATGTAACCAATACTCATGTAAAGCACTCCAATACCTGACAAGTCTGCACTATATAAAACTGCAAGTACACAAAAAATAAGTGTTTTGCACACTTCTGTCATTGGGCTACATGTGGGCTACATCTGGGTGATATTTGTGCTGCATTTGGGCTCTTTTGTCTCTGGTGGCCATCTTGGGAGATTTATTTGTTATGAAGTTACCTAATTTCCTGCAGTATCCTCAGTAGGAAATACTTTCAGTTTTTTACTTTGGTTCCATCAAGAAGGCATTCAGATGTGTCACACATTTGCCATAAATTCTGAATGTTAGCACTCTAGTTGCTCATTAGATCACTGTAGTAAAATTACTGCTCACCAGGGAAGTCTACTGCTGGTATTCAAAGTGCATGTTTCAGTCTGCATGTCAGAATTTTTTTATGAAATAGAAGAGGGTTGGAGATGTCAAAATGTGTCCTAATTTTTCTTTCTGCAGCACCAATCATAATTTCTATGGCAAAATGAAGCCCCTCGTTTTGTTCCTTTGTAAATTAAATGTTTTAAGTGTTACCACTTTATTCCAATCAAGATGGCTTCAGGTGTGCCATACTTTTGTCATAAGTAAGACTGTTAGCGCTCTAGTTGTTCGTTAGAACACTCTGGGACATTCTGTCATTGGGCTATACTTGGGCTACATCTGGGTGATATTTAGGCTACATTTGGGCTCTTTTGTCTCTGGTGGCCATTTTGTTAGACTTATTTGTTATGATGTTTCCTAATTTCCTCATTTACTACAGTCTCCTCAGTAGGAAATACTTTCAGTTTTTTACTTTGATTCCATCAAGAAGGCATTCAGATGTGTCACATATTTGCCATAAATTCAGAATGTTAGCACTCTAGTTGTTCATTAGATCACTGTAGTAAAGCTACTGCTCACCAGGGAGTTAACTGGAAGTCTACTGCTGGTATTGAAAGTGATTGTTTCAGTCTGCATGTCAGAATTTTCTAATGAAATAGAAGAGGATTTGAGATCTCGCTTGAAACATGCCCTACATTTTCTTTCTGCAGCACTAACCATAATTTCTATTGCCAAATGAACCCCCTCATTTTGTTCCTTTTTAAATTAAATGTTTTAAGAGTTACCAGTTTATTCCAATCAAGATGGCTTCAGGTGTGCCATAATTTTTTCATAAGTAAGACTGTTAGCGCTCTAGTTGTTCTTTAGAACACTCTGGGAAGCTGCAGTAGAACACAAAGGCATAAACTGACAGGCTGCTCCTGTTGAAATATAACAGGAAGATATTTGAGATCACACTTGAAACATGTCCTAATTTTTCTTTCTACAGCACTAACCATAATTTCTATGACAAAATGAACCCCATCATTTTGTTCCTTTTTAAATTAAATGTTTTAAGAGTTACCAGTTTATTCCAATCAAGATGGCTTCAGGTGTGCCATAAATTTGTCATAAATAAGGCTGTTAGTGCTCTAGTTGTTCTTTAGAACACTCTGGGAAGCTGCAGTAGAACACAAAGGAATCAACTGACAGTCTCTGCCCTTGTTGGATGTACATGATTTATTGAGAATGACAGACTTGATTCTCACATGACTGAAAACGATAATGTGAATTTACAGAAAATATGCTCTCATTTTAGCTTCAGTTTTCTCTCAAACATGATTCATGATATCCCAGCAGAAGGTTTTTCACAGGGTAAAATCACCTTAGAACACACCACAATTCCTGAAATTAGTATGGTACCATCAACAAATGAATTCTAATGTAACTAATTTCTGTTATCACCCTTTATAGTTCTCCTTTTGGTAACCCTCAAAATCTTCGATTCACTATAATGCATTTCAACGGGGTACTATTATGTATATTGGTCCCAAGATGGCTGCCAGCAATTCCAGGATGAAGTGCTGACAGCCAATCAGATCTCACGATGAGATGTGTTGTTAGGCTCCGCACAGAAATTGAATCTTTTTCTAATTTCTCATGAACTACTGAACGGATTTACACCATTTAACAAAAAGGGATCTTTCTGAACCAAGGGCTACCTTTTCGCCAAATTTGGTGTAATTCCGTTAAGCAGTTCGGGCTGTAGCCGTGTCTAAAGTTCCCTATGGGAATTAACATGGAGAAAACATGTTTTGGGACCCCCCTTTTTTCTCGGCCCCCGCTTGCCGAATCACCCCAAAACTTTTAAGATAGGAGCTGACCAGAGCGCCACACGAGTTTTGAAAATTTCACGAAGATTCTTCAACCGACGCCAAAGTTATTGGGAAAAGAATGTTACAATTTTGCTATGGATAATAGGTCCTAACTATAGCTACCTATTGGCGACCGCCAGTAGGTAATATATATATACTCTGAAATCCTATAGGTAATTTGAACACTTGGTACCATTTAAATTGTGAAGTATCCTAATTTTTACAATGAGCATTATAACAATAACAATTACCCTGTGGGAAAAGTTTCTTGTTGAAAATTGTATTTAAATCAAAGGATGCATGTCACAAGTCTGTTTTCTAGCTCCACAAAACAAACTGGGTGGATCTTTTTGTCGTGGATACGTATATAAGATTGTGATTGGTTTCGACATGTCATGTGATCAGGACCGGGGAAACCCGGTCGAAGCGCGTCATGTTGTTGTTCGTGGAATAAAAGAAGCATTTTATAAACTTTCCACTGCATGGTGGTCCGTTCCTGCGCTTTTGCTGGAGAAGTACGTCTTGAAGTCAGGATTGTGAGCTCATTTTGAATTTGCCGTTTTTTTGGCTGTTACCGCTTTCAACGGACCCTCCTTGCGCAAGTGGCTGGCTGGTGGCAGCTGATATCGCCATGGCGGTTTGTGGTTTTTCCGGATGGATTACGTGTGAGCCAGACCCCCACAGTCAAGTAAAGCAGGAAAACTAGCGGCAGCATTTGTAAAGCGGCGGAACCTGATCGTGTAGCTTGGAAGTGATCGATGTGTCGGAGAACCCGAGAGCGGCCAGCTTTCAACTGAAGGTGAGCAGTATATGCAGCCGCAGTACCTTAAAGACTGAATTGTGGGTGCAAGGAGAGCAGAAATTACAACGAGCCCGCACAAGAACATTGTTATGTGTTTTGGGTTCTAATAAGTGCATATCACATTTTCCAAAATACTTAGTCATTATGGCGGCAGCGATAGACATGCTTCGAGACCGAGAAGCAGTGGCGGATGCCCTGTTTCTGAATTTGCCAGACAGAACTCAAAATCAATCAAATGCTAGTGGCAATGCGGAGGAAAAAAGTGATATCAAAACTATGTTGAAAAGGCTGGAAAAGCTCCAGCGTACTGAGCTTACTAAATGGTGGGAGAAGAAGTCCCTGGAAAAATACAAAGAAGTAGGTAGAGTTCTAAATGGGGTTGCGGGTTCTCATTGCACCATCTTTTGAGAATCCCAACCCCCTTTTGCTAAAGGAATGGGCAACCAATAACCTCGATGCCTCTATGAACATGGTCTGTATTCTGATAAAATATGCCGAAATAGATAGAGGAGAAATTATCAAACAAATAGATATTCTCAATCTTGAATTGGATGCCTTAAATCAACATGAGGCGGTACAAAAAAGAAAAGAGGACATAAAAAAACAACTTGATAAACACGAAGAAATAATAAAAACTTGTAAAGTGTTCAACTTTGCTTGTGATAAACGAGATTATGAAACTGGAAGAATTTTCACCTTTTCCCAAAAATTTGAGTCGGTCAAAAGGCAAATACTGGGCAGCAAAACACCTCCCGCTCAGGCACAGAATCAAGATAATACGACTACTTCAGATACTGACCTCAGTTCAATAATTAGTAGTGTGGACTCGGACGAAGACGGTGTGACAATTCGGCCACCGCTAACCAATTTCAGTCCATTGGAGGAATTGGGGTTTATAGTCGAGGACCGCAGGCACACATTGAGACAAAGAACATTGCAGAATAAAAATGCCGCAGGCGGAGTGAGCGCCGTAAACAAAGGCGCAAGTCGAGGCGACAACACGAGAGGAAAAAGAGGGAAGGGAAACAAATACCTAAACCAGTAATCTCTAATGTGAGCTCCAATGTCAACACGGTTATTAATCTAACCAATATTGATTAAAATGCTGCTGAAATGCAGCTTTTGTCATTGGGACTTTTTTTTTACCCTAAGAATGGTTTTAAATATGTGCAATCACGCATTGATGTTTTCAAATTTATTAGAAAATTAAAACTTATTAAGTTTCACAAGCTAAATAAAGCAAATTAATCTGCGAACTCTATTATTGTGGAGAATCAACCGAGCATAAAATTTCAGAGTTCTGATGTTCCTATTTTAAAATCTGTGCATACACTGGCAGGGAATGCTGATGGATCTATTTTAAATACACAGGAAGTACTCCAACAAATGGGCATTGCCAGTGCAAATACAATTCAAACCCCTTTTCGTCCACCATCTACATTCATTCCTATGATGCCACGGGATGCAATTTACATTTTTGGAGACTGTGTTATTGAAGATTTAAAAGTACTCAATAAAACCCTTATCCAAAAAAATAAAAACAGGAGTTTTGCTGAGCAGCAATATTCCCGACTTATGCTTAAGATCAGTGATAACAAGATCATCATAGTAAATAAAGCGGACAAGGGTGGTAATATAGTGTTGTGGCCACGTGATGCATATTTGAATGAAGTCATGAGACATTTGAAAGACCCCATATGTTATAGGAAGGCTTCATTCAATGATCTAAAAGTAGTCAAGGAACATGTGTTTAAGGAGTTAGCACAATGAAAAAGGGAAGGTTTGATCAGTAAGGACGAATACAATTTTTAAAAAACTGATCATCCGATTACTCCAACTCAATATTTTATTCCAAAAGCTTATTAAACAAACTACTCCTATCCCTGGGAGGCCTATAATTTCAGCCCAACGAGGATTATTGGATTCTATGTCCCAATATGTGGATTTCTTTCTCCATGAATACGTAGAAAACCTTCCCTCCTACATTAAAGACACTGGCCACTTTCTTGGCAAACTAAAAGAAGTCACCTGGAAGGACAATTACTATTTCATAGTAATGGACATATGCTCATTATATACAAGCATTAATCATTGTGATGGTTTGAATGCTAAATGCGAGTTTCTATCAAATAGAAATGTATGTTACAATCAGCATAACAAAATGTTGGTAAGAATGATAGAGCTATGTCTAACAAACAACTATTTTTTATTTAACAAGGAAGTGTACCAGCAGTTACGAGGTGTAGCTATGGGGGCATGCTTCTCTCCCAGTTACGCGTGTTTACATGTGGGCTGGTGGGAGAGGCATGTCCTCAAGCTATTATATGGAGACATCTTTCTAATAATGTCATCAAATGGTGGCGATTTATTGATGACGTTTGTGTGGTGTGGCAAGGTTCGAGGGAGTTGGCACAAAAGTTTGTTGATGATATAAACAAAAACAATTTGAACTTGGAATTCACTGCCAATATTAGCAATAAAAGAGTTGAGTTCCTAGATGTATTGATATATGTAGAAGATAATAATATACATACAAAATTGCATAGAAAGGCTACAGCTGGGAACTCTATATTACACGCAAAGAGTACTCATCCCAGACACCTTATTAAAAGCATCCCCTTTGGGGAGTTTTTAAGAATTAAGAGAATTTGTAGTAATGAAAGTGATCTAGCAGTTTGTCTAGCAGACTCGTTGCAGAGATTTTTGACATGTGGATATGAAATGAGGGATTTACATGCTGCCCATACAAAACTACACAATCTCGATATCGAGTTGTTGAGGCCACATAATGAGGTTAATATATCATGTGAAACTATTAAGACCCTGGAGGCTAACAAACCAGTGGTCAGACTTATAACGACTTTCAGTTGTCATGAAAAGCCGGTCCGGAAGATTATAAACAGGAATTGGTCTATTTTAAAAACTGATATTACTCTTGCCCCTGAACTAGAAGTATGTGTAGTTCTTGTAGGGCATGCACATTTGGAGTAAACAAATATGAATTTTTAGATGCTTTTTCCTCCATTCCCTGCAAAATCAAAGGACTATTCACATGTAAGACTGACCATGAAGTTTATGTTTTGGAATGTACGTGTCACCTTCAATACATAGGAAGCACCAAGCTTCAGGTTTTTAACCGTATTTTGCAGCATTTATGTGCTATAGTCAACTCGGATTCTTCATATCCAGTTGCACGTCATTTTAAATTGGTACATCAAAACAATTTATATGACCTTAGCTACTTTGTAATTGATGCAGTCCCAAGATCAATAAGGGGAGGTAATAGAGAGAAAAAATTGCGTCAATTAGAAAGTCAGTACATTTTACAGTTAGACACAAAAATTCCAAATCGCCTTAACACCAGGGATGATCTATACAATTTTTTATAATCTTCTTTATCTGAGATATACTGCTGCCATATTATGAAATGAAAGAAATAAGAAAAGAACAAATCTATCTCTTAAGAAATTTTATATATGTGTATATTTTTTTATATATGGAATTATTTATTCGTCTGGGTTTTAGTCTTACTTTTATCGGATTTTTACTGGTTTTACTAGAATTCTGGTTTTTATTCGGTGTCTGTATGGTACTGGGATCCGGATTTGTTTTGAATTTTTCTTGGTATTTAAGGATATACACATGTTGATTCATGTTTCAGAAAGTATAGTTAAGATCTGGATTCTTCATTGATATTTGACCTCCTAATAATTGGAAAACTGCGTTTTTTTGCACATATTTGGATTAAAATTATTATTTTGCACTAATTATGCATGTATTTTGCACATATGGTTATGTACAAGTTGCTACATTTTTGTTGCCTGGCATATTAAGAAGAATCTGTATTAGTATTGTATATTTAATTTCTTAGGTATTTATTCACAATAGTAAGTTACTTATGGAAGTAATAAGATAAATATATTTTTGCACTAGTGGATTTTTATGCATTTGCTGTTCAGTTTGCGGCCATAAAATTATGGCACTTTGCACTTTAATTTTTTAAACAGACATAAAATGAATTGTGTTCATTACATCGGCAATATTGAAATAGGTATTTGTATTGTATTGTATTGTAGTTAAATTTATAACGGCGCACAGCTACCCACCATGGGGTCTCCCGGCGCCAAGGAGGTAATGGCCAAAAACTGAGATAGCTGTTCATTGAGGGAAGAGCCAGGTTTTCAGGTCCCTACGGAACTTTATGAAAGTAGGTTCCAATTTCAAAGAGACAGGAAGAGAGTTCCAGAGCTTAGGAGCGAGATGGGAGAAAGAGCGACCGCCCATTCTAACCAATCTAAATCTAGGGATCACATAGTTACCCTGAGATACTGATATGAGGGACCGGGAAGGGACATAAGGATAAACAAGTGATCGCAGATACAGAGGTGCCAGGCCCTGTTTGATTTTGAACATAAAGCAGAGCGCCTTGAATTTAATGCGGCTCTCTAACACAGCCAATGTAAGTCCCGCAGAAAAGGAGAGATGGAAGATCTCCTAGGGACATTACATAGGAGCCGGGCGGCAGAATTTTGTACCAACTGGAGCTTCTTTTGTACCTCCTTGCTACTACCCAGATAAAGTACATTACCATAGTCAAGGTGGGATGTGACAAGTGCCTGGACCGCGGTACGTCTAGTCGAAGCGGGAAGCAGCCAGAGGATTTTCCGAAGCCACCTTAAGATGGTAAAACAGGTGGCTGCAATACTGACCGCTTGTTGACGCATGGATAGAGAATCGTCCAACAAGAAGCCCAGATTGCGCACATGCGTAACCGGTAGGGGTAGCGGGCCCATTACCAGGGGCCAGTGTTTCGGGCCCCAGAGATGTTTATCCTTGCCCAGTATAACTACCTCAGTTTTGTCACTGTTGAGCTTTAGTAGATTCGCCTGCATCCATTCTGCCACGCGACCAAGTCCCTCCTGTAAAATAGAAAAAGGAACACTCCTTGTTTGAGGATAAAGAGAAAATGATCTGCGTGTCATCCGCATAAGAATAGAGGGATAGTCCAACATCCTCCACAATCGAGGCCAGGGGTCGCACGTGGATGTTAAAAAGCATAGGGCTTAGCGTGGACCCCTGGGGAACCCCATAAGCAGATGCAGAATAGAGGAGGAGCAGCTAGATGAACAAACGTGAAATGAGCGCTGACACAGAAACGAGGCTAACCAGGTCAGGGCGGACCCAGCCACCCCAGCATTTTTTAGTGCGGTGAGAAGAATAGAATGGGACACCATATCAAATGCGGCGCTCAAATCAAGCAGGTTTCGCCATGGTTTGGTTTCGCCTTGATCCAAACGAGCACGTAGAGTCTCTGTAACCCCCAGTAGGGCAGTTTCCGTGGAGAAATGAGTGCGGAAGCCTGACTGAGAAGAATGGAGATAGCCCACTGCCTCCACATGGGCAGTCAGATGAGTGTTTACATGTTTCTCAAGGATTTTTGAGAACATGGGTAGCAAAGAGATAGGACGGAAATTAGCGAAGGTTTTAGGATCAGCCCCAGGTTTTTTCAGAAGAGGGATCACCATAGCCCTCTTCCATTCTACGGGAACTGTAGATTCCCGAAGAGAGGCATTAAGCAATTCTTGGACAACCAAGAGGGGAGCGGATGAGAGCTGGCTAAGAATGGCAATAGGCATAGGATTTAGAGGGGAGCCAGATTTCACCTTAGAGAGGCAATGGCGGAAGGACTCTTGATCCAACAGAGGCCAGTCAGAGATCACTTCCTTGGGAGGAGAACACTCACCATGAATAATATGAGGAGGCTCACCCCTGGGCAACGGCAAGCCAGCTGCCAGGGAATTATGGATAGTTTCGACTTTGGTGGTAAAAAAGTCAGCGATCTCATTACACTGGGATTCCCCAAAAGTCGGAGGGGCCAGGGAGGTATCGGCCCCTGCCAGCTTCTTTGTCATGGAGAAAAGAGCCTTAGGACGATTACTGGCCTTAGAGATAGAGTCAGAAATAAAAATCCCTTTCGTTTTCCTGCAGGCCAGGTGATAGTGCTTTAAAGCTAACCTATAAGTGAATTTACTATCCGATGAATAGGTTTTCCTCCAACGCCTTTCCAGGTGTTTACACTTAGACTTCATTATTTTAAGGTCCTGCGTGACCCAAGGGGCTGGGGGCATGTGCACAAGGGGACGCCTAGTGCATAAAGGAAGATGATGATCGATAGTAGATGACAACCACTGTGACACCTCCAAGTTCAGAGAGGACAAAGGAAGAGAGGTATCAGGGCATGTAGATATCAGCTCAGCATTGAACTTATCCAAGTTCATTTTAGACCATGCTCTATACCTAGCACCGTTAAGGGGCAGAACTGGTGTGGCAACACTATCTGAGGTTAAGCTAAATTGAATGGCAAAGTGATCTGACCAGACAAGGGGAAGGGGCGAGATACCACAATCAAGCAAAATGTTAGATAGAATAGGATCAAGTAGGTGTCCAGCCTGATGGGTAGGTCCTTGATTACATAAAACTAGATTGATTGCCTCACAGTCAGCAAGAAACATTTTGCTCAATAACTAAATCTATAATTTATTTACATAAATGCACTTTTCATTATAACGACCCAACACAGTTGTTGTAATAAATCTTAAATCTTTATCTAAATAGTTGAAAATCGAATCTTTTGTTTAATCAAGCAGTAGACCATCATATTTACCTATTCTGGCTAAAAGTCGTCGTCTAAGTCAAAATCTTGGTCATCAGTTCATACTATCAGAGTCTTAGGAAACGTCCTGCAGTGTCACAGTCCTCTCCGTCAGCATAACGTCAGGAAATCGAAAATCTTCTGAAGGGTCTCGCTCTCAACCTCTCTATTCTACCATCTTTTATAGTAAAATTACAATCCAAAAAGTAACAAGTAATATTTTGAATATTTGTGATTGGTTGATGAGATCAGTTCCACCAAATTCTCACACCGAAAATGTTTCTTTAGATATAGTTCATAATTTCATATTGAAAGAACTTTTATTGTTTCTTTTCGAGGCAGCTGGCTGTTGGCCCAGAGTGTCCTTGGTGAGTACAGTCGAATTTAGGGTCGTTCAGAGGCCACTGCTGCTGATGGTGACGCATGCGCACTTCACCCAGAGACGTTCACAAATGAAGTCAATTCGTCTGATAGGGATGTCGGCCATTTTGTGGCCACTTCAAATGGTCAACTTAAGCAAAGAAACACAAAAACGTAATTAATACATAGAAATGACTAATAAAATGTTATTCCCTCACTAAACCCTTTATGTGTGTGTATTTATCTAGCAGAAGAAACACTTAATGCGGATTATATTCATATTAATAATGCACAAATCACAAATACATCACGAAAGCAACATATAATCATGCAATTTCTAATTGTCTATCATTAATATGCGTACGAAAATTAGTTTACGTATTAATTAGGCCATGCAACTGCAATTCCCACGTGTATTTCTTATATTAGTAATGTTGGTCAATTCACACAGCAAACAATTTGTACAATTACTATTAATTAATTATTCTTATTAATGAAAACATGCAAAATGGAGAGGGTATACAATTATTTTTTAAAGAAAACCCCACTCCAGCAATCCCCCCTTTGGTGATTATATCACCACAACAACACTACATTTATTCACCCTTTTTCAGAAAATTTAAATGTATTCTTGCTCTTATTCATAATTCAGTTTCTTCTTCATCTCTTTTTACCTTTTTATACATACTTTCTTTTCATTCTTCTAAAGATATCTCTGTTAAGTCTCTATCTGGATCCTTTTCTTTTCTTTTTAGTTTTTCTCTTTTTATTTTAGTCTTTGTTTTCTTATTTTTACAGCACATGCACCCTAATCTTAATATTAATAAAACGAAAATCACACATGTTAATGGAAATAATATTTTACCTATAAATGTACTACCTATTTTCACTAAGAAGTTTTTAATAGCAGCAATTTTCTTCCCGATCTTTTCCCAAACACCTTCAACCTCCAGTGGTAAAATTTCGTCATGCAATTCAGTAATATTTTTAATGTAAACTTACAGATCTTTGCTTTCATCTGGAATGTAAGCGCAACAATGTTGAACTTTCAGCATTCCACAGACTCCACCCTCTTTTGCCAATATTATATCAAGGGCAAGTCGATTTTGCATTACCATAGCACGCATGGCAACCATTTCAGTATTAACCAATAAGAATCCTCCAGCGGTGCTTGTTGACAAGCGATCCACTACTGTTGATAATTTTCTAATATTGTTCGCATTCAGAGATATTCTCACTGCTGGTATCAATGCTCCAAAAATGTCACCTACAATTTCTGCCCAAGATTCTCTTTCACTACGTTCTAAATGATTACCTAAACTATGTACACCATCTTTACCTCTGTCCATGTGAAAGATTTTTGGAAAAACCAAGCCTACGTAACATGTGCCATACCAATGGTCTGGCAAACGATAATATGCCCTATTCCCACAGATAAAATAAAGTCCTGGGAAAACTGGATCTCTAACCGGGAAAGACAAAAGGTGTAGGAAACAATTTGATCCTTAAGGACACCGTTTTAGAAAGAAAGGGAAGAATTATCTCTTTCTATAGTCCCCTCACTCATCAGGGTTTCCCCACGGTGACATGCTTCATCATAGGGGTCCTCCCAGTCTTCTACGGACTGAGGCGTACTACGACTTGCGGTGTTACGTAGGAGCACTAGAAACTTGTGGACTATGTGTAGTGAAAGTGAAGTAGTGGTGGAGTGGGATAATTAAAATAATCAGCTAGTGGGCTACAAAATAAACTTTATTGGTGCTCTAAGCTGAAAAAATTAAAAACGGGGTAATATGACCAGGGACCCTAACTGTAATGGAAAGGTGTGCCTAGCATATATTCAGGTCAACTAGTTTCGAGCTTCCCCCAGCTCTTCGTCAGGACTACACTGGGACCAGCCCAGTGTCGAGAAACTTGCCACTCCTAGTCAACCTCATTAAGGTGCAATAAGTGTGATGCCACAATAGTAAGGCATGCGTTTTTTAAAAATACATACGTAATGTACGTCAGCACAATGGTCTGTAAGGTACAAAACAACAGTTAATTAGGGAGAAAAAATATATATATGTATAATGTAATACGTATTTGTCACTAAAATTTGTGAGCACACTACACCCAAGTGTATGCACACTTTCTTATCTGACGTGCCGCTAAGTGAAAAAGAGAAGAAATGCAATTATTCACTCCATGCCGGCGCGGTGCTGGAAAAAGTGTGCTGAAATTCATAAAATTATTAAGTCTGACTAAGTACACACATAACAAGCAACACTGTGCCTCATGGTCACTGGAGGGGATGCGGCGATCTCGTACATCTAATGGAGGATAGGAATCGAGATCGTTAGGAAAAAGGCGTGTTCCGTAATGACGGATCGCCCTGCGTGGTGAGAGGGAAACGGAGGAGGGTCTCCTCGCACCGTACGGGTATGGAGAAAGGTAGCACTTACTTGTACGTTGAACCCCGCATACTATGACACCTACTCGAAGCCAAACCTCGCGGACCGCATTCTGGCGTGTCCTCGTTGCTGCACTGTTTTAATGTGCTGGCGAGCGTGTCACAAGGATAGAGAGAGAAGAAAGAAAGCTCCGATGCCGGTATGCGAGTGGAGCCGCCATCTTAGAAAGGGATGAGACTGGGCGAAAAATACTGTAATTTATTTGTAAATCAAGTTATTATACGTCACATCGCTCCGGAGTCGGTAGGCAATCACTCGCAATTTTGAACGAGTTATGAGGGCGAAATATGGAGCGATGTTATTGCAAAGTTATTTATGTAAGGAAAAACTCGAACTTAGTTGAAAAGGCAGGCTGGAGCAGCTCAGCGATAGGTCAGTAAGACCGGCTGTGATGTAAGCCGCCATCTTGGAGTGGGATGGGGAGGAAGTGAATACTGTTAAGGAATGAAATGTTAGTTTCAAATGATTTAAATAGCAATGGGGCTGTGGAGAGATAGTAATCACTCTTAACTTTGGGTGACTCAGAATACAAAGGTGAAACAAGAAGGAGGGATATTGACTGATGGAACGATGTTATTAATTCAATAATGGATATCACTAAGCGAGGTTTTCGCACTACCCAACGTGATAGATGTTAATGGCTTATTCTGCTGGTATACCAGAGATGGTTGGTCAAGTGAACTGGCACCAGGGTATGTCATCGTTAAGGCCTCTGTTGTCTGAGCGTAGCTTGAACACCCAACGTTGTTCCTTCTCATGTAGCTGTTACTCCATGTTGGGGTGATTCTTGATATGTTCCAAGACAACCCAGTTGAAGTCATTGGGTGTGTGTCGTTTTTCCAGGAAATGGGTGGTCATCTTGGTATTATCACGTTTACACCTGAAATTACTACGGTGCTCAATCATTCGGGTGTTTACCTTCCTGGTAGTCATACCTACGTAGTGGAAATTACAAACGCAGGTTATCAAGTAAACCACACCTGTTGTGTTGCAGTTTGTGAAAGACCGAAGATTCCAGGTTATCCCATTATTGCATTCCACTGTCTTGGTCACTTTTGTGAGGTGACATACACTGCAGTTACCGCACGGGAAATGGCCCTCTGGTAGGGGTTGGAGCAGGCGTTGGGGGCCTGCAGTTTTCGTCGTAGTTGGACGTGTATGGACAAGATGATCCCTCAGATTGCGGGCTTTGCGATGGCTGAACATAGGTTTTTGTAGGTCTAATCCCCCACTGTTCAGGATGCGCCAGTGTTTCTTGATTATTTTACTAACCAAGTTAGATGCAATACTGTATGTAGTGATACAAATTTGTCTTCGTGGCTCATCCTGTGTGGCTACGGTTTTTGTCTCTAAAAGGGCCTCCCTATTGTTATTTAAGGCTCTTTTTTTGGATCTGGACACAAGATGTTGCGGGTATTTACGTTGTATCAATTTTTCTGATAGTTCTTGGGCTTGAATGTTGTAGTCTTGTCTCGTCGTACAATTCCTTCTAAGGCGCAAGAATTGGCCAAATGGAAGGTTGTCTTTAAGGCTGCGAGGATGGAAGCTGTCATATACCAGTAGGCAGTTCCTTGCTGTGGGTTTAAAATGTGTAGTGCTGAAGAGACGTCCGTCTTGTGCTGATATATTAAGGTCTAAAAAGACCATACTGGATCGGCTCATCGAAAAAGTGAATTTCAGGAAGGGGTCTTGTTGGTTCAGCCAGATTAGGAAATTTTCAGCTTCTTGTTCATTACCTTCCCAGATCAACAGCACATCGTCTATGTACCTTTTCCATAGTTGAATATGTTTGATGTGAGGATTCTGTTGGTGGAGAATATTCTGCTTCTCCAAATGATGCACATACAAACCCGCCACACTCGGCGCAAATGTGCTTCCCATGCTGGTACCGTGGGTTTGTTTGTACAGGACATCATTGAATTGGAAAAAATTCTCGGTCAAAGCCAGACGGCAACATTCCAGGACCACATGTCTGGGTGTGTGGTAACCCCAATCGTTTAGATATAGTACCTCTTCCAGGATGTCTAAGGTATCCTTATGTGGCTCCACTCGCATACCGGCATCGGAGCTTTCTTTCTTCTCTCTCTATCCTTGTGACACGCTCGCCAGCACATTAAAACAGTGCAGCAACGAGGACACGCCAGAATGCGGTCCGCGAGGTTTGGCTTCGAGTAGGTGTCATAGTATGCGGGGTTCAACGTACAAGTAAGTGCTACCTTTCTCCATACCCGTACGGTGCGAGGAGACCCTCCTCCGTTTCCCTCTCACCACGCAGGGCGATCCGTCATTACGGAACACGCCTTTTTCCTAACGATCTCGATTCCTATCCTCCATTAGATGTACGAGATCGCCGCATCCCCTCCAGTGACCATGAGGCACAGTGTTGCTTTTTCTTAAGTATGTTACATGTTCTGTGTTGTATGTTATGTGTGTACTTAGTCAGACTTAATAATTTTATGAATTTCAGCACACTTTTTCCAGCACCGCGCCGGCATGGAGTGAATAATTGCATTTCTTCTCTTTTTCACTTAGCGGCACGTCAGATAAGAAAGTGTGCATACACTTGGGTGTAGTGTGCTCACAAATTTTAGTGACAAATACGTATTACATTATACATATATATATTTTTTCTCCCTAATTAACTGTTGTTTTGTACCTTACAGACCATTGTGCTGACGTACATTACGTATGTATTTTTAAAAAACGCATGCCTTACTATTGTGGCATCACACTTATTGCACCTTAATGAGGTTGACTAGGAGTGGCAAGTTTCTCGACACTGGGCTGGTCCCAGTGTAGTCCTGACGAAGAGCTGGGGGAAGCTCGAAACTAGTTGACCTGAATATATGCTAGGCACACCTTTCCATTACAGTTAGGGTCCCTGGTCATATTACCCCGTTTTTAATTTTTTCAGCTTAGAGCACCAATAAAGTTTCTTTTGTAGCCCACTAGCTGATTATTTTAATTATCCCACTCCACCACTACTTCACTTTCACTTCACATAGTCCACAAGTTTCTAGTGCTCCTACGTAACACCGCAAGTCGTAGCACGCCTCAGTCCGTAGAGGACTGGGAGGACCCCTATGATGAAGCATGTCACCATGGGGAAACCCTGGTGAGTGAGGGGACTATAGAAAGAGATAATTCTTCCCTTTCTTTCTAAAACGGTGTCCTTAAGGATCAAATTGTTTCCTACACCTTTTGTCTTTCCCGGTTAGGTTCCTGTCTACTTGACTCGTTCAGGTAGTTTTTTTGATAATTATATTAGTGGAGGGTGAACCTAACCTTAAACCTCTACTTTCCCCTTATTTCTTGATAAAAACTGGATCTCTTCCACCTTTAAATCCCCATCCACCCATGATTCGGTATGTATCATGGCACTCACTATTCCCTAGAAAATGATTGTCATACGCCGTTTGTTTCCTTCTTATACACAGTTTCCCTTTCTGAGGCCAATCTAAAGCCAAAGTTGGATTAGACTCTCCCTTCATATGTTTTTCCATTTCTACATCCCAGACTGTTTTCTCCCCTTTTCCTTCAGATGCCTTTCTTCGCATTTTCAATCTCCTTTCCTCGACCATGTCTAGGAATATCTTTTCTTCTTTCTTCAAACTGCAAGTCAAATTATTTTAAAATATATACTCTAATGTTAGCTCCTTAGTTTCTAAGAAAAATTCACCTAATACCTTAGCAGGTCTTACTTTGTTTAGTTTTTTATTAGCAGGCACTTGCGCAAAAATGTTATCTACATCTGAAAAATAATATTCTAATTTACCTGTCTCGTAAAATAAGCTAGCTATCACACTACATGCTAATCCATACGTTGCTGGAAGGTGATGATAAGTCACTCCCTCTGACACAGATGCAGGTAACTGCATGCATACGTAGCAGTCCCTTATGTCCATGGTCTTTACATATTCATACAATAACTTTGAAAACACATTATTTGAAAAATCATTAATAGACCTATCTTTATGTAAATAATTATTATCTATTCTAGTCGGAACTACCTTTTGAATCTTCTTTATGTTAGTAATGTTTTCAGTGTGTCCTTCTAGTGTATCTATAGTAACCTTAAAAAAAATCAAAAGAGCAAGTATGCTACATAGAAGCTTTAATAATCCTGTAAAACAACAACACATTTTACACCATCTCTTCATGAATGTACATCTACTTTGGCTACTATCTATGTTAGCCATCTTTGTTAATTTGGACTGTGTCTTTTGACTTAGTCTCTTTTACTTCACAACTAGTTTTCTAATCTTAGGCTCTAAGGCCCTACTTGGTTCTACCAGTATGTATCGCTTGACTTAATTGTTATTCCTTCATCAATAGTTTTCTAGATTTTCTCAGTTTGGCATTTCATCGTTTTTCACTTCTTTCTGTTCATCCAAGTACAGAATTTCCTGATCTTCCATTTCTTCTTCTCCGATGTCGGATAAGATAACTCTCAGGATTCCTGCTTCTTCTTCCTCTTCAACCACTTTCAGTACAGCCTCCTCTGGATTTCCTTGACTATCTGCCTCTTCCTCCTTTTCAGGCAGAGCCACGTACGTCCATTCTGGTGATTTATACTTCTGGTTTTGTTTCCTTGTTCTTTTTCCCTCTTCCTTATTTTGATTAGTCTCTTCTTCTTTCGATTTTTCTTGGCTTGTCACTTTATTTACCTGATCTGCCCTTGGTGATTTCACTCGTGTCAGCCGATATCTCAATCTCTTTATTTTGTTTGGCCACACTTCGTCCTTTTTAACTCTTTTCTGTTTACCTTCTTTATTATTCTTTTCTTCTCTCCAAGCCCTTTTTCTTAGAACTCGACCTTCTGGTATCTCATTTTCACTCTCTTCAGATTCTGTTTCAACTTGCTTTTTCTTTTCAACAACTTCTTTTTCCACCACTTGTTTTGTTTTCCCTACTTCTGTCCCTCCTCGGGTCTCCGACACGCAATCCTCCTGCTGGCTACTTGTCCCTTCACCTAGCTGGATGTTGCAGTTCCCTACACCTCCTCCAGTAAAATCCCACACTTCGGCCTTCACTGACTGCTTTAGTTCTTTAGGTAGTTCATCTGGGTTGAATATTGCTTAAGTCTCAGTAACCTCATTTTCTCTATTAGCTATGGTCATTTTATACAGCTCATCCTCATCTGGTGTTTCAAATGCTATTCCATCTGGAGTACAGAATATAGTGCAATTCATTTTGCACAACAGGTCCCTACCTAATAAAGTCACTGGACTGGTGTCGCACACAACAAAGCGGTGCATCTCTGAAAACTTCCCTATACTAACTTTCACTGGTTCTGTCAGAAATGTCTTTATCTGTCTGTTGGACACACCAACCACTTGGATTGTTTCATCCGAAAGAGGAAGATTCTTAACATCAGCTGATCTAACAGTTGATCGAGTAGCACCAGTGTCCACTAGGAAAGTAATATTTTCATCATTAACCTTCCCATCTAAAAATGGTCCTATCTGGTCTACTTCTAGAGTTGCGCCAAGTACGCACTCTTCTTCCTCCTTTCGGCACCGTCAATAGCTTTCCTCTGTGTCACTCTCATCGCGTTGCAGCCAATACTGTGAAACAGCGCGAGCGTGTGGCGGTTTATTTACCTGTTCTTCATTGTAGAATCCCGATTCATTACTATACTTCTGAGTGTTTCTGCTCTGCGGGAAAGGTGGTTTTGGCACCTGATTCTGTGAGGTAACCACCTGCTGCTGTTGCTGCAGTTGACCACTCACCTCATTCTGCACCTGCGGATTCAATGATGCATTTTCATTATTAGTACTTGGAGGAAATTTACACTCGGATTTCCAATGCCCTAACCTACCGCAATTATGGCATGGGAACTTCTTTTTAGCTTCTTCTATATTACCTTTCCCTTTTCCTGGGCCAAATCTCGGTTTAGTTCCTTGGTTATTTGCTTGTTCAACCAACTGAGCTTCCTGCCTTTCAGCTACTTTTACTTGTGCCCACATTGCCTTTTCTTTTAATTTTCGCTGTTTGGCCTCAATTTCGTCACTGAAATATTTAGCATGTCTCAATACTTCATCTATTTTCTTATTCTGCCAATCAACCGTATGCTGTTTTATCATGTCACCAATTTATGGGCGTAAACCATATACAAATCTGTATACGAAATGACTCAAATCCTTATCACTCAGGTTTTCATCTCCACTGAACTGCTTAAAAGCTTGAATTAGCCTCTCATAGTATGCATGTACTGACTCCTTTCCTTCCTGATGTGTTCAATCAATTTTTAACCAATCTGTCTCTTTAGGGGGCACTTTGTTTTTCAAAAATACCATAACCTGTTCGTACTTCTTCATTACCTCAGGGTCCGGAGCTCCTGTCTTAGGATCCCTAGGGTACTCTTGAGTTGGCCAGTTGATCATCAACTTGCACTCTGTCCACAAATCTGCCGGTACTATTATATCAAATAGACTATTCAAATCTATCCATAGTACTTTTGACAATTTTACAAATCTGTCTACCTGCCGGTACCACTCGACGGGCTTTTCGCGTAGTCGAGGGAAATCATTCGTAAATGACAAAATGTCCTGTCTTGTCCATGGGACGTGTACATATCCTCCTCCTGGAATCTCCATCATGGGGTATTCAGTTACTGCCTTTTCTTTCTCTCTAACAGGGAATGCCGAAATTGTCTTTTCTGAGGCATCATTACGTTTTCTATACGATTTACTTCTCCATTTATCCCCATTTTCTTAATAAAATGATGATGTCCTTAATCTGACCTATCTGTCCTGTGGTGTTCAGGTTTTCAATGTCTTTTTCAGTAAAATCAACTCGATAGGGTTTCTGTAAGGCTTTTACCTTATCAAAATCTATACCCATTTCATTCGCAACTTCTCCTTGTCTTTCATTCAGATTTTTCGCTCTCCATGTCACGCTTTTGCATAGGAATAACAACTCCTCATCCTGATAAATTTTTAATTTTTCTACGGGAATAGTCCCTACAATTAACTCTTCCAATACCATCCGTAATTTAGCCACATCTATTGACTGATATTCTTCATCTGGTTTCTGTAACCCTCTTAACCATTCACTTAGTTCTTCCACAGAAGGTCCTACCGGGTTTTCTATGCTACACTGTTCTGGATTTCTCTGGGGTTCCAACAAAGTTTCTACTGTCCTTCTACTCTTTTCAGCATAATTCTGATTAATAAATGGATTATTTGAAACATTTGGTTCAAACATATTTATTGTCGTTCCCCATGGATTCTCAATTTGACTCCGTTCTGAACTCTCAACCAAATTATGGTTCCGGTATGGTACCGTCAAGCAATGTTCGCTATCCTTTTGCTTCTCAAAAATGGGCATTACTGGACCGATGGTCACTGGAACTGTTACAGCTTCTAGATTCTTAGTTAATTCTCTTATTTTCTATGTTAATTCTAGAGTTGTTTTGGCCAATTCCGCTGAATTTTCACTATTTATTCAATTCTCTGACTTCTTTTCTACTTCTCTTATGGAGTTTCTCTTTTCTAAATCTGGTGACATAGTCTCAGTCTTGATAATTCGTAATGTTTCTCTCATTGGGGCTTTGGTGCCAACATTTCTGGTTCTGGTCGGTACGGTGGTGGATTTTTATAAAACACATCATCCAGCACATCATCATCTGATTCATTTGCTCCGTAACCTCTTGATTCCACATTATTCCTTATTTCCACACATTTTCTTCCTTCATTCTCTCCCACCGCTCTTACAGGAAACATATCCTCAGTCATACTTGCATTCCGTCATCTTTTCATTCGATCATCATGTGTTTCATGTCCATATGACCTGCCAAACAAATATCTGTAACTTCTACCATTTCTTTGCTTTTCTCGCTCATGCATTTCGTCTTCCCACTCTGTCAATGCCTCAAACTGCGTCGGTCTAGGTCTTGGTTCTAGATACATCATCTTCTCACGTAAATTCCTTAAAACAGCCAAATTAAAGGAACCATGTTCTGGAAATGCCAGGACTCCATCGTCCTTGGTATATTTTACCCAATTATCTAACCAAATGCAAGTATGATATCCATAATTCGCAATCATTAAAGATGCAGGAGTTTTCGGTGAAGGAAGTAACTGTCCTTCCCTAGTTTTGACCTGTTTATCTTTCTTAAACCACTTCTTAACTTTACCAAACTAGGACTTCTTTTCCCTATCTGGTGGCTGGTAATACATTTTCTGGGTTTCTGTGTATCGCTAGTCTTTTACAACTGTACCGCTATTCTGTCCACTCACAGCACGACTTCACGCTAACGCACCAATCAAGAGCATCTACGTCACTGTCACAGTCCTCCAATCCCAGCGCGACTTACACTAACGCACCAATAGGAAGCGTTTACGTCACCCTGTACTTCTCCAATCCCAGCGCGGCTTTACACTAACGCACCAATCAGGGGCGTTTTATACTTCTGACCGACTGTTCAATCCCAGCGCGGTTGTTTTGACGTCAGCAGAAGCTGCGGCAGTTCTGCTCCTGTCTACCCCTCCTTTACGAGTCCGCTCCGTGAACTTTTATTGCAACTTTTACAATTCTATTAGTAACAACACAAAACATCTCCATTGTCCGCTTCCCTAGCCAAAGAACAGCAATAGACCTTTCTCATGAGAATTCCGTCTTTCCCGAGAGCAGCGCTTACCTCTGCCCTACTACGGAATCGTTACTTCCATTGATAAAGTAGCACGTCCCTCTACCTTACCCTTCTAACAAGCATTAACTAATCGCTTCTCTAGAATTAAGACACGTAATTAGAGTTAGCATTAGGTCTCTAGAGTTTCGCCATTAATCGGAATGCCTTTTTCATACACACACTGTCATACAGAGAAAAATGTTGACCATTCACACAGACTTCTGTCTTTTCCAAGAGCAGCGCTTACCTCTGCCCTACTACAGAATTATGACATTCGTTAACAAAGCAGCGCTTCCCTGTGCTTTGTCCTTCTAACAAGCTCAGAGAACACCTGCTACCTTTTCAGTGATAAGCGTTATTGGTATGCCATTTGGTTTCCTAGTACTTAAAGACCAAAATTTCACAGGTAACCTTCGCTATCATACACACTTCTCTCACACAGGGATATTTCTAATGGCAACACACGACGATGCTGCTGAATCGAACCAAGACAACGCGCCGTGCAACTTCACTTGTCACACGCTTTCCCTGTGTACCTACAGGGCAACAACAATTCCGTCTTTCCCGAGAGCAGCGCTTACCTCTGCTCTGCTACGGAACTGTTACAAACTTCTGACGTCCTACATCCCAGAAGCCGTGCTAACAACATATAACTCAACGTAACTCAACATATAGTGTTAGTACATAAATCAATACCAATCAATAATCAATAAGCTATTTACAAGCAATGATCACTTAAACCAAAACAGTAGCTAACCATATCTCTGCTACCAAGAAAACTGATGCAGCGTGGAATGCAAAATCCCTCTTTTCGTCACAGGTCATAGATCGCACAGACACACTCAATCACTACATTCGCTGGTGGGGCCCATAACACCAACATTCATCCTCTATTAACCTGTTTCCAAAGAGGCGGTTGTTCCACTCACTGTGATGGAAGGAAGTACTCATTTATCCCTAATAGATTCCCCTACCTTTCTCTATGTATTAAGGCCTAAACTTCACCTTTTAGTACTCCTCCCATGAATAGGCCATGAATCAGCTAGCTGCTTGTTGAAGTGATAACTAAATCTATAATTTATTTACATAAATACACTTTTCATAATAACGACCCAACACAGTTCTTGTAATAAATCTTAAATCTTTATCTAAATAGTTATCGAATCTTTTGTTAAATCAAGCAGTAGACCATCATATTTACCTATTCTGGGTAAAAGTTGTCCTCTAAGTCAAAATCTTGGTCATCATTTCATACTGTCAGAGTCTTAGGAAACGTCCTGCAGTGTCACCGTCCTCTCCGTCAGCATAACGTCAGGAAATCGAAAATCTTCTGAAGGGTCTCGCTCTCAACCTCTCTATTCTACCATCTTTTATAGTAAAATTACATTCCAAAAAGTAACAAGTAATATTTTGAATATTCGTGATTGGTTGATGAGATCATTTCCACCAAATTCTCACACGGAAAATGTTTCTTTAGATATAGTTCATAATTTCATATTGAAATAACTTTTATTGTTTCTTTTCAAGGCAGCTGGCTGTTAGCCCAGAGTGTCCATGGTGGGTACAGTCGAATTCAGGGTCGTTCAGAGGCCACTGCTGCTTATGGTGACGCATGCGCACTTCACCCAGAGACGTTCACAAATGAAGTCAATTCGTCTGATAGGGATGTCGGCCATTTTGTGGCCACTTCAAATGGTCAACTTAAGCAAAGAAACACAAAAACGTAATTAATACATAGAAATGACTAATAAAATGTTATCACCTCACTAAACCCTTAATGTGTGTGTATTTATCTAGCAGAAGCAACACTTAGGGCCTCATGTAGGTAGCTAAATACCGGTCGGTAACGGCCGAAATTCGGTAAATATCCCGTTACCGAATTTGAGATGTAGGAGGCATGATTTAAGGATTCGGTAATTTACCGAATCGGTAAGGGATCGGTAAAATACTGAATCGGTAAAATACAGATTCGGTAAATTACTGAATCCTTAAATCATATGTAGGGAGCACTCAAGTGAGTGAATTTCAGTAGTAAAGATTCGGTATTTAACACTAACTACAGGTTGATGTTAAATAACGAATACCTTTCAAAAAGCTAAATTTGGCTGCTTTAAAAGTGCCATGTGGCAGACATACATGCCCTTAGGGCATGTATGTGCGCCACATGTGCACACATGCACGAATCAGGGGTGCAACAGGGTGTCAATGTGACACCCTGCCACCCATGATTATGCTTCCCCTATTACCGATTCGGTATTTACCGAATCGGTAATAGTAAATGGCTTCCCATTCATTCCTATGGGCCTCCAGGCCCATAGGAATGAATGGGAAGGGATGCATTATTACCGATTCGGTAAATACGGATTCATAAATACCGATATTTACCGAATCGGTAATAATTACCGATTGTTTACCTACATACTATTTACCGATTCATAAATACCGAATCGGTAAAATTCGGTATTTTTGAATCGGTAAATATAATTTATCTACATATGGCCCTTAATGTGGATTATATTCATATTAATCATGCACAAATCACAAATACATCACGAAAGCAACATATAATTATGCAATTTCTAATTGTCTATCATTAATATGCGTACGAAAATTAGTTTACGTATTAATTAGGCCATGCAAATGTAATTCCCACGTGTATTTCTTATATTAGTAATGTTGGTCAATTCACACAGCAAACAATTAGTACAATTACTATTAATTAATTATTCTTATTAATGAAAACATGCAAAATGGAGAGGGTATACAATTGTTTTTTAAGAAAACCCCACTCCAGCAATAGCACCTCATTAAAAAGCATTGCAGTTAATAGAAGGTTTTAAGACTTTAGTTACATTGTAAATCATTTGTTGATGGTACCATACTCATTTTAGGAATTGTGGTGTGTTCTAAGGTGATTTTACCATGTGAAGAAGCCTTCTGATGTGATATCATGAATCATGTTTGAGAGAAAACTATTTTCTCATGCTTTTCCCACA
Source organism: Triturus cristatus (assembly GCF_964204655.1). NCBI lineage: Eukaryota > Metazoa > Chordata > Amphibia > Caudata > Salamandridae > Triturus > Triturus cristatus. The sequence continues at coordinate 654,376,813 of NC_140592.1, read as the reverse complement.
GAGGTTTGGAAGGTGATCTATAAGCTAAACTGAGAGCATATTTTCTGTAAATTCACATTATCTTTCTCAGTCATGTGAGAATGAAGTCTGACATTCTCAGTAAAACATATACATATAACAAGGGCAGAGACTGTCAGTTGATTCCTTTTTGTTCTACTGCAGCTTCCCAGAGTGTTCTAAAGAACAACTAGAGCGCTAACAGTCCTACTTATGACAAACGTATTGCACACCTGAAACCATCTTGATTGGAATAAAGTGGTAACTCTTAAAACATTTAATTTAAAAAGGAACAAAATGAGGGGGTTCATTTTGCCATAGAACGTATGATTAGTGCTGCAGAAAGAAAAATTAGGGCACATTTTGAGTGACTTCTCAAATCCTCTTCTATTTCATTAAAAAATTCTGACATGCAGACTGAAACATGCACTTTCAATCCCAGCAGCAGACTTTCCTGGTGAGAAGTAGCTTTACTACAGTGATCTAATGAGCAACTAGAGTGCTAACATTCTGAATTTATGGTAAATGTGTGACACATCTGAATGCCTTCTTGATGGAATCAAAGTAAAAAACTGAAAGTATTTCCTATCGAGGAGACTGTAGTGAATGAGGAAATTAGGAAACTTCATAACAAATAAGTCTCCCAAGATTGCCACCAGAGACAAAAGAGCCCAAATGTAGCACAAATATCACCCAGATGTAGCCCAAGTATAGCCCAATGACAGAATGTCCCAGAGTGTTTTTAAGAACAACTACAGCGCTTACTGTCTTACTTATGACAAAAGTATAGCACACCTGAAGCCATCATGATTGGAATAAACTGGTAACACTTAAAACATTTAATTTAAAAAGGAACACAATGAGGGGGTTCATTTTGCCATAGAAATTATGATTAGTGCTGAAGAAAGAAAGATTAGGGCACATTTTGAGTGACTTCTCAAATCCTCTTCTATTTCTTTAAAAAATTCTTACATGCAGACTGAAACATATACTTTTAATACCAGCAGCAGACTTCCGTGGTGAGCAACTAGAATGCTAACATTCAGAAGTTATGGCAAATGTGTGACATATCTGAATACCTTCTTGATGGAATCAAAGTAAAAAACTGAAAGCATTTCCTACTGAGGAGACTGTAGTAAATGAGTAAATAAGGAAACTTCATAACAAATAAATCTCTCAAGATGGCCACCAGAGACAAAAGAGCCCAAATGCAGCACAAATATCACCCAGATGTAGCCCATATGTAGCCCAATGACAGAAGTGTGCAAAACACTTATTTTTTGTGTTTTTTCCAGTTTTATATATTGCAGACTTGTCAGGTATTGGAGTGCTTTACATGATCATTGGTTACATCACACAAGATCAAATTAATTTTGGTTGTAGACATGGGGAGATTAGGTGATTTGACCAGAATCACAGAATGTTGAGCTGAAGCAGAAACTCCAACCTGGTTCCCCAGTTGCAAAGTCTGCAGCTCTGGAGGTAACACCACATCCTCTCCCCTAAGTGCAACATTTAATCAAGTGGTCAACTGGATAAAAAAACATAAAGATAACAAATAATTTAAAAGTGCTTTGTTGCTATTTGAAAACTCAGAAAATATGTCCTTATTTTAGTTTTTTAGAGCACTAACCATAATTTTGATGCAAATAAGACCATCTCATATATGTAATTTCTAAAGGAAATGCTCTAGGTATTAAAGTTTTGATTACATCAAGATGACGTCAGGCATTCCACACTTTTGTAATAAATATAGAATGTTAGCAATCTAGTTGTTTATTAGGATACTGTTGAGAGGCAGAGGCCAGGGGCACGGACTCTGAAAATTGAAAGCAGGTAGGAGGGTGCAGATACAACAATTTGAGCACACTGGGCAGGCAGGAAGGGCAGTGGCAGCACAAAAGACTATGGAGGGCAGTGGAAAGGGGGGCAGGGGCAACAAACCAACAATACAGGACTGGCAAGAGAGGCTGTGACAATATAATAGACCATTGTGGGCAGAAGGAAGAGGCAGTGGCAGTACAACCATACATGCCAACAGACCCGATTCAGCCAGGAAACGTCAAATGTTTTTAAGCTCAAATGGGCTTTATTTGATCTGTCTCCTGTCTACAATCTCCTCTTTTTCAATGTAACTCAAAGGGGAAAATCAATACCCCAGTTTTTTTTCAAAATCTCTCTCTTACCAAATTCAAAATGTTCGCAAGTATGGTACATTGGATTATGGAAGGCAGGAGGAATTGGGGTAGGGACATGGACTCGGATAACAGAGGACAGAAGTGACATGGAGAGGTGCATCAAACTGACGCTACAGGGCAGGCATCAGGGTTTGCAGTAGCACAATACACCACACAGGACATGCGGGACGGGAGTGCAGCACAGCAATCCATAGAAAGCAATAGGGAGGGGACAGAACCTTGCACATGGACAACAGAGAACAGAGGGGAAAGAGGCAATGGTAGCTAGCTGACCATAATGGACAGACAGGAGTGAAAGCTGCAGCATAACAGACCCTAAAGGGCAGGAGGGACGGATCATGGGCATTACAATGGAACAGACAAGCTAGGAGGGAGGGAATAGGGGTCTGCACATGGAAACAGAGGGCTGGGGGCAAGGGGGCAGGACAGGAGCAGCAAGATGACCATAGAGGTCAGGCAGGATGGGCACTAGAAACAAGACACACCATGGAGAGCAACAGTGAGACTATGATGGCATACACACAGACAATGGAGGGAAGGTGGGAGGGGGTCAGGGGCAGCTAGCTGACCACACAGGGAAGGTGGGAGTGGCTGTGGCAGCACAGAAGACCATGCATGGCAAGCGGGAGGGTTAGTGGCAGCACAATGGCTATGATGGCCAAGAAGGAGGGTGCAGGGGCATGCACAAAGGACCATGGAGGATAGAAGGGTGGGTCAGGACCTGGGCACAGACAAGAGAGTTCAGGGGAAGGGGCCTCACAACAGACCGTGCAGGGCAGGCAGGAGGAGCAGTTGCAGCACAACAGACCAGGGAGGGCAGAAGGGAATGGCAGTAAAATGGACCATGGAGGACAGGAGGAAGGGGATAGGGGCATGGCATGTGGGCAGGCAGGGTGGAGGTGGCAGGGACAGGTTACAGTCATCTGACAATGCTAGGCAGGTGGGAGGGGAGTGGCAGCTCAACAGAACACTCAGAGTAGATAGGAGTGGCAGGTCCATGGAACATGGTGTGCAAAAAGGATGGAGCAGGGGCATGCACATAGACATCGGAGGGCAGGGGGAAGGAGAATAGGGACAGCAAGCTCGGCACAGAGGCTAAGCAGGAGGTCAATGATGGGGCATAAAATTGGGCAATGGAGGGCAGGAGGAGTGGACTGGTACATCATGCTAAATGGAGGGCAGTGGCAGCACAACAGACTATGGAGGGCAGTGGAAAGGGGGGCAGGGGCAACAAACCAACAATACAGGACTGGCAAGAGAGGCTGTGGCAATATAATAGACCATTGTGGGCAGAAGGAAGAGGCAGTGGCAGTACAACCATACATGCCAACAGACCCGATTCAGCCAGGAAACGTCAAATGTTTTTAAGCTCAAATGGGCTTTATTTGATCTGTCTCCTGTCTACAATCTCCTCTTTTTCAATGTAACTCAAAGGGGAAAATCAATACCCCAGTTTTTTTTCAAAATCTCTCTCTTACCAAATTCAAAATGTTCGCAAGTATGGTACATTGGATTATGGAAGGCAGGAGGAATTGGGGTAGGGACATGGACTCGGATAACAGAGGACAGGAGTGACATGGAGAGGTGCATCAAACTGACGCTACAGGGCAGGCATCAGGGTTTGCAGTAGCACAATACACCACACAGGACATGCGGGACGGGAGTGCAGCACAGCAATCCATAGAAAGCAATAGGGAGGGGACAGAACCTTGCACATGGACAACAGAGAACAGAGGGGAAAGAGGCAATGGTAGCTAGCTGACCATAATGGACAGACAGGAGTGAAAGCTGCAGCATAACAGACCCTAAAGGGCAGGAGGGATGGATCATGGGCATTACAATGGAACAGACAAGCTAGGAGGGAGGGAATAGGGGTCTGCACATGGAAACAGAGGGCTGGGGGCAAGGGGGCAGGACAGGAGCAGCAAGATGACCATAGAGGTCAGGCAGGATGGGCACTAGAAACAAGACACACCATGGAGAGCAACAGTGAGACTATGATGGCATACACACAGACAATGGAGGGAAGGTGGGAGGGGGTCAGGGGCAGCTAGCTGACCACACAGGGAAGGTGGGAGTGGCTGTGGCAGCACAGAAGACCATGCATGGCAAGCGGGAGGGTTAGTGGCAGCACAATGGCTATGATGGCCAAGAAGGAGGGTGCAGGGGCATGCACAAAGGACCATGGAGGATAGAAGGGCGGGTCAGGACCTGGGCACAGACAAGAGAGTTCAGGGGAAGGGGCCTCACAACAGACCGTGCAGGGCAGGCAGGAGGAGCAGTTGCAGTACAACAGACCAGGGAGGGCAGAAGGGAATGGCAGTAAAATGGACCATGGAGGACAGGAGGAAGGGGATAGGGGCATGGCATGTGGGCAGGCAGGGTGGAGGTGGCAGGGACAGGTTACAGTCATCTGACAATGCTAGGCAGGTGGGAGGGGAGTGGCAGCTCAACAGAACACTCAGAGTAGATAGGAGTGGCAGGTCCATGGAACATGGTGTGCAAAAAGGATGGAGCAGGGGCATGCACATAGACATCGGAGGGCAGGGGGAAGGAGAATAGGGACAGCAAGCTCGGCACAGAGGCTAAGCAGGAGGTCAATGATGGGGCATAAAATTGGGCAATGGAGGGCAGGAGGAGTGGACTGGTACATCATGCTAAATGGAGGGCAGTGGCAGCACAACAGACTATGGAGGGCAGTGGAAAGGGGGGCAGGGGCAACAAACCAACAATACAGGACTGGCAAGAGAGGCTGTGGCAATATAATAGACCATTGTGGGCAGAAGGAAGAGGCAGTGGCAGTACAACCATACATGCCAACAGACCCGATTCAGCCAGGAAACGTCAAATGTTTTTAAGCTCAAATGGGCTTTATTTGATCTGTCTCCTGTCTACAATCTCCTCTTTTTCAATGTAACTCAAAGGGGAAAATCAATACCCCAGTTTTTTTTCAAAATCTCTCTCTTACCAAATTCAAAATGTTCGCAAGTATGGTACATTGGATTATGGAAGGCAGGAGGAATTGGGGTAGGGACATGGACTCGGATAACAGAGGACAGGAGTGACATGGAGAGGTGCATCAAACTGACGCTACAGGGCAGGCATCAGGGTTTGCAGTAGCACAATACACCACACAGGACATGCGGGACGGGAGTGCAGCACAGCAATCCATAGAAAGCAATAGGGAGGGGACAGAACCTTGCACATGGACAACAGAGAACAGAGGGGAAAGAGGCAATGGTAGCTAGCTGACCATAATGGACAGACAGGAGTGAAAGCTGCAGCATAACAGACCCTAAAGGGCAGGAGGGATGGATCATGGGCATTACAATGGAACAGACAAGCTAGGAGGGAGGGAATAGGGGTCTGCACATGGAAACAGAGGGCTGGGGGCAAGGGGGCAGGACAGGAGCAGCAAGATGACCATAGAGGTCAGGCAGGATGGGCACTAGAAACAAGACACACCATGGAGAGCAACAGTGAGACTATGATGGCATACACACAGACAATGGAGGGAAGGTGGGAGGGGGTCAGGGGCAGCTAGCTGACCACACAGGGAAGGTGGGAGTGGCTGTGGCAGCACAGAAGACCATGCATGGCAAGCGGGAGGGTTAGTGGCAGCACAATGGCTATGATGGCCAAGAAGGAGGGTGCAGGGGCATGCACAAAGGACCATGGAGGATAGAAGGGTGGGTCAGGACCTGGGCACAGACAAGAGAGTTCAGGGGAAGGGGCCTCACAACAGACCGTGCAGGGCAGGCAGGAGGAGCAGTTGCAGTACAACAGACCAGGGAGGGCAGAAGGGAATGGCAGTAAAATGGACCATGGAGGACAGGAGGAAGGGGATAGGGGCATGGCATGTGGGCAGGCAGGGTGGAGGTGGCAGGGACAGGTTACAGTCATCTGACAATGCTAGGCAGGTGGGAGGGGAGTGGCAGCTCAACAGAACACTCAGAGTAGATAGGAGTGGCAGGTCCATGGAACATGGTGGGCAAAAACGATGGAGCAGGGGCATGCACATAGACATCGGAGGGCAGGGGGAAGGAGAATAGGGACAGCAAGCTCGGCACAGAGGCTAAGCAGGAGGTCAATGATGGGGCATAAAATTGGGCAATGGAGGGCAGGAGGAGTGGACTGGTACATCATGCTAAATGGAGGGCAGTGGCAGCACAACAGACTATGGAGGGCAGTGGAAAGGGGGGCAGGGGCAACAAACCAACAATACAGGACTGGAAAGAGAGGCTGTGGCAATATAATAGACCATTGTGGGCAGAAGGAAGAGGCAGTGGCAGTACAACCATACATGCCAACAGACCCAATTCAGCCAGGAAACGTCAAATGTTTTTAAGCTCAAATGGGCTTTATTTGATCTGTCTCCTGTCTACAATCTCCTCTTTTTCAATGTAACTCAAAGGGGAAAATCAATACCCCAGTTTTTTTTCAAAATCTCTCTCTTACCAAATTCAAAATGTTCGCAAGTATGGTACATTGGATTATGGAAGGCAGGAGGAATTGGGGTAGGGACATGGACTCGGATAACAGAGGACAGAAGTGACATGGAGAGGTGCATCAAACTGACGCTACAGGGCAGGCATCAGGGTTTGCAGTAGCACAATACACCACACAGGACATGCGGGACGGGAGTGCAGCACAGCAATCCATAGAAAGCAATAGGGAGGGGACAGAACCTTGCACATGGACAACAGAGAACAGAGGGGAAAGAGGCAATGGTAGCTAGCTGACCATAATGGACAGACAGGAGTGAAAGCTGCAGCATAACAGACCCTAAAGGGCAGGAGGGACGGATCATGGGCATTACAATGGAACAGACAAGCTAGGAGGGAGGGAATAGGGGTCTGCACATGGAAACAGAGGGCTGGGGGCAAGGGGGCAGGACAGGAGCAGCAAGATGACCATAGAGGTCAGGCAGGATGGGCACTAGAAACAAGACACACCATGGAGAGCAACAGTGAGACTATGATGGCATACACACAGACAATGGAGGGAAGGTGGGAGGGGGTCAGGGGCAGCTAGCTGACCACACAGGGAAGGTGGGAGTGGCTGTGGCAGCACAGAAGACCATGCATGGCAAGCGGGAGGGTTAGTGGCAGCACAATGGCTATGATGGCCAAGAAGGAGGGTGCAGGGGCATGCACAAAGGACCATGGAGGATAGAAGGGTGGGTCAGAACCTGGGCACAGACAAGAGAGTTCAGGGGAAGGGGCCTCACAACAGACCGTGCAGGGCAGGCAGGAGGAGCAGTTGCAGCACAACAGACCAGGGAGGGCAGAAGGGAATGGCAGTAAAATGGACCATGGAGGACAGGAGGAAGGGGATAGGGGCATGGCATGTGGGCAGGCAGGGTGGAGGTGGCAGGGACAGGTTACAGTCATCTGACAATGCTAGGCAGGTGGGAGGGGAGTGGCAGCTCAACAGAACACTCAGAGTAGATAGGAGTGGCAGGTCCATGGAACATGGTGGGCAAAAAGGATGGAGCAGGGGAATGCACATAGACATCGGAGGGCAGGGGGAAGGAGAATAGGGACAGCAAGCTTGGCACAGAGGCTAAGCAGGAGGTCAATGATGGGGCATAAAATTGGGCAATGGAGGGCAGGAGGAGTGGACTGGTACATCATGCTAAATGGAGGGCAGTGGCAGCACATCAGACCATGCATGGCAGGAGGGAGGAGGCTAGTCCATGGATTCAGACAACAGAGGATAGGGAGGAGGTGGATGGGGCAGCAAGCTAACTGTTCAGAGAAGGTGGGTGTTAGGAACTTTATTGTTTTTAAAATGTGTGTCTGTGCGAACTACTTAAAATATGAACAAGTATGCAGCATAATCTCACTTTTATTCAGGAAGAAGAGGACTTTTGTGACTGTGACTCCGGGCTCACTTGGCAGAAACACCCCCTGACCCTCCACCCCCCATTGCAAAATGTAATGCCCATGAAAAGGGTAGGTGAACGCAGTGGTATATAGAACATAGTCCTGAGAGCACGATCGAAAATGAAAACTAGATATAGTGTATGGTATAAACTATGCACCAAAAAGTGTGATATAAGATGAACCGGGGCGTGAAATATAATATGCAATACATTGTGCGCAATGACAGATTCATTGGAGAGTGCGAGATAGCAGAGGCACTAGCGCGTGCTATGCGATATGTGCCTTGGAGTGTAATATGCACAGGGCAGTGTTGTGTAACCTAACTAGTCTCTAAAGTTGTAATATAAAATATGTGCTGGGGAGTGTAACATTGCATATGCACTGTGACAAAGATATGGATCCCAGATTGTAATATGTATGGCATAGCGCTGTGTGTTATAACATAGGCATCGAGGAAGGCACGTTAGATGGGGCAATATAACCCGTGCGAAGGCAAGTGTGGCATGACATATTTACTGGGTGGTGTTACAGTGCACATGGGCTAAAGAGTGTCATAGCATACGCACTAGCTGGTGGAATACAACACAGAGGTGTGTGGCACTCGGCGGGCACTGGTGGGTGTAACATAGCATTGGGCTCAGCCAGGAGCGCGCTGTGACTCTCAAGAGAGGTTTGTCTACTTTCCAAAGAGTAAAATAAAAAGTATTACACATCCGGCAGTGGATGTGTGTTTTATTAACCGTGAGAGGGGTTTCTTGCATAGTTTTTGTTGAATTATTGTCGAATTCCCTTTGAATGGCTTGGTGTGTGTGTGTATTAAATGTGCCCGTCAATAGCTACCCATGTTTGTTTAAATAAATGACAAGGGTGTCTACTTGGAGAGTACCCACCGGCGGGAGCGTCGGGATTAGGCACGGTAGGGTGTCAGACACGTCAGAGCTTCACTAGCGGTGTAAATACATTCCACGTGGATTCATTGTATGCATAGTCGCCTTTTAATGCATATAACGCAAATCGTCATGGTGATAGGTACATACGGTTTGTCCAGCATGCCCTAGGTGTTTCTATAAAAATATTAAAATAATAAAAAACAAAGGCCGAACCCGGGGGATGGGGTGCCCGGGGCCATAAGTGGCCTGAGGAGGGGGCCACGCGGCCCCCTTCCAAAATTTTTCCCCAGGGCCAATAAATTAGAAAAAGAAGGGGGGCCACACAGCCCCCTTCTTAAAAAGATAAAATAAATAAAAGACCGGCATCGCGCAGGAGGCAACGCCCCCACCTTGCAGCACTCTGCAAACGCGCCCCCTGGCGAGCTGTAAGTTGGGGAATTAATTCCCCTTCAATACTGAGGGTCCCTGAGGGCCCACTAGCCCAACAGGTATCTCCAGTATGCACCAGGGAGCTGCGTTGCAGACAGGTGTTCTGAGGCCACGCCCATTTGTACACCTCTCTGCAATGCAGCTCTGTGGCGCTTACTGGAAGTACCTAGTGGGCTAGTTTGACCGTAGGGACCCGCAGGATTCAAGGGGACTTAATCTCTCAATTTAGAACGGCCACAGGGCGCGTTTACACAGTGGTGAAGGGAGGGGACGGGGCCTGAGGTGACGTGTACAAACACTCCCTGTGGCGCGTTTTAAGTTGGGGAAATAATTCCCTTTCAATCCTGAGGGACCCTGGGGGCCAACTAGCCCACCAGGTGCTTCCAGTAAGCGCCACTGCACTGCATTGCAGAGAGGCGGTCTAGGCCGTGCCCCTTTTTACATCTCTCTGCAACGCAGCTCGGTGGCGCTTACTGGAGTTACCGAGTGGTCTAGTTGGACCCTAGGGACCCTCAGGATTTAAGGGGACTTAATCTCCCAACTTAAAACGGCCACAGGGCGTGTTTACACAGTGGGGAAGGGAGGGGACGGGGCCTGAGGTGACATGTGCAAACACGCCCTGTGGCGCGTTTTAAGAGGTAGTTTTAATCCCCCTGCCCTATTATATACTAGGGGCTTACAGAGGAGGTCATGCTAATCACAGGGGGACCCCAATGCATAGTGTTCCCTAGTGTATGTAGGTGTTTTCACTGTATTCTGAGTGTCTTTTAACATAGCACTGGCTCTAGGACTGGTTAGTCAGACTCAGTTACCACCAGTATCCTTCTGAAAAAGTTGAGGGTACAGGATGATTTTGCAACAAGGCTTCTTTCTGCTCTTCTGTTTGTTCTTTCTGCACGTTATCCTTTTTTCTGCACTTTTCTTCGTCTTTGAGGACTTCTGCTGCTTCTTTCTGCAATTCTTTTTTTTCTTTCTGTGCGTTTTTTCTTCTTTCTTCACATGTCCTATCTCTGTAGGCATAGTTAGAAATTAGCATTTAAAAAACCTTTGAAATTCACTGAAAAAAACATAGGTTTCAGGCATGTTATAGTTAGGAATTAGCACTTTAAAAACCTTAGAAATTCACTGAAAAAACTATAGGTTTCAGGGGCGTTATAGTTAGCTGGACTTTTCACTCGTACAAAACCATTGAAATTCCCCCATTATAGTTAGTTCAGCTAACTATAACTTGTCCGCCTGCAAAGCACTGATGATGACGTCCCATATTACATCACTCATGACGTGGTCAGTGACATCACTCATGACATCACTGATGACATCTCAAATGACATCACTAATGACATCATCCTTGTGATAGAGTGACAAACCTCCTCTCACCCTAATGTAACCTTTGATACACACATTCAAAAATAGAAACTAACATTTTCAAAACAATGGACATACCAATACCAGTTACAACAACCTATACAGTAATTCTAAGATCCACATCCACATCCACTCATTCACCAACAGTCCTATATAGTCACTCATACATGTACTCACATACTTATTCATACAGGAACTCTGCCAATCTCTCTCTCTCACATATACTCACTTATGTACACCAATAGTCACATATACTACTTTAAAATATATGTAGTTACTCATAAAGACACTATTGAGACAGTCATTCACTCACTAACACACCCATGAACACACTCATCCACCCATACAGTCCTGCATACATGCTGTCTTCAACACATGCAAACAGTGAGTCACTCATTCATGCACCTATGCACTACGTAATACCCCCCACCGAACCATACAGACACTCAGACACTCATGCTGATACTCAAAAAACCAACTAATAACCTATATAGACACTCATGTAGCTACTCACCAACCCATGCAGCTACTTATACACAAAGTGAGAGACTGATACAGATGTCTACATATTTAAACATTACTAACTAAGCCATGTATTCACTAAGATACACTTAATCAGTCAGTTATACAATCAATTTTTCAAAAACAAATCATCCATTTAGATACTTATATATATCCATTTATTCTTCCATCGACCTTGAGATAAACATATATAAAACATATTTAATTTTCAGAAACACACACATTCACTGGATGATGTCATCAGTGATGTCATCAGTGATGTCATTTGAGATGTCATCAGTGATGTCATGAGTGATGTCACTGACCATGTCATGAGTGATGTAATATGTGATGTCATCAGCAGTGCATTGCGAGTTATAGTTAGCTGAACTAACTATAATGGGGGAATTTCAATGGTTTTGTACGAGTGAAAAGTCCAGCTAACTCTAACACCCCTAAAACCTATGGTTTTTTCAGCGAATTTCTAAGGTTTTTTAAGTGCTAATTCCTAACTATAACGTGCCTGAAACCTATGGTTCTTTCAGTGAAAAAAAAAAAATATATATATATATATATATGTGTGTGTGTGTGCATGTATATATATTACCTACTGGCGGTCGCCAGTAGGTAGTTATAGTTAGGACCCTGTTTCCATGGGAAAACCGCAACATTCTATTTTGAATAACTTTGGCGCCGGTCGACGAATCCTCGCGAAATTTTCAAAACTAAAGGGGCGCTATGCTCCGCTCCTACCCTGAAAGTCTCGGGGGGATTCGTCAAGCGGGGGCTGAGATAAAAGGGGGGTCCCAAAACGCGTTTTTCCCATGCATTTTTCCATAGGACCTTTAGACACAGCTACAGCCCGAACGGCTGAACAGAGTTCCTTGAAATTTGGCAGAGAGGTAGTCTACAGGTCAAGGAAGTGCCTTTTGTAGGTTTGGTGTAAATCTGTTCAGTAGATTCTGAGAAAATAGCCTTTAAATCAATATATATATCTGAGCCAGCTTACGGTGCGCTTACGGTGCGCTTACCGTACGCGTACGGTGACGTGCGCGAGCGCGATTCTGATTGGCTGTTAGATCTTAGTAAACATTCGAATCGGTCGAAACCAGGAAGTGGCGGCCGCCATTTTCTCTCTCGCACTCTGAGAGGGGGTTAAAAAACAAAGAGCAAAAACATGTAAAGGGGCTGTTTAGACAGCTCCTAAGCACCTAGCCATGTTGAGGGAGTCCCCAAAGCTCCCCTAAAGGCAAAAACGGAATTTTCATTTTTTCGATAATTTCGCCGATTACGCTTACCGTACGCGTACGTTAACAATTAAAAAAAAAAAAATATCCAGACTCTCCCCACCCCATGTGCAAACGGTGCCCGAGGGGCACCATTTGTGCATCGCTTATCTGAAATCATGAAAAATTAAAATATTACCTTTCACAATGAAGCGCATCATATGTCCTCCATGTGCGCACGGTACGCGAAGCGCATCGTGCGTACATGGCCCATCTAGCGTAACGTGGGCACGCGGTGTGCGTAGCGCGCCGTGTGCCCACCGTGCGTGCACGGCACTAACTGCGTAAAGTGGGCGCGCGGTGCGCGAAGCGCACCGTGCGCGCACGGAACGAACTGCGTTAAGTGGGCGCGCACGCCACGAATGGCGTAAAGTAACTTAGCATTTAAAAAACCGTACAAATTTACTGAAAAAACCATAGGTTTCACACACGTTATAGTTAGGAATTAGCATTTAAAAAACCTTGCAAATTCACTGAAAAAACCATAGGTTTCACACATGTTATAGTTAGCGGAAATTTTACTGATAAAAAACCAATGAAATTCCCCCGTTATAGTTAGTGCAGGCAACTATAACTCACGCGACCGTAATCCTCTGCTGATGCTAATACTGTATTCTGTCCATCAATTGTTGTTTTTGCATTTGTCACCCCGAGTGGGAAGGGTATGCTCAGACGTGAGTCCCTTGCTCTCCATGCCACTGGAATCAAGCTATCCTGGCTGATGAGGGCTGAAAGCCCGAAACCGGTCCTAGGATGCTTGTTTCCAGTCCAGGGAGGACCTGGCTTGGCAGTTCGGGCTGGACTGTTCCCATGGGGCACAGGGTCAAGACTGATTTGCATATGGCTGGGTTCAAACTGGAATGGCATGGTGAGCAAAACAACGATGAATTTAGGCCCAGATCTCTGTACTGGGGTGAATGTATGACATTGTTCTGCATTCTGTCCATCAATTGTTGTTTTTGCATTTGTCACCCCGAGTGGGAAGGGTATGCTCAGACGTGAGTCCCTTGCTCTCCATGCCACTGGAATCAAGCTATCCTGGCTGATGAGGGCTGAAAGCCCGAAACCGGTCCTAGGATGCTTGTTTCCAGTCCAGGGAGGACCTGGCTTGGCAGTTCGGGCTGGACTGTTCCCATGGGGCACAGGGTCAAGACTGATTTGCATATGGCTGGGTTCAAACTGGAATGGCATGGTGAGCAAAAAAACGATGGATTTAGGCCCAGATCTCTGTACTGGGGTGAATGTATGACATTGTTCTGCATTCTGTCCATCAATTGTTGTTTTTGCATTTGTCACCCCGAGTGGGAAGGGTATGCTCAGACGTGAGTCCCTTGCTCTCCATGCCACTGGAATCAAGCTATCCTGGCTGATGAGGGCTGAAAGCCCGAAACCGGTCCTAGGATGCTTGTTTCCAGTCCAGGGAGGACCTGGCTTGGCAGTTCGGGCTGGACTGTTCCCATGGGGCACAGGGTCAAGACTGATTTGCATATGGCTGGGTTCAAACTGGAATGGCATGGTGAGCAAAAAAACGATGGATTTAGGCCCAGATCTCTGTACTGGGGTGAATGTATGACATTGTTCTGCATTCTGTCCATCAATTGTTGTTTTTGCATAATACTGTATTTAGACACTTATTTGCCCATGTCTTCTTTCATTAAATTTTAGCTATACATATATTACAAATATTTTTTTTTCATAAAGACACATATGTCATCAGCAGAGGATTGCGGTCGCGTGAGTTATAGTTGCCTGCACTAACTATAACGGGGGAATTTCATTGGTTTTTTATCAGTAAAATTTCCGCTAACTATAACATGTGTGAAACCTTTGGTTTTTTCAGTGAATATATATATATATACACACACAAACACACACACATATATATGTATGTATATATAAACAAGGGCGGCTGCGGTGCAGGTTGTGACATCACATCGGATGGGGTGCATTGTCATCCCTACCCCTGCCCGGTGGACGCTCGATTCTGGGGGCTGGAGCGTTGAGGGGACTCGAGGGAGTTCCATGACTTTGCACTGATCAGGACTCTGACATCAGCGCGTCCTGCACATTGCTGAAAAACCACATGGACCTTAACAACAAAACGACACATAGCACTTACCTGGAGTGATGCATTCTGGGACTGGTGGTTCTGACGAACAGCCAGTTAGTGCACGGTCACATGGATGGGGTAGAGCAAACAAGAGCTTCCACCCTGTCCCTTTGCGTGGCCTCTGCTTCTTCAAGTTGGAGGAGTTGCTGTGTATATTTTGCATGTTAACCAGAGACACGCTATCAGAGGCCCCGCTCGGCAAGTTGGCCTGGGCTTCACTGGTGCGCTGCGTCTGCAGCTTTTTTGTTCTCCGAGGGATCGGATGGCCGAGGCCCACCCTACAGTTCGAGCTAAACAAGGGCAGCTGCGGCGCATGTTGTGACTTCACATCAGATGGGGTGCATTGTCATCCCTACTCCTGCCCGGTGGACACTCGATTCTGGGGGCTGGAGCGTTGAGGGGACTCGAGGGAATTACTTGACATTGCACTGATCAGGACTCTGACATCAGCGCGTCCCGCACATTGCTGAAAAACCACATGGACCTTAACAACAAAACGCCACGTAGCACTTACCTGGAGTGATGCATTCTGGGACTGGTGGTTCCGACGAACAGCCAGTTAGTGCACGGTCACATGGATGGGGCGGAGCAAACTCTACACCACTTAGAAGAGGGCAGGACTTTTAAAAACAGAGGGGAAGGAGAATCCTGTGAGGAGCGGCATCTGAGGAAGGCCATATTTAGGCCGAAATGCATTATGCCCGTGCATAGGAGTTGCTGTGTATATTTTGTGTGTTAACCAGAGACATGCTGTGAGAAGTTGGCCTGGTATATGCTGGTCACTAGTTAAAGTGGCCACCTTGCACCAGTACAATTCAACTCTTATGGTAGATAGGTTTAAGACAACCTTTTAAAGAAAGCTATCCTAGTGGTAGAAGAATGTAAAGCAGCTTGTTTTACCTTATAATCTCTTGAATCACTAAATGAAAGGACACAACACAGGTATATATATAAAATATATATGTATTTATTTCTAACACACTCTACTAATCTCTTATCCCAATAGACTCCAATAGACTTCAATGGAGCAAGTCGAAGGTTGGAAATTTAAAGTTTTAGGATACTTCGGGAGAGTCTACAAGCAAGTCACTTACAGGGTAAGTAGTTCTAGAGCCAACACCCACAGGAGCACCGTAGTGCTGGAGTTACCTCACCCAGGGAAGCCAGGTGCATAGGTGTCTTTTGGTGTCGGGTCGCGGTGTCGTTTTCAATGGGAGCCAAAGAAGACTTGCTGCTTGTGTAGACAGGAGAAGTGTCCGGTGGAATCCAAGGCTGGATTCAGAAGAAAGGAGATCTGAAAGCAGAAGGGACAGTATTCAAAGTCACTTGGCAGTGACCCGGGGCCAGGAAGCCTGATGCCCACAGTTGTCGGGTGATTTCAGGTGATCACAGGTGTCTTGACTCTTCAGCCACGAGGTCCAGGAGGCGTTGATGATGACCAGGAGCTGAATTTGGCGTGTCCCACAAAGTCTGCAGCTTACTGAGGTGTTGGCAACCGGATTGGAGCCAACAAGCCTTGGCAACAGCAAGTCTCATGGAAAATGTAAAAAGTCAGCGGTGTAGACCAGCAAGGTCTGAGGGACTCACCCATCAAGGGTAAGTCAGGGTAGGCCTGGAGCAACCAGGGGAGCCCTTTGGTTCTGTAGAAAAGTCTTCTGGGGACCCACAAGCCAACTGGCAAGGGATCACAAAGACGCCTCAGGAGGATTCACTCACCAGGAGCCCACGGTCACTCGGGATGAGGTAGGCCTCTGATCTTCAGAGGAAATCCTGCTGGAGGCTTGGACCACATGTGGTCTAAGGCACAAGTTCATAGAATGTCGTGAAGGGGTTGCACTTGACAATAGTGCCCGGTACCCAGGTATTGCTGTTCCTTGTCTCTCATGGGGTCCACTTGCCTCAGCATCGCTGGGGAATCACGATGGCCGTAGAGAAGTCAGGAAATCCACTTCCAGGATCTGCAGGCACTTCGAACTCCTGCGGGAGCTGGAAAGTTTGCGACCATTGATGCAAAGTTTTGGTGCCTGCAAGCAGGGGAGTCACACCTTGACTCCAAGGGAGATTCTTCACTCTTCCAGAGGTAGTGGAACGTCGAAGGTCCAGGATTCTTCTTCAGAGCGTTATCCAGGGATATCTAGTTTGCAATGGCAGGGGTTCCCTAACTTATACTACAAGGAAGGGAGGGACTAGCTCTATGACCACTCCTATGGGAGGGTCAGGGGAGTGGGTGGCTACACCCACTTCCCTTAGTCCAGTTTTGCACCAGAGCAGGGGCTGGTAGCCCCTGAACTGGTTTGAGCTGGCATATGCACAGAGGAGCCTACTGCTCCCCCAGTGCAGGACTTCAAAGCACCCACCCAGCCCCAATACACTAAATCCTGTCTGGAAGGTGGTTAGACCTCCCTGTGACAGGATGCCTATTGTTGGGCCTCCTCCACTGTGAGTTTCGGTCAGCAGCAGGGGGGCAGCCCAGTGTCTGTGCTGGTGGCATCCATTTTGTGATGCCAGGGCTCTGCAGGATTCTACCGTGTTTCCACAGTGGGTACATGTCTATCCCTCTAGAAGGGTGGGATCATACTCCCACACCAGTTACTGGTGTGGGGGTATGATTCCAAAGCATTTGACACCAAACACGACATGTTTTGATGCAGCCATCCCAAAGTAAGCATTTACCGCTAGGTTATAATGCACTTAAGAGTATATGGTTTAACCGCATCCACAAAGAGCTGCAAAGGGGCCCAGCTCAGGCAGAGGCACCCCCTCACATGGAAACCAAGCACCCTGCCCGCAGGATTGATAGGGCCTGCCTTAGGGGTGACTGATAGGTTTATATGTGTGTGTAGGTAGAGATATAGTGAGGAGGAGTTGTTGTGTATATATATATATTCAATGAAAAGGTTTCAGGCACGTTATAGTTAGGAATTAGCATTTAAAAAACCTTAGAAATTCACTGAAAAAAACCATAGGTTTCAGGGGCGTTATAGTTAGCTGGACTTTTCACTCATACAAAACCATTGAAATTCCCCCGTTATAGGTAGTTCAGCTAACTATAACTCGCGCGCCCGCAATGCACTGCTGATGACGTCACATATTACATCACTCATGACATGGTCAGTGACATCACTCATTACATCACTCATGACATCTCAAATGACATCACTGATGACATCACTGATGACACTTAAATATGTTTTATCTATGTATATCTCAAGGTCGATGGAAGAATAAATGGGTATATAAGTGTCTAAATGTATGTTTTGTTTTTGAAAAATTGATTGTATAACTGACTGATTAAGTGTATCTTAGTGAATATATGGCTTAGTGAGTAATGTTTAAATATGTAAATATCTGTATCAGTCTCTCACTTTGTGTATAAGTGGCTGCATGGGTTGGTGAGTAGCTACATGAGTGTCTATATAGGTTATTAGTTGGTTTTTTGAGTATCAGCATGAGTGTCTGAGTGTCTGTATGGTTCGGTGGGGGGTATTACGTAGTGCATAGGTGCATGAATGAGTGACTCACTGTTTGTATGTGTTGAAGACAGCATGTATGCAGGACTGTATGGGTGGATGAGTGTGTGCATGGGTGTGTTAGTGAGTGAATGACTGTCTCAATAGTGTCTTTATGAGTAACTACATATATTTTAAAGTAGTATATGTGACTATTGGTGTATATAAGTGAGTATATGTGAGAGTGAGAGATTGGAAGAGATCCTGTATGAATAAGTATGTGAGTACATGTATGAGTGACTATATAGGACTGTTGGTGAATGAGTGGGTGTGTATGTGGATCTTAGAATTACTGTATAGGTTGTTGTAACTGGTATTGGTATGTCCATTGTTTTGAAAATGTTAGTTTCTATTTTTGAATGTGTGTATCAAAGGTTATATTAGGGTGAGAGGAGGTCTGCCACTCTATCACAAGGATGATGTCATCAGTGATGTCATTTGAGATGTCATCAGTGATGTCATGAGTGATGTCACTGACCACGTCATGAGTGATGTAATATGGGACGTCATCATCAGTGCTTTGCAGGCGGACGAGTTATAGGTAGCTGAACTAACTATAATGGGGGAATTTCAATGGTTTTGTACGAGTGAAAAGTCCAGCTAACTATAACGCCCCTGAAACCTATGTTTTTTTCAGTGAATAACTGACTGATTAAGTGTATCTTAGTGAATACATGGCTTAGTGAGTAATGTTTAAATATGTAAATATCTGTATCAGTCTCTCACTTTGTGTATAAGTGGCTGCATGGGTTGGTGAGTAGCTATATGAGTGTCTATATAGGTTATTAGTTGGTTTTTTGAGTATCAGTATGAGTGTCTGAGTGTCTGTATGGTTCGGTGCGGGGTATTACGTATCCCCCGCCGGTGGGTACTCTCCAAGTAGACACCCTGGTTGTTTATTTATACAAACATGGTTAGCTATTGATGGGCACATATAATACACATGCACACCAAGCCATTCAAAGGGGATTCGACAAAAATTCGACCACAACTATGCAAGAAACCCCCCTCACGGTTAATAAAATACACATCCACCGCCAGATGTGTAATACTTTTTATTTTACTCTCTGGAAAGGAGATGAACCTCACTTGAGAGTCACAGCGCGCTCCTGGCTGAGCCCAATGTTGTGTTACACCCACCAGTGCCCGCTGAGTGCCACACACCTCTGTGTTGTATTTCACCAGCTAGTGCGTATGCTATGACACTCTCTAGCCCATGTGCAGTGTAACACCACCCCGTTAATATGTCATGCCACACTTGCCTTCGCACGGGTTATATTGCCCCATCTAACGTGCCTTCCTCGATGCCTATGTTATAACGCATAGCGCTATGCCATACATATTACAATCTGGGATCCATATCTTTGTCACAGTGCATATGCAACGTTACATTCCCCAGCACATATTTTATATTACAACTTTAGAGACTAGTTAGGTTACACAACACTGCCCTGTGCATATTACACTCCAAGGCGCACATCGCATAGCACGCGCTAGTGCCTGTGCTATCTCGCGCTCTCCAATGAATCTGTCATTGCGCACAATGTATTCCATATTATATTTCACGCCCTGGTTCATCTTATATCACACTTTTTGGTGCATAGTTTATACCATACACTATATCTAGTTTTCATTTTTGATCGTGCTCTCAGGACTATGTTCTATATAACACTGCGTTCACCTACCCTTTTCACGGGCATTACATTTTGCGATGGGGGTGGAGGGTCAGGGGGTGTTTCTGCCAAGTGAGCCCGGAGTCACAGTCACAAACGTCCTCTTCTTCCTGCATAAAAGTGAGATTATGTTGCATACTTGTTCGTATTTTAAGTAGTTCGCACAGACACACATTTTAAAAACAATAAAGTTCCTAATACCCACCTTCTCTGAACAGTTAGCTTGCTGCCCCATCCACCTCCTCCCTATCCTCTGTTGTCTGAATCCATGGACTAGCCTCCTCCCTCCTGCCATGCATGGTCTGATGTGCTGCCACTGCCCTCCATTTAGCATGATGTACCAGTCCACTCCTCCTGCCCTCCATTGCCCAATTCTATGCCCCATCATTGACCTCCTGCTTAGCCTCTGTGCTTAGCTTGCTGCCCCTATTCTCCTTCCCCCTGCCCTCCGATGTCTTTGTGCATGTCTATGCTCCATACTTTTTGCCCACCATGTTCCATGGACCTGCCACTCCTATCTACTCTGAGTGTTCTGTTGAGCTGCCACTCCCCTCCCACCTGCCTAGCATTGTCAGATGACTGTAACCTGTCCCTGCCACCTCCACCCTGCCTATTCACATGCCATGCCCCTATCCCCTTCCTCCTGTCCTCCATGGTACATTTTACTGCCACACCCTTCTGCCCTCCCTGGCCTGTTGTGCTGCAACTGCTCCTCCTGCCTGCCCTGCGTGGTCTATTGTGAGGCCCCTTCCCCTGAACTCTCTTGTCTGTGCCCAGGTCCTGACCCTCCCTTCTATCCTCCATGGCCCTCTGTGCATACCCCTGCACCCTCCTTCTTGCCCATCATAGCCATTGTGCTGCCACTAACCCTCCCGCTTGCCATGCATGGTCTTCTGTGCTGCCACGGCCCCGTCCACCTTCCCTGTGTGGTCAGCTAGCTACCCCTGACCCCCTCCCACCTTCCCTCCATGGTCTGTGTGTATGTCATCATAGTCTCACTGTTGCTCTCCATGGTGTGTCTTGTTTCTAGTGCCCATCCTGCCTGACCTCCATGGTCATCTTGCTGCTCCTGCCCTGCCCCCTTACCCCCAGCCCTCTATTTCCATATGCAGATCCCTATTCCCTCCCTCCTGGCTTGTCTGTTCCATTGTAATGCCCCTGATCCGTCCCTCCTGCCCTTTATGGTCTGTTATGCTGCAGCTTTCTCTCCTGTCTGTCCATTATGGTCAGCTAGCTTCCATTGCCTCTTTCCCCTCTGTTCTCTGTTGTCCATGTGCATGGCCCTGTCCCCTCCCTATTGCTTTCTATGGATTGTTGTGCTACACTCCCGTCCCGCATGCCCTGTGTGGTGTATTGTGCTGCTGTAAACCCTGATGCCTGCCCTGGAGGGTCAGTTTGGTGCACCTCTCCATGTCCCTCATGTCTTCTGTTATCCGAGTCCATGTCCCTACCCCAATTCCTCCTGCCTTCCATGATCCAATGTACCATACTTGCGAATATTTTGAACTTGGTAGGAGGGAGATTTTGAAAAAAAAACTGGGGTATTGATTTTCCCCTTTGAGTTACATTGAAAAAGAGGAGATTGTAGACAGGAGACAGATCAAATAAAGCCCATTTGAGCTTAAAAACATTGGACGTTTCCTGGCTGAATCGGGTCTGTTGGCATGTATGGCTGTACTACCACTGCCTCTTCCTTCTGCCCACAATGGTCTATTTTATTGCCACAGCCTCTCTTGCCAGTCCTGTATTGTTGGTTTGTTGTCCCTGCCCCCCTTTCCACTTTTGTGCTGCCCTTGCTGCCTGCCCAGTGTGGTCAAATTGTTGCCTCTGCACCCTCCTACCTGCCTTCAATTTTCAGAGTCCGTGCCCCTGGCCTCTGCCACTCAACAGTATCCTAATGAACAACTAGATTGCTAACATTCTATATTTATTACAAAAGTGTGGAACGCTTGACGTCATCTTGATGTAATCAAAACTGTAATACTTAGAGCATTTCCTTTAGAAATGACATATATGAGAGGGTCTTATTTGCATCCATATTATGGTTAGTGCTCTAAAAAACTAAAATGAGGACATATTTTCTGAGTTTTCAAACAGCGACAAAGCACTTTTAAATTATTTGTTATCTTTATGTTTTTTTATCCAGTTGACCACTTGATTAAATGTTGTACTTAGGGGAGAGGATGTGGTGTTACTTCCAGAGCTGCAGACTTTGCAACTGGGGAACCAGGTTGGAGTTTCTGCTTCAGCTCAACATTCTGTGATTCTGGTCAAATCACTTAATCTCCCCATGTCTACAACCAAAATGAATTTGATCTTGTGTGATGTACCCAATGCTCATGTAAAGCACTCCAATACCTGACAAGTCTGCACTATATAAAACTGCAAAAACACAAAAAATAAGAGTTTTGCATACTTCTGTCATTGGGTTACATGTGGACTACATCTGGGTGATATTTGTGCTGTATTTGGGCTCTTTTGTCTCTGGTGGCCATCTTGAGAGATTTATTTGTTATGAAGTTTCCTAATTTCCTCATTTACTGCAGTTTCATCAGTAGGAAATGCTTTCAGTTTTTTACTTTGATTCCATCAAGAAGGTATTCAGGTATGTCACACATTTGCCATAAATTCTGAATGTTAGCACTCTAGTTGCTCATTAGATCACTGTAGTAAAGCTACTGCACCCCACAGAAGTCTGCTGCTGGTATTAAAAGTGCATGTTTCAGTCTGCATGTCAAAATATTTTAATGAAATAGAAGAGGATTTGAGAAGTCACTCAAAATGTGCCCTAATTTTTCTTTCTTCTGCACTAATCATAATTTCTATACCAAAATGAACCCCCTCATTGTGTTCCTTTTTAAATTAAATGTTTTAAGTGTTAACAGTTTATTCCAATCAAGATGGCTTCAGGTGTGCCATACTTTTGTCATAAGTAAGACAGTAAGCGCTCTAGTTGTTCTTAAGAACACTCTGGGACATTCTGTCATTGGGCTATACTTGGGCTACATCTGGGTGACATTTGGGCTACATTTGGGCTCTTTTGTTTCTGGTGGCCATCTTGGGAGACTTATTTGTTATGAAGTTTCCTAATTTCCTCATTCACTACAGTCTCCTCAGTAGGAAATACTACCAGTTTTTTACTTTGATTCCATCAAGAAGGCATTGAGAAGTGTCACACATTTGCCATACATTCTGAATGTTAGCACTATAGTTGCACATTAGATCACTGTAGTAAATCTGCTGCTCACCAGGGAAGTCGGCTGCTGGTATTGAAAGTGCATGTTTCAGTCTGCATGTCAGAATTTATATTATGAAATTGAAGAGGATTTGAGAAGTCAAAATGTGCCCTAATTTTTCTTTCTGCAGCACTAATCATAATTTCTATGGCAAAATGGACACCCTCATTTTATTCCTTTGCAGATTAAATGTTTTAAGTGTTACCACTTTATTCCAATCAAGATGGCTTCAGGTGTGCCATACTTTTGTCATAACTAAGTCTGTTAGCGCTCTAGTTGTTCGTTAGAACACTCTGGGACATGCTGTCATTGGGCTATACTTGGGCTCCATCTGGGTGATATTTGTGCTACATTTGGGCTCTTTTGTCTCTGGTGGCCATCTTGGGAGACTTATTTGTTATGAAGTTTCCTAATTTCCTCATTTACTACAGTCTTCTCAGTAGGAAATACTTTCAGTTTTTTATATCAATTCAATCAAGAAGGCATTCAGATGTGTCACACATTTGACATAAATTCAGAATGTTAGCACTCTAGTTGCTCATTAGATCACTGTAGTAAAGCTGCTGCTCACCAGGGAAGTCGGCTGCTGGTATTGAAAGTGCATGTTTCAGTCTGCATGTCAGAATTGTTTAATGAAATAGAAGAGGATTTGAGAAGTCACTCAAAATGTGCCCTAATTTTTCTTTCTGCAGCACTAATCATACTTTCTATGGCAAAATGAACCCCCTCATTTTGTTCCTTTTTAAATTAAATGTTTTAAGTGTTACCAGTTTATTCCAATCAAGATGGCTTCAGTTGTGCCATACTTTTGTCATAAGTAAGACAGTAAGCGCTCTAGTTGTTCTTAAGAACACTCTGGGACATTCTGTCATTGGGCTATACTTGGGCTACATCTGGGTGACATTTGGGCTACATTTGGGCTCTTTTGTTTCTGGTGGCCATCTTGGGAGACTTATTTGTTATGAAGTTTCCTAATTTCCTCATTCACTACAGTCTCCTCAGTAGGAAATACTACCAGTTTTTTACTTTGATTCCATCAAGAAGGCATTGAGAAGTGTCACACATTTGCCATACATTCTGAATGTTAGCACGATAGTTGCTCATTAGATCACTGTAGTAAAGCTGCTGCTCACCAGGAAAGTCGGCTGCTGGTATTGAAAGTGCATGTTTCAGTCTGCATGTCAGAATTTATATTATGAAATTGAAGAGGATTTGAGAAGTCAAAATGTGCCCTAATTTTTCTTTCTGCAGCACTAATCATAATTTCTATGGCAAAATGGACACCCTCATTTTATTCCTTTGCAGATTAAATGTTTTAAGTGTTACCACTTTATTCCAATCAAGATGGCTTCAGGTGTGCCATACTTTTGTCATAAGAAAGACTGTTAGCGCTCTAGTTGTTCGTTAGAACACTCTGGAACATGCTGTCATTGGGCTATACTTGGGCTCCATCTGGGTGATATTTGTGCTACATTTGGGCTCTTTTGTCTCTGGTGGCCATCTTGGGAGACTTATTTGTTAAGAAGTTTCCTAATTTCCTCATTTACTACAGTCTTCTCAGTAGGAAATTCTTTCAGTTTTTTACTTTGATTCAATCAAGAAGGCATTCAGATGTGTCACACATTTGCCATAAATTCAGAATGTTAGCACTCTAGTTGCTCATTAGATCACTGTAGTAAAGCTGCTGCTCACCAGGGAAGTCGGCTGCTGGTATTGAAAGTGCATGTTTCAGTCTGCATGTCAGAATTGTTTAATGAAATAGAAGAGGATTTGAGAAGTCACTCAAAATGTGCCCTCATTTTTCTTTCTGCAGCACTAATCATACTTTCTACGGCAAAATGAACCCCCTCATTTTGTTCCTTTTTAAATTAGGTGTTTTAAGAGTTACCACTTTATTCCAATCAAGATGGCTTCAGGTGTGCAATAAGTTTGTCATAAGTCGGACTGTTAGCGCTCTAGTTGTTCTTTAGAACACTCTGGGAAGCTGCAGTAGAACACAAAGGAATCAATTGACAGTCTCGGCCCTTGTTGGATGTACATGTTTTTCTGAGAATGTCAGACTTTATTCTCATATGACTGAGAATGATAATGTGAATTTACAGAAAATATGCTCTGAGTTTAGCTTATAGATCACCTTCCAAACCTCTGTGGGAAAAGCATGAGAAAATAGTTTTCTCTCAAACATGATTCATGATATCCGAGCAGAAGGCTTTTTCACATGGTAAAATCACCTTAGAACACACCACAATTCCTAAAATGAGTATGGTGCCATCAACAGAGGATTTGTAATGTAACTAAAGTCTTAAAACCTTCAATTAACTGCAATGCTTTTTAATGAGGTGCTATCATGTATATTGGTCCCAAGATGGCTGCAAACACTTCTTGGATGAAGTGCTGACAGCCAATCAGATCTCACGATGAGATGTGTGGTTAGGCTCCGCCCAGATATATATGTGATTTTGATTTTGATTTTCTCAGGAGCTACTGAACGGATTTACACCATTTAAGCAAAAGGCACGACTCTGAACCAAGGTCTACCTTTCTGCCAATTTTAGTGTAATTCCGTTCAGCAGTTCGGGCTGTAGCTGTGGCTAAAGGTCCCATGGGAAATTGCATGGGGAAAACACGTTTTGGGACCCCCCTTTTTTCTCAGCCCCCGCTACATGAATCATCCTGAGACTTTCAGAATAGGAGCGGACCAGAGCTGGCCAAAAGTTTTCAAAATTTCGCGAAGATTCGTCAACAGGCGCCAAAGTTATTTCAAATAGAATGTTGCGGATTTCCTATGGAAAACAGGTCCTAACTATAACTACCTACTGGCGACCGCCAGTAGGTAATATATATATATATCATGTGATCAAGGCTCGGAGGAGCCGAAACGTTATGGCGGCAGAAAGGCACAAAATAAAATAATCAGCACTGAACTTTGGTCCGTGTCCGTTTATGCTGTGACGGTGTGGAGTGGCGTTCGCAGCAGCTTTACGGATCTACTCATATATATATATATATGCAAAATTCGTCAAAGTATTGGACTCACTCTCAGAGGTCAAGTTACTTCACCAAAAGTTTTAATTCTTGTTAACCGCTACGCGTTTCGACACCAACAATGTGTCTTGATCACACGATGATTCAGTTTCTCAAGAAAGTGCATAAATAAACATTGAACACAGAAGACGGACTAAAAGATGCATCATTGTGCAAAGTTACGGTAGCGGCCATATTGAAAAGGTTAAATTACACCTTAATAGCATATCTCTTCAGTAAGAGACAACATGTCTCGTGCAATTCATGTATATTTAAATCTGAAACAGATATAACATTGTTGCATGATTTTGAATTACAGTATTATAGAAGCCCTCAAGCTGCCATGGGCATCGAAAGATCTGCAAAAATGCCGTCAAGCTAGTGTTTCCCTATTGACCCCCCAAGTGGGGAAACTATCTCCGGACCAATTGATCCCATAATGCAGCATTGCACAGAGATCATTAGAAACAGTATGTGATCACATAGCTCTTGTCTCAATCAATGGCAACAACATAAATATGAAACATGTAAAAAACAAAGCAAAAAATGCCTTGTTGCAATTAACAGTTTGCGAAAGCCCGCCGAATTATCGTGAGCGTCTGTTGTTAAGCGAGTTACTTGATCCTGTCAAGCTAGTATACCACTACGTCCCCCAAATGGGTGAAAATATGCAGTGATCCTATATACAGATAATAATATAAACAGTTAATAGAGCTTGGGATCTTCTTTTACATTCAAGATAGAAGTGGACTATACAGCAACCAGTGCTATGCAGCGAGAGACATTTTTCATACGTAACAGACAAGTGTCAATGGCCTTAGAAATGTTATCTTCGTGTTCACTATTAAACAAGTGTTCTACCACAAAAAACTACCAAAAATTGATTAATACTAAACAAGTGCAATAAAAGTTCTTCCTTATCTCACAGTGCGTGCAGGAAATCATTACGAAGAAAAGGGTGGGGAACCCGTGCAGAGTCCTGGAACATGGTGGGTCCCTTCCTTTTCTCCTGTGATAAAATGAGATGAGAAAGATATTAAAATCATAGATCAGATATACTGAAAACAAAATTTTTCAAGGTTAGACAGTATATCAACACAGTTACAAAATCAGGCGAAAAGCTGCTGGAAGGCAACAAAATGAATGAATGAATTAGTCATTGTGCAAGTGTGTAGCCAGTTCCTCATCCAGATTATGTCCACCCGGGACTCTGGTCTCAAGATCCATAATCCATTTGGATTCTTTTTTCCTGAGCTCAAGTTCTCTGTTACCTCCACGTCTTCCTAGATTTATTTGCTCAATTGCAAAGAACCTCAAAAGTAAATTGTTGGATTGATGTTTTTCTTGAAAATGTCGAGCAATGGGATAGTGGAGATCTACATTTGTGATGGCTCTTAAATGTTCCTGGATACGTTTTTTTACCATGCAAATAGTGCTCCCAATATATTTCAGCTTGCACGGGCACTCCAGGACATATACCACATAATTGGAGCTACACGTCAGGAACTGTGAGATGGTTCTTTTAGTACCCCCGGGTATTGCGAATTCTTTAACCATATGACTGGATCTGCAAGCTCTGCAATGTCCACAAGGATAAAATCCTTTAAGATTATGCAGATTTCTGTTATGATTAACTGTAATGTCACCCTTAACAAGCATATCCCTTAGGTTTCTACCTCTCCTGTATGTAATAAGGGGTCTGTCGCTTATCTTCTCTCCTATGATGTTATCTGATTGGAGAATCTTCCAATTATCTGCTAGAACCTTATTGATCTTATTGGAATCGTGTGTGAAGGTAGTAACTACTCTTAAACAGGCCTCTTCTTTATTGTCTTTCTGAGTATATTCGAGACTCATGGGACTTGTAACTTCCTTGATTTTACTCAGAGCTCTGGTGAGTACCCCTTCAGGATAACCCCGTTCTCTGAATCTGGTAAGTAAGTATCCTCACCTGTTCTAGGCTAAAAATGTCATCAGTACCACAGTTTCTTCGCGCCCTCAGTAATTCCCCATAGGGAATGCTCCATTTCATGCTTCAGGATGGGCACTGAGGGCCTGAAGAAGACTGTTACCGGCCGTTTCTTTCCGGTGAAGGCTAGTAACCAAGGTATTGTTGTGTACAGTTACAAGTACATCAAGAAATTCTGTTTCAATCTTGCTCATGTTGTAAGTCAATTTGATATTATACAGGTTGTTGTTCAATCTACTGATAAAATCAATGGCTTCATTTTCTGTACCACCCCAAACAAGGAAAAGATCGTCGATGTACCTCATCCAAACTTTAACATGCACTAGATCCAATTGAAGCAATGCAGTACTTCGGATTTCCTCCACCCAGTTGCCGAGAAAAAGGTTCGCGAAACTAGGCACGAAACAAGAACCCATCGCGGTACCTCGTATTTGTTTAAAGCGGCCTCAAATCTGAGCAAATTGTGGGATAATCAATATCGCGGCGGCTCCGGCCGTGGAGGGATCGCGCTGCCTGTAATTGTATCAGGACCTACAGAGAGGTAATGTTCCTCCCTGAGTGGCGTCAGCAGGTAGAATAATTGACATTGTTCGAATCTCATCGGGGAGCCCACTGGAGGGCTGGAAACGGGTCCTAAAACACATGCAGGAACGGAACCCATTCAGGGTAATGAATTGCCCAGTGACTACATCTCCCAACATGCTATGTGTGAAATTGAACTTTACTTAAAGAAGGGACTAATGGCGGTCTCATTAAAGCATGCTGGGTAAATGCGGCATAAATGTTCTGATTTCCTGCGTGGGGCCTCTGAGGAGAAGCGCAAAGGCTTCGAAACGCGTCAGGCCGAAGGACAAAATACTTGATGGGAATCTGCAATGATCTTTAAAATGGCTTTGTGAGTCACCTGCTGGCGAGTTGCGGCCTCAAATCTGAGCAAATTGTGGGATAATCAATATCGCGGCGGCTCCGGCCGTGGAGGGATCGCGCTGCCTGTAATTGTATCAGGACCTACAGAGAGGTAATGTTCCTCCCTGAGTGGCGTCAGCAGGTAGAATAATTGACATTGTTCGAATCTCATCGGGGAGCCCACTGGAGGGCTGGAAACGGGTCCTAAAACACATGCAGGAACGGAACCCATTCAGGGTAATGAATTGCCTAGTGACTACATCTCCCAACATGCTATGTGTGAAATTGAACTTTACTTAAAGAAGGGACTAATGGCGGTCTCATTAAAGCATGCTGGGTAAATGCGGCATAAATGTTCTGATTTCCTGCGTGGGGCCTCTGAGGAGAAGCGCAAAGGCTTCGAAACGCGTCAGGCCGAAGGACAAAATACTTGATGGGAATCTGCAATGATCTTTAAAATGGCTTTGTGAGTCACCTGCTGGCGAGTTGCGGCCTCAAATCTGAGCAAATTGTGGGATAATCAATATCGCGGCGGCTCCGGCCGTGGAGGGATCGCGCTGCCTGTAATTGTATCAGGACCTACAGAGAGGTAATGTTCCTCCCTGAGTGGCGTCAGCAGGTAGAATAATTGACATTGTTCGAATCTCATCGGGGAGCCCACTGGAGGGCTGGAAACGGGTCCTAAAACACATGCAGGAACGGAACCCATTCAGGGTAATGAATTGCCTAGTGACTACATCTCCCAACATGCTATGTGTGAAATTGAACTTTACTTAAAGAAGGGACTAATGGCGGTCTCATTAAAGCATGCTGGGTAAATGCGGCATAAATGTTCTGATTTCCTGCGTGGGGCCTCTGAGGAGAAGCGCAAAGGCTTCGAAACGCGTCAGGCCGAAGGACAAAATACTTGATGGGAATCTGCAATGATCTTTAAAATGGCTTTGTGAGTCACCTGCTGGCGAGTTGCGGCCTCAAATCTGAGCAAATTGTGGGATAAAATATATATATATATATATATATATATATATATATTCTCGTAAAAAACCATAGGTTTCACACATGTTATAGTTAGCTGGACATTTCACTCGTAAAAAAACAATGAAATTCCCCCGTTATAGTTACTGCAGGCAACTATAACTCACGCGACCGCAATCCTCTGCTGATGACGTCAGATATTACATCACTGATGACATATGTGTCTTTCTGAAAAATAAATATTTGGTAATATATGTATAGCTAAAGATTAATGGAAGAAGACATGGGTAAATAAGTGTCTAAATACAGTGATGTAATATCTGACGTCATCAGCAGAGGATTGCGGTCGCGTGAGTTATAGTTGCCTGCAGTAACTATAACGGGGGAATTTCATTGGTTTTTTACAAGTGAAATGTCCAGCTAACTATAAAATGTGTGAAACCTATGGTTTTTTAAGTGAATATATATATATATATATATACTCACTGAAAAAACCATAGGTTTCAGGGGCGTTATAGTTAGCTGGACTTTTCACTTGTACAAAACCATTGAAATTCCCCCGTTATAGTTAGTTCAGCTAACTAAAACTCGCGCGCCCACAATGCACTGCTGATGACGTCACATATTACATCACTCATTACATGGTCAGTGACATCACTGATGACATCACTGATGACATCTCAAATGACATCACTGATGACATCATCCAGTGAATGTGTGTTTTTCTGAAAATTACATATGTTTTATATATGTATATCTCAAGGTCGATGGAAGAATAAATGGGTATATAAGTGTCTAAATGGATGATTTGTTTTTGAAAAATTGATTGTATAACTGACTGATTAAGTGTATCTTAGTGAATACATTGCTTAGTGAGTAATGTTTAAATATGTAAATATCTGTATCAGTCTCTCACTTTGTGTATAAGTGGCTGCATGGGTTGGTGAGTAGCTACATGAGTGTCTATATAGGGTATTAGTTGGTTTTTTGAGTATCAGTATGAGTGTCGGAGTGTCTGTATGGTTCGGTGGGGGGTATTACGTAGTGCATAGGTGCATGAATGAGTGACTCACTGTTTGTGTTGAAGACAGCATGTGTGCAGGACTGTATGGGCGGATGAGTGTGTGCATGGGTGTGTTAGTGAGTGAATGACTGTCTCAATAGTGTCTTTATGAGTAACTACATATGTTTTAAACTAGTATATGTGACTATTGGTGTATATAAGTGAGTATATGTGAGAGTGAGAGATTTAAAGAGTTCCTGTATGAATAAGTATGTGTTTCTATAAGTGATTGTTTAAAAGACTAAGTATGTGTAAGTTTCTGTAGAAGTAAGTGTGGTGGTGTGTGTATAACTGTATATGCAAGTAAATGGATGTTTGATTCTTTATTAGCATGAGTGACTATGTGTGTGAGTAACTCTATGGATGAGTGGCGTTGTGTAACAGGATGTATAGGTGTATGAGTACATATGATGAGTGAGTACATGTATGAGTGTCTGTATAGGACTGTTGGTGAATGAGTGGATGTGTATGTGGCTCTTAGAATTACTGAATAGGTTGTTGTAACTGATATTGGTATGTCCATTGTTTTGAAAATGTTAGTTTCTATTTTTAAATGTGTGTATCAAAGGTTATATTATGGGGAGTGGAGGTCTGCCACTCTATCAGCAAGGATGATGTCATCAGTGATGTCATTTGAGTTGTCATCAGTGATGTCATGAGTGATGTCACTGACCATGTCATGAGTGATGTAATATGTGACGTCATCAGCAGTGCATTGTGGGCGCGCCAGTTATAGTTAGCTGAACTAACTATAACGGGGGAATTTCAATGGTTTTGTACGAGTGAAAAGTCCAGCTAACTATAACGCCCCTGAAACCTATGGTTTTTTCAGTGAATTTCTAAGGTTTTTTAAATGCTAATTCCTAACTATAAAGTGCCTGAAACCTATGGTTTTTTCAGTGAATATATATATATATATATATATATATATATATATATATATATATATATATATATATTACCTACTGGCGGTCGCCAGTAGGTAGTTATAGTTAGGACCCCTTTTCCATAGGAAATCCGCAACATTCTATTTTGAATAACTTTGGCGCCGGTCGATGAATCCTCGCGAATTTCTCGAAATAGGTGGGGCGCTACGCTCCGCTCCTACCCTGAAAGTCTCGGGGGGATACGTCAAGCGGGGGCTGAGATAAAAGGGGGGTCCCAAAACGCGTTTTTCCCATGCATTTTTCCATAGGACCTTTAGAACGAGCTACAGCCCGAACGGCTGAACAGAATTACTAGAAATTTGGCAGAGAGGTAGTCCCTATGTCAAGGAAGTGCCTTTTGTAGGTTTGGTGTAAATCTGTTCAGTAGATTCTGAGAAAATAGCCTTTAAATCAATATATATATCTGAGCCCGCTTACGGTACGCTTACCGTACGCTTACGGTAAGCTTACGGTACGCGTACGGTGGCGTGCGCGAGCGCGATTCTGATTGGCTGTTAGATCTTAGTAAACATTCGAATCGGCTGAAACCAGGAAGCGGCGGCCGCCATTTTGTGTGTTTCACTCAGAAAAAAAAGAGTGAAAACAAGAAAAGGGGGCAATGAGGAGAGTTACAGACCCCCTTACATTTGTGAGGGGGTCAAAGAAGGACTGTAAAGTACAAAGAAAACATTTATTGATTTTTAAAAAAATCACGGGGTACGCGTACGGTAAGCTTACGGTAAGCGTACGGTAAAAAAAAAATAAAAAAAAAAATGAAATTCAGATTTAAGTGTTTAGATATTAGGGGGCTCTAAAAAGAGCCGTTGTGTTTATGAAATGATTTTTTAGTGGTACCTACAAGTAAGTACCGATGCAGAGTCTAAGGTTCAAGAGGAAGACTCTGTTCCCTTCATCATTGAAGTGCACACCATCTCCTCTATAAATGTCTTGCATGTCATAACGCAAGTTGTTGTGGTAAATGGCACCCATACCATAGTCACGGAGGAAAGCAGAAACAGATTTGTTGACGTGCTTTCTTGCTTTGTCAATCTGCGGACAGAAATGATTGGACCAGTTCCATTTTTGCCTTTGGCATATGTTGGAAAACACAAAGGCAGTTTTAGGGAAAAGTGAAAACAGTTGTGCAAAGGTGTCCTTCATAAGCATTTCCAGACCTACCCCAGTCAAAGTGCCTAGGTCATTGCCACCACAGTGCACTATTATGAGGTCAGGGTGTTGGATTTGCATGAAGGATTTCACCAATGGCATCAATTGGTGCCACTTTAACCCTCTCTGACCAATCCATTTAATGTCTACATTTGGCAAAGCAAGGTCTCTCACCATATCTGTTTTCTCTGCAAACTTTTCACTCCAGAAGACATAGCTGTGCCCTACAATCCACACTGTGAACATCTTCAAAGGAGAACTGGATGCACTCAGGAGGTGTCTTTCAGTAGAATGGCAATATGAAAAGAAAGACAGTTTGGAAATGGAGGCATACATATTTTTTTCAAAACAAAAAGAACTGATTGGCTGTTTCATACCATTCTAGAATAAAAACTAGGCTGTATGTGTAAATTAATAGAAGCATGTTTTGTATTGGTACAAAAAAATGTGTTACCAAAGAACAGTACTATGGATTTGCTGTTAGGTTTGAAAAGTCAAGCACTCTTGCTCTGTGGAATTGAAACATTGTGTGGCGAACTTCTGACCTAACTCCACACAGCAGTGTTCCATGAGCTGTTGCTATGGTAGCAGGCAGAAGTCAAGTTGGGGGAAGGGTACTAGGCAGAAGTCAAGTTGGGGGCAGGGTACTTTTGGAAAAGGGTTGGTTTTCAACCAATAGAAATGTGTGATTACATTTGAAAAAAAGGGGGAAGCACTGAGATTTGAAACTTACATGTATATGTGTGGAAAAATAGAGGGAAAGTTTGCCATTATCTGGTTCTGCTGAGAGGAGAGAGGTGAACAGAACAGAGATCCTGGCTCTGATAATCTGCTGTTTGAGTGCCACATTTCTTTCACAACTAACTAATTTTAAAGGTGAGGTTAGAGTTTGAGAGGAGATGTATATGGTAAATTAAGAAATGAATAATAGAAATGGAAATTCTTTTTGTTGAAGTTGCGTTTATCATTTTCTGTTTTGGGAGAAATTTAAATGTGAGGAACATGTAAAATAATATGGACTATGTTTTCACGATAAATTAAGGTGTACTGGAAAAAAAAAGAATAGTTTAAGGGTTTGAGGTTGGACTCAGTAATGCAAATACATTCAGCATCACTAAGGCTGGTTGCCCTTGCTGGAATGTAGGCAGCCACCCAGGTTACACATGGTGGTGGTCTGAAAAAGCAGTTTGGACATGTGCATTTAAAAAAATCAAAAAAGTGGTTTCATAATGTGTCAGTCTGTAAAAGTGATTTTCACTTGCCAAAAAAAAAGAGCAGTAAGTGTGCATTCAAATTGGCAAAGAAATTTCGTTTTGGGACTAATGTGAAAACATGACTCTGTGTGGAAATAGGAATTACAGGCAGAGATTTATTGCATTTTTTTCTGGTGATTTCACAGTTGCATTAGTAGGAAAAAGGGGGAGCGATTTTTGGGGGGAAGAAGCAGACTCTTAGCACACACCCATCTGCTTGCCATGTATAATCATGCACAGTATTTACAAGCGAGTGGGGTTTTCAGGTTTTAGTCTGTAATGCAAATACATTCAGCATCACTAAGGCTGGTTGCCCTTGCTGGAATGTAGGCAGCCACCCAGGTTACACATGGTGGTGGTCTGAAAAAGCAGTTTGGACATGTGCATTTAAAAAAATCAAAAAAGTGGTTTCATAATGTGTCAGTCTGTAAAAGTGATTTTCACTTGCCAAAAAAAAGAGCAGTAAGTGTGCTTTCAAATTGGCACAGAAATTTCGTTTTGGGACTAATGTGAAAACATGACTCTGTGTGGAAATAGGAATTACAGGCAGAGATTTATTGCGTTTTTTTCTGGTGATTTCACAGTTGCATTAGTAGGAAAAAGGGGGAGCGATTTTTTGGGGGAAGAAGCAGACTCTTAGCACACACCCATCTGCTTGCCATGTATAATCATGCACAGTATTTACAAGCGAGTGGGGTTTTCAGGTTTCAGTCTGTAATGCAAATACATTCAGCATCACTAAGGCTGGTTGCCCTTGCTGGAATGTAGGCAGCCACCCAGGTTACACATGGTGGTGGTCTGAAAAAGCAGTTTGGACATGTGCATTTAAAAAAATCAAAAAAGTGGTTTCATAATGTGTCAGTCTGTAAAAGTGATTTTCACTTGCCAAAAAAAAAGAGCAGTAAGTGTGCTTTCAAATTGGCAAAGAAATTTCGTTTTGGGACTAATGTGAAAACATGACTCTGTGTGGAAATAGGAATTACAGGCAGAGATTTATTGCGTTTTTTTCTGGTGATTTCACAGTTGCATTAGTAGGAAAAAGGGGGAGCGATTTTTTGGGGGAAGAAGCAGACTCTTAGCACACACCCATCTGCTTGCCATGTATAATCATGCACAGTATTTACAAGCGAGTGGGGTTTTCAGGTTTTAGTCTGTAATGCAAATACATTCAGCATCACTAAGGCTGGTTGCCCTTGCTGGAATGTAGGCAGCCACCCAGGTTACACATGGTGGTGGTCTGAAAAAGCAGTTTGGACATGTGCATTTAAAAAAATCAAAAAAGTGGTTTCATAATGTGTCAGTCTGTAAAAGTGATTTTCACTTGCCAAAAAAAAAGAGCAGTAAGTGTGCTTTCAAATTGGCAAAGAAATTTCGTTTTGGGACTAATGTGAAAACATGACTCTGTGTGGAAATAGGAATTACAGGCAGAGATTTATTGCGTTTTTTTCTGGTGATTTCACAGTTGCATTAGTAGGAAAAAGGGGGAGCGATTTTTTGGGGGAAGAAGCAGACTCTTAGCACACACCCATCTGCTTGCCATGTATAATCATGCACAGTATTTACAAGCGAGTGGGGTTTTCAGGTTTCAGTCTGTAATGCAAATACATTCAGCATCACTAAGGCTGGTTGCCCTTGCTGGAATGTAGGCAGCCACCCAGGTTACACATGGTGGTGGTCTGAAAAAGCAGTTTGGACATGGGCTTTTTAAAAAAACTGAAAAGTGGTTTCATAATGTGTCAGTCTGTAAAAGTGATTTTCACTTGCCAAAAAAAAAGAGCAGTAAGTGTGCATTCAAATTGGCAAAGAAATTTCGTTTTGGGACTAATGTGAAAACATGACTCTGTGTGGAAATAGGAATTACAGGCAGAGATTTAATGCGTTTTGCTCTGGTGATTTCACAGTTGCATTAGTAGGAAAAAGGGGGAGGGATTTTTTGGGGGAAGAAGCAGACTCTTAGCAAACACACCCAGCTGCTTGCCATGTATAATCATGCACAGTATTTACAAGCGAGTGGGGTTTTCAGGTTTCAGTCTGTAATGCAAATACATTCAGCATCACTAAGGCTGGTTGCCCTTGCTGGAATGTAGGCAGCCACCCAGGTTACACATGGTGGTGGTCTGAAAAAGCAGTTTGGACATGTGCATTTAAAAAAATCTGAAAAGTGGATTCATAATGTGTCAGTCTGTAAAAGTGATTTTCACTTGCCAAAAAAAAGAGCAGTAAGTGTGCTTTCAAATTGGCAAAGAAATTTCGTTTTGGGACTAATGTGAAAACATGACTCTGTGTGGAAATAGGAATTACAGGCAGAGATTTATTGCGTATTGCTCTGGTGATTTCACAGTTGCATTAGTAGGAAAAAGGGGGAGCGATTTTTTGGTGCAGAAGCAGACTCTTAGCACACACCCAGCTGTTTGCCATGTATAATCATGCACAGTATTTACAAGCGAGTGGGGTTTTCAGGTTTCAGTCTGTAATGCAAATACATTCAGCATCACTAAGGCTGGTTGCCCTTGAAGGAGTGTAGGCAGTCACTGAGGATACACATGGTGGTGGTCTGAAAAAGCAGTCTGGTCATGGGCTTTTTAAAAAAACTGAAAAGTGGTTTCATAATGTGTCAGTCTGTAAAAGTGATTTTCACTTGCCAAAAAAAAGAGTAGTAAGTGTGCATTCAAATTGGCAAAGAAATTTCGTTTTGGGACTAATGTGAAAACATGACTCTGTGTGCAAATAGGAATTACAGGCAGAGATTTATTGCGTTTTGCTCTGGTGATTTCACAGTTGCATTAGTAGGAAAAAGGGGGAGCGATTTTTTTGGTGCAGAAGCAGACTCTTAGCACACACCCAGCTGCTTGCCATGTATAATCATGCACAGTATTTACAAGCGAGTGGGGTTTTCAGGTTTCAGTCTGTAATGCAAATACATTCAGCATCACTAAGGCTGGTTGCCCTTGCTGGAGTGTAGCAGTCTGGACATGGGCTTTTTAAAAAATCTGAAAAGTGGTTTCATAATGTGTCAGTCTGTAAAAGTGATTTTCACTTGCCAAAAAAAAAGAGCAGTAAGTGTGCATTCAAATTGGCAAAGAAATTTCGTTTTGTGACTATTGTGAAAAGAAATGTAGTAATATATTTAAATAAAATAAAGGAATTTTTTTTTTAGTTTTTTTCAGGTATTGCTGAAGAGCAGTGAACAAAATTTAAGATGCCTACAAAATCCAGAGTTCAAAAAACGCTAAAAAAAAACCTATATTTGAAGACAACTAGAGGACCAAAGTTAGTAGAAGATGCTGATGTTGGGAAAAAGAAAAAATCTTCTGGTAAGCACAAAAAACAATTTCTTAAAAATATATTCAAAAGAATGAAAAATGTACAAAATGTCTGTACTCGAAAGGATGTTTTTAAGAAAAAAGGAGAGGAAAAAATTGACAATTTAGTTAATGCAAATATACCTTCAGCAACTGAAAAGATTTATATAAATAGAAAAACAGCGTTTAAAGAGATACGTAGAAAAATGTTTCAGAGAAGAGTTATGTCTAATTTGATGAAGGATGTGAAGAAATATAAGAAAAAGACAAAGTTTTAAAAAAGAAAAAAAGAAATAGAAGCCATTGCAGCAAAGGCATTAGAATTAAAAAGGAAACTATTCATATTAATTTTGAATAGGATGCGTACATTAGACAAAATGGTTAATGTACTGAAATCACATAGCAAAAGGAAAAGAGTAGTGAACAGAACAAACTTTTGTAAAGTGTTTTTAGGCAAGTGGATGCATAGTTCAAGTAGTGAACCTTTTTTTAATGAAGAAAGCTATTTTCAAAGTAATAGTTTGCTGCATGCAGTTGACACCAGAGGTCGTTCATACGAAGTAAAAAATGGTTGCATAATGGAGAAGGAGATAATGGTTCCAAGAGATGAGGTACAAGTGATGGCAGATGAGGCAATGGGGAGACGTCCTAAAGCCCCAGTGTACACTTGGAATTGTAGTAGTATTTGCACTGTGCGTCAGGAATCTATTGACAAATTTCGAGAGTTTCTAAGAGAATATAGTAAAAAAAGTATAAAACAGAAGCTTAAGGTGCTTCAAAGTCTGGATCCATGCAGAGTGAGAGAGAATACTGGTTTGCAGGGTCATTCTCTGGCTTGTCTATCTAGAAAAGTGTGCAATAGTGTTTTCCATCATTTTAGGATGCTGGCTGTTCATCATACTGAAATGAGAAAGTTTGTGAGACGGTTGTATTTTGCTAAAAGTCCAGCAATAAAGTTAAATGAATTGAATAGGGCTCTGTTCCGAGGAACGGTATCAGATGTAGAGAAGGTTGTTGATGAAATTCAGTTTTGTTACTTTGGTCCTGAACAAAACAGTGCAGAGAAGGACACACTAAATGAGGAAGAAGTGGAAGAGAATGTACAACCATTTGTAAGTAAGACATTTAATGATCACATAACAAAATTTGAAAAAATCTCTAATGAAAGACCAAATATTACTTGTATTTGTTGCCGCAGAACTCATTATAGAAAACAAACCAGGTATGTTGATCTGTACAGAAAGAGTGAAAATGAAGATAATTATAAGTGGAAGGATTTTGCCACATATATATTTCTTGAAAATTGTTTTGAATTGGGTGAAGTTCAGCGTATTTGTAAATACTGTTACAACAAGTTAGAGGAAAATAGAATGCCGACCAGAGCTGTACATAATAATTTAGAATTGGATGCTATTCCTGCTGAACTTTCTGAATTAAATACTTATGAGTCTATACTCATTCAATGTGTTCATCCGTTCCAGACCATAGTACGTATGGAGCCCAAAACTGGTAAATTACCTCCTTCTGATTTACTGAGAGGTTTAAAAGGTAGAGTGGTGTATTTGCCCTTGGATTTGAAAAAAAATATGGAAACTATTGATGCGGATACATTGGA
Organism: Triturus cristatus; assembly: GCF_964204655.1. Lineage (NCBI taxonomy): Eukaryota > Metazoa > Chordata > Amphibia > Caudata > Salamandridae > Triturus > Triturus cristatus. Next base: position 654,337,531 of record NC_140592.1, on the reverse strand, counting down.
AACTGAACCATTAGTTATTCTGGTTAATGGTGTACCTACAAAGAATAAGAAGATTTGGCAGGAGCTGGTAGATGTACGGAAAGTACAAAGAGCAAATTTGTATTTGAAAAGGAATAACAAATGGTATGAATCAATTTATATAGAAGAAGAAGAAGAAGAAGATTTACAAGAAGACACAGAAACACCAACTGGACAAATTGAAAAAGTGGACAAGTCAAAGGAAGAAGAAATTTATGAACATTTTAGCATACATACTCTTCATTCAAAAGAAGTTATGGGTGACAATATTGATCTCTTTCAGATGAAGAAAGCAAAAGGGACTCCCGTGAGTGTATGGGAGGAGAGCTTGGAAGCTCGATGTTTTCCCCAGCTGTTTCCTAAAGGAAAAGGAGGACGATACGATGAACTTCCAGAACAGATTCCAGCTTCTGAGTATCGGACTACAAGACTATATGCTGAAGATCCCAGATTTCGACAAAGTATTCCTTATTTGTTCCATCTTTTATTTGAAAGCGACTTGTCTGCACTGTCTTATGCAGTAAATCACATTTTAAAAAGTGGAGTACATTTACAAAATGTGTCTGCTAAGGATTTTATGGAGAAAGTGCAGCACCGAGATGATCATTTGGAAACACAACTGATCAATCTGATGGCTTGTCAGCGTGGGACAAATGAATATTGGTACCGACGCCATGGTGAATTAAAATGCATGTTACGGAATTTAGGAACTCCAACATGGTTCCTTACCCTAAGCTGTGCCGAGTACGCTTGGGATGATTTACTGGATTTTCTACGAGAGGCAAATTCAAACATTAAAAACATCGAATACAAGACAGCAGGAGAACTGTGCTCATTGGATCCGGTTAATGTTTGCAGATATTTCAATCATAGATTTGAGGCTATCATGTCCTTCATCTGCAATAAAAAAAATCCACCTCTTGGAGAAGTAGTGGATTTCTTTTGGAGAAAAGAGTACCAGGCAAGAGGTGCTCCTCATATTCATATGCTGTTGTGGATCAAGGATGCCCCAAAGTTTGGAACAGATACTGATGAAGCAGTGTTATCTTACATTGAAGAATATGCAACATGTGCTATACCAAAAAGCACAGAAGAGAAAAAGTTAAAGGAGCAAGTTTTACGTTTCCAAAGTCATCGGTGTGGAAAATACTGTCGACGGAAATACAAGAGCAAAGAAAAATACTACACTAAATGTCGATTTGGATTTCCTAGACCTGTTCTTTCAAATGGAAGAGTTAACAGTTTTATGTCAGCTGTGAGACATACTATCACAAGAAAATCACCTAAGAATACCTACAACCTTAAAAGAAAAGAAGAATCAAAAAATATAAATGACTACAACCCAGTCATTTTATCCATGTGGAACGCTAACATGGATATACAGTATGTAGCTGACAATTCCATTGCTGTTGCTCGATATGTAACGTCTTACATTACGAAATCAGAAAAAACAGAATTGAAGGAAATGTGGGAAGAGATTTCTTACGAGAATACTGTCAGTAAGAAGCTGTACAGTTTCAGTTTGAAGATGTTATCGCATCGAGAAATTGGATCCTACGAATGTTCAGATAGGTTATCTTCTGCAAGTCTCTACTCGAAGTCAAGAAGAATAATTTGGGCAAGTTTAGGCCTTGCAGCAATGAGAAATCGGGTACTGAAATCTGTAGGAGAAATTGAATATTTGGCCGAGAATGACCCAGAAAGTACAGATATTTTGAAATCAAACATGTTGGACACTTATTATCCCAAGAGAAGTCATCATCTGGAGAACATGTGTCTCTATGAAGTGCTGCAGAACTACATTTATTCACGGAAAGCCGCAGAAGACATCAACAATGGAAAATATAAAGTCGTTGGTGAAGAAGGATGTTTGGTGAAGCAAACAAAAGGAAGTTTGATAAATCACCGGAAGCTGAGTTGTGACACTACTGACAAGAAGGAATTTTACTACTTGGCTCTTTTACAGTTGTTTAAACCATGGCGTACAGAGGATGAACTACTGGGAGAATTTCAAAGCTATGAAGATTCTTTTAATGCTTGCAAAGACAGCATACAATGCAGTACATTCTCAACTTATCTGCAAATGTTAAATGAAGAAATTGAACAGGAAACTACAATTGCAGCAGAAATAGCTAGAGACAGTTCTCAGGACAGCCAAAGTTCAGGAACACTCAGTCAAGATCCCCTAGGACAACCAATCGTTGAAAATGAAGCATCAATAGCCATGAACGGCTATGAATCAAGCTCAAGAAGAATTTATAGACTTAGAAAATTTGGAAAGACAACTGAATCAAGAGCAGCAACAAATTTATGAAGAGATCAAAAACAAAATTGATCACGGATTTCTACATGAAAAAAAAGAGTGCTCATGCACATCATTTCATCCAATCAGGATGTATGTAAGCGGACAAGCTGGAACTGGAAAAAGTTTCCTAATAAAAGTCATCAGAAGCTACCTACAGCAAAAAACGGATTCTACTTTGTCTTGTGTGGTTACTGCTCCAACTGGGTTAGCAGCATATAACATAAAAGGAATCACTTTACATCGTTTGCTAATGTTACCAGTGGAGCATGAGAACAAAATACAATACAACAAGCTAACTGGAGAAGCATCCTTGGAAGTTTCAAGAGTATTGAAGAAGATGCAAGTTCTCATTATTTATGAGGTGAGCATGGTATCAAACTTAATGCTTGCCTTTGTGCATTTAAGAATGCAGCAAATTTTGAAGACAGACTATGACATGTTATTTGGTGGAAAACACGTCATAGTTTTTGGAGATCTTCTGCAGCTTACTCCAGTTAAAGGACAACCAGTATTTAATACTGTCACACATGAAGACACGAAGAAGTCATTGGGAAGCATCGGAAATACAAATATTTGGTCCTTCTTTGAGTACAAGGAACTTACTACTAATATGAGGCAAGCAAGCGATGAAGAATATGGAAGTATTCTGAAAGATATCAGAATTGGACTACTCACAGAAGTTGGCAAAAAAGCATTACAGAGTCGGCTGCTACATAATTTATTTCCAAAGGAAGAAATAGTTGCAGAGAAAATATACAAGAATATTGCAGAAAACAAAAGTGTCATCTGCTTAATGCCAACTCTACGTGAATGCTCAATATTTAATGAGGAGCTTTTGAAATTGGAAAAGGAAGAGATCAGGAAATTGGAAGCAGTGGACAAAATTGAGGATGGAAGAATTACTGTCACAGTAACAGGCAAACTGAAAAATAAATTGGACTCACTAGAGAAGAACATCTCCAAAACAGCTGGATTAGAAAAAAATCTATATGTTTGCATGAACTGTAGAGTATTTTTAAGAAGAAATTTGGATGTTGAAAAAGGTTTAGTTAATGGAGCTATGGGAAGAGTTGTGGGTTTTATTAATTATCAGAAAAAAGAAGGAATTGAATGTTTAAAAATAAAATTTGATCAGATAGAAGAAGTTAAAGATATTTGTCGTTGTACAGTTCGTTTCATGCTTGTGAAAGACTTATATGTACGTAGGAAGCAGTTTCCGTTTTCTCTAGCATGTGCTGTAACTATTCACAAGTCTCAAGGATTGACTGTAGATTGTGCTTTTGTGAACATTGGTTCAACTGTGTTCAAAGAAGGTATGGCATATGTTGCTTTGTCACGAGTGAAAACATTATCAGGTTTATTCATGATAGACTTTGATGATTCAAAAGTTAGTGCTGATACAAACTGTGTAAAGGAGTATAATAGATTAAGAAGAAGCCATGCTCCTCATTTAGGTCAGTATCCTGTGTTGGAGAAACGTGTAGTTTCTCGTAAAAGAAAAAATGAGAATATCTGTAATGAAGATGTAGAGAAGAGGAAAAAAAAGAGGAGTGATGTAATTGCAAGCAAAAAGAAAAAGGAAAATGAAGAACAGGTTGTAGGATGTCATTTTGAAAATAGCTCTGGTGTCAACTGCTACGCAAATGTAGTGCTGAATGTTGCATTTTATCTGGAAAGTTTGCAACAGCAGATAATAGTAAATCAGGGAAAAAGATTCTGTTCAGAGCTGAGTCTCCTTTTTCAAAAGCTGAGTAAAGATAAAACTCAAATAGAAAGTGCTACTGAAATTAGAAAACTTTTAGATATATGTTCAGGACGAACACAGTTTTCTCAAAATGAACAGCAAGATGCACACGAATTTTTGATGTATTTTCTTCAGGTAGTGGAAGAAGAAGGAGTTCCCATTGACATTTTTTTTGGTCTCTCTTATAAATGGGAACATAGTTGTGAAAATTGTTATAATATATGTGGCTCTAATGTTGATAATGAAAGGTTTATTTATTTGACATTGCCAGAGAGTAAAACAGTCACTTTTGCAAAATTAGTTAAAGATGCTAATCATAGCATGAAATGTGGTGAGTGTAAATCTGACATGTTTTCAACATTAATTTTAAAGGAATACGGACAGTATGTAATTTTAATGATGCAACGATGTAGAGCTGATGGTTCAAAATTGGATACTTTAATAAAGAAGTTTACAGGACAGCAATTATCAATTTCAGGAAAAACTTTTGTAACTGTTGCAATAATTTTCCATGATGGACCTACTGTTACTTCTGGACATTACACAGTTTATCTTAAATATGAAAAAGGCTGGACACTGTGTAATGATTCCCAATTGATTTTCAAACAACGTTTGCCTTTTGATTTAGCAAATTCCTATCTAATCTTCCTGAAACCTAAATTTTAGAGAGATTTGGCAAGATCTGGACAAAATAATTTTACCATTTTACTGGATTACCATTGCAATTTTGTAAAAAAAAGATTTTTTAAATTATCATTTGGCCTAATGGAAAGATAACCAATTGTAATGTGGACTTTTTTAATTTTTAATGAAACTTTCAAAAACCAATAATTTAGAGATAATCGGTAACATCTGCACAATTTAAATTTTGGAATGTTATTGGACTGCCATTGGAAATTTTTTCAAAAATGATTTAAAAAATTACTATTTGGCCATGTGGAAAAGTAACCAATTCTATTGTGGACTTAATAAATTATTCAAAAAATTTTCGTGAACCAAAATGTTACAGAGAATCGGTGAGATCTGGACAAATTAAACTTTAGAATTTTATTGGATTACCGTTGGAAATTTATTCCCAAAAAAATTTTAAAATTACTATTTGGCCTAAAGGAAATGGAATCAGATGTATTGTGGAGTTATTTGAGATATAATATTGTGATTATACTTCTGAAACAAACATATCAGACGGTATTTTAAAGAAATAAGTATTGGTATTAGATGATATTTTTTTAGAATATTATGCATTTCTATAATGTTAAGTTTAAGTAAAAAGAGATTCTGGGCTTTTTTAATACAATCTTTGTGATTGTTATTTTTTTTTGCCCGCTGTAAAATGATGAATGCAATTGCTTTCACAATTTATAGTGAAATGCAATATATTCTGAAAACAGCAAAAATAAGGCAAAAATATTTTTTGAAAAATATGTAAATATGTGTACTGTATTATAAAATGTTTTACAAATATTAATACTTTTTTCTTTTTTTTCAGATTGATATAGAAAAATTTCGAAAACTAGAACCATTTTTAAAGCTATTTTTTTAAAAAACAAATGAATAAATATTTTTTTGAGTGGGTATGGTAAGTCAATAATAATAATTGTAGTCTCTCAAGGACCTTGTAATGTGATAATTGATTTTTAGTGTTTTTTAAAAAAAAAAAAAAAAAAAGTACGCGCACCGTACGCGTACGGTAAAAAAAAATAAAAAAAAATAATGTTTTTAAAAACATATGTAAAAAAAACATGAAAGATAAGGTTGGCTCTTAAAAGAACCGTTGTGTTCATGCAGGGACAGAGGAAAGAAAGAATGGGAAAATTATTCAAAGCGACAAGTGTGCTGATCTATTTTGTTGTTCACTAGGGAAACACTGGTCTCCCTATGGCAAATTAGATCTTGACAAAAGGCGCATCGAATATCAACCCTCCGGAATCGAGGGTTCATTTCCAGAGGGCCAGCAAAAGGAGATGCTCCCCCCACAGATGAAGGGCTCACCTGACCTGCAGAAGAAGGAGTCAGCTCTGCAGATGATGGTCCAGGCTGAGCTGCTGTGGAAGTACTTGCTTGTCTTTCTGAAGAGTTACCTCCAAAAAGATGACCATGTGTCCTTCTGTGTACATCCTTGAGGTGTCTCTTCATGGTATGATTCCCAAAGGAATACTTCCTGTCAGGATTACCTCTTGAAAGTACACGCTGACACAGCTTGCAAGTTACTAAGGGTGCATTCACCTTTTGCTGGCCTTCAGGAAAAGTAAAATAATCCCATACATAAGAGGGCTTTTGTTTCCTCGCTCTCTGCCTCAAAACAGTGCTGCTAGTGCTAGCCTCACTCTCAGAAGAGCTCTGCTGTTCTGCCATCGTATCACAAAGACAACCCAGCTCCTTCTCCTAAGGGATCACAAGCAGAAATGAGAGGAATGGGTGTGGTGTAGGAGAGTTCTAGAACTGAAAGTAGTTTCAACCAATCAAAAGTTGTGTTTCATGATCACATGACCTACCGTACGCTTACGGTACGCTTACGGCAAAAGTGCGCATGCGCGTAAAGAAGACATGCGCTTGCGCGCATGCGCATAACAGACACTACCCGACACTTCCGCGTAACGTGCGCGTGTAGCGTACGCGCGCACGCGTCCCACGCGGAGTACACGCGGCTACGCAAATTGCGTAACTATACGCAAGCAGCGTAGAAAAATTACGGGCGTTGCGTAAACCGTACGCTTACCGTAAGCTTACGGTACGCGTACTAAAAAAATAATAAAAATAAAAAAAAAATGTACTGCAAATAAATTTTACATGTTTATTTTAAAAAATACATTAAAAAAAACATATTAAAGAATTTTAAAAATTTAACCATAGTCTTTATAAAAGGTAAGAAAATTAAAATAAAAATATGTTAAAAAAAATAGAAGAAAAAAAAAACAATTAGCATTTAAAAAACCTTGCAAATTCACTGAAAAAACCAAGGGTTTCACACACGTTATAGTTAGGAATTAGCATTTAAAAAACCTTAGAAATTCAGTGAAAAAACCATAGGTTTCACACACGTTATAGTTAGGAATTAGCATTTAAAAAACCTTAGAAATTCAGTGAAAAAACCATAGGTTTCACACATGTTATAGTTAGCTGGACATTTTACTCGTAAAAAACCAATGAAATTCCCCCGTTATCGTTAGTTCAGCTAACTATAACTCGCGCGCCCGCAATGCACTGCTGATGACGTCACATATTACATCACTCATGACATGGTCAGTGACATCACTCATGACATCACTGATGACATCTCAAATGACATCACTGATGACCTCACTGATGACATCATCCTTGTGATAGAGTGGCAGACCTCCTCTTCCCCTAATAAAACCTTTGATACACACATTCAAAAATAGAGACTAAAATTTACAAAACAATGGACATACCAATAACAGTTACAACAACCTCTTCAGTAATTCTAAGATCCACATACACATCCACTCATTCACCAACAGTCCAATACAGTCACTCATACATGTACTCACTTATCATATGTACTCATACACCTATACATCCTGGTACACAATGCCACTCATCCATAGAGCTACTCACACACATAGTCACTCATGCTAATAAAGAATCAAACATACATTTACTTGCATATACAGTTATACACACACCACCACACTTACTTCTATGGAAACTTACACATACTTAGTCTTTTAAACAATTACTTAGAGAAATACATACTTATTCATACAGGAACTCTTTCAATCTCTCACTCTCACATATACTCACATATATAAACCAATAGTCACATATACTAGTTTTAAACATATGTAGTTACTCATAAAGACACTATTGAGACAGTCATTCACTCACTAACACACCCATACACACACTCATCCACCCATGCAGTCCTGCACACATGCTCTGTTCAACACATACAAACAGTGAGTCACTCATTCATGCACCTATGCACTACGTCATACCCCCCACCGAACCATGCAGACACTCATACTGATACTCAAAAAACCAACTAATAACCTATATAGACAGCCATGTAGCTACTCTCCAACCCATGCAGCCACTTATACACAAAGTGAGAGACTGATACAGATATTTATATATTTAAACATTACTCACTAAGCCATGTATTCACTATGATACACTTAATCAGTCAGTTACACAATCAATTTTTCAAAAAGAAATCATCCATTTAGACAGTAATATACCCATTTATTCTTCCATCGACCTTGAGATATACATATATAAAACATATTTAATTTTCAGAAAAACACACATTCACTGGATGATGTCATCAGTGAGGTCATCAGTGATGTCATTTGAGATGTCATCAGTGATGTCATGAGTGATGTCACTGACCATGTCATGAGTGATGTAATATGTGACGTCATCAGCAGTGCATTGCGGGCGCGCAAGTTATAGTTAGCTGAACTAACTATAACGGGGGAATTTCATTGGTTTTTACGAGTAAAATGTCCAGCTAACTATAACATGTGTGAAACCTATGGTTTTTTCACTGAATTTCTAAGGTTTTTTAAATGCTAATTCCTAACTATAACGTGTGTGAAACCTATGGTTTTTTCACTGAATTTCTAAGGTTTTTTAAATGCTAATTCCTAACTATAACTTGTGTGAAACCCATGGTTTTTTCAGTGAATATATATATATATATGTATATATATTACCTACTGGCGGTCGCCAGTAGGTAGTTATAGTTAGGACCCTGTTTCCATAGGAAATCCGCAACATTCTATTTGGAATAACTTTGGTGCCGGTCGACGAATCCTCGCAAAATTTTCAAAATAGGTGGGTGCTACGCTCCGCTCCTACCCTGAAAGTCTCGGGGGGATTCGTCAAGCAGGGGCCGAGAAAAAAGGGGGGTCCCAAAACACGTTTTCCCCATGCATTTTTCCATAGGACCTTTAGACACAGCTACAGCCCGAACGGCTGAACAGAATTCCTTGAAATTTGGCAGAGAGGTAGCCATAAGGTCAAGGAAGTGCCTTTTGCAGGTCTGGTGTAAATCTGTTCAGTATTTCCTGAGAAAATAGCATTTAAAAGCATATATATATGTGGGCGGAGCCTAACCACACATCTCATCCTGAGATCTGATTGGCTGTCAGCACTTCATCCAAGAAGTGTTGGCAGCCATCTTGGGACCAATATACATGATAGCACCTCATTAAAAAGCATTGCAGTTAATAGAAGGTTTTAAGACTTTAGTTACATTATAAATCATTTGTTGATGGTACCATACTCATTTTAGGAATTGTGGTATGTTCTAAGGTGATTTCACCATGTGAAAAAGCCTTCTGCTGGGATATCATGATTGAGAGAAAAATATGTTCTCATGCTTTTACCACAGAGGTTTGGAAGGTGAAATATAGTCTAAACTGAGAGCTTATTTTCTGTAAATTCACATTATCTTTCTCAGTCATGTGAGAATGAAGTCTGACATTCTCAGTAAAACATGTACATCCAACAAGGGCAGAGACTGTCAGTTGATTCCTTTGTGTTCTACTGCAGCTTCCCAGAGTGTTCCAAAGAACTACTAGAGCGCTAACAGTCCTACTTATGATAAACGTATGGCACACCTGAAGCCATCTTGCTTGGATTAAAGTGGTAACTCTTAAAACATTTAATTTAAAAAGGAACAAAATGAGGGGGTTCATTTTTCCATAAAAAGTATGATTAGTGCTGCAGAAAGAAAAATTAGGGCACATTTTGAGTGACTTCTCAAATCCTCTTCTATTTCATTAAAAAATTCTGACATGCAGACTGAAACATGCACTTTCAATACCAGCAGCAGTTTTCCCTGGTGAGCAGTAGCTTTACTACAGTGATCTAATGAGCAAAAAGAGTGCTAACATTCTGAATTTATGGCAAATGTGTGACACATCTGAAAGCCTTCTTGATGGAATCAAAGTAAAAAACTGAAAGTATTTCCTACTGAGGAGACTGCAGTAAATGAGGAAATTAGGAAACTTCATAACAAATAAGTCTCCCAAGATGGCCACCAGAGACAAAAGAGCCCAAATGTAGCCCAAATATCACCCAGATGTAGCCCAAGTATAGCCCAATGACAGAATGTCCCAGAATGTTCTTAAAAACAACTAGAGCGCTTACTGTCTTCATTATGACAAAAGTATGGCACACCTGAAGCCATCTTGATTGGAATAAACTGGTAACACTTAAAACATTTAATTTAAAAAGGAACACAATGAGGAGGTTCATTTTGCCATAGAAATTATGATTAATGCTGAAGAAAGAAAATGAGGGCACATTTTGAGTGACTTCTCAAATCCTCTTCTATTTCATTAAAAAATTCTGACATGCAGACTGAAACATGCACTTTTAATACCAGGAGCAGACTTCCATGGTGCAGTAGTTTTACTACAGTGATCTAATGAGCAACTAGAGTGCTAACATTCAGAATTTATGGCAAATGTGTGACATATCTGAATACCTTCATGATGGAATCAAAGTAAAAAACTGAAAGCATTTCCTACTGAGGAGACTGCAGTACATGAGGAAATTAGGAAACTTCATAACAAATAAATCTCCCAAGATGGCCACCGGAGACAAAAGAGCCCAAATGTAGCCCAAAATCACCCAGATGTAGCCCAAATATAGCCCAATGACAGAAGTGTGCAAAACACTTATTAGTTTGTGTTTTTGCAGTGTTATATAGTGCAGACTTGTCAGGTATTGGAGTGCTTTACATGAGCATTGGTTACATCACACAAGAACAAATTCATTTTGGTTGTAGACATGGGGAGACTAAGTGATTTGACCAGAATCACAGAATGTCAAGCTGAAGCAGAAACTGCAACCTGGTTCCCCAGTTGCAAAGTCTGCAGTTCTGGAAGTAACACCACATCCTCTCCCCTAAGTGCAACATTTAATCAAGTGGTCAACTGGATAAAAAAACATAAAGATAACAAATAATTTAAAAGTGCTTTGTCGCTATTTGAAAACTCAGAAAATATGTCCTTATTTTAGTCTTTTAGAGCACTAACCATAATTTTGATGCCAATAAGACCCTCTCATATATGTAATTTCTAAAGGAAATGCTCTAGGTATTATAGTTTTGATTACATCAAGATGATGTCAGGCGTTCCACACTTTTGTAATAAATATAGAATGTTAGCAATCTAGTTGTTCATTAGGATACTGTTGAGAGGCAGAGGCCAGGGGCACGGACTCTGAAAATTGAAGGCAGGTAGGAGGGTGCAAAGGCAACAATTTAACCACACTGAGCAGGCAGGAAGGGCCGTGGAAGCACAACAGACTATGGAGGGCAGTGGAAAGGGGGGCAGGGGCAACAAACCAACAATACAGGACTTGCAAGAGAGGCTGTTGGAGGGAAGATCTATTACGGGTCAAGGAAGCTAGGGGCGGTCCCCAGATCCCCGGGAGCCACAACAGAACTGAGCAGGAGAGTGAGTCAGGGACAAAAGGGGCACCTTAATTTGAGCCGGGGTGCCTAGGAACGCTTGCTCCAAAAATGAAGAAAACAGACATATGAGACATGGAATTGGAGGCAGAATACAATGGCAGTTTAATGAGAAGATGCAACTTCAAAGAAACCGCAGAATAGAGACATAAAGTACAAAATACAGAATCCAGATAATCATACAGCTGTCATAATATTCTCTGTATCTCAATTAATGTACTGACAGAGAGAGAGAGAAAACACATCTATAAATGCATCATGAGCAACAAGTTACACCAAGGAAAATGTTACCTAGGAACACTCACGTTTACTCTTAGAGCAAGCATTCCTGCAATTACAATACAAAATCTTTTAAATGCAAAAGTAAAGAGAACAATGGTTAAACATAACATGACATTTCATATAGGTAAAATAGAATAAGATACTTCAAGCAAAGCAGAGCAAGACATTTTAAGCAAAGGAAGACAAGAGCTCCCAGCTCTTGGGGAAAACCTGCACTGCCTGTTAACCTACATACAGACGGCGAGGTAGTCCGTCGATATCTGTGGGTGCTCCCTTTTTATATCATTTTGTGGACTCCTTTGCACGCTACATCTACCTACGTATGCTACCCAAAAGCTTCGTCTGCAGATTTTACCAGACATTTCGTCATTTACCCACTTAATGCTGACAATGGACTGGGTGAAAAGGTCAGTCTCTCAGGCCAATCGCTTATCGTAAGTTCCATAGAGCAAGCAGAAAATAATGGGTATTGTACGGGAATTCAATATATTCATGTATAAAATCTCCTCAGTTCTCCTAACTTGACGCTCTGCGGTTGCCACTTCCTTAAAAGCGGGAAACCTGCCCAGGAAGCAAGTACCAGTCCAGGATGCAGCCTACTGTATGTCGACAGCTTCAGGGGGATGTTGAACTTTGATACCGAGCACGGAGCACTCGGGTAGGGTGGGGGCTACTAGTTTGGATCAGAAGGACTCGCAGACCTGCCTTCAGACTGCTATACACTAAAATTGCAGAGCTATGGTCAATTCAACAAAGAGGCCTACATATTGAACAGAAGGGCCTACACAGGGGTTTTATGCTGGCTGAGTGGTAAGGATGTCTCAGGATAATTATATAGCAACACAGGACCCGCTGGTCAATTTAATACGGCCTACAAATGCAGCTGGCAGGGCAAGGACAAGGGTCTCATACTTCAGGTGTGGACAGAACGGGCCAGGGGCCCCCTGTGATACAAAATCTACCCTCCTTCAAGGCTGTGGCAATGTAATAGACCATTGTGGGCAGAAGGAAGAGGCAATGGTAGTACAACCATACATGCCAACAGACCCGATTCAGCCAGGAAACGTCCAATGTTTTTAAGCTCAAATGGGCTTTATTTGATCTGTCTCCTGTCTACAATATCCTCTTTTTCAATGTAACTCAAAGGGGAAAATCAATACCCCAGTTTTTTTTCAAAATCTCCCTCTTACCAAGTTCAAAATGTTCGCAAGTATGGTACATTGGATCATGGAAGGAAATGGGATAGGGACATGGACTTGGATAACAGAGGACAGGAGGGACATGGAGAGGTGCACCAAACTGACCCTGCAGGGCAGGCATCAGGGTTTGCAGCAGCACAATACACCACACAGGGCATGCAGGACGGGAGTGCAGCACAACAATCCATAGAAAGCAAGAGGGAGGGGACAGGACCATGCACATGGACAACAGAGAACAGAGGGGCAAGAGGCAATGGTAGCTAGCTGACCATAATGGACAGACAGGAGAGAAAGCTGCAGCATAACAGACCATAAAGGGCAGGAGGGACGGATCAGGGGCATTACAATGGAACAGACAAGCCAGGAGGGAGGGAGTAGGGCTGGGGGCAAGGGGGCAGGGCAGGAGCAGCAAGATAGCCATGGAGGTCAGGCAGGATGGGCACTAGAAGCAAGACACACCATGAAGAGCAACAGTGAGACTGTGATGGCATACACACAGACCATGGAGGGAAGGTGGGAGGGGGTCAGGGGCAGCTAACTGACCACACAGGGAAGGTGAGAGGGGCCATGGCAGCACAGAAGACCATGCATGGCAAGTGGGAGGGCTAGTGGCAGCACAATGGCTATGATGGGCAAGAAGGAGGGTGGAGGGGCATGCACAAAGGACGATGGAGGATAGAAGGGAGGGTCAGGACCTGTGCACAGACAAGAAAGTTCAGGGGAAGGGACCTCACAACAGACCACACGGGGCAGGCAGGAGGAGCAGTTGCAGCACAACAGACCAGGGAGGGCAGAAGGGTGTGGCAGTACAATGGACCATGTAGGACAGGAGGAAGAGGATAGGGGCATGGCATGTGGACAGGCAGGGTGGAGGTGGCAGGGACAGGTTACAGTCATCTGACAATGCTAGGCAGGTGGGAGGGGAGTGGCAGCTCAACAGAACACTCAGAGTAGATAGGAGTGGCAGGTCCATGGGACATGGTGGGCAAAAAGGATGGAGCAGGGGCATGCACAAAGACATCGGAGGGCAGGGGGAAGGAGAATAGGGGCAGCAAGCTAAGCACAGAGTTTAAGCAGGAGGTCAATGATGGGGCATAGAATTGGGCAATGGAGGGCAGGAGGAGTGGACTGGTACATCATACTAAATTGAGGGCAGTGGCAGCACATCAGACCATGCATGGCAGGAGGGAGGAGGCTAGTCCATGGATTCACACAACAGAGGATAGGGAGGAAGGGGATGGGGCAGCAAGCTAACTGTTCAGAGAAGGCGGGTATTAGGAACTTTATTGTTTTTAAAACATTGTGTCTGTGCAAACTACTTAAAATATGAACAAGTAGGCAGCATAATCTCACTTTTATTCAGGAAGAAGAGGACGTTTGTGACTGTGACTCCGGGCTCACTTGGCAGAAACACCCCCTGACCCTCCACCCCCTATCGCAAAATGTAATGCCCGTGAAAAGGGTAGGTGAACACAGTGTTATATAGAACATAGTCCTGAGAGCACGATTGAAAATGAAAACTAGATATAGTGTATGGTATAAACTATGCACCAAAAAGTGTGATATAAGATGAACCGGGCGTGAAATATAATATGCAATACATTGTGCGCAATGACAGATTCATTGGAGAGCGCGAGATAGCACAGGCACTAGCGCGTGCTATGCGATATGCGCCTTGGAGTGTAATATGCACAGGGCAGTGTTGTGTAACCTAACTAGTCTCTAAAGTTGTAATATAAAATATGTGCTGGGGAGTGTAACGTTGCATATGCACTGTGACAAAGATATGGATCCCAGATTGTAATATGTATGGCATAGCACTGTGCGTTATAACATAGGCATCGAGAAAGGCACGTTAGATGGGGCAATATAACCCGTGCGAAGACAAGTGTGGCATGACATATTCACGGGGTGGTGTTACAGTGCACATGGGCTAGAGAGTGTCATAGCATATGCACTAGCTAGTGGAATACAACACAGAGGTGTGTGGCACTCGGCAGGCAATGGTGGGTGTAACACAGCATTGGGCTCTGTCAGGAGCACGCTGTGACTCTCAAGTGATGTTCGTCCCCTTTCCAGAGAGTAAAATAAAAAGTATTACACATCCGGCAGTGGATGTGTTTTATTAACCGTGAGGGGGGTTTCTTGCATAGTTTTGGTCGAATTTTTGTCGAATCCCCTTTGAATGGCTTGGTGTGCATGTGTATTAAATGTGCCCGTCAATAGCTACCCATGTTTCTATAAATAAACGACAAGGGTGTCTACCAGGATTAGGCACGGTAGGGCATCAGACATGTCAGAGCTTCACTAGTGGTGTAAATACATTCCACGTGGATTCATTGCATGCATAGTCGCCTTTTAATGAATATCACGCAAATCGTCATGGTGATAGGTACGTACGGTTTGTCCAGCATGTCCTAGGTGTGTCTATGAATATATATTTTTTTTAAATAATAAAAAACAGTGGCCGGCCCTGGGGATTGGGGTCAAAAAAATATAATTAGGAGACTGGCCCTGGGGGATGGGGTCATCAGGGCCAATAAATTAGAATAAGAAGGGGAACCAAACAGCCCCCCTTCTTAAAAAACTAGAATAAATAAAAGACTGGCATCGTGCCGGAGGCCATGCCCCCTCCGTGCAGCACTCTGCAAACGCGCCCCCAACAGGCATCTCCAGTATGCGCCAGGGAGCTGCGCTGCAGCCAGGTGTTCTGAGGCCAAGCCCCTTTTTACACCTCTCTGCAACGCAGCTCTGTGGCGCTTACTGGAGGTACCTAGTGGTCTAGTTTGACCCTAGGGACCCTTAGGATTCAAGGGGACTTAATCTCTCAACTTAGAACAGCCACAGGGCGCGTTTACACAGTGGTGAAGGGAGGGGACGGGGCCTGAGGTGACGTGTGCAAATACGCACTATGGCACGTTTTAAATTGGGGATATAATTTCCCTTCAATACTGAGGGCCCCTGGGGGCTAACTAGC
The DNA here is from genome assembly GCF_964204655.1 of Triturus cristatus. NCBI lineage: Eukaryota > Metazoa > Chordata > Amphibia > Caudata > Salamandridae > Triturus > Triturus cristatus. Next base: position 654,321,556 of record NC_140592.1, on the reverse strand, counting down.
CCACCAAGTGCTTCCAGTAAGCGCCACTGAGCTGCATTGCAGAGAGGTGGTCCAGGCCGTGCCACTTTTTACACCTCTCTGCAACGCAGCTCTGTGGCACTTACTGGAGGTACCTAGTGGGCTAGTTGGACCCTAGGGACCCTCAGGATTCAAATGAACTTAATCTCCCAATTAAAAATGGACACAGGGCGTGTTTACACAGTGGTGAATGGAGGGGACAGGGCCTGAGTTAACGTGTGCAAAAACGCCCTGTGGCCTGTTTTAAGAGGTAGTTTTAATCCCCATGCCCTATTATATACTAGGGGCTTACAGAGGAGGTCATGCTAATCACAGGGGGACCCCAACGCATAATGTTCCCTAGTGTATGTAGGTGTTTTCACTGTATTCTAAGTGTCTTTTAACATAGCACTGGCTCTAGGACTGGTTAGTCAGACTCAGTTACCACCAGTATCCGTCTGAAAAAGTTGAGGGTACAGGATGATTTTGCAACAAGGCTTCTTTCTGCTCTTCTTTTTGTTCTTTCTGCACGTTATCCTTCTTCCTGCACTTATCTTCGTATTTGAGGACTTCTGTTGCTTCTTTCTGCACTTCTTTTGTTTCTTTCTGTGCATTTTTTCTTCTTTCTTCACATGTCCTATCTCTGTAGGCATAGTTAGAAATTAGCATTTAAAAAACCTTTGAAATTCACAGAAAAAACCATAGGTTTCAGGCACGTTATAGTTAGGAATTAGCATTTAAAAAACCTCAGAAATTCACTGAAAAAACCATAGGTTTCAGGGGTGTTATAGTTAGCTGGACTTTTCACTTGTACAAAACCATTGAAATTCCCCCGTTATAGTTAGGTCAGCTAACTATAACTCGCGCGCCCGCAATGCACTGCTGATGACGTCACATATTACATCACTCATGACATGGTCAGTGACATCACTCATGACATCACTGATGACATCTCAAATGACATCACTGATGACATCACTGATGACATCATCCTTGTGATAGAGTGGCAGACCTCCTCTCACCCTAATATAACCTTTGATACACACATTCAAAAATAGAGACTAAAATTTTCAAAACAATGGACATACCAATACCAGTTACAACAACCTCTTCAGTAATTCTAAGATCCACATACACATCCACTCATTCACCAACAGTCCTATACAGTCACTCATACATGTACTCACTCATCATATGTACTCATACACCTATACATCCTGTTACACAATGCCACTCATCCATAGAGTTACTCACACACATAGTCACTCATGCTAATAAAGAATCAAACATACATTTACTTGCATATACAGTTATACACACACCACCATACTTACTTCTACGGAAACTTACACATACTTAGTCTTTTAAACAATCACTTATAGAAACACATACTTATTCATACAGGAACTCTTTCAATCTCTCACTCTCACATATACTCACATATATACACCAATAGTCACATATACTAGTTTAAAACATATGTAGTTACTCATAAAGACACTATTGAGACAGTCATTCACTCACTAACACACCCATACACACACTCATCCACCCATACAGTCCTGCACACATGCTGTGTCCAACCCATACAAACAGTGAGTCACTCATTCATGCACCTATGCACTACGTAATACCCCCCACCGAACCATGCAGACACTCAGACTGATACTCAAAAAACCAACTAATAACCTATATAGACACCCATGTAGCTACTCACCAACCCATGCAGCCACTTATACACAAAGTGAGAGACTGATACAGATATTTACATATTTAAACATTACTCACTAAGCCATGTATTCACTATGATACACTTAATCAGTCAGTTACACAATCAATTTTTTCAAAAACAAATCATCCATTTAGACACTTATATACCCATTTATTCTTCCATCGACCTTGAGATATACATTTATAAAACATATTTAATTTTCAGAAAAACACACATTCACTGGATGATGTCATCAGTGATGTCATCAGTGATGTCATTTGAGATGTCATCAGTGATGTCATGAGTGATGTCACTGACCATGTCATGAGTGATGTAATATGTGACGTCATCAGCAGTGCATTGCGGGCGCGCGAGTTATAGTTAGCTGAACTAACTATAACGGGGGAATTTCAATGGTTTTGTACAAGTGAAAAGTCCAGCTAACTATAACACCCCTGAAACCTATGGTTTTTTCAGTGAATATATATATATATATATATATATTCACTGAAAAAAACCATAGGTTTCACACACGTTATAGTTAGGAATTAGCATTTAAAAAACCTTGCAAATTCACTGAAAAAACCAGAGGTTTCACACATGTTATAGTTAGCTGGACATTTCACTCGTAAAAAAACAATGAAATTCCCCCGTTATAGTTAGTTCAGCTAACTATAACTCGCGCGCCCGCAATCCACTGCTGATGATGTCACATATTACATCACTCATGACATGGTCAGTGACATCACTGATGACATCACTGATGACATCTCAAATGACATCACTGATGACATCACTGATGACATCATCCAGTGAGTATGTGTTTTTTAAAAAATTTCAATATGTTTATTATATATAGGGAAAGGCCTGTTTAAGAATGAGTGGGTGTACAAGTGTGTAAATGGATGATTTTCTGTGGTGCATAACATGATTCTTTAAGTTAGTCATTAAATGTATCTTACTGCAGACTAGTGACTAAACTGTGTAAATGTATGTATGTGTCTGTATGTTGGTGTATAAGTGGCTGCATGGTTTTGAGAACAGCTATATGAGTCTCTACATGGGTAATTGATTTGTTGTCTAAGTATCTGTATGGGTTCATGAATGTTTGTGTGGGTAGGGTGTGTGTCACTCTATGCATAGATGTGTGAGTGGGTGATTCTATGGGTGCATGGTTTTAAGATTGCATCTGTGATGGACTGTATGGTTGGGTGAGTGTATGTATAGGTGTGTTAGGGATTGAATGTATATCTCAGTGGTACATGTGTGACTAACTACATATGTGAAAGGCAGTATATATGCGTGTAAGAGTATATAAGTGGGTAGATGTGAGAGTGTGTGATTGTGAGAGTGACTGTATGGATGAGTGTGTGTTTGTATCAATGATTCTCTAAGAGCGTAAGAATGTGATACTATTTTTATGAGTAAGTGAACTTGAGTGTGTTTCAGTGCCAAAGTGAGTAAATGGGAGTGTGATTATTTGCATGATTGAGTAAGTGTGAGAGTACCTCTATGGATGATTGGTAGTGTGTGAGTGTCTATATAGGTGTGTGTATAAATTCATATGATACTTTTGTATGGAGTGACTGTAAGTATGAGTGACTGTACAGGTGAGTGTGTGGAGGTGTATGTAGACCTAAGAGTTAATAATTGGGTATGTAGTTATTGCTATTGCAGTATGTATGGTTTTGAGAATGGAACTCTTAAATATTTAGTCGGTGTATCAAAGGTTATATTAGAGTGTGAGAAGATGTGCTACTCTATCACAAGGATGATGTCATCAGTGATGTCATCAGTGATGTCATTTGAGATGTCATCAGTGATGTCATCAGTGATGTCACTGACCATGTCATGAGTGATGTAATATGTGACGTCATCAGCAGTGGATTGCGGGCGCGCGATTTATAGTTAGCTGAACTAACTATAACGGGGGAATTTCATTGGTTTTTTACGAGTGAAATATCCAGCTAACTATAACATGTGTGAAACCTCTGGTTTTTTCAGTGAATTTGCAAGGTTTTTTAAATGCTAATTCCTAACTATAACGTGTGTGAAACCTATGGTTTTTTCAGTGAATTTGCAAGGTTTTTTAAATGCTAATTCCTAACTATAACGTGTGTGAAACCTATGGTTTTTTCAGTGAATTTCAAAGGTTTTTTAAATGCTAATTTTTGTATTTTTTAATTATATTTTTTAAATATTTATTTTTTTAAAACTTCCCTATGTATACATTTATATATTATCTGTATCCTTTAATTTGGTGTGGCTCATTTTTTTTTAAAGATTTAATTAAGATAAAGTTAAATAGCATAGTTAATATCTTCTATTAAGTTATGTCCACTTTTTTTTTTTTTAATATAAATTCTTGGGGTGCGCGCTCAGAGCGCGCACCTAGTACGTTTCCGTACATTTTTCATGAATTCTGGCGTACGTTATTTACGGACGCATACATACGTTTTACTGCGCGCTCGGAGCGCGTACCTAGTACGCATGCGTACGTACGCATGCTTACGTGCATCGTACGTACTCCACGCGGTACACTTCCGTATACGCGTAGAGTGCGCACGCTGACGTTTACGCATATGCGCGTGCTGCGTATGCGCGTTACGTACGCGCATAGTACGTTAGTGCATGCGCGCATATGCGTTCGCGCATGCGTAATTGTACCGTGCGCGCAGGGAGCTTGCGCGGTGCGCGCACCTCGGGGTAAGTGATGAATAAAACAACACTTCTAATTGGTTTTCATTACTTTCAGTTTCATATTGTTTGAATACCACACCCAATCCCCTCATGGCAAGTCATGTGAGGAAGAAACATCACTTTTCATTGGTTCAAAGTACTTTTAGTTCCAGATTCTTCCAAAATCACACCCACCCCCCTCATTGTTAGTTCTGATTCCCTAGGAGAAGGAGCTAATCTGTGTGTTGAGATACAATGGCAGAGCAGCAGCCATCTTCTGAGAGTGAACAGGACACTCTTGAGAGACAGAGGCAGAGGAAGCAGAAAGACTCCTTCATATGGCAGTTTTTCACTTTCCCAGAGGGACAAAAGAAGGTGAATGCACCAAAGGTCACCTGCAAACTGTGTCAGCGCGTCTTGTCACGTGGGAATCCTAACAAGAAGTATTCTTTTAGTATTCACACTATGACGAGGCACGTTGAGGCAATGCATCCAGTGACTTTTCGTCGAGCTTCTGGAGCAAACCCTCCACCTGCTCAGCCGACGACATCTGCAGCAGCTCAGCCGAGCACATCTTCGGCAGCTCAGGCGAGCACTTCTTCTGCAGTGGTGCCTTCACCTTCTTCCACACCTTTGGATATTCGTCCTTGTTTTGGAAGGATGAGTACACGGTGCATGGATTGTGGTTTTCTTATTTCTATGGGTGAGACCAGTATTGATCTCATTCAGAGGAAATTTGAGGAGCACCCTTGCACTAGGCCATAGTTTTTTTTTTCATTTTTCTCTTCCTCTGTCCCTACATTAACTCAAGGGCTCTTTTTAGAGCCACCTAAAATCAAAACACAAAAACTTGTTTTTTAGAATCTATTTCTTTTTTTTTTTTTAGAGTGCGCGCACCCAGCACACACAATGGTTTTTTTTTTTTAAAAAAAAACATTTTTTATCACCTTTAGTAAACCTTCAGGGACTCCCTGAGAAAGAGAGGGGAATGGCAAAGTAATTAAAAAAGAGATGGTGTACATTTCACAGATGAAGGGAAGAGAGTCTTCCTATTAAACTTTAAACTCTGCATCAGTATTTATGTATAGGTACCCAAAAAAGATAATAGCTCATTTTAGTGCTGCATTTGAATTGGCTGTATTTACAAGGAGAGGAAAAGACACACAGAGAGGCTTATCCTCTCCTTGTAAATATGGAAAACCACCCTGCGCAACTAGTTCGTCAAGAAAATTGACGTAGTGGTGGCACAGGTGACTTGTAAATGTGCCCCAGAGATTTTAAGGAAATTAAGGGTAAAACAGACAAACCAAGAGTGACAGATACAGACACAGAGAGCAAACAACTGACAAGGAGTAAGACAGTTAAAAAGACTAAGACATATGGATACAGAAAAAGAAACATGGATGAAAAATTAGTGATGGAGGTAGGGGAGTAGTATAGAAGGAGTGAGGAAGTTACAAAAGAGTAGTAAAGCAGGAAGAGAGAGTGAGAAGAGAAATGAGAAAAGTAGAGTAAGGAGAGGTGAAGAAAAGGAAGCATGAAATGAAACCAGTGACACATACAGATATGTTAAACTTACCTGACCATCAAAATAAATAATTTAGAATGAAATGTTTTTATTTAATTGCAAAGATAACTGAATACAATCGTCTAAATTTTCTTTCTAGTTCTGAAAAAAAGAAAAAAGTATTAATATTCAACAATACACTTAATTAAACAGTACATGTTTTTTCATATTTAGCAAAGCAATTTTTTGCACTTTTTTTGCTGTTTTCAGAATGTTTTGATTTTCACTGAAAATAGTGAAATCAATTGTATTCATCATTTAACAGCGGGCAAAAAAAAAAACAATCTGAAAGATTGTTTAAAAAAGCCCCAAATATATCCTCACTATAACATACTTTAATAGAAATGTTAAAAATACCTTTTAAGAAGAATAACAATCTCCAAAAAATAACGTCTGTAAACCTTGTTGCAAAAGAACATTTTCCAAAATAATATCTGTCAAAGAAGTCCACAATTGTTTGTTTTACCTTTCCTTACGGCCAAATGATAAGTTTAAAATCTCTTTTGAGCGAAATATCCAATTTAAATCCTTTTAAATTTTAATAATGCTTTCTTCCAATGATGATGTTAGTATTTAAAATTTGGGTTTCAGAAAAATTAGGTAACAATTGGGTAAATCATAAGGCAAACGTTGCTTGAAAATCAATTGCGAATCATTACACAGTGTCCATCCTTTTTCACATTTAAGATAAACTGTGTAATGACCAGAAGTTATAGAAGGTCCATCATGAAAAATTATTGCAACTGCAACAAAAGTTTTTCCAGATATTGATAATTGTTGTCCTGTAAACTTCTTTATTAAAGTGTCCAATTTTGAACCATCAGCTCTACAACGTTGCATCTTTAAAATTACATACTGTCCATATTTCTTTAAAAATAACGTTGACAACATGTCTGATTTACATTGAGAACATTCCATGTTGTGATTAGCATCTTTAACTAATTTACTAAAAGTCACTGTTTTACTCTCTGGTAATGGTAAATATATGAACCTTTCAGAATCAACATTACTACTGCTTGTGTTCATACAGTTATCACAACAATGTTCCCATTTATAAGAGACACCAAATACATTTTCTACTTCTACCCCTTCATCTTCCTGTACCATCAGGATATACATCAAGAATTCCTGTGCATCTTGCTGGACATTTTGTGTAAACTGTGTACGTCCAGAACATACATCTAAAAGATTTCTAACATCAGAAGCACTTTCTATTTTAGTTTTATCATTACTCAGCTTCTCATAGAGGAGACTCAGCAAAGAACAGAATCTTTTTTCATGATTTAGTGTTATCTGCTCTTGCAAAAATTCAAGATAAAATACAACATTCAGCACTACATTTGCGTAGTAGTTGACACCAGAGCTATTTTCAAAATGACAACCAACAACCTCTTCCACACTGTCCTTTTTCTTTTTGCTTGCAGTCACATCACTATCTTTTTGTTTTCTCTTCTGTACATCCTCATTACAGATATCCTCAAATCTCCTTTTCCGACAAACAACACGTTTTTCAAACACAGGATACTGACCTAAATGAGGAGCATAGCTTCTTCTTAATCTATTATACTCCTTTACACAGTTTGCATCAGCACTTACTTTTGAGTCATCAAAGTCTATCATGAATAAACCAGATAATTTTTTCACGCGTGACAATGCAACATATGCCATACCTTCTTTAAACACACTAGATCTAATGTTTACAAAAGCACTATCTACAGTTAATCCTTGAGACTTGTGAATAGTTGCAGCATATGCTAGAGAAAATGGAAACTGCTTCCTACGCACATATAAGTCTTTCACAAGCAAGAAATGAACTGAACAACGTCAAATGTCTTTAACCTCTTGTATCTGATCAAATTTTATTTTTAAACATTCAATTCCAACTTTTTTCTGGTAATTAATAAAACCCACAACTCTTCCCATAGCTCCATTCACTAAACCTTTCTCTACATCCAAATTCCGTCTTAAAATTACTCTACAGTTCATACACACATAAAGATTCTTTTCCAAACCAGCTGTTTTTTAAATGTTTTTCTCCAGAGAATCCAATTTAGTACCCAATTTGCCTGTCAATATAACAGTTATTCGTTCATGTTCTATTTTATCCACAGCTTCCAGTTTTATAATCTCTTCATTTTCCAATTTCAAAAGTTCTTGATTGAATACAGAACATTCATGTAGTGTTGGCATTAAGCAGATGACAGTATTTTTTTCTGCAATTTCCTTGTATATTTTCTAGGGGTGGGCGGAATTTGCGGAATTGCGTTACGCAAATCTCCGCGAAACGGTAAAAAATCTCAGCGAACACGCAGAAATTCCGGCGGACACGCGGAATTGCTTGTTTGCGATGCTTTTTTCCTGTTCACAATTGCTGTTTGCGTGCTCAGGGAGAAATATCTCGCGAACACGCATTTTGAGAACGCGAACAAGCAAACATTTCGTGAAATCGCGGAAAGCAGACTTTTGAGCAATTTCGCGTTCTCCGCGGAACGCGAAATTACGCAAATTCCGCAAATTCCGCGAGCGGAACGGAATTTACCGCCCAGGCCTAATATTTTCTCTGTTTTTCTTTTTCTCTGGACGTATTTGTTCTGTTGGAAACAAATTACTTAGCAATCGACTCTGTAATGCTTTTCTGCCATGTTCTGTGAGTAGTCCAATTCTTATATCTTTCAGAATACTTGCATAGTCCTCATCATTTGCTTGCCTCATATTGGTAATGAGTTCCTTATACTCAAAATATGTCCAAATATTTACATTGCCTATACTTCCTAATGACTTTTTTGTGTCTTCATGTGTAAGTGTATGGAATACCGGTTGTCCTTTAACTGGAGTAAGTTGCAAAAGATGTCCAAAAACTAAGACGTGTTTTCCTCCAAATAGGACGTCAAAGTCTGTCTTCAGAATTTGCTGCATTCTTAAATGCACAAAGGCAAGCATTAAGTTTGATACCATGCTTACCTCATCAATAATCAGTACTTTCATTTTCTTCAATACTCTTGAAACTTCCAAGCATGCTTCTCCTGCTAGTTTGTGGTACTGTATTTTGTTCTCATGCTCTACTGGTAACATTAGCAAACGATGTAAGGGAACTCCTTTGATGTTATATGCTGCTAACCCAGTTGGAGCAGTAACAACACAAGACAAAATGGAATCCATTTTCTTCTGTAGGTAGCTTCTAATTACATTAATTAAGAAACTTTTTCCAGTTCCTGCTTGTCCACTTACATACATTCTCATTGGTTCAAAAGATGTGCATGAGCACTCTTTATTTTCATGTAGTAATCCGTGATCAATTTTTTGTCTGACTTCTTCATAAATTTGTTTTTGTTCTTCATTCACTTGCTCCTCCAAACATGTTAAGTCTACTAAATCTTCCTGAGCTTGGTTCATAGCTGTTTCCACTTCGTTCATAGCTATTGCTGCTTCATTTTCGATGATCGTTTGTCCTGGAGGATCTTGACTGAATGTCCCAGAACTTTGACTGTCTTGAGAACTGTCTCTAGCTACTTCAGCTGCAATTGTTGCTTCTTGTTCAATTTCTTCATTTAACATTTGAACATAAGTTGTGAAAGTACTGCATTCTATGGTATCTTTGCTAGCATTGAAGGAATCTTCATAGCTCTGAAATTCTCCAAGTAGTTCCTCCTCTGAACGCCATGGTTTAAACAGCTGCAAAAGTGCCAAGTAGTAAAATTCCTTTTTATCAGGAGTGTCGCAACTCAGCTTCCGGTAATTTATCAAACTTCCTTTTGTTTGCTTCACCAAACATCCTTCCTCACCAATGACTTTATATTTTCCATTGTTGATATCTTCTGTGACATTCCGTTTAAAAATAAAGTTCTGCAGCACTTCATAGAGACACATGTTCTCAAGGTGATGACTTCTTTGTGGATAATATGTGTCCAACATGTTTGTTCTTAAAATGTCTGTACTTTCTGGTTCGAACTCTGCTAAATATTCAATTTCTCGAATAGATTTCAGTACCCGATTTCGCATTCCTGCAAGGCCTAAACTTGCCCAAATTATTCTTCTGGATTTTGAGTACAGACTTGCAGATGATAACCTATCTGAGCATTCGTAGGATCCAATTTCTCGATGCGATAACATCTTTAAACTGAAACTGTATAGCTTCTTACTGACAGTCTTCTCGTGAGAAATCTCTTCCCACATTTCCTTCAATTACGTTTTCTCAGATTTAGTGATGTAAGATGTGACATAGCGAGCAATAGAATTGTCAGCCACATACTGTATATCCATGTTAGCATTCCACATGGATAAAATGACTGGGTTGTACTCATTTATATATTTTGACTCTTCTTTTCTTCTTAGGTTGTAGGTATTCTTAGGCGATTTTCTTGTATTAGTATGTCGCACAGCTGACATAAAACTGTTTACTCTTCGTTTTGAAAGAAAAGGTCGTGGAAATCCAAATCGACATTTTGTGTAGAATTTATCTTTACTCTTATACTTTCGTCGACAGTATTTTCCACACCGATGACTTTGGAAACGTAAAACTTGCTCTTTTAAATTTTTCTCTTCTGTGCTTTTAGGTATAGCACATGTTGCATATCCTTCGATGAAACTTAAAACTGCATCATCAGAATCTGTTCCAAATTTTGGAGCATCCTTGATCCACAACAGCATATGAATATGAGGAGCACCTCTGGCTTGGTACTCTTTTCTCCAAAAGAAATCCACAACTTCTCCAAGAGGTGGATTTTTTTTATTGCAGATGAAGGACATCATAGCCTCAAATCTATGATTGAAATATCTACAAACATTAACTGGATCCAATGAGCACAATTCTCCTGCTGTCTTGTATTGGATGTTTTCAATATTTGAATTTGCCTCTCGAAGAAAATCCAGAAGATCATCCCAAGCGTACTCAGCACAGCTTAGGGTAAGGAACCATGTAGGAGTTCCTAAATTCCGTAACATACATTTCAATTCTCCATGGCGTCGGTACCAATATTCATTCGTCTCACGCTGACAAGCCATCAAATTGATCAATTGAGATTCCAAATGATCATCTCGCTGTTGGACTTTGTTCATAAAATCCTTTGCAGTCACATTACGTAGATGTACTCCAGTTTTCAAAATGTGATTTACTACATAAGATAGTGCTGACAAGTCACTTTCAAATAAAAGATGGAACAAATAATGAATACTTTGACGAAATCTCGGATCTTCTGCATATAGTCGTGTAGTCCGATACTCAGAAGCAGGAATCTGTACTGGACGTTCATCATATCGTCCTCCTTCTCCTGTAGGAGATCAATAGCGTTTCCCATAACTTCTTTAGAATGTAGAGGATGTATGCTGAAATGTTCATAAATTTCTTCTTCTTTTGACTTATCCACTTTTTCAAGTTGCCCAGTTGGTATTCCTGTGTCTTCTAGTATTTCTTCTTCATCTTCATTCATATAAATGGCTTCATACCATTTATTATTTTTTTTCAAATACAAATTTGCTCTTTGTACTTTTCGTACATCCACCAGCTCCTGCCAAATTTTCTTATTCTTTGCAGGTACACCATTAACCAGAATAACTAATGGTTCAGTTTCCAAAGTATCTGCATCAATTGTTTCCATATTTTTTTTCAAATCTAATGGCAAATAGACAACTCTTCCTTTTAAACCTCTTTGTAAATCCGAAGGAGGTAATTTACCAGTTTTTGGCTCCATACGCACTATGGTCTGAAACGGATGGACACATTGAATGAGTATAGACTCATATGTATTTAAATCAGAAAGTTCTGGAGGAATATCAACCAATTCTAAATTATTATGTACAGCTCTAGCTGGCATTCTATTTTCTTCTAACTTGTTATAACAGTATTTACAAATACGCTGATCTTCACCCAAATCAAAACAATTTTCCAGAAATATATATGTTGCAAAATCTTTCCACTTATATTTATCTTCATTTTCACTTTTTTTTATACAGATCAACATTCCTTGTTTGATTTTTGTAATGGCTTCTCCGGCAACATATACAAGTAATATTTGGTCTTTCATTAGAGATGATAGCAAATTTTGTCATTTCATCATCAAAATTTTTACTAACAGTGAGTTCTACATTCTCTTCCACATTTTCATCAATAACTGTGTCATTTTCTGCACTTTCTTGTTCTGGACCAAAGTAACAAAACTGAATTTCATCAGTAACCTTCACTACATCTGATACAGATTCACGGAACAGAGCATTATTCAACTCATTTAACTTTAGTGCTGGACTTTTAGCAAAATACAATGTTCTCACAAACTTTCTCATTTCAGTATGATGAACAGCCAGCATCCTAAAATGGTGAAAAACCCTTTGACACACTTTCCTAGATAGACAAGCCAGAGAATGTCCTTGCAAACCAGTATTCTGTCTCACTCTGCATGGATCTAGTCTTTGAAGCACCTTCATTTTCTGTTTAACACTCTTTTTACTATATTCTCTTAGAAAGTCACGTAATTTATCAATAGATTCCTGACGCACAGTACAAATACTACTACAATTCCAAGTGTACACTGGGGCTTTAGGACGTCTTCCCATAACCTCATCAGCCATCACTTGTTCCTCATTTCTTGGAACCATTTTCTCCTTTTCCATTACACAACCATCCTTAACTTCATAAGCTCTACCATTGGTGTCAACTGCATGCAACAAAGTATTACTTTGAAGATAACTCTCTTCATTAAAAAATGGTTCAGTACTTGAACTGTGTTTCCATTCTCCTAAGAACACTTTACAAAAGTATTTTTTTTTACTTCTCTTTTCCTTTTGCTTTGTGACTTCATTGCATTCACTAATTTATCTAATCTACGCATCCTGTTCAAAATTAAAATGAATAGTTTTTTTTTATTTCTAAAGCCTTCGTAACAATACTTTCAATAAATTTCTTTTTCTTATAAAATGTTTCTTTTTTTCTTATATTTTTTCACATCCTTCAGCAAATTTAACATCACTCTTCTCTGAAACATTTTTCGACAAATGTTTTTAAAATCTATTTTCCGTGTTAAGTCACTTCCTAACTTCTGAGTCTATATTAGCATTTTCTTTTTGCTGTCGACTCTGTTGTTGTTTTGTACTTGAAACACTGTTTGAATGTATCTTTCGATCATTTTTATTTTTTTTTGAAGATATTTTTTAAAAATTCTTTAGTTTGCTTACCAGAAGACTTTTTCTGTTTTCCAACACGTGCTTCGCCTCCTATTTTTTTTTTTATCAGTCGTCTTCAAATATAGTTGTTGTTTCTTTACTTTTCTTTTTCTTGACTTTATAGGCATCTTTATATTTTTTCACTGTTGCTCACCAATACCTGCAAAAAACTAAAATAAAATACCTTTATGTAATTTAAATTCATTACATTTTTTTTAAAAAAACTTTTCAAATCCTATCACATGAGCTGATCCTTTCCTACGAGTCAAACTCTTACAAAATAGAAGAAACATGAATTAAATCTCTGACAACAATTCCTGTGTGCACACAGACTCATGGTCTGATTCTAGGCAGAAAGTGATATTTCCTTTGGCAATTTGAAAGCACATTTACTACTGGGGTAGAGCAAGTGATCATTACTGTAACAGCCTGACACATGTTCCTTCTAGTTTAGACAGGCAGAAAAGAGCACATGTCCTAACAGCTCCTTGAGACCATGACCATGTGTTAGAGGGTGACTGATTAGACTAGAGCAAAGGAAATGAGCCTTGGTGATTTTGAATCTGTTTGCGTTACACACTGCTATCTGAAACACCACACTGAGCTGACTATTACACATGGGAGTGTAGCAGAAGCTGCTGTGTGTGTGCAAAGAGTGTGTTTCTGGAGACTGTGTATTGTCAGCTGCAAGAGAGATCTGCATGGAGACTCCCACAACTGCATGAAGAGTACAGACATGTGTGTAAGAGTACATGTGTGGTAAGCGTTAATTGGAGTTTTCAACATGTAGCAACCACCTCAGCCATTGCAAGAATTGATGAAAAATCTACCATGCTATTTTGAAATGTGTTTGCATTTGCCTCACATTTTTGAGATACTGATTTCTGCTGAGTGCTAACCAACACATTGGAAGAAAACAAGCTGGGCCTTTCCTGAATGTGCAAGTTTTACAGAACAACAGCAACACAAATTAAAATGCTGACAACAATTCCTGTATGCACACAGACTCGTGGTCTGATTCTAGGCAGAAAGCGATATTTCCTTTGGCAATTTGAAAGCACATTTACTACTGGGGTAGAGCAAGTGATAATTACAGTAACAGCCTGACACATGTTCCTTCTAGTTTAGACAGGCAGAAAAGAGCACATGTCCTAACAGCTCCTTGAGACCGTGACCATGTGTTAGAGGGTGAGTGATTAGACTAGAGCAAAGGAAATGAGCCTTGGTGACGTTGAATCTGTTTGCATTACACACTGCTATCTGAAACACCACACAGAGCTGACTATTACGCATGGGAGTGTAGCAGAAGCTGCTGCGTGTGTGCAAAGAGTGTGTTTCTGGAGACTGTGTATTGTCAGCTGCAAGAGAGATCTGCATGGAGACTCCTACAACTGCATGAAGAGTACAGACATGTGTGTAAGAGTACATGTGTGGCAAGGGTTAATTGGAGTTTTCAACATGTAGGAACCACCTCAGCCATTGCAAGAATTGTTGAAAAATCTACCATGCTATTTTCAAATGTGTTTGCATTTGCCTCACATTTTTGAGATACTGATTTCTGCTGAGTGCTAACCAACACATTGGAAGAAAACAAGCTAGGCTTTTCCTAAATGTGCAAGTTTTACAGAACAACAGCAACACAAATTAAAACGCTGACAACAATTCCTGTATGCACACAGTCTCATGGTCTGATTCTAGGCAGAAAGCGATATTTCTTTTGGCAATTTGAAAGCACGTTTACTACTGGGGTAGAGCAAGTGATAATTGCTGTAACAGCCTGACACATGTTCCTTCTAGTTTAGACAGGCAGAAAGGAGCACATGTCCTAACAGCTTCTTGAGACCATGACCATGTGTTAGAGAGTGAGTGATTAGACTAGAGCAAAGGGAATGAGCCTTGGTGACGTTGAATCTGTTTGCATTACACACTGCTATCTGAAACACCACACAGAGCTGACTATTACGCATGGGAGTGTAGCAGAAGCTGCTGCGTGTGAGCAAAGAGTGTGTTTCTGGAGACTGTGTATTGTCAGCTGCAAGAGAGATCTGCATGGAGACTCCCACAACTGCATGAAGAGTACAGACATGTGTGTAAGAGTACATGTGTGGTAAGGGTTAATTGGAGTTTTCAACATGTAGGAACCACCTCAGCCATTGCAAGAATTGATGAAAGATCTACCATGCTATTTTCAAATGTGTTTGCATTTGCCTCACATTTTTGAGATACTGATTTCTGCTGAGTGCTAACCAACACATTGGAAGAAAACAAGCTGGGACTTTCCTGAATGTGCAAGTATACAGAACAACAGCAACACAAATGAAAACGCTGACAACAATTCCTGTATGCACACAGACTCATGGTCTGATTCTAGGCAGAAAGCGATATTTCCTTTGGCAATTTGAAAGCACATTTACTTCTGGGGTAGAGCAAGTGATAATTACTGTAACAGCCTGACACATGTTCCTTCTAGTTTAGACAGGCAGAAAGGAGCACATATCCTAACAGCTCCTTGAGACCATGACCATGTGTTAGAGGGTGAGTGATTAGACTAGATCAAAGGAAATGAGCCTTGGTGACGTTGAATCTGTTTGCGTTACACACTGCTATCTGAAACACCACACAGAGCTGACTATTACACATGGGAGTGTAGCAGAAGCTGCTGCGTGTGTGCAAAGAGTGTGTTTCTGGACACTGTGGCGCCGATCACGATCCTGTAAAAACCGGGTACGAACCGTCGGACGGAGCATATTCTCCGTCCGACGCGTACCCGGTCGTCAAAATATACCAACATGGAATTACGATTCGCACGGAAACACCATTTCCGTACGATTCGTACAAAACCCCGACCGACGAAAATAAACCTACAAATGCGATCCGGGAAAGCGCCGACCTGACGTCGGGACGCTCGCAGCCTGCCATTCACGAACCAGGAATTACGATTCGCACCGACGTCATCCCGCACGGTGAATATTATCCGGCAGCCAAAAACTGCCGGGAAATCAGGACGACGCGAACAAGGAGTACCAGTACCCGACGGACAGACAGGACTACGCGAACAAGGAGTACCCGTACGCGACGGACAGGCATGGACCCGAACCTACGTGTCATCCCGGCCCTCATAGCAGTCGACCTCCTCTACAGGTTATGACGCAGACGCCGCAGAAGGTCAGAACAACTAAGGGAGGGGGGAAAGGGGGGGGGTGGCAGGACCAGGGCAGGCCACAAACCCCCCACCAAAGTCACACAGCACACATGCCCTGGACATACCTGACTCCCAGGCCCTGGTCACTACGAGGGGGTGGGGGCGTGTCCAGCTTGCCAGCGACCGCCACAACGGAAGTTCTTGATGACGCGAACCGGCAACACAACCAGACAGGTACGTCCCGTACCCACGCCTTAAGAGCGTGGGTACGAGTCATACCACGCCCACACCTACGTCACCCCAACAATGGCGGGACAGCTCGTACCCACATGGCAAAGGCCTGGGTACGGGCCGCACAAGCATCACATAGCGTGGGGACGGATATGTACGGACCGTACCCCCACCCCGTATGCATGGAGCGTACCCCCACACCAACAGTGTAAGTACGACCCGTACCCTCACCCGCGTATGCAAGGAGCATACCCCCCACCCCAACAGTGTAAGTACGACCCGTACCCTCACCCGCGTATGCAAGGAGCGTACCCTCCACCCCAACAGTGTAAGTACGACCCGTACCCCCACCCGCGTATGCAAGGAGCGTACCCCCCATGCCAACAGTGTAAGTACGACACGTACCCCCACCCGCGTATGCAAGGAGCGTACCCCCAACCCCAACAGTGTAAGTACGACCCGTACCCCCACCCGCGTACCTAAGGAGCGTACCCCCACCCCAACAGTGTAAGTACGATCCGTACCCTCACCTCGAATGCATGGAGCGTACCCCCACCCCAACAGTGTAAGTACGATCTGTACCGTCACCTCGAATGCATGGAGCGTACCCCCACCCCAACAGTGTAAGTACGACCCGTACCCCCACCCGCATACATATGGAGCGTACCCCCACCCCAACAGTGTAAGTACGACACGTACCCCCACCTCGAATGCATGGAGCGTACCCCCCATGCAAACATTGTACGTACGACACGTACCCTCACCCGCGGACGTATGGAGCGTACCCCCCACCCCAACAGTGTAAGTACGACACGTACCCCCACCTCGAATGCATGGAGCGTACCCACATCCGTGTATGTCATGAGCGTACATATTGTTGAAATAGGAGGGGTGTGTGCAGAGTCCTCCCAGCAGTGCCCTGACACAGGAGGGGTGGGGGACTATCACTCCCAGCAGTGCCCTGAGACAGGAGGGGTGGGTGCAGAGTCCTCCCAGCAGTGCCCTGACACAGGAGGGGTGGGTGCCTAACACTCCCAGCAGTGCCCTGAGACAGGAGGGGTGTGTGCAGAGTCCTCCCAGCAGTGCCCTGAGACAGGAGGGGTGGGTGCAGAGTCCTCCCAGTAGGGCCCTGACACTGGAGGGGTGTGTGCAGAGTCCTCCCAGCAGTGCCCTGAGACAGGAGGGGTGGGTGCAGAGTCCTCCCAGCAGTGCCCTGAGACAGGAGGGGTGTGTGCAGAGTCCTCCCAGCAGTGCCCAGAGACAGGAGGGGTAGGTGCCTATCACTCCCAGCAGTGCCCAGAGACAGGAGGGGTGTGTGAAGAGTCCTCCCAGCAGTGCCCTGACACAGGAGGGGTGGGTGCAGAGTCCTCCCAGCAGTGCCCTGAGACAGGAGGGGTGTGTGCAGAGTCCTCCCAGCAGTGCCCAGAGACAGGAGGGGTGGGTGCCTATCACTCCCAGCAGTGCCCAGAGACAGGAGGGGTGTGTGCAGAGTCCTCCCAGCAGTGCCCAGAGACAGGAGGGGTGGGTGCAGAGTCCTCCCAGCAGTGCCCTGAGACAGGAGGGGTGTGTGCAGAGTCCTCCCAGCAGTGCCCAGAGACAGGAGGGGTGGGTGCCTATCACTCCCAGCAGTGCCCAGAGACAGGAGGGGTGTGTGCAGAGTCCTCCCAGCAGTGCCCTGACACAGGAGGGGTGGGTGCAGAGTCCTCCCAGCAGTGCCCTGAGACAGGAGGGGTGTGTGCAGAGTCCTCCCAGCAGTGCCCAGAGACAGGAGGGGTGGGTGCCTATCACTCCCAGCAGTGCCCAGAGACAGGAGGGGTGTGTGCAGAGTCCTCCCAGCAGTGCCCTGACACAGGAGGGGTGTGTGCAGAGTCCTCCCAGCAGTGCCCTGACACAGGAGGGGTGGGTGAAGAGTCCTCCCAGCAGTGCCCTGAGACAGGAGGGGTGTGTGCAGAGTCCTCCCAGCAGTGCCCAGAGACAGGAGGGGTGTGTGCAGAGTCCTCCCAGCAGTGCCCAGAGACAGGAGGGGTGGGTGCAGAGTCCTCCCAGCAGTGCCCTGAGACAGGAGGGGTGTGTGCAGAGTCCTCCCAGCAGTGCCCAGAGACAGGAGGGGTGGGTGCCTATCACTCCCAGCAGTGCCCAGAGACAGGAGGGGTGTGTGCAGAGTCCTCCCAGCAGTGCCCTGACACAGGAGGGGTGGGTGCAAAGTCCTCCCAGCAGTGCCCTGAGACAGGAGGGGTGTGTGCAGAGTCCTCCCAGCAGTGCCCAGAGACAGGAGGGGTGGGTGCCTATCACTCCCAGCAGTGCCCAGAGACAGGAGGGGTGTGTGCAGAGTCCTCCCAGCAGTGCCCTGACACAGGAGGGGTGTGTGCAGAGTCCTCCCAGCAGTGCCCAGAGACAGGAGGGGTGGGTGCCTATCACTCCCAGCAGTGCCCAGAGACAGGAGGGGTGGGTGCAGAGTCCTCCCAGCAGTGCCCTGAGACAGGAGGGGTGTGTGCAGAGTCCTCCCAGCAGTGCCCAGAGACAGGAGGGGTGGGTGCCTATCACTCCCAGCAGTGCCCAGAGACAGGAGGGGTGTGTGCAGAGTCCTCCCAGCAGTGCCCTGACATAGGAGGGGTGGGTGCAGAGTCCTCCCAGCAGTGCCCTGAGACAGGAGGGGTGGGTGCAGAGTCCTCCCAGCAGTTCCCTGAGACAGGAGGGGTGGGTGCAGAGTCCTCCCAGCAGTGCCCTGAGACAGGAGGGGTGTGTGCAGAGTCCACCCAGCAGTGCCCTGACACAGGAGGGGTGGGTGCAGAGTCCTCCCAGCAGTGCCCTGAGACAGGAGGGGTGTGTGCAGAGCCCTCCCAGCAGTGCCCTGAGACAGGAGGGGTGGGTGCAGAGTCCTCCCAGCAGTGCCCTGAGACAGGAGGGGTGTGTGCAGAGTCCACCCAGCAGTGCCCTGACACAGGAGGGGTGGGTGCAGAGTCCTCCCAGCAGTGCCCTGAGACAGGAGGGGTGTGTGCAGAGCCCTCCCAGCAGTGCCCTGAGACAGGAGGGGTGGGTGCAGAGTCCTCCCAGCAGTGCCCTGACACAGGAGGGGTGTGTGCAGAGTCCTCCCAGCAGTGCCCTGAGACAGGAGGGGTGGGTGCCTAACACTCCCAGCAGTGCCCAGAGACAGGAGGGGTGTGTGCAGAGTCCTCCCAGCAGTGCCCTGACACAGGAGGGGTGTGTGCAGAGTCCTCCCAGCAGTGCCCTGACACAGGAGGGGTGGGTGAAGAGTCCTCCCAGCAGTGCCCTGAGACAGGAGGGGTGTGTGCAGAGTCCTCCCAGCAGTGCCCAGAGACAGGAGGGGTGTGTGCAGAGTCCTCCCAGCAGTGCCCAGAGACAGGAGGGGTGGGTGCAGAGTCCTCCCAGCAGTGCCCTGAGACAGGAGGGGTGTGTGCAGAGTCCTCCCAGCAGTGCCCAGAGACAGGAGGGGTGGGTGCCTATCACTCCCAGCAGTTCCCAGAGACAGGAGGGGTGTGTGCAGAGTCCTCCCAGCAGTGCCCTGACACAGGAGGGGTGGGTGCAAAGTCCTCCCAGCAGTGCCCTGAGACAGGAGGGGTGTGTGCAGAGTCCTCCCAGCAGTGCCCAGAGACAGGAGGGGTGGGTGCCTATCACTCCCAGCAGTGCCCAGAGACAGGAGGGGTGTGTGCAGAGTCCTCCCAGCAGTGCCCTGACACAGGAGGGGTGTGTGCAGAGTCCTCCCAGCAGTGCCCAGAGACAGGAGGGGTGGGTGCCTATCACTCCCAGCAGTGCCCAGAGACAGGAGGGGTGGGTGCAGAGTCCTCCCAGCAGTGCCCTGAGACAGGAGGGGTGTGTGCAGAGTCCTCCCAGCAGTGCCCAGAGACAGGAGGGGTGGGTGCCTATCACTCCCAGCAGTGCCCAGAGACAGGAGGGGTGTGTGCAGAGTCCTCCCAGCAGTGCCCTGACACAGGAGGGGTGGGTGCAGAGTCCTCCCAGCAGTGCCCTGAGACAGGAGGGGTGGGTGCAGAGTCCTCCCAGCAGTTCCCTGAGACAGGAGGGGTGGGTGCAGAGTCCTCCCAGCAGTGCCCTGAGACAGGAGGGGTGTGTGCAGAGTCCACCCAGCAGTGCCCTGACACAGGAGGGGTGGGTGCAGAGTCCTCCCAGCAGTGCCCTGAGACAGGAGGGGTGTGTGCAGAGCCCTCCCAGCAGTGCCCTGAGACAGGAGGGGTGGGTGCAGAGTCCTCCCAGCAGTGCCCTGACACAGGAGGGGTGTGTGCAGAGTCCTCCCAGCAGTGCCCTGAGACAGGAGGGGTGGGTGCCTAACACTCCCAGCAGTGCCCTGAGACAGGAGGGGTGGGTGCAGAGTCCTCCCAGCAGTGCCCTGACACAGGAGGGGTGTGTGCAGAGTCCTCCCAGCAGTGCCCTGACACAGGAGGGGTGGGTGCCTAACACTCCCAGCTATGCCCTGAGACAGGAGGGGTGTGTGCAGAGTCCTCCCAGCAGTGCCGTGACACGGGAGGGGTGGGTGCAGAGTCCTCCCAGCAGTGCCCTGACACAGGAGGGGTGGGGGCCTATCACTCCCAGCAGTGCCCAGAGACAGGAGGGGTGTGTGCAGAGTCCTCCCAGCAGTGCCCTGACACAGGAGGGGTGTGTGCAGAGTCCTCCCAGCAGTGCCCAGAGACAGGAGGGGTGGGTGCCTATCACTCCCAGCAGTGCCCAGAGACAGGAGGGGTGGGTGCAGAGTCCTCCCAGCAGTGCCCTGAGACAGGAGGGGTGTGTGCAGAGTCCTCCCAGCAGTGCCCAGAGACGGGAGGGGTGGGTGCCTATCACTCCCAGCAGTGCCCAGAGACAGGAGGGGTGTGGGCAGAGTCCTCCCAGCAGTGCCCTGACACAGGAGGGGTGGGTGCAGAGTCCTCCCAGCAGTGCCCTGAGACAGGAGGGGTGTGTGCAGAGTCCTCCCAGCAGTTCCCTGAGACAGGAGGGGTGGGTGCAGAGTCCTCCCAGCAGTGCCCTGAGACAGGAGGGGTGTGTGCAGAGTCCATCCAGCAGTGCCCTGACACAGGAGGGGTGGGTGCAGAGTCCTCCCAGCAGTGCCCTGAGACAGGAGGGGTGTGTGCAGAGCCCTCCCAGCAGTGCCCTGAGACAGGAGGGGTGGGTGCAGAGTCCTCCCAGCAGTGCCCTGACACAGGAGGGGTGTGTGCAGAGTCCTCCCAGCAGTGCCCTGAGACAGGAGGGGTGGGTGCCTAACACTCCCAGCAGTGCCCTGAGACAGGAGGGGTGGGTGCAGAGTCCTCCCAGCAGTGCCCTGACACAGGAGGGGTGTGTGCAGAGTCCTCCCAGCAGTGTCCTGACACAGGAGGGGTGGGTGCCTAACACTCCCAGCTGTGCCCTGAGACAGGAGGGGTGTGTGCAGAGTCCTCCCAGCAGTGCCCTGACACAGGAGGGGTGGGTGCAGAGTCCTCCCAGCGGTGCCCTGACACAGGAGGGGTGGGGGCCTATCACTCCCAGCAGTGCCCATGGAACGCAAAGGGTGGAGTAGCTACAGATACCATGCCCACAAATGTCAGTCAGGTTCACAAAGACCCTGCAGTACATGTAACACATGTGTGCGAGGCTGGGAGTATACGCATGCATAGGGCCAAAAAGAAAACATGTACACATGAAGTCATGTCAATAGTCCACATACACAAGCACAATGACTACCAAGGATGCCACGAATGATGCAGGTGGAGAATGGCTCAGCATGCATGTGCAAAGTTGAGGATTCCGTCACACACCCAGCTAATGTACACACAGCTCGGCGCAAAATATTGGGAACACCCTGCAGGGAAGAAGTCAGGGTACACAGAGGAAGGAAAACACCTTGGGACAATTGCAACATGCAGCAACAGCTTACATAAATTGAGAAAGCTAGCTAACACCGTGTGATGGCACACAGATCCCATGGTCCCCCCTATGAGCAGCACACTACTACATTTCCCACACACCCAACACATGAACACCACCCACAACCATGTAGCAGCCCCACCGACAGCAATGCCAGCAAAGCAGGAGTGTTCCAAGGGCAAAAAATAAATAGCTTTATTCAGCATGATCCAAAAACTGGTATGTAGTAAGTTCAATATGTACAAAGCCCATAGGGCAGTCCAGGAGTCACAGCTAGATGGGGGACACAGTGGGATGCGTGTCCCCTAGCTTGCCTGCACAGTTACAAGCCGTTGTCTTCCACAGGGGTGATGGCATCAAGTGGGGGGGGATGAACAGGCACCGCAGGGACAGGAGGGCGAAGGGTAGGCGACGTGGGTGCAGGGATGGAGGACTCCACCACAGGGGGTGGGGCAGGGCCAAAGGTGGATTCTAGGAGCGCGCTGCACACCTCGGCAAGGTCCTCCAGGGACTCCCCTGCACCCGAAGGAACCACAGGCCCCAAGGAGGGGGGGGTCAGAGGGATGGGTCGCAGCGCCACTGGGGGAGGGTGTGGACAGGGGGGGGGACTCAACCACCCTGACCGGGGACTTCCTTGACCGCTTGCGGGGTGGTGTCACTGTGGGGCTCAGGGACAGAGCGGCCATGAAGGATTCTTTGGGGGAGATGTGGCCAGGAGAGCTGAGGGGAGGGGATTTGGAGGGAGTGGATTGGGTGGAATGCAGACTCCCACTCTGGCTGCGTGTCACACGTTTGCCCCCCGACCCAGTGGGTGTGCCTACTTCACCCTGTGTGTGCGTGCCAGGGGGTGTGCGGTGGACCTTCCCTGCTGGTGTGGTGCCTGTGTCTGTTGTGGTGGGTGCATGCTTACGTCTGTGTGTCTGTGGGACAGGCATGGGAGTGGGAAGTGTGGAAGGAGCAGGGGTAGGGGGTGGGACGTAGCGCTGCAGGAGACCCACTGCTGCACTCAGTGTGGAGTCTATGGACCTCAGCAAGTTGCGTTGGTCAGCCTGCGATGAATGAATGCCCTCCAAGTATGCCTCCATGTTGTTGAGGACCTGGCTGTGGGCATGGAGGACATTAAGGATCGCAGTCTGACCAATCTGCGACTGCCGCTGGATGTCCACAGACTCAGCATTGGCGGCAGCAGTGGAGACAGGGGCAGGGGGTGCGGTGCCTGGCAGGAAGGAGACATGTGGTGACCGGGCACATTGGGAAGGGACACAAGCAAGTGGGAGGCGGCTGATGCCAATGGAGGGGGCGGTGCGAGATGTAGGGCTGCTGTCAGATGGTGGTGCAGCCACCGCCCACTTGGAGAGATCATCCTCGGACCCGTCAGCTTCATACTCTGTTGTGCCAGTCGACAGGTCCCCGGGTTCACTCTCCTCCGCCTCTGTCCCACTCGAAGTGCCAGGCACGATGCCACCGCTGGCACTGGTGCTCGGTCCCTCTGCGCCGTCTGTGTCCATGTCTCCCTCCGTGTCCCCCGACGATGCTGTGGGCAGGGTGAAGAGACAGAAATTAATCATACACCTGTATACATATGTCACATGAGTCAAATCTACTTAGGTCACAGTGCATAGCCTGAAACAAAGGAAGAGTTACAACTACAAAACAAGATACATATGTAGGCCCTGCAAGACACAGTTGTGTGACCCACCATGCCATGGAAAAACTATGGAGAGCATGACACAATAGCAAATGAGATGACATGGAATTTTGACTGAGGAGCAAGGCCCTGGGGACAATCCAGCACTGCATCTGCACCACACAGCGTGGGAGGCAATAGGGATGAGCAGGGACCACATCCAGGAACTAGAGGCACATGCAGCATAGGTAATACTGATAACATGCCCACCCTGACTGGCACAATGCACCTTGAGTGTATGTCCAGATAAACATCACACACTGGCCAGTCCTAGCAAGGAGATGACAGGTCTTGACATGTAGGCCATGCCCACACCACCCACCCCCTACATGAGACAAATCTGTGGAGACACAGGAAGCACTTACATCTCTTAGTCAGGGTGAAATACACATGGGATGCAAAACTTTAATATTGCACACAAACTACCCAAGGTGCGGCTGTCCAAATTATCATGTACAAATGGGCATCATCAGATGATTGCTACAAGACACAAAGGCAATGGCCACCGTGAGTATGTAATAGGAAAATCAGGTCAGGCTGTACAGTGGACACTTGTAATACATCTCACGTCAATATACATGGTGCCAGGGGACAATGGCACAGAGCACAACCTATGCTGTAGACACAGAGATTGTCGACATTCTCGGATTACACACATGATACCTAGGAAAAGATGCCCCTGGGGACAGTAGTGGCCACTCAACTCAATGCTCCTGAATGGGAATGACTGCAACACACGCTAACATCCCTGCACTATGCGTAACGCACAATCATGCACATCATGTCACAGGCCACCACATGGGACATGCCTGCTGGAAGGCCTCGCACTCGAGAGATTAACTCCCATGTCTGGAATCAGCATTAGTGCCAACTTACATGGAACCCACAAGTCCAGAACTGGACAGGGCACAGGCAAGGTCACTAAACCTGTTACACACCACCCCCACACATGATGCTGCAGGCATTGTACACTTGGAGAAGGTGTCAGGCTACATAACTTTGTGATGGAGTGACTACACAGAGACCAGGGAACACATTGCAAGGTGGGGAAGGGAGGCAGGAGAGCCCTGCAACACTGTGGGTAACAGGATCTGCACAGCACCATAAACCCTGGAAGTGTATCCATGGAACAGTGCACTTACAAATGCTGGTGAAACACAACAAACACAAACATGTACCTACCCCCTTCCGGCTGCTGCATCTCCTGTAGGCGCCTGTCCAAGTCAGGAAAGACCACCGCCAGCACACGTTTCTGGATGTGGGAGAGACGGCGGCGCCCGCGGTTCTTATGGCTCTCAGGTGAGTCCCCCAGCAGGACCCGTGCGATCCTCCACGTCCAGCACCGGATATCCTGCCAGCGTTTCCTCACCTGGGACAGGCGCCGCTTCCGACCATCCGCACTCCTCACGGCGTTGACGGCGTCCAGCCATATCTTCTCCTTGGCAGAGGCGTCTACCTGTGAGGATGGACAAGTGACACTACATCAATACACCTGGCACATGTCACAGGGACACAGATTAGAACACATTTGCTGTTTACAACAAGGCATAGTATGCATCCAACGCATTGCACCTTTGTCATAGGGACATGATCCTCTGGGGGAAGGCCAAAAGCAGTACGTGCCATTGAAAGGACACAGGTGGAATGAGGGCAACTACACAATCAATGATCCAGGCTCACACTGTGCATCACACCCACCCCTCCTGTCTCAGGGCACTGCTGGGAGTGATAGGCCCCCACCCCTCCTGTCTCAGGGCACTGCTGGGAGGACTCTGCACCCACCCCTCCTGTCTCAGGGCACTGCTGGGAGTGATAGGCCCCCACCCCTCCTGTCTCAGGGCACTGCTGGGAGTGATAGGCACACACCCCTCCTGTCTCAGGGCACTGCTGGGAGGACTCTGCACCCACCCCTCCTGTCTCAGGGCACTGCTGGGAGGACTCTGCACCCACCCCTCCTGTCTCAGGGCACTACTGGGAGTGATAGGCCCCCACCCCTCCTGTCTCCGGGCACTGCTGGGAGGACTCTGCACCCACCCCTCCTGTCTCAGGGCACTGCTGGGAGTGATAGGCCCCCACCCCTCCTGTCTCAGGGCACTGCTGGGAGGACTCTGCACCCACCCCTCCTGTCTCAGGGCACTGCTGGGAGTGATAGGCCCCCACCCCTCCTGTCTCAGGGCACTGCTGGGAGTGATAGGCACACACCCCTCCTGTCCAAGGGCACTGCTGGGAGGACTCTGCACCCACCCCTCCTGTCTCAGGGCACTGCTGGGAGTGATAGGCCCCCATCCCTCCTGTCTCAGGGCACTGCTGGGAGGACTCTGCACCCACCCCTCCTGTCTGAGGGCACTGCTGGGAGTGATAGGCCCCCACCCCTCCTGTCTCAGGGCACTGCTGGGAGTGATAGGCCCCCACCCCTCCTGTCTCAGGGCACTGCTGGGAGTGATAGGCACACACCCCTCCTGTCTCAGGGCACTGCTGGGAGGACTCTGCACCCACCCCTCCTGTCTCAGGGCACTGCTGGGAGGACTCTGCACCCACCCCTCCTGTCTCAGGGCACTGCTGGGAGTGATAGGCCCCCACCCCTCCTGTCTCAGGGCACTGCTGGGAGTGAGAGGCCCCCACCCCTCCTGTCTCAGGGCACTGCTGGGAGTGAGAGGCCCCCACCCCTCCTGTCTCAGGGCACTGCTGGGAGTGAGAGGCCCCCACCCCTCCTGTCTCAGGGCACTGCTGGGAGACATCAGGCATTCCCCCCCTGGGACCCCCCCTACAGTACATAGCATGTGTGTCACACCTGGACACAATGGCAGAAGTCACAGTCACTAAAAAGGGACACAGTCTGTGCCAGTGGACACTGCACTCACCTGATAACCTGGTCGCCCATACAGCATGGGGTACCGTGGGAGGATCACATCCACCAAAGCCATGTTCTCCTCCAGGGTGAATGGCTGTGACCTCTCCACAGCCCTTGACATGGTTCCAGGGAATCAGTAGCAGCAGCTGGGTCGTGGAATACAGAGATGTGCAGGCAAGTGCTCCCTCATGGGACCTGGCTGCCTTATATCTGCCTTGCTGGCCCATCTCATGCACAGGAGTACAGAGTGATTGGTCACTCACATTTGCATCCTATGTTTCCTCCAATCCCTTCAAACCTAGCAGTCTGTGGGTTCTCAATCAGTTTTTTCTCCTGCATGATGTCAGCCCCACAAACACATTGCAACAAAGTAGATTCATTCCAACTGACTTTTGCCGTGCAGCTTCCTGAACAAATTCAAAATTTGAACTTGGTCTCCATGACAACCAGCATGCATGTAGGCCTTAATACTTGTCCCTCATGTGTCCCCTATGTAATTTGGAGCTTCACACACAGGTACGGTGCGTTCTGGGGCCCTAGGGCACCCCAAATGCATAGCAACGGCCCGTACACGCGTGCCTACGTTCACTATCACTCTGGGTGTCCTCGCGTATGCGTACTCGTAGTGGTACGGGCCGTACACGCGCCTGTACGCTCCCTATCACTACGTGTACGCATACGCGAGAACACCCATAGTGATATGGAGCGTACAGGCGTGTGTACGGTCCGTACCACTACGAGTACGCATACGCGAGGACACCCAGAGTGAGATGGAGCGTACAGGCGTGTGAACGGTCCGTACCACTACGAGTACGCATACGCAAGAACACCCATAGTGGTAGGGCCGTACACGCGCCTGTACGCTCCATATCACTATGGGTGTCCTCGCGTATGCGTACACGTAGTGATAGGGAGCGTACAGGCGTGTGTACGGTCCGTACCACTACGAGTACGCATACGCAAGAACACCCATAGTGGTAGGGCCGTACACGCGAGGACACCCAGAGTGAGATGGAGCGTACAGGCGTGTGAACGGTCCGTACCACTACGAGTACGCATACGCAAGAACACCCATAGTGCTAGGGCCGTACACACGCCAGTACGCTCCATATCACTATGGGTGTTCTTGCGTATGCGTACT
The DNA here is from genome assembly GCF_964204655.1 of Triturus cristatus. Classification (NCBI taxonomy): domain Eukaryota; kingdom Metazoa; phylum Chordata; class Amphibia; order Caudata; family Salamandridae; genus Triturus; species Triturus cristatus. The sequence goes on along the minus strand of NC_140592.1, from coordinate 654,293,530 downwards.
CGTAGTGGTACGGACCGTTCACACGCCCGTACGCTCCATATCACTATGGGTGTTCTTGCGTATGCGTACTCGTAGTGGTACGGACCGTAAACATGCCTGTACGCTCACCATCACGATGGGTACACATACGGCAGCAATCCCATAGTGATATTGGAACGTACACAGGCCCTCTTAGCAGCAGTACGGCGGTTTTCACACATCACAGTGGTGACAGGCAGCACACAGGAAGGAATAGGGCGGACATACTTGTCCATGGATGGACATCAAGGCATTGTCTGTGCATTACTACATGTGTGGGGCACAGGTGTGACAGGCTGTGATGTGGAACATTACTCCTGAGTCGAGAAGGCACCAGATGTATGATGAGATGTGTACAGATGTCATGTGTGACGGTGCAATGTGTGCCAGGCATGCCCTTGACTCCTTTGACATGTGTGCATGTCGTACTGCACACTTGGGATGAGCGTCACAGGCATGGCACGGACACCAACACACGGAAGTGTCCCCTGATGCCCGGTACAGGGCTTGCCACACCTGACTTGTCACTACCCACGGTGTATGATGTGACTATGTCATGTATGTGTGGGGGCTTCCCATTAGGTTGATGTTGGAGCACCCTCAAAAGCTGCAGCTGTTGCAGCAACCAACATGTGTATGTGTGTAGATTGACATTGGACACTGTTCCGCACACCATGCCACATGTGGTATCGGATGTGAGGAGCGTATGTATGCATGGGACACGGAGTAGCGTGACAAGGACATGTCTGCATCCTCTCAATGAATGTGTGGTGAGTCATGACATGTGCACCTTCATGGCAAGGTGTGTGGGCTGTCCTAGTGTAATGTCATGTGACCTGTGGCTCTAGTGTTCCGCTACCAGTCTCTGCAATCGGCATCCTACTTCTGCTGATGTGTGGGTGTATGTCACTCCTGTGTTGCGTCTGGCTGTTCACTTGCACTGGGACACAGCTAATCCCATGGCATGTGGAGGTTCTCAATCTCCGTGTGTAGCTGGGTCTTGGTAGGAGTGTCAGCTGCCGGCCATACGTGTCCAGGGCATGTGGCACATACCTGACTCCGTATGTAGCATATGTGTATAGACAGATTAACATGTGCTCAGTACAAATTATTTGTTGTCGTGGGGCACTCACTCTTCCGTGTCACTTCCAAATACCTGCAGAGCGCCGCCTCTTCCCCAAGCAATTCCGGACTTGGCTGCCATGCGGGAGAATGATCGTATCCGGTGCTACCGCTTCCCCCAACGGTTGATTCTGGAGTTGACGGCGAGACTGGCACCACACCTGCAACCGCTGCACAGGTATCCTACGGCACTGACACCCAAGCTGAAGGTAATGGCAGCCCTACATTTTCTAGCCACGGGTACCTTTCAAAATACCATAGCTCATGTTGGTGGCATGTCCCAGAGCATGTTCTGCCGTGTGCTGCATGATTTCTTAGAGGCCATGTTGATTCACCTGGATGACTTCATCAAGTTCCCAACCCCTGAACAGTTGACTGGGGTCAAGCGTGGATTCTATGCCCTGGGAGGGATGCCCCATGTCATTGGGTCCATAGATGGGACACATGTAGCTTTGGTACCACCACACGCACGGGAGGTAGCGTACGGCAATCGGAAGCACTACCACTCCATCAATGCCCTTGTGGTGTGTCTGTCCAACATGGTGATTTCACATGTCTGTGCTCGTTTTCCAGGCTCAGCACACGATGCCTACATCATGAAGCGTAGCAGGGTGCCTGAAATGATGATGCAGCTGCGCAACGAACGAGCATGTGTTGTTGGTGGGTACAGTCTGTCTGTCCTGTATTTTGCATGGCCTACCAGCACGACCGCTTCACCAGTTCTAACGATGTCCATGTGCTTCCCATGTAGGGGACGCTGGCTATCCCAACATGCCATGGCTGCTCACACCTCTCCGCAACCCCATCACGCCAGCCCAGCTCCGCTACAACACCGCCCATGGCCGGACAAGGCGAGTGATAGAGAGGACGTTTGGCCTGCTGAAGAGCCGATTTAGGTGCCTCCACAAGACCGGCGGCGCGCTCCCATATGCCCCTGCGAAGGTCTGCAAAATCTTCATGGTCTGCTGCATGCTGCACAACATGGCAGTTGAGAAAGCTGTGCCACTCATCCTGGATCAAGATGACGAGGACCATCCACCCGTGGAGGACGAAGGGCTTGGCAATGGGGCTAGTGATGTGGAGGATGTGGAGCCGCAAGAGGACATCCGGACTCGGCTCATACGCGACTTCTTTGCTTAGTGGTGAGTACCAGTGTCTGAGTGTGCACACATTGCTCCACGTGTGGCATGTGTTGTGATGAGTGTCTCCACCTGCATGTATGGCACGTGAGTCAGAGGTGTGTGTGGGTGTGTCACTGGAGTGATGGTGGCAGTGATGGTTGTATTTCCCCAGTCATAATTGTGAACTAGCATGTTGTCATCCATACATGTGTCTAGTACATGCACATGCAAGTGGCTGTGCTTTTTGTGGCTGACTTCTTGTGTGTCTCTCATCCCCAGGTACTTTCGCATGCCGTCTGCTGGTTGCATTGTTGTGGCACTGCTATTCCTCATGGACACGTCATCGTGTGCTGACTCAGCGTTACACGCACGGACAAGTTTGGAAGTCTCCTTAGGGTAAGGGATGCATCAGGGGTGTATTGGGTGTGGCAGTTGTTCACGATGTATGCACACTGCCCCTGTCGATGTTTGGTTCCTCTGCAGCCATGTAGCATCACCATGGGACACGACATGCAGCTGTGTACACCTGAATAGATGGTCTGACTGGTTGACAGTCATCAGTGATGGGATAGTGGATTGTGATGATGGCATCAATGTGTGTAACACTGCCCTCGGACACATACGGTTTGCATTGGCTTGACATGGTGTGGGACTTCTACATCAGCGGATCAATGGTGTATGGCAGTCTCTCCGTGAGCAGCTGTGGGTGTTTAGCTGATGCCCGACAATTGTGTGCCAGTTCCATGGCTATCACGCATTTGTGCTGCAGAAGGGGGGTGCCAGTGTTGGACCCACATGTTACTCCACATGAAGTGTTCATGTGTACTTCAAGTTGCCTCTGCAATCCCGAAAACATGACTAATAAAGGTGTCCCTATGCCTCCAAGGTGCCTCTTCTCAGTCAATGCTGGTGTGTTGCCACGGTGCATCCAGCATGTCTGGCATGCTTTTCCCGGATAGTGGCTATGTGTCTATGTGTCGAGTTGCAAGATGCAAGCTGTGTGTGTGGGCTGAGACTGTGTATTGGGCATGATGTCCATGACTGTGTGGGTATTGTGACATGTGCCATCCCCATGCATCCAACGTTTGCCAGGCCCCCATTCTCTGCATCCACCGGACTCAAGCTTGCAGGACATGGTTCTGCCACCTGTCTACACATACCTGGGTGCCCCCCAGGACACTGGACTGGATCCCTGACCACTGCGCATGACTGTTGCTGTACTCAATGTGTCTGTCAGCACGGTTGTGCGGCCACCCCCTCAGCTGGTTGGGCCCATCACGGGTGTGTATGGTGCTCCATGTCTGTCTTGCCTAATACACTGTGACCCGTGTGTCCTGTGCCAGACTCAGGCCCCAGGGTGTGGATGGTTGAAGTCAAAAGATAACTCAGGCATGTTTAGACTTTACAAGACGCATGTAAGGTAATAATGCAACCAGCAGGCATCTTCTCTTCATGGTGTGATTTTTTATTTTGGGGGCGGGGGGGGGGGGTGGGGTATGACGTGAGGGGCTTTCCGGGAGTTTGGAATCCAAAGTTCAGTAGGGGAGTTGGTGTCCTTGCCATTGGAAATCCTCTGAGTCCATGCCACAGTCTTTGTCAACATTGGTCAGACAGTGACCAGCAAGGCCATGTGGCAGAGAATGTCTCTTGATGCTGTGATGCTGTTGCTCCAGTGGGCCAGGTGCCAGGCCAGGTGTCCTGGGAGATGGTGATGTAGCGCCGACCCTCACGGTCCTTTCCGTGGACGACCTGGCCTCCTGCGGGGACCCTCAGAAGCAGGCCGTGACGATGTTTGGGATGCTCCATCGGATGTTTCCTCCTCTTCCTGATCCCTCCCTGTGGGTGGTGATGTTCTACGCCTTCTGGCACAGGGAGGGTTGCCCATGTTGTCGGCCATCCGACGGAGTGTATTGTGAATCCCCTGGAACACCGTCACTTGCTCAGCCTGTCTGTCCTCCATCCTCCGTTGGTGTTGCAGTAGACAGGCATGTTGCTCCGCATGTTGCTGGGCCTGCTGGGTCTTTATCTCATCGAGGGTCCCCTTGATCTCATTGAGGGTGGACACAACCTGGGCCATGCCCGTGGTGTCCTGCCGGTATGTGTCCAGGATGTTACGGACATGGGAATATACCGGTTCCCCAGCCAACTGGTCAGGCTGGCGCCTCCGCCGTCCTCCACTCCCACCACCCCTGCCCACTTGCACCTGGCCTGCCCTTGTGGGCACATCGGGTCTCCGGGACCCCTGAGGGGTGGCATTGGCGTTGTCGCCTGCCTCCTCCTGGGTGCCCGGGACACCGTGTCCCTCCTGGCCAGCCTGGCTGCTTGGTGGTGGTGGGGCAGGGATCCTGGGTGTCTCCTGGGATGTGGCAGGAGTGGGGGTGGTGGTTGGCCCCGTTGTACCTGACGCAGGTGCTGCAGGTGGTTGGACACCAGAGGTGCCAGGTTGGTCGGGGTCGTCCACAGAGTGGTGAGAGTCGTCACTGCCGGTGGGATCGGGCTCCCGCAGATCCGGGTCCTGTGAGTCTTCCCCCCCCAGTGTTGTGGGGTGAACCACGACGTTGACCTGTGTGTGAGAGAGACAATGTTAATTTTGGTCCATGCAACATCCATGTTTCATCAGTTTCAAAGTTGGCACATTTCCTCTTGGAATTAGGATCTGTCTTGCATTCCACTCACAGTGCACTTGTGCATGGGTGTGTCCCTTGGGCACCACTTTGGCCCCTTTAACTATGTGTGGCACAGTCTTACTTGCTGCGTCAAGTGTGACTGCAGTCAGCAGTGGAGTGGGCAGGTGTGGCGAGCCATGCATCGGCGCCTTCCGTGTAGCACTGTACATGTGCACATGGAGTGGATCCACACACTTATATAATGCAGGTAGCTGTCGTTGTGCTCGTGAACAGGTTGTGACATGGCCCTGTGTTTTGCCATGTAGAAGAGGGGGGGTTCTGGCACTGGCCACCCTTGGCTACATGCACGCAGTCTACCTGCTGACGAGCAGACATTCCCACACACCACACGGCTGATTTGCTCTCCCTGTGTCTCCCTCCCTCTCTGTCCCCCTCTCCCTCCCTCCGTGTGTCAGCCTCCTCCCTCTGTCCGTCTCCCTGTGTCTCCCTCCCTCTCTGTCCCCCTCTCCCTCCCTCCGTGTGTCAGCCTCCTCCCTCTGTCCGTCTCCCTGTGTCTCCCTCCCTCTCTGTCCCCCTCTCCCTCCCTCCGTGTGTCAGCCTCCTCCCTCTGTCCGTCTCCCTGTGTCTCCCTCCCTCTCTGTCCCCCTCTCCCTCCCTCTGTGTGTCAGCCTCCTCCCTCTGTCCGTGTCCCTGTGTCTCCCTCCCTCTCTGTCCCCCTCTCCCTCCCTCTGTGTGTCAGCCTCCTCCCTCTGTCCGTGTCCCTGTGTCTCCCTCCCTCTCTGTCCCCCTCTCCCTCCCTCTGTGTGTCAGCCTCCTCCCTCTGTCCGTGTCCCTGTGTCTCCCTCCCTCTCTGTCCCCCTCTCCCTCCCTCCGTGTGTCAGCCTCCTCCCTCTGTCCGTGTCCCTGTGTCTCCCTCCCTCTCTGTCCCCCTCTCCCTCCCTCTGTGTGTCAGCCTCCTCCCTCTGTCCGTGTCCCTGTGTCTCCCTCCCTCTCTGTCCCCCTCTCCCTCCCTCCGTGTGTCAGCCTCCTCCCTCTGTCCGTGTCCCTGTGTCTCCCTCCCTCTCTGTCCCCCTCTCCCTCCCTCTCTGTCCCCCTCTCCCTCCCTCCGTGTGTCAGCCTCCTCCCTCTGTCCGTCTCCCTGTGTCTCCCTCCCTCTCTGTCCCCCTCTCCCTCCCTCTCTGTCCCCCTCTCCCTCCCTCTGTGTGTCAGCCTCCTCTCTCTGTCCGTGTCCCTGTGTCTCCCTCCCTCTCTGTCCCCCTCTCCCTCCCTCTGTGTGTCAGCCTCCTCCCTCTGTCCGTGTCCCTGTGTCTCCCTCCCTCTCTGTCCCCCTCTCCCTCCCTCCGTGTGTCAGCCTCCTCCCTCTGTCCGTGTCCCTGTGTCTCCCTCCCTCTCTGTCCCCCTCTCCCTCACTCTCTGTCCCCCTCTCCCTCCCTCCGTGTGTCAGCCTCCTCCCTCTGTCCGTCTCCCTGTGTCTCCCTCCCTCTCTGTCCCCCTCTCCCTCACTCTCTGTCCCCCTCTCCCTCCCTCCGTGTGTCAGCCTCCTCCCTCTGTCCGTCTCCCTGTGTCTCCCTCCCTCTCTGTCCCCCTCTCCCTCCCTCCGTGTGTCAGCCTCTGTCACCTCAGCCCAGCTTCCTGGGCACACGCTGTTAGCAGATCTTTGAATGGCCCTTGGCTTGTTGATATGAGTTTGTTTCTGATCTCCAGGCACCCATTGGGTGTAGTGTGTGTCTCGGCGCTGCTGCTGTGGTGGTGTGTGCTGCCACTCTTTCACAATGTTGGCTGTTCATTAGCTGCTGTCATGTGCAAAACAGTGCCTTCACCCCCATGTGTTGATGCAAGGCGTCCGCCATTTGCTGGCGAGTCTTTCCTGTGTGGGGACACAGTGTTTGTCTGGCTGTGACCTAGGCCATATGGGCAGAGGGCATTGTTGTCTGCTTCTGAGTTGCACTATGTGAATTTTGGGGCCCACCCTCCCGCCATCCGGGTTACCATGTCATGTGTTGGTGTCTTCTGTGGCCTGTGACTTGACATTGTCCAGCTGGGTGCATGGGGCATGGTGGCGGCAGTGGCATGTGCGTGTTCATGGAGTGTGGTTGAGTCATGCGATAGCTTGGGGTGGTTGCGTGCCTGTTAGTGATTTTGGTTGTGGATGACATTCCCCCCATGTGAGGTGCGTTGTTTGTGTACTCACCCGGGTCTCGGAGTCCTCCTAATCCTTCGACTGCCTCCACCGGCTGTATGGCCATCACCCTCTCCTCCCAGGGCTGGTAGTGTACGGGTCTGCGGGAGGGCCCTCCTCCAGTGGCGTTGGCCTGGTTGTGTTCCTCCAGCATCTTGGCTCGGACCCTCCTCCGCAGATCGTACCACCTGGCTTGGCATTCATGCCTGGTCCTTCTGGTGTCCGCAACAGCATTCACAGCATTGACGATGGTCTGCCACATGGCTGTTTTTGATGCCATGCTGGTCTGTCTGACCAATGTTCCAAAGAGCTGTGGCTCGACTCTGAGGATTTCATTGACAAGGCCCTCCAACTCTCGGTTACTGAACTTTGGATTCTTGTTAGTGGGCATGGTGAGGGGTGTGGGTGTGGATGGTGGGGGGGGTGTGTGTATGGTTGTGGGTGTGTGGGTGTGGTTGTGCAGGTGTGTGTGTGTGTGAATGTGATGAGGGGGTGTTTGTGAAGGTAGTTGTGTGAAGGTGTGCAAGTGTAAGGTGTGGGCAGCAGTGAGTCTGTTGCAAAGGCTCATGGTTTGTGTGTGTGGGCCCTTTTTATTGGTCCATTGGTGGGTGTGGCTGTGTTTGAAGTTTGGGTGGGTGTGTTATAAGGAGTGGTGTTGTTTTGGGCCTCTGTTTGTTTTTGGCAGTTGCAGGTCAGTGAATGTGTTTTTTTAGTGTTTGTTGGACATGTTTTGTGGCTTTGTGCCATTCGAATGGTGTATTCTTGTGTTGTTTTGGTTTGTCCTGGTTGTGTACGTGCGTTTTTAGCGTGTGTACGGTGTGTACATGGGCCATTTGGTTGTACGGTGCTGTCCTTGTGTGTGGCTTGGTACGACTCGTACATGCGGTTGTGATGTTGGGGCCTGGGGTGCGCTCTGTACTTAGGAGGTTGTGGTGGGGGTGCGACTCTGACGTACACGGGTGTACATACAGGGGGGTAGGACACGTACAGGGGTGGGGGTACGACTCGAACGTACAGGGGTGTACATACACGGGGGTAGGACACGTACAGGGGTGGGGGTAGGACTCGAACGTACAGGGGTGAACATACACGGGGGTAGGACACGTACAGGGGTGGGGGTAGGACTCGAACGTACAGGGGTGTACATACACAGGGGTACGACACGTACAGGGGTGGGGGTAGGACTCGAACGTACAGGGGTGTACATACAGGGGGGTACGACATGTACAGGGGTGGGGGTACGACTCGAACGTACAGGGGTGTACATACACGATGGTACGACACGTTCAGGGGTGGGGGTACGACTCGAACGTACAGGGGTGTACATACAGGGGGGTACGACACGTACAGGGGTCGGGGTACGACTCGAACGTACAGGGGTGTACATACACGGTGGTAGGACACGTACAGGGGTGGGGGTACGACTTGAATGTACAGGGGTGTACATACAGGGGGGTAGGACACGTACAGGGGTGGGGGTAGGACTCGAACGTACAGGGGTGTACATTCACGGGGGTACGACACGTACAGGGGTGGGGGTAGGACTCGAACGTACAGGGGTGTACATACACGGGGGTAGGACACGTACAGGGGTGGGGGTAGGACTCGAACGTACAGGGGTGTACATACACGGGGGTACTACACGTACAGGGGTGGGGGTAGGACTCGAACGTACAGGGGTGTACATACACGGTGGTACGACACGTACAGGGGTGGGGGTAGGACTCGAACGTACAGGGGTGTACATACAGGGGGGTACGACACGTACAGGGGTGGGGGTACGACTCGAACGTACAGGGGTGTACATACAGGGGGGTAGGACACGTACAGGGGTGGGGGCACGACTCGAACGTACAGGGGTGTACATACACAGTGGTACGACACGTACAGGGGGGGTACGACTCGAACTTACAAGGGTGTACGTACACGGGGGTAGGACACGTACAGGGGTGGGGGTATGACTCGAACGTACAGGGGTGTACATACAGGGGGGTAGGACACGTACAGGGGTGGGGGTATGACTTGAACGTACAGGGGTGTACATACACGGGGGTAGGACAAGTACAGGGGTGGGGGTAGGACTCGAACGTACAGGGGTGTACATACACGGGGGTACGACACGTACAGGGGTGGGGGTAGGACTCGAACGTACAGGGGTGTACATACAAGGGGGTAGGACACGTACAGGGGTGGGGGTAGGACTCGACCGTACAGGGGTGTACATACACGGGTGGGGGTTCGACACGTACAAGGGTGTACATACAGGGGGGGTGTACATTAACGGGGAGTACAACTCGAACGTATGGGTGCTGGGGGGAGTGTTGGGCGCGTATGCGGGCACATGTCTCCATGGTTGCAATGGGAGTTCGGTGCGGACGGTGTTTTTACCATACGGTTGTGAGATCGGACGCACAGGTTGGATCGTGATTCCTCGGTCGGACTTCACTTTTCACATTTGTACGGTAAATCGTCCGATGACGTGTCGGACACATTTTCCGACCCGAGGACGTGTAGGGAAATATTCCGAATGCGGTTCGTATGGACTTTTTACCATGCGAATCATGATTGCCAGTTTGTACGGCACTTGTACGATTCGTACGGTAAAAAGACCGGATACGAGTCGTACGGGGAAATTTTTTACCGGATCGTAATCGGCACCTGTGTATTGTCAGCTGCAAGAGAGATCTGCATGGAGACTCCCACAACTGCATGAAGAGTACAGACATGTGTGTAAGAGTACATGTGTGGTAAGGGTTAATTGGAGTTTTCAACATGTAGGAACCCCCTCAGCCATTGCAAGAAATGATGAAAAATCGACCATGCTATTTTCAAATGTGTTTGCATTTGCCTCACATTTTTGAGATACTGATTTCTGCTGAGTGCTAACCAACACATTGGAAGAAAACAAGCTGGGCCTTTCCTGAATGTGCAAGTTTTACAGAACAACAGCAACACAAATTAAAACGCTGACAACAATTCCTGTATGCACACAGACTCATGGTCTGATTCTAGGCAGAAAGCGATATTTCCTTTGGCAATTTGAAAGCACATTTACTACTGGGGTAGAGCAAGTGATAATTACTGTAACAGCCTGACACATGTTCCTTCTAGTTTAGACAGGCAGAAAGGAGCACATATCCTAACAGCTCCTTGAGACCATGACCATGTGTTAGAGGGTGAATGATTAGACTAGAGCAAAGGAAATGAGCCTTGGTGACGTTGAATCTGTTTGCGTTACACACTGCTATCTGAAACACCACACAGAGCTGACTATTACACATGGGAGTGTAGCAGAAGCTGCTGCGTGTGTGCAAAGAGTGTGTTTCTGGACACTGTGTATTGTCAGCTGCAAGAGAGATCTGCATGGAGACTCCCACAACTGCATGAAGAGTACAGGCATGTGTGTAAGAGTACATGTGTGGTAAGGGTTAATTGGAGTTTTTAACATGTAGGAACCACCTCAGCCATTGCAAGAATTGATGAAAAATCTACCATGCTATTTTCAAATGTGTTTGCAATTGCCTCACATTTTTGAGATACTGATTTCTGCTGAGTGCTAACCAACACATTGGAAGAAAACAAGCTAGGCTTTTCCTGAATGTGCAAGTTTTACAGAACAACAGCAACACAAATTAAAACGCTGACAACAATTCCTGTATGCACACAGACTCATGGTCTCATTCTAGGCAGAAAGCGATATTTCCTTTGGCAATTTGAAAGCACATTTACTACTGGGGTAGAGCAAGTGATCATTACTGTAACAGCCTGACACATGTTCCTTCTAGTTTAGACAGGCAGAAAGGAGCACATATCCTAACAGCTCCTTGAGACCATGACTATGTGTTAGAGGGTGAGTGATTAGACTAGAGCAAAGGAAATGAGCCTTGGTGATGTTGAATCTGTTTGCGTTACACACTGCTATCTGAAACACCACACAGAGCTGACTATTACACATGGGAGTGTAGCAGAAGCTGCTGCGTGTGTGCAAAGAGTGTGTTTCTGGACACTGTGTATTGTCAGCTGCAAGAGAGATCTGCATGGAGACTCCCACAACTGCATGAAGAGTACAGACATGTGTGTAAGAGTACATGTGTGGTAAGGGTTAATTGGAGTTTTCAACATGTAGGAACCACCTCAGCCATTGCAAGAATTGATGAAAAATCTACCATGCGATTTTCAAATGTGTTTGCAATTGCCTCACATTTTTGAGATACTGATTTCTGCTGAGTGCTAACCAACACACTGGAAGAAAACAAGCTAGGCTTTTCCTGAATGTGCAAGTTTTACAGAACAACAGCAACACAAATTAAAACGCTGACAACAATTCCTGTATGCACACAGACTCATGGTCTCATTCTAGGCAGAAAGCGATATTTCCTTTGGAAATTTGAAAGCACATTTACTACTGGGGTAGAGCAAGTGATAATTACTGTAACAGACTGACACATGTTCCTTCTAGTTTAGACAAGCACAAAGGAGCACATGTCCTAACAGCTCCTTGAGTCCATGACCATGTGTTAGAGGGTGACTGATTAGACTAGAGTGTTACAAAAAATAAGCTGCCCCTTTCCTGCGAGTGCAAGGGTAATAGAGCAAGACCAACCGGAATCAAATCTCTGTTTACATTTCCTGTGTGCTCACTGTCTCATGGTATGATTATAGGTAGAACACAGTATTCCTGGGTGATATCAGTACACATTAAATTATAATGAAGACATACTCCATAATATATAACATGTTCAAGCCACTTAAATATCTTCCTTAACATAAAATGTAAAACACAACTTTTAGGGCCATATGTAGGAAGCCCAATACCGGTCGGTAACGGCCGATTTTCGGTAAAAATCCCGTTACCGACCGGTATTCAGGCTTTTGGTATGTAGGGGGGACATTTCAGGATTCGGTAATTTACCGAATCGGTAAAATTACTGAATCGGTAATTTTACCGATTCGGTAAATACCGAATCCTGAAATGAGATGTAGGGGGAGTGTGTGGGTGTTGTGTGGATTCGTTATTTACCACCAACTAAAAGTTGGTGGTAAATGACGAATGGCTTAGAAAAAGCATTTTTTGGCACTTAGAAGTGTGCAATATGGCAGACATACATGCCCTTAGGGCATGTATGTGTGCCACATGTGCACACATGCAGGAATCAGTGGTGCAACAGGGTGTCACTGTGACACCCTGCCACCCTTGATTGTGCTCCCCCCATTACCGAATCGGTATTTACCGATTCGGTAATGGTAACTGGCTTCCCATTGATTCCTATGGGCCTCCTGGCCCATAGGAATCAATGTGAAGCCAGTTACCATTACCGAATCGGTAAATACCGATTCTAAATTACCGACCAATTCCGATTCGGTAATATTTACCGACTGATTACCTACATAGCATTTACCACTTCATAAATACCGAATCGGTAAAATTCGGTATTTATGAAGTGGTAAATGTTAGGCTACCTACATAAGGCCCTTAAAGTGGTAGGAAAATGTACCATATTATTTTCAAATGTGTTTGCATTTTCCTCTCATTGGTCAGTAAATGATTTCTGCTGAATGCTAACCATCACACTTTAAGATAACAAACTACCCCTTTTCTGCGAGTGCAAGGCTAACAGAACAAAAGCAACACGAATTAAATCTCTGTCAACAAATCCTGTGTGCACACAGACTCATGATGTAATTCTAGTCACAAAACAATATTCCTCACTGATACCACTACACCTTAACTTACAGTGAAGACATACTCCATAATATCTTACAAGTTCAAGATAGTTAAATATCTTCTAAACCACAAAATGTAAAACACAACTTTAAAACAAGAATGACAATTCTATTATTTATATCAAAATACACCACATACTTCCCCTCTCAAACTCATAACTCACCTTTAAAATTAATTAGTTGAGAAAGAAATGTGGCACTCAGACAGCAGATTATCAGATCCAGAATCTCAGAGCTGTACACCTCTCTCCTCTCTCCACAACCAGTAAATGGCAATGTTTCCCTCTCTTTTTTCCCACATATACATGTTAATGGAAAATCACAGTCCTTCCCACATTTTTTCAAATGGAATCACACATTTCTATTGGTTGCTACTTTCAACCCCTTTGCAAATCATCCCTTCCCCCAACATGACTTCTGCCTGCTACCATAGCAACAGCTCATGGAACACAGGTGTGAGCAAAGAGGTCAGAAGTTCAGCAGACAATGTTTCAAATCCAAAGAGCAAGACTGCTTGACTTTTCAAACATAACCGCAAATCCAAAGTAATGTTCAGTGGGAACACATTTTTCTGAACCAATCCAAAAGATGCTTTTAAAAATGTAAACATACAGCCTAGTATTTAGTGTAGAATGGTTTGAAACAGCCAATGAGTTCTTTTTATTAAAAAAAAGTATGTATGCCTCCATTTTTCAACTGTCTTTCTTTTCATATTGCCATTCTACTGAAAGACACCTCCTGAGTGCATCCTGTTCTCCTTGAAAGATGTTCACAGTGTGGATTGTAGGTCACAGCTATGTCTTCTGGAGTGAAAAATTTGCAGAAAAAAGAGGTATGGTGAGAGACCTTGCTTTGCCAAATGTAGACATTAAATGGATTGGTCAGAGAGGGTTAAAGTGGCACCAATTAATGCCTTTGGTGAAAACCTTTCTACATCTCCCACAGCCTAACCTTATTATTGTGCACTGTGGTGGAAATGACCTAGGCACTTTAACTGGGGTAGGTCTGGAAATGCTTATTAAGGACACCTTTCTGCAATTGATGTCACTTTTTCCACAAACTTCCTTTGTATATTCTAATATACGCCAAAGGCAAAAGTGGAACTGGTCCAACCAATTTTGTCCGCAGATTGACAAAGCAAGAAAGCACGTCAATAAGTCTGTTTCTGCTTTCCTCAGAGACTATGGTATGGGTTCTATAAACCACAACAACTTGCGTTACAACATGCAAGACATTTATAGAGGAGACGGTGTACATTTCAATGATGAAGGGAACAGAGTCTTCCTCTTGAACTTTAGACTCTGCATCGGTACTTACTTGTAGGTACCAAAAAACACTCAATGAACACAAGGGCTCTTTTTAGAGCCACCTAATATCTAAACACTTAAAAGTGATTTAAAAAAAAAAAAAGAATTTCGGGTGTGAGCTGGGTGCGCGCACCTCGTGATGTTTTTTTTCGGGTACGCGTAGAGTGCGCGCACCTCGCGATGTTTTTTAAAAAATTTAAATCTTTTTTTTGCCCTTCGTGGTCCTACTGTGCCCCCCTGACAATGACTAGGGGGTCTAGAACTCCCTACCCTGCCCCCTGTTCACGGTCTCCACCTTTCCTTTTTAGTGCGACAGACAAAATGGCGGCCGACACTTCCTGATTTCAACTGATTCGAATGTTTACTGACATCTGACAACCAATCCGAATTACGCTCGCGCACGGCAAGGTGCGCGCACAGGGCTTGCTCAGTGCGCGCACGGTACGCGCGTATAGATATTGATTTTAAATGCTATTTTCTCATGAAATACTGAACAGATTTACACCACACCTGCAAAAGGCACTTCCTTGACCTTATGGCTACCTCAAATTTCAAGTAATTCTGTTCAGCCGTTCGGGCTGTAGCTGTGTCTAAAGGTCCTAAGGAAAAATGCATGGGGAAAACGCGTTTTGGGACCCCCCTTTTTTCTCAGCCCCTGCTTGACGAATCACCCCGAGACTTTCAGGGTAGGAGCTGAACGGAGCGCCCCATTAGTTTTGAAAATTTCACGAGGATTCGTCAACCGGCGCCAAAGTTATTCAAAATAGAATTTTGAGATTTCCTCTGGAAACACGGTCCTAACTATAACTATCTACTGGCGACCGCCAGTAGATAATATATATATATATATATATATATATATATATATATATATATATATATATATATATATCTATATATATATATATTACCTACTGGTGGTCGCCAGTAGGTAGTTATAGTTAGGACCCTGTTTCCATAGGAAAACCGCAACATTCTATTTTGAATAACTTTGGCGCCAGTTGACGAATCCTTGCGAAGTTTTTAAAATAGGTGGGGCGCTCCACTCCGCTCCTACCCTGAAAGTCTCGGGGGGATTCGTCAAGCGGGGGCTGAGATAAAAGGGGGGTCCCAAAACGCGTTTTTCCCATGCATTTTTCCATAGGACCTTTAGACACAGCTACAGCCCGAACGGCTGAACAGAGTTACTTGAAATTTGGCAGAGAGGTAGTTCTCAGGTCAAGGAAGTGCCTTTTGTAGGTCTGGTGTAAATCTGTTCAGTAGTTCCTGAGAAAATAGCATTTAAATCAATATATATATCTGTGGCAGCTTACGGTGCGCTTACCGTGCGCTTACGGTAAGCTTAAAACCAGGAAGCGGCGGCCGCCATTTTGTGTGTTTCACACAGAAAAAGAAAGGGTGATAACTTGAAAAGGGGGCAAGGAGGAGAGTTACAGACCCCCTAACATTTGAAAGGGGGTCAAAGAAGGACAGAAAAGTACAAAAAATAATTTATTAATTTAAAAAAAAATCGCGGGGTACGCGTACGGTAAGCTTACGGTGAGCTTACCGTACGCGTACGGTAGAAAAAAAAATAAAAAAAGAAATAAAATTCAGATTTAAGTGTTTAGATATTAGGGGGCTCTAAAAAGAGCCGTTGTGTTTATGAAGTGATTTTTAGTGGTACCTACAAGTAAGTACCGATGCAGAGTCTAAGGTTCAAGAGGAAGACTCTGTTCCCTTCATCAGTGAAGTGTACACCATCTCCTCTATAAATGTCTTGCATGTCGTAACGCAAGTTGTTGTGGTAAATGGAACCCATACCATAGTCTCGGAGGAAAGCAGAAACAGATTTGTTGATGTGCTTTCTTGCTTTGTCAATCTGTGGACAGAAATGATTGGACCAGTTCCATTTTTGCCTTTGGCATATGTTAGAAAACACAAAGGCAGTTTTAGGGAAAAGTGAAAACAGTTGTGCAAAGGTCTCCTTCATAAGCATTTACAGACCTACCCCAGTCAAAGTGCCTAGGTCATTGCCACCACAGTGCACTATTATGAGGTCAGGGTGTTGGATTTGCATGAAGGATTTCACCAATGGCATCAATTGGTGCCACTTTAACCCTCTCTGACCAATCCATTTAATGTCTACATTTGGTAAAGCAAGGTCTCTCACCATATCTGTTTTCTCTGCATTCTTTTCACTCCAGAAGACATAGCTGTGCCCTACAATCCACACTGTGAACATCTTCAAAGGAGAACTGGATGCACTCAGGAGGTGTAATTCAGTAGAATGGTAAAAAGAAATGAAAGACAGTTTGGAAATGGAGGCATACATATATATATATATTTTTTAAACTGATTGGCTGTTTCATACCATTCTAGAATAAAAACTAGGCTGTATGTGTAAATTTATAGAAGCATGTTTTGTATTGGTACAGAAAAATGTGTTACCAAAGAACAGTACTATGGATTTGCTGTTAGGTTTGAAAAGTCAAGCACTCCTGCTCTTTGGAAATGAAACATTGTTTGGTGAACTTCTGACCTGACTCTACACAGCAGTGTTTCAAGAGCTGTTGCTATGGTAGCAGGCAGAAGTCAAGTTGGGGGAAGGGTACTAGGCAGAAGTCAAGTTGGGGGAAGGGTACTTTTGGAAAAGGGTTGGTTTTCAACCAATAGAAATGTGTGATTACATTTGAAAAAAAGGGGGAAGCACTGAGATTTGAAATTAACATGTATATGTGTGGAAAAAGAGAGGGAAAGTTTGCCATTATCTGGTTCTGCTTAGAGGAGAGAGGTGTACAGAAGAGAGATCCTGGCTCTGATAATCTGCTGTTTGAGTGGCACATTTCTTTCACAACTAACTAATTTTAAAGGTGAGTTTAGAGTTTGAGAGGGGATGTATATGGTAAATTAAGAAATTAATAATAGAATTGGAATTCCTTTTGTTGAAGTTGTGTTTATTATTTTCTGTTTTGGGAGAAATTTAAATGTGAGGAACATGTAAAATAATATGGACTAAGTTTTCACGAAAATTTAAGGTGTACTGGTAAAAATAAGGAATACTTTAAGGGTTTGAGGTTGCACTCAGTAATGCAAATACATTCAGCATCAGTGAGGCTGGTTGCCCTTGCTGGAGTGTAGTGAGTCACCCAGGTTACACATGTTGCTGGTCTCAGAAAGCTGTTTGGTATTGCTCTGGTGATTTTACATTTGCATTAGATGGAAAGGGGGAGGTTTTTTTTATGCAGAAGCAGACTCTTAGCACACAGCCAGCTGCTTATCCTGTGGAATCATGCATAGTATTCACAACTGAGTGGGGTTTGAGGTTTCAGTCAGTAATGCAAATACATTCAGCATCACTAAGGCTGGTTGCCCTTGCTGGAGTGTAGTCAGTCACCCAGGTTACACATGGTGCTGGTCTGAAAAAGCAGTTTGGACATGTGCTTTTATCAGAATCTGAAAAGTGGATTCATAATGTGTCAGTCTGTAAAAGTGTTTATCACTTGCCAAAAAAAAGAGTAGTAAGTGTGCTTTCAAATTGGCAAAGAAATTTCGTTTTGTGACTATTGTGAAAACATGACTCTGTATGCAAATAGGAATTACAGGCAGAGATTTATTGCGTATTGCTCTGGTGATTTTACATTTGCATTAGATGTAAAGGGGGAGCCATTTTTTTGTATGCAGAAGCAGACTCTTAGCACACAGCCAGCTGCTTATCCTGTGGAATCATGCACAGTATTTACAACCGAGTGGGGTTTGAGGTTTCAGTCAGTAATGCAAATACATTCAGCATCACTAAGGCTGGTTGCCCTTGCTGGAGTGTAGTCAGTCACCCAGGTTACACATGGTGCTGGTCTGAAAAAAGCAGTTTGCACATGTGCTTTTATCAGAATCTGAAAAGTGGATTCATAATGTGTCAGTCTGTAAAAGTGTTTATCACTTGCCAAAAAAAAGAGTAGTAAGTGTGCTTTCAAATTGGCAAAGAAATTTCGTTTTGTGACTAATGTGAAAACATAACTCTGTGTGCAAATAGGAATTACAGGCAGAGATTTATTGCGTATTGCTCTGGTGATTTTACATTTGCATTAGATGGAAAGGGGGAGCCATTTTTTTGTATGCAGAAGCAGACTCTTAGCACACAGCCAGCTGCTTATCTTGTGGAATCATGCACAGTATTCACAACCGAGTGGGGTTTGAGGTTTCAGTCAGTAATGCAAATACATTCAGCATCACTAAGGCTGGTTGCCCTTGCTGGAGTGTAGTCAGTCACCCAGGTTACACATGGTGCTGGTCTGAAAAAAGCAGTTTGGACATGTGCTTTCATCAGAATCTGAAAAGTGGATTCATAATGTGTCAGTCTGTAAAAGTGTTTATCACTTGCCAGAAAAAAGAGTAGTAAGTGTGCTTTCAAATTGGCAAAGAAATTTCATTTTGTGACTATTGTGAAAACATGACTCTGTGTGCAAATAGGAATTACAGGCAGAGATTTATTGCGTATTGCTCTGGTGATTTTACATTTGCATTAGATGTAAAGGGGGAGGTTTTTTTGTATGCAGAAGCAGACTCTTAGCACACAGCCAGCTGCTTATCCTGTGGAATCATGCACAGTATTTACAACCGAGTGGGGTTTGAGGTTTCAGTCAGTAATGCAAATACATTCAGCATCACTAAGGCTGGTTGCCCTTGCTGGAGTGTAGTCAGTCACCCAGGTTACACATGGTGCTGGTCTGAAAAAAGCAGTTTGGACATGTGCTTTTATCAGAATCTGAAAAGTGGATTCATAATGTGTCAGTCTGTAAAAGTGTTTATCACTTGCCAAAAAAAAGAGTAGTAAGTGTGCTTTCAAATTGGCAAAGAAATTTCGTTTTGTGACTAATGTGAAAACATGACTCTGTGTGCAAATAGGAATTACAGGCAGAGATTTATTGAGTATTGCTCTGGTGATTTTACATTTGCATTAGATGGAAAGGGGGAGCCATTTTTTTGTATGCAGAAGCAGACTCTTAGCACACAGCCAGCTGCTTATCCTGTGGAATCATGCACAGTATTCACAACTGAGTGGGGTTTGAGGTTTCAGTCAGTAATGCAAATACATTCAGCATCACTAAGGCTGGTTGCCCTTGCTGGAGTGTAGTCAGTCACCCAGGTTACACATGGTGCTGGTTTGAAAAAAGCAGTTTGGACATGTGCTTTTATCAGAATCTGAAAAGTGGATTCATAATGTGTCAGTCTGTAAAAGTGTTTATCACTTGCCAAAAAAAAGAGTAGTAAGTGTGCTTTCAAATTGGCAAAGAAATTTCGTTTTGTGACTAATGTGAAAAGATGACTCTGTGTGCAAATAGGAATTACAGGCAGAGATTTATTGCGTATTGCTCTGGTGATTTTACATTTGCATTAGATGGAAAGGGGGAGCCATTTTTTTGTATGCAGAAGCAGACTCTTAGCACACAGCCAGCTGCTTATCCTGTGGAATCATGCATAGTATTTCCAACCGAGTGGGGTTTGAGGTTTCAGTCAGTAATTCAAATACATTCAGCATCACTAAGGCTGGTTGCCCTTGCTGGAGTGTAGTCAGTCACCCAGGTTACACATGGTGCTGGTCTGAAAAAAGCAGTTTGGACTTGTGCTTTTATCAGAATCTGAAAAGTGGATTCTTAATGTGTCAGTCTGTAAAAGTGTTTATCACTTGCCAAAAAAAAGAGTAGTAAGTGTGCTTTCAAATTGGCAAAGAAATTTCGTTTTGTGACTAATGTGAAAACATGACTCTGTGTGCAAATAGGAATTACAGGCAGAGATTTATTGCGTATTGCTCTGGTGATTTTACATTTGCATTAGATGGAAAGGGGGAGCCATTTTTTTGTATGCAGAAGCAGACTCTTAGCACACACCCAGCTGCTTATCCTGTGGAATCATGCACAGTATTCACAAACGAGTGGGGTTTGAGGTTTCAGTCAGTAATGCAAATACATTCAGCAACACTAAGGCTGGTTGCCCTTACTGGAGTGTAGTCAGTCACCCAGGTTACACATGGTGCTGGTCTGAAAAAAGCAGTTTGGACATGTGCTTTTATCAGAATCTGAAAAGTGGATTCATAATGTGTCAGTCTGTAAAAGTGTTTATCACTTGCCAAAAAAAAGAGTAGTAAGTGTGCTTTCAAATTGGCAAAGAAATTTTGTTTTGTGACTAATGTGAAAACATGACTCTGTGTGCAAATAGGAATTACAGGCAGAGATTTATTGCGTATTGCTCTGGTGATTTTACATTTGCATTAGATGGAAAGGGGGAGCCATTTTTTTGTATGCAGAAGCAGACTCTTAGCACACAGCCAGCTGCTTATCCTGTGGAATCATGCACAGTATTCACAACCGAGTGGGGTTTGAGGTTTCAGTCAGTAATGCAAATACATTCAGCATCACTAAGGCTGGTTGCCCTTGCTGGAGTGTAGTCAGTCACCCAGGTTACACATGGTGCTGGTCTGAAAAAAGCAGTTTGGACATGTGCTTTTATCAGAATCTGAAAAGTGGATTCATAATGTGTCAGTCTGTAAAAGTGTTTATCACTTGCCAAAAAAACAGAGTAGCAAGTGTGCTTTCAAATTGGCAAAGAAATTTCGTTTTGTGACTAATGTGAAAACATGACTCTGTGTGCAAATAGGAATTACAGGCAGAGATTTATTGCGTATTGCTCTGGTGATTTTACATTTGCATTAGATGGAAAGGGGGAGCCATTTTTTTGTATGCAGAAGCAGACTCTTAGCACACACCCAGCTGCTTATCCTGTGGAATCATGCACAGTATTCACAACCGAGTGGGGTTTGAGGTTTCAGTCAGTAATGCAAATACATTCAGCAACACTAAGGCTGGTTGCCCTTGCTGGAGTGTAGTCAGTCACCCAGGTTACACATGGTGCTGGTCTGAAAAATCAGTTTGGACATGTGATGTTTTCAGAATCTGAAAAGTGGATTTAAAATGTGTCAGACTGTAAAAGTGTTTATCACTTGCCAAAAAAACAGAGTAGCAAGTGTGCTTTCAAATTGGCAAAGAAATTTCGTTTTGTGACTAATGTGAAAACATGACTCTGTGTGCAAATAGGAATTACAGGCAGAGATTTATTGCATATTGCTCTGGTGATTTTACATTTGCATTAGATGGAAAGGGGGAGCCATTTTTTTGTATGCAGAAGCAGACTCTTAGCACACACCCAGCTGCTTATCCTGTGGAATCATGCACAGTATTCACAACCGAGTGGGGTTTGAGGTTTCAGTCAGTAATGCAAATACATTCAGCAACACTAAGGCTGGTTGCCCTTGCTGGAGTGTAGTCAGTCACCCAGGTTACACATGGTGCTGGTCTGAAAAATCAGTTTGGACATGTGATGTTTTCAGAATCTGAAAAGTGGATTTAAAATGTGTCAGACTGTAAAAGTACTTATCACTTGCCAAAAAAGTAGTAGAAAGTATGCTTTGCAATTGGCAAAGAAATTTCGTTTTCTGCCTAATTTCAAACCATGACTCTGTGTGCACACAGGAATTGTTTTTAGATATTTAATTTGTGATGGTGTTATTGTGATTTTCACTTGTAGGAAAGGGGTACATAGTATTTTAAGATTTGAAAAGATCATAAAAAATGTAGTAATATATTTAAATAAAATAAAGGAATTCTTTTTTTAGTTTTTTTCAGGTATTGCTGAAGAGCAGTGAACAAAATTTAAGATGCCTACAAAATCCAGACTAAAGAAAGACCACAAAAAAAACCTATATTTGAAGACAACTGGAGGACCTAAGTTAGTTGGAGATGCTCATGTTGGGAAAAAGAACAAGTCTTCTGGTAAGCAGACAAAAGATTTTTTAAAGAACATCTTCAAAAAAAGGAAAAATGTACAAAATGTCTGTACTGGAAAGAATGTTTTCAATAGAAAAAAACAGGAAAAAATTGAGAATTTAGTTAATGCAAATATACCTTCTGCAACAACAAAGATTAACTTAAACAGAAAAACAGCGTTTAAAGAGATACGTAGAAAAATGTTTCAGAGAAGAGTTATGTCCAATTTGATAAAGGATGTGAAGAAATATAAGCAAAAGGCAAAATATTACAAGAGAAAAAAAGAAATTGAAGCCATTGCAGCAAAGCCATTAGAATTAAAAAGGAAACTATTCATTTTAATTTTGAATAGGATGCGTACATTAGATAAAATGGTTAATGTACTGAAATCACAAAGCAAAAGGAAAAGAGTAGTGAACAGAACAAACTTTTGTAAAGTCTTTTTAGGAAAATGGATGCATAGTTCAAGTAGTGAACCTTTTTTTAATGAAGAGAGTTATTTTCAAAGTAATAGTTTGCTGCATGCAGTTGACACCGGAAGTCGTGCTTATGAAGTGAAAAATGGTTGCATAATGGAGAAGGAGATAATGGTTCCAAGAGATGAGGTACAAGTGATGGCGGATGAGGCTATGGGGAGACGTCCTAAAGCCCCAGTGTACACTTGGAATTGTAGTAGTATTTGCACTGTGCGTCAGGAATCTATTGATAAATTTCGTGAGTTTCTAAGAGAATATAGTAAAAAAAGTGTAAAACAGAAGATTAAGGTGCTTCAAAGTCTAGATCCATGCAGAGTGAGAGAGAATACTGGTTTTCAGGGTCATTCTCTGGCTTGTCTATCTAGAAAAGTGTGTAATAGTGTTTTCCATCATTTTAGGATGCTGGCTGTTCATCATACTGAAATGAGAAAGTTTGTGAGACGGTTGTATTTTGCTAAAAGTCCAGCAATAAAGTTAGATGAATTGAATAGGGCTCTGTTCCGTGGATCGGTATCAGATGTAGAGAAGGTTGTTGATGAAATTCAGTTTTGTTACTTTGGTCCTGAACAAAACAGTGCAGAAAAGGACACAGTAAATGAGGAAGAAGTGGAAGAGAATGTAGAACCCTCTGTAAGTAAGACATTTAATGATCACATAACAAAATTTGAAAAAATCTCTAATGAAAGACCAAATATTACTTGTATTTGTTGCCGCAGAACTAATTATAGAAAACAAACTAGGAATGTTGATCTCTATAGAAAGAGTGAAAATGAAGATAATTATAAGTGGAAAGATTTTGTCACATATATATTTCTAGAAAATTGTTTTGAATTGGGTGAAGATCAGCGTATTTGTAAATACTGTTACAACAAGTTAGAGGAAAATAGAATGCCGACCAGAGCTGTACATAATAATTTAGAATTGGATGTTATTCCTGCCGAACTTTCTGAATTAAATACATATGAGTCTATACTTATTCAATGTGTTCATCCGTTCCAGACCATAGTACGTATGGAGCCCAAAACTGGTAAATTACCTCCTTCAGATTTACTGAGAGGTTTAAAAGGTAGAGTGGTGTATTTGCCCTTGGATTTGAAAAAAAATATGGAAACTATTGATGCAGATACTTTGGAAACTGAACCATTAGTTATTCTGGTTAATGGTGTACCTACAAAGAATAAGAAGATTTGGCAGGAGCTGGTAGATGTACGGAAAGTACAAAGAGCAAATTTGTATTTGAAAAGGAATAACAAATGGTATGAATCAATTTATATAGAAGAAGAAGATTTACAAGAAGACACAGAAACACCAACTGGACAAATTGAAACAGTGGACAGGTCAAAGGAAGAAGAAATTTATGAACATTTTAGCATACATCCTCTACATTCAAAAGAAGCTATGGGAGACAATATTGATCTGTTTCAGATGAAGAAAGCAAAAGGAACTCCCGTGAGTGTATGGGAGGAGAGCTTGGAAGCTCGATGTTTTCCCCAGCTGTTTCCTAAAGGAAAAGGAGGACGATACGATGAACGTCCAGAACAGATTCCAGCTTCTGAGTATCGGACTACAAGACTATATGCAGAAGATCCCAGATTTCGACAAAGTATTCCTTATTTGTTCCATCTTTTATTTGAAAGCGACTTGTCTGCATTATCATATGCAGTAAATCACATTTTAAAAAGTGGAGTACATTTACAAAATGTGTCTGCTAAGGATTTTATGGAGAAAGTGCAGCACCGAGATGATCATTTGGAAACACAACTGATCAATCTGATGGCTTGTCAGCGTGGGACAAATGAATATTGGTACCGACGCCATGGTGAATTAAAATGCATGTTACGGAATTTAGGAACACCAACATGGTTCCTTACCCTAAGCTGTGCCGAGTACGCTTGGGATGATTTACTGGATTTTCTACGAGAGGCAAATTCAAACATTAAAAACATCGAATACAAGACAGCAGGAGAACTGTGCTCATTGGATCCGGTTAATGTTTGCAGATATTTCAATCATAGATTTGAGGCTATGATGTCCTTCATCTGCAATAAAAAAAAACCACCTCTTGGAGAAGTAGTGGATTTCTTTTGGAGAAAAGAGTACCAGGCAAGAGGTGCTCCTCATATTCATATGCTGTTGTGGATCAAGGATGCCCCAAAGTTTGGAACAGATACTGATGAAGCAGTGTTATCTTATATTGAAGAATATGCAACATGTGCTATACCAAAAAGCACAGAAGAGAAAAAGTTAAAGGAGCAAGTTTTACGTTTCCAAAGTCATCGGTGTGGAAAATACTGTCGACGGAAATACAAGAGCAAAGAAAAATACTACACTAAATGTCGATTTGGATTTCCTAGACCTGTTCTTTCAAATGGAAGAGTAAACAGTTTTATGTCATCTGTGAGACATACTATTACAAGAAAATCACCTAAGAATACCTACAACCTAAAAAGAAAAGAAGAATAAAAAAATATAAATGACTACAACCCAGTCATTTTATCCATGTGGAATGCTAACATGGATATACAGTATGTAGCTGACAATTCCATTGCTGTTGCTCGATATGTAACGTCTTACATTACTAAATCTGAAAAAACTGAATTGAAAGAAATGTGGGAAGAGATTTCTCACGAGAAGACTGTCAGTAAGAAGCTGTACAGTTTCAGTTTAAAGATGTTATCGCATCGAGAAATTGGATCCTACGAATGTTCAGATAGGTTATCTTCTGCAAGTCTCTACTCGAAATCAAGAAGAATAATTTGGGCAAGTTTAGGCCTTGCAGCAATGAGAAATCGGGTACTGAAATCTGTTGGAGAAATTGAATATTTGGCCGAGAATGACCCAGAAAGTACAGATATTTTGAAATCAAACATGTTGGACACATATTATCCAAAAAGAACTCATCATCTGGAGAACATGTGTCTCTATGAAGTAGGCCTGGGCCAAAATTCCGTTCCGTTCGCGGAAATTGCGATATTTTGGCATTTTCGCATTCCGCGGAAAGCGCGAAAATGTCAAAATTTCCGCATTCCGCAGCTTAGCGATAATTTTTTTCTTGCTCGCGCTGTAAAACAATACATTCTCGCGCGCGCGCGATCGCCTTACCTGAATCCCTGCGTTCTCCGACAAGTTTTCTTGACCCGGTCGCGTTCTCCACGAGATGTTGGATTTTGGTAGCCATTTTGCGCTGTCTCGCGAGAGTTCGCGGCCGCATTCAAGTCATTTTTCACGCGATCACGTCATTTGTCGCGCGATCACGTCTTTCTTCTCGCGATCATGCACCGCGCGAGTATGAGAAGATTGAGATCTCGAACATGTCATTCTACATCGCGAGCCAGAGAATGAGGACGCGGGCACATGAAATCGAACGCGAACAGGAGAAAGAGACCGCGAACACGTCATATCCAACGCGACAGGGACAAAGAAGAGAACGCGATCATATCGTTTTCGACACGCCGGCGGAAGTAATGTGAAGCTCGAGAACTCAACAACGTAAAATTTACAATTTGGAGAGGAATATCGGCTCTAGCAGCATGAAACCATCTGCAAATACTGATTTTGGATGAAAAGAACTCCTTACATTCACATTTGGCTTTCCTTTTTTGTGCAAGGAGCCCTTTTTTTACAAGGTGGAGAGGGGGAGGAAGTGACACAGATTCTCCAACTTCCTGTTCCTGTCCAGCAGGCTCCTCCCAGTGCTTTGTCCATCTCCTGCTCATTCTGCCTTTGGATTTGGAGCTGGAAAGATCACTCTTTTTGTCTTCTGCATCATTGCAATTGGATTTCAGGATTTTTGGAATAGGATATTTTACAAGTAAGTGGTTGTTGTGTTTGATTGTGGGCATTGCAGTTCTTGTGTAACTACAATTTATTTTTGATAATTAATTATCATCATTCCTTTTTTTTTTTTTTTTTTTTTTTAATTTTGTGGGTTGTAGTAGTA
Organism: Triturus cristatus; assembly: GCF_964204655.1. Classification (NCBI taxonomy): domain Eukaryota; kingdom Metazoa; phylum Chordata; class Amphibia; order Caudata; family Salamandridae; genus Triturus; species Triturus cristatus. Next base: position 654,267,217 of record NC_140592.1, on the reverse strand, counting down.
GGCCCGAGCTAGCCATGGGCATGGCCTCATGGGTGTGTGTGTGCATGATGAAGCAACTGTCCCTTTTGTTTTTTGAATATATTTCATTTTCAATCACATTTAGGGCATGGATGGCATTGGATTGAGTTGGGGAAGTGTGTTTTTTGGGGTGGCCTTGCTGATGTTGTTGGGCCTGGCCATGTGGCTGGTGGCCATTTTGAGGCCTAGGCCTGCAAGCTTGCCTGGCCTTGTCTGCCAACAGGCCTGCTTTCATCCACTGCTACCAGAGCAGGTAGCCACAGCTTTAGTAATCTACTGTTTTCTGTGTGCTCTGTTGGATTTAGACATCATTTTGGGCATGGATGGCATTGGATTGAGTTGGGGAAGTGTGTTTTTTGGGGTGGCCTTGCTGATGTTGTTGGGCCTGGCCATGTGGCTGGTGGCCATTTTGAGGCCTAGGCCTGCAAGCTTGCCTGGCCTTGTCTGCCAACAGGCCTGCTTTCATCCACTGCTACCAGAGCAGGTAGCCACAGCTTTAGTAATCCACTGTTTTCTGTTTGCTCTGTTGAATTTAGACATCATTTTGGGCATGGATGGCATTGGATTGAGTTGGGGAAGTGTGTTTTTTGGGGTGGCCTTGCTGATGTTGTTGTGCCTGGCCATGTGGCTGGTGGACATTTTGAGGCCTAGGCCTGCAAGCTTGCCTGGCCTTGTCTGCCAACAGGCCTGCTTTCATCCACTGCTACCAGAGCAGGTAGCCACAGCTTTAGTAATCTACTGTTTTCTGTGTGCTCTGTTGAATTTAGACATCATTTTGGGCATGGATGGCATTGGATTGAGTTGGGGAAGTGTGTTTTTTGGGGTGGCCTTGCTGATTGTTGGGCCTCGCCATGTGGCTGGTGGCCATTTTGAGGCCTAGGCCTGCAAGCTTGCCTGGCCTTGTCTGCCAACAGGCCTGCTTTCATCCACTGCTACCAGAGCAGGTAGCCACAGCTTTAGTAATCTACTGTTTTCTGTTTGCTCTGTTGAATTTAGACATCATTTAGGGCATGGATGGCATTGGATTGAGTTGGGGAAGTGTGTTTTTTGGGGTGGCCTTGCTGATGTTGTTGGGCCTGGCCATGTGGCTGGTGGCCATTTTGAGGCCTAGGCCTGCAAGCTTGCCTGGCCTTGTCTGCCAACAGGCCTGCTTTCATCCACTGCTACCAGAGCAGGTAGCCACAGCTTTAGTAATCTACTGTTTTCTGTGTGCTCTGTTGGATTTAGACATCATTTTGGGCATGGATGGCATTGGATTGAGTTGGGGAAGTGTGTTTTTTGGGGTGGCCTTGCTGATGTTGTTGGGCCTGGCCATGTGGCTGGTGGCCATTTTGAGGCCTAGGCCTGCAAGCTTGCCTGGCCTTGTCTGCCAACAGGCCTGCTTTCATCCACTGCTACCAGAGCAGGTAGCCACAGCTTTAGTAATCTACTGTTTTCTGTTTGCTCTGTTGAATTTAGACATCATTTTGGGCATGGATGGCATTGGATTGAGTTGGGGAAGTGTGTTTTTTGGGGTGGCCTTGCTGATGTTGTTGTGCCTGGCCATGTGGCTGGTGGCCATTTTGAGGCCTAGGCCTGCAAGCTTGCCTGGCCTTGTCTGCCAACAGGCCTGCTTTCATCCACTGCTACCAGAGCAGGTAGCCACAGCTTTAGTAATCTACTGTTTTCTGTGTGCTCTGTTGAATTTAGACATCATTTTGGGCATGGATGGCATTGGATTGAGTTGGGGAAGTGTGTTTTTTGGGGTGGCCTTGCTGATTGTTGGGCCTCGCCATGTGGCTGGTGGCCATTTTGAGGCCTAGGCCTGCAAGCTTGCCTGGCCTTGTCTGCCAACAGGCCTGCTTTCATCCACTGCTACCAGAGCAGGTAGCCACAGCTTTAGTAATCTACTGTTTTCTGTTTGCTCTGTTGAATTTAGACATCATTTAGGGCATGGATGGCATTGGATTGAGTTGGGGAAGTGTGTTTTTTGGGGTGGCCTTGCTGATGTTGTTGGGCCTGGCCATGTGGCTGGTGGCCATTTTGAGGCCTAGGCCTGCAAGCTTGCCTGGCCTTGTCTGCCAACAGGCCTGCTTTCATCCACTGCTACCAGAGCAGGTAGCCACAGCTTTAGTAATCTACTGTTTTCTGTTTGCTCTGTTGAATTTAGACATCATTTAGGGCATGGATGGCATTGGATTGAGTTGGGGAAGTGTGTTTTTTGGGGTGGCCTTGCTGATGTTGTTGGGCCTGGCCATGTGGCTGGTGGCCATTTTGAGGCCTAGGCCTGCAAGCTTGCCTGGCCTTGTCTGCCAACAGGCCTGCTTTCATCCACTGCTACCAGAGCAGGTAGCCACAGCTTTAGTAATCTACTGTTTTCTGTGTGCTCTGTTGGATTTAGACATCATTTTGGGCATGGATGGCATTGGATTGAGTTGGGGAAGTGTGTTTTTTGGGGTGGCCTTGCTGATGTTGTTGGGCCTGGCCATGTGGCTGGTGGCCATTTTGAGGCCTAGGCCTGCAAGCTTGCCTGGCCTTGTCTGCCAACAGGCCTGCTTTCATCCACTGCTACCAGAGCAGGTAGCCACAGCTTTAGTAATCTACTGTTTTCTGTTTGCTCTGTTGAATTTAGACATCATTTTGGGCATGGATGGCATTGGATTGAGTTGGGGAAGTGTGTTTTTTGGGGTGGCCTTGCTGATGTTGTTGTGCCTGGCCATGTGGCTGGTGGCCATTTTGAGGCCTAGGCCTGCAAGCTTGCCTGGCCTTGTCTGCCAACAGGCCTGCTTTCATCCACTGCTACCAGAGCAGGTAGCCACAGCTTTAGTAATCTACTGTTTTCTGTGTGCTCTGTTGAATTTAGACATCATTTTGGGCATGGATGGCATTGGATTGAGTTGGGGAAGTGTGTTTTTTGGGGTGGCCTTGCTGATTGTTGGGCCTCGCCATGTGGCTGGTGGCCATTTTGAGGCCTAGGCCTGCAAGCTTGCCTGGCCTTGTCTGCCAACAGGCCTGCTTTCATCCACTGCTACCAGAGCAGGTAGCCACAGCTTTAGTAATCTACTGTTTTCTGTTTGCTCTGTTGAATTTAGACATCATTTAGGGCATGGATGGCATTGGATTGAGTTGGGGAAGTGTGTTTTTTGGGGTGGCCTTGCTGATGTTGTTGGGCCTGGCCATGTGGCTGGTGGCCATTTTGAGGCCTAGGCCTGCAAGCTTGCCTGGCCTTGTCTGCCAACAGGCCTGCTTTCATCCACTGCTACCAGAGCAGGTAGCCACAGCTTTAGTAATCTACTGTTTTCTGTTTGCTCTGTTGAATTTAGACATCATTTTGGGCATGGATGGCATTGGATTGAGTTGGGGAAGTGTGTTTTTTGGGGTGGCCTTGCTGATGTTGTTGTGCCTGGCCATGTGGCTGGTGGCCATTTTGAGGCCTAGGCCTGCAAGCTTGCCTGGCCTTGTCTGCCAACAGGCCTGCTTTCATCCACTGCTACCAGAGCAGGTAGCCACAGCTTTAGTAATCTACTGTTTTCTGTGTGCTCTGTTGAATTTAGACATCATTTTGGGCATGGATGGCATTGGATTGAGTTGGGGAAGTGTGTTTTTTGGGGTGGCCTTGCTGATGTTGTTGTGCCTGGCCATGTGGCTGGTGGCCATTTTGAGGCCTAGGCCTGCAAGCTTGCCTGGCCTTGTCTGCCAACAGGCCTGCTTTCATCCACTGCTACCAGAGCAGGTAGCCACAGCTTTAGTAATCTACTGTTTTCTGTGTGCTCTGTTGAATTTAGACATCATTTTGGGCATGGATGGCATTGGATTGAGTTGGGGAAGTGTGTTTTTTGGGGTGGCCTTGCTGATGTTGTTGTGCCTGGCCATGTGGCTGGTGGCCATTTTGAGGCCTAGGCCTGCAAGCTTGCCTGGCCTTGTCTGCCAACAGGCCTGCTTTCATCCACTGCTACCAGAGCAGGTAGCCACAGCTTTAGTAATCTACTGTTTTCTGTGTGCTCTGTTGAATTTAGACATCATTTTGGGCATGGATGGCATTGGATTGAGTTGGGGAAGTGTGTTTTTTGGGGTGGCCTTGCTGATGTTGTTGTGCCTGGCCATGTGGCTGGTGGCCATTTTGAGGCCTAGGCCTGCAAGCTTGCCTGGCCTTGTCTGCCAACAGGCCTGCTTTCATCCACTGCTACCAGAGCAGGTAGCCACAGCTTTATTGATCAAGTGTTTTCTATGTGATCTGTTGAATTTTTAGACATCACCTTCCTGAGAGTGTAGTGTGTGGCTGTACACAGTACTAGTAGTATAACATAGCTCTAGTTAAAAAAAAGTCATAAATGGCTAGACTATCTTTTGTTTGCACTAGTACAGTACTAAGTAACTGAACCACAAAAACAAATGCAACATTTCACTGATGTTCTTCTCCTGTCTTCTTTGCTTTTAGGTGCACAAAAGACAGAGTAGGAGGTGTCATCGGCATCACCTGGCTACCCGTTGTACTGCCAGCCAGACAGAAGTCCTGCTGCGCATCACGCCCACGTGTGACCAGAACTTGTTGTGCATCTGCCTCCTGCCTGACATCGGAAGAAGATGGCCCCAAAGAAAGGTACCAGGTCCAGTACCAAGAAAGTTGCTGGTGAGAAGAAGGAACAGAAAAAGGAAGTGCCATTAACCACGACTGGTGGTGTGCCGGCCAAGGTTTTTTTTGGCACCAAAGCGTTGTCCGGGAACCAAGCTGGGACCAGCACAGCGGTCCAGCAACCCCACCAACCTAGGCCCAAGGGCTTTACAGTCGCAGAGGTAGCCAGTCTACTAACGGGCAGCGATGTTGAAGAAATGTCATTACCGCAAAGTAGTACACAATCAAGTTCAACGCAGGCGCAAACTCAGCATATCAGTGTCAAGCCGCCGCAACAAGAACAGCAGCAGCCGCCGCAACAAGAACAGCAGCAGCAGCCGCCGCAACAAGAACAGCAGCAGCAGCCGCCGCAACCAGAACAGCAGCAGCCGCCGCAACCAGAACAGCAGCAGCCGCCGCAACCAGAACAGCAGCAGCCGCCGCAACAGCCCACCATAGTAGTTGTTGCTCCTGACGTAGGGGCATTTCAGGAAATCGAGCTTCCTGCAGAGTCAGACAAAGCGGAGCGAAGTCAAACCACTGTTTCAGAACATCTATTGTCTTCCAGACCACCAGCAAGGAAAAGGAGGCTTAGTCCATCATCTTCTTCTTCAAGCCCCGCTTCTGATGATCGTGATGACACTTGGGTCCCACCAGCTCGGTCTGAGAGTGAAGTACGCCACAAGACATTGCTTCTGAAAAGGAAGGTCCCAGAAAAACTTAGAGTTATGGAGGTAGATGTAGAAGAGGGGGGTGATGATGTTGATGAAGACGAGCCAGTCATCACGCACATTACTCCCGCCCCAAAGGGATTGGAGACCGACATTCTCACCCTATCCAGAAAGGCTGCTACTGAGCGGGATGTAGCACGGATCTCACCAACACAGGTTACACCACCACTACCTCCAGCTGCCATATTTTCCAAGGCCCGGCAGGGACCTACATCCAGCTCAACCATCTCAGTAGGAAGTGGTAGTAAAAGTCACAGTGTAGGTGGACAGGGTCACATATTTTCAAGCACCCCCTCAAGTTCATCTGGTGTTGAAAGTGGCACATCCAGCAGTGCCAGAAAGTTCTCCTCCCCAGTTTGGGACTTCTTTTCTGTTAGCGCCAAGGAGGAGAACGTTGCTATATGCGCAATTTGTCGGCAAGGTGTTCGGCGTGGTAAGCTTGGTACAAACTATGGTACCGGAGGACAAGCAAGTCATCTCAGAATACACCACACTATTGTGTGGGAGGATCACCTACTTAAGTTAAAAGAAAGTAGGAAAACTAAACCCTTTGAAGTTGGTCAGGAATCAGGGAGCGATATTATTGTGGTGGCAGGTGAAGAACAGGGAGGCATTTCTAGCCCTGTCTCCAGTAGTGCAGTCACTGCAGTGGTAACGCCCACATCCTCCTCAGTACCATCAGAGTGGCACCGCAGTAAGAGCCATACTCAGAGTGTGGGTGAGACACCAAGGCGACCGGCGAGTACCTCAATGAGACAATCTGTGTCGTTGAGCCTTAGTGGGTTAATGGCACCACTAAGGAAAGTAAGCCAGCCTACCATTGACAGCATGTTTAGGTTGGAAGGCCAGTTCCAACGCAACCACCCAACGGCACGATTGTACAATGCGAAGCTGGCTAAAATGTTAGCGCTGGACCTTCTTCCTTTTTCATTTGTGGAAGGGGTGGGTTTCCTTGAATTTGTGTCTGCCATCTGCCCGAAATGGAAAGTTCCCAGCCGGTCCTATTTCGTAAGAATTGCTGTTCCGGCACTACATCATGATGTGCTGGAATTGGTTGGTCACGGTTTGCAGCAGAGTGCTGTGCACAATATCCACCTGACAACAGACATGTGGACCAGTTGCCAAGCCACAGATTACATGTGCATCACTGCACACTGGATCTCTTTTGTGGGGGTTAAAGATCAACTATCTGCACGAGGTGTTGTTGACACAGCTGCGATTTTTGAAGGTACTCGGAAACATGCAACTGTATCCATGTTCGCCATGGAGAAATCTCATACGGCTGAAAACATTTTAGAAGAGTTTCGCACCAAGGTTTTGGAATGGCTGCGGCCCAGAGGGCTTGGTATTGGTTTTGTTGCCACAGACAATGGCAGTAATGTACTTAAGGCCATGGAACTTGGTTCCTATTTCAGGGTTCCGTGTTTGGCACACTGCATAAACATTATAGTGCAAGACTTTCTGAAAAAATAACCCATAGTAAGCAATTTACTGTCCATCTGCCGAAGAATATGCACTCATTTCAGCCATTCTTTTAAAGCTCGGAAGCAGCTGAGGATCCTCCAACGTGAGCGTAGGATGCCAGTCAAGGCACTCATCCAGGAGGTGGCAACACGTTGGAACTCAACGTATTACATGCTTGATCGTCTGTGCGAACAGCAGAGGTCACTCAATGATTATGTCTGGTACAGAAGCAGTGATGCTAGTGTTAAAGGCATGACCCTTCAGAGGGAGCAATGGACCCTAATTCAATGCCTGACTGAGATGCTGTCTCCTTTTGAGGTCTTCACACGTGAAGTCAGCAAGGAGGACTGTACAATGGGCCAAGCTATCCCATTGTTGCAAATGCTAGAGCATGAGCTGAATAATGTGTCTGAATCCTACAAAGGTGTAGAGGACAGAAGGCAAGCCCATGACTTGGTGGAGAGCTTATCCAGGCGCTTATCAGAAAATGTAAGGATACAAAATAAAATTTTGTCACAAGAACATTACATTTGTGCCACAATTCTGGATCCACGTGCAAAATTAGGACTATTCCTTTCTTTTTCCGACACTGATGTTGCCCGCTACAAAAGTTGTATAGCTGAAGCAGCCATCAAGTTTGAAAACGAAGGGCTGCTAATTAAAAGCCCGCCACATCAACCCACAACAAGTACTGATACTGAAGCAGGCCATGCAGAATCAAGTGCAACTTCGTCGGCTGAGGGCAGTGCGGTTGGCTCACAATCGCAACACTCACCATCACCATCGACTACAAAAACAATAACTGGATCATTCAGCCGAGTACAATCATTATCAGATTGGTATGTAAAGATGGGCCGTAAGCACAGTGCTGATGCACAGAAAAAACAGCACAAAAGCTTACCAGCAGCAACCCTGAACATTGAGCGGATGGTCCAGGCCTATCTGGACGACCCAACAGAGGTGTACGTTGATCAAAACCCAGTGCAGTATTGGTATAGGAAAAGGTCTGAATGGCCACAGCTCAGCAGGCTGGCGATAAGCTATCTGGCTTGCCCTGTCGCAAGTGTCTCTTCCGAACGTGTTTTCAGTGCTGCTGGTTCCATTGTAACCTTGAGAAGGACCAGTCTATCTCCCAAAAACGTGGAGAGGTTAACAATGATCAAAATGAATCAGCACTTCATACCACCGAATTACACAATGCATGAATCAACAGAGGAAGATGAGGACAGCGGCTCAGGTGACGGAAGTATTCTGTCAGATGATTACCTACTACTGGAAGATCCCCCAGAGTTTGAGGACGAGCTATACTTCCCTGACAATTAGGCTCGCACTTACTGTCTTCCTCCCTTTTTTCCCCCTTTGTTTGTGTCTGTTGTTCCGGTTATAAACTTGTGAATCGTAACCAATGCATTATCACCGTCTTCTAATCTTCTAATTTAAGATACAAGTTTCAGGTGTCTGCCATTTGACACTACAGTCCTCAGAATCCAGCTCCTCCGCTCGATCATACTGCATCTCCTCTCCTGGTCAATTCCATTTCCCTCATGAATGATGATTGGATGATGGTAACAACAAATTCAAACTTTCCTCGTCCTTCCAAAACAAGTGGACCATGAATCTGATGACTTCTATAGCTATCCTCCTTCAGAGCCGAGAGAGACTGGCCATTAACTGAAAATAAGATGCAACAGGTAATGATTGATGCCATGCATTGGCCGCAGAATAGCAGACTGAATGATGTAGATTTTGTTGTGTGTGTTGCGCATGAATGAATTGATGTAATTGTGCACTGCCACTAATCAACATTCTACAGAACACACTAATTTTCCCCTTCTGGCAAACAAGAAATGTGTACTTCTCCTGCATCTTGGTGATACATTGCTTTTAATTCAATACAGGAAGGGGACTCACTCAATCTGCGCAATGCAAATGACTGTGACTTAACAGCACCGTCCATCATGATGATGGCGAAAGAGACGGCCTGCAGCGTTAACGAGATGAGATGCAACAGGTAATGATTGATGCCATGCATTGGCCGCAGAATGGCAGACTGAATGATGTAGATTTTGTGGTGTGTGTTGCGCATGAATTGATGTAATTGTGCACTGCCACTAATCAACTTTCTACAGAACACACTAGTAATTACTAATTTTCCCCTTCTGGCAAACAAGAAATGTGTACTTCTCCTGCATCTTGGTGATACATTGCTTTTAATTCAATACAGGAAGGGGACTCACTCAATCTGCGCAATGCAAATGACTGTGATTTAACAGCACCGTCCGTCATGATGATGGCGAAAGAGACGGCCCGTTAACTTAAGATGAGAAGGAACAGGTAATAAATGATGATAATTAATGGCATGCATTGGACACCTGACTCTGAGCTATTGGTCTTTGTGTTTGCGTTGTTTGTTGTGCACAAAGTGATGTCAAAGTGTACTAGTGGTAATCTATCTTTCTGTACACAATAAAGAATGACTCAAGTCAGTAATATTTATATTTCTACTCTTGTTGTGTTATAAAAATTACACTTGTACTGCAGGCCGATCTTCAGTCAGTAGAAGTATCAGAGCTGATGATGAAGTCAGGAGGATGTTTCATGAGTGGCATAAAACGGAAAAGCCTAAAGGTAAACACGTGAACAACAACCACAGCACACCCAAATGTCTGTGTAGAAGTTGAATAGAGTGTAGCGGTGGGATGACTGCAGTGCATTGATTTTACTAACTTTAACTGTAAAATGCTATGTCTGGAATGGATAATGTGCTTTGCGTTTGTCCAACTCTTTGAGAGAAAAAAAAAGGACTCTAAAGTGTTAACGTAGGATGTGCTAATGGTAAGCACTGTGGGTCTGATCTCTCCTGTTACTGTTGAAGGTCTATGCTGGAAACAGACTACAGTAGAGATGATGCAATGCATACATGCCACCTCGGAAAGTGTTCTTGTTGCACTACACCATCACTTGTGCATTTGTTTTCACTTTCTTTCTGAATATCCCCTTTGGTTTTCAATCTAAAATTACAGGCCGGGCCTTGTCCAAAACTTTGTAAAACATTACAATGCATATTAATTACCTTACCAATCAATCACCTTTTTATTCCAGCCGGGCAGTGGCGAGTGGTGAGGCGACACACCCAAGATTGATGGACGAGAGGAGCAAGAGGAATGCCGAGATGCAAAAAACCAGTCCACATTTTTGACCGGGATAAGACAGTAACAGTATCCACTTTTCACTTCTTTTAAATAATTTGATTAATATCTTGTATACACTCTTTACAACAGTGTGTTCTTGGAGTTGTTATTATCAATCATCATTACGTTTGCTCTGTGTTTACGATTCTTCACTACCAATATTTAAAATTTCTATTTGCTATCTGTTAAAGTATTAAGGCCGGAACAGAACAAGAAATAGAAGTGTATGTAATCCGGGTCTCATCATGCATGCATTTCCTTTTTATACCTTAACATATGGAATGGATATGGTATGGTAGTCTTCAATGATTGTCGTTTGTTAGTCTATGTATGCATACTGTTTTTCTATGTCAAACCTTTCCCAAAATCCCCCTTCCCATCCAATCAACGGACCCTAACCCTCTTCCCCCGGGCTGTGTGACTTATTGTCGAGGTGTAACTAAATTAAATGTACTCCAATACTTAATCACACACGTGCTGGGGCGGATGTGGTGAAAGCAACACTACTTCAATTTCAATGCAGAGCGATGATCTTCTTCTGCTTGCCCACCCATGAGTAGGATATTTCAGAGGTTATTTTATTTAACTAAGGAACATATACCTCAGCATGAATTGCCGGCATTGATTGGATTTGTTTGTTGTCATTCCTCATATACAGCACTAACTGTTAGACTGTAGGCATAGTCAAGTCGACAAAACTATAGTTTGTAACTCTGTCTAGTAGGCTATCCTCATAATAACCAGCATTCAGTTGTTTTGTCAAATATTTGAGCATATAATTGTTGCTCGGTAAATTCTGTGATGTACTTCATTCAACTACTCCTCTAACAGTCTCTCAAAGGCGATTGACTATCTCCTTTTCTTTTTTTGGAAATGCTGCCACCCTGCCAGTGTATACTACTACTACTATACTACCACCACCACCCCAATCATGGCATGTATGAAAAAGGAAACCATCTTCACCATGCAGCCAGTGCTGTGCCACAGTTGGACATAAACATCAAGCACCGGTAAGAGAGAAGTTTGGGGGAGGCAGAATCAATAATGGACATGTTGTCAATGATTTCAGTTTCAAACACCACTCCAAAGAATGCATAGTAGGACCAGTCAATGAGTGAGGTGAGTCGCATTTATCTGTTTGTGTCTTATACAGTCAGCAAATTATTGAAATCAAACACACGCTATGGGCGGCCATGCACCAGCAAAGAAACAGTGTGATGTAAAACAGTTACCCCACCTACAAAACATTAACAACATTGCATGTAACATAGAAAAATATATTTAATTGACCCTAACAAATAAACTAAACCCACAAAAGCTGACCCACCCACCTCCCTAACCCCAACGACTGTCCATAGAAGTAGAGAACGGAACGCCCAAACGAGTGAAGAACGAACAGGAATTAAAAAAGGGGCAGTGACAGGGACTAACTGGTGGGGCGGGACTGGAGGAGGACACGCATCTGGTCCTCTAAATGGGCGACGCGGCGTCTAAGGCCGTGGCAGTTGCAGCCACAGTGGGGGGGGCACCGGAGATGACACGGTGGCGGCGGGCAGCCGCCCGGCGGTGGCGCCGTACCGCTGGAGGGCGGTGGCTGGGGCCCGGGGCACTGGAGGAGCCTTCAACAGCTGCAGCAGCCTCCTCCTCCTCCTCGGCTAGGACCACCAGCCGCCGGTATTCCTGCTGGATTGCCTCCAGCTTCCGGCGCCGTGCCTTGGCGGCCAACTCCTTACGGTTGACTTTCGGAGTAGCTGTGTATCAAAAAGAAAAAAAAAAGACAATTGTAAAATATACTCTTAGAAAAACAGTAGGACAAGGTAATTATTTATACACATAGTGGCATGGTAGAGTAGCACTATAAAAGAAAGCACAGTAGTACATAACATTTTAAATGTCGCCCGTCCTTCTTCCTTCCACCTGTCTTACACTTTTTAGTTGAACAGTGCACCAGGTGCTCTTCTCCATAAAACTTTCAAAGCGGAGTTGAAATCAGATAGATGAGGACATTGGTTACTCAATACTCCGGCTCCTAGTCCTATACCAATTAAAGAGAATTCTAGTCTTCTAGTTCACTCTTCAAACGTCCCCAAGAACTCATACTTACTTACGACATCGGATAGCGGGCGGACTTTGTCCGCCCGCCATCCGACTGCTAAAAAGGGTGGGGGTCCCGTGGGGACAATTAATTAGGATGATGTGCCCGGCACAGTGGCGGGCTCACCCTGTTTTTTTAAATTTAAATTCTGGTTGGCTTTGCTGAAAGCAATGCTAAAATGTTGTGCTGCTTTTCCAAGCACAACATGACGGGCCTCGCACGGAGCCTGTCACGTTTTGCTTTGAAAGTCGGGGGGTACCATAGCTTCGGTAGGTACCCTCCATGGGGGCCCCCAAGCATACTCTGCAATGTGTGCATGCCTTTCCGTGGCGGACGGCAATGCCGCCACGCAAAGGCATTCCAAAATGCAGATTATATGGCTGCCGGTGTGGTGAGAGAGACACCACCGCCATATTGAACCCTTTTCCGCCTGGACATGTCTGAATATTTTCTACAGGGATGGCGGGAGGTTTGCCCCTGCTGTGACGGCAGTGAATTCCAGCCAGCCCGGCGGGGGCAATACGCCCACCATCCTAATGGGGCCCTAATTCACAACTGTACAGTATACACATACATACAGTACACCTTTGCAGTGAGTGTGCTGTCAAGGTCAACAATAGTTAAAGATTATGAATCTAACTTACCACCGCCTGCCACTGGTGCTGCCACTCCCCCTCCGTTGCTATCTGCAACTGCCGCATCCTCGCCCTCGGCGTCGCCTTCGCTGGCCCCAGCAATGGTGGTCGGTAGTGCGCCTAGAAAACATTACACATTTATTAGGCGACATATACACCTCCCCCCTATTGATCAGTAGCAAGGTTGAAAAATGAGTTAATACTAACATAAATCACTAGTACAAATCAGGTAGTAGTAGAGTAGACACTAAGTTATATGATCATTGTAGCATTTGCTTGATTAGCCCTAGCCATGCACATGTAACGTTACCTTTACCTTGCAGCTTCTTAAGACACCTTTGAGCCCACATGACCTGCCTCACACTGCTACTGTCTAGTCTACGCGCTGCGTACAAGCAGTCAACAAACATTAACAAGCCACTTTTTTAGGAAGAACTGGTGTACTACTGTTACTGTTAGTCCATATTGCTTATCCATAGATGCTACACTTTTTGGCACGGCTGAGAAATGCTTGCAAGTTGCAATATACTAACGCACACCATTTCTTTTTTCGCATTACAGACGCAAGATTCCCTTCTACGAACCAGAGCTTCTGAACGATGCACCAACTACCAGTACTAGGTTCTTCTGAGGTGAGGGGTCCCTTCACTCACATCTTCATTTATAAATGTATATAAACTAAATTGCTATGGGATGGTGGTGCTGCCTTCCACCACTTCAGTTATCATGATTTAATTCCCAACTGTATAAGTGTAACAATGTGTATTGTTTTAATGTTATTGATTTGCCGGTTGGTGCTGCTAAGAAAACAGTGTACAGACCTTCTCAAATTGAAATAAAAATTTTAAACTTACATAGACTTTGTGGTATTTGGTGTGGAGTGGACTAACTTACACGAGTGAGCAAATTAAAGTAAGGGTGTGCATGTGAATTGCTTCCACGACAGAGGTTGGGTGTGTTATGTTCTGGGTTGTCTACTTGTTGGTTATCTTGGGGGGAGGGTTCCGACACCTAATAGGTATGACAAGACAGTACTATAGTCAAGCAGTGGAATTGTGGTGGGTGCGGAATTTCTGATTGAGGTGTGCAAGTAAGGTCCAACCTACCATCACCAACATCCTATTTTCTGGTGCAAATGTATGTGCTAGATCCCTACAACAGTGGTATGTCCTATAGGGTATCATATCAAAATATTAAGAAATCTGGTAGGGCTGTTGTTGCTGTGAATTTTCAAAGCCTAAACATCAACAAGAGTAAAAAGTAGTACAAGACAACGACCCAACGGATTGTACGAGCTACTGGTGAATATGAGTTTTATATTACAACCTTTCACAAAGAGTGGCACTGGCCAACTGGGCAAGACTAGCTACTACAGTACAGACAGACAGACTGATAGTATGTAGTAGTACTCAGTCATCATAGCGGAGGCAGGGATAAGCTTTTTGAAACCGTACAGATCGAAGGATAATTGGTGGTAAAAAAATAGCATTTGGAAACACACTATAGTTCGGGAGAAATGGGGCAGTAAAAGTTATGGAATAAGAAATATTATTAAAAACAAGAAGACTTACTGGGGCCAGCAGAGGAGCCCTCAGCGGTGTCCTCCTGGTGGTGTTCCTGTCCCGCCGACTGCCCAGTCCCTGCCCGTCTGCCCCTGGGTGCTGATGAACAGGAAAGATATAAGAAAGAGACAAACATTGATGGATGGTGTCAACTTAAGCAAATACAATATTTTTCAACAACGGTCAAAAAACACTTATGTAAACAATTGCAATAACTACATTGACCGATCTCATCTGGTCAACATGTAATATCGGGGGATTCGCAGTTCGACTACTTAAGTTACTATTTATCAACAGTAATCCATTCTTCCATTCTGATTCCAGAAAACTAAGTTACAAGTAAGCCTAAGTATTAGTACAACGTACCACCCAACCTAGCCCACCTATTCCAAGCATGCCAATTGTACATTAAGTATGCATTTCCACTGTATTCCTCAACAATGTGTATGATCCAATCATGGACACATGAACATGACTACATTTTTTGTATACACCAAATTTTGGTTTGATTGATGCTGATCTGCTACTGCTAAGTAACTGCAAAGCCTACCTCCACTCATTGAACAAACTAGAAAGGTTCTAAAGACTGCCGTACTAGCAGCACGTCACGTAACTGAGTGAGGGGGGCATCACGCATACCACTAACCAATTAGAAGCTCATACAAAGTACCTAAACCTATGTATCAATCCGCCCCTATCTATTAGTGACAGGACAAAGTAAGGAGTGGACGTGAGTCACTGTAGTATTACGTAACTTAATTTCTCTAAAATAAACTCGTAAAGAATCACGCTAAGCAAGCGCAACAAACGCAAAGCTGCAAACAAGTAAGATTAGTAGTAGCGCAGAAGAGCACCTGTGTCATAATCACAGAAGACTTTTAAACGTTATTAACCTGGAATGTATTGCAAGCAGCAACATTCTAGCTGGTTGGAAGGAAAAAAAGATATTCGCAATATATAACATAGAGCAGAAGAACAGACACAAAGTTGTAATAATTAAATAGGTACTCACCAAGCCCCGGGACCTCCACTCCTAGCAGGTCCAGCAGGTCCTGCTCACGGTCCAGGATGTCGGACCACCGGTGCGTCAGCTGTGCCTGGGTGCGCCGGACCCCAGAGATGCGCGACACTGCCCGGCGCACCTTCCCCCACCGCTGCCGACGCTCCCGGAGGCCGTACCCGGACCCAGGCCTGCCACCTGCTGCCAGGGTTGAGGGGAGGTGGCGCTTCACAAAGAAAATTAGTGCAGCCAACTCCGCCTCCCCAAATAAGGCCCGTGCATGCACCCCTTGTGGGCGCCGCCTTCCGCAAGGAAGGCGGTCGCGGCTCTGGCTGCGCCGGCGAACAGCCCTGCCCTTGGACATGGTTCTGGGGACGGGGCGGGAAAGAAAAGGTAAAATAAATAAAGGAGTAAAGGAAATAAATAGCGGGCAATACAAAGAGAAAAAGTAGCTAAAAAACAAAAAAAAAGTACACAAAAACCAAACATATAGAGGCCGGAAAATAGTTAGAGAAATAATAAGTAATAAAGATAAAAAAAAAGTGGCTATAAACAAAGGATTGAAAAGATTTAAGGAGGATTGAAAATCAGGCCCCAGAACCATGCAATAGAGTGGAAAACAAGATGGCCGCGCCCATTACGACCACGTGCGCAAGTTCGCGCGATATTTTCTCCCTGAGCAAGCAAAAAGCAACGCGATCAAGTAAAAGCGATCGCGAACAGGAAATATCGACCGCGAACATGCATTGCGCGACCCGGAACAGGAAGTAAACAATGCCAGAGGGCGGGACAAGTGAAAACAAGATGGCCGGGCCCGTGAGCAACCGCATGGGTAAGTTGGCGACCCGCGAACACGCAAAAAATACCGCGAACAGGCGGCAAAAAAACTTCTGCGTCTTCGCGATATTTCCGGCGTGTTTGCGGAGATTTTCTACATTCTCGCGATAATTTGCGGAGGTTAATTCCGCAAATTCCGCCCACCCCTACTATGAAGTGCTGCAGAACTACATTTATTCACGGAAAGCCGCAGAAGACATCAACAATGGAAAATATAAAGTCATTGGTGAGGAAGGATGTTTGGTGAAGCAAACAAAAGGAAGTTTGATAAATCACAGGAAGCTGAGTTGCGACACTACTGACAAAAAGGAATTTTACTACTTGGCTCTTTTACAGCTGTTTAAACCATGGCGTACAGAGGATGAACTACTGGGAGAATTTCAAAGCTATGAAGATTCATTTAATGCTTGCAAAGACAGCATACAATGCAGTACATTCACAACTTATCTGCAAATGTTAAATGAAGAAATTGAACAGGAAACTACAATTGCAGCAGAAGTAGCTAGAGACAGTTCTCAAGACAGCCAAAGTTCAGGAACACTCAGTCAAGATCCCCTAGGATCCCCTTGAAAATGAAGCATCAATAGCCATGAATGAAGTTGAAACGGCTATGAATCAAGCTCAAGAAGAATTTATAGACTTACAAAATTTGGAAAGACAACTGAATGAAGAGCAGCAACAAATTTATGAAGAGATCAGAAACAAAATTGATCACGGATTTCTACATGAAAAAAAAGAGTGCTCATGCACATCATTTCATCCAATCAGGATGTATGTAAGCGGACAAGCTGGAACTGGAAAAAGTTTCCTAATAAAAGTCATCAGAAGCTACCTACAGCAAAAAACGGATTCTACTTTGTCTTGTGTGGTTACTGCTCCAACTGGGTTAGCAGCCTATAACATAAAAGGAATTACCTTACATCGCTTGCTAATGTTACCAGTGGAGCATGAGAACAAAATACAATACAACAAGCTAACTGGAGAAGCATGCTTGGAAGTTTCAAGAGAATTGAAGAAGATGCAAGTTCTCATTATTGATGAGGTGAGCATGGTATCTAACTTAATGCTTGCCTTTGTGCATTTAAGAATGCAGCAAATTCTAAGGACAGACTATGACGTGTTATTTGGTGGAAAACATGTCATAGTTTTTGGGGATCTTCTACAACTTACTCCAGTTAAAGGACAACCAGTGTTTAATACTGTGACACATGAAGACACAAAGAAGTCATTGGGAAGCATCGGTAATGCAAACATTTGGTCCTTCTTTGAGTACAAGGAACTAACTACTAATATGAGGCAAGCAAACGATGAAGAATATGGAAGTATTCTGAAAGATATCAGAATTGGACTACTCACAGAAGTTGGCAAAAAAGCATTACAGAGTCGGCTGCTACATAATTTATTTCCAAAGGAAGAAATAGTTGCAGAGAAGATATACAAGAACATTGCAGAAAAGAAAAGTGTCATCTGCTTAATGCCAACTCTACGTGAATGCTCAATATTCAATGAGGAGCTTTTAAAATTGGAAAAGGAAGATATCAGGAAATTGGAAGCAGTGGACAAAATTGAGGATGGAAGAATTACTATCACATTAACAGGCACACTGAAAAATAAATTGGATTCACTAGAGAAGAACATTTCCAAAACAGCTGGATTAGAAAAAAATCTATATGTTTGCATGAACTGTAGAGTATTTTTAAGGAGAAATTTGGATGTTGAAAAAGGTTTAGTTAATGGAGCTATGGGAAGAGTTGTGGGTTTTATTAATTATCAGAAAAAAGATGGAATTGAGTGTTTAAAAATAAAATTTGATCAGATAGAAGAAGTTAAAGACATTTGTCGTTGTTCAGTTCGTTTCATGCTTGTGAAAGACTTATATGTACGTAGGAAGCAGTTTCCGTTTTCGCTAGCATATGCTGTAACTATTCACAAGTCTCAAGGATTGACTGTAGATTGTGCTTTTGTGAACATTGGTTCAACTGTGTTCAAAGAAGGTATGGCTTATGTAGCTTTGTCAAGAGTGAAAACATTATCTGGTTTATTTATGATAGACTTTGATGACTCAAAAGTTAGTGCTGATACAAATTGTGTAAAGGAGTATAATAGATTAAGAAGAACCTATGCTCCTCATTTAGGTCAGTATCCTGTGTTGGAGAAACGTGTAGTTTCTCGTAAAAGGAGAAATGAGAATATCTGTAATGAAGATGTAGAGAGGAGGAAAAAAAAGAGGAGTGATGTAATTGCAAGCAAAAAGAAAAAGGAAAATGAAGAACAGGGTGTAGGATGTCATTTTGAAAATAGCTCTGGTGTTAACTGCTACGCTAATGTAGTGCTGAATGTTGCATTTTATCTGGAAAGTGTGCAAGAGCAGATAATAGTAAATCAGGGAAAAAGATTCTGTTCTGAGTTGAGTCTCCTTTTTCAAAAGCTGAGTAATGATAAAACTCAAATAGAAAGTGCTACTGAAATTAGAAAACTTTTAGATGTATGTTCAGGACGAACACAGTTTTCTCAAAATGTACAGCAAGACGCACAGGAATTCTTGATGTTTTTTCTTCAGGTACTGGAAGAAGAAGGGGTTCCTATTGAAAATGTATTTGGTCTCTCTTATAAATGGGAACATAGTTGTGAAAACTATTACAATATATGTGGCTCTAATGTTGATTCTGAAAGGTTTATTTATTTAACATTGCCAGAAAGTAAAACAGTCACTTTTGCTAAATTAGTTAAAGATGCTAATCATAGCATGGAATGCAGTGAGTGTAAATCTGAAATGTTTTCAACGTTAATTTTAAAGGAATACGGACAATATGTAATTTTAATGATGCAACGATGTAAAGCTGATGGTTCAAAATTAGATACTTTAATAAAGAAGTTTACAGGACAGCAATTATCAATTTCAGGAAAAACTTTTGTAACAGTTGCAATAATTTTCCATGAAGGACCTACTGTTACTTCTGGACATTACACAGTTTATCTTAAATGTGAAAAAGGCTGGACACTGTGTAATGATTCCCAATTGATTTTCAAGCAACGTTTGCCTTTTGATTTAGCAAATTCCTATCTAATCTTCCTGAAACCTAAATTTTAGAGAGACTTGGCAAGATGTGTACAAAACAATTTTACCATTTTATTGGATTACCATTGGAATTTTCAAAAAAAATGATTTTTCAAATTATCATTTGGCCTAATGGAAAGGTAACCAATTGTAATGTGGACTTTTTAAATTTTTAATGAAACTTTGGAAAACCAAAAATTTAGACAAAATCGGTAACATCTGCACAATTTAAATTTTGGAATGTTATTGGATTGCCATTGGAAATTTATTCAAAAAAGATTTTTAAAATTACTATTTGGCCATGAGGAAAAGTAAACAATTGTATTGTGAACTTATTTAATTATTATTTAATCTTTCGGAAACCAAAATGTTAAAGCGAATCGGTGAGATCTGTACAATTTAAACTTTTGAATTTTATTGGATTACCATTGGAAATTTAATCAAAAAAGAATTTTAAAATTACTATTTGGCCTAAAGGAAATGGAACCAGATGTATTGTGGAGTTATTTGAGATATATTTTTGTGATTATACTTCTGAAACAAAAATGTCAGATGGTATTTTAAAGAAATAAGTATTGATATTAGTTGATATTTTTTTACAATATTATGCATTTCTATAATGTTATGTTTAAGTTAAAAGAGATTCTGGGCTTTTTTTATACAATCTTTGAGATTGTTATTTTTTTTTTGCCCGCTGTTAAATGATGAATGCAATTGCTTTCACAATTTATAGTGAAATGCAATATATTCTGAAAACAGCAAAAAAAAGGCAAAAAAATTTTGGGGAAAAATATGTAAATACGTGTACTGTGTAATATATTGATTTATTAAATATTAATACTTTTTTCTTTTTTTTCAGATTGTGAAAGAAAATTTTCAAAAAAAAACAACCATTTTTTCAAGTAATTTCAATTACATTTTAATTAAAAATTAAATTGTTGGGTGGGACAGGTAACTGAGAAATTAGAAGGTCTCTTTCTTCCACTTTATCTCAAAAAGATTTTTAGTATTTAGTTACTAATTCCTCAAGGATCTTGAGATGTGGTAATTGATTTTTAGTGTTTTTTTTTAAAAAAAAAAACAAATACGCTTACCGTACGCGTACGGTAAAAAAAAAAAAAATTTTAAAGAAAAAATAAAAAAAAGTTGAGAGGTAAGGTTGGCTCTTAAAAGAGCCGTTGTGTTCATGCAGGGACAGAGGAAAGGAAGTATGGGAACATTAGCTGGTTGGACATTTGTGCTGATCTATTCTGTTATTAATGAGGGAAACACTGGTCTCCCTATGAACAATTAGATCATGGCAAAATGAACACCGCATAGTAACCCTACCAAACCGAGGGTTCATTTCCAGAGGTTCAGAAAAAGGTGAATGTGCCCCCACAGATGAAGGGCTCTGCTGAGCTTCCGAAGAAGGACTCGGCTGAGCTGCTGTGGATGTGCTTGCTCGACTTACTGAAGGGTTGCCCCTAGTATGTCGTGCATGTGTCCTAGGATGCACATCCTCAAGGTGTCTCAACATAGTGTGATTCCCAAAGGAATACTTCTTGTTGGGATTACCTCGCGAAAGTACACGCTGGCACAGCTTGCAAGTCACCAAGGCAGCATTGACTTTTTTCTCACCCTCTGGAAAACTGAAATACTCCCATATGAAAGAGCTCTTCTGTTTCCTCTTTCTCTGCCTGATGGTGGTGCTGCTAGCCTCACTCTCAGCAGAAGAGTGCTGTTCTGCCATCGTATCACAAAGACAAGTCAGCTCCTTCTCCTAAGGGATCACAAGCAGAAATGAGGGGAATGGGTGTGGTGTAGGAGAGTTCTGGAACTGAAAGTAGTTTCAACCAATCAAAAGTTGTGTTTCATGATCACATGACCCACCGTGCGCGTACGTTACGCTTACGTTACGCTTACGGTGCGCTTACGGTAAAAGTGCGCATGCGCGTAAAAAAGACACGCGCTCGCGCGCATGCGCAAAAGAGTCACTCTACAACACTTCCGCGTAACGTGCGCGTGTAGCGTACACGCCTACGCACCCCACGCACAGTACGTGCGGCTACGCAAATTGCGTAACTATACGCAAACAGAGTAGATAAATTACGGATATTGCGTAAACCGTACGCTTACCGTACGCTTACTGTACGCGCAATAAAAAAAATATATATATATATATTTTCTATGTTATACTAATATATCTTACCTGTTTGGTAAAAAAAAAAAGAGAAAACTTGATATATTGCATATTTTTTTTTTTTTAAACATAGTGTTTTACGAGAATAAAAAGTTTTTAAAAAACTTGTTTTTTTTTTAAAAAAACACATTTAAGATAAGAATTTATAATAAAAAAATCATACAAAATCAATAAAAAAAAATATGGGAATCACATATGTTATAGGTAAGAATTAGCATTTAAAAAACCATACAAATTCACTGAAAAAACCATGGGTTTCACACACGTTATAATTAGAAATTAGCATTTAAAAAACCTTCCAAATTCACTGAAAAAAACATAGGTTTCACACATGTTATAGTTAGGGATTAGCATTTAAAAAACCTTGCAAATTCACTGAAAAAACCATAGGTTTCACACATGTTATAGTTAGGAATTAGCATTTAAAAAACCTTGCAAATTCAGTGAAAAAACCATAGGTTTCACACACGTTATAGTTAGCCGGACATTTCACTCGTAAAAAAACAATGAAATTTCCCCGTTATAATTAGTTCAGCTAACTATAACTCGCGCGCCCGCAATGCACTACTGATGACGTCACATATTACATCACTCATGACATGGTCACTGACATCACTCATGACATCACTGATGACATCTCAAATGACATCACTGATGACATCACTGATGACATCATCCTTGTGATAGAGTGGCAGACCTCCTCTCACCCTAATATAACCTTTGATACACACATTCAAAAATAGAGACTAAAATTTTCAAAACAATGGACATACCAATACCAGTTACAACAACCTCTTCAGTAATTCTAAGATCCACATACGCATCCACTCATTCACCAACAGTCCTATACAGTCACTCATACATGTACTCACTCATCATATGTACTCATACACCTATACATCCTGTTACACAATGCCACTCATCCATAGAGTTACTCACACACATAGTCACTCATGCTTATAAAGAATCAAACATACATTTACTTTCATACACAGTTATACACACACCACCACACTTACTTCTACAGAAACTTACACATACTTAGTCTTTAAAACAATCACTTATAGAAACACATACTTATTCATACAGGAACTCTTTCAATCTCTCACTCTCACATATACTCACTTATATACACCAATAGTCACCTATACTAGTTTAATAGATATGTAGTTACTCATAAAGACACTATTGAGACAGTCATTCACTCACTAACACACCCATACACACACTCATCCACCCATACAGTCCTGCACACATGCTGTCTTCAACACATACAAAGAGTAATTCACTCATTCATGCACCTATGCACTACGTAATACCCCCCACCGAACCATACAGACACTCAGACTGAAACTCAAAAAAACAACTAATAACCTATATAGACACCCATGAAGCTAATCACCAACCCATGCAGCCACTTATACACAAAGTGAGAGACTGATACAGATATTTTCATATTTAAACATTACTCAGTAAGCCATGTATTCACTATGAAACACTTAATCAGTCAGTTACACAATAAATTTTTCAAAAACAAAGCATCCATTTAGACACTTATATACCCATTTATTCTTCCATTGACCTTGAGATACACATATATAAAACATATTTAATTTTCAGAAAAACACACATTCACTGGATGATGTCATCAGTGATGTCATCAGTGATGTCATTTGAGATGTCATCAGTGATGTCATGAGTGATGTCAGTGACCATGTCATGAGTGATGTAATATGTGACGTCATCAGTAGTGCATTGCGGGCGCGCGAGTTATAGTTAGCTGAACTAACTATAACGGGGAAATTTCATTGGTTTTTTACGAGTGAAATGTCCAGCTAACTCTAACGTGTGTGAAACCTATGGTTTTTTCACTGAATTTGCAAGGTTTTTTAAATGCTAATTCCTAACTATAACATGTGTGAAACCTATGGTTTTTTCAGTGAATATATATATATATATATATATATATATCTATATATCTATATATATAATCTACTGGCGGTCGCCAGTAGATAGTTATAGTTAGAACCGAGTTCCCATAGGAAATCTGAAAATTCTATTTTGAATAACTTTGGCGCCGGTCGACTTATCTTCGTGAAATTTTCAAAACTAATGGGGCGCTCCGCTCAGCTCTTACCCTGAAAGTCTCGGGGTGATTCGTCAAGCGGGGGCCGAGAAAAAAGGGTGTACCAAAACGCGTTTTCCCCATGCATTTTCCCATAGGACCTTTAGTCGAAGGTACAGCCCGAACGGCGGAACAGAATTACTTGAAATTTGGCAAAGAGGTAGTCCTCAGGTCAGGCATGTTCCTTTTGCATATATGGTGTAAATCCGTTCAGTAGTTCCTGAGAAAATCAAAAGTAAAATCACATATACATCTGGGTGGAGCCTAACCACACATCTCATCGTGAGATCTGATTGGCTGTCAGCACTTCATCCAAGAAGTGTTGGCAGCCATCTTGGGACCAATATACATGATAGCACCTCATTAAAAAGCATTGCAGTTAATAGAAGGTTTTAAGACTTTAGTTACATTATAAATCATTTGTTGATGGTACCATACTCATTTTAGGAATTGTGGTGTGTTCTAAGGTGATTTTACCATGTGAAAAAGCCTTCTGCTGTGATATCATGAATTATGTTTGAGAGAAAACTATTTTCTCATGCTTTTCCCACAGAGGTTTGGAAGGTGATCTATAAGCTAAACTGAGAGCATATTTTCTGTAAATTCACATTATCTTTCTCAGTCATGTGAGAATGAAGTCTGACATTCTCAGTAAAACATGTACATCCAACAAGGGCAGAGACTGTCAGTTGATTCCTTTGTGTTCTACTGCAGCTTACCAGAGTGTTCTAAAGAACAACTAGAGCGCTAACAGTCCTACTTATGACAAACGTATAGCACACCTGAAGCCATCTTGGTTGGCATAAAGTGGTAACTCTTAAAACATTTAATTTAAAAAGGAACAAAATGAGGGGGTTCATTTTGCCATAGAAAGTATGATTAGTGCTGCAGAAAGAAAAATTAGGGCACATTTTGAGTGACTTCTCAAATCCTCTTCTATTTCATTAAAAAATTCTGACATGCAGACTGAAACATGCACTTTCAATACCAGCAGCAGACTTCCCTGGTGAGCAGTAGCTTTACTACAGTGATCTAATAAGCAACTAGAGTGCTAAAATTCTGAATTTATGGCAAATGTGTGACACATCTGAATGCCTTCTTGATGGAATCAAAGTAAAAAACTGAAAGTGTTTCCTACTGAGGAGACTGTAGTAAATGAGGAAATTAGGAAACATCATAACAAATAAGTCTCCCAAAATGGCCACCAGAGACAAAAGAGCCCAAATGTAGCCCAAATGTCACCCAGATGTAGCCCAAGTATAGCCCAATGACAGAATGTCCCAGAGTGTTCTAATGAACAACTAGAGCGCTAACAGTCTTACTTCTGACAAAAGTATGGCACACCTGAAGCCATCTTGATTGGAATAAAGTGGTAACACTTAAAACATTTAATTTACAAAGGAACAAAATAAGGGGGTTCATTTTGCCATAGAAATTATGATTAGTTCTGCAGAAAGAAAAATTAGGGCACATTTTGAGTGACTTCTCAAATCCTCTTCTATTTCATAAAAAAATTCTGACATGCAGACTGAAACATGCACTTTCAATACCAGCAGCAGACTTCCCTGGTGAGCAGTAGCTTTACTACAGTGATCTAATAAGCAACTAGAGTGCTAAAATTCTGAATTTATGGCAAATGTGTGACACATCTGAATGCCTTCTTGATGGAATCAAAGTAAAAAACTGAAAGTGTTTCCTACTGAGGAGACTGTAGTAAATGAGGAAATTAGGAAACATCATAACAAATAAGTCTCCCAAAATCGCCACCAGAGACAAAAGAGCCCAAATGTAGCCCAAATATCACCCAGATGTAGCCCAAGTATAGCCCAATGACAGAATGTCCCAGAGTGTTCTAATGAACAACTAGAGCGCTAACAGTCTTACTTATGACAAAAGTATGGCACACCTGAAGCCATCTTGATTGGAATAAAGTGGTAACACTTAAAACATTTAATTTGCAAAGGAACAAAATAAGGGGGTTCATTTTGCCATAGAAATTATGATTAGTTCTGCAGAAAGAAAAATTAGGGCACATTTTGACTTCTCAAATCCTCTTCTATTTCATAAAAAAAATTCTGACATGCAGACTGAAACATGCACTTTGAATACCAGCAGCAGACTTCCCTGGTGAGCAGTAGTTTTAAGACAGTGATCTAATGAGCAACTAGAGTGCTAACATTCAGAATTTATGGCACATGTGTGACACATCTGAATGCCTTCTTGATTTAACCAAAATAAAAAACCGAAAGTATTCCCACTGAGGAGACTGCAGTAAATGAGGAAATTAGGAAACTTCATAACAAATAAATCTCCCAAGATGGCCACCAGAGACAAAAGAGCCCAAATGTAGCCCAAATATCACCCAGATGTAGCCCAAGTATAGCCCAATGACAGAATGTCCCAGAGTGTTCTTAAGAACAACTAGAGCGCTTACTGTCTTACTTATGACAAAAGTATGGCACACCTGAAGCCATCTTGATTGGAAAAAACTGGTAACACTTAAAACATTTAATTTAAAAAGGAACACAATGAGGGGGTTCATTTTGCCATAGAAATTATGATTAGTGCTGAAGAAAGAAAAATTAGGGAACATTTTGAGTGACTTCTCAAATCCTCTTCTATTTCATTAAAAACCGCTGATATGCAGACTGAAAAATGCACTTTTAATACCAGCAGCAGACTTCCGTGCTGAGCAGTAGCTTTACTACAGTGATCTAATGAGTAACTAGAGTGCTAACATTCAAAATTTATGTCAAATGTGTGACATATCTGAATACCTTCTTGATGGAATCAAAGTAAAAAACTGAAAGCATTTCCTACTGAGGAGACTGCAGTAAATGAGGAAATTAGGAAACTTCATAACAAATAAATCTCCCAAGATGGCCACCAGAGACAAAAGAGCCCAAATGCAGCACACATATCACCCAGATGTAGGCCACATGTAGACCAACGACAGAAGTGTGCAAAACACTTATTTTTTGAGTATTTGCAGTTTCATATAGTGCAGACTTGTCAGGTATTGGAGTGCTTTACATGAGCATTGGTTACATCGCACAAGACCAAATTCATTTTGGTTGTAAACATGGGGAGATTAAGTGATTGGACCAGAATCACAGAATGTTGAGCTGCAGCAGAAACTGCAACCTGGTTCCCCAGTTGCAAAGTCTGCAGCTCTGGAAGTAACACCACATCCTCTCCCCTAGGTGCAACATTTAAGCAAGTGGTCAACTGGATAAAAAAACATAAAGAATACAAATAATGTCGCTATTTGAAAACTCAGAAAATATGTCCTCCTTTTAGTTTTTTAGAGCACTAACCATAATTTTGATGCAAATAAGACCCTCTCATATATGTAATTTCTAAAAGAAATACTCTAGGTAGTACAGTTTTGATTACATCAAGATGACGTCAGGCGTTCCACACTTTTGTAATAAATATAGAATGTTAGCAATCTAGTTGTTCATTGGGATACTGTTGAGAGGCAGAGGCCAGGGCCACGGACTCTGAAAATTGAAGGCAGGTAGGAGAGTGCAGATGCAACAATTTGACCACACTGGGCAGGCAGGAAGAGCAGGGGCAGCACATCAGACTATGGAGGGCAGTGGAAAGGGGGGCAGGGGCAACAAACCAACAATACAGGACTGGCAAGAGAGGCTGTGGCAATATAATACACCATTGTGGGCAGAAGGAAGAGGCAGTGGTAGTACAACCATAGATGCCAACAGACCCGTTTCAGCCAGGAAACGTCCAATGTTTTTGCTCAAATGGGCTTTATTTGATCTCTCTCCTGTCTACAATCTCCTCTTTTTCAATGTAACTCAAAGGGGAAATTCAGTACCCCAGTTTTTTTTCAAAATCTCCCTCTTACCAAGTTCAAAATGTTCGCAAGTATGGTACATTGGATCATGGTAGACAGGAGGAATTGGGGTAGGGACATGGACTCGGATAACAGAGGACAGGAGGGACATGGAGAGGTGCACCAAACTGACCCTACAGGGCAGGCATCAGGGTTTGCAGCAGCACAATACACAACACAGCGCATGCGATACAGGGGTGCTGGGGGCAAGGGGGCAAGGCAGGAGCAGCAAGATGACCATGGAGGTCAGGCAGGTTGGGCACTAGAAACAAAACACACCATGGAGAGCAACAATGAGACTATGATGGCATACACACAGACCATGGAGGGAAGGTGGGAGGGGGTCAGGGGCAGCTAGCTGACCACACAGGGAAGGTGGGAGGGGCCATGGCAGCACAGAAGACCATGCATGGCAAGTGGGAGGGTTAGTGGCAGCACAATGGCTATGATGGGCAAGAAGGAGGGTGCAGGGGCATGCACAAAGGACCATGGAGGATAGAAGGGAGGGTCAGGACCTGGGCACAGACAAGAGAGTTCAGGGGAAGGGGCCTCACAACAGACCGCGCAGGGCAGGCAGGAGGAGCAGTTACAGCACAACAGACCAGGGAGGGCAGAAGGGTGTGGCAGTAAAATGGACCATGGAGGACAGGAGGAAGGGGATAGGGGCATGGCATGTGGACAGGCAGGGTGGAGGTGGCAGGGACAGGTTACAGTCATCTGACCATGCTAGGCAGGTGGGAGGGGAGTAGCAGCTCAACAGAACACTCAGAGTAGATAGGAGTGGCAGGTCCATGGAACATGGTGGGCAAAAAGGATGGAGCAGGGGCATGCACAAAGACATCGGAGGGCAGGGGGAAGGAGAATAGGGGCAGCAAGCTAAGCCCAGAGGCTAATCAGGAGGTCAATGATGGGCCATAGAATTGGGCAATGGAGGGCAGGAGGAGTGGACTGGTACATCATGCTAAATGGAGGGCAGTGGCAGTGCTCCAGCGCGGAGTGCAAAATCCCTCCCTACAGTTGCGGACCAAAAGATCTCACACACGCACACTATCCATACATTCGCTGGTGGGGCCCATAACACCAACACACACTCACCATCAGTCTGTACGAGAGGCAATTATTCTTCCAAGTGCTGGATAATGAGGGAGGAAGATACCACTTTACCCAAATGAGCAACAAACCTACAAACCCTTCTTATACTCATTAGGCCCTAGATTCTACATTTGATATTCCCCTCATGACCGGGATGGATCTGTTAGTTGTAGATTTAAGTGAATTTCTAATACTCTAATTAACCTTTTCATTAACACATTTCAATGAATAAACAACCCAACTCATTTCTGTAGATGTTCAAATCCAAATTTATATTAATATTGCAGATTAAATCATTAATTTGATCAAGTTGCCATTCATATTTACCTATTCTGGCTAAAGTCGTCCTCTATGTCAAATCTGGCAATCTCGCAAATCTATGCCCATCAATTTAGCAGGTTAAGTTCATAAGGATTTTGGGCATTAATTCAGTCCTTCAAAGATTCAGGCTAACAGCTGTCCTGCAGTGTCACCGTCCTCTTCGTAATCATATCATCAGGAAATCGAAGGAGCGACCCTCCAACCTCTCTATTCTATGGGTTTTATAATAATTTCAATAGCAAAATTTAACAATATTGAGTTTTAAACTGTTCTTATTGGCTGATCAGGGGTCAACCTCTCCGTTCCCATAAGGTTTAGTCCATGTTGTCAGCATACTTGCTGGTTCCGGTTCTTTAATAAAGCCTTTTGTCTGTAGCGCTGGCACCTTTTCCAGTGGCCTTGATAAGTACATCTTGCCTGGGGTCAAGACAGGGCCATTGTTGCTCATCTTTTAGCGCAGGCGCACTTCACCCAAGCCTGGTTCAGCATCGGCAGTTGGGTTAGGCACCAAAAGCAGCCATCATTTGATAGGCCAGAATAGTCAACTTAAGCAAAGAAACACAAAAACGTAGTTAATACATAGAAATGACTAATTAAATGTTATTCCCTTGCTAATACCCATATGTGTGTGTATTTATCTAGCCAAAAGCAACACTCAATGCGGTTTATACTTACTAAATAAAGCACGAATCACAATTTCATCACCAAAGCGACATATATCATGCAATGTTCTAATTATCTATCATTAATATGCGTACGAAATTTAGTTCACATCATTAATTAGGCCATGCAGATGCAAATCCCACGTGTATTTCGGTCATTAATAAGGTTGATTAGTTATTTCCACATCACCCCAAACCATTAGTACGATTATGATTAATTAATTAATCTAATTAAAAAAATGACATGCAAAATGGGATGGGTATACAAAAATTTTGCATAACCCGCTCCAGCCGCAGCACATCAGACCATGCATGGCAGGAGGGAGGAGGCTAGTCCATGGATTCAGACAACAGAGGATAGGGAGGAGGTGGATGGGGCAGTAAGCTAACTGTTCAGAGAAGGTGGGTATTAAGAACTTTATTGTTTTTAAAATGTGTCTGTGCAAACTACTTAAAATATGAACAAGTATGCAGCATAATCTCACTTTTATTCAGGAAGAAGAGGACGTTTGTGACTGTGACTCTGGGCTCACTTGGCAGAAACACCCCCTGACCCTCCACCCCCCATCGCAAAATGTAATGCCCGTGAAAAGGGTAGGTGAACGCAGTGTTATATAGAACATAGTCCTGAGAGCACGATTGAAAATGAAAACTAGATATAGTATATGATATAAACTATGCACCAAAAAGTGTGATATAAGATGAACCGGGGCGTGAAATATAATATGCAATACATTGTGTGCAATGACAGATTCATTGGAGAGCGCGAGATAGCACAGGCACTAGCGCGTGCATGCGATATGCGCCTTGGAGTGTAATACGCACAGGGCAGTGTTGTGTAACCTAACTAGTCTCTAAAGTTGTAATATAAAATATGTGCTGGGGAGTGTAACGTTGCATATGCACTGTGACAAAGATATGGATCCCAGATTGTAATATGTATGGCATAGCGCTGTGCGTTATAACATAGGCATCGAGGAAGGCACGTTAGATGGGGCAATATAACCCGTGCGAAGGCAAGTGTGGCATGACATATTCACGGGGTGGTGTTACAGTGCACATGGGCTAGAGAGTGTCATAGCATACGCACTAGCTGGTGGAATACAACACAGAGGTGTGAGGCACTCGGCGGGCACTGGTGGGTGTAACATAGCATTGGGCTCAGCCAGGAGCACGCTGTGACTCTCAAGTGAGGTTTGTCTCCTTTCCAGAGAGTAAAATAAAAAGTATTACACATCCGGCGTTGGATGTGTGTTTTATTAACCGTGAGGGGGATTTCTTGCATAGTTTGGTCGAATTTTTTTTGATTCCCCTTTGAATGGCTTGGTGTGCGTGTATATTAAATGTGCCTGCCAATAGCTACCCATGTTTGTATAAATAAACGACAAGGGTGTCTACTTAGAGAGTACCCACCGGCGGGGGTGCCGAGATTAGGCACGGTAGGGCGTCAGACACGTCAGAGCTTCACTAGCGGTGTAAATACATTCCATGTGGATTCATTCTATGCATAGTCGCCTTTTAATGAATATCACGCAAATCGTCCTGGTGATAGGTACATACGGTTTGTCCAGCATGTCCTAGGTGTTTCTATAAATATATATTTTTTTAAAATAATAAAAAACAAAGGCAGGCCCCGGGGGATGAGGTCCTCGGGGCCATAAGTGGCCTGAGGAGGGGGGCAACGCAGCCCCCTCCTAAAGATTTTTTTTTAAAAAAGGTCATGACCCGGGGGTTGGTGTCCCCGGGGCCGATTAAGGCCTTGAGAGGGCCAAATTAATTTTTTTCAACAAAAAAAATTAGGGTGCAGGCCCTGGGGGATGGGGTCCCCAGGGCCAGTACATTAGAAAAAGAATGGGGGCCACACAGCCCTCCGTCTTAAAAAAATAAATAAATAAAAGACCGGCATCGCGCCGGAGGCCATGCCCCCTCCTTGCAGCACTCTGCAAACGCGCCCCCTGGCCAGTTGTAAGTTGGGGAATTAATTCCCCTTCAATACTGAGGGTCCCTTAGGGCCAACTAGCCCAACAGGTATCTCCAGTATGCGCCAGGGAGATGTGTTGCAGACAGGTGTTCTGAGATCACGCCCCTTTTTACACCTCTATGCAACGCAGCTCTGTGGCGCTTACTGGAGGTACCTAGTGGGCTAGTTTGACCCTAGGGACCCTTAGGATTCAAGGGGACTTAATCTCTCAACTTAGAACGGCCACAGGGCACATTTACACAGTGGTAAAGGGAGGGGATGGGGCCTGAGGTGACGTGTGCAAACACGCCCTTTGGCGCGTTTTAAGTTGGGGAAATAATTCCCCTTCAATCCTGAGGGCCCCTGGGGGCTAACTAGCCCACCAGGTGCTTCCAGTAAGCGCCACTGAGCTGTGTGGCAGAGAGGAGGTCCAGGCCATGCCACTTTTTACACCTCTCTGCAACGCAGCTCTGTGGCGCTTACTGGAGGTACCTAGTGGGCTAGTTGGACCCTAGGGACCAGCAGGATTCAAATTAACTTAATCTCCCAACTAAAAACGGCCACAGGGCGTGTTTACACAGTGGTGAAGGGAGGGGACGGGGCCTGAGTTAACATGTGCACACAAGCCCTGTGGCGCGTTTTAAGTTGGGCAAATTATTCCCCTTCAATCCTGAGGGACCCTGGGGGCTAACTAGCCCACCAGGTGCTTCCAGTAAGCGCCACTGCGCTGCGTTGCAGAGATGTGGTCTAGGCCGTGCCCCTTTTTACATCTCTCTGCAACGCAGCTCTGTGGTGCTTACTGGAGGTACCTAGTGGTCTAGTTGGACCCTAGGGACCCTCAGGATTCAAGGGGACTTAATCTCCCAACTTAAAACGGCCACAGGGGGTGTTTACACAGTGGGGAAGTGAGGGGACGGAGCCTGAGGTGACGTGTGCAAACACGCCCTGTGGCGCATTTTAAGAGGTAGTTTTAATCCACTGCCCTATTATATACTAGGGGCTTACAGAGGAGGTCATGCTGATCACAGGGGGACCCCAACACATAGTGTTCCCTAGTGTATGTAGGTGTTTTCACTGTATTCTGAGTGTCTTTTAACATAGCACTGGCTCTAGGACTGGTTAGTCAGACTCAGTTACCACCAGTATCCGTCTGAAAAAGTTGAGGGTACAGGATGATTTTGCAACAAGGCTTCTTTCTGCTCTTCTGTTTGTTCTGTCTGCACGTTATCCTTCTTCCTGCACTTTTCTTCGTCTTTGAGGACTTCTGTTGCTTCTTTCTGCATTTCTTTTTTTTCTTTCTGTGCGTTTTTTCTTCTTTCTTCACATGTCCTATCTCTGTAGGCATAGTTAGAAATTAGCATTTAAAAAACCTTTGAAATTCACTGAAAAAACCATAGGTTTCAGGCATGTTTCAGGCATGTTATAGTTAGGAATTAGCATTTAAAAAACCTTAGAAATTCACTGAAAAAACCATAGGTTTCAGGGGCGTTGTAGTTAGCTGGACTTTTCACTCGTACAAAACCATTGAAATTCCCCCGTTATAATTAGTTCAGCTAACTATAACTCGCGCGCCCGCAATGCACTGCTGATGACGTCACATATTACATCACTCATGACATGATCAGTGACATCACTCATGACATCACTGATGACATCTCAAATGACATCACTGATGACATAATCCTTGTGATAGA
This sequence comes from Triturus cristatus, assembly GCF_964204655.1. NCBI lineage: Eukaryota > Metazoa > Chordata > Amphibia > Caudata > Salamandridae > Triturus > Triturus cristatus. The sequence goes on along the minus strand of NC_140592.1, from coordinate 654,234,143 downwards.
GTGGCAGACCTCCTCTCCCCCTAATATAACCTTTGATACATACATTCAAAAATAGAAACTAACATTTTCAAAACAATGGACATACCAATATCAGTTACAACAACCTATTCAGTAATTCTAAGATCCACATACACATCCACTCATTCACCAACAGTCCTATACAGTCACTCATACATGTACTCACTCATCGTATGTACTCATACACCTATACATGCTGTTACACAATGCCACTCATCCATAGAGTTACTCACACACATAGTCACTCATGCTAATAAAGAATCAAACATCCATTTACTTGCATATACAGTTATACACACACCACCACACTTACTTCTACAGACACTTACACATACTTAGTCTTTTAAACAATCACTTATAGAAACACATACTTATTCATACAGGAACTCTTTCAATCTCTCACTCTCACATATACTCACTTATATACACCAATAGTCACATATACTAGTTTAAAACATATGTAGTTACTCATAAAGACACTATTGAGACAGTCATTCACTCACTAACACACCCATGCACACACTCATCCACCCATACAGTCCTGTACACATGCTGTCTTCAACACATACAAACAATGAGTCACTCATTCATGCACCTATGCACTACGTAATACCCCCCACCGAACCATACAGACACTCAGACACTCATACTGATACTCAAAAAACCAACTAATAACCTATATAGACACTCATGTAGCTACTCACCAACCCATGCAGCCACTTATACACAAAGTGAGAGACTGATACAGATATTGACATATTTAAACATTACTCACTAAGCCATGTATTCACTAAGATACACTTAATCAGTCAGTTATACAATCAATTTTTAAAAAACAAATCATCCATTTAGACACTTATATACCCATTTATTCTTCCATCGACCTTGAGATATACATATATAAAACATATGTAATTTTCAGGAAAAAAAACATTCACTGGATGATGTCATGAGTGATGTCATCAGTGATGTCATTTGAGATGTCATCAGTGATGTCATGAGTGATGTCACTGATCATGTCATGAGTGATGTAATATGTGACGTCATCAGCAGTGCATTGCGGGCGCGCGAGTTATAGTTAGCTGAACTAACTATAACGGGGGAATTTCAATTGTTTTGTATGAATGAAAAGTCCAGCTAACTATAACGCCCCTGAAACCTATGTTTTTTTCAGTGAATATATATATACACACATCCTTATAAAATCATTTGTTGAGTCTATTATGAACTCCATGATATCAACATCATAGTATCAAAAGAATTACATCGCTAATAATACTGATCATTTGGAATTGTACAGTGCCTCATATAATTTGAATATATTTCAGAATAATTGGTGAATTAAGCTAGCCATAAATTAGTAACTAAAATACACTGCTTATATGACAAGAGTTCATTGCTGAAACCTGCGGCGCAGCAATTACCCTAGAATTGGAAACATGATTCTTAAGTCTGATTTCTGTGCTTTACAGGGCATTTCGGGTATAAACTGATTAAAGCACAGTAACTTGTACTGTGATGTTTTTACGAATGGAGCTCAGATGAGAAATGAGTGTGGCAATTGACCTCGAAGGTTTAACCTCCTTATGAAAAACAAATCTATCACGGCTGAAATCAGAGGTGAACAAGATCTCTGTTTTGAAACATTTTGAGACTTCAGATAAGCTGCACATCTACAATAACTACCTAAGGGCACATCAAGCTGCCATGCTGAAGTATGTGTTTTTTGAAACTGGGACTTGATATGTCAGTTTGTAGCTTTGAGGTTGAGCCAATTAAAGATAAGTGGGGTGTGCAATATAAAACCCGCAGACGCTGTGTCCTTGTGAGTTCAGCATCTCAACAATGGCTCTTCATATTATATTGGCTTGTCCTTTGTACAACTAGGTGTGGAATGATGTGCTGATTGGGTTGCCCTCCGCAAAGGGGGTGTTGAGTTGGAGAGCTGAATATGGCTATACACTGGATAATCATTTATGCATAGTTTGCATGGTGATTGGAATGCTAAATGTGATTTTAGGCATATGACAAAATCCCTATTTTGTTTTAAGTAGCTATTGTGTCTTTGGTTTAAACTTATGGATCGAGTTGGTAACCCAACGTGTTTGTTAAATGAATCTGTATAATTACATTTAGAAATAAATAAATGAATAACTTGAAAAAAATGGGAGCATAATCCTAATTCCCTCTTCCAGAGAAGGTCTTTATCTACAGTCCCTCAGATCCTGGCCCTCATTAAGAAACGTACCCTTCATCTCTACAGCACAAGGTTCCATCCCACCCTCCGAACATCAGTAGTCAGACGCACACCAGCCTTCTGCATTTACATCAGAGGGCCTGGCTGCGCAGAAATGTGCAGTGTGGACAAATACCTGGAAATGTGTAAGTCCACTTTGTAAAACAACGACTTGAGTCTGGTTATTTAGGATCAAATCAGTGGTGACCCTCAACATTTTGAACAGGAGCAACATTGCAGCTAAAAAATCAAGGCTCGGCTCCCAATCTGTGTGCATTCAAAACCCTTTCCAACAGGTTGGTATCTATGTACCTGAATGAGAGTAGTTACTTTCAGTGCTTAATTTGAGCCGATGGTTTCCGGTGCTCGGCACCAGCACTTAGTTTTCAACAACGGGACCTAAGACAGCCAGCCACATGGTGGTGCTGTTTGTCCACATGGTTGGTGAACACAACAACAGTTGTTTAATAATTCTCTATCCATTACATACGACTAATACCGGCCACCCAATGCTACAAAAATAGCTTTGGTGGCAGGTATAAGTGACTTTTAATATATAAAAAGTCTGAATAGTCATTAGTAGTGCAATGGGTGGTGCAAGCTGCTGTGGTCTCTTGAAAAGGGCCCTGACACTTATTTCTTTACAAATTAAGTACTGAGGGCCATATCAACAAGCGGCAGCGATAATTATCGCTGGCCGCTCTTAGCGTGAGGAATTTTATCGTCGGCTATCGCAGATAATTATCTCCATGCTAGCGCTGTATTAACAACGCATAGCGCAATGGCGATAATTATTCCAGTGATAGCGATGTTTTCCATGGAACATCACTGGTTTTCCAGCGATGTTCCATGGAGATCGGCGATATCCTTGGTGATAGGGCCTGTGGTCTTAGCCACACAATCCACCCCCCATGTTAGGTATGCCTTAGTCAGGAATTTAACAGACGTTAAATTCCTGCGTTAAGGCATACTTAAGGTGATTTTAAATATCGCTAACCCTCGTTGTTAAGATGGGGAAGCTGGGTTAGCGATATTTACGCAAGGGAGTCTGGTCAGACACACCTCCTTTGCATCTCATTAGCGATGCGATGGGAGGCGTGCTGACAAGGGGCGCTAATGCAAGGATGCACGCGCCAGCGTGTCCTTGTTGATAATGCGATAATATTATGGCCGCTTTTCGCCCGAAAACAGGCTCTAAACCAGTGATAATATTATCGTCGTACCTTGTTAATATGCCCCCAATTACTTTAGAGGTGGTTGGTCTTCTCCAATTAACTGTGACCTAATAGTTTGCTGTTACTCCTCAATGTGTGCAAAAGTTGTATGCCAGAATACCGAGCAGAAAAATATTCTTCAAAAAAATATTGTAGAAGGAGTATTTGCTGTCAAAATTTTGTTAACCTAATTATACATAGGTAAGTATAGATTGACCTTTCCTTCTATACATCTACATACCTTGGAGGTATATATATCGTCAGTGTACTTATATGTGATAGCTTGCAGTCAATATTCTTGTATTCTGCCTACAATATTTCTTTAGTGCAGTATTTAAAACTTGCAAAATCTAAGAATTGACACTATGTCCATCAGTTTGTTAATGACCATTCACTTTTATTTTGTTTCTTTTTCACAAGATGAGCAAATAAACATAGCAATCCATTTTGCAAAGCATAATAATAAATGAAAGCCCCAAAATGGTCTGGTATCCTCCGTCTCAGTTGTGTCAGATGCTTCCTTCACGAGGAAAACCTCTTGAATCCCTGAGATGGGGAGAGCGCCTGAAGGCCTGGCTCCTCACCTGTAAACAGCGCCACCTTTCCTGGAACCAATCAGATAAAAATGAGCGAGTTGAGAAGCCTGCCATCGTTTGCTTCCGGGAGGAGTAATTCATGTGGGGCAAAATGGTAATAGCTGCGAACATCATGTTGTTAAGCTGCAGTATTGAGCCCATAAGAAGGAAAGAACTAAACCCCTAGGAACCTGTTAATAACCTCCAATCATGCAGCTATGTCTACGTCTACTAAAAGAAAACTTCCACACGTTGAGTTTTGATAGAATTTTTTTTAAAAAAGCAACATTCAAATATTTGTTGGAAAATAGCCCATTCTCAGTGCATTGCTTCAGTGAATCCTTCTGTCAATAAAATAGCATTAGCATGACTCACAAATAAATATTTCACATTTACACCCCAGGGTACTCATTTTCAAATGCTTAAATGTAGGACATTTGGGAGTTTATAAACGTATCCGGTACTATCCCTTAACCCGTTCGACGCGCATGACGGAACGGTTCCGTCATGCACGTCGGTTGGGCTGTGCTTATGACGGAACCGTTCCGTCATGGCCCCGCCCGCGCACGGAACCTTCAGCGTGGCGCGGAAATCCGCGCTGCGCTGAAGGGGTTAAAAGTTGCAGCAGCTTTCTAGATGTATACTCGGAATGCCACGCAACAGCTGCTTGTTCAGCAATGCACAGTTATTCCCAGGGTATATTTGTGCATTGGAGAAATACAACCCAGTGTGCAAATGCACAGTTTATTGCGCTTTTATTTTTTCTATGAGGAATTCATTTTTCCACGTGGAGAGGCCTCTTCCCCTATATCCTCGCAACATTTAGGATGTTTTTATCCCCTTCTCTTAAACACACAAAAATGCATGGGAGCAAAGAAAAACACATACAGAAGATGGTGCTGCAAACAAACTGCATCATTTGTTAAAAGTTCCCTCACCCACTAACAGTGGCATGCTTCACCATTGGGCTTGCTAACAACATCCCTGCGCAGACCAACACCTGGGATGGAGCATAAGGGAGGGGAAGACAATACAAACATAAAAGTCTAAGGCAGCTTTATGCGCAGAGACTAAGGTGCCGATTACCTTGTCGTTTGGAAACTCTTCTGACTGAATCGGTTTTGGAATCTTTTCCGAATGAAGTGGGTCTTGTGAGTCCGAATGACCGATTACGATGCTTCCCAACATTGTTCGGACAGACTCTCATTGACTTCAATGGGAACCTGTGTTCTGAATGAAAACACAGGCTCCCATTGAAAAAACGGATGGTTGGGCAAAACCTTGCACCCTGAGGTGAACACCCCATTGTGCCTGCCACATTGTGCATGGTTGGGAAGAAGGGTCCCTTGGGTACCCCCCACGGGCCACAATCAGATGCCTCCAGGTGAAGGGAGGCCTACAATGGGCCCCAAAGACAATTTCCCACAGCCGTTTTGTGTCAGGCAGAACGAATTGGAACAGCTGTCCGAATCGGTTATCGTACTCGCTCATTCGGAAGCCGAGTGCATAGACCTGTACGATTCGGCTCCAAAAGGCTCAGGCTGTCCAAATGCCTTTCAGAACCGCTTTGGACTGCCCAAACAGATTCTGGGCATCGTAATCAGTCGTTGAGAAATGTGTACGATTCTGTCGGAAACATAGGTTCCGAATCAGATTTTCCAACATTGAATCCCATTCGGAGCTATTCTGAATGACATCGTAATTGACCCCTAAGTATAACTGTGATTAAAACTGGTTCGGGAATAGCCCAAGAATATTTATTCTTGGATCTACAGGCCAGGTTTTAAAAATACTCTACAGGATGGTGATGATAGGGAAAGTTATTATCCCTGCATTCCTCCGATCTGCAAAACTGTTGACATGTTTCAGCTGCTATATTTTGCCTATACGGATCACTCGGCCTTCATTAGGACTACAGATCCCATAATGCCTCTATTTTCCTACCTGCATTTGTCGGTAGACAGAGGTGTGACCCAATCTGATCATTACCATTTAATCATACTTTAGTAGTCCCTTTAATGAAACATACCATAAATCAACACAAACAACAATGACTATAGTGAGTAACACTTATAGATAAACAGTTCCGATAATAAATATATAGTGCACCAGTTTTTCTTTGGGTTGAGAACCCATGATTGTTTCTTATAAAATCGCCACTCACTCATTGGTATAAGAAGCGTAACCCAACTTTACATATAATGCATTGGTGTATACTAATGTATTCGTGCCTTCAATATTTCTGAAGCTTTACTGAGGCCACACCCAGGCGTGAAAGTGTGACAAGAAAATGGGATGGAACATGTTCAAAAAAGAATTATTAAAAATGCGCTTGCCAAGCTTCATCAATTAATCCTCTGAAATGAGTGTGCCAGTGGGAGCATATCCCTATGGTCACACACTGTAATAAAGAAAGATGGTACACATGTTAAACACGGCTCCATATATGAGACAAATACAAATGTGTCATGCCATCTCCCAACATTGACACATATCTGATGTAGGACTGGGCTTTGACCTCCTGACGGGAGTTATGAGAGATTCAAGCCTAAGCAATTTATCTCCCCTCTCTCTTGTCTCCACCAGCCAGATGGGCTGATGGTGGTGGCTTCTTAACCTTGATGATGTGAGTAATTCTTAGTGAGAGAGGGCTGGTGGAGACATCCATAAGTTTTGTGATTCATGCTAGATATTTCTATATGTGTCTGGATGGAATATATGCATACTCAGCCCTTTCCACGACCCTGGCTTATACCTGTGTGGACTGTGAAATACTTTATTTTAGACCAAGTAAATTTAAAAAATGCAGGACTTAACACCAAAGGGAAGATAAATGAGTTTTAAAAAAATGGTGACATTTAATAACATCATGAACAGATTTAAGATATTTTAAATCTAAAGTGAGTAGTAGGATGATTTGGAGGGCAAACAGTAATAACAGCAAAGTTGTTGAAAGAATCATAATCATATTATCACTTTTTCCATCTTCCTTTTCTTAAACCTTACTCTATGTAGGTGATTCTTCACTCTGGAGACAGAAAGCTTTGTTGTCACATTAATAATTCATTCTTCCTCCAGAAATTACAGAAACCTTTTTTGTTTATTTAATAGTAGTAGTTATACTTTTTCAGTATTAAGAAGGCCACACACAGCCCTTGCACTTCCTGCTTCTTCTGTCTCAATTAACAGAAATCACTTATGTTCCCCTAATGTGTCTTTATGTTCTAAGGGAAGCACTTCTTTTTATTTTGGGAGTAAAAGGTTGCCAATTTCCATACTGACAACTCACCCTCACAGTATAAGAACTGTGACGAGGAAGAGCTGGACTCTAAGGACCTCATTACGATGGTGGTAGGACCACCATCGTCAGGCCGTTAGAGGCGGTTCCACCGCCATTGTACCATGCAAGACCACCCACCGCATTAGGATGGCGGACGGATGGTCGGCGGGTGGAGAGACCGTTCGATACTAATCTGACAGGCTCAATGAGCCCGTTGGACAATCAAACGGACTGTAATCTCTATAATGGCGGCAGTACCTGCTCAGGCACCGCAGTAGGGATTACAATATTAGTTTCCACCGGCCGTTTCATGGCGGTTAACCCACCATCAAAAGGCAGGCAGAAACTGACTTGGGGGCCCATAGCATGCCCCCCTTTTCCCTGGACCTATGCAATGGGCCCTGAGGGGCACCAAACATCCCTGCACCATGTGGCAGGCACCTAATGGTGCCTGCCACATGGTGCAGGGATGTTTGAAATGCGTTTGTTTGTATTGCAGCGTGTGCTGCAGCGTGCAGCACACGCCGCAATACAAAAGATACACATTGCAACCAACTTAAAGGTGGTCACATCCTAATAGCGATGGCGGGACAGTTAACAGCTAGTTAGGCTGTCCCATTTCTGACAGGATGGCGGTTGGACAAAAGTCCGACCACCATCGTAATGAGGCCCTAAGTAATAGTTGTTCCCATGTGAATTCACAAGTAAGATGTGACACTACTTTTCTAATATGTAACAGGGGTCAGGTTCCACTATTTCATCAGCATTCATTTTGTTACTGCCCTTAAAATAAATGGAAAAACCGTCTCTGAAGCTATGTGACATATTCAGCCAAAGGTCACTCCATGAATTATGTATTGTATTAAAGCATTTCTGTAGCACTTTTCAATGCCTTGATGAATCCTCAGAGTGCTTTCAGAAAGTTCAGGAACTATCCATTCACTTGGTAGTGCATGGTTGGAGTGGGGTATAGGTTGAAGTATAATCTATGAGTGGTGTGATTTGTTGTCATGTGGGAGGCATGCATAATGCAATCTAGGCATGGTGATGGAACAGATCACTGACATATTATCCAAATCAACAATATCGTGTAGAAAATCTGTGTCAAAAATATCATTTAGTAAAGTTATGATTTCCCGTCCTTATAATGGTAAGTACACAAATATCAAACTATGCCGTTTCACACAAATTGTGCTAAAAAATAGACAAAAATATAATGTTTTAATATATATATACATATAGTTTAAAATAGTACTTCTTAAAAATGTTATATATATACATACCATTAATATAATATAAATTAAATAAATCTCACTAATATTTAATACTAAATATATATAAATGTATATTTATTTCAGCACACACATTCATATGTGGGTTTATTATATATACACATATGAAGATATAATGCAACACAATAATTAAAATATATATTTCACATTATATAATTTATTTTAATTCTTTAAATTACCTAATATAAAAACCACAATATATATATTTACACAAAACAAAAAAAATATTAACATTTTGATTCCAAAACATTTAATAAATTACCAAACAAATAAATAAAAACTTAAAAAAGCAAAAAACACATGTGCAAAAAGTATTATAGAAATGTAAAAAGTTTAAGCTGTGTCAAATATTGCGAGTCTGAGATCAAATATCTGGGAAAAGAGAACGGTCTAGGTAGAGTCTTATTGTGTGGTTTGGCAATTGTAAGAATTATCGCATTGTGATCAGAGGAGATGCGAGGGCATAAAATCATAGTGGTAATCTTTAACAAATTATCACTTATTAGTGCCATGTCCAATCTTGAGCACATTTTGTGGGGTGCTGAGTAATATGTGTAACCTGGTAATTTTGGGTATAAGTGTCGCCAAGCATCTTTGATGTTATGGATACGACATAGGTCAAGAATAGATGACCTAGTTTTACGCATCCTTTGAAAGGAGCCGAGCCTAGTTGTGTCTATTTTATAATCCATTATGCAATTAAAATCCCCCATAACGATAAGTTCTCCCTCCCAGTCCAAGAGTTTAATATTCAAATGATCAAAAACCCTTGGTTCATCTGTATTAGAGCCATAGACCACACATAGGACATATTTAAAATTCTCGAAACAAAGCTGGGCAATCGCCCATCTACCATCATTGTCACTAAGAGTCTGTAATAGCTCAGCTCTGAAGCGTTTATCCTTTAGAATAGCCACTCCTCTAATAGAATCTCCAAGGCTCGAATAGGTCACAGTATCATAACCCAACTGATTAAGTAGTTTCTTGTCTTTCCCGGCGATATGTGTCTCAGAAAGAAGAACGATATGAGGGTTGTGTAATTTTAATTCTTCTGTGATTAGGGATCTCTTATTTCTGCTATTCAGTCCTGCTACATTCCAGGCTAAACACTTTATTTCATTCATTGTTTAAGAGAGGAGCAAAGCCTACCTTCCAGCGCAAGATCAGGCATGAGATACCCCAATACATTTCCTATTACTTGTAATATGAGCAAAAATAGAGAAGAAAAGAAAAGAACTGATATAAATTCACAAAATCCATCTTCGTCAGCCTGCATACCTTTTTTTAATGTGTTTCCTCCACCCCCCAACCTCCCCCCCCTCCCTCCCTCCCCCCCCTGGTTCCTACCCCCGCCGGGGAGGAACTGCCCTTGAGTAACAGCTGCCGCTGGAAGGGCAGCCGCAGTGGCTGGGCACCCAAGAGGCTCCCCGCTGTCATCAGGACAGCACTGCACCAGAACGCACCCCCAAGGGCCCCCCCCCCCGCATCCAAACGAGAACCGACATCCAAACATAAAACTAAATGTGTATTACAAGAGTCCCCACCAAAAAAGTACCACATATATCTTATCTCCTGAGGGCGAGATCCAGAAAAAGAACCCCCCCATATGCATTAACCATTACAAATCCCACTTTCATTTCTTCGAGGGATGTTGCCACTTGAGTAAACTAATTTTAGCCTCCTGTTCATTAAAGAAAATGTGCGAGTGACCATCTTTGATCACTTTGAGGCGGCCAGGATCCTGCAAAAACACTGATGCACCGACAGCCTTAAATGGATCCATGAGCTGCCTTAACTGCCACCTTCTGTCCATAGTTTGTTTACACAGGTCGGAGCGGACAAAAATCGACATGGATTCATATTGTATTGGAGTAGTTGTTCTAGCCTTAAAGAAAATGGCTTGCCTCAACAAAAAGTTCCCTATATAAACCAGGATTGGTCGAGGAAATTTTGAGGACCGGGAAGTGCTTGCTGAGAGAGGGAGCCGGTGCGCTCTTTGTACTTGCGAATCCATGTCCCAGTCAGTGAGATCTGTAAATACTTTAGAAAAGAGGTTGACAATAAATGCCCGAGCGTCATTTCCCTCTCTCCCCTCAGGTACCCCAAAAACCCTCAGGTTTTGACGTCTCTGCCGGTTCTCCAAATCCTCGACTTTGGATTGCATGGTCAACATCAGCTGCTCCTGAGCTTTAATTGAGGCGCATGTAGCGATATTAACCTCCTCCACTTCAGCGACCCGTTGTTGAAGGTCTGTTACTTCAATACCAAGATTAGAGACTTTCGTGACAACCTCTTCCAGGGCATGTTTGATCTCCTGCCTGTCTGTACTGGCCTGTTGAAAGTAGTGCTGTGTCTCCTCATGTTGAGCTGCCAGTACTGAGAGAACAGTAGAGAGAGCAGGCTCCGGTTGAGGGGTTGTCAAACAATCCGATACGGCACCACTAGAGTCCTTGGTTGGTCCAAGGACCGCCGCCAGACACGCGGGTGATAGGCCGGGAGTAATTAAGGTGGTTGAGGAAAGTTGTAGTGCTATTGCTTCGTTCAGCTGATCTTCTTTTCGTTGTAGAGGAGCAGCAGGAGGCCTATCACTTTCCGGTTCTGCGCAATAGGTAGGGGGTGATACACCATCAGTGACGTCGTTACTAAGTTGGTCATCCGTCGGAGAGCAAAGTGCTACCGAGGAGTCCGGGGTAGCAGGAGCTGAGCTAGACTTCTCAAGCCTAATTGCCGATCCTGCCGATCCTGTTGATAGATGGCTCTGTCTGGCAGGTAAGCCGATATTGGAAAGTCTGGCAACCAGGGATTTCACCTCGCCTTTAGTAGAGATCCATTTACGTAATGGACTTACTCCTAGATCTTTATTCGGGGTGTTGGCAGATAGTTTTCTAGAGCTTTTAGCCCCGAGAGTGAATCCTGCTGCCTGGACCTTCCCCTGCCCGCGGCCCCTTCCGCCCCTGCCTCCGACGCCATGAGTTTTTGAGCTTTTACTTTTATGTATTTTTGACTCCATAGGCTCCGTTGGTGGTAGAGCTGGATTTTTCGCTCCCCCAGTCGCTCCCCCATCTGCTCCTGGTGATTCAAGGCACTCGACATCAGCACCAGCGTCATCCAGCATTGCGTCGCAAAGCGGGGACAAGCCAGCGTTTTCCACATCTACGCTCCCGGACAGTGGACTTGCTAGAGTGTGACCGTTATCTGTACTTTCAGGACACACAGTACAGGGTTTACCCCTATCTTTAGCCATCCCGCACTCAATAGCGGCATTAAGAGTCTCGGCTATTGGAAATCCCGGAGTGGTGGCTTCCAAACCGACAGCTTGAAATAAAACTGAGGCTTGCCCAGACTTTAAGAAATTCACAATGGGTTTGCCAAGGTTGCCAAGCTTGCAAGTAGTGCTAATGTTTGAAGGAGGGCAGCCAGCGGCTCCAATGAGACCCCCCCTGCCTTCTCTAAGGGGCCCCACAGGACTATGTAATGCAGTGGTGCTTACCGCCTCTGAGTCTTCCTCCTCGTTAATCTCCGTAGCGGGCTCATGAGGAGGTTCTTGACCGGCCCGGATTCGTCGAGTATTTCGAGGGGGGGCCATCCTGAAATGGAGAAATGCACTCCGCGCTTCCCCTGGTAGAGTCTTCGTAGGTCCGCGACCGGACCGCCACCTCGCGCTGCGAGCACCAAAAACTGTAGCGCTAGCTTGTGTCTGGCGGCACATTGGAGACAGCTGGGAACAGCCTCAGTATCCTTGCGTCTTAGCCTCATGTCTCAACCTTTTCGGCTCGCACCACTCTCCTACTTCAGAGGACGTCAGGTGGGGGAAAATTTGCATAGCCGTCAGTCGGCCATCAGTCGGACGCGGAGAGAGAACCCCTTAGGCAGCGCGCCTCAGCAGCGGAGCCGCGTCCGCCATCCTGCCGGATCCCCGTCCGCCATCCAAGAGATCAGGTGGTGAAGGAATTCATAGACATTAATATAGACTCAGCCTCGTGCAGTACGGTATGGGATTCTTGTAAAGCAAGTATTAGGGGCTTCACTCAAGCATATACATTTAGACAAAATTTGGAACGTAAAAATCGTAACGCCCAACTCATATTAAAAATAACCACCCAAGAAGAATTATTGGCTTCAGCGCTTCAATCAAACTCACCACTGACTACAGAAGTAGGACTAAAACTTGGAATTTTAAAAAACGAAGCTAAAACTAAGCTCATTCAAAAGAGCAGCATTAATATACATAAATTTAAAATAGCACAATATGAGGGAGGGGACAAAATCGGGAAAATTTTGGCTTATAAAGTTGCTGAGGACAGAGCCCGTACTCTGATTACAGGAATTCGAGGGGATGATAATAAAATTTATAATCAACCAACAGATATAATAAAACAATTTGCTGACTATTATAGAAAGTTATATACTCCAGAAAACACCCCCAACCCAGATGCAATTAGGGACTATCTGGACAAACATATAATTAACTTACAACTCATACCGGGGATTGACTCTCTGTCGGACAGCATCACAATGGCAGAACTACATCAGGCTATATCTGTGCTACCCGCAGGGAAGGCGACGGGGGAGGACTTAATACCTCTGGAAATATACAAAGTATGCTTAGCTGAACTGGAGTGTCTCTTTTTGAAGGTATTGCAATCAGTTGGGCTCAATGGGAAAACACCTAAGTCATGGAATAGGGCGAAAATCTTTTTTTTTCTAAAGAAAGATAAACCAAAGGAGGAGAGGGGGTCATACCGACCCATATCCTTGATAAACTCTGACGCAAAAATATATGCTAAAATTCTGGCACTGAGACTGGCCCCTATTCTCCCCAAAATCATCAATCCACAACAACACGGATTTATAACTGGGAGAGACACTACCATACATGTTAATATGGCTATCACGGCATTCGATGTAGCAGAGCAGGAGTCCACCCCACTCGGTATGATCCTGCTAGACGCGGAGAAAGCTTTTGACCGAGTGGGGTGGGACTACTTATGGTCCGTCTTGTCTAAGATGTGGTTCAGGGGTCAATTTCTAAGGGGTGTACAGGCTTTATATGACAACCCAACGGCCTGTATTGGATACGGGGGTTTGACCTCTTCAGAGTTTTTAATACTTCGTGGCACACGGCAGGGATGCCCTCTATCACCTCTGCTATTCGCCCTTTCATTAGAACCGTTTTTGTCTGCTCTTCAGTCCCAAACCCAAATTGCACCTTTTAATTCCGGCTTACAAACGCTTAAAATAACCGCATACGCTGATGATATCGCAGTTTACTCACAAGATATTAAGGAAGCATTGAAAGGTATTGTTTTCGAGGCTAATACATTTGGGGATATATCTGGGTATAAACTTAACTATCAAAAGACTCAGGTTATCGCTAATTACACCCCAGCCTCTTCGGTCCCCGAGATTTGCAAAAATGCTACATACCTAGGTGTTAAACTCACAGCTAAAATTCAAGAAATCAACAATTTGAATTATAATACACTTACAAAATCGACTATCTTATTACTAAAAAAATGGCACAGATTACCCTTGAATCTAATTGGGAGAATCAATTTGATAAAGATGAAAATATTACCTAAATATTTGTATTTATTTCGTTCTATTCCACTGATTTTAAATAATATGTTCTTTAAACAATTAGATGCTGCATTTAGTAGATTTATTTGGGGCTTTAAAAAAGCAAGAAGATCGCTGAATCTTCTGAAAAACAACTTAAACATGGGAGGTCTTGACTTTCCTGATTTTAAGATGTATTTTTGGTCCGCTTTTGTGTTGCGTATTCGCTCTCTACTTAAAAAAGAAGGAACACTTTTTTTTCACACTTTTATGTTAAAACAGGATTCAAATATGTTTCTGCTGCGAGCTAACGACCCGAATTACTACAAAAGAGTGAAATTTAAGACTGCTAAAGCTCTAATAAAGATTTGGGGCAATATATCAAAACACTGTAAAATCACCTATTTTCATTCAAAGTTACCATTATGGGGCAACCCGGGTCTGCCGGGAATATTCAACGATAACAGTGCTTATAGCTGGGCTAGGGCGGGTATCAGTGTCTTAGGAGACCTTTATGGTACACATGGGTTTTTAGATTTTAATACCCTTAAGATGCTATATGATATTCCTGAAACTATGAGATATAAACATTTACAGATACATGACTACTGGATTAATAGAAAACATCTTACGACGGTCTTAGATAGCGATATATTGAACTACCTATATTCAGCTAAAAATAAATCAGTAATAAGTGACACTTATCGTCTTCTAACCAGCTTTAAAGCAAATGACTGCTCTAAATTAGCTGATAAATGGGGAAAGTTAATAGGCGTAAATATTACACCGAGGGAGATAGAGTGTTCCTTGTCAAATATCAATAAAAGGGTCCGCTCATCTAGTTTAAGACTTCAACAGTTCAGAACGAGCTGTATGTTATATTACACGCCCAAAATAATAGCTAAGTGGTCTCACAACAATTTATATAGCGATCGAACAAAATGCCCTAAATGCTCGGCCGAGGCCGTTGATCTGGTACACATGCTGTTCTCATGCCCTACTTTTGGGACCTTTTGGGGGGACATTCAAAGAGTTTTAAAAATTAAGATGGTTCAACTACCCTCATTCAACGCTGCCTCGGTCTTGCTGGATATATATCCCATCTCTTTTCCACAGGCAGGCCTGGCCTCAATCCTCATGTCTTGCGCTAAGTTAACATTGGCAAGAGCTTGGACTCGCCCTGATACACCTACGGTATGGGATTGGTGGACATTGGTAACTGAGATTCACTCGATGGAGTTAGCATTAGCAAATTTAAGAGGGATAAGCTCCTTGAGCAAATACGAAAAGAATTGGGGAACTTTTATGGAATGATCCGGCTATTGTGATTTGTTTAGTACTACGAAACATTCTTCTTTATTTATTTATTTTTTGTTATATTTACAAATGTATGCATCAATGTATATTGTCTCTTTTGCCTTTTGTCAGCCTGTTTACAAATAAAAAATTTAAAAAAAAGAAATGTAAAAAGAAATAAAAATATAAATGAATACTATAAAATTGAAATTATAAACAAATATTTAAAAAAAAATATTTTACCAATATTAGGAAATGTATTGGAGTCTGGGAATAACAGATATACTATTCTCACTCCAATTCAGTAGAGATAGGACTTCGGAAGGGTTAAATATATTATTACCACTCCAAACAGTCCAACAGTCAGAAAAATGTTGGCCTTCAGAGGGGTTAAATTTACTATTCCCCCTCTAGTCTGTGCAACAGCATGTAAAGCATTGGACTGCAGTGGGGTAAGATTTATTATTCCCACTCCAGTCTATGCAACAGTAGGGAAAGCATTGGACTTCGGAGGGGTTGGATTTACTATTCCCGCTCCAGTCTGTGCAACAGTAGGGAATGCATTGGACATTGGAGGGGTAGGATTTACTATTCCCACTGCAGCCTGTGCAACAGTGGGGATAACATTGGACTTCAGAGGGGTAGGATTTACTATTCCCACTGCAGTCTGTGCAGCAGTAGGGAAAGCAGTGGAATTTGGAGGGGTAATATTTATTATTCCCTCTGCAGTCTAAGGAAAAGTTGATATACTACCCCACTTCACTAACATAGCATTCTTGAACAACACTATTAATTTAGAGAAAACATAAAACTCTAAATATAAGCATCAGTACTTAATTTAAAATATATGTAAAAATGAAAAAGCATGAAACAACAATTATTCAAATTCCAAAATGCATATACAATGTAATAATTAATTTTCAGATAAAAAATAATGCTTATTTAATTATTACTTAATTCACTGTCCACCCTACACCCCTATTAATCTAACAACCCACACCTAAAATATAATGAAAATAAATAAGTATAACATAATTTACATCATTTATAAACAATTGCATTGTTTTTTAATGGTAATTTCGACGAGAAGGGGGAAGATGGCGGCCGACTGTGGACCTCGGTCGGGAGCTCCCTGCTCGGAGATCCAAAACCAGTGAGAATGAAATGAAAAGCCACTGAATTAGACTATGTAGCCTGTATATGGATAGGGTGTAGGACGGAGAGAGAAAAGAAGAAAAATAAACGTACTTGGGAGAGCGGGGAGGACTGGCCGTGGTTCGTGGCGGAGGTGGTGTCGGTGTTTTGGTGTCTTCGCCCGGCGCGGACGTGCGTTGGCGTGCCCTCGCTGCTTCGGTTTGCTATGTGCCGTCTTGGAGCTTGTGGAGTCCCGTGGAGTCCCGTGTTGACCGCGGTGGTGCTCCGGGGGTTTCTTGTGTGTGGAGAAGGCGCTCTGCAGGAGAGGCGCTCTGGAGGTGCCGAGGCGGAGGTCCGCGGGAGTGTGGGCGGAAGCTGCTGGTGCGCACTGCAGCAACAGGAGGGCTGCTGGCAGGGTCTCCTTCCGGGGAAGATCGGCAGTGGCAACGGAGGTAGTGTACGGGAGAGGAACTCGGCACAACATCACTAAAGTGGATCACAGCGACGCAGGCAGTCCACACTCCTGGAAAGCAGTCCGTGTTGTGGATTTCGTTCAGAGTCTGGAATATCAGCACCCACAGGAGCCGGTAAGTGTATCAGGCTCAGACTTCAAACAAACAAACTTAAATCGTGACAAAGTATTTGGGGCAGCTGGTGAACAAGGAGTGGTAATAGATGGGATTCTGGAGGGCACTAACCCCCTCCCAAATACCAATAAAAGTTATAAGAGTGGGCGTTTGGGAAGAGAGGGTTATAGCCTTAGGAGTAGGCAATTTCCCCCTAGAGATATTACTGACCTCAGGACCCCCAAGCAGGCTAAAGGTAATGGTGTCTGGGAAATAATTAATGAGGATAAATTCTCAACACTGGCACCACCGCAAAAAGCCTAAGAAAAAAATATATCTCAGGCCAACCACAAGCCCCACTATCCAGAGCAAAGTCGTGCCAGCCTAAGGAAAGTATCAGGCTTGGTAAAACCACAAAAAATTACACCCTCCCTAAAATCCTACTTTAAGGTTCAAGATAAGGAGCCAGTTCCAGGGAGGGAGGGTCTGGCGACACCAGTGAAAATAAAAAGCGACACAAAACTACCAAGTCTATTCTCTGCTTCTCCCCCTTTGGTAGTTTCAGAGCTAAAGATGGCAGAGAATGAGGTTGGCAAAAAAGAAATAGGGTTGAGCAATAGATTCCAAATCCTATCAGACCAGGCTTTAGAGAGTGGTGGTAAGGCATTAGAAGATTGCGAAAAAGAAACGACAGCCACAGCAAATGTGGGGTTGGGAACTAACACGGTCCCCAGTCCAAACCCAGTAGTCTCAGTGACTCATCACTCAGATAACATCTTGGAGGAAATGATGAAAGAAATGAGAATAAACTTTGCGACCTCAGAGAGAAACCAAGAAAAAATACAAGAAGCCTGTGAAGTACTTGACCAGAAAATAAATACACTAATTGATAGAGTATCACAGATGGAGGTAGAAGTAGAGCTACTGAATAAGAGAACGGAAACTAATCGAGAAGAGATAGATAAACTGAAGAACAAGGAAATAGAGATCAGCGACAGGATGGAATCTTTGGAAAATCATGCGAGAAGGAACAACCTTAAAATTTTAAACATCCCAGAAGACATCGAAGGTGAAGATATTAAAGATTTCATGATCCAGTTACTAGAAGAGAAGATTCCTTGGACCAAAACGGTTAACCTTGCGGATGACATCCAAAGAATACACGAGACCCTTTTAGGAAAGGGAAGGCTAGGAAAAACCCAAGAAAAATCTTAATTAATTTCAAAACATATTCCTTGAAAGAAAAAATCTTGAGTGAGGGTCTCAAAGCGGGTTCGATTTCCAAGGACGACTGGTCATGTAAAATCAGGTCAGACCTATCTAGGACAACTCAGGATAGGCAATTGGAACTGGGTCAATATATGCCACAACTAAGATCACTCGGTGCCACTGTACAAATGCGCTTCCCAGCCTCCCTGAGAATAATGTGGAACAACAAAATGCACAATATGAGAGATCCGAAGGAGGTCGAAGCCTTTATTGCGCAGATAAATGCACAAAAGAAAGATCACCTAACCCGTAGATATGGGCTACAACCTGACATCTAAATAAGATGGCAAACTTTGTAAATATTGGTGAAGGGCAGGGAGCTCAAAAGGGCAGTAAATCTGCCTGAGAAAAGGAAGAAAAAGGAGGCTTCTCCAGGGGAGGGGGGGAGAGGGAGAGGGCTCTCACAAAAATTTGAAAAGAAAAAAAATCAGAGCACAAGGTGGGGAGCAAAATGGGGAAAAAAGAAAAAAAAATGTCCTGAAAGCTAATATAGGAGGAGAAGGCGTCCTTTTGAACAAATTGCAAAGGTTTAAAGATAAAGATGTCGGACACAGGTAACAAGGCTAAGGAAAAGAGGCTCAATGTTTTATCCTGGAATATTAATGGTCTAAGGATAAAAAAACGAAGATTGACGATTCTGGAATACATAAAAAATATAGACTGCGAAATAATTATACTTCAGGAAACCCATCTGAAAAAAGAAGAATGGGCCTTAATTTGCAAAAATCTACGATGGGTGGACCATTTGATTTGTACAAATCAAGATTGTAATATAAAGGGCATAGCAATATTATTCAAAAAATCTTTGAAAGTGACTATTGAGAAAATGGAAATTGATAAAAAGGGTAGATGGATAATAGTTAAAGTAAAAATATACAATAACCCATATCATATAGCAGGGTATTATGGTCCAAACATGGACGACCCTGAGCCCCTGCAAAAAATATATTCACACTTAATTACAACACAGGCCCCAATAATAATGGGTGGGGACTTTAATATAATCTTAAACCCTAAAGAAGATCGACACCCAGTAAAAAACATTCCCAACCTACCAAAAATGAGAGAATGGATAGGGACGTGTATTCGCGATTTGGGGCTAGTAGATATTTGGAAGGAAAAAGGGAATAAAAACTATAGATTTACTCTTCAAAATAAAAGGCTAGGGCACGCATCCAGAATTGATTTTTTTTTTGATTAGTAGGAGTTTAGTAGATTGTACAAATAAGGTCGAACATATTCCAGAACATATCTCAGATCACTCTGCAGTGCAACTCAGTCTTAAAGTAAAAACCTCACCATGCAATCAAAGATGGACAGTAGATAGAACCATATTTGCGGATACATCCTGCATCGATAAGTTGGTTGAAGATACAAATCTCTTCTTTGAATTGAATAAAGAAGGCACAACAAAGCAGATAGCCTGGGACGCATATAAAGCTTATATCAGAGGGAGGATCTTGAGTATAGCAGGTTATAGAAATAAAGGAAATAAGGCCTTTATAAAACAAATTGAAAGGGATTTGGAAACAATGGATAAAGAATATATGAAAATAAAAACCCCACAAGAAAAAGAGGTATCAGAGGAAAAAAAGAAGAAGAAGAGAGCAGAATTAGCGGATCTCCTGGACTCAAAGGTCAGAGAGAGATGGAAAGCCAGTAAGCTAGCACAATATGAATATGGTGAAGGCTGTGGGAGAATTCTGGCATGGAAAATCAAAACAGAAGCAACACGTAATAGGGTTATGAAAATCCAGAAGGAATCCCAACCCGGCTATTATCTGGAAGACATAGAAATCAGACAAGAATTTAAAGCTTTCTTTGATGAACTGTACACGGACGAAATATCGGGAAATAAAGAACAAATACAAAGCTTTCTAGATGGAATAATCACCCCAGAAACTACCCCCGAGCAGAGAATAATCTTGAATCAAGAGTTCACCAGAGAAGAAGTCATGGATGCAATAAAAACCCTAAAAAAAGGAAAAGCCGCAGGACCGGACGCGCTACCCAACGAACTATATTTAACCCTAAAAGAAGCCTTAATATCTCCCCTTACAGACCTCCTAAACAATGTTTTTTCTGAGAAAAAAGATATCCCACTTTCATGGAACGATGCTATAGTGAGTATCCTATTAAAATCAGGAAAGGACCCTGCCAAATGCGAATCTTACCGCCCTATCTCTCTTTTAAATTCAGACTATAAAATCTACACACAGATATTAGCAAAGAGATTAGGAGGGGTGGCAGGGTCCCTGATTCACTTAAATCAGAAAGGGTTTATTAAAAATAGAAAAATTCACGAACTATCACATGAGCTATTCAGCGCAATTGACATCGCTACTCAAAACCTTGTACCATTGGCGGTGATAACATTCGATGCCGCAAAAGCATTCGATAGGGTCAGTTGGCCCTTCTTGCATGCCACCTTATCTAAATTTAATCTCGGGAATAAGTTTGAGCATGCTATTATAAACATATATAAAAACCCAACAGCTAAAGTACTTGTTAATGAAGCCCTTACGGATAACATAAGGATAAAAAGAGGCACAAGACAGGGATGCCCTCTCTCCCCGCTGCTATTTGACTTATATATAGAACCCTTGGCATGCCTTTTGAGAAGAGAAGAGGGGATAGTACCTTTTAAACATCGAGGCTGGGAAAAGAAAGTAGCATTATATGCTGACGACCTCATGATATTTACTGGTAACTTAAATAGCTCATTGCCACTGATAGAAAAAGTAATAGAACAGTTTGGGTCGGTCTCTGGATATCTCGTTAATCAGTCAAAAACGGAAATCTTAGAATGGAATACAACTTCAGGCAACCCATTAGTAAAATAAAAAATTAAATACTTAGGTATAGAATACATAAAGGACCTCGATAAGATACCCAGCATGAATTTCATTAGAATCCACAAAGAGATAAGAAAACTCCTTAAAGCCTGGTCAGGTCTACAATTGTCTTTTTTGGGTAAATCCAACCTGATCAAAATGAACATATTACCCAAATTCACAAATTTATTCAACTCTATTCCGTTAGACTTTAAGACTGAACAGATAAAAAAACTACAAGGGGAGATATCTAGTTTTATTTGGGCGGCTAAGGGGGTGAGGATTGGATGGAAGAAACTAGGAGAAGTAAGATACAAGGAGGAATTGCGAGCCCAGATATACTTGAATACTGTAGAGCTTACCAATTCAAGAACATAAGGAAACTCCTGGGTAAGCGGGAAATGTGGCCTACCTACATGGACGCCCTTATCGAACAAGACGGAGATCATTTTTTGTACAAATTTGGTCACCCAAAATTTTTCAAAAAGATTAAACTAAAGACTTTAAATGCAGCTGTAAGAACTTGGTACAGAATAATTACGATTCTGAAAATTCCCTACTATAGTACAAATGCTCCCATATGGGACTCACCAGGCACCCCTGAGTGCCTAAAAGACAGTCTAGCGACTCCTATGAGGAAAGGAAATATAAACTACTAGGGACAGCTAATAGAAAATAACAAAATTATCGACTGGGAGATTCTGGAAAAAAAATCAACTGGTTCACTAGCAAGATTCAAATATTACCAACTCAATAGTTGGATAAAAGATATCAAGGAAAACCTGCAAGGGGATTATGACATTGAACAGAAGTTGTTAAATATAAATCCCTTCAAAAAGGAGGTGTCATTTTGGTACTGGGCCCTCATAAAATCAGGTGAAACAGAATATAAAATCCCAAACGAAATTTGGGGTAAAACCTTTCCAAGTCTGGATATCCCACAGTACTGGCAAACCTCGATGGCAACCTTTGGGCGAGTGGTTAAATCAGCCCCACTAAAGAAGAATCATCTGTTCACGATACACAGATCATATTGGACTCCCAAAAAACTGTCCAAAATTAACAGCAGTGTGATAAAGAAGTGTCCTAAATGTGGGGAAGAGAGAGCGGATGATCTTCATATGTTCCGAGACTGCGCCGAGCTGGAAGAATTTTGGAAACAAATTTGTAAAACTCTCTCGGAGGTACTGGAACAGCCCATAGAGGTAAGCATGATAACAGTTATTTTTGGGATTAACATACAAAATACAGCCTATCCCCTATTGAATAGAGATCAAGAAAACATGCTCTTCCTATTTACCTTGCTCGCTAGAAGGGAGATTTGTATTAATTGGGTAAGAAGTATACCTCCAACCTATAGAGAATGGCTGGCGTCTATATTAAGGGTAGATACATTAGATAAACAAGGGAAAAAAGTAAGAACAAACATTTTTGGAGAATATAGTCAAGTAAATGATAGGGTGTCCAATGATTAAGGCATTGGCAACAATGATTTCAAGCTGGGTCTTGAATTGAGGGGTCATCATGACCAGCTCCCTCCACTTCCAACAATCTTGTGCCAGGAGATGGACAAAAAGGGGCCCCAAGGGTTAAGAGCAAGTTTGTCCCCCAAAGTCACATTCAAAGGTATGGACGCATCGAAATCAGAGTGTTCGAGGGGGCCCCTGATTCCTCCGAAAACTCCAAAAGAAAACTGCTTATGAGGACAAAAAGAAAAAAAATAAAAATAAACAATTGCATTACGAATTAACAATTAATTGTTAATTAATTATTACTTAATTAACTTCCCAACCTACAAGGCTACAAACCCACCATCGCACACCTAAAGTATAACTAAAATATATAATTATTACTTAATTTACATAATTATTAAGCAATTGAATATTTAAATAGACATTCAGATTATTTTGTTTAATTATTATTTAATGAACTTGCCACCATTTACTCCTTTAAACCTAGCAACCCACAACTAATATATAACTAAAATAAATCAATATGAAATATTGCACATAATTATGAGCAATAGAGAAAAGGGGTGGCAGGGTATAGGATGCGCTGAGTTGTGTAGAGTCACAGTATACAAATCAGAATGCTCAAGGATATAGGTAAAGGCCACCCACCGTCAACAATTGTATAGATGAAAGCCAACACGCATAGCCAAAAGGAAGAGTTATTATCCTGAGCAACCAGTGTCCAAAGTAATCAGAACAGTCCACATTGGTAGTTGCCACAGAATTCTTCTTCTGTTCTTTATTTTCATTTGACACCGTTCAACATAGATGAAGATTCTAGCCAACACGTGGTTCGTCTATATGGAGTAAACCACAGACTTCTTCAGGGCAAACTGCAATAAAGCCTGGTGAGAGTAGTGGTATAAAATACTTAAAGGTACAGTATCCAAGTTAGGAACTCCAGTAACGTCGGAAAGCGCAATGGGTCAGAGATATGAAGAAAGTACACAAAACTCCAATAGCAAGGCGCTAGATTCTCAAGTTTCAAACGAAGGTCAATGAACGATATCCATGAGTCTCCTGAGAGACATGAAAATCCAATTAGAGAGAACGTATCCATAACATCACAATAATATTTTTGTGATATTTCTGTCTACCGATATTTAAAACTCAATATTTTGCCTAAATACTGAGGGGACATGTAGCAGTGGGTTATGCATGAAAAATGAGCATGAAGGATATTGTTGCATACATCATGCACAGACCAATATGACATGTACTTCTGAGAATCACTTCGCTCGTGATTTTGGCCAGGTCTTTATTGCTTTTCTAAGTTTTAAGTGGTTTCTAATGCTCTTTATTTATCAGTACATGTCAGTAGTTTCATTTCTTAAAGGTAAAAGACAGACCACCGATGCCGGGTTTTTAGAAAGAGGAAGTGTCTGCAATGGAACTATTCTGAATCTGAGCTTTCTCCATTAGCTGGAGAAACTTAGAGAAATGTTGTACAAGGGGTTATTACCACCAGAGTATCACTTTTTTTGACGTTCTGGTGGCAATAACCTCTTTGCCTTATTTACAATTCGGCGTTAAGCCACTTAACGTGGCTTAACACCGCCTTGCGAATAATGCCTCTATTCATGCAGCACTAAGGGCCCGATTACGATCTTGCTAGGAAAGCCCTCCATATGACTCGGATCCGGAGGGCTTTCCGAGTGAAACGTGCTCCGGGAGTCCGAACAAGTGAGTACAAAGCAGCCTTATGCTTACGGACTTGGTTCGCTCGGACTCCCATTACACTCTATGGAAGCCTGTGTACAGACGCGCACACAGGCTCCCATAGTAGAAAAGGGGTGGGTGGGGAAAAGCGTACACCCCGTGCCCGCCACACTGTGCATGCCTGGATCGGGGGACCCATGGGCACACCCCTGTGACAGATTTGGAGGGCCCGGGGTGAAGGGGGGCCTGCTACAGCCCCCCGAAGTATGAGTCAGACAGCCATTTCGTCTAGCTGAGACCGAGGCAAAGCATCTGTCTGAATCGTGCATCGTACTCGCTCGGTCGGAATTCGACTCCATTGCGTGCCACGAGACGGCTACGAACGAGTCGTACGGACCGGTTCAGGTCCAAAAATGATTCGGTTGATGTGTACACGATCTTGGCATCATACTTAGTTGTTCGGACCTGTGTATGATTCGGTCAGAAACAAGGGCTACGAATCAGATCCGGTAAAGCCAAATCCAATTTGGAGTACTTCCTCATGGCATCGTAATCGGACTCTTAATGTGAAAGGGGCGGACAGTGGGTGTTGCAGTGGGCATTCTGCCGCAGCACCCATTGCTTTTCGACGCTGCCCTATTTACAAGGATGGTGTAAATATGTGACAGTGCCAAACATAACACCAGGGAAAACCTGGGGCCATGTTATTGGCTGGTCTGGGGGCGCAACGGGTGTTTGCTCCAACTTTGCACGCCCCGGGGCACTTTGACTTTACAGAAGTAACAGCAGATGCTCGTGTATCCCCTTCTGTAATACTGAAAGCGCTGGCACACATACAGCGCCAGTGCTTCCTCAAGAGGGTGTTCTCTCATTCGGAAGGGGACAAGGCCCCATACAAATGAGGGCATCCCTTTGCCTCTGTGCCTGCACCATATTACAGCCATGGGCGTGGAGGCAAAAGAAGCTCTCAGGAAGCACCACCTAAAAGGTGGCGCACTGTCACTGCACCCCCTGATTGCATCCCTCTGGCAGGGAGAATGGGGGGGGTCCCTTTGACCCCCTAGAAATCCCCTTGTAGGTGGATGCAGTCACTGACTGCACCTGCCTGCAAAGGGACCTTTAATCCCCTTTAAAAGTGCAAGCGGATTGCCTCCTGCACTGTGAAAACATGGAGTGACTTTAAAGCAGCTGCTCTGTTTTTCACAAGAATTTGTTCGTCATAATGCACCGCTTATCCCTGGATTGCGCTTGGCGCACCTTTTGTTAGGTGCTCCAGCGCAATCCAGGAAAATGCGCTGCATCAAAAATATTGCCCTGGTCTTAAACTGGCGCAGCAGACACACATAGAAAGAGCAAATCACCATTACTGATTGTTCATGTGCAGGAAGGTGTCCCTTTCCATACATGAAAAATCATTAGAAAAGGACGAGTTGCAATTTATATATGTGCTGCATTCTGCAGCAAACATAGAAGCTACATCTCACCATTAGTGACTGTTTGTGTGAATGAAGGGACTACTTCCTGCACAAAAAGAATCATTGCCCACAGCCCCAGCCCCCTTGCACTATGCAAGGGGGCCTGCTTTGGAGCTAGGTAGCAAAATTTAGCGTTAGGGGAAACGCAGGGCTGCTCTATATTATTGTAAATACTGCGCATCCCTGCATTTTTAGAATGTCAGAGCGCGGTGTTACCAATTGTTTCATAGCACAGTTCGCCACTATTCTTTAGTGAGTATGCCCTGTAGTTCCTTTCCCATGGACCACCTGCTGTACAATGCAGTGGGCTTTGAAGAATATTCTCCTTGTGACTCGTAATCTGTGTAGAGTCTTGAGGGCAGGGGCAATGGGATCTTATCTACCAAGGTTTAGGGCTTGTCTAGCTCCGTCATCCTGGTTTTGTTGTAACTTGCTTTTTATTTGTTGGCTTGGGTTTGGAGGCAGAGGGGTGAATCCATGATCACACTGAGGTTTTTAACCAAGGGAGATGTAGCTGGAGGGGATCCGATCTGTAAATGCCATACTGATAAAGGGTCAACATTTTGTAATAATAAACAGGCGAGTAATTTCCTCATGGACGAGTTCAGTTTTGGATAATGCTTAACCATCCCCTGTTAAACTGCCAAGATGCATTCACTGAGTTTGAGTTTTTTTCTAATTTTTAGATGATGTGGATGGGGGAAGCATAACTCTAGCAAGTAACCTTGAATGATTTCACAAGGTCAGAAAATAGGAGCAAGAATATACTGAAAAGGACAGGGTGATTGTTGAAGACACTGAACACTCTGTATCAGTTTGTGAGTATAAAATATGTTAATTTCTGCATATGGCAAGATAGCATATGTTCACCATCTATGATGAGTTGATTTGTTTCTATAAAATGAACAAAACAAAAGAAAGAAATGGCTGCTCCTTCATCAGTGATCTGTCAGATTTGGCAAAGGCAAATTGAATACACCTCTATCTTGGATGAGTTTTGTTTTGAAAATGTAGCCCCCGCTGCTTTGTCTCCTTTTCATCATAACGCTTTTCTTTAATAAGCCAACGTAATTGATTTGGCATGATTACTGAGCAACTCACAAATTCCAGAGAAACTACACAGCAGGTACAATTCAACAACTGTAAGCTCCTGCTGATGCAGAGGCAGCATAGGATGCTTCTTCTCAGTGCCTTTTTGTCAGTTTCCAACTATATGAAAGTGGAAGCTTTGCCTGTGGAGTTGTGTTGAAATCCTCCCTCCGAGCAATTAATATAATTTGTTTACCTCACAAACTCATAAAAGCTTTTACAAAGTTCAGGAGGATAACACAGTTACCTGCTGCCAGTTCCAAATATTAATTTTCTAAAGGGGTTAGCAGCTAAATCTCATCATTGGGCTTTGATTCATATTGAGTCTAACCAAGGCCTGCTGTTCTGAAAGAAGTCTCTGGGCTAAAACCCAGGTATGTGACCACACATCTGAATCCTCCCCAGGCTCTCTCTGGGCCCTATAAACTGCATGGCAGGTGCAATGTCCTGACTGAAACCCTGTTAATACAAATTCTGTGCAGCCTTTTTCGTTCCTTGCAGTCCCCCTGCAGAGACCTGAGGTCAGGCTGGATGCACAGTACAGTGGTTACTCTGATTCATCATTGTATTAAGAAGTTTAAATAATTAACTTTTTTGTCAGCAGGACAAACAAGAGACAATTGCTCCCTCTCTTTCATTTCTGTTTTATCCTAGGAGAGTAAAACAATAAAAAGTTAACTTTTTAAAAGCTCTCTTTTTGGCTGGTTGTTCAAGCAAAATATGCACTTCGAAAGTTTTCGGGAGTTTTGAAGTAGGCTCTACTGCCTAAGATCTTGGTTACTCAGGGGAGAGGAATTAGTAAAATATTCAGCCTGATGAAGGGTTCTATAAATTGTGGCGTGAAAAGATCTCTGAAGTACCTACTTACTACTTTTTAGAAGTAAGGGTGAGTCACTTTGAGGGTTCATTTGTGTGTGTGTGTGTGTGTGTGCGTGCGTGCGTGTGTGTGTGTGTGTGTGTGTGTGTGTGTGTGATAATACTAGGTGGCAAAATTAACCCTTAATTAGAAGGTTTGCATAAAATGGAATATTTAAAACAAAGCAAGTACAGTAAATGGACTTATGCCAGTCTTAGGTACAGGCTCACCATGAATTCTCATTACATTACAGGATGTTCTATTACTTTAGTGACTGATTAAAAGCATATGTTTTACATCCTTGACATATTCCAGGCTCACTGCTGGCTCTACAGGCATTTCAAAGCTACTGGCTTACAATATACTCTCTCAAATTTAGTATTGAAAGCTTTGATGTCTGTGGGAACTGTGAGGAAGGATAATATGAATTGAAGATCCAGTAGACGATATGCATAAGTTAACTCTTTATTTCATTAAGTAGAGCCCAAGATGGCACATACATCTGGATGCCACAGGGAACCCACTGACAACAGCCCGCAAGTTTCAAGCGTCATCTTATCCATTCATTCTGAATATGGTACACAAACCATAAAATACAATCACATTTAAAGCAACCTCAAATACTAAGCAAATATACAAACTAAGTCACATACTACATCACCCCTCCACCATAACAAAAATAAAGGTTCAAATGGTGATATTTAATATAATTCATATTCTTTGGATCTAGTAGGTAATTTTACAAGAAACGCGAGACAGCTTCACTTTGATTGATAGGCAAATTTGTCTTAGTGATTATGTGTTCTAAAATACAAAGATTCATTGTATTACTGATGTCTGAGACTATGTTCCCACCAGCTAAGGACATATCAGTAGACAACATTGAATCAGTATCTCCTCGAAAATGAAAAGTTTGATTACAAATGCTTGCTTGCGTTTCAGGGAAGGGTATCAGACTATTTTTATACCACCAGCCTTTACCTTGTAGTAGAACTGATGCTGCTCCTGTTTTAATCACCATAACAGGAGAGGTAAATTTAGACTCCCCTTTCAAGACTGATGGGTTTTTTAATCAAAATGAAATCATTGACCTTAAATTTACATTCACGCACATTATGCTTCATATCATACCAAGTCTTTTGCTTGTTCTGTTTCATCAGAACCTTATTCTTGATATTCATTTCTATAGTATTTTCCTCTCACTTGGAAGATTCGGATCCTGAAGCTAATTTTAGCAACTAAGAATTAGTTTGGTTTCAGCTACTCTACCTCTGAAACTGCTAAAAGGAGAAACACCTGTTGTGGACTGTGGTGTGGCTATATAATTCCAAAATTTCTGACTCAATGGCAACAAATGAAAAGGTCCTGAAAAATCCAGAGCTACCTTAATCCATGGGCCTGAAGGAAGTGGAACAGGATGAAGTGACTTAACCGTTGTGACCCAATGTTTATCTGAAACTAGGCATTGAGGACACCTGTCAATTAAGGCAGCCACCATCTTGTCCAAACATGGCCACCAGAAGTACTGACTTAACTTTTAGCATGTGGATGAAATCCCTAAATGGCCTTCATGGGTCACTTTAATGATGCATTCATGTAAACTTGTAGGTGGGAAAAACAAATTACTGCTCATGCATATTTGACCTATGCATGAAAGTTATAGTTCTACATTAGCAAAACTGTGCAATTCTTCATACTGCAATTTGCCAGCCGGCCAACCAAATTCTCAGAAATATATGATCTTTTGCATGATATCATCTTTCTCTGTGGCAGATGCCAACTCTTCTTCTGATAATATTCCATTACATGCATGTACAACATCTAGCATGGCTCAACACATTCTTCATCCCCTCCAACGTCTACTTCCAAACCAAGTGGCATTCAAGATAAGCAATATGCTGTTAAGTTCTTACCACCCTGAATGTATTTGACGGGCATGTGAAATTCTTGTAACTTTGATAGTAACCTTACTAGGCGTGAAGATGCCTTACCCAGTCTGTTGCCACTTAATAAGAATGCAAGTGGTTTGTTGTCTGTAAATAAGTCAAAATTAGTTCCCCAGATGTAAGTTTGTAAATCTAGCCACCGCCCTTACACAAGCAAGTGCCTACTGTTCAATGGTACTGTAGTTCATCTCAGCAGTGGATAAGGTGCATGAAGCAAAAGCTACCGTCTTCTCATGACCATCAACAATTTGCCCAAACACTGCCTCAATACCTTTAAAACTAGTGTCTACAATGAGAAATGATTTGCTCTTTGCATCAAAACATTGCAAATATGGAGCATTAACTACTAATTCCTTAGTATACTCAAATGCTTGGTTAATTTGTGATGACCCTTCAAAGTTTGTTCCTTTCTTTAACAAGGAATGCAAAGGTTGTACCGAAAAGGCATATCCTAGAACAAAGTGTGCACAGTACTCACAAAATCCTAAAAAGGACCTTAAGGCATCCTTATCTTTTTGAGCTGGAGCAGATTTAATAGCTTCCACATTGCAAGCTTTAGGCTTGATACCATGTGCGGAAATAGTGTGACCTAAGTATTCAACCTGCTGCACAAACGGTTTACACTTATTAAGTGTCACTGTCATACCATGCTTAGCCAACATTTTTATTACTTTGTCCGGAGCAAACATATGTTCTTCCTTGGTCTTTGTTCAGACAAGTATGTCATCCTGAAAAACTTGCACGTGAGGCTCATCCTCAAACAAGGTATCCATCATCCTTTGGAACAGACTTGCAGATGATGCAAGGCCAAAAGGAAGCCTCAGATATTTAAATGCCCAAAAAGGGGTGA
Source organism: Triturus cristatus (assembly GCF_964204655.1). Taxonomy (NCBI): domain Eukaryota; kingdom Metazoa; phylum Chordata; class Amphibia; order Caudata; family Salamandridae; genus Triturus; species Triturus cristatus. The sequence continues at coordinate 654,203,484 of NC_140592.1, read as the reverse complement.
CAAACGTTGTCAAGGACTGTGAATTTAAACTCAGAGGTATATGGTGATAAGCAGAGTGGAGTTCCATGGTAGAGAAAAACTTGGCACCAGCAATATTGGCCATCATTTCCTGTATACATGGAAGAGGGTGACAGTCCACCAACATTTTCTGAATCAGAGATCCCAAGTCCACACACAACCTCAGATCCCCTGTGGGTTTCCTGGGTCAAAACGACTAGAGAAACCCATTCAGAGGATTCTGTTTTGGTAATGACACACTCTGAGGTAAGAGTCACTAGGAGGACCTTGAAATCTTCTCTTATACTCAGAGGCACCGGGCGTACTTTATGTTTGACTGGGGTATAATTCTCTTTTAGTTTGATAGTATGCTCAAAACCCCTCACAGTACCTATGGCATTGCAGAAAACATTGGGAAACTTATGAGCTAATAACTGAGTCACATTAACTTGACTCTCCACAGCTAAAACTGGCATGGCTCCCAATACTATTGGTACATCATGTCCTGGACGTAAATATATACCTCATTTGGCTAGATCCATCCAACCGGTGATGTCCCTTCCTCTCACTGCAACATACACATTAGTATTGATTTGCCTTCCCAAACATTCAAGAGACGTTACAAAATACCCTGTGAGCTCAATATTCTGTTCGCCAAACACCTTTGGCGAACCTAGAGACAGATGCACCCGAATCTGTCATCATGACGATGGTTCTAGCCCCCACTGTAGCTTGACAGAAGGGTCCTTTTATAGTCCTCGCAGGTTCTAGAGAAGGTGCATCAATGTTAAGGACTGTATTAGAAAATCTGTCAGCACATTCTTTAAGATCCTCAGTAGTATTAGCAAGTACATCAATATGGTTTATCCTAACTGTATACAAACTAAATGGCACACTTTTGCAAACACTCATGAAATGGCCCACTTTACTGCAACGGTTGCATCTTTTTGATAAAGTCGGAAAAGCAGGATGATTGCCCATATAATTCCTAGAACCACATCTATAACACATCCCCCTCCTAATTCTGCTTGTTTTGTTAATAGTAGCAACTAGTGACTCACCACTAACTAAACTGATAGGGGACATAACATTTTGACCTTTACTTTACACCTGAGAGGTTATAGTCAACCTCTCTATTCTCCGGGCAATATCAATGGTCTTGTTCAAGCTTGGGTTCTTGCAGAGTGAGTCTCTCTTTCACTTTCTTGGAATAACAACTAAACACAAATTGATCTCTTATATTAATATGCACATTGCTTTAAAATTCACACTTTGGTGCTAACCCTCTCAAAGTAGCAATGTGCTCCTCAACAGTCTCATCCAAAGCTTTCTTGCACTTAGGAAAATTATGCCGCTCCAAAGGCACACTTGTCTCGTCTGCGTATCCTCTCTTTAGCCTCCAAGTAGACATTCCAAGGTGCATCCTCTCCAACAGAAACTGGCACTTTTGGCAAATTGTCAAAACTCTCTGTTCTGCAATGCCCAAATGGTTAAATGATAATGCTGCCTTCCTAACAGGTGAATATGTATTAGCATCTATGGCCGTAATATAATTTTCAAAGATGCGTACCCATTCTTTCCATTTAAAAAGAAAAAGGAAAAAAGGAGGAGGCTGTATAGCCCCTTGAACAGTAGCCATGGTGTAAGTGTAAAGTATTTTCTGAAGCGTCTCAAGATGTAAAAATGTAGAATGTAAAAATGCGAGCCAATGCGAAAAGATTAAGAAAATAAAATAAAGAAATTCACCTGAAATGTGCAATTCAACTTGTCTATACGATAACAAGCCCCATTTGCCAATTGTGTTGAAATGTGCTGATTTAGTAAAAATTATATGCGCTCATCCGTTAATCTACAACAACTGCTTGTTGCTCAGCTCACAAAGAATGAGGAAGATGAGAAATCAAAAATAGCCACCACATTGAGCGTATACATAAGAACGCTCCAGACACAGGTGTCAAAGTTCACTGTCCCACGTCGATGCAGCAACACGCATAAGATATCACCAAGAAGAAAGGAAGAAGACTCAAGACAAATGAAATCTTGCTGTTTGAAAGGTGCGGCCACGGCTTCCCTCAACAACACCATCTCCCTTGGCGAATATGATGGTAAGCCATACCTTTGTAGGAAATATCAATCCAACTCATAGCTAGAAGCGCAAAGTAATGGCTCTCAGACTTTTATCGGTGCACAATAATGTAGTTTTATTCCTGCAGTCCCAACCCCCAATTCTCAATGCAACGGGGCATCTTGGCTTTAGGATTGCCAAAGATGGTCAGCAATGCTTGATGATATGTGACAAGAGTGAAATGCTTTCCATAAAGAAACAAGTGAAAATGTTCAGAAACCCACACCATAACTAGGCTTTCTGTTCAGGTTGTGAATAGGCATGTTCACTTTGTAACATACTTCTGCTAGCATAAACAACAATATGCCTTAGAGCATTATTATTATTTATTTATTTAACTTATATAGCGCACAGATACCCCAACGGGGTGTCCCGGCGCTTGTGTGAGAACGTGTATAATGCTCGCTGCAAGGTGAAGAATTAGCAGAATAGAAAAGTTTTCAGGGCTTTCCGAAAGGGAGGTTCGTCTTTTGGTATTTGGTAGGGGTGTTTGTAGAGCGCAGCGTTCGCTCCGGAAGGAGCATCTTGGCGCTGAGAATCCTTGATGACCGGTCCGGTGACAGAAAGAGGTTAGATGGCTGCTTTAGAGAGGTCATCGGGGAGGCTGAAGATCCAAGTCTTCAGAAACTTTCTGAATGGTTTTTCTTGGGTTTGTTGCCTGAGGTGTTTGGGCAGATTGTTCCATGCTTTGGTGGCCAGGTAGCTTAAGGTTTTACCTCCCATCGTCTTCAGATTAAACTTTGCAGGAAGGATGAGGTTGTCCTGGGACGAACGGAGAGATCGTCTAGGGGTGTAGTGGGGAAATCGTCTGTGCAGGTATTTTGGACCGGATTCATTGAAAGCTCTGAACGCGACAATTAGAATCTTAAATAAAATTCTCTTGTGGAGAGGCAGCCAGTGTAAGGATCGAAGGGCTGTGGAGATGGAAGCTCTACGGGGCAGTTTGAGAACAAGTCGAGCAGCTGTATTGAGCACGCTCTGAAGTTTCGCGAGAGTGCTCTTTTTTGTCCCTGCCAGTAGGCCGTTACAGTAGTCTAATCGTGAAATTATAAGGGCTACTGTTACACTCTTTCTGGCGTCGAGAGGGAGAAAGTTGAAGAACTTTCTTAAAGATCTTATTATCCCGAAGCATTTACCGGCTACAGTCTTAGCGTGTTGATCAAAGGAGAGATCGGAGTCGAAAATGACGCCTAGATTCCTGGCCGTAGTTACGGTTTGGGGGGGGGCGACTGAGTCGTCTGGCCACCAAAGGGCTGGACAGAAGGAGGTGTTCTTTCCAATCGGGAGAATCTCCGTTTTATTTGAATTACACTTCAAATGATTTGCGTTCATCCAATGGAAGACCTCCGTTAGGCAATTCTTGAGGTTGAGCTCAGCGCTGGTAGAGTTACCGTCCAAGGGCACGATGAGTTGAGTGTCATCGGCGTAGGAGGTTACTGGTATTCCAAAGGATTCAATCAAGGACAGATGTGGAATGAGATAGATGTTGAAAAGGAGGGGACTTAGGATAGAACCCTGCGGGACGCCTGAGGAGATCGTCTTCTCTTTTGAATGGAAAGGGCCCAGAGCGACGGTCTGTGATCGGTCAGCCAGGAATGATCTTAACCAGGATAAAGCGTAGTCTGATATCCCTATGTTCATCAGTCTACTGATGAGGATAGGGTGGGAAATGGTGTCAAACGCCGCGGTCAGGTCAAGAAGAATGAGGATTGAATTTTTTCGCTGATCTTGTAGCAGTTTGATCGTGTCTGATAGTTCTATCAGCGCTGTTTCCGTCGAATGTTTGGGACGGAAACCCGACTGCTGTGGATGGAGTATGTTATTTACTTCCAGGTATTGTCTAAGTTCTCTATAGACCAGTTGTTCGGTTATTTTTCCTAAGGCTGGGAGTAGTGAGATCGGGCGAAGATTGGTCAGGTCAGACGGTGGTTTATTGGCCTTTTTCATAAGGGGCTTGACAATTCCTTTCTTCCACCGGGGGGGGACAATTCCTGTGCTAAGCGACGAGTTGACTATGTCGTTGATTGCTGGGTTGATTACGTCAATAAGTTGGTGAAGGATTTTGGGTGGACAGGGGTCGGAAGGGGAGCCTGATTTGCAGGCCAGGATGACTTCTCTGGTTTGCGCCAGTGTTACAGGGGAGAAACTGCTCAAATTACCGGAAAAAGAGTCAGAGGGAGGGGAAAATGAAGAGGTACAGAAAGGGGGGAAATTGCTTTGAATGGAAACAATTTTGTCTTCAAAATAGTCGGAAATTTTGTTGCATAAATCTTGTGAAGGAGGTATTTCTGGTTGCAGTGCTTTGGGCTGGGTGAATGATTTTACTATAGAAAACAGAGTCTTTTGTTTTTGATGGGATTCTTTGATGGCGTTCACATAGTAAGATTTTTTAGCTGATTTAATACTTGAAAGATAGGTTTTCCTTGTTTGAATATATAAGAGACGGTCGTTGATGTCGTAAGACTTGCGCCATTTTCGCTCTGCTTTCCTACAGAGTAGGTGAGAGGTAGCAAGGTCGGGGGTAAACCAGGGGGCATTAATTTTGGATTTTTTATGAGAGATGCCTTGACGTTTGGGGGGGTTTCTGGTTTTCATTTCCTGTGCGAGCCAGTTGTAAAAGAGGTCGGCGTCAACTTCTACATTTCCGGACAGGGTAGGGGTATGGGATTGATTCATGGGTTTAAGAGTCAAGCTTTCTTGGACTTTTTTCCAATTGATAGGGTTGGAGGGGCGTGCGTTAGTATTGTTGCGAGAGGGGGAACGCACGCTATGGATGTGGAACAAGATCAAGCTGTGATCAGTCCAAATTTGGGGAAGCGGGGGCAGGGTGATAAGAGAAGAGAAATTGGTACATACAGCATCAAGGGTGTGACCAAGCAGATGGGTAGGCTGGGAGACTAGTTGTTGGAGATTAAACATTTCTAGTGTTTGGAGAAAATTAGTGGCTTGAGTATCAGATTTGGAGTCGAGATGTAGGTTGAAATCCCCGAGTAGGGTGAAGTGGGGGTACTTGAGAAGAAAGTGGCCAAGGGAATCGCACAATGAATCAAGAAATTCAGTGGCATTACCGGGCGGGCGATAAATAAGACCACCAGAGAAGGAGGTTTGCTCGTTCAATTTAATTGAAAAACCTAGGCCTTCTGTGTTTTTTAGGGGCTCTAGGTTAAAGGAATGGCAGGGGAAGGTGTTCCTAAGTATAATGGCGACACCTCCACCTCTGCCTTTCGGTCTGTCCTGCCTAAAGAAAGAGTAGCCTTGCGGTAGGGAGGCAGCAATATCAGGATTGCTATCTTCTGTTAACCAAGTTTCGGTTATCATTAGGCAGTCCAAATCAAAGTCGCAGATGAGATCGCATATGTCTTGATTATGCTTGCACATGGAACGTGCATTAATCAGACCTCCTTTGAAGAGCGTTGGGGCGGCCTTGGGTTGTGATAGGCAAGTGGGTGGACTGGCTGAATGATTAGTAGTCGTCCAGCGGCAATTTTTACAGCTGATAGTGCCCGCAAACTTAGTTAGATCGAATATACAGGGGCAGTGTTTGACACCCTGTAATCGATAGAGGTCTTCAGGGAGGTATCTAATGCAGGTTGAGGTTTGAGCAGGGTTTCTTGCGCTAGGCGCGGTCTTGGCGCGGACGGGCGCAGACGGGCTTGCCTTAGGCGCGCCTTCGGCGCGCAAACGGCGCTCCCGCTGCGCTCGTCCGCTGCGCTGGGTAGGTCGACACATTTATAATGGTCGTTATGGGCGTGGCCTCGCAGTGGGCGTGGCTCCGCCTTTGGCGCGCTGGCGCTTGTAGTCGTTTCCTGAAGGAGGGGGTCTGAGAGAGCGCGAAGCAGCAGCGCTTCAACAATCAGGTGAGCAAGAGCGTTTTTGTGAGGTTTAAAACAAGTTATAAGTGACAGTTTTAAAAATATGCAGCTTTAGCAAAAACCTCCGGCTTTCCGCCTCAGAGGGAATCAAGAATGGAGTTGTTGCGCTTTCCTAGCGTTTAAGTAGTGGTCGGTGGGCGTGGCCTCGCAGTGGGCGTGGCTCCGCCTTTGGCGCGCTGGCGCTTGTAGTCGTTTCCTGAAGGAGGGGGTCTGAGAGAGCGCGAAGCAGCAGCGCTTCAACAATCAGGTGAGCAAGAGCGTTTTTGTGAGGTTTAAAACAAGTTATAAGTGACAGTTTTAGAAATATGCAGCTTTAGCAAAAACCTCCGGCTTTCCGCCTCAGAGGGAATCAAGAATGGAGTTGTTGCGCTTTCCTAGCGTTTAAGTAGTGGTCGGTGGGCGTGGCCTCGCAGTGGGCGTGGCTCCGCCTTTGGCGCGCTGGCGCTTGTAGTCGTTTCCTGAAGGAGGGGGTCTGAGAGAGCGCGAAGCAGCAGCGCTTCAACAATCAGGTGAGCAAGAGCGTTTTTGTGAGGTTTAAAACAAGTTATAAGTGACAGTTTTAAAAATATGCAGCTTTAGCAAAAACCTCCGGCTTTCCGCCTCAGAGGGAATCAAGAATGGAGTTGTTGCGCTTTCCTAGCGTTTAAGTAGTGGTCGGTGGGCGTGGCCTCGCAGTGGGCGTGGCTCCGCCTTTGGCGCGCTGGCGCTTGTAGTCGTTTCCTGAAGGAGGGGGTCTGAGAGAGCGCGAAGCAGCAGCGCTTCAACAATCAGGTGAGCAAGAGCGTTTTTGTGAGGTTTAAAACAAGTTATAAGTGACAGTTTTAGAAATATGCAGCTTTAGCAAAAACCTCCGGCTTTCCGCCTCAGAGGGAATCAAGAATGGAGTTGTTGCGCTTTCCTAGCGTTTAAGTAGTGGTCGGTGGGCGTGGCCTCGCAGTGGGCGTGGCTCCGCCTTTGGCGCGCTGGCGCTTGTAGTCGTTTCCTGAAGGAGGGGGTCTGAGAGAGCGCGAAGCAGCAGCGCTTCAACAATCAGGTGAGCAAGAGCGTTTTTGTGAGGTTTAAAACAAGTTATAAGTGACAGTTTTAAAAATATGCAGCTTTAGCAAAAACCTCCGGCTTTCCGCCTCAGAGGGAATCAAGAAAGTCTTGAACGCTCCTGATGTACAAGGGAAGGTTGTTCCAATGGGAGGCAGTGCAAACTTGGAACGTTTTCCCCCCAGATCGAGCCTTTTTAACCCTTGGGGTAAAAAGAAGATGTTGAGAGCTCGATCGGAGTGGACGGGCGTTGCTGTAGGGGCGGAGACATGAGGACAAATGAGCAGAACCCTTCCCGTTGATAGCCCGGTGGGCAAGGGTGAGGGCCTTAAATTCCGACCTTTTATGTACTGGGAGCCAATGCAGCCTGAGGCGGTGGGGGGTAATGTGTTCTCTAAGGGGGAGACCACAAACCAAACGGACTGCGGCATTTTGAACTGTTTGCAAGCGCCTCAAGAGACCTTTAGATAGTCCCAAATAAAGGCCATTGGCATAGTCAAGATGGGAGGTGATTAGCGCCTGCACAATTGTTTTCCTAGTTTGGTTAGGGATGAAGTTGATGAATTTTTTCATCATCCTCATTTTAGAAAAACAGGCCACAGATACAGATTGAATCTGCTTCTTGAAGGAGAGATCACTATCCCAAATGACTCCCAGGTTTTTGACGGAGTCCTTCGGCAAAGGAGGGGCACTCAAGTCAAGAGGCCACCACAGAGTAGGATCCAGTGGGGAGGGCTGGTGAAAAAATATTACTTCGGTTTTGCCAGCATTGAGCCGGAGGCAGTTGATATCCATCCAGTTGGCAATGCTCCGAAGGCAATTTTTTAGTGGGTCGAAGGTAGACTCAGAGGGGGAGTCATATGAAAAAAGAAGCTGTATATCATCCGCATAAGATGTGGCCTGTATTCCAGATTGGGAGATGATCTCGGCCAGCGGAGAAAAATATACATTAAACAAAAGAGGGCTTAGTGAAGAGCCCTGAGGGACGCCCCACTTGAGAGGACGACTGCATGAAGTGAAGGGGGGAGTGAATACAGCCTGGGTCCGATTGGACAAAAAGGAGGCAAGCCATTCCAAGGCTTTGCCCTGAACACCTTTTTCCTGTAGTCGGTTGAGGAGGATCGGGTGGGATACGGTGTCGAATGCTGCTGAAAGGTCTAGCAGCACCAACACCGCTCTAGAACCCTCGTCAACTTTCCACCTAATAGCGTCCGCCATCTCCAGGAGGGCAGATTCGGTGCTATGACCCGGCCTGAAACCGTGCTGGGAGATGTGGAAGGCGCCGCTCTTCTCAAAGAACCTAGCCAATTGGCCATATACAAGTTTCTCCAGCACTTTGGCTGGGGCAGGGAGCAGGGAGATGGGGCGGTAATTTGCTGGTTCAGAGGGGTCTGCGGTTGCCTTTTTGATGATTGGTACCAGTCGAGCATGTTTCCAAGAGTCTGGAAAGATACCCGACAGGAGAGAGTCATTCCATATTTCGTTCAGTACTGGATTGAGCAAAGGAGCGAGAGATTTGTACTGCTTCGCTGGCCACGGGTCAAGGGGGGAGCCCGATTTGCACTTGAGAAGTTCCGCCAGAGACTGATCTAGGGAGATCGGCTCAAATTTGGAAAAGACTTTATCCGGGTTGGAGCTAGTTAAATCTGCCTTCAGTTGAGGAGGAGTGATGTTGCTGGGAAAGGAGTTCTGGATTAAAGCGATCTTATCTTCAAAAAAGCTCGAAAGATTGTCACAGAGAGCCTGGGAGACCAATGGTTGGCGCTTAAGGGCCAAGGGGTCGGTAAAGGCTCTGACCGCATCAAAAATGACTCTAGGTGCACCCTTAGCCCTGGTGATTTCCTCCTCAAGGTGTGATCTTTTATGGTCAATGATTTTTCTTCTGTACTCCTTAAGGGAGGTTTTGTATTTGGATCTACTGTCAGGAGAATAAGATCGCCTCCAATTTCTCTCCAGCCTCTTGCAGGTAGATTTATGTAGCCGCAATTCCTCAGAATACCAGGGTGCCGAGGGAGAGGTACGAAGGGACTTAATAGGTCTCAAGGGTGCTAAAAGATCCAGAGCCGAGGTAACCCAATGGTTGAAACTGGCCACACGAGAGTCCAAATTGTGGGCCTCCCCTAGGGGGGGCGTGGAGAGATGAGGGCCTAGACTCTCAAGAGAGATTCTCCTCCAATTCCGCCCCATGGTGTTGGACTGAGGTCTGGAGCGATCCACCAAGCGGGAGGAAAAGGAGAAAGGGATTAAAAAATGGTCTGACCAGACAGCAGGGGTGGGCTTACCTAAAATAGTGTCAGTGAGGTTGGTACATATCAGGTCCAGAGTGTGCCCGCCCTTGTGTGTAGGGCCAACGACACGTTGCTTTAGGCCACCATCAGATAAAGCTGACAAAAAGTTGGAGGCATTCGGTTCATTAAGATCGTCAGCGTGAAGATTAAAATCACCCAAGAGGGTGAAATTGGCATAGCGGAAAGATGCCTGTAAAGCAAAATCAATGAGGGCCGGAAGATAGGAGAATTTGGATTTGGGGGGACGGTACACCAATAAGCCAGAATAAGTAAAGTTGGCGGCCAGTTTAATACAGAAGGGTAACGCCTCGATGCACTCTATTTGAGGGTATGGGAAGGAGGAGATCGACCAGATAGATCTGTATATAATGGCCACTCCTCCACCAGGGTGTAAATTCTGCCTGTTAGCGCACAGAATTTTGTAGTCGGGAGGAATAGCGAGGCAGAGGGCAGGATTGGTGTCATCTCCCAACCAAGTTTCCGTAAGGAAAAGGATATCCCACCTGTTATCCTCGAGTGATTGGGCTATGTCTAATGAATGTTTTACTAACGAGCGACAATTAATGAGTCCTGCTTTGATAGACGTATTACTGCCGCTCACGGGTTGACGGTGTGCGGACTGCCGTAAGTGGCATGCGGGATGAGAAGTATCGTCAGTATGCCGTACGCAGCAGGGTTTGAAGACAAAGGATGTCGGGTCGTCCAGCAGTGCTTGGGGTGCCTGTGGCCAAGAGCATGAACTGGAATTGAGGCCTACAAGGGTTTCCCTGTTGTAGATGATGGGATTGAGGGACTCCCGCAGCAAGGGGATAGTACCTGGCGTGGCCGCGTCCGAGACGCGGACGAGCGCAGACGGGCAGGACTCTGGCACGACTCCGGCGCGAGTCCGGCGCGCCCGCTGAGCGCGTTCGCTGCGCGAAGTCATGCCCTTCCCCTTTTATGCGCGACTAGAGCGCTCCGGGTCTGATCCACCCCCAAGATGGCCGCCACGCTTCTGAGCCCCGGGACCAACTCCACAGCGTTACAAGTCAGCTGTAGGTGAGAGGGCGCCAGGCAGCGGGATACGGGAAGACACCAAGGTGAGGAGGTCTGCCTAGTGCAAAGATGCGATCACAAGTTAAAAATAACGAAGTTAAAAGCAAGTCGACTAAATGTGCAAATATTCGCAATAGCAGCGTAGAACACAGCGTAACAGCAGCAGAGCACACAGCCTCCCGGCTTCCGCCTCAGGAGGGGTTACACACAATCACACAGACTGGCGCATGGGATCTAGGCCCCTTTTATGCGCGACTAGAGCGCTCCGGGTCTGATCCACCCCCAAGATGGCCGCCACGCTTCTGAGCCCCGGGACCAACTCCACAGCGTTACAAGTCAGCTGTAGGTGAGAGGGCGCCAGGCAGCGGGATACGGGAAGACACCAAGGTGAGGAGGTCTGCCTAGTGCAAAGATGCGATCACAAGTTAAAAATAACGAAGTTAAAAGCAAGTCGACTAAATGTGCAAATATTCGCAATAGCAGCGTAGAACACAGCGTAACAGCAGCAGAGCACACAGCCTCCCGGCTTCTGCCTCAGGAGGGGTTACACACAATCACACAGCATTCGGATGTCCATTGTGTTGGGGAAGAATCACATCCAACCCTACCAGGCTTGAGTCAACAACATTTTCTGTATGTAGCTTTGGATCAAAGTAGGGCATTTCAGTAGTTTTCTCTATCGCATTCTTGATTTTCTTGAAGCTTAGTTCACATTCATGTGACCATTCAAATTAAGAATTTCTTTTTGTTAAGATTCTTGATGGGACCCTTCATGTGGGAAAATCCTGGATGTACCCAGTAGCTGGCCATGCCAAGAAAAGACTGCAACATAGTAATATCTTGTGGGGGAGAGCTGGCAGGCAAAGCCTGTGCTTTAGATGGATCTTGAGTCAGTCCCCCATCAGAGAAAATACGGCAAAAGAATTAGAATTTTATTTTGTGGAACTCACATTTCTCTGCATCAACAAGTAAATGCCACGCTTGTGTAAGAGCTTTATCATGTTTCTTTTGTGTGGCCCCAAATACCAATATATCATCACTGCAATTGAAAGAATGAGTGACAGGGTGTATTATCCGTCTAATGACATCTTGAAACAGCTCCCCTGCTGATGGCACACCAAAACTTAATCTCTTATATCTGAACAAACCAATATGGGTAGAAAAGATAGTAATGTATCTGCAATCTCCTTCTAGTTCTAACTGATGGTATCATTTGTTTAGATCAAGGCGAGAAAAGACTCTGACACCATTAAGCTGGGTGATCATATCAGCAATGTGTGGACCTGGATGTTGTTCTCTTTCAATTGCCTTTTTAGTTTGAGACTTATCAACACAGATGCGTACAGCTCCTTCACTGTACTTTTTTTAGGCACTACCACTATGAGCGAAACCCTTGGTGACAAACCAGTACATCGCTCAATGATATCATGCTTCAACAATGCCTCAAGTTCTTTTTCGTATAAGATAAACAAGTGGTTCTGTCGGGTGTAGATTATCTCTTTAAACCATTAGGACAATCATCGGTTTACTTATATGGAAAACAATTTAATCATAAGCAACACACAAGGAGACCATAACGGGTATTGCAAAAGTTTTATAAATTACGTCATTTATAAATACCCACATTCATTTGCATGGCTGTCAAAATATAAACGGCGCTGTGATTCGTGACAAGGTGAATCTGGTGCTCAGTGCTGTGGTGAAGGTGCGCAATATATACAAAGTGAGATTTCATAAAATCGTCGTTTTTCAAAAGGCCAGTAAGGGACAGATGTTTGAATAGCTCTGTAAAATAAATGAATTGGACTTTGAAACAGAGTCTTTCAACTGGTCCAGCGAATATGTCGACGTTTCAACCCAGGGAGCATTACTATTTTAGTCAATGCGGGTCTTCATCAGGACGGGAAAAGTAGGGACAGCCTACGGGATAATAAAGGTATAGGTCACGTGTGTTGTAATGTTGTAGGCTAGAATTTATCATAGCTAGAAAGGCGGGAAACTCACCTAAGAAAGCCCATACAACTCAAAAGGGGCGTGTATCTCTTTGAGAATTCGGACAGTAACCAAAGTCTACTGTGCAGCCAGAGTTCTTCCAAACGGGGAACCCTATTAATAAATTAAGCATAATAAGGACCAAAAAGCTAACAAATAAATAACTAGGGGTACATAAGCGCTTAGTAAAACGCTAGACAGGACTCACCCCGTGAAGGAATTCAATTCTGATCATCCACGGTTTCAATCGGTAATGATTACCAGGGAAGTGGGGAACAGGCAAACGTCCTGTATCCAGAAGTCGAGTGGATCTAAACGAGAAGTAAGTGAGACTTAGCGTTTTAAGTAAAACGCATTATTAGCTTTGATTAAAAACTACCTAGTTTACATGCTCACCTCAAATGGAAGGAAAACCGGGAGGAAATAGTCAAGCGGAGCAGGCAAGCGTCCTGTCTCGTCCGTTGCGATCACGGGTATGCCGATTGACTGCCGGTTATGAAGTCAGGGCACGTGTACGTTACGAAGCCGGTTGCTAGGAAACACGTAACGTGTGTGGCGTGCACCGTCATAGTGGCGTCCATGTGTCGTTGCTAAGCAAAACATAGAGCGTCAATACACGAAGTAGACACGAATGCCTACAAACTTCAGCGTGGGACAAGCAAGTTCCCATGGGTCTGGAATAGTACCGGCTTTTGTCAGGATGGTGCATGGAGCCGGGGGCATTAGGAAGCGGCTCTGATGCGTGATGTAGAGAGGAGATCAACGGGTCCTTTCTATCTAATTAGGTCGTGCGTTACTGAATGGGATAAGAAGGCAGGGAGGGCGTTGGTGTTTAAAGCTCCAAGGCCCCCTCCGCCCAAGAGAAGAAAGAGGTTAGGCAACTTGCCAAAAGGTAAGATCAATCACACTGATTTTGGCAAGGGCCCTATGCAAACTGTAGGCATAGCATCGTTGACAAAGGTTCCATCACCGCCATCCATAATACACGATGTGGCCTTAACATCTTCTACCTCCTTGGTTCCCCCCCCTCCTGATTTGTTTCGTTCTCCGTTGCTCCTACCTGACTTAGGTACAATGCCACCATATCTTGAGAGCATCGAGAAATTGATAAGATCATTTACTCTACCCATTATAGAACGATTAAAAAACATAGAGTCACGATTGGGGAATTTAGAATCTTTAATCATAAAACACCCGGGGTCGCGGGAAGATTCTGCTCATTTACTCCCGCCCCCCCCTTATGGTTTCAGATGTATCTCTTACTCACACTAGGATTAATGAGATAGGTAGCTCTAATTCCCAGCATAGGGACAAGCCCTCCCACACCACAACCCATCAAAGTCATCGTCAACATGAAGAGGGTGAATTAAGGAAGGAAATAGCAAACCCCATCTTAGTAACGTCCCCAAAGGAGAGGGGTGAGAATCATCACCTAGCTAGAGCAAGAGACCTACATAGCCATCAAGTTAACTTACCCCCAGAGGCAGTACCATATGTGGTAGTGTTAACAGAAGTTCCGCCTCTGGAAAAGGGCAAAAATGAGGGCTATTACGATCTAAAAAATAAAACCATGCACTGGCTTAGGACAAACAGACCCCTCCCTCCTAACATCAATGGGGAGATATTGCATGTTCGGAGACTCCCTTGGCTAGGTCGCAGAATCAAGGATCTTGAAGGGGATGTAATCATCATCAACTTTAGAGACCTCAGAGCAGTCAAATACATCTTAGACTACCCCTTGGGTCCTACATGGGGGTCTATAAATCCCCGTGTACTATCATACTTCTACCCAAGATCAACAGTCTCTTATAATGCATACCCCAGGGCTCCAGTAAAAACGGTGACTCACCCCCACCCATTCCTAGCAACATCTGCTCCCCCTGTTAAACACTGTAACATGTATGCACCCAGTTCTGTGGCATACGGAAATGCAGCAGAATGGGTTACGGTTCCCCCTGGGAATCACAGACTTGGACCACGGAGGGTGAACTATAGGCTACCATTTACTCCTCTCGAAGTTGCTAATAGATTCGGGGCCTTATCAGGAGTTGATGACTGCGACTGACATAGTACTTCTTTTGACTATGGGCTTAGCACACAGGGTGACCAGGCTGAGGATATGGATCTGATTCCCAAATTGCTGACTTCTTACCCAAATCATTTTATCTCTGTTGGGCCACACTTGCCCTTACCGGGGACTCATATAGTGCCCCTGGAATATGTCCCGGCGGTCGTGGACGAAATAGCTATAAAACCTTATCGTTCCGCACACAGGGAGGAGAGGGTAGAGGTGGGGGGCGGTTGCTTTTCACGAAAGACCAAAGTTCTACAGGGGTCCTCACCTAAAGCACGAAGTGAGTTGGGGGTCTGTGCCCCTCCAAGGACGGTAGAAAGCACCCCGTATGAGATTCCTATGCCCACAAACAGGGCTATGAGGCCACTAGAGATACTGTCATGGAACGTGGCTGGGCTCCCTAATAAGCTAGGTAATACTGACTGGGAAACCTTTATCAAAGAACATGATATATGCATGTTCCAAGAGACGTGGGCCAGAGAAAACTTTTGCCACCCCGGGTTCGCAATTTTCAATATTCCAGCTAGATGGGGTGGGAAGGGACGCCCGTCTGGAGGACTATCAACATGGATTGCCTGTCATCTAGGCTGTACGGCCGAGGTGGTAGAAACAAATTCACTTGACATCCTGTGTGTGGTTTTACGTTGGCCCACTGGGATGGGTCTGAGTCTGGTAAACATATACTCTAGACCAGTCGGAGTTGCGGCCACCTCAAGGACATTGGAGGATTTAGTGACTTTTCTTGACTCTCTCACCGGCCCAGATACGCTCCTGGTCGGAGGTGATTTTAACATTCAGTTTGAACCACTTCCGACTCACTTAGATGGGATCAGTAGTGAGGAGGACGATTTCTGGGGAATCCAAAGCATTGTAGGTCCGCCAGTCAGGGCAGCATCACCCCTCCTATTGCAAGTTTTAACATTAACATTGGCAAATTCACTTAGAGCATGCAACGGTAGGTTCGATGGGGATATTCCGCCCCAGCCAACTTTTAATAGACCAGGACAGGAGTCCCGGATTGATTACATACTGATCAGACTTCAGGATTGGAAATTGGCATTAGATTTTAAAATAGTCCCAAGGGTGGATAGTGATCACAACCCCCTAATCCTTTCATTAGCTGCAGATGGTTTCCTTAGGTCCGAAACTCGTGGAAATAGTCTACCTGCCCCCAGTCTCACCTTATCCAGTAACAGACGAAGATTAAGGTGGGACAAATTGCTAGAGAAACCGACCCGTTTAAGGGCAATATACGAGCAAGTGGCATTAACCCTGGAAAGAGTGGAAAGTCTCCTCCCTCAACTGTCCTCGCCAGAAGGTTGTTCTCCCCTCGAGGATATCCATCAGACCCTCTGTGAAAATTTAGCTGAGGTATTGAACCCTGTGGTTCGGGGCAGGAAACTGAGGAGTGAAAGAGCCTCATGGTTCAATGCCAGCTGTAGGGGAGCTAAGAAAGATCTTCTCCAAGCGCTCAAAAATAAGGAAGCATCCTCGGTGATTAGGGAAAAGAGGGTGGCCTATAAGCTCCTCCTTGAATCTGCTAAAATAGACTGGGACTGGGAGAACTGGACAGAAATAACATCTGCTCTCAAAATTAGAGATTCAAGGAAATTTTGGCACATAGTCAAACATGGCTCAGTTGAGCCTGTTATGGCTATAGAAGGCAACATTGCACCGGAAGTCTGGGAAAAACATTTCTCATCGCTCTATAGTAGAGCTGGGCAAGACCAAATGGGAACTCCGCCTGAGAGCCTAGTGGCCCTCACCACCGATAATCACACTGAGCTGGAAGACTTTAAGCTGGAGGAATTGGAAATGGCAATTACTTGCCTTTCCTCAGGGAAAGCGCCAGGCCTAGATAAGCTCCCAGGCGACCTCCTAAGGCACGAGGTCAGAGTTTGGGCACCATACTTCCTGGTACTGTTTAATGCCATCATCCATGGGATGGCACTCCCTCCAACTTGGCTCGGGCGGAGATTGTGCCCATTTTTAAAAGGGGCTCACCTTTGCTCCCCGCTAATTACAGACCGATCAGTCTGATAGACGTCCCACAGAAGCTTTTTGCGAGGCTTCTGTTGGATCGACTTTTGGACTGGATCGAGGAGAGGGACATTTTGAGCCCTTTACAGGCCGGGTTCCGCCAGAAGACTTCTACTATAGATCAGGTCTTCAGGCTGTCCCTTCTACATTGGAAAACAATACAGTTGGAGGGTGGCAGCCTCTATACTGTATTTGTAGACCTAAGGGCAGCCTTTGACCTGGTCCCACGCGGCAAGCTCTGGGAAGTCCTGGCGAATGTTGGGATGCCAGCTGACCTCCTGAATATGATCATCCGCCTCCACACAAACACCTATGCTCGTGTGAGGTGCGGTGGACAGGGTGCACTCTCAAATAAGTTTCCCGCTGAGAGAGGGGTAAGACAGGGGTGCGTACTTGCACCCACCCTGTTTTGCCTCTTTGTCAACGGTGTTATTGACCATCTTAACGGGGTCCCCAATTCGGATGTCCCGAAGTTGGCGGGAAGGAGGGTCCCAGCAATTATGTTTGCTGATGATACCCTCCTTCTCTCCAAGTCACCTATGGGAATCCAGCGTGTGCTGGATGGATTTGGGGACTTCTGTAGAGAGCATGGATTGGAAATAAACACTACAAAGACCAAATTCATGGCCTTTAATCCGCCACCCAGGTTCCACCGTATTCCTCGCATAGGGGACAATATACTCGAACGAGTAAACACCTTTGAATACCTTGGTGTTACACTCAACGAGGAATTGGGGTGGGGTCAACACCAGGAGAAAGCGAGGTTGAAACTAGTGCAACATATTGGTGGAATATTAGGGATGGTGGGGAAGAACAGGTCGACCCTCAAACCCATAGGCCCTCCTCTTCACATTTATAGGGTCCAAGCAAGAGGAGCAGTTACTTATGGGAGTGAATTATGGGGTCACAAAGTACTAGACAGCTTGACAAAGGAGGAGAACAGATTCCTCAGGTGTCTAGTAGCTCTCCCACCGAGTACACCGCTAGTGCCTTTACGACTTGACCTAGGCATTAGACCCCTGGAGGAAGAGTTGGCACTTCGTCCCGTGATCTATTGGCGCAGATTGTGGACGGTGCCCGAACTGACTCACTACAGACAGGGCCTCCAGGAAGTTCTTAGCTTCCCAAATTCGGGGAACATTGCCTGGCTTAAATTCGTAAGGAATAGTTTGGTGAGCCTAGGACTAGATGCACTATGGAATGATCCTTGTAACGCCTGTCCCAAGCTTTCTAAAAAAGCTCTAACCAAAGTGTATCATGATTCCAAGGCACCTTCACTCCGACCTTCTAAATCTTTAGGGTCTCTAACAAATCAATTCCTTCTCATGAAGAGTACTTACACCTTTGAACTGGCCCTTGACAATGTTTACCCTGTAATAATCAGGAAGCTTTATTTGCAATGGAGGCACGGGTCTTTGCCAATTCGTGCTTTTACTAGTTCCTGGTCCCTGTCGACACCCAGTATTTGCCCGGCATGCAGAGTAAGCGACGAAACTGAGCTGCATCTTATATTCTTTTGCACGGGTTATACTGAGGCGCGCAGAAAATGGATTATTCCTATTTGTAGGAACCTGGGCTTCACCAGGTGCCATGAAGCCTTTAGGATTCTTAAGAGCGAAACGGCCGTGCACATTGTGTTCGCAGTGGCAAACTTTTTGGGGGCTTTTTGGCACAAACGGAAAAAATATCTAAAAATGCCAATCTGATTCATTGTATGTAATTAGCATGTATTAGCCGTGTGGCTGCACTATTTTTAAACATTTTATCTATTGTTGTTAAATGTTTTTACATTCATTGTATGCACTTTTATGGAGTTACTCCGAAATAAAGTTTACTTGAACTTGAACTTGAAATGGGATAATTGGAAATAGCATCACAACATTTGGAAATAGGAATTCCGGGAATGAATTTGCATCAAATGAACATGTTGGAATATACAGTTAAGGTGGGGAAACACAAATTTCACAAATACTTTACATTGTTAACATCAAATTGTATGAGAAACATATACAGTATCTTAATGCGTACAATCATCATAATATTAATTAAAATTTAAATTGGATGAGAGTAGGACCAGGATGGTTATTGGTGTCATGTTAGTCTAGACGTGAAGTAAGGAAATAACACTCAAAGGGCCCCAATTATCTCAATGGTTGTCAATGTGAGTGTAAAGTGGGCATGAGTGTCTTCCTAGGAAATGCTACAGGGATTAGGACCCAACTGGTCGAGTGTGGGGCCAAGGTCGCTGATGTCAGAATCGTATCATAGTTAGGTAAGGAACCCCATATATGAGCCCCAATGTTGTCTCAAGGTAGTAAATGTAATGGAATTCAATGATGTCGCTGAGCAACAGAATGAATGTCCTCATTAATATGCAGTTGCACTTTCATTGTCATACGTTTTCCTAATCCATGAAACAATGATGGAATCGGACTCACTATTTCGTGATGAGCATTTATGTTGTAATTTACAGATTCAGGTCCCATTTCAGCAGAAGTACTGAAACTGAGTAAATAGGCACTTTGTGAAGTAACTTGAAGTACGTGAATTGGTGCTTGTACTGTAGTCTTTTTGTGTTTCATGGTTGCTACAAATAAGCCTTTACATTTTAATGGTGAAGATGCAGCCCATGTATGCACTGTAGTCTTCAACAGTGTGAGACAGGGCAATAAAGAAAATTATTTGGACTTGTCCTCAGGCATATTTATTGACGCACCACTGTATATGATGAAAAGTATGGAGCAACCATTTACCTTTAGTGTGATTTTAGGATAGTGTCTAAATTAATTTTGTGACTTCGCTTGTTGATCTTTCTTCGACTTGCATTTTTCCTTGCATGCGGCCAGTCCGACATGCAATCATTTCTCTTTAGATAACAGCAACATCGCACATCTATCTTCTTCACTGTGGCATGACAATGACTAAAGAACTTTTGGACAAAGATTTAGACAAGGATTCATTTTGTTACGTTTTTATTTGTCTCAACTGATATGGCTGCTTCGTATTGTGAGCGTGAGGAGAACGTCACTTCTGGAAGGTTCGGGCATCCATTTTTTTTCTCACAGTGACGGACTTAGTTTTACCTTCCGTTTGCAGACCATTAAAAAATGGTTCCCTTTCCTGTAGCACTTTCATACTTGTCCAATGGCAGGACATTTTACCTTCATGTTGAAAAGAAAAGCACATCTGAAGCATAGTTTCTTTTTCTTTGGAGACATCACTTTGTGGCCCTTGACCATGTGTCTCTGTTTACTTTTCATGTTCAGTGCTAACTTACTCTGGGCTCTGTGGTAAATAATTTAATTACCGGGACTTAATTTGATACAGAAACATAATAAAAATAGCTCAGTAAATAAGAGGCAGAATCCGTGGTATTAGAGGTTCGGAATGGGCTTTATTCCAATGGACGATTCGAATCGGTTGCTCCAAGTTCCATCACCACGAAGGTTCAGGAAGTGAAGTACATACATTATTGATAATTAATCACTTTTATACAATAGGCATTACAGTGAAGCAAATGCAAGAGGCGTAACAATTGATAAGACATACATACGTAGCAAAAGTAGGTGTAACTGGGTGTGACTAAAGAACATCATCAGGTGTGATGTCATAATAGGGTGGTTCCATGAAAGAATTTCGCAATGTCAGCAGAAATACTTGGCAGAAATGCGCGCACAGCAGCATGACGTGTGATTGACGTGCAACTAGGGGGTGAAGGGGACTTGACATTTAGCTCTACATGTGGCGACAGAAGTCTGGAGGGTCAAGTCAACCTAATCCCAAATCATATCTAACATCCTATGTTTAAAGAACTACGTTATCCAAAAGAGAGGTCTCTTAGAGTAGAATCTTATTCTATACTGACTATACTGACTGTTAGTGCGTGTACAAGCGTCTAAGTGTCTACACTAGATGCGAGGGCAGAAGTCTTCCATAATAATAAGGCTATGAATTACTTGCATAAAGACGGAGAAGCCGGGCCTTTGCTCGGTAGCTGGAAGAATGTTTACTGAAACTACTAGACAGGAATGCATTGGGCAGGGAGCGGAGCAGATAATTTCGAAGGTGAAATACAGTTTCTTGGCAGGCAACAGGCTGATGTCAGGCTTCATGAGCCGCGCAGGGAATGAGACAAAGTTCATGGTCACAGATGCAGGCTCAGACTGGAGCTTCAGAGGCAGAAAGCAAGAAAAGCTTGATGACAGAATCAGGGCCTACTTGTCTGGACTGTAAAATGGCATAAGTGAACCATATAAAGCCGGTGGCCTTTCATACTTAGGAATGGAATATCCGGCCTATTCATGGCGGATCTGAAAGAGGACATGTTGACGGTGGACGCACATGTGTTTGCGTCTTCATAACTGGAACTGGAGGAAACATACATGTATTTGTGATTCATACATGAAACCGTTGGGGTCCAAGATAGGGGACATAACTGATCAGAAAAATCCATATTTCCACATTCCCTCCTTGTCCCCTACTTGCCCGTTAAGAGATATCAATCTTCATCAATCCATTGATCTGTTCATATAGCATCATTTGTTCTTCTTTTTTCTTCTGGGACGAATGAAATCTTGGTGATGGAATACACGATGTGGCACACAGACCACAGATCGCTGGTCCACATTGTAGGCATAGACAGCAACTGAATAGTATGAGAAAGCCAATACCTAGGAAGGATAGGACCTTCCATCCAAAAGTAGATAATACACTCCAAAACCAACCGGACCAAGTCCAGGTGCCTGGATTCTGGTGTATCTGGCTTACAATCTTATGAAGGCGAGTTATGGCTTTATATACAGATGGCGAATTTTCTGGTATGAAAATGCAACAACTTGATCCGATGACCCTACAAGCTCCGCCCCTATCGGCCAGGATGACGTCAAGGACAAGACGATTTTGAAGCACAACAATCCGCATAGCAGACTGCTCTTCTGTTAAATTGCCTAAGGCGGAAATAGTTTCGTTCACTACTGCTTCAAGGGTTCTAGTTAATCTACGTATCAGCTTACTATTAGTAACGGTACCTATATAGGGAAAGAGACCTTTATTGAAATCTGTGTATTTTTCCCATGCTGTTTCAGTGTAATCGACAATTGGTAGATCTCTCCTTTCTCTATTGTGTACTAAATGAGTATTTCTGTGATAATCAGGAGGAGCTAGGAAAACAGGTGGCAAAAGAAATCCAATGTAACAGGTACCATCCCAATCTAGAGGTAGGCGTACATATGCCGTCTGACCACATATGAAATAGGAATGGCGGGAAGCTCTAAATGTCGACTTGCCTTGATCACTGAATTCTATTACAGTGGTGCATCTACTATGGCCCATATGTATGGAACCATTCTTTCTTACACATAATTCACCTTTTACTGGAAATATTGACATAGCGGGCAAAATTGGAGTAGCTTCGGATTCGACATTTAGGATCATAAGATTAAGCGTAAAATTACCTAATCCATATACTTCATTTTCTAGATCAGTTCCTGTTCTCTTGGGAAGTCCCTCCTTGTTAGGGTAGCAGACTTTAAGTAAAACTAAGTTTAAATTTCCCCATACCCAGTTGTCTTGATAAACTGCAGAATTTGAATCTAGGGTATTAATTAAACTAAACCATGCTCCACAGGAGCCGTTGTGTGTGAATGGGTATGGAAAGAGAGGTAGAATTCCTTTATAATTCTGATAGGGAGGGAGTCGGCCACATATCCAACAATTTGTAGCATTGCTAACCTGATGGGAATGATGTAACATACTAATAAACGTGTTATTGCGCAGCGCAAATCTATAAGACAACTCATGCGGAGGTAATTCACTAAAAGAATGTTCAGCAGTAACATTATAAACACGTCTAGAAATAGGATAATATATGTGCAACAATATACTTGCAGTAATTATTAAAAGACTTAAGAAAAACAAAATTAATAACGTCACTGTGCAATGACTACGCAGTGATTTACAGTATGCATGTCGTTTCAACATTTTTCGGGTGTTTTCTCTATTCAGATCTAAGGGATACATGTCAGAGACAAATTCAACCGCTTCACCTTGGAGAGGACTTAAACAATCAAATTTCCCGACCGGTTAGATCTGAGTTTTAGTTTATATTGTTCGTGACTACTTGATTCAACAAAAGGAAGTTTTGAGTCAATGGGTGAAGACACACGAGGTGTGGTGTTTACGTCCGATGGTAGTCCATGAAATTTCTTGATATGACTTGAATGTATCCAGCCTTTTCTGCCTTCGATCTTCACGGCTGTCCTTGTGGTGAGCAAGACCAGTTGCGGTGACTTCCACCTAGGATCCAGCTGAGTCTTTCGATCAAAGTTCCTCACGAGGACCAGATCCCCCGGAACTATGTCATGGGGTTTCACCTCAGTGTTGTCAGGAAAAGCTGCAGCTACCTGTGAACGACAAGATTGTAGTGCAGACATCAAGGAAGCCAAATAATCTGTCAGCATATTACAGTCAATATCAGTTATTTTACGTGGTATAGGCGTCCCCCACATATTTGGTGGTCTGCCAAAGATCACCTCATACGGGGATAGCCCTGTTCGAGAGTGTGCTACCATTCTCATGTAAAAGAGTGCAACTGGTAAGGCTACTACCCAGTCGACACCTTTCTCTCTGCATATTTTGGACAATCTGATTTTCAGGATCTGATTATGTCTTTCTACGAGACCTGCTGCCTCGGGGTGTCGGACACAGTGGAATTTCCACTGATAGCCTAACAAAAGTGAAACGTGTTTCATTAGTTCGGATGAGAACGGCTGGCCGTTATCTGAGTAGACAGCACGTGGTAAACCGTATCGTGGGAAGAATTCTCGAACTAACTGTTTGGCAGTAGTCGGGGCAGTGTAATCTGAAACCGGGTATGCCTCTGTCCAACGGGAAAGAGCACAGACAACTACGAGAACATATTTGAATCCTCGACATCGTTCCATCTGGATATAATCCATCTGGAGCACTTCAAAAGGGTGATCAGGAGACTGAAATCCACCCTGTTCTACGGGAACGCTTTTTCCTGGGTTGAACTGACAACAGATCATACAGGTACTAACTTTTTGCTTGGCTGCTGCTCGTAAATGTTTATTGAACCAAATGTGTTGGATGCTGTCTAGCATAGCTTTTTCTCCTAGATGCGCTGGACTATGTATAGTGTTAATAATAACTTGGACCATTGAATCAGGAAGGAACCACACAGATTTTTCCTTCGTCATCCATCCTTGATCCGTTTGGATCCCTCCTAATTCAGTCCATTTCTTTATTTCGTCTGGTGTAGCATGCGTCTGTATGTCAATTACGTCAAGAGCGGGATCTTTAATCGTCATACAATGTGTTGGCGTCGGGACTTTTGTCTTTGTCATGTCGGATGTTTGAGTTTGAGCAGTCTGTTTAGCTGTTCTGTCAGCTAGATCATTGCCTTGAGAAATGATATCAATAACTTTCGTATGAGCTTTACATTTCATAATTGATATTGCAGTGGGTAGATGTATTGCATCTAATAAGGCATGAATGAGGGGTCCGTGCTGAATGTGGGCACCGTGAGAAGTTAAATAACCTCTCTCTCGCCACAGCACGCCGAAGTCATGTACAACTCCGAATGCATAACGTGAATCAGTGTATATGTTGACTTTTTTATTTGTGCCTTGAATACAGGCTTGTGTCAGAGCGATGAGCTCTGCGGCTTGAGCTGACAAGGTATTTATGCAATTCGTTTCAATGACTTCAGTGTCTGTTGTGACTGCGTGAGCGGCCACTAACTCTCCTGTACTTGTTCTCATACATGAACCATCTACATACAACGTTAGGTCTGGGTCTGACAATGGGACATCTGTCAAGTCTTGTCTGGGTTTCGTCGTGATTGTAATAACATCAATACAATCATGAGCTAGTGGGTCTGTTCCGATTACGGGTAAAAGTGTGGCAGGATTCAATGTGTTACAACGTCTTATTTCTATATGTGGCTGGAACAATGTTAATTCATACCCTGTAAGTCGCGCTATAGTCAAGTGTTGTGTTTGCGTTCGATTCACGAGAACCTCTACTGCATGTGGTACTTGAACTGTCAATGGATGTCCTAACACTATGGCATCGCTTTGTCTTATTGCTAAAGCTGTTGCTGCCACCGATTTCAGGCATGCAGGCAAAGCCTGAGCTACGGGATCTAATGTACTAGAAAAATAAGCACATGGTTTGTGGGATCCTGCCTGTTCCTGTGCGAGTACTGACAAGGCAGTACCTTCGCGTTCTGTAACAAAGAGTGTAAACTGTTTACTGTAACATGGTGTTGCTAAAACCGGTGCTTGACATAAGGCTTTCTTTAAGCTTTCAAAAGCTTGTGCATGTTCCTGAGTCCAAGGGAGAACAGTCGATGTGGCTGCCTCCTGTGTTGTCAACTGAATGAGTGGTTTTGCTAGAAATGCATACTGAGGGATCCACTGCCTACAATATGAAGTGAGGCCTATAAAAGCCCGCACCTCCTTTTGTGTCTTGGGTATTGGCATGTTAGCTATTAACTGAATGCGGTTGGGTGTAAGCTGCCTTCCCTCCTTGGACAGCGAGTGTCCAAGATAAACAACTCGCTGGACACAGAATTGCAGCTTAGAAGGGGACACCTTGTGCCCCTTTTCGGCTAGAAATTGTAAAACTGTCAGTGATGCTTTCTCACATTCAGGTTCGCTTCTAGCGGTGATCAGCAGATCATCGACATATTGAAGCAGGGCAGTGTTCACTGGCATGTGGATACTGTCAAGTTCTCGTTTCAGTGCTTGGCTATAGATGCTGGGGCTTTCTGTAAATCCTTGAGGTGCGCGTGAGAATTTAAAGCTACGTCCATTTAAACTAAATCCGAACAAGTATTGGCTTTCCGGATCTATAGGGACACTGAAAAAAGCATTTTTGAGATCAATTACAGTAAAGAATGTTGCTTCCGAATCAATAGCTGTCAGTAATGACGAGATATCTGGGACCACAGGGAATTGTGGCACAATGCACTTGTTTAATTCGCGCAGATCAATAACCAATCGATATACTGGCGGGGCCTTCGGATCTGTTCGTTTAAGAATCGGAATTATCGGTGAATTACATACATTGGAGTCTGTTTCCACAACCACTCCTTGGGAAATGAGCTCGTCAATGATTTGTAGCAAAGCCACTACAGCATCTGGTGGTAACTTGTATTGTCGCATTCGTGGTAGTACCACTCCTGCCTTTAGTGTAACTCGATATGGTGTAATATTCATGCAACCAACATCAGTAGGGCCTTGTGCCCATAGATGTGTAGGTAAAGTCTGCAGTCGGGGATCCATGTCTCTAGACACATAGTGACCTTTGAAATCACGTAAAAACAATCTTACTCCTTCCGGAGAACAACATATTATAGCTCCTAGAGCTTTCAGTGTTTTTATACCTAACAAGTTTTCTGGACATGATTTAGTAAGCAATAAATCTGTAGTTCTGGTCAAGGGTCCTATCGTAAGTGGAAGAGGCTGTGATACTTCATTAACAATAGGTTTTCCTGAAAAACCAAGGGAAATATTCTGTGAGCCTGAGAGGGGTGCCCCTGGAACTTCACTACGTTTTATGGTTGTTCGACTTGCCCCTGTATCAAGTAAAAATTTTCTATCTTGGCCTAATAAATCACTATGTACATAAGGTCCTTCTTGGTCTACTGGGACCTCGATAAGGGGTAAGTCAACTTCCCTCTCTAGGCTGGTTCATGCGTATCGTTGATAATTA
This sequence comes from Triturus cristatus, assembly GCF_964204655.1. NCBI lineage: Eukaryota > Metazoa > Chordata > Amphibia > Caudata > Salamandridae > Triturus > Triturus cristatus. Next base: position 654,177,288 of record NC_140592.1, on the reverse strand, counting down.
GGATAGTCGTACTGTGCGGTCTGGTACAGCTGTCGTGTCGTGGTTTGTGTGGCAGCAACAGGCAGCGCTGGTGCAGCTGGCACAAACTGTATAGACTGTTGTGGAGCTGGCATGGACTGTGCATGCTGCGGGGCTCCTTGTTCATTCTGATCCTGTCTAAGTGGCCGTGGTCTTTCTTTTGTAATACCTGTGGCGATATTACGCTTCAGGACTGGGCAGTCGTGTATATAATGACCTGGTTGTTTACAGTAGTTGCATGTCCCTTTTACAGGTCCTGCTGAATCACCGGAATGTGTCGTACCCTTTTTATGTCCTTCAGCTGGAACTGTCTGGGAGACTAGCATTTTCATTTTCGTGTCTTTCATGCGTCTTTGTTCATGATCTTGTTCCTCTCTAATTCTATTGTGATGATACTGTAACATTTGTAACATTTGTGATGGGGTGTTACCTTGCCAGGTACTCTCGAATTTTAATACTCTATTCTTCACTTGGGGCAAGGAATTTTCAACTAATTTTGTCACAAACAGATGTGGGTATGATTCGCTACTTGCTTTTATGCCACTATTTATACCAAAACATTTTTCAAATCGTGCATAGAAATCACTAGTGTCTTCATCTTGCTTTTGTTTACAGGCTGAAATTGCACCCCAGTCTTCCTTTTTCGTAGTTAATAAACGTGGCAGTACCTGTACTAGTAAACCTGGTGGTGCTTTAGTTTTGTCCCCAAGTCCCGAACCTGGGCCTCGGGCCTTTTCTTCATTTTCTAATGCTGTCCAGTCTATCTTTTGGTCTCCCACCTCCCACTCTTTTTCCTTGAGTTTTTCATAAATGCCAGCAGGCATCAATACCTTTAATATTGTCATAATGTCGGGATAGGTATACTCTCCCATGAGTAACATGTCTTTAATTTCTCGGTGGAAACCCGCTGGGTCTTTGTCATGACTGGGTACCACTTTCTTCATTTCTAACAATTCTATTTTCGATATGGGCGTATATACAAATACACGTTTAAACTCATTGTCCTCGCCCTTTATTGGGTGTACTTCTCGTAGGGGATTCTGTCTGTCCATGTAATACATCGGTCTTTCCTTGATGGGCAGTGAGACATGTTCTGGACATACAAAAAGAATGTACTGCTTTCTTGATTCTAGTATTTCTTTAATTAGCTTAGTACCTGAACCTCTCCATCTATTCGTGAGTAATTCAGTCAATATATCAGGTAAGGGACCAGGATCTGAATGTTGGCTTTTATATAGTATAAGAAGTTGTTGAATCATATAAATCCCAGCTAAACGCTGTTCATCTGGGGTGAGATTCAAAAATGTGTGGGCTACTGTATCATCATCATACTTTCCGGGACTGTCAACCCAATGAACGGCTGACCTGGCTAATTCTTGTTCATCCATAGAATCGAGAAAATGATAACCCCTTCGTTCTCGCAGTAATTTGTCAGCGGCTTGGAACGAATGCTCGGGGGACCTTATATTTATTATAGGTGTTTGGAAATTCCTGTTATTATCTGGACATATCGGACGTATCGGGTCAGTAAAACATCTAGTACTATTACAAGATCTTCCTCTACCTACATAGGCTATGGTTTCTGACTGTCCTGTGGACAGTCCTGATCCTTCCTCCTCCTCGTTTTGTTCGAACTGGTCTACCGCTAATCTCTCTTCGTGTAGGCGTTCTATTTCTTTACGGATCTTTCGGCACATGGCTATTATACAGTTTTGCTTATCATGTCTCCCTTCTGATATATTCTGGCTCCATCTGGTAAGAGTTTGCATTGCTTCCGGGTCTACCCCCGGTCGGTCTTGATTTCTGATCACACAATTTATAAGGAAACGTAACAGTTCCCCTTGTATCTCCACTTTCTGGTATTCCATAGCTCTGTTAATACATTCAGAATCTCGCCCTGTTTGAACAAAATGGTATTTATTATCTAGATGCATAGTCATTCCTGGTAACTTCCCTAAATACACCGCGGCTCGTCGGATACGTAATGATGCCATGATCATTTCGTCCTCTTTGCCGGGCACAGGGTCATATCTACAATCTATAAGAAGTTCCTTAAGCGTACGGGCATTTATGAGTTTGGGGGTACGTGGATGTGCTGATTCTTGGAAGGTAAGTTTATTTATTCTGGGTGGCGTAGAAAAAATATTGGTAGCACCTCCGGTAGCCCCGTCTGGGGTATCGGGCGTGAAAGGATTCGTTGAACGCGATACAGCAACTATAGGTGTGGGCACAGCTATAGAAGTAGCTGTAGGAACAGATGTGGAAACAGATGTGCTTGCCGGAACTTGTGTCAGGATTTGGTGCTGTAGAGATACAGATACAGGATCTTGGCGTTGAACCTCCCCGGCCGACGGTCTATGTGGGGCGGGGTTAGCGTACTCGGGAGCTGCGTCATCTAAATATGAGGAAAGAAAAACATCTTCTGCGGTTCTAGGATGCCCCTTAGGATGTACTTTTATTGGAAATAATGGGGGTGGCAAGTCTTTTGGTATTCCCGGAGTAGCCTTAGGTAATCCCTCGGCCAGAAGGGGATACATACCCTTCATAAGGGCATTTCTTTGTCTGTCTACTTGTTCTGATTTCACTCGTGTACCTTCTTCAATTAATAGATTTTCTCGGACTTTATTTGAATTCTCCTTATTTTTCTCTTCCTGTCGGAGTGCTTTTTCTGTACGTCTATGAGATTCTTTACGCCATAACTCAACGGCGTCTTTCTGTGACTGTCTGACTTTCCTTTTCCATAACTCTTCCTCTACTTTCATGATGCACTCTGCATCCCAGGTCCCAGCTGCGGGCCACCTCTGACTTTCTGGTAATTCCTTGGTGTAGTCTACCCATAAATCAAGAAATAATATAGCGTCTAAGCCGTGTTTATGATACATGAAGTACCCTGGAGTGTCCCTGGGAGGAATAGGAACAGCTTCTTCGAGTACCCCTTTTCTAGTTGTGATCTGTCTTAATTTCGAAAAGAGCGGCATATTGAGAACTGATCTGATACTTGATCTTGAACAAACTTAATACAATAAACACGATAATGAACAGTCATTCATACCACAATATGCAGAACGTATTAACACATTTAACATTTAACATTTAAATGAGCAAACAATGATGATGACGATCTAAGGAAAACTTAATCACTAAACATAATACTCGGCATTATCTGGATTATTCTGAATTTATATACTTGATATACTAGATATACTGCTAAACAGTACAGATACACTGCTGAAACAGTGCAGACCGGATTTGTGTACCCAAACCCGTCTGGACCGGCACAACTTATGTGCACGCCAGAACGCCTCCCCAGTAATGGTACTCACCGGGTAGCTCGGAACGGAAGGCCTCGGAACGGAACTGAACTGAACTGGACTGGACTGGACTGGACTCGACAACTTCGGACACTTCTGAGCTTCGGAAACCTGGTGGGCCTCTGTATACCTCGGATCTTGCTCTCTCAGCTAGGCTCTGGTCGGGATACTTCGCACTTCTCACCGCCTCGTCTGGGTGTTGATCGCAGCCTCAGTCGCCCCCGCTTGACCGGAGGGAGATACAGGAAATCCTGTTGGTACGCGTTGTTGTCCGTCCAGCTGTGGCAGGAGACCGGGCCTGCAACGCACCGCCGGCGCGTGAGATGAGAAAGTGTCCCTGTTCGGGCGCCATACATGTGGTAAATAATTTAATTACCGGGACTTAATTTGATACAGAAACATAATAAAAATAGCTCAGTAAATAAGAGGCAGAATCCGTGGTATTAGAGGTTCGGAATGGGCTTTATTCCAATGGACGATTCGAATCGGTTGCTCCAAGTTCCATCACCACGAAGGTTCAGGAAGTGAAGTACATACATTATTGATAATTAATCACTTTTATACAATAGGCATTACAGTGAAGCAAATGCAAGAGGCCTAACAATTGATAAGACATACATACGTAGCAAAAGTAGGTGTAACTGGGTGTGACTAAAGAACATCATCAGGTGTGATGTCATAATAGGGTGGTTCCATGAAAGAATTTCGCAATGTCAGCAGAAATACTTGGCAGAAATGCGCGCACAGCAGCATGACGTGTGATTGACGTGCAACTAGGGGGTGAAGGGGACTTGACATTTAGCTCTACATGTGGCGACAGAAGTCTGGAGGGTCAAGTCAACCTAATCCCAAATCATATCTAACATCCTATATTTAAAGAACTACGTTATCCAAAAGAGAGGTCTCTTAGAGTAGAATCTTATTCTATACTGACTATACTGACTGTTAGTGCGTGTACAAGCGTCTAAGTGTCTACACTAGATGCGAGGGCAGAAGTCTTCCATAATAATAAGGCTATGAATTACTTGCATAAAGACGGAGAAGCCGGGCCTTTGCTCGGTAGCTGGAAGAATGTTTACTGAAACTACTAGACAGGAATGCATTGGGCAGGGAGCGGAGCAGATAATTTCGAAGGTGAAATACAGTTTCTTGGCAGGCAACAGGCTGATGTCAGGCTTCATGAGCCGCGCAGGGAATGAGACAAAGTTCATGGTCACAGATGCAGGCTCAGACTGGAGCTTCAGAGGCAGAAAGCAAGAAAAGCTTGATGACAGAATCAGGGCCTACTTGTCTGGACTGTAAAATGGCATAAGTGAACCATATAAAGCCGGTGGCCTTTCATACTTAGGAATGGAATATCCGGCCTATTCATGGCGGATCTGAAAGAGGACATGTTGACGGTGGACGCACATGTGTTTGCGTCTTCATAACTGGAACTGGAGGAAACATACATGTATTTGTGATTCATACATGAAACCGTTGGGGTCCAAGATAGGGGACATAACTGATCAGAAAAATCCATATTTCCACAGCTCCTCCAGCCTCCATATCAGTATCTTGTTGATCTGCACGTTCTTCGTGTCTCTTGCAGCCATGAGTACTCACTGCAGACTGAGCGTTTTGCTCAGCATTTGTTGTTTGAATGAATCGGAAAGGCAACCATCTGAGATTCATGGCTTCTTCATCATTGAATGCATGTGTTTGTTAAGTTCATCAAGTCTTTCGACAAACTAGTGGATTGTTTCACCAGCTTTCTGCCTTTCTTGGTTGAAAATGTATCTTTCGTAGTCAACATTCGGCATTGGATTGAACTTGAAATTTAAAGCCCCTTTGGTTTGATGCTATGAGATTTCATCAATGTGTGGTATTTTCTTTTTTACTTCCTCTACACCAACACCTGCAAGATTCTTGAGATATTTGATGATCTTTTTGTTATCTGCTCCTTCCAGTGCATCAATGAAGTTGTCAAATGTTTTGATCCAGGAAGTACAGGTGGTGCCTATAATCTGCTTTTTGGCAGCATCAAAATGGAAGCGGTGGTTTTAGGAAAGTGGTGGCATTATAACCAGTTGTGGAAATTATTGACGCTGAGAGTATGTGCTGTTCGGACAGTGTTTGAAGGGCACCTACATTTGTAACTTCTGGAACTAGTAGCTCCAAACTGGGGTCAACTGGCCGACTCGCTCGACGCCCAGTGTCTTTTTGTCTTTTATAGTAAGTACTTGTATTGTCTCTTGCATGTGTTTGTCACCATTTTCAATCCTCTGCATTGTACCTCATTTCCACTGCCTTTAGCATTATCGTTCTATATGGCTTATGGCTCTCTGTTGCATTGTGGCGCAGTGCCTCTTTCATGGCCTTACCACAGGTTGCTTGCCGATAAAACATAAATTTCTCTGTAAGGCCTCCGTCTTCTTCAAAAGCTTTGCATTGGCTGGAGTGGTGCTTTGATTCCACATACGCAAGCCACCAATCTTCCCTTCGACTGAGGCCCATGTGGCATGCACAAGCAGTTTGCTGGACCATGGAAAACTTTCTGGGAGAGCTCTGTTGGTTTTTCGGGTTACGTATTCCATCCTTGTTGCCAGTTATAGTGTCCTCCCCAGCCTCAGAAACTGTAAATGATTACGCAATACACACGAAGCTTGGTATTACACGTCTTTACTCCTCAGCATGTAACTGTTAACTGAACATTCTTCAGCATGTATTCTATCAACCACAACCAAGCACTTATGTCAATATTCTACGAAGTCAGCCAGGAACCAAAAGGGTCCCATCATCTCTAACTCACAAAACACTATATCAGGGAGGCACTTTAATTTACCCTAATAAAGAATTTGGTGGTCTTTGACACCATAGAGTACCTTCCAAACCTATGTATTAACCCAAAAGTCTCAATTATAATTCTGAGTTATCAACAATTTAATCGATCAAATGCTTATTCTATGTTCAAAGACAACAATAGGGTGTTCTTTGTGAATATTTTTAAAAATGAATAAAACCTTTTTAATGTTATTGTTAGAAGTTATCCTACCGACAGATCCAGATTGAGGCAGATATAATAGTCCTGGAAGAATTGGTTCCAGTCTAGCAGCTAAACAGTCTTAGCCTGTAACGGTCCCACTGAGTATGATCGTTACCCAGTTTGGAGGAATCAGTGATGATCACCTCTGTCACATATTCTGCCAGGATACCCTTGTTAAAATGGGATAATTCATTCAACAAAAGGTGCTATAAATAAAGTGGAGGGTAGCAGTCTGGACCAGGCAATGTGCTTGTTTTCAGTTTACCTGTATACAGTAGGAATTCCTCAAGCGATATGGATTGATCTAGTCTTTTCACCCGATCAGCCGTCAGGGCTTGCGCTTTCAAGTATTCTAAATACCTATTGATACAGGAAGGAGAATAATCTTCTACCTGATAGAAATCCACATAAAGAGCACCAACATGTTAAAGGTCCTCTCATATCACCACCATTATCTTTCAGCTCTTTAATTCTGTCTTTCGCTATTTTGGCTCAGAGTTGTTGGCTAATAAGTAATCCAACTTATTTCCTCTTACTAAATTGTTATGTTTGTGCGGTGTATATTTCGCTGTATAACAAACAGGTGCTTTAACCTGCATCCTGATTGATGTTTTTCTGCCACCTATTTTACTGTAACCAATCCTTTTATGTAATCCTTGTAACTCCTGTAGTAGTCTCTTTTCTATCTTGTTGTATAATCTATGTGCATGCTCTTCTCCATGATCACTGTGATGTCAGTGTCATGGTAATGGAGTGTTGTGCTTTGAATCACCAGGTTGACCAGTTGGTTCCTGGAAGCTGTGGAGACAGACAGTTAATAAATGCTGTACATTACATCCATTATATGTAGTGTGATTACTACAAATTTGGCGACGAGAACTGTCTGGATCTCCACCCTGGTGGTTTGATTCCGCAGCCACAACCTCAATTCCACCTCCACCGAGTTACTATCTACAAAACTCATCCTAAAGAAGAAGAAGACGACAGCGCAGCCTAAAGGATAAGAGGATAACAGCACACGCACAACTGTACATCATTTGATTTCTGGCAATTTCTGTGTGGAAAATGCTATGCGAGCTCACGAGAGAAATTGACTCAGTCACCTTCATCTACCAAGTGATCTACCAGAGTTGTGATGAACCATTAAGACACGCCGTGTAGACTTACGTGAGTGTTTTTACATCTTTAGTGGAGTTATTTGGACACAATTTACACGCGTTGTGCGATCCGCTCTTGCCGCTGCTGATGGAGAAGTGATGACGCACTCGAACGTGCAGCAGGATTCATCGAGGGTGGTGATGTCACAAGCGAGCTAAAGGAGCATTCTGGAGGTGTGTGTATGCGAAGTAGAAGCACATGCTACGTAAACAAGTTACGTGAGGGAAGTGACGGTCACGTACCTCGTACCAGGAAGTGGAAGCGTGTGAGTGCGCACGCTCGTTCCGCTAGTGGAGCGTTACACAAGAAGTAATGTAAGCGGTCCTCAGTGTACAAGAGCCTTACATGGCAGCTATGGCAACAGAAGAACAAAGGAAAGAGGGCGTTTTCTCCTAATCAGCTCTGTGTCGGAGGGCAACAATCGGGAAATAGTAGCGGTAATTTTCTCGCAATATCGCTTTGCTTTGTAACTCTCTCGCAATATCGTTTTATTGTTGGAAAGAAAAGGTAAACAGTTCGTGACTGTATCACATTTTGGGATTTCTGGGTGAATGACTGTGATACAGGCTGAGATACACGGAAGTGGAGCGAAGTAATCAACATACTGTTGTCCGAGTGTTTTTTTTTTCTCTACAACCAGAAGAAAAATTGAATTTTATGTGCAATATCTGATTTTATAAATCATCCTGTGTGACATTTCAAGTTGATGCTTAGCAGTTAGGGTAAAGAAGAAAACTGATCTTGAGTTTTTTCTTTTCAGCGTATTCTGCATTAGAGAGGACAACTCCATTATTTTATTGTAGAATATCTATCTTCAATGTTGTTACTCAATTTTCACAAAAGGACAGGGTGCTAGTTCTAATTAAGAACCGCAGTATTACTTAAATTCATTTTGTTTTGCAGAGTTCCGTTCTACCATAATTCAACATGCAAAATGTACAGGCTCCCCCTCCTTTTTTACAGCTTCCAGGGGATCCTCCAGTTAAATGGAAAATCTGGGCCAGGGCGTTTGAGAAATATCTTGGAGCAATAGGGGGCTCAAGATTCAGTGCTGAAAGGAAAAGGTTCATTTTAGAACACAATTTAGGTTTTGAAGGTCAAGCTGTATTAGAACATTTACCTCCGATACCTGTAGTAGTAGGAGAAGAAGTTTTGAATAAATATGACCAAGCTGTAAGAATGTTGGAAATTCAGTTTGATGTAGAGAGTAGTCTAGTGGTATCTAGATATAAGTTTTTACTAGGGAACAAGAAAGCGGGGAAAGTATTGAATCCTATGTAGCTGCACTACGCATTTTAGCGTCTGAGTGTGAATTTGAGCATTTTTGTTCCCAATTAATTCGTGATCAGATTGTAGTTCATTGCCGTGATAGGAAGGTTCAGCAAAAACTGCTTACGTTGAAAAATCCCTCTTTAGAGGAAACAATTGGGATCGTGAGAAGTATAGAATTGTCGGAGAAGTCCTCAAAAGAACTTAAACCAGAGAAGAATACGATAGGTATTGTAAAAGAACCTAGCGAGGATAAAGACTCAAAAGATCCTAATGATAAAAGTACTGACAAGTATAAAGTCAATAATGATCAGAGGAGTAGTAGATTTCCTCCGCGTAAGTTTGTTCCCAACAAATCAGGGAAGAAAAGTGGTTATGCAAGAAATTTGTGCAATAAGTGTGGGTTTCCCTCTCATTTTCCTGATGCGCGAGTGTGTCCAGCTAAAAGTGCTGCTTGTCGAAAGTGTGGAAAACCAGGTCATTTTGCCAAAATGTGTACCTCTCGTGGGAGTGTGAATGTGGTATATGCAGAGGGAACCAGACAGGATGCTTATGATGACGTAGTTAGCTCTTTAACTGATTTTGTTGTGGTGGTGAAGGATGAGTTTGAAGATTGTGTCGACCCTGTTATCGACATTCTTGTAGACGGAAGGTGTTTGAAATTGTTAGTTGATTCGGGTGCCAGAATGACCATGATAACAGAGGAACTGTTTGAGGAAACCTGGGTGGACAAGCCTCTCAATCCTCCAGACAGAAGTCCAGTTTCATACGAAGGGAGACGTATTGACTTGAGAGGATTCTTTGAAACTTCTTTAATATTCAAGGATAAGTGTATTCAGGGGAATGTTTATGTGGCGAAAAAAGGACTGAACATTTTAGGGTGGTACCATCAAGAACTGTTCGGTATGACTATTAAACCAGGTACTTTGGAGCAGGTTTCCATTGTGGTTGATGTGCCTACCGATGAGAGTTTGATCTTTTGGTCTAAAAGGTTTCCTAGAGTTTTTGGTAACGGTTTAGGACGTATCACGGGGTTCAAACATATTATTAAAGTGAAAGAGGGGGCTTCACCAGTTAAGCATAAATTGCGGAACGTGCCCTTTAGCATCAGGGATGACCTTTCTGCTGAACTGAAGAGAATGTGTGAGAATGGAGTAATTGAACCTATTGAGTCGTCCCTTTGGTTAAGTCCTTTGGTTGTCGCGAGGAAGAAAAATGGAAGTCTCAGAGTATGCATTGACTTGCGCAGTCTCAATAGAGAGATTTGGGTGGATTCTCATCCACTTCCCCGGATAGATGATATCCTTTCAAAGTTTGCTGGAGCTAAGTGGTTCTCCAAGATAGACTTAGCTTCAGCCTATCATCAAATTGAATTGGACCATAATTCCAAACATTTAACAGCCTTTGTGTCTCCTGTCGGGACATTTCAGTTTCGGAGAATGGCTTTTGGGCTGGCCTCGGTGGCTGCAGTTTTTCAGCGGATTATGGAAAAGGTGTTAGATGGGGTTCCGAACACAGTGGTGTTTCAGGATGATATCTTGGTGGCTGGAAAAGACAAAGTTGAACATGATGAGAATGTCTCTAAAGTTTTAGAACGCCTAGAAAGTAAAGGGATTGTGGCTAATAAGCTTAAATGCACCTTTGGAGTTGAGTCAATAGAATATTTGGGTCATTGTATTTCCGGTGAGGGCATAGTGCCTAGGGAAGGTTTGATTGATGTGATATCTGATGCTCCTTGCCCTGGGTCTAGAGATCAAGTGTCTTCGTTTTTGGGAATGTGCGAATTCTATGCGAAGTTCATTCCTAACTTTGCTGGGAAAACGGCTCACTTGAGGGAGTTACTTAGGAAAAAGACAGTCTTTGTTTGGAGTGATTTGTGTCACAATGAATTCACGCAGATCAAAAAAGAGTTGGCTTCGAGTCAAATCCTCACTCCTTTTGATCCTTTGTATCAGTGTACGGTATCGGTTGATGCCAGCCTTGATGGTCTGGGTGGTATGATCTCCCAGATCAAATAGGGGAAGGAGTACACGGTGGGGTTTGCGTCCAGGGCTCTAAGACCTAGTGAAAAGAATTTCTCTGTCATTGAGAGAGAACTCTTAGCGTGTTGTTGGGCTGTTGAGCGGTTTAAATGTTTTCTCTGGGGAAAGACTTTTAGGCTTCTGACGGACCATAAACCTTTAATTCCCATTTTAGAAGGCAAGGTTGTAAGGGATCACACGCCTAGGATTGCTAGGTTGAGTGCTAAACTGTTGCAGTACAATTTTGTTGTTGCACATATACCTGGTGGGAAAAACACAAGGGCTGACTATCTTTCAAGGTTGCCCCTACCTCTAAAGAAGGATGCGTGTGATGTTGACATAACGGATGAGTGCCTTATTGCGGCTGTGGATGCCTGTTGTATTGGTTCCTTTTCAGAACATGATTGGTTCCGTGGCATGGAGTCCGACATTTTACTTAAGAAAGTGAGAGAGCTTATAGTTTTGGGTAGGCCTAAAGAAAAGCATCTAGACTCTGATCTTCATCCTTTTGCAAAGGTTGCCGAAGAACTTTTGGTAGAGGATGGGATGATTATGCGGGGAGATAAGTTTGTTTCTCCAGTGTCCCTCAGGGGTCGCATTGTTGATTATGGTCATGAAGGGCATTTAGGTCAAACCAAAACAAAAAAAAGGATTAGGGCGATCTATTGGTGGCCTTCCATGGATCGCCAAATAAATGACGTTGTTGAAAGGTGTATGACGTGTTGTATGAGTGATAAGGGGATCAAAGTTACATCGCCCCCGTTACAGCATATTGAAATGCCTGATGGTCCGTGGTTAAAGCTGGCCATAGATTTTGTGGGCCCATTCGCCATCTTGTCTAACAAATATAAGTTTGCTTTGGTGGTCGCTGATTATTTCAGTAAGTGGTGAGAAGTACATTTTATGTCTGATCCCAATTCGAGAGAGGTTATTAGGTTTCTTCAGAGCCTTTTTGGTAGAGAAGGATTTCCGAGAGAAATAGTTTCTGACAATGGAGTGCATTTTACTTCGAAGGAAATGTCTGATTTCTTGACTCAGTCAGGTATTGCACATCGACGTGTGGCGTAATATCATCCTCAAGCCAATGGTTTCATTGAGCGCAATAACAGGGTGTTGGTTGAATGTATTCAGTGGGCTGTTTCGGGAAGGGTGGACATCAGAGAGGCGGTGCAGAGTATGCTGTGGGTGCATCGGACGACTACAAGTACCATAACTGGTTCGAGTCCCTTTGCTTTGTTGAGAGGAAGGGAGGCTTCTTTTCATATGTGCCCAGCGTGGATGAAAAAATGGGGGGTGTCGTCCAAGGCTGTTGAAAATAGGGACAATAAGGAAGGTGAGCGCAGTACAATCTATAAATCCATGGTGGATATTGAAGACCACTCTAAGTCTAGTGTTGAGGTGGGAGATTGGGTTAGGATAAAATCGCCTTTTCATGTTCCCAAGGGATTATCTAAGTTTGGTCCACCAGTTAGAGTAGATGCCACCTCACGTTAATGGCAAAAATTGGTGGAATCTTTCTAGGTTGTATAAAGTACCAGTGAAGGTGGTAACACAGTTGGGTCTAGAGTCAGATAACTTGAGCCAAGATCAACTTAAGGCTAGAGTTTCTCCAAAGGGAAGGATGGAACAGAGGAAAGAGTCTTATTTGTTAAAATATGTTCCTCCTAGGAGAAGCAATAGAACTAGTGTTCCACCAAATCGTTTAGATCTATAGTTTTAAGTTATGTGTGTATATGTTTTAAGTGTTTGCTTTTATTTCAGGTACTATTCATTTTCTATATTAGCACTATCTGTACATATTCTATTGGTATTTTGTTTGTATGGTTGCTTTACATGTTTTATTGTTTATTTTTCATTTGTTCTGGATTTTGTAGAGAGATGGGAGATGTTGTAGTAGTCTCTTTTCTATCTTGTTGTATAATCTATGTGCATGCTCTTCTCCACGATCACTGTGATGTCAGTGTCATGGTAATGGAGTGTTGTGCTTTGAATCACCAGGTTGACCAGTTGGTTCCTGGAAGCTGTGGAGACAGACAGTTAATAAATGCTGTACATTACATCCATTATATGTAGTGTGATTACTACAAATGTTTTAATCCTTGTAACTCCTTTGGTTGTTGCTCTAGGTTGCTAGGCATCTCTGGTTTAACTCTATTTAGTCTGGACTAGTCCGACTTGAGACATTCCCTTGTCATTGCTTTCAAAGCATCCCTGAGTGTTATATCATTCAACTCTATTTTAGCATTCCTGACCATGTATTTAAGTATACGCTTACTCCCATCATCCTGCATTGACCTGCCTTGCATAAGACCATGTTTGAGGTTTCACATTCTACCTGAGTGGGGGTGGTTGATAAGAGTGATAGTGATTGAGATCGGGCATCTCTTGGCAGGTCTATGTGACTGAAGTCAGATTGTTTTATTTTAGGTGATAAAGCTTCTGTGGTGAAATTGTGGTCTAGTTTGGCAAAAATTCAGTGTGCAATAAAGTAGAATTGGGATGCTGGCTGTACCACACGTCTACTAAATCAGTATTCTGTGCCCATTCCACACTGTACAGAGGCAGTGTTATCCATCACTATGTGATTGCCTCATATGAATATTAAAGCAATTGCTGTGTTTACTACCTCTGTGATTGTGCTTCTGAGGAATCTGCCCTGCCTTGAATTAGAAGAATATATATTCGCATATTTCTTTCAATCTTAAAAACAAGAATAAGAGATAAGCCCTTGGAATTCGACTCACTTTTATTTATTTGAGAGGGGCAATTCTGAGAAGGATGAATAGCCACCTCGCCACTCTCCCCAGATTTAATGTGGCCAGAAAAGAGGCATTGGCATGGGTACTATTTAGATTTATGTCACTGCCAGTCTCTTCTAAGTAGGTGTGTCTCCTGGATCAGCCATATGTCACCATTTACATCTTGCAGCATATTTAACACCACCAATCGTTTTGCGGGGGCATTGAGACCTTTCACATCAAAACTCATCTGTTTTATGTTCATGAAAATATGTGTCACTATCTCTGCTAGAGGGGTGATATGAGTGACTGCTAATGAATGTTCCCTATAGTATCAAACTGTAAATGATAAACCATTGGACCTAGAACCATCATGAGACATTTGCAAATAGGCCTTCAGTCCCATATTGAACTTCATACCTACCAAGCATTAGATTCCGACCAAACAACTTTCCTCCCTCTTTCCTCCAGAACAATCCCTGGGTCCACTCGCAGAATTACCAGCAGCCATACACAAAGAGCGATTTTAAGGGTGTTCTTCTTTGTCTTGCTAGTTCAATGCATTACCTCGTCTTCCTGGATCTTCATTCTGCATATTGCCAACCTCTTTCACATGTTTTATAACCTTCACCTTCGCTGGTGCAACGTCTTTCTGCAAAGTGGTCTCTTCACTGGCCAGTCGTAATTCCGTAAGTCTCTCTGAATCATTGTCATTGTATTCTTCCAACTCCAGTGCTTTCTTTCTTGGGGGCTGGATGGCACAGAACTGCTTATTACTCAACTCCAGTAAAACGGAGGTTGTATTGTTTGGCAATAACCCCAACTTTTGGACTTCTGACTGCTGGCCAGACACGCTAGGGCCTCTTCCCATTCCCAGCAGGAAAGTGAAAAACTTGGGAATGTGGATTGATAACAACCTTAGTTTTAAGGACCAGGTCAACACAGTAGCCTCACAGATTTCTTATATCTTGCAATCCTGTAGGAAAATAATGACTCTGCTCCCCAAAGCACCCAAAAAACAGTCATTACAGCATTAACAATGTCCAGATTGGACTATTGTAACAGCTTATATCTTGACATCCAGGAAGGACTACTGAATAAATTACAGATCCTGTAGAATGCGACAGCCAGACTTTTGACTGGCATACCCAATTCAATTCAATCAGCTTTATTCGATTAAGTGCAATAATCATAAAAGCACAATAAAAAATGTATGCCACAATATATACATTCATTAGTTGGTAAAATTCATATGATATCAGCTCAGTCCAGATCCAGTAGAATTTAGGAGGTTTTGATTACACCGTGATTGAATTTCTGCATTTTTAAACATACTTTAAAAATATTAAAACTGAGACAGTCAGCTGTTCTACCCCTAATGTTTGTATAAACTGGAAAGCGGGGCGGCATTGTCTTAAACCACTATTTTTTTAAGTTGGCAAAATCCACCTTTTCCTATTACAAGAATTACATTGGCAAAAGAACAGAACATGTATAGTCGATTGGATAGACACATCGTCACATGGACATTTACACAGCTCCTTTTACCAATCATTCTGAGTGGGAAAAGTAACAAGCCTTTGGAAAATACTCAATCTCAAACGGGTCAACAAAAATCTATCATAGTCTCTTGTAAACATGCCTAAATAAGGCTGAAGTCTATCAATTGGGACTATTAGCTGGTGTGCTTGTACCGAAATGTTTTCCAATTCCATCTGTCTTCTCTTATTTTCCAGAAAGTTTAAACAGCTAATTTTGAGTTCTTTCCTGTTGACATCTTGTAGGCTAAGGGGCTCCAGGAAATATTCAGGGTGGCCGAGGTTACAGACAAACTTTTTAATGTACTCTAGCCATCTAATGTTCAGAGCCTCATCCAATTTAGCGCAGTCCCTAAGTATTTGTCTGTTAAGCTCCAGCGATTCCGAGGTCCAGATCCTATGCCACAAGAGTACCGGTTGGATTCTACATATATCCGCAATGTGAGACATGCCTAATTCACTGTGGCAAATAAAAGTGGAAGTGCTATCGGGGACAATCAATAAAAATCTTAAAAATCTATTCTCGATACATTGTAATGAGTTAACATTCTCGTAGCCCCAGATACCTGCCCCATAAATGGCTATGGAAATGCATTTAGCTTTGTAAAGCTTTAATAGGACCTCTGGGGCCCGTTTCTCCAACTTCCTACTGAAGTTTAAAAGTGTGGTTACTGCTTTGGAGAACAGTAGTCTCGTGGTCCTGATTGCCTGGGTCCAAGTCCCCCTTTTATCGAAAAGTATTTCCAAATATGAGAATGTATTACAAAATTCGATATGTTTCTTTCCTAGTGAGATGCGTCTAAAATTCGTATTACCTACACCTTTCATCACAAAGGTTTTGGAGATGTTAACTTTTAACCCTAGTTTGGCCATATAATTAGAAAAACAGCAGACTAACCTCTGCATGCCTACTGGGATGCGTGACATAAGGACGACATCGTCAGCGTACATTAATGCGGGTATGGGTCTCTTACCAACTTACCTCTTACCCAAATACGCCTCCATCTCGGATGAGATAAAAAAACTTCACTGGCTGCCGGTTAGAAAACTCACCCGTTTTAAAGCTTTATGCTTGGTCTTCAAAGCCCTGCATGGAACTTGACCAGAGTATCTTCAACAGAGATTATGCTGGTATTTACCGAAGAGATCGTTGAGGTCATCAGATGCAAAAATGGTGATGGTGTCTCAGGTAAAAAAAGCTAATTGGGGTGGCAGAAGCTTTGCATGCAATGCTGCCAAGGCATGGAATGATCTACCAATATACCTCAGAACTATGACCAATCAGATGGCCTTTAGGAAAGCACTAAAGACATGGCTGCGCAAGAAATGCGCATGCGCGGGCGTCCGCGCATGCGCATTTGTCACAAGAAGTTGGAAACGAGGAAGAGGGAGCCCCGGAGATGCCGCGCTGCAGGTAAGTCTTTACATTTCATTATTTTATCATGCATGATATTATTTTAAAAGGAGGGTGGGCGGGAGGCGGGTGGCGCATAGTGGGGCTACGCGGAGCGCGCGAGTGTGCGTAGATTTGGGCACACTACGCGCTGCTCCACGTAGCCCCACTACGCCCACTACGCCCACGCTTAGTCTGCAGGGGATGTTGATGGTGAGTCTGGTGGCTGTGTTCTGTGCCATCTGTAGGCTTTGTATGACTTGATTTGTGATGCCAGTGTAGAGTTTGCTGCCGTAGTCTAGTCTGCTGGTGATGAAGGGCTGGGTGACTGTGCATCTGATGTTAGTGGAGAGCCATTTGAAAATGTTGTGGAGCATACATAGGATGAAGAAACAGGATGAGGTGACAACGTTCACCTGTGTGACCATTGTGAGTCTTTTGTCTAAGATGATGCCAAGACTTTAAGCGTGGTCAGTTGGGATGCTTGTGGGTTCCACGTCAGTTGGCCACCAGGAGGAGTCTTATGGGGAGCTCTTGTTCCAAAAGATCAGGACTTCTGATTTATCAGTGTTGAATATTAGTGTAGTGGAGTTTGGATCTTTGAAGTTGTCATGATGGATGTTCAGTTTGCTGAGTAAGATGGAGTTGTTTGAGCTGATGGCGATGGGGGGATGAAGCCAGTGTGGCTGAAGGTGGAGCGTGGTCCAGTGGGTAGGTAAGCTAGAGGGACTTTAATGGTAGTGCGGTTGCAGGTTTGTAGTCGCAAGTGCATAAATTCCATGAAAGTCGTGTTCTTGTCAGTGGAGGTGGTGCAGGTGATGGAGTCATTGTGGCTTGTTTGGTCTATCCTGGTGGGAGATACTGTAACCCAGTGGTATGGCTGTGGTGATGGTGGGTGCCGATGAGGGGTTAAGCCAGTTATCTGTTAAGAAGATTATGCCCAGGGAGTGCATGTCTGCAGTGTCCCAGATCTTGGTGTCATGTTCGCTGGGAGTTTTGGAGTTGAGGAGTATACAAGATAGGATGGACAGGCATGTGAAGTAAATGGAGTAGGAGTGCTGGTGCAGGTGAAATGGCAGTGGGTGCAAGAGAAACGTCTTACTGTTAAGCGGGGTATGGCGGGGAAACAGCTGTCGTGGCAGCTTCCAATGTTGAGTGTTTGCAGGGAGATGCTGTTTAGCAGCGGTGTTGGGGCAGGCCAGGGCCCTTGGCACTGGGTGCTGTCCAGGCATGGATGGGTGTATATGGGCTTGCCTTTGGCATACTTTTGGGACAGAGCAGTGCAAATCAGCAGCCATTAAGTAGGTCCTGGGAGGAGGGAATGTGAGAGCATAGGGCAGGGCTAGAGAGCAGCGGGGCAAAGCAGGTGGGGGAAGACACGCAAAGAAAACTTAAGTAAGGAGCAGGGAAGTTGGAAAAATGTGGAAGGGCGGAGGCAGAAGAGTCCAAGGGGTGAGAGGGAAGGAAACAGAGGAAAACAGGCTCAAAGGTAAGCTGGGATAAAGGAAAGTGGGAAAAAAGAGTGCGAGGGAGAATGAAGAAAGGAAAATGGGCACAAAGGATGCAGGCAAAGAGTGAAAGAGTGGAGAGTGGAAAACGGGCACAAAGGAATCGATCCCGAGAAAAATGGGCACATTGAAATGTGAGCAAAAGTGTGTGAGAGAGAGAGAGTGAACAGACACAGGAAAATGGAACAAAGAGTGAGAGATAAAGTGAATAAGAACAAAAGAAGGAAACAAGAGTGGGAGAAGGATTCAAGAAAGGGCAAGAGGAGAAGCAGAGAGTGAGAAAGAAGGAGTGCAAAAATGAGGTGAGGCCTAAAGACAACGAGGCAGGGTAAAAAGCAGGAGGAGGCAGGAGATGAGAAAGTGCATGATGGAGAGGCAGCTGAGTCCCAAGGGAGAGAGGGGATGAAAACAGAAGAAAACAGGCTAAAAATAAGAGCGGGCACAAAGGAAAGCTGGCACAAATGAAAGTAGGAAAAGAGGTAAAATACACTAATGGCATGGGAAGTTAATGTCACCAATGAACTGCAGCACATGTTGTACCATGCAGTAGACAGACAAGGAAAACATGACTTCAAGCCTACCAGTGTAGCCTGACTGCTGCAGCTTTTAAATATGTAGATGAACCTATAAAAATAAACGTTTTTGATGGGAGCGAACTTTGCTTTCAAATATTAGGTAAGTCACCCATAAGGCTACAGAAATGATTTAAACACTATTTTTAATATTTATTACACATCCAATTCACTGGCAAGTCAGATTTTTTATAAATATTTAGGTAATGTAACTTTTAAAAAGTTAGACTTTAACACCCTGAACCCCCGGTGGCTGATTAGCATTAACCTGCCAGCACCTGGCAACTGACAGTGCTTCCCCTTAAAGAAGTGTGGAAACTGCTCCACGGGCAGAAAATATAGCTAGGGCCTTATGACAGGAAGACAAGAGCTTGAAGTAGGTGACTTCTCTCATCTCATAAATAGCATCTGGGGAGGGTTCAGGAACTTCATTAGCTTGAAAGGGACCTGTGTGAAGTCCACACATTCATAGCTAAGTGCAAAGGGAGACCCGAAGGAGAGACATTGCTCCCTCAGCCAACTGTTGCCAGCTTGGCATCAGGCCAGTAGGAGGGAAAGCTGGTCCCAGAGCTAGTGTGGTGTGGTTAAGGAGGAGGGCTGGCTCATTTCCCTAGACACACCCCTGGATTGGACACCAATCACCTCCAAGGGGAGACGACTGCCTCCATGTTGGACTGTATTCAGAATAGTGCACTGTGGGATAGTTTGCAGGAAAGCACACATGATGGGACACAGGTGGGAAGGATTGGCCCAGGGAACTTTTTTTCTAAATGGTTAGTGAGCATCCAGGAGTCAACCTCATCCGCTGCTAGTGAATACTACAAAATGTAAACCTCACCCACAGATCATCAGAGCACAACGTGACCTGAGTAAAATCAGATGAGGACTAAACCTATTGTTTGTAACCTGGTTAAGGACCTGAGGGATGTGTCCTGCTCCATATTGTACATAGGACTGAGAAGTGGGCTGCAAGGGTCAGTTGGCTGACCACCTGTGGGACTACTAGGACACTGCAACCTACAAGAGGCCACTTTCCTGGAGGGCCCACTGATGCTAGCAACTGAACCTGAACTTGACCCTGCTGTTGCCCTCTACTGGAGTGAGTCCTAGCTCCTAAGTGCTGTCCCTGAAGTCTTGGGAGCCTCTGAAGAGACTAAGAGACACTGCCTTAGAAATTCTGTAAACTTCAGATATAGAAAACGTTTGGCCTTCCAAGACCTCCAGAGCATTAGCAGGAACGAGAGGAAAAGGTGTCTCACTTTGAGTTGACTTTGTCAGATACAGATACAGGCTTGTGTCGCTGGAGGATTTTTAGTTTCATAAATAGATTAAGTGCCCGATTTTGAGTTTTACAGATGGGTATTACATCACACACAACAAATATTCCAATTGCCTTATTCAAGTGCCGTAGGATATAAATGCACTTGTAATAATGTGGACAGCGGCTGTGAAATTAAAATGTTCCTCCTCTCAGTTTTTACTGCCAAAACCCACAGCTTCAGGTCGGCCTCATCCAATAGCTATTTGACTTTGACAAGACTTAGCCAAATAGAGCCTTCAGCCTTGCCCTCTTGGAGGATTTCAACTTGTAAGTTAAAGACTCAAGCAGAAGGTAAGATCTTTGACCAGGTAAACTGCTTGGAGTATCCAACCTCTACACTATCACAGCTAGCATGAAATTGTTCCTAGATCGTGGTCAACTATAAACAGTGACTTCTGATTGCCGATTTACGTTTTCTTGGCACTTTTTTGCCATAAAACTAAAAAAATCAATTCTCCCTCTTTGTAACTAACAGTGTAGGGGAGACCACAGCAGAGACATCGGCACAAAGCACTTTAGCCCTAGCCCTGCCCAGTGTGTGAGGCACCAAGCACTTTGTAGACGGTCCCAGGAGGGACGAGAAAACGACGGCAGCGGTCCCGCATTGCGGGAGACCATAGCAGAGACATCGGCACAAAGCACTTTAGCCCTAGCCCCTGCCCAGTGTCTGAGGCACCAAGCACTTTGTAGATGGTCCCAGGAGGGACGAGAAAACGACGGCGGCGGTCCCGTATCGCGGGAGACCACAGCAGAGACATCGGCACAAAGCACTTTAGCCCTAGCCCTGCCCAGTGTCTGAGGCACCAAGCACTTTGTAGACGGTCCCAGGAGGGACGGGAAAACGACGGCGGCGGTCCCGCATTGCGGGAGACCACAGCAGAGACATCGGCACGAAGCACTTTAGTCCTAGCCCCTGCCCAGTTTCTGAGGCACCAAGCACTTTGTAGATGGCCCCAGGAGGGACGAGAAAACGACGGCGGCGGTCCCGCATCGTGGGACGTGCGCTGGCGTGCCCGGGCGAAGACCGGGCCAAGACGGGCCCGTCTTAGCCCATCATAGACTGAAGTAGACTGGACTGGGCCACGGCATCTGAGCCTGTAAGGTACTGTGAAAGGGGGTCATAGCTGTCATTGCTTTTTGATATTTTGCTCTTTGTCCCTTACGATTTGACTGTAAACGGTCCTTTAACTGCACCTACCACCTATGGAAGCAGGCCTACACTATTGAGGTCAAATTGTGCTCACTATGGGCAAGAGAAACGCACAAACTGCTCCTCACAATACTAGCAACATGCGGCCTAATACACAAACGCGCTCACGTCAGACACTACTTACTTACTTAACAGGGGCAGTGGGAGTAATCGAGCAGCAGATTTTAACTGTAGAGGAGTCACTGAGCACGGCTAATTTAGACCCTGTCACAAACCATATAGCTGATAATACTATACAAGGGTGCCTTGACTTACCAATTGAAACTTCGTTGTTAAACACTAATGGCTGTAGTGTGGACATATCAGGCCGTATTTCAGGTAGTGACCACGAGCAGAAAGGACAACCACCTCCTAAGCGAGCCAGAAATCCTTCCCCCATTCCCAAAACAACGGAGAACTTAGGCGCATCACCGGCGATAACCCAACTGAAAATGCGAAAAAAGGCCTATAAAAAGGGTATATCACTAGTCACGCAGAAACTAGGGGACAGGAGAAAACAAGCAGGCACCCCGAATATTCACATTGAAAAGGAGGTAACCAAGTCTAATCATAAATTGGACTCCCTGGATATCTATATCAGAGCAACTCTAGATAACTTAACTAACAGAATTGGGAAGCTGGAAGACTTAGTACTTACCAGCCTTAGCAAAACACAGCAACTTTTTGAGGATTTATTAGATGTGCACAAGTGTAAAAAAGTAACAAGTGATAACAGAGAGAATTGTCAACCTGCTGTTATAATCCCTACTAGTAATAATGAACAGATTAGAGAGGCATATTATGTAGACCAGAGAACAACTCTATCTCCAACCAAGAGGTTCACCTTAATATTCACACTCTAGCCCCGCCCATACCCATAAAGCCCCCCGGCTCCAATCTTAATTTCACTAGTATTGGGCAGGGTCATGAAGGTGACCAACGTAATAACAACCCGGACCTACCGCCTGCAGCCACCCCCTACGTAGTTGTGCTAACAAATGTACCGAGTCTACAGAAGGGGAGCCCGGAATCATGGGAGAATCTTAGAAATAAATCACTACATTGGCTGGGCTCTAGGACTGGTCTCACAGAAAGGTTGTATGATGATTTTAAGATGGCCAGAAGGGCATCGTGGATTGGCAAAGGCCAGAAGATCATGAGTGGGGATTGCGTGATCCTGTCATTTAAATCTCCAAAATTAGTTTGTGAAATACTGAACAGAGCTGGGTCCTGCACTACCATTACCCAGGGTATTAACCTGGTACCATTAGGCTTTTTTTTACCACCCAGACAGTATTAACAAATGTGTCCATTTAAGGGAATCACCAACCCCCGGTTCTACAAGCCAGTTCAATGTCCCTGTCCATAATCGATTTGAAACATTCTCTAATCTCAATTTAGTTGATTGACAACAAATGGGGGAATCTGGTTGTACAGCTACATCTAATACCATGGATTGGGCACTTAGAATGAGACATCTTGACTTGCCATCCATTAACATATTAGACGAGCTACCCGCACCCAACGAACTGGAAAGTACTGGCCCGGAGCGAGACACGGTGGGCACCAGTACACTGGAGGGAATCCCTAGCCCAATGCAAAACATCTGTTACTCTCAGCCTCATGCTGAAAACGTCGGGATAAATGACACTGGAAGAGACCCAGAGGACAGGAGCAAAATACTATTTTGGAATATTGCAGGGTTAAAACCAAAGGAAGATAATACTCTGTGGATTGAGTTTATTAACAATTTTAACATAATCAATGTACAAGAAACCTGGGTGAAAGATCCTCTACATATCAGTGGTTACAAAACATTCCACACATCAGCTATTGCAACTACATCTGGCAGAGCTAAGGGGGGGCTGTGCACATATGTTTCAAATTACCTTATTGTTGGAAAAATTGAATTTATAACCACTGAACGTTATTATCATATAGTGATTTTACATGTGGATAAAACTCTCTGTTTGGTAATTGTAAACTTTTACAACAATATGTTACCTGCTTTGGTTACAGATACTCTAAGGTTATTGAGCTGTTCCATTCACACACTAATTACCCGATTAAAGAAGGAGGTTTTCGTGATTTGGGGCGGGGATTTTAATTCCCCTGTCTGTAAATATACTGGTGAAGATGTGTGTGGATTAACGTATGGAAATGGGGAAAGCTTTGTTCATTTTCCACACACATTATATGGGGACTCCTTGAACGATATAATGTCCACTTTTGATTTAGGGTTTGCCAATAGTTTATGTTCCCCCATGATTCCTTTTACCCCTACTTTTAATGCACGAGGCTCAACATCCACAATAGATTTCATTCTGTCTTCATGTAGATACTCCTCCTGTATCAACAATTTTATGACACACGAGATAGCCCTAAGTGATCACTTCCCCCTTAGCGTAGACGTTACCATACTTAAACAGTGTACTAATGCTAGATTAATAGCCGCTGACAATGTTAAACATATTGCTGGGATTAGGCAAAATGGCTTTGCACTAAAATGGGCTAATGTAGACATCAATGAACTCATTTTAAAAATCGTTCTCAGTTGCAAAAGCATGCTTTTGATATGCCTAGACGAAATTACACCCAGCAGCGAGATTAGGGAAAACTTTTTGGCTATTTCAAAATATATAAAAGAGTTACTTTTTGTTAAAAGCACCAGGACCTCGACAAGAAAACAAGTCTGGTTTAATGCCGAATGCACAAAAGCATACACTAACCTTAAAAACTGTATTCATGCCCCCGTCAAAAACATTAAACATATTAGGGAGGCAAGACGTAACTATAAAACTGCCCTTAAAGATAGTAAGTCTACTTTAAAACAAAATACATGGCGGGCCTTACACGATGCTGCAGACAGCCGCGATTTTTCCGCCTTCTGGAAAGTGGTGAACCCACCATTCATGGCAAACAAGGAAATGGCAGTTACGGAGATTGCCATCTCCGAACCTGAATGGGTAAAACATTATTCTAATTTATATAAAAACCCGATTTTAGAGGACCAACACTGCACATCCAATACAGTGGGTATAGCACATGATTTTAGAATGAAGTTTACCCTAAATGAGATTATCGTAGCAATCAATTCTAGTCCTGCTGGTAAAGCCCCATGTCCAGATGGTATTCCCGTGGACCTTTTCAAATCTAACGTAGCATTATGGGGACCACTATTAACTCAGGTCTCTAACGCATGCAACAATAGTGGCTTTTTACCAACTTGGTACGAATCTGTGATCGTACCAATTTTTAAGAAGGGAGACAGATCGAACCCAGCTTGTTACCGCCCGATATCTCTGCTGGACTCCACCGCTAAGATCATCGGCCGGGTTTTATTGAATAGACTGCAGACCTGGGCTGATGAACAAAATATCATTAGCGACCTCCAATACGGGTACCGTGAGGGTTTGGGTACAGTTGAACAGGGATTAAACTTGCATATTTTAATGGACAAGTATATTAGGGCAAAAAAGGGCAGACTTTTTATGACTTTTGTGGATTTGACAGCAGCTTTCGACTGTGTTATACATGATAAGCTGTGGGTGATTTTAGAAGGGTTGGGTGTAGACTTATTAATCATTACATTTTTAAGGGAACTTTATTCTGGAGCAAGGGCAAAGGTGAGATATGGGAGGGGGGGAGAATGCACGAGTCACTTTGGAATTGGGAGAGGGGTGCAGCAGGGCTGTGTCCTTGCCCCATTTCTCTTCACTTTGTATATAAACGGCTTGGAATATATTTTAATTAAAGAGTGCAGGGACCTACTTAAAGTGGGCAAGCGATCTATCCCTGCACTCTTGTATGCAGACGATGCAGTTTTAATGGCCCGCACACCACTTGCACTACAAGCGGTTGTTAATTCATTTACTGGTTTTACGTCCAATTTGGGACTTTCAATAAACTGTTCAAAAACGTACACAATGAACTGTGGCGCAGGGACAAATAAGAGGGTTAAAACCGTATATATCAACGCCAGCCCAATAGAGTACACTAAAACATTTTCCTACTTAGGGATCTTATTCGACAGGACAGGGAGCTGGATTGAGGCAATTAAAACTAGGCGTCTGCTGTTTGCCAGGGGATTAACGTCCCTGTCAAATTTCAGCCGCAAACTAGGTAAGCGCCCACAGGCTGAACTCCTGCATATCTATAAGGCCAAATGTGTGTCTATTGCTACATATGGAGCCGGTGTATGGGGCTACGCAGACATAAAGGTCCTGCAGACCGCGGAAAACAT
Organism: Triturus cristatus; assembly: GCF_964204655.1. Taxonomy (NCBI): domain Eukaryota; kingdom Metazoa; phylum Chordata; class Amphibia; order Caudata; family Salamandridae; genus Triturus; species Triturus cristatus. The sequence goes on along the minus strand of NC_140592.1, from coordinate 654,151,984 downwards.
GTTTTTGAAGTTCCTTCTGGCAGTGCCCCAAATTAGCTCAACACATATAGTCCACATGGAACTGGGTATTCCATATTTGGAAGATATTATTAAGACCCAACCCGTCCTTTTGTGGCATAGAATCTGGGTGTCAGACGAAACTGGCTTTAATCGCTACTTACTGACTGACGTATTGAAGTCCGATGGTGCTAAATTTATTAGGTGGCTGGAGTACGTGAAAAGGTTCTTGTCAGATATAGGTCATCCCGAATATTACACAGACCCAAACTCAATGCGTATTATATCTAGGAAAGATCTTAAGGCCTGTTGTATGGACTATTTGGGTGAAAACAGAACAGCTATTGAGATGAGAAGACCCACGGTCCAAGCCCACTATTTAACCCTGCCGTCCCCCACTATCCAGTTATATTTATCTTTAATTGTTTATGATCTTGATCGTCTCTTGTTGACCCGTTTTAGATTTAATATCTTGTTTAGATTCCTAAGTTTTCCAGTGATGAACGATTGGTCCAGAGACTTGTGTAAATGCCCTTGCGACGGCATCTCACTCCAATCCACCATCCACATTATGTTCTTTTGTAAATATTATGATGTACTCAGAAAGAGATGGATCGCTCCAGTTTTAAAGAGCTTTGGTTTGAGACACTGCCGCCCGGCTCTCTTAGCATTGCAATTTTTAGAGAATGAATTTGTTATTGCATCTGTCACTGTATTTCTTAAAAATGTTTTTAGATGCCGGAAATCAATGATAATGTGATTTGCAAATCACCAATGTGCTGACCAGGAATTTATCGTTTTAAATTTTTTTCTTTTAATATTGTGCTTTGATGGTCATTGCCCCGATTACTTACCGGTAATCTTCATTACTCCGAGTATAGTCTTCCTCGCCACATGACTAACACGTTTTTTTATTTGAACTTCGTGCCGGTTAGGCTCCGCTTTAGCGGGCCGTGGATTTTGCAGGGGGGTCGGACTTTTTGCTCTTCTCGTATGTGGGGGCTCGCTGTGTGCTCTCCCCTTCATGAGGCGTTTTCCTCGGCCTGTCCTTGCCTATCGGGTTCTGTGCCCGTTGTTGCAGCCACCGCCTCTCCTTACTGTGCAGGCGGCGGTTGTGCGGCGATGTCCGTGGGAACCGGAGGCACCAGCACCCCCAGACAGCCAACAGCACTTACGGAAACAAAAACCCGCAAGTGAAAAAAGACAACAGGGGCAGGCCCAAGCGCAACAGGACAAAAAAGCCCGGTCCACACAGAAACTCCGGCAGAAGAAGGAACGAGAAGGCTGAAGAGCCAAGACCGGAGACCCAAAGGGAGCAAACAGCACCAAAGGGACCCAGAAGAACACCGTCACACATGTAGCCACAATCAGGGGCGAACCCAGCAAACACCCGGGAGCACAAGGCAGGGCCAGCAAGGCAGGGGAAAACCCCAGAGCAACCAAGGAACGGCAAACAGAAGCACAACCGCCGCCTGCACAGTAAGGAGAGGCAGCGGCTGCAACAACGGGCACAGAACCCGATAGGCAAGGACAGGCCGAGGAAAATGCCTCACGAAGGGGAGAGCACACAGCGAGCCCCCACATACGAGAAGAGCAAAAAGTCCGCCCCCCCTGCAAAACCCACGGCCCGCTAAAGCGGAGCCTAACCGGCACGAAGTTCAAATAAAAAAACGTGTTAGTCATGTGGCGAGGAAGACTAACGAGGAGGTAATGTATTTTATAACCGAATAAAGTTATGATGATTGATTGAACTAACAGTGTAATAAGACTTACAAACGTATAAATGTAAGGTTAAGGTGAGGTTTAGGGGTTATGGCCCAGTAAATGGCTAGGGTAAACATTAGAGTTAAGATTAAGGGGAAGAAATATTGCCCAGGTAAAAGATAGGTTTAGGGTTCTGAAATAGTATGAGGGCTAGTTTTACATTTAAGATTAAAGTAAGATAAGTGGAAGGGACAGGGCAATCCCAAATGGTATTGTCATAGCTGGCATACAAAGTGCACTAGCCCTCCTTCCCTCCTTTCTTCCCCATATAGAAACGCCTGAGTCGTTTTTGGTCTTCACAGTGTAACTTTTATTAATACAGATCCGGCCATGTACTCATTGGCCACTTTACTTATTCGTGAACATCTTTTAATAAATTTTTCAACACACCACAGCACTCCAACTGGCTGTAAGATTCTACATATGTAGGTTTGATCTTTGGGCTGTGCCAGTAGGCCCCAACCTAGATAACCTGCTCTCCTTAAGCTGACCGCCCCCCGGTCAACAGAGCCGCAGGTAAATAGTCTGCCACCTCTTGTGACAACCGCTGGCTTCCTGGGGTAGAGCCAGAGAGTCCAGAGCCACCAGCAGGTCAGCCCTCTCTCTCTCGCCAGCCCGGAGCCCTGATAGACTTCCAGACCTGTTCTGGTACTAAAAAGTCACCGCAAAACGGAGTCCATGTCATTTCTCTTGGCCAGGACCCCGGACCCCGCCTACCTACGCACCGCTTTCAGGGATGGGTGGGTGGGCAACTCCGACGCGACCTCCGACCACCTAGCAGGATCGCGGACAAAGAGGGCGAAGATCACGCCCCTTTCACTTTTAAACCCCCCGCCATACTAACTGCTTCCTGGGTCAACTAGACTCTACTTGCCTACGCACTTCCGGTCACTTTGCTCGTGTCCTTCCCCTTCCGGGTCTCGCGACCCGGAAGGGGTTCCTACGCTTTCTAGGGCCCTTTGATGCCACTAAAGGCGCCACGCCCCTTACATGTGGTGGCGCCCCTCATAGCTGGCATACAAAGTGCACTAGCCCTCCTTCCCTCCTTTCTTCCCCATATAGAAACGCCTGAGTCGTTTTTGGTCTTCACAGTGTAACTTTTATTAATACAGATCCGGCCATGTACTCATTGGCCACTTTACTTATTCGTGAACATCTTTTAATACATTTTTCAACACACCACAGCACTCCAACTGACTGTAAGATTCTACATATTTAGGTTTGATCTTCGGGCTGTGCCAGTAGGCCCCAACCTAGATAACCTGCTCTCCTTAAGCTGACCGCCCCCCGGTCAACAGAGCCGCAGGTAAATAGTCTGCCACCTCTTGTGACAACCGCTGGATTCCTGGGGTAGAGCCAGAGAGTCCAGAGCCACCAGCAGGTCAGCCCTCTCTCTCTCGCCAGCCCGGAGCCCTGATAGACTTCCAGACCTGTTCTGGTACTAAAACGTCACCGCAAAACGGAGTCCATGTCATTTCTCTTGGCCAGGACCCCGCCACAGGGCGAGACGCTCACTGGCGGGCTCGCCCACCCCCCTGCTCAATCCAGTACCTCCTCAATAGCTCCTAAGATAGTCTGCATGAACAACGCGTTACCCTCCTTGGAAAGGTGTACTCCATCTTCTGCGTATAGGTCTAACCTTGCAGGTTGTATCAACTTGTGTCTGATGTTACGTATGCTGGATCCCTTTAAAGTTCCCGCTACCGACTGATTCAGCCTCCTCACCGACTTATTTATCGCCTTCGGAGGCGCCCTTTCCGCCCAACGTTGTCGTGGTATGATCTCAGACCAAAATAAAATTGTTTTGGGAAACATGTTCTTGACTTCTGCCAGCACCGAGAACAAAGTCTCCTTAACTCCCCTCCTCCCTGCCGGGATCATGTCATTGCCCCCTGAGTGTATTACTAAAATGTCAGGGACCGGCATGCCTCTAGCCATGGCGCCCTGCAGGTCCTTGGGGACACCTCTTAAACGTTGTCCGCCTACCCCCACCCAATGGTGGTCAATTCTTTTCGACTTCTGATCTCTCGCTTCTTGAGAATCGTTGAACATGAGCCCTGCCCTGCGTATAAATGAATGACCACACCAGCATATTTGCAACCTCTGAGTAGGTGTACCTAGAGCAAATTGAAGATGGACATAACGTGAGATGCCGTAAAACAGGGGGGAACAATCAGCCTACCTATAGTAGCTGGGGGCGTATATATCGTTCAAAGCATGTCGACTTCCATCGGCCTAACCTCTTAATGATCTCATCTGGAAGGCCTAGTGCCGCTGCTGATGTAGCTGCGCCGATACGGAAGGAATGAGAGGTGGAATGCGCCGTGTCTACCCCTAGTCCTACCAGCGCTAGCTTGCACACTCTAGTGAACTGAAATCTTGTGAGGGGTAACCCATCGTCATGTACTAGCAATCTGCTGTCGCCCCCATTCGGCCTGATGCGCAGGAAGGTCCTTGTAAGGTTCACTGGGCAACATGTCGCCCCTGCCATAGGCCTTAACTGGATCCAACTCCCTTTCCCTAGTGGATCTGTTTTTGATCTCCGCACCCTGACTTGCAAAGAATCGTCTGTCAGAATAACATCCTCAACTCGTATGCCCCCTTCCTTGTCTGTTTTTGAGGCCGCCAGTAACTCTGATACCCTGAATGCCCCAAAAAATGCCAGCGAATATGCCACACTAAATAATTGTGTCTCGTATGGTGTAAAGCAAATTCTGGGCAAAATTTCCAGCATGTTAGTTAATCTGCTTGCATCTATGGGTCTCCTAACATCTTTTGCCCCTGGTGTCAATCGCACCCAACCCTTTATCGCTCTCCTCACCCTTGGGTCTTTCGTCGGGTCTGCCACACCGCTCAACCCAGCATAGAATGCTATTGCTGACAATTGTCTTCTCATCATTGCTGGAGAGTTCCCCCTCTCTTTCTGTTGCACTATGAATTCTAAGATACTTAACGGTGCAAAATCTTCTAATCTTTCTGCTCTTTTGAAAAAATCCTGATATGTCTGCCATGACTTCTCATACATACTCTTTGTCTTGGGAGCCAGAGAAGCTGTTATCAACTCGTGGGCTGTGGGACACCGAGCTTCCATAGTCCGGCCGGGAATTCCGTCATCTCTATGTCTGCTTGCGGCCATCGGGCGCGAAACTCTGTCAACTTAAAACGGGACAAGGCGTCAGCGACTGAATTGTCTATCCCTGGCACGTGTCTGGCAGTAAAGTGTACATTCAGGCGCAAACATTGTATCACCAGCTCCTTCAGCAAGCGCAGAACCCATGTGCACCTTGCTCTCTGATTGTTAATTGCCATCACTACTGACATGCTGTCTGACCAAAACACAATATGCTTGTTCGCCAAACTGCCCCCCCACAGATGCAAAGCCACAATGATTGGGAACAATTCAAGAAAGGTAATGTTCCTTGTGAGACCTGACACTGCCCCTTCTTCCGGCCAGTGTTGCATGCACCATTTGCGGCCTAAGATAGCTCCGAAACCAACACTCCCGGCTGCATCTGTGAACAATTCCAATTCCCCATTGGGGCGATTCGGCGTTTGCCAGAACACTGTGCGATTGAAATTTTCTAGGAAGTCTTTCCAAATAGCTAAGTCCTTCTTCACCTCAGTTGATAACCTTGTATGATGGTGTTTTTCGCGTAGCCCTGACATTGCCCTTGCTATGCTCCTCGAAAAGGTCCTGCCCATTGGTATGACTCGCAGCGCAAAGTTCAACTGGCCCACTAATACCTGCAATTGATGTAACGTGACTTTCCGTGCCAACAAGCAAGTTTCAATAGCCGCCTTGAACGCCACCGCTTTCTCTTGCGGGAGCCTGCATACCCCTTCACGAGTATCTATCTCAATGCCTAAGAATGTTAGCCGTGTAGTTGGCCCTTCTGTCTTCTCTGCCACCAATGGTACTCCCAAAGCTTTTGCCAGATGCTGGAAGCCCAGCAGGGCCTTCCTGCATGCTAGCGAGCCCTGTGGTCCCATGAACAAAAAATCGTCCAAATAGTGCAGCACCTCGTAAGAATTAACTGAGGTTAAGAATTGTTGTACAGCCCATTCCAGGAACCTGCTAAACGTCTCAAATACAGCGCACGCGATCGAACACCCCATTGGCATGCATAGATCAAAGAAATACTCTTCGCCGAAAGTGAAACCTAAGAACTTGGTGTCTTCTGGATGTACCGGCAGTAGGCGAAAGACTGCCTCAATGTCTGATTTAGCCATCAATGCTCCCTCGCCTAGCCTCTGTAATTTCTGAATTGCGGTGTCAAAGGTGGTGTAGCGCACTGTGCAGAGGTCTGGGTCAAGTTTGTCATTGATGGATGACCCTGGGGGGCTTGATAAGTTGTGAATTAGACGGAATTTCCCTGCCTCCTTCTTTGGAATCAACCCCAATGGCGAACATACCAGGTCAGGCTTAGGTAATTGCTTGAATGGTCCCGCCACCCTCCCCAGCGCCAACTCATTCGCGATTTTTTGCTTGGTCACCTCTATGTTTTGAAGCACGGAGCGTTGGTTGCGCGGGGGATTGGTGGTTGGTGTAGCTGTAGATGGGATGCGAAATCCAATACGAAATCCATCATGTAAAAACTGTGCATCTTGTAATCTGTCATATTTGCTAAGGAGGTATGATAGCACGTGCAATTTGATAGGTGTCGGCAAGCCCTTAGGGGGCCTGTGGGGGCCGACCTTTAGGTTGTGTGGGGGCAGGTTGTTCTTTTGGCTTTCCCGATTTCTTATAACATCTAATTTCTGCGTGTCCTGGCACACCACAGAAGGCGCAACAGTGTTTGAATCTGCATGATGTGCCCCGATTGCATTCATTCTTGTTAAACTGCCAGCAGGCCTGTTTTTTGTCTCCCGCACCCCTGTCCCCACGAAAGGACTGATTGGGAAAGGTTTGATTGGCCTTATTCCCTGCTAATGTTGAGTAAAATACTGTGTGCCATACATTAATTTCCCGCTGATCCCATGCCATCCCTGGGTGCACTGCCTTCATCTGCCTGAACTTGGTGTCGTATTGGAGCCACCCTGTCCCTGGGAATTTGGACGCCGCTCCATGTATTAAGGATATGTAGCTAATTAATTGAGGAGCTACTGCCGGGCACTTCTCTGCTACAATAGCTGCGTAAATTGCAAAGCCCGTAATCCAATTTTTTATAGACCAATCTACCCATACCTTCTTCTGCCTATAGTCGCCTTCCTTTCCTACTCTGCCTTTTCCTGGCACCACCCCGGCATTTATGAGGTCAAAAACGTCTATATATTCTCCTTTCAAAATCTTTTCTTTGGTCTCTATCGGCACATGCCATGTGATCCCAGCTGAGGGCGATAACGCCATGGACGCAGATCCATACATTAGAGGGCTGTATGCTAACGATGGTTGCACAGTCACGCCTGTCCCCAGCGCGCCTGGGAAGGGTCCTGCTGTGGCGCCTGCGCCATTGTTGAGTATTTGTCCTTGTGAGGGCGCTGTTACTACCATTGGGGATTGCCCCATAGCTACTAGCCCTGTCCCCCCCGGATAGGCCAATGCGGGAATCATTGAACCTACGGCGCCATTACTCAGTGCCTGTCCCTGTGACGTTGCCGCTATTATGCCTGGGGATTGCGCTACACCCCCTGAGTGAACCCATACCTGCGCTATTCCACTGCCTGGTTGTGCGACCACTGATGGCGTATTTTGAGGGACCATTTGTTCTTTGGGCGCTCCCACCATTAATGGCGGTATCTTCTCCCCCTGTGCCACATTGTTTATATTGTCGTCTCCCCCTTTCGCGGTCCCTACTTGTGCAGCTTTCGATCCCAAACTTGTTGTTTCGACAACTTCTACCTCACCTGAGGATGTGTCTCGAGCGTCATTTGGTCTATTGCGTTTGTCCATTGGCGCATCTTTGAACCTTTCCGGTGTACGCCTCGTCCGCTTGCCTCGCACTGCTTGTTCCTGTGTACCTGTACCGGCCCCTTCTTTCAGAGTCTTTAGTGCCCAATCCACTCCCTTCTCTTTGGTGAACTCCAACAACTCAGTCAATGCCAGGTATTCGTCCTTTGCCGCTTTAGCTCCTTTCCCTTTCTGCGCCCGTCGTGGAGGCATTCTGCACTTAAGAGACAAAATTTTTGTTACCATGTGTACTTAATGTTCATTCCCCCGTGGGTTGGGTTCTAAGGAATTCTTAACTTCCTTTCTGTTCGCATCCTTTCCTTCACTTTCATGCCTTTAACGCCCTTCGTCGCATCTCTTTATTTGCCCCCCTACTACTGACTAGGTTGTGTTCTGCCCGCTAAGCCTGTAACCTCACATCGTTAATGCTTAACCTTCGACACATGTCCAGCCTTCGTTAGCTGCTCTCATCATACCTGGCTCGCCTCTCTGTCTTTGTTCTCTTCGAGACTGCCTTCGATAGTTGCTTTCATTTAGCCGCTCTCGAACTCCGCAGCGCACTACTCAAATCTCCCCATAATTACCGCCCCCTGGACCCTTACGCTATGTGCAAAGAAGCGTTTCTGCTCCTTTAACCTTTTGCGGTACTCGCATCGATTCATCACTCGCTGCCCGATTTACGACGGGCTATAGCTCCCGCTCCTCAATGAACCTATCTTTATTCGCTCGCTTTCGTTCGCTCTTGCTAGCGCATGCTTTATCTCTTTAATCGGAAAACAGAACAAAAAGTTCAAGCTGAGAATAACTCAACATAATACTTTAACAACTCCTAAAAAGAAATGAAACTAGAGAGGAGGGTTTTATGAATTTCCTTATTATTTAACGGAAATGGTTTTAATTTATTTCACATTTCAAAAATAATTTTGCGCAGAGACATTGCTTCATTGCGCTAAGGTCATATATACAAAATTTTACAAAACATGTATTACAATGACACATTACTAATGATCCCCTGGGAAAAGAGAAAAAAACATGCAAACATTCATCAAGCACTCATGGCCATTATACTCATGCATACACAAAAACATACATACACTGTAAAGAACTGGGTCATTGTGGCGACCTTTCTTCACTTGTAAAATTAATTACATCTCAATTTAAACATCAAAAAACATTCCGTTTTTTCATTGCCACAATGAATATAACAGATTATTTTGGACTTCACAAGAAAAAATATCTTGAAAGCGGTGCGACACAAGGAAAAAGAACTGGTCGACGCTTTTCGAACCACTGAATTATGGGTTCTCCTCAGGACCAACCAATTTCTGCAATGAACAATAAGAAACGTTTTAGGATATGATACTGTGACTCAGAGTTCCTACGAAGCACCAACAGGGCCTCTCAACACCCACCTTAAAATGTAGAAATCTATCTGCCTGAAATGGATGCAAGTCGTTTCCAATGGAAAGGGACCTAAACACAAAAACACCATCTATATTATAGTTTCCAACTTGTCTAACACAGACTAAACATATAGCACAGGACACACAGCAGACTTTGGACAAAGAATGATAGTACTCCCTCAACTTACTGGAGCAGGGGAACGTGTCCTCTTTTCCGGCTGGCAATGATCGAATACTTGTTTATCTGAAGTGAGGGAAAACGAGGGAAAACGAGTTCCGTTTACTATCGTCATCCCTTTAAAACCTCTAAACAACCGTTAACATAAGCATTCAAAAGCCGGACTACAACCAGCCTTATGAAGTGTAGAACTTACTTAAATGCGTTCATCAGTCCACTTCAAATGCTTTTCCCGCGCCGGGATCTAAAAAACGAAACGAGCGGTATAAGTCATCAAAGAGACTCTTAAGACCTGATACCTCAGAGCTCCTGTCCCCTTAACATTCCTATTCCTTGTTCGCCCGCAAGCTTACCGGGAGTGCATTTTTCGTCCGTCCACAAACTTGTCAAACCATTAGTGAGGATACACACGGCATTGTGGGAACGAGTGACCATTAAAACTAATTGAAACTACCAGAAGCCCAAAGGTTGCTGGTAGATGTAGTTTATGCTCGGCGCCCTTTGGAAAATGTGGCTAGGATTTCGTGAACCAAGAAAGGAGTGCTTAGAATTAATGGATGTCCATAAAACCGACAAGTGGCTGCCGGGTTAAATGGTTTAAACTTCGCTCTCACAAAGTTGTGTGTTAACGAATGTAAAAAAGTGGTTACGCATCAAAAAACGGTGGAAGGCTTCCAAAAGGGGGTAAGAATGCGTGGCTGAAACACTGATCGGAACTGTCCATGAATTATGAGTGTTTGGAAAAGTGAAACAGCAGGACAGGCCAGAACCAAACAATGGAGACAGCGAGATGGTGTTCTTCTTAAATTAAGCAATTGGTCTGAATATTTCAGCAACTTCATTCAGGCCGTTAATAGCCGTGTTGTACTTCATGATTAATAGTGCCTCACGTCGGCTTAATTGGCCTTCCAAATCTCCTCCACGTGGATCTCTTTCAATCTTGGACAAAACTGTCCATCTCAAATCAGCCTCACTGTGTGTATGAGTGACCCAGTGATGAACTAAAGGGGCATTCTCAACTCGTAGTCTGATCCTAGATTTATGCTGGATGATACGTTGTCGGACCTCCTGGGTTGTTTTCCCAATATACAACTTTGGACAAGGACAAATTATTGCATAAATAACATTCTTTGTTTTGCAATTACTGAATGTGTTATGCTTCCAGTGAGTGGTATTGAAAGAAAAAACATCACCCTCTATGGTCTGCTCACAATTTATGCATGTTCCACATTTGTGGTGACCTACAACTGGCGGAAGTTTAAGCATACTCCTTAATGTACGCTGTTCTTCTTTTGGTAGGGCAGCACGTACTATGTAGTTAGCTACACTTTTCTCCTTTTTGTAAGCAAACATTGGAGGTATAGAAAAATCCTCATGGAGGTCCTTGATCAAATGCCAATTGCCTAGGATGAGTTTCCGGAGTTGGTGGCTGTTAGGGCAAAATGTTGTCACACAGACCGATCTGTCGCCCTTTTTCTTAATTTTTTGCTCCAGCAATGTCTCTCTTGGTGTCCACCAAGCTCTCTTCAAGGAATGTTTAATTAGTTTCTTTGGATATCCCCTCTCAAGGAGGCGATCTCTTAATTTGTTTGCATGCATGAAGTATTCCTCTTTTTTGGTACAGTTCCTGCGAATTCGCAAGAACTGACCGTAAGGTAGATTTTGTCTCAGACTACGAGGATGGTTGCTCGTATAATGTAGTGCCTTATTCCGGTCTGTCTCTTTTCTAAAAAGTGTGGTTTCGAGCTCTCCATCCGAAGCCACTACCTTGACGTCCAGAAATGTAATTGAATCGTTTGACGAAACACTACTAAATTTGATGTCATTTGATCTTCCGTTGAGCCAACCAATAAACTCGTCCAGTGTTTGCTGTGTGCCAGTCCAAATTAAGAAAATGTCGTCGATATAGCGCATATAGTTGGAAATGTTTGCAACAAACGGGTTGTTATTATATATGAAATTGTTTTCATATAAACCCATAAATAGCACAGCCAGCTCAGGGGCGAAAGGACAACCCATGGCCACGCCTCTTGTTTGATAAAAAAACTGAGAGTCGAAAGAAAAGTAGAGGGTGATGTTTTTTCTTTCAATACCACTCACTGGAAGCATAACACATTCAGTAATTGCAAAACAAAGAATGTTATTTATGCAATAATTTGTCCTTGTCCAAAGTTGTATATTGGGAAAACAACCCAGGAGGTCCGACAACGTATCATCCAGCATAAATCTAGGATCAGACTACGAGTTGAGAATGCCCCTTTAGTTCATCACTGGGTCACTCATACACACAGTGAGGCTGATTTGAGATGGACAGTTTTGTCCAAGATTGAAAGAGATCCACGTGGAGGAGATTTGGAAGGCCAATTAAGCCGACGTGAGGCACTATTAATCATGAAGTACAACACGGCTATTAACGGCCTGAATGAAGTTGCTGAAATATTCAGACCAATTGCTTAATTTAAGAAGAACACCATCTCGCTGTCTCCATTGTTTGGTTCTGGCCTGTCCTGCTGTTTCACTTTTCCAAACACTCATAATTCATGGACAGTTCCGATCAGTGTTTCAGCCACGCATTCTTACCCCCTTTTGGAAGCCTTCCACCGTTTTTTGATGCGTAACCACTTTTTTACATTCGTTAACACACAACTTTGTGAGAGCGAAGTTTAAACCATTTAACCCGGCAGCCACTTGTCGGTTTTATGGACATCCATTAATTCTAAGCACTCCTTTCTTGGTTCACGAAATCCTAGCCACATTTTCCAAAGGGCGCCGAGCATAAACTACATCTACCAGCAACCTTTGGGCTTCTGGTAGTTTCAATTAGTTTTAATGGTCACTCGTTCCCACAATGCCGTGTGTATCCTCACTAATGGTTTGACAAGTTTGTGGACGGACGAAAAATGCACTCCCGGTAAGCTTGCGGGCGAACAAGGAATAGGAATGTTAAGGGGACAGGAGCTCTGAGGTATCAGGTCTTAAGAGTCTCTTTGATGACTTATACCGCTCGTTTCGTTTTTTAGATCCCGGCGCGGGAAAAGCATTTGAAGTGGACTGATGAACGCATTTAAGTAAGTTCTACACTTCATAAGGCTGGTTGTAGTCCGGCTTTTGAATGCTTATGTTAACGGTTGTTTAGAGGTTTTAAAGGGATGACGATAGTAAACGGAACTCGTTTTCCCTCGTTTTCCCTCACTTCAGATAAACAAGTATTCGATCATTGCCAGCCGGAAAAGAGGACACGTTCCCCTGCTCCAGTAAGTTGAGGGAGTACTATCATTCTTTGTCCAAAGTCTGCTGTGTGTCCTGTGCTATATGTTTAGTCTGTGTTAGACAAGTTGGAAACTATAATATAGATGGTGTTTTTGTGTTTAGGTCCCTTTCCATTGGAAACGACTTGCATCCATTTCAGGCAGATAGATTTCTACATTTTAAGGTGGGTGTTGAGAGGCCCTGTTGGTGCTTCGTAGGAACTCTGAGTCACAGTATCATATCCTAAAACGTTTCTTATTGTTCATTGCAGAAATTGGTTGGTCCTGAGGAGAACCCATAATTCAGTGGTTCGAAACGCGTCGACCAGTTCTTTTTCCTTGTGTCGCACCGCTTTCAAGATATTTTTTCTTGTGAAGTCCAAAATAATCTGTTATATTCATTGTGGCAATGAAAAAACGGAATGTTTTTTGATGTTTAAATTGAGATGTAATTAATTTTACAAGTGAAGAAAGGTCGCCACAAGGACCCAGTTCTTTACAGTGTATGTATGTTTTTGTGTATGCATGAGTATAATGGCCATGAGTGCTTGATGAATGTTTGCATGTTTTTTTCACTTTTCCCAGGGGATCATTAGTAATGTGTCATTGTAATACATGTTTTGTAAAATTTTGTATATATGACCTTAGCGCAATGAAGCAATGTCTCTGCGCAAAATTATTTTTGAAATGTGAAATAAATTAAAACCATTTCCGTTAAATAATAAGGAAATTCATAAAACCCTCCTCTCTAGTTTCATTTCTTTTTAGGAGTTGTTAAAGTATTATGTTGAGTTATTCTCAGCTTGAACTTTTTGTTCTGTTTTCCTAGTATTTTCGGCTCAGTTCAGCTGAGTTTTTGAGCCAAAACCCGGTGCTGTTTTTTTATCTCTTTAATCGGGCACGCTTCCTCCCGGCCCTCTACCTAGCGCCTCTCATTGCTCTAAGCCGTGCCCCGCGTGTCCCTTGCTCAACACGATATCTCAACACTATTCTGCACACTGTGAGGCCCGCTTACCTGCCGATCGGGCTCCGGTCGCCTTTCTCGTTGCCTAAGCCGCCGTCCACTCCGTAACTCCGACGCGACCTCCGCAACTCCGACGCGACCTCCGACCACCTAGCAGGATCGCGGACAAAGAGGGCGAAGATCACGCCCCTTTCACTTTTAAACCCCCCGCCATACTAACTGCTTCCTGGGTCAACTAGACTCTACTTGCCTACGCACTTCCGGTCACTTTGCTCGTGTCCTTCCCCTTCCGGGTCTCGCGACCCGGAAGGGGTTCCTACGCTTTCTAGGGCCCTTTGATGCCACTAAAGGCGCCACGCCCCTTACATGTGGTGGCGCCCCTCAGTGTTAGCACACTGCCCTGCCAATGTGTAGTGGTGCAAAACTGTAGTTTGTCAAGACTTTGGGGGACATGTTATATTGGTCCGCAATAGTTTTCATTTCTGAGAGCTGTGTTAAAACACTCGACAATTAGATAGCAGTGAACTTGCAATCATGCTGGATCTTTTAGACATTTACAGATATTGGGGGAATATTAAGCTGCTATTCCATGGTATGTGGTTGTGAAAAAAAACAGACAGGTGACGAGCAGTTGCAATATATAGGAACCAATATTTCAAAGCTTATATGCATATGTGATGTGACAGTGGTTTTGGCAATGAACCATCTTGGGGGCTTGTAGTGAGACCCTAGATAAAAAAAGAATGACATCCTAGGGCTGGTCAAAGGTGGTGATTTACATTAGGATTTGTTTCTGGCCCCACAGAGAGGATCGCTTTTGAAATTCATCTGGTAACTCTCATCTGAGTGTTAGAAAAACAAAACAATAAAATAAAGGTGAGGAGGCTGCATCGAAAAACCGAAGCCGCTCTTAGGGGCATATCAACAAGGGCTTCTGCTTTTTTGGCTTTAAAAGCCAAAAAAGCAGAGATAAAACTATCACCCTATCAACAACAGGGTGCTAACATGCAAATTTGCATGTTAGCACCCTTTTACTCTACGCTTCCCCTTGTATCTCTAATGAGATGCAAAGGGGGCGTTCCAGAGTAAAATAATAGGAGAAATGTCACTAAGCGACATTTCTCCTATTATCAAGAATATCGCTAACCCTGTTAGAGACAAAAAAAGCAGCGCTAACCGCGGTTAACGTTGCTTTTTTACGTCTGGTATTTTTCTGACTTAGCCATGATTTCCTATGGAAGGAGGATATCATGGCTAAGTTTGTCTGTACCTATCAACAAGCTAACGTGAGATTATCGCTGGGTTTCCAGCGATAATCTCATGTTAGACAGTTAGCGTGAGGATTTTCATCGCTTTTGAGATAAGCGTTGCTAATAGCACGCTATCTCAGCGATAAAAATCCACGCTAGCCGGCGATAATTATCCTAGTGCTAAGTGCTCTTAGCGATAATTATCGCCGGTTGTTGTTGATATGCCCCATAGGAAGTCTAAATGGAAGCGTCAAATGTGTTAAAACAGCGCAATCCCTGAACCTCGTCAGAGATGAGACACCACAGCCTGTCAGCGATGACGAGTGTGTGCACGGACATATCTCCAGTGAAGTGACAGAGGGCGGCACCTCTGCTTGTTACTTCGAAGCTACCAGCTGCGCCTGGGGAGGTATGAAGGTGAGGAGAATGGCACGTGGAGGCAATTATACGCGTTTCCTGCGTAAGCGGTCAACTTGGAAAAACCTCGAGGCACAGCTCCTGAACTACCTTCCCGCTTATTATTTTTCTTAGTGCTAGTCTGACATATGTTGAATCCCCTCTGTCGGACACATCCTTTCAAGCCTTCCGCACATTTAAAGGACACGTTCAAATTATGTGAGCAGTATAGAACTGCGGAAGATGTTCCTGCAAAGACATGCCTTCATGTGACTCAAACGAATTCTAAGCCTGACATGTTTGACTGTCCTTTTAAATGCGTTTTATTTTTTTTAATTAAAAAAATTAATCCTTTTCAGAGAATTGGGCATCTATGCAAGCTGTACAAATTGTTACGGTCTAATTTGAGATTAATGCTTTTACAACAAAAGTTGAATTGTAGGCTGTGCTATGGTCTCCAGAGATAATGTTTAAAATTGGTTCAATAGAAACTGAGCTCTCGTGGGTTTGGCAGCAGGCACAAGATACTTATCTCCAACCTTTCCAAAATAGCGTGCGTAAAGTGACTTGCTATTTGATAGAGGCCGGATTGAATTAGAATTCAAAATCCATATTAGACCCAGGCTATCTCGAAAAGAAAATTAAATTATTCACAGCGGCAAGTCCTCTCCTTTGGTTTTCATTGCTTCAACAGGTCTAATCAAAAAGAAACATCTTCCCACCTCATATCGCGCACAAACTAAAATGCACCAAGGTTAAGAGCCTTTTTTAATCTGTAGTGTCACCGGCCAATCAGAGCATAGGCATAACGTTGGATTGGGATGTAAATGTTCATCAAGCATTCAAAATGGTTTTCGAAATAGCTTGAAAAAAAGCTTATAGCACTGAGAGAATCTGGGGAGGTCTGCCCTGCTTTTTTACTTGCTACAATATCACTATCTCTATGACTTCCCTTGGGTAACGTCATTGCTCACATTTCTTTGTTACCTGCCAGACAGGGATGTATGATGTTACAACGCATGCTTTTACAACGCATGCTGTTACAACAATTTTTTTACAACGCAAATGCTGTGACAACGCAAGACTTTACAACGCAAGTCTTTACATCGACTTGCAGTAGATGGCGTGCTAACATTAAAAAAGGGTAATTTACTATTCTAACTCCAGTCCACGTTGCAGTAGGGAAGGTGTTTGGATAGTAAACTACACTATTTTTAATGTTAGCACGCCATCTAGTGCAAGTCGATGTAAAGACTTGTGTTGTAATGGCATGCGTTGTCACAGCATTTGCGTTGTAACAGTTTCGTTGTAATGGCAGTGCGTTGTAAAAGTTGCGTTGCAATGGTTGTTCACAGCCAGACAGTGCTAATGAACCCGTCGAACTACGTTGATTTTTCAGCTTCCAATAAGGGTGCTTTCCTTCATCCGGGAAACGTACATTTAAATTACCACTCAGTGCCAGTGAACTGGGAATAAGAAACATATGTCATTTAGAACCTTTACAAACGACGTAAATTATGAAGAGGTATATAAAAAGATATGTCATTATTGTAAGTATTATTATCACACTGCACATGTTCAGACGCCACCGTCTTTTTATTTGTATTGTTTATCTTTTTCGTCCTCTGTCTGACCACTGCATCAGGACCAGTCGACAATAACGCCAACATGATGTCAGACACTGACAGTCAATCAAAGGTGTTTAGCCCACAGGAAGTTGCGTTCTGACACGCATGCCACAAGGGCCTGCGGCATTTTCATGTTACAGAGAAAAGCATAGTCAAAACTGCCAACACAAGTTGCCAGTATTCCCATTAGGGAATGACCCGGAAGCAATTCTGGAGTCTGAGGGGCAGATTTATATTCCCTGGCGCATCCCTGCAAATCAGCATGGATGCGCCAGGGAAGATGCGTCACGCAAGTTTACCCTTGCGCCACAATAGATGCACCGCATTTACAATGCAGCGCATCGTGGCGCAAGGATAAACAGATGCGTGACGCATCTGATGGCGGAAGGGCGGCGCATTGCTGGAGTTGCGTCGCAAGCGCGACGCAGCTCCAGCAAGGCTCGGGGTTGCCCTATCTCTAACATGCTGCGTCAATCCTTACGCCTGCTTCAAGCAGGCGCAGGTATTTGACTCAGCATGGCCGGAAAAGTGACTGAGTGAAATCTTGTAGATTTCACTCAGCTACTTTTCGGAGGCGTTCCTGCGCCGGAACGCCACCCCTGTGAAGGTACGCCCACATGTGGCGCAAGCTTTACAACGTGACGCATCTCCCTAGATGCGTCATGTTGTGAATCTGCCGCAGCATGGCGCAGGCTTTGCGCCGCCGCTGCGTCACAAAAGTGACGCAACGGCGGCGCAAAAGTGACGCAAGTGTAACATAAATCTGCCCCTAAGTACAGAAAAAGGGAAGAAAAGAGGGATTTTGCTAAAGCTCGTGTAAAGGGAGAATTGATGAGCTGACAAATTCTTTTGGGTAAAAACATACATCTCACGTGTTATTCACTCGAGGTTCCGAAAGTGATTCCTCTACCACGATGGGAGCCACTTTTTGTTTAACAAGCATTGGCAAAGCCAATGGGTCGCGTCTATGCAAGAGCTATTGGCTTTGTCAATGTGTTTTAGCCATGCTGTGCACCAGTGTGGCTGCTGTTCAGAATAGCTAAACGTTAGGGGCAGAGTGTGGGGTGGGGTAGATTGGAGTGGGGTATATTGGGGTAGAGTAGAATGGGATAGAGTAGAATGGGATAGATAAGAGTAGCGTGGAGTAGCATGGACTTGGTTAGCATCAAATCAAATCAAATTGATGAAGCACATGGCTGCACTAACTAGTGCATCCCCGCGCTGCATCAAGAACCTGTTTCAGGCAGAAGATAGAACAGAGAAAAGTCAGACCGCGGAGTTACCAGATGGAAAGAGCCACGTCTTGAGCTTTTTCCGGAAAATAGTCTCCGATGATTCCAGCTGGAGCTCTATCGGGAGCTTATTTCAATGTGAAGCTGCTAAAAAGCGAAAGGAGCGCCCGCCCATCCTAGCTATTCTGATGGAGGGGGTAGGTTGGCTTAGAGTAGCGTGGAATGGGGTAAATTGGGATAGCTTGGGGTAGATTGGTTTAGAGTAGAGTGGGGTACAATGGTTTAGAGTGGAGTGGGGTAGATTGCAGTGGGGTATATTAGGGCAGAGCAAGGCAGATATGGAGTGGGGTAGATTGAGGTAGATTGTAGTGGTGTAGAGTGAGGTAGATTGTGGTGGTGTCTAGTGGGGTAGATTGAAGTGATGTAGAATGGGGTTCATAGTGGTGAGAAAAGTTGAGTAGGTTGCGAGGAAAAGTATGGGGATAGATTGGAGTGGGGTGGGGTAGATTGGAGTGGGGTAGACTGGAAATGGGTGGTTTAGATTGCAATGGAGTGGGGTAGATTGGAGTGAGTGTAGTAGGATGGATTGAAGCCGGGTAGATTGGAGTGAAGAGGGGTCAATTTGGGTGGATTGCGGTGTATAGGCACAGATTTGAGTGGATTGAGGTAGATAGGAATGTGGTAGATCAGAGAATGGTGTAAAGAGGTATATTGGGGTAGGTTAGAATGAACTAGATTGGGGAGGAGTGGAGGTGGTGGATTGGGGTAGATTGCAGTGGAGAGGGGTGGGGTGGAGTGGGGCAGACTGGAGTGGAGTGGGGTACTTGGAGCAGGGAACATTGGGTGGATTTGAGTAGGGTAGATTGGTATGGAGAGGGGTAGTTTGGAGTAGAGAGATGTACTTGAAGTGGGGTATATTGGAGTGGAGGGGAGTAGGGTAGGTTGAATTTGAGTGTGGTGGGGCGGACTGGAGTGGAGTAAATTGGAGTGAAGAAGATTGGAGTGGAGTAGGTTGGGCTACACTGGAGTGTGGTCGATTGGGGTGGAGTGGGTTAGATTGGAGTGGAGTCCGGTAGATTGTGTTAAAACATCAACAGAACATGAGTGTTCACAAAGAGTTATGAAATTGAATGTTTGAAGCTTTTAAAAGAATTTCTAGTCATCATCTAAGGAAGGAAATGCGGTCTAGTGGCTAAGCTGTTGATCTGAGGACCTGGATTTGAATACAGCTTGGCAATGACTGAAAAATTTGCAGTTCTGGGAAATGACTTAATCTTAATGTGCCTAATATTTAAATGTGTGAGATACTAGCATAAGTGTTTGTGTGACAAAAATATATAAGCCACCACTTGATGAATACAATCTTGCATCATTTACCATCACCTGCCATACAGCAGAGCACTCTGTTGCTCTCGGGTTAGAGCCATGCTTTAGAAATACCAACACATGCATGTTTTTACATAGTGAACAGGTACCCCGGCTTTTATTCTCTGTGGATAACCCTTCCTTTTGAGCTGCTGGTGAGCCCACCTCATTTTGTGACAGCTAGAAAGAAACTCCCACAATATTCTTTATCCTGGTTTATTTCTCACACCTCAAGTCTACTTCTCACAGTTGGTGGGAGCACTTTATTTGGCACATTGGGAGATTCCCGCACACACATCTTCTTGTTCCCTGGAAGCATGTTATCATTATGCAGTTCATGCTACTTTTAATCAGAAAATACACTTTTCCAGTAAGCCTTCAGTGCTTTCATTTATGACATGCAAAGGTCTCACTTGTTGCCACCCATCTTGCAGACATCTGATGCTCACAGGTCTGGTGGACACTCTCTGAGCTCCAGCAGTGCTCGGTGTCTCAGGGGAATGCATTGGTGAAGACAAAAAGATCTGGCTTGAATGTGCTACTGCAGGAACAAACATGCATGGACATGTCTTTTCCGTGCACTAGTGCATTCAACCCAAAACTTTTTGCCTTCCAAACATGTATTCTACTGCTTTCTCTGTTCCCAGTGTGTGAAATGGTAGCCTCACCAACACTCTTTAGTTCTAGTCCTCCCCAAAGTTCTGGTCTAGCTGCATCTCTGGTAAGATGCAATAGTGTTAAAGTCCCGTGTCAGCCACTTGGTGTTCCATTGCATTCTTACAATTGTGTGTTGTAAACTTTTCATATTATATTGGCTGTGTGGAGAAGGGCGGAATATCCAGGGGAGGGTGAGTTTAAGTGTAGATTAGAAGCCAAAAAGAGGATTCTGACCAGATTTTGAGTGGAATTTTCCCTATCTCTACAGTGACAATCTGGTTCCTTCATTAGGAAAACTGCATGTGAATCTGATACTGTTTAATTGTGACAGTTGTTTTCACCTCTAGTGGTGAAGGCGAAGAGTCACCCCAGACTCAGAATTTTTCAATCCATCATTCATTTTTGTCTCCACCACCTTGCTGGACAGAGATGGTACAATGTGAGCACGTTTTCGACATAATAGTGTATTTTTCATCGCTTTAAAACAGTCAAGATTAAGCAATGCTTAATTTATTTATTTTTACAGTGCCAGGGCTTCTTTATTTTTTTTGAGGACCCTGCCTCCATTGCTGCTGTTTGCAGAGGTTTCTGAAAACCATGGCTATGTAGTTTTGATCTCAGGTCATGCGTCTTTTTTCTAGGCCATGGCCAGTTTTTGGCATGGGCGACCTGGGCCCAGGCCTTGAGTGCCAATCTCCAGAGGGGTACACGGAATTGACTGCATTAAGGTAATCCAAACAGAACTGTTACACTGACTTGTCTCTAATGATTCTGTTTAAACTGCTTTAATCCTTAATAAGCCACAGGCACTGTTCTTAACACCCCATCAGCCCCCTTCCTTGCCCAACCATTTCCTTCTCACATCCTGTCGTTCCACACCACCAACCCACTTCCTCCTCCAACATTCAACTTGGCACCCGTGTGACTGAGCCAAGCAGTGAGTGAGTCAAGTGAGTTAGTGGAGGTGTTTGTTTTCAGAGGCCAGTCACTACTCCACGTAATCAGCCAGAGCCTCACCTGTGAACAAGAAAGGGGCCGCCTCTTGCCTCATTCTATTCACTAGCAGCAAGGGTGCCTGATTTTTTTCCATCCAGGGCACTCTCCAGGCAAAGGCTGTCTCTGTCCACCACCGTAAACGTTCTGCCTCGTGCGGGTTCTTTTTCATGCTTGCTTCCACTTGCGACTGTTTTCCTATTTTTCTCTTTCTCCCTCTATCTCCTGTTGGGGCTTTTTTCACAGGCTCAAAGTCTGTGTTTTGAAAAACAAGTCTTAGGGCCAGAGGTACAACGTGATTGGGCGTGCACAAGCGGGTTTGCAACCCGTTTGCGCATGCAAAATCTCTGTGGGCCATGTACAAAGTCTAGTTATCGACTCGCAAATTATTTGCGACTCTCTAAATAGGTTTTGTGACTCGCTATTAGGAAGGGGCGTTCCCTTCCTAATAGAGACCGCAGAGCCATGTATGAATGTTTTGCGACCGCAATTGCGGTTGCAAAACACTCGCAAATTACTACCCTCTTCAAGAGGGTGGTAATGAAGTCGCAAATGTGAAGGTGTCCCCAGGGAACCCCTTTCCCTTTGTGACTGGCTCAATAAATATTTATTAAGTCCCGGGTACCACTTCCTGCCCTTAAAACAAAAACGTTTCATTTTTTTAAAAATGTATCACGTTTTCCTGTAAGGAAAACGGGCAGCATTAAAAAAAAAAAAAAAGCTGCTTTATTTAAAAGCAAACCAGGCATGGTGGTTTGCTGAGCCAAACAGGCCACTATCCCTGGGAGTGCCTGTCGTTCCCAATGGGCTCGCAAATTGCGAGAGGCTCATTAATATTTATGAGCCTCGCAATTTGCGACCCCATTGGGAATCGCAAACAGTGTTAAACACACAGTTGCACATGCCAAATAGCGCCTCGCAAATTGTGAGTCGCAAAAGACTCGCAATTTTACGAGGCGCTATTTTGCACGTCGTACATCTGGCCCATAGTAGCCAAAAATGCGGGACGGTGCCTATCCCCGGCAACTACCGGCATTAATTAAGGGCTGTTTGCACTATAAATAGTGTATTTTCCATCAGTTCGAAACAATCAGTATCAAGTCCACGTGATGTGCATGGTCCAGTTGAAATTGGTTGCTTGATGTGAAAGAGAAGATGGCCCTTTAGGGAGTTTATGATGCTTTGGGATGCAGGGCATTACAAACCGTCACAGATTTAGACAATAAAGATATTTTGATTGCCTTTATGGACTTTTGCGTCTGTCTGGATGTGACGCACTACTAGCTATTTTCTTCTGAGTTCTTTCCAGTATGTTATTCCTAGCTGTGTCATCGTTAATGATTGCATTTTTGAGCTGGCTTGATAGTTGTTACCTTTGAATGTTTTGCTTTCATGTAGTTGTTATAACAGCAAGCCCACAGTATTGCTTGTGCAGCGTGAGGCTTAGAGTCCTGTGGCTTTGTACTTTCAACGAAAATGCGTTTCAGGTGGCTGCTATTTTTCCTATCGCCCACCTAGAAACCTTTTATGTCTTTTATCTGCTGTGCGTATTAGCCAGCACATTTACTAATGCCAGCCCTTCTAAAAGCATTCCCTACTGCTCCTTCTTTAAAAGTTATCTGTCATCAGAAGGGCAAAGAAACCTGAACTCTCATTTTATCATGTCATATCAAAGTTGGTTTGGGTGATTTAGTAGTCCTTAAATAACTGCGCTAATATGGTTGCTGAAGAAGGCGATTCGCCTCTTTTGGTTTTTCTGACCACTTGCGCACCCACATTTAATTTTTTATTGAAAAAGTCGGCTAAGTGTAGTGCAATGGGTAAGGTTTTTTTCTCGTGCTGACATCACTCACCAATGAGGTTCCCACTGAGGAAATTATCCAGCTCATGCATTGTCATCAGTGTCATTACACAGGTAGTGGGACCACACAATATCATGAAAATAAAAAACAACAGGCAAGACACTGGGTGGGATGATCACATCTCATCCGTGCGCTCAGGCGCGCAACACCCATTGGGCTCACCGGGCTTCAGCCCCCCCCCCCCCCGTCGTTTGTGACAGCCCGGCTGAGACAGCCTCGCGGGCTGGCGTCCGTCTAATTGCAGCCGCACCAGAGTACTTCACGGGTCTTTAAAAGACCATTTACTCGTTAATGAGGCTTTTGTTGTGTTTTCACCCCTTCTTACAGCCACTCTGCCTATGGCTGGAAGACTTAGCCCCCGCCGAAATCTTTTTCAGCCCCCCCCCGAAATTTGGCTCTAGTTGCCCGCCTGCGTGCGCTGCACCAGGTAGTAACCCAAATCATGATAAAGAAGCCAAGTATTGGAGTAGTATCAAAATAAAAAGCCATCTCCTCTTTATTTTGTCTCGTTCCCTCTCTCAACAGATAACTATGGTGGGCTGGCTGCATTTTTAGGTTTCAATAGTTTTTATTGAGTTTTTACTGTAAGTGCAAAGAAATAATGAGTAAATACAGCCACTCAAAGTAATTCCTTCCCTTAACTCCCTACTTTTCAAATATCCCTTCAATTCTGATAAAGATATCAAATTTCCAGTATACTCTGATAAAGTGTAGTGAATAAACCTCAATGTTTCGTTCCCCATCATTGTAGGTATATATTGGAGTCAATAGGCTCAGTATTCTAAGGGCCTCATTTGGATGTTGGTCCGACATCCAAGGTTTAAACTCCAACCGCCCTCTTACAAAGACGGCGGTCGGAGTTTAAACCAGCCAGCATGGCCGGCATTTTTATCGGGAGAGCTGGGGGAATGCCGGGTGGTAGGAAATTGGTGGATCCACGCAGATTCCAGAACTTTCCCACACAGAAATTTGAGAAAAAAGTGATTTTTTTCAGTTAAATTTGAGGTTTGCAGAGATTTTTTTCACTTAAATTTGAGGT
This sequence comes from Triturus cristatus, assembly GCF_964204655.1. Lineage (NCBI taxonomy): Eukaryota > Metazoa > Chordata > Amphibia > Caudata > Salamandridae > Triturus > Triturus cristatus. Next base: position 654,128,121 of record NC_140592.1, on the reverse strand, counting down.
TTGCAGGGGATTCTCGGTAGGAAAATGTTGAGGGACCCATGCAAGCCATACCTTGCTGCACTCCCCCGGGTGTCTAGTTTTTAGAAATGTGTGGGTTTGGTAGGTTTCACTAGATAGCCTCCGAGCCCAGGGCCAAAAGTTTATGGCGCCCCCCCTTGCAAAACAAGTTTGTTTTGTGATAGTTAATTTTGATGTCGCATTTCCTGTCGCGGGTACTTGACCCACCTATGGGAGTGAGGTACCATTTTTATCGGGAGACTTGGGGGAACACTGGGTGGGTTTCCCTAGATAGCCGCCGAGCCTGGGGCCAATATGTCTTGGGATCCCCCCTAGCAAAACCAGGTTGTTTTGTAATAGGTAATTTGGATGTCACCTCAATAGGTTTTGGGCGCTTGTCTGTCACGGGTACTTGAGGTACCATTTTTATAGGGAGACCTGGGGGAACGCTGGGTGGTAGGAAATTTGTGGATCCACGTAGATTCAAGAACTTTCCCACACAGAAATTTGAGAAAAAGTGTTTTTTTTCAGTTAAATTTGAGGTTTGCAGTGATTTTTTTCAGTTAAATTTGAGGTTTGCAGTGGATTCTCGGTAGAAAACTGTTGAGAGACCCACGCAAGCCATACCTCGCTTTACTCCCCCGGGTGTCTAGTTTTTAGAAATGTGTGGGTTTGGTAGGTTTCACTAGATAGCCTCCGAGCCCAGGGCCAAAAGTTTATGGCGCCCCCCCTTGCAAAACAAGTTTGTTTTGTGATAGTTAATTTTGATGTCGCCTTTCCTGTGGCGGGTACTTGACCCACCTATGCGAGTGAGGTACCATTTTTATCGGGAGACTTGGGGGAACACTGGGTGGTAGGAAATTTGTGGATCCACGCAGATTCCAGAACATTCCCACACAAAAAATTTAGAAAAAAGGGATTTTTCTCAGTTAAATTTGAGGTTTGCAGGGGATTCTCGGTAGAAAAATGTTGAGAGATCCACGCAAGCCATACCTCGCTTTACTCCCCCGGGTGTCTAGTTTTTAGAAATGTGTGGGTTTGGTAGGTTTTACTAGATAGCCTCCGAGCCCAGGGCCAAAAGATTATGGCGCCCACCCTTGCAAAACAAGTTTGTTTTGTGATAGTTAATTTTGATGTCGCCTTTCCTGTCGCGGGTACTTGACCCACCTATGCGAGTGAGGTACCATTTTTATCGGGAGACTTGGGGGAACACTGGGTGGTAGGAAATTTGTGGATCCACGCAGATTCCAGAACATTCCCACACAAAAAATTTAGAAAAAAGGGATTTTTCGCAGTTAAATTTGAGGTTTGCAGGGGATTCTCGGTAGAAAAATGTTGAGAGATCCACGCAAGCCATACCTCGCTTTACTCCCCCGCGTGTCTAGTTTTTAGAAATGTGTGGGTTTGGTAGGTTTACCTAGATAGCCTCCGAGCCCAGGGCCAAAAGGTTATGGGACCCCCCTTGCAAAACCAAGTTATTTTGTGATAGGTAATTTTGATGTCGCCTCAATAGGTTTTGGGCACTTGCCTGTCGCGGGTACTTGACCCACCTAGGCAAGTGAGGTACTCTTTTTATCGGGAGACCTGGGGTAATGCAGAGTGGTAGGAAATTTGTGGATCCACACAGATTCCAGTACTTTCCCACGCAGAAATTTGAGAAAAAGTGATTTTTTAGCTGAATTTGAGGTTTGCAGGGGATAGTGGGTAGGAAAATGTTGGGGGACCCATGCAAGCCATACTTCGCTGGACTCCCCCGGGTGTCTAGTTTTCAGAAATGCGTGGGTTTGGTAGGTTTCCCTAGATGGCAACCGAGCCCAGGCCAACAACTCATGGCACCCCCTTGCAAAACCAATTTGTTTTGTGGTGGGAAATTTTGATGTCGCCTTGCCTGTCGCGGGTACTTGACCCACCTACGTGATTGAGGTACCATTTTTATTGGGAGACCTGGGGGAACTCAGGGTGTTAGGAAATTTGTGGATCCACTCAGATTCCAGAACTTCGCCACACAGAAATTTGAGAAAAAGTGATTTTTTAGCAAAATTTGAGGTTTGCAGGGGATTCTGGGTAGGAAAATGTTGGGTGACCCATGCAAGCCATACCTCGCTGGACTCCCCCAGGTGTCTAGTTTTCAGAAATGTGTGGGTTTGGTAGGTTTTCCTAGATGGCCACCGAGCCTGGGGCCAAAAACTCATGGGACCCCCTTGCAAAACCAGGTTGTTTTTTTCGGGAGACCTGGGGGGAATGCTGGGTGGTAGGAAAATGTTAGTTTTTCTGACAACAGAATATTATGACGCAGTAATGCAAGGAAAATGAGTGACTATAGTCACATTTTGAGGTTTGCATGGCGTGAGTAAAAAAACTTGTTGGGATCCATGAGAGGCATTCCACCCAGCACTCTCCATTTTTTTTACTTTACAGAAATATCTAAAGTCGGTACATTTTCCCTAGTTTCAGACTACACCTTAGCACAGAAAGACAAATGAGACAAATATTACTTCCTATCCACCTGTTCTTCAATTACACACACATACTGGTTGGATTTGGAACGAGGGTGAGTGAAATGTTCAAAATATATATTTTATTAACAAGAGATTTCACATAAAGGAAATGCACTGTTAATAATTAAAAGGCTAAAAACCTGAACCAATAACTCACAGCTCGTGATCTGTAAAGCCAAGACAAGCACCAACCACTTTACAGGCCATTTACACCCCTTTCATACTTGACACACACTTTCACACCACCAGCTGCTGCCCCAGTACATTACTAGGGGTGGGTGGAATTAGCGTAGTCGCGCTACGCAAAGCTCTGTGAAACGGTAAGAAATCTCTGCGAGCACGCAGAGTTCCGCGAACACGCGGAATTGCTTATGCCACCCGTTCGCGATGCTTTTTTCCTGTTCGCGAATGCTGTTTGTGTGCTCAGGGGGAAATATCTCACGAACACGCATTTTGAAAGCGCGAACAAGCAAAAAATTCTCCGAAGCCGCGGATCACGGAATTTTAGGCAATTCCGCGTTCTCCACGGAACACAAAATTACCCAAATTCCACAAATCCCGCGAGCGGAATGGAATTTACCGCCCAGGCCTCTACATTACAACACTCACATTCACAGACAATGTGGATACAATGTACACCCTGGCAGAGAGAGACAGAAAAGACAAATATTCTTTAAAAATGAACAATTCCTTAAGTACTCACACGTTGGATTTGGCACAAGGGTGAGTGAAGGTTCAGAGCGTAAAATTCTATTAACAAGAGATTTCACAAAAAGGAAATGCACTGTTAATATTTAAAAGGTTAAAAACCTGAACCAATGACTCACATTTCGTGAGCTCGTGAGCTGTAAAGCAACGGCAAGGCACCAACCTCTTGAAAGGCTAACAGACATCTTTCATACGTGACACACAAGAACATTCACACCGCAATCCGCGGGCCCAGCACATAACAACATTCACATCAACAGACAGTGCTATTCAAGGGCCCATCACTTTCATACGCCCACATGACTGACACAGCAATCACACTGGCTGGTGGTTGACATAATGTCTGCAGTGGCGTTTGACTAGCAGAGTGTGTAATGACTAGCAGCAAATCACTACTCACACACTGCCAGCCAAATGCCAGCCTATGCACACCGCCAGTCAAGTACCATCCCACCCACACTGCCAGCCAAGTGCCAGCCCAGGCACACTGCCAGCAAAGTCCCAGCCCACGCACACCGCCAACCAAGCGACAGTCCACGCACACTGCCAGCCAAGCACCAGCACACGCACACCACCAGCCAAGCGCCAGTCCACAAACACTGCCAGCCAAGTGCCATTCCACCCACACTGCCAATCAAGCGCCAGTCCATGCACACCCTCAGCCAAGCACCAATCCACGCACACCGCCAGCCAAGCGCTAGTCCACGCACACCGCCAGCTAAGTTCCAGTCCATGCACACCGCCAGTCAAGCGCCAGTCCATGCACACGTCATTAAATTCTTTTTAACAAGAAAGAAAACACAAACCAATTGCACCTAGATACAAAACTATAACTACACAACCAACAGCAGCAACTAAAGACATAATTATTTTGCCAAACGTGAAACTGAACAACAACTGTATAAAACCATACAGACCAGGCAGTACACTATTAGACTCACGTGTGACACAATCTGAAACATGTGGGCACACACAGGCCAGGATTAGAAGGACAATCGGCACAGTGCATATGACTTTCCTTCCGCATACCTCTTCGCAAGCAGACTCTACATCTCTTACAGGGATTGTTTTTTTGGGGAATGGGGGGAATTAAATCAGGAAAGTGGCGATCTTTCAATATAGCCACATCCTCCACCACTCCAACTCTAGGAACTCTTGCCTGTTCCACAACAACAAGGCTGCCTATCACAGATTCCAGACACTGAGCAAAAGTCATCTTTGATGCAGGAGAACACTCTTTGACCACAACAAAAGCATTGAAAGTTGCTAAATTGAAGAGATGGATGGCCAACTTCATATACCAAATGTAAGCCTTATGAACAGCAGTGTAAGATTCCAACCTATGATCTACTCTATTGACACCACCCATGTGCTTATTGTAGTCTACAATGCACACAGGTTTGCGCACTTCAGAAACCTGACCCCAAAAAGTCACAGGTGAAGTACTCTCATCATGAATGGTAGTCAGCATGTACACATCCCTCCTGTCCACAAATTTCACAGCTAGCAGTTCCTCCCTATGCAAGGCACTGCACTGACCCCTCTGAAGCTTTTTGCAAACAAGCTCTTTGGGTAGGAGCGGATTGTGCCACAAGCAAAAGTTTCCACTTTGAACAATTCCTTAAACAATTGCACAGCAGTGTAGAAGCTATCAAGGTACAACTGGTGGCCTCAGTTAAACATTCCTCTAGCAAGATCCCACACAATTTTCGTTGAAACTCCAAAAGTGGACGGACAACCAGGGGGGTCAATAGTGGAATCCCTACCAATGTACACCCGGAAATTATAGACATATCATGTCCTACTCTCAGAAAACAAATACATCTTAATTCCATAATGTGCCCTCTTTCTAGCAATGTACTGCCTAAAAACCAAACTGCCCTTGAACTGGACCAAAGACTCATCAACAGCTATTTCTTTCCCTGGAGTATAGATCTCTGAAAATCAATCTACAAAGTGATCAAGAACAGGCTCAATCTTAAAAAGACTGTCCCGGTCAGGGTGATCTCGTGGCAGCGCCAAAGCATAATCAACAAAATGCAGCATCCGAAGAAAAGTAAATACCGATCATGACTCATAATTGCAGGAAATATGGCCTTTGCCATCAAGGGACTGGTAGACCAATATGAAGCCAGGAACTGCTTCCTTATCAAGCCCATCAAAAAAGTCAAACCCAAAAACTTCTTCATATCATCACGATTTGTGGGAGTCCACCGGGTAACTCTAGAGTGGGGCCTAAGTCTGGCACTGTTGTCCCTCAAAAACTGTTCAGCATACAAATTAGTCTGCTCAACAATCTCAGCCAAAAATGCATCATCATAAACAACTAAAAAAACTGTATAGGCAAAAAAATGTCACATTCCACTATACACCCTGCATTATCACTAAAGGCAGGCAACACCGGCTGCACCATGTTTGGATCAACCCAGAGTCCAGCACTTCCAGTAGGAAGCTGTCTCTTGCAGCAGCATCTGCATATCAGTGTCCTCCTCTAAAACAGGCACTTCATCTGCCCTGAGAGTAGCTTCAGCCGCACTGAGAGTGACTTCATACCTCAGACGCACTGTCAGTCTCATAATCTTGCTCAGAGGAAGATGCAAAAAGCATACCAACCACCTGCTAAGCAGTAATTCTACGGCTAGCCATAATCCTTACTTGTCAGACAAGTCAACAACAACAAACACCTTGTAAAATAATTAATAAACAAAATGTGGCTTTATCACAAAGACCCATATACTCCAACACTATACCACTCACTTGCCAGAAGCAGCTGGACACACCACCACCTACTCTGCACAGACACAGTAAGGACCAACAGTATCCCACTAAAAAAGAAAAAGAAAAGAAAATTGAATGCTGCGGGTACACGGCGGCGGTGCCATCGATCAGCCCTGGGCGTGTTCCAGCCCGTTCCGTTGAGGTGCATGGCCGGTGGGCCCTGCGACGGGCCTACGGCAGTGTGGAGCGGCTGGGTCGGGCGCAAAAGAGACTAGAGTTGGGCACTGCCTGGCCCTTTGGTGCGGACATCGAGCCTCCGCTGTGGGACTCTATTGATGGTGAGGCGGCGGACTGCGCAGTGTGGTTGTGCTGCTACGGAGGGGGTGAGGTGGCCTTGTGAGTCTGCGGAGTGACCCTCCCCCGTGTCCATACGGAGCCCTGTCCCCGCTCCGGTGGTCAGATTGGGCTACATGTGGGGGGGAGAGATTGGCGGTGTGATGGCGCATGTCAGGGAGGACTGTGCACGGTTCAGCCGGCCGGTGGCATCCTGTGTTTGCCCCGTGGTGCTGCTATCGGTCTCTGATAGTAGGTTCCTGCTTGTTGTGGAGTGGCAAAGGACACTGTGCTGGTGAATTGTAGTGGAGGGGGTGTGGTGGCTTGGTGGACCGGCGGAGAGCCCTCCTTTCATATCCTTACAGAGATCTGCCGCTTTCAGGCCTCAAGGGATCCATCGCCTCTGTGGAGCCCTTAGCTGGCCTATCTTGGGGGTGCGTGTGGTTGGTTCGGGCCATGAGCGGGTGGAGTGGTGATGCGCTTTGGGGGTGTCCATGAGTGTAGTGGCCGGCTTCTGCATGGAGGGCTCCCGGCTGTGTGCGACGGCCTGTGCTTTCCTCCCCTCCCCCTCCGCCCAACTGTATTGGCGTACCATTAGCGGTCATATCGGGCCGCGTGTGCATTTGGGGGTGTTTGAGCACCTTTGGGTGCTGCACTGTGTCCATCCGGCCTTGGGCGGCAGAGCCTTCTCCGGCGGGCCGTGGCCTTCCTCTTCCAGAGCGTGCCTTCCTTTCCCCTTGTAAGTACTGGTGGCCAGGTTGGCCCGCGTGAGTGGGTGGGGGCTCCTGTGTTATCCTGTGTGGCCCGGACAGGGTGGTGCATCTCATTGACAGGAGGCCCACTTCTGTGTGGTGGTGACGTGCCCCTCTAGCGTAGGGGCGGCCTTAGTGTGGCCTCTTTATAATCAGTGTTGTGTATACTGTGAAGTGGTGGTGCCATCCGGGGCTGGAGTACGGGCACTATCATGACAAGTGATAGGCACGCGGGGGGCCCGGCTAAGCAAAGCACCTTGGCCCGCGGCCTAGGCTCCGGAGCAGGAGGGTGCGCAGGGAGGAGTCCCGGACAATGCCGCCCTTATGGCAGCAATTAAGCAGTCCTGTAAAGCCCTCGAGACTAAAATAGGGGAGGTGGGATCTAAGGTTTCACTCCTCCACCAAGACCTGAGCAACGCTATGGGGCGCATAGTAGCGGCTGAAAACAGGGTCTCCGGAGTTGAGGGTTCGGTCAGTACATTGCAAAAGAAAGTAGCATCATTGGAGACCTTCATTAGGGGCCTGGCATCTCGTGTTGAGGATGCAGAAGGGAGGCCACGGAGAAGTAATCTGTGCTTTATGAGGTTCCCGGAGGGCTGTGAAGGAGGGGGGGGCATGGAACAGTTCTTGATGAAATGGCTAGATGGTTGGCTTCCCCCAGAATCTATGTCTAATTGCTTTATCATTGAGAGGGCGCATCGGGCCCTTATGCAGAAGCCGCCACCAGGAGCACGACCACGACCAGTCATAGCGAAAATCCTAAATTATACTGATCAGGATGCTATCCTGAAACACGTCCGCCTTAAGGAACCATTGATTTTTGACAATGCTCGCATCCTTATATTTCCAGACTATACTCGCCAGGTTCAGCAGAAGCACCAAACCTTTATGGCGGCGAAGGCTCGCCTACGTGACTTGAAGCTGCCATACGCTCTCCTGTATCGTGCTAAGCTGAGGGTGGTTTACCAGTCATCCACACTGTTTTTTGATTCCCCCGAGGATGTCTTCCAATGGACAGATAAGACAGTACGGGTGCGTCCGCATACACCGCCACGACTCGTCCGCGAGTGAATCCACTCACAAGCCACCTAAACCCTGAGTTGTATGGAACAGGCGCTCAAGATCCAGACGCCACTCACAGTCCCATGATGATGTCAGTAGATCGGCCCCGTAACTTCTTCATGACTTTCCTAGTGGACAAACATACATGCATATTTGTTTAAGCTGTCGAAGCATATGATCGGGCTAATATCCCCCGTCGGCCTTTGCAGTCCGGGGGCCAACCCGGGTTTCATGGGGGGCATTTGGGGATCCATTGGCGGAGGTGGGCCGGTGGCTCCCGTTGGGGTCACCATGCCGCCTTCACCGCGACAGATACTTCAGTGGTTTTGAGGTATTGGGGTGGGGGGTGGGGGTTTGTGGGGTTGTTTTTGCTCACTATTTGCAAGTCTTCTAATCGTATTTCAGATGTTTTTTGCTCTAATTGTTATGTTTTGGGGGATTGTTTTGATTTTACTGCACTGTCATATTGCTGTTACGTGTTGCTGTGTATTTATATTTTGCCGCAGGTCCTGCTCATTTTGTGAACTGTTTCTCTAGATGTCCGCCTCTAATGTTTGCCCACGGCCTACTGCCGGGGCCCCTAGGATTGTGAGTTGGAATGTCAGGGGGGCATTGGATAAAGTTAAGAGGGGGGCTATCCTTCATCAGGCTAGGTGCTACCAGGCTGATATTCTTATGTTGTAGGAGACACATTTATTGGGGACCAAGGCCCTGTGCTTACAGCTATATGGGTATTCCCAGGTTTTCCACTCTGGGTTCACGAGTGGCTCCCATCGGGTGGCTCTCCTTATTCATCGCAGGGTCCCATACGTTCACTCCAAGAATGTGGGCAGACACCCAGGGGTGGTATGTTTTTATCCAAGCATCTATTTATGAGGAATTGGTGGTGCTGGGTCGTGTCTACGCCCCTCCTCCTCTGTCCTGGACATTGGCTGAACGCATTATAACTTTGTGGGTGGATGACCCAGATGGAGTGATGGCCATGGGTAGGGACTGGAATGATGTAATGGATGGGGTTCGGGATGGATGGCAACAAGGGGGAACGTCAGCAACTGGTCGAACAACTAAATTATCCTCCTTGGTGTCGGGTTTGGGCTGGGTTGACTCCTGGAGACGGCAGCATGCGGAGGAACAGGGCTATACATATTTCCCTGTGGTGCATGAATCGTTCTCATGGTTGGACTATGTCTTTGTACCGGCTGCGGTGGCTGGGAGAGTAATGAATGTGGAGATCCTTCCCTGGGGTCTATTTGACCCCTCCCCAGTAGCACTCATGCTACGGTTCGGCCCTGCGAGGCCACCTTTTCGTTGGCATCTTTCCCCCTGGCATCTGCAAGATGACCAGTATAGGGATCATTTGGGACAGGCCAATGACCAATATCTGGATCTTAATGTGGGTTCGGTGGCGAACGCAGCACCGCTATGGGAGGCGATGAAATCTACTATTCGGGGGGTGGACATATCTTATTGCTCTACGGCACGGCGGTCTAAAAAGGAGTCCCTGGTGCGCTCGGAGGCTCACTTGTTGGACTTGGAGCGGGCAAGTAGGGAAGATGGGGGTGCCCTGGCAAGTCGACAGTTATCAGTGGTGAGACAAATGCACAAGGAACTTATTGCTGGATGAGGTGCATTTGGCATGGCTGGCATCCCGTAGTAGGATCTTTCAATGGGGCGATAAGTCCAGTAAATTACTTCATCGTCTGTATCAAGGGGCTGTGAGTTCTTTAGTTCACCCTGGGCTTTTGGGGCCGGATGGGAGAGCATTGGGTGATCCTGCAGTTATTGCTGAGAGTTTTGCACACTACTATGCCGAATCGCATGCCCCACGGTAGTCCTTGTTAAGGGACATTGTCTGCTGATTTATTTTGGATCTTCCGCCCCGGTCTTTCTCTGATGAGGCTCGGGTGGAATTGGATCTCCCACTCACGGTGGAGGAACTGGGCACGGCATTAAGGGAACTTAATTCTGGGAAGGCCCTAGGTCCCTACGGATTCCCCTGTGAGTTCTTTAAGAGGTATTTTTCGAAACTGGGACCTCATCTCCTTCGGATTGTGGAGGAGGCGTGGGAGCGTGGATGCCTTCCAAGGGATTGGAGACACGCCGAGGTGGTTGTGTTCCAAAAGTCAGGCAGTCCTCCTGACCAACACTCTTCATACCGCCCCATTTCGCTGCTAAATATTGAGGCCAAGATTTTGGCCAAGGCCTGGCCAAGAGCCTTCGCTCCCATATTACCTCGCTGGTCCATCCAGACCAGGCAAACTTCATGCCTCAACGGACGACACGGCACAATATTCGGCGGGCGCACATCGCTATAGACTTGATTCAGAGGCTGGAGATGCCAGCGGCTCTTCTCTTGGCGGATATGGATAGGGCTTTTGATTCCCTTAGTTGGACGTATCTCTTTGCGCTCTTGGATAATTTGAATCTGGGCCCACGCTTCTTAGCCTATTTAAAACTTCTTTATACATGTCTCACGGCATCGTTCTGGGTTGCGGGAGCTGCCTCCTTCACTTATCCTATTGGGCGGGGTACCCATCAGGGGTGCCCGCTGTCGTCATTTCTTTTTGCCCTTGCGATGGAGCCCTTGGCGGCTTGGGTGCGGATTGATGCACAAGTGACGGGCTTCGAATGGGCATAGGGACTATCGGACCGTATCGCACTCTACGAGGATGATGTTCTTTTCTTTATGACTGACATCAATAGGACGCGCTCTAGACTGCTGCGTATTATGGAAATATTCGGGATGTCCGTTCTGTGGACATTGGGACATCTGGTAGAATTGGGTACCTGGACCTCTGCGGTGCAGTTCACCGCTGTCGGTATGAAATATCTGGGGGGATTTCTGTCTGATTCATCGGGGAAGTCCTGGAGTCGAAATGTTGCATCGGATTGGGCGCGGGTGTGCGACGCATTGAGAACATGGTCTCATATGCCCCTTTCTCTTCCAGGTCGATCGGCCATCTTTAAAATTGTCTCGTTGCCGCGCTTGCTATACCAGCTACAGAATCATCCATTCCCTGTTAGGCCCTCTTGGTAACGCCAGGTTAATTCGATTCTGGGACAGTTTCTTTGGGCAGGAAGGGCACCCAGGGTGATGCTGCGGACGTGTTTTCAGTCCACGTATTGTGGTGGACTGGCTACCTTTGATGTCCAGTCCTATTATGTGGCCAGGCAACTCCTGATATTGAACGAATGGTGGTATGGGGATCGCGCTGATCCTGCATATGCAGTGGAGCGGTGCCAGATGGGATCCTATTCCGTACACATGGTCTTATATTCTGCTTCTATCCGCACAACACTGCCGTCCACCACGAGGGTGGTTTTCCAGGTGTGCAGGCAGGCCCTGCGCAGGATGGGGTGGTCGGACAGGCTTGCACAGGAGATTCCTCTTTGGTCCAATGGCAGACTGCCACAACTTGCGGACTTGGGAGGTTTCCGAGACTCGGATAACATTGGGAGAAGTGTGGCTCAATGATTAGAGCGGCAGACCCTGATGCAGAGGTCTAGCCCGGGACCAGGGTTCAATTCCCTGCCTCGGCGGGTCTTGGGCTCAAAAATTCCATGGCCCTGATAATTCTCACCTCGGTGCCATTCCAATCATGGAGTCCCACTCTGCAACTCTGGGCAATAGCTTGCTTAATCTCCACAACGGCCCCCACAACGCTAAGGATGCCTGGCCTCCACCTTGAGGGTGCCCAGGAGTGGACGCCTCACAGGGAAAGCCAGGATGGGTTCCACAGCGGTATTTGTACAAGCGCCTTGAGACCCTTGCGGGTGAGTAGTGCGCTATACAAGTATCAATTTATCTCAACTCTGGGGGACGTTATGTGTGGCACGGTCTTAAAATCTTTCCAGGATCTCCAGCATGAATATCAGATGCCGAAAACACAATTTTTTAAATACTTGCAGTTTAGACACGCCATCCTTCCCAGCATTGCAGAGTTGGAGTCTCTTCCCGAGTTCAGTCCGGTTGAAGCTAAGGTTTTTATGGGTGACCTATGAGACCATAACATTTCCAAGATATATCAAACTCTGAAGACAAATTGCCCCACCACTTTAGATAAACTTAGGGCAAGGTGGGAGGATGACCTTGGTCCCCTGGATGAGGAGGACTGGATGGAAGTGCTTGCGTCCCCTCGAGGAGCGGCGATAGCCATGCGCCTCCGGTTGATCTAATTTAATTATCTTCACCGTGTATATTATACCCGCATCAGGCTGTGGAGGGTGGGCGTTAGAGACCCTGGTGTGCTTGCGGTGTGGCTCTGCGGATGGTACACTGTTTCACACAATTTGGCAGTGCGTGGTGCTTGAAAGGGTCTGGCGGGGGGTTTTGGCATGCCTTGCTGAGGTCCTGGAGTGGGAGCTCCCGTACTCCTCTAAATTGGTGCTGTTACATATAATGGAGGGGGTGGGGGAAAATATTTATAAGCGCCACCTGATGCTACTGGGCTTTACGCTGGCTAAACTGGACATTGCCCGTAAATGGAAGGCTGTGGCTCCACCTCGGCTCTCGGCTTGGAAGAATGGTTTAGATTTCAATATGGGTCTGGAGGTTCCTATCTTTCAGGCACAAGGGTGCCCGTTTAAGCATTTTAAGATCTGGAAGAGTTGGGCGACGTATCGGGGTGTGGACCTAGAGCCCCCTGCCGCGAGGGACGTGGCAGTTGAGGGTTAATTGGGGCAGGAGTTGTGGTTCTGGACCTCTTAGGTACTGTGGATAATGTTTCTTCATGTGCAGGCAAATCTGTGTTATTATCAGTGTGATGCGAAGACAGTGCAGGGGGGTTGTTTTTTATTATTTCAGATTTTGCGTAATGTATATATTAAAAGTCAATGCAATATGTTATGTGTAACATGTGGCAGTCGGTCTCTGAGTTACAGAGCTCTAAATTGTATTTTGACGATTGACATAATAAAAACTGTTGTTAAGAAAAAAAATACTAACTACATTTTCTGCTATTATGACACCACTTACAAAAATGTGGAGTAAACAGAACAAAAACGTTTTTCTTACCAAAAAAATGCAACTATGCAAAACTGCAGATCAACCACTGCCGAAACCGCGAACAGGAATCAAAAGCTTTGCACTAGAATAAAAAGGAGAAATAAAACATTACAATCACATATGCAAATAATGCACTAGTCCACACACTATCCACCAGCCAAGCAAAGGTGGAGGTGGGCCTGAAAGCATAAAGCCGATCTGCCCCCGCGGGGAGCAGAAACAGCACAAAAATTCACCCTCATAAAGGGGGAACGACCCTTGCCCAAGGGGTCACTTCCCAACACCAACATTTAAAAAGCCATGGTTTCTAGTGGCTTCTGTACCCCTAAGGTACAGATGGACCTGAAAACATATGGCCGATCTGCCCCTAAAGGGGGCAGAAACGGCCACAATATTCACCCCATAAAGGGGAGCGACCCTTGCCCAACAACACTAAAGCAATCCCTGGTGGCCTAGTGGGCATACAATACAATTAATTGTTTATTCGGGTTGATCTGCCTTTCCAGGGGGTCAGAAATGGCTCAAATAAATGCTCCCCAAAGGGGAGCGACCCTTGCCCAAGGGGCCCCTCCCCAAAAACACTAAAACAATCCCTGGTGTCTATTGATTGGCCTAGACTCACAAGGCCAATCTGCCCCCAAGGGAGGCAGAAACAGCCAAAATAATGATCCCCAAAGGGGAGCAATCCTTGTCTAAGTGGCCGCTCCCCACAAACATATTTAAAAAGAAAGAAATAATCCCTGGTGGCCTAGTGGGCACAGAATTAAATTAATATTTTACTTGGGCCGATCTGCCCTCCCAAGGGTGCCGAAACAGCCCAAATTAATGTTCCCTAAAAGGGAGCGGGCCTTGCCTAGGGGGCCACTCCCCAAAAACATAATTTAAAAAACATCCCTGGTGGCCTAGTGGGCACACAGCTACTTTTTAATTTATTTTACATCCAATCTGCTCCCCCAAGGGGCAAAACCCACCTAAACAAATTGCTTCCCCAAGGGGAGTGACCCTTGCCCAAGGGGCCGCTCCCCAACACTAAAGGCAAAAGGGCATTTAAAAAAAATCCCTTGTGGCCTAGTTGGCACACACCTACTTTAAAATAAAATGTTTAATCTGATCTGCGGGGGCAGAACCAGCTAAACAAATTGCTCCCCCAGGGGGAGCGACACTTCCCCAAGGGGAGGCTCCCCTTGGGCAAAAGGGCATTTAAAAAAATATCCCTGGTGGCCCAGTGGGCACACACATATTTTTTTTTTTTAACTCCGATCTGCCCCCCCAAGATGGGCAGAACCAACGACACTGTTTCCCCAAGAGGAGTGACCCTTACCCAAGGGGCTGCTCCCTGACACAAAATGGCAATTAAAAAAAATTAAAAAACAGGCATTCCTGCTGCACGATCACGCCGTGGGGGCAGCTTCAATGGCGGCCCATGGGGGGAGTGCCAGCGCTTCCCCCGTGGGTGGGTGCTAGGACGGCCGGGAGTCGTCCGACGCACATGCCCACCGTGAAGTCATGCGGCTCCCGGCCGTGGAATGCATGGAAGGAGTTAGAGTCTGCTGAGGAGGTGATGAGTCCATTGTGTGCATAGAGATGACAAGTGGTACTGTGAATGTAGGGTTGGATGTAAGAAGTGCAGCACAGTATGAGATTGTAGGAGTCTGGGTGGAAGAGTAAGAGTCTAAGGGTGTAGCCTGGAGGGCAGAAATGGTTTTCCAGATAACTGCACCAGAGGGTGATTATGAAGAGCTTGTGTACATAGGATAGTTTGAGAGATGAGCTTGTACTTTGAGGTGCATGTGAGAGGGGTCACACCCGAATGAGTAGAGATTATGCAGGCCAAGAGGTAATGTTGAAATGTACTCATGTGGAGATTAGGTGGATGTAAGTATGCAAACACAGTTGCCAGATGAAAGTTGAGGATATAGCATGTGTTAGCTGCAGCTTGCTGTTTGTCACTGATTGTTCATGACAGATTGTTGAAATAAATGTCAACTTTGAGAACACTGGCATATGCAAAACCTATTGCCTCCACCTAGCCTTGCCTTGGCTTAGTTGTGTAAGGCTATAAGTGCCAAGTTACCATTTGGAGGTAGATGTTGTCACTGATTGATCATTCATCCCCCTTGGATACTGCCGTGTGATGGAGGTGCTGATTGCTCATATTGTACTGACATGATGCAGAAACATTGGACGGCAGTCCGTTGCTTAAAGGACCATAGCCCCCCAAGTGAAATCTCCAGGATGTGTGTTGTTGGGCTCCTGAAACACATCCCCACACTTCCAAGTACACTATACAAACATGGGTACTAAAGGCATTCTGACTTTGAGGGTCAGAGGTATGGGGACACCAAGGGAGATAGACGCATTGTATCTCTGGATGTGCTGAGGAAACAGTATTGCACTGTTACAAGAGAAACACCGAAACATTATACCCAGTTCCATGAATGTTTGCATTGTCAATATTTTTTCTACCTATAATTTGCCTTCAATCTCGTTTGACAAGGTTAGCACTTGTGTGGGTCCCTACGGGGTCCCATTTTGCCCATTAAACACTGCCATGGAGCCTGAGGGCAATATGTCTTAGTAGAAGGTCTCCTTGATGTTTTCAAAGATTTGGAGTCAGTGTTTTAGTGCCAAATGTGGACAAAGCAGATTTAATTCTGCATATATCCCTCATCCTCACAAGGTGTACCCATATCCCCTGACTTGAGGATGGCTATGTCAACTGTGTCTGAGAGCCATAGATAAACCCCCATCCCCCGGCATACTCACTAGTGCTTGCAGCTTATCTTACACAATGGGCTGTGCACTGGTACCTCTGACACGGTTGGTGAATCCTACGTCCTGATACTCCTGAGTACTCCTACTACTCTGCAGTACACAATCTGCACATTCTGAATAGTATTATTTGTTATCAGCTCACACTACAGCCTGAGGAGCTAGATGCTGAATAGCTATGAATGACATTCTCAGATGACAATCTCAGATGATGACCCAATAAACATACAAATTCGGCGTGAACACATTGGACTCCCCAGTCCACACATGGTGACTGCATCCAACATTGTTGTTTGGCCGTGCATTTTTCTCATTCCTGAGGGATTCCATCTCAAAATATTTCACTGACCACTGGGACACAACCACTTCTATGTTGTTGGAGTGGGAAGCACTGGAAGCAGTACTGAGTGGCTGGGGCTGGCGACTTGTGTGTTGTCTAGGGCCAATATCCCCAGGGCTCTGCTGTAGACAGAGGCATCACTAGGTCATCAATATACTGCGCTTCATTTGCAGGCAGTGATGTTAGCCATGCTGACAGATGCTCAAACACACCACAACCATCTGATTGAGCAACTGCGTTGCTTTTACTTAGCAACATGACAAGCTGAGATGAACAGAAGAGGGGGATAAGTCAGGGCAACTCCTGTCTTGCCTCCTCTGTTTCTTTACATCAACCCAGCATATACTGATGATTAGGGATCACCTGCCCCAGATGCACACTAGTCAGGCAACCATCCATGAATCCTTCACGGTGTATTGTTGTGGCCTATACATTCCCCTCTAGTCTGAACACAAGGTAGACGTTTACTGATTCCTGACTGGATTGAATCTAACTGTACTTGAGCTAGCAGTGCATGCAGTAATCAACACTCCGTTGGCTGGTACAAGAGATACTCAGAGTGATTCTGCGCACTGACACGTTGACCACTCATGCCTTGGACAGCCTCCCTCCCAGTCTCAATATTGCCTATGAGTTTGTACTGGAACATAGGTGACTGTAGATCTCTTGGGCCACCTTGAGTTATTGAAGACACACGCAATCCATGTTACAATTTCTTTGTTTTACATTGTTAAAACACAGGAGTGACCTAGCTGAGCCTATAGCCCCAAACTCCTTGGTCCCTGCTTGCAAAGAATTGTTAATCCTTAGTATTGTAGAGGTGCCTCACCTGCTGGTATACCAACGGCATCTAGTGCATGGTGTCTAAAGGGATTCTATCCCTGATAGGTCCACAATGCTTGACATTCTTATGCAATATAGTGTGCTGTAGCTGGTCCGTGGGAGGTGTCCCTATTTAGCCTGCTTGGTGCAAGTATTGGTAAAAGCATACAATTTTGTTGATTGTGTACACATGTTTGCCACTCTATCAAAAGTGGACATGACAGGGCAGCTGCAACAATACATATGTATTTTTGATTCCAAGCCAACTGCTCAAGTCATGTGTCATCCTCTTTTAAGTTGTGCAGGGGGACTCATCGGGGCTGCCCCCTTTCCCAACTTCTCTATGCCCTGACAATGTATCCGCTAGCTAACAAATTTGTCAGGGGTGTTAATAATGGTGAGTTCTACTGGGCCATGAGGTACATGTTGTATCCATTGAGGCAAACAACATGCAGCTCTATATTCAGTCTATCTGCAGGGTCATCAAAGATATTTCTGTGAGACAATCAAATTTACAGGGTGTGTCAGGTTTGTGCTTAAACTGGGCAAAGTGTTGTGTTTTTGCCCTTTGTGTGGATTATCAATCAATCAATTCAATCTTTATTCGGATATAAGATATCCATAAAAGCACTTGTCAAAAATACCGGCAACAATACAGATTATTATAAAAGAAGCACAATTTAAAAACAATGGATAGATGAAGACTTTCAAATTGCATTAGGGGACGTCAATAACATACATATGTTAAAAAGGCATAATGTGCAAAACAACAGTGTCAAGAATAGCATTAAAACGTAGAGAGTTTATGACCCTGACAAATAGCAGCATTGTGCTATTAGGTACAATCAAATGTTCAACAAATAGCAGCATATTATAATAAGAAGCAATCAGATGTAAACAGTTTTAGCAGCATAATATAAAGTACAATTAAGTATAGACTATAAATTGTAATCTGGCATGCAAACAGCCCTTTCTTTCGATACTCCATACCATGAAAACATTTATAAGTCTTTACGGCTAACAGCATAATGGGCTCAGTTACACATGAGTATGTTACGGAGTGCGCATAGAAGCACGTGAGCGAACTGCCACTCTCAGAAAAGAACTTTACGCAAAAGATCAGATCGTCCCTCTCAAGCTTCAAAATTTCCAGGTAGGCTGTTCAATAATCAATGTTGGCAGTTGCCTTAAAATTGGGGATCAGATATTGTTTAGTTTATTTTTTATAAAAGTTGAAAAAAAATAAAAAGTGTGACATCGTTTGATTACTACAAGCACCACAAGGGCAGGACATTTGCTCAAGATTGATGTTCAAGCCCAAAGGGAAGCAAAGTGAGTATTTTAAGGTGCTGGCCCTAAGGCGCAAGAGCAAACTTCTCTCCCAACGACCTATGTTCTTCAGAATATACTTGGGTGGCACATAGGATCAGGGGCTATTAGCATCCACTAACGACATATACCTAGCAACTGATCATTTTGAGAGCTCTGTAGCATATCTTGCATGATTATATAATTCATATAGGGCGTCCTTGAGGGTCTTTTTATTTATTTCTTCTAGGTCAGTTGGATTTAGGAAAATATATTCTAGGTTCACGCTACTCGGACAGCAGCAAGCCAGGGTATGCTCCCTCCTTTGTCGCATTTAAGACAGTCTGCTATTATGTCCCTCGTCAAGGTTGCTGCCCGGTTTTGCCAAACTTATAACCAAAATATGGTTGGTGGGACCTGATATAGTGTCTTCTATGTAATACAGATTTAATTCCTTATGAAACACAAAGTGAGAAGAGGAAATTGGGGCCCCTAAAAGTTTTCGCCAAAATCTGTTTACCTCTCCCTGAATTCTACTGCAATTTGTAAAACCCTAAACTTCTGCACCGTATGTAGCAGTGGGAATGCACTGTGTTTTGTAAATTTTGGTTATGGATAATACTACCTCAGCTTGTTTGGGTTGCGGGAGGCTCAAGATCGAATTAGTGGCTTTTGAACATGTACTTCTACTGTGAGCAGCATGGGCTGCCCAAGAGCCATTGTCAGAAAATACTATCCCCAAATATGTGAAAGTGCAAGTGCGTAATAAATGTTCAGGGCCTGAGGTTATTGAGTTAATAAGGTGTTTTTTTGGGCTACATGTCATCATAAAAGATTTTTTTAAATTAATGCAAGGGTCTAAATCAGCCGTAAAAACTACAAAACCCCTAACTAAAGTGCGTAGTTCCTTCGGAGTGCGGCCCATTAGGACCGCATCATCCGCATGTTTGTAAGGTGGGGAGTGCATTACCATTGATTCTCGGGACATCATTAAGTGAGTTCTGACAGTACATTATGTAGTTCATTAATATAAAGGATAAATAGGAGGGGCCAGTACGCACCCCTGCCTGACCCCTCTATCAATGTTGATGTCCCTTGAAACCTCCCCATCACTGCTGATTCTCACCCGTGCCTTCAAGTCCCTGTGCAAGTAAGCTAAAAAATTAACTGGACCCTCGTCCAGCCAATATTTTAAAAGGACCGACCATAAGCGTGACTTGTTGACAAAGTCGACGGCTGAGGTAAGGTCCATAAAAGCCAGGTAGATGGGCATGTGGATTATCCTCCACAAGAGGTAATGGAGGATGAGCAGAGTGTGATGCGTGACCTTCATGTGTTTTGGTACTTATGGATCTGTAACTGTGATGATGGAAAGTATCTCATTGTGTGAATCTTAGCTGGGCCATATCCTCATTACGTCCACAGATGGTTTTTACGATCATTCTTCCAGTTACAGGTCAAGGCTGTATTTCACTTCCTGAGGAGACACTGCTCCCCTGCATCTTGTGTTTTTTGCAATCACCATACAGTGGCTGTGCCTGATGCCACCTCCAGGGAGTTTGATACCATGCTCCGAGGGTTGGTCTGCAATAGTGGCATGATAAATGTGGCTCTGTGTAGGCTGCATCCACCAGAGTGAAGGAAGTCAAGCCTCTACATTTCAAAAGGAATGTTATGTGGCTGTACCACTGCAATGGCCCGTGTTAAGTTTGTTTGAACGGCAGATGTACAAAGTGAGCATGTTCCCAATATGCAGGGAACAAGAGATTGGGGGATCAATGTTGCTTCTTGAGGCACCCTTCCTCTGTGGAGCTGACAGCCTGGTGAAAATGTGTTTTTGGGGTAGTGGGCTTGTGGCTACTGAGGGACATGATCCCATACTCTTTGTCTCTTACTCCGCACGTCCTGGCTGATTTCCATAAAAGCATTGTTGGGAAGGCCTGACCGCCTGGAGAGACACATAATTGAGCTCAATGGGGGACCTAATCAAGGTCCAGGAGCACAGTACCTTTGTCCATTGGCAGGAAGATCCTGACATTTCAGGGGTCCATTTCTTGGCACATGGTACCCTGATAGCTGAGATGGGACACGTGTAGAGTGACAGACAATTATTCTGCACATTGCCCCCTAACCCACGGTGTGCGCGTCATGGATGGGGTTTTGAGACTGGAGATTGATGTGTTTGGACACATGAAGAATGGCCCACTGTCACCTGCTTACTAGCTATATGACACAGATATATTATGAGTCCTCCACTGGTGAGGAGTGAGTATAGACTAGACACTACCATGTACAGTATGTCATGTGTACAGTATGTCATGATGGCAAACTCCATTCCATTCAATTTGACATCTGGCACAGGGTATGTCTCACCTCAGCTGTCCGACCATGAAAGCTTGTGTCCTGCCATCTGTGCACATGACGTGATGCACCAATTTTGTAAATGATGCATATGTTCTGGACATGGCTGTATGCTTCTAACCTGTGTTGCTTAGTTACAGATGTACTTGGACCAGTTAGGGGTTGGTTCAACCTCCTTTTATTGGAGTGGATGGAGAAAGGGATATTCCTGCAGATGATGTTTTTGAACTTATCCAATGAAAGGATGGATTTGGAAATGCTAATCATTTGTCAGACTATTTGAATGCATTGTTAGGCCACTGCAGTCCCAACACCGAACCACTTGTGGGCAGCGACTCACTAATGGTGTAGGGCTGAAGCTACTGCGCAGTGCAGGGAGTGAGTTGTGTGACTCCAGACGATTGCAATAGCTATGCTGTGGGACAATTTGTTACATGAAGAGCCACTGGATGGGTGTAGGACTTTGAAGGGTGAGGCTCGGAGACATGTGTACATGGCCCTATGAGAGATGTTCCGGACATAGCTATATGAGGCAGTTGCTCTGTCATATGAGGCAGACTGCCTGCATGACATTTCCTCCCTTGTTCACATGAAGGGGTGTATTTTGGAGTACACATATGCTACAAAGTAAACTATTGGCAATAGCTACTGTCTTAGAGGCCTCACTCTCACCCTCCTGCATGTGTGGCTTGTAAGGTATGTGTGTTGCTGACCTTCTAAATTCAAATGAGCCCTCTGTGCTATTCTATCTTGTAATGTTTATCATGTTGTTTGATTTTGTTCCCTATGCTCCTGTTGTGGTATGCTTGATTCCTTACTGAATGTTTGTTCCGCCCATCTGACCAGATCTGCATTTCCTGATTAATTAAGATGATTTACTATCCATCCCAATTGGTGTCCAGGACATGATAATGACCTGATAGTCAGGTTTTGACGTGGAAATGTCTTGTGACTTTTGTGCAGGGACATTCATTGTACCAAATGCCACCAAATGCATTTCCCTTTCTGTAGTATGTGAGAAATTGTCTTAGTTTTGAGATGTGTCTTCCTTCATCCAATTTTGGATGATGAACCATCCTTTTTGTACATGCAGATTTGATGCCTGCTCCGTGTGGACTGTTATCACTTTGTCCCTCTTTTCAGTGCTGCGACTCCCTCCGAGAGGGATATTTTGATACCCTGTCCTGACTGTACCGGTTGGTAGCAAAAACCAAAGGAAATGATGGACGGAGTGTTGAACATTGCAAGCACTCACCCCCAGTCAACTGATCTGGGTTTAATCCATCACCGTTCTTTAGCCCACTCTGCCACCCCAGTTCAGACATGGCCATATGCAAATCAGTCTGACCCTGTTCCCATGAGGCACAGGGTCAGACTGATTTGCATATGGCCATGTCTGAACTGGGGTGGCAGAGTGGGCTAAAGAACGGTGATGGATTAAACCCAGATCAGTTGACTGGGAGTGAGTGCTTGCAATGTTCAACACTTCGTCCATCATTTCCTTTGGTTTTTGCTTTGTTCGCCATAAGTTGGCAGGGTATGCTCAGACGTGAGTCCCTTGCTCACTTTGCCACTGGATTCAAGCAAGCCTGGCTGAAGACGGCTGGAATGCCGGAAACCGGTCCTAGGAAGCTTATTTCCGGTCCAGGGAAGACATGGTTTGGCAGTTCAAGCTGGACTGTTCCCATGAGGCACAGGGTCAGACTGATTTGCATATGGCCATGTCTGAACTGGGGTGGCAGAGTGGGTTAAAGAACGGTGATTGATTAAACCCAGATCAGTTGACTGGGGGTGACTGCTTGCCATGTTCAACACTCCGTCCATCATTTCCTTTGGTTTTTGCTTTGTACAGGTAGGTACCCTATCCCATGTCCTACTGACTGGCCTGAGTGAACAGTGGTGGGTGAATGGCACGGGTCGACCAGGGGCATGTGAACCTGGCCTGGCAAAGCATGTGGGGCTCCAAGATAGTTGTGTCCCAATGTATTTGAGTGTGGTGTGCTTGCTATTAGACCTGTGTGCATGGTAGGGATTGTATGTAAGGGATTCTCTGGTTGAGTCCTGCTCTGGATCTGGGATGGATCCTTCTCAAGTTGTTATTCCTGACACATCCAACATCCTATTCTGGTTGTGTGTCCCTATGATGACCTGGCTACGTGCCCTGCAGTGAGACTGAGATGATAGTGGACGTAGGCTTTCGTGGATACCTGCTCAGACACTGATCTATTCATCAGAACACAGGATGTGAGACTGTGTGATTGGGCTGATGGGGGAGTTGCAGTCCAGGTTGGACTGTAGTAGTCAATTTGTTGTTTCTAGGCATTGAATTATCTGTCAACAATTAGTGCATCGGGTAAAGTGAGGTGTGAAATAGTAAACAAGCCAGGCCTAGGTTTTCCATCTGATTTGGTAGATGTATTGCACTGCAACTTGGTAGATCAGCTATATAATTTTACTTCACTTTCCTGTGTGATTTGTACATGTTGTTGTTTGTTTTGAAGCTATCCAGAGTAGATAATGTACTTCTGTTCTGGTGTTTGCAAATGGCAAGGTAATTTTGATAAATGGTGTCACTTCCTGCAATGTGACTCCCTATGACATGAGATATTGTGGTCTTTGTATGCGTTTCATATATTAGGATTTTGCCTGTGGGACTGACGCATGTAGGTGTGGGCATGATGCCACTAAATACATCTCTGTGGACATACTTTTGTGAGAACATTGAAGCTCTGTTGCCCTGTGATGTTTCGTTGTGTGTTGTGGTGTATTCATGCATTCACTTTGTTATACATAAATACATGTGGGTATGGGCATTCCTGTTCCAAAGAAAATTATGTTTCTCCCACTATTTGGTGGTCTGACTGTAGGTACCTGATGATGACATTCCCTCATTTCCATACATGACATGCTATTGGACATTTGCTACTGTTTTGCCTTTTGCTGTGTAGTTACGTTATTCTGTAGGGTTAGGTGTCTAAATTACCGTCTGCGATGTCCGCGTTGGTTGGGGTTGTAATATTAATTGGAGATGTACAGTAGAGGGATAACATGCGCAATGGACTCCATAGCTGCACAGTCTCGGTCGCAGGAATCTTTTTGTGAGGTGATTCGGACTTGAAATACTCTCTTTCCAGCTGCTCTGATGGGGTGGTTGGTCCAACAGATTTGGCAAGTCGGAAGTACGCATCATAACACGGCCAGCATATTCGGACTTGGAAGTGGCTCTGAACAGCTCCATTAGGCGTTTCCAAAGGTGTCCCGGTCGGAATATCCAGTTGGATTCGGAGTAACCGAGTAGGTCAGTAAGCAATGGGTTTTGGGCATCATAATGTGTCGGTCGGGAAAACCGCATCCGAAAACAAGTTGGTTGGACGATCCGACTTCGATAGGCTCTCGGATGCCCTTCAGACCGATATCGTAATCCGCCCCTAAGTTGGCACTGAAATTTTCAAATAGCTATAATGTCACTTAAACCTTCGTTTTTTTAGTCAATTTAAATTTTATATTACCATACGTCAAGCCTGCGGCCAGGCTCTGCAATCAATCCCCTACAGGCACCCATCCCCCCCTGCATATGACCTTCAGCCATGTGCAGTGTGGGATTGAGCGCCAGGCCTGGCCCGTGCCCAACCCACTACAAGCTTTCTACCTCACGCAACACATGGCCTTCTGGCATGAGAAGCATGCGGTTGGTCTCTCGGGTCCTGGCTTCATTAAGAAAGATTTTCTGACTTTGTCAAAGTGTCATAACACCAAAATATAAAAAGTGGGCCTATTGGATTTATGAAGCGGTGAAACATCAATATACATATAAAGAAAATCTATCATCTTTGTTAAAAAATCACCAACATTTTTTATCAAATGTGTATTTACGAATTCACACAATGCAGTGTTTATAACAGTGATTATCATAAAAAAAAGTGTTCTAATGTTTTAATTACAAAAATAAAATCTTCATGACTGTGATTCTTTCTTTTAACATATTTTTCATGATTGCATTTTGTTGGTTTACAAATGTTAAAAGAAAAACTCAAAGACATTTTGTTTATAAAAATAAAAAAAATAAGACCAACATGTTTCTCAGTCTTACTTTTAATATATATCAGCCCAGAAAATACAATCATGAAAACAATCACGAGAGGGCCTTGAATAACTTATTGATCCAGCTAGGAGTGATGTAAAATAAATATGGTAAGTTCTCCTGTGGTCATGGTTTTAATGACCCGGGAGACTTTTGTTTACGTTTCTGGGGGGGGGGGGGCTGCGGCACTAACTGAAGCACCCCATAACATTAAACACATTTTGGTGGTGCCTCTGCCCCTTCTAGTTCCCTTACCAAGCAAACAAATGCAAATAGCCCTCACAGGGCATTATGTGGTGGTTCTTCGTGGAGCAGTGGATAATAAGTGAGCGGCTACTGCCACTCATTTATTATTGACTTTAAAAAAAAAAAACAATATATTGTTGTGGGTGTCTCGGTGCCCACCAGGACACCCACATATTTATTTTTATTTAGGGGCTGTGAGCAGAGACATAGGGCCCACGAGGCCCCAGTCGGCTCCTCAGCCAGCACACATCATGTGTGCCAGCAGGAGCCTGCATGTTTTTTTATTAAGTGGGTGCCGTGGTTCCCACCCAGGGTACCTACACTGAAGAGGTAATTGAGGGCCACAGAGGGAGCTCCTGGGCCCTGCAGCCCTCACTGGCTCCTCTTGGGGCAGCCAGTCACTTTGGTTTGCAAGTGGGTGTCCTGGGTCCCTCCTGGGACACCCAGAAGGGCTCTTGTTTGGGACCTCCAGGGGAGCCCCAGGGCCCCTGCTGCCCTAGCTGGCTCACCTTGCAGGAGCCAAACACAATTTTTTGTAGTTAGGTGCCTCATTGTGGGCTGCTGTTTTCCCCTAATAAATTTGGAAATGTATATATCATCCAGTAGAGTTGCTCACTATCTGTGCTGCATGAAATAAAACTGTGGTCAGGCTGATCTCTTCAAGCAGGCACCGACGAGAGCGCCAAAAGTGTGGTTGCATTGTGCAGACACACGCACAGACACGCACACACATAGTTATAGGGCGAATGTAATGGAAAATCTGTCCAGTGAGTGGATGTACCTCAAAATGATATTCATCCCACTATCACCAACACAAGTGAAACTAATTAAGGTCTAGTAGAAGACATCCCGATTAACCATCAATATGCAATTTCTTTGCATTTGGTTATATTCTATATACCTCAAAATCTCAATTAATTTTAAGCATACATTATTGTTCTCACAATTTTGCACAATTCTTCATTTCGAAATTTCATCCTGTTTTATAGTTTGCAAATTATGACTGAACATTCAGTTGTATAGTACAACAAATCTACACTTGTGTAGTTTGAAGCTTAATCCACTCTTGGGGCTGTCATTTCCAGTAGAGCCAACATTTCACATGGAGTGCAGACCAGGATATTAGAAATCAATAGTACCAATAGGCCTGTCATAAATTCCCAATATAAGCTGTTATGAGTTTAATAGAGGACCAAGAGAGTGTTCTCAGAATTATATTCTCACAAATTGGCATACTCAAAGGCTCGGTTTCCTGCTGAAAATAATATCCTTCAATCTGACGTTTATCAATACCCACGAAACGGTCGGATATGGCTTCAAATGTCAAATATAAGGGACTGCACTCCATCTGAAAAGTTGTACGCAGTAGATGTGCTATGTATATCCAAAAGTGGGTTAGGCTTTGAATACATTTTGAGCCTTGAAAAAGCAATTAGAGTGGCAAAAGACTTGTTGGCTTGCTGTTTCTTGTCAGCTTACTGTCGAAAGATATGACTGTGGCTGCCTTACAAATAAGCATTAAGGGCCTGATTATGAGTTTGGTGGTCCAACCGTCGTACGGGCAGCGGTCACCCGCCCACCGTATTACGATGTCTCTGATGGGCCGGCAACAGTCTTTTTGATGGTGGTGAATGTTTTTTCAGATTTGTCAATGCATGTGTGTATGTTGTGACTGCACAAGGGTCAAATGTACACATATGAGTGATACATGTGTAGCCAGTTCCCATTGCTGGAGTCTGGACCATGTATGCCCAGTTCAGTCAATAGTAGAAAATGGATTTACCTGGATTTCGACACCAAAAGGTTTATTTTCTTTGGGGTAAAGATGCTGCTATGAAGGGGGAACCTAGAAGAAGGGATCCACATAAAAGTCTGAAGGAGAGAAAAGGAAATGGGTGACTATACACTCTAGAAACTTTTTTTTCAACAACTTGAAGCAGATGGCTCTATTGCCACGGCCAGCTCGTTGGAAAGCAAACTCATAATTCAGATGGCGGAGAAACTTCTCTGTGCCTCCCAATAGCAGCTGCTTGGCCCCAACCCATGCTGCAGCAGTTGATGAAAAGTTGACGGTGTTGGTGGCGCTCAAGTAGTCTTTCATTCTGAAATCTGACAACATCGTAAAATGGCAGGCAGACCGCTTAGTCGGCGGCAGTGAATCTGACGTGACCATGGTGAGACCTCCGAACTCGTAATCAGGCCCTTAATGCTTACTTTGACAATTTTGTGATTATCTGTGGTACTGTAAAATTGAATTTTCCGTCATTATTTTTTAACTAAAAAATCGGGATGACATTTTTAAATGAAGAATTGCGGGGAAATTGTAAGAACAATAATGTATGGTTTAAATGAAGTATTTTTTTATTGAGAAATTGAGGTGTATGGAATAAAGCCAAAACCCAAGAAATTGTATTTTGATGGTTAATGCAGGTGCCTTATAATAGACCTGAATAACTGCATAGTTTTCGAATAGTTAGGTCAGAGTTTCTATAGAAAGAACATTTTTGTTTTACTAATAACCTTGGTGATGTTTGACGAGTCTGCACAAATTTGACCCAAAAAAATTCATCGCCCTCAGTCTCTACCGGGAAAGGTTTGTGCCGATTCGTCAATCAAGGGACAAGAAAAAGAGGATGGGGACAACACATTGATTTCACATTCTAATTCCTATGGGAAACTTTGGGTTCAGTAGAGAAAAAAAAAAGGTTGAACATTATTACATCAAATTTAGGAAAAAGTTAGAACTTTAGTCAGAAGACCTTCTTTTAAGTGGTCTGGGCAAATCCGTTCAGCTGTTTACAAAAAAATGTTTATTTAAATTGGTGCTTTGGTTTGATTTGGAGGGGTTAAAAAGTTAGACATAACTAGACAGTTGGTCCCACAGTAAAAATGTGGGAATCCCTTACTTAGCACTGTAAATTCCAAAAAGTAGGGCCCTCTGATTAGTGAAGGGAGCTTTTTCTCCTGTTTTAGCCTTCTGAGTACCATCGTAACGGTACTGGTCCCATGGTATCAAGTGACCTGTTTGGCTAGCCACAACCCAGATAAAATGCTGCAGACTCCATTACTGGACTCATGGACTCAGTCCCCATTTTACTGAAAATGCCTAGAAAAAGTATAAGGTGGCAACAAAGGTACATCCTGATCCCCTGGCCCTTCTGAGGGAGTCCCAGGGGACCAAGGGGCCTAAATTTAAAAATGAAATATCTCACCGGTACAGCAGTATTTCTGAGGGAGGCAGTGTTGTTCTCCCGTGAAGACCCGGGGTACTTCTGCAGAACCCAGCACAGACCTCCCATTAGGTACCATGGTACTCATGTGGGAGTGCAGTACCGTGCAAGATTCCCTGGGGAAAATTGCACAGTAACAGGGTACCAAAAGAGGGACACTTGAGCTCTGGTATCACAAGAGTACCGCATCACCCAGAGGGAGGTCCTACTTTTACCCCCATTTCCATAGCAGGGTTGGTCCCTGGGCCTGGCCGCTTAGATATGGTAATAAGATCTTCCTTCACGCTAAAAAAACCCCAAAAAACATGAAGTTCACTGAAAAAAACAAAGGTTAAAGTCATATTACGGTCATGGCCACTGGAAATATGGGATTTTGCGGCTGCTGCCTTTTCTGCATATTTATGTGTTTGCTGCATTTACCACGTAATGCATCATCTGCTGCATAATCTGCATATTTTAACAAAAAAATGTTTCTAGCCTACATGGATCAAGAGTTACTGAAAACTCTGCAACTCATGTTGCTGCGCAGTGAGAGGCCCTTCACAACGAATGGCTAGCCAGTAGCCATCATTGTTGCTTATTGAAGTATTTACATGTTAATCTGTAACTCACAAGAGGAAACCTTTGCCCAGTGTTAATATGTGTAAAAAAGACAACATAGTGAAGTAATAAAATTGCAAAATATGCCACATTCTTCTCAATAATTTGTCTTTACTTGCCACATAATTTAGTTAACCCTGCCATATATTTGTTCGTCCCTTACTGCATAATTCCAATGGCCATGGTTATAGTCAGGCATGTTAAAAAGACCTTAGCTTACAAAAAAATAGAAATTGAAGGTTAAAGTGACGTTATAGTTAGGTGTTAAACTAAGATAAAAACTAACATTTAAACAACAGAAAGCATTGAAATTCACCAGTTGTAGTTGCCTTTCACAATCAGACAACCATATTTCCTTAAAAGAGCCTATAAAACAAATGTACTTCTATCAGTTTTTGAATTGGATGGCAGAGACGTCAAAGGTATATTTAAGGCCTCGTCCATATCAACATCTGAAAAGACTCTCTCCACATGGTTAGACACTTCTGCATTTAAATCGCCTACCATGACTGCATGGTGACACTCTTTTGAATCAACAATCTGTGATACGAAGGCAAACAGCGATTTAATCAAAGAAAAAATCAATGCATCAGGAGGAATATATACATTTACCAAGAGCAAACCATCATCAGACTTCTGATCATGATTTCTAGAGATCTTTACACACTGCAGTAGGTTGCACACTGCGCAGATATAGCTCACCGAGCTAACTATGATTTGCTCCCCTTCATTGCACTGCTTATGACTTCACATATCACATCACTCACTGTATGCTAAATGACATAATTGAGGACATCACAGATGGTATCGCAAATCACATAATTGTCATTTGTGAAAGTGGGTACTGAAGTACGTATTTTAATGTAGTGATATGAGTAGGTGTGTAAATGCAAGCATGAGTGTGTTTTATAACTGTATGATGGTGAGGGCATGTGTGAGTGTTTTGTGAGTCGGTGTATGTGAGTGTGTGAGTGCGTGTGTGTGTAATGCTCACAAGTGCGCTAATAACCATGGTAATTTTGAGGCAATTCTTGACTTATTTCGGAGGGCATGCACAGGATGAGCGAGAGGATCTCACGAGTCAAATTGTGTGTGCTGAATATTGGAGGTAATTCTAAGCCTGTGGGAGGGCCACCACAGCAAATGAGGGAGAGACACATATGGCATAACACTGGCTCTAATATTTTAGAGGCTATTTATGACACATGTGGCACTCTTGGAATAGGGGAAATGCGTGACACAATGCTAGGCCTGGAATATCGCCACTAATTATTGACATAATTGGGGAACCGAAGGCAGTTAAAATTATATATAGTCTACTCAGTGGAAGGGACAGGTTTCCATGGCACACCATTAAAGCTCTAGAATATTTCTGCGTCTATGGGTGCTTTAGCAAATGCATGTGAAAATTGTCCTTTAAAATGCACTATTTGACCCCTTTTTCAAAGTTTTCTTGGGGGAGAACTCACACAAACCCTCCAAGAAAAAGCCTCTCTCTTTTCCTACAATTTGAGGCCAGTACTGAACTCACCACTTTCAAATATTAGCAGCTGACACTGACTGGCAGGGGACTCTTTTCCGGAGACACTATTCAAATCAAGCTAAATGTGAGATGTAATTTTGACAGTAAGAAGTGATTCAATTATAAGAGTTGGGGGGACCAGTGGACACAAAATGCCAAGTCCAACCTATGGGTGGGGAACAGGATACCTGAATTACCATAATTGATGAGGAGACGTTTTGGGAGTGTGAGGCGACAAGCTAAAGATGTCAACAGTACTGCAAATCTTGACCTATCCTATCTAGGTGGGCCTTTCCACAAAGAAAGTGCTCATGTCATGCCTTCAGACACAGATCAAGTAAGGATGACCCACATTAGAGCAGGCATTAATAATGGAAAGTAGATGGTTGTTCCTGCATTTTTTTTGGGGGGGGGGGGAATACATTACTCTCTTGCTTCTATGGTTTTGCAACCAATTTATTTGGTGTGGGCCAGGGGAGGTCAGGTGGCCGATGCGCAATAGGCTGCACGTCCCTGCACGCTGCTTCTGCCTCCGCTTCCTCCCACGGGGTCCAAATCTGAGGTAGATGCCGCCTTTGTGAATTAGTTGTTGTCTCTCTTGAGGGCGACAGACATAAACGTGGTAGAAACAGAAGGGACCAAAGCACAAGGAGACGGCACACTGCAGTGCATGCTGTATGCCAATTAAACCCTTTAGCGCTGTTCAGCATAATGAAGTAGGCTGACAGGAAATGTTATCAAAATATTAGCACAAGATTAACTGATCTGAAGAGCACATTGTCTTCATTCGCTGTGGTGTCGTCCCCCAGTGTACTTCAAAGCACCACCCCTTAGCCGGCTCTAGGTAAATATCCGATGAAAGGTCATAAAAATGTATATATTTGAAGAAGGTACGTCAGTGGCCTCCTGGGATGTTTTTTGTTACTTGCTTTTGCGTGATTATACGACATTCAGCAAAAAAGACATGAAATTATACAAAATGCAAAACCAGTATTTAGCAATATATATTATATCAAAATGTGATTTTTGTATTCATTTTGCATGCGAGGACAAATTTTGTGCTCAAAAAGTGAGAATAAGGTAAAAGCGCAAACAACGGCAGCTCGCTTTCTAGTCGTTCGTGCTTTTTCCGTGCTACAATTTTTCCATGAAAATGGCGTTATTACATCATGTGGCATACTGGGCTAATCTGGAAAATTATGCATAACTAGCATAACACAAAATTGGGAAAAATACGCGATTATGCTGGAATGACGGAAATGTCCAACTGCGACTTAGAAATGGCTCAGTAGCGAGCGTAGTCCGGGGCATATCAACAAGGCCTTTATCTCTGCTTTTTTGGCTTTAAAAGCCAAAAAAGCAGAGATAAAACTAGCACCCTATCAACAACAGGGTGCTAACATGCAAATTTGCATGTTAGCACCCTTTTACTCTACGCTTCCCCTTGCATCTCTAATGAGATGCAAATGGGGCGTTCCAGAGTAAAATAATAGAAGAAATGTCGCTAAGCGACATTTCTCCTATTATCAAGAATATCGCTGACCCTGTTAGAGACAAAAAAAGCAGCGCTAACCGCGGTTAACGCTGCTTTTTTACGTCTGGTATTTTTCTGACTTAGCCATGATATCCTATGGAAGGAGGATATCATGGCTAAGTTTGTCTGTCCCTATCAACAAGCTAACGTGAAATTATCGCTGGGTTTCCAGCGATAATCTCACGTTAGCCACTTAGCGTGAGGATTTTTATCGCTATTGAGATAAGCGTTGCTAATAGCACGCTATCTCAGCGATAAAAATCAACGCTAGCCGGCGATAATTATCCTAGCGCTAAGTGCGCTTAGCGATAATTATCGCCGGTTGTTGTTGATATGCCCCTCCGTTCTTTGCTGCCCACAATCGCACTGAGCTACGATTTAATTTTTGGAAACCACAAGTGCATGACTACGCCTTTGAAGTGCCGACATAATAGGCAAACCTTCAAGTTGGAGTCTGTTAATGGGACACAGAAATACATAGATTCTCATAGATCAAGGGTAGTCGCAGTGCCCTAGACGGTCAGTAAGCAAATTATCATGCCAAAAGGTGATACGCAAGCACATAGGACACATGCAGGCTTTATTGAGAAACAGACATTCATTACAAAGTCATCCTTGTTTCAACAAGCATAAAAATTCACATCTGCATATTTGTTCAAATATATATAACTGCTACCGAAATCCTGTATTATGTCATATCTGCCTCACATCAAATACAAGACACACCTTGTCTGATATTGCTCTGAAGTACTGCTTTCTTTTGGAATGTCTGTACAGCAATTATACTAGAATGGCTTTTGAATCACCCCAATAAAAAAATAGATAACTATCACACACATAAAATGATAATTAAGTACTCTAGCTCTATCCATTGATGAAAAAATGAAAATTCATTGTATCATTCAAGATGAAAAAATTGGAAAATGTGTTTATGCAAAACCTGGATAGGAAGAAAGGCATAAAATCCTCCATTGACTAAACTCCCACATATTCAAGCCGATGTGCCCATTTTGCCCCATAAAATTGTACAGCATTGTCACCCAAACAGCCCAAAAGGCCTTGTTTATGTTTGTTGATTTACTTGGGCAGACGTAAATATTTTTTCTGTATTATGGCTTTATGAAAGGAGAAAATAAGGAAATCCCTCCTAATATAAATCCTTGCATGTACAGTCAGTGTTATGCCTATCTTCTTTACAAAGGGCCTGATTACGAGTTTTCCACCCGCAGTTTTATGTTGTCACCGGTGGCTCAGCGGCTGTGTTCTTGACAGCGGGGAACATTTTTTCATATGTGTCGATGCATGTGTGTGCATTTTGACTGTACAAGTGAAAAACGTAAACATATGCATGACACATGTGATAAGTTACCTACTACAAGTACTTTCTCATTGCTGGAGTCCGGGACATTTGTGCCCAGACCAGTCAAAGGGTAAACAATGCAAAATGGACTGCTGGACCTGGCCTTTTTTGCAGGGTTACCCCCAAAATGTTGCCTTCTTTCTCCTATTTTTTCTGACCTGTTTTTGTTGCCTCTAGGACTCTGGACAATTTACCAATGCTGATCAATGCTGAAGTGCACATGCTTTCTGTCTAAATTGTGATTATGATTGGTTATCCATGATTGGCATATTTGATTTACTGGTACGTCCCTAGTAAAGTGCACTGTGTGTGCCCAGGGCCAGTAAATCAAATGCTATTAGTAGACCTGCGATACCAAAGGGGATGATGGACGGAACGCTTGAGCTAATCAAACACTCACCCCCAGTCAACTGAGTAGTAGACCTGCAGCACTGGTTGTGCCACCCACATGAGGAGCCCTGTAACCTTGTCTCTGACCTGCCATTGCAGTGTCTGCGAGCGCAGTTTTAAACTGCTATGTTGACCAAATCTGCCCTTTTATTACATGTAATGCATCCCTTAGGTATGCCCAAGGTAGCCCCATGGTCAGGATGCAGTGTATGTGAGAGGTAGAATATGTGCTGGTGTGTTTTACATGTCCTGATAGTTAAATACTGCTAAATTCGTTTTTTACTATTGCACGGACGATCTCTCCAGTAGAATATCATTGGAGCTGCCTTGTAACACTTTACAAGTGTAACTTTCAATTGGGAAGAGATGGAGATTTAAAGTTTGGAATCCCTGAACTCAGGATTTAAAAACACACCTTTCTATGAAGGTGGGTTTTAAATTGTGTTTGAAAATGTCACTTTTAGAAAGTATGCATTTTCTTGCATTGCAATCCTGTGCCTCTGTCTGCTTGTGCAATCCACATCTGGTTTAGACTGACAGTTGGGCTGTTTGTGCATTCACTCTAGACAGCCACACAAAGGGAGCTGCATATCCCAATATCCTATCACCAGGCTGCTGGACCTTCCTGAGCTAGAGTGGTGGGAGGAGTTGTCACTGACACTGGAATAGGGCTGTGTCTGGCATTTCATAGTGCTGTCTCCACCCAAATGCACTGTGTCTGGAGCCAAGACAGCAAAAGACACACAATTGATGGACGGAATGCAGAACAATCAAAACATTCACCCCCAGTCAAGAGATCTGGGTTAAATCCATCATTCTTTTGCTCACCATGCCACCCCAGTTTAGACCTGGCCATATGCAAATCAGTCTTGACCCTGTGCCTCATGGGAACAGTCCAGCCCGAACTGCCAAGCCAGGTCCTCCCTGGACCGGAAACGAGCATCCTAGGTCCGGTTTCGGGGTTTCACCCCTCTTCAGCCCGGATAGCTTGATTCCAGTGGCACAGTGAGCCCAGGACTCACGTCTGAGCATACCTGGCGCACTTAGGGCAAGAAAGCAAAAGACACACAATTGATGGACGGAATGCAGAACAAATCAAAACATTCACCCCCAGTCAAGAGATCTAGGATAAATCCATCATTCTTTTGCTCAAAATGCCACCCCAGTTTAGACCTGGCCATAAGCAAATCAGTCTTGACCCTGTGCCTCATGAGAACAGTCCAGCCCGAACTGCCAAGCCAGGTCTTCCCTGGACCGGAAAGGAGCATCCTAGGACCGATTTCGGGGTTTCTAGGATGCTTGGTTCCAATCCAGGGAGGACCTGGCTTGGCAGTTCGGGCTGGACTGTTCCCATGAGGCACAGGGTCAAGACTGCTTTGCACATGGTTGGGTTCAAACTGGAATGGCATGGTGAGCAAAAAAACGATGGATTTAGGCCCAGATCTCTGTACTGGGGTGAATGTATGACATTGTTCTGAATTCTGCCCATCAACTGTTGTTTTTGCATGGAGCCAAGACAGGGCAAGGCAGGATCTGTGCACTACAAAGGCGAAATGGGTTATATGTACTGGACCTGTAACCCCACATTTTTGGAACACTTCTGGGTTGAGGACTCTGCCAAGAAGAAGAGCTGAAGAGCTTTCAGGAGGAGTACTGCCCCTTTGCTGTGGGCTGCTTTGCTGGGTTGGCCTGCAGTTGCTCCTTCTGCCTGTGGGAAGTGAAAGAACTGAGCTTTGCTTTCTTGTACCCTGCTTTTCCAAGGTTCTTCAAGAGCTTGTGTGTGCTTGCCTCCTGCTGGAAGTCTCAGGGCTATCAAAGACTTCATCTGCAGCCCCCCTAAACTCCTCTATTAGGGAGTTCTGACCTGGCAAGTGGTGCCAATTTGAGTTAAGTGCCCTTGGAGTTAGTTTGGCTACTTCAAAGATTAAAAGTACACCCATCCCCTTCCAGTGCTGTTTTTCCCACTATAAGCTTGCTGTGCAGTTGAAAAACCAACGCATCGCTGCTGTGCAGCTGAAAAACCAATGCAGATCCTGTTTGCGGCCAAAAGAACCATGGCAGCCTGAGTCCAGAGCACTGAGTCTCCAGTGTCGACGACCCCCGCTCCAACTTCGACATGGCCCTGCTGGGCGGCTGAAGGAATCAAGTAATCACCTGTGTGTGGCTGAGGAAATCGCTGCGGCTCCTCTTTTTGTCTCTGCATCGATTTGCAGTGCCTGTATTTTATCATGCATCGCACCTGTGCACCAAATCTTTATCAATAGAGCCCCGCAGTAAAGGATCAAGGCAGCGCATCTAAATTTCGACACATCGCTTCCCCTCACAGTAAGATTTTGATGCAAGATGCAAGATCTCTCCTGTGAGAAGGAAAAACTGATGCCTCCACTCCACGGGACTGAAGGAACCAATACATCACAAGTGTTTTCCAATGCTTCTTCTCTCAGCTGAGGTTTTTCGTTTGGATTTTGACGCATCAGATGTACTTTGTGCAAAAATCATCGCATGCCATCCATAGAGTTCTATGGACGGAATTGCTTAAACCTTTAAAAAGTGATATCTTGAGTTCTGTATGTTGGATTTTTGTTGTTGCGGTCTTGTTTGGTTTAGATAAAGATTGTTAGTTTTTCTAAGCTGTTGTGGAGTCGATTTGTAGTGTTTTCACTCTGTTACTGTGTGTGTTATGTACAAATGCTTAACATGTTGCCTCTGATTTAAGCCTGACTGCTTGTGTGAAGCTACTACTGGGGTGAGCAGGGGTTATCTTAGTTGTGTAACCCCCTTACCCTGACTAGACGGAAGGACCCCTACTTGGACAGGGTGCAAGTCACTGCCAACTAGAGACCCCCATTTTTAACAAGGACTTACCTGGATTTAGGTGCCAACAGGGTTGTTTTCTTCAGGGGTCAAGATGCTGTTGTGAAGGGGGACCTGGAGGAAGGGATCTATGTGGGAAACTGAAGGGAAGAAAAGAAATGGGTGTGTATGCACCCCAATTCCCTTGATTCCGCCAATTCAAATCAGGCGGTCTGTCTCACCACAATCAGCTCGATGTAAAGCCAACTCGTATTTCCAACGGCAGTGAACTTGTCTGTACTGCCCTCTGACAGCTGTTTTCCTCCTATCGCCGTTGCGGAATTCTGTGAATAGCTGGTGGTGGCTGCAGTGCTCTGGCAGTCTTTCGTTCTGCAAACCGCCAACATTTTAACATGGTGGGCAGATCGACGACTAGGCGGTGGGGTTTCTGATGCCGTTTTGATGGTGGTTCCCTTACGGCCAAACTCATAATCAGTCCCTAAGTTATTAGGACAGCAGGACTTCTTTACTACTGTTGCAAGGTCTCAGGTGTGGTGTGTGCTACAGGGGAGAGTAACACTTTTGAAGGCCCTTTCCTGGTCTTCCAAGGCTAGTGAACTCTGCAGTGTGAGGCTACATTGTATTTTGTTTGCGAACAAAGAGTTCATGGGATATGTCTTCATGAGTGACAGAGGGCTATTTGAATTTGTCCTTGTAGGGTTAATATATGCAAAAAAGTTATGAATACTGAAAGTGCTCTCTAGAAGGTTTGAGTTAGCTCCTTCTGTAAAATGGAGAGCCTCCAGGTGAGCTAACAACAGGCATGTCCTGTAGGGATCCCCTCATGCTATAACTCGGCAAGGTGAAAAAGCTCCTTCCATAGGACCTGTACATTATGGAGTCTGGAAAATGGACAAGAAATTTGCAGACCAAAGAATGAATGGCTTAGACAAGAGCCAACTCTGAGCAGATTCCTCTGGATCATCCTGGTCCTGGACTGCACCATTGTCCTGGTGTTGCCATGGCTCCAGACGTGTCACTCAATTAAGATACAAGCTACATGCTTCCCAGCCAGAAAAGCTGAGCACAACTTTTTGATGGACCATTAGTGGGCTTAGGAGGATAGTTTGTAACACCAGCACACACATTTCGACTTTGCCACACTGCTTATGTTTTCTACAACTTGGAAAGGATGGAGACTCTCCTTGATTACTGAAAGGGAATACAGAAGTTGCCCCATCACAAATCAAAGAAGATGAGATCAGTAAGGTACTTGAGAAGGAACCAAAAGAGTGAAGATTGATATATGGGTTGACTTAAGAGTGAGACTTGCATTATATTTTGATCCAGCTTTCTACATGCAAAGTGGTCAATATTGTGCTTAGTTGTCGATTAGTGTACGAAGGAGCCAGTTAGATAAATTAATGAGTCCCCCTATCCATAACATTTTGCTGCTAGAGTGCCAGAATGCACTGAATTTCCACTGGAGAGGTTCAGCTTTGCCAAAGAATTTAGGGCCATATGTACGAAATTTGGGATTTTCAATTTCCAAATTGCAAATCCATAGAATTTGCAAAACAGTATGTATGTAACCGCCAATTTCACTAATAGCGTTTCCCACGGATTCACATTCACAAGTAGGAAATCGCTATTTTGGAAATCACAAAATTGATATTTCCTAATAGGAAATCACAAAATAGGAAAATATGCATTCTAGATGCAGAATGATGATGTGAGACCAGGACATTTACAAATACAGGGTGCGGCCACAACCCAGAAGCCTAGGAAGGCCAGTGTATTGCACCATTCCTGGAGATTGCCATGTCCAAAGAATATGGGGACAAGGATTCAGGAAGCAGGAAGAGGAAGGTGACATTTTCAAAAAAGGAGCTGGAGCTCCTGACAGAAGAATGTGTCTCCCATATGGACCAACTGTTTGGTAAGGCCTCCTTCACAGTGCCAGAGAGTAAAAAAAACAAAGATCTGGACCAGCATCTTGAAGAAGGCGAACTCCCTAGGTGTTACCCAGAGGACCATCCCAGAGATATGCAAATATTTGTTTAACCTGAGGTCTCACACACACGAGAAGGAGGCTAGCTGGATGGCTGGGGGACGTGGAACAGGTGGTGGACCCTCAAATCACACCCCTCCTGCTCCAATGGAAACACTCATTGAGGGAACCCTGGAACCTGAAAGTGTGGTGGAAGTTCCTGACATTGACACCTCCAATCCTGCAGGCACCAGCAAGGGTAAGCCATCTTACCTTTTCTTACTTAACATAACATAATGTTAGAAAATCCATAAATCATCCATCATAGCATAAAAAACTCCATTGAGATGCTTGTCCTACCTTGGCAATGCATCATGGGAGTTGTAGTACACATAAGTTGCTTGATG
Source organism: Triturus cristatus (assembly GCF_964204655.1). Classification (NCBI taxonomy): domain Eukaryota; kingdom Metazoa; phylum Chordata; class Amphibia; order Caudata; family Salamandridae; genus Triturus; species Triturus cristatus. The sequence goes on along the minus strand of NC_140592.1, from coordinate 654,089,292 downwards.
TCCTATGTGCTGATGACTACAAAAAACATATCTGTACATCATAAACATGCCACAAAGACATGGAGCACAGTCACAACAATATTGTGAACAAACATAAACCAATTATTTACACTAACTAAATACATGCATTTCCACAGATCATACCCTGGGCGTGCCTGAAAAAATAGATGCAGAAGGGACTACTGACATACATGTGGAAATTGAGGACACAACATCACCATCTACTCAGCCCATCACCCCAACTACTAGGAGAAAACCCATCTCACCACTACCAGACTTTGTGGACAGTGATGAGGGACAATCTCAGAGCAGAGACACCACAAGATCTGTGGGCTAGACACACAGACAGCACAGAGGCCAACTATCAACAGTCTACAATGATAATGTGTCAGGCAGCATATCAATGGGTTCTCCAGTGTTTGGTCACTTGGAGAAGTCTATAATCTCTGTACAGCACATGCAAACAAAATAAATAAGAACTGTCAATAGGCATCTCCTATGAATGTCTGGGTTGATGCAGCAATTGGAGGAAGCACAGGATTGGTGGATTGCTGCCATGGAGAAGTAGCACTGTGTGCAGAGACAGAGGCACAGGCACAGGCAGTATCTGGCACAGTTTGAATCATTTATCCGCCCCATCAACCAATTGGCAGTAGTTACAACAGCACTAGCAAGGCAAACTGTCAATAAACAGACACGCATGGGACTCTGCTGTCAGGATATTTCACACGGGCTAGTGCAAGTGACCACAGACCTTGAGAATATTCAGTCTCACAACCTCTGTATGCCGAACATCCTGTCCACACCTAAGAATGAAAAGGGCTCTAGCCTCAGGGGCACATTTATTTAGAAGCAATGCAGTTCCAGGCATTCATGCCTAAACACTTCTGGGAGTGACATGTCAATAGTTCCAAAGCACAGTGTTGCTGACAAGGCACCCAACCCCAGAGGCCGGAAGAAGTGAGCCATTGGCCACTCAGAATCATGATTCTACCTTTTTTTGTCATTGCATACTTTGTTGCTTAGTTGAAATAATGTTACACCCACAATGGATACAGTTGATTCTTGTGAGAAACAATGATTTCACTACGTGAATAAAAGATGGTCTCTTAGTTGTGCATCATGCATTGCCATCATGTGTGATGTCTATTTATTAGATGTACTAACAGCTCTTAACTCTGAAATAGTTGTTGGTGATCTATTTGCATCGTGCTTGCACTCTACTGCACGTGTGCCCTCCTGCTGCTCCCGTAGTGTTTGTAAATCAGAGTCGGATTTGGCTGTATGGGGATGTTGTGCAGACCCTTTTTCATTGCAATATTATGCAGTGTGACATATGTGGCGATGATCTTGCAGCACGTCTCAGGTCTGTACAGTAGTGCTTCACCGGTCTTGCGGAGGCAGCGAAACCGGCACTTTAGGATCCCAAAGGGCCTCTCTTTAATTAAATGCATTTTCCTGTGTGCCCTGTTGTACATCCTTTCACTTCTTGTCCTTTAATTTAGGTATGGTATGAGTATCCAGGGATGTAAGGTATATGCACTGTCACCTTAAGAGCATGAGAAGGAAAACCATTAGGTCACATTACACAAACCGTCCTGGCCACTGTATTCATTGAGTCTGCAATTCTCATACCTACTAAAAATGCATTGTCAAATTCACCCTGTGACAGACTGTTTGGAATTCTACTGTGGTGGAACATTAATGAGCTGTGGGTGCTGCCTGGGAATCTGGCCACAAGGTCTCTTATGATACAGGAGACAGTAGAGCAGAGGGGAGAGTTCGAGCCAGAGAGTGCCCATATTTGAAAATGGGATGTATGACGTTACAACGCATGCTTTTACAACGCATGCTGTTACAACGAATTTTTTACAACGCAAATGCTGTGACAACGCAAGTCTTTACAACGCAAGTCTTTACATCGACTTGCAGTAGATGGCGTGCTAACATTAAAAAAGGGTAATTTACTATTCTAACTCCAGTCCACGTTGCAGTAGGGAAGGTGTTTGGATAGTAAACTACACTATTTTTAATGTTAGCACGCCATCTAGTGCAAGTCGATGTAAAGGCTTGCGTTGTAATGGTATGCGTTGTCACAGCATTTGCGTTGTAATAGTTTAGTTGTAATGGTAGTGCGTTGTAAAAGTTGCGTTGTAAAGGTTGTTCCCCTTGAAAATGAGGATGCATAGCCTGACAACCTAGAAGAGCCTGCCATGAAGGAAGAAGTGAAGAAAGTAGATAAGACAAAGAAAAGTGCATCATATCCCACTTTCAGATTGCATACCAGGAGCACAGCTGCCAGATTGAGATTTGGAAACATCACAGCTTAAATCTGCCACCGTGGCCACATTATCAAGAGGAGGCTGCCCATAGGTTCAATTGAGCATTGTACAAAACAGAGAGATTCAGATTTGTGAATTTAGCCATGAACCTGCAGAATGCAGATTCTGTATAAAACTTGTTGAGCACCTGCTTAAGATGTCCTGCATTGTGCTCCCCATAATCAGTAGCATCCAACCCAGAGGGAGCACCTGTGTAACAGCTGCAATACCTCACAGCTTAGCCTGGAGTAAGAGCAATGCCAGGCCCACCACAAACTTCTCCAGTAGGGACTAGGCAACAAAGCACTCATAATGGACCTGGGACAACAACTTCAGAGGATTCAATTCACATCATAAGATGCAGCCCAGCATTGGCAACTGCAACATGAAGCCAGAATAATGTGGAGACAGGATGTGTTTGATATGGGTATTGCTGGACTTCAGGCTGGGAGTAGGACAATAACAAGCCCACCTACAAACATTAAAATATTGCTTGGAGGAGAGCATTAACTGGTGTCAACCTTGAAAAAGGAGTCTGGGAGTTTTTCAGCAGAGCAAGTATGTAGAATGTGCTTCTCAGAGGAATGGCTACAGAAAAGTGGAAAAGTTGCATTCCCTGGGACTCTGACCTGGGTTTTCAGAAGGTGAAGCAGTGTCAAGGTACCTGGGCAAGCAGCCTCAGTGAACATGTATCTGTTGGCAGATAGAAGAGGAACTTTGTTAGAAGGACTTTGCAATTCATGAAAGGTATGAAATGCATCGTGGAACACTAATCAACAAAGATCAAGTGAATAGAGAAAGTCCTGTTACAGTACCTGTGTGAAGTACCAGATAGAGGCTAAGTTCTCAGAAGGGTAACTATATTGATGATATATCCAAGTTGGTACTTGGGACTGTCAGATAGTTTTCCACATGCCATTCATCTAAAGTAGGGCATCTGCCTTTTGAGAAACTCTGAATTCAGAGCCACTAGACCCTTTGTTCTTGACTCCATTCCTCTTCTGCGATGACTGAATGACAATTTTCTGAATGCCTAAACCTTTATTACTGGCCATATTAGCTCCTTGTAACACAAAAATCATTTTTATTATGTACCTTCTAGCTAGGATACAGGGCACAACAAAAAAGTATAAAATGTTAAAATTTCTTGTTCTAAACATTTCTGTTCCCCATTTGAAGAACTATGAATATCTGTTTGTTTGTTTTCTATTAGTCATGCGATGATTGGGATCACCTAATATAGGTGCTGATGAGATTTTAACAGCCTGCAGCCTTCTATGCAGATGCCCGCACAGGATGTGATTTAGTGGATGAGGCTGTGTGACTGGTCTGGTTTTGCCGGAAGTTGCATAAGGAGCTGTCTTTAGGGTCACCCACTGCAATCATCAGCCATTAGAGTGAACCCATCTAAAATGCCAGCTGCATATTACTTGTATATGGATGAGATGTCCATGAAACAGTGAGAAGAGAGGTTGTGTAGCCTTCTGTGAGCTCAAGTAGAAAGATGGTGTGCAGTTTGCCTTACAGATTACATAAGGCAACGTAAACTGTTCAAATCTGAAGTGAAACCACAGATACGATGTCCACTAAAGTGCTACCCAGGGACAAGGTCATTTTACAAATATGGCAAACTTTCCCTGTTTACTCTATGGTACATATTTCCAAAGGTGCGCCAGGTGTAAGCAGAGACAGTGTGCTGTATTACAAAGAAAACGCTGTCCTCAGGGCAGACAAAACTCACACTTCCCTAGGCTAGGGGCAGCACATTCAAGTGAAATACAGAGCAGCTGTTTAAAAGCTGCTCTTGTTTCACACAGCAGGCAGCTATCCATCTGCACTTTAAAGAGGCGAGAGAGATCCTATTGCAGGGTGCAGTGATTTACTGGACCCACCTGTAGGGGGATTTCTAGGGGTCCATGGGACCACCTCTTTCCTCTACAGAGGGCTGCCATTAGAAGGCACATTGAAAGTGTGTCACCGTTTCGTGGTGCACTTTCAGTGCGCATCCTAAAAGCATATTTGCCTCTGTACCCACATCCATAACACAGTGTGGGCACAGAGGCAAAGCGATTCCCCATGCAAATGAGCGAACACCCTCTTATGACAGTGCTGGTGGCACATGTGATAGAGCCAGCGCTATCAGTGTTACAGAAGGGGACGCACACCCTTTTGTTACCTTACCCCCGCCCAAGCAATGGAGACTGCTGAGCAGCAGCAGAGATCTCACCCTTATCCTCAAGTCAGCGATGCTTGTACAGTTTAGAAGCGCTAACGAGTCACACACTCAGTGCTTGGCACTGGCAGCCGGGCAAGGTGAGGTTGTGCTGTTTAGCTCCCACAAACACATGTATTCTTATCTCCATTGGCTAGTCCATATTGTAGGCACCAAGGGGCATATCAACAACAACCGGCGATAATTATCGCTGAGCGCACTTAGCGCCAGGATAATTATCGCCGGCTAGCACTGATTTTTATCGCTGAGATAGCGTGCTATTAGCAACGCTTATCTCCTCAGCGATAAAAATCCTGGCGCTAACGTGAGATTATCGCTGGAAACCCAGCGATAATCTCACGTTAGCTTGTTGATAGGGACTCACAAACTTAGCCATGATATCCTCCTTCCATAGGATATCATGGCTAAGTCAGTCCTGAAGCAGGTGTTAGGAAAGTAGCAATAACAGGTGTTATCGCTACTTTTCCTGATGCTATGCTTCATGGCGTTAGTCTTGCTGATAGGAGAAATGTCGCTTAGCGACATTTCTCCTGTCATGCCAGGTCAGGAACGCCCACTTTGCATCTCATTAGAGATGCAAAGCTGGGCGTTAGAAATCCTGACGCTAAAGCAAGGTTTCACACGTTAGCGTGGCCTTGCTGATTAGGCGATAAAATTATCGCCGCTTTTCGGCCGAAAACGGCCGCAAAAGCGGCGATAATTCTTTAGCGCCTGGTTGTTGATATGTCCCAAAAAGCTACATAGCCACCTTGTCCACAAGCAATAGCGAAAACTCTGGCTTTCTTTCCGTAAAACAAGCAGTTCAGAGAGCAGCTATAACATGCAGCAGATCCAGAAATCTCATAGCTTTAAGTCCAAACGTCGCAGTCTTTAAAAAGAAATAAAGTTTAGTGTCTGAGAAGCATTGGTGGCGCTGTATGTTCCCAATGCAAAGTGTTCCATCATCACTAGACATATTGCAAGCCTGTCAAAAGTCAAACAACGGTAAAGTCAAAAGTATTTGGGTGGCTGAGTAATACTCCGTCTGCTTGCGGAACTCATGGAATTCAGCAGAGTTTTTCTGTAACACTCCTCTGCTCGGCCCAGGCCGGCTAATAACACTTTTTAGACTCTTTCTTACTCTATACCTTCTTTGACTTATCCCAAACCTCATCTAACTAATATGTTATCCCAAATACCACTGTCTAGACTCTTCCCTTCTCCATCCCACCTTTATCCTATTCAACAAACTAACAGACCCTCATGTCCACCACTCAAATTAACAATGTATATTTCCCTATACTAATCCACTGCTAATTCTTTTGGATCCGAAGTAGCATGCTACTCCCCGAAATGTGATTCAATGGGCCATATAAATACAACTACTATTACAATTAAGAGGGGAGAGGGATCCCCTTGTGGCAAGGGACGTCTGGAGGGCCCATGGGACCCCCTTACATCCCTCCAAAGGGCTGCCTTTAGGCCTTGAAAATGTGACAAAAACCATTTTATGGCACACTTTCAGTGCACCTTCTAAAGGCATGCTTGCCCCTGTGCCCATGACGGTAATATGGCACAGAGGCAAAGAGATTCCCTCATTAATTAGGGAATGCCCTCTAAGGATGGCACTGGTGCTACATGTGCACCAACGCTATCTGTATTACAGAAGAGTCTGCGAGTGCAAATGGCTGTTACGCCCCAGGCCCCTTTGTAATATGGTCCCCGGTCCATCACTTCTATGTCTATATGGTCTGGGATATTTTCTGTAGGTAGGTGTAAGAAATATAGGACACAATGACCTAAGTCTTCTTTGCAAACTCAGTCCTCACAACTTTACAATCTCACTAAGATATCTGACTCCTTCTCCAATCTCTGTCCTTCTTCCTTTCTCCCTCAGGCCTCTTGGCTTCTTACTCATAGCGGTCTCATGCTCTTTTTAGGTCTGACGTTAACCCTTTGTCTGTCATTTGTTGTTATTCATATGAGATGCAACCTGAGTGAGTCTTGACCACTTCGTTGCCTGAACCAAACATTGGTTGTTGGCTTCCTCAGACATATGCAGGAGGGTGGCACACTTCATCTAAGAGATTCACAGAAGACTCTGCTCCACTTTTTACATGCCACTGCTCACCAACATCATCAAAGACTATGGCCTCAACACCATGTCATACATACACTGATGACACCCAACTCATCCACTCCCTCCTAGGTGACAACCCCAAAACCCAGATGAAATTCACGTCCTGCACGTCCAAAGTCACAAACTGGATGAAAACCAACTGTAAAGAGCTCAAGCCTGACAAGATGGAAGTGACACTCTTCGGGAAAGATACCTCCCACTAGATCTCAGCCTGGTTGCTACCTGAGGTAGAACCCATACCCAACCCATTGAACCAAGTCAGAAACATAAGGATTGTAATTGACAACCAAGGGGCCTATTACAATGGAGGTCAGGGAACCCGTCCGCCAGTCAGAACTAGCTTGAAATCTCAAAGGGTGGACCTTTCCGCCCTTGAGATTACGATGGACGGTTTCCGGCATGGTTTCCATGCCAGCTTGTCTGACATGGAAATCATGTTGGAAAATGTGTTTGGAGGCCCCCAGCAGGGCCGCCTTGTGTGTGTGGCCTCCAGTTGGGGGTCAATGGGACACTATGGTACCCCCCTGTTGATCCCTGCACCCCGTGGCAGGCACCTTGAGGTGCCTACCACGGGGTGCAGGAATGAACAACACCTCCAATTTCCCTATGAGAGCATGTATTATGGAAGGGTTACTGCAGTAATGTATGCTCCCATACGGAAATGTCGGAATGGGACCGAAAAGTGTTTGGTCGCATCCTAATGAGGCAGGTGGGACCGCCGACCGAAGTTTGGTCGGTCCTGTTTATGAGACGGTGTCGGGTGGACACGAGTCCAACCAATATCGAAATCGCCCCCAAGTCTCAATGTACAGTCAGATCAACTCAGTCACCTCCTCCTACTTCCACACCTTCAATCTCCTAAGAAAAATCTTCAGGTGGCTCCCAATCTCCTCCCGAAGAACCGTCATCAAGCCATGATCAGCAGCAAGATGGATTACAACAATTCACTCTACGTCTACATCACTGCACAGCTTACCAAGAAACTTCCACCTCCCACCTCACAATCACACCCCCGCTCATCACAAAAACCTCAAATTGCTCTCTGTTCACAAGTTCACACTTTTCAATCTCTTCTCACACACATACAAAGACTTGCATAACCAAGGCCCTGGCCCTTCATACTTAAAGAGTTGCATTAGCTTCCACACTTCTTCCAGAAACACCCACTTGGCCGCCTCCTATTCTCCCAGGATCCCATCATATGAAGGGCAAGAGCAAGCGAGTTCACTTTTTAACTGGCTGCTAAAGCTTGGAACGATCTGCCACTGCACATAAGAGCCGTTAGCGCAAAGAATTTCACAAGAAGCTCAAAACCTGGCTCTTACAGTAGCCCCCAGACAGGGCAGAGCCTCCTTCTCCAGGCACCAGTGTTACCTTCACGGGTGATTTGAGCAAAATACAAATACTAGTAACATAACGTGATATAATTTGATATAACATAATACAACATAACATGCCATAACACAATAAAACATAATGTTCAAAGAGATGATGGACCTAAAGAGACACACCTTGCTTTTAAAAAGATGTCCACTTGGAAGGAATAAAATTGATTGGAGCAAGGAGCGATCCCCTGTATCACAGTCTGTTCACCACGATTCCCAAGGGGGATCTGTTCCACAGAGACAGTTCCCGTTGGTAGGTTAGAGGGCTATAAGAGTTGGTAAATTGTAGTCTGTGTTTAGCTCATCCTGCCATCAGAGGGTTCTGTATCTGCATGTATGTAGTTTATCTGACATTTGCAGATATAGTCCTTGTTTGGATCCACATTGGAAGCCATTATGTGATGGTTTAGCCTAGCATGGGCTCTATACTGCAGGAACTCTGGCCCACAGGGGCTACGACTTCGTTTGCCAGTGTTAGGAATTGAGTTGCCAGATAGCTGCATGATGGCAGGCGGTTATGTTGCCTGCCCTTTTAAGAAACAAGCCCATTTTGTTACTTTTAGTCTCCATTGTCTTTTATTTTCAGCTATTAGACGGACTGCCTAACAACAATCATTTTAAAAAATGAAAAAATTTGAAGGGGAGAGACATCGTTTGGGGACTACGTGCCCCACAAGAGTCTGGGGCTCCGGAAGTGGCCCTTACCACTACCATCATCTGCAAGTTGCCAGGAGAGCCATAAAGCACCATTGGAGGTCTCACTGTGGGAGAGAGACAACGTTTGGGGACTACGTGTCCCACGACACACTGGGGCTCAGGAGGCGGTCCTTAGCACTACCATCACATGCAAGTAACCAGGAGAGCTATAAAGCACCATCGGAGTTCCTGTCGCGCGTGACGCACGTGGGCCAAGGGCAGGCACGTCCTGAACAATTACCGCCAGGAAAAGGCCGGGGCGCCACCTTGCCCCTGTGGTAGGTAGAATGTCTTCTGCCACATTTGGAAAAACAGTCCTCGCACCCTAGGTGCGCCCATAATTGTTTATTAGCGATAGCCCCCTCATGTATCGCCTCTGACTTTGCGAGCCCATACAGAACTGAAAAGAGAGGCAGTTGAGGTGCACAAGCAGGATGCTTAGTTCACTTTGATTACCCTATAAGGGAGGGATCCCGCCCCCCAGTCCTTTCTCTTTTGGGACCCAGCAAGACCAAACTACACAATATCCCAGACATATAGCAGAAGCAAGCCCGGGAGAGCTGGGCTGTGATTCTGCAGGGCTGCCCCGGCCCACGCAAGGGGCCCTCCTAAGAGGGCGGCCCCCCTTAGTGCCACAGGATGGCACACAACAAGTCAGCCTCCCAGTGTTTGGGACCCTCGAGGGTCCCCCATGCCCATGTCCCTTCCGGGCAGGAGGGGGTGGGGGGAGAGGTACTTATACCTCTCCCACCCACTGATCGCCCTCTTTCTTATTCTGCCTGGACACCGTTTAGATGGGTCTCCCTGGAGCTATACCTCATTGCGGTGAGTCGGTGAACTCCATCCCCCCCCCCATCTTTATTAAATAGGCAGGGCATCCAGCGCCCGGCCATTTCCGCAGTTGCGGATCCCATGGGGGGGGGTTTGGTACAGCTCCACATGTGGCATCCCTGGGCGTGGGTTGCGGCTCTGGAGGCATCTCACGGGGTTACGTGGTACCCGCTGCCTGGTACTGCGTGCAGGTATTTTAAACCGTTTGTTTGGCTAGGGAGTTCTCCACTTGCGGCCCCTGGTTTGATGTCGGTTTTGTTCGCCACCCCCCAGTGTCAGGAGCAGCGGGAACGATTGAGCGGCATGTGGGTGACCCGCCACCCCTTCTCGGGGGTCTTGCGGAAGCTCAATGCAGGCTCAATGCTAATGCGATTGTGGTATCGAGGCCTCGCCCAAGACACATTTAAGGGTGGAGGCAATCGGTGTGTGTGTATGCAGAGGTGGACTACGGTGTGAGGGCCGACTGGAAGGCCTATGAGCCGGGAGATGGTCTCAGCGTCTGCAACACCCTTTGATCCTGAGCATGTTGCTTTGTGGGATCATGCCTGCATCTGGTATGCCTTTTTCAAGTACAGTCTGTGCAGGGCCCACCAAGCCGAGGGGAATTTTTATAGAAGTTTGGGGGATGAGTATGTGGAACCGTTGTAAGTGAATTGAGCCCCAGCTTGGTTGGAGGGTTGGAGACGCACGGCCTGGCTTGTTGTGTCGCCTGAGGGTGGGAGACATTGGGGGCATGCGCTCCAAGCAGTTTTGTGTTAAGGATGCGGCCTGTCGGGTCACCGGCCGGGCCCTGTGTTGTGACGAGGGGAAGTTGCAGGTATTGTTGCAGGCACAAATTACTGTTGCAGGGGCCCCCGTGAATGGAAAATTGCGAGTTCGGACCCCCGGTAAGATGAAGTCGACACTTCTTAGGATAGTTACTCTGATTTGCAGATTTCTAGGCAGCCTGTATTGTGTCGTGCAGTCTCCTGCGACCCTGGCAATATCATCAGTGGTAGGGTCCCACCCCCCCCCAACAGCGGGGTCTGAAGGGGTTACTTTACCCAACCTCATGAGCTGAAGCAGGCGGCCAGTTCGGAGGGGGGGGGCAGCGCAATGGTCATTGGTATGTGAAAACGGCAGCCATCTGGGGGTAGGTTTCCACCGCCATAGCAGACTACCGCTTGGCCCCGAGTCGGACAAGCACACAGGGTGAGGGGTCAGAGTTGGTTGTGTCCATCAACATCGCTTGGCCAGGGAATGAGGTGTCTTTCCTCGGTTATCGCCTGCGCAGGGCCAGGCAGGCTGACCTGTTGTGTGAGTTCTTTGTGTGGCCAGTGCCCGGGTATGCAGTTTGCCTATTTTCCGACTACTCAGCTGCCTGTTTGGTGGCATCTTGGCAACCTCTGTGGAAATCTAACAGAACCCAACAAAGCCCTCCTTTTCAGTGTCACATTCATTTAATTTGTTCATAAGGTGATTTGAGTGCATACCTTTCACCTAATTTGTTTTTTAAAATGTCTGCAATATATTTTAGGGCACCTTTGTACCGTGTCAAAGCGTTGATCTTTAAAACGGACACTTTTATGTCTGACACCGGTCGCAGAGGTGTATGTATAGTTTGAAACCTCGATACCACGGCAAATGGGGCCGGGCGACTCCACTTGAACACTGGTAGAGAATGCCTAGGAGTTGTTTGCAGAACATTTGCAACCGCCCCACTGGGCGAATGTTTTAGGCCACATGTCTTGCGAGGGACGTTTGTGGTGGAGCCTGGTTGAAGAGCTAACGTCGGGCATGAGCGTCTTGTGCTTTCATTGCACTGTTAAGTCCCAGTCACGAGCTGATTTTATCAGGGTGAGCGGGCGGGGGGTCAGGGAGCGCCGATGCATCAGAAGCACTGAGCAGCTTTCAGCCAGGTGTGTATGGTTGATATCTGATACAAGGAGCATCTGTTAGACTGAAGCTGTATGCAGATGTACTGCCGTCGGTGCTTGGAAGTCTGTTGGCACCGTCTGTTCAAGGGAAGCCATTGTCTAGCGGGTTGCTCTGGGCGGAGTATTTGCAGGCTTAATTGTCATTATCAGCTACCAGTTCGAACGTGCATCTTTCACTAATTTATACAATGCAGATCACCAGAATTAATTCTCAGGCTCCTGCAGTAGGTGCGTGCAAAGGTTGGAGGAACCTGGCAAGGGAACTGTGCCACATGTGGTTGGTAGCTTGTGTCGCTCGGTTTGAGCATGAGCACGGCTTGTCCTGTCGCCAGTGGTCAGCGAAGTTGGTGGCCTGTGCTCCCAGCAGTCCTGTTTGGTGAATGCGGGGTGATCATAATGGAAATTTCAGTTGTTTGTAGTGGGTCACCTTGTTTGGGGTTAGGGGTCAGTTGGTCTAAGGACTGGTCAGGTTGGTGAGCAATAACTTTGAGGGTTATGGTATCTGTGGTAAGTTTTGGCAGGGACACTCAGGCTAGTCCCCACCCTTTGGTCGACTGGGACATCCCGCGCAGACTCCTTCAGTGGGGATCATTTCAGGGATGGGTCAGAGGGTTCAAAACTTGTCAGCAGGGACACAGCAACCCCCTTAGTCGCACCCTGGAATGGGTATTAAAGCTTCCTGCAAGTTTAATTTAAGGTTATAATATAGAATGTCTTATTAGGATGGGCCCAGTGCAGTTATGCCATTGTCTATTTTTCGGTGACTGTAATTTAGGCCACGTCCAGTGCAAGCAGGGTGTGGCTAGTGCCTAACAGCTACATGCAACATGTAAGTCTCGGTGGCGGGGCGAATAAGGGATACTTGATCTGCACGCACGGGCAGGTTATTTCTTTGTGGGCTTAGCTATGATGGCTACCCTGCGCCCTGGTTTTAACAGACTGGGATACGCAGTGAATTTTGGGGCTGCCATGTGCCACGAGATGGGTCTTCGATACATCTATACCTGGTTTAGTTCCTGGCTACGGAGTGGCTGCGTGACACTGTGGGGTTGGAGGTGGTTAGCCGGTTGGCAGGCCTGCGAGAGGTGGGTTTCTTGCGCTGGCATGTCCAAGTAAGGGTTCAGGTGCCGGTAGTCAGGCCTGGGATACAAGTTCACAGGCCTGTGGAGCAGCAGAAATTAAAGGGGCTTGTGTTCAACCTTATGGTCACAGGTTCGGATCCTGGTAGGTCCTCTTTCCAGAGCCCCATTCCAGTAGATTCTCCACATGCAGGACGGCATTCTGGAAGGCAGCAGCAGGAGTCTGGCCATGGGCTATTCACGTGAGGATGGGGACCTGGGCCACCAAATGGGGACGACTCGCTCGGCATGCTCCAGGCAGTCGGTCGCTGACTAGGGTGAGGCAGGGGCAGGTTGCAAGCATGCGCTGTGGGATGGGTCTTTCGATTTCATCCACTTGTGAACGTCGTTAGTTTCAGGCCAAGGAACGACTGCTTGACCCCCAGGTGCCGGGGAGGGTCTTTCTAAGTGGCAGCTTCCCCAACTATTGCACAGGTTGTTGTTTACTAAGAAGGGGGGTCAGTTTAGCAGGCCTCCCCTTGTCTGGGTTTGAGATGTTGGTTGGGTCTTTTAGAACAAGTACGAATAGGCTCTATCCTGTCAGCTGGGGTGTGAGTTTGCCTTTCCCAATAGGGTGCTGGTACCATAATATTGTGGGAATAGAGGGTTAGGATCACAAAGACCGACTACTATGGGCTAGGGCCGGCCATGCGTCCAGTGTGTGGCGCAACGGGCAGAATCTAATATTTGGAGGCATGGGTTTTCCACCACTTACTTAACTCGGTTGGGGGGCCCAGGCATGCGCGAGCACAACTTGAGGTAGAAGCTGCAGCACACTACTGAGATAATTTGGCGGGGGTTGCAGGCATGCGCTGGAACATCTTGCTGTGGAAGCTGCAACAGTCTGGGGGTGGTGTTCTCCCCTCCCATCAGTTTGGTCATACAATAGGGGAGGCATGAGTTGACTTTCCTGGGTAGCAAGGCACTGCTGAAGATGTGAAGTCCTCCATGCGTAAGATGAGCATCTAATTGGGGAGCGTATGAGTTTTAGGGGTCAGGAATAACCCCTCGTTAAGTATGGTGAGGAGCCCGGCCAGGCGAGGCCAGGAATCCTTGTGCAGGAAGTTAACAGTGCCGTGCGTAAAATTCACTGAACAGAGGTGGTTTAGCTTTATCAGGCATGGATTTTAGCAGGCCAGGTACACAGGGCGTTTTGATTATGAGGGGTTCACCTGTCCAGGGTGAACAGGGACCTTGTACCGGGAAGAGGCCTGGGAATCAGGAGGATAGAGGTAAAGATGCCTACCTTGGTGGGGTGCCCTGGGGTGACGGTGGACACACGCAGTGCTGTGGCGGAGTTACAGGGCAAACCAGAGGCTGTAAGGTACAGAAGGGTACCCTCTGCAGGAGCACAGTAAGGGTGCTAAAGCCAAATATCCCCAGGGAGGTCCTCGCATTGGACCCTGGAGGAGCGACGGCGCCCGGTTAGTCCTACGGGCGGTTGTGGACCTGAGCAACCGGGGGTTGCCTGCAACGCTCCACCCCCTTGGCTGGGGGGGCATGAGTAAGGGGGTGGACTGGTTGTCCACCGGTGGGAGGGGCTATCCCCTCCACCAAATCTAACAAACACCGGTTGGCTAGGGCCACGTTGTATTTTGGCTCATCAGGTGGGCAGGCGGAGAGGGGCTGCCTGCCCTGGGATCGCCCGTAAGATAACCCACCATGTTGGCATGTTTGTCATGCAAATAAACTTGCAGCAATTTTCTCCACTAAGAATGTGTCTTGTATTGCCATTTCTTTTGGGGGTTTTTCAACACGTTCCTACGGAGAAATTAAGGCCTATAGGGTTTATTTTTGGTTTAAGTTTTTTAGTGGGTTGTGTTTTTTTATTTCGTTTCATTGCATGGTTAGCTGGAGTGCGCCGAAAAGTTGTTTATGTATATCATAGGCCTCAGTAACTAAAGTATCCACGCTCTGTCCTTCAGTGCGTGTGGCCAAGTTTGAGCTACTATCCAACCCAAGTGAACTAGACTAATATTGAGTAAAAGGGCCTCTGGATCATTGAGAGACAAAAAACATTATCTTTGGGAGCTGATGATTGAGTTATGGATAGGATTGATAATCTGATATCCGAATGCGAAGATATTAATAATCCTCACCCATCCCCTAGCACTAAAGATACTAACCCCCTTCTGTTAAAAAGAAAACCACTCCGCGTATTCCACAAATATTTAGCAAACCTCCTTGAGTGCAGGCCCTGGGATAAACGGATGTGTCGGCTCCTTGCATACTTGAGAAGTCATCAGGTGCCCTGGGTACTGAACTGATTGAGTTCTGCAATCGATATTCTGTTTTATACACAGATATTACCAGACCTGAGGGGTCTTGCACGAACTTGCTTGGTGTGGCTAACCAGGAAGTTCAGTCTATGCTTCAAAACCTAATGGCATAATTGGGAATTTGAAGGATGAATTTGAGGCCCTGAAAAAAGTAGTGGAAGGTTTGGAGGGAAGGATGGGCAGAAAACAGGAAATGAGCCCAGCTGACCAAACTCGGGAAGTGCCAATGGTTGAGCGAGAGGGTTTCATGTATGAATACAGCCAGCGGGATATCCCCCCACCATGTCAAGGTTCCCCCATCCAGCAGCCTACTAGACACTAAGTATCTGACCCTCCCTCCCCACTAATCTTCCCATCACCTGCATAATGGCCTGGGTTGGGTTGGGCCTAGGACCCCCTTAGGAGGGGTCCGGCAAGTGAAATCAAAAGGGGAGAGGTGGCATTGGATCAGGGTAAGTAGTCTGATGAGAGACCTAGTCTGATACACTACAAAGGAATGGTTTAGAATGGTTTCTACATCTGCACACAAGTAGAGTGGAAGGAGGCCATAATCTTCCTCATTCAGGTGCCTAAGCCAAAAATATAGGAATAAGAGAAGACCAGGACTCGCTTAAAAACAAGGTCACACACAGGTCCCTTGAGGTTAGACACTGCTACTCTATTATCAGGAATGATATAGCTAGAGTTGAAAGGGATAGTTACCCAAGGGAAAAAACATGATGTATTGAAGGTATTTTTTGGTCACAGAGATATAGTCGATGGCCTAATGGCCATAGATTCATGAACGAGCTCCAATGGAAACACTCACATATCTATTAGATATCAAACTCCTTTGGAAGAGCCCGGTCCGATCAGAAGCAATATTTGTCTAATATAATGCAACACTTTTAGCAGGAAACTCAATAACTGTGATTTACTGCAAATCAATGTAAAATAAGTTCTCTGGGGGATCATGGTTGAGGAACTTCGATTTTCGATCGCGATCGAATCGACCCGCCATTTTGTAACCCGCCGCCATTTTGTGTTGCCATCACTCAGGCAGCATGGCGAACGAAGTCTATTCTGCTTTTTCCGTAGCTTGGTGTCGAAATCCGTCCTCGGCCTTGTTTGTGAAGCTGATGTTTGGACTAGCCGAGTACACTAATCCGTGTCTGGCTTTCCTAATCCCTGTTCAACTATCTGTAGGCTCACACCATTCTTTCCAGATCATATCTTATCGACTGGCCTTCACTGTCTCCTGCTAGCATTCTCTTGTGTCATGCCTGTCCTCCAATACACACAAACGTATCTCACCACCTGCAAGTCAGTTATAATCTGTTAATAAATTAGTTCGGGGGTGGGATGACAAACACAGTTTGTGGACAGTTTGTGGACTATTCGTGGACAAATTTGTATTCAATTTGCTTCCCGAGCTGTCACACATATTAAAGGATTCAGAAAGTTCTTGGGCTGTTTCTTCTTCTGCCCAAATATTGGCTACTGCACAATATTACGAGAATAGGGACAAAGAAGAAAAAGAAAAGCAAGAGAAGAAGACGAAAGATTTAAAAACGAAGGTTCTCTTGCAGCAAGCTTATCCGCCACGTTATGTTCAGCCTCAGACTCAACAGCCACCGCAGTTTCAGAGATTGTATCAGAAACCTGAGCCATACATTTCGCGACCTTTGTTAGGTCCTAATCAATGTGTCTATTGTAGAGAGGAAGGTCATTTTAAGAGCAGTTGTCCGGTTTTATTGCAGTGCAATGGAGCGTCATCTGCTCCACGAGGACGTGCTGGCCTCCAGTCAGAAAACAGAGGTAAAGGGCGAGGTATGTTAACTCAAGAACAGAGTGCCCTTCCTTCTCCTAATTCCATGAACTACTTTGATCAACAGAATTTGAGATCCGCTCAATATTATAATGAAGACCATTATGTTGAATTTTTTTTAATTTATTTTTTTTGAAAACCTTTATTAACCGCAGTTGCATCAATTGGCAATGTACAGTCCTGCGCCAAAGCATCAGGTCGGCAATACTAGAATACACACGTTCAGATGGTTAGACACAGCCATTGAGCCGACAACCCGGAGGTCCGGCGGCGGAGTTCAGTTGAACATATGCAGAGGAATTGGGTACGTACATTGCGTATAAGCGGGTCAATGGTGCTTTTCTGTTTTTTGTCGTGTCTCATCTAAAGCGCATTGCCTGCAAGTGAGAGGGGCGCTGTGTACCAGCCCGCAGCGCAGCGCCGTCAACTAGCCCCTAGGCTCATAGGAGGAAGTGCGCTGGGCGCCGGGTTTTCCGCCAAAGGCCCTGGTCTGCGGGCATCGGAGTCCCGGTGGCCCGCTCGTGGCGTAGGCTGGAGCGCGACAAGGAGGTTGCAGCATAGCTCGCAAGGATGCTCATAGCAGCCGTTGCTGTGGTGGAACACGGGTTCTGCCAGGGAGCGTAACCAGTCGCCGAACTGCTCCCCGTGCGTGCAACATGAACGTAGGGGTCAGGGCCAGGGTCGAAAACTCGGGTGGGGACTAGAGTAAGAGGGGTGGGGGGGGGGAAGCGGAGATCGTTCTGCAGCAGTGTCAGAGGAGATAGGAGCTGCCCAGCGGGGCGGAGCCGGGCCATGCGGGAGGCGCGTCGAGTGGCTGGTCGCGAGGGGGGGGAAGAAGAGGGGGTGGGGAGGGAGAGGGAGAGGGCCAGAGGGTCATCGGAGGGGGGGGCCAAGGGTCCGCAGCGCTTGTGTTCGCAGTCTAGGATTGTCCGCTCATGTGAGGGAGGTTGCCCTCCACGTCTAGTAAGGGGCATCTGCGCGGGGCAGAATGATTCTGGCTCCCTGGGTGTGCCCATGTCCCAGTAGTGCGCGCGCCCTCTCGAGCAGCAGCGGCAGCAAGCCCCGCGCGCGCGCCATAACACACTACAGGGGATATCTAACGGTAGTAACCTGCCGCACAGTAATGAAGACCATTATGTTGAAGGCGAAAATGAGAGTCTTCATGCTAACTAGGACAGCCATGGACAAAGTAGAGAAGTTGTGTCAATCCCAGTAGATCAAAATGGCCCTTGTGTCAACGTCACTGCAATGGGTGTATCAGAGCCATTTCTTCTAGATACTGGAGCAATGAGAAGTTCTATTATTCATTCTAAACTCCCTGGGGCACCTTTGTCTGGCTTAACGAATGTTTCTGTAGGATTCTCTGGCGCCCCTGTTCGCAATCCGGTTTCTTGTCCTTTGCCTATTTCTGTTGGTCCTTATGACTTGGAAGCTTCACTTCTGTTAACGAATGGTTGTGGTGAGAATCTGTTGGGTCTAGACCTATTGAAAAGAATGCATGCTACAATATATTGTTCTCCTTCAGGCGTACATCTCACTCTGGGTCAGAAGTTAATCTCCCCAATGTATCTGTCTAAAGATCAGTTTCCCCCTGGGTTGCTTTCTCTTCCGACAGCACTTTGGGCCACGTGTCCGAATGATATGGGTTGTCTTGAGATACCGCCTTATGTTGTTACTCTCAAGCCCAATGTTGAATTACCACGTATCCCACAATATCGAATTTCTGCTGAAGGTGAAAAGCGCTTTTGGAAATCATTCACGATCTAATTCGGAAGGGTGTGGTCGAAGAAACGAGAGGCAAAACATGCAATAGTCCTATTCTTCCTGTTCTTAAACGTACTGATCCTTCTCAGCCTCCTGTGTACCGGTTTGTAATTGATCTGCGAGAAGTAAACAAAATTGTGATTCCACAATTTCCTGTTGTTCCAGATATCACTGCTTTGTTGACTATGATACCTTCCACGGCGACTTGGTTTTCTGTTATTGATCTAAAGAATGCCTTCTTCAGTATTCCGATTGCAGAAGAGAGTAGGGACATTTTTGGTTTTTCTCTTGGAGGCCGAAGCTTCCGATTTAAGCACGCACCCCAAGGGTACTTTGAAAGTCCCTCCATTTACAGCCAAGCTTTGAAATGTCATCTTGATACTTTTCATTTTCCGTCTGGTGCCGCCCTTATCCAATATATGGACGACTTGTTAGTCGCCGCCGATTCAGAAGATATCTGCAAGGATGTCACTGTTGCAATGTTGCGTCACTTGTATAGGCTGAATCACAAGGTCTCACCTTCCAAACTTCAGTATGTTTGTCGAGAGGTTACCTACTTTGGTCATCTCCTATCAAAGGAGGGACGACGATTGACACCAGAACGAATTCAGGCGGTTGCTCGAATGTCTGTACCATCCACACAAAGGGAAGTACGTGCTTTTCTGGGAATCACTTCTTATTGTAGACAGTGGATCCCTAACTTCTCTTTGATCGCCAAACCTTTGTTGGCACTCAGTTTAAAAGATACGCCTCAGCCCCTTCCTTGGACTGAAGAGTGCCAAAAGAGTTTCACTGATTTACGCACTGCTCTGTGTTCTGCTCCTGTACTGGGTACCCCAGATTACACTAAGCCTTTTACGCTGTATGTTCACGAGAAAGAAGGTTGTGCATTATCAGTCTTGACACAGCAATTTGGAGATAGACAGCGGCCATGTGCTTATTTTTGGGCTACGTTAGATCCCGTAGCTAAAGCATTGCCTAGTTGTCTCAAAGCCACAGCAGCCGCAGCGATTTCTATCCGACAATCCGCTGGGATAGTGTTAGATAACACTCTCATTGTCATGGTGCCACATGCAGTGGATACCTTACTAAACAGAACGAAGACACAGCATCTCACGAGTGCACGTTTAACTGGTTACGAGCTGACGCTATTGGCTAGTCACGTACACATCAAACGATGCAATACTGTGAATCCAGCTACTTTGTTGCCCCTTCCAAATGAGGAGAGTGTTGAGGATCAGCATGATTGTTTCTTCCGTACTGAGGAAGAGACAAAAGGAAGAATTGATTTGAGAGACACACCGTTAGAAAATCCAGATGGGACTCTATGGGTAGATGGTTCTTGTTTTAAGATGCCTAATGGAGATACGGTTTCAGCCTATGCTGTAACTACCTTACATACGATTGTGGAAACTGCACGTGTTAGACACAATTCAGCGCAAGCAGCAGAGTTGATAGCACTGACAAGAGCTTGTGTATTATCAAAAAGGAAGAGAGTGAACGTGTACACTGACAGTCAATATGCCTTTGCTGTCGCGTTCAATTTTGGGCGTCTCTGGAGAGAGAGGGGTTTCCTAACTTCACATGGCACTAAGATACAGCATGGTCAGTTAGTGACTGATCTCCTTGAGTCACTTGCTTTACCTGTCCAAATAGCGATAGTGAAGTGTAGTGCTCACAAGAAGATTACGGATGATGTTGGACGAGGAAATACATTTGCTGATGAAACAGCAAAGAAAACAGCGAAAGATTCAATGAGTCGAATGTATATGGCAGTTCCTGCGAATTGGGTCAGAGAGAGAGGAATGTGCGAGAATACAGTGGAAAGCATGAAAACGATTCAGAAAGAGGCTACAGAAAGAGAGTTAAGCAAGTGGAGAGAAAGTACGGGAATGTTAGATGAGATGGGTTGTTGGGTAGAATTATCCAAACATCAACGTTGGTTGTTACCGGATGCTTATGTACTCCCCGTGGTTACTATGGCTCATGGTCCAGCTCACCTTAGTGCAAAAGGCATTTGTAAACTTCTAGCTCCAGTTTGGCAGAATGAAAATATTCCGAAATGTGCAGACAACGTAGTAAAGCATTGTATTGTTTGTCTGATGTATAATCCAGGAAAGGGAACCCCCACTCCAGCAGGTCACTTTGCTCCTCCGACATACCCATTTGAAGTGTTGCAAATCGATTACATTCACATGGATCGATGCAACAACCTCAAATATGTTCTGGTGGTAGTATGTGTCTTTTCGAGATGGATAGAAGCATACCCTTTGAAAGACAACACAGCTTTATCCACAGCCAAAATCCTTCTAAAAGAGTTCTTTCCCAGATTTGGATTACCGCGCATTGTATGGAGTGACAATGGGAGCAAATTTGTTGGCCAAGTCATGCAGAAAGTTTGTGCAGGTCTTGGAATCAAGCAAAAGTTCCATGCGGCAAATCATCCCCAATCAGCAGGTTTAGTAGAATGTTACAATGGGACCTTGAAGTTAAAATTAGCGAAGATTCAAGCAAGTACGGGACTTAATTGGCCTGATGCTTTGCCGTTAGCTCTGCTATCCACCAGAACTGCAGTACACTCTCGTCTGGGACTTAGCCCTTATGAAGTGGTGTTTGGCCGTCCGGCCAACGTATGGGGAATACCTCGTCCTAAAAAGTTCTCAGATTTGCCCTACCCAATGTTGATTGACTATCTGCATGACCTTACAACTAAATTGCATGTCCTTCATCGACAGGTTCAGAGTGCTTTGCCGGAGGCTTTCACAGATCCAGGTCACTCCATCAGGCCAGGTGACTGGGTCTGCACCCGAAATTTTCAGTAGAAAAAGAATTTGGAGCCCAGATGGCGGGAGCCTCGTATGGTCCTACTAATGACAAGGACAGCAGTTAAAGTTGAAGGAAAGAAAAATTGGATTCACGGTGTGCATTGCAAGAAAGTACCTTTGCCCTTGCCTTTTGATCAGTGGGTTCGTAGAGGGGTTGGTGACTGTGATGGCGAAACAGTTCCACGATTTGTACCCTTTAGCGATGCACACCTGAATGGGACATTGTCTGAAAAAGAGGACGACAACATTTTACAGGAAGCAATTCCATTGCATCGTCGCTTGAATACGACTGAACCAAGAACATTGTTTCAAGATCAGAGTGTTCTAGGGAAGGAGCGCTACAATCTTAGGTCCAGACAAAAGAACAATTGAACTTTCTTCTCCCTTGTGTAGTGTTCTGTTTAGGTTGCAGGGTCACGGTAGGAGTCTAGGTCACGACCTGAGTAGTGACAATAGGTCTTCAGGATTTTCAGTGTCATAGGACGGTTGAGCATCGTGACTTCAGTGATTGAGAAAGATTGCCGTGAGCATCCACTAGTGAAAATGGAAACTACACCAAGTAATAAAGAGAGAAGAAATGAAATGAAGAAAGCATCTTGTAAATTAATGTACAGTCGTTACAGTGTAACTCTATGTGTTTTGATATCCTTATGTATTGCTTTGGCGATTATTGGTTGGATAGCTTATGTTTTGCAGCCAAGAAACACCTCCCCTTCCTCCTCTTTACCTTCTTCTACTATCTCTCCACACCTCTTTCATACTCTCCCTTCACATGAACTTGTCAGAAGAACCGAGTATTACAACAATTCCTTTGGCCAGCTATTACACCAGCATCAATTAGTGGTTAACACAACTGATTGTTGGGTATGTGGTCTTATGCCGCATACTACTGAGAAAGGAATACCATATTTAGTTCTCCCTTTCTCCTATGAGGGTTCTGCTTGGGCATTCTTTGTTATTTTCTCAAATGCATATCAAATTAAATTCAGACGGTCTGTTGCTTCACAAATTAATTTTCCGGATTTTAGTCATAGTTCTTTGATTAAGGGTATGGTAGTTATGGCTAAAATCATGGAGAATAGCAAGATTTCTATAGATGAAAGAAAAGCATACACCAATTGGAACGTCACCCAATACATGTCGAGTCTTAATAATAAAATGGGAAAGGAGAAATCCTCACCAATCTGGACTATACCACATCAAGGTAACTTCTGTTTACAGATAAACTATCGCTCTTCTGACACTGCACCAAAGAGTAACTGTTCCTACACGTACATTTATTCTTCTCTGAACTCACCTCCTCTAGTACCGTCTCAAGGCACCTATTTCATTTGTTATGATAGAGCTTATACCTGGTTGCCAAAGGGTTTCTCTGGTACCTGCTACATAGCTTTCCTTCTTCCTCCTACTTACACTGCTTCTGCCAATTATCACCGAACCCGTCTCAGCCGAGGAATTATTGACTCCAAAGACACTGCGGGACAAGAATGAGGAGATTTCCTTAAAGGTTTTCTTCCCTTCTGGGGTCCAATGGCCAACAGCAGAAATATAAGGCAACTGGTCCGTGTCGTAGAGACTACAATAGACATCACTGTAGGAGCCTTAAGTAATATCACGGCGGAACTACAGGGTGATCGTCTTATGACCTTGCAAAATCGAGTTGCCTTAGACTTTATTCTTGCCGATCGTGGTGCAGTATGTAAATTGATCGGGTCAAGCTGTTGTATTTTCATTCCTAATGACGCTCCGACAGTATACCAAGCTATTTCCAAATTGCATATAATCTCCGAGTCTATTCATCAGGACGAAGGAGATTGGTCCTTAACGGAATGGTTTTGGGGACTACTGTCCAAATGGGGTTGGAAAGCGTTGACATTCCTTGGAATAATTTTGACTATCGTATTTTCTTGTTGCCTTTGTATGCACTGTGGTCCTGCTATCTGTGATCTTTGTGCTACTATGTGCATTCCAAGACCCAAACCTCAAGTAACAGAAAACATAAGGATGATGTTACAACAACAGCTTGATGATCTCATGCTATTGATGTGGACTCAGATTAACGTGAGTCTATCCTGCCTGAGTTCTGGCAAAAGGAGGGTCTGAGGAACTTCGATTTTCGATCACGATCGAATCGACCCGCCATTTTGTAACCCGCCGGTATTTTGTGTTGCCATCACTCAGGCAGCACGGCGAACGAAGTCTATTCTGCTTTTTCCGTAGCTTGGTGTCGAAATCCGTCCTCGGCCTTGTTTGTGAAGCTGATATTTGGACTAGCCGAGTACACTAATCCGTGTCTGGATTTCCTAATCCCTGTTTCAACTATCTGTAGGCTCACACCATTCTTTCCCGATCATATCTTATCGACTGGCCTTCACTGTCTCCTGCTAGCATTCTCTTGTGTCATGCCTGTCCTCCAATACACACAAACGTATCTCACCACCTGCAAGTCAGTTATAATCTGTTAATAAATTAGTTCGGGGTGGGATGCCAAACACAGTTGGAGGAGAGGTCTCTTCGAGTCATCTGATCTTTCTGTTTTCGAGCCCTTCTTACTGGTTCCGCTTTGTTTTCGACTTACCCTATTGGCTCTCTTCTTCTTTGCTTGGGGCGTGTGTTTTGTTAATAATTCTGTATTGTATAGTATTTAATCTGATGCGCCACAGAGTGAAGTGAAAGTCTCCTGAGAACCTACTTTGTGTACTTCTAGGATAACTGTACTAGCTGCAGCTAAATAAATCCAATCTTCTAACGCCGACAGAGTGTCCCGTGTCTCTGTGTAACGAAGCAGGTGAACCCAGAAGACGGAGGGCGTACCCTGCGCCGCCAGGTCCAAAAGGTTCTGGTTCTTCAATTGGCGCCCAAAGTGGGGCGGCTTCAGTGGTACCGGTTCTGCTCGAAGGTCGTAAGGAACCTTGCAAGAAAATTCTGGAGGGTTCGCGAGCCACACTAAGTGACCCCTGTATGTCGAAAGTGGTCCGAAGGTCTTTTGCAGCGTGGTTACTCCTTCCTGACGGCTACTGGCGACCGCTGCCCTGACTGCTGCCCTGCTTTGGCCCATTCCTTTGGTGATGTATGGTAAAGCGAGAGGATAGACGGGCCTCTGTTCGTGGAAGAAGACGTCCTTAGTTAAGTTAAGTATTTTCGTGGGTCGCGCCCACAATTTTGGTTCTTTGTTTGATGTCCTTAGGTGTCTTAGATTTAGTCATTGCAAAGACTAAAGCCGAGGGTAAGTGCATTTGTGCTGCGTAAACTGAGTTTTACTCCCTTGAAGTTTGTGAACAGTCCAGAGACATTGCGAAATGCCTGGTCTGACTAAGTTTGGAAGAATTTGTTGTCTTGGTTGTAATCGGGACTCCCGACTTGAGGACTCTTGTCCGATTCCTTCGGTTGGAACTCCCACATATGAGCTCTACGCGAAACATGGTATCGGCCCCATTGCCTTTAACGAGACATGGACTCGATACACGAAGAAAGATGGTGTTGTTAAATGGCCAGAAAACGGTAGTTTTGATCCTGATGTACTAGATAATTTAGAAACAGTTTTGGTTAAAAGAAAAGCCCGGCCGGCAATGTTTGACTCTCTCCACCTTTGGCGTAAGGAAGCCAAACAGAAAGAAATTAAACAAGCAAAACGAGCTAGGAAAGCACAGGGTATGACGATTATACAGGCTGCCCAACTGTTCAAAAATGATGAAATTGACAATGCGATTGAAATTTCAGAAAGACAACATTGTATGGCGATAGATAAATGCTATACGGTGTTGCCTGTTTCTCCTTCTGATAACAAGAAAGATATAGAAGAAGATTCCCTAATGTCTCATTTATTGAGGTTGCCTCCGCCCTATGCGCAAAATACCAATGTGCCTCAGCCGTTACAGCCTGCTCAGTTGCTGGTAGTACCTCCGCCGGTTCCGGCTCTTCAGCATTTGCCTCCTCCAGTACTACCGCCCTTGCCGGTTTTACCATTAGTTTCAACTTCTCAGCCTTCATCTCCTGATCTTAGCTCTCCTTTGTCTTCTGCTCCTCCTGTAATTTCTAGTTCTCCTCTTGATAATTCTCCTAATATTCTGTCTCCAGTTCTGATGTCTAATTCACCGTCTATGCGTAAGCGTCTCACAGATTCCGTCACTAGTATTCTATCTCCTTTCTTTGGAGCTCTTAATGTGTCTCCGGCTTTTGCTCGAAAACAATCTCGTAGTCAGTTCCCAGATTTCAAGGAACGAGAGAAGCTAGATTCTCTTGCACGAAGATGGATCAAGAAGGATCCACAATATAGTGTAACTGATATTATGCCTACCTTTTTGCAATGGAATGCACCTACACAAAGGTATGTTTTTAATGTAATGTGCGATATTCTCATTAAAGAATGGGAAGATGTGAGTTCGAGTCCAATCTCACAAGATTTGTTAAATGTTCAAGCAGATTTTGAAAAAGGACTTATTGTAGGTTCTAAAGTCGAGGAAGCTGTAAGGACACTCATCTCTTATAGAACCTTATTGTTCTCTCAGATTTTTTTTAATTCTGATCCGTCGGTTAAACTGACATTGAAAAATTACCCTATGAGAGAGGTTCCTCCAGTATGGAAGGAAGAGGTTGCGGGAGTAGGTGCTAATCCAGCTATTCCAGCTCACTTTCAGCGTATATGGGTACATGTACCATGGAAGAGATCTGAAGTTTTGGCCCTTAAGCAGACTCTACCAGATCCTCGTAAGAACCCTGCAGGTTATTACAAAGAATTATCGCAGACAATCGATGCTTGTATTAGGAATCTGGCAGATATTGATATGTTAATGGGTAATGTAGTCCCACAGACAATATGGGCTAAGATTCGTAGAGAGGATCACGCACAGGAACTGGGTGCTACTTGGGATGTCATAGCTGATACAAATAGAGACCAAGTGGGTGGTGCAAAGCCTGACGCTTTGATCTTGGAGCTTCCTGGTAGAATCATTACGTTAATGAAAACTATGATGCCTGCATTGAGAGTGAATTGGTATAAGCTAGCAGCATGTAAACAAAAGAAAGATGAAAGTGTCTCTGATTTCTTTACTCGTTTCGAGGAGACATTTATTGATCATAGTGGTCAGGACATGGCTACCGAGGGTGGACAGCGACTATTCGTGGACAAATTTGTATTCAATTTGCTTCCCGAGCTGTCACACATATTAAAGGATTCAGAAAGTTCTTGGGCTGTTTCTTCTTCTGCCCAAATATTGGCTACTGCACAATATTACGAGAATAGGGACAAAGAATAAAAAGAAAAGCAAGAGAAGAAGACGAAAGATTTAAAAACGAAGGTTCTCTTGCAGCAAGCTTATCCGCCACGTTATGTTCAGCCTCAGACTCAACAGCCACCGCAGTTTCAGAGATTGTATCAGAAACCTGAGCCATACATTTCGCGACCTTTGTTAGGTCCTAATCAATGTGTCTATTGTAGAGAGGAAGGTCATTTTAAGAGCAGTTGTCCGGTTTTATTGCAGTGCAATGGAGCGTCATCTGCTCCACGAGGTCGTGCTGGCCTCCAGTCAGAAAACAGAGGTAAAGGGCGAGGTATGTTAACTCAAGAACAGAGTGCCCTTCCTTCTCCTAATTCCATGAACTACTTTGATCAACAGAATTTGAGATCCGCTCAATATTATAATGAAGACCATTATGTTGAAGGCGAAAATGAGAGTCTTCATGCTAACTAGGGCAGCCATGGACAAAGTAGAGAAGTTGTGTCAATCCCAGTAGATCAAAATGGCCCTTGTGTCAACGTCACTGCAATGGGTGTATCAGAGCCTTTTCTTCTAGATACTGAAGCAATGAGAAGTTCTATTATTCATTCTAAACTCCCTGGGGCACCTTTGTCTGGCTTAACGAATGTTTATGTAGGATTCTCTGGCGCCCCTGTTCGCAATCCGGTTTCTTGTCCTTTGCCTATTTCTGTTGGTCCTTATGACTTGGAAGCTTCACTTCTGTTAACGAATGGTTGTGGTGAGAATCTGTTGGGTCTAGACCTATTGAAAAGAATGCATGCTACAATATATTGTTCTCCTTCAGGCGTACATCTCACTCTGGGTCAGAAGTTAATCTCCCCAATGTATCTGTCTAAAGATCAGTTTCCCCCTGAGTTGCTTTCTCTTCCGACAGCACTTTGGGCCACGTGTCCGAATGATGTGGGTTGTCTTGAGATACCGCCTTATGTTGTTACTCTCAAGCCCAATGTTGAATTACCACGTATCCCACAATATCGAATTTCTGCTGAAGGTGAAAAGCGCTTTTGGAAATCATTCACGATCTAATTCGGAAGGGTGTGGTCGAAGAAACGAGAGGCAAAACATGCAATAGTCCTATTCTTCCTGTTCTTAAACGTAATGATCCTTCTCAGCCTCCTGTTTACCGGTTTGTAATTGATCTGCGAGAAGTAAACAAAATTGTGATTCCACAATTTCCTGTTGTTCCAGATATCACTGCTTTGTTGACTATGATACCTTCCACAGCGACTTGGTTTTCTGTTATTGATCTAAAGAATGCCTTCTTCAGTATTCCGATTGCAGAAGAGAGTAGGGACATTTTTGGTTTTTCTCTTGGAGGCCGAAGCTTCCGATTTAAGCACGCACCCCAAGGGTACTGTGAAAGTCCCTCCATTTACAGCCAAGCTTTGAAATGTCATCTTGATACTTTTCATTTTCCGGCTGGTGCCGCCCTTATCCAATATATGGACGACTTGTTAGTCGCCGCCGATTCAGAAGATATCTGCAAGGATGTCACTGTTGCAATGTTGCGTCACTTGTTTAAGCTGAATCACAAGGTCTCACCTTCCAAACTTCAGTATGTTTGTCGAGAGGTTACCTACTTGGGTCATCTCCTATCAAAGGAGGGACGACGATTGACACCAGAACGAATTCAGGCGGTTGCTCGAATGTCTGTACCATCCACACAAAGGGAAGTACGTGCTTTTCTGGGAATCACTTCTTATTGTAGACAGTGGATCCCTAACTTCTCTTTGATCGCCAAACCTTTGTTGGCACTCACTTTAAAAGATACGCCTCAGCCCCTTCCTTGGACTGAAGAGTGCCAAAAGAGTTTCACTGATTTACGCACTGCTCTGTGTTCTGCTCCTGTACTGGGTACCCCAGATTACACTAAGCCTTTTACGCTGTATGTTCACGAGAAAGAAGGTTGTGCATTATCAGTCTTTACACAGCAATTTGGAGATAGACAGCAGCCATGTGCTTATTTTTCGGCTACGTTAGATCCCGTAGCTAAAGCATTGCCTAGTTGTCTCAAAGCCACAGCAGCCGCAGCGATTTCTATCCGACAGTCCGCTGGGATAGTGTTAGATAACACTCTCATTGTCATGGTGCCACATGCAGTGGATACCTTACTAAACAGAACGAAGACACAGCATCTCACGAGTGCACGTTTAACCCCTTCAGCGCTGCGCGGATTCCCCCGCGGTGCTGAAGGGTTCGAGCGCGGGCGGGGCCATGACGGAACGGTTCCGTCATGAGCACAGCTCAACCGATGCTCATGACGGAACCGTTCCGTCATGAGCATGGAAGGGGTTAACTGGTTACGAGCTGACGCTATTGACTAGTCACGTACACATCAAACGATGCAATACTGTGAATCCAGCTACTTTGTTGCCCCTTCCAAATGAGGAGAGTGTTGAGGATCAGCATGATTGTTTCTTCCGTACTGAGGAAGAGACAAAAGGAAGAATTGATTTGAGAGACACACCGTTAGAGAATCCAGATGGGACTCTATGGGTAGATGGTTCTTGTTTTAAGATGCCTAATGGAGATACGGTTTCAGCCTATGCTGTAACTACCTTACATACGATTGTGGAAACTGCACGTGTTAGACACAATTCAGCGCAAGCAGCAGAGTTGATAGCACTGACAAGAGCTTGTGTATTATCAAAAAGGAAGAGAGTGAACGTGTACACTGACAGTCAATATGCCTTTGGTGTCGCGTTCAATTTTGGGCGTCTCTGGAGAGAGAGGGGTTTCCTAACTTCACATGGCACTAAGATACAGCATGGTCAGTTAGTGACTGATCTCCTTGAGTCACTTGCTTTACCTGTCCAAATAGCGATAGTGAAGTGTAGTGCTCACAAGAAGATTACGGATGATGTTGGACGAGGAAATGCATTTGCTGATGAAACAGCAAAGAAAACAGCGAAAGATTCAATGAGTCGAATGTATATGGCAGGTCCTGCGAATTGGGTCAGAGAGAGAGGAATGCGCGTGAATACAGTGGAAAGCGTGAAAACGATTCAGAAAGAGGCTACAGAAAGAGAGTTAAGCAAGTGGAGAGAAAGTACGGGAATGTTAGATGAGATGGGTTGTTGGGTAGAATTATCCAAACATCAACGTTGGTTGTTACCGGATGCTTATGTACTCCCAGTGGTTACTATGGCTCATGGTCCAGCTCACCTTAGTGCAAAAGGCATTTGTAAACTTCTAGCTCCAGTTTGGCAGAATGAAAATATTCCGAAATGTGCAGACAACGTAGTAAAGCATTGTATTGTTTGTCTGATGTATAATCCAGGAAAGGGAACCCCCACTCCAGCAGGTCACTTTGCTCCTCCGACATACCCATTTGAAGTGTTGCAAATCGATTACATTCACATGGATCGATGCAACAACCTCAAATATGTTCTGGTGGTAGTATGTGTCTTTTCGAGATGGATAGAAGCATACCCTTTGAAAGACAACACAGCTTTATCCACAGCCAAAACCCTTCTAAAAGAGTTCTTTCCCAGATTTGGATTACCGCGCATTGTCTGGAGTGACAATGGGAGCGAATTTGTTGGCCAAGTCATGCAGAAAGTTTGTGCAGGTCTTGGAATCAAGCAAAAGTTCCATGCGGCAAATCATCCCCAATCAGCAGGTTTAGTAGAATGTTACAATGGGACCTTGAAGTTAAAATTAGCGAAGATTCAAGCAAGTACGGGACTTAATTGGCCTGATGCTTTGCCGTTAGCTCTGCTATCCACCAGAACTGCAGTACACTCTCGTCTGGGACTTAGCCCTTATGAAGTGGTGTTTGGCCGTCCGGCCAACGTTTGGGGAATACCTCGTCCTAAAAAGTTCTCAGATTAGCCCTACCCAATGTTGATTGACTATCTGCATGACCTTACAACTAAATTGCATGTCCTTCATCGACAGGTTCAGAGTGCTTTGCCGGAGGCTTTCACAGATCCAGGTCACTCCATCCGGCCAGGTGACTGGGTCTGCACCCGAAATTTTCAGAAGAAAAAGAATTTGGAGCCCAGATGGCGGGAGCCTCGTATGGTCCTACTAATGACAAGGACAGCAGTTAAAGTTGAAGGAAAGAAAAATTGGATTCACGGTGTGCATTGCAAGAAAGTACCTTTGCCCTTGCCTTTTGATCAGTGGGTTCGTAGAGGGGTTGGTGACTGTGAAGGCGAAACAGTTCCACGATTTGTACCCTTTAGCGATGCACACCTGAATGGGACATTGTCTGAAAAAGAGGACGACAACATTTTACAGGAAGCAATTCCATTGCATCGTCGCTTGAATACGACTGAACCAAGAACATTGTTTCAAGATCAGAGTGTTCTAGGGAAGGAGTGCTACAATCTTAGGTCCAGACAAAAGAACAATTGAACTTTCTTCTTCTCCCTTGTGTAGTGTTCTGTTTAGGTTGCAGGGTCACGGTAGGAGTCTAGGTCACGACCTGAGTAGTGACAATAGGTCTTCAGGATTTTCAGTGTCATAGGACGGTTGAGCATCGTGACTTCAGTGATTGAGAAAGATTGCCGTGAGCATCCACTAGTGAAAATGGAAACTACACCAAGTAATAAAGAGAGAAGAAATGAAATGAAGAAAGCATCTTGTAAATTAATGTACAGTCGTTACAGTGTAACTCTATGTGTTTTGATATCCTTATGTATTGCTTTGGCGATTATTGGTTGGATAGCTTATGTTTTGTAGCCAAGAAACACCTCTCCTTCCTCCTCTTTACCTTCTTCTACTATCTCTCCACACCTCTTTTATACTCTCCCTTCACATGAACTTGTCAGAAGAACCAAGTATTACAACAATTCCTTTGGCCAGCTATTACACCAGCATCAATTAGTGGTTAACACAACTGATTGTTGGGTATGTGGTCTTATGCCGCATACTACTGAGAAAGGAATACCATATTTAGTTCTCCCTTTCTCCTATGAGGGTTCTGCTTGGGCATTCTTTGTTATTTTCTCAAATGCATATCAAAGTAAATTCAGACGGTCTGTTGCTTCACAAATTAATTTTCCGGATTTTAGTCATAGTTCTTTGATTAAGGGTATGGTAGTTATGGCTAAAATCATGGAGAATAGCAAGATTTCTATCGATGAAAGAAAAGCATACACCAATTGGAACGTCACCCAATACATGTCGAGTCTTAATAATAAAATGGGAAAGGAGAAATCCTCACCAATCTGGACTATACCGCATCAAGGTAACTTCTGTTTACAGATAAACTATCGCTCTTCTGACACTGCACCAAAGAGTAACTGTTCCTACACTTACATTTATTCTTCTCTGAACTCACCTCCTCTAGTACCGTCTCAAGGCACCTATTTCATTTGTTATGATAGAGCTTATACCTGGTTGCCAAAGGGTTTCTCTGGTACCTGCTACATAGCTTTCCTTCTTCCTCCTACTTACACTGCTTCTGCCAATTATCACCGAACCCGTCTCAGCCGAGGAATTATTGACTCCAAAGACACTGCGGGACAACAAGGAGGAGATTTCCTTAAAGGTTTTCTTCCCTTCTGGGGTCCAATGGCCAACAGCAGAAATATAAGGCAACTGGTCCGTGTCGTAGAGACTACAATAGACATCACTGTAGGAGCCTTAAGTAATATCACGGCGGAACTACAGGCGGATCGTCTTATGACCTTGCAAAATCGAGTTGCCTTAGACTTTATTCTTGCCGATCGTGGTGGAGTATGTAAATTGATCGGGTCAAGCTGTTGTATTTTCATTCCTAATGACGCTCCGACAGTATACCAAGCTATTTCCAAATTGCATATAATCTCCGAGTCTATTCATCAGGACGAAGGAGATTGGTCCTTAACGGAATGGTTTTGGGGACTACTGTCCAAATGGGGTTGGAAAGCGTTGACATTCCTTGGAAACATTTTGACTATCGTATTTTCTTGTTGCCTTTGTATGCACTGTGGTCCTGCTATCTGTGATCTTTGTGCTACTATGTGCATTCCAAGACCCAAACCTCAAGTAACAGAAAACATAAGGATGATGTTAAAACAACAGCTTGATGATCTCATGCTATTGATGTGGACTCAGATTAACGTGAGTCTATCTTGCCTGAGTTCTGGCAAAAGGAGGGTCTGAGGAACTTCGATTTTCGATCACGATCGAATCGACCCGCCATTTTGTAACCCGCCGTTATTTTGTGTTGCCATCACTCAGGCAGCACGGCGAACGAAGTCTATTCTGCTTTTTCCGTAGCTTGGTGTCGAAATCCGTCCTCGGCCTTGTTTGTGAAGCTGATATTTGGACTAGCCGAGTACACTAATCCGTGTCTGGATTTCCTAATCCCTGTTTCAACTATCTGTAGGCTCACACCATTCTTTCCCGATCATATCTTATCGACTGGCCTTCACTGTCTCCTGCTAGCATTCTCTTGTGTCATGCCTGTCCTCCAATACACACAAACGTATCTCACCACCTGCAAGTCAGTTATAATCTGTTAATAAATTAGTTCGGGGTGGGATGACAAATACAGTTGGAGGAGAGGTCTCTTCGAGTCATCTGATCTTTCTGTTTTCGAACCCTTCTTACTGGTTCCGCTTTGTTTTCCACTTACCCTATTGGCTCTTTTCTTCTTTGCTTGGGGCATGTGTTTTGTTAATAATTCTGTATTGTATAGTATTTAATCTGATGCGCCACAGAGTGAAGTGGCAGTCTCCTGAGAACCTACTTTGTGTACTTCTAGGATAACTGTACTAGCTGCAGCTAAATAAATCCAATCTCCTAACGCCGACAGAGTGTCCCGTGTCTCTGTGTAACGAAGCAGGTGAACCCAGAAGACGGAGGGCGTACCCTGCGCCGCCAGGTCCAAAAGGTTCTGGTTCTTCATGGTCTGTTGGGTTGGATTAGATGGCACAACCAATCTGGACCCTAAATTTACCAAAGGCCATTCACAATGTGGGATGGGGCTCCACCAAGGTCATTATTGCAATCGTGTCCTCCCAGGAGATCAGTTGTGGTGGATTAAATATGGAGCTATCAGGTAGTGTGGCCCCGAACTCCTGCGTTCTGTTTACTTTGATTCTGAATAAACAGTCCCATATTAAAATTATGGATTGGAATGTAACTGGATTTTCAAGCTGCTCCCAGAGGATGAATAGGGCCAATTTATACATACCCATGATATGTCTTTTTCAGGAGACATGGTGCCTCTCTCCTTTTTTAGGAGTGGGTAGACATCTTCCTGTCAAAATGATATTCAGATTGGGGAGGGAAGACCATCTGGGGGTCTAGCACTCTGGGTAAAATCTGTGCTCCAGTGTAAAATTCAAATCGTCCTTGTTGCCTCCTCTGATATTTTGGCAAGCAACCTGGTGCTTCCTTCTGGTCTGTCCCTGAGAGTCTTTAATGTATGCAACAGAGTGAGAATTAGTAATGCAGAGACGAGGGCTGTAGATGTTCTAGAACCTACCCTCTCTGAATACATGGGTAATAGTCTATTACTGGTGGCAGGGGATTTAAACTCTACCTTTGAACCGTAGCAGCACCCCCCCAATATGATTGAGGACTGGGACAGGAAATTAAATATTCCCCAGATTGATCTTCTGAGTGTGCAGTGGTCCCAAAAAGCAGCTCAGGTGCTAGCTTTAACGCAAACTTCTCATCTTGGAATGGTAAGTTGAGCTACAATAGACCAGTCGACTCAAGCAGAATAGATTGCTTTCTGGTTAACTTAAGGTTTTGGCCCGCAGTACAGGACATCGAATTGGTGGAAGGAATAGATAGCTACCATAACACCCTGAGTTTGACCCTACTTGACACTACAGTAGAGAAACCTGTTGTCAGAACTGCTTAAACGGCAGGGGGTCGATTCCCTCGGAGGCAGATGACTAGTCCCAAATCCTTCCTGCCAAAGCCAGCGACAGGTGAAGACAACTGTCACTGACTTCAGCCCGGGGGAAAGGGGAAGTGGAAGACAAAACAAGAGAGACTGCCTCTTGACTCAGGTCGCTCTCCTCACTTCTATGTTCAGAAAGAAAGTCACCTGCAAAAGAGAACACAACATAAACTTGCCCAAAGTTCTCAATTACCTCTCTTGCTCTCTCTCTTTCTATTTTATACCTATTTACCTGAGTCCCTGCTGAGGCTAGCTCCTCTCTATATGCCTTGTCTGGATTGTGTAATTATCTGACCGACTGGAAGGAAACTCCCAAGAGCTTGAATGTCACCTTGCTTTAGGAAGTTTCTCACATAGACAACATGTGTATCCCTCAAGGTTAAATAGAAGAATATACTGAGTTCCTCATAAGTAGTTGTCAATCAATTTGGAAGTCCAACCATAACTTAGTTCTTTTTGGTTCAGTTCTTGATAACCTCTAGAGCTCTTGGTTGAATGATTCCTTGTTACTGCTACTCTTAATCACCAACAGTCTCTTAGTCTGCAAACGAGGACTTTGAAAATCACTTGAACACTCTTACTTGTGAAACGGGGGCTCTTCTCTTCACAGAAGCAACTCCCCTTACCAAACTTCGACTCTTGCCTTTTCCCTCGACGGAGGTCAGAAGCTGCTCTGATTTTCACCTTTTTTCTCTGGTAAAGAATTTCAGAAAAGGCTTGAGAAAACTAATATACATGCAAGAATTACAAGATAGCATTCGCTACTTCCCTACTGATAACTTTGAGTCGTCTTATAAGTTCTCTGAGGTACTTCAGTAGGTTGACGAGAAGCGCTGAGGGAGAACGCTCCTGTCAACGGTTTTCAGATAGTTGAAGTGCGCCGCGCGATCTTCGCGCATGCGCATCAGTTCTTCCGAAGCGTCTCGAGGGCGTACTACTAGACCGCGCACCACCACTGAAAGTGGACACAGTCGAGTCTCGATCCCCTGCTAAGGGGTGCTTCAAATTGCCAATAACTGCACACAAGAAGGACCTCCAACCAGGACTAATTCTCCTCCAACGCGGATACTTGGCTGCCGGGATCTTTATGGAGACATGTCTTTTCTTGTCATCATGATGCCTAGCATAAACGGGAGCGTTCCTGACAGTACTTCCCACCAAAAAGCGCTCCCCCAATCTAGGCTTTGCTGGATTGGCTTTATGAAATTCACGAATCAATCTTGGAGCATGTATGCTGGTGTGAGGCTCCCATGATCTTTCCTCTGGACCAAAGTTCTTCCAGTCAATCAGATAACACAATTTGCCCTTCCTAAACATGGAGTCTAAAATTTTATGTACCTCAAACTCCTCTTCTCCAGCTATCAAAACTGGTTTAGTAGGTGCCTGACGTCTCAAATTAGGTGGACTCTTTTTTAGCAGGGATACATGAAACGTTGGATGGACCTTGAGATGGGAAGGCAAATGGATTCTGACTGTCACTGGATTTAACATCTTGTCTACTTGGAAAGGACCAATAAAGCGAGGCTGAAACTTTCGATTTTCTTTTAACCTGAGGTTCCTAGTGGATAGCCACACTTTATCTCCTGGGCTAAAAACTGGACTGATTCTCCTTTTCTTATCTGCCTGAGTTTTATAAGAAGTCTTAGCCTTGGTTAGATTTTCTTTTACTTGAGCTAAAGAATTTTGAACTTCTTTCACATATACCTCTACTGCAGGGACTGGACTTTCTTCCTTGTCTAATATTAAACTAGGATGTCTACCATAGTTTAGATAGAATGGTGAATTTCCTGTGGAAGAATGCTTGGCATTGTTATAGGCGAACTCTGCTGCCCACACCAACTCTGACCACTCTGCCCCTTGATCTAAGAGATAAAGCCGGAGGTACTGTTCTAGGTCTTGATTCACCCTTTCTGTCTGCCCATCTGTTTCCGGGTGAAAACTAGTGGAATAGCGGGCATCTATTCCTAACCTCTTAGTGAAGGCCTTCCAAAAATGGGAAACAAATTGCGAGCCTCGATCGGAAATCAAAACTTTTGGAATCCCATGTAACCTCACAACATGTTGGGAAAACAACTGAGCTAAACTTGGAGCATTGGGAATTTTCTTAAGTGGGACAAAATGAGCCATCTTTGAAAAGGTATCTACCATTACAAGGATGGTATTAAATCCTTGACTTGGAGGGAGATCTACAATCAGATCCATAGAAACCGTATGCCAAGGATGTGGTGGAGTGGACAATGGCATTAACAACCCTTGAGGGGCCTTACGGTCTGATTTCCCTTTTAAACATCTTTCACAAGTGGACACAAACTGTCGTATCTGCGGTCTCATCCCTGGCCACCAAAAATTTCTTTCCACCAATTCAACTGTCTTGCAAATTCCTTTATGACCCGCTAACAGATTGTCATGGCAGGACTTCAGGGCCTTTTCCTGGAGAGCCTTTGTTGGAAGGAAAAGACGATTTTCATAGTAAGGTAATTCATTCTTTAGTTCTCTACCTTCTTCCTCCAAGGCCCATTGATTCATTTCTGTTTTAGTCATCGATCTCTTAATCTCAGTTGAAAAATCTGAAGGGTTTGTGGCTGATATAATTTTCTCCTCCGGAATAATAAATTGAGACTCTTGGATCTTTTCTTGGGAATTGGAGTCGATTCTGGAGAGTGCATCTGCTTTAGCATTACTGGCCCCTGGCCGGAAAGTGATCACAAAATTGAAGTCCGCAAAAAACAAGGACCATCGCAATTGCCTGGAAGTCAGAGTGCGAGCAGACTTTAAAAATTGCAAGTTTCGATGGTCAGTGAACACTGTGACTTTGTGCTTAGCTCCCATCAAGTAATGTCGCCACTCGATAAAAGCGCATTTCACTGCCAACAACTCCTTGTCGGCAATGGAATAATTACACTCTGGTGGAGTCAACTTTCTGGAGAAATAGGCTACTGGGTGAAGTTGTCCGGTGTCTGAATGGCGTTGAGAGAGAATTCCCCCAATGGCGACATCCGAAGCATCTGCTTCTACATAGAATGGATCTTCCGTCTTGGGATGCAGTAAAACTGGAGACTGAGTAAAAGATTTCTTTAAAAATTGAAAAGCCTCTTCAGCTTCTTTTCCCCAGACAAACTTCACTCCTTTCTTCAAGAGACAAGTGATGGGGGTTACCACGCGGGAAAAATTTGGGATGAATCTTCGATAAAAATTGGAGAATCCCAAAAAACTTTGAATCTCTTTGACATTCGTTGGAGATGGCCACTCTTGCACTGCCTTCACCTTGGTGGTATCCATACTGACGCCTTGAGGGGTGAGCACAAAACCCAAAAACTCAACCCTTTCAACATGGAATGCACACTTCTCCAATTTTACGTAAAGATGATTTTCAAACAGCCTGGTGAGAATGGCTCGCACATGTTGCACATGCTCATCCTTGTTTTGTGAAAAAATCAAAATGTCATCGATGTACACCACCGCCACTCGGTCCAAAAATTCTCCGAGGATATCATTTACAAAATGCTGAAAGGCTGCGGGAGCGTTGCACAACCCATATGGCATTACTTGATATTCGAACAATCCATAACGGGTGCGAAACGCTGTCTTCCACTCATCGCCAGCTGCCACTCTAATCAGATGATATGCCCCTCTTAAATCCAATTTAGTGTACACCTTGGCATCTTTTACTTGATCCAGTAACACTGAGATCAAAGGAAGAGGGTAACGGTTTTTTACAGTCACTTGATTCAAGGCTCTGTAATCCACACATGCTCGAAGATCTCCATCTTTCTTGGGGATAAAAAATAGGGGAGAGGAAACTGGGGACTGGGAGGGGCGTATGAATCCATTTGCTAGATATTGATCTAGATAAGATTTCAAAAATTGATTCTCAGTTTCGGTAAGGGCATATATACGACTGCACGGGAGCACTGCCCCAGGCTCTAGTTCAATCTTGCAGTCATATGGGCGATGAGGGGGGAGTTTTTCGGCCTCTTTTTTGTCAAATACTGATGATAGATCCTTGTACTCAAATGGAATTTCTTTGGTTTCCACTGAACAAATTTGAACTGGATGGTGGACCAGACCTAGAACTGGCGATTCTTCTTTAGATTGGATGTGATCATTGAAACAATTTTCCTTACAGAAGGGGGAGTCCATGACAACTGTTCTCTTACTCCAATTTATGCTTGGATTGTGCTCTGTCAGCCACGGAAGTCCTAAAATTAATTGAAACTGAGGAGCATCAATTAGATTGAACGTCATGTACTCCGAATGACCATTTAGTCCATTTAATCGAACTAATTCCGTTTCGTGGGTGATAGGTCCTGAAGGTAGATTTGTACCATCCACAGCCCTCACTGCTTCCAGAATTTCTTTTTTGACAAACTTGATTCCTTGCTGGCGGGCATAATTGATGTCACAAAAATTTCCGGTAGCCCCTGAATCTAACATCACTGAGACCTTCTTTATTTCCAATCCTCGAAAACTTATGGTAAAGGAGACTACCAAATGGGGAGCGGCAGACTGTAAAGTGTTCACAACTTGCTGAGGTTCTTGAGCTGACTTAGTAATTGCTTCCACCCGCGCAGCTCCTTCTACGGGTGAAGCTTGTCTTTTCCCTGCTGAGAAACCTTTGGTCTTTTTGGACACTCTTTTACAAAATGCCCTGCTGATCCACAATATAAACAGAGTTGTGCACTTCGTCGACGCTCTTTTTCTTCTTTAGTCAGAGGCCCTCTGACGAATCCAATTTGCATTGGTTCTTCGGTGGAAGCCCCGTCTGAAGTCTTGTGAGTTTCCGTCTTAACTCGGTCAAAGCGAGGAGGAAAAGGTCGAAAGTCTTTTTTCTTTTCACTACGTCGCTCACTCAGTCTGTGATCGAGCTGTAGCACCAAATCAATCAGTTCTGAAATTTCTGTGGGTCTTCGAGGAATTTGGGCGAGCGCATCTTTTAGTTCATCCTTCAATCCTCTATAAAATATGGCTGCTCTTTTTTCTTCAGGCCAATTGGTCTCTACAATCAATTTATTAAACTGCGCCAGATATCCTACAAGGTCTCGAGATCCTTGCTTGAGTTCTAACAACTCATTATCCGTGGCTTGGGATGCAGAGCGTCGATCGAAAATCCTTGAAAATTCTTTTTTGAAACCTTCAAAATCATACAAAACTGGATCATTCCGGGTGACCAGAGACATAGACCAGGCAGCTGCATCGCCATTCAGATACGACAGGATAAAGGCCACTTTAGATTGATCTTCAGCAAAGATCACTGGGCGACATAAAAAGTGCAACGAGCACTGGGTCAAAAATATTTGCGCCTTAAGAGGATCTCCACCAAATCTTTCTGGGGGCGCCAAAGGAATGATTGGCGAGATTGCGTGAATGACTTGAGTGGAAATGTCTGCAGAGGAGGGGTAACTTGACGTAGGTAGGGAACCCTTAAGAA
The DNA here is from genome assembly GCF_964204655.1 of Triturus cristatus. Classification (NCBI taxonomy): domain Eukaryota; kingdom Metazoa; phylum Chordata; class Amphibia; order Caudata; family Salamandridae; genus Triturus; species Triturus cristatus. The sequence continues at coordinate 654,049,460 of NC_140592.1, read as the reverse complement.
CTGACCCTGAAGCCACCAACTCATCTAATTTCTGCCTTGTTTGCATGGATTCATGACTAGACCTCTTAACTTCCTCCCTCAGGGATTTGTTATCGTCTAGGGCACTATTTAATTGTTCCTGCATATTGGTCAAAATACTAGTCAAGGATTTTAAATCTATACCCTCAGCCATACTGCCCAGGAGGGAATCTGCAATCCTCAATTAAGAGGTGGGCACTTCAATCTGTCAGAACTGCTTAAACGGCAGGGGGTCGATTCCCTCGGAGGCAGATGACTAGTCCCAAATCCTTCCTGCCAAAGCCAGCGACAGGTGAAGACAACTGTCACTGACTTCAGCCCGGGGGAAAGGGGAAGTGGAAGACAAAACAAGAGAGACTGCCTCTTGACTCAGGTCGCTCTCCTCACTTCTATGTTCAGAAAGAAAGTCACCTGCAAAAGAGAACACAACATAAACTTGCCCAAAGTTCTCAATTACCTCTCTTGCTCTCTCTCTTTCTATTTTATACCTATTTACCTGAGTCCCTGCTGAGGCTAGCTCCTCTCTATATGCCTTGTCTGGATTGTGTAATTATCTGACCGACTGGAAGGAAACTCCCAAGAGCTTGAATGTCACCTTGCTTTAGGAAGTTTCTCACATAGACAACATGTGTATCCCTCAAGGTTAAATAGAAGAATATACTGAGTTCCTCATAAGTAGTTGTCAATCAATTTGGAAGTCCAACCATAACTTAGTTCTTTTTGGTTCAGTTCTTGATAACCTCTAGAGCTCTTGGTTGAATGATTCCTTGTTACTGCTACTCTTAATCACCAACAGTCTCTTAGTCTGCAAACGAGGACTTTGAAAATCACTTGAACACTCTTACTTGTGAAACGGGGGCTCTTCTCTTCACAGAAGCAACTCCCCTTACCAAACTTCGACTCTTGCCTTTTCCCTCGACGGAGGTCAGAAGCTGCTCTGATTTTCACCTTTTTTCTCTGGTAAAGAATTTCAGAAAAGGCTTGAGAAAACTAATATACATGCAAGAATTACAAGATAGCATTCGCTACTTCCCTACTGATAACTTTGAGTCGTCTTATAAGTTCTCTGAGGTACTTCAGTAGGTTGACGAGAAGCGCTGAGGGAGAACGCTCCTGTCAACGGTTTTCAGATAGTTGAAGTGCGCCGCGCGATCTTCGCGCATGCGCATCAGTTCTTCCGAAGCGTCTCGAGGGCGTACTACTAGACCGCGCACCACCACTGAAAGTGGACACAGTCGAGTCTCGATCCCCTGCTAAGGGGTGCTTCAAATTGCCAATAACTGCACACAAGAAGGACCTCCAACCAGGACTAATTCTCCTCCAACGCGGATACTTGGCTGCCGGGATCTTTATGGAGACATGTCTTTTCTTGTCATCATGATGCCTAGCATAAACGGGAGCGTTCCTGACACCTGTACCTTTGGGTACTATGGTCTTGGACGTCCTATTACAAACCAACAACCAAAAGACAATCCAATGGGATTGGGTGGAAAAGAACCCCTAGCTCTAGAGTCAGTCAAGAACAAATTAGTGAAGGAGGTTGTTAATCTATTGCTTTGCCTCCCCCTAGAACTTAGAAATGAGAAAATGAAAACCACTAATGATTCACTGTGTTCTCAGATAGGGGACCGATTAGGCCAAGATAAACAATTGGTTCCGAAAGTGATTAAGACAATGGCCTGGTAAAATCACACATGTAGGATACCCAAAAGTGATCTCCTAGCCACAGCAAAATCAGATTCTAGGGCAGACCAGGTGAGGTTTAGGACTCAATATAGGCTGATATTGGACCAAGCAAAAAGGGACTGGCAGAGCCCTTTGTGGACCTCCCTCCAAAGAGCCCTGATAACCAAAGACAGTAAGTCTTATTTGGAGAGAGCAGTGGTAAGTTTAAATGGCCCAAAAACTGCCCTTGAATACTGTGTTCAACCACAAGAAGAGACCCACTTAGGTGTATTGTAAGCATGTGGAAATTCTGAAGGACAGGAGGATGGAGCACACCCGGTCGCGGACAAATCCAGTAAGTGCCCTTATATTGCCCCTAAAAGAAACCCAAGCTGTGATTAACTCATACATCTCTGCCAGAGCCCTAGGTCTGGATAGGAAATGGTGGAGATTATCCCAATATTGAAGAAGGTGGACTGGACGAAACTCAGAACTACAGGCCCATTAGCCTAATTGACTCCTTGCAGAACATTTTCTACAAACAGGTACCTGTACGCCTTCAGAAGTGGACCTTAGAAAAGACGCCCTGTCTGATTATTTTTTTTTCAGACTTTAGAGCTAATGTTTGAACCCTGGACCAGGTTTTCAGTTTTGTTTGCACTTTTTGGAAGGAGGTAATAATAAACAGGGGCAAAGTCTTTAATGCTTTTGTTGATTTGCGAACAGCTTTTGATCTTCTACCTAGAGGCAGACTCTAGAGGGTGCTGTGTAAAATGGGAATTCCTGCTAAATTATTGGATATTTTGGTGAGACTACACATGGGCAACCCTGCCCAGGTTAGATGGAGGGAGAAGGGACAATTAACTGAGTCCTTCAAGGTAAAGCGTAGAGTCAGACAATGGTTTGTTCTTGCTCTACACTGTTTTCATTATATAACAATGGGGTGGTGGGTTATCTAAACAGAGATGGGTGTGATGCACCAAAATTTGGGGAGGAGAGTTTTGGCCCTCCTCTTCGCCGATTCCTTTATACTGATTTCCAAGTCATCCTAGGGCCTTCAACAGTTATTACATCATTTTGATTCCTTCTGTGATGAGCGGAGGCTGGAGTTGAACAGTTCAAAGACCAAATGTATGACTTTGTCTAATCGAGAAACAAAACAATGCAAGGGATGCATGTTAGTTAGAGTGGACCACATTGATTTTGTGCCGACCTTTGGTACTTAGGTACAAGACTTACTCCAAATCTGAGTTTGGCTGCATAAATTAAACAAGCATTGGCATAGCCAATAGGTCTCGCCTTCGGACCCTTATAAGTGTTTAGCCATGCAACAGTTGCATAACTAAATACTTATAAGGTCCCAAAGGCGAGACCTATTGGCTATGCCAATGCTTGTTTCTGTTTATTACTGCTCTGTAGTAATGGTGGCACCCGTGATTTAGCTTAAACATCTTAAGCTAAAGTCGGGTGCCGAGATTGCTTCAAAAGTAAAGAATTGTCTATTTCTTTACTTTTGAAGCAATCTTAGCACCCGACTTTAGCCTAAGATGTTCAAGCTAAAGCACGGGTGCCACCATTACTACATAGAAGTAATAAACAGAATGGCTCACGGAGAACATCAAAGTGACTGTGCGGCCGCGAAAGTGAAAGTAATCGCGATCAAGCGCGGCGCGTGCGCCCGTGCACATGCACTGTAGCTCTAGGCTGGCCATGGCAGCACTTTTTGGAGCCCTCACAAAAATTCTCGCCAGAACAGCGCATGCGCTGGGTCAGGCGAGACCTAAAAAAATATGTGTCACTAATCCAGCAGACTACAAGCATAGCCAAGATATACAGATGGACAGCGTCAAAAAGGGAGGCCGCAACACTTGAGATTTACAAAACATAAGGCATTGGGGTAAGTAATATATAGGATAGAATTGTGGGGATGTTGGAACGCAGACAGCTTAGCACTTATTGAGCATATGGAATTAAGATCACTACTTAAGCTCCCTGTAAGTACTCCCCTGACCCCTGTTTTTTAGATTTGGCCCAAAGGAGGATCCTACACAGAATAGAATGCAGACATCTAACGTTTCGGCTTTGGGTGTGGTCTACGAGGGTCTTGAGTCTTATGGGATGGCCTAAGAGATTTTATTGTATCTCCATGTGTCAATAACATTTTCTTGGATGAGATCTATTTGGGCACTCCTAAGGAAGCTGGGTTTGGAAATATGTTGGACCTCATCAAGAAGATGTGTTCGATCACTAGAGGAAGGTTTAAATAAATGTATTGGGAATTCATATCTGTGGAAAATGTGACTAAGTGCAAGGGATCACTCTCATTAGCTTTTATAGATTTCAAACTTTGCTCGCGATATGAACAAAACCTAGATGAAATTGTCCCAGCTACTGCGCGGAAACAGTATCACCAATACAGATACATGACAATTCCCACTAACATACTTTGCAGAAAATGGCAAGCAAAGGCTATATCAGATGATTTGTGCCCAACATGCTCAGGGGGGCTAAAAACAGATACCGAAATTTTTTGCCCATGTTACAAAAACCGAACAGCAAAGTGGATAGATCCCCTGTGCAGGAATATTGGTTAAAGACAGCCCCTTGAAGCATACATAGTACTCAGCACTGATACAAACAGAGCTGTGGGGTTTGGTATGGCTAAATATTTGATGGCCCTATGGATCAAGTGCTCAAGGAATATTCTAAGGGCAGAAAACAACTGATGTGGGAATTCAGAACACATTAGGCAATTTCTCTAGTTATTTAGTATCTCTTGTCCTAATTTGAGCAGCTTCCCACCGAAAGAACATAATGTAGGCAGCTTTTGCTTCAAAATGTTCTACTGCTAGTTCTGTTTTCTTTCGCAAACAAATATTAGTATGGACATTATCTTCTGCTGTGGGTAAAGAAAGTAAGCGTATGAATATTCCAAACCAAGACAATGCCAGGGCCTGCCGTTCCTCTTCTGTTGGTTGCCACATTGCAAGATAATGCTTGGGTAGTGTAAAATCTGAGTTTCTTCCCCTTGCCATCTAAGTGAAGAAAACCACAAAGGGGTTCTCTTGTTGATCAATGTAGGAAAGTCGGATCTGCTTCTTATGGTTACCCCCCCCTTTTGCTTGATGTTGCACTGTTTTGACTAGTCTAACTGGGATCCTGCTAATTAGGAACCCAGTCTATCTGCGTTCTTCTTTAAATTGACATGCATGTACTTCAGTACACTCTAGATTAGATACTGGGGTACCCTTATAAGTCCCTAGTATAGGGTACCCATGTACCCAGGGCATAGGTACCCCAGAGGCCTCCCATGGGCTGAAGCATGTATTATGCCACCCATGAGAAGCCATGCAAAATGGAACTACAGGTCTGCTACTGCAACCTGTGTAAGCTGTTGCTTGCACCACTTACTTTAGATATAGGTTCACTATATCTATTGGTCACTACACTTAAAACGTATAAGTCACCCCTACAACAGGCCTTATCAATCCTGAAGGCAGGGTGCTGGGTTTTTAGTCAGAGAGTGCCCCTGCATGAGCAGAGCCCCTCTGCAGCCTTTGGAGACCATTCTCCCGGATTATCTGTGACTCAGCCGGAATATAGGTAGAGGTGCATCATAACCTCGTGGTAAATGCTATCTCGAAAACGGCTGCATAGAAGCATATCGTGTTTAGTATCAAACATCTTGGAATCATACCTCCACACCGTTAGCCAGTGTGGGAGGTATGATTCCACCCTTCTGAAGCGAGCTTCGTGGGTCACTGGTCTATCCGCTGCCAGCCTTCTCGACCCGGTCAGCACAAAATTGATGCTGCCGACCAGAGACACATTTCTGCCCTCCTGCTGCTGAGCCAAGCTCGAGCAGAGGAAGGCAGCACAATAGGCATCCTGTCACAGGGATGTGTGACCACCTCCCAGACAGGATTTAGTGTATTGGGGCTGTGTGGGTGCACTCTGAGAGTGCCTGGAAGTCTGCACTTGGGGCACATTTGGTGTCCCTGTGTATAGTCTAGCTTAAACAAGTTCTGGGAGCCGTTGGCTCCAGCTCTGGTGTGAAACTGGACAAAGGAAATGGGTGTAACCACCCCTCTATCCTGACCCGCCCCTAGGAGGGTCCTCTGAATCTGTCCAACCCTCTCCAGTGGGTACAAAAGGGCATACCTGGCTGCAAGACTTTAGATTTTATGTGGACAAGATTCTACAAGAAGAAACCACTGACCTTCGACCGTCTGGACACTCTGGACTTCGCTGGACTTTGACTGGGTCCGACTTCGTCTCCCTCTCCATCCAAAGCTTTGTCTGTGCCCTTGCTCCATACAGGCACCGTGCAGGACCTGTGATGCACTAAGGACAACTGAAGAATCTCCCTTGGATGAAGGAGTTACTCCCCTGCATTTGCAGGCACCACAACACAACTGACCGGTCTGCTGCTCCTGCAAACTATGAAGATTTCAGCAACATAGGAGGTGGGTTGCAAAGGTCCCTGAGGTTGATCTGCGCTCTCAGCAAGTTTGAGGCCAGTATCCCTTGTGGGCACTGCATAACCCGAACCCCTGTGCACCGTGTCCATTTGCAGTTGCATATGCTTGTTGGCAATTCCCAAGCTTGTGCATTGGACTCCGTATAGTCCTGATTCTGAACAGTATTTGCACCAAAGAACTCTGGCCTCCTCGCACCGAGTGTTCCGTGGGCTGGTACTTTGCAATCTTGTTCGAGGTCCCCTTGCGACTCCTGGTCATTCAGCCTGTGGTTCCTCCTGAGGGTCATCTTGATTTCCTGGCTGCTCCAGACGACGTGCCCTGAATCCCCATTGCTTGTTGAGTCCCCTCGAACTTGATGGTCCACACCCTAACCTGCGAGACCTTCCTGCATGGGTTGCTTTTGCCAAGGCTTGTTGGTGCAACCGCCGGACACCGACCCCTCAGCACTCGACATCCTTTGTGGGACAGCTCGCATCTTGCTCCTGGTTGTCGTCAACATCTCCTTGTCTGCGTGGCTGCAGAGTCAAGCATCCCTTTCTTCGCACCTGAAGCACCCGACATCGGTGGGTATTCGTCTCCCGAGCCCCTGGTCACTCTGAAATGACCCAGCCTCTGTCCCCTCTGCTTTCAGGTTCCTTCCTTCCAGAATCCAGGCTTGGATTCCCCCAGACCCTTTTCACCTTCACTGCAGCAGTACTTATTCTCAGCCCTACATTGAAAACAACTGCGGTTTCTGACACCACTTCAGACCTATGCACCCGGCTCCTCTGGGATAGGTAACTTGGGTACTACGGTATCCACGGGTGGGGGGCTCTCGAACCTCTTAAGTTCCAAAGGGTTTCCTCGAAGACCTCATAGAAGGGTCCTTAAACTGTGAAATTGCAGCCGCGCCTTCCCCATAGAATTGTACGGAGCCCGCGGTCGTCTTAGCACACTGCACCTGTCCTCCGTGGGGTCCCAATCTACTCACCTTGGGTGGTTCCTTGGGGTCCCAGCGATTCTATGTGCTCCAGACTTTGTCTTGACTCAAGTCGTGATTGATTGTTATACTACTATTTTAGTATATGGTTTGGTCTCCCCCTGGAGCCCACTGTGTATTGTGCTTCTTACAACTGTTCTATTGATCTCGTATTGTGTGCTTTATGTTATATCCTTTTGTAGAGGATACTAGAGAGTGTTATATTAATAAATACATATTTTTATACAACTACTGTGTTTCTCCTTTCATTTCGTCAATATAGCAGGTTATGTTCTGGTAAAACAAGCTGCTTTACATTCCTTCAAGATTAAGCTTGCAGGCTGCTCTCCACAGCTACCACTAGGCTAGCTTTCTAAAGGTTATCTTTGACCTCATGCATCATAAGGGTCGTTTGGACTGGTGCAAGGTGCCCACTTTAATTAGTGGACAGCATATACCAGGCCAACTTCCCACAGTCAACAGCTGCTATTTATTTTTATTTTTGATTGCATAATATGTGTGGTTGAATATCTTGTATTTTTATTGCACGTCATTTTATTTCATAATATTGTCTGCAAGTTGTGGAAATGGTACATGTCTCCAATAGTTTCCAGCTATCCCATCCTGAGACGACTGATTGTATGCTGTCTTTTAGGGAACCACATTAGGTCTAGGGGGATCATATTTATTGAACTGTTGATGAAGACAGTTTAATGGCATTAGGTCTGGTCTAGAACAACCTTTTGTAAATGCAATGCGTTGCCTCTGTGAAATTATTTTTAGTTTGGGAGGGCAGTTCTGAGATTTTATTCTTTGTATTTTTAATCCTACAATCGCTTTTGACATGATATTTATGTGTTGTGTACTTTAAAGAGTCGAGTGATCGAAATAAAGTGTATAATGTAAAAAAAAAAAAGCATTGGAAACCTTTTATTCTACCAAGATGGAGCAACTTTGTAAATTGAGGGGCATATTAGCAAAAAACATGTTGGAGTGCGGAGCTGTGCCAAAATCAGCAGTGCCATGCTCCAACATTTTTAAAATGCAGGGATGCGCCATATTCACAAGAATACAGCACACCCTTGTGTTTCCCTTAGCACTAGTGCAAAAAAAACTTGCCTATCACCAGCGCAGGCACCTTACCGTCATGTTGCAAGGGTGCCTGCACTGCAGGAGTGATTATTTATGTGCAGGAAGAGCCTTCCTGCACATAAACAATCATTCATGGCGATTTGCTCTTTCTATGTGTGCTGCAGAATGGAAAAAGACAAAAATGAGGAGAAATTAATGATTTCTCCTTGTATCGCCATTCTAATGCTCGTTAATCCATGGCATTAGAATGGCGCTGTTTTTGGCACTTCCTCAGCCTTGTAAATCTGGGGCAGCATCAAAAAGCAATGAGTGTTGCGGTGGAATGCCCACAGCAGCACCCATTGCACGCCCCTTTGTCGCAGGGGTCTGCGGTGGAAAGAGGCATATTTACATGGTGGCGTTAAGCTACGTTAAGTGGTTTAGCGCCACCTTGTAAATATGGGAAACGGCACTACGCCACCAGAGCATCAAAAAAAGTGACTCTCCTGTGGCATGAAAACCATGTAATCTGAACTGGGGCGAAAATTCGCCCTGACCAAATGCACAGCTGGGGTCGCCGAATGGGCTGTCATCTCTTTCGAACAAATATATCCATATATTCCAACGTAATCCATATTTTCAACGCTGTAGTTCAACTTGTTATCAACCTTTTTTCTCTCTCCACACGCGGAGTAATGCTTGCCAATTTTCGTAATTTCTAATGCTTAAGCTGGGCCATCCGAACCTCTAGCAAAAAACACGAATGATGCAAATTCGTCTGGAGGCAGTGTTGTTTATTTTAAAAACCCAATGCATTTCGGGCAACTGGGTGCCCTTTGTCAGGGGTCACTACGACAAGTAAAAAAAGCCAGTATTACCATTTAAACCTCGAATTTCCTCAATGTTAATGCATTGATATACAATTAGTTTCAATGCTCAACATAATTTAACATGCTTATGCGTAATTCTTACAGTGACAGTATACATCCGAAAACTAAAAAACAACCGCTGACGGGAATCTGAACCATTCTCCTGTTATGTTCTTTCTTTCAATAATACGGCTCCTGCTCCCAACTGTCTCAGTTCGACTTGTCATTCATTCACTATGTATTTCCATTCTACTTAATCCACCTATCACACTGTACTGTAACCTACACTCCCCTGCGTCCCCACACAATCTCCCAACTCCCAACCACATTGACAATCACCCAGTTAAAGCGCTCCCACTTCTAAGTACTCTCATCCGCTCCCTCTCAGTCACCTGTCCAACCAAATTCACAACTAAGCTCACACGGTGCTATACCATGCTCACTATCCACATCTTTCAAACACCCCTATGCATCATCATTCAACCCATACGTTTCTAACAACTGTCCTAGCTTTTTCCATCACTCACACCCGACTATGAATTGACAATACTCCAATCTTTACTCAACTGTAACAACACTCCATACCTGCCGAAACCGTTAGCGCTCAAACACCCTCAGTTCTCCTCACATAGATGATGGTACCCTCCCTTTTCCCACCCCTCGTTTAAATACAAACGGTGGTCAACTGTTTTCTCATTTCCCCCCAGCAACATGACAAGGAGTAGTGCTGTTCTGAAAACTCTATTTCCCATAATACATTGCAATTGTGGGAACCTCAAACTGCACATCGTAAACAAATGGTTCTATGGTAAGATTTATCTAATTGAAACATGATTCATTGTCATCGAATGCTCATGAAGGATTTCCCGTATACTTTCAACACCGTCTTTAATGACGAACCATGTTGTTTCGCCTGCCGTGTGGAGTAGAACAATGTCCAATGTTTGTCTTATTTTCTCCTTGACTTTTTTTGCGATGGGTGCTATCCCGACGTAGGGCATGAATTTCGACATGAATTTTCAAAAGCGGGAATGCACACCTATATTGTTCATTTCAATTCGTCAAATATCATATGCCACACAAGTAACAGAGTTTCTCATAATATTTTGTATGCTTGGCCTGTTGTCATATCATAACAAGCACACTTCCATTGTATGGTATTGAGAGACAATGTTTTGTTGCAGAGCAGTACTAGGGGAAAATATTTGCATGGGCACACAATTCTTTTGATGGCAGTATCTGACAGTTACAATAGGCTATGTTTTTTTATTTTGCAATCGTTCAGTTTTAGAATGAAACAATTTCTGAGAATTCACAACTCTGCTTTTTATTTTGAGGTATTAAACAATTTCTTCGTTTTTGGGAGTACTTTGTGTGTGCTGGAGAAGAACTGACAGTGAGGACAGAGTACAGTCATGCCTTCAACAGAATTATGTAAATTTATTTACACAGTGCTTTGGCAATAACAAGAGAAACCTATGTCTTTTGGCTCACCTTCTTTTTATTGTTGACTGAGGAATTAAAGTATTCCATGACAAGATAGACACCAAGAGTACATTCTTTCATTAGCCACTCTAGCCACAGCTTCTAATCTTAGGCACAATCGAGTTAATGTTCTGGCTGTGTTAAACTGATGAGATTGGTCTAGTGATTGGACCATCAGTCAAGCAGGCAAAGAACCCCAATCAGGAATCAGGCTGACACATCCTTACTCATTTCACCTATTTAGGATCAGTTGTCAAGTTGAAGGCACATAGCCCGGCACTAATTCAGTTATAGGAGCTATACACGTTCCCACGTTTGTCTTACAACAGGCTATTGTATGTTGTGAAAAACAATTGTAATACGTTTCTCTTCTTCAGTTTAAACTGAGGTGGTGATCTGTTGGTTGTTTGTGTTGGTTTATCGTGCTTAACCCCTTGGCTGCGGCAGGAATTCCGCCGCAGCGCTGGGGGGGGTTTGGGGGCAGCGCGGTGGCGCTGTGCTCATGACGGAGCCACTCCGTCATGAGCCACGGTTGAGCTATGCTCATGACGGAGTGGTTCCGTCATGACTCCGCCCACTGCGCTAATCGCCCGCACAGGCGGGGAATTAGCGCCGCGTGGGAGGAGCGGCGGCCAACGGCCGCAGCATGACGGGACCACTCCGTCATGAGCACATGGCACCCGTGGCTCATGACGGAGTGGTTCCGTCCTGAGCGCTGAAGGGGTTAAAGAGAGTGGAGCTTGTTCTCTTTAAATGGAAGTACTGTCCCACACCAAGCTTTAGTTGTGTATTTGGGACAATGATCGCCATATTGACACTGCAGCCTCCCCATCGTTCTACCACTGAATGTGCAAGTCTCATTTGCTACACTTGTTTATCATGAAATGTTTGGATGTTTCACAATTCCTGTGACGTCATTGATGAACATTGATTGCCACACCCTCCCCCTGGAAATTAATCCAGCTCCACTGTATGTCACAAAAAGTGAACATAAACTGTGCAGCTGCTCGCTCTAGGTGAGTAAACTGAGTAATATCAGATTCACTTGAGGGAAGAACTTGTCAGTGTCAGTAGGGGTTAAGGTGTTTCTGTCAAAGCAATTCTAATAAATACAGCAGCAAATTGTATTAAGCATAACTGGCTAGCTTTTCAAAACAAAATAATGTGGTGAAACAATTATGGGAAATCAACATGCATTATTTATTTGTGAAAATGTAATCAAAGTGAGAGAAAGGAGAGGTAGGGGGCCGCCTAATCACTGGGAATGTACAATCTCTGAGCCTTTATATAATTTGGCAGTCCTCTTGCAATGATGACTGTAACTTATAAAATGTTCTGTGACTCTAAATGAAGTAGGTGTTCTAATCTAGAGAAGGCTGCCAGCTCTTCCTCCAACATGTGATCTCCGAAAACTACCAGAACAGCTGCGTTGGCGAACTCTGAAGGTAAAACTGACTGATTTGTTGTGCATCTGCATGAAAACAGCTGGTCACGCCAGATCCCTGATGCCTGACTAGCAATTGTGTCTTTGTGAGCCCAAGCAGCAGAGGTGAACCTGTAAGAAAAGCAATACATAACAAGCATTTACAATGCAACGGTCTCGGCATTGTTAAAGTTAGAGCTATTGGCATTGCTGATGACATTATTTTTGTTTATGCGGGCACGCAAACTTCTATACACAGCGCGAGGCTGCTAGGCTGTCGGGATACACGGCAACGGGTGTCTTGTTACCCACTTTAGTCATGTTGCAGCTTTAGAGACACATTTGATCGCAGGTCCTATGAACGCGTATCATGTAAATAATACCATTCACAGCCCAAAGGAATATGCGGGATACATTGTGACTTATAAAACCATACTGCACGATGCTTGTGCAACCCTTGGCCCTGCACCCGCTGGCAAACTTATACCGGCCACTTCTGGGAAACAACATATAAAGATAATAACGAGTACTGGCAAGTCCACGGTGCGGCTGTGTCGGGCCGCCGCACATAGAGTCAATGCAGGCCGCCCAAAACAAAGGACTGCGCGGCCCGACACGACCGCCGATGGCCCGACGCGCCTCAGGCCGCAGGACAGCACTCCCAACAGGAAATAGATCGATGTATTGGGCTACAGCAGATCACCTCTCCCGGGGCCCCCGCAGACCCCAAACGGAAAGCCCAATGGCAAGCCAGCAGTCTCCCAGGGTCACAACACACAGAGACAGCCCAGGTCGTCCCCGACCAATGGCGGCGCAGACCGTAACCAGGCATGGCTGCCGATGGTCCAACGTGCCCTCAGGTCACAAGCCGGCAACCCCGGCAGGGAACGGAGCAGTGCGGCAGATCTCTCGACCGGGGCCCCGCGTAGATCTCAGGCGGGGGGCCCAGGGGTAAGCCGGCAGCCACTCAGGGTCGCAGCACACAAGGTGATTACAGGCCGGCCCTAATTAACACGGTCGCGGCCCGCGACTCGACTCAGCTGCCTATGTACTGGTATACCTCTGGCCCCAGGCCAACAGGCCAGCGCCCCCGGCGAAATTGTGTCGAAAGCAGTGGGACGGTTCCACCGCCCAGGTCCCTTTAATGTGCTGGCCGGGGGAGTGCACGCCGACTGCTGAATTACAGGCCGCGTGCTGCTGCTCCCCTGGCAGTGTCACCACTCACCGTCCTCCCTTCACAGGCCGGGAGAGGTCAATTTGTTCATAGGAGCCGCTGAATACGCATCCAGCAGCGGAACTCTGTCCTCTGCACGCACTGGAGACGGCGTGCACACAAGGCCAGGGATCAGGCCTACGCATCGACAATGTGTGCCACAGCTCCTCAGAGGAACAGGGGAAGATATCCACAGGTCCTGGGACATGGATAGGCAAGGGTGTCACCCAGGAACCGCAGGAGAGCTCGTCAGGGCCGATGGCAGCAGGGTAAATGTCAGTTTATTGTGGGGCTACGGGAACTCTACAGAAGTACGTCCTTCATGTCTGACTGCTTAGCCACGCCCCCAGATCGTTTTCTTTTTGCCGCCTGGTTCGGACGTGTGTGCCTATGCTCTGGGTCGAGAGCGTCACGGTGCTCTGTTTGGTTCATGCTCACCCTCGTAAGTATTGTTTCTGATCACGTATTCCATCTTGCATTTCTATATATTGAAGCCTTTCTGTTTCTGCCTGAACTGCTGCACAAAATTCCCGGACTGAATGACGGCGGGGTACGGAAAGCCTGTTTCGACATTTATGCGTAAAACAAATAAGCCACAAACCCTACAGTATATACACTATGGTCAGACAAATATTAAATAACCCACTGGTGAGTGAGTGCTTTTACCTGAAAGGGGCCTTGAAACGCCGAGCAGCAAGGAAGAGGCGACACCACATCCCGCTCCGATAAAATGGACGAATCTTCTGACGCTAAAAACAAAAACATACACGCCCACCACGTGTAAAAGGGGCTGAAAGGGGCGGGGCTTCAAAAAAGCGAAAGAACCAAAAAAACACGCCCACGATTCCGAAAAAGACGGGGCTTGTTTGGAGAGACAAAGTTCTTCTCCGATGGCTGACCAGCATTTAAGAGGCCAGCCAATGGAGAAGAGGGAAAAAAAGGGGCGGGTTAAAGCCCCACTCCTAAAACGTTGAATCTCGCCAGCGAGACCTTCGCTAGCCGACACCTAAAAAAGGCACAAACATAAACAAATTTGCCAGCTTCACGGTATTGTTCTTATCAACAAAAAATAATCATAAAATAGTCTTGGGTTTGGCATTAGAATTTGAGTCCTGAGGAGCCAGATTTTAACAAAGTAAAAATACAACTGGAGAACTTCGGGCATAATTACGATGTCGGGCGGTTCCAACTGCAGAATTAGAAGGCAGTCCCCGTATGGGCGGTCGTAAACATCCAGTTTACAATGGAAGCTTGTGCGGCGGGCGGAAAAGTCACGCAACACAAGCTGCCATTGTAAAAAGAATGTTTGTGAACATCCCTGCACTATGTGGCAGGCACCATGCAGGGATGTTTAGGGGAGCATTTAGGCCCTCATATCGGAGGGCCAGGGGGGGAAGAGGACCCTGCTAGGGGCCCCCCAAAGTCACTTTCCAACAGCCTTTCCATGCCGGAAAGGCCGACATGGAAAGGCTGTTGGAAACTGACTTCATAATCCCGACAGCAGAGCAGAGGCTGGCTCTGCAGTCATTATGGGATTGTGAGTATTTCTCAATCTCTGATGGTCTCTCTGCCTGATGCCTTCACCCACTGCATCGTAATGCAGCAGACGGACCATAGGGGCAGATGGGACAGGCGGACGGTAGGGGCAGATGTAGAATGGACCCCAACCGATGGCCAGTCGGTTGTACTGTTGCAGTCTGCCTCACATCAAAATTGGGCCCTTATTGTTGAACTAACTGAGAAATAAAAAGAGAACTGCATTGAGTGAAATAGATGATAAATTCAAACTTAATGGACCTATTTCCCTGCTATGTTTAGGGTTGAAATTTGGTTAGGCTCGGGAGAAATAGGATATTCAGCTGAATGCTATACATTTTTATTGAAAGATGTCACATCACAGGCATTGTCCACTTTCAGTTCCTTTGCAGGAGGTGGGATTTCAGGAGGTGGGATTTAATTTAGAGATGCAATCATAATAGTGATTTAAACCGGGAAGAACCATACTTTAGCAAGCAACTAGAAACCCATCACCTTAATAATTCAAGACTTCAGCTCCAAACCGTATGGCAGGTTCCTAGCGGACCACCATAGATTGGTGGTTCAGCCAGTCCCACAGGTTAGTCAATCAGATTTTTCAAAGAACAAGCTACCATCAGACAAAACAAGACTCCTCTCTTCGTTTATCACTAAATTTAAAAAAAAAACACTTGTTCTCCGGTGTTATGATGGCATTAAATGGTGAGAAGGCCCTTGAGTGTGTGTTGTGGGACATTTCTCTTCCAATATATGCAAACGTTTGGTGTGGGTAAAAATTTAAGAACCATGCTACAATCTTTGGATTCAGAGCCACGAGGCGCCATTCTTGTTTGATCTGTTCTCCTTTCATATCGGAAAGAGGTCCTCGGCAAGGTTATACCCTTTCCATAACTTGCTGGGACCTCTACAGGGGCATTTCATGAGCTAATCTGATGCTTTGCACATTATATTGTATGATGTGAAGACCTAACTGGATGTTCTCAGTGAGGTGCTCTGTGATTCATGGTGGGCATACCGTAGCACTCAGTGTGACATTGAACCCTCCATTCTTTTATTTGATAGGTAGAATTGGCAATACAAAGCTCAATCAATCAATCAAGATCAAAGATCAAGGGGAGAGGAGTTGGCCTAACGGCTAGGGCGCCCGACCTCGGACATGGGGGAACTGGGTTCGAGTCTCGATAACGACGCTAAACCTCCTGTGATTCTGGGCAAATCACTTAATTTCCCTGTGCCTAACAAAAAAAATGAATGTGTGTCCTCATGTAACGTAACTGGTGCTATGTAAAGCGCTCTGATACCTGATTGGATTCGGGTCAAGTTCGCGCTATATAAAACTCTGTAAAAAAAAAAAAATCCTTGGAGGAAAGGAAGTGACATGAGAAGAGAAAAGTTGTAGTGAAAGAAGAGGCTGTTCCTTTAAAGAGAGGTTTACCAGAGAAAATGCAAATTACGGTTTGATCTGAAAAACTGTATTGAACATAGGGAGTAGAACGTTAGAGATGTTGTGTTGGTGCAGA
This sequence comes from Triturus cristatus, assembly GCF_964204655.1. Classification (NCBI taxonomy): domain Eukaryota; kingdom Metazoa; phylum Chordata; class Amphibia; order Caudata; family Salamandridae; genus Triturus; species Triturus cristatus. The sequence goes on along the minus strand of NC_140592.1, from coordinate 654,033,221 downwards.
GATCTGGCTTGGTGAGGAGAAGAAAATCCAGATGGACAGGACCTCTCATTATTGTGAAGTAAGGACGAATGGGGTAACCATGGACACTGCTGGTGTGTAGAGTGCGTCCAGGCTTGTGCTTTCAAAAAGAAAATCTCACAGAGGGATTTTCTTTCTTAAAAGGAGAGTGGGCAGACGCATGGTCAAACTTCTAAGGCTCTTACACTGTCAGGCCGTCGGAGGTGTATGTTGAACAGTAAAACCAGTCTCCACCATCGACATACTGAAGATCCGCCGACTAAATGAGGCAGGTGGACCTTCAGTTTGATGAAGAGGGTACTCTGTCGCTGTTGCAATGGAATACACACTCTGCCAAGCCATAAATCAGGCCCTAAGATTTACCCTTACAAACACACATGGTGAAAACGATGTAATGTTTACATTGTACACAATCGAGATTTCTTCTCTCTTGCACCTTTCTATTTGTATTTTAATCCAAATGTAAGTTGTCTCCATCCAACACTTTGTTGTCTTCATCAAGCCTTAGTAAGTGCTTTGTTCTTTTAATATTTTCCATCTCTGTCTCTATTTATATTGTGATTTGTAATTATTCCATTGAGGCGATGGGACATGTTATGGTTGTCCTGTTTCTCTTAAGTAAAACTTGGCGAGTTAGTGCTTCTCCCTCTCACAAGGTTGAAGTGATCATCTATGAATTCTTTGGGGTAGGTATTCCACTGCAGTTGGAACCTGGAACAGCCCTGTACTGGTTGGTGGTTGAAATTGTCCTAATAAACCTCATTGGAACATACCTAAATGTTTCAGCATTATGGTTCTTGCCTATCACATTAGACGTTTAAATGCCCATCCAAGTGGTTGGACAAAGAGGGCACTTGTACATCAGTCTAAATTCATTGACATATCATTTCCCCACTAAAATGAATCCAGGCAAAGGTTTTGGCGCATGAAACTGTAAAGCAATACACCATTACCCCCAGGTCCCTCCGTCCTCGACACCGTCATGGACAAGTGAGATCTACTATCTCACTGACAGAAAAAAGAACGAAGGAATGCTGGACCTACCCTCCCCCTCCCACTGGGAGTACTTAAGGAGTACCGTCCCAGCATTCCTCCTGTTCTTTTTTCTGTCATCCTGACAGTGTGAGGACGCGGCAGGAGCGTGGGCGCTCCTGCCTTCTTTCTGGATGTTGCGTTGTGGCTGCTGGGTCTTACCTGGTGACGGCGGCCCTTCGCTGTTGGCCTCTCCCTCCCTGCTGGGCTTGGGGGGAGTGGCGCGGGCCTCTTCGTTTTCCGGACCTCGCGGCGGTGTAATACCGCGTTGGTTCTCTCATGGCCCGATGGCCGCCTCTCCCGGCCTGCTGGGCTTGCTGGGGGGCGCGGCCGCACTGCTCCTCTGGATTGATTGGAGCTGATTCCCCGGCCGGATGTGGTCATGCCTGACTTCCGGTTTTTGAGCGTGGGGACGGAAGTCAGGCGCCTCGAGGTTGCCGGCTTTGGGGAAACTCGTTTAAAACGAGCGTTTGGGGTGAGTACCGCATAGCGGTTGTTATCTCTGGCGATTTTGCTGTTGTTGGTGTGTTCTTTATGATGGGAAAGCATTCCAGGAAAAGACATCACCGGGAGAGGTCTTCCTCTTCCTCTAGTGCTTCCAGGTCTCCCTCACCTGCCAGGTCCAGGCGCCGTGATACTGGTGCTGATGCGCATATTAAGCGCTTGATCAGGGAGACTTTGACTGAGATGGGTGATGCTGGATCCCGTCGCAGGTGTCCTGCTCCTGTTTCTTCAGACTCTAGTGGCGATGAGTCTGCGGGTTTGGGAGATGAGGAGTTAAAGGGCAAATATGTGGACAAGGAGACTATGACCACGATTGTGCAGCATGTTAAAGAGAACATGGGGTTCCCTGACGGAGACGCGCCTAGTACCTCTAGGGGCCCTTTGTTGCGACAATTTCAGAGTGCTGCCACTGTCGATGTACCTGTCCATCCCTTCATCAGGGATGTTTTGAAGCGCGAGTGGGCTGACCCGGATCGCATCCTGATTCCGCGATTCATGACTAAACTCTATCCTCTGAAGGATATGGCTACTGAACTGCCTGATTCAATTCCTATTGACTCATTTGTGGCTAGTTTGGTGGGGTGTACTTCCCTTGCTGAGGATGCTGTACTGAAGGATCCGGTTGACAAGAAGGCGGATGTGGCGCTCCGTAAAGTGTATTCTGGTTCCCACCTGGCCTTACGGGCAGGCATCTACGGGACTTATGTGTCGCAGTCACTGTTGTCTGACCTGAAGTCCCTCTATCAGTCTATGGATAATGCCACGGACTGTTCTGGTTTACTGGAGCTGATTGAGCGTCAGGTGGAACTACTATCTGATGTCTCCTTTGACGTTGTGCGTGCTTCGGCTCTTTCCGGGGGAGCTTGTGTGGCTGCACGTCGCAGTCTTGTCCTTAAGGACTGGAAGACTGACTCTGCGCAGAAAGCATGCGCTTTGAGGTTGCCCTTTCAGGGTACTATGTTGTTTGGGGGGGAGTTGGAGGCGAAGTTACACAAATTGTTTAAGGAAAAGAAGCATTCCTCTTCCTTTAAGGTCTCTGCTACTGCTCCTGTCCCTTCTAAACCCAAATCTTTCTTTCGCCCTGCTTCTCGTAGACAGTTTGTGAGAGGCCAGGGTAGGTTTGCTTCTGGCCGTGGTCGGGACCGTAAGGCTAAATCCCCTCCTCCTGCCAAGCCGCGTTCCTGACTCTTTGGCGGTGGTTCCCGGGTTGTTGGTTGGAGGGCGGCTGCGCTTCTTCCTGGCTGCCTGGGTTCAGTCTTGTTCCGACGTCTGGGTGTTGGACATCATTCGCCAGGGTTATGTTCTGGAGTTTACGACTCCACCTCCAGACTCGGGTGTTCGGCCGACTCCTTGGCCTTCGAGTCGCGTAAAGCGGTCTCATCTCTCTCTCGGGATTCTGGACCTTCTTCGAAAAGGTGCCATTCAGGAGGTTCCCCCGTTGGAGACGGGGTTGGGTTTCTATTCCCTGGTCTTTCTAGTTCCAAAGAACACAGGGGGTTTCCGCTTAATTTTGGATCTGCGGGTTATGAACAAATGGGTGGCCAAGATTCCTTTCCGCATGGAGACTTTACAAAGGGTAATTCCGTTGGTACTGCCGGGGCACTTCATGTGTACCCTCGATCTTCAGGATGCGTACTACCATGTCTCGATCCATCCTCGGTCCCGCAGGTTTCTGAGGTTTTGTGTTCAGGGACGTCATTTCCAGTTCATGGTCTTGCCGTTCGGTCTCCGGTCGGCGCCAAGGGTGTTTACAAAGGTGGTGGCGCCTTTGGTCGCGTGGCTTCATCTCCAAGGGGTGATGGTATACCCCTATTTAGACGACTGGTTGATCCATGCTCCATCTCGGGTCCTGTTGCTGGAGGCCAGGGAGGTGGTGTGCTCGGCATTGCGGGCCCATGGTTTCCTGATCAACTTGCCCAAGTGTCAACTGACTCCGTCTCAGGACATGGTTTTTATTGGGGCCCGATTCCGTTCGGATCTGAACCGTGTGTTCCTCCCCGAGCCTCGGGTGACGACGTTGGTGTCCCTTGCTCATCGTTTCTGGTTGGGGGGAGCCTTTCCGGTGCGCCTTTGGTTGCGTCTTATGGGTCTGATGGCGGCGACTGTTTTTACAGTAGCGTGGGCGCGGTTTCATCTGCGCCCCCTTTGGGTGTACCTTCTGTCTCTTTGGGATCCCCGGTCCCTCGCTTTGGAGATTCTCATTCCTGTGTCTCCAGTGGTCCTCCCGGTTCTTCTTTGGTGGTCTGTGAGGGATCATCTGTCTTTAGGTCTGCCCCTGCAGTCTTCTCCTTCTCTGGTCTTGACTTTGGATGCCAGCGCCTTGGGTTGGGGGGCGACCTTGGGGTCTCGCTCCCTTCAGGGTCGTTGGTCCCTCCTGGAGAGCCGCCGGTCATCCAATGTGAGAGAGCTCACGGCGGTGTCCCGGGCTGTGATGGGTTTCCGAGCTCTGTTGCTCGATCGGAACGTGTTGGTGCGGTCCGACAATATGGTGACGGTGGCCTATCTGAATCATCAAGGGGGGATTCGTTCGGCGTCTTTGAATGCGGTAGTGGTGCCCCTGTTTTGTTGGGCGGAGGGCCATCTGCTGTCTCTGACGGCGGTTCATCTTCGGGGAGTGGACAACTTTGTGGCGGATGCCCTGAGTCGGTGCTTTCCGGATTCTCTGGAGTTGTCTCTCACCCCGGTTGCGTTTCGGCTTGTGTGCGGGAGGTTTGGGCGTCCCTTTCTGGACCTCTTTGCCTCCCGGCACAATGCTCAGCTCCCTCGGTTTTGCTCCCGGTTTCTGCAGGAGGGTTGCTTGGGGGTGGACGCTCTGTCTCTCCCGTGGCCGTCGCGTCTCCTCTATGCCTTCCCCCCCCTGGCGCTGGTTCCCAGGTTTCTGGCCCGGTTGTGTCAGGAGGATCGGGAGGTGGTGGCGGTGCTACCGTTTTGGCCTCGGAGGTCTTGGTTTCCGACGGTGCGGCTTTTGGCGGTGCAGGGTCCTTGGTTTCTTCCCCTGTCTCCGTCTTCTCTGCGGTCTTCCCCGTGCCTGTCTCTTCTCCGGTTGCGGTTGTCGGTGTGGAGGTTGAAAGGCAGGGTTGGCGAAGGCGCGGTTTCCCGGAACATTTAGCGATGGCTCTTCAGCGTTCCCGACGGCCTTCTACCCTTAAGGCTTATGATCGGCATTGGGGTAATTTTGATCATTGGTGTTCTGCGTTGGGTGTCTCCCCTTTGTTCTGTTCCGTGCCGGTTGTCCTTCAATTTTTGTGGGAGGGTTTCGAGAAGGGTTTGGCTGTTTCTACGCTGCGTGCCCAGTGGGCCGCTGTTCGGGCTTTTCGTTCCCCATGGGGGAATCTTTCGGATGTTGAAGATTTGGTTTCTCGTCTTCTTCGCAGTTTTACTGTTTCCCGGCCTGTGCCTCGCCCTTCTTTTCCCCCGTGGGACTTGCCTTTGGTCCTGCGGGTTTTGATCAGTCCTCCTTTTGAGCCCTTGGATACGGTGGATTTAAAGTTTCTCACCCTCAAGGTGGTTTTCCTGGTGGCTGTCACCTCTGCTCGACGTCTTGGGGAGTTGGGGGCCTTGATGGCACGTGCTCCCTTTCTGTCTTTCACGGAGGGTGGGGTAGTCCTCCGCCTGGATTCTTCCTTTGTGCCGAAGGTTTCTTCGCAATTTCACAGGTGCCAGGAGTTGGTGTTGCCCTCCCTGGGCTCTGTCTTGGATTCTCCCGGTGGTCCCCGGTGGTCTTTGTTAGATGTGTGCAGGGCTCTGCGCATTTATCTTGACCGCACTGCGGGATTTCGCAAGTCGGACTCCCTTTTTGTCTCCTTTGGTGCGGCTTCTCTGGGGTGTAAGGCTTCTTCTGTGTCCATCGGCCGTTGGCTGAAGCACGCCATTTCCTTGGCCTACTCTCTGTCTGGTTCTCCTCCTCCTTTGGGGGTTCAGGGTCGTTCTACGAGAGGGGTGGCTGCTTCTTGGGCGGAGGTTCGGGGTGTTCCTCTCTCTGAGATTTGCAGGGCTGCCACGTGGGCCTCTTCTAATACCTTCATCAGGCATTATCGTCTCCTCAATCTTTTGGGGGATGATGGAGGTTTTGCATTGGGGGTGTTGAGCTCTGTTCGCTCCTAAATGTTTTTTCTGCTTTATTTCCAATAAATCTCTGGGTTTGTTTGCTATCCTAGTGGTTTGTTGTGTTTTCTGGTATGAATGCCGGTGTTTGCTTTGGTATTTCTCACTTGTCCATGACGGTGTCGAGGACGGAGGGTCCTGGGGGTAATGTCCTATTACTTACCGGTAATCTTCATTACTCCGGGTCCCGTAGTCCTCGACACCGTCATGACTTCCCTCCCTCCCTCCCTGTCTGCCGGCCTTTATTGGTGCTTGGTATTTCAGGAGGAATGCTGGGACGGTACTCCTTAAGTACTCCCAGTGGGAGGGGGAGGGTAGGTCCAGCATTCCTTCGTTCTTTTTTCTGTCAGTGAGATAGTAGATCTCACTTGTCCATGACGGTGTCGAGGACTACGGGACCCGGAGTAATGAAGATTACCGGTAAGTAATAGGACATTAGTGCAATCATCATTTGACAAAGTAGGATATATGTAGCTCTTTAATTAAACTCATTTGGCTCTTGTTGAAGGTGTGTTGGGCCCCGGTTTCGCTTTTTTGGCTCCCCATTCAAGGAGTGTGACTCTCTGGCCATCTGGCTCTGTTAAAAGCCTGCTTGGCATTTCTTGTTCGCTTTTTGGTTACTTTCGAACCCAGTCCATGCTCTGATGGCAAGGAGTGCTAGACAGGAACAAAAAAAGTGCCACAATACGTTTAACCTGGAAGACGAGTTTGGAAAAATTAGGGTAAAGCTCGTTAATGTTTTGGGAGTGCGACCAGCTTTCAAAGAAAATATGGTAATTTGAGACTTTTCAGTGACATTTCTAAACAAGACCAGGACTAGGGATTTTTAAAAGCTCAATGCAAAGTGGTCCCACACTCACTTGTTGCGTCAGTGTTGCTGTGATCAGATTGCTTAAATATCAAAAGCTCACATGTAAATCTGGCATGATAATATTAAAAAAGATCGGATTCTCTTCGCGTGTAAAATAGCACAAAAAAGACACGAAGCGGCCAATGGAACATTCAACCGGGGGTTGGGGGGACCGAGGAAGACAAACACTCACCATCTGGGCCCCCACATAGGACACACGTTTATTGAATACAACAGATGGGGAGATGAACATTGTTTATGAACAGCTTGCCGGAGACGTTATTTATGGTGCGCAGAAGGAAGGCACAACTCACGATAGACGCTGACGAATATTGCCGAAAGGGACGCTTTAACAAAGCGTCTCGGCAGCATCTCTTTAACACACTGACTATTCCTAAATTTTTACCATCGCTTGCCTAATGTCCCCAACACCATGACCTAATGTGATATATGTTAAATAAAGTTAAATTCCACCTCTTTATTCCGCCACGCCAGGCAGCATTCCAAATGGCGTTCTCTGATGGTGGACAGAATGTGTCCGTTTCCGGTAACATCAAGGCCACCATCAGAAACACGAATCTGACAGCCATGACGCTGCTAGAAATGCCAGTGTAATAGCCACATAATTTATTGAGACTAACCAAATATCTTTTCCAGTAACATTACCACTGTATATATCAGTCCACCGCGTACCTATAGATATCATGGTGGACTATCATAGAAAGGGCAGAAATATTTTCGGCACGCAGGGAGTAATGTTCAAACACATCAGGTACAATGTTTAATGTGGGTGCTGTTAATGTACCCCCATAAATTATCACCTACAGCTGGTTCAAACTTGGCTCACTAACATGAACCCTGGACGTATTCCAACCTCAACTTTCATCCAATGCCAGCTCACTCTGATTCGCCCTGGAAACCAATCTCACCCACAAGGAACACTGGCCAAAAAAACTAGGCTGGTCTGGTACCAGCTCTCTCTGGTAAATAAAGTGAACTCATTTCTCCCAGATAGCAACTTCATAACTGCTATTCTAGCCCCCACATTCTCTTATCTGCCCTTCTCCAGAGTCACCAGACTCCACATTCGCCCGCACCTAAGGGAATCCTACAAGAAGCAGACCCATCATCAAGGGCCCGACAAAATGACCACATCACCCCCACCCTTAATGGAACTCCATTGGTTGCACTTGCCAGACTGTATCATCTTTAAAACCAGATGCATCATCTACAAAGCCATCAAAAATGGCATCCATGTCTAACTGGCTGACAAGTTCACCATCTCTGTTGGCTCTTGGCACCGATAATGAGAGAACACCATTAGCCTGGAGGTAAAGAAGTGTAAAAAACATAAACACAACCCAACAGGCCTTCTCTGCCACTGCATCTAGGACCTGGAACAACATACCTGTATCCATAAAGAGTGCCCCAACTGTGCTCCAACTTAGGAAAGAGCTGAAGACACACCTCAACACAATGCTGTGGTAGTGCATCTCTGCTCCCTGAAACCAGCTACCTCTTGAATCATTTGCTGATTTGATATTTTGTCTTTGACCTATTGCAGAGCTCCGCTGCCTTTTGACTAGGATTGAGCTACACAAATACCACAAAACAACATAAGTTCGGAAGTGAGGACATTATCTTTAGATACCTTAAGTCCCTGATAATGGTGCTTATACTCTTCCATAGCATAATCTAGTTTGAAGAACTTGACATAGAGTGAAGGGTGCAATACAAATATCAAGTTGTGTTAAAATCATTGTGAAAGTGTCTCTGATCAATTGCTCTTTGAACACAGGATTTAACAACTCTATTCATGAGTTCATCAAGGCCATTAGCTCAAAGAAAATAAACGGGAATTTTCTGATAAATTATAGATAAACTCTTCAGGAACTCTTGCATTTCCAAGAAGGTTGGTTGAACATCATTGTCCTGCAGTAGGCATTGTGTGTAATTTCTGATGCATTTTGTCACATTCTCACTGCTGCTGTATGATAGACTTTTTTTTAGGGGCTTGTGGATGGCCTGGTATTCATGTAAAACACAGATTCATTTTTGTCTCAATGTGCCTTTCATTGTGGCTGCTCCTGGAGTCCAGGCCCATGTAGCCAGACATTTAATTACCGTTTGTTCTCAGTTCTTCCCATTGTTCTTGCCCACTATATTTTGTGAGTTTGTGTATGATTGACATGGTATATTGTTGTGTTTTTTCCCTGCAACTTTTAAAAGTATTTCGTAGGGGTAATTGATGGTGCCTTGGGCTGTTTGTGGTTGAGGTATTTTTGATTTGTATTTTCTTATCTAGCATTGCTGATTTACTGGTGATGTGTGTGTATGGTGGCCATTTTATCTTTGTTTTCCATTACCCTTTCTTTGCTGGACATGTGGTGATGACATGAGTCACCACCATTCTGTGCAGCTAGAGTGAGCTTCAATCATTTATTTTCACTTTTGAAAGCTATTTTGTAGTAACATTGATAGAAGAATCCTTTGTATTTTTTTCATTTTTTTTCTGTATATATTTATTTGTGCATGTGGATTACTGCAGTAGGTGTTAGTTGTTGCTTTTGAATAATTTCTTCATTTTCCCTATCTCCCATGGTCCCTGGAAGAATGGGATACCAGGTGTCATTTATAATTCATTATTATGTTTTTTTGCCTGCCTCCTATAGAGTTCCCATGGGCCTTGCAGGAACACAGGCATTTATTTAAATTATTTTGTTTGATTTTTACCTGCTTCCAGCTTCCTCCCATAGGGTCCTCATGAGCGGTGGAGAGATTACAGCTATAATGTAATTACTTTATGACATTTTTGCATGCATACACTTGCTTCCCATAGAGGTCCTATGTACAATGAAGGGCACCAGTACTTAATTAATTTATATTAATTTTTCTTGCCTCACTTTGCCTCATGTAGGGTACCCAGGGCACTGAAGGAACACCAACTCTTATTTTTTATTTTTTTTCCTTTTGCCTGCCTCTTCTAGTCTCACAAAGGGAGCCATATGGACCCTAGATGTACACCAGGAAGAACTGAATTCATTTATTCGATTGTTGCCTGCCACTCCTTACTTCCTGTAGGGTCCACATGAGCCCCAGAGGGACACCAGATATTATTCAATTCATTTATTCAGTTTTTGCCTGCCTTCACTTGTCTCCCAGCGGGGTCTCTGTTATACCTGCTGCTCAGCCAGTATGACTGTGATGAGAGAATGTTGATGAGTGGAAAGTTGCTGTGTGTGAGCCAGTTGGTGGATGGGCTGAATAGCAGGCAGGCTGCTCCTGGTGGGGCTCTACTTAACATCTTATCTTAAATAAATCTACATGAAGAAACTACCTGGACTGGACCATATTTTATTTACTACAGTCTCATGGGCCCTGGGGGAACACTAGCAGATATTAAATAAATGTATTCAATTTTTGCTGCCACCCCCTGCCTTACATATATTCCTTGTTGGCCCTGGAGGAATACCATCTATTATTCAATTATTTTATTTGACTTTTGCCTGCCTCCCCTCCAAAAGTGTTACAAAATCCCTGAAGGGACACCAATAGTTATTTAAATATTTTATTTGATATTTGCCTACGGAACGTTGCCTCCCATAGTGACCCATAGACCCCATGGACCCTGGAGGGACATCAGTTTATTATTATTATTATTTTTTGGTTTTTACCTGCCTCCCACAGGGATCACATGAGCCCTTGTTGAACACCAGTTATTATTTAGTAATTTTATTAAAATTTTGCCTCTAATAGGCATTTTCTGTGCTCTGGTGGACACAAACGTAGCTTCTAGCATGTCTTTTCTGTTAGCTTTTCTTGTATCTAGCAAGAATTAAAATTAATTCAAGCATGGGTGCGCAATTGTTAATCATTTGTCATCGCTCATAATAAATTATATCACATTGGCTGGATTGGCAAAGTTTCACTAGCTTCCGGCTTCATTTTTATTACCTGCTGGTGCACAATATGCCACATCATTCACAGGTATTATAGAAGGGGACGCACAAGCATCTGCACCTCCTTCTATAATATCAAAGGGAGAGCAAACGCCTGTTGTGCTCCTGGGGCACCTTATGTAATACGGCAGATGTGACCCTGACATAGACCAACCGCAAGTGACAAGAGAAAAGGGAGGTTCCTGAAAGCCTTTGAAGAAAGGAGGGTGATGATGAGCCAATGATCTAGTGTGGAGAGTGGCACAGAAGTACTACTTACCTCTATTCCACCTTTTCTGAGTCATACAGTTGCAAAACACTGTCTCCTTCCATCTTTTTCTAGACCAAAAAGAACCTGCAGCAGCCATGACTCCTGCAGCTGTCACAGTCGTCCCTAGAAAAAGGTCACCACAACCGCCTAGCTCCACCTTAACAAGTAATCCAGGCTTTGGCACAAAAAGAAAACTCTCACCCTGAGTTTGGGACTTCTTTACACTTAGGCTGCATGAAGCGCATTGCCACCAAAAAGTTAATTGTGATAAGCCAGGTGGAAATTATGGTACCAGCGGCCAGTGGTTAATTTGTGAGAAAATAAGTGTTGGGGCTCACGTCAGGAGGCAGCTTGCACCAGCCCATTTCTCCTTTTAGAGCTGCATAAAACACAACCAACTACTAAACATAAAAGTGAGGAGAGGCTGTAGTGTAATGACCAGGGCTGCTGACCTTGGAGCTGGAGATCCAGGTTTGAGTCTTGGCATCCGCTCAACATCCTGTGATTCTGGGCAAATCACCTAAAGCACCGATGTTGATGATTAAGTGCAGCTGAGCACCGGAAACCACTAGCTCAAATTAAGCACTGCTGGGGGCCAAACGGCTTCCCTGAAAAAATCCACATGCCTTAATGTTGAAAGAGAACTCTTAAAACATTGCAGCTCATGGCAAAAGAAAAGAAGATCCATTGATAAAAGATGGATGTGAGGAATAAGAAGAAGCGGATGCAGGCATCTTCTGTAGCATAGCAGTATTGTGACTGTTGCTTGTTGTGTGCAGTCATCACCCGCAGGAACCTCAAAATTAGGCCTGGGCATAGTTCCTTGGTGGGGAACTCCATGAAGTGACCAAAAACCTCTGCAGTGCTACACGGGGATCCGCAAGCAGCGGAGTGCATTAGGTCATGCCGTGTGTGCTGATTTTTAGAGCCAGGTGTTTGTCCCATGCTTAAAAAGTAGCATGAACAGCACCAGGTGCAGCGCAAGAGGTCGCTGCTTCTTTCTGCCACTCGAGTAGATATTCTACTCGAGTGGCAGCTTCCTCAATGCGAACAGAAGGTTTCTCAACGTGAGCAAAAGCGGCTGTCCCCGACCGCCCACATTGAGAAATCCCACCGGGAGGTGGTCTGGAATAAGATTTTTCTCACTCGCATGCATCAACTTAACACTGGAGAGTGAGGGAAAATACTTTGATATGTAGAACAGAGTTTTTCGAAACTTCGTGTGCTATGCGGACTGGGGAAAAACTCCACAAACTGAGCAGAATTTTATGCCCAGGCTAACTCAAAATGGTACAAGCAATACATTTCATACCCAGGCTTACTCAAAATGGTACAAGGAATAGAGGGGTACAGTAACCCCAAAGCTCCCAAGCCGGCTACCTATTCTTTATAGGTCCTAGTGGAGGTACCACAAAGGAAATAGTTACAACAACCAATTATCAAGGTAAAGTTCACCATGGAATTGCCATACCACCTAATCCATGTAAAGTTCATTTATACAGAGTGGGAAGTTGAACAAAATATTTGTGTTTAACCTACTCCCTTTTTCTTTCATGGAAGGAGAGGGATTTCTTGAATTTGTGGATACCCTCTGCCTAATATGGAAGGCTCCATGCCAGACATATTTTTACACTTTTGCTATGCCAGCGCTGCACTGTCAAGTGTTACAATTAGTTGGCCAAGCTACGAAGGAGAGTGCTGTTCAGTCCATCCAACTCACAAATGACATGTGAACCAGCTGTCAACCAACAGATTGCATGTGCATCAATTCACATTGAATCATCTTCAAGGGAGTGAATCATTGACTAACTGATTGTCTGACTGCTGCTGATGCCCTAATATGCATTTGGCACAGTGCAACAGTTACAATTTTCACCATGGAGGAATCTCATTCAGCTGCCAACATCATGGACACATTTAATACCAAAGCTTAAGAATGGCTTCAACCCAGATGTCTCAGAAATGGGTTTGTTGGCACTGACAATGGCAGTTATAGTGTCAACGCCATGGCTGACAGAGGACACCTCAGAATCCTATGTAAAGCACATTGCAAAGACCAAATTGTGCACTTTGCATAAAAAAATTAAAAGTCAACAACATACTGGTCACCTGTCAAACAATTTTCACTAATATTCATTTGTTCAGAGCCCGGGAAGAGTTGAGGACATTGGGCAAGTCAATAAAGTCAACATACTGGAGGTGACAAAATGTTGAGACTCCACAGACTAGCTGCTCCTGTGCCTGTTTAAGCTGTACAGCCTATCAGTGATTATGTAATTCAAAGGAGAGTAGATACAACTGCTGAAGCCATGACAATTTAGGTGGAAAAATCTGGGCTAGTAGAGTGCCTGATCTAAATGCTGTTCCCGTTTGAGATTCTGACACTGGGAATCAGAAGGGAGGAGAGTACAATGAGCCAAGCAATCCGATTGTTGTACTTGCTGCAGGAACAGTCCCAAAACATGGCACAAGCATTTAGCAATTTCAATGATGAAGCAGATGCGTTAGTCATCAGCTTAAACATTTCTTTGAATACTAACCAAACACTGCACAAAGAAAGTGTGTCCTCCCAAAAGTGCATTGGCGCCATGATACTGGATGAAGAATACCAAAAAGCTTTGGCCCCTTTCATTCCTTTCTCATCATTGAATGTCTTGATTTGCAAGGAAAGGTTTGAAAGCAAAGCAGGAGGTCTGAATGAATGATTTGAATGTCAAGGTCATGGCATAAGTAAAAGGCAACCTTTAACTTCCTGACAATGCTGTGGTACTGTTGGCTCTAAGCCCTCCAGAAGCATGTCATCACAACTTCAGCAGCATTACCATGCACCATCGCCGGCTACTACAAACCATCAGCAACAACAGCTTCACTTCCAGCATCTGAAATGGGTGGGTGTAATATGGCTGGACTTAAATCAAGTGGCCAAGGTCCAGGCAACACAGGCACATCAAGAAGCAGCACCAATGACAATTGAGAAGATAGTTCAAGACAATCTGAATTACCCAACAGAGGTATCAAGACCTATTAACCATTTGATATAGGAAGAATGAGCAGGAGCCAGCACTGAGCAGGCTAGCAACAAAGTATCCAGCCTGTTCAGGTAGCCAGGGTGTTCAGTCAGCTGGGGCAGATGTCAAAGTCAGAGAGAACAGTCTCCTAAAAAATGTCGAGAGAAAATTGAAATGCTTCTAAAGACACAACTGTGCATGAGGGCAATTTGTCTGCCATAAACGTGGCTAGTGAGCTTCGTTTGGATGACCCACTGAGTTTGAGGACGAAGGGTAGTATAGGAAGCTGGCTCTCCAGTGTACTAAGTGAAGTACACTGTGCAGAGAGTCCACTGAGATCCAAATTGGTATACAGAGGAAAAAGTAGTATACTAATATAAATGTGTGGTAGTGTGGGTGAGCAGTTAGGCTTATCAGAGGGTAGTGCTAAGCATTTGTTTTACTCACAGAGACAATAAATGAGACATACACCCAAGAATAAATCTAAGATCAATTTGCAAAAATAACACTGATTCTATACGTTGTAAGACCAAGAACTTCGTTCACAGGAAAGTGCTTCTTTTGTTATGATTTTTTAGAGTTCGGAAAATAACTCACAGTTGTGCACAATTAGGCACAATAGAAATCTATGGAGAAAAAAAGGAAAATGTATTGAAAATTGTACAGTTGGTTTTCTGGGTTTGCCTTCAAGTTTTAGGAAGGTAGAAAGGCCTGATCCAATGTTCCACCAACAAATGGTCGGGAGCTTCCCATATTCAGCCGGGAGGAGGGTGCTGAGGTCATTGGTAGCAGGCGCTACGGAGAAGGGGGCCACCTCAAAATAGGCTGCACAAGGGGACTTACAGGTAAGTCTGTGTGACCCCAAATGAGGGACTGGTCACAAGGGTCTCAGAATCATAGGAGTACAGCTGGTTTGTTGGTACCCAGGCTAAGCAGGCTGGGTGCAGAGCAGGTAGGTCAGCCAGGCTCTCTGTATCAAGCTGCTCTCCTCGGTCAGGGACAAGCCGGTTGCAGGGATGATTTCCAGAAAGCTGGGCTAATCACAAAGTGGGTCTCTGAGGTTCCAATGTCCCTCAATGGGTGCTTGCTTCCTGGGCAGTGGAGTCTGAGTTGGACTCTTCATCTCGATTTCAGTAGCAGGTGGTTCAGTACCTTTGGTATTGCTATGGCACAGCTGCCATAGGTCCTTGTGTCCTCTCACTTGGATCTGACCCTCCTTGAGCTGGTGTACCTCTTCTGGTTTGGTTGCTGTGTCGGGGTCGCTGGAGAATGGCAAGTCTGTTAACTGGAATCTGTGGGTTTGGTGACTGCAGGGGAGTAGTTCCTCTACCGCAAGGGAGTTCTCTGGTAACTGTTGAAGGCTTGGAGGTGCTACGGGGTTCTTGGAGGCCTCACAGCAGCAGGATGAGACAGCACACCACAATAGTCGAGTCCTTGCAGCAGTAGGCAGGGTTTCGCACCACAATTCTGCAGCAGGAGCTCCATTCTTAGGTCAGCAGTTCTTCTTTGTCCGTTTTCTTCTTAGGGCTATTAAATCTAATCTTCAGGGTCCAGGGATACCACCAAAATACCTCATTTAGGGGGCATTAAAGGGGTTACCAGGTAGTAGCCAATGGGCTCCCTACCTTAGGGTGACTACACTCTTCTATGATCACTTCTGTTGGGAGGAGGGCATAACTCTGACCCTGGTTGGCTAATTCTATCCAACACAAGATGGAGGAATTGGAAAAGTGGGGTCCACATCACCTGCCCCACCTTAGGGGTGGTGCTGACTGAATGTGTGTCCACCTCCTAATCTAACACATTTTCCCTCCTGTTGTCCCACCAAAAGTGGAGCAGAACAGGGGTAGTTGGCATCATCCCCTAACTAGAGATGCCTGGGTTGCATTTCAAAGGTGGCATCGCCTTTGAAGCTTCCCGCCTTGGAATGTCATTCCATCCTGGAGGAGGTGTGAAGCACCTCTGCCCAGAGCTGACATTGTTCCTGGCCTCAGAGTGATGGCTCTCACCCCATGAGTTCATAAACATGTCTGTTGTGGCAGGCTGTCTAAGACTAGTTAGAGACCACACAAGTGTTCGTTGGGTTTCAGGGGGTTCCTCTAAGGTGCCCTCTGTGTGCTTTAACTAATAAATCCAACACTGGCATCAGTGTGGAATTATTAAGACAAGATGTTCGGTGCAAAACATCACTCCGTGCAATGATGCCATGATGGTGCTGGGGAACCCGTAATGATGGGTGTCCAGCCCATGTACTTTCTATGACTTGTTTGTGCACTTAAAAAAAATCCAAGAATGGACTTAGATACTGTAGGGTCTGATCTGCTCAGGCAGATATGACCACACGTGTGGTATAGTGCACCCTTCCTTAGTAAGGCCTGAAGTAGGGCTGACTTACCTATACCTCACAGGGAGAATGTGTGACGTTACAATGCATACATTCACAACACAGGATTTTACATCGCGTTCGTTACAACTAACCCTGGGCGTAGTTTGCGTAGTAGCGCTACGCGTAGCTACACAAAGTGCACTTTGCACTATGCAAGCTATGCGTAGCTACGCAAGCTGCGTAGTGTGGTAGGGAAAATGCTGTTCGCACTGATTGTACAGTGCCGGATGCTTTTCCTCACTGTGCCTTCATTGCAAACGGCATCTTGCACAGTGCAAGCGGTCGTTTTCTGCCGCTCGAGTAGAGTTGTACTCGAGCAGCAGTTTTCTCAACGCGGACTGGTAGTTTCTCATCGCGAGCGGTCGCGAGCATACGCGACCACTTGCAAAGAGAAACCTGACCTCCCCGCGTTGAGAATCTCGCCGGAGGTGTATTTTCCACGCTCGCGATCAGCAACTTGATTTTGCTGATCGCGAACGAGGAAAAAGTCTCACCGGGATGTCATTTTGCTCGCTCGTGGTCACCAACTAGACGTTTAAGACCGTGAGCAAGCAAAAAATGCCGCTACGCTACGCGTTTTTGCACTGTACTACATGCAATTTGCGTAGCGTGTAGTTGCGAAAACTCCGCAAGCTATGTGAGTGTAGCATAGTCCTACGCCCAGGGTTAGTTACAACGCAATTCATTACAACGACTTGCGCTGGAGGGCGCTGGACTTAGGAATAGTATGATTTACTATTCCAACTCCAGCCTACGTTACAGTAGGGAAGGTGTTGGAATAATAAATCATACTATTCCTTAGCTTAGAGCGCCATCCAGTGCAAGTCGTTGTAACAACTTGCGTTGTAATGCCTGCGATGTAAACATACCGCTGTGCAGCAACCGCGTTGTGAAGGTCGTTCTCTCACAGGGATGTGTGCCTTGTCGACACTTCAGTTTTCTCTGCAGCAAGACACGCAGCCTACAATGACAGTTTGCATTGTCTTGGTGAGGGGTCCCTAGGTGGCTCAATTTGTGTTGCAGCCCTAGTGGACCCTCTTCAGTCCCAATGCCTTGGGTTCTAGGGGCTTGCTGAAGTTTTAACAATCTTGATACAGTTTTAGGGAAAGAACACTGGTAGTGGGAACCTGGTTAGCAGGAACCCAGTACACCTCAGTCAAAATTGCATCAAAAACCAGTCAAAAAGTGGGGGAGTACTGCAACAAAAACCCATCTTCCCACAGGTAGCGAAACTTACTCCGACTTTTATAAATAAAACTAAATGGATCTGTATGCACAGCACGCATAGTCAATCAAGAAGGACATAGCAGTTTTTTATGCCAGTACTGACTGAATAGTGAGAGTTGAGGCTTTGAAAAGAGCAATGGTATCATAGTCTGAACTGGAGATCTAAATTCCACATAAAGAGTAAGAAGATCCTGTCCATCCCTCTCCTTTGTTTCATTCCCATGCTGGCCAGCCAGTGAAGATTCAAAAGAATGTATTTCTTATATATGTTGTGCATCACTTCCTTGAGATAGAGAAACAAATAAGATAAATGGACACCACACTTGGAGCAGGTAACTTACACCAATACATACCAAATGATGGTGAGTTATGTGATGTCTGGGAGAGCCTTTACAGATAAACTAAGCTTTAAAATTAAAAATTAAAAGTTACAATTTGGATGATAATTCTGGATCAATACATCACTGAGATTGTTTCTTTACTTGATCGTTCTTTTGTTAACTTAAGTTCACCATGTTTAGTTTCTTTTAAGACCATTCAGTTTACCTACACTGGACTATTACACATTTTTGTGTTCAACAGGTCGATCTCTTTTTGGATGAAATCTTAATGTTATATTGATAACAGCTAGAAGAAGGACCAACACATTTCTACTTCTATAGGAACGAAGAGTTCTTAAATCCGCCTACCCATGTGACCTGGAGAGAGAAATGCAGACTAGTGGCTTTAGTGGCAAACACTAATTAAGTGGGTGTGGTCTGGATAAGTCACTAGATGGACACAGCAAAATGTTATTGTTTGGTTGATCAGCTTGGTATATGCAGCTATTTGTCTGGAAGTGGTTTGAGATTGGCGCTTAGTTAATAGCACTCAACTATGCCAGTCTATGCTACTCCTTCCGACTCCTCATGCACCATGCTTACGTTGACTCTCCAATATTTGATCATCTTTTTGCATTCCACAGGCCTTCTCTTCTACAAGAAAGCTCCATGGTACTTCTTCGCTGTGGTTCAGACTGCAACCAAGATGGACAATGCCAGAAGAATTAACTGCAACGTCCATTTGTATACAGCATAAATTATCTTTTAATAAAACTACCTTTTGAACTGTGTGGGTCCTCCCTATTTTGTATTGTTCAAGTCTACGTAACAGGATTACGTGGGGAGTCTGGTGCCTGAATGATTGTTTGACTTTGGTATCTGAACTGTTATCTTCTTTCCACAATAAATAAGATGTGCTCAAGGACTTGAATGTTTTGTTTGTCAATCTCTTACTTTCATCAGTTCCCCCTACCCACCCGTTCATGAAATCCCTAACCCTCTTCCCCTAAGCTGTGTGATCAGTTGTGCTATTCATTTTCACCGTGAATAGATCTCACACTTGGTGAGGTAGGAGGGATTAAAGCTACACCAGCTGCTCATGGACATCATTTAGAGGTCTACAGGGGTCCAAGATGCGATCCCTAGCTTGTAGAATTGCAACCCCTGGCACTGCGAATGCGATTTATCCCCATTTATTCACCATTAGTGTATTAAAAAATGGAGCACACTTAGCTTGAACATGACCATCATTGGTAGTTGTGGTAAGTGATAATCTTTTTTAATGGATGTTGTATGTGTTCTTGCATGTGAGTGTTTCTGTGAGAGAGAATGTTTTTATATCTGAGATTGTGTCTGTATAAGTACGAGTGTGTAAATGAAAGTCATTGAAAGATAGTGACTTTATAAGTGAGATTGTTGACCTGGAGGTCCAGATTTACCATTCTTTGATGCAAAGCACCACTACACCAAAGATGCTGCACTGCCTCGCATCAAAGGGAAAGAGAAAAATGCACCATATCTAGCAAGATATGATGCATTGTGCGCTAGTGCACTTTTGGCAGCTATGCGCCAATGCACCCATCCTTGTGCCATAATGTAAGGGGGTGTGTGTGTTCTCTGAAACATATGTTTTGTACTGAAATTGGTCCCTTCCAGTACAAAAACTATGCTTTAAGGCTTCTCCCACTTTTTCTGTGTGCTGTACAATGCAGCACACATGCAAAGTAGGAAAAACAAGAAGAAATGTAAACATTTTTCCTTGTTGTGAAAACCTTGAAGTGTTGTAAGATTTTAGCGCAAATTACTCCCTATCAATGTTTTTAGATAGGAATTTGTGTCAAAATCCATGAGTGGTTGAATGGGACACCCATGCACCACTCATGGAATGCCCAATTGACGCAAAGTAATGCAAAACAGTTTGAAGCGTGAATTTGTATTACATTGGAATACTATCCAGTGCAAATCAGGATTAGCGTTGCATAGTCAATCCCACCCTAACACTTTGCAATGGGTTTGCATCACAAAGGAGTTGGAAACATGGTGCAAAACATTAACAAACCAGGGCCTGAGTGCCAGTAAGTATCGGTGAGTATGAGTGATATTAAGACTCAATGCAAGTGAGTGAGACTGAATAAGAATGAGTGTAAGGGAATGTAAGAGTGTGAGTGTGATTTCATGGTCATGTGACATGCCTTCTTCGAAAAACCCATGGTCGAAGGTCATACGATGTCACTTCCTATGGTGGCAATAAGTTCAAAAGGTATGACATGTCACTTCCTCTACCTCTCGCATTTTGGTGAATCAACATCACAGAACTGTTACAGGAGGAGGTTAACAAAAATTGCATATTTGCCCATGGCAGCCTTCCCTCCCAGTCCAGAAAGGGACATCATAGTGCAGAGAATACATTACAACAATGGTTGGTCAAGGATAGAGAATGTGCTGTTTTTCCATAATCTATGCACCATTGATACTACCAAAGTAATCTTCTCTTAAGACCCTAGACTTGCGGGATCACAATGCTTACTTTAGTAAATAAATATAACTCTGTACACTATGTTGGTTTTGTTATGGTCTCAGTCTTGGATTTTCCACTCACTCTATGTTTTTTTAGTTTTGTTGCCTGTTGCAGAAAGGAAATGTTGTCCCTTAGACAAGAGTTCCAAGGAATGTGGATCTAACTCAAAAGAAGAAAGGGTGAAACCAGGAATAGGGTTCAATACATTCAGTACTGATGGCGTCTGGTTTGGAGGTAATACGGTGTGTTGGTATCCACCCCTCGTTCGGTTCCTGAATCTTGTTCTTGAGGTGCACCATTGGTTCCCTAAAAAAACTATTGCTTCTATTGGGACTGTCAAATGTTCCCTTCTGTTACCATATGAGTTGAATTGGTTGGAGCTGCCCTCACCCTTCGACTCAGAGGTATCTGATAACGTCAGGATTGTTTTATGTGACAAATGTTGGCTGTCTACGGGGTAAGTATTGCACATGGGATTGTTATAGTAGTGTTCCCCCAAATATGGGTATACCCTTTCTTCAGAGAAGATTCGGATATCTTTTGTGAGTTTATCTATCTTTTTCTTAACAAAGTATTCACTTAAGGAATCCAATTCCAAGTTAACTTTTCAATACATTTTCTGGCTTCCTCCAAGGTGTTGTTCTTTTTTGTTTTCTTCAATTTTTTTAATTTCTTTAAATTTTATATCAACCACTTACCTTGCTGTTTTGATCATTAAGATCATGCATTCACAGGAGCAGCGATTGGCCATCAGGGACCACTTCTCTAAGAATTACCTAATCTCTACAAAGAGTCCCAGGACATTTTTTATTCTCAAATCATTAGGTATCACTCCTGCCTTCAGATTCTAACATACAATCCACATAGGATCCAGTCTATTTAGCTTTCTTTTTAAGGTGTAATAATCAAAACCATTCCTCATTGTATCATTTTGCCACAGGAAAAAAGGTGTCTTGGTAATGCTAGTTACGCCTAGTAATTTGGAGAAATTCTCATTGCTAAAGTCAAAAGTTTTTATGCTTTCCATGTGAGTTTTCGTGGCTCCAATAGTATGTGTTGAGTAGAGCCAGAGGATAACACCCACTCATCCAATGCATAGAGTTTAAGGATGTAGAATCGTATAACAGAGAGTGAAGAGGCGATAATGGGTCTATTGAAGATAGAGAGTGTAGACTGTCAGTGAATAGATACAAATAAGCAGTGAATAGAACAGATAAAAGCAAAGTATAGGCCTAAGATCACTCGTTGGCAGTATACTTACCCCTGTTCCAAGGACAACTCCTCACAGCAACTTGCTGGTAAATGAATCTAGAAACAAGAGGGCCCCTGAACACTGATAAGAAGTAGCGAACTTCAGGGGACGCTAATTAATCAAGAGGCAACAAACAAAATATACTTCTTCATTTATTTTAGAACAGGTATAACTCTATAAATAATCAATATCATGAGACAAACCTATTTAAGTTATATTTTGCCGTTTGGTAAATATTCTTATAAATTAACCAGTTTTAACAAATCTGAATTATTTTAGGCTCCCTATCAAGAAAGAAATTAAAGTGACCACATACTCACATTTCAAATCAGTCATACGCAATCATACTCAAAGAAAACATGCAATCCATACATTAAAAACATTATTCGGAATCCCACACATTTCTAATACAGTATTATTTGGTCAGTTTTCAACTGGTATCAATATCCATAGATACATATGCAGAACGATTTTGTATTAGTCAATTAATACATATCAATATAATCTATCTATTGTTATTGACAATTGTTTTAAACAAACAAAAGAGTGGGCCAATCAGAGAAGAACACAATTTAGTAGGTTGTGATACCTTCATCAGGGCGCTGAACGTGATATTTATGAGGTGGCACAAGCCATCCAAGCTGGACATTAGAGGAAATAGGGAGCTTAAATTCAATTCTTATGCAGTCTGAAACATGAAGATATTCAAAATGAATGCAAAATACATACACATAATCATGTAAGTTAAAAAGGATGGGTGATAGAACATATCCAGACAACGATCTGAGAGGCCATATCATGAAAAATCACCCAGTGTGGAAGAGGTAGACAGAAATAAGTGGAGTAACTTAAGTGTGTTCACTCCAAAGAGAAGATGAGATACAACGGCGAGAACCTGAGAGAATGATGGAGGGCTGTATGCCATAACGTAAAACAGATGAAAGGTCAAGGTCAAGGTCAAGTCCGTGGAACACAGTTCCAAACACAACCAAAGCCCATAGTGTGCTTACAGAGACTGAATATGTGCATATAACGCTGGTGGTCACACAGTGAGGTTTTAGAGGAAGTTTGTTAAAAAAAAATGGCACCTACTATGTTAGTATATAGACTGTCTCTCCCTGATGGAGAGAGCACATGTGAAGAGAGCCAATTGGAAGGGGGGGGTGGCCTTCAGCCGATGGAGTAAGCGGCACTGCTCCGAGCTCCAGCCGGCCGATCTCCACCCTGTGCCATCCTGAAGATCTGAGACTACTTTGAGGGCCCTGACTACCCACTCGGATCCGCAATTACACTGGCCGATGCCCCCATGTTTCTAGCTATGGTCGATGAACACCATTTTGACTCCGTGCTAGCTGGAGTTGCGAGGCTTTGATTCAAGATGGTGGCTGCCCCAGGTTGCGGAGCCATGGAGGAGCGATAAGAATACTGCTGGCCTCTGAATCTGACTACATCGTGACAAGCGCCTAATGGAGATGGGGACCGCATCCTGAGACCCCTGACTGGAGGGCTCCACCTGCAGACCTGGTGGGGGTGGACCGGACCAGTGAAGAACAGCCTTGCAGAAGTAAGGCATGATACAGCGGTGGCGAAGGGCTGTGCTATTGGGGCTAAGGGACAGCTCGGAGGGGCGGCCACCTGTTGTGCCGAGGCATAGAAGGGAAAACTGCCTGGCCCTGGTTTCTGATGAATGGAGTATTAAGCACTGGCTCCATGGAGTGGCACAACATTGACTTTACTTGGGACGTAGGAGTGGTGGCCGAAACAGGGAGCAGCATAGACTCCAGACTGGAGGTGACTCTGCTGTTGAGCCGACCAACGCCAAGATGGAAGTGAGGCGGGGAGTGAGGCGACCAGCTGGGGCACACTCAACCGGCATAGCGGCATGCGCCTGATGGGCAGATGAAGGCTCAAGTTGACTGGAGCCAAAGAATTGTAGGGGCTGTCACCAGCAGGGTTGTTTCCACCTGCACTGGTGGCCCCCATTGCGGGGATTGCCTAGAAGCAACACTCCAACGGAGATAGAAGAGTGCTACCCGGTTACTGCCGGGACAGTGGTGAGAAGACGAGTGCGGGGCTTGGCTGGGCTGTGATTGACCTGCATATCAGCAGGTGTCCAAGAAGTAGTTCATAGCTAGCCCCACTTATTGATACAAAGGGTGTAGAGACCGTCACCCACCGGGGAGCCACGGACAGAACTGAAGCCTCTACATGGTATTCTACCGTGGCCTGGCGGTACTCTTGAGACTTCCATGAAGGCCGCATTCCGTGGTGGAGATGCCCGAACTTAGCCTGTCGGGCCGACTACCACAAGTGGGGGACTCCTGGAGGGAGTGGCCCCACAGGAAAAAAGTCTGGAGGTGCTGCACTGGTCTATGGCCTCCGAAATGCTTCTAGCAATGAAAGTCACCTTGTCGAGAGATGAGCAGGCCCACTTGCCTCAATGCCTTTTATTAATTTGCTCTGTGGGCTCCCCCACGATACCCGCTCCAGTAAGCAAAACGAATGAATTTTGCATGCCCACTGATGCTCTGATCCTGTCCTTGGGGATGGGTGCCCGGCGGTCCCCTGAGGATGGGACTTTGACCCCAGAGAACCTCGTGGACATGTTTGGGAGAGCATAAGGCATGTTCGCCATCAAGGACAGATAGACCCTCCAAACTACAGGCTATACCACTGGGTAATGGTGAATACTAGATGACACTGGAACTCATACCTTGCACCCTGGGTCACGATCTGTCCTAGCATGCATGCCACCCTTCATGCACCTTGTACATTGAGAAGTGTTCGGACCCTTGTGGAGAGGCCGGTGCTGCTGGGGCTTGGACTCCCCCGGCTATTCCTGGTACAATGGGTACAACGACCAGGAAGTAGGATCCTTAACCCACAGCCTCGACTCAGAAGGACTTGGAGTAGTCTAATCCAAATGAGCGCAGCAACCAATCACAGCGGGATCCTGATGTCGGGCCAACATTACAGGATATTCTTCAGGCAATAGCGGCCTCCAAGTTGGCCGTAGAAACCAAGATAGACACTCTTAGGGAAGTTCTGGGGCTCCTGAGGGCTGATCACCGCTGACTAAAAGAACGAGTTACCACAACAGGGACAGAGATAGTGGAAATTAGGCCAACTCTAACTTCTGCAACAGACAGACTGTGAACGTTAGAGACTCAAGTCTGCACAGGTCAAAGATACAGAAAATAGGTCCTGCTGAAACTAGGTTCTCTCGAGTGAGCCCACAGAGGGCCTGCGAATCCTCTCCTCCAGGAGGCCTGCCACATCCAGTGGTGGCAAGGTTGCTGTTTTACAAGGATGGGACCAAGTGCTCAGATGGGCCCGACAGAGGGGTTAGCTGGTGGTCAACAACAGAACAGTCAGAATATTTCCAAAATTCTCAAGGGGGGTCCAATGACAACCTTCACCTTATTTGGCAGCAAAGAAAAATCTACCCCAAATGGAGATCCAATATGCGATGCTGTTTCCCGCACGACTCAGGGTGATGACCCAGACTGGTGCACGATTCTTTAACTCACCACAGGAGGTATGAGACTGTATCAATCAACAGGCCCCCCAGAATCCTGATCAGGTAGCAAGGGAGCAATGTATGAAGAAGAGAGGTTGACAATGGGGGGAGCAGGTCCTTGGCAGCCCCCTCCTGTGCTGAAACACAACTGGAACAATATAGAATGCTAGCGTGGTCGCCTCAGTGAGCGCCTCTGGAACAGGCGAGACATTCTCGTTGACTGGAGAGGATGCTAAGGACTCCGACTCTGACCAGAGCTCCAGCACGATGGAGGAAAATAGCCAGGAACTGCTGACAGTTACCCCCAGAACTGCCGACAAGATCATCTGATAAATGTCTTACATCGCAAGTATACAGGTGAGACGGGGGAGTGGTCCCATAAGGGTGTTAGTCCATGGATGGTAGCCGAATGGATGAGTAGGACCCTAAGCACTGGTTTCCCCAGCAAACACTCCATTCAGTGCATGGGAGGGAGACACAAGAAGCTGGGGGTGATAACACCTAGGATAGGGGGCTTGCAGCAACCCAATTGGCTTTCTACTGTTGCACTGTTTGCATACGTTTAGATGAGAGGGTTTTTCTCACTTGTCCTAGGTTGGGGGCATTGGGGTGTTAATGAGTTATTGATTAAGAGATCTGTAGAAGAAGCATGCCAGGGACTTACATTTTGCACATTTTGTAGCACAGTGGGGAGATTCCACCTTTCTGTAGACTCCAAACCTTTTCTGAAACACATCAATGACTAACCTTAAGTCATACAAAGTTCTCACATGGAACATTGGAGGGATGTAGACCATGTCCAAGTGCTACAAAATATTCTCCTATCTAAACAGCCACGGAGTGCATATCACTCTATTGCAAGAGACCCACTTGCTGGCCAAGGAAGGAGCTGCACTCAAAAGCAGGTGCCGGGGGTCAGGTGTACTGCACATCGTACACGGCATTCGCTAGAGGAGTGTTGATTTGGATCAGGGAGGGGGTTCCCTTTCAATGCACTGGGAACTTGATAGACCCTGAGGACCGGTACATGGTGGTCACCGGTAGGCTTGATGGTCAAAACGTAGCAATAATTAGTGTCTATGGGCCCAATGTAGATTAAGGAGCTTTTTTGGATAGGCTCTCATGCACCTTGGTGACCTACTTACCTCATTCCACGATCCTGGGAGGGGGACTTCAATTGCATAGGCGATCCCTTAAAGGACCGCTGCGCATCTCCTGCTTAGACGGACTTCTGTCCACCATGTGGCGATTGCCTTCGCAAATTGGCAGAGTAGGTGGGGACACCTCCATAATACGATTCAACACTATTCTTATTTCTCCTACGTGCACGACCTCCATGTTAGGCTGGACACCTTCCTGTGCTCTTTGGATGCCCACACCCTGACACATGATGTAGAATACATAACACGTACAGTGTCAGATCATAGCCTTGTCCTCTTACATCTACATTGGGGGATTCCCTGCCAAAATATACCCAGCGAGTTATACGCGCTGTGAATGGAAGACAGAAGAGACCGAGTAAACAGGAATCCCCAACCACATTCAAGTAATCGTGCAGGTTTGCACTTTGCTTCAATATATTTCCGCTCGGAGAGTACCTTTAACTAAAACTACAGTGTGTTCCGTTTTATAGATGCGGAAGCATTTTGAAGTTAACTATTGAGAGAGAAGAATTTTGGGAAGTTAAACCATCACGGAACTTCCTCACAGGTACACATTTGCCCTTTGATTATTTCGTGAGAAACAAGTGTTACCTGTTTCTAGAAACATTTAAAACATTGCTTGCTGCTTGTCAAGCAGGCTCCGTTTGCGAGTGCAAGTTTAAGTTTCATTTTATTGCACCTCTCTTTGTAGATTCTTCAGAATCCAGCCTGGCAGGCTTGTTTTTTAAACAGTACAAAAGGGGGGGGGGGGGGTGATGGACAGAGCATCAGAACCAATCAAAGACTCACACCCAGTCAACATTCCGTCCATCATCTTGTGTGTTTGTTATTTAAGCAACCGCCACAAGATAAGAGTGAGGTCAAATTACCGGACCCGCTCAGGTATGCGCTTTAATGATTATGTGCTTATTTCATGAAGTGAGCAATTACTATAAAATGCACGGACAGTAGTTCTTACTTGAATAGGGATTTCCTGAACTTCCAGCCAAGAAAGAATAAGAACCTACCGGATGGTGAAAATTGTTACTACCAGGTAATTTTCTTCCTGAAAAGAAAAACTCTTTTAGGAATGTATACTTTTAGTTTAGAGAACAGGAGAGTCTAAAAATACTTATACCCTTTTGTGTGTCATTTATTCTGTAGATTACACCAGTATCTTTAAATCAGAAGCCCTGGCGAGATCCTCCGCGCCTCAGCCCCCCCCTCCGGAGTCCATCCCTGGGTCTCGAAACGCGTCGGCCTTTCGCATAAAAACTAAGGAATTGTGACTTGTTTTTTTTATGTACAGCTTGAGTGAAACGCAATGAAAATTGAAACCCCCACTGTGTGCATAAGTTGTTCCCAGTGTTCGAGATTCCCTTTATTTGATGAGAGGTTATCGGAAAAGGGTTGTCGTGTTTTGTGAATTTAAAATGGTGTACGAACAATTTTGTTCTTTGTTATATGTAGTCATGTCATAAGTAAATGTATGTTTAATTTCTTTGTACTGCAAAGGTTTCTGGAATGAAAAGTGTTGACCTCTTTCAATACACCTTTGAAACAAAAAAAGATAAAAAATGTAAAGGTTGAATAAATAACCAGATCAAATTGAATTGTTTATATTTGATCCTTGCTGCAAAAGAATAGCTGGAAAATTAATAGGTAGCCAGGTTCACACTTTTTGTTCTTAAAATATACCCACTTGGCAGCTCAAACCAAAAGCATTAGAAGACCAGATTTTCCTGAAGGATATCAGGAGGCACATCTCAGGTTTCTTCACTGAAAATGCCGACACAACCTCGTCGAGAATGACTGAATGGTATGCCTTTAAGGTAGTAATCAGGGGTAGATGCATGGCAACTTCCATAGGAGTCTGACGTACCTTGGAGGCAGACTTGGAAGTAGAAGACAGGGAACTAAGGTCCCTAGAAAAACGGAGACAGGGGCACCCTGAGCTGGGCGAGGCCCTGCTAGATGCCAAAGAGGGTCTGACTACTTAGGTTGAGCGGCTGCAGTGTTTCGACTATAAAAAAAATATATGGAACAGACACATGCTGGAAGAGACTGAGCTGGATCTCTGCTTGCTTGGCTGGCTGATCCGGCCTGGAGGGGCTCCCCAATCGAGAAACTTGAGGATGATGATGGACACTGGCTATATAGGCAAGATGAGATCAACCAAAGGTTTCTGGGGTTCGATACTATCCTGTATAAGAGTGTGTAGAGACAAGAGACAGAGACGATCGGGAACTTCTTCACGTCCTCTCCCGGCCCTGACTGCGGAGGATGCGGAACGTGCAGGAGGTTAGAGCAGCTATTAGCGGACTGGCCTGAGGCAAAACACCGGGCATTGACAGAGTACCCTTAGAATTTTATGCTGCTTATATAGAGGAGCTAGTATTGATATTAAATTTTCTAAGGAATGTAAGTTTTTAGGGTGCTATGTCTTTTATGATCTTTTATGACACTTTTATGTTTGTATTGTGTCTTTTATGGTTGTAAATTATCGAATAAAGACTAATTGATTGATTGATTGATTGAGGAGCAAGTCCCTAGGCTGGTGGACTTGTTTGAAGCGGCAGTGGCGGAGCGTAAGATACCACACGTTCCCTTCCCCGCACCACACAGAAGGCACTGGTCTTCCCCCTTCCCAAACCTGGTAAATGCCTTTTGGATTCCAAGGCATATAGGCCCTTGTCCTTGCTTGACCTAGATTTTAAGATACTTGGCAAGATACTATCAATGAGGCTCCTGACATTTATGCCCACTCTCATACACCTGGATCAGGTAGGATTAATCTCGGGAAGGATCACGGCGCTCAACATACGTTGCCTCCCTTCAATCATGGAGGCGCAGGACCTGACGGGTGGGATGGGTAGAGTCATCACGATCGATATAGAAAAGGCCTTCAACAGCTTCAATTGGGAGTTTCTATATGCTGTCATGGACCGTATGCAGCTAGGACAGGGCTACTTGAGATGGGTCAGGTTATTATAAATGGATCCCTTGGTACGAGGGTTGACAGGCTGCATAATCTCAGAGCAGTATGGGGTGCAGCGGGTCAGGAGACAGAGGGTGCCTCCTCTCTCCACTGCTGTTTACCCTGGCCATGGAGCCGCTGGCTAGTCTCGCCCATACAGGCAATAGAGCATTTTATGCTGATGATTTACTACTGTTCCTGGGAGAGACGGAGGGAGCACTGAAGGAAGCCAGAGAGCAGATGAATGAATTCAGGGAGATGTTGGGACTTAAGGTCAACTGGCTGAAGTCTAGGCTTTTCCAGCTGTCAGGCGATAGAGACCATCTCGATGGGCAGGGAAGCCTCCAGTGGGAACCTCGCTGTCTGGGGTATCTCGGCATGAAGATATACCATTCTCAATCTAACCTATTAGAAGGTAAAATGGGAACAGCTGTACAGTTCTTGAGGACCAGTATGGACTTCTGGAGGAGCTTGCCGCTATCTGTGGCTGAGAGAGTGGCACTTTTGAAAATGGTGGCACTCACACACCTACGGTATTTCTTCACGCGTTGCCTCTCTGGATGCCGAGGAAATGGTTTACTGACCTGGACTCCATTACGATGGTCTTTCTCTGGGGTAATGGCTGAAAACGAGTGACCTTGAATATGATGAAGCGCCCGGTGGGGGATGGAGGGCTTGTGGTCCCTGACTCTGAAACGTACTACCTAACAGGACAACTGCAGTGGTTGACACGATGGGTTGTGGGTCGACAGACACAGACATGTGAGATTGGACTGTTTATACCTGATCTCCATATGCTTCTACGAATCCTACTGAAAGTTGGTGGGATTCCACCTGACTGCACCGGTGAGGTACAGGTGATGAGATGCTGCTGGAGGAGGAATCTCCAAAAAACAAGCAGTCAATTCCCATAATCACCGGATCTCCCTATGACAGTGCTATATGTACTGCTGAATGGGGGATACTGGGAGGGCATAAGAGACTGGATACAGGTGGTAGCTATGAGACTAGGGGACCTTTACAGAGACAGAGAACTCCTCCCATTTGAAGACTTCAGAGAGGGATTGGACCTTCCCCACTGCCACTTCTTGTTACATAGGGGGATGACAGCAGCTGTCCGATGACAATGGAGGGTGGTGACCTCCGAGCCAACCCGCCACAACACTTGCAGATACAGTGGCACAGCGGGAGGAAGACTTAAAGTGGTTTCATGCCTCTATTGAGTGATGGGTGAGGATGTCTTACAACCACTGACCCTGCTGAGGGATTGCTGGATGGCGGACTTACTAGAAAAACAATTGTTTTCGAAAAAAAAGTATATTTAACATTTTGTTTTTTCAAAGAAAGGCTGTCACAGATACAACTCAATTGTAGACAAAGGGTTTGTGACAATAGTGAAAATAAGTGACGTGTGGTGATCAGTGAAATGGTGGTGTACTATATACAAAACGTACATAAGTGACATGGATAAGTTAGATTCAAAACAATTTCTCCAAGATGTGAGTCACCGGCAGGTTCCAGGACCTGGCATTATTCTAGTGAAATGGGAAATAACAAGGCACTGGAAATTACCCGAAGGACCTCGAATAACACTGTGGAAGAAGGAGTTAGAGAGATGGACAGGATGTGAGGTTGCTCAGAAATGCTCGAAGCGGGATCATCTCGGTTGAGAGGGCCAGGGCCTGGGTGCACTGGTGGATACCATGAAAGACCCAGAACCAGATTCAGGGGAATCCATGACACCGATGTGATCCCTTTCCGGGTGTACAACACTGCACGACCCTGGGGAAGGGGAACCTGGAGGAGAGCTAGAGGAATTTGAGGGTAGTCATTAGCCAGCTTTGTGAATTGGATTAGATCATGTATGGGAGAATGCCCGGGATCAGAGTGGGAATTATCCTGTTTGCGTCTTTAAGGCATGGCAGTGATCTGCAGGAGGGGAGGGGGGGAGTTTGCATTAGAGATGTTATGTACGAATGTTATTGATGCATGCTATTATACACTATTTTCTTCGCCTTCATTCATTACTATGCCAGGGAAAGTCTCCTGGCCAATGTATATGCTACATGACTATTAAATGCAATAAAAATCTGTTAAAACAAATGGAGAGTCGGGGGCGTGGCTAGGCGCCTGAGGAGATGGCGGCGTTGGTGTGAGGGCTCCGTTCACACCGGAGATTACGGGCGGTTCGCACGCATGCTGCAAGCCGCGAAGGAGAACCTGATGCGTCGGAAGGGCTCTGGACTGTTTTGAGGCCCTCTTCATTGTTGAAATGCACTTACATTGCATTTTATCAGCTTTTTCTTCGTATTCGCGGCTCGGCAACGGCCGCGACCGCCATTTTGTTTTTTCCCGCGAGTGACTCCTTCAGCAGCTCGTTCATGGTGCACTTGGTGAAGCATGCCTTAAGAATCCTCAGCAAACAGCTTGCAGTGAATCAGCAGTGATGGGTGATTATTTCCATTAATTGCTTAATATATTGGTTTTTCGGACTTAATTTACTTTCCTCATGTCTGGCGGCCATTTTGTGTTCTTTGCCTACGTCTCCTGGCTTTTTTTGACAGAACTGCTTGACTGGACTGGCACTTCGTTATAACAAATCTCCCTATTGCTCTTCTTCATACCTTGTTGGTGGTCGTCACCTATTTTTTGAAATTACATTTATGGCCGAAAGCTCCGGCAAAACCCAAAAACGCAACTACATCAAAAACTCTAAGCTTTTAACGGAGTTGGCTAATCTGGAAGCCTCTCAGCTTCCACCCAGCAACGAGATGTCGCTGAATATAGATCTCTCTGCACAGTCCTCAGCTAAGACAACACCTAAACGGTTAAAAAAAGATCCACCTTCGCCTCCCAAGCCCTCTGCGGCCATCTCGATGGAACTAATTCTTGAGGAGATACGGGCCCTGCGCCCCTTCATGGAGGAGACCAACGCTAAGTTGCAGGTTCTCACGGACAACTGGACCCGAATGGATGAGCGAGTGTCAACGGTAGAGCGGAACATCTCTTCTCTTCAGGACTCAGCCACCAAGGTCACAGTTCTGCACACGCAAATTTCTACCCTTCAGAAGCAGGTGGAAGAATTAGAAAACCGCAACAGGCGCAACAACCTTCGTCTTTATGGCCTTGCAGAGGGCTGTGAGGGAAACGACCCCATCACTTTTTTAAAATCTTTTCTTCCAAAGATTCTGCATTTACTTGGCGACAACCCTCTCAACATCCAGCGAGCACACAGGTTGGGACGAGCTCCCTCCTCTCTTTCTCCGTCAGTGAAGCCCAGAGGTGTTATAATGTATTTTTTGGAATACACTGACCTACTGAAAGTTCTATCCGCGGCCAGAGCCTCTCCTCGCATCACCTGGTCCGGCTCCAATTTGTTTTTCGCGCAGGATTACGCCAGAGCAACTGCAGCCCGCCGTAAGGCCTTCTTGGATATGCGACCTGACCTTCGTTCCATTGGTGCCAGATATGCTCTTTTTCATCCTTGCTTATTTAAAGTCACCCACAATAACAAGACTACGACCTACGAACAGCCTGAGAGACTCCGAAGTTACCTAAACTCCTGCGGACAGGCGGATATGGAACTTTCTGGTCCATCATCTTCCTTTCCACCATGACTTTTCCCTGAATTCTTATATTGATGCTCCAGTTTCTTTTTGCTCGTTTTAGTTTCCTTAATCCTGTTGATTCACTTTGTTTATTCTCTTGTTGAGGGCTTGTTCTTCATAGAAGTATCTCCTATTTGTTCCATATCTCTCGCCCTTATTATCTGTTGCCATTTATTCCTGTCCCCCTTTTTTTCTTCCACAGATCTATGTTATGCGTTCCGTCCCGTGTCTTTGGTTGGACGTTCCCTTGACCCCGAGTGTCCTGCCTTCTCCAGTTGGCCCTACCTCCCTCTCCCCGCATCCACGTGTACCCTTGTCTGTTCCTGTACCTGAATATGCATTTATTCAACGATCCCTTGTGAGTATTCCTCAGTATTATTATATCACGTTTGTTCCTATCTTAGTCTTTTTTACCTTGATCTCCTTTCTCATACTTTCAAATGTATTGGTATTAGCACTCTCCATGCGATCTTTTTCCTTACTTTTCACTCTTTCCTTGCTTATTTTCATTGTTTATTGGCTATCTCGGTCCAGTTTCATTCGTTTTCATTACATTCTTCGATTTTTCTTTCCTCTCCCTCACTCACACTTGCTTATCGATTTTTCTGAATTTTATTTTCTGCTTTCTTGGATCTCAGCACCATCTTGTCTTTTCTTTTCTATCTTCCTGACTTCTATGTATCTTCTATTCATCTCCCTTCTTTCATCTGTTTCCTCCTTCTTCCACTTTTACTTTCTTTCTCTTTTCCCCTTTCCTCACGAGCTTGTTTCTCACCTATATGCTTTATCCTTTCTTTGTCCCTGTTTCTTTGTTCCTTCCTCCCTCTTTCCTCTTTCCTTGTTCCTATTTTTGCACATATGTTTAAATCTTATTTTCTTATCTTGGATTGACGTATTTAGCATTTGTAAGAGTTACAGCTCATGTTCTTTTAGCTACGTTCTTCCCTCAATCTCCCTCCCATTCGTGGCTGTATGGGCTAATTTTGATACTGTTGCCACTTATTCTCTCTTCCTTATTTCTGCTTGCATTGTTGCTTACCTATTTCGGTTCCTTTACTTCAGCATGTCCTTAATGTTTTTTCTTCTTTCTCTGTATCTCTTCTCCTTTTCATGGGTTTTTCTTTCATTGCTTTGCGTTTTCAGCTTTTTTGGAAATAAGCTACTATTATGTCATTGAATATATTGTCTTGGAATGTGAAGGGTATCAATTCTCCTATTAAGCGTCAACGGATTTTAACACATCTAGCTAAATTGAATATTGATATTGCTTTCCTTCAAGAAACGCATTTAACTGATGTAGAGTCTGTTAAGCTTAAACGTGGATGGGTGGGTGAATTATTCTATTCACAAGGCGATGGCAAACGAAATGGTGTGGCAATCCTATGTCGCAAGTCTCTCCCCTTTCAGATCCTCACCCATGACTCGGATACTTCCGGCCGATGGGTCTACGCCAAGTTGTCACTTAGAGGTGTTCCAATTTCTTTGCTCAATGTCTATGGCCCCACCACAGGTGAACCTTCTTTTTGGGCTGATTTTTCCCCACTTTTAACAAAATTTGTCGATCACAATTTTATTTTGGCGGGGGACTGTAATCAGCCTCTTGATCCCTTTGTCGACAGGGTGTCCTTGACCCCCCACGCTCCCAATAGACCACACAAGCTGTTTACTCATGCTATTTCGCAACACAAGCTAGTAGACTCCTGGCGCCTTTGCAATCCAAAGCTACGGGAGTACACTTTTTATTCTCCTTGTCACCATTCCCAGTCACGACTTGACTACATCTTTGTCTCACACAACCTCGCCCAATCACTTTTACACTCGGAGATAGGTCCAATACTACTCTCCGATCATGCCCCTGTGCTTACAAGTCTTGACATACTTCCTAAAACTGACGCCCCTAGAAGATGGCGGTTTAACAATTCCCTCCTTGCCGATCCCAAATTTACAACCACTTTTACCTCTTTCTTTGATGAATACTTTTTGATCAACACAGACGATGCCCTCCCTGACCACATTATCTGGGATGCTTTTAAAGCAGCTGCACGTGACTTTATTATTCGCTACGTTGCGGACAAACGCAAGACTGCGCGTAGGGTCACTAAGCAGCTCCTTTCTGACATCAAGAAATTGGAACACACCTACTTTACATCACACTCGGCTGACAGCTTGAAAGCTCTTGTTGCTGCAAAAATGAAATTCAATGAGAAGTCCACAGAGGATGCTTCCCTGTACTTGTTGAAGTCTACTGCTAAATTCTATGGGGGAAGGAATAAAGCAGGGAAGCTTCTAGCTAATTATTTGAAGATCAAACATAACAAGTTAAACATTGAATCTGTATATGACTCCGCTGACAACTTGAAATACACGGATGTTGATATTCTTGCTGAATTCTCACGCTTCTATAAGACCTTATACACATCTGAAACTCAACCCTCCCCCAACTCCCTTGCTGATTTTTTCTCAACCATTCACAAGCCACCCAACTTCCCCATTGATCTTTCCTCTCTAGAGTCTGATGTCACACAGAAGGAATTATTCACTGCACTGCAACATCTCAAACCCAACAAGGCTCCCGGCCCTGACGGTTTTACCGTTGAATTTTACCTTCACTTTTCTAAGTTATTGATTCCACGGCTTCATTCCCTTCTTCATACTTTTATTGATCATGGCGCCTCCTCGGGGACATTCTCAGACGCCCACATTTGTCTAATACCTAAGCCTGGGAAAGATGTAAAATACTGCAAAAATTACAGGCCCATATCCTTAGTCAACATTGACTATAAACTCTTCGCTAAAGCGTTAGCGATCCGATTGGATCACCTTCTCCCCGATCTTCTTGGCGATGAACAATCTGGGTTTGTCAAAGGCCGACATATTACGGACAACACCAGACTTTTATTTAACATCCTATCAAAGTCCTCCCGTTGTCAGCACTCACTTGCAGCGATTGCCCTTGACGCCGAAAAGGCGTTTGATCGGGTCGAGTGGCGTTATCTCTTTCATACCCTTACCTAGTTTGGCTTTGGCCCTAGATTTATTTCCTTAGTTTCCCTGTTATACTCTCATCCCAGGGCTGCTGTTTTTGCGAATGGTCAAATCTCCTCTTATTTTGATTTAGGCCGAGGCGTTCGCCAGGGCTGCCCTTTGTCCCCTTTTCTTTTTAACCTTGCGCTAGAGCCGTTTTTGTCCAAATTGCGCCAAAATCCTGATATTTGTGGTTTTCAGATTGCAGATTCACACATTAAACTTGCTGCTTATGCGGATGATATTTTACTCTTTCTCTCCAATCCTGCAGAATCCGTCCCTGCCTTTCTAAATGAAGTCCGAAACTATTCCTCTATTTCTGGATACAAACTTAACCATGACAAATGTGAGATCCTTCCTCTGACCAAATTTACTTTCAAACAAGATTTTAGTGAATCTCAGTTTACTTGGTGTCCTTCCCACATCAAATACCTGGGTTTATATATCACCCCCTCTGTTTCGGACACGGTTTCTTTGTGTATGTCCAAGTGCGCACAAAAAATTGCCGATCTCACTGCAAGGTGGCATCCCTTATACCTATCCTGGTGGGGCCGTCTTGACACTATTAAAATGATGATTTCCCCCATTATTCTTTATACGCTTTCTAATATTCCTGTCCCCATCCCAATGAAATTCTTTAAAAAGGTCAACTCAACGTTATCTTCATTTTTATGGAACTCTAAAAAACCTAGAATGTCTCTTGCTAGGCTTATTCGCCCCGCCTCTGAAGGTGGTGTCAATTTCCCCGATTTCCCTGCTTATCAGAAGGCCTTTTTGTTACGTCAAGCTTCCCTCTGGTTACAAGATCACTCGTCTCCTTGCCCCCTATGGGTTAAGGTTGAGCGCGCTCTTCTCTCTCCGTTTTCCTTTGCAGAATATATTGCTTTTTCCCGCAAACCTTCAATGCTCCCTTCTTCTATCCATAAATACACCCTTAAGCTTTTATTGTCTGCCACCCCCGGTCCCCCTAAAACGGTTGCTGATTTCCTTGCTTCCACCATTTGGCATAATAAATATCTTTTAATTGGTCGTAAGCCCTTTTATTGGAAATCTTGGAGACGCCGAGGATTGGTCTGGATCTCGCAGCTTTTCTCTGGTTCCACCTTTCTCTCTTTTCCTGATCTTCGTTCCTCCTTTGACTTGCCTTTTTCCTTTCTTTCCAAGTATCTTGTACTCAGGGCTGCGGTACTGGAGGTTTATGAGCGGCTCTCGGTTTCCCCACTCATTCCTGTTCCGCTTAACCCTATCTCTCAACTTCACTCTATCTTGCGTGCTACTCCCAAAGCATCTCTCATCTATAAACATCTTCATGCGCATAAGCTACTCAGACCTAAGTCCAAGGTTGAAGCCCAGTGGGAAATTGACCTCGGAACAAACTGGCCGATATCTCTATGGGACAAAATATGGACAAAAATCCGTAAAACCTCTAGAGCTGCCTCCCTGACACAATCCCTGTTTTTTATTTACAACAGACTACTTCACACGCCTTCTACATTACACAATCGATTTCCCAATACCTCAGACAATTGCTGGTCATGTGGTTCACCTAACGCTACATTGCCTCATATGCTATTTCATTGCAAGCATGTTCGTGATTTTTGGCTACAGGTGTGGGCTCAAGTTAATGTTATCTTTCACACTTGCATTCCCTTCTCTCTTACTCAATTGTTCTTGGGTAGTTTATCCCCTAGTTGGGACAATGTAGACATGTATGTTCGTATTGTTGATTTACTAATTGCCATTGCCTTCCAGCAGATCACTGTTAACTGGAAAGATACATCCAAAATTTCTTTCAAAGCATGGTGGTATAATGTTTGCCATAATCATAGACTCGATAATGCTTTTATTTCTTCTGTTCACTCAGCAACCAAACGTGCAGACTTATGGCATCCTATTACGTTATATTTAGATAATTGTGTTTCTCGTTCCTCTCGACCATCGCCTGATCAACAAGAGGTTCTTAAACCCCCATGATACCCTTCTAAAATTCCACAATTTTTTCATTGTACCATTTTGTTTTTACTTTCCTGTTCCTTTTCTGTACCTAATTAATTAGATAGGATTGATGCAATTTTTTCTTTTTTTTAATTTTTTTTTTTACTTCTTTTAATACACCCACGATTGCTATTTTACTATTTTATTGTAAACGCTCTCTTACCAATTCTACTTTGTTGTAAACTCTCTTTGACATATTGTATTCTGTACTCCCCCTCCTTACCCTTCCACCCCCTTCCCTTCCCCCCCTCCTACCCGACCTTTTGTATTACATACTCATTTTCCTTTGCCTAATAAAGTTCTTTTAAACTTAAAAACAAATGGAGAGTCAAGTGCTCTAACATAAATGAAGCAAGCAACCTGGTCAGGGGGCCCAGGAAGAAACAGTGAAAGGCCTTTTTGGATTACAACTTGGGGCAGAAAAATACATGATTATTATGTAGGTGGCACGGTAAGTATGGCCACATAGATGCAACGCATTAATAGCAAGGGCTGTCAAATTGAATGGTACCTACCGCTTTTAGAGGAAGACACTGATGTGCCAATAGTGCTGCAAGAGGCAACTGGATTGCCGCCTGAGGCTGAAAGGCTTTACATTGAAAGTGTTGGACTCTGGTGCCACAGGTGTTTCCAGCCTTCAGTGGTGTTGCAAGGTGTAGAGTAAATACTGAAACTTTTTGCACATAGATTTCTTTCAGTTGTTTATGGATGATGTCCTTTTGGATGCGATTGTTGAGCAGACTAATTTGTATGCTGAACAGTATTTGAGGACAGCAGTGCCAGATTTAAGATCCACTCTGAAGCTACACCCTCAAATCTGGATGAGTTGAAGAGGTTCTTGGGTTTACCTATTTTGAGGGTCCTGATAAGGAAGCTGTTGCTATCTTCATATTGGTCTACTAGTCCCTTGATGGCAATGGCTATATTTCCTGCAACCATGAGTCGTAATCGGTATTGGCTTCTTCTTTGGATGCTGCATTTTGTTGATATTGCTTGAGGGTTGCCAAGAGAACACCCTTATTGTGACCGTCTTTTTAAGGTTCGGCCTGTCCTTGATCACTTTGTATAGCGATTTTCCGAGTTCTATCTCCCAGGGAAAGAAATAGCAGTGGATGAGTATTTGGTCCTGTTCAAGGGGTGAGTAGTTTTCAGACCGTACATTCCTAGGAAGAGGGCATGCTATGAAAAAAGATGTATATGCTGTCCGAGAGTAGTACTGGACATGTCAATAATTTCTGTGTGTGCACTGGTAGGGATTGCAGTATTGACCCCCCCCCCCCCAGTTGTCCATCCACTTTTGGAGCTCCTGAGAAAATTGTGTGGGAACTTGGTAGATTACTTTTTAACAAAGGTCACCATTTATACGTAGAGAACTTTTACAATGATGTGTAATTGTTCGGGGAATTGTTCAAAGTGGGCACTGTTGCTTGTGTCACAACCGCTCTAACTGTAAAGGTTACCCAACAGAACTTATTGTAAAAAACTTGAGAAGGAACAGTGCAGTGCCTTGTGTAGCAACAAACTTCTAGCTGTGGAATTTTCTGACGCAAGAGATGTCTACATGCTAACTACCATTCATGATGAAAATACTTTACCTATGACTGTTTGGAGTCAGGTTGCTGAAGTGTGCAAATCGGTGTGTATTTTAGACTACAATAAGCACATGGGTTGTGTAGATAGAGTAGATCAGAGGCTGGAACCTTACACTGTTGTTCGTAAGGCATATGTTTGGGTTAAGAAGTTGGCTAATCATTCATTCCATTTAGCAACCTTCAATGCTTTTGCTGTTTTCAAGGATTTTTCTCCAGAGTCAAAGAGGACATTTGTTCAGTTATAGCAGTCTCTGATAGGCAGCCTTGTTGTAGGGGAAAAGGCAAGAGTTCATAGAGAAGCAGTGGTGGAGGATATGGCTAGATTGAAAGAATCCCACTTTCCTGATCACATTCCTCCCCAGGTCAAACAAAACATTCCCACTAAGAAATGTAGAAGTTTGTACCTGAAGAGGTATCCAGAACGAGAGTCATATGTACTGCCCCGATTGTCCCTCTAAGCCTGGGCTGTGTGTGTCCGCATGTTTTAAATGGTACCAGAGGCAACAGAGTTTTTGGATGCAACTGTAAGCGTAAAAGTAAATTGACTGGTCTGTATCATTTTATATTTTTTGTTCACATTTCACAGTTAGCATTAGTGTGATGTATTTATTTAGAGCTGTTGTGTTTGTAGTTATAGTCTTGTATCTCCTGCCAATTGATTTGTGTGGTTTATTTTGTATAATAAAATGTGATGGTGGTGTATGTGGACTGGCGTTTGGCTTACGATGTGTGTGGACTGGCATTTGGCTGGCGGTGTGTGTGAACTAGCATTTGGCTGTCGGGGTGTGTGGACTGGCGTTTGGACGGCAGTGTGTGTGGACTGGCATTTTGCTGGCAGTGTGCATGGACTGGTGCTCGGCTGGCAGTGTGCAAGGACTGGTGCTTGGGTGATGGTGTGTGTGGACTGGCACTTGGCTGGAGGTGTGCGTGGACTGGCACTTGGCTGGTGGTGTGAGTAGTGACTTGCTGTGAATATATCTTTTTCCTACGCATGCGATACATCGCATGCCGTCACAACACAGTCATTACAATGACCGCGTTGTTACATCACGAACCATTACATCACAAGTTGTTACAACGACTTGCTGTACTGGGCACACTGGACTTAGGAATAGTATCATTTACTATTCCCACTCCAGTTTGTGCAACAGCAGGGAAGGTGTTGGATTGTAAATCCAACACCTTCTGCCCACTACAGCAAGTTGTTGTAACACAGAGGTCTTCAAACTTTTGGATGCCGAGACCCCCCTGTCAACATTTTGAGGCGTAAGGACCCCCTGTTGACAAAAATGTCTAAACCTGTTGACTAAATTGCGTGGGATGAAAATGTAAATAAGGTTATGTGATGCCGCGTATTTTGGGATAGCATTGCTTCATTATTTTGATATTTGTTACACACAGTAACGCTGAGGAAAGATTTCACCCAATCAGTACCCATTTATAACCAAAATACAGCAATTATCATCAGAAAGATTTCAAGTCAACCTTTGTGAAGGGCCTTCCACTCTGCAGCAATACGTGCTGCCACATTAGAAGCTCACCTGGCCCTGACCGGAAGAAGCAGGGGTCCCTTAAAACCCTGGCGGTTTTGTGTAGAGTTAAGCCTTTTACCCATGCAGCTTTCCTCTCACCCCCTCCCTTCCATCCCTCTCTCCTCTCCTAACCCCGGATCCCTCTCTCACTTTGCAGGTCATTTTCTTTCACCCCTTTTTACAACTTCTGAACTCTCCCCATTCAACCTCTCACTTCACCTTTAATCACCTCTTGCCATTCTGTCCTTTCACTGCCCTCATCTCTAACAGTCTCTCACATTTATCTCATGGCCTCTCTGGCCCTGTCACCTCCCGTGCCCCTCAGCACTTCTCATTCACCTCGTCTCTTCATTCAAATTTTTGTCTATTTGTATCTTACACCTCTCCAGTCCCCCCATTCCTCTTTCACATCTCCCCTTTGTTCTAACAGAAGCCCTCACCTTTGGATCACACTCACTTCTTGCGTGTCCACACTTCTCTTCGGCAATTCACATTTCTCCTCATCCCTGACCTCTTCAATCAAATTCTCTCACTCCCTTGCTGTCCTCTCTCATTTTGGGTGCGGATGCAAGTTCAGAATGGGATGAATGAATGTATGATTACTGATGGGCTTGTTTGAGTGAGTTGCATATTGAGTAGTAAGGGGGACAGGTGAGTGAAGTGTCACATGAGTGCAGGATGAGTAGTGTACTCGTGTGACTGCAGGTTGAGGTATAGTGTGAGCAGGACAAGTGCATTTTGAGAGCAGAGTGATCACTGTGAGTGCAGGGTGAGCGGGTGAATGGTGCAAGTGCATGGTGATCAGTGTGAGTGCATTGTGATCGCTGTGAGTGCAAGGGGAGCGGGTGAATGGTGCAAGTGCATGGTGATCAGTGTGAGTGCATTGTGATCACTGTGAGTGCAGGGTGAGCGGGTGAATGGTGCAAGTGCATGGTGATCAGTGTGAGTGCATTGTGATCACTGTGAGTGCAAGGTGAGCGGGTGAATGGTGCAAGTGCATGGTGATCAGTGTGAGTGCATTGTGATCGCTGTGAGTGCAAGGTGAGCGGGTGAATGGTGCAAGTGCATGGTGATCAGTGTGAGTGCATTGTGATCACTGTGAGTGCAGGGTGAGCGTGACAATGAAGGGCGAGAATGAGGAATGAGTTGTCTGAATGCAGGGTGCATTCCCAGACCCATGAAGTAACTCAGCATGTTATTGACGGGGCGTAGACTTTAAGATCTAAGTTAAACTATTGCGGCATTAATCGGGGATCGAGGGTGAAGGAAATAAATAATGTGCTGATCCTGCAACAAACTTCCAGTCCTATGGTTAGGGTTGCCAGCAGATTATTTTGGTGGCCCAGTCGGTACAAAAAAAAACAGTCACCTAAAGCGGTATTTTCAGAGCTTATCTGTGCATACTTCCCAGGGCCGGCTTTAGTGCTGGTGGTGCCCTGTGCGACCATGTTTGTTGGTGCCCCCCACAATGACCACCCCCACCACGGATTCTCTCACTAGCACCCTTTAACAGTGACCAAGTCTCCATAACCCCACACTCTCAGATGCATTGAATTAGTTATATAGTGCCACTCATACCAGTGTAGGGTGTCCGAGCACTTTGCATCACACACACATTACACAGAGACAATCAATCATAAGTGTGTAAATCAGTGTATAGGAAATGTTACATAAGC
Source organism: Triturus cristatus (assembly GCF_964204655.1). Taxonomy (NCBI): domain Eukaryota; kingdom Metazoa; phylum Chordata; class Amphibia; order Caudata; family Salamandridae; genus Triturus; species Triturus cristatus. Next base: position 653,990,727 of record NC_140592.1, on the reverse strand, counting down.
CAAAGGACTAAACGTATAGGAGTCACATGTCATCCATACTGGTAGGCAGTATAGTTCAAGAGTGCTTGGTGTGGAGAAGCACAAACTCAGAGTCGAAAAAGAAACAGCATAGTTGGGAGTTTCCTTTAATAATAAGAATTGATTTCTAGCCAAATTAACCCTTTTTGCAACATTAATCAATGGTCTAATAATGTATTCTTTGTAGTGTGCATGCTGTTCTAGGATGAAAGTTAATAGCTCACTATTCTCTATTAGGACTTTAAGTTATAAATTGCAAGTAACAAAAGGATGTCTCTTTTGAAAGCAGTAACCTGCTGATTTCTTCACATCATACGCACTCTGTAATCTACTTGGTACACGTTCTTTGCAGCAGGCATATTAACCCTCTGCACTAACATCACCCAAGTCAAAACCTCAACTATACAACATTCTGATCTCTCTCCAGGAAGATAATTAATCACACAAGTTATCTTGACATTTATGTGAGGCCTGGTAATTGCCGGGAAAGAAACGCTGCAGCAGGTGCTTGAAAAGCACAATAAACTTTCACACGGCGCCCCCAGGAAGCCAACTTTGTATTCCTTTCCATGAAATGCATTCTCACACTACGGCAGTGAATGTAAAATCCAAATGTAAGGAATAGGCACAGTGGGGACCCAGGGGGTACTGGAACCAGCAAAAAAACCTAAGCCTCTGTAAGCAGTTTACAAAGGCGTGTTAAATGGTCTTTAAAGACCTGTGAAAAAACACGGGGGTGCCGGAGATAGGAATCCAGACACTGCCCAGCTGAGCCCCCAGCAGCTCAAGTTTCACTGCAGCAGCCCGGGCTGAGACACAGGACGGGGGAAGGGGGGGGGGGGGGGGGCTGAAGCCCTTGGGCCTGGGCAGAAGTGTGACTGGGAAGGCGCGACCCCCTTTGCATCACTCCACGGCCCCCCTGGGGGTCGCGCCCCACAGTTTGAAGACCCCTGTTGTAACAACTTGCGATGGAATGGTTCGCGGTGTAACAATGCGGTCATAATGACCGCATTGTAATGGCATGCGATGTATCACATGTGATCAAAATGCTGTTTCCCCTTGCTGCTGGTCACTACACACACTGCTATTCAAACACCAGTGCACACACTCCGTCAACTGCCTGCTAGTGTGATTGGTGTGTCAGTCATGTGGGCATATGAAAGTGATGCGCCCATGAATGGCGCTGTCTGTTGATGTGTGTGTTGCAATGTGCTGGGCCCATGGCTGGCGGTGTGAATGGTCTTGTGTATGTCATGTATGAAAGGTGTGTTAAAACTCCTGTAAAGAGATTGATGCATTGCCGCTGCTTTACAGCCCACGAGCTGTGAGCCAGTGGTCCAGTTTTGGAACTTTCAGTTATTAACAGAGTATTTCCTTTTTACAGAAATCTCTTGCCAATAAAATATACATTTTGAAGCTTTCACTCACCCTCGTGCCAAATTCAACCAGATTGTGTGTACTTGAGGAAAAGATGGATAGGCAGTAATATTTGTCTTTTCTGTCTTTCTCTGAGGTAAGGAAGATATGATTTTTATTAGATACATTTGAAGTTTGCAGGGGATTCTGGGAAAGAAAATGTTGGATCCATGCAAGCCACACATCCCTGGACTTCCCCGGGTGTCTAGTTCTCAGAAATGTCTGGGTTTGGCGGGTTTCCAGAGATGGCCAGCGAGCCCCGGACCAAAAATGAAGGTGACCCCCTTGCAAAATCAGGTTGTTTTGTGATAGATAATTTTGATGTCTTCACAATATGTTTTTGGCCCTTCCCTGGCGTGGGCACTAGGCCTACCCAAACAAGCAAGGTACCATTTTTATTCGGAGCTCTGTGGTAATGCTGGGTGGTAGGAAATTTTTGTTGGCCCTGTGATCCCACAACTTTCCCACACAGAATTGTGGGGGAATGCAATTTTGTAGCTACATTTGAGGTTTGCAGGGGATTCTGGGTAAGAAAACTTTGGTGGATCCACACAAGCCAGACCTTGCTGGACTTCCCCAGGTATCTAGTTTTCAGAAATGTCTGTGTTTGGTAGGTTTTTGTAGATGGCCACTGAGCCTGCAACCAAATATCCAGGTGACTTCCATACAGAAACAGGTAGTTTTGTAATCCATAATTTTGATGTCTCCACAGTATGTTTAGGACCATTTGCTACCGTAGGTGCTAGGCCTACCCACAAAAGTGAGGTACAATTGTTATTGGGAAACATGGGGAAATGCTGGGTGGGTGGAAGATTGTGGCTCCCCACAGATTCCAGAACTTTCCATCACAGAAATGTAATGAACATGTGTTTTTGACAAGGTTTGAGTTTTGCAAGGGATACTGTATAACAGAACCTGTTGAGAGCCACAAAGGTTACCCCATATTGGATTCCACTGGGTGTCTAGTTTTAAAAACTATATAGGTTTTCTAGGTTTCCCTAGGTGCAGACTGAGCTAGCGACCAAACTCCATTGCAAAAAAGGGGTTTGTTTTCAGTGGAAAAATCCAATATGTCCATGTTGTGTTTTGGTACGTTTACTGTCGCAGGTGCAAGGCCTACCCACACAAGTGAGGTACAGTTTTTATCGGGAGAACCTTGGGAATGCTGTGTGGAAGTTTGTGGCTCCCCTCAGATTCCAGAGCTTTCCATCACAGAAATCTGAGGAAATGTTTTTTTTAGACAAAGTTTGAGGTTTGCAAGGGATTTAGGGTAACAGAACCTGATGAGAGCCACACAAGTCACCCCATCCTGGATTCCCCTGGGTGTCTAGTTTTCAAAACTGTATAGGTTTTGCTTAGTTTCCCTAGGGACTAGCTGAACTAGGGTTCAAAATCTACAGCTAGGCATATTGCTAAAAATGGTTATTGTTATTCACTGGAAAAATGTGATGTGTCCATGTTGCGTTTTGGGCCATATCCTGTCTCGGGCACTAGACCTACCCACATAAGCGAGTACCAGTTTTATTGGGAGACTTGGGGAAATGCGAGTGGGTGGAATTTTGTGGATCCACACAGACTCCAGAACTTTCAGTCACAGAAATATGAGGATTTTTTTTTTTTGACAAAGTTTAAGGTTTGCAAGGGAATCTGGGTAACAGAACCTGGTGAAAGCAGACAAGTTATCCCATACTGGATTCCCCTGGGTGTCTAGTTTTCAATAATGTACAGGTTTGCTAGGTTTCCCTAGGTGCGGGCTGAACTATGGTTCAAATTCCACAGCTAGGCACACTGCAAAAAAAGGGTCAGTTTTCACTCGAAAAATTTGATGTGTCCACATTGCGCTTTGGGACATTTCCTGTCGTTGGCACTAGGCCTAGCCACACAAGTGAGGTACCATTTTTATTAGGAGATTGTGGAGAATGCTGGGTGGGTGGAGGTTTGTGGATACACGCAGATTGCACAACTTGCCATCAGGGAAATATAAGGTAAATGTGATTTTGTTTTTATAAAGGTTGAGGTTTGCAAGGGATTCTGGGTAATAGAACCTGGTGAGAGTCACCCCATCCTGGATTCCCCTGGGTGTCTAGTTTTAAAAAATGTATAGGTTTGCTAGGTTTCCCTAGGTCCAGCTGAGCTAGAGTTCAAATCCACAGCCAGGCACATTGCAATAAAAGGGTCAGTTTTTACTGGAAAAATGTGATGTGTCCACATTGCGTGTTGGGGCATTTCTTGTGGCGGGCACTAGGCCTGCACACACAAGTGAGGTAGCATTTATCAGGAGACTTAGGGAAATACAGAATAGTAGACCAAATGTTGTTATCAATTGACTTTCTTTGCATTTCTGCCTTCCAAATGTAAGACAATTTGTAAAAAAAAGAAGTAATTTTGAAACATTACCGCCAATTCACATGCTTGTATGGGTACCCACAATTTTGAAGATGTGAAAATAACCACTGCTTCTAAACTCTATATTTTGTTACAATATTTAGAAATATATTGGTTTCCTTGGTACCTATTTTTCACTCTTTATATTTTACCAAATGAATTGCTCCATATCTTGTACACAATGAAAAACCATTGCAAGACACAGCTCAGTTATGGGCTCTGGGTTGCTTGGGTTCTTGGTGAACCTACAAGTCGTATATATCCCCACAACCAGAAGGGTTCAGCAAATGTGACAGTGTATAGTCTTTAAAAATCTGTCATACTTAGAAGAAGTTACAGGTGAAAACTTTGTCACAAATGGTGTTTTTTTTCAACTAATTTTCAGCATTTCTTATTTTCAACTGTTAGTTTCTATGAAAAAACCTTGAAGGATCTACACAGATGACCCCTTGCTGAATTCAGAGTGTTATCTACCTTTTAGAAATGTATAGCTTTCTGGTATCCATTGTTGCTTTTATACCCATTTCTACCACTAACTGGAAGGAGGTGGCAAGCACCACAAAATAGCAAACAATTGTCTATGTCCGAGTAAAATGCCAAAACTGTGTAGAAAATATTGGTTTTCTGCCTGTCCTTGAATGCTGAGAAGATGGTCATTTCAGCACCACAAATCCTTTGTGGATACCATTTGCAGGGAAGAAACACTACTCTTTCTTCTAAAGCACTTTTTCCCAATTCACCCCCCCCCCCAAAAACAGAATTTAGCTGTATTTTGGCTAATTTCTGGGTCACCCCCAGGAGATTCCACATACCCTGGTTACCTTTCAAATCCTCATGATGTAGAAAGAAAAGTACGCAAAGTTTGCGTGACTATCTTATGATGACAAAAAGTTACAGGAACCTAAGCGCTAACTACCGGAAATTGTCAAAAAAAGGCATAACACGGGGGGAGGCCTAGTAGCCCATAAAAAGGACGACATACCAAAACTTCAAAATTAAAATACAAACAATGTGCAGAAGTCCATAAAAAGCACATTATAGTATGTTACAATACAAGTGAATTTAAGTGATTAAAACCAGATTTTATCAGGGTACATTAAAATGAAAAAACACACAAAGCATCTCCATACTAAAGAAATTTCCAAGGGGGCAAAAAAACAAAATACTTTACAAAATATCAAATTTAAAAGGATTAAAACTGCTAAGAAACAAAAGATAAAAAGGGTACAGTGCATAATTCTTTCAAGGTATATTAAAATAAATGATACAGAAAAAGAATTCCTATCAATCATGGCTCAATTAGCACACATCTTTCCTCATCTTAATGGAAGCGCAAATAAAACTAATGCCAGCATGGTGAACAAATTTCGAAGACAGATCAACAGCCAAAGGAGCATAGAATTTTTGTTTTTCTAGGAACAGAATAAAAGCTACAGAAAAGCATGAAAAGTAAACATCTCCTTGCTGAATCCATTGCAAGGTCAACACAGTAAGGAAGGAAATCAACTACCCTGTAGAAGATAAGCAACCAAAATATGAACAAGGTTTAACCTAAAACGGGTTAAGTTAAAACAATGCTCTGAATTAGGTTAATTAATATCGCCTGCACCTAGCGCTACCTGGCAGACGCTTGCTATTATTTTAATTGCCCTCGTTTTGTGGTATGTTTTCCTTGTAATTTGACTCACTTTGACCCCGGTTTTTAACTAGCTCAGAACTGCTTAAAATATTCTATTGTCGCCCCTACCTGTGCTTCTGCTCCCGGACCGCATCTCTGCACTGTAAAACTTGGCTGCTTTCACCGCCATTTGGGCGGCCCGGTCCCCGCGCTCTGTTTTCCTGGGGCGCCATCTTGGGTTGGTCTGGGAAGCACTCTGCAGCCATTTGCTGGCACCGTCACGTGATCGGGCTAGAGGCTGTATCTAGAGCGCATATTTAAGGTGGGTGTGAGAGAGCCTCATTCTTAATATCACCTGCACCTAGCGCTACCTGGCAGACGCTTGCTATTATTTTAATTGCCCTCGTTTTGTCGTATGTTTTCCTTGTAATTTGACTCACTTTGACCCCGGTTTTTAACTAGCTCAGAACTGCTTAAAATATTCTATTGTCGCCCCTACCTGTGCTTCTGCTCCCGGACCGCATCTCTGCACTGTAAAACTTGGCTGCTTTCACCGCCATTTGGGCGGCCCGGTCCCCGCGCTCTGTTTTCCTGGGGCGCCATCTTGGGTTGGTCTGGGAAGCACTCTGCAGCCATTTGCTGGCACCGTCACGTGATCGGGCTAGAGGCTGTATCTAGAGCGCATATTTAAGGTGGGTGTGAGAGAGCCTCATTCTTAATATCGCCTGCACCTAGCGCTACCTGGCAGACGCTTGCTATTATTTTAATTGCCCTCGTTTTGTTGTATGTTTTCCTTGTAATTTGACTCACTTTGACCCCGGTTTTTAACTAGCTCAGAACTGCTTAAAATATTCTATTGTCGCCCCTACCTGTGCTTCTGCTCCCGGACCGCATCTCTGCACTGTAAAACTTGGCTGCTTTCACCGCCATTTGGGCGGCCCGGTCCCCGCGCTCTGTTTTCCTGGGGCGCCATCTTGGGTTGGTCTGGGAAGCACTCTGCAGCCATTTGCTGGCACCGTCACGTGATCGGGCTTGAGCGCTACTTTATTGGTTGGTCATGACGCGCAGCGTGTACGCGCATCGGGGACGCCACAGTGACGCCAGAGTCACGCCAGAGTCCAGCCCGTCTGCGCTCGTCCGCGCCGAGGACGCGCTGGCCGGCTGGACTCTGGACTCGGACGGGGCTGTTGCCTCCTCACGGAGATATACGCATCAGGAGATGCTATGCCTGAAACCTTGCTACATGAGATGTTCGCACATCTTTGAACCAGACGACTTTCTTCGTCCCCTACTATGTGATTGTCACTATATGTGTCCACCGGGCAATCCCGCTCCCCCCCCTTTCACCTCTCATGCAATCCCCCTGTCGTCAACAGCCCCAGGACAAAGGGAGTTGAAGGCATCTTGATCAATAGCCGCTCCCTGGTTAAAAATAAAATAATGTTTAGAGAGATGGTCTTGGATAGAAAGCCTGCATTAGTGTTTATCACTGAAACTTGGGCTAAAGACTCATCTGGCCCTGATTTGATTGAAGCGGTCCCGGAAGGATACTGCCTGGCTAGATTAGATAGACAGGGACGAATGGGAGGTGGGATAGCCATTCTCTATCGAGATCACCTGCAATGCCACACAGTGCCTATACCTGATCTTCAGGATGGCGTTCAGGCTCTCTTCTTTGTGATAAAGGAAGGGCGTTGCCCTCTTTTTAATGGAATGCTACTGTATCGACCTCCTGGCCCGAGGACCGACTTCATGTGTAATCTTCTTCAGTATTTGGAGCCCTACTTTGGTCGAGAAAATTTCTCCATTCTAGGGGATTTTAACTACCATTTAGAAAGGCTTGATCTAATAAATACTTCGTGTCTTATTGATGCCCTGGCGTCCTGTGGACTCACGCAGCGAGTCCGCGGGGCTACCCATCGTGCAGGCCATATTCTAGATGGTATCTTCTCTAACGACCATCGTTTGACCGTTAAGGATCCGGTACATCTGTCCTGGTCCGATCATCTTGCGGTCCCATTCCTGTTGGAATGCCCTCAGATGGATGGAAGCAAAACAGGGAAACACACTATGGGAACTGGCAGAAATCTTAGAAACATTAGTGCTGATTCCCTTGCACCTTGGGCTGGCAGTCTTTCTACCGCGGGCTTGGATAGTGTCCAGACCGAGGTCGGCCATTTTGAACGGGTTATTACTGAGGCCCTGAATGAACTGGCTCCATTACAGACCCGTCGTCGAGCCAGGAAGAGACCCTCTGCCCCATGGTATTCGGAATCCCTTAGACTTCTCAGGCAAGAAGTGAGGAGGATGGAGAGGCTTTGGCATGCTAGCTGGGACCTTAAGAATAAGGAAGCTCATAGGCTCCTGGTCAGGAAATACAAGGCTGAGATTGTGCAGGCCAAACAAAACTACTTTGTGGCCATGACAACTTCCCTTTCCTCGCCGAAGGAGCTTTTCAGAATTGTTGACTCTTTGGTCAACTTACAAATATCTGATCCGGTCGTCCCCTCGCAAGATTTGTGTGACAAAATTGCTTCCTTTTTTCACCCTAAAATACAAGATATCCATCTGGCTCTTGAGATACAAAAAGCTTCGATCAGTGGGCCCTCCGCCTTGGCTGAGGGGGATAGTACCACATCTGACATCTCCCCATTGAGTATTCTCGACTCTTTCCCCCCGCTGGTCTTACAAGATCTGGAGATCTTGCTTAACAAAACCAATTCTGGCTCCCCCTTAGACATCTGCCCCTTGAAGATCATCAAGCAGTGTAGGGAATCTCTCTTACCGCCTCTACTAGAAATTATGAATCGATGTATGAGAGATGGCATCTTCCCCTTGGAGTGGAAGAGTGCAGTAGTTAAACCTCTGCTAAAGAAAGCCTCCCTTGATCCGGAGGTCCTAAAAAACTTCCGTCCGATCTCCCTGCTTCCAGCCCCTGCGAAGATGCTTGAGGCACATCTAAACAAGCATCTCGCTGCCTTTGTGGAAGGCTCGGGCTGCTTGGACTTTTCCCAACACGGATTCAGGAGGGAATACAGTACTGAGTCGGCCCTCACCATCGTGCTTGATAAGATCCGCACTAGAGTAGATGGGGGCCAGACCACCCTCCTGGTCCTGTTAGATCTAACTGCGGCCTTCGACACCCTCTCCCCCTCAATACTTATACATCGTCTGAGGGAGGTGGGGGTGAGGGACGCAGCTCTAGATCTGATGACCTCCTTCCTTAAAGGAAGGGAACAAAGAGTCAAGCTGGGAGAGTTCCTATCTCCATCCCGACCGGTGCTTTGTGGGGTCCCGCAGGGGTCGGCCCTTAGTCCGACCCTATTCAACATCTACGTGACACCACTGGCCAGATTAATCAGAAATTTCGGGATGGAGGTAGTCTCTTATGCAGATGATACCCAGATCCTCGTCTCTCTCTCCCATTCAGATGTACCAACTGCCTCCAATTTTAGATCTTGTATGGAGGCAGTTGGTCAGTGGATGGTTCAAAATTTGCTTAAACTGAATGGGGAGAAGACTGAGGTGATGGTGTTTGGAGGGAATCAGAACACCTGGTCAGCCAGCTGGTGGCCTGATTCGCTGGGAGTATGCCCTTCCCCCACGATATCTGCTAGAAATCTTGGGGTGATGATAGATCCTGCCCTGAATATGGTCGGACAGGTTAGTAGAACCATCTCTACCTGTTGGGGCTTAATTCACACCCTGCGAAGAATCAGGAAATATCTTTCCCTACAGTCCAGAAAGCAAATAGCTGTCGCTCTCATCGGCTCACGACTGGACTACTGTAATGCGCTGTATGCAGGGCTAAATAGGAGCCTACTGCAGCGCTTGCAGGGAGTCCAGAATGCCGCCGCTAGATTTGTTCTGGATGTTCCTAGATGCTCCTCGGCCACTCTGGCTAGGAGAACACTGCATTGGCTACCGGTAGAATATCGAATACGGTTTAAGGTTTTATGTATGACCTACAGAGCCATTGCAAGGAATAATGACATGGGAGTTGGCTCTATCATCTCCCACTATATTCCTGGAAGGGACTTGCGTTCCTCCAGGAAATTGCTCCTGACAGTCCCCCGTATACGAAGAGCCAAGTGGGGTGGCAGGGCTTTTTCCACTCTGGCTCCTAAATGGTGGAATGATCTTCCTCTCGACCTCAGGTCGTTGCCTTCCCTACAGAGATTCCGAAGCGCCCTCAAAACTCGCCTCTTCCTGCAAGCCTATGTGTAAGGTGGTACATTTATATATATATATTTTTTTTTTAATAGGCGCCTTGATACCTGTGGGTTATTGTCTTGCGCAATATAAATTCTCTATCATCATCATCATCATTAGGTATCCATTCCAAATAAGAGCCAGATCCAACCAGAAAGACAATCTCAATATGATAACTCACCATTGCCATTTTCAATTTTTTTTGGAATGCTTTCAATGACTGTTATCCAGTAACAGAGAACATATTAAAGCCTTCAAATTACCATCGATCTTGTGAGGGAAATAAAAACATTGTGGTACCCCCAAGTCTGTAAAAGATTTCCTGAATATGCAATCCTAGGAATATTGTGGCCGTAATCTAGGGCAATACAATTAGAGTGGACAAGATTAGAGAAAGTGGTAAAAGATGAGTTCCAGATTTTTACCCAAAGTAAAAGTGAGGCTAACTTGATTATGTCCTCAATATACAGCAAATTCACCTCATCATGAGGTAATTAATTTTGGGGTGCTTGCAGGGACTGATAATAACCTACAAAGAAATGTATTGTCTACCATTTGCAGGCGGGTGGAATTAGCATACCCCAACAAGCCCGCCCGTAGGTGCCCATGGAAATACAAATGACGTCATATAAAATAAATACATTTTCTTATTGGTTTTAGTTTTACTTTTATGGCAAACAGAAAAATTGCATCAGACATGTTTCCCATTTTGAGCTCTTGTTGGGTCAATAACTTATCTCATTTAAAGTTTGCATCCTTTAGGGATCCCTAGGTAATTTAAATTTGAGACTTTTACAATTGGAAGATCATCCATTTTAAATTTACATGTTTGAGTATTCTTAAGGCCACAGGTCATGATGAAGGATTTACCATGATTAACCTTCAAACCTAAATTTAATCATAAAGGCATTAAAGGCATCCAGTAGAGATTGCAACCAATTAGCAGTTCGGGACAACAATACCATGTCATCTACATACAATATTATTGGCACTAGCCTATCACCTATTTTGACTGTAAAAAACCCTCAATAACCTTAAGCCTGCTGATTGCTGTGATATGTAAACATGTCAGGAAGAGCTGTCTGGAAGAATGTTGGAGAGGTCCTTATCAGCAAATATTGACAACAAATACTGCTGTAAAGTGTGCTGTAAAGTGTGCTGATGTGCCACAGGGGATCCACACTTCACATGAAGTGAGTTAGAACAGTTGAAGCAATATATGAATCTACTGATGGAGCAGTTGTGAGTGCACAGAACCAAGTGCAAAGTCAAGCTCACGTCACAGCATCAATTCAGAGGAGGGTGAGAAATTTGAAACTGGTGACCAAAAGCAAAATGAAGTGGTTAAGTTTCAGGTTAGTGAATACTCTGATGAAGGACCTGAAACTTTTGAAGTCCAGTTTCAAGGCAGAGATAAAAGTGAAGAGCTGTTACAGTGCAAAAGACAAAGGCATGAGTGGCAGAAGTCTCTGATTGAAACAGTGGAAAATTGCAGATGAACATCAACGTTACAAAGACTCCCAGAGGAATGAACACATTCAAAGTGAGCAGAGAAGACAAAGACAATGCACATCAAAGTTACGTTTGAGTTTGAGCCAATGTTTCTTGGAAAAGAAGAAAAGCCTTGATGAAGACTGCTGCAGAGTTGAAAAAGTTGGGGTAGATATTACAAAAAAGAGGTCTTGCAAAAGAAAGCACTATGAGCCAGAAGAAAAGCCAGAGAGAGAAAAAGATTCTGAAACTAGTTGAAGTGAATCACCAGTGACCAAGAGATGAATGAGAGATAAAGTCCCAAATCGAAAATATGCCTCTCCTGAAGTGGTACATTTAGCTGCAGTTTCAGAAAAAGATGAAACTATGTTGGATGACTATAAATTGGTAAATCAATGCCAGTACAACTTTTAGATTGAATCAGAGATTGAATGTGAAACAGAAGGACCACCTTGAATTGAATAAAGATACGTTTTGAGGTAGCATTGTTGTGACTACTGTTTAACAAATAGTACTGAAATTAAATTAAAATGAGTTTTACAAAAATGAACTTTTGAAAAGAAAACTGGGATTATTTTGAAATTTTAGTTTTGATTATTGTTTTCATAAACTAAGAAGAAACAATATTATTGTTTCAAAGTACTTTTTGTTGGTTTGGGTATTTTTACCACAATATGTAATTGTCTCAATAGAATATGGAGTACAGCAAATGCTGTAAAATTGTATGGTTAGATTTGGAAATAATATGAATAGTTTTAGCGGTACTGTTGTTGTGCTTTCTCCTGTGGGATACGCTTCAGATTGTATTAATGGTGCTAATGTTAAGAATACTGCTAAAACAAATAATTAAAGCATGCTGTACCAGTGCATAGAGAAAATTTAGTTAGTGGATTTAAGGTTAATCTTTATGCTAAAGTAGTTTCTGAGTAGAGAATGCAAAGAGATATTGAAAGTTGGTGGATGTTATATGTGTGCCTAATTACCTCCATCGATCAATTAAAAGTAACTTTATTAGGTCTAAAAATACCATAAAAGTACATACATCATAATTACATACATCAGTCAATAAAAACATATTGCATTCAGATCCATAAGTGTAAAACAAGTTTTAAAAGAGCCAATTAGAAAGACTTGAATCATACTCAAACTAATTTAACTTGACAATAATCATTTTGCATCATTAAAAAAAACATGAGATGGACCTAGTATACATATTGGGGAGATATAATAATCATTTAAATCAGTAATACCTAAAACAATACCTTCTTTGGTGGCCCAACATTAAAACTGTACAAACAGTGGTCCTAGTATAGCCTACCACCATATTGAATTGCAACTAATAGCTCATCAGTTTAGCATATTTTGCAAAATTAAACATAGAAATAAACATAAAAAATGACTTAAAAGTAAAAGATAATAAAAAATGGTGACACATAATAAAATGCATTATGTATAAGACTGACTCCGCCAAAAGACCGCCAGACAAAAAGGTGAGATTTTCCCACCCCTCTTCAAATGACTTTGTCAACCTCAGTGATGAGCCATAAAGCAAGCAACAGCATAAGCTTTGTATACATCCGAAGCAGCTGTCAATACATAAGGGTGGGCTTAACCTGAGCAAAATGCAAATATTTCAGCAAATACAATAAAAATGTTGTTCGAGGGATGCCATAAAATCCACACAAAAAAAATGCAAGAGATGGAGGGGAGAAAAATTGTCACAAGTACACGGTCTCAACTTAGTGCTCCACACACCAGGGTTAGAAAATACCAACAACATGTGGAATTGGTTGAACCTAAATCTGGTAAGGAGGAATCAGTGATGGACATTAAAGGTCCTGAGCAATTAAGGTTCAATGTCAGGACCTGTTACGATCAGTGCATGTCGTTAAGCCAGGGTTTTCTCCAACTCAATACTCTTACTTTTGGTTTTCCTCCATAGTAAAAAATTATCCAGAGTCCGGGAAATATCTGCTTTTAGAATAGAGGATGGCAACTCAAACAGGGCAGGCCTACCCAGCTTGAGAAAAGTATCCTGAATATACGTCAGCCAATTGACTGAACTCCACCCATCCGACTCCAGATAGTCTTTAACTATCTCCTTACTTAGATGGCTTTCCAGTCGCACCCAGATAGTAAGCCACCTAATCAGGGGTGCAGGGCAATGACATCGAACAGATGAGGTAGCCCTTACTCCTCATGGACCATAAAAGCAGAAGTAGAAACGGGAATCACCAACAGATGCCTACAAACCCATTTTCCTCCACTTAGAGCTCCCTTGAATTTACATATCCCCATACATTGTTACCATAAGTGGCTACTTGAACAGATTTGGCCTGATAAATCTTGATCAAAGCGTCCAATGGTTTGCTAGAAATTCTACCAGGGAAAGAAAAAAGTGCACCTATAGATCTTGACAGAGCTAATTTCTTGGATTTTATCAGAGGGGCCCATTAGACCGAACACCCAGGGCAGTTCTTGCCAATAAGACTGCGTCATCTGCATATAGCAATGCAGGAATCTGACGGAAACATATTTGAGTGCAATCCAACTGCTTATCAAGTAGCCTTACACCTAGATCATTCACATACAAAGTAAACAGAAAAGGGACCATTATACACACCTGTCTTACTCCACTCCTCAGATAAATAGAGCTTGAAAAGGACCCGTCCATGTTGTATCGAAAAACGACCCTCATATCACTGTGTAACTCACTAAGGAAGCAAGCAATGTCTGTGTTTTACAATATTTCCTGTCTTTGGGATTTAGAATAATTCTGATTTCTGACTATGAACTCTGTACTTGAGCCATTATGGCATATATTTTGCATTTCTCTGTAATGCGTAAATTAAGGTTTTTGTAATAAAACCCTTTACATTTTTCGTGACCTACAACTCAGTTATTGAGTGGTCCCAGTTACTATTTCATTACTCTGCTAAACTAATGATGGGTCTGAAGTTGAGGAGTGTGTTCTTTAAAGCTAGATTAGTGATGTGTAGAACAATTCTCTGAAGGTAACATTTCGGATTGTCTAAAATTATGGAATTCATAGCTCTGCTCCCACAGTTCCATACCTACTGATGTTTCTGAAAATATCCCTGTGATGTATATACACACTCTTCCGCCTTTGTGCAATAATCCATACCAATGATCCATTATTTGACAGAAGGGGCTTTGTCCGACCAGCAGTGTCAGCCAATATCCTGTTTTGCTATAAACAGTCAACCTTCAATCTCATGGCTCGGTTGCCTCCCCATTCATCCTTTAATCCCCAAAACACCACATTAGGGTCTTCTTTGATGTGCCTACCTACAATATGGGTAAGTCTGCTACAGAGTAATGGGATTTCCTTATGGCAGCAATTCGTTACTACACTGCTTGCAATATACCCAAGTAGGTCAAGTCTTTAAGGGTTGCTGGTCACACATCCCCATGGATGAACAAGCGCCTTAAGAAAATGAGGATGGCAATAAACAGAGTATTCCGTATACTGAAGGAAAGTACTTCAATCTGACCCAGTAGTGCAAAGTTCGCTCTATGAGGAAAACGTACAAAAATCAGGTAATGTGGGCCGTGGAGATGTATCAAGGCCAGTACAGATGTCAAATGTTATACAGCAGTAAAAACAAAAATCCAAAGGACTTTGAAAGGATTGTTGGACCTGGCCCTCTCTGCAGAATCAACCCCAAACTTTTGCCTTTACCCTCCACATTTATTTGAATTTGTTTTTGTTGGGCTTGGGAGTCTGTGCACTTTACCATTGCTAACCAGTGCTAAAGTACTTCTGCTCTGTCCCTAAAACCATATTTAAATGGCTGATAACCAAAATGGATACTTAATTTACCTGTAAGTCCCTTATAGAGTGGTATACTATATCTCCAGGGCCGGTAAATTAAATGCTACTAGTGGACCTACAGCATTTTTGTGACACCCACTTAAGTAGCATTTTAAAACATGCCTGTCATTGAAGCCTGAAGGCAGTGTTAAACTTCCATGTCGACTTGGCATATAAACCACCTTTCCAAGACTTGAACTCCACTTTTGTTACAAAGAGGTCACCTCTAAGGTAGGCGCTATGTAGCTCATAGGGCAAGGTGCAGTGTAATTCAAAGGTTGTACATGTACTTTTAAGTTTGACAAATTACCTTGTAGTGAAAAACTCATACATTTGTTTTTCACTACTTTGAGGCCTACCAGTGCATTTAATAAGCTGTAGTGTGCAGTTTGGAGGCGGTAGCTATGTCATGTTTGGTGTCTATGAAATTGTCATGTTAAACACTCTAATATTAAAGTGAGATGTGGCATTACAATTTCAAAATGTCACTTTTAAGAAAGTTGGCATTTTCCTGCCCTTAGCACTTTTGTGCCTGAAGCCTGTCTTGAGTCACATGGCAGGGTGTAACTGACACATACGTTTTGTGAATTCCTCCCTGACAGTCACACAATGCAGGAATTAGATGTGCCTCAGTGGTCCATCTGTTGGCAGGATAGGGGGAGTTGAGCCCAGTCCCACTTGCAACTGAATAGGGTGTGTTCTGCCTTCACACAAAGGACCTAATGACACCACATTGTAACTGCAGCCATCTTGGAGCCAGGGCAGCAGATGCAGGAAATACCATGCACTTCATAGCCACTATCTAGTAGCTTCTTCCACTATCCAGAACCAGGGTACCAGAGTATAAAAAGGAGACCTCCAACACCAACTTTTCAGTACACTTCTGGACCTGTGGATACTCTGCAGGAGGGAAGAAGGACTGCGGCGCTGCTGGGAGGCCTACCATGCTGCTGGACTGTTGCCCTCAAGAACCGCTGCCCTACTGGTTTTCTGCTTTATTGCCTTGCAGTTTTACTACTTCTGCCTGGGTACAAGGATTGAATTTTTTTCTGTCCCTGGACCTCCGAAGTGACTCATAAGGGTTAGGTTACTGGCCTCCTGTTCAGAGCCACAGGGACACAAAAAGCTTCTTCCGTCTTGAACCCGCACCTGGACCCAGAGCCTGAGTAAATCATGACCTTCCAAGGTGTGCCCCTCCAGTCTTGGACCATTGGAAGTGGTGCTAAAGGTGTCCAGATGGTCAAAATTCAAACTGAGTTTAGATTTTGGCCCAAAAGTGCTCTGAGAATCAGGAGGAGACCAGGACCAACCTGCTTGTCTATCCACTCGAGGTTCGAGGTGCATCGACGGTCGGATTGACTTCTTAGCTTCTCCTGCTACATTCTTCTTTGTAGAAGCAAATCCTTTTCAGTGGTCCTTCAAGCTGCAGCCAGTGCAAAAAGGGGCGGGGGGGTTGACATATGACAGAAAGCGCAAGGTAAGTGTTTTTCTTTTTTTTTAAAAATGTTATTCTCCCTCGTTGTCGTATGTTGACTCCCCTGCCCCACTGCTCTTATCTGCACTGGCCGCAGCTGGGTTCTTTGATAAAGGGTATTCAGACTCATGGAACAGTATTCGGCTACAGCCCTCTGCCTTATATTATTCGCGATCTTCGACTTCCATTTCAGAGACTAACTCCGAACCTAGAGATCTTCACCGCAGCTTTGACCCAAGGCTATCCGATGACACTCCCTTCTTCGATACCGCCTACAGCCTTACTCCGCTGAACTTTATCTTCTGAGACACTGTTCCTCACAATTTCTTCCAAGACTAAAGGTAAGTTCTGACTGAGCCCAATCCACACTGTGTATCCAAATCTTGTAGGTGCTAGTTTTCACTAAAAACTTTAACAATGCATAACTTCGGACCTACTGATTAAGGTTTTTGGGATTTTGGTGTCAAATCATTTATACAAATTTACTGTATTTTTCTAAATTGGTTTGAGATTTTATTTTTATGGTACTATTTTCACGTTATTACTGTTTATGTACTGCATACATACTTTAAACATTGCCTCTAAGTTAAGCCTGACTGCTTTTTGTGCCAAGCTACCCATTGTTAAGCACAAGTTAATTATGTGGATTTTTGTGGTTCAGCGTGCAGGGGATTGTGGCTGTAGCGTGACAAGACTAACAGCCCATTTAACCAACAACCCAATTTCTCACAAGGATGATACATAATATAGACAAAGGCACAGGCAATGAGTTTAACTCAAACATACCTGAAACAGCCTGGGCTAGACATCTATTCTTTGACTTCGAGAAGCAGCCAGGATTGGGAGGCAGAAGTTAGCCTTAACCCTGTGGCCGAAGTGTTTGGACCCCCACATAATAGTATTATCTGAGAAAGTTCGAAAAGAAAAACTATTGGAGATAATCAAAAGCACCAGGGCTGGAGGTACTCCCAGCTCAAATGGATTGCCACAGTCCACCTTTAAAGTCAACCCTAACTTCTTAGAAATAGAACTTATTGACTTATAAAACACAGCTTTGCTTGCAGTAGAGGTGCTGGAAATGTGGAGAGGCTCTATAATAGATCCAATTTTTAAAGGAGGTTCAAATAGTCACCCAGGAACCACTGCCTGCCCTTAAAAAATAAAAGGAAAACGTATCATTTTTTTTTTCAAATGCATCCCATTTTCCTTTAAGGAAAATGGGCTGCGTTTCGAAAAAAAGCTGCTTTATTTAAAAGCAGTTCCAGACATGGTGGTCTGCTGAGCCCAGCAGGCCACCATCCCTGGGAGGGTCGGCCATTCCCAATGGGCTCGCAAATTGCGAGAGGCTCATTAATATTAATGAGTCTCACAATTTGCGACCCCATTGGGAATCGCGAACAGTGTTAAACACACTGTTGTACATTTTATTTTGTGCTTCGGCAATTTGCAACTCGCAATAGGTCGCAAATTGTGAGGCGCAAAATAAAAACGTCATACATCTTGCCTGTAAGACCCTTAAAAAGGATGGAAAATTACCATCCAAAGCTCATGGAGCATTAATGTCAAGAAATTGGAAAATGCAGACCAGTAAAAATATCTGGGGGTCATTATCGACATTAAGGGCTTTTAAATAGCGCACAGCAGTCTAACGAAATCCAAAGTAATGGCACTAAGTTCGACATTTAACATACTACTAAACACTGTGGGTCCCCACATTTAGTTCACCTTTGAAGGCCATGAGCTCTAAACTGTGCCCATCTATTACAAATGGAAGTGAAAACCTGAGGGTAAAACATGACTCATTCCTGGACAACCTGATCGTCCAGACTTACAGACTGATTTTTAGATTTCCCAAGTATGCAGCTCAGGGACAGGTCTGGCTTGAGATTGGCCTGAAAAACAGGACTTAGCAATTAGAAGTGCCTGTTCAAAAATGTGCCATGGGCTTTGAACAGCTCAATCAAATACTTTACCTGTACAGTGATATCCTATAGACACTACCCGGAGCTTCGGGTGGTCTTCCTATGATCCCAACCAATAACAACCATAAGCTTTAAGAGTCGACTAAATAGACTGACAAACAAACAGTCTAATCTTAAAAGTGCAAGCCTACTTTTATACCTCTTTCTAAATAATTTTTAAAAGCTAATTCTTATTGCACAGGTTGAGCATCCACTCAACATTCTCTAGCCTTCCACCTTAGCAGAAAACCAGTGGGGATTAAAATTGCAGGCTTTGTGGGGCTCAGAGGAATCCGTACTATTCGTCTTGTGCATTTGCCCCATACTTTTAAAAGAGCAACGCCTTCTGCTTCAATCGTTATTAAGCCAGCTCTCAGTCCGGATGTGCTGGCATGTTATAGTGGTGCTACACCCAGCCATCATAAGGCTGAATGCTAATATTACAAAATTCATGCTTATTTTGGGGGGAAAATGGGCGAAGCACACATCTCCAAGTAACAGGCCAAGCATAAATTATCTAGAACATTCTCGGATGAAACTCAGAGTTCGGCTCTCTAATTTAGAACTTTTGCATTGACAGGTTCTCGAACACTACAATAACTAGACAGAGAAACAATATAATGTGGCACTCAAAGATTGGGTATATTATAAGGTTACTTCTTTCTTCTCTGCTTTTTAGGTTGAGCCCTGAGCCAGCAGGCAGGCGCTGCTCTGGGGTTGATCTGTGGTAGTTGACTATGTGAGGGAAGCCCCACCCACTCCCCCGCCCACTTTTTCAATGGCTTGTGTCTTTGTCCTTACTAAATGCTGCCTTCCGATTGGTTTATAGGCTGCTTGTCCCTCCTTATGATGGCCATGTCATCATTTGTATCCTCCCTTGGCTACTGGCCCCTTTACTTCGTGTTTCATGAGTACTATTTTTTTCCCATGCCCTCCTCTCGCTGCCCGTGCCTTCTCTACCTCGCCCCACTCCCGTTGTTCATGCCTTCTCGCACCCAATCCACCCGCACTCCTGTTTTCTATGCAATAGGTCTTGCGCTCGTGTAAATGCTTGTTAGCTTATGTGTTTTAAGCCGCGCCCTTAATTATATCGGCCATGCCCCTTTGGAAATTCCCCCCCTCAGCCTTACAGAAGTATGCGCTTTTGGGCCAAGAATTGTCCACCTTCGTTCTCCCCAAATGCAGACTACGCGCTACTTTAAGAGAAAGTCAGAACCAGTGAAACCGAGATGACTCGTTAAAGATCACTACGCCCAAACATGTGATGAGATCAAAGAGCGGGGAGAGCCGAACCTGTGATTTGGGCTTTTTCTAATTATCCAGTGGGGTGGGGAGCGTCATAGAGTTCTCCCATCCTGCGACACCCTCAGGCTGACAGTTGCTTCACCACACCCGCCAGCGTCTCGGAACCCGCCTCCAGCCTAGGGCAGAGGGCGCAAAAACAAGGAGATGAACCCCACCGGAGCACAGACAGGAGACAGCAGCAACCCGAGGTCTGAGCCGACCAGAGACTGCTGGGTAAGGGCTTAGCGACCAACCCGCTCCCACACTGGTATTTGAAAATAATGCTGTGTGTTTTGGGTGTGTAATCCTTTCAGCAATCTCAGCACTCTGTTGTGTTTGCAAGTTGCTGTACGGAGCTGGCTGCGGTCCTCTCTGTTTGACCTAGAGCCGGCTCACACTTGCTGCTCGGTGAGCTCAGCCAGATGTGAGTGTGGGTGACTTTGTTAGGATTGGTACTTCGTTCCATAATTGTGAATGCCACCTTCCTCCCATGCGTGCCCTGCAGTCACACTAGTATCAACTTGTTCTGCCATGGGCAGGGGGTGCTCTCACTGACAACTGTCTGCTGGTGCTTCCTCTAACATAAGATAAATATTGTAATTAATAAGCCTACTGGCGCTAAAAGGCTTCCTGAGCCTCACAGCCCCCTTCAGTATATCTGGTCGCATGTCCTGCATTGTTTCCCTGGTCGTCCCATTAGAAGTCTAATGAGGGTCATTTTCGACCTCTGTTCTCTTGCTGTTGTGCTTCATTACATTTTTCTTCACTGTCTTTCAACAGAACGTTGGACATATGTTCTGGTTTGTCAAAATGTCCTATTTGCATTGACCTCGTGCAGGGAAGATTTTCAGAGATTTTGCCATCCTGTCCTGGGGAAATAAATAACAAAGAGTGTGTGCCAGGGTCGTTGTTGGCAATATAATAGCAAGTGGGGAGGAAAAGGGGCTGGAGTAATAGGGGAGGGTACTAGGGCATTTTGCAGAGGCACATAGGTAGTGGAAGAAAGTATAACGTTTAATTATGTCTAGAGATGCTACAGTATGACGGTAGGATACAGACAGTGGTAGAGGTTTTCGTTATATGCATGGCCACTGGAATTATGCAGCAGGAGAGGACCAAATTATGCGGCATGGTCGAGTAAATTATGCGACACTAAAGGGAAAAATTATGTGGCATAATGCAGCACATTTTGTAATAGTATTACTTCTTTATTTCATTATATTTAAACTTGTGAACACTGTCTGGGTATTGGTTCACCTCATTAGCTAAATACATATAAGGTCCCAAAGGCAAGACCGATTACATTGCAAATGCTTTTTTATTTTTGTAGTGTTTTTGACCTATGCTGTTTTTTTAATCCGTTGAGCTAACTAATTGAAATAGATCTGCATTCATATTTGCTATCATTTATTGTATTTGTTATCGTCTTTTTAGGTCTCGCCTACGCAGTCCTTTAGTAATCGGCACAGCTTTCCCTGCAAAAACGTGTACGCGTTGCATTGCTTCCATTGGCAACACCTGCACGTCTGGCGATTCACTTGCGGGAGCGAGCAGCTGGCACCATATGTGAACAATTATCGCGCCTTGCCACTCGCTCCCGCAAGGGAATCGCGCAGGCCCCCTCCTCTCTCCCCTCCACCTGCTGCCATGCGAGACGCGCGCGCTTGTCTTGTTTTGCTTGTGCCATTGTCATGGCAACCAGCGCGTGGGAAGTCTGTAGTCTGCAGCTCTGACTGTTACGAGAGCCCTAAAAACATGGCTAAATAGGTTGGTGATTGTCGAACAGCTCTGAGGTGTTTGTTTTTCACCGACCATCACCGTCACTTGCTGCTCTTGAGTTTTGTTTTCACTTGTAGTGCCTCCGAGGTTGTTAGTTAACGTTGCGGAGTCGTCGTTTCACAATATGAAGCGTCAATTCGGTTCAGCGCACTCTGTTCAGTGACTCGTCCCTCCTCCACATCCCGTGCAAGGCAATTGCATTTATCTATCTCTGCTCCACTCAGGGCTGGTTGCACGATGGTCCCAGTCGGCTAGTAAACAGTGTTTGTGCGCACTACGCTCGTTAGTCGCGGGTTTTTGGCCCCCCCAGCGCTTCGATGGCGCTGCAGTGCCTGCCTCATGCTTGAGAATTTACTGTCCAGCTCCTCTCATTTTCACACCTCTCAGTTCTGCCAACGTTCCAGTTCAGATCTCTCCTTTTTCTCACGCCTCTCTCTGATCTCCTTTTCTGCCTCCCTTCCCTCTCCAACCTTTCTATATCCTGAAGACAATAACTTCAGTAGAGAGGCCTCCCAACTTCATTTGCATGTGTGCGGCTTTCCCGGATAATCACTTAGTGCAGATACCCGTCGCCCCCTCAAACATGCCGACAAAGCTCTGAAAACCCCAGCTTCCTGCCGCTGCTTACAACCCACGCGTGTAAAGAGACCAGCACCTATCCAGTCCTTCATGGAAAGCATCTGCCATCACTATCATTATACTCCACACCACCCCCGCGTGGCAGCAGCAGGTACGCCCATCCCGTGCAAGATGATAGAATTTACAGCCAAGGTATAGATAACACTGTGTTCCTTGGGCAGTTTACAGGGTCTCAACCAGTCCCACTGGAGATGGAAGGACCCCTCCGCCCTGCACTTTACATAAAAATTAAGACTGTTAACTTTGTGGAAACGCGTAGACCGTGTTCACACCAGAGTGGAAACAACAGGGATAAAATAAAGATTATTAAAACACAATGCTTCGATGGGGTGCCCTGTCCAAGCCTCGCTTATTGTGACCCATTCGCAAACTGTCCTTGTTTCAAGATATTTAAGTGGTGATAATAGCGCCATTCTTGGACCGCAGCTCCTAATGGGACCAGTCTGTCTTACAGGACTGAAAACTGAGCGACCCCAGGGCTTCCTGCATGCGATGAAAACTGATGGAGATGTCTATTATTGGTATTCTTGTTGTTGTTAAAATTTCCCTGGATATGTACATCATGTAATGAATAATGAATAGATGGCCGGGCGCAGCCTCTCTTGTGGTACACGAGTGCACACCGACTGACCTGTGAGCGGATCAACAGTGAACACTTTAAACATGATTGTTCTTACCCGGCATTCTTAGATAATTTATAGTGAATTCCCTGGATTCAAAGAACCCACAGCTATACCTGGCGCACGGCACCACTGGTGATGCTTTACCTAGCTGTGGGGAGAGGGGGTTGCAAGGGAAAAATGCAAAAAAAAAGGGAAAATGCGAGTGCTCCAGCGTGGAGTGCAAAATCCCTCCCTCTATCACAGACCAAAGATCTCACATACACACATTATTCATACATTCACTGGTGGGGCCCATAACACCAACATTCATTCACCATTAGTCCGTGTGGGAGGCGATTATCTTCCAGACGCTGGTATGAGAAGGACATACCACTTCTACCCTAATGAGTGACAAATCTACACCACCTTCTGTTGCTCATTAGGCCCTATATTCCATCTTTGGTATTCCTCTCATCATTTTGGCGGTGGATCTGCTAGTTGCTGTTTAAATGATTTTCTAATTCTCTTTCTCTTTGCATTAATACATTTCCATAAATAAACAAACCAACTTGTTTCTGTAATGAAATCAATATGTTCTTTATCTAATTAATGCAAATAAATTCATTAGTTGTTCAAGCAACTGACCATCATATTTACCTATTCTGGCTAAATATCGTCTTCTCAGTCAAATCCAGTAGTCTCATCAATCTATGCCCGTCTAATTTGAAAGTTCAGTTCATCAGGAAATTGGGCATTCGATCAGTCTGTCAAAGATTCAGGGAAACAGCTGTCCTGCAGTGTCACCGTCCTCTCTGTCAGCATAACATCAGGAAATTGGAAAATGACGTCAACGACTATTACCTCTCTATTCTACCATAATTTATAGTAAAATTGATGTTCAAAAGTATCAATGTTTGGGCATCCGAGTTCGCTGATTGGACAATCAGGGATCATCCTTTTAGGTTCTCACGAAAGTGTCTTTTGGGTTATGACCCTTGTCAGTTCCGGTTCACACAACTGTCTTTGTTCAGAATATTTGGCCGATGTCCCAGGCTGTCCTTGGAAGGTACATGTTCATCTGGGGTCAGGTCCAGGCCACAGTTGCTAGCGGTGACGCATGCGCACTTCACCCAGAACCTTGAGCAATGGAGCCGGTTTCATCGGGTACAGGAGTCAGCCATTTTGTGGCCACTCAAAATGGTCAACTTAAGCAAAGAAACACAAAAACATAATTAATACATAGAAATGGCTAATTAAATGTTATTCCCTCGCTAATACCCATATGTGTGTGTATTTATCTAGCAAAAGCAACACTCAGTGCGGTTTATACTTACTAAATAAAGCACAAATCACAATTACATCACAAAAGCGACATATATCATGCAATATTCTCATTGTCTATCATTAATATGCGTACAGAATTCAGTTCACGTATTATTAGGCCATGCAGATGCAAATCCCACGTGTAATTCATATATTAGTAAGGTTGGTAAGTATTTTCCATATCACTCCAAACCATTAGTTCTATTATAATTAATTAATAAATCTAATTAATAAAACAACATGCAAAAATGGGGTGGGTATACAAAATTTTGCATTACCCGCTCCAGCACGAGATGCTAGGACACCCTTAAATGTGGCCAATTAAAGTAAAGGCACAGACGTACAAAAATGAAGCAAGCATGCTAATAAAACAAGCATTTGCAATAGCTATTGGCATTGTAAATAACAATCACTTTTATTTATGTTTTGGTTTTTAAAGCATAAATAAAAGGGATTGTCATTCACACTGTCAATAGCTTAAACTCTCACAAATGCGAGACCTTTTGCATTGCAAATGCTTGTTTAACATGTGGTTGTCTTTATTTACTCTGCATGATTTATGATAAGACTTTAACTTGTGTCAGTCTGTTGTGTACGTGGACCGAGTATTGTTGTAGAAAAGAGCAGCTCAATGTCATATGGTAGAAGGTGCCCAATTCCACTCCACTTCGTAGATAGGGGTATTTATGCCTATTCCATTTTGCACAATCAGGGCGGGTTGTAGTATACCCAGTGTCTGTATATAATTTTTGTAAATCGCAGTGTTGTGGACACTCCAACGATTCTAGGGATCATCTATGCCTCGACCCGGTGCCAATTCTTGCATGTGATTCCTTATTTTCAGCCACAATTTAACCCAACAGCGAAATGCCCGGTGAAAATCTGTTAACACCCAAATTATGACAAGCAAGCTCGTAATCGGTCTTTTACTAGAACTGTTACCCAACTGGATGTGCGCTCTATTTTCATCTCCGGTAGAATTAATGACAACAGTTCCTACAGCAAGGACAACAATACATTAAGCTGTCCAACCGGACAGTTGTTCCTGCAGTTTTTATACAATTATTACGGTCAGCTACCCACTGTTGTGCCATAAGTAACAGGGAGGACGCTGGTTGATGGTAGAACAGCTCGTAGGTTTATTTGGGTAAATACAACATGTATGTTCCGTTTTAGGGCCCACGAGGAGCGGCGATAAAAGCTCGCCGCCAGCGCTCTCCTTCGAGTGTCTCCACCCCCCTCCGCGTCACGGAGCCGCCCGTCCCGATTGGACGGGGCGTCACGTGACACAGAGGGAACGAGACACTAGAACGTACAACATCTCCCCTTCAACAATATAAACAGCAAAACATTAATCATGTCATGACAAAGTCTTCAAAGCGCTTGGGCGCCCTAACAAATCTGGTAGGCCTCCTAGGAGTCACAAACCGAGGTTGCCCCTCGGCGCATGGCGTGCTACTATATCTGGTACCCTCCTGGACACCCTGGTTGCCTTCGCACTCTCGCACAGATTTCGTTCCACCACGCCCACCGGCACCACTTGTCTCAATTCGCACCTCCTCGTGACATGCTGATTCTCCTTTGCTAGCTCTATCAACAAGCGGGGTGTGCAACCAACCATTATCCGCCCGTTCACTCCTGCTCACAACCTCGTACTCTTGCCACTCAGGTACACTATCGTCATTCCTGGGCCCACTCGCACGGCCTCCATTCATAAGGATGTTTTCCTGGCCTGCTTTGAGCTTGACGATGTCATCTTTGCTTCTCCATCCTCCACTTTCCAAACACACTGCCCCTTTCCTAACCTCCCGCACACGTACAGGAGTTTGAAAGACTGACTCCCCCTTCATCACCTTATGTGGCTTCTTTACTAGCACCCAATCTCCCTGTTCCACATCCTTTGCTTTGGCTCTATTCACGGTATCAGCGTACCTTTTTGCACACTCTTGCTTAGCCATTATTCGCTCCCTGACTCTCAGCGTCTTCTCTTGTACACCCTCAGTGTCTTCCCGTACATCATACCACTCGTTGTATTTGGGGGTAAGCTCACTGGTGCACCGTCTCCCCCTCATCAAATAGAAAGGCGTGTGGCCTGTAACAGCATTTGGAGTGTTATGGTAAGTGTGCACCTTGTCCGCGAGAAACAGCTTTACATCCAAATTGGACGCAAGTGCTAGCTGAATTCCCTCCTTGAGGAACCTGTTCATTCTCTCCACCTGCCCATTGCTCTTCGGGCTGTACAACGGGGTCTTCTCCTGCTTGATCCCCGAGTGGGCGAGAAAATCCATCATCTTCTTGGATACCAGCTGGGTGCCGTTATCGGATACCATGACCTTCGGTTGCCCTTCTTGAGCGAAGAGTTTTCGTAGCACTTGAATCACCCGGTCCGTGGTAACCTCTCGGACGAACTTGTACTGTATCCACTTGGAGTAATAGTCGGTGATCACGATGAGAAATCTGGAGTCCTCCGGCAGCAGCGAGAACGGACCCGCGAAGTCGATGGCAATCTTGCTCCATGGGCCAGCCGGAATCTCCACCCTCTGCAACTCCCCTCTGCTGGTCTTCCAATGCTTGTCCGCCTTCAGACACTGCTCGCACCTGTCTATGAAGTCGCAGACGTCGCTGGTCATCCCACCAGTAGTACATTTTCAATAGATTCTTGGTCGCAGTGCCGCCAGGGTGACCTTTGTGGGCAATCCTTATCAGTTTGCCTCTGAGACCTTCCGGAGGGACGAACAGCTCATGCCGTTTCAAGAAGCCATTCTCGAGGGTGAGTTCTGCACTCACTTGCTGGAAGCTCCGGAGGGAACCGTGTAGATTCCGGACAGGAGGCCAATAGGATGTCATGTGGCCCATCACGGTGTGGAGAACCACGTCCTTCTCCTGAGAAGCGAGCCACTCCTCTTCAGATATGGAACCTTCGCACATCGTCGTGGCATCCACCAGAGCCACCACACACTCCGTATCATCAAGGGACCCACCATCGTCCCCTGTCACGGGCAAGCGGGACAGGCAATCCGCTCTGCAGTTGAGGCCACCCTTGATGTGCCTGATCGTGAAGTGGTATTCCTGCAGCTTGGACAGTAGGCGCAGCAGCCGCGAACTGGCCTTCCCATTACCAAGGCCCTCGCCGGCCATCATGTAGATCAGGGGTTTGTGATCCGTGACGATTTCGAACACCTTGCCCCACAAGTAGTTCTTCAGTTTCTCCACCGCCCAGACACAGGCGAGCGTCTCGCGCTCAATGGTGCTGTAGTGTTTCTCGGCATCGCTCAAAGAGCGGGATATGAAGGCGATGGTATTCTCCTTCTGCCCGTGGAACTGACAGAAAACCGCCCCAATGCCCTTTGCACTGGCATCGACCGTGACCACATTCCGCAAGTCCTTGTTGTAAGGCTGCAGCACCGGAGCCTCTGCGATACCCCTCTTGACGGTCTCGAACGCCGCGTCCTGCTCCGCTGCCCACGCGTACTTGACATTCTTCCTCAACAAGGCCCTCAGTGGCTCCACCGTGGTCGCGTATCCTTGCAGGAACTTCGAATAGTACTCACTGAGCCCCAGGAAAGACCGCAGTGCGTCCTTGTCGCCAGGGCACGGAGCTTCTCTGATCGCCTTCACCAGGTCTTCTTTGGGAGCAATCCCATCCGGGGTCAAGACATGCCCCAAGTATTCGATCTTGGACTCCATGAATTTGCATTTGTCCTTGGAGACTGTCATCCCCTTCTCACGCAAAACCTCCAACACCTTGCCCAACACCACCAGGTGCTCTGCTTCGTCCTTAGTGTGAATCAAGATATCGTCCTGGAACGCTTCAACCCCCTCCATGTCACAGAACAACAGATCCATCAACTTTTGAAACACCCCCGAAGCAGAGGCGAGTCCGAAAGGCAGCCGGACATACCTGTACGCCCCAAACGGAGTGACAAACGTGGTCAGCTTCTTAGAGCCTTCGGTGAGGCAGACCTGGTGGTACGCGGACTTCAGATCAATCAGGTTAAAGAGGCGGGACCCGGACGTCGACGCCAAAATGTCCTGAATGTTGGGCAGCGGGTGACAATTGACCAGGATGTTGTTATTGAGGGAACGCAGGTCCACGCATAGACGGATGTCTCCAGATCTTTTCTTCTTCGATACGACGATCGCGGACACCCATTCCGAAGCACCGGCACCTTCAATCACCCCTTCATTCTCCAACTTGTCCAGCACAGACTTGAGTTCCGCCCTGACAGATAGGGGCACAGTCCTGACCTTGTGCTTGATTGGCATCGCCCCCTCCTTCAGCTGTATGTCGTGCACTAAGCCTTTCACACATCCTACTTCATTTGCGAAGACCGAGCTGAATTTTGCAAGAACTCTGGACAACCCACCCGGTTCATCGTCCGCCTGAATAGAATTGACCCAGTCAGCTCTGAGGACTATGGGATCCGCTGCCCCCGGGATTAGCATCACTCCCAACTTTGCCAGATCCTTCCATCCCACAAGGCTTCTCCCTTTCTCGGCCACGTAAATCTTAGTATTGATGGCCCTCCCTTTGAAAGTGAGGGTATCGGGAAAGTACCCTTTCATCACTATATCCTGCTCCCCAAACGCTTTCGGGTTTACATCCGTCACACGCAATTGCACATCGTGCCACATCGCATCAAACGTAGTGTCGGAAATCAGGGTAATAGGGGAACCTGAATCAGCAGTGAACGGAAGCTCAACAGAGCCAATCATTACGGAGCCTATGGGCCCCTTCACTCGCCCATCCTCAGCATCAATAGAGAGCACTATATCCCCAAGCGCCTCGAGATCACCTTCGCTCACAGAACTCACTTTCACACTGCTAGCTGGCTTCCTGGTCTTGCATACAGCAGCAAAGTGGCCCACCCTCTTGCACTTAGTACATTTCCTGCCCAGCGCAGGGCAAGCCTTACTGTCCGCCAAGTGATCTAGCGCTCCGCACCTGAAGCAAGCGAGTGGCTTCCTACCCGCCCCCTTATCATTCGCCCCTCTGTCAGGAGGCTTCTGGGCGGATTTGCTCCTGTCCTGCACATAAAACACATTGGCAGCGTGGCTAGTCTTGGCAAGTTCCTCTGCGGATACCAGGGATCTCTCGATGGCCTTCGCAATGGCCACCACCTCCTGAAGCGTAGGATCGCGGCATGTCAGTAATCGTTCCTGCACTTTCTTGGAGTGGCAGTAGAACACCACCTGGTCTCTGATGTAAGTGTCCGTCATGCCCGCAAATTCACAGTCTTGGGCCAGAACGCGCAAGCAGGCAATGTATTCCTCAATAGACTCCCCCTCTTCCTGCTTCCTAAGCGCGAACTTGTGGCGCCCCACCATGATGTTAGTCTCTTCAGCATACTGCAGCTCCAACCTCCTCACCGCCTCCTGGTACGCGTTGAGCTGAGTGGTAACACCAGGCGGATTCACGAACACAGGCAAACTGTCGAAGACCTCTTGCCCAGCCTTCCCCAGCAGTCCGAACAGCAGCGCCTTCTTCCGCTCCGCCGAGTACCCCGTGCCATCAATGGAAACAATATAGTTCTCGAAAGCCCTCAACCAGCTTTTCCACTTCATGCATGGCTTGCCGGGAACCTCCAAGAAGAGAGGCGGGACACAGATGTTGCCTCCGTGCGCCATTTTGAGCACGCCCGGCACACGTGGCGCGGTCGGCAGGCTCCCCCACGCAGCGGGCAGGACCCCAAGCCTTGACAGGACGTGAGCACGATGAATGGGAATCAAGCAAGGCACAGACACCGCCAGGCGAGACCCCACGGCAACAGAAAGTACCTGGCAATCAGGGCCGAAGACAGCAGCACAGGCAGAAGCACGAGGCAAGGATGCAGGCGAGGCAGGCAGCAAAGCAGGTACTAGATGCAGCAGGGACGGACTTCAGCAGCAGACGCCCACGTGGGAGGACTCTGCTTCAATCAGCAAGGACAGCAGGGCATGGAGAGACACTCGTGGGCCCAGCATCCAGAACCCTCGTCGCCATTTGTTGTGCCATAAGTAACAGGGAGGACGCTGGTTGATGGTAGAACAGCTCGTAGGTTTATTTGGGTAAATACAACATGTATGTTTCGTTTTAGGGCCCACGAGGAGCGGCGATAAAAGCTCGCCGCCAGCGCTCTCCTTCGAGTGTCTCCGCCCCCCTCCGCGTCACGGAGCCGCCCGTCCCGATTGGACGGGGCGTCACGTGACACAGAGGGAACGAGACACTAGAACGTACAACACCCACTCTTCCCAGAGCTTACTCAAAGGCAGGTAGATTTCAAGTTAGTGGCCAGCAGTGGCATCACCAGCCATGTAATTAATGCAACGAAGTGAGAAAGCAGCTTGATGACTGCTCCCGAACATATAAACTATGAAGAAAAGAGCCTGTTCCAGCTTTGTTCATATAATCAGTTCCAGCTGCACAAATCATCCTAACATCTTTGTTATGTCTGGTGTGTGCCAGGTACCTCCATTTGTTTTCCCGTCTAACATGTGTCTGGTCAGACGTGTGTCTCGTCCAAATAGGACAATTGATATTTGCTTTAATGCGGGTCCCTGGGGGCACTGATTCACTAGTTGCCGCATGAATTACGTGCGCATTCAGGGCCTTTCCAGAAGGCATACATCACTGAGCAGATGCTGGGTGTCACCAGGGAACCCCGCCTGCTTCCCGTTGCCATGAGCATCCGTTTAAGGTTATTAATGCCGGTTGCAGAAGCCATGCTTGTTACCAACCTGCAGCCTTTATTTTTAGAATCGCGACTACTTTCCCAGACAGAGTTTAATGGATCCTTGTTCTTAAGTATTTTATTAATTTATTTCACATGGGTTTGTTTTAGCATTGCCGAGCCTGGGTACAAAATGGCCGATTGCAACCTAGTTCTATGGTCGACTTCACAACAGCAGAGCCATCTTTATCATCGGTGCAACCAGTTGTGGCGGAAATTCTGCCAGAAAAGGAGGTGGCCTAGTTTCTCAGTCTGCCAACTCTACTATTTGCCTCATTAACTAGCACAGAACGGTCAAAACATACGCTTTTAGAGCTTCACATACTATTGCTCTAGCAAAGGCTTATTTATCAACTAGCATAAAATAACAAAACAGCACTCAGAATACCATGCCCAGTGGCACAGCAAGGCTTCATGGGCCACAGAGCAAGCAAGGAAATTGCCCTCCCCTCTAGTTTTGTAGCAAAGAGAAAAGCCACTTATTATGGTGAAATGAGCCCCTCTGGACCAAGGTGACCCTGCACCTGCTGCACTATTCAGAGCTCTTCCTTGAACATGCACAACATTCAAGCATAGGAGAGTTTTAGAGTGCATGGCAGACCCTGGAGCAAGTGCAAAAGCCTGAATATCTAGGCAAACAGTTTGAAACGGTCTGTCCTGGTCATCCAGATTTACATGTCTTCTAAGATACAAAAGGAACAATTTCAATATCAGTGTGTGTTTGACCTGTCGGCCTTTGGTGTGGTCGTCCCCCAAACCTTTTGCATTCTCGCTTCCTGTTTGCAAAAATTTGATTTTGTTGGACTTAAGGCTCTCTGCACTTTGCCACTGCTAAGCAGTGCTAAAATGCTTGTGCTATCTGGTCTAAACATGATAGAATTCGCTTACACCTACATGGCACATTTAATTTATTTGTAAGTCCCTAGTACAGTGGTACAACGTGTACTTAGGGCTTGTAAATTAAATACTACTAGTAGGCCTTCAGCACTCATTATGCCACCCACTAAAGTAGCCTTTTAAAGCATGTCTCGGACCTGCCAATGCAGCCTGTAGTGCTATTTAAACTGCCAGCTCCTCCTGGCAAAATAAATCTTTTCCAGGCCTAAGCCTTCCTTTTTAATACACATAAGCCACCACTAAGGTGTGTCCTAAACAGACAATAGGCAGGGTGCTGTGTATTTAAAAAGTGGGGCATGCACTTATAAGTTGTATTTTTCATAGCAGTGAAAAACTCCTACATTTGTGTTTCAGACTATAAGGCCTATCTCTCCTATTTGATAACATTGGGATACCTTATTACATTAAATACATTTCAAGTTTGATTGGGATCAGGTAGGAATGTCATGTTTGCTCTCAAATGAGTTGTAATTTAATATCCCCTTTAATGGCAAAGTCAGATTTTGAATCACAATTCTGAACATGCCACTTTTAGAACATTAGCGTTTTTTGTGCTAATCATTTGGTGCCTGTGTCCTGGGTCACATGACTGGGTGTAGTTGGCCTTTTGCGTATTCTTCCCAGACAGTGAGACCAAAGGGGAATAGGTGTTGGGCGAATTGGTTCCCTGCCCCACTTATGTTTCAAAGGAGCTGCCACCAGCATACTCACAAAGGACTTTGAACCAGTCTATTGTCACCCCAGATCCCTTAGAGCCTTGGCAGTGGAGGGAAAGAAGTTCCAGAACCAGATGTGGAGGGGAGTCTAGACGTTTCTCCTAGTTTAAAGGCTGGCACCAGGAATAAATATTGGACCCTGAGACTAACTCTTCAGTACACTTCTGGACCATTGGACTTTTCAGAAGAAGAACAGACCTGTTGCTTGAGGCCTACCTTGTCTCCCAGAGGACTGCCTTGCTACTTGAGGCCTGCCTTGTTCTACAGAGGACTGCATTGCTGCTAGTAGAGGACTGCACTGCTGCTTGAGGCCTGCCTTGTTCTCTAGAGTACTGCCTTCCTGCCTGAGGCCTGCCTTGTTCTTCAATGGACTGCCCTGCTGCTTGAGGTCTGCCC
The DNA here is from genome assembly GCF_964204655.1 of Triturus cristatus. NCBI lineage: Eukaryota > Metazoa > Chordata > Amphibia > Caudata > Salamandridae > Triturus > Triturus cristatus. Next base: position 653,957,971 of record NC_140592.1, on the reverse strand, counting down.
TGCTCTCTGAGAAGGAAGACTGGGCCTGTTGCCTTCATCGCAGGCTAACGTAAGTTCCTCCAAGGGTCAGTGGGTTGATCCCCTGTTCTGAGCTAACAGGACACAACAAGGTCCAGAAGTCTCTCTGAGCTGCCCAGCTGACCTTCTGCAACTGGTCATGCTTGGACCTGCAGCTGAACCTGCCTGAGCCCTGATGGCCTCTGCTGGAGTGAGCTACTGATCCCAAGGAGGTGCCTCCCCAGATTCAGGACCCTTGGCTGGAATCAGTTGAGCTCCTCCTGTGAAAACCTGAAATTTTGAACTCAGCACGCCCGACTTTAAGAAGGTAACTTTTTCAGTGTGACTATCCTGGTTCCTGTATCCGGCCCGCACTTCATCACAGTCGGTCTAAACTCATGACTTTGTCCCTGTCTAGTGGGACCAGATAACCACAGTTAGCACTTTCTGCTTTTTGGTGCTATTGTTACTGAAACCTTTAAAATTGCATATCTCTGGTTCTACTGATTGACTATTTGCTTATTTTGGTCTCATTTTGTTTATTAAAATGTATACTATTTTCTCAATTGGTTTGGGTTTTTTGTTGTGAAGTGTTTTCACTTTATTACTGTTTGTGTGCTACATAAATACTTAACACAGTGCCCCTAAATTAAGTCTAAATGTTGTTAAGGGTTGTATTCCTAGAACAAATAAGCCCTCACAGGCAGATGTAACTTGAATTGAGCATTCATGCCACTGAAGGTGTGATTAGGTGGAGGCCTATAAGGTTTTGGCTTACGTTGCGGGTGAGAGATGCTTCATCAGTTTGAAAACTAGAAAAAAGTGAACTAATTAATTTGGATGAAGCTCCTAGTTGGATGAGGTCTCTAGATTACAGTGCCATAAGCATGAAAAAAAAAACTTTCTTCAATGGGTTGTGAAAAATACTTTCAGCAACGGCAGGATCTTGCTGTGAGTGCCAAGGAAGGCTGCTTTAAACCTTTATTATGCAGCGCTCCTTCGAACCAAATCACACCTCTTTCAAAATGTTTACTATTTACCCTGTCCACCCGAGCTGGTACACAGCACTAAAAACCAAGCGATACCACTGCAAAACAACACAAACAAACAGCCTGTCCTTGTTTAAAAAAACACAATGTACAGCCTGCAGCAAGTAGTGCGATCTCACTATATTTCTCTGCGGTTTCTCTTGTGGGAGGGGGTTATTGTTATGTGTTTACAATGAGTTAAATTGTCATGTTTGGAGTTTTGTTAAATGTACTTTGCACTTTACAGGAGCACCAGTCACATTATACAATGTTTTTTTCGTACTCGCGGGAAGATTGAATGATTTGCCCAGAATCACAGGATGTTGAGCTGATGCCAAGACTTGAATCATGGTTCTCAAGTCTGAAGTCTGCAGCTCTGACTGCTACACCACATCCTCTTCTCATCTTGTTAGTGTGTTTTCTGGGACAGAGCCAATAGCATAGAATTCCCTCGAGAAGTTCACCTAGCACTTAGCCTCTTTACTTGTGTTATTTGTTTGCATTTCTTAACAAGCATTACATACGAGTACATCTGTAGGCCTTCTCTATCCTCCCCATGTCCTGCAGCCTCCTCCGGGGTCACACCTCATTGCTTCCCCCCGTTTTTTGTTTATATCTGCTTCCACAGATACAGTACCCATCGTTTTGACATAATTCACCCCCATCCAATTAAGTAACCCCTTTGTCTTTCAAATCATTTCCCTTCAGAATACAGGGATGAACATTAAGTCCTCTATGCAGAGGCACACAAGGGACCCTGTGGTACGACTCAGCATTTATAGCTGCAAGATGTCTTTCCAGTCAGAGCAAGGTGCAACCAGTGACACCTGGTGCTGTCTTACCTAATCTCGGTCCCAGGCCTCATCTGCATTCACACTAAAGAGCCAGGGGCAGACAGGAGCTGCCAATTGATCGAGGAAACTGGTAATCACTGCTCTCTGTAACATGGTGAACCACTGGGTCTGGTTAGGGCTGTGAAATGTCAGACAACCCTAGGGGACGCATTTATGGATTTATTGCGGAGTGTTCATTAGAACCAGGCTTACGATTTTAAGTATTTTGTTTAATTTCTATTGCATTGTTTCTGTGTAGCGCCAGTACAACCAGGCTGGTGCTTCTGAGCACTCAGGGAACAGCCAGTAAGATTTTGAGATGTAAATCCCCAAACACAGCTTTTGACATGTAGGGCCATATGTAGGTAGCCTAATACCGGTCGGTAACGGCCGATTTTCGGTAAAAATCACGTTACCGACCGGTATTCAGGCTTTTGGTATGTAGGGGGGACATTTCAGGATTCGGTAATTTACCGAATCGGTAAAATTACCCGATTCGGTAAATACCGAATCCTGAAATGAGATGTAGGGGGAGCGTGTGAGTGTTGTTTGGATTCGTTATTTACCACCAACTAAAAGTTGGTGGTAAATTACGAATGGCTTAGAAAAAGCATTTTTTGGCACTTAGAAGTGTGCAATGTGGCAGACATACATGCCCTTAGGGCATGTATGTGTGCCACATGTGCACACATGCAGGAATCAGGGGTGCAACAGGGTGTCACTGTGACACCCTGCCACCCTTGATTGTGCTCCCCCCATTACCGAATCGGTATTTACCGATTCGGTAATGGCAATTGGCTTCCCATTGATTCCTATGGGCCTCCTGGCCCATAGGAATCAATGGGAAGCCAGTTACCATTACCGAATCGGTAAATACCGATTCTAAATTACCGACCAATTCTGATTCGGTAATTTTTACCGGCTGATTACCTACATAGCATTTACCACTTCATAAATACCGAATCTGTAAAATTCGGTATTTATGAAGTGGTAAATGTTAGGCCACCTACATAAGGCCCGTAATGCTGTAAATGGGTTCTCTCTAGGGTTGTGTGGCAATATCCTGGCAAAGAATGAAATCTGCTGCGTGCACTAGGAGAATGTACAAAATATTAGGATCGATATCTGACGGATACTAAAGCCCCATTTTTCATTAAATCTGCATGTGCTCTAACAGCAGAGAAGCCTGACGCTTCTCTTGGGTGGTTGACAAAGAACAAGGAGGAGATGGTGCACTAACTCATTTAAAAACCTTGGCCTCCACACCCCCTCCTTCCAAGACAGAAGTCAACCCTGTTGGCAGATTGGCTTTCAGCAGCAGCAACATCTTGCTGCCAGTGCCAAGGAAGGCTGCTTTACACCTTTATTATGCAGCACTGCTTCAAACCAAATCACACCTCTTTAAAACTGTTTACTCTTCAGCCAGTCCACCCAAGCCGTGGCATGGTGCTAAAAACCAAGGGATACCACTTCAAAACTCCACAAACAGCATGTTGTTAAAATAAAACACAATTTACAGCCTAAAGCAAGTAGTTTGATTTCACCACGTTTTCTGTGGGTTTTAATGTGAGGGAGGGGTAATTGTTATGCGTTTATAATGAGTTAAATTATAATTCCTGCAGTTTTGTAAAATGTACTTTGTGCCTCACATGAGCACAAGGTACATTGCGCCTTCATTTTTGGTAGTCGCTGGCAGATTGAATGATTTACCCAGAATCACAGGATAATGAAATGAAGCAGTGAGTTGAACCATGGTCCCAAGTTAACAGCTCTGACTGCTACATCACATCCTTGTCTTGTCTTTGTAGTGTGTTATCTGGGACAGAGCCAAAGGCACAGAATTTCCTCACGAAGCTCACCTAGCACTTAGCCTCTTCACTTTTGTTGCTTGTTTGCATTTCCTAAGAAGCTCTCCTTATGAGTGCATCTGGGAAACATCCTTTACCACGCAACCATTACAATGCGGTATGGTTACATCGTGGTTTTAACAACGCAAGTCTTTACACCGACTTGCACTGGAGGGCGCTGTAGGATAAGGAATAGTGTGAATTACTTTCCAACACCTTCCCTACTGTACGTAGACTGGAGTTGGAATAGTAATTCACACTATTCCTATGTCCAGCGCCCTCCAACGCAAGTCGATGTAACGACTTGCGTTGTTAAAACCGCGATGTAACATACCGCGTTGTAATGGTCCGCGTTGTTACATCATACATCCGTGCATCTGCAGGCCATATC